>NC_052151.1:32905051-35305051 GCF_902713615.1 Scyliorhinus canicula | reverse complement strand
GTGGATACTGAGTACTCTGCAATCGCAGTGACGGATCATGCCCCGCACTGGGTGGATCTACGGGTTAGTGTGGAGAGACAACGCCCACTATGGAGGCTGGATGTGGGGTTGTTGGCGAACAAAGCGATCCGTGGGCGGGTGAACAACTCCATCCAAAACTTCATGGAAACAAATGATACGGGGGAGGTCTCTGCAGCAACGGTTTGGAAAGCCTGGAAGGCAGTGGTCAGAGGGGAATTAATCTCAATACGGGCCCAGAGAGAAAAGGCGGAACGGGCTGAGAGGGATAAGTTAGTTGAAGAGATACTCCAGGTGGACAGGTGATACTTGGAGGCCCCGCACGAGGGGCTACTGAGGGAGCGGCGGAGGTTACAGGTGGAGTTTGGGCTGATGACCACAGGGAAAGCGGTGGAACAGTTGAGGAAGGCAAGGGAGGGGCGATTTATGAGTACGGGGAAACGGCAAGCAGAATGTTAACGCACCAGCTCAGAAGGAGTGGAGATGGAGGTGGTGGTAGCGATGGATGCAGAGAAGGTTTTTGATCGGGTGGAGTGGGATTACCTGTGGCAGCCGCTCGTCGACTTTCTCGGGGTAAGAACTGGATAACATCGAACATTAGTTGGAGGGGGCGGTGTGTGTTGATGGTGACTATGGGTAATTCCTGATTCCTTTTTGTTATTTGTCTGTGTGAACATGCGGGCTAACGTTTGGTGGGAGGATGGGATCGTTGTTATTTATATGGGGGTTGACATATTTGCTACCGATAATTGTTTATTGTTGGTGGGTGTAAATTTGGGAGAAAATGTGAAAAAGGGGGAGAATAAAGAAATATTTTTTAATAAATAAATAAATAAATAAGGAATGGTTATAAGGGTAAACTTTTAGGATTGATGAGAGGAGAAATTTCTTCACCCAGAGAGTGGTGAATCTGTGGAATTCACTGCCACAGAAAGTAATTGAGGTGAAAACGTTGTGAAATTTCAAGAAGGAATGAGATTTAGCTCTTGGGGCTAAAGGGATATGGGTGGGGGGGGGGGGGGGGGGGATCAGGGTATTGAACTTGATGGTCAGCTATGATCATGCTGAAGGGCAGAGCAGGCTCGAAGGGCTGAAAGGCCTTCTCCTGCTTCCATGTTCCATGCATGTTTCTTTGTGTGTTTTCGGTCAGAGCCTGACATTCTGACAAATTATGGAAAATCTTCGCCCTCGTTCCCCATTCTTTGAAGCAATATCCTGGCACCATTCGCATCCACCTAGGAGGGCAGATGGGGCCTGGCTTTGCACCCTCATCAGCAAAATGGCACAGATGCAGTGCCCTCTTTTTCGTACTGGAGTGTCAGTAGCATTGTGTGCTCAAAACCTAGAACGGATCATGAAACCATTGCAAAGGCAGCCCGCCATTGGCCAATGGCTCGATCTTCTGGTCCCGCCTCTGTCAATGGGGTTTGCCGCTGTTTGCACCATCTGCCACCCTGGGGGGAGGGGCTTGCTGTCAACTGCACAGGATGATCCCACTGACGGGAAGGGGCAGAAAATTCCTCCCCGATAATCTTTTAACTTCGAGGCAATATTGCCAACGCTGCTTTACACCAGGTCGGGGGGGTGAAAGTAACTGAATTATCTTCCGGCCGTGTAGCAACCCCCTTCCTCACCTATCGGTACACCACCAGAAAATAGCACACCCAGGCTATATCACCTTGAATTTATGCAGCGATATTAATGTAAAAATGTTTGTTTCAAAACTTCCTTCACCTGCTAGTTTGACGGAGGTGTTAATTTGTTCTGGAATTGTACCTCAGCAAAGAGGTAACCTCCGTTAGCCGGAGAGGAAAAACATGTGAAAATATTAATTAAACTCATATTTTCTGGGTCAGTTTGTGTGAGAAGGTAATCTATATGAAACATATTTAGACCAAAAAAATCCCCCCAACAGTTTCTGGGGTTAGGAATCTGTTCAGGATTGCCATCAGGCAGATCGCGATACATTGCTACAACTTCACACCCAACTGCTTGGCTGCTGGTTTGTAAACTGGCACAATGCTGTTTAACCCAGGAGAGGTCTGTTACAAATGGTTAACCAGTGATGTGCCCACAGACCTGCCCCACGGGGTGCCATTCTTGGGCTTCGTTACTTTAATTCCATTGATTTGCAACATAATTCAAGCAGATTCCAGTCTGAACGGTTACAACTCAAGCTGCTATTTCCTGCAGCCCCTGCCCACTCAAAGCTTTTGTTCATCTGGAAAGTTTCTGGAGCGAGGAGTCACAGAGGCATACAGCGCAGAAAAGGCCCTTCGGCCCGTCGAGTCTGCATCGACAATAACTACCCCTAATCGCGCGCCTTACTGTCACCTCTTTAACAGCCATGTTAAGATCGAGCATTCTAATAAAGTACCAGTGTATTTTCTGCACTTACATTAGTCAGGTAACCTTCCATCCATTTGATAATGTCTATACCACGGACTGAGTCTTCAAAAATGTCAATCTGTGGACAAACAGGAACTCAGGTTAATGATTTAAATGTGACATTTCTACTATCTGACAATGCCGGATTGCCCGTCATGTGGGCGGCCCCCTACCCAGAGAATCTGTCGATTAGAAGGGTGGAAATGGGGCTTTCAAATTATGAATTGGAGAATGAGAATTTCAACAGGTACACCTGGCCGGGAGGCAAAGCAGGGTCAGCGAAGCAGCAACTGGTGACATGTTTCTAAGTCTTACAAAGATAATAAAAACCTTTATTTCATGAAAAACTGGTGACATGCGGTGAAGGGACATGGCTTTGAACCCACTAAAGATCTCCGTGATCATTCAAAATATGTATGTCAGGCATTAATTTTTATTTGCTCATGCTCCTTTTCAAAATTTTCATGAAACAAAGGTTTTTATTATCTTTGTAATACAATTTAGAAAGGAGGCCTTTCTCCCCTGGTGACTATGTTGGTTCTTTGAAAAAGTAGTCATGCTTAATCCCACACACCCGCTCTTTGTTCCTAACACTGCAAGTTCCTCGTCTTCAGGCAACCCGTCCACATCCCTCTTCAAAGTCTTCACGGGATCAGCTTCCACCACCTTGTTGAACAGTGGGCTCCAGATCACAACCACCACCTGAGTTAAAAGATATCTCCTCGTCTTCCTTCTAGATCCTTTTCCAGTGGTTTTCCCATCGGTGACCTCCGGTTAATCTCTCGCTAAAGGATCTAGTTTTTCTCTATCTAGAGTCAGGAATTTTATAGCACGGAAAGAGGCCCTTTGGCCCATTGCGTCTGCGCTGGCCATCAAGCATTCTAATCCCATTTTCCAACATTTGGCCCCTGGCCTTGTATGTTACCGCATTTCAAGGTCTCATCTAAATAGAGGGTGCCAGCCTCGACCGCCCTTTCAGGCAGCGAGTTCCAGATTCCCACCACCCTCTGGGTGAAGAAACTTTTCCTCACATCTCCTCCAAGTCCACCACCTTAAATCTATGCCCTCTGGGCAAAACCTGAGCAAAACCTCTCACCATCTGGAAAACCTTTATGGGTCACCTCTTCACCATCTCTGGTGGAACGAGAATGTTCCGAACATTCCCAATCCTCTCTGCCTAACTGAAGTGATCCCAGTAACATCCTGGTATACCACCTCCGTACCCTTTGTTCATTTCTCCTGAAGTGTGATGCCCCAGAATTGTCCGTAAAACTCCATCTGAGGCGTGACCGGTGTTTTATAGAGTTCCAAAATGGTCACTTTGCCTTTATCCTCGATTTCCCTCGTTCTTAACACAAGTAACCAGTCTGTTATTTTTAACTACCTTATTAACTTGCCATTCCACAATTACCGATTTGTATACGTGGCCACCAAGGACCCTGGGCTCATCTGCACTTGATCAAACTGGGCCATTTATAGTATTCGGGGTCTCGGAGTTCCTGCAAAATGCATGGGCGGAATCTTGCCGTCCCGTTGTGGTGGGAGCCGGGGCTGGAAAATGGAGCAGGCCGTTCCAACGCCCATTGACCTTGACGGGAATGGGAAATCCCGCCCGCGGGAGATAAACGTCTGCCCCATTGCATCGCACTTCTCCATGGTTGAACTCCGTTTGTCACACTTCAGCTCGTGTCCCCATCCCCAGAGTCCAGAACTATCGTCATCAAGATCTACCATTTTACCATGTCTCAGATCATTGAAAACATTAGAATTAAGTTCTCTAAAATTGCCGTTTATAAAAATTGTAAAGAATGACGGACCCAAGGAACCCAACTACAAAATCACCTCCCACTTGGAATATATATACCTCCATCAGCATCTTTGCTTCCTGTAACTGAGATAGTTGTATTTAATAGCATACTTTTCCCAACATTCTAATAGTAATCATTTTATTGTCACACGCAGGCTTACATTAACACTGCAATGAAGTTGCTGTGAAAAGCCCCTAGTCGCCACATTCCGGCGCCTGTTCGGGTACACAGAGGGAGAATTCAGAATTCTTTCATTACTTCTAAATTTAAAAGAAAACACACTTGGTCAAATTCAAAATAGTTTAAAGACGGCCAGCTCATTCCAGGTATCAATCCAGTGAACTTCCTCCGAACTGCCTGCAACGTATTTACTTCCTTCCTTAAACAAGGAGACTAAAACTGTGCAATAATCGACATGTGGGCAGAATTCTCCCATCCGGGACTGAGTCCTGTGGCGGGGGCAGGGACGGGTGCGTTTCCTGCTGCGGAGGCTGACAGGAAACCACACTGCGGGTAGAATTTCCTGGCCGTCCACGCTAGCGGGATATTACAGTCCCGCTGGAGGCCAGGGGTGCACCAATGGGAAACCCCACTGCCAATGGCAGGACTGCAAGTATCCCGCCGCCGCCCACTGGCGAGATGCCCCCCCCCCCCCCCCCCCCGCAACCGAACCCACGCCACGGAGGGGGGAGGAAAATCCTGGCCCATATCTTCCATCCCTGGAATTATGAACCCGGGGGTTTCGCACTGTCTTCCGTGGTGGGGCAGATTGGGTGGTGCCATCATGTCCGCGGCCATATTGAAAAGGTGCCCAATATCCCTGACACACCGTCAAAGAAAGAAGGTGGATCTCCCCTGCTGTGGTACTCAAGTGTGCAGGGTTTCTGGCAGCTTCTGTCCTGAACTCCAAAGACAGCCCCAGATCTTCTTCAGTTAGCTCCTGACTGTTGTGCGTCACATTGGTCCAAATGTGCTGTGGTTCGCCGTGTTTATCTGCTGGCCCCATGGAGAATCGGGGATGGGGGGGTGGGTGGAGATTCCAGCCAGGTCTTCATCTGCACCCCATTGGTGGAATGCTAATCAGTTTCATGCTGGCCTCCGGTGGGATTCCTGATCCTTCACGTGGGCAGCATCAGAGGATCCCGCTGTAATTTGATGCAAGGGTAAACCCAATTTCTGGGCCTCCTGCTGAATTCCCGCCCCCCCCCTGCCCGCCTGCTATTGATCCCGCTGGTGGGGGCATGGGGGAGCTCTGCCAGTGATCTCACTAATACCCTGTATAACTGAAGCATCACATTCTTACTTTTATGTTCTATTCCTCTCGTAATAAAAGGAGAGCATTCCATTAGCCTTCTCAATTACAAACAGTTTTATTGAGATAGTTTTTCGGCATTGTAAACAGTCACAGACATCAACAGAAAGCAAAAAAGGCAAAAATGTGCAAATATCAACGGACTGCACAAGCCCGCTCCTCTTCCACCGGCACTACCCGCCATTTATCCCTCCTACTCGACTCTAACTCCACCCCCCCCCCCCCCCCCCACCCCCCCGGCCCCCCTCCTGCTGACGCTCACTCTCCCGCAAAGAAATCAATGAATGGTTGCCACTTTCGGGCGAACCCCTGGACAGATCCCCTCAAGGCACACTTAACTTTTTCCATCCCCAGAAAACTCGACATGTCCGAAAGCCACCACTCAGTCTTCGGGGGTTTTGAGTCCCTCCATGCCAATAATATTCGTCGCCGGGCTATCAGGGAAGCAAAGGCCAAAACACCGGCCTCTTTCTCACCCTGGACTTCCAGGTCCTCCAAAACCCCCAAAATTGCCACCCCTGGACCCATCACCACCCTTGTTTTTAGCACCCGGGACATGATCCCCGCAAATCCCTCCCAGTACCCCCTAAGCATCGGACATGTCCAAAACATGTGTACGTGGTTTGCTGGTCCTCCTGCGCGCCTAGTGCATTTGTCCTCCACCCCAAAGAATTTGCTCATCCGAGCCACCGTCATGTGGGTCTGGTGAACGACCTTAAATTGAATCAGGCCGAGCCTGGCACATGTTGTGGTCGAATCTACCCTACTCAGGGCCTCTGCCCACAGCCCGTCCTCCATTTCCCCGCCTAGCTCCTCCTCCCATTTGAGTTTCAGTTCCTCCGTCTGGGACCCTTTCCCCTTCATGAGCACCTTATAAATATCAGAGACTCTACCCTCCCCTCCTTCCCCCCTAGAGACTATTCTGTCTTGGATCCCATTGGCGGGAGGCGTGGGAAGGATGGGACCTGTCTACGGACAAAGTCCGCAACTGTAGGTACCTGAAATCATTTCCCCTTACCAGACCAAATTGCTCCTCCAAGCTCCTCAAACTCGCAAAGCTCCCTTCCAGGAACATATCGCCCACCCTCCCCACCCCTGCCCGCCGCCATGCTCAAAACCCCCCATCCATACTCCCGGGGGCAAACCAATGGTTGTAGCAGATTGGCGCCCAGACAGACGCCCCCACCTCCCCAACCTGCCTCCTCCACTGGCCCCATTTCTGCAGGGTCGCCACCACTACCGGGCTGGTGGAGTACCTGGCCGGCGGCAGCAGTAGAGGAGCCGTGACCAGGGCTGCCAAGCTGGTGCCCCTGCACGAAGCCGCCTCCACCCGCTCCCAGATAGACCCCGTACCCACCATCCACTTCCTTATCATAGCGATGTTAGCCGCCCAGTAATAGTTAATCAGACTCGGCAATGCCAGCCCTCCCTCGCTGCGGTTCCTCTCAAGCATCGCCTTCTTCACCTGCGGGGATTTTCCCGCCCAGACAAAGCTCATGATCATCTTGTTAACCCTTTTGAAGAACGACTGTGGGATAAAGATCGGGAGGCACTGAAAAATTAACAGGAATCTAGGGAGGATTGTCATCTTTACAGTCTGCACCCACCCTGCCAACGACAGCGGGAGTGCATCCCATCTCCGAAACTCTCCCTTCATTTGTTCCACCACCCTGGCCAAATTTAACTTGTGCAGCCTGCCCCAGTCTCGCGCCACCTGGATCCCCAAGTACCGGAAATCTTCCTCAACCAGCCTAAATGGTACCCCTCTCAATCTGTTCTCCTGGCCCCTTGCCTGCACCACAAACATTTCACTCTTGGCCATATTTAATTTGTACCCTGAGAACTGGCCGCACTGCCTCAATGTTTCCAGAATACTTTCCATCCCGGCCAATGGGTCCGACACGTACAGGAGCAGGTTGTCCGCATAGAGAGAGACCCTATGTTCCACCCTGTCCCTAACCATCACCTTCCATCCCTTTGCGGCTCTCAGCGCAATTGCCAGCGGCTCTATGGCCAGCGCAAACAGCAGCGGGGAGAGCGGACAGCCCTGTCTGGTCCCGCGGTATAGTCTAAAATACTCTGACGCTTCTCAGTTTGTCCTGACACTGGCCTTTGGGGCCTGGTACAATAGCTTGATCCAATTCACCAGTCCCTCCCCGAACCCAAACCGTCCGAGCACCTCCCATAGATAGTCCCACTCCACCCGGTCAAAGGCCTTCTCGGCATCCATCGCCACTACTACCTCCACCTCCTTGCCCGTCGAGGGCATTATTATCACATTAAGTAATCTTCTCAAGTTGGCCGACAGCTGCCTGCCTTTCACGAACCCAGTTTGGTCCTCCCCAATCACCTCCGGTACGCAGTCCTCAATTCTAATCACCAGGACCTTTGCCAGGAGCTTGGCGTCAACATTAATCAGGGAGATTGGCCTGTAGGACCCGCACGTTTCCGGGTCCTTACCCCGCTTCAATATCAGCGAGATGGTGGCTTGTGACATTGTCGGCGGCAGGGTCCCTCTGTCCCTTGCCTCATTGAAAACCCTCGCCAAGACCGGGCCCCCCAGCTCAGAGAACTTCTTATAAAACTCTACTGGGTATCCATCTGGCCCCGGGGCTTTCCCCGACTGCATGGCCTTGAGGCCCCCCAATACCTCCTCCACTCTAATCGGGGCCCCCAGCTCATCCACTCGCCCCCCACCTACTGTTGGGAAGGTTAACCCGTCCAGAAACCTTTTAATCTCCTCCGGTTCTTCCGGGGGCTCCGAAGCGTACAGCTTGCCATAGAAGTCCCGGAATACCTTATTCAATCCTGCCGGGTCCTCCACTCTGCTCCCCTCCCCATCCATCGCTCTACTTATTTCCCTGGCCGCCTCCCTCCTCCTGAGTTGCTGCGCTAACAATCTGCTGGCCTTTTCCCCATGCTCGTACACCACACCCCTCGCCTTCCTAACCTGTTCCGCGGCCCTACTCGTGGATAGCGCCCCCAGTTCCGCCTGTAGCCTCTCCCTGAGTAAAACCTCCCCCGGGGACTCCGCGTGTTCCTCGTCTATCCGATACATTTCCCTAACCAATCTGTCCATCTCTGCCCTGTCCGCCTTGGCCCCGTGGGCCCCAATTGAGATCAACTCTCCCCGCACTACTGCCTTCAGCGCCTCCCACAGGGTCGCCGCTGAAACCTCCCCCGTATCATTCACCTGCAAGTAATTTTGCATACACCTCCGAAGCCTCTCACAGATCCCCTCCTCCGACAACAGTCCCACGTCTAGCCCTCCATTGCGGGCGTTGGTAGCTCGCCCCTCCGACCTGCAGGTCCACCCAGTGCGGGGCATGGTCTGAGATAGTGACTGCCGAATATTCCGTGTTCTTTACCTCCCCTATACAGTCACTGCTTAGGACAAAGAAGTCTATCCTAGAATATACTTTATGGACGTGCGAGTAAAACGAGTAGCCCCTTCCCGTCGGAAGTCTGGCTCTCCAGGGGTCCACTGCCCCCATTTTCTCCATAAACCCTTTCAGCTCCCTTGCCATTGCTGGGAGTCTACCCCTTCTGGGACACGACCGATCCAGCCCTGGGTCAAGGACCATGTTAAAGTCCTCCCCATTATTAGCCTACGAGAGTCCAGGTCCGGGATCTTCCCCAGCACTCTTTTAATAAAGTCCACGTCGTCCCAGTTCGGGGCATATTTATTCACCAGCACCACTCTTCTCCCCTCCAGTCTTCCCCTTACCATCAGGTATCTGCCCCCCCTGTCTGCGGCTGTGCCCTCCGCCTCAAATTGAACCCGCTTATTGATCATAATTGCCACCCCCCTGGACTTCGAGTCCAAGTCCGAGTGGAAGACCTGGCTAATCCAGCCCTTCCTTAGCCTGGTCTGGTCAGACACTTTCAGATTTGTCTCCTGCAACATAATTACGTCCGCCTTCAGAGCCCGCAAGTGCGCGAACACCCGCGCCCTCTTAACCGGCCCATTCAGTCCCCTGACATTCCAGGTGATCAGCCTGATTGGGGGGCACAACCCCCCCCCCCCCCCCCCCCCCCCCCCCCCCCCCGCCGGTCAGCCATAGCCTTTCTCGGGCCGGCCCCCGGCCCGTGCGTCGCGCTATTCTTGGCCCGCCTCTTGGCTGCCTCCACCCTCGACCTCCTTTCCATTACCTACTTCAGATCCCCCCACGTCAGCAGAATAACACCCCCCCCCCCCAGGTAACCCCACCCCTGCCATCCATTGGCTGTATTCTCCCCCCCCCCCCCCCCCCCCCAACTGACTCCCTTGACTAGCCAATCTGCTAGCCCAGTGACTCATCACTCCGGCGCCCCCCCCCGTCTCATTCCCATTGTTTCCCCGTCCTCATCCCCACTCCCCGGCGCCCCATCCCCCTCTCCAACCCACTGGAGCAAACTAACTGGCACAGGAAGGCATAACATCCGTAAAACAGAAACCCCCAATCCACGTCCTTAACCCCCCTCGCTGACCGGCCACCCTTAGTTACAATACCGGCTCCAGTGCCCTCAGCGAGCCCAATAAAAAGTAAAAATCCCCACACAAAAAGGAAAAAACAGAAAAAAGAGGAAGAAAAAAACCCCCCAAAAAAACAGTAACCATAAACAAGGGAAGCGTCCCAAATGTCCCGCTTGGCACCTTTAACCCAGCAAACCATTGAACAGCGGTCCAGGCACATTCGGCTTCCCTTCATACGGTAGTTCTCGGGTCCTAATTCGCGCCCGTGGGACCTCTTTTCGGGACCAGCCCCTGATCCCTCGCAAGGTCCATCGCTTCTTCAGGCTCAGAGAAGTAGTGGTGTTGACCCTGATGCGTGACCCAAAGACGGGCCGGGAACAGCAGACCAAACTTCACGTGTTTCTTGAACAATACCTCCTTGACTTCTTTAAAGGCTGCTCGCCGCCGAGCCACCTCCTGGCTTAGGTCCTGGTATATGCGGAGAACACTGTTGTTCCACATGCTGCTCCTGGCGCTCTTTGCCCACCGCAGCACCCGCTCCTTGTCCACGAACCTGTGGAACCTGATCACCATCGGACGGAGGGGGGTGCCCCCGGACGCCCCTGCCTCGCCTGCACTCTGTATGCCCCCTCCAGCTCCGGTGGTCGCGGAAGGGCTTCAGCCCCCATCAGCTGTATCAACAGGTCTGCCACAAACGCTGTGGCATCAGCTCCCTCAGCCCCCTCCAGGAGGACGATGATCCTCAGATTGTTCCTGCGGGATCTATTCTCCAATTCCTCCACTCTGTCCAGCAATCTTCTTTGCCGCTCCTTCAGCCCGTCGACTTCTAACGCCGCAACCGTCTGCACCTCCGCCTGCTCCTCCACCGCTTCTCCCAGCTCCTTAACGTTTACATCCTGAGCATCCAGCCTCTGGTTCAGCTGATCCACTGCCTTCTGAAGTGGGTCCAAGTTGTCCCACTTCAGCGACTCAAAACTGCTTTTCATCACCTGGAGCATGTTATCCAGCGCCTGCTGGATTGCTGAGTCCGAGGTCCGTGTGTCCGCCATCTTAGGTTCCAGGTCAGCTTCCCCTGCTCCTTGCCTCTGTCCCTTTCTCTCCCTCTTCCTTTGTCTCCTGGTCTCCCGCGGTTCCATGCACTGCAGCCCGCTCTCCAGCACTTCCGCGGCCGCCTTCTTGCCGCTCCACAATCCCGCTATCGCGGGGAATCAGCCCCTAAAGCCCCACCGGAGTGAGAGCCGGCCGAATGTGCGGCTCACTCGATCATCGGCGCCACCGGCAGTCAGCCTTCTTAATTACTTGCTGCACCTGCATGCTAATCGTTTGTGAATTATGCACTACAACACCTAGACCCCTCTACACCTCAGAATTCTGAAGCAGTTCTCCATTTAAGTAGATACCTTGCTTCTTTTTTATTATACCTGCCAAAATGAGCAACTTCACATTTCTCCACACATACTCCACCTGCTAGACTAGTCCCCACTCACTCAAACCTCTCTCTATCCATCTGCAACCTCCTTATGTCCTCTTCGCCACATACCTTCCAACCTATTTTTGTGTCATCTGCAAATTTCTCTTTTGAAAATGTTTTATTAAGGCATATAATATTTTAACAATTTTCAAGAGGAAAAAAAAACACAAAGCAAATAACATTCAACCAACCAACAACCAAGCCCAGCTAACATGGCTTACATACACAATTCCCCAATCCCCCATCTGCAAATATAACCACCATGAACTTCTCTCCTCTCATCTAAGTCATTGATATGAATTGTAAAATGTTGAGGCCCCAACACAGACACATACAGGACTACACTTGTCAAATCCTGCCAATAAACCCCCATTCACGCACACTCTCTGGGCGCGATCCTCTGGCCACGCTGCGCTGGAAAAGCATCTCGCCGCTGCGCAGCGTGGCTGGTGAAAGCTGGGAGACCCCGCTCCCGGGATCTATCCGGCTTGCAACGCCTTGCGAGATTCAACGCAATTTCGCGAGATGTTGCAACGGTATTCCCACAATGGGTGGGATCACTTTTTGACAATATTAGAGTATTATATTATGCATATTAGAGCGCAGCAATGAGCCTTACTCAAATGGCGGTACTGTAGCACAGTGGTTAGCATTGTTGCTTCACAGCGGCAGGGTCGCAGGTTCGATTCCCTGCTTGGGTCACTGTCTGTGCAGGGTCTGCACGTTCTCCCATTGACTGTGTGGGTTTCCTGCTCTCTGGTTCCAGAATGTGCTGTTCTAAAAAACTCTCTCAAAGTTATTCCATTCCTTATCCAGGCTATTACGGCTAATCTGATTTTTTTCCTGTTTATTTGCAGATTAATATGTATTATTGCGACGTTCCTCAGATAAAACAACTAATGCTGTGAGATCATAGTAAGCTCCTGCATTGGTTCTGTGGAAGAAACATGAAGAGTGCAATTGGAACCAGAGTGCGACTTACTGCTGTTTCAAAGCCATTAATACGCAGGAAGTTGACAAAAATACGAATTTCATTGGCTGCATCCACAGAGTAAGTGACAAATACTTTGCCTAAGGAAAGAAAGAAAAGCATCAGATAAACCACTCAACCCATTCTGGTTCTTGCAAAGCCGTTCAAAACCAAACAGATGCGATTTTCGGTATAATATGATAGAGATCTGAGGGTTTCAGTAACAAACTGATCCTGTGTGTGAGGAAGGAGAAAGATGCGTTTGGATAGCACTGATGATCCCACAAAGCAGTACTAATTGAATGGATAATGGGGCCAATTTTAACTGGGTATCGGGCAGAGAGAGAGTGTGAGGTTTGATCCTGCTGCCTGCCTGGTATCCTCACCTTAGAGCTCTGAGCCATTTTAATGCCTGGGTCTCATTTCAATGTGGACAGCAATGTGACCAAGAGTGGCCCTTTCAGTGAAAGGACAAATGATTTAGTCAGGTTTACAAGCTGGAATAAATGGAGATGGGGTACTATTACGGGCGAGGGTTTAGAGAACCCCAAAGTGTATCATGGAGTTCACCTGACCCACAACGTTTAATAGATTGTGGTTATGGGGAGCACACGGGCTTACTCTGCAGGTGTGATGCAACAGAAATCTACAGTACTTTTAAAACAAAACAATGTTTATTATATGAATCCAGTTAACATTTTATAAACACAAAGTGGACATCTTAGCAACCATCAAGTCAAATACTCCCCCCAAAGAATACAGTACTCTAGAAGTAACCCTTAATCTTTCCAAGCAACATCCATAAATTGGATCAGAAATTGCCTAGCTGTAAGAAGACAGAGGGCGGTGGTTGATGGGAAATGTTCAGCCTGGAGTTCAGTTACTAGTGGTGTACCACAAGGATCTGTTTTGGGCCACTGCTGTTTGTTATTTTTATAAATGACCTGGAGGAGGGCATAGAAGGATGGGTGAGTTAATTTGCAGATGACACTGAAGTCGGTGGAGTTGTGGACAGTGCGGAAGGACGTTGCAGGTTACAGAGGGACATAGATAAGCTGTAGAGCTGGGCTGAGAGGTGGCAAATGGAGTTTAATGCAGAAAAGTGTGAGGTGATTCATTTTGGAAGAAGTAACAGGAATACAGAGTACGGGGCTAATGGCAAGATTCTCGGTAGTGTGGATGAGCAGAGAGATCTCTGTGTCCATGTACATAGATCCCTGAAAGTTGCCACCCAGGTTGATAGGGTTGTTAAGAAGGCGTACGGTGTGTTAGCTTTTATTGGCAGATGGATTGAGTTTCGGAGCCATGAGGTCATGTTGCAGTTGTACAAAACTCTGGTGCGGCCGCATTTTGAGTATTGCGTACAGTTCTGGTCGCCACATTATAGGAAGGATGTGGAAGCATTGGAAAGGGTGCAGAGGAGATTTACCAGGATGTTGCCTGGTATGGAGGGAAGATCTTACGAGGAAAGGCTGAGGGACTTGGGGCTGTTTTTGTTAGAGAGAAGGTTAAGAGGTGATTTAACAGAGGCATACAAGGTGATCAGAGGATTAGATAGGATGGACAATGAGAGTCTTTTTCCTCGGATGGTGATGGCTAGCACGAGGGGACATAGCTTTAAATTGAGGGGAGATAGATATAGGACAGATGTCAGAGGTAGGTTCTTTACTCAGAGAGTAGTGAGGGCGTGGAATGCCCTGCCTGCAACAGTATTATTTGGTTTTGTCAAGGAGCTCAAACCAGTGTGTTGCATTGATGAGAGTAGAACGAGGAACGCAAGGGACTTACGTAAAGCATCGGGCAGATTGACTGTTCGCAGAGTACCATGTCCATCCATGCTGGTGGCAGGAATGTCTCGGGTATTATAGGTCAGTGGATAAGCATAGGAAATGTGACCTCTCTCGTGTGGAGGAAACCCTTCACGCTGGGAGGCGACGTCAACAACAGGTCCTGCTGCCTCCCGACTCAGCCCCATCACATTTGGGTTTTTCCTAAAAGAAACATAAACTTCAACAATAAGAGAGAAAGAGAGAGAGAGAGAGAGAGGAGAGAGAGAGAGAGAGAGAGAGAGAGAGAGAGAGAGAGAGAGAGAGAGAGAGAGAGAGAGAGAGAGAGAGGGAGATAGGTCACTGGACCAGTAATACAGACACCCAGATACTGGGGACATGGGTTCAAATCCCACCTACGACAACTGGTGGAATTTAAATTCAATTAATAAGTCTGGAGCTCAAAGCTACTCTCAGCAATCATGACCATTTGAAACCATTGTTGTAAAAAAAAACCATCCGCATCCCATTCCTTGAACATATGAAATAGTAGCAGAAGTAGGCCATTCAGCCCCTCGAGTCTGCTCCGCCTTCAATAAAGATCATGGCCGATCGGTTTGTGTTTCGAGTTCCACATTCCCCATCTACCCCCCACCTTCCCACCGATAACCTTTGACGAGATTTGGAGAGAGGGGTGCTGTTGAGGAGGATGAAACAGCCTGCGTAATTTGGAATGTTCATTTGAAGCAGACAGAAAAAAAAAATAAAAGAACATTCAACAAGACAATAATACAAATCTCTCGGCAAAGAACGTTTGCCGCAGTTTTGAGCATCACATCGCACAGGTTCCCAATTTGAGTCTTGCCAAGGCACTGAGGCACCCTGGCAGAAACTTTGGTACAAATTTGGTATATAGAGAACAGAGGAGCCTGCACTGCACAGCACGCCCTTCCTCAAATGGCAACCTGTGCCTCTATTTACATCACATGACTCCAATTTCCATATTCAAAGATGTCTAATCATGGAATCATTCAATCACTACAGTGCAGAAGGAGGTCATTTGGCCTATCGAATCTGCACTGACACTCCGAAGGAGCACCCTACCTAGGCGCAATCCCCCGCCCTATTCCTGAACAAAGAACAAAGAAAAGTACAGCACAGGAACAGGCCCTTCGGTCCTCCAAACCTGCGGTGACCGTGCTGCCCATCTAAACTAAAATCTTCTACACTTCGGGGGTCCGTATCGCTCTATTCCCACCCTATTCATGTATTTGTGAAGACGCCCCTTAAATATCACTATCGTCCCTGCTTCCACCACCTCCTCCGGCAGCGAGTTTCAGGCACCCGCTACCCTCTGTGTAAAAAACTTGCCTCGCACATCTCTAAACTTTGCCCATCGCACGTTAAATCTATGGCTCCTAGTAATTGACCCTTCCACCCTGGGAAAAAGCTTCCGCTTATCCTCCCTGTCCATGTCCCTCATAATTTTGTAGACTTCCATCAGGTCACCCCTCAACTTCCGTCACTCCAGTTGAGAACAAACCAAGTTTATCTAACTTCTTCTCATTGCTAATACTCTTCAGACCAGGCAACATCCTGGTAAATCTCTTCTGTAGCCTCTCCAAAGCCTCTACATCCTTCTGGTAGTGTGGCGACCAGAAATGTACACAATATTCCAAGTGTGGCCTAACTAAGGTTCTACACGGCTGCAGCATGATTTGCCATTTTAATACTCAGTGCCCCAGCCAATGAAGGCAAGCATGCCGTATGCCTTCTTGACTACCTTCTCCACCTGTGTTGCCACTTTCAGTGACCTGTGCACCTGAACAGCCAAATCCCTCTGTATGTCAACACTCTTAAGGGTTATACCATTTACTGTATATTTCCCATCTGTATTAGACCTTCAAAAATGCATCACTTCACATTTGTCCGGATTAAACTCCATCTGCCATCTCTCCGCCCAAATCTCTAACCAATCTATATCCTGCTGTACCCTCGGACAGTCCTCATCGCTATCCGCAATTCCACCAACCTTTGTGGTGTCCACAAACTTACTAATCATACCCGTTACATTTTCTTCCAAATTATTTATATAGACCACAAACAGAAACCCCAGCTAAATGTTGGACACTAAGGGGCAATTCAGCATGGCCAATCCACCTGACCTGCACATCTTTGGACTGTGGGAAGAAACCGGGGCAGCCTGAGGAAACCCACGCAGACACGGGAAGAATATGCACAGACAGTGACCCGAGGCCGGGATTAAACCCAGGTCCCTGGAGTTGTGAGGCAACAGTGCTAACCACTGTGCCACCATGCAAGAGAACAAAGAGTCGCTAAACTAAGGGAGGTGCCAACGTGATATTTATTTGCTGGTCCTTGGACATTTCTATCTCGCGTGGAGGAGGAGGCACTTTCCTGTTTGATATGATACAGACAGAGACACGTGTGGCTGTACAGTCTGAATAAAGCAACGTTGCAGAATGGCAACAGAATTCTGCAACAACCCTGCAGCTAACTTGGGAACAACAGATGTAGCCGAGCCACTCCGGATAGCTACAAGAGCTTCCTTCCTTCCGGCCTATCGGAAGGAGATTGCCAACCTGTTTTTCACCAGATATTTGAGATGTATGTTGTGTTGTGAGCCTGGGAGAAGAAGGAACTAACTGGGTTTGTGACTGCTCAGATTTATCATCAAAACTTCTTCCAATTACCAGGGAGACCATCATAACATTCAAGAAGTATTCAGATGTGCACTTGCGATCCAAAGCATCTAAGGCCATGGGCTAAGTGCTGGAAAATGGGATTAGAATACTTGGGTGGCTGTTTTTGACCGGCGCAGACACGATGGGCCGGATGGCTATTTCTGTGCTGCAGGCTGCTATGACTCTATCACTGTTGCCTAACCTGAACCCCCCCTGAACTGTGGCATGTGGCTGGCAGGGTGACACCATCACTGGCACTGGGCCTATTGGCAGCCCCAGAGTCACTTGCAGAATGGAAGTGGGCTTTCCAGGGCCGCAGACGAACCTGGTCTTCACCCCTGTTTGCAGCACCGGCAGCACGGTAGCCTTGTGGATAGCACAATTGCTTCACAGCCCCAGGGTCCCAGGTTCGATTCCGGCTTGGGTCACTGTCTGTGTCGAGTCTGCACATCCTTCCCGTGTGTGCGTGGGTTTCCTCCGGTGCTCCGGTTTCCTCCCACAGTCCAAAGATGTGCAGGTTAGGTGGATTGGCCATGATAAATTGCTCTTAGTGTCCAAAATTGCCCTTAGTGTTGGGTGGGGTTACTGGGTTATGGGGATAAGGTGGAGGTGCTGACCTTGGGTAGGATGCTCTTTCCAAGAGCCGGTGCAGACTCGATGAGCCGAATGGCCTCCTTCTGCACTGTAAATTCTATGATAAAATTCTATGAGCCCGGTACCCTGAAAATGGTCACCAAAGGACATGGCTCCAGTTCGACATTAAGTACCTCTGACCTGGCGCTGACGAAGGAGTTCCAAAAGCTCAATAACTTGGGACACAGCCAGAGCACATGAACATGATTAGCTGGCTCCCGAGAACACCGTTCACACCTGTCGTCCACACCAGAAAACGGAACACTCATCCTCACCTTGGTTCGATGAGCTCTGTGCACCACCTTGAACTGGATCAAACTAAACCCAGCACAGGAGGACGAGGCACTGACCCTACAAAAGAGCCTCACTCCAAACCTCCTTATCCAAAATAGGACCGAATTGACCCGCCCATTTCTCCTTTACCTCATTCAACGGAGCCGACTCCGCTGACAGGATCTGGCCATAAATACCCAAAATACCCCCACCCTCACCAGACCCAGCTAAAGATAGAATCTTCTTCAACAGGGAGGGTGGAGGTGCCTGGGAAAAAGAAGGAAAACCATACCAAAAAAAATAAATAAATCGCAAATCTGGAAATATCTAAATTGATCCCAGGGAATTGAAATTTTTCCAACAATTCCTCAAAGCCGGCAAACCTTCCCTCCAGAAACAAGTCTCTCTCCCCCCCCCCCACACAGTGCATTCTCAATATTGGATGCCCAATAATAAAACACCAAATTGGGTAAAGCTAAACTAACCGCCTGACTGTTTATCCCTGGATAAACCCCTACGGATCCTTGGGGTTTTACCCGGCCAAATAAAAGAGGACACCAATTTGTTAACTCTGCCAAAAACGAATTTGGGCAGAAAATTGAGGAGACCCTGAACAGGAAATAAAAACCTCGAGAGGACATTCATTTTAACAATCTGAACCCTGCCTGCCAGGGACAGGGGGAGGTTATCCCACTTTTGCAAATCAGATTTAACCCAATAATACCAGACGAGCATAATTTATTTTACGGAGCGCGGTCCAACCGTGGGCCCACCCGTGATTCCCAGATAATGAAAGCTGGATCTGGCAAGGCGAAAAGGCAATATTCCCAGGTCGGCTCCCTTCACCGGAAAGTATTCGCTCATGTCCAAATTCAACTTATACCCAGAAAAGGAACCAAAACGTCTCAGTAGCTTCATTATCACATCCATAGTGGCGATTGGGCCTGTAATATAAAGAAGCAGACCATCTGCGTACAAGGACACCCTCTGCTCCCTCCCTCCCCGATTTATCCCCTCCACTGGCTCCAGTGGTTCGATTGCTACAGCAAATAAGAGACAATGGACATCCCTGCCTCATACCCCTATTCAGCTGAAAATACCCCGAGCTCGAGGCATTAGTGTGGACACTAGTGCTGGGGTCCTATACAATAAATTAATCCAGTATTTGCCCCAAACCAAACTTCACTAAAATCTCAAATAATCACCTCCGGTTCAGGCACTGGTGATGGGGAGATGACAATGTTTAATAGCCGGCGTATTGGCTGATAATTGACGGTTCTTGATGAAGCCGGTTTGGTCTTCCAACATCATCTGTGGGAGGCAGGGCTCCAGTCACAGCGCCAGCACTTTTGCGAGCAATTTATAGTCTGCATTCAAAAGGAAAATGGGTCAAAATGACCCACATTCCGTAGGATCCTTGTCCTTCTTCAGGATCAGTGAAATGGAGGCCTGCGCAAGTGTAAAGTGTAGGGGCTTGTTTAGCACAATGAGTAAATAGTTGCCTTTTAAAGCAGACCAAGGCAGGCCAGCAGCGTGGGTTTAATTCCCGTAACAGCCTCCCCGAACAGGCGCTGGAATGTGGCGACTAGGGGCTTTTCACAGTAACTTCATTTGAAGCCTACTTGTGACAATAAGCAATTTTCATTTTCGTTCAGCAAACTGCAGGACAGGGAGTTATTTAACATGTCCAATGCTAACGGGATCAACGGACCTGCAAACGTCTTGTAAAACTCAATCGGGAATTCATCAGGGCCGGGAGCTTTACCTGTCTGCATCAACCCAATGAATTTCATAATTTTCCCAGGTCCCAATGGGGATTTCAACTCCTCCTGTCTTTCCCTCCACACTAATGGGAAGGATAACCCATTTAAAAACTCCGTCACGGCCGAACTCTCCGGGAGCTCCGATCAAGAGAGATCCCGAAAGAATGTTTCAAAAGCCGCATTGACCTTAGGCGGGGTGAAAAGCAAACTGCCGCCCGAGTCCCGTATCTGGACAATCTCCCCGGAAGCATCCCGACGCCCTCAGCTGATGAGCTAAAAGGCCTTCTTCCCGTGTTCATTAAATGCCCTGCTTGACCATCACAGCTGACTTACCGCCTTACCTGTTGATAGTAATTCAAACTGCGCCTGCAGCTTTTCCCTACTCGCCAGGAACTCCGGGATGGAGTAAGTGAGTACTGATGGTCTACCACGAGGATGGAGTTCACCAGCCTCTGCTGCTCCCCCCTCACAGTCCTTTCCACATGTGCTTCGTAGGAAAGTATCTCCCCCGCCCCCCCCCCCCCCCCCCCCCCCCCCGCCATCCCCGATGACCACCTTAAGGACTTCCCACAAGGTAGAAGGTGAGATAGACTAGACTTACTTTTATTAAATTGAATATATTCCCAATGGCCGAGGACACAGGTCCGCAAAGTCTTTTGCCCGTCAACAGCACCGTGCCCAATCTCCATGGCGGGCAATAGGAGGGACCTGATTCTGGCATAAAATCCACAACACGTGGGGCATGGTTCGAAATGACAATCGCCGAATACCCCACCCTCTTTACCCAAGGAAGGAGAGACCGACCCCCCCCCCCCCCCCCCCCCCCCGGCAAAAAAGTCAATGTATGAGCAAACCTGATGGACATGGGAGAAAAAAAGAAAAATCTTGATCTCTCAGGTGCAAAAGGTGCCACGGATCTAGCCCCCCCCCCCCATCTACTCCATGAAAGTCAACAACGCCGTTGCCATACCAAATGGAGTCAGAGATTTGGGCCCAGATCGATCCATCCGAGGAACTAGGACACAGTTTCAGTCACCACACCATGATTAGCTGGTGAGAGTCCAAATCAGGGATGGAGGCCAACAACTTGTTAATAAAACCAGTATCATCCCAATTTGGCGCATCGACATTAACCAGGACCACGGAGGTGCTCGCCAATGACCCACTAACAATCATATGTCTACCATTAAGATCTTAGCAGCCGAAAATAGAACCATTTTATTGATCAAAGTTGCCACCCGCTGGGCCCTCCCATCAAAGCTGGAGTGAAATACCTGTCCCACCCACCCCATCTGTAACCTTCTCCCTCTGTGTACCCCATCAGGCACCGGAATGTGGCGACTGGGGGATTCTTCATTGCAGTGTTAATGTGAGCCTGCTTGTGACACTAATAAAGATTATTATTATAAGAAACATGGAGCGACTAAGCGAAATTCTAGCAGCTGTACTCACCCATATACTTGTGCTCGAGGTGAAGCTTGGATAAAATTGTTTAGCGTTCCTCCGCTATACGGATATCTTGAGAAGTACATTGGGGTAGAGTTAACCAGTCCACGTGGCTGAGCGGGTGACATCTCTCTCACAGATACCTCTTGGTTATATCTCACAGGTAGAGGAAAAGGACTATGCCGATATGCGTTGTCGTAGCACTGTTTACACCTACAGGCTGGAGGTGGGTAGCTCACATCATCTGGTGGACAGACACACAAAAACAAATTGAGATTTTCTTAACTGATAACAGCATTGGATTAACCAGTCAAAATTAATCACCTAGTAAAAGTTTGTTTTCATTGTTACTCCTCAATTCTCCTCCCCCCCCCCCCCACCCCCATCACAATTCTTCCTTTCACTCCTGCCGTGACTCATGGTGCACAGTGCCCTCTGGTAACACAGGCAGCTGACCGAAGAGGCCCCTGTTCCTTTGCAAACCCAGTAAAGTGCAGGCAGTTATACAGCCTTGACAAGCATTGCGGACCAGGGCAATCACCTCTCCACAATCATCCGCTTTCCATCATAGCTGTACTTTCCTCTTTCCTGGACCAGACAAACGCAGCTCACCCACCGCAAAAACAAACTATTTGGATCTTAGGAGAACAAGAGTGGAAAGTTCTGAGCACCAATTAATTTAGCAGTGCATTCTTAATTCTGAGCAGTTTAAGACGCCCTTTGTCTTTTGAAAAGATACCCAGCCTCTCCTCACTACCTCTGTCTGTAACAATGCTTGAGAACTAGGTCAGTAGTGAATGGTAGCTGCTAACCCTTACCCTAGCACTTGATGACCAAGCTAATTGGTGCGCCAGCATTATCTGCCGCCATTCTATATCACCATGCTGCTTTTGGATGCAAAAAGAAAACATTTGACTAACCAAGGTTTATGCTTATAAATTGACTCGAGAAACTTATTTTAGTGTTTGTGAATTTGGCTGGATCCGGCACGAGCAATTATGCAACTTAACTGTGGAGATCAGGAACTGCACTGTCAGTGCTTTGCCGAGATTTCAAATGCTCATGGTTACTTATAGTTGCAGCCAGATGGCTGATTGTGAAAAGTGGAACTGACTCTTTGTAACATCATTCAGACAGACTATGAACGATACAATTCTTCTTTTCTGTAAATATGTAGCGCAGGACCATCAGGAGATAGAACTGGAAACCGGCCACCATTTTGAAATGGATTGTGACCCCCAGGGACAGTTCAACTGGGTAAACAACATGTACACATTCAGTGATAACAATGATACTTGGTATGGCCAACTGATTGCCGTTGTTACATGAAGCTTAATGCCATTCCTAACTGTTTCACTCTTTTGAGTACAATTGATATAATTTGGTATGCGGTTCATACTCTAGATCACAACATAGAAGGCCTGGTAAATGGAGGGTTGGGGCGCCGTTCCTCAAGAACATGCATCAAACACCGAGAAGGTGACCATATTTTCTCCACTACCCATGGAACAATAGGAATCAAAATTTCCAGTCCCCATCTCAAAGCTCAGGAAATTACACCAATGTCTTACTCAGAACGCTTGTAGGATTGGCTGGTGTGGGAAATGAAAAATGTCAAAAGTGTTCCAGTAAAATAGAGGATAAAAGGAGGACTTACATTTACATATTGCATTCTCAGCTAGAATCATGGAAAAGTTCAGGACAGAAGGAGGCCATTTGGCCCATCTTGTCCATGCCAGCTTTAGGACACGCAGATGCCCTTTCTAATCCCACCTTCCTGCACCCAGTCCATAGCCCTGTAGTTTACACAGCTCTTAAGGTGCAGATCTAGGTACTTTTTAAAAGAGTTTAGGGTCTCTGCCTCCACCACCAACTGGGGCAGCGAATTCCAGACTCCCACTACCCTCTGCGTAATAAAGTTCTTCTTCATGTCCCCTCTTTAGCTCACTGGGCTAAATCGCTGGCTTTTAAAGCAGACCAAGCAAGCCAGCAGCACGGTTCGATTCCCGTATCAGCCTCCCCGGACAGGCGCCGGAATGTGGCGATTAGGGGCTTTTCACAGTAACTTCATTGAAGCCTACTCGTGACAATAAGCGATTTTCATTTCATTCACCATTTGCCATTTATCTTGAATCTATGTCTCCTGGTTCTAGAATTCTCCACCAAGGGATTCAATTTTATCCTGCCCACTTCCCCTATGATTTTGTACACCTCAACTAAGTCACTCCTCAGTCTTCTTTGTTCCAAGGAAAATAATCCCAACCTATCCAATCTCTCCTCCTAGCTACACTTTTCTAGCCCTGGCAACATTCTTGTAAACCTCCTCTGCACTCTCTCCAGAGCAATTACCTCCTACCTGGAATGTGGTGATCGGAACAATACTCCAATTGTGGCCTCACCAGTGTTTAATACAATTCCAACATTACACTCGTACTTTTATATTCTATATCTCTGCCAATGAAGGAGAGCATTCCATTTGCTTTCTTCACAACCTTGTCTACTTGAACTGTTGCCCTTAGGGACCTGTGTACCTATACGCCAAGATCTCTCACTTCATCCACCCCTTTTAGTATATTCCCATTTATGATGTACTCCCTATATGCATGACCTCACACTTCTCGGTGTTGAATTCCATCTGCCACTTTGCCCACTCCATCAATCCATCTATATCATTCTGGAGATTGTGCTCTACACTGTCCACCACTCGGCCAATCGTTGTGTCGTCTGCAAATTGTCTCCCAATCGTGCCCCCATGTTACCGTCCAAATCGTTAACATATAACACAAAGCAGTACGGTTCCCAACACTGAGCCCTGTAGAACATCACTTGAAACAACTTCCCATTTGCAAGGGCAGCCATCGACCATTACCCTTTGTTTCCTGTAACTAAGCCAGCTTTGTGGCTAGATGGCAGACAATTTGTTTGAAAGTGTAATTTGTAAAACATCAAATTAAACAAAGATATAAAGAGCTCTGCACTATAATTGTTAAATAAGTAGCATTAGTTATTAAAAAAAAGCAAGGCATCAGAGACTCCAACTAAATTTCACCCTGATTGCTGTGTTTAGGTTCAGTACAGTGTAACAGGTAACTGAGTTCAATGATAGCTAAAAAGGTCAAGGAAAGTTGACTACGGGAAAGAAGGTTGTCACCCTCCGACCTGTCACACAAGGGCAAATGGACCATCGCTCAAAGGGAGTGATGTCACTTATTAACATAGCCAGTCTGCTACCTAACTACAAAGGTCTTACACCCGGACTCTAATCACCCCATGAACAGACGTTAAACATTAGAATGATAACTTGGACTGTGGGCATTCACTTCTTTATTTCAGAAGGGATGAGTTTAAGAAACATTGTGAAACAGGGTGTGTTTGGCCCGCAATTACATGAGTTACCCGCATCTTTGGTCATGACGTTTGTGGCTTTCAGTGCCCTTAATTGAAGTGTTTAATTGAAATACATATTTTTATTCATAGCATTTACAGTGAAGAAGGAGGCCACTCGGCCCATCGAGTCTGCATCAGGCCTTTGGAAAGAACACCCCATTTAAGCCCACACTTCCAACCTATCCCCGTAACCCAGTAACCCCACCCAATCGTTTTTTTGGACACGAAGGGCAATGCACATTTTTGGGACTTGTGGGAGGAAACCGGAGCACCCGGAGGAAACCCACGCAGACATGGGGAGAACTTGCAGACTCCGCACAGACAGTGACCCAAGCCGGGTCTTGAACCTGTGACCCCGGAGCTGCGAAGCAACTGCGCTAACCACTGTGCTACTCGAGGCATTTTCACTTTCTGTGTAAAGCACAAAATACAACCACCTTTATACAACTATCATAAAACAAAACCTCCTCACTTTCGTAAAACCTCACCACCTTAAACACCCCACAAGCCCCATTTTGTAATTACAAAGAAAAACAAGAATACTTATAGCATAAAGAAAAAAAATAACCCCCCCCCCCGGACATTTACCAATCCTTAAGGAAGGAGATGAATACCCTCCACCTCGAGAAGAACCCCTCCCACCCAAGACAAATGTTAATTTCTCCAAGGGCAGAAATTCCGCCAAGTTACTCACCCACCCGCTGCCTTGGGCAGATCCGCTTAAACATTTTAAGAGAAACAAATGTATTTGAAACTGGCAACAAAAGGATTTGCATGACCTTGGTTCTGGTGAAAGTGTGTTCATTAGATAGTGGATAGAACGTGGCCTTATATTGTCATTCATGGTCCATAGAATCCCGACAGTGCAGAAGAAGGACATTCGGCCCATCTGGTCCACATTGATCCTCCGAAAGAGGATCCTACCTCGGCCCGCTCCCCCGCCCTGTCCCCGTGCGTTGATTGTTGCCAATCCATCTAACCTGCACACCTTTGGACTGTGGGAGAAAAAGGGGCATCCGGAGGAAACCCACGCAGAAATGGGGAGAAAGTGCAAACACCACACAGACAGACATAGAATCATAGGGCGCGATTCTCCGACCCCACGCCGGGTGGGAGAATCATGGGAGTGCCGTGCGAATGACGCCACGCCGCCCTGGCACCCGCAGGCGATTCTCCCACCACCCCCAAAATGGCGTGTCGCGTTTTGCGGCAGGCCGCTCGGAGAATCGCCGCTCCGGTCGAGTGGCGATTCTCCGGCCCGGATGGGCCGAGCGGCCTGCCTAATACGACCGGTTCACGCCAGCGCCAACCACACCTGGTCGCTGCCGCCGTGAACAGCGCGCGAACGCTGCGTGTGGGGCCTGTGGGGGGGCAGAGGAAGAATCGAGCACCAGGGGGGTGCTCAGGAGGGGTCTGGCCCGCGATCGGTACCCACCAATCGTCGGGCCGGCGTCTCTGAAAGGCACACTCTTTTCCCTCCGCCGCCCCACGAGATCACTCTGACATGTCTTGTGAGGCAGCGGAGGGGAAGACGGCAACCGCAACGGTGCCGCTTTGACGCAAGTGTCAAGGCCCGGCGCCAGAGATTGACGCGCTGCCACTCCTAGCCCCCTGGGGGTGGGAGAATAGGGGGAAAGGAACGGCCTCTGACGCCGGAGTGAAACACTCCGGGTTTCACTCCGGCGTCGGCACTTTGTCTCCTTTTGGGAGAATCCCGGCCATAGAATCCCAACAGCAAAGGAGGGCATTCGGCCCATCAAGACTGCACCGACCCTGGGAAAGAGCACCCTACCAAGACCCACGCCCCACTCTATCCCTCTAACCCAGTAACCCCACCTAACCTTTTGGACACCAAGGGTCAATGTCGCACGGCCAATCCACCTAACCTGCACATCATTGGACAATGGGAGGAAACCGGAGCACCTGGAGGAAACCCACGCAGGCACGTGGAGTGCAAGCTCCACACAGACAGTCACCCAATGCCAGAGTTGAACCCGGGTCCGTGCCGCTGTGAGGCAACAGTGCTAACCACTCTGCCAACGTGCCGCCCCCTATGTTCAGTTATGGTGGGACGAGGACAGGGATTTTTTTACCTTTCCGTCTTGGACCTATAATTTTGTTGCATCTCCTATACAGGAAAACAGAACTCCACCAAACCCACAAGCTTCTGTATTCAGAGAGACTTCATGTCCATGCGAACACAGTCGAAAATACTTTATCCAGCAACTTGAACAGAAAACATCCCATGGCTTTCCACTGGAGCTTTCTGAAACAAAGCATGGCACCAAGACACATAAGGAAATAGGAGATCAGATGACCAAAAGCTTGGTGAAAGAGGTTGGTTTTAAGGGGATCCTTAATGGAGGAAAACAACATCAAAAGACCGAGAGATGTCGGGGGAATTAGGCAGCTCAAGGCATGGCCAACTATGGGAGAAAGATTACATTCAGGAGTTCCCAAAAGGCCAACAACAGAGGACCGCAGATAACTCTGATGTGGAGGAGATTCCAGAGGTAGGGAAGGGGTCAAGGACAGGGATGGATTTGAAAAGGAGGATGAGAATTTCAAAGTCAAGATGTTGCCTGGCTGGGAACCAATGTAGGTCAGTGAGCACTGGGGCAAGTTAAGACATGGGCAGCGGATATTTGGGCAACCTCCAGCCAGGAGTGCACTGGAATAGTCAAGTCGCGAGTTTATAACAAAAGCACACAGCAAATCGAAGAGCGATACAATCTGCCGTGCCTTATCAAACAGCTGTCACTTCTCAGAGCCTAAATCAACTCCGCACCTCACAACTTGGTTTCTCAAGTGTATTGATGGCAACTGATAAACAACCATCTGTGAAACAGCATATTTGCAAAAACAGTATGCGTGCACAAAGGCAGACATTATTTCAGGACAATGAGGCCAATGTCGTACTGTATTGTGAAGTTGTAAGCGCTGTCATAGGAAACATGACAGGACATTTGTGCACAGCAAGTTTCCATAATCAGCCATGTGTCAATGCCCCCAAAGGGATCGATTTTTTTAGTGGGAAATTTGGGGGCGGGGCTTTGCTGGAGGAATAAAGACAACAGGCAGTTGTAAAGTGCCTCAATTTATTTGTTGAAAGTCAAGTGTCTTATTTGCTCCTCCAGCAAGTTGCCAGGTCTCGCATTCCAATCTCTCCACTTCCCCTACTCCTCTTCACATTTCAAAGGTGCCAGAGTAACATCTTTCTGGGTTGTATCTGCGTACAATGAATCCATAGCTCACTCTAAAATGCTGTAACTTAGCCCCTATGCTCATTCTCCTCCTCCGCAAATTGAAATAAAGACATTGATATTGAGAAATTTGTATTTTCAAATGAAAAGTGGAGCTCTGAACCTGAATTTATGCAGAAGCAGAAGTCCATTCTCTATCCCAGAAAGCACTGAAAAGATCACTCGGCAGGAAAAGAAGCCCACAAAATGGTCTTCTCAATGCGGCATCCATGGATAAACATGCTGCAGTTCTCACTGCCACTGATGGTGGGGGTGCTGTTTATTTGCGATGGGTGAGTCAGACCTCTGGCCAAGTGCAGCACGGTAGCAAAGTGCTTAGCACTGTTGCTTCACAGCTCCAGGGTCCCAGGTTCGATTCCCAGCTTGGCTCACTGTCTGTGGGGAGTCTGCACGTTCTCCCTGTGTCAGCGTGGGTTTCCTCCGGGTGCTCCGGTTTCTTCCCACAAGTCCCGAAATAAGTGCTGTTCTCCCTCAGTGTATCCGAACAGGCGCCGGAATGTGGCGACTAGGGGCTTTTCGCAGTAACATTGCAGCATTATTGTAAGCCTTCTTGTGACAATAAAGATTATTATTAAGTGCATTCTACTTTCTCCTGCCCATCGCTCTCGATCTCTTCCACTTGGATTGGATTGGATTTGTTTATTGTCACGTGTACCGAGGTACAGTGAAAAGTACTTTTCTGCGAGCAGCTCAACAGATCATTAAGTACATGGGAAGAAAAGGGAATTAAACAAAATTCAAGAAAATACATAATAGGGCAACACAAGATATACAATGTAACTACATAAGCATTGGCATCAGATGAAGCATACAGGGTGTAGTGTTAATGAGGTCAGTCAATAAGAGGGTCATTTAGGAGTCTGGTGACAGTGGGGAAGAAGCTGTTTTTGAGTCTGTTCGTGCGTGTTCTCAGACTTCTGTATCTCCTGCCCGATGGAAGAAGTTGGAAAAGTGAGTAAGCCGGTTGGGAGGGATCCTTGATTATGTTGCCCGCTTTCCCCCGGCAGCGGGAGGTGTAGATGGAATCAATGGATGGGAGGCAGGTTCGTGTGATGGATTAGGCGGTATTCACGACACTCTGAAGTTCCTTGTGGTCCTGGGCTGAGCAGTTGCCATACCAGGCTGTGATGCAGCCAGATAGGATGCTCTCTATAGTGCATCTGTAAAAGTTGGTAAGGGTTAATGTGGACATGCCAAATTTCCTTAGTTTCCTGAGGAAGTATAGGCGCTGTTGTGCTTTCTTGGTGATAGCATCGACGTGAGTGGACCAGGACAGATTTTTTGTGATGTGCACTCCTAGGAATTTGAAACTGCTAACCATCTCCACCTCGGCCCCGTTGATGCTGACAGGGGTGTGTACAGTACTTTGCTTCCTGAAGTCAATGACCAGCTCTTTAGTTTTGCTGGCATTGAGGGAGAGATTGTTGTCGTTACACCACTCCACTAGGTTCTCTATCTCCCTCCTGTATTCTGACTTGTCGTTATTCGAGATCCGGCCCACTATGGTCGTAACATCAGCAAACTTGTAGATGGAGTTGGAACCAAGTTTTGCCACGCAGTCGTGTGTGTACAGGGAGTAGAGTAGGGATCCTACAATGTGGTCTGCAATGTGGTCTGATTTACTTTTATCATTTTTAAACCCATCAATTATAATACCTTGATTTCCAAATGCAGTGATGAAAAAAACTCATTTTTCAAATTTGCATTTCCTTGTACCAGGCAGTGTCTTAGGGACTTTTCAAATTTCTCCCTACAGTAGCAGAGGTCAATGTTGCACACAGTCCTTAACTCAGTTTGCTATCGTCCCCCGAATTGGGTTTGCTATCTCCCCCCAAATTCAGTAGTCCTTCATGGTTCTCTGGTGATCTGCCGTGCGACACTTTGTGGCTCTTGCCAAACCAGCAATGCAATGAATCACCAGTTGATTCATTGTCTGGTCTCTGGTGTCAGTTGAGGTGCAAATTGTGAGCCAGGATGCTGGGAAACTCCCTGCTTTTCATCGAAGAGCTCAGCGAGATCTTTCAGATAATGCAGGACCGCAGGAATAAGCAAGCTGGCACCTTGGTTTAACGTTTCCTTCAGAGTGTGGCGATCAATTCTCTCACGCTAAAGGATTAAATTGTGGGGGGGGAAAAAACACACCATCTGCCACCACAGGTCATAACCCAGCAAACTCCTGAATAAAACTGAACTGCTTGGCAGTAAATCTGTCAGTGTACAGTGTTCCTGCTGTAGATGTTTCCTATAGATAAGATTGCCAAAGCGTATTCACCATTAACTTCCTTACAATCCAAAGCACGCAGGCACAGCCTTGTGGAACAATGGCACCACCTTCATCGAAACCTTAGTAAAACATTGAGATAAACTTTCCTACGACAGAAAGATCAGCGACCGCTAGGCACTGTAAGAAGAGTCGATATGAGGGCAGGAGCTTTTTGAAACATTAGAAAATTATGATGCAGAATGCACTTGTGCCTTGTAGATAGTGGACAGGGGACAAGTCAGGAGTGTGATGGCTGTCATGATATGCAAGCATGCAGCTAATGAACACATAGAATAGGACACGACCAATGAGCAGTCAGGACACTCAGGGGTGGTATCTCACTATCAGGGGATGAGGCACTCACACCCGGCCTCTTTCCACAGACCAACATCTACAGAGTGAGACAGGGTGTATCCTCAGCATCACACCCCAGCTCGTGGCCGAGAGCAAGGCTGGTTCAGTTAGACTGAGTTACTACATTTAGATTAGCAGAGAGTCGAACTCATTGAGAACTGTGCCAATAGTTCAATAAAACAGATTGAACTCGCTTCAAAGTCTGGAGCATCTTTTACTCAAAACTGCATCAAGTGGCAGCTTGTGTTATTCCACATTACAAAACGCAACAATGGCTCTCAAGATGCACAGCAGCAAGCCTCACCTTTGACAGCATCTTGCAAAGTCACGATCTCTAGCAACGTCAAGGGCAGCAGATGCATGGGAAGACTATCACATGCAAGTTTTCCTAAAATCCACACGCCATCCCTGACTTGGAACTATAATGCTTCAGTGTCGCTGGGTCAAAATCCTGAAACTTCCTCCCTAACAGCACTGTGGGCGTACCTACACTTCAGAGACTGAAGCGGTTCAAGAAGGCTGCTCATCACCACCTTCTCAAGGGCAATTAGGGATGGACGATAAATGCTGACCTCACCAGCGAACCCCATATCCCATGGAAGAATTATTTTTTTTTAAAAATTCACCACTTTTGAAATTTTGGGCGCTAGCTACTGGCTGCATCCGGTGAGAATGGGAGCAGGGCGTGGTTGGTAAATGCCGGGAGAGCTCTCTTCCTGGCTTTCCCACAGCCATTATGCCTCGCGGGATTTAATCAGATGTCACGAGACGTCGCGATCTGGGTCCCACCTACAATGGGCTGGATCCAGTCTTGCGTGATTAATTGGGTTTAAGAACCCACTCACGGTGGCACAGTGGTTAGCACTGCTGCCTCACGGCGCAGAGGACCCGGGTTCGATCCTAGCCCCGGGTCAAATTCTCCCCGTGTCTGCATGGGTCTCAACCCCATCCATGCCTAAAAACATGTGCAGGGTAGCTGGATTGGCCACACTGAACTGTCCCCTTATTGGAAAAAGATTATTGCGTACTCTAAATTTTAAAAAAAGAACCCACTTAACCATGCTGACACCAGGAGCAGCACGGCGGCACAGTGGTTAGCACTGCTGCCTCACGGCGCAAAGGTCCCAGATTCAATCCCGGCCCTGGACCACCGCCCATGTGGTGTTTGCACATTCTCCCCATGTCTGGGTGGGTCTCACCCCCACAACCCAAAGATGTGCAGGTTAGGTGGATTGGCCACGCTAAATTGTCCCTTTTTTGGGGAAAAAAAAGAATTGGGTACTAGTTTTAGAAAAAAGGAACCACTTAACCATGCTGACGCCAGATCTAACCGGCTTCCAGAATCCCCAAGGAGACCCCAGACATGGGCCAGGCAGAACAGCATCTGGAGGATCTCCCAGGCCATTGAAAGCCCCTGGGTGGTTAGGGACATGGCAGGGTGGCACCCTGGCTCTCCCCCAACACCGGGGCATCTTGGCACTACCACCCTGGCACTGTCAAGGTGTCTGGGTGGCATTAGCAGGGTGACACTGCCAAGGATCAGGGCCTGAGGAGGGTCCATGTCCATGAGGATTGTAGGGGGTATGAAGGGTGGGGGTGAAGGGATGGGTGCAGGGCTGGTATGGAGGGTCTCACGGAAGGTGGGGGGGGGGGGAATGTATGAAGGTTGGGGGCCCCGAAAGGTTGGGTTGGGGGGGGGGGGGGGCTCAAAAGGGGGCGTGGGAAGACCTGAAAAGCGCCCCCATAGCTTGGTGCCCTCACTCGGGGGGGGATGTAGGGTAATACCCATGTGTGTGTGGAGGGGGGTGACATTGCCCATGGATGGGGGAGTGGAGAACCTCAAACTCACTTCAGGAGATTGGGGCACCCTTTCAAACTGATGGCCCGATCTCCGAGGGGCCGGTCCTTCCGGCAGGTTCAGCTTCCCAGTGATCAAATAATTCAAAGTGTTGGCTCAACCGGTGAGATACCACCCAGGGCTTGAAAAAGCCACCAAGTGTCATTGTAATAATAATAATCTTTATTATTGTCACAAGTAGGCTTACATTAACACTGCAATGAAGTTACTGTGAAAAGCCCCTAGTCACCACATTCCGGCGCCTGTTCGGGTACACAGAGGGAGAATTCAGAATGTCCAAATTACCTAACAAGTACGTCTTTCGGGACTTGTGGGAGGAAACCGGAGCACCCGGAGGAAACCCACGCAGACACAGGGAGAACGTGCAGACTCCGCACAGACAGTGATCCAAGCCGGGAATCGAACCTGGGACCCTGGCGCTGTGAAGCAACAGTGCTAACTACTGTGCTACCGTGCTGCCATTAGCTAGCGGTGGGGAACTCACCGACAAGAGCTGGATAGAAACTGCCAGCCAAACCCACCTGAAATGACACTTAGAAACGCTCTGTTTTCTCTGCTATTACACATCGACACCTTGACTCTGGTGGATGGACACTGTTCACCGTGGTGTTGAAGATAAATGACAACTGATCGGAAGCTATTCTGCTTATTTTAGCAAAGGTTTGTGCTGCTTGTTTATTTCTGTTCCAAAGATGTTAACACCTTTTTCTAACATTGCCAATATAATGTTGTGGCGATTTCGGAGACATGGGTAGAGCAGGGACAGGAATGGTTGTTGCAGGTTCCAGGATTTAGATGTTTCTGTAAGAACAGAGAAGATGGTAAAAGAGGGGGGGGTGTGGCATTGTTAATCAAGGAAAGTATTACGGCGGTAGAAAGGACGCTTGAGGACTCGTCTACTGAGGCAGTATGGGCCGAGGTTAGGAACAGTAGAGGAGAGGTCACCCTGTTGGGAGTTGTCTATAGACCTCCGAATAGTTCCAGAGATGTAGAGGAAAGGATTGCAAAGATGATTCTTGACAGGAGCGAGAGTAACAGGGTAGTTGTTATGGGGGACTTTAACTTTCCAAATATTGACTGGAAATACTATAGTTCGAGTACTATAGATGGGTCAGTTTTTGTGCAGTGTGTGCAGGAGGGTTTTCTGACACAGTATGTAGACAGGCCAACAAGGGGCGAGGCCACATTGGATTTGGTACTGGGTAATGAACCCGGCCAGGTGTTAGATTTAGATGTAGGTGAGCACTTTGGTGATAGTGATCACAACTCGGTTATGTTTACTTTAGCAATGGGCAGGGATAGGTATATACCGCAAGGCAAGAATTATAGCTGGGGGAAAGGCAATTATGAAGCTATTCGGCAAGATTTAGGATGTATAGGATGGGGAAAGAAACTGCAGGGGATGGGTACAATCGAAATGTGGAGCTTTTTCAAGGAACAGCTACTGCGTGTCCTTGATAAGTATGTACCTGTCAGGCAGGGAGGAAGTTGTCGAGCAAGGGAACCGTGGTTTACTAAGGAAGTTGAAGCACTTGTCAAGAGGAAGAAGAAGGCTTATGTTAGGATGAGACATGAAGGCTCAGTTAGGGCACTTGAGAGTTACAAGTTAGCCAGGAAGGACCTAAAGGGAGAGTTAAGAAGAGCGAGGAGAGGACACGAAAAGTCGTTGGCGGATAGGATCAAGGAAAACCCTAAGGCTTTCTATAGGTATATCAGGAACAAAAGAATGACTGACTAGAGTAAGATTAGGGCCAATCAAGGATAGTAGTGGAAAGTTGTGTGTGGAATCAGTGGAGATAGGGGAAGCATTAAATGGATATTTTTCGTCAGTGTTTACATTGAAGAAAGACAATGTTGTCGAGGAGAACACTCAGGTTCAGTCGACCAGGCTAGATGGAATTGAGGTTCAAAAAGGAGGAGGTGTTAGCAATTTTAGAAAATGTCAAAATAGATAAGTCCCCTGGGCCAGATGGGATTTATCCTAGGATTCTCTGGGAAGCCAGGGAGGAGATTGCAGAGCCTTTGTCCTTGATCTTTATGTCGTCTTTGTCGACAGGAATAGTGCCGGAAGACTGGAGGATAGCAAATGTTGTCCCCTTGTTCAAGAAGGGGAGTAGAGACAACCCTGGTAATTATAGACCTGTGAGCCTTACTTCGGTTGTGGGTAAAATGTTGGAAAAGGTTATAAGAGATAGGGTTTATAATCATCTTGAAAAGAACAAGTTGATTAGCGATACTCAACACGGTTTTGTGAAGGGTAGGTCATGTCTCACAAACCTTATTGAGTTTTTTGAGAAGGTGACCAAACAGGGGGATCAGGGTAAAGCTGTTGATGTGGTGAATATGGATTTCAGTAAGGCATTTGATAAGGTTCCCCACGGTAGGCTATTGCAGAAAATAAGGAAGTATGGAATTGAAGGTGATTTAGCGGTTTGGATCAGTAATTGGCTAGCTGAAAGAAGACAGAGGGTGGTGGTTGATGGCAAATGTTCATCCTGGAGTTCAGTTACTAGTGGTGTACCGCAAGGATCTGTTTTGGGGCCACTGCTGTTTGTCATTTTTATAAATGACCTGGAAGAGGGTGTAGAAGGATGGGTTAGTAAATTTGCAGATGACACGAAGGTCGGTAGAGTTGTGGATAGTGCTGAAGGATGTTATAGGATACAGAGGGACATAGATAAGCTGCAGAGCTGGGCTGAGAGGTGGCAGATGGAGTTTAATGCGGAAAAGTGTGAGGTGGTTCACTTTGGAAGGAGTAACAGGAATGCAGAGTACTGGGCTAATGGCAAGATTCTTGGTAGTGTAGATGAACAGAGAGATCTCGGCATCCAGGTACATAAATCCCTGAAAGTTGCCACCCAGGTTAATAGGGCTGTTAAGAAGGCATATGGTGTGCTAGCCTTTATAAGCAGGGGGATTGAGTTTCGGAACCACAAGGTCATGCTGCAGCTGTACATAACTCTGGTGCGGCCGCACCTGGAGTACTGCGTGCAGTTCTGGTCACCACATTATAGGAAGGATGTGGAAGCTTTGGAAAGGGTTCAGAGGAGATTTACTAGGATGTTGCCTGGTATGGAGGGAAGGTCTTACGAGGAAAGGCTCAGGGAATTGAGGTTGTTTTCGTTAGAGAGGAGAAGGCTGAGAGGTGACTTAATAGAGACATATAAGATAGTCAGAGGGTTAGATAGGGTGGATAGTGAGAGTCTTTTTCCTCGGATGGTGATGACCAACACGAGGGGACATAGCTTTAAATTGAGGGGTGATAGATATAGGACAGATGTCAGAGGCAGTTTCTTTACTCAGAGAGTAGTAGGGGTGTGGAACGCCCTGCCTGCAACAGTAGTAGACTCGCCAACTTTAAGGGCATTTAAGTGGTCACTGAATAGACACATGGATGAAAATGGAATAGGTCAGATAGGCTTCAGATGGTTTCACAGGTCGGCGCAACATCGAGGGCCGAAGGGCCCGTACTGCGCTGTAGTGTTCTATCTTCTATGTTCTATAAGAGTGGTACATTGGCGTGTTTGTCAGTAAAGTCACACATTCGCTGTCTCATTGACCACTTATCACAGTGGGTTTCCTCTTCCCTCGCCGGGATTCTCCATTTCTGAGACTAAGTGCTGACGCCGGCGTGGGAACGGTGCCGTTGTCTGACCGGAAAAAACAGAGCAAAATGGCCACTGATCCCCTGTTTGGTGCAGCCCCAAAGAGAGCTTCCCTCTTTTGAAACAGGACCTTCAACAGCAACAGGAGGACTGATCCCACAGAATCATAGAATCCCCACGGTGCAGAAGGCTCGCTGACATGAGGCAGGGGCCACTTTCATTCCTGGGTCCCAACTTCCAAACAAACCTGGTGCCAAGGATGTCAGCTGAGGCAATGGGCAAGGGGTCCCTGGCGAGGCAGCTACAGGAATATGCTGCTAATTATGTTAATTATGGCTAGCTGCAGTCAGGTGATGGGCATTAACCTGAGACCCCTGTTAAACAGGGCACAGACTAAAACTGCGGTTGTTGGGCTCGGAGGTGTACGCTTGTCATGTGTAACTCGGTAAATAAATTTAAAAGTGTGTACGGATTGGCTCTAGTTCTGTCGTTCACCAACCAGTCTGCCGATGGAGAATAGGCCAGCCTGGAACATCAGGTAACTGGTGGGTTATTCATGGGGGTAAAAGCACGCCACCTTGCTTCTGCCCAAGCGAACAGGATTAAAAATTCAATTTAAATCACTTTTTTGACCTTTATATTAATAATAAGAATCGCTTATTGTCACGAGTAGGCTTCAATGAAGTTACTGTGAATAGCCTCTAGTCACCACATTCCGGTGCCTGTTCAGGGAGGCCCGATGCGGCAATTGAACCCGAGCTGCTGACCTTGCACTGCATTACAAGTCAGCTGTTTAGCCCACTGTGCTAAAACCAGCCCCTCTGCCTGCTGCCCCTTTTAAATTGCTGCTCCTGCTGAGCGCAATATTGGGGCTGGTTTAGCACATTGTAAGTCAGCTGGCTTATAATGCAGAACAAAATGCAGTTCAATTCCCGTACCGGCCTCCCCGAACAGGCGCCGGAATGTGGCAATGAGGGGCTTTTCATAAAAACTTCATTGAAGCCTACTCGTGACAATAAGCGATTATTATTATTATTTGGGTAGTAAATGTGGCTCTGGCGATATAATGCTGGCCTCTTGAAGGAGCTATCAATCAGGCGCCCACCCCTGTCCCTTCCCTTGGCCTGCACTTTTGTTTCCTCTTTGCGTATTAATCCAATTCCTTTTTGAAAGTTACGACTAAGTTGGCCCTTTCCACCTTTTCAGGCCAATGCATTCCAGATCACAACTAGGGGCGCCAATCAATGGCCTCACTTCGGTTCCTTCGTCAGCCCAGGCGACCGAGCCACAAACCGGGCAGGGCAGGTGGAGGCAAAATGTTCGGAATAATTTCGGGAACAAAAAGAGGCAGTGACAGGATGGGGTGAAGTAAGATGGACCGAGTACCTTTCCTCATTCATAAGGTCTCCTGTGGATTTATTTATTTGACACACACTTGAGGGAAAGCTGGACCAACATAAAGGGAGATAGAGCAGAGGACACTGCTGCCGGGGTCACACGATGAGGGTCGGGAGGAGCCAGCATTAACATCAGCGTGGACCAATTGGGCCGAGTGGCCAGTTTCTTGACTAAATGAGAGTGACTCTCCTCAGCAATCAATTGAACTGAAACTAGATAGTAACTCCATCAGTGGTTAGGGAGCAAAACCATTCACTTACATGGGGTTTGCAGTTGTTGAACAGCCTGTTGGAATCTGTACTGAGGAACGCCAGGAGAGTACGGAAGAATGTAGCCTGGGGTATTGGCGTATGGAAACACAGGATACATGTGGGACTCTCCCGCTGAGATTTCCCAGGACCGCAAAGGGCTGGGGGGCTCCAAGTCATGCAGTCCTGAAATGAGCGGTCCGGGGGCATCCAGCTGCCCGACTCCAATGTCGTCTTGAGATTCATAGCCAGTGTCTTTACTGGGTAATTCCAATTGGGTCTGACACTCCGACATGCTGCTTAGCGAAACACTGGCAGGATTTCTGGCTAAACGTGGAAAAGCGTCATACAATCCTTTCTCGATTTCACGGGATTGGTCCTGATGGAGCGAGGCGGCCCCGGCATCTAAACAAGCTGGGAATGAGACTTGCTTCACCTGCTCGCTGTTCTCAGGCCGGCTGGATCGATCCAACCTTCCCCAGTGGCTTTGTTTGGCCATCGCTGCCAAGAACATGCTGGTGTCAGAATAGCCGGAAGAGGCACCCTTCCCGAATCCCGAGGAACGGTCATGTTCGTTTGCCGTTGCGAAATCCTTAAAATCAGATTCCAGTGCCTCCCTTGGCTTGCCGGGAGCTTCCCCGAGTGAAAAATGGTACTGTTCAGTGTTACCCATCAGCTTCTGAGAGTGTGGGCCAGGCTGGGGCTGATAGCAATGACTGCCAGGGTGGGGGGCTTGGAGAGCAGGTCTTAGCTGCTCCCTTGCTGGGGCGCTGTTCCCAACCGGCATTTCATATGCGAACACGTGCTGGGCGGGTGCACGGTCGCAGTGACTGGCTTCAGTTTTTCCTCCATTGACGCGCTGCCTGTGCGCCTCAAGTTTCCCATCGACACAATCGGCTGGTGAATCTGAAGGCTGGATCCAGCAATGCAGGTTCTCGTCCACCTCCTCGGCCCTGCTCTGGGAGTCTGCCCTTGCTGAAAAACAAAAAGATTGCGGAGAAGCACGATGAGCGGGGTGAGGTGACACAGGCGCTTTTTTTAAAAAAAAATGTATTTTATTACAAACATGTATCAAAACAGGTTACAGCGAATAAACACCCCGGAAAACATACTTCCCAACAATCAACTATACAGTCTGTACAGATTTGTTTCCCCCTTTTCACCCCCCCCCCCCTCTCCCCAGCCCCCTGCGACGAACAACTCCTCAAACACGGTCACAAACATCCCCCTCCTTTCCTCAAACCCCACCTCTGCTGAGCCCCTTAACTCATACTTTATCTTCTCTAACCGCAATTCATACTGGTCACCCAACCAAATCACGGCCCCCGACGCTGCACTCCGGCACCTGTTCGGGTACGCCGAGGGAGAATTCAGAACGTCTAATTCACCTGATAAGCATGTCTTTTGGGATTAGCGGGAGGGAACCGGAGCACCCGGAGGAAACCCACACAGACACGGGGAGGTCGTGCAGACTCCACACAGACAGTGACCCAGCCGGGAATCGAACCTGGGACCCTGGTGCTGTGAATCAATAGTGCTAACCACTGTGCTGCCCACACATACCTGGCTCAGTGTCAAATTTCTTGTGAAACAACCTTAGGACATTTCACTTTGTTATGTAAAGGCGATTTGTTGTCACGTATGGACCAGGAATATTTTATATTAACCAGTAGATATCATAGAATCTCTCCAGTGCAGGAGGCCATTCGGCCCATTGAGTCCGCACCGACCCTCTGAAAGAGCATCCTACCTAGGCCCACACTCCCGCCCTGCCCCTGTAATCTGATCTGTACATCAAAAAGCAATTGATCATGGCCAATGCCTGCACATCTTTGGACTGTGGGAGGAAACTGGAGCACCCGGAGAAAACCCACGCAGACACAGGGAGAAAGTGCAAACTCCACACAGACAGTCAGCCGCGGTCGGAATTGAACCCGGGTCCCTTGGGCTGTGAGGCAGCAGTGCTAACCACTGTGCCGCCCCTGTATCTTCAGTACAAATAACTCAAGAGATTCAGATTTAGTTAACACCCTTGCACATAGCCGAGAAACATCTTAAAGCACTTCACACTATGTTTTTTATAATCATTCACAGCGTGACGCTGATAAGGTTGTGAAAGCGGTTAATAAAGCAGACAGGGTGGGATGTACGGAGCACCATGCCCCGTGTATTGTGCTGGGGAGGCAGTCTGCCAGCACGATCCAGCAGTCCCACTGCTGTCATCAGGAATTCCCGTGGACAGCACCCCTCGTTGCAGGAAACCCTTGTCCCAGCATGTGACCGGAATTTCCCGCCACCGTGAACAGCTGATGAATCCCGTCCAGTGTATCCAACACTTTATTAAAGAGGGGGCACAGGGTCCAAACGAAAGGAGGCTATGCCAAATCTGTTGTTTTATAGGCACTGGAACGACCGCGTTCGACGGCTTTCTCGGCGTTTGGGTCGGCAGGAAGGCAGTGAGTTCTTTATCTACCACAAGGGCACATGCAGCAGCTTTGCACGTCTGCAGGGACAGTAATGGTTATCCCCTGGCCTGAGGTCAGGCTCCAGGCAGGTCGCAGCAAAGAGCAAGACACCAGTGAGTGCTGTGGAGTGGCACGTGGAGCGGCACATGGAGCGGCACGTGGAGTGCTGTGACTCTACACCATGCAGCACCATCTGGGTTTTAGTAGCTATCAAAGAGGAAGCTGGATTCTTTCCTCACCATCACTTGTCTGCGGTTCCCTCCCCCTACCCTAGCTGTTGCTACATATCTGCCCAGTCTCAACTTAATCATGCACCCCCCCCCCCCCCACCCCCATCAGTCCAGACAAAGGCTGCTGATGGGTTGAATTACATTTTAAGACCTTTCAGAATCTTTGCCTCAACCTATGACACTTCCTTTAAATGTCTCCGCCTCTCCAAATTTGACCAGCACACAATTCTCCACTCCTCCCATTGTCATCATCATCCTCAGGCCAGAACCATGTTGCCCAAACCGAAGTACCATTGAGTTGGCTTGCTTAGGGCCATTTCAGAGGCAAGTTAAGAGTCAACCGCAGAGTGGTTAGCACTGTTATTTCACAGCGCCGGGGACCCGGGTTCGATTCCCGGCTTGGGTGTGGAGTCTGCGTTCTCCCCGTATCTGCGTGGGTTTCCTCCGGGTGCTCCGGTTTCCTCCCACAAGTCCCGAAAGACGTGCTGTTAGGTGAATTGGACATTCTGAATTCTCCCTCCATGTAACCGAACAGGCGCCGGAATGTGGCGACTAGGGGCTTTTCACAGTAACTTCATTGCAGTGTTAATGTAAGCCTACTTGTGACAATAAAGATTATTTTTTTTTAAACACGTTACTGCGGGTCACAGGCAGGCAATGGTAGCAGATTTCCTTCCCTAAAGAGCATCAGATGGGCTCGGAAATGAGCTTTATATTAATTATATTAAGGGCAGCACGGTGGCCTAGTGGTTAGCACAGCTGCCTCACGGCGCCGAGGTCCCTGGTTCGATCCCGGCTCTGGGTCACTGTCCATGTGGAGTTTGCACATTCTCCCCGTGTTTGTGTGGGTTTCGCCCCCACAACCCAAAGATGTGCAGGGTAGATGGATTGGCCACGCTAAATTGGAAAAATTGGGTACTCTAAATTTATTTTAAAAAAATATATTAATTGAATTTAAATTCCACCATCTGCCGTGGGGGGATTTGGAACCCATATCCCCAGAGCAATACCCTGGGCCTCTGGGATTACACCACCATCTCCCCCTGTGAACTCGGAGAAGCTAATGGTGCTGTTTACAATTGAGGTTTGGTAATGAAAGTCAAGCAGCGCAGCTTAAAACTGTCTTGCACCTTGCCCCCCCCCCCCCCCCCCCCCCCCCCCGCCGACAATCTGGAGGGCAGAGTGTATCATTGTGCTGCAGAAATGAAGTTTGAGTAAGTTTCCCTAAAATAACCTACAGCATTGCTGCCCAAGTTTCCCCCATCCTACACTCACTAACCCACCAGAATTTAATTCAGCCATTAACCCCACCTCCTTCCTCTCTTGGTATTTACCCAGGGCTGCTGCTGACAGGGTATTCGATGCTGCCCATCGTACCTCCAGGGCAGCATGGTGCACAGTAGTTAGCACTGCTGCCTTATAGCACCAGGGACCCAGATTCGATTCCGACCTCGCATGACTGTTTTGCAGTCTGTACGTTCTCCCAGTGTCTGGGTTTCCTCCGGGTGCTCCGGTTTCCATCCACAGTCCAAAGACGTGCCGGGTAGGTTACAGGGTAATGGGGATAGGCCGAGGTAGAACGCTCTTTCGGATGGTCGGTGCAACTCGATGGGCTGAATGGCTTACTTCTGCACTGTAGTGACTCTATGGATTCCGTCGGCAACTCACCCAGATTACTTAGATGATGCTCAAGGCCGGACTTGGGTATCATGCAATGAAGCCGCATTGCTGCCCGGGTGCCCGAAGCACTGACCTCCATTCCCCATTCAAACACTAACCACCCATCCCGCGACAAAACCATGTCCCGAAATACAATGGTCCACCGCCATCTGGTGGCAAAGTGAGGCACTGCATGGCGAATTCAGGTGTGGGAAAATGGTTCTGTGCTGATGAAAGAGAAAAAAAAGACAGCCTGACAAAAGCAGTCCAAAAAGTACTCCTGCAGAGCAGTCACTGCTGTAATGTAGGAAATGCAGCAGTCAATGTGCACGCAGAAAGCTGGCACAAACAGCAATGTGATAATGATCAGAGAGCCTGATTCGGTGATATTATTATAGGAGTAAATAGTGGGCAGGACATCAGGGATAACTCACCTGCTCCTCTCCAGAATAACATTGCTGGAACTTTTACACTCAACTGAGAGCACAGGCTGGGCCTTGGTTCGATGTATCATTCCAAAGGATAGGGTTACAGAGAAAGGGCAGGAAAGTGGGCCTGAGGAATGCCAGATCAGCCATGATCCGATTAAATGGTGGAGGAGACCCGATATGCCGAACGGTCTGCTACTTCTCCTATTTCTTATGTCCACCTCTGAGGGACTTGAACTCACAACTTTCAGACTTCGAGATAAGGACGCTACCAACTGAGCCACACTAATATAGGCCCAACACCTACTGCAGCTGGCCGTCTGCCATCCAGGTACTAACCAGGCTCAGCTTCCGAGATCGGACAGGATCGGATGCTTTCAGGCCAGTGTGGCTGCAGGAAAAGAGTTGCACGCACCCACGTTCAGGAGGGGCAGGAGCACCAGAAGGTCCTGGACCAGCCCGTTTACATTTGGAGCAGTATCGCATTGCCGTTTGTTGCAGCTTGCTGTGCGTAAATTGACTGTCGGGTTTCCTACATTCCAACGGAGGTTACGCTTCGAAAACCGGCTGTTCAGTAGCATCCCGGGGCTCTGGGGCATCCCGGGGCTCTGGGGCATCCCGGGGCTCTGGAGAAATGCGAGTCCTTCTTTCATCAGCAGCTACTTCAGGCTCAGAAACTCCACATCACTGTTTCTCTGGGTGGATGGATACTGGTTAACAGTTGCTCCTCACAATCCTGAGCTGATCCTATCTGAGCGCAAAAACGCGCAATTTGGAGCCAAATGGCTACTGGCCCTAAGTACAAAGCCTTGGTGGATGGGCCATGAGCAGACGGGGATTTGGGTAGAGATTGAATCTGAAATGCAAAGAGCCCAGGAACAGTTTCCATCCCATTTCGCGGAAGGGAAATGAGTACTTTGCTGTGATTATGCACTGAAAATCTAGACCTAGTTCACTGACAGTCAAGCCGCCTTCAGTGTTGCCGCATTATACTCAATGGGGGTGATTTTAATCCACTCAAAAGGCCAGAGAAAAGATTGGGCCCTATGCATCACATTGCGTTCGCATCGAGAGGAATGTTCCTTTTGAATTCTGAAACCACTCAGTTTTAATACATAATGCCGCACTGTTGTGATGAATGCAGGGATTTCAGCTGCATTGTATTACAGGTGTGCGGTGAGGGAAGGGTTAATAGCCTGAGTTAGTGTGCGACTGCTGCAGTCACGTTTTGAAATAAATCCTAGCTTGAAAGACAACAAAGGTTTTGTAGGCGTGCAAGTAAGCCATCGCAAAAAGCTTGGGCTAATGGGGTTTTGTTTGGATCAAGGGGATTCCCTGTGGAGTTAATTAAATTTCAGCTTGGTAAGTTGACGTTGTTAATGGGTGGAGCTAAGGCGTCAGGAATATTTGCAGGAAAAGCAGGTCCATAGAGTTCTGGATGAAGCTGTGACCAGAAGCCAACCGGTTGCGCTCTGAAAAGTGAATGTTGGCCCCTTTGAGGGTGAAACTGTGGAGTTAATATTGGGGAAAACAGAAATGGCAAAGATGCTAAATCAATGCTTTGCCTCAGTTTTCACGGTGGAGGACACTAGTACCATTCCAATAGGAATAGGCAATTCAGAGGTAATGTAAAGGGAGGAACTTGGGATCAGCATCAATTGGGAAATCAACAAACACTTGGGGTTGAGGGCAGACAAGCCCCCCGGAGCCTGATGGCCTACATCCTAAGGTGTGAAAGGAAGTGGCAGAGGAGATAGTGGATCCATTGGTTATAATATTCCCAAATTTCCTGGACATAGGAAAGATTCCAGTGGATTGGAAAAATGTTAATGTAACACCCTTATTCAAAAAGGGAGGGAAGTCTTCCAGTGGCGGCTATGAAGGAGTACGTCGCACATTTGGTGGCTCCCGCTCGGGTCGGACCTTTGTCCCCGATTTTTTGTCGGATTTGATTTGGAAATTTGATGGCGGATGCAAGTGTGAAGAGGAATCCGACATCGGTGCATGAAGAGGCGGACCAGAAGTGCTCGCAAAGGAAGAAATAGGCGAATGGAGAAGGCTTGGGCTGACGCTGCAGAGGGAGAAAGCATGGCAGACGACCAGAGTCCTGGCTCGATGAACCAGCTGTCGACGGAGCAGCTGACGCAGTTCATACAGGACGGCTTCACCAAGCAGAAACAGGAATGCTTGGATCCGATTAGGGAACCGATTGCGCGGCTGGAACTCAGACTGGATGCTCAGGATCGGGCGATCCAGAAAGTAGAGAAGGCACTGATTTGTAGGAGGAACACCAAGCTGCAGTGGAGTTGGAGGTGGAAGACCAACAGAAAAGGCTCCTGGAGAAGGTGGAGGACCTAAAGAATAGGTCCCACCGGCAGAACTTGAGAATCATTGGTCTCCCGGAGGGGTCCGAAGAAGCGGACGCATGGGCATACATAGCGGGCATGTTCGAGAAGCTAATGGGGGATGGGACATTCCCCCGACCCTTGGAGGTGGACAGGGCTCACAGAACAGTCACAAGGAAGCCGCATGTACCCCCCCCCCCCCCCCACCCCCAACTCCCCCCCCACCGCCCCCCCACCTCCCCCCCCACCCCCAACTCCCTCCCAACACCCCCCCCCCCCACCGAGGGCAATGGTGGTGAGATTCCACAGGTACCTGGGCAAGGAGCGTATTTTACGGTGGGCCAGGCAGGCACGAGGCTGTAAATGGGAGAATAGCATCCTGCTATATATATATCAGGATCGGAGTGCAGAGGTGGCCAGAAGAGCAGGGTTCAACCAGATAAAGTTGACCTTTTTCGAGAAGAAGGTTATGTTTGGACTGCTATATCCAGCCCATCTTTGGGTCACTTATGAGGAGCAACATTTTTACTTTGAGTTGCCCAAGGAAGCGATGGACTTCGTTAGAAGGAAAGGGCTGGCAGCGGACTGAGGCCTTTGAACCTTGCTGCAGCGCTCATGTTAAACAAGTTTTTTTGTTTTTGGACGTTATCTGTAATGCCTTCTGTATTGATTTGGGGCCTGTTGCAGAGCTGTGTGAGTTAAAGTTTGCATTTGCTCTGATAGGGGATGGAGGTGTGAATGTTAGATCTTCGGTTTGATTTTCTTTGTGTTTCTTTCAGGCAATTGGGTTGGGGTTGTTTTTCTTTAGCGCATGTGTCCAAGCCGGTGGTGGTGGTGGTGGTGGTTTTGGGGGGGGGGGGGGGGCAATAGGTTGGAGAACGTCAGGCATCATGGGCGGGTGCCACCAAGCTAGCTGGGCAGGCTAGCTCACGGAAGCGCAGTGGGGGGTTGGGCAGATGTTATGCCTGTTGAAGGGGGTAGTTTGCATAGTGCTGTACGAGGGGGGGATGTTCTGCTGACGGGGGAGGGATATTTGCTGTGGGACAAAAAGGAAGTTGGGGGCGGAGGCTGTCTGGGGGGCGGGCCTGCAGATGTGTGGGGCGCGGGCTGGAGAATGGCCAAGAAAGGTGATGGCTGGCGGAGGGCGTGGGGGGGGCAGGAAGCCCCCCAACCAGACTGATCACATGGAATGTAAAAGGGCTAAATGGGCCGATTAAGAGGGCACGCGTGTTTGCGCATTTGGAGGGGACTGAAGGCGGACGTGGCAATGGGACAGGAGTAACTGACCAGGTCAGGCTAATGAAGGAATGGGTCGGTCAGGTTTTCCACTCGGGGCTGGACTCCCAAGACTAGAGGGGTCGCGATCCTGATTAACAAGCAAGTGTCATTCGAGGCAGGAAGAATAGTTGCAGATGTGGGAGGCCGTTACATTATGGTTAGTGGGCCCACGGAGATTTGGGCAGCCGAGAGTGAAGGAGGTTTCCTTCTACTCACACATGCATAACGTGTACTCCCGGATTGATTTTGTAATCCTGAACAGGGCTTTACTGACACCGAGTATTCAGCGATCACGATCTCGGACCATGTCCCGCACTGGGTGAGCAAGGAGGGTGGCCAACGTCCACACTGGAGGCTGGATGTTGGACTTTTAGCGGATGAGGTGGTGTGTAGGCGGCTGAGGAAATCTATCCAGAAATATCTGGAAGTTGACTTCCGGTGGCGGCTATGAGGGAGTAAGTTCGCACATTTGGTGGCTCTCGCTCCGGTCTGACTTTAAGACCTTTTTCCCCAACTTTTTTGAACTTTTGAGCGTGGAGTGAAAAGCAATAGCACTCTAGACCTGAATCCATAGAGTTATATGGACTTAAGGAGCAGAATGGAGCGAAAACAGGTGAAGAAGGGGCTGAATAAAGGTGGTGTGGAAGCTCAAGTGGGAGGAAAGATGGCTGATGAACGGACCACGGGTAGGAAGGTCCAGGCAGCACTGGGCAACATTCTGCGGGTCATTAAAGAGAGCTTCGCAGCACTGAAGCGGGATAATCTGGAACCGCTCCAGAAAGCGGTGGAGCGACTTGACCAGAGGCTGGATGCTCAGGATAAGAAGGTCCAAGCACTGGAGAAGACAATGGAAGAGCAGGCAGATTTCCAAACAGTAGCAGACGTGGAAATTAGTAAGTTGAAGGAGCAGCAAGCAAGGCTGATGGACAAGCTGGAGGACCTGGAAAACAGGTCTCGCCGGCAGAATCTGAGAATCATTGGGCTCCCAGAGGGGGCCGAGGGAATGGATGCCACGGCATATGTGGCAGACATGCTGCAGAAGCTGGTGGGAGATGATTTCTTCCTGCGTCCGTTGGAGCTGGACAGGACACACAGAGTGCAGGCGAGGCAGCCACCGGGGGGGGGGGGGGGGGGGGGGGGGGGGGGGGGGGGGGGGGGGGGGGGGGGGGGGGGGGGGGGGGGGGGGGGCGATGGTGGTCAGGTTCCATAGGTTCGTGGACAAGGAGCGGGTTCTACAGTGGGCCAAGAGCACGAGGAGCTGCTCATGGAACAACAGTGTCCTGCGCATCTACCAGGATCTGAGCCAGGAGGTGGCCAGAAGGAGGGCAGCCTACAGACAAATTAAAGAGATTCTGTTTAAAAAGGTCAAGTTTGGGTTACTTTTCCCGGCGCGGCTTTGGGTCACATACCGGGAACAGCAACATTATTTTGACGACCTGGAGGAAGCGATGGACTTCGCTAAGGGGCATGGACTGGTGCTGAACTGAGGACCCATGGACTCAAGTTAGAGTGTATTAAGGGATGTCTGCAGTTGTTCACAGATTGCCCTTCGTGTTAGCGATGTCGTTCGGCATGCTCGTCTATTTAAAATTGGGGGTGTTCCTGTGTTTGTGTTTGCCTGTTTGAAAGTTTTTTTGTTTTTTTTTTTATAAATTTAGATTACCCAATTATTTTTTCCAATTAAGGGACAATTTAGCGTGGCCAATCCACCTACTCTGCACATTTTTTTTGGGTTGTGGGGGCGAAACCCACGCAGACACGGGGAGAATGTGCAAACTCCACACGGACAGTGACCCAGAGCCGGGATCGAACCTGGGACCTCAGCGCCGTGAGGTGGTTGTGCTAACCACTAGGCCACCGTGCTGCCCTACCTGTTTGAAAGTTAAAGCCAAAGTGATAGTTAAAGTTTAAGTTGCTGGGTGCTGGGGGGCTGTTCGGGTTCTCTTTGCTTTTTTTTCTTCTGGGAATGTTGCTTTGTTCTTTGTTTGTTTTCTCTCTGTCTCGGTCCCAGAGCGATTGCTCGAACAGGGCTGTTCTGGGGAGGTGGTGTTGATGGGCGGGCGGGGGCGGGTGGGAAGGGGGGGGGGGGGGGGGGGGGGGAGAGACAATAGGTGGGAGACATGGTGGCACTGGAGTTGAGAGCCACCAGGCTAGCTGCTTTGAGCTAGTCAACGGGAGCGAGGTGGGGGGTGTGTATACAGCCAGTATATGGCAAGAGTTAGGTTACAAGGGGTTGTTGTTGGTGGAGGGGGGGGAGAAGATGATCTGCTGACGAGGGAGGGAGCTGAACCAGGTTACAGGGAAGGGGTCGGGGGTGGGAGCTGCCAAGAGGCGGACCAGGGGAGGCGTGGCACATGGGCAGGCCCAAGAAGGGGGATGGCTAATCAGCGTTGGGGGGGGGGGGGGGGGGGGGGGGGCAGGGTGCCCTCCAACCAGGTTGATCACCTGGAATGTTAGAGGATTAAACAGGCCGGTCAAGAGGACACGTGTGTTCGCGCACTTACGGGCTCTGAAGGTGGATGTACTGTTAGTGCAGGACCAGATTAGATTAAGGAAGGGCTGGGTTAGCCAGGTCTTCCATTCAGGGCTTGACGCCAAGACCAGAGGGGTCGCGATCATGATTAACAAACGGGTTAAGTTTGAGACGGACAGCACAGTTGCGGATTGGGGGGGGGGGGGGGGGGGGGGGGGGGGGGGGTGGGAAGAGTAGATTTCTTATGGTCCGGGGCAAGCTTGAGGGGGTGAAGGTGGTCCGAGTGAATTTTACGCTCCAAACTGGGATGATGTAGATTTCATCAAAAGGCTGCTGGGGAAAATCCCCGACTTGGATTTGCACAAGTTGATTATGGGTGGGGACTTTAAAACAGTCCTTGACCCCGACCTGGACAGATCGTGCTCCAGAACGGGCAGGGTCCCGGCAATGGCAAGGGAACTGAGAGGGTTCATGGAACAAATGGGGGGGTAGACCTCTGGAGAATCAGCTGGCCGACGGGGAAGGAGTTCTCGTTCTATTCACATATTCACATAGGGCTGTTTAGCACACCGGGCTAAATCGCTGGCTTTGAAAGCAGACCAAGCAGGCCAGCAGCACGGTTCGATTCCCGTAACAGCCTCCCCGAACAGGCGCCGGATTGTGGCGACTAGGGGCTTTTCACAGTAACTTCATTTGAAGCCTACTCGTGACAATAAGCGATTTTCATTTTGTTTCATTTTCATGTTTACAAGGTTTATTCTCGTATTGACTTCTTTATTATGAGTAAGGACTTTTTGGAGGGGGTGAGGGATACTGAATACTCGGCGATCACTATTTCGGACCATGCTCCACATTGGGTCGACCTGCTGGTCTGCAAAGAAAGTTACCAGCGCCCACAATGGAGGTTAGAGGTGGGATGGTTGGCAGAGGAGAGGGTGTGTGAGAGAGTGGGGAAATGCTGGCAGGACTACCTGCAGGTCAACGATACAGGGGAAGTCTCAGCAGCGGTGCTCTGGGAGGCACTGAAGGCGGTGGTGAGAGGGGAACTGATCTCAATCCGAGCCCATAGGGACAGAACGGATAGGGCAGAGATGGACAGATTGGTGCAGGAGATGACACGGACGGATAGGGAATATGCGGACTCCCTGAGGGCAGAGCTACTTAGGGAACGACGGAGACTGCAGGCAGAGCTGGGAGCGCTATCCACTGGGAAGGCCGTAGAGCAGCTCAGGATGGCCAGGGGCGCGGTGTAGGAGTATGGGGAGAAAGCCAGCAGAATGCTTGCACAGCAACTTAGGAAGAGGGAGGCGGCCAGGGAGATAGGGACGGTAGTGGACGGGGCAGGGAACCGGGTGGGAGACCCAGCAGGATTGAACAGGGTATTCAGGGACTTTTACAGTAAGCTGTATACCTCGGAACCCCCCACGGGGCCGGAGGGGATGAGGCGCTTCTTAGATGGGCTGACCTTCCCAAAGGTGGGCAGGGGATGGTAGAGGGGCTGGGGGCCCCGATTAGAGCTGAAGAAGTAATGGGGGCCTGAAGGCCATTCAGTCGGGTAAAGCCCCGGGGCCGGATGGGTATCCAGTGGAGTTCTACAAAAAGTTTGCGGGTATACTGGGGCCGGAGCTGGTTAGGGTGTTTAACGAGGCGAGGGACAATGGGTGCTACCCCCAACGATGTCGCAAGCCACCATCTCGCTGATATTAAACAGGTTAAGGATCCAGAGGTCTGTGGGTCCTTTAGGCCAATCTCCCTGATTAATGTAGACGCTAAACTGCTGGCCAAGATCCTGGTGTCCAGAATCGAAGACTGTGTATCAGACGTGATTGTGGAGGACCAAACGGGGTTTGTTAAGGGCAGGCAGCTAGTAGCCAATCTAAGAAGGCTACTCAATGTGATTATGCCCCCGGAGGGCAGAGAGGTGGAGGTAGTGGTGGCAATGGATGCCAAAAAGGCTTTTGACCGGGTGGAGTGGGACTATTTATGGGAGGTGCTGGGACGGTTTGGGTTTGGAGAAGGCTTTGTGGACTGGGTTAAACTGCTATATCAGGCCCCGGAGGCTAGTGTAAGGACGAACAGGACGACATCTGAGTATTTTAGACTACACCGTGGGACAAGACAGTGATGCCCCTCTCTCCACTGCTGTTTGCGTTGGCCATAGAACCGCTGACAATTGCTCTGAGAGCGGCAAGGGGATGGAAGGGAATGGTCAGGGGGGGGATAGAAGGTCTCGCTCTACGCGGATGACCTGCTTTTGTATGTGTCGGATACAGCGGCAGGGATGGACGGGATTATGGAAATCCTCGGGGAGTTCGGCCGGTTTTCGGGCTACAAGTTGAACATGGCAAAAAGCGAGATGTTTGGGGTGCAGGCGAGGGGTCAGTAGACTAGGCTGAGGGAGCTACCATTTAGGCTGGTTGGGGAAAGTTTTAGGTATTTAGGGATACAAGCGGCATGTGACTGGGGTAAGAGGCATAAGTTGAACTTGTCCAGGCTGGTGGAGCAAATGAGGTGCGAGTTTCGGAGGTGGGATGCTCTCCTGCTGTCACTAGCGGGGAGAGTACAGACGGTGAAGATGACGATCCTCCCGAGATTCCTGTTTATTTTTCAGTGTCTCCCTATTTTCATTCCGCGGTCCTTCTTTAAAAGAATCAATAAAATCATCCTGGGATTTGTTTGGGTGGGGAAGTCCCCGCGGGTAAAGAGGGGGATGCTGGAACGGAACCGTAGCGAGGGGGGACTGGCGTTGCCGAACCTCAGCAACTACTACTGGGCGGCTAACATAGCCATGATAAGGAAATGGATGGTGGGTACGGGGTCGGTTTGGGAGCGGGTGGAGGCTGCTTCGTGCAGGGGCACCAGCTTGGCAGCCCTGGTCACGGCTCCCCTGCCGTTCCTGCCGGCCAGGTACTCCACCGGCCCTATAGTGGTGGCGGCTTTGCGGATTTGGGGCCAATGGAGGAAGCATGCGGGGGAAGTGGGAGCGTCGGTCTGGTCCCCAATATGTGACAACCACCGATTTGTCCCGGGGAAGATGGATGGCGGGTTTCGAGCGTGGCGGAGGTGGGAAGGATGGCGACTTGTTCCTGGAAGGGAGCTTTGCGAACATGAGGGCGCTGGAGGAGAAGTTCGGGCTGGCGAGGGGGAATGACTTTCGGTACTTGCAGGTGAGGGACTTTGTACGTAGCCAGGTCCCGTCCTTTCCACGCGTTCCACCAAGGGGGATCCAGGACAGGGTAATTTCCAGGGGTGAGGTAGGAGAGGGGAGAGTCTCAGATATTTATAAGGAGCATATGGGAGCGGAGGACACAGGGACCGAGGAACTGAAAATCAGGAGGAGGAGCTTGGTGGGGAGTTAGAGGGAGGCGTATGAGCAGACGCTCTGAGGAGGTAAATGGAACCGCAACATGTGCCAGGCTCGGCCTGATTCAGTTCAAGGTGGTTCATTGAGCCCACATGACGGTGGCCCGGATGAGCAAATTTTTTGGGCTGGAGGACAAGTGTGCTAGATGTGGGGGAGGACCAGCGATCCATGTCCACCTGCTCTGGGCGTGTCCAGATCTCAGGGGATACTGGCAGGCATTAGCGGACGTCATATCCCGGGTACTGAAAACAAGGGTGGCGATGAGTCCAGAGGTGGTGATTTTTGGGGTGTCGGAAGACCCGGGGGTACAGGAGGGGATAGAGGCCGACGTTGTGGCCTTTGCTTCCCTGATAGCCCGGCGACGAATACTGTTGGCATGGAGGGACTCAAAGCCCCCAAAGACTGAAGTATGGCTGTCGGAGGTGGTTAGAGGGGAGCAGAGGCAGAAGACGGGAAATTATAGGCCGGTTAGCCTGACTTCGGTCATTGGTAAGATTTTAGAGTCTGTTATTAAAGATGAGATCGCGGAGTACTTGGAAGTGCATGGTAAAATAGGAGTGAGTCAGCACGGCTTCGTCGGGGAGAGGTCATGTCTGACAAATCTGTTAAGAGTTCTTTGAGGAGGTAACAAGGAAGTTAGACAAAGGAGAATCAGTGGACGTGATTTATTTAGATTTCCAGAAGGCCTTTGACAAGGTGCCGCATAGGAGACTGTTAAATAAGTTAGAGCCCATGGTGTTAAGGGTAAGATCCTGGCATGGATAGAGGATTGGCTGACTGGCAGAAGGCAGAGAGTGGGGATAAAGGGGTCTTTTTCTGGATGGCAGCCGGTGACTAGTGGCGAGCCTCAGGGGTCTGTGCTGGGACCACAACTTTTCACAATGTACATTAATGATCTGGAAGAAGGTACTGAAAGCACTGTTGCTAAGTTTGCAGATGATACAAAGATCTGTAGAGGGACAGATAGTATTGAGGAAGCAAGGGGGCTGCAGAAGGACTTGGACAAGCTAGGAGAGTGGGCAATGAAGTGTCAAATGAAATACAATGTGGAAAAGTGCGAGGTTAGGCTCTTTGGAAGGAGGAATCTAGGCATAGACAATTTTCTAAATGGGAAAATGCTTCGGAAAGCAGAAGCACAAAGGAACTTGGGAGTCCTTGTTCATGATTCTCTTAAGGTTAATGTGCAGGTTCAGTCGGCAGTTAAGAAGGCAAATGTAATGTTAGCATTCATGTCAAGAGGGCTAGAATACAAGACCTGGTATGTATTTCTGAGGCTGTATCAGGCTCTGGTCAGACCCTATTTGGAGTATTGTGAGCAGTTTTGGGCCCGTATCTAAGGAAGGATGTGTTGGCCTTGGAAAGGGTCCAGAGGAGGTTCACAAGAATGATCCCTGGAATGAAGAACTTGTCGTATGAAGAACGTTTGAGAACTCGGCGTCTGTACTCGTTGGAGTTTAAAAGGATGAGAGGGGATCTTATTGAAATGTACAAGATACTGCGAGGCCTGGATAGAGTGGACGTGGAGAGGATGTTTCCACTTGTCGGAAAAACTAGAACCAGAGGACACCATCTCAGACTAAAGGGACGATCCTTTAAAACAGAGATGAGGAGGAATTTCTGCAGCCAGAGTGGTGAATCGGTGGAGCTCTTTGCCGCAAAGGCTGTGGAGGCTAAAAGACAGAGATGGATAGGTGTTCTTGATTAATAAAGGGATCAGGGGTTATGGGGAGAATGGGGATGAGAAAATATCAGCCATGATTGAATGGCGGAGCAGACTCGATGGGCCGAGTGGCCTAATTCTGCTCTTATGGGACTATGATGCCCCCACAGGAGATAGAGGATGGTCTCTGGGCGGACGTGTTGAGTAGAGTCAACGCGTCCACAACATGTGCCAGGCTCAGCCTGATACAGTTTAAGGTCATTGACAGTGGCTCGGATGAGCAGGTTCTTTGGAGTAGAAGATAGGTGCGTAAGGTGTGCGGGAGGATCAGCGAACCATGTCCATATGTTCTGGGCATGCCCGAAGCTTAGGGGATTCTGGCAGGAGTTTGCGGATGTCATGTCCAAGGTGCCACACATGAGTCCGGAGGTGGCAATTATCAGAGTGTCGGAAGATCCGGGAATCCAGGAGGAGAAAGAGGCAGACGTTCTGGCCTTTGCCTCCCTGGTAGCCAGAAAACAGATATTATTAGCTTGGAGGGACTCAAAGCCCCCGAAGTCGGAGACCTGGCTAACTGATATGGCTAGCTTTCTCTGTCTGGAGAAAATCAAGTTCGCCCTGAGAGGGTCACTGTTAGGAGGTGGCAACCGCTCGTCGACTTCTTTGGGGAAGGGGGGGGGGGGGGTTTTGTTTAGTGTAGAGTAGGATTTTAGATAAGATGGGACCTGTGAGCGAGGAAGACGGCCTTTGCACTATTGTATGTACACTGTTTCTTCTGTTGTTATAAAACCATAAATACCTCAATAAAATGTTTATTAAAAAAAAGGGAGTGAGGCAGAATGTGGGAAATTACAGACCAGTTAGTTTAACATCTGATATTCGGAAATTGTCAGAATCAATTATCAAGGGCATAATATCGGGACATTTGGAAAGTCAAAACGCTATCCATCAGAGTCAGCATGGTTTTATGAAGGACAAATCATGTTTGACTAATTTGCTAGAGTTTTTCGAAGATGTAACAAGCGAAGTGGATAATGGGGATCCTGTAGATCTAGTATATCTGGACTTCCGGAAGACGTTTGATAAGGTTAATCCAGAAGGTTAGAACACATAGGATTTGGGGTAATTTATTAGCTTGGACAGAAGATACAGAATCGGGATAAATGGGTCGTTTTTCTGGATGGCAAGATGCAACTAGCGGGGTGCCACAGGATTCGGTTTTTGGGTCCCAGATATTTACAATCCATATTAACGACTTGGATACAGGGATAGAAGGTTCTATAGCCAAATTTGCAGATGAAACAAAAAAATAGGTGGGACAGTAAGTTGCAATGAGGAAATAAGAACCTTACAAATGGCTATAGATAGGTTAGAAGAGTGGGCCAAAATAAGGCAGATGGGGTTTAATGTGGATGAGTGTGAGGTCATGCACTTTGGTCAGAAAAATGGGACGGCAACTTATTATCTAAATGGGGAGAAACTTCGAGGTTCTCCGGTGCAGAGGGATCTGGGTGTCCTCAGTGTCACTGGGTGTCACAGAAAACTAGCATGCAGGTACATAGATACATAGGAGATAGAGCAGGAAGAGGCCTTATGGCCCTCCGAGCAGCAGATAATCAAGTAAGCAAATGGAATGTTGGCATTTATAACTAAAGGAATAGAGTATCAAGGTAAGGAAGTGTTGTTGGAACTGAACAAGGCATTGGTGAGAACTCACTTGGAGTATTGTGCACAGTTTTGATCCCCTTATTTGAGGAAAGATGTGGTGGCATTGGAGGCAGTTCAGAGGAGGTTCACTCGGTTGATTCCAGAGGTGATGGGTTTCTCACATGAAGAGAGATTGAACAGTTTAGACCTATACTGTCTTGTGTTTAGAAGAATGAGGGGAGATCTAATTGAGGTGCAAGATGATAAAAGGTCTGGATAAAATAGAGTGGATGTGTCTTCTTGTGGGGCATTCTAAAATGAGAGGCGGAGGTTAGGAACAGGAAAGGAGCTGTCACCCTGTTAGGGATTTTCTATAGGCCTCCAAAAAGTTCCAGAGATGTAGAGGAAAGGATTGCAAAGATGATTCTGGATAGGAGCGAAAGTAACAGGGTAGTTGTTATGGGGGACTTTAACTTCCCAAATATTGACTGGAAACGCTATAGATCGAGTACTTTAGATGGATCCGTTTTTGTCCAATGTGTGCAGGAGGGTTTCCTGACACAGTATGTAGATAGGCCAACGAGATGTGAGGCCACATTGGATTTGGTACTGGGTAATGAACCAGGACAGGTGTTAGATTTGAAGGTAGGCGAGCACTTTGGTGATGGTGACCACAATTCGGTTACGTTTACTTTAGCGATGGAAAGGGATAGGTATATACCGCAGGGAAAGAGTTATAGCTGGGGGAAAGGCAATTATGATGCAATGAGGCAAGACTTAGGATAGGATGGGGAAGGAAACTGCAGGGGATGGGCACAATGGAAATGTGGAGCTCGTTCAAGGAACAGCTACTGCGTGTCCTTGATAAGTATGTATCTGTCAGGCAAGGAGTAAGTGGTCGAGCGAGGGAACCGTGGTTTACTAAAGTAGTTGAATCACTTGTCAAGAGGAAGGAGGCTTGTGTAAAGATGAGACGTGAAGGTTCAGTTAGGGAGCTCGAGAGTTACAAGTTAGCTAGGAAGGACCTAAAGAGAGAGCTAAGAAGAGCCAGGAGGGGACATGAGAAGTCTTTGGCAGGTAGGATCAAGAATAACCCTAAAGCTTTCTATAGGTATGTCAAGAATAAAAGAATGACTAGGGTAAGAGTAGGGCGAGTCAAGGACAGTGGTAGGAAGTTGTGCGTGGAGTCCGAGGAGATAGGAGAGGTGCTAAATTAATATTTGTTGTCAGTATTCACGCAGGAAAAAGACAATGTTGTCGAGGAGAATACTGAGATACAGGCTACTAGACTAGCAGGGCTCGAGGTTCATAAGGAATTCTGGAAAGTGTGAAACTAGAGAAGTCCCCTGGGCCGGAAGGGATCTATCCTAGGATTCTCTGGGAAGCTAGGGAGGAGATTGCTGAGCCTTTGGCTTTGATAATTATGTCGTCATTGTCTACAGGAATAGTGCCAGAAGACTGGAGGATAGCAAATGTTGTCCCCTTGTTCAAGAAGGGGAGTAGAGACAACCCCGGTTGTCTATAGACCTATAGACTATTGACCAGTGAGCCTTACATCTGTTGTGGGCAAAGTCTTGGAAGGTTTATAAGAGATAGGATTTATAATAATCTAGAAAGGAATACATTTGATTAGGGATAGTCAACACGGTTTTGTGAAGGGTAGGTCGTGCCTCACAAACCTTATTGAGTTCTTTGAGAAGGTGACCAAACAGGTGGACAAGGGTAAAGCAGTTGATGTGGTGTATATGGATTTCAGTAAAGCGTTTGATAAGGTTCCCCACGGTAGGCTATTGCAGAAAATACGGAGGCATGGGATTCAGAGTGATTTAGCAGTTTGGATCAGAAATTGGCTCGTTGTAAGAAGACAAAGGGTGGTGGTTGATGGGAAATGTTCAGCCTGGAGTTCAGTTACTAGTGGTGTACCACAAGGATCTGTTTTGGGGCCACTGCTGTTTGTCATATTTATAAATGACCTGGAGGAGGGCGTAGAAGGATGGGTGAGTAAATTTGCAGATAACACTAAAGTCGGTGGAGCTGTGGACAGTGTGGAAGGATGTTGCAGGTTACAGAGGGACATAGATAGAGCTGGGCTGAGAGGTGGCAAATGGAGTTTAATGCGGAAAAGTGTGAGGTGATTCATTCTGGAAGGAGTAACAGGAAGACAGAGTACTGGGCTAATGGTAAGATTCTTGGTGGTGTGGATGAGCAGAGAGATCTCGGTGTCCGTGTACATGGATCCCTGAAAGTTGCCACCCAGGTTGGTAGGGTTGTTAAGAAGGCGTACGGTGCGTTAGCTTTTATTGGCAGAGGGATTGAGTTTCGGAGCCATGAGGTCATGTTGCAGCTGTACAAAACTCTGGTGCGGCCGCATTTGGAGTATTGCGTGCAGTTCTGGTCGCCGCATTATAGGAAGGATGTGGAAGCATTGGAAAGGGTGCAGAGGAGATTTACCAGGAAGTTGCCTGGTATGGAGGGAAGATCTTATGGAAAGGCTGAGGGACTTAAGGCTGTTTTCGTTCGAGAGAAGGTTAAGAGGTGACTTAATTGAGGCATACAAGATGATCAGAGGATTATATAGGGTGGACAGTGAGAGCCGTTTTCCTTGGATGGTGATGTCCAGCACGAGGGGACATGGCTTTAAATTGAGGGGAGATAGATACAGGACAGATGTCAGAGGTAGGTTCTTTACTCAGAGAGTAGTGAGGGCGTGGAATAACAGTAGTGGACTCGCCAATATTAAGGGCATTTAAATAATCGTTGGACAAACATATGGATGATAAGGGAATAGTGTAGATGGGCTTTAGAGTGATTTCACAGGTCGGCGCAACATCGAGGGCCGAAGGGCCTGTACTGCGCTGTAATGTTCTTTAGTCCTCGGATAAGATGTAGCAAATTTAAAACAGAGATGAGGAGAAATGACTTCACCCAAAGGGTTGTGAATTTGTGGAACTCGCTACCCCAGAGTGTGGTGGATGCTGGGACGGTGACTAAATTTAAGGAGGAGTTAGACCGATTTTTAATTGGTAAAGGGTTGAAGGGTTATGGAGAACGGGCAGGATGGTGGAGTTAAGGCCAGGATGGGATCAGCCATGATCGAATGGTGGAGCGGACTCGATGGGCCAAATGGTCTCATTCTGCTCCTGCATCTTATGAACTTATGCAGATAGAAGAGCAGTGTGGTTGGAAAGGTGAACAAACCAGCTTTTGAAGAAATACAGCCAGAGTTTCTGCATGCTTCTGCATGGTCCAACTTAATCTAGAAGTGTGCGGATGATACGACTGTGGTGGGCCGCATCTCGAGCAACAACGAATCAAACTACAGAAGGGAGATAAATCACTTGGTTGCATGGAGTACTGAAAACAACCTCTTTCTAAATGTCGGATAGACCAAGGTACTGATCAACGACTTCAGGAAGCGTAACACGACACACACTCCAGTCTGCATCAATGGCTCCGAAGTGGAGATGGTCGATAGCTTTAAGTTCCTGGGGGGTCAGCATCACCAACAGTCTGTCCTGGTCCATTCACGTTGATGCAACAGTCAAGAAAGCCCAACAATGTCTCTACGTCCTGTGGAAGCTAAAGAAATTTGGCATGTCTGCATCGACTCTCACAAACTTCTACAGATGTGCTCTTGAGGGCATCCTATCCGGCTGTATCACAGCCTGGTATGGCAACTGCTCGGTCCAAGATTGCAAGAAGCTGCAGAGTGTGGTGAACTCAGCCCAACGCATCACACAAGCTTGCCATCCTCCCATTGATTCTGTCTACACCTCCTGCTGCCTCAGGAAGGCAGACAGCATTGTCAGAGACCCCGCATGCCGAGGCTTTGTCTCTTCCAGACCCTTCCATCAGGCAGAAGGTACAGAAGTCTGAAGACTCGCACATCCAGACATAGGAACAGCTTCTTCCCCACAGCTACTAGACGCCTCAACGACTCTCCCTCGGACTGATCTGTTCCCTGTAAGAACACTATTCACGACGCTCTATGCTGCTCTTGCTCATATATTTGCTTTGTTTGGCCCCTTGTTCCACACTGTAACCAATCACTATTTGCCGATGTACCATTTGTCAATGTTCTCTGTTGATTATTCTTTTGTCTACTATGTACGTACTGTGTACATTCCTCGGCCGCAGAAAAAATACATTTCACTGTACTTCGGTACGTGACAATAAATCAAATCGAATCAAATCAAATAGTTCTGACAGGATTCATGGCCTTTTCTTGGGGTGCTGATGATATTTTAACAGTGGATTGAGAGCCAAGATAGTTTATTTCCTTGTTGAGTGGGAATATTTCCTTATTGAGTGAATATTGAAGGTGGTGGACGGGGTGACAGTCAAGCGAGCTGCTTTGTCCTGGATGGTGTTGAGCTTCTCAAGTGTTGTTGGAGCTGCACCAGTCCAGGCAAGTGGGGAGTATTCCATTACACTCCTGACTTGTGCCTTGTGGACAGGCTTTGAGGAGTCAGGAGGTGAGTTACTCGCCGCAGGATTCCTAGGGTCTGACCTGGTCTTGTAGCCATAGTATTTATGTAGCTAGTCCAGTTTAGTTTCTGATCAATGGCAAGCCCCCAGGGAGTGGTGGTGGGGGGGGGGTTTCAGCGATGGTAATGTCACTGAATGTCACATGAGAGCAATCCACTGAGCTGCATTTCTATACCCTTTCCTCTCAGTCCAATTGAAAGCCATGGTTCAACTTCCTCCATCAGGCATTGTCACAGCAAAACGTTTTTGTTATGTTGCATATTTGGTCATTTGTTAATCTGTTCTCTGGTTCTCAACCCTTCCGCCAATGTGAATCATTTCTTAAAAATCTACTCATCTAGACCCTTCTTGATTTTAATAATAATAATCTTTTTTATTGTCACAGGTAGGTTTACATTAACACTGCAATGAAGTCACTGTGAAAATCCCCTAGTCACCACATTCCGGCGCCTGTTCGGGTACACTGAGGGAGAATTCAGAATGTCCAATTCACCGAACATCACGTCTTTCAGGACTTGTGGGAGGAAACTGGAGCACCCGGAGGAAACCCACACAGACACGGGGAGAATGTGCAGAATCTGTACAGCCAGTGACCCAAGCGCGAATTGAACCTGGGATCCTGGGGCTGTGAAGAAACAGTGCTAACCACTGTGCTACAGTGCTGCCCTCTAAAAGGAGTCCTAAAAGGACTGACAGGGTGGATGTGGAGAAGATGCTTCCGCTTGTTGGAGAATCTGGAACTAGCGGGTCAGCTTTTAAAAATAAGGGGTCACTCATTTAAGACGGAGATGAGGGGAATTCTTTCTCTCAGAGAATCGGGAGTCTCTGGAACTTTCTTCCCCAAAAGGCGGTTGAAGCAGAGTCTTTGAATGTTTTTAAGGCAGAGCTCAATAGATTTTGTCTAACAAGGGGGTGAAAGGTTATCAGGGATCGGTAGGAATATGGAGTTGAGGTTACAATCAAATAAGCCATGATCTTATTGAATGGCGGAACAGGCTAGAGGGGCCGAGTGGCCAATCCTGCCCCTAAAGTGTATGCACGTACGTCTGCATGACCAAAGCAGCGTCTCATTACTGGTCAACCACATTGGTGTGGATGCAGAGTCACGTATAATCCAGACCCACGTATAATCCAGACCAGGCAGCATTCCTAAATGAAATGAAAATGAAAATCGCTTAATGTCACGAGTAGGCTTCAATGAAATTACTGTGAAAAGCCCCTAGTCGCCACATTCCGGCGCCTGTCCGGGGAGGCTGGTACGGGAATCGAACCGTGCTGCTGGCCTGCTTTAAAAGCCAACGATTTAGCCCAGTGTGCTAAACCAGCCCAAGGACCATGGTGAGTTTTTCGGAACAGTGCAAAAACTTCATGGTCGTTTTTACTGCCACGAGCCTTTGTATTTCAAGATATTTTCAGGGAAAGTTCAAATTCTCAAACTGCCACTCTGTGCTCACATCCCCTGGTTGTCATGTCCAGGAACGTAGCCACCACATAACATGAGCTCTAACACAGAGCACCGAGAATCTCAGCACGTGTGGTTTCAAAGTGTTGTGTGCGAGGGCTGCTGGCCGACTCAAGAGGACCAGCCCACTGCCCTTTATTTGTTGTTTTTGTCAGTCCATAACAAAAAAATTCAAACTCCCAGGAACCGCAACAAAGTCTGACGGCTGACCAGAAACCGTCCATGCGCTGAAAATGGCTGCGGTTGAGGTTTGGATCTGTGCCAGGGGAGAGGTTACAGTTAGTGCACTGTGGGGACACAGTGAACGAACATTCGGAGAGTCTAACCAGTGTTCCAGGAAAAAGTAAAGAGGTCGCTCCACCAGGCGGCCGATATACAAGTGACACTCACGTCTGGCAGTGTTACATTGAGCGGCTCCTATCTCACCTTCTCTCCCGGACAGGACTCTAAATTTCCTCCATATCATCCACTCCCCCGTCCTTTTTTTAAAAAATAATTTTTATTAAGATTTTCCAAAAATATCAAAAACAGAAAATAACAACAAGAAAACAGTATTAACAACAACAAAAAGAAAAACACAAAAACCCCCAAAACCAAACTCCCCCACCAGTAACTACAAAGAGAAGAAATAGATAAGCACCCGGCATATTCAATAAACACATATACACAGGGCCGGCTCAAGGCACCGGCAACTCGGGCAGTCGCCCAGGGCGCCATGTGCTAGGGGGCGCCAGAGACCCGGGTCCCGTGCATGCGCAGTTGGGCCGGTGCCAACCAGCGCATGCGCGGTGGCCGCCCTCCCCCAGGGCGGCCCCCCCGGCTCGGTCCGCCCCCCCGCTCGGTCCGATCCCCCCCCCCCCCCCTCTCGGTCCCCTCCCGCCCTCGGGTCCGCCCCCCCCCGCCCTCGGGTCCGCCCCCCCGCCGCCTCCCCCTCGGCCCCGCCCCCCCCAAGGGCGCCGAAGTTCAGCTTGCCCGGGGCGCCAGCAACCCTAGGGCCGGCGCTGCATATACACATTTCTTCCCCCCCCCCCCCCCCCCCCCCCCCCCCCCCCCCCCCCCCCGGGTTGCTGCTGCTGCCGGCATATTTTCCTACCGTTCTGCCAGGAAGTCAAGGAAAGGCTGCAACCGCCTAAAGAACCCCTGTACGGATCCCCTCAGGGCAAATTTCACCCTCTCCAATTTGATGAACCCCGCCATATCATTGATCCAGGCCTCCACGCTTGGGGGCCTCGCATCCTTCCACTGAAGCAAAATCCTCCGCCGGGCTACTAGGGACGCAAAGGCCAGAACACCGGCCTCTTTCACCTCCTGCACTCCCGGCTCCACTGCAACCCCAAAAATTGCGGGTCCCCAGCCTGGCTTGACCCTGGATCCTACCACCCTCAACACCGTCCTTGCTACCCCCTTCCAAAATTCCCCCAGTGCTGGGCATGCCCAGAACATATGGGCATGGTTCGCTCGGCTCCCCGAGCACCTAGCATACCTGTCTTCGCCCCCAAAAAACCTACTCATCCTCATCCCGGTCATGTGGGCCCTATTTAGCACCTTGAACTGTATGAGGCTAAGCCTCACACAGGAAGAGGAGGAATTCACTCTTTCCAGGGCATCCGCCCACTTCCCCATCTCAATCTCCTCACCCAGCTCCTCTTCCCATATAGCCTTCAGCTCCTCCACCGAGGCCTCGTCTACCTCTTGCATGACCGGGTATATGTCCGAAATCCTCCCTCCTCCAACCCACACCCCCGAGAGCACCCTGTCCCGTACCCCACGTGGGGGCAGCAGAGGGAACCCCTCCACCTGCCGCGTGGCAAACGCCCTAACCTGCATGTACCTAAACATGTTCCCCGGGGGAGCCCAAACTTCCCCTCTAACTCACCCAGACTCGCAAACCTCCCATCCACAAACAGGTCCCTCAACCTCCTAAAACCTACCCTGTGCCAGCCAAGAAACCCGCCATCGATGCTCTCTGATACAAACCGGTGGTTCCCCCGTATCGGGGACTCCATCGAGCCCCCCACCTCCCCCTATGCCGTCTCCATTGCCCCCAAATTTTGAGGGTAGCCGCCACCACCGGGCCCGTGGTATACCTCGTTGGAGGGAGCGGCAACGGCGCCGTTACCAGCGCCTCCAGGCTCGTGTCCACGCAGGATGCCATCTCCATCCTCTTCCATGCTGCCCCTGCCCCGTCCATTACCCACTTACGCACCATCGCTGCGTTGGCAGCCCAATAGTACCCACAGAGGTTGGGCAACGCCAGCCCCCCCTATCCCTGCCCCGCTCCAAAAACACCCTTCTCACCCTCGGTGTCCCATGCGCCCATACAAATCCCGTAATACTCCTGTTGACCCTCCTAAAAAAGGCCTTCGGGATAAGGATGGGGAGGCACTGGAACAGGAACAAAAACCTCGGGAGCACCGTCATCTTGACGGACTGCACCCTGCCCGCCAGCGACAACATGTCCCATCTTTTAAACTCCTCCTCCATTTGCTCCACCAACATAGTGAGGTTAAGTTTGTGAAGGGCCCCCCAGCTCCTAGCCACCTGGACTCCCAGGTACCTAAAGCTCCTCCCTGCCCTTTTCAGTGGGAGCCTGCCAATCCCCTCCTCTTGATCCCCCGGGTGCACGACGAACAGCTCACTCTTACCCAGGTTGAGCTTGTACCCAGAAAAGCCCCCAAATTCCCGAAGAATCTTCATCACCTCCGGCATTCCCCCCACTGGGTCCGCCACATATAGCAACAAGTCATCTGCGTATAATGACACTCGGTGCTCCTCCCCACCCCGCACCAGGCCCCTCCAATTCCTCGACTCCCTCAACACCATGGCCAGGGGCTCAATTGCCAACATAAAGAGCAAGGGGGACAGGGGACACCACTGCCTCGTCCCCCGGTACAACCGAAAGTACTCTGATCTCCTCCTATTCGTGGCTACGCTCGCCATCAGGGCCTCATATAACAGCCTCACCCAACTGACAAACCCCTCCCCAAACCCAAACCTTTCCAGCACCTCCCACAAGTACCCCTACTCTACCCTACCAAAGGCCTTCTCCGCGTCTAATGCTACCACTATCTCCGCCTCCCCTTCTACCGCCGGCATCATTATAACATTCAGAAGCCTACGTATATGAAATGAAAATCGCTTATTGTCACAAGTTGGCTTCAATGAAGTTACTGTGAAAAGCCCCTAGTCACCACATTCCGGCGCCTGTTCGGGGAGGCTGGTACGGGAATTGAACCGTGCTGCTGGCCTGCCTTGGTCTGCTTTCAAAGCCAGCGATTTAGGCCTGCGCTAAACCAACACCATATTGGTGTTCAGCTGCCTTCCCTTCACAAACCCTGTCTGGTCCTCATGAATAACCCCCGGCACACAGTCCTCTATCCTTGTGGCCAAGATCTTCACCAACAGCTTGGCATCCACATTTAACAACGAGATCGGCCTATATGATCCACACTGCAGGGGGTCCTTGTCCCGTTTAAGGATCAAGGAAATCAGCGCCCGTGACATAGTCAGGGGCAAAGCCCCCCCTCCCTTGCCTCGTTAAAGATCCTAACCAACAGGGGGCCCAGCAGGTCTGCGTACATTTTATAAAATTCGACCGGGAACCCATCCGGCCCCGGCGCCTTCCCCGACTGCATGCTGCCTATCCCTTTGACCAGCTCCTCCAGCTCAATCGGCGCCCACAGCCCCGCTACCTGTCCCTCCTCCACCTTTGGAAATTTCAGCCTGTCCAAAAAGCGCCCCATTCCTCTCGCCTCCACCGGGGGCTCGGACCGGTACAATTCCCCATAAAAGTCCTTGAGGACCCCATTAATGTCCACCTCCCTTCGCACCACATTGCCTCCCCTATCCGTCACTCCACCAATCTCCCTAGCCGCGTCTCGCTTACGGAGCTGATGCGCCAGCATCCGACTCACTTTCTCCCCATATTCGTACACCGCTCCCTGTGCCTTCCTCCACTGAGCTTCCGCCTTTCTGGTGGTCAGCAACTTGGCCTGAAGGTTACGCCGCTCCCTCAGCAGTCCCTCCTCCGGAGTCTCCGAGTATCTCCTGTTCACCCTCACCATCTCCCCCACCAACCTCTCCCTCTCTCTTTGCTCTCCCCTCTCCCTATGGGCTCGGATGGAAATCAACTCCCCTCTAATCACCGCCTTCAATGCCTCCCAGACCGTCCCCACTCGAACCTCCCCATTATCATTGGCCTCTAAGTACCTCTTGATACACCCCCGAACCCGCCCGCCCACCTTCTCATCCGCCAGCAGTCCCACCTCCAGGCGCCAGAGCGGGCGCTGGTCCCTCTCCTCCCCCAGCTCAAGGTCTACCCAGTGTGGGGCATGATCCAAAATGACTATGGCCAAATACTCGGCATCCTCCACCCTCGAAATCAGCCCCCTGCTCAGAACAAAAAAATCGATCTGGGAATAGGCTTTATGCACGTGGGAGAAAAATGAATATGCCCTGGCCCTCGGCCTCGCGAACCTCCAAGGATCCACCCCTCCCATCTGATCCATAAACCCCCTCAACACCTTAGCCGCCACGGGCCTCCTGCCCGTCCTGGACATGGATCGATCCAATGAGGGATCCAGCACTGTGTTAAAGTCCTCCCCCCCCCCAGTATCAGGCCCCCCGTCTCTAGATCTAGATTGCGGCCCAACATGCGCCGCATAAAACCCGCATCGACCCAATTTGGGGCATAGACATTCACCAGCACCACCCGCTCCCCCTGTAACTTGCCGCTCACCATCACATACCTCCCTCCACTGTCAGCCACCACCTTGGTCGCCTCAAACGACACCCTTTTTCCCACCAGAATCGCCACCCCCGATTTTTTGCATCCAGCCCCGAATGAAACACCTGGCCTACCCAGCCCTTCCTCAGTCTAACCTGGTCCGCCACATTCAGGTGCATCTCCTGGAGCATAGCCACGTCCGCCTTCAGCCCCTTCAGGTGCATAAACACTCGGGCCCGTTTGATCGGCCCATTCAGCCCCCTCACATTCCAAATTATCAGCTGTATCAGGGGGCTCCCTGCCCCCCTCCCCTGTCGGCTAGCCATAACCCATCCCCTGCCCGCCCCAGGCCAGCGACCCCTGCTCTGCCCGTTCCCCACGGCGGCAAACCCCCACCCCGGCCCCCCCTGTATACTCCAGCTCCTTCCTGGCCATTTCAGCAGCAACCCGGTATCCCCCCCCCCCCCCCCCCCCCCCCCGGGACTAGGACCCCTCCCAGCCGCGTTACTCCCTCCGTACCTCCCTCCCGTGAGGCAGCTAACTTCTGCTGACCCCGGCAGCTCCCGCCACACCTCTGACCCCTCCCAACGTGGGGTTACTTCTCCTCCCCCAGACCTATCAGCAGACCCTCCTCCTCCTCCTCTCGCACGGGGGGGAAAAAAGCCCACGCTTCTCAGCTCCGACCCTGCCCCCATCCACCCTCGCGGGAAACAGAAGGAAAGCCCGCGCTTTCCCTCTGCCCGTCCCCGCCCACGCAAAAAAGACAGCACCCCACCCGCCCTAGAAACAACACACAACCAGCTTAAAACAGCATGAAACAGCATAAAACAGAGACCCTTCCCACCAAACGTTAACAGTTATTTACAAACCCCCGACCCTCAGTTAGAGTCCAACTTCTCGGCCCGCACAAAGGCCCACGCCTCCTCCGGGGACTCAAAATAAAAGTGCCGGTCCTTGTAAGTGACCCACAGACGCGCCGGCTGTAACATGCCAAACTTCACACTCTTTCTGTGGAGCACCGCCTTTGTCCGATTATACCCGGCCCTCCGCTTAGCCACCTCAGCACTCCAGCCCTGGTAGATCCGCACTACCGTGTTCTCCCACTTGCTGCTCCGCTCCTTCTTGGCCCACCTAAGCACGCACTCTCGGTCAACGAACCAGTGGAACTGCACCAGCACCGCCCGTGGCGGCTCATTCAGCTTGGGCCTCATGGCCAGTATTCTGTGGGCCTCCTCCAGCTCCAGGGGCCCCTGGAAGGACCCAGCTCCCATCAGCGAGTTCAGCAAAACGACCACATAGGCCCCCAGGTCTGACCCCTCCAGCCCCTCCATGAGGCCCAGGATCCGCAATTTTTTCCGCCTCGGCCGGTTCTCCATCTCCTCGAACTGCTCCTGCCACTTCTTCTGGAGCGCCTCATGCATCTCCACCTTTACCGCAAGGGCCGCGGCCTCATCCTCCCTTTCGGAGGCTTGTTGTCGGAGCTCCCGGATCTCCACCCCCTGGGCTGTCTGCGTCGCCAGCAGCTTGTCCGTATTCGCCTTTAGCGAGTCTAGCAGCTCCATTTTTAACTCCCGAAAACAGCGCTGGAGAATCTCCTGCTGCATCTCCGCCCACTGCCTCCATTCCTCGAGGCCTCCGCCGGCAGCCATCTTGATTTTCTTCCCCCGCTTTTTCTTAGGCGCTGTCACCGCTATTTTGCTGGCCCCGCTCCTGGTCAAGACCATAGACTACTGGGGATCCGCTGCAGACACGTTCCCACGTCGGGAACCGTCGAGCAAATACCGCTGGGGGCCCTTAAAAGAGCCCAAAAGTCCGTTCCTGGCGGGAGCTGCGGAACGTGCGGCTTAGCTCCACATAGCCGCAACCGGAAGTTCCCACTGCCCCGTCCTTTCACCGCATCACTGAGAAGGTGTCAGGAAAGGCACCAAAACAAAAAACTATTCTTTTCAACATTTTACTGAGTTTGACAACTGATTATATTCACAACTGAATTGGAGTTTTCAAGCTGTTCCAAGGGAATTAATGGTAAAATTGGGGTCATAATAATAATCTTTATTGTCACAAGCAGGCTTACATTAACAGTGAAGGGAAGTTACTGTGGAAAGCTCCTAGTCGCCACATTCCGGCACCTGTTCAGGTACAGAGGGAAAATTCAGAATGTCCAAATTACCTAACAAATACGTCTTTCGGGACTTGTGAGAGAGGAAACCGGAGCACCCAGAGGAAAGCCAAGCAGATACGGGGAGAAGGTGCAGACTCTGCACATAGTGAGCCAAGCTGGGACCCTGGAGCTGTGAAGCAATGGTGATAACCACTGTGCTATCATGCCACCCATGCATGGTGGAATAGATTTTAACTTGCTCAAAAACCATTCACTTTGAGTTAAAATTAGGCCTGGATGAGGTTGTGGGTGGGCCGAGTCCGAAAGGGATCTCAGTTTTATGTAGTCACTGATGATTGCTGAATACCATTTTTGGCAGCATCGAATTCATGACCTCCGGGTAAATATTTGCTTTACTAACTAGAAAGTGATTCTTTTCTCAGTCTGCAGTCTCTGATGTACTAGCCGATCTTAGCAGTGGGGTAGGAGGTTTGGGTAAATTATATGCGATCAGTGTGTCCAATTATTTCCATTCCCACAGCACACGGAATGGAAATGTCCACTGTCCCCTGTAAATCTGTGACAGAACACAAAAGGACATGGACTGATTTCCTCTTTGGAATCAACATACCCCTCACTGACTGTTCTAGCACTCACAATGAACCCATATCCTGCTGACATCCCAAATGGGGACATGACTAAGATCAAGGTTAATGCACATTCACAAGTCAGGCATTTGCGAGATGGGGAGATGGTCTGGTGCTAACCTAGATTAATGCAGGTTGGCAAGAGAGCCGGAGGAGACAAAATGGGAGTACAGCGAGTTGTTACGATCTAGAAGATAAGTTCATAAGGTTTGGACAGCACGGTAGCATAGTGGTTCGCACTGTGGTTTTACAGCTCCAGGGTCCCAGGTTCGATTCCCGGCTTGGGTCACTGTCTGTGCGGAGTCTACACGTTCTCCCCGTGTCTGCGTGGGTTTCCTCCGGGTGCTCCGGTTTCCTCCCACCGTCCAAAGATGTGCAGGTTAGGTGGATTGGGCATGCTAAATTGCCCTTAAGTGTCCAAAATAGGTTAGATGGGGTTACAGGGTTACGTTGGAAATGTGGGGATAGGGTGGAGGTGTGGGCTTAGGTAGGGTGCTCTTGCCAAGGGTCGGCGCAGACTCGATGGGCCGAATGGCCTGCTTCCGGACTGTAAAATCTATGATTCTATGATAGCAGATCAGAATTAGGCACCCAGAGGAAACCCACGCAGACACGGGGAGAACATGCAAACTCCATAGAGACAGTGACCCGAGGTCAAAATCGAACCTGGGTCCCTGATGTTGCGAGGCAGCAGTGCTAACCACTGTGTCGCCATGACGGTAAGCTATGAGGAGCCTACGAAGGCATATAGAGTCCTGGCTGGGAAATTGAGTTTTCTCACTAAATAATGAAACTAACTTGAACATTATGACTGGTTTACATTGCTGTTACACACTTAATCTTATATTGAACTATTCATTCCTTCTTGTGTAAAAGTGGCTGGGAGGTGACATGATGGGAAACCATGGTTTGGGTTTCATCGACCAAATGTTTTTCTGTCCAAAAGGTGGTTTAAAAGGAACCTCATGGTCAAAACGGCAACTTCAGCGGCAATCCCGCAGTGTAAAAGCAGACAGTTTTGCTGCGTGGGAACTAAAAGATACAAACACCTCCACAGAATCTCAGAAGCCCAGTGCGAGCTAGGGCCAAGACAAAATTGCGTGTCAAGGCCACCATCTTTTCGTTGCTTTGATCTGGCGCTAACATCGGAATGTTTAGGAGCTGATTAGTGTCAGAATGAGGGAAGCCAGAGATCTTGGGAGTTGGATGTGGCTTGGGCGGGGAAACTGTTTTGTGTTCAGGCCATTCAAATATGGGGTTAAATTGGTTTGTGTAGGCTGTGATAAGAAAGCATAACAAACGATACCCGGGACAGGGAAAGAAAGATATTTGACCAGAGGAGATTTAGGCCAACCCACAACGGACCCTCACAGAAGAATGGGGCTGTTAGGTGGACCAGTGATGCCCAGCGCAAACAGGAAACACAACACCATCGATCGTCGACTGCTGAGGGAGGGAGGGCGAGGTATGGGCGGGTGGGGGGTTTAATGCATTGGAGGGTTTTGTTACGGTTGTAAATTGTAAAATGTTGAAAATTTGGAATAAAAATACTTTAAAAAAACATTATGCTGCAGCTCATCAATATTCCTGGACTTTATTCCCTAGTCATTGTGTTGTTGATTTCATGTTATTGTCTTTTATCCTGACGGGGGTATGTGATGTTTGAGCACGAGAGTCGCTTGATATCTTGTTCTGGCAAAAACTATACTGAGTCAGTAATGTGACATGTGATTTGAGTATAGTCTTGCCTTTTTATTTAATGTGCTGTAATCCTTACATTTACAAAAGTGTATTTTAGACAGCCCCTTACCTCGCTATAGAGAAGATGAGTAGAGTCACTGCAGGGTGGGTGGGTGGATGGTTAATGTGGTGATGGGTGGTAAGGGTCAGACAAGTCCGCACTTGGATTGAGGAAAGCTCCCAGTTACAGATATCTGTATCGGGCTTTTATCGTGTATTTTTGTTACTTTGAGTCTTGATTTGGCAGAAGTAGTTTATCCTCAAATCTGTTTTAAGTTTGATACCTCTTATCCTAAGACTATGACCTCTTTCTAGAATGCTGACTGGGGCTGGTTTAGCTCACTGAGCTAAATCGCTGGCTTTTAAAGCAGACCCAGGCAGGCCAGCAGCACGGTTCGATTCCCGTACCAGCCTCCCCAGACAGGCAACGGAAAGTGGCAACTAGGGGCTTTTCACAGTGACTTCATTGAAGCCTACTCGTGACAATAAGCAATTTTCAATAAGCAGTAGCCGCTCCATGTCGACTTTATCCATACCTTTTATCACGTTGTGTATCTCAATTTGATCTCTGATGGATAGCGTTTTGACTTTCCAAATGTTATTACTTCCTTGATTTTTTTCAAAATTTAGATTACCCAATTTTTTCTCCAATGAAGCGGCAATTTAGCGTGGCCAATCCACCTTCTCTGCACATCTTTGGGTTGTGGGGGAGAAACCCACGCAAACACGGGGAGAATGTGCAAACTCCACACGGACAGTGACCCAGAGCCGGGATCGAACCTGGGACCTCGGCACCGTGAGGCAGCATTGCTAACCACTGCGCCACCGTGCTGCCCATTACTTCTTTGATAATGGATGCTAACAATTTCCCAACAACAAACATTGAACTAACTGGGCTGTAAATTCTCATAATCTACCTCCCTCCCTTTTTGAATAAGGGTGTTCCGTTAGCATTTTTCCAATTCACTGGAACCTTTCCCGTGTTCAGGGAATTTTCAAGTATTATAACCAATGGGTTAAATTGCAACTGCCACTGATTTGCCCATCTGACCAACCCGTCTACATCTTCCTGAAACTTAAGACTTTCTTCCTCACTATTAACCACCCTGCCAATCTTTGTGTTATCCGCAAATTTACTTATCATTTCCCTCCACCCCTCTCTCATATATATATCATTAATATAATAATTAATATAATTAAGAGACCCAGCACTGATCCCTGTGGTACGCCACTGGACACTTACCTCCAGTCACACAAACAGCCTTCTACCACCCCCCTTTGTCTCCTAGCACTAAACCAGCTTTGGGTGCAACTTGCCAAGTTACCCTGGAACCCATGTGCTTTTACCTTCTTTACCAGTTTCCCATGTGGGACCTTGTCAACAGCTTTGCTGAAAACTATATAAATGACATCAACTGCACTACCCTCATCTACACACCTGATCACTTTTTCGAAAAATTCAATCAAATTCGTTGGACAAGACCTCCCTCTGACAAAGCCATGCTGACTGTCCCTGATCAAAGCTTGCCTCTCTGATAGAAATTGACTTTTCTAGTCTATAACCATGAGAGTAAGGGGATATGATAGTGGTAAAAGGGTTAGATGGGAACTCATTAAGAATAATTAACTAAGGGCAGCACGGTGGCCTAGTGGTTAGCACAACCGCCTCACGGCGCTGAGGTCCCAGGCTCTGGGTCACTGTCCGTGTGGAGTTTGCACATTATCCCCGTGTCTGCGTGGGTTTCGCCCCCACAACCCAAAAATGTGCAGAGTAGGTGGATTGGCCACGCTAAATTGCCCCTTAATTGGAAAAAATAATTGGCTAATCTAAAAAAAAAGAATAATTAACTATAAGAACATAAGAACATAAGAACTAGGAGCAGGAGTAGGCCATCTGGCCCCTCGAGCCTGCTCCGCCATTCAATGAGATCATGGCTGATCTTTTGTGGACTCAGCTCCACTTTCCGGCCCGAACACCATAACCCTTAATCCCTTTATTCTTCAAAAAACTATCTATCTTTACCTTAAAAACATGTAATGAAGGAGCCTCAACTGCTTCACTGGGCAAGGAATTCCATAGATTCACAACCCTTTGGGTGAAGAAGTTCCTCCTAAACTCAGTTCTAAATCTACTTCCCCTTATTTTGAGGCTATGCCCCCTAGTTCTGCTGTCACCCGCCAGTGGAAACAACCTGCCCGCATCTATCCTATCTATTCCCTTCATAATTTTAAGTGTTTCTATAAGATCCCCCCTCATCCTTCTAAATTCCAACGAGTACAGTCCCAGTCTACTCAACCTCTCCTCATAATCCAACCCCTTCAACTCTGGGATTAACCTAGTGAATCTCCTCTGCACACCCTCCAGCGCCAGTACGTCCTTTCTCAAGTAAGGAGACCAAAACTGAACACAATACTCCAGGTGTGGCCGCACTAACACCTTATACAATTGCAACATAACCTCCCTAGTCTTAAACTCCATCCCTCTAGCAATGAAGGACAAAATTCCATTTGCCTTCTTAATCACCTGTTGCACTTGTAAACCAACCTTCTGTTACTCATGCACTAGCACACCCAAGTCTCTCTGAACAGCGGCATGCTTTAATATTTTATCGTTTAAATAATAATCCCGTTTGCTGTTATTCCTACCAAAATGGATAACCTCACATTTGTCAACATTGTATTCCATCTGCCAGACCCGAGCCCATTCACTTAACCTATCCAAATCCCTCTGCAGACTTCCAGTATCCTCTGCACTTTTCGCTTTACCACTCATCTTAGTGTCATCTGCAAACTTGGACACATTGCCCTTGGTCCCCAACTCCAAATCATCAATGTAAATTGTGAACAATTGTGGGCCCAACACGGATCCCTGAGGGACACCACTAGCTACTGATTGCCAACCAGAGAAACACCCATTTATCCCAACTCTTTGCTTTCTATTAATTAACCAATCCTCTATCCATGCTACTACTTTACCCTTAATGCCATGCATCTTTATCTTATGCAGCAACCTTTTGTGTGGCACCTTGTCAAAGGCTTTCTGGAAATCCAGATATACCACATCCATCGGCTCCCCGTTATCTACTGCACTGGTAATGTCCTCAAAAAATTCCACTAAATTAGTTAGGCACGACCTGCCTTTTACGAACCCATGCTGCGTCTGCCCAATGGGACAATTTCTATCCAGATGCCTCGCAATTTCTTCCTTGATGATAGATTCCAGCATCTTCCCTATTACCGAAGTTAAACTCACTGGCCTATAATTTCCTGCTTTCTGCCTACCTCCTTTTTTAAACAGTGGCGTCACGTTTGCTAATTTCCAATCCACCGGGACCACCCCAGAGTCTAGTGAATTTCGGTAAATTATCACTAGTGCATCTGCAATTTCCCTAGCCATCTCTTTTAGCACTCTGGGATGCATTCTATCAGGGCCAGGAGACTTGTCTACCTTTAGCCCCATTAGCTTGCCCATCACTCCCTCCTTAGTGATAACAATCGTCTCAAGGTCCTCACCTGTCATAGCCTCATTTCTATCAGTCACTGGCATGTTATTTGTGTCTTCCACTGTGAAGACCGACCCAAAAAACCTGTTCAGTTCCTCAGCCATTTCCTCATTTCCCATTATTAAAACTCCCTTCTCATCCTCTAAAGGACCAATATTTACCTTAGCCACTATAATCAGATTAAGCATTACGTGAGTGCTACAATAGCTGGGAATCCACGAAGGGTTAATCGAGATCATACACTTTAATTTCTGTAATTCCTTAGGTTTCACATTAGCAAGTTGCTTGAGGCTACAAGGTCAGTGACGTCAACTAGCTAAAAGGCCCCATTGTTGTACACAAGAACATAAGAACTAGGAGCAGGAGTAGGCCATCTGGCCCCTTGAGCCTGCTCCGCCATTCAACGAGATCATGGCTGATCTTTTGTGGACTCAGCTCCACTTTCAGGCCGGAACACCATAACCCTTAATCCCTTTATTCTTCAAAAAAAAATACAAGTAGCCCCGTTTCTATGGTAACAGCCAGTCTAGGGTGAGAGTGCCTTTACGAAAATAGTGTTTCTCTAATTAATGTTCGATGCAGGTGTGGATAATTTGGAAAATTGGCAAGCAATGGAATGGGAAATTTGCACCAATATTTTTAAAGACATATATCTCTTAAATTGATGAACAGACATTTTGGCCAAATTGAGCAAGTGATAAATTAGTTAAAGCCAATCAGAAGTAAAAAGAAGGCTAGACCTTAAGATAATAATCTCCTTAAGAATCACTTACCGGTATGGAAAAACCCATCCCGGATCACCCCACCTACACTTCTGAAACCTATTTCCTTTGCTGCTTGCTTTTGCTAATCACCATCTTTCTTTTGTTTAAAATCACTTAATTATTTTATCCTGTGTATTATGATTTGAAGAATTACTACGATCTGTAATTGAATGAAAACTCAACTACTGTATTCGCTAAAGACAATCAGTCTGGCTAGCTTGCTGCAGGACTAGTTGGAAACTTTGTAAATGTTGTATTGAAAGTAAGTTTACCAGTGGCACAGCTGACAAATAAAGTACAAGTGGACTTTGCCAAAAACCACAGCCTGAATCTCTGTTATTTGGGAACTGAGAAGGGACAAGGGATATCCAGGGTTCCGAATAGACACAGAAATCCATCACTCTCCAAGGGGGAGATTAACTTTCTCTCACAGAACTTTCTCCAATTATTTCCCTGCCACTGGCGTAGGGGAGGCAGTGTTGTAGTGGTATTGTAATCCAGAGACCAGGATTATCCTCGGAGGACCGGAGTTCCGATCCCACCATGGCAGATGGCAAAATTCGAATTCAATAAAAAATCTGGAATTAAAAGTCCGATGATGACCGTGGAATCAGTGTCGATTATTGTAAAAACCCATCTGGTTCACTAATACCCTTCAGGGAAGGAAATCTGCTGCCCTGACTGGCCTAAGGGGCTGTTTAGCTCACAGGGCTAATCGCTGGCTTTGAAAGCAGACCAAGGCAAGCCAGCAGCACGGTTCGATTCCCGTAACAGCCTCCCCGAACAGGCGCCGGAATGTGGCGACTAGGGGCTTTTCACAGTAACTTCATTGAAGCCTACTCGTGACAATAAGCGATTTTCATTTCATTTCACATGTGATTCCAGACCCACAGCAATGTGGTTGACTATCAAATGCCCTCTGAAATGGGGGTATTTAGGGATGGGCCCAGTCAGCGGCCCCATATCCCACAAGTGATTTTTAAAAAATGTGCCACACACAGGGGCTGGTTTAGCTCACTTGGCTAAATCGCTGGCTTTTAAAGCAGACCAAGCAGGCCAGCAGCATGGTTCGATTCCCGTACCAGCCTCCCCGAACAGGCGCCGGAAAATGACGAATAGGGGCTTTTCACAGTAACTTCGTTGAAGCCTACTCGTGACAATAAGCGATTTTCATTTAATTTTTTTCATTGTCACACTGATCTTTATTTTACTGGTTTATCTCCATCACTCTTCTTGAAAAGTGTAACCACATTGGCTGCCCCTCAGTCTTCTGGCGCCTACTCTGTGGCCAGGGAAGAATTAAAAAGTTGGGTCAGAGCCCCTGCAATTTCCTCCTTTGCCTCCCACAGCAGCCTGGGGTACAGCTCATCCGGGCCTGGGGATTTTATCCACTCTTCAGCCCACCAATACCTCCTCACTCCCTATTCAAGAACCTAACAGTCGGGCAGCACGGTGACGCAGTGGGTTAGCACTGCGGCCTCACGGCGCTGAGGTCCCAGGTTTGATCCCGGCCCCGGGTCACTGTCCGTGTGGAGTTTGCACATTCTCCCAGTGTTTGCGTGGGTTTCGCCCCCACAACCCAAAACGTGCAAGCTAGGTGGATTGGCCACTCTAAATTGCCCCTTAATTGGAAAAATGCTTGGGTACACTAAATTTATATTAAAAAAAAGAACAGTCACTCTCCCCGAAAGGGGCTGGTTTGGCTCACTGAGCTAAATCGCTGGCTTTTAAAGCAGACCAAGCAGGCCAGCAGCACGGTTCGATTCCCGTACCAGCCTCCCCGGACAGGCGCCGGAATGTGGCGACTAGGGGCTTTTCACAGTAACTTCATTGAAGCCTACTCGTGACAATAAGCGATTTTCATTTTTCATTTCATTTTTTTATTTCTGTACCTCCATCCTCCTCCTGACGAGTGAAGACACATGTGACATACTTGTTTAACACCCAATGTCCTCCGCCTTCACACACAGATTGCCCCCTTGGTCTCTAATGGGCCCTACTCTTTCCCTGGTTACACTCTTTCCCTCAATATGCTTCTAGAATATCTTGGGATTCTCCCTAATGCTACCCGCCAGTGCTTTTTCATGCCCCCCCCATGTTCTCCTAATTGCTTACTTAAATCCCCCTCTCACTTTTTATACTCCACTCTGTCTCTGTACCCACTAAAAAAAGCCTCTTTCTTTCTTATCCAGTCTGTCTATTACTAAACATTGGGGGTTCTCTGGGCTTGTTGCTCCTACATTTCACCCTAATGGGAACAACCTCTCCCCATTTCCTTTTTGAACGACCCCCACTGCTCTGCTGTAGATTTTACCACACAAAACTTTCCCCTGTTTTTTTGGGCCAAATCCTACCTTATTTTACCAGGAGCCACTTTTGCCAACTGGCCAATCTTCGCGACCCACGCCACGATCGCTTACTTTTAATGTGAAAGAGGAGCCACCTTGGTCCTTACGATCTCACTCCAATCAGGTTCACAGGAGGAGAGGGCAATGCGTATAGCAGTTGCAGACTTCCTTTGTGCGGTCTTCATCTTTGTAAAAATGGAAAATCCAACCTCGTACATGTAGGTCATCATGAAGGGCAATAGCAGCAAAATGCTTGTTTTACTCAGCACTGGATACTCCTGGGAGATGCTACTCCAGAATGCTGACAGCCTTGTGGGCTTTTGGTGTGTTTTTAATGTGCTGTCACAGGTCAGGTATAGCAGCATAGTCTTTTCATTTGGGGTCGGTTGTAAGTTAATAATTGGCCCTGGGGTCGCAAACTCAGAAGGAATTTTTCACCGACCACTTTTCTTTTTGAAACTTATCCTCTCATTTGCCAGTACTTTCCTGCATCCAGGACAAAGCAGCCCGCTTGATTGCTACCCCTTCCACAAACATTCAAACCCTCCGACGAACAGTGGCAGCCATGCCTCTACAAGATGCACTGCAGTAACTCACCAAGGTTCCATAGACAGCACCTTCCAAACACAAGACCACTACCATCTAGATTCTAGAAGGACAAGAGCACCAGATACCGGGGAATCCCACCACCTGGAGGTTCCCCTCCAAGTCACTCACCAACCCGAAATACATCACCGCTGTTTTACTTTCACTGGGAGAACATCCTGCAACTCCATCCCTAACAGCACAGTGGGTGTAACTACACGTCAAGGACTGCAGCGGTTCAAGAAGACAACTCACCACCACGCTCTGAAGGGAAACGAGGATGGGCAATAAATGCTGGCCCAACCAACCAGCGAAGCCCACATCCCATAAATGAAAAAAAAACACACATGGGCTTTGCATTGGCACAATTGACAAAACCATATTTCAGCAAATCACCTTTATACTGCTTTGTTCCCAAGTTAGGTTTCTTCTTGCTCTGTCCTGCCCTGGACTCTCCTGTTCAGCTCTCTCCAGCAGATTCAGGTGGGAGATCTGGCCAGTAGGTACACTTCCTCTTTATGTCTCTGGCTGTCTCTTCACTGTAACAAAACTATTCATTTTCACTGTCCTCTTGCCTTGCTTGCTAGCAGCAAGAAAATGGAAGGATTTCTCCTCTGTGATTTGGTGCCAAAAGCATGTACATACAGGGCACTTGGCATCAAGTGCACGTGACCTGCTCAGTGCTGCCACTAATGGCCGGATGACTGTACACCGCCCCATTTCCTTTAAAAGGTAGCAGCAACCGCCATTCTTAAAATAAATGCTGATGCGGCCATTGGTTGCTTCTCCAGCGATCAGGAGCACAGCGGGAACCCCGCGACGGATCACTCCGCGACCTACCCATGGGTCACAAACCGCACCTTGAAAAACACTGCTTTAAACCTATCTCACTGACCAGGTTTTTGGTCATCTGACCTGAATGTCCGTAGGTGGTCAGTTTGTTTCATAATACTTTGGTGAATCACTGTAATAACCCTCACGTGACCCAACTGGGATGAGCCAACTGATTTCCTCATGGGGCTCGTGGAAAAGAAGCTCACTCACCGAGGAGCAGAGGCCTAGCAGCTGGGGCTCGAGAACCAGATATTTAAAAGCCGGCCAGGATTGGGACCGGAACGATCGATAGGCCCGGCTGGGTCTGATGTGCTGTATTCCACGTTGCAGCCTTTTTTTTGTTTGACTAAATGAATCTTTGTTGTTAAAACTTTTTCTGGATTCCTGAGGATATCGTACTGGTGACGAGGAAAAATAGAACTCGAGACTGCGATTCAGGACAGCCGGACTGTGTTTGAATTCCGCCGTAGTAGAGCAAGGTCAGAGCAAGTTTAAAGATGCCACTTTTTGGGGGGGGGGGGGCGAGATGCTTTTGACACAAACGCAGAAGACTAGGCCCAGTACACTGAACGATACAGTAGTTCTTTCAGGCAAATGCAATTACAGGAGACGATCGATAAAAGGTAATATTTCTGACCGCCTGCAGAGCCCTAACCTTTAGCGTTATCAAAAGCCCGGCGGTCCCAGATTCAAAAACCTTCGACAAGCTGGTAGCACTTTGAGCAGCCTATTATGATCCCAAACCGTTGGTGGTACAGAGGTCCAGGGCAGAACAAACCCAGGTTGGGGGGGGGGGGGTGGGGGAGTGGAGAATTGGTCACGCATTTCTTGACTCGCCTACGCAAGCTGGCCGAGCATAGCGGCTGTGGGCCATCCCTTCCGGAGATACTGCAGGATCACCTCATGTGTGGCATAAACAACATGCGACCCAACGTAAGTTGCTGGTAGTACCTCCTTTGGATTTCAGAAAGGCCATGGAGTTGTCCCTCTCGCTTCAAACCGCTAGTCCCGGGGAACTCCAGGATGCTCATGTTTTGGTCGTGTACAAAGTTGGGGGTGGGGTTTCTGGGCAGAGGCTTTCAAGACTCTTGTCAGAAATGATGGGGGTGAGGATTTTGCCATACTTTTTGGTGGCGATTTTGGGCATTTCAGATCTGCTTGGGGGGGGGGGGGGGGAAAGATGTTGTGGCCTTCGCGTCTCTGAATGCCGGCGGCAACTTTTACCGAGCTGGGGGTCAGTGGCACGGTCAGGGGATCTCAGCGTGACTGGGGGATTTGCGTGAATTTTTTTAAACTGGAGATCAAGTTCGCTCTCAGGGGGTTGAAAGAGGTGATGCAAGATGGAGGCTCTTTCTGTAGTTATTTAAGGATTTATTGCTCGCCAGTGGGTGGAGGAGGAGGAGGAGGGGAGGGGAGGGGAGGGGGAGGGGAGGGTGTTGGGGTAGTTTAAGGGGGCAAGTTGACAAACCTGTTTGAAACTTGTTTATATTCACAGTAACTTCATTTGAAGTTTACTTGTGGCAATAAGCGATTTCTTCTTCTTCTTTATGCCATTGACTGTGTTTGGAATAGAATGTATATTTTTTTAAAACGGTACTATATCAATACACTTGAAACACACGGGCAGCACGGTAGCATTGTGGATAGCACAATCACTTCACAGTTCTAGGGTCCCAGGTTCGATTCCGGCTTGGGTCACTGTCTGTGCGGAGTCTGCACATCCTCCCTGTGTATGCGTGGGTTTCCTCCGGGTGCTCCGGTTTCCTCCCACAGTCCAAAGATGTGCAGGTTAGGTGGACTGGCCATGATAAATTGCCCTTAGTGTCCAAAAACTGCCCTTAGTGTTGGGTGGGGTTACTGGGTTATGGGGATAGGGTGGAGGTGTTGACCTTGGGTAGGGTGCTCTTTCCAAGAGCCGGTGCAGACTCGATGGGCTGAATGGCCTCCTTCTGCACTGTAAATTCTATATCAGGCCTGAAAACACCAACTGACCCTTACGGTCATGATGCACAGTGCCTTATGGCTAAATGTGACTTGCTACACTTTCCCCGTCCTCTCTTCGCCCCCATCCCAAACATGTCATCTCCTGGGTGAGGCAAAAAAAATAACAAAATCAGAGCCAACAGGGGGGAGGGGAACTGTGCAAGATTTTTTTTCTGCCCCCCCCCCCCCCCCTCCCCCTCCCCCTTCACGTGTTAGCAGCCAGTCCAGGGGGTGGCGCTAACCTTGCCCCAAGTCAATTCTTAATCCACTGGGTTAAGAAGCATGGTCGTTGAGTTAGTAAAATGTGGAAATGGCTACCCTCCCACAGACCAAAACTTTGCACAGGGGCCCTCCTTGTGCGGGGCAAACACTACCCCAGGGATTCAGGGACATGGAGTCCATGACACCCCTTGGCCACCTTCCAGGTGACAAAGACACCAGATGGCAAAGTTAACCACAGTCCAAAGACGAGGGGCCGTTTGACTGACTCCCTGTGTGAAGTGTGGAACACAAGGCCAGTCTGTCAATCAGGCTGCTCGATCTCATGTAAGAACGAGGCCTTTAAAAAAAAACAAATCCGATGCTCAAACTCTTAAAATAAGAAAAGCCTCTTGTGTTTAAAATGGAGTTCGGGCCAGTTGATTACCCTCATTCACTAGAAAGCTCCGTGCTGAGATGAGGCCAGCCTATCTCAGCTATGATAGAATTGTACAAGACAGATATGGGGGGGGGGGGGGGGAGCTTGAAGAGACTCAGTATGCCGCGGCCGGGGTGGATTCTCTGTCCTTACCTTGCATTGTAATGAAGGTGGCGATGCTCCTCTCACTTCTGTTGACAGCGGCAGGAAGGAGCAGAAATGTGCCTCAACCCGCCCTATGCAAATATGCTGCTGAGAAATTCCCAGCACAGCTCACACACCGAGCGCGACTGAGTGCAGCCCAAATTCCTGTGAATTTCCCTTCCGTTTCCTCATTCTGGGCGGAATCGGGATTAGTCACACCTGCTGGGGACGTGTCTGAAAACTTACTGTTCAACTCTGCTCTCTGCCTGCCCCAGCACTGACTCACATCTCCCACATGGAGCAGCAGGAGTGTCCCTCACTGAGGCATCACTCACCCTCACTCACTGACTCAGATCTCCCACATGTAGCAGCAGGAGAGTCCCTCACTGAGGCATCACTCACACTCACTCACTGACTCACATCTCCCACATGGTGCAGCAGGAGTGTCCCTCACTGAGGCATCACTCACACTCACTCACTGACTCAGATCTCCCACATGGAGCAGCAGGAGTGTCCCTCACTGAGGCATCACTCACATTCACTCACTCACTGACTCAGGTCTCCCACATGGAGCAGCAGGAGTGCCCCTCACTGAGGCATCACTCACACTCACTCACTCACTGACTCAGATCTCCCACATGGAGCAGCAGGAGAGCCCCTCACTGAGGCATCACTCACCCTCACTCACTGACTCAGATCTCCCACATGGAGCAGCAGGAGAGCCCCTCACTGAGGCATCACTCACTCACTGACTCAGATCTCCCACATGGAGCAGCAGGAGAGCCCCTCACTGAGGCATCACTCACCCTCACTCACTCACTGACTCAGATCTCCCACATGGAGCAGCAGGAGAGCCCCTCACTGAGGCATCACTCACCCTCACTCACTGACTCAGATCTCCCACATGGAGCAGCAGGAGAGCCCCTCACGGAGGCATCACTCACCCTCACTCACTGACTCAGATCTCCCACATGGAGCAGCAGGAGAGCCCCTCACGGAGGCATCACTCACCCTCACTCACTCACTGACTCAGATCTCCCACATGGAGCAGCAGGAGTGTCCCTCACGGAGGCATCACTCACCCTCACTCACTGACTCAGATCTCCCACATGGAGCAGCAGGAGTGTCCCTCACTGAGGCATCACACACTCATTCACTGACTCAGATCTCCCACATGGAGCAGCAGGAGTGTCCCTCACTGAGGCATCACTCACCCTCACTCACTGACTCAGATCTCCCACATGGAGCAGCAGGAGAGCCCCTCACTGAGGCATCACTCACCCTCACTCACTGACTCAGATCTCCCACATGGAGCAGCAGGAGAGCCCCTCACTGAGGCATCACTCACACTCACTCAGTGACTCAGATCTCCCACATGGAGCAGCAGGAGTGTCCCTCACTGAGGCATCACTCACCCTCACTCACTCACTGACTCAGATCTCCCACATGGAGCAGCAGGAGTGCCCCTCACTGAGGCATCACTCACCCTCACTCACTGACTCAGATCTCCCACATGGAGCAGCAGGAGAGAGCCCCTCACTGAGGCATCACTCACCCTCACTCACTGACTCAGATCTCCCACATGGAGCAGCAGGAGAGAGCCCCTCACTGAGGCATCACTCACCCTCACTCACTCAGATCTCCCACATGGAGCAGCAGGAGTGCCCCTCACTGAAGCATCACTCACCCCCACTCACTCACTGACTCAGATCTCCCACATGGAGCAGCAGGAGAGCCCCTCACTGAGGCATCACTCACCCTCACTCACTCACTGACTCAGATCTCCCACATGGAGCAGCAGGAGTGCCCCTCACTGAGGCATCACTCACCCTCACTCATTCACTGACTCAGATCTCCCACATGGAGCAGCAGGAGTGCCCCTCACTGAGGCATCACTCACCCTCACTCACTGACTCAGATCTCCCACATGGAGCAGCAGGAGAGAGCCCCTCACTGAGGCATCACTCACCCTCACTCACTGACTCAGATCTCCCACATGGAGCAGCAGGAGTGCCCCTCACTGAGGCATCACTCACCCTCACTCACTGACTCAGATCTCCCACATGGAGCATCAGGAGAGAGCCCCTCACAGGCATCACTCACCCTCACTCACTCACTGACTCAGATCTCCCACATGGAGCAGCAGGAGTGTCCCTCACTGAGGCATCACTCACCCTCACTCACTCACTGACTCAGATCTCCCACATGGAGCAGCAGGAGTGTCCCTCACTGAGGCATCACTCACCCTCACTCACTGACTCAGATCTCCCACATGGAGCAGCAGGAGTGCCCCTCACTGAGGCATCACTCACCCTCACTCACTCACTGACTCAGATCTCCCACATGGAGCAGCAGGAGAGAGCCCCTCACTGAGGCATCACTCACCCTCACTCACTGACTCAGATCTCCCACACGGAGCAGCAGGGGAGCCCCTCACTGAGGCATCACTCACACTCACTTACTGACTCAGATCTCCCACATGGAGCAGCAGGAGTGCCCCTCACTGAGGCATCACTCACCCTCACTCACTCACTGACTCAGATCTCCCACATGGAGCAGCAGGAGTGATCCTCACTGAGGCATCACTCACCCTCACTCACTCACTGACTCAGATCTCCCACATGGAGCAGCAGGAGTGCCCCTCACTGAGGCATCACTCACCCTCACTCACTGACTCAGATCTCCCACATGGAGCAGCAGGAGTGCCCCTCACTGAGGCATCACTCACCCTCACTGACTCAGATCTCCCACATGGAGCAGCAGGAGTGCCCCTCACTGAGGCATCACTCACCCTCACTCACTCACTGACTCAGATCTCCCACATGGAGCAGCAGGAGTGCCCCTCACTGAGGCATCACTCACACTCACTCACTGACTCAGATCTCCCACATGGAGCAGCAGGAGTGCCGCTCACTGAGGCATCACTCACCCTCACTCACTCACTGACTCAGATCTCCCACATGGAGCAGCAGGAGTGCCCCTCACTGAGGCATCACTCACCCTCACTCACTCACTGACTCAGATCTCCCACATGGAGCAGCAGGAGTGCCCCTCACTGAGGCATCACTCACCCTCACACACTGACTCAGATCTCCCACATGGAGCAGCAGGAGTGTCCCTCACTGAGGCATCACTCACCCTCACTCACTGACTCAGATCTCCCACATGGAGCAGCAGGAGTGTCCCTCACTGAGGCATCACTCACCCTCACTCACTGACTCAGATCTCCCACACGGAGCAGCAGGGGAGCCCCTCACTGAGGCATCACTCACACTCACTCACTGACTCAGATCTCCCACATGGAGCAGCAGGAGTGCCCCTCACTGAGGCATCACTCACCTTCACTCACTCACTGACTCAGATCTCCCACATGGAGCAGCAGGAGTGATCCTCACTGAGGCATCACTCACCCTCACTCACTCACTGACTCAGATCTCCCACATGGAGCAGCAGGAGTGCCCCTCACTGAGGCATCACTCACCCTCACTCACTCACTGACTCAGATCTCCCACATGGAGCAGCAGGAGAGAGCCCCTCACTGAGGCATCACTCACCCTCACTCACTGACTCAGATCTCCCACACGGAGCAGCAGGGGAGCCCCTCACTGAGGCATCACTCACCCTCACTCACTCACTGACTCAGATCTCCCACATGGAGCAGCAGGAGAGCCCCTCACTGAGGCATCACTCACCCTCACTCACTCACTGACTCAGGTCTCCCACATGGAGCAGCAGGAGTGTCCCTCACTGAGGCATCACTCACCCTCACTCACTGTCACAGATCTCCCACATGGCGCATCAGGGGTTTCCCTCACTGAGGCATCACTCACCCTCACTCACTGACTCAGATCTCCCACATGGAGCAGCAGGGGAGTCCCTCACTGAGGCATCACTCACCCTCACTCACTGACTCAGATCTCCCACATGGAGCAGCAGGAGAGCCCCTCACTGAGGCATCACTCACACTCACTCACTGACTCAGATCTCCCACATGGAGCAGCAGGAGTGCCGCTCACTGAGGCATCACTCACCCTCACTCACTCACTGACTCAGATCTCCTACATGGAGCAGCAGGAGTGCCCCTCACTGAGGCATCACTCACCCTCACTCACTGACTCAGATCTCCCACATGGAGCAGCAGGAGTGCCCCTCACTGAGGCATCACTCACCCTCACTCACTGACTCAGATCTCCCACATGGAGCAGCAGGAGAGCCCCTCACTGAGGCATCACTCACCCTCACTCACTGACTCAGATCTCCCACGTGGAGCAGCAGGAGTGCCGCTCACTGAGGCATCACTCACCCTCACTCACTCACTGACTCAGATCTCCCACATGGAGCAGCAGGAGTGCCCCTCACTGAGGCATCACTCACCCTCACACACTTACTGACTCAGATCTCCCACATGGAGCAGCAGCAGAGCCCCTCACTGAGGCATCACTCACCCTCACTCACTCACTGACTCAGATCTCCCACATGGAGCAGCAGGAGAGAGCCCCTCACTGAGGCATCACTCACCCTCACTCACTCACTGACTCAGATCTCCCACATGGAGCAGCAGGACTGTCCCTCACTGAGGCATCACTCACCCTCACTCACTGACTCAGATCTCCCACATGGAGCAGCAGGAGTGCCCCTCACTGAGGCATCACCCTCACTCACTCACTGACTCAGATCTCCCACATGGAGCAGCAGGAGAGCCCCTCACTGAGGCATCACTCACACTCACTCACTGACTCAGATCTCCCACATGGAGCAGCAGGAGTGCCCCTCACTGAGGCATCACTCACACTCACTCACTGACTCAGATCTCCCACATGGAGCAGCAGGAGTGTGCCTCACTGAGGCATCACTCACCCTCACTCACTCACTGACTCAGATCTCCCACATGGAGCAGCAGGAGAGCCCCTCACTGAGGCATCACTCACACTCACTCACTGACTCAGATCTCCCACATGGAGCAGCAGGAGTGCCCCTCACTGAGGCATCACTCACCCTCACTCACTGACTCAGATCTCCCACATGGAGCAGCAGGAGAGCCCCTCACTGAGGCATCACTCACACTCACTCACTCACTGACTCAGATCTCCCACATGGAGCAGCAGGAGAGCCCCTCACTGAGGCATCACTCACACTCACTCACTGACTCAGATCTCCCACATGGAGCAGCAGGAGAGCCCCTCACTGAGGCATCACTCACCCTCACTGACTCAGATCTCCCACATGGAGCAGCAGGAGTGTCCCTCACTGAGGCATCACTCACCCTAACTCACTCACTGACTCAGATCTCCCACATGGAGCAGCAGGAGAGAGCCCCTCACTGAGGCATCACTCACCCTCACTCACTGACTCAGATCTCCCACATGGAGCAGCAGGAGAGCCCCTCACTGAGGCATCACTCACCCTCACTGACTCAGATCTCCCACATGGAGCAGCAGGAGTGTCCCTCACTGAGGCATCACTCACCCTAACTCACTCACTGACTCAGATCTCCCACATGGAGCAGCAGGAGAGAGCCCCTCACTGAGGCATCACTCACCCTAACTCACTCACTGACTCAGATCTCCCACATGGAGCAGCAGGAGAGCCCCTCACTGAGGCATCACTCACCCTCACTCACTGACTCAGATCTCCCACATGGAGCAGCAGGAGAGAGCCCCTCACTGAGGCATCACTCACCCTCACTCACTGACTCAGATCTCCCACATGGAGCAGCAGGAGAGAGCCCCTCACTGAGGCATCACACTCACTCACTCACTGACTCAGATCTCCCACATGGAGCAGCAGGAGTGCCCCTCACTGAGGCATCACTCACCCTCACTCACTCACTGACTCAGATCTCCCACATGGAGCAGCAGGAGTGCCCCTCACTGAGGCATCACTCACCCTCAGTCACTCACTCACTGACTCAGATCTCCCACATGGAGCAGCAGGAGTGCCCCTCACTGAGGCATCACTCACACTCACTTACTGACTCAGATCTCCCACACGGAGCAGAAGGAGTGCCCCTCACTGAGGCATCACTCACCCTCACTCACTGACTCAGATCTCCTACACGGAGCAGCAGGGGAGCCCCTCACTGAGGCATCACTCACCCTCACTCACTCACTGACTCAGATCTCCCACATGGAGCAGCAGGAGTGTCCCTCATTGAGGCATCACTCACCCTCACTCACTGACTCAGATCTCCCACACGGAGCAGCAGGGGAGCCCCTCACTGAGGCATCACTCACCCTCACTCACTCACTGACTCAGATCTCCCACATGGAGCAGCAGGAGTGCCCCTCACTGAGGCATCACTCACCCTCACTCACTGACTCAGATCTCCCACATGGAGCAGCAGGAGTGCCCCTCACTGAGGCATCACTCACCCTCACTCACTGACTCAGATCTCCCACATGGAGCAGCAGGAGTGTCCCTCACTGAGGCATCACTCACCCTCACTCACTGACTCAGATCTCCCACATAGAGCAGCAGGAGTGCCCCTCACTGAGGCATCACTCACACTCACTCACTGACTCAGATCTCCCACATAGAGCAGCAGGAGTGTCCCTCACTGAGGCATCACTCACCCTCACTCACTCACTGAGATCTCCCACATGGAGCAGCAGGAGAGCCCCTCACTGAGGCATCACTCACCCTCACTCACTCACTGACTCTATCTCCCACATGGAGCAGCAGGAGAGCCCCTCACTGAGGCATCACTCACCCTCACTCACTCACTGACTCAGATCTCCCACATGGAGCAGCAGGGGAGCCCCTCACTGAGGCATCACTCACTCTCTCACTGACTCAGATCTCCCACATGCAGCAGCAGGAGTGTCCCTCTCTGAGGCATCACTCACCCTCACTCACTCACTGACTCAGATCTCCAACATGGAGCAGCAGGAGTGCCCCTCACTGAGGCATCACTCACACTCACTTACTGACTCAGATCTCCCACACGGAGCAGAAGGAGTGTCCCTCACTGAGGCATCACTCACCCTCACTCACTCACTGACTCAGATCTCCCACATGGAGCAGCAGGAGTGCCCCTCACTGAGGCATCACTCACCCTCACTCGCTCACTGACTGACTCAAATCTCCCACATGGAGCAGCAGGAGAGCCCCTCACTGAGGCATCACTCACCCTCACTCACTCACTGACTCAGATGTCCCACATGGAGCAGCAGGAGTGTCCCTCACTGAGATCTCACTCATCCTCACTCACTCACTCACCCTCACTCATTCAGTCATGTCATGATATGCAGACATGCAGATAATGATATGCAGACAGGCACAGACAGGCAGCCAATGAACACAGAGAACAGGACATGGCCAGTGAGCAGGCAGGACACTCAGGGGTGGTATTTCACTATAAAAGACACGAGGCACTCACACTCCGCCTCTTTCCACTGATGAACATCTACAGAGTGAGTCTGTGTATTTACAGCATCACACCTCCAGCACGTGGCTAAGAGCTAGTCTGGTTCAGTCAGACAGAGTAACCACACTTAGGTTAGCAGAGAGTCGAACTCATAGAGAACTGAGCTAACTGTGCTACTGGTTCAATAAATCAGATTGAACTAACTTCAAGGTCTGGAATATCTTTTGGTTAAAGCTGCATCCAGTTGCAGCCTGTGTTATCCCAGAGTACATAACACAACATGCTATCAGGAGACTGCTTAATCCAGGTGGTTTACCTCAGTCCATTCCGTGATGACCAGCGAATGTATCCCAGCACCATGGAGACGATCCAGGCTCCTCACCGGCTCAGGACCTCCGGCAATCTCAGTCTCAGGCGGACATTCAAGCAAAGGTTTCTGCTGTACATCGAAGCTTCAGACCTCGTGGGTGCGTCTGATGCCAAGAAGATTGTGCTTCTCCTCTCAACAGCGGGTAATCAAGCCATCAAACTCTTCAACTCATTTAACATCACCGGAGGCCAGGACAAGACAAAGTTTCAGACCATCCTGGACAAGTTTGACAGTCATGTGAAGTGGACACCAATGAAATCTTCGAGCGCTACATATTCAAACAACGTCTTTAAGGTAAAGATGAATCTTTCAATGCCTTTTTAACTAACCTCCGCCTGTTAGCGCTGTACTGCAACTTTGGTGATATTGCTGACTCCATGATCAGTGACCCAATTGTGTTTGGAGTTCACTCTGATCCTCTGAGAGAGCAGCTACTGAAAATCAAGCATATGACCCTGCCAGTCGCGATTGAAACATGCACAGTGCATGAGCACGCTGAAAATCGCTATGCCCAGTACAAATAGGCTGAAAATGAGAAACTTGCCTTCCACGAGGCAGAGAGTGTGCAGGCCATCTCCCGGATGCAATGCCTCAGTATTGATGAAAGCGGCCTTTTCGCACGCTTTTCCCGCACTGCGCATGTGCGACGATGCGCGGAGCGCCAGGACGTCAATGTCATGACGTGCTCGAACTGCGGCAAAGCCCACTTAAAGAAACACTGCCCTGCAAGAGGCAAGCGATGTTTAAACTGCGGGAAGCCTGGACACTGCAGCCTTGTGCAGGTCTGAACCACCAGTCAGGGGCCAGCGCTCCCAATTCCGACGACTGCGCGTTCAGAGTGTGTAACAACGATTACAGGATTCTGATCCTGGCAGCACAACGGATTCAGAGGCAGACTGCCTGGACTCCATCTACTGTGTGGGCATCATTACCAAATGTGAATATGCCACATCCAACTCATCACAAATTCAACCCATCCTCCCTGTGGATTCTGTGGATCAATGGCGTGCGGTGATACAGGTCAACCACTGCTCCATCCAGTTTAAGCTGGACACAGGTGCTTCTGCCAACCTCCTCTCACAGGCAGACTTCAAACGCAGCAAGAAGCCCCCCAGTATCCTTCCAACAGCCTGCAGGCTCCTGGACTCCAATGGAAATGCCACCACGGCACTGGGATCCTGCCATCTATCATTTCCAACCGGAGCACCCATGCTCAGTTATGTTTTGAAATTGTCAAGCCAGACAGGGCATCCCTACTTGCCGCAGCTGAACCCCGTGCAGCAGGTTTACACAACAACATCCTCCAATGTGGATCTTCAGGCCGGCATTGACAACAGCTTCGCTCAGTATCCAGATGTGTTCGACAGGATGCCATATCGATACAAGATTCTGCTACGACCTGATGCCAAGCCAGTGGTCCACGTACCACGCTGGGTCCCGGCTCTGCTGAGGGAGCGCCTGAAGGCACAGCTCAAGGATCTTCAGCCACAGGGCATCATTTCCAAGGTAACCAAACTGACTGACTGGATCAGCTCGATGGTATGTGTTAGAAAGCCTTTGGGAGACCTGCACATCTGCATTGATCCCAAGGATCTCAACCAGAATATAATGCGTGAACATTACCCCATTCCGAAGCAGGAGGAACTCACCAGTGAGATGGCACACACACATTTTTTCACCAAGTTAGATGCGTCACATGGATTTTGGCAAATCCAGCTGGATGAGTTCAGCAGAAGGCTCTGTACCTTCAACACACCGGTTGGCAGATACGGCTATAACCGTATGCCGTTCGGCATTGTCTCGGCATCGGAGATCTTCCATTGAATCATGGAGCAGATGATGGAGGGCATCGAAGGGGTGCGTGTGTACGTGGACGACCTCATCATATGGTCCACGACCCCTGAGGAGCATGTTTCCCGTCTCCAGCAGATATTCCGCCGTGTCCATGCCAATGGCCTGAAGCTGAACAGGGCCAAATATTGCTTTGGCATGATGACACTCGAGTTCCTAGGAGACCAGATCTCTCAACAGGGCAAAGACAAGATCAAGGCCATCACAGCCATGAAGGTCCCGGAAGACAAGAAGGCGGTGCTGTGCTTCATGGGCATGGTCAATTTTCTGGGCAAGTTCATCCCAAACATGGCCTTGCACACCACGGCCCTACGAAACCCGGTGAAAAAGTCCACTACCTTTGAGTGGAAGGCAGCACACTCAAGGCAGAGTGGTTGGAGCTGAAAGCCAAGCTCACCACTGCACCCGTCTTGGCATTTTTCGACCCAGAGAGAGAGACGAAGATCTCGACAAATGCGAGCCAGGATGGCATCGGTGCGGTTCTGCTTCAACGCGATGACACTTCACCCTGGGCATCCGGGCCTACGCATCGAGGGCCGTGACGCCCACCGAAACAAGGTATGCGCAAATAGATAGAGAAGGAATGCCTGGGTCTTCTCACTGGCATTCTCAAGTTTCACGACTATGTCTACGGCCTGCCGACATTCACTGTCGAGACGGATCATAGGCCTCTGGTCCACATTATCCGCAAGGACCTGAATGACATGACGCCTCGGTTGCAGCACATCCTCCTCAAACTCAGAAGGTACGACTTTGACTTAGTGTACACACCTGGCAAGGAGCTCATCATCGCTGATGCATTGTCCCGCTCCATCACATTGCCTTGTGAACCGCTGGGAATCATCGGCAGATTGAATCACAGGTGCAGCTGTGTGCTCGCACCCCCCCCCGGGCGTCTGATGAGAAGGTGGTTCATATCCGCGAGGAGACAGCCAAAGACCCCTTCTTGCAACATGTCATGCACCACCTTGCCAACGGCTGGCAGAAAGGGCAGTGCCCTCAATTTTACAATGTGAAGGACGACCTGACGGTGATTGATGGTATCCTCCTCAAGCTGGACCGGATTGTCATTCCACTCAGTCTCCAGAGCTTGGTGCTCCGCCAAATCCATGAGGGACACCTGGGCATCGAGACGTGCAGACGCAGAGCCAGGCAGGCTGTCTACTGGCCCGGTATTAGCCAGGACATCTCAAACCTGGTACTCAACTGTGCACAGAGCAAGGAGACGCTCCAGCAGCATGAAATCGAGACCTCCTCTTTTCCAAGGTTGGCATCGACCTCTTTTGTGCGAATGGTCGTGACTACGTGTTGGTTATTGACTATTTTTCCAAATACCCTGAAGTCGTGAAGCTCTCAGACCTCACATCTCAGACGGTCATCAAAGCCTGTAAGGAGACGTTCTCCTGGCATGGTATCCCACTCACTGTCATGAGTGATAATGGCGCGTGCTTCAACAGCCACGAGTGGCCCATGTTTGCCAAGTCATACCATTTCAAACATATCACTTCATCCCACACTATCCACAATCCAATGGGAAGGTTGAGAAAGGGGTGTACATAGTGAAGCAGCTCATCAGCAAGGCCGCGGATTCTGATTCTGACATCTACCTCGTGCTGCTTGCGTACAGGGCAACCCCTCTGTCCACTGGCATGTCGCCGGCTCAGCTCCTGATGAACAGGGACCTGCAGACGACAATCCCAGCCACACACGTGCCCAACCTGGATCACTTCCCGGTGCTGCAGAAGGTGCAGGAACTCAGAGACCGGCAAAAGCAGGGCTATGATGCTCATGCCACCTATTTGCCCGTGTTATCCCCGGCAGACACTGTCAGGATCAAGATACCGGATGGAGGCTGGTCTGCTCCAGCTGTCGTTGTTCGACAGGCTGCCCCCCCCCCCCGCTCGAATGTTGTGCGTCTGGCTGATGGTTCTGTTGTGCGACAAAACAGACGGGCACTGCGCAAAGTTGCCTGCCCGCAACCACATTCTTCTCCGTTACCTTCTGTTGTTTTGCCACCTCCTGATACCTCAACTCACGAGGCCACCAGTCAGGCTTCAATCCCGCCTGTCAAGGCGCTGTCATTGCCACCGCCACCTCTACAGCGGTCGCAAGGATCATGCGCAAGCCCCAGAGACTGGGCTTATGAACATTTGTTTTGTTTGCTATGTTCTGTTTTCTCACATTAGGCAGCTGTCTTCACATGTAAATTTGTTCACATATTCTACCGCTTGTAAATATGTTGACATATGCCACCACATGTAAGTCCGTTCCATGTGCCAACAAAACATTAAAAAAAGTGGAGATGTCATGATATGCAGACATACAGATAATGAAATACAGACAGGCACAGACAGGCAGCCAATGAACACAGAGAACAGGACGTCCAATGAGCAGGCAGGACACTCAGGGGTGGTATCTCACTATAAAAGGCATGAGGCACTCACACTCCGCCTCTTTCCACTGATGAACATCTACAAAGTGAGTCAGGGTGTATGTACAGTATCACACCTCCAGCACGTGGCTAAGAGCTAGTCTGGTTCAGTCAGACAGAGTAACCACACTTAGGTTAGCAGAGAGTCAAACTCATAGAGAACTGTGCTAACTGTGCTACTGGTTCAATAAATCAGCTTGAACTAACTTCAAGAACTTCATCCAGTTCAGCCTGTGTTGTCCCAGAGTACATAACATGACAATCATCTCTGACTTTGTGTGGGCGGGGAAGGTGCCAAGGGTGGGGAGGACCCTGCTACAGAGCAGAGGCAGCGGGGGGGGGGGGGGGGGGGGGGGGGGGGTTGGAGTTGCCGAACTTGCTTCATTGTTATTGGGCGGCGAATGTGGACACGGTGCGGCGGTGGTGGGAAGGGGAAGGGGTACAGTGGGTTAGGATGGAGGAGGAATCTTGTAAGGGGTCTAGTTTGAGGGCTATGGTGACGGCAGCATTGCCAATGGCTCCGAGTAGGTATTCAGGGAGCCCAGTGGTGCAGTCCACGGTGAAGATATGGAATCAGCTGAGGAGGCATTTTAGAGTGGAAGGGATGTCAGTGCTAATGCCGCTGTGCGAGAATCATGGGTTTGAGCTGGAGAGGATGGATAGTGTATACAGGAAGTGGAGGGAAGTGGGTCTTGTCAAGGTGAGAGTTTGTATTTGGAGGAAGGGTTTGCCAGTCTGGAGGAGCTAAGGGAGAGGGTAGAGCTGCCGCGGGGGAGTGAGTTCAGGTATCTGCAGGTTAGGGACTTTGCGCAAAAGCTCTGGAGGGGGCTCCCTAGGTTGCCGGGATACGCACTGCTGGAGCGACTGCTGCATCCGGATGTGGAAGGGGAGGGAAGAATTGGGGATATATACAAATGGCTGGGGGAGCAGGGAGGCGAGCAGGTGGCGAATATCAAGGAGAAATGGGAAGCGGAGTTGGGAATGGAGATCAATTGGGGAGTATGGAGTGAGGCACTGCGTAGGGTAAATGGTGCAAGATTGAGCCTAATACAGTTTAAGGTGGTGCACAGGGTGCATATGACTCGGGCGAGAATGAGTGGGTTCTTTCAGGAGGTAGCAGATGAGTGTGAGATATGTGTGATGCGCTATCAATTGTACTAAAGACTCGAATAGAGGCTTTATTACAGTTAGATGTTTATCCTCTGACTGCAGCTGGTAGAAAGGCTGCTCAGGCGAAGTCACGCATATTTATACGGCTCCTTGTGGGCGGAGCTAGCCGGCAGGGGCTACCGGCGAACCTGTAGTATAGGCACTACTGTACATCCCCTAATATAGGCACACACACAATTACACAGTGGATCACCACAGTGTGGGCGGGGGCCAGCGAATCACACGCACATGTTTTGGGGCTGTGAAAAATTGGGAAGATTCTGGGCGGGAGTGTTCGCGGTCTTAGCCAGGATAGTGGAGGAGGGAGTGGACCCGGACCCTTTGGAGGTGATATTTGGGGTTTCAGAGAAGCCGGAGCTCATGGAGAGGAGGAAGGCCGATGTCATGGTCTTCGCCTCTCTGATTGCACGGCAGCGAATTTTTCTGGAGTGACGGTCGACATCGCCACCGGGGGTAGCAGCTTGGTTGGGTGACCTGTACGACTTCCTGCGGTTAGAGAAGACAAAGTATGAGTTAAGGGGCTCAGCAGGGGAGTTCGAGAAAAGGTGGGGGATGTTTGTGACCGTGTTTGAGGGGCTGTTCGCCACGGGGGGGGGGGGGGGGGGGGGGGGTGAAAAAGGAGAAAAATCTGTACAAACTGTATAGTTGATTATTGGGAAGAATGTTTCCCGGGGTGTTTATTTGCTGTAACCTACTTTGATACAAGTTTGAATAAAATGCGTTTAAAAAGAAAGATCTAATTTAGAGGACTGTGATGAGTATTGAGTATTGCACCTCAGGAAGGCTAGTGTGTCCTTAGGGAGGGTGCAGCACAGATTCCCCAGAATGATACACAAGCTGGATGTCAAGTGAAATTATGAAAACAGGTTAAAGAGGTTTGTATTTTCCCTCGAGAATAACAGATTAGTGGCTGATCTCATTGTGATGCTAACGATGATTACTCCATATACTGGGCAAAAGTTGAATTTTCGAGACCAATTCTTCAGACCGAAGATCAGGGGTCGACTCCCCCGCAGAGAATGTGTTCAAGGGATTGGATTTGGGCCCAGGAAACATTGTGACAATGAGATAAAATATAGACCAGCAATACAAAAGGATTTCATAATAATTCCCTGACATTGATTTATTTTATAACATTACAAGCAATTTACACATCATGCAGCACAATATAAATATATACCATAACAAATCAATTAATTAACAAACTAACTCTTTGATTCCCTCGCCTGACAAGAATCTATCTGCCTCCCAGTAGCACTGCCCTCTTCAGTGTTGTCGTTGGTGGTGGGGGGGGGGGGGGGGGGGGGGGGGTGGGGGTGGGGGGGGAGTTGAGGATGGAGTTGGAGGAGGGATCGTGGTATGGGGTGCTGCGGAGGGTGAATGCCTCACTCTCCTGTGTGGGGTCGCTTTGAATAAAGATATATTTTTAAAAAAACCTCTCTCCTAAAAAGGTGACCCCTGATTTTAAAACCGTGACCCCTGGTTCCGCAAGATCTCCCAAGTTGGTGGGAGGTAATTAAAGAACAAAGAACAAAGAACAAAGAAAAGTACAGCTCAGGAACAGGCCCTTCGGCCCTCCAAGCCCGTGCCGACCATGCTGCCCGTCTAAACTAAAATCTTCTACAGTTCCTGGGTCCGTATCCCTCTAATCCCATCCTATTCATGTATTTGTCAACATGCCCCTTAAACGTCACTATCGTCCCTGCTTCCACCACCCCCTCCGGCAGCGAGTTCCAGGCACCCACTACCCTCTGTGTAAAAAACTTGCCTCGTACATCTCCTTTAAACCTTGCCCCTCCCACCTTAAACCTATGCCCCCTAATAATTGACCTCTCTACCCTGGGGTAAAGCCTCTGACTATCCACTCTGTCTATGCCCCTCATAATTTTGTAGACCTCTATCAGGTCGCCCCCTCAACCTCCGTCGTTCCAGTGAGAACAAACCGAGTTTATTCAACCGCTCCTCATAGCTAATGCCCTCCATACCAGGTAACATCCTGGTAAATCTCTTCTGCACCCTCTCTAAAGCCTCCACATCCTTCTGGTAATGTGGCGACCAGAATTGAACACTCTACTCCAAGTGTGGCCTAACTAAAGTTCTATACAGCTGCAACAAGACTTGCTAATTCCTATACTCAATGCCCCGGCCAATGAAGGCAAGCGTGCCGTATGCCTTCTCGACTACCTTCTCCACCTGTGTTGCCCCTTTCAGTGACCTGTGGACCTGTACACCTAGATCTCTCTGACTGTCAATACTCTTGAGGGTTCTACCATTCACTGTATATTCCCTTTCCCTACCTGTATTAGACCTTCCAAAATGCATTACCTCCGCACAGACAGTGACCCAGCGGGGAATCGAACCCGGGACTCTAGAGCTGTGAGGCAACAATGCTAACCACTGTGCTACCGTGCCACCCATAAACTAGAGTAGTACCAACTAAGGCACAGCTGACACAAAGTAATCACCCAAAAATGTCCAAGGTAAAACGAAATGGTATGAGCCACTTGGTTCATCGATCAACATCTCCAAGATGAACCGACAAGCCTTCCAACTCTGAGTCCTCCTGATAATCAGTCACAACAATAATGATATCTTGATCAGGTCTTGGGGCGGTGTATGTTTCTAATGAGCTCCTGAAGCTCACTAGACTGAGAAGAATGAAGCTGATCCTCTTTCCCAATGGAACACTGAATGTCTTTCATGGCTCCTCACTGCTAATCTGGACCTAATTAAGTAACTCAACATTAAAAACCCTCTGGTAAAATTCTGACTCCTTTTTCCAGAAAGAGAACTACTCGGATGCACAAGCGGAGAATGGTTGCTGTGGTGTCGTTGTGAAGCTTTTCTTTTGCACAGTGCTGTTTGTTTTCATAGAACCATGGAAACGTTACAGCGCCGGAAGGGACCATTTATCCCATCGTGCTTCCATAAAAAAATGAAACAAATTCTATTGTATAACCAGCTTTGTGACTGCATGCATTGTTGGCGTCACTTTGACTTCTTTTTACATTTTTAAAAGTAAATTTAGAGTACCAAATTCTTTTCTTCCCAATTAAGGGGCAATTTGGCGTTTCCAATCCACCTACCCTGCACATCTTTTTGGGTTGTGGGGGTGAGACCTGGGGCGCAATTCTCCGACCCCCACCCTGGGTGGGAGAATCGCGGGAGTGCCGGGCGATTCCCGCCACGCCCCACTGGCACCCGCACGCGATTCTCCCACCCCCCCCCAAAACGGCGTTTCACGACAGGCCGCTCGGAGAATCGGCGCTCGCCGTTTGTAGCAGGCGAGCGGTGATTCTCCGGCCCGGATGGGCTGAGCATCCTGCCCAATCCGACGGGTTCATGCCGGCGCCAACCACACCTGGTCTCTGCCGGTGTGAACAGCGCGCGAACGCTGCGTGTGCAGCCTGTGCAGGGGGAGGGAGGATCGAGCACCAGGGGGGCGCTCAGTAGGGGTCTGGCCCGCGATCGGTGCCCACCGATTGGCAGGCCAGCATCTCTAAACGACGCACTCTTTCCCTCCGCCGCCCCGTAAGATCAATCCTCCATGTCTTGCAGGGCGCCCGCGGGGAGGACGGCAACCGCTCATGTGCGGGTTTGGCGCCGGCCAACCTGCGCATGCGCGGGTGACGTCATTTATACGGCACCGGCCGCTTTCACGTGACGCCAAGGCCCAGCGCGCGTAATTGACGCGGCGTCGCTCCTAGCCCCCTGGGAATGGGAGAATAGGGGGCGAGGAGCGGCCTCCAACGCCGGAGTGAAACACTCCGGTTTTCACTCCAGCGTCGGCACTTAGTCTCCCGTTGGGAGAATTTCGCCCCAGATGTGTTACTTACACTGGGATAACACAGGCTGCAACTGGATGCAGCTTTAACCAAAAGATACTCCAGACCTTGAAGTTAGTTCAATTTGATTTATTGAACCTGTCACACAGTTAGCACAGTTCTCTATGAGTTTGACTCTCTGCCAACCTAAGTGTGGTTACTCTGTCTGACTGAACCAGACTAGCTCTTAGCCACGTGCTGGAGGTGTGAGATTGTAACAACACCCTTGACTGACTCTCTAGATGTTCATCAGTGGAAAGAGGCAGAGTGTGAGTGCCTTGTGTCTTTTATAGTCAGATCCCACCCCTGAGTGTCCTGCCTGCTCATTGGACATATCCTGTCCTCTGTGTTCATTGGCTGTCTGTCTGTGCCTGCCTGTATATTATTATCTGCATGTCGAGGGCAGCACGGTGGCCTAGTGGTTAGCACAACCGCCTCACGGCGCTGAGGTCCCAGGTTTGATCCCGGCTCTGGGTCACTGTCCGTGTGGAGTTTGCACGTTCTCCCCGTGTCTGAATGGGTTTCGCCCCCACAACCCAAAAATGTGCAGAGTAGGTGGATTGGCCACACTAAATTGCCCCTTGATTGGAAAAAATAATTGGGTAATCTAAATTTTTTTTTTTTTTAATTATCTGCATGTCTGCACCCACACAGACACGGGGAGAAAGTGCAAACCCCATACGGACAGTGACCCAGAGTCGGGATTGAACCCGGGTCCTCGGCGCTGTGAGACAGCAGTGCTAACCACTGTGCCGCCGTGCTGTCACCTTTGACTTCTTGTGCTCAATCTCCTCCTTCCCTCCCTCCCCCACCCACCCACCTGCGTTTGTTGACAGTTTGCTACCTTTTCTGGCAAAGTGCAGTTTCTTTCCAAAGTTCAGGTGTGATAACCAGACCAAAAGGAGATATTTCTTGAGAAAGAAGTTGCTGATTTTCTCTCAAAGACTGCAGGTAATGTAGCATAAAGGGTTAACAGGATGGATGTGCTGATCTATGGGGCACTTGGCGCTATGCCACTGACGTCAAGGTGTCATGTGCCAGGTACCGTGGGCAGCAGATATGTCGCCTTGAGGGGAGATGTGCCTATCCTGTAACTCACTCTGCACACACTGTAAATGGAGTTCACAAACCCATTTAAAAGTAGATAATCTCCCACGCTTACAACCCTCCCTTGCTGGGACTCTGGCTTAGCATATTCTACAAAAGGTAACATGTGAAGGCAGAGGGGTGTTAGGAAGGGCCCAGGGATGGGATAAAGAAAGTGGAGGAACTGGGGCCCGGGTGGGCAGGTGACAGCAAAGGATTGAGTTGGCAGCAGGCTTGGGTAGGGAAAACGATGAGGAAAGACAGCAGGAGAGTGAGGCGGGAGAGCAGAGGGAGTGAGAGAGATAGATCATGGAGAATGAGATTGGGGAGAGCAAGACACCAGTCCGACCAAACGTAGCAGTGCCCACCCACAGCTCCCCTCAGGCCAAGAGATCCCCCCACCGACCACATCGACAGATCATTTGGATGTAGGCTCGCCCACTCTGCTGTACATGTTTCAGGAATTATTATCGCCAGGTGAGATGGTGCTGTAGTAGCAATCTAAACATCCAGCTCTGGGGCCAAGGGTTCAAAACACACCATAGCAGCCGGAGCAATTTCAATTCAGCTAATAAACTGGGATGCCCACCTGGTTCGCAAATGTCCTTACGGGAAAGGAAATCTGCCGCCCTTACCGGGTCTGGCCGACATGTGACTCCAGACCCACAGCAATGTGATTAACTCCGTCCTCCCCTCTGAAACGGTGCAGCAGAAATGCTTATGTTTTCCTCCCGGTTTCCTTGGCACCAGGGATTTTAAAAAGATAAGAGATGAATACTAAACGCAAGGATTAGGGGATTTATAATAATCATGGCAGGAATGGGGCAGCAGGGTAGCATGGTGGTTAGCATAAATGCTTCACAGCTCCAGGGTCCCAGGTTCGATTCCCGGCTGGGTCACTGTCTGTGTGGAGTCTGCACGTCCTCCCCGTGTGTGCGTGGGTTTCCTCCGGGTGCTCCGGTTTCCTCCCACAGTCCAAAGACGTGCGGGTTAGGTGGATTGGCCATGATAAATTGCCCGTAGTGTCCTAAAAAAAAGTAAAGTTAAGGGGGGGGTTGTTGGGTTACGGGTATAGGGTGGATACGTGGGTTTGAGTAGGGTGATCATGGCTCGGCACAACATTGAGGGCCGAAGGGCCTGTTCTGTGCTGTACTGTTCTATGTTCTAATTGTCAGCCCTCTTGAATTTGGTCAACGAAACACTGCGACAGTTCCAGAATGGGCCAACTTGATGGGACATGAGATGAGTGCGTCACTGACAAGGCCGACTTTGGTACCTATCCTTCATTGTCCTTGAGAAGCAGGCGTCTTGAACCGCTGCAGCCCACAGTGCTGCTGGGGAAGGAGTTCTGGGACTTTGACCCAGTTAGAGTGGGCATATCTTCCATTCCGGGGTTTCAATTGGGAGGCGGGAGTGGAACTGAGGGAAACTTCCATTTGCGGGGGCGAGGTACGGCTGAGATCTTGCGATGTTCAGCTCATTGCATAGGCAAGGAGCTGGGTGAATGTGAATGTGGCCAGGGTGGGGGTGCAGGTAAGCAGCCGCCGATCCTGCACTCAGCTGAGGGGGGTTCGAAGGTCCTGGTACCAGATATATAACAGGCAGCTAGACAGTCCAGAAGGAGGCCATTCGGCCCATCGAGCCTGCACCAACCATCTGAAAGAGCATTCCACCCAGGTTCACCCTCCTCCCGGCAAGCCCGTCTAACCGTTAGACACTAAGGGGGCAATTTTAGCAAAGCCGATCCATCTAACCTGCACATCTTTGGACTGTGGGAGGAAACTGGAGCACCCGGAGGAAACCCATGCAGACTGGGAGAGATAATGCACACTGCACACAGTCACCCAAGGCTGTAATTAAACCCAGGGCCCTGGAGCTGTGAGGCAGCAGTGCTAACCACTGTGCCGCCATGCCACCCCTCCTTATGAAGAGAGATTGGATAGACTGGGGTTGTTTTCCTTGGAGCAGCACTTGGGACTGGGTGGGGGGGGGGGGGGGGCATGATTGGGTGTATACAATTTGGAGGGGCATGGATAGACAGGAAGAAACATTTGCCCCTGGTGGAGGGATCAATAACCAGGACGCATGGATTTAAGGTAAGGGTTTGGGAAGTTTAGAGAGGGGATGGGAAGGAAAATCTTTTCACCCAGAGGGTGGTGGGAGCGTGGAACTCGCTGACTGAAAGGGTGGTGGAGGCAGAGACCCACCTTACATTTAAGAAGTATTTAGATGTGCATTGCGATGCCAAGGCACACAAGGCAATGGGTCAAGTGCTGGAAAATGAGATGAGTGGTTGTTTGGCTCCTCGTGTCTGGCGCGGGCACGGTGGCTGGCGTGGGCACGTTGGCTGGCGCGGGCACGGTGGCTGGCGCGGGCACGGTGGCTGGCGCGAGCACGGTGTCTGGCGCGGGCACGGTGTCTGGCACGGGCACGGTGTCTGGCACGGGCACGGTGTCTGGCACGGGCACGGTGGTTGGCGTGGGCACGGTGGTTGGCGTGGGCACGGTGGCTGGCGCGGGCACGGTGTCTGGCGCGGGCACGGTGTCTGTGATGTGTTGCTAATATTCCGACAAGAAGTTGTTTAAGCACTGACTATTATGAGTGCCGAATCTAGGCATGAATCATAGAACATACAGTGCAGAAGGAGGCCATTCGGCCCAACGGGTCTGCACCGACCCACTTAAGCCCTCACCTCCACCCTATCCCCGTAACCCAGTAACCTTTTTTGGTCACTAAGAGCAATTTATCATGGCCAATCCACCTAACCTGCACGTCTTTGGACTGTGTGAGGAAACCGGAGCACCCGGAGGAAACCCACGCAGACACGGGGAGGATGTGCAGACTCCGCACAGACAGTGACCCAAGCCGGGAATCGAATTTGGGACCCTGGAGCTGTGAAGCAACAGTGCTAACCACTGTGCTACCGTGCTGCCCCATGCAATCAAGACTTGAAGCTCACAAGATGCAGAGCCTTTTTATTATTCGTTCATGGGATGCCCAGCACCCATTCCTGAGGGCATTTAAGAGTCAACTACATTGCTCCGGAGTCTAATGATGACCATGAAACGATTGTTGATTGTCATACAATCCCACCTGATTTACTAATGCCCCTTTTAGAGAATGAAATCTGCCGTTACCTGGTCTGGCCTAGATGTGGCTCTGACCCCCTCAGAAATGGCCTAGGAAGAGGAAGCTACTCGGGGAATTCGGGATGGACAATAAATGCAGGCCCAGCCAGCGATGCTTCCCATGAATGGAAAAATAACCTCACCTCACCTCCAAAGCTCAGCAGGTCTCTGGCAGTGGAGCATAACGTAACTGAGAAGATGCTCATTAAAGCTCTGAAGAGAATCATCTCCAATTAGTCACCATTGCTTTCCTGATCCTCAGGGAATCCCAACTGTTGGTTTACGGGTTCCTCAGCTTCTCCTTTTGTGCTGGGAGACCAAAGTCCCTGAGGTGGCAGGAAGCTTTATAATTGTCACTGGGTCCCGATTGTCTTTTGCATGAACGAAGAGCTGACTGGGAGTACACATTGCTCATTCTTTGGGTGCTTAGCTTGTTGCTGTAGCCTGAAGCTCCTCTTTAAATTAATTCGGAAACACCAGGTGCTGCCGTTGGTAGCGACATTTGATTTCAAATGATCAATTAGCAAGTTGTGGATTTTATGGACTCTGCAGTTTGTGAAATCTCCGACCTGTCTCCCCCCCCCCGATAGAACAAAATCGGCCTTTATTTTAAGCCCCCGCCCAACCCCCTCACTTCCAAACTTTTTAAGAAACCTCGAACGAACGGGAAACATCGAGGAGATCTTCAGTAACCTTGCAGCTCTGATTAGAATCAAACTGTTCGGTGGGTTTTGTTAACTATAGAGACATTCAGCAGATCTGGCAGCCCAATCCTACCACTATTTTCCAATTGTTCAGTCATCATGTCCTTTATGGAGCGCAGTGGTTAGCACTGTAGCTTCACAGTTCCAGGGTCCCAGCTTCGATTCCCAGCTTGGGTCACTGTCTGTGTGGAGTCTGCACGTTCTCCCCGTGTCTGCGCGGGTTTCCTCCGGGTGCTCCGGTTTCCTCCCACAAGTCCCGAAAGACGTGCTTGTTAGGTGAATTGGACATTCTGAATTCTCCCTCTGTGTACCCGAACAGGCGCCGGAATGTGGCGACTAGAGGATTTTCACAGTAACTTCACTGCAGTGTTAATGTAAGCCGACTTGCGAGAGTAAAGATTATTATATCATTATTCTGTAGTGAGGGAAACAGAGTTAACGTTGCGAGCCCCTTCACTGTCGCTGGGTCAAACATGGACTGCAATGGTTCCAGAAGGTAGCTCACCACCACCTCCTCACCGGATGGCCAATAAACACTGGCCTCGCCAATAGTACCCACATTCCATCAATGAATAACATTCTGAGCACCCCACAGGTTCTAGAACCTTCCCTCCTCATCATGGAAGCTCCCCTACAATTTATAATTGTATTGATATTATGCGCAAGATCGGAAGTGCAGGTGGAAATTCACTAAATATTCGTTCCTGGTTGGCACGGTGGTACATTGGTTAGCACTGTTGCCTCACAGCGCCAGAGACCCAGATTCGATTCCGACCTCTGGTGACTGTCGGTGTGGAGTTTTCATTATCTCCCCGTGTCGGCGTGCGTTTCCTCCCAGTGCTCCAGTCTCCACCCATTGCCCAAAGATGTGCCGGTTAGGTGGATTGACGCTGCTAAATTGCCCCTAGGTGGGGTTACAGGGATAGGGAGGAGGATTGGGTCTCGGTGGGGTGCTCTTTTAGAGGGTGGGCACAAACTCAATGGGCCGAATGGCCTCCTTCTGCGCTGTAGGGATTCTATGATTCTATGACGTCACAACAGGATTGGTCAGGGTGCTGAGAGGGGCCCCCCAGGGGTGGAGAGGTAGGTACGGCCCCGGGGTCAGGGTGCTGAGAGGGGCCCCCAGGGGTGGAGAGGTAGGTACGGCCCCGGGGTCAGGATGCTGAGAGGGGTCCCCCAGGGGTGGAGAGGTAGGTATGGCCCCGGGGTCAGGGTGCTGAGAGGGGCCCCCCAGGGGTGGGGAGGTAGTTACGGCCCCGGGGTCAGGGTGCTGAGAGGGGCCCCCCAGGGGTGGAGAGGTAGGTACGGCCCCGGGGTCAGGGTGCTGAGAGGGGGGAGGTAGGTACGGCCCCGGGGTCAGGGTGCTGAGTGGGGCCCCCCAGGGGTGGAGAGGTAGGTACGGCCCCGGGGTCAGGGTGCTGAGTGGGGCCCCCCAGGGGTGGAGAGGTAGGTACGGCCCCGGGGTCAGGGTGCTGAGAGGGGCCCCCCAGGGGTGGAGAGGTAGGTACTGCCCCGGGGGCAGAGAGGGACATGCCAGGTGGTGCCTTGGATGTGCCCCTGGCTCAGGATGGCACTGCTAGTACTGTCAATCGGTGCCAGGTGACAGTGCCAGGGTGTGCCCCAAGGCGGGGGGGGGAGGCGGCTGAGCGATGTGTGGATGGGGGGGTGGGGGGTGGGGAGAGCAGACACTGGGGGAAGGGGGGAGTGCTGGCTGTATTTCCGCACTGTTCGTGTGTGGGTGGGTTGGGTAGCCCTGCATGCAACAGGGCTACCCAAACTGTGGTTCGTGACCCCCCCCCCCCCGACCCCACCCACCCTTCCAATGAGGTCACAAGCTTTGAGGGTTTGGCCTGAATACCAACACGTGTGAGCCCCCTTTACCCTAATGACGGGTGTGGCTGGAGGGTTAGATCTTCAAGGCATGGGCCGGGATTCTCCAATCCCGCGGACGAGTTCTGAAGCTGGCGTGAAAATCGACGGCAACCACTCCGGCGTCAACGGTCCCCGATAATGGGGAATGTTTCCCTTCTTAGGTGGCTAGATCGACGCCGGAGTGATCCCCGCAGCTCCAGCCGGCGCGGAACGGCCGGCGGGAATTTGCGCATGTGCGCTACAGCCGGAGTGATTTTGCGCATGGGTTCCTGTCTCCGCGCCGGCCCCCGGGCAATATGGCGGAGCCCCACAGGAGCCCAGAACATAGGCCCCCACGGAACCAGCCCACCTGCCGATCGGTAGGCCCCGATTGCTGGCCAGGCCACCGCGGGCACCCCACCCCCCCCCCGGGGTTGGATCCCCTCCCTCACTCCCCCTCCAGGACGTCCCCGCAGACACAACTTCCAGGCCCCGCAGTGTGGACCTGAGTAACCCACGCCGGCAGCCGCACCCGACAGCCACTCGGCCCGTCAGGGCCCGGAGAATCGCCAGGTGGGCGCTTTCAACGGCTCCTGACTGGCGCGGCGGCGATCCCGCGGGAGCCCGAGAATCGGCATCGGAGGATAGGTAAGCCGGCGTTGGGGCGGGATTCTCGCATTCCCCCCCGGGGATTCTCTGACCCGGCGCAGGGTCGGAGAATCCCGGCCATGATCTCCACTGTGCAAGAACAAAGGGCGCGATTCTCCGCAACCACCCCCCCCCAAAATGGCGTGTCCGGTTTTGCAACACGCCGCTCGGAGAAACCGTTTTTCATGGCGGCCCGCGATTCTCCGGCCTGGATGGGCCGAGCGGCCTGCCGTTCCCGACCTGTTCACGACGGCGGCAACCACACCTGGTCGCTGCCGTTGTGAACATGGCGCGCCAGGTAAGTGTGGGGCCTAGGGGGGGTGGATCGGGGATCGAGCACCACGACCGTGCTCGGGAGGGGACAGGCCTGCGATCGGTACCCACCGATCGTTGGGCCGGCGTCTCAAGGGGATGCACTCTTTCCCCTCCGCCGCCTCACAAGATCAAGCCACCACGTCTTGCGGGGCTGCTGAGGGGAAAGACGGCAACCGCGCATGCGCGGGTTTGAGCTGTCCAACCCACGTATGCGCGGCTGACATAATTAGGCGCCGCCGCAGCGTCATTCTTGGCGCGCCGGGCCTTGAAGGCAGGGACAAGGCCCGGCGGCCGAGTTTCCCGGTACGGCCCACCTATCCCCCCGGGGAGGGGAGAATACGGGGCCGGGAGAGGTTTCCGCGCCGTCGTGAACCTCTCCGGGTTTCACGACGGTGTCGGGCCTTGCGGAGAATTCCGCCCAAAGCCTGCGAAGAGGGAGGTGTTTAGTTTTGAAAAAAAACCTCTGCGGTTTAAACACGCTGAACCTCATTCCGTGCCCCACCCTCACAATTCTACCCCACTATCTGCTCTCACAGGTCCACCCACACCACCTACCCCCCCCCCCCCCAGCCCCCCCCAGCACCCCCCCCCCAGCCCCCCCAGCACCCCCCCCCCCCCCCCCCCAGCACTCCCCCCCCCACCCCCCCCACCCCACCCTGCACCGCCCCAACACCTGTCTCCCAAGCTAGGGTCACAGCAAATTTCAAGCTCCAGAATGTGGTCACAGTGGGAAAATACTTGGGGAGCACCGGCATTGGGAATGGGTAACGTGTCAAGATCGCCTGGGATCACAGAACCACAGAATCTCTACACGACAGAAGGGGGTCATTCGGCCCATTGAATCTACACCTATCCTCTGAAAGAGCACCTGACCGGGGGCCACTGCCCCACCCTATCCTGTAGCCCCATAACCCCACCTGCTCTGCACATGTTTGGGCACAAAGGAACAATTTACCTTGGCAAGTCCACCTAACCTGCACAATTTTGGACTGTGTGAGGAAACCGGAGCACCCGGAGGAAACCCACGCAGACACGGGGAGAACGTGCAGACACTGCACAGTCACCCAAGGCCGGAATGAAACCCAGGCCCTTGGTGGTGTGAGGCAACAGTGCTAACCACTGTGCCACCGTACCGCCCAGCAGTAACTAATGGCTGTCCCATTCGGAAAAACACCTGGGTGACCCAGGAGGTTGAGAACGGTAGCACAGTGGTTAGCACTATTGCTTCACAGCACCAGGATCGCAGGTCCGATTCGGAATCTGCAAGTTCTCTCTGTGTCTGCGTGCGTTTCCTCCGGGTGCTCCGGTTTCCTCCCACAAGTCCCGAAAGACGTGCTGTTAGGTAATTTGGGCATTCTGAATTCTCCCTCCGTGTACCTGAACAGGGGCCAGAATGTGGCGACTAGGGGCTTTTCACAGTATCTTCATTGCAGTGTTAATGTAAGCCTGCTTGTGACAATAATAAAGATTATTATTCATATTCCTTGGGAACAGCGGTCACAGGAACTCAACAGAACCAAGGACAGACTGTTTCGTGCACCCTCTAGTGGCAAATGAGATTATTACAAGAAAAAGGACCAGACTAACCTAACGCACAATAAAATATAAATGCGTAAACCGAAGTGAACAAATAATTGGCTCAGATTTTGCTGCCCCACAATGGGAAACCCCATTGACCGGCCGGCGTAACGGAGAAATGTGGCACGTTGGGGCAGAGAATCCAACCCCAGGAAACCACAGGCCAGTTAACTCAACATCTGTCATGGGGAAAATAGTGGAGGCCTTTGTCAAAGACGTTGTAGCTGGGCACTTAGATACACACATGATAATCAGGTCGAATCAATGTGGTTTTGAGTGAGAGCAATCATGTTTCCAAAAGTAACAGGTTCTGTGGATCTTCTCTTTAAAAATGGAAAACTTGTGGATGTACTGTACTTTTGATAAGGTCACAGAATCAGAATCACACAGTACTACAGAGCAGAAGAGGCTCTTCGGCCCATCGAGTCAGACCAACAGATGAAAGACACCTGACCTACCCAACTAATCCCCCTTGCCAGCACTTGGCCCATAGCCTTGAATGCTATGACGTGCCAAGTGCTCATCCAGGTATTTTTTAAAGGATGTGAGGCAGCCCACCTCTACCACCTTTCCAGGCAGCGAGTTCCAGACCATCACCACCCTCTGGGTAAAAAGGTTTTTCCTCAAATGCCCCAAACCTCCTGTCCCTCACCTTGAACTCGTGCCTCCTCATAACTGACCCTTCAACTAAGGGGAACAGCTGCTCCCTATCCACCCTATCCATGCCCCTTATAATCTTGTACACCTCGATCGGGTCGCCCCTCAACCTTCTCTGTTCCAGTGAAAACAACCCAAGCCTATCCAACCTCTCTTTATGACTTAAATGTTCCATCCCAGGCAACATCCTGGTGAAATGCCTCTGCACCCCCCTCCAGTACAATCACATCCTTCCTATAACGTGGTGAGCAGAATTGCACACGGTACTCCAGCTGTGGTCTCACCAAAGTTCTAGACAACTCCAACATGACCTCCCTGCTTTTGTAATCTATGCCACGATTGATAAAGGCGAGTGTCCCATATGCCTGTTTCACCCCCCTATTAACCTGCCCTTCTGCTTCAGAGATCTATTGTTAAACATTCAAAGATCCCTTTGTTCCTCAGAACTTCCCAGTGTCGGGCCATTCACTGAATACTTCCTTGTCACATTTCTCCTTCCAAAGTGTAGAACTCACATTTTTCAGGTTTAAATTCCATCTGCCACTTATCTGCCCATTTGACCAGCCCATCTATATCGATCCTCAAGACACTCAATCTCACTGTTAACCACCCTACCAATCTTTGCGTCACCTGCAAACTTACTAATCCAACCCCCCCCCCCCTCCCCCACAGAGTCATCTATGTAGTTTATGTAAATGATGCACATAAAGAGACCCAGCACAGATCCCTGTGGTACACCACTGGTCACTGGCTTCCAGTCACTAAAGCAGCCTTTTACAACTAAGCCAATTTTGAATCCACCTTATCAAATTACTCTGCACCCCATGTAGATTTTCCTTCTTTAGACGTCTCCTGTATGGGATCTTGTCAAAGGCTTTGCTGAAATCCATGTAAATGACAACAACTGCCCTATCCTCATCTCCACACCTGGTCACATGCTCAAAAAATTCAATCAAATTTGTTGGGCATGACCTCCCTTTGACAAAGCCATGCTGACTATTACTGATCAAACCTTACCTCTCCAAGTGGAGATAGATTTTCTTCTTCAGAATCTTTTCACAGATGTGAGACTCACTGGTCTGTAGTTCCCTGGCTTGTCTCTACAACCTTTCTTAAATAGTGGGACCACATTAACTGTTGTCCAGTCCTCTGGCACCTCCCACTATGGCCAGAGAGGAAATACAAATTTCGGTCAGAGCCTCTATAATCTCCGCCCTCACCTCCCACTGCATTCTGGGACACAATTCATCCAGACCTGGATATTTGTCCACTTTAAAAAATATATATTTTATTGGATTTTGCATTTGATTGTGACAGTATTGGGTGGCACGGTAGCACAGTGGTTAGCACAGTTGCTTCCCAGCTCCAGGGTCCCAGGTTCAATTCCCGGCTTGGGTCGTTGTCTGTGCGGAGTCTGCATGTTCTCCCCGTGTCTGAGTGGGTTTCCTCCGGGTGCCCCGGTTTCCTCCCATAGTTCAAAATATGCAGGTTAGGTGGATTGGCCATGCTAAACTGCCCTTAGTGTCCAAAAAGGTTAGGAGGGGTTACTGGGTTATGGGATGTGGGCTTAAGTAGGGTACTCTCTCTCAAGGCCGGTGCAGACTTGATGGGCCAAATGGCCTCCTTCTGCTCTGTAAATTCTATGATTCTATGATATTGCAAAAAACAGAAGAATAAAAAATACATACAGAAATATAAAACGTTGAAAGGGAAAACAAAGCCATCAGGTATGAATACATAGGAAACATATATACAGCTGTGAGACACATGTTAACATTGGGTGCCCAGTAATCGGTTACCACAACCACACTGCTTGAATATTTACATATGGCCCCATTACATTAAAACATACCAGGGTGTGTTTACAGCCACCAGGGTGAGCCCGGTTGTTGTGGTCATGCACCCATGAATTCACTTTCCTTTGGTACCCTTTGGTTCCCCTGCTCTGCTTCCCCTGTACCCTGGGTCTTCTCTCCTATCTCCCCCTCCCCCCCCCCCGCCCCCTTACTTATCCCTTTGTCTGTTTTGCCCCCCCCCCCCCTACCTGCTCCCCAACCCCTCCCTTATTGATTTCTGGTCACGAACATGTCTTCGAACAGGTTGGTAAATTGCTTCCATGTGTTGCGGAAGCCTTCCTCCCATCCTCTGAGGGCCAATTTCTTCTTTTCCAATTTGAGGAATTCCGCTAAATCGGACAACTGATCTTTGGCCGAGCAGGAGTCTTCGGCGGGCGATCAGGGATGCAAAGGCTCGGCTGCCTGCCCCTGTCTTCATAAAGAGCACTGGCTGTTCCGATGCCCGGAAGGCCGGCACTAGTGGGCATGGCTCCACCCTCGCAACCCTCGCAACCCTGGTGATGGCAGGACCTGAACACGTGGGTGAGATTGGCTGGGCCTCCCTGGCACCATTCACGTTTGTCCTCCACCTCCGGGAAGAAACCGCTCATGCGTGTCCTGGTCAAGTGAGCCCTGGGCACTAACTTTAGCTGCATTAGGCTAAGCCACGCACATGAGAAGGTGGAGTTCACCCAGTGCTTGATCACTTTGATCCACCTCTCTCCATGGCTACCTTTCCTCCCACCTTTCCTGTGTCTTCTCCAGCGGGGCCCTTACCTCTTCTAGCAGTCATCTGTACATGTTGGCGCCGCTACCGTTTCCCGAGTTTGTCTGATGTTAGAAGTCTTTCCAATAGGGTGTGTCTGGGTCGCAGGGGGAACATTGAGGTCTCCTTGCAGAGGAAGTTCCTTAGTTGTATCCACCAGAGCTCGTTCCCTTTCGGGAGTTGGAGCTTGTCTGTTAGTTCACCCAGGGTTGCTACTCTGCCGTCCATATACAGGTCCCCAACTATCAGTATCCTCTCATCCTGTCTCCACCTTTTTACGGACGTATCCATTGTTGCAGGGGTGAGTTTATGGTTTTTGCAGATGGGGGCCATGGTGTACATTGCACTCAGATACCTGAGTTGATCCCATGTCCTCAGAGTGGCCACCACCATCGAGCTCCTTGGCTGCGGGGGGGGGGGGGGGGAATGGGAGTGAGGCTATGGCCAGTGCTCAGAGGAATGTCCCCGTGCAGGATACCTCCTCCGTTCTCACCCATTCTGACTCCAGCTCCTTGATTCATCCCCGTAACCTTTCTGCGTTGGTGGTCCAATGGTAGAACAGTAGGTTCGGAAGGGCTAAGCCTTCCATGTTCCTCCTCCTTCGCAGGACACTTTTACATATCCTAGGGTTCTTCCAACCCCCCTCCCCCTCCACACACAAACACCATGATTAGTTTGTCTACTTTTGGTGAAGAAGGCCTTGAGGATGAAGATCGGAAATGATCTGAACAGTAAGAAGAATCTTGGCGGCACGTTCATTTATATTGTCTGCAATCTCCCCGCCGGAGAAGGGGGAGCAAGTTCCACCTCCACAGGTCCCTCTTAATCTCTTCCACTCGACTCGACAGGTTCCACTTGCGGATTCGGGCCCAGTTGCGGGCTATCTGGATCCCCAGGTATCAGCATTTGGTTTGGGCCAGCTTGAACGACAACTCTTCCAGCTCTGATTCCCCCCCCCCGCCCTTGCGGGTTCACGGGTTCCTCAGGTTGGGTTTGTAACCTGAGAAAGCTCCAATCTTCCTGGGGCGTTCCATTATTCCTCCCCCGCCGGCTAGAGGGTTTGAGACATAGAGGAGCAGCTCATCCGTGTGGAGTGAGACTCGGTGCTCCCTGCCTCCTCTCTGGGTGCCTCTCCACCCCTTCGCTGTTCTCAGGGCGATAACCAGTGGCTCGATTGCCAGAGTAACTAGCAGTGGGGATAGAGGGCATCCCTGCCTCGTGGCTCTGTGCAGCCGGAAGTATTTAAAGCTGGTGGCGTTTGTCCGTACGTTCGCCATGGGAACGCTGTACAGTAGTTTCGCCCACGAGATGAACCCTGGCCCAAACTCAACCATTCCACACCATGAGGTACTTCCATTTGACCCTGTCGAAGGCCTTCTCTGCGTCTAGGGAGATGATCACTTCTGGTGTCCGCTCCCTGTGGGATTATAATCATGTTCAACAAGCACCTGATGTTCACAGTTAGGTGGCTGCCCTTGACGAAGTTTGTCCTTTCCTCCGCGGCTACCTCTGGCCAGTCGCCTCGTCAGTCGCCTCGTCAGAGACTTCGCCAGGACTTTGGCGTCAGTGTTTAGGAGTGAGATGGGTCTCTTTGCCCTGCACTCCGTTGGGTCTTTTTCGGGGATATTGAGGCCCGAGCCAGCTTTGGCGGCAGAATCCCTCTCGATAGTGAGTCATTGAACATCCCCGCCGCCCCCCCCCTCCCTCTCGGAGGCTTCATCAGCCTCTAAAATGTAATAGCGGTCCCCCACTACCTACTACCTGCCTGTTTCTCTTGGACTGCCTGGTGGTCATCCATCCCTTCCTTCCTCAAGGCCCTTGTGCCCCAATAAAGGTTATTGCAGCAAATGGTGGAGGGGGTAACAGATTGACATGGATAGAAGATCGACTAGCTAACAGGAAACACAGGATCAGGTATAAATGGGTCATTTTTTGGTTGGGAAGATGCAATGAGTAGTCTGCTCCTGTGATCAGTGCTGAATCCTCAACTTCTTAACAATTTCTATAAATGACTTGGATGATGGGATCGAAGGTATAGTTACTAAATTTACTGATGGCACAAAGGTAGGTGGGGACGCAAGTTGTGAAGAGGACATAAGGATACAAAGGAGTACAGATAGGTTAAGTAAGTGGGCTGAAATCTGGCAAATGGAGGTCAATTATCCACTTTGGCAGGAAGAATAAAGAAGAAGCTTATTTCCAAATGTTAAAAGATTACAGAGCTCTGAGATAGAATCATAGAATCGCTACAGTGCAGAAGGAGGCCATTCAGCCCATCGAGTCTGCACCGACCCTCTGAAAGAACAACCAACATTAGTTCATTCTCCCATCTACCCTGCCCTATCCTGTACCTAATCTGTACATCCCTGGACATCAAGGGGCAATTTATCATGGTCTAATCCACCTAAGTTGCATATTTTTGGGCTGTGGGAGGAAACAGGGGCATCCGGAAGAAACCCACGCAGTCAGGGTGAGAACGTGCAAACTCCACACAGTCACCCAAGGCTGGAATTGACCCCGGTCTTCTGGGGCTGTGTGTGCTAACCACTTTGCCACTGCGTCACCCATAATGAAATGCAGAGGGACCTCGGGGTCCTAGTGCATGAATCGCATAAGGCAGCTACAGTAATTAATCCGGAAAGCAAATTGAAAGTTAGCATTTCTTGCAAGGGAATTGAATTCAAAAGTCGGATGGTTATGCATCAGTTGTACAGGGCATTGGTGACACCAGGGGAGGCGGTGGCCTAGTGGTATTGTCACTGGATTAGTAATCTAGAGACCCCAGGTATGCTCTGTTCCAATCCCACCATGGCAGATGGTGAAATTTGAATTCAATAACAAAACCTTGAAATTCAATCTAATGATGACCTTGAAACCATTGCCGATTGTCGTAAAAACCCATCTAGTTCACTGATGTCCTTTAGGGAAGGAAATCTGCCGTCCTTACCCAATCTGGTCTACATGTGAATCCAGACCCACATGACGATACAGTTGATGCTGAACTGCCTCCCACTGAAATGGTCAAACAAGCCACTCAGCTCAAGGGCAATTAGGGATGGGCAACAAATGCTGGCCCAGCCAGGGACGCCCACATCCCAAGGATGAATAAAAAAAATATGGGGAGTATTGTGTACATTATTGTTCTCCTTATTTAAGGAAGGATGTAAAGGTGTTAGAATCAGTTCAGAGGAGGTTTGCTAGACTAATACCTGGAATGGGAGGGTTGTGTTATGAGCTGTCAGGGTCCTTCCTGCTTATTCCCTTATTTCCCCTTTCTTTTATTTTTGCCGTTACATTTTTGATCCATGGATGATTTATGGGCATGTGTCTTGAAGGCAGCTTGTATCTATAATTCAAGCAGTACTCTGTCCCTTTAAATCAAACAGAAGATTCCAGAGGGCTGTGCTGTTTTAGATTGGTGACCACAGACCGGCCAGTGTCAGCAATGACTCGGTTTGATTGATTTGGTTGGCGGCCAATGAATGGGCCAAAAGGTGGTGCTCTGCGTGGTAACAGGTGGTGATTGGATATTATCGAGTCATGAGGTTCCACTTTTGCGTCTGCAGCCTGGATGAAGGGATCTAACTGATTCACTCCAAAACAATCTAATTCTCTCCAGAAGACTACTTTGAGAGCTGACTGGGTGCCATTCTCTTGAGCCTACAGAGGCCTGAAGTCTAACCACGAGCTGAAAGCAAGGTTTGATGTGAAATAAGAGTGTCTCTCCAGAAACATACAGGCCTGAGTGGAAACCTCGAGCTGAAGGTCCAGTTTGCTAAGAACTAAAGCGTCTCTCCAGACTGCCTGCTGCCCGCGAGCACTGAACGTTCTAACCTGCGGGGAATAACTCGGCAAAGAAGACCATTTCCAGCTGAAAACCAGAGGCTTTGATCACCCAGTGTGCTGTGAGAAAAGCAGATAACGAACCACCATTTGAAGCAAAGACTCTTACATCTTGACCGTCATCCTTATTATTTTTACCCCTTTCCAACCCTCTGTGTTTGTTTGGCTTGTGTGCGTGGGTGAAGGATGGTACAGTTAAAGGGGGGTAGTAGGTATTAGCATGTTGTTATCCAATTGTATTTACTAAATATTTCATGATAGTTCCGAGTATAAATAAACAGCAATGTTGTTAAAACTTACAAATCTGGCAATTGTAACGATTGGGCAGCCAAAGACTTTGAGAATTCTGATAAGAATTATTGGTTAATTTGCTTACTTTGTAACTCTGGGGCATGTGGGGCTGGAATTGACCGTGCACTAGCCCAGGGTGGCATAACAGAGGGAGGTTTGAACAGGATACACTTGAGTCTGCTGGAGTTTGGACGAACAGTGGATGATTTGATTGAAACATAAAAGATCCTGAGGGATTTTACATGCTTCCTTAAATAGCAGAGTGGCATAGTGGTTAGCACAGTCGCTTCACAGCTCCAAGGTCCCAGGTTCAATTCCCTGCTTGGGTCACTGTCTGTACGGAGTCTGCACGGTCTGCCTGTGTCTGCGTGGGTTTCCTCTGGGTGTTCCGGTTTCCTCCCACAGTCCAAAGATGTGCAGGTTAGGTGGCAATGCTGAATTGCCCTTAGTGTCCAAAAAATGTTAAGTGGGGGTTACGGGGATAGGGTAGATACGTGGGCTTCAGGAGGGTGTAAGGGCCGGTGCAGACTCGATGGGCTGAATGGCCTCCTTCTGCACTGTAAATTCTATAATTCTATGAATTTAATCAAAGCAAGTGTGAGGTTATCCATTTTTCACCAAAACAAAGGAGAGAGTAGAGTACTTTCTAAATGGGAAGATGTTAGGTACAGTGGGTGTCCAACGAGACCTGGGTGTTCTGATGCATAGATCCTTAAAATACCAGGAACAAGTGCAGAAAATAATCAAAAAGGCTAATGGAATGCTAGCCTTTAAATCCAGAGGTTTGTATTTAAAAAAAAAAAATCCAGAGGTTTGGAGTTAAAAGACACAGGGATCATTCTGCAGCTATACAAACCCCTGGTTAGACGCCACTTGGAGTACAGTGAGCAGTTCTGGGCCCCACACCTTAGGGAGGATATTTTGGCCTCGGAGGGAGGGCAACGTAGCTTTACAAAAAATTATATCTGGACTACAGGGAGAGATAACACAGATTAGACCTGTTTTCGTGAGAATTTAGAAGGTTAAGGGGTGAGCTGATCAAAATCTTCAAGATATTAATGGGAAAAGACAGCGTACATATAGATAAACTATTTCCACTGTTTCGAGATTCTAAAACGAAGGGGCATAGTTTAAAAATTAGGTTAGGCCGTTCAGGAGAGATGTTCGGAAGAACTTCTTCACTCAAAGGGTGGTAGAGGTTTGGAACTCTCTCCCACAAACTGCAGTTGAAGCTCGAACAGTTGTTAATTTTAAACCTGAGATGGATTTTTGTTAAGCAAAAATATATAAATTTAAAAAAAATAATTTTTATTCAAAATTTTCATATTATAAATAACAGAAAGGAAAACTAGAACCACCCCCCCCCCTCCCCTGCCCCTTTACACAAATAATAAAACAACAAGAACAAAAGTGCATAAATAAACAAATAAACGTTAACCAGTAAACAATAGTAAATCCCCAACCAAACACGAACATCCCCCCCGGGTTACTGCTGCTGCTGACCATCTCCTAACGCTCCACCAGGAAGTCCAGGAATGGCTGCCACCGCCTGAAGAACCCTTGCACAGATCCCCTTAAGGCAAATTTCACCCTCTCCAATTTAATAAACCCTGCCATGTCGTTAATCCAGGAGTTAAGCAAAAATATTAAGGGATATGGGCCAAAGGTTAGGTCACAGATCAGCCATGACCTTATTGAATGGCGGGACAGGCTCAAGGGCTGAATGGCCTCCTCCTGTTCCTATGGGTGAATGTGGAACTGCAGTGGTTCAAGGAGGCAGCTCACCACCACCTTTTCCAAGGCAATTAGGGACGGGCAATGAATGCTGACCTCGCCAGCGACGCCCAAATTCCTTGAATTAATAAAAAAAGTAAAAATAAATAAATAATCTTTTATTGTCACCAGTAGGCTTACATTAACACTGCAATGAAGTTACTGCGAAAATACCCTAGTCACCACATTCCAGCGACAAGTGTTTCCTCTTGTGCGAGAATCTAGGATTAAGGGAAATTGCTTAAAAGTAAAAAGTTGTCCATTTAACACGGGGATGAGGAGAATTTTTTCCCTCAGAGAATCGTGCGTTTATGGAACTCTCTTCCTCAAAAGGCAGTGGAAGCAGAGTCTGAATATTTTTAAGGCAGAGCGAGACAGATTCTTGATTAATGAGGGGGTGAAAGGTTATCGGGGTGAGGTAGGAATGTGGGGTTGAGATTACAATCCAATCAGCCATGATCTTATTGAATGGTGGAGCAGGCTTGAGGGGTCGAGTGGCCTACTTTTCCTGGTTTGTATATTCAAATATACAAGCAGTTACCAGTCAACCACATTGCTGTGGATCAGGTAAGCACACCAGATTTCCTTCCCTCGAGGAGTTTGTTGAGTCAGATGGTTTTCTTAGAACAATCGAACGTATGAGCACCTGACTTAGGAGCAGGATAAGGTCACCCATCCCTTCCATTCTGCTCCACCATTCAATAAAGTCATGGCTGATCTGACTGTAGCCGCCCGTCTACCTCTAACCTTCACCTCCTTGTTAATCGAGAATGAATGTACCTCTAACTTAAAAATATTCGGTGCAGCACAGTGGCGTAGTGGTTAGCACTGCCACCTACGGCGCTGAGGACCCAGGTTCGATCCCGGCCCCGGGTCACTGTCCGTCTGGAGTTTACACATTCTCTCCGTGTCTGCGTGGGTCTCACGACTCAAAGAAGTGCAGGGTAGGTGAATTGGCCATACTAAATTGCCCCTTAATCGGACAAAAAAGAATTGGTACTCTTAAATTTTCAATACAAACTTCAAAATATTCAAAGACTCTGCCTCCCCCATCTTTTGAAGAGAGTTCCAAAGGATCACTATCCTCTTGAGAGAAACAAAATCTCCTTATCTCTGTCTAAAATGGGCAACCCCTTCTTTTTCAAATCACCATTACTGAGATTTAGATATTTTTATTCCCTATTAATTGAATTTCAATTCCGCAGACTGCTGGAGTGGGGTTTGAACCAGTGCGGCCAGGACATTGGCTTATAGCCTGTTAAATTACTACTCCAATGACATTGTGCCGCTACGTGAGGGGAATATCCTAACCAGCCATGCAACGCCCCACTCCAGGAAAACTGATGCATCATTTTCATCGCCACCAATTGATCTTGATGTTGCTGACACAGTGCATAGTGTTGGCAAGTGATATCCCTAAAAAAAAAGCATGTAAGGGTGGACGAGAGGAATTGCTACATATAAATAACAGAGAAATTTAAAAAAAATACAGTGGCAACATTAATTATGAAGAGCCCAACGCTGGCCAATTAATGAACAGATTAAATTGAGAAGCAAGCAGAAGGTTCATTGATCAGAGAGCACGTCAACAAATTAATACATTAATGAGACAGAGGGCACCAGAGAATTAATAAACCCACTGAACAATAGGCACACTAACAGATGACATCATGGATGGATAGACAGAATAACAACGCATTACATTAATGGAACACAGGAAGCTGTGAAGGTCCACTTGCTTCCTACTTTTATCACCACAGCATCTTGCCCCTGTGACAATTACCGACTTCCACTAGTTCACTGTTCAAGGAAAACGTCTGGGTCGGGTAAATAATATTGTATATGTATATGCTCACTTTGGTTAAAAACAAACCCTGAAAGGACCCTGAAAGGCTCCCGAGGTAAAAAACAGGTCCTTTTTTAAATTTGTTCATGGGACATGGGCGTCACATTTATTGCCAGCATTTATTGCCCATCCCTAATTGCCCTTGAGGTCACGTCGGTGTGAGTTTGGTGCAGGCGCTCCGCGAAGCACGCTGGACCAAATTTCAGCCCTCGCCTCCTCAAGGGCCCGTGGACTGCGAGATGGTCCGATATGGGGCCATTTTTTCGGGTCTTTTTTTGGGCGCCCTTGTATTGTTTGTAGTGACCGCCTTGATGCTGTTTGCCCTCGCTACAGCAGTGGGCCTAGTACGGGAACGTCAGTTGGAGGACTTCCGCCTGACTGACTTTGTCTGTTGTGTCCCTCAGGCTGGAAAGTACGGCTCAGAGCCTCACAAAGGAGAAGTGAACAGCAGCCGCAGGAAGAGAATGGATGGAATGGACTTAGGAAGTGGTGGGTGGGGAGGGGAAAGTTTCAGATTTAAGAACTAAGGCAGAGGAGGAGGTAAGATTGACAAAAGCACAAAGGGGCTCTTTTTCAATTACAGTAGCGCAATGGGAAGGCAGGAATTAAAAATGCAAGGTAGAAACAAAAAGACTAACCATGGAACTGCCACAAATGGTAGATAGGAAGGAAGGAATTTGGAGAAGCCGTTGGCAATTCAGCCCTTCGAGCCTGCTCCGCCATTCAATCAGATCATGGCTGAACTCTTCCTTTTTTCTTTATAAATTTAGTGTACCCAAATCATTATTTCCAATTAAGGGACAATTTAGCGCGGCCCATCCACCTACCCTGCACATCTTTGGGTTGTGGGGGTGAAACCCACGCAGACACGGGGAGAACGTGCAAACTCCACAGGGACAGTGACCCAGAGCCGGGATCGAACCTGGGTCCTCAGCGCCATGATACTGCAGTGCTGCCCCACAGCCCACCTCTTGGCCACCTCCTGCTACTCCCCAGGCCCTGGCAGAAGCCCCCCGGCCAGCAGCACAGCTGTCAGCAAACTATTGCCATGTTGGAAACTTTCCGTACCCCCTCTCTCTCCCTCAGCAGCCATGGTGCCTGTTTCCCGATTTTTAAAAGCACAAGTGAACCTCGCCGTCGGGAATTTACCCCAGTGGAGATGGAGCATCGCGGAGGCGCCGGAGAATACCGGGTCAGGCATGGTATGAGATGCCAACGGCGTTTACTGTACGTGAGGAGTGGAACGCATTGACGCTATTGACAAGGCATCGGAAAATTGGCAATTTGCGTGGAACTGACGGCCACCATGATTTCAGTGTCAAAATCGATTCTCCGCCCAATTGCATTTTGGCGTCGGCCAACGGAGAATCCTGCCCCAAAACGTTGGCTGCACGTACAGCTGTTGTTCAGACTAATGCAGCAAGATCGAGAAAAACAGGTCATTGGTGATTATTATGAATTAATCAAAGCACAATCATAGCCAGGTTAAGATGAATGTCCAACCAGTGTGAAAATACAAATGAGAAATCAAAGCAGAGCAGAAATAAAATGCAAAACAGAAAATTGTAAAAATGAGTTGCTGCTGACCTCGGGCCTACAGGACGATGAATTATTGGAATATATGCATGATAGTTTCCTAGAGCAGTATGTTGAAAAACCAACAATGGAGCGGGCTATTTTAGATTTAGTATTGAATCATAGAATTTACAGTGCAGAAGGAGACCATTTGGCCCATCGGGTCTACACCGGCTCTTGAAAGAGCACCCGACAGAAGCCCACACCTCCACCCTATACATGTAACCCAGCAATCCCACCCAACCATTGGACACTAAGGGGCAATTTAGTATGGCCAATCCACCAAGCCCACACATCTTTGGACAGTGGGAGGAAACTGGAGCACCCAGAGGAAACCCATTGTGCAATGAAAAATGGCTAATTAATAATCTTGTTGTGAAGGGGCCTTTTGGAAAGAGTGACCATAATATTATAGAATTTTGCATGAAGTCTGAAAATGATGCAGTTCAATCAGAGACTTGGGGCAGGAATCTCCCGAATCCCTGCGATTGCCCGACGCCGGAGTAAAAAATGTCGCGAACCACTCCGGCGTCGGGCCGACTGGAAGTTGCGGAATCACCTCCGGGGGGCTAGGCCAGCGGCGGAGGGGTTGGAGCCGCGCCAGCCTGCGCCGAAGGGCCGGCGTGAGTTAGTGCATGCGAAGGGGACTGTCTTGTCCGTGCCGGCCCCTGTAGGGCTCCGCCCGGCGGTTGTCGCGCGATGTCCGCTCATCCGTTGTCTCAGCGTCTGCATGGTCTCACCAATGTACCACGCTTCGGGACATCCTTTCCTGCAACGTATGAGGTAGATAACGTTGGCCGAGTCGCAGGAGTATGTACCCCGTACCTGGTGTGTGGTGTTCTCACGTGTGATGGTGGTACTCCTGACTTGTGCCCTTGTAGATGGTGGACAGGCTTTGGGGACACAGGCTCTGAGTTATACTGCACCAGAAGTCACAGGATGATAAGGGGGAGGGAAGGATGCCCAAAGTGATACTCTTGATGTTGACTAATGGATATTAAACATGTGATAAATAAAAACTCGGGCCAAACGTAGGGGGAAATGCAACCTATTGTTCAGAGAAGGCTTTCAAACTGGTGCGGGGGCTCCCAGGTGCCCTTTTTTTTAAGGCACTGGTTTTCAAACACCTGATTAAAAAGATAAACAACCCATCCAAAATTCTCAGGGACAGCGACATCATTTTCCTGCTCTATCGAGGCATGGGAGCAGAATCAAAGACGCACAGTGCCAACCTCAACCTGCAGTGAACGTTTCAAACACTGCTCCACAGTATCATCTGGTGGACAGACATGGAATTGCACCCTGACCATTCACATAAGGAAATTTACACAGGAGACTTTAACAAGAGTGGATATTGGCACAAAAGCAGGACATTTGCCACGAGCAGACAATTGGGTTGCTTCTATGATCTGATGTATTGTGATTGTCATGGCCTGTAATAGGCATCATTGCTGTGATCACAGTCCCAGTTCCATAATATATTACAGTACTATATCCACCAGAGATAGAAACTCAGAGAAAATCTTTCTTGCACGACTTTCTCTAGCCCAACCTGCAATCATCTCTTCGATCTGGATTACAATTACTATAAGTGGAACTGCTGCTTTAGGGTTACTGACTTGTACAAATATTCTTGTTTAAACAATCTGTAACTCACCTCCTGAGTCCCCAAAGCCTGTCCGCCACCTACAAGACACAAGTCAGGAGTGTAATGGAATACTCTACACTTGCCTGGATGAGTGCAGCTCCAATAACACTCAAGAAGCTCGACACCATCCACGACATGGCAGCCCCGCTTGATTGCTCCCCCCTTCCACAATCATTCTGTTGTGTTATGCTGTTTCGGATAACACAGGCTGCTACTTGATGCAGCCTTAACTAAAGGATGCTCCAGACTCTGAAATGAGTTCAACGTGTTTATTGAACTATTAACACAGTTCTCAAATGAGTTAAACTCTGTGCTAATCTAACTGTAGTAACTCAGTCTAACTGTACCAGCTTGCTCTAAGCCACGTGCTGGGGTGTGATGCTGCTGATCAAACCTGTCTAACTCTCTAGTTGTTTGTCTGTGGAAAGAGGCAGGGTGTGAGTGCCTCATCCCTTTTATAGTGTTTATGTCATGCCCCCTTGTGGTGATGCCACCTCTGAGTGTCCTGACTGCCCATTGGTCACGTCCTATTCGGAGTGTTCATTGATTGCATGTTTACATATCATGACACATTCAATCCCTCCACCACCGATATACAGTAGCAACAGTGTGTACCACTGCAGGAACTCACCAAGGTTCATTAAACACAACTTTCCAAACCCATGATCTCTACCATCTAGAAGGACAAGAGCAGCAGATATATGGGAACAGCACCAATCGCAAGTTCCCCACCACCCTGACTTGGAAATATACCACCGTTCCTTCACTGTCACTGGGGCAATATCCTGGAGCTCCCTCGCTAACAGCACAGTGGGGGTACCTACACCTCAGGACTGCTGCGGTTCAAGAAGCAGCTTGCATCCACCTTCTCAAGGCAAATTAGGGATGGGTAATAAAAGTTGGTCTGGCCAGCGAAGCCAATGTCTTTTTTTTTTTAAATTTAGAGTAGCCAATTATTTTTTCCAATTAAGGGGCAATTTAGCATGGCCAATCCACCTAACCTGCACATCTTTGGGTTGTGGGGGTGAAACCCACGCAGACACGGGGAGAACATGCAAACTCCACACGGACAGTGACCCAGGGCCGGGATTCGAACCCGGGTCCTCCGCGCCGTAGGCAGCAATGCTAACCACTGTGCCACCGTGCTGCCCGCGAAGCCAATATCTTAACAACAAATAAAAAGACTAGCTGATTATTAATTGTAAGGGAAATAGTCCAGCTTGAGTGACAGAATGAATATTTGTGAGAATCCGGTGAAGAATTCCGATATAGGTTTGCTTAAATAAATGCCTGAGACTCACTGTGAAAAACGTATTGATGAACGATCATGTTGTGGCCACCTAAAATGGTCGCCTGTGGGGCTCGATGGGAAATGTGGCCAAAGCCGGAGCACAGACAGGCTGCAGCCTGCAAGTATACAAAAGCTGCAGCTCAAAGTTTTGCAGAAACTGACACTGGAAAAAGGCCGTTAAAAAGGCCATCCTGGGGTAATGGTCTCCAAGTAGAAACTAACAATAAGTGGCAGACTTGTTGGCGTCTGTTTCCTTTATTTGGGAAGGCCTACTGGGGCCCGCCCAGCCATCAAGGTGGCAATCCTTAATTGGCTGAGATCTGTTAATTACCAGTGGTCTTTAGATGTCTTGGTGCTTGAACTTGGTCCATTGAAAAGTTGTTTTTGCCGAAGTTTCCAATGCCGCGATGACTTATGTAGTCGAATAGTTGAATTCCGATTTTTTTTTTTTTTTTTTTTTTCTAATCTTCACTAGTCTTTCTTAAAAGCTTTAATCACTCCGGTGCCATATTATATTACCTTACTCTTTGAACCAGCCAAGTTGATGAAATAAACAATAGTCTTCTTTTAATGGTGAACTAATTTAATGAGTAATATAAATAATATTTTGTGAGTCCTTTGTATTTAATACTCAACTAGTAAAAGAAATAAAATACAGTAAAGATAACCAACTAGCAATACAACGTAATAATGAAATAACTTATAACTTCTCTTTAGCTGATCTATGTCTTGTCCATTCACTCTCCTGATGCACACTCTCTCTCAGATAGAGCGGGAAAGTCCTTTTTATATCACCTGAGAGTGAGACATCTAGTGTTGAATTGACTGTACTACATTTACATATATTGATCTTGTATATTAATATACAGAGACCACTACAAGATTGATCAGGGTGATCGAGCCTGATCGATCCATTGGACCTTCACCTGGGACCGCACAAAAGCATTCAAAATTCCCAAAGCATAAAAGGTGCTGTCCAACCCAGCACTCGCTCTCTCGACGACTGCAGCTTTCGACAGCCAATGGTGAACTCTTCACTAGCCAAGAGGAAGACCATCCACGCCATCCAGCACTGCCAGCCTACAGGATTCACATAGGGCCATATCTGCTCTCTACTTGCCAGCCACTTGGAAGTTAAGGTCTTTCTAGTGTATTATTTTAGAGATCAACTTGTATGTGTGTGTGACTGACTAATGTTAACTTTGTGTGTGTTGTAATAAAATATTATTGTATTAAGCAACTTGTGGTCATTTGGGTTAAATGCACACTGTGGTTTAGAAGGAACAACAATGTTGTGGTTGTGTTTACTTTTGATACATGCAGAATTTGAAATATGACTTGATCGAAGTATATAAGATCCTGATGGGCAGAGCAGGGTTGAGGGTCTGAAGTATATAAGATCCTGATTGGCAGAGCAGGGTTGACGGTCTGAAGTATATAAGATCCTGATTGGCAGAGCAGGGTTGAGGGTCTGAAGTATATAAGATCCTGATTGGCAGAGCAGGGTTGAGGGTCTGAAGTATATAAGATCCTGATTGGCAGAGCAGGGTTGACGGTCTGAAGTATATAAGATCCTGATTGGCAGAGCAGGGTTGACGGTCTGAAGTATATAAGATCCTGATTGGCAGAGCAGGGTTGAGGGTCTGAAGTATATAAGATCATGATTGGCAGAGCAGGGTTGAGGGTCTGAAGTATATAAGATCCTGATTGGCAGAGCAGGGTTGACGGTCTGAAGTATATAAGATCCTGATTGGCAGAGCAGGGTTGACGGTCTGAAGTATATAAGATCCTGATTGGCAGAGCAGGGTTGAGGGTCTGAAGTATATAAGATCCTGATTGGCAGAGCAGGGCTTAGGGTCTGAAGTATATAAGATCCTGATTGGCAGAGCAGGGTTGAGGGTCTGAATGGCCTACTTCTGCTTCCAATTTCTACGTTTGACTCAAGAGTCTGTAATCTTCATTGTGGCTCTTAGATGAGGTTGTTGGTGGTCTGGATTTGTAGATAATGCTGGAGGCAATGCTGTTGGTAATTTGACCTTTGATTGAACATTATACAGTTAGCACGAGGCTCTACATAAAACTATCTCTCTGCATACTCTGTCGTCATGTGATCTTACATCACTAATGATGTACACTCACTATTTACATTGTACATATTTAACATTAACCCTTTATACTACATCCCCCTCCCTGCCCCCATTAAATACTTTATTTACATTATCCTACATCTCCTCCCAAAGAGTTAAATCTACCCGACCTCGTTCTCATCTCTCTCGGAGGTTGTGTAGGACTGAGGTTCTGTGTGTGTTGTCTCTCGGACTCTGTAGAGCAGTATGTGAATCATCAGAGATTACCAGCTCTCTGTTGAGGTTATCTTCCTGGTCATCTGCACAGTTGGTCCAATCTACTGATGGTCGCCTTGTTGATATAAGTGTATCCCCATTTCCGCTCACTATTCCATTTTCAGTCTGCACAAAATCAGATCGCAGACTGTTTTCTCCGAGGCTTGGCCTTCTGGATTCTGGCCACAAACTCAGACTGACTCTCCTGGCTGGAATTCTGGTAAATCATTCTTTCTATGACATTGATTTGCATGATCCTCCTTCTCCCTCACTCTCTCTCCATATCTGCTGCTTTGAGGCACGACACAGCATGTGTGGGAGGACAGGAAGTTGAGTCTTCTTCCCAACAGAAATTCTGATGCAGCCAAATCATCCTGAAGTGGGGTAGCTCAACATTGCTATCCTGGTATCATCATTTTTCTTCAACAAAGCTCCCATTTAAGACCCTGCTCTTCATATATTATTTCCCTTATTTGGACGAAGGCTGATCCAGCAGTTTGGAGATGATGATGAATTTCGTGACCTGTGACCCCGGATTTTCATCGAGACGGAGAGGGTCTCCACCATGGTGAAAATTGAGGAGGCGCCTGGAAAACCCCCTATCTCCGGCCCTTGAAGATGACATTTCCTATTTTCACAGGCCCGAGATCGGAGTTGGTGCCAGCCTTTGCTCATGTCCAGCTTATGGAGGCCGCTGGACAATGAACTCATCAGTTGCCTCCACCACAGTGGGGCTTTGGTAGGTCAGGAGTATGAAACACGGTGTTTGCAGATTGGAGCTGGTCTGAACTTGTTGGATTCCTTTGGATAGTTACCTCTTTGGGAGAGGTAAGGCACTCCTTTGGAAAGGGTCCTGGGACAGCTTTGAGAGCGGCAACATACTCCTTGGGGATTGTTAAAAGTGTGTAAAAAGTGCATAAACCCATTGGAACTGTCGAAGCTGTCAAAGGACTGTCAAAGGTGAGTTCGTAAAGGGTGAGAGTGAAGAGTGGTGGGTGGGGGCATGCTTGCGCATAGCAGATATAAGGGCCCATGGGGAGTGGATGGGTAGAGGAGAATGGGTTGGCGCAAGGGGTATGGTGACCATGGGGAGTGGAAAGGGGGCATGAGGTGGCATGGATGGGGTATGGGGAGTATGTGGAGGGTGAGGGTGGAGGGATGTTTTCTGCTTTAGTCAGTTTTGAAATAACTTATCTAAAGTTCTGTCACACAGAGGTGGGTCTTGCACCCCGTCCACCTCCGCATCCGGCAGTCTCCACACTCGGACTGGGAACAGAGCCCTAACTTCTGATCCAGCCCATCCCCCGACAGGACGCAAATTGAAACTGCAGGTCACTATTTTTAAAGGTTGGGTTCACACAGACGGCACGTTAGCACTGTTGCTTCACAGCTCCAGGGTCCCAGGTTCGATTCCCGGCTTGGGTCACTGTCTGCACTCTCTCCAGAGGGGTTTGGATAGGTTAAGTGAATGGGCTAGGGTCTGGCAGATGGAATACAATGTTGACAAATGTGAGGTTATCCATTTTGGTAGGAATAACAGCAAACGGGATTATTATTTAAATGATAAAATATTAAAGCATGCCGCTGTGCAGAGAGACCTGGGTGTGCTAGTGCATGAGTCGCAAAAAGTTGGTTTACAGGTGCAACAGGTGATTAAGAAGGCGAATGGAATTTTGTCCTTCATTGCTAGAGGGATGGAGTTTAAGACTAGGGAGATTGCAATTGTAATAAGGTGTTAGTGAGGCCACACCTGGAGTATTGTGTTCAGTTTTGGTCTCCTTACTTGAGAAAGGACGTACTGGCACTGGAGGGTGTGCAGAGGAGATTCACTAGGTTAATCCCAGAGCTGAAAGGGTTGGAGTACGAGGAGAGCTTGAGTAGACTGGGACTGTACTTGTTGGAATTTAGAAGGATGAGGGGGGATCTTATAAAACATATAAAATTATGAAGGGCATAGATAGGATAGATGCGGGCAGGTTGTTTCCACTGGTGGGTGAAAGCAGAACTAGGGGGCAGAGCCTCAAAATAAGGGGAAGTAGATTTAGGACTGAGTTTAGGAGGAACTTCTTCACCCAAAGGGTTGTGAATCTATGGAATTCCTTGCCCAGTGAAGCAGTAGAGGCTCCTTCATTGAATGTTTTGAAGATAAAGATAGATAGTTTTTTGAAGAATAAAGGGATTAAGGGTTATGGTGTTCGGGCCGGAAAGTGGAGCTGAGTCCACAAAAGAACAGCCATGATCTCATTGAATGGTGGAGCAGGCTCGAGGGGCCAGATGGCCTACTCCTGCTCCTAGTTCTTATGTTCTGCACGTTCTCCCCATGTGTGCGTGGGTTTCCTCCGGGTGCTCCGGTTTCCTCCCACATTCCAAAGGTGTGCTGGTTAGGTGGATTGGCCATACTACTTTGCCCCTAATGTCCAAAAAGGTTGGGTGAGGCTACTGGGTTACAGGGCTAGTGCACTGTAAATTCGATGAAAACAAAGCTGGGAATTCTCCCACCTGTTGAGAGGAATCTCCCAAGATAGGGAAAATGGGGAGGAGGGGAGGTATAGTCCTCTGGGAGCTGGTTGCAAGAGGACTTTACTTTTTTGCGTGTTTAGTGAAAGTCCCATTTTCTTATAGTTTTGGAGAAGGAGTTGACTCAGTTTCTGTGTGAGCATGATCTGTATACATTATCTGTATACATTATCTGTATACAGGAGCTCAATTGGGGAGGTGAGTTTCGGATTATCGATTGAACAGTTTCTCGTCTGCTCTGTAGAATATCTCTACACTGGTGGGTAATTTGCTGGCGGTAAGGTGCGGTATTGCAGCAATGAGAACGGAGATGATAACACAGCCTTGTTTGACCCCAGTCCTCACTGAGATAGGCTTTGAGGTGGTTCTGTTGGTGAGGATTGCGGTTTGCATGTCATCGTGGAGCAGGCAGAGAATGGCGACAAATGTGTGAAGGCAGCCAAATTTGAGGAGGATACTCCACAAGCCTTCAAGGATGACAGAGTCGGAGGTTTATAGGAGATGAAGAAAGGCCACGTACTGCGGTTGGTGCTCTTCCTTGTATTGTTATTGAACTTGCCACGCAGTGAGGATCATGTCTGTGGTGCCTCTCGATGGGCAAAAACTGTACTGGAAGAATTCCTCAAGTAGTGAGAGGAGACAATTGAGAAAGTTCCTTGCAATGATCTTCCTTGTGGCAGACAAGAGGGACACTCCTCTGTAGTTACCCAGTTGGACTTGATTCTCTTCTTGAATATAATGATGATCACATCGTCTCTGAGATCTCCCAGCATGCATTCCTCCACACAGATGAGGGATAAAGGTGTGCAGCAAAGCCACAGGACTGTATTTCCAGCACGTTTCAGAATTTCTTTGCGTGTTCCATCTGCTCCAGAGGCCTTGTTATTTTTCAGCTGTCAAATGACTATTTAAACTTAGCTTCAGACCAGTGTAGCTCCGAGTTTGAGCTGGACGGGATACTGAGGAATGGAGTCAAAGACAGGGTCTCACTTGAGGAGTTCTTCATATTATTCTCTCCAGTGAGCAGGATGATTCCTGTTCCTTGATGAGTTTCCCTCTTGGAGGGCTTGGTTCACAGTAGGGTAGGCCCTTGAGCGCTTATATCATAGATCATCTTGACATCACTGAAGAAACTATACACGTCACTTGAGCTGGTGAATTGTTGGATCTTCGGTGCTCTTTCTATCCACCATTCTGCTCTTTAAATTAATTTAATTACACACGGATGGGTCACTTCTTCCAGAGCTGCTCACATCATTGCTAATGAGTGTCATGCCATGCTAAGTTATCTCTCTTCCAGTTGTGTATTGGGTTTGATCCATTCGACGGACAGACGGACTAATCCTGCCCCTGGGTCATCCAACCTGCAAGGATCCAACCTGCTTCAGAAACACCACATGGTCATCTTCTCGGCCTTTTGGCTAAGATCAAGTGTAGTAGCCTTTTGCCTCAGATCTGATATGCCTCTCTTGTGCAGACCATGAATTGGATTCAATTTGAATTTGAATTGATTTTTGCAACAGGTAAGGAGCTGGATTAGGGGTTTGCCCCTGACCACACTCTGAGCTCTGGCTTTGTAACTCAAAAATAAAAAAACCCCCCAAAAAAACCACATGGTCATTGAGGGCGGTAGATTGAAGAACCCCAGCAGGAACTCAGTGGCAGGGTCGGCAGTGCAGAAACTGGAGGATCAGCTTCTCTGCCAAGAACCACATGGAGGCTCAATAACATCTTTTGTCCTGTCGTCCACCATTGCACAACTCAACTCATAACTTCGTTCCCATGGCCTTTCTGTGAGAGAATTACGGACGGGACAAACCAGGTCACCAATATTTTTTAACATTGTTTTTCGGAGGACGTGGGCTTCGCTGGCTGAGGCATTTACTTGCCATCCTTAATTGCCCTTGAGGGGGCAGTTAAGAGTCAACCACAAGTGGGCACAATTGAAATGTGGAGCTCATTCAAGGAACAGCTACTGCCTGCCCTTGATAGGTATGTACCTGTCAGGCAGGGAGGAAGTGGTTGAGCGAGGGAACCATGGTTTACGAAAAGTGGTTGAATCAATTGTCAAGAGGAGGAAGGAGGCTTATGTAAAGATGAGATGTGAAGGTTCAGTTAGGGCGCTTGAGAGTTACAAGTTATCTAGGAAGGATCTAAAGAGAGAGCTAAGAAGAGCCAGGAGGGGACATGAGAAGTCTTTGGCAGGTAGGATCAAGAATAACCCTAAAGCTTTCTGTAGGTATGTCAGGAATAAAAGAATGACTAGGGTAAGAGTAGGGCCAGTCAAGGAAAGTCGTGGGAAGTTGTGCGTGGAGTCCGAGGAGATAGGAGAGGTGTTAAATGAATATTTTTCATCAGTATTCACACAGGAAAAAGACAATGTTGTTGAGGAGAATACTAAGATATAGACAACTAGACTAGAAGGGCTTGAGATTCATAAAGAGGTGTTAGCAATTCTGGAAAGTGTGAAAATAGATAAGTCCCCTGGGCCGGATGGGATTTATCCTAGGTTTCTCTAGGAAGCTAGGGAGGAAATTGCTGAGCCTTTGATCTTTATGTCATCATTGTCTACAGGAATAGTGCCAGAAGACTGGAGGATAGCAAATGTTGTCCCCTTGTTCAAGAAGGGGAGTAGAGACAACCCCGGTAACTATAGACCAGTGAGCCTTACTTCTATTGCGGGCAAAGTCTTGGAAAGGTTTATAAGAGATAGGATTTATAATTATCTTGAAAGGAATAATTTGATTAAGGATAGTCAACACGGTTTTGTGAAGGGTAGGTCGTGTCTCACAAACCTTATTGAGTTCTTTGAGAAGGTGACCAAACAGGTGGACGAGGGTAAAGCAGTTGATGTGCATATGGATTTCAGTAAAGCGTTTGATAAGGTTCCCCACGGTAGGCTATTGCAGAAAATACGGAGGCATGGGATTCAGGTGATTTAGCAGTTTGAATCAGAAATTGGCCAGCTGGAAGAAGACAAAGGGTGGTGGTTGATGGGAAATGTTCAGCCTGGAGTTCAGGAACTGGAACCACAAGGAACTGTTTTGGGGCCACTGCTGTTTGTCATTTTTATAAATGACCTGGAGGAGGGCGTAGAAGGATGGGTAAGTAAATTTGCAGATGACACTAAAGTCGGTGGAGTTGTGGACAGTGCAGAAAGATGTTGCAGGTTACAGAGGGACATAGATAAGCTGCAGAGCTGGGCTGAGAGATGGTAAATGGAGTTTCATGTAGAAAAGTGTAAGGTGATTCATTTTGGAAGGAGTCACATGGGCTAATGGTAAGATTCTTGGTAGTGTGGATGAGCAGAGAGATCTTGGTGTCCATGTACATAGATCCCTGAAAGTTGCCACCCAGGTTGATAGGGTTGTTAAGAAGGCATATGGTGTGTTAGCTTTATTGGTAATGGGATTGAGTTTCGCAGCTGTACAAAACTCTGGTGCGGCCGCATTTGGAGTATTGCGTGCAGTTCTGGTCGCTGCATTATAGGAAGGATGTGGAAGCATTGGAAAGGGTGCAGAGGAGATTTACCAGGATGTTGCCTGGTATGGAGGGAAGATCGTATGAGGAAAGGCTGAGGGACTTAAGGCTGTTTTCGTTAGAGAGAAGGTTATGTGGTGACTTAATTGAGGCATACAAGATGGTCAGAGGATTAGATAGTGTGGACAGTGAGAGCCTTTTTCCTCGGATGGTGATGGCTAGCACGAGGGAACATGAAAAATGAAAATCGCCTATTGTCACGAGTAGGCTTCAATGAAGTTACTGTGAAAAGCCCCTAGTCACCACATTCCGGCGCCTGTCCGGGGAAGCTGGTACGGGAATCGAGCCGTGCTGCTGGCCTGCTTTAAAAGCCAGCGATTTAGCCTCGTGAGCTAAACCAGCCCCTGAGCTTTAGCCCCATAGCTTTAAATTGAGGGGAGATAGATATAGGACAGATGTCAGAGGTAGGTCTTTACTCAGAGAGTAGTAAGGGCGTGGAATAACCTACCTGCAACAGTATTGGACTCGCCAACACTAAGGGCATTTAAATGGTCATTGGATAAACATATGGACGATAAGGGAATAGTGTAGATGGGCTTTAGAGGGGTTTCACAGGTCGGCGAAACATCGAGGGCCGAAGGGCCTGTACTGCGCTGTAATGTTCTAAACACATTGCTGTTGGTCTGGAATCACATATAGGCCAGACCAGGTAAGGATGGCAGATTTGCTTCCCTAAAGTGAACCAGATGGGTTTTTACAACAATCGACAATGGTTTCATGGTCAGACTCTTAATTCCAGATTTTTATTGAATTCAAATTTCACCATCTGCAGTGACGGTATTCAAACTCAGGTCCCCAGAGCATGACCCTGGGTTTCTGGTTTTCAGTCCAGTGACAGTACCACTACTTATTTCGACTCCTCTATCCGACGACAGGGTTACTGAGACTCCATGTTGACTTCGCCAGCCTCGATCACCCGTATGATCAGAGATGCACAGCACGCTAGGAATGCAACCAACACTCGCTTCAGCCACGTTGGTGAACCAGCCCTGCAATCTGCTCCAATACGGGGCCATGGCTCCTGTCATGTGAGAGTACCTTTAAGAAATGGGTGTTTTTTTATAGAATAACTGTGGTGGGTGTACCTTTAAGAAATGGATGTTTATTACTGCAGTGATGTCAGAGAGTGGGTGGAGCTGGGCTGTCTGTCAGCTTTACTTTCGTTTTTGAGCAGGCTGCTATAGAGTGAGTTTTTAGTTTCATTTTCAGAGAGAAGAGCTGCAGTGAAAGATGTGCATGGACCTCTCTACAAGCTAAAGAGTGTTCATTTGGGTGATTTCAAAGGGATAACTGCTCTCATTAGAGAATTTAAACCTGATCTCTGTGTTAAAAGGGCCTTTTGTCTTCTGGATGTTGGTTGGGAATTTATTAAGGATTACTTAGTGTTGTATTCTTTGGGGGTTGTATTTCAATTGATGGTTGCTAAGATGTTCACTGTATGTTTTAAAAAGGTTAACTTGAGTTCATAGAATAAACTTTGTTTTGCTTTAAAAAAATACTTTTTGATTTCTGCTGTACCACTCCTGTAGAGTGGGCCGTGTGCTCCCCATATCCACAATCTATTTAAAGTTGTGGGTCAGGTGAACTCCATGATACACTTTGGGGTTCTCTAAACCCTGGCCCATAACACTCCACCAGTCACGAGGGTGAGTACTCCCTCACCTGGGAAAGGAAACTAATGAATATGGCTTAATTAGGGCAGACAACAATCATAATTTATTCAGGAATCCCAGGGAGTTTTGGAAACTATATCGTGCATAAGAAAAGTTAGGTAAAATTCCACACTCAGGATAAAGACACCACCCAGCTAACATGCTGATGTCGCAACATAAGAAGTCTTACATCACCAGGTTAAAGTCCAACAGGTTTGTTTCAAATCACTAGCTTTCGGAGCGCAGCTCCTTCATCAGATGAATGAAGAGGTGGGTTCCAGAAACATATATATAGACAAAGCCAATGATGAAAGATGATACTTTGAATGTGAGTCTTTGCAGATGTGGCAAAAGACACAGACACTGCGAGCTGAATGCTTACGTAGCTTGAATGCCTGGTGACCTCTGTAATACCAGAACAGCCTGAATTAGCAGGCACAGCCTGCAGTGCAAGGCCGGGCCTGGTAGCAACCACCGGAGAATTCGGCAGCGGCAGGATTCAAGCCGCCCCTCGGCGATTCTCTGACCCGGCGGGAGATCGGAGAATCCCGTTTCTGCTCGCCGGAACTGCCCATTGTCGCGAGAGATTGGGACCCTATTTAAAAATGGCGCTCTGATGTCTAAAGCCCCAGAAACATTCTCCAATCTCCCTCACAGCCTGAACGTAATATGTGAAAGTCCTCGGTACCCCCGCAAACCCTCAACGCCCATGCCAGGCAACCCCGGCCCAATCAAGCACGCGTATATGAAATGGCAGCTTCGTCCTTTGGCAGTGCCCATGCCAGGCGGCACCTTGGCAGTGCCAGGATTCCAGGCTGCCACTATCAGGGTGCCCAGGTGGTACCAGCAGTGCCAGGTGTCACCCTGCCCAAAGGGCCTGCAGCTGGGGCCTCTGATCCCTTGGGTGACCCCCACCAGTGCCGTTACGTCTGGTCCCCCGTTTTTGAGGACCACAGCTGATCAGCGTTCTTCCAAGGTATCTGAGGCGAATCCTAAAGTCTCAGCTACCTCGGGAATGGGCACATTAGAGTGAGATTTCTGCCTTGCTCTAATCTGCAGATTTGCTATAAAGTGATCCCGCCTATTTTGGGTGGGATTCACATCACATCTTGCGAGACTGCGTTGAATCTCGCGAGGCTTTGCGAGCCGGGTAGAACCTGGGAGCGGGGTCTCCCAGCTTTCAGTGGCCATGCTGCGCCGTGGCAAGCTGCTTGTCAGACACAGTGTGGCCGTTGGACTGTGCCCTTAGTCTGGGTTTCTCGATTACTAGCAACAATACCACTAAGCCACCTCCTCCCACAGTACGTCCTTCACAGTCACTTGGTCTTAATATCAAAACTCTTTCACATTCCTTTCCTTCAGGATCTAGCATCATTGGGGGTTCGCTGTGTTTTATATATCCAGGTACAGGCATTCTTGCATACAGTCAATGCCTTTCTGGAACTTGACCTCTTTTAGTGCAGTTATTCCAATGTGGACTGTGTTTGTCGGCCCAAAGGTTATGTCTAGCCTGTGTAAGGCCAGGAATAGATCAGCCAGGAGGGAAGCATGATGACACAGTGGTTAGCAATGCTGCCTCACCGTGCCGAGGTCCCAGGTTCGATCCCGGCCCTGGGTCACAGTCCGTATGGAGTTTGCACATTCTCCCCGTGTTTGCGTCGGTTTGTCCCCCACAACCCAAAGATGTGCAGGGTAGGTGGATTAGCCGTGCTAAATTGCCCCTTAATTGGAAAAAATGAATTGGACATTCTAAATTTATAAAGAAAAAAGGAAGAGATCAGCCATGATCTGATTGAATGGCGGAGCAGGCTCGAAGGGCTGAATTGCCAACGGCTTCTCCAAATTCCTTCCTTCCAAACTCACAACACCGACGTGACTAGAGGGAGGCCACTGGTGGTGTAGCTGCGGAAACCCTCCCCCCCCCTGCCATCCTACACCACCAACAAGGGCAAGATGCATTGTCAATTCTGAGGACGTCCATGCTGATCCCACATTGGACTCTTCAGTCCGGAGAGGATCCACAGAAGATGTCCAGCTGGGACACGCAGGAGTCACGGGTCTTCCACCAACACTGTCATTAGACATAGTTATACATTCAAGGACTTTAAAAAATGATCACTGACAGTCTTTATATCTGACAGTCCCAGTTACATCAGCAACACTTTGTAGCCTGAATTTGGACCCTTTTCTTTTCTCAATCGCCTGCACGCCATTTTGAACGACTCCTCCATTTTGGGCGATAAAGTCCAGCTGACGTTGCCGTGATGGGCTCTCGGATTTTCCGCAGCTGACCGTCCATTGTGCCACCCGGTTCTGAACATTAAGGCCTCAATAATTCAAAAATGCTCAGCAGGATTGTGCGCCGCTGAAATAAATGATTACAAAGCTAAAAACGGAGTTAGCGTGCCAGCAGATGGTCGGTATTAGCGGAGAGAACTGATGAGTTAATGTTTTGGATCATTAAGCCTGAATTGCGAGCTTACCTCCGTCCCCTCTCACACTGATTCCACATTATTTGCATTTATTTCAGATTTCCAGCATCTGCAGCTCTTTAGACTTTTATTTACAATAAAATTGTGTTTGCACAGTCATGGAAGCACATTTCGTGCAATTTGTGAAGGTTCATTTAAACACACATGCAGCAGAAGGAGCTGTGGGCTTTTGTCATGCAGCCTTATTGTTGCTCTGGTTTAAAGTCACAAAACAGATGAACAATTGCTTTTCATTGCTAACACACTGCCGCACCAAGCTTACAACTGGGGTACTGGATCCTATGAGATCTGGAAAGCCGAATTTCTGCTCTCAAAGCTGTGGCCTACCTGAAATGCTGGGATCTGAAGCCTGTCAATGAGGTGAGGAGAAATTTCTTCACCCAGAGAGTGGTGAGCCTGTGGAATTCACTACCACAGAAAGAATTGAGGCCAAAACAAATATTTTTAGGAAGGGGTTAGATATAGCTCTCCGGGAGAAAGAAATCAAAGGATATGGGGTGAAAGTGGGGACAGGTTATTGAGTTGGATGATCAGCCTTGATCATAATGAAGGGCTGAATGGCCTCCTTCTGCTCCTATTTTCTATGTTTCAATGTTTCTAAAACCTCTTCCTTCAATCTAATACTATCCTTTCTTTAAAATAAATTTAGAATAGCCAAATATTTTTTTTCCAATTAAGGGGCAATTTAACGTGGCCAATCCACCTACCCTACACATCTTTGGGTTGTGGGGGTGAGACCCACGCAGACATGGGGAGAATTTGCAAACTCCACACGGACAGTGTTCCGGAGCCGGGATCGAACCCGGGTCCTCAGCACCGTAGGCAGCAGTGCTAACCACTGCGCCACTGTGCTGCCCACCAATCTAATTCTATCCTTAACTTCCCTCGTCAGCCACGAGTGAATCTTTCTTGCTGAGGTTTTCTTCTTTTATTTTATAAATTTAGAGTACCCAATATTTTTCTTTTCCAATTAAGGGTCAATTTAGCGTGGCCAATCCACCTAACCTGCACATCTTTGGGGGCGAAACCCACGCAGACACGGGGAGAATGTGTAAACTCCACATGGACAGTGACCCAGGGCCGGAATTTGAACCCGGGTCCTCACCGCCGTAGTCCCAGTGCTAACAACTGTGCCACATGCCGCCCACCCAATTATATTTTTTCCAATTAAGGTGCAGTTTAACGTGGCCAATCCACCTAACCTGCACATCTTTGGGTTGTGGGGGTGAGACCTACGCAGACACGGGGAGAATGTGCAAACTCCACGCAGACAGTCGGGGCCAGGATCGAACCCGGGTCCTCAGTGCCGTAGGCAGCAGTGCTAACCACTGCGCCGCCGTGTCACCCGGTTTCTCTTAGTGTTTTGAATTGCTTCTTCAAATGTTTCCCCCTGTGTATTTACCTGTTCACCTTTCAGTCTTTTTACCCAACAAACCTTAGCCAGCACTCCTCGCCTACCGATTTAATGGACTTTGTTTGATTCCTGTCTGGGACTGAAGTATGTCGTGTTCAGAGTTAATATGGAATTCAGGTGCACTATGATCATTCCCACCCTCCCCCCTCTCCCCGCCCCGCACCACCCCAAGAAGAACTTTTACTATGAGAGCAGAAACCCATTGTGAGGTGTGGAGTTCGTGGCGGACTAATTACGTTGGACAAATAACATTGAAGAACCATCAGTCGAGGCGCCCTGAACACTATAGACTTTCAAGGGTGTATGCAAAGCAGGGGTCTTGGCATTCCTACATCGGCAGGTCAGGACCAGAAAAAACTGGGTGCGAAATTGTTCACTGACAACACAGTAGAGGAGGAAGTTGATGGCCGAATTTAACCACTGCAGCATGATACCAATATCTGCAAACAGGTTGATGAGCTGGCTGTAGTCATCTCTGTTATGCTTTGGCGTGTTGTACACTGTCCTCAGGATGCAGTAGGTGACAAAACGAGGGAGGGACAGGACGACAAAGGCGAAGGAGACGGTGAAGAGGATCAGGATGGACTTCTTCACCAGTTTCCGAGTGGTGACCCCGTTTATCGACTTCAGCTGCTCCCGGGTGAACATCCTGCTGGCCGTGTAGAGTTGCTGGCCAATCAGGCAGTTGAAGATGATGAGGAGGATGTAGGGTATGCCACCCGAGATGAACGTATGGAACCAAACCACAGCGGTGGAGTAGAAGCTATCGTTGTAACCACAGATGGGCACCACACGGGTCTCATTGTCCTGGGTGAAATTCCGCAGCTCCGAACTGTTGATCCAGTAGGCGGGAACAGCAATCAGATGCGTGATCACGACGACACTGAAGATGATTCTGATGGCCACCTTAGTCTGGGAGCAGTGCTGCCGGGCTTGGGTGCTCCTCAGCACCAAGTAACGCTCCAAGGTAAAAACAATGACAATCCAAATGGAGCTGAATACAGAGCCATACTCCAGGACTGTGACTAGCCCACACCACGGGGAGCTGTTCCAGAAACGGTAAGGGTTCAGCCAACCCAAGCTTAGGTCTATCAGTCCGCCCCAGAACAAGCACATGGAGTCTGCGATAGCCAGGGAAATCAGATAGAATCTTGCCACCTTGGACATGCCACATTTTCTATAGTGGATGGTGTATACTGTCAACAGATTCGCTGCAGAGAGATAGAGAGAAACAAGCAATTAGACATTTCATTTGTAACATGACATGAGCACGAGTTCTAATAATGGGACAACTGTAAAAAAGGGCAGGAAATGTCCATTCAACCTTTCTTGTGCACCAATTGGGTGTTAACTGTATTCAGGTAGTGAGTGATAAATCACCTGTGCTTATATCGAGGAGCAGGCTGGAAGCAGAGTTTATTGATGGAGTTGCACAATATGCAATGTGCGTTTCTGTAAAAGCACGTTCGTGAGTAAGGAAGAGGTTGCAGTGTTTTGTCCTTCATCACAGCTATCAGGGGTGCAATGGAATACTCTCCACTTGCCTGGATGAGTGCAGCTCCAACACTCAAGAAGCTCGACACCATCCAGGTCAAATCAGCCCACTTGATTACTCCCCCCTTCCACAAATATTCAAACCCTCCACCACCAACGAATAGTGGCAGCCGTGTGTACCATCTACAAGAGGCACTGCAGTAACTCACCATGTTTCCTTAGACAGCACCTTCCAAACCCACGACCACTACCATCGAGAAGGACAAGAGCAGCAGATACCTGGGAACCCCACCGTTTGGATGTTCCCCTCCAAGTCAGTCACCACCCTTGGAAATATATCGCCGTTCCTTCTCTCCCTAACAGCACAGTGGGTGTACCTACACCTGAAGGACTGCAGCGGTTCAAGAAGGCGGCTCACCACCACCTTCTGAAGGGCAACTAGGGATGGGCAATAATTGCTGGCCTAACCAGCGACGCACACATCCCGTAAGTGAATTAAAAGAAAATATCCACGCTTTGACAGGATAGCTGAGGATGTCACCTAAAGGTGGAGGTTGGAAACTAGGATTTTGTTTCTCTCTTTTGGGCATAAAAGCTGGAGTCCTAAGCGGCAGTGGGAAGTTTAAATTGGGGGGGGGCGATTACCCTCCGATGTTCGAGGTTTTGGAACCACACAAGTGGGAGAATGAGGTTGATGTGGAAAGGGGTCACTCTCCTACCAAAGAGACAGCAAGGTACAGTCTTAGAACAAAGAACAAAGAAAATGACAGCACAGGAACAGACCCTTCGGCCCTCCCAGCCTGCGCTGATCCAGATCCTTTATCTAAACCTTTTGCCTATTTTCCAAGGATCTACTTCCCTCTGTTCCCCGACCGTTCACATATCTGTCTTGGTTATGTTGCTTCCTGAATGAAGTTAAATCAGAAGTTAGAGGTTTGCTGAGGTGGATGCCACTTAGTTGGAGAGTGATGGAAGTTTGGACCCTCCAACAGCAGTACTGGAAGGAATGTGTGTGAGAAGGTGACTTGTCAAAAAGCCTGAGGCCTGGTCATGAATTTGATAACTTTTGAAAAAGGGATGGTAATTCCTGGAAGAGAATAACAAATTGTGTAAAAAGGTTGACAACGTTCAATTTGGGGATCCCTCGATTGGTTCTAGCATTTTAAGTTACTGGAATTTGCCAAGGTCTCGCGTATGGACAGGCAACTGGTCCTGACTGGCATTTGGTTCTCGGAGAGCACCTTTTTGGATCAGAAATCAGCTGCCTGAAAACATTTCTGAGGAAACAATTATTCTCTTGAGCCTTCCTGGAACAACTGGGGCGTTCCACTGTGGCAAAAGGGATAGAGGACTCTCTGCTTTCCAGGGTTTGAAATATTCCAGATGCTGGATTTAATGTAACAAAGGGATTAAAGACAGACAGAATGGCGAAGAAAACACACAAGGCACATGCAGTTGTATAAGTGGACGAAATTGGAACAGTATCAATTCAGATCTGAGTTCCAGGAACGCCTGAGGAAAGGTTAATAGATGCGACTCCAAGGATCACCGTGCAGCAAATTACCCAGAGTGAAGAGGCAGTGTTTTTGAAATTTCGCATGAAGAAAATAGTTGCGTAGGATTGGAATTCCCTCCATCTGGGACATTTCTGGAATATAAATTCCAAATCCACAGACGTGTCGACTTGGAACTATAAAAATACCAAAAGCCAAGCCGCAGCCAATAGCACAGGCCTGGGCAGCAAGGGGTTAATTCCGACACTTTAGCCAAAACAGTGGCACATCCGAAGGGTTTGGACATTGACTGATTTCTGCCAGGGGACCAGGGAAATGGCATTAACCGCCATCGACTAAAGCAATGAAGAACCTGATTGCCCAATATATTGGCGCTAAGGGCGGCAGAGACCTGGTGGTATTTTCACTGGCAGAGATCCAGGTTAATCCTCTGGGGACCCCGGGTTCGAATCCCGCACTGGCAAATGGTGAAATTGGAATCCAGTAAAATCTGGAATTGAGAAGATGACCATGAAACCATTGCCGACTGTTGTTAAAACCCATCTGGTTCACAGGTCCCGCTTCAGGGAAGAAAATCGGTCATCCTTACCTGGTCTGGCCTACATGTAACCGTGGCTCCAGATCCTCAGCCACATGGTTAACTCTGAAATAACCCAGCAATGGGAATAGGCGATAAATACTGCTCCCATGAATGAATTAAAAAACATTAACCTGGAGCCTGGTGCTATTATTGTATTACCTCAAGCAGCAAGAGAACTGTTCATAGATTTTCCCCTGGAAAATCCCGCATTGTTTCAACCAGCACAAGATGATGACATTTGTCTGGACTATGTGTGGAATGTGCTAACTACATTGCAACAACAAGAAATACATTTGAGATGTCTGAATTATTATAAAAAGGAGAGGACATCAGGGCCGGCCAGGGAAGGTTGTGTAATGATTTCATAGAATTTACAGTGCACAAGGAGGCCATTCGGCCCATCGAGTCTGCACCGGCTCTTGGAAAGGGCACCCTACCCAAGCCCACACCTCCACCCTATCTCCATAACCCCACCTAACATTAAGGGCAATTTTGGACACTAGGGGCAATTTAGCATGGCCAATTCACCTAACCTGCACATCTTTGGACTGTGGGAGGAAACCGGAGCACACACGGGGAGAACGTGCAGATTCAGCACGGACAGTGACCCAAGCCGGGAATCGAACCTAGGACCCCGGAGCTGTGAAGCAACTGTGCTAACCACTATGCTACCGTGCTGCCCGTGAATGAGGACAGGTTGTTTTAATTTTGGGGGTTTTCCTGTCTTATTTTGCTCATCATAGAAGTATCTGTTTTAGGGACATAACTGGGTTTAATAAAGCAGCAAAATCTTGGTTGAACCAAATGCCGTGTCTGTGCAATTTTGTTCTTCACAAATCCTAAAGTTCAAGAACTGTTCAAAAAGGTGACAACCGAAACCTTTACAGCTGTGATAAAATGGGTGATGATGATGCAGGGCGGCATGGTGACACAGTGGTTAGCACTGCTGCCACACAGTGTCAGGGGCCCGGGTTCAATTCCGACTGTGTGGAGTTTTCACATTCTCCTCGTGTGTGCGTGGGTTTCCTCCCACTGTCCAAAGATGTGCAGGTGAGGTGGATTGGCCATGATAAATTGCCCCTCAGTATTCAAAGGTTTCGGGGATAGGGCAGGGGTCTGGGTCCAGGTAGGGTGCCCTTTCAGAGGGTCAGTGCAGACTTAATGGGTCGAATGGCCTCCTTCTATGATTTTATGATGAGGATTAACAGGTCGTAGTGGTTGTAGGGAGCTTTAATGCTGTGATGAATACAAGTAACAGACTTGTTTACTTGTGCAGTCAGGTGCTAGTGCATGCGTTTCAAAGGTATGTCAGATAGATTGGCTTAAGTGATACCTTGATTCGCCAAGTCCTTTAAAAAAATGTTTTTAATGGATGTGGGCGTCACTGCTTAAGCCAGCATTTATTGCCCATCCCTAGTTGCTCTTCAGAAGGTGGTGAGTTGCCTTCTTGATCCACTGCAGTCCTTGAGGTGTAGGTACATCCACATTGCTGTTCGGGAGGGAGCTCTAGGATGTTTCCCCAGTGACAGTGAGTGAATGGCGATATATTTCCAAGGCATGGTGTTGAGTGATCTGTTGGGGAACCTTCAGATGGGGGGGGGTTCCCAGGCTTGTTCTTCTAGATGGTAGCGGTCATGGGTTTGGAAGGTGCTGTCTAAGGAACATAGAACAAACAGTGCAGAAGGAGGCCATTTGGCGCATCTAGACTGCACCAACCCACTTAAGCCCTCACTTCCACCCTATCCCCGTAACCCAATAACCCCTCCTAACCTTTTTGGTCACTAAGGGCAATTTATCATGGCCAATCCAGCTAACCTGCACGTCTTTGGACTGTGGGAGGAAACTGGAGCACCCGGAGGAAACCCACGCAGACACGGGGAGAATATGCAGACTCTGCACAGACAGTGACCCAGCGGGGAATCGAACCTGGGACCCTGGCGCTGTGAAGCCACAGCGCTAATCACTTGTGTTACCGTGCTGCCTACTACCTTAATGAGTAGTGATAACTGACGCAAAGTCAAGGGATATAAATGCACTAGTTGCTTTAGGTGAGGGGGTGACTACATGTGAGGCCACTTGAGGGGTAGTCCCGTGTAAACTAGTTGGAAAAGGCCATTTTATAAATACTGGTCTAAGTTCTACTCAGGTATTTATGCTGTTGAGTAAATGTGGAAGGCAATTTGGAATGAGTTAATTGTGACACTATTGAACCCCCTTAAAGTCTGGCATTTCTCACCAGTGTTGGGCATAAATAAGTGGCATCAGGTGATAGGGTAAGAACGGAGAGTACTAAATAAATTGCCCTAAAGTTACGCAGGCAATTTTCTCACCCTACCTGTCAATGGTCAAAGACGCTGCTTAGGGATGCTGGGAAAGTTGATGAGTGTACAAGGCTAATGGAAGACAGTATTGACAGTGGTGAAATCTGTAAGAAGTATGGAAAGATGATTCATGTCCTGTTTGACATGTGACTTTAATAAGGTGCTTTCCATAGATCCATAAATATGGGATAAAAGGTTTTGTTGCTGCGCCTATAAAATATATTTTGTTGCTGGGCCTATAAAATATATTCCTCTACTAATATGTAGTCAGGACGAGGAAGTTACTGCATATAAACTTACAGAAAATGGATAGGGGGGGATGAGGCGAAACAAAGGTATTCATGGCCAGAATGGTCATTTTTGGTGAGGTCAGTCTTGCTGAAAATCGGTGATATTCAACTAAAATCAGACCCTGCAAAGTATCCTCTTGATGCAGGTTAATGATTTCTTATAGTACTGTGAACTTTGAGAAATTGCTCATTAATAAGATTCGTGGGGAATTTCAAACTCCTAAGTTAGGCTTGAGAGACTTTGAAGTATATTGGTTTAAATGTGAAGCATAGTGAGTCTGGTCTAACTCAAAATGGGATTGTAAATTTAGGGAATGTTACTCCCATCCCAGGGGCGGAATTCTCCGCTCCCGCGATAAATATGGAAGTCCGTCGTGAACTCGGCCGAGTTTCACGACGGCCTCGGAGGCCGCTCCTCTCACCTTATTCACCCCCACCCGGGGGGCTAGGAGCGGTGCTCCGTAACTCTCGGCCGCCAGGCCTTGACGCTTGCATCAAGGCGGCGCGCTAAGAATGACGCGACGGCGGCGCCTAAGTGACGTCAACCGTGCATGCGCAGGTTGGCCGGCTCCAACCCGCGCATGCGCAGCTGACATCACGCCGGCTGACGGCTCAAACCCGCGCATGCGCGGTTGCCGTCTTCCCCTCCGCTGCCCCGCAAGACGTGGTGGCTTGATCTTGCGGGGCGGCGGAGGGGAAAGAGTGCGTCGCTTTGAGACGCCGGACCGACGATCGGTGGGCACCGATCGCGGGCCAGTCCCCTCCCGAGCACGGCTGTGGTGCTCACTCCCCTCTCCGCCCCCCACAAGCTTCAAACGGCACTTTGGCGCCCATGTTCACGACGGCAGCGACCAGGTGTGGTTGCCGCCGTCGTGAATCGGTTGGGAACGGCAGATCGCGCGGCCCATCCGGGCCGGAGAATCGCCGGTCGCCGTGAAAAACAGCGAGCGGCGATTCTTCCGAGCGGGGGGGTGGGAGAATCGCGGGGGGCGCCAGGGGGGCGTATCGTTAGTCGCCCGGCCCTCCCGCGATTCTCCCAACCGGCGTGAGGAGCGGAGAATCACGCCCCAGTTACTTGGTCAGCACAGAAAGAAGAGACAGAGCAACTGATTGGTCAGTTATTCGTTTTCACGGGATGTGTACTTCGCTGGCTAGGCCAGCATTTGTTGCCCATCCCTAATTGCCCTTGAGAAGGCGATGGTGAGCTGGTTGTGCGATACGATTAGACCAGATATTAACTCTAGTGTGTGGCCGTCGTTACGACACACTGGCCGAATACACGGGCAATTCCAGCCCGAAATCGCACCAAAATTGAATTAACCAATAACTCTTTGAAAAATACCCGAAGTCTTTGGCCCTTGGCTGCCCAATCATTACCGTCACCACACAATCAGCGGAATTCTCCGTCGGCAGGATCCTCCGGTCTGCCGGCAGTGCACTCACGCCCACAGGTTTCCCGATGGCATGGGGTGGCCACAATGGGAAACCCCATTGGCCGGGTGCGGGAACGCAGAGTCCCTTTGCCAGTGGGGGCGTGCCAGAAAATGTGGCATGCGGACAGGAGAATCCCGCCCAATTACTTTTGATTTATAAAAAGAACTAGAATGAAATATGCAGCAAATACAACTGGGTACCTATTATCTAATTCCTAACCCCACACTTTAACGTGCCCCCACCCTCTACACACACAGAACAGACAAACACAGTGGGGAGGAGAGGGGTGAAAATAATAAGTAAAAGGAAAACGAGTCTATGTTTCAGATGGTTGTCTTTAAGCAGGCCTTCCTTCAAAGTAAGCTTTCAGATCCAGGTCTGTTTGCAACCTAGGTTCATTCATTCAAGTTCTCTGCAAGTTCAGAAATACATCAACTCAGTCTTTCTAGAGACACAGAAGAGAGGGAGTGTGTCCTTGTCCCTGCGCATCCAGGTCGCAACTCAGCTTTCCTTAGGTCTCTGCAAATCATCCCACTCAGACAGGATCCAATCACCACCTGTTGCCAGGCAGGATACGGCCTTTTGGCCAATTCATTGGCTACCAGCCAACCAATCGAACCGAGTCCCTCCCCATCTCCTGGGTGCCGAGAAATCTGAGTTCTCCTGTTCGAACAACCAGCACCATATGCTATTTTGCAACTTCTTGAATGCCTCATTCTCTCTCCTTAAAGATACATGTCCATTCAGCATTCATGGACCTTCAATGATAATAGCAAAAATAAAGAAAGGGCAAATAAAGGAATCAGCAGGAGGGACCCGTACACCATTCGGTATTTGGACCATAAGACCATAAAACATAGGAGCAGAATTGGACCACTCGGCCCATCGAGTCTGCGCCGCCATTCAATCATTGCTGATATTTTTGTCATCCCCATTCTTCTGCCTTCTCCACATAACCCCGATCCCCTTATTAATAAAAAACCTATCTAACTCTTACAGACACTCAATGATGTGGCCTCCACAACCTTCTGTGGCAAAGAGGTCCACCACCCTCTGGCTGAAGAAATTCCTCCTCATCTTTGTTTTAAAGGATCGTCCCTTTAGTCTGAGATTGTGTCCTCTGGTTCCAGTTTTTCCCACAAGTGGAAACATCCACTCCACGTCCACTCTATCCAGGCCTCGCAGTATCCTGTGAGTTTCAATAAGATCCCCCTCATCTTTCTAAACTCTCTTGAGTACCGACCCAGAGTCCTCAACCATTCCTCATATGACAAGCTGTTCATTCCAGGGATCATTCTTGTGAACCTCCTCTGGACCCTTTCCAAGGCCAGCACATTCTTCCTTAGATATGGGGCCCAAAACTGCTCACAATATTCCAAATGGGGTCTGGCCAGAGCCTTATACAGCCTCAGAGGTACATCCCTGGTCTTGTATTCTAGTCCTTGCGACATGAATGCTAACATTGCATTTGCCTTCTTAACTGCTGAGTGATCCTGCACGTTAACCTTAAGAGAATCGTGAACAAGGACTCCCAAGTCCCTCTGTGCTTCTGATTTCCTAAGCATCTCCCCATTTAGAAATTTGTCTATGCCTCCATTTCTCCTTCCAAAGTGCATAACCTCACACTTTTCCACATTGTATTCCATCTGCCTCTTCTTTGCCCACTCTCCTAGCCTGTCCAAGTCCTTCTGACGCCCGCCTGCTTCCTCAATACTACCTGTCCCTCTACAGATCTTTGTGTCATCTGCAAACTTAGCAACAGTGCCTTCAGTTCCTTCCTCCAGATCATTACTGTGTATTGTGAAAGGTTGTGGTCCCAGCACAGACCCCTGAGGCACATATGGATGTAGAGAACGTTTTACGACCAACCAAAACGTAATCTGGATAAATGCTCACTTAAGCTCCTATCGTTAAGTGACCCAATGAAACATGAACCTAGTTATCTTTACTGATGCTTCACTTGCTAATCTTCCCGATGGATTTTTTAGTGCAGCAGGATCTTGTGGTCCTGCGATCCTGCTACAATACTCCAAATGGGGTCTGACCAGAGCCTTATACAGCCTCAGAAGTAGATCCCTGGTCTTGTATTCTAGCCCTGTGGCGGATTCCCTGGTGGTGGGAAGGGTAAGCTACACAAAATGCCATGGACTTCGTTGGACCCGGAAGATTCCACCAGTGGGCAAAGACGAGGCACCTCTGCTGCGGAAAACATACGGGGGGGGGGGGGGGAATGATGATGATGATGAAAAATTTCCCCCCTTAATGTGGGAATGGGAAATGTCATCCCCTAGCTGGGGAATTTAAAAGTATTGTGAAAAGCGCTCTGGTTTCTGAAACACTGACTCTGGCGGAGGCAATGGATATTGCATTCCATTTGACAGCTGCCTTCTGTACAATGTGACACCGAATGTAATAAATATGTTGAGTGGTATGTAGCTAATCATTCAGTGTGGATTAGTGTATACTCTACAAAATGTGTGATTGAAGGAAGATTACAGATCATCCTTGCTGGCTTGAAACAAATGCTGGAAAGGAAATGGCTAATTTCAAGCCACCGAGAGCCAGCTTGTTTCACTAAAAGATGTGCAGGTATGAAGAAATTGTTTGGGGGTATTGGAGGAGGATGTTCCATACAGGGTATGCTATGAATTCTGATTTGAACATTCGGTGTGACCTAAAATCTGACTTCAAATCCCCCTCCTCCTACATAGATTGTACACCATAGGAATAGGCCATTCTGCCTCACACCATGTTGGTCTTTGTGCTCCACACAAGCCTACACTAATGATCTTGATCAGCATTACCTCATTTCCTATCACCCTCATCCACTTGTCTGACTCCCATTTAAGGCGTCTATGCTACTACGTCTCAATTACTTCGCCATGATGGCGCATCTCGCACGCGACGAGGAGGTAATGTCACGGGATTAATAATCCAGAGGCTCAGGCGAATGTTCTCGCAGGCACAGGTCTTCAAATCCCGCCATGGCAGCTGGTGAAATTTGAATTCAAATCATAATCTAGAATGGAAAAGTTGATCTCGGTAACGGTGACCATGAAACCATTGTTGATTTGCTGTTAAAAACCCATCTGGCTCATTAATGTCCCCTTGAGGGAAGGAAATCTGCCGTTCTTACCCGGTCTGGTTTACATGTGACTCCAGACCCACAACCCTCTGAAGTGGTGCGGCAAGCCCTTCAGTTCAAGGGCAATTAGGGATGGGCAAGAGATGGCAGCCTTTCCAGCGACACACGCACCCCATGACAGGCTACGTAAAAATACCTCAATAACATGACAAGCACTCTCTGGATAAAGAAGCTTCACTTGAGTTCTTTATTGGAGAGGCTTTGTATGTCTTCGCTGTGTGACATTTCCCTGGCTCCAGCAGCTCAAGATCCTTTGCTTTCAACACTGTTTTGAATTATATCTATTTACATTTACCCAACACATGCTCCCAATGTGTGTTAGCGCCTCTGAATCCAAATTAGGATCCAAAATCCAGAGATTTAGGCTTAATTTAAGTAGTTGCACCCATTAGATTGGCCCCGATTCAAAATTCTAATCCGATTCAAGAATATTCGAGCTAAAAGTCATTAGTTTATTAGAATTATCCACTGTACAGAAATGTATATTTTGTTGAAAATAAGGCAGCGCAGAATTTTAACTTGCCGAGGTCACGCAAAGCATTCGCTGGGCAAAGACCTGCCTGCTTGTCTAGGCGACCCCGTGCTAGTCAGAATGTGTGAGGCGCCTAGCTTTATGCGTACGTGCAGACATGCACACACAGCAGTTGCTGCTGCTTGAAGATGTCTGGAGCATGTCCAGTCGAGCAAACCAGTTCCTAATTTCCTCCTCTACTGTGGTCCATTCGTGTCAGTGCAATACATAGAACAGAGTCTGAGGGAGTTGTCAGGAAATTGGGAAAGAAACACAGCAGGGCTGATGTAAAGGCAGTGGGATTGGTCTGAAGGATGATGTAAAGATGAGAGGACTTTCTTTTAAATTCATTGGCGGGACGTGGGCGTCGCTGGTTCGGCCAGCAATTATTGCCCATCCCTAGTTGCCCTTCAGAAGGTGATGGTGAGCTGCCTTCTTGAACCGCTGCACTGAGATGTAAGTACACCCACAGTGCTGTTAGGGAGGGAGTTCCAGGATTCTGGCCCAACGGCAGTGAAGGAACGGCGATATATTTCCAAGTCAGGGTGGTGAGTGACTGGGGGAGGGGGGGTGGGAGGAGGGGGGGGGAAGCCTTCAAGTGGTGGGGTTCCCAGGTATCTGCTGCTCTTGTCCTTCTAGATGGCAGTTATGATTCTATATTTTTTTTGTTGACGGCCTTCCGTGGTGAGATTGTTACTCTGGTCTCTGGATTATTAGTCCAGTGACAATAACACTACGCCACTGCCTCCCATGCCCTACCCCCAACCATCTCGGGGTTTGCAATGACCTGGGAAACCCCCCCAGGTGCCGTTACGCCTCGTCCATGTTTGTGTGGCCAGTACTAAACAGCGCCTAGCCCAGGCCTCCCTGAGCAGGCCGTTACTTCCCGGGCACCGGGAGAATCCCGGGTAGACATATTTAAATGAGCAGCGTCTCATTTAAATATGCAAATCTGGATCTCGCCCAGCAAGATGCTGATGAATCTCGTGCAACGTCTCAAATCTTCCGAGAGGCCTCTTGCGAGATGCAAGGGCCTCGTCGCATCACCAAGTTGGGCTCAATGAAGCCGGTAAATCGCGCCGAAGGTCTATATGGTTTGCCAGCTTGTATCATGGTGGCCATTTGATACAACAGATAATGGAGTTGCCAACCAACCATTGTGTCACTTATACTTGTCGTAGTCATACTCATAATGGTTTACAGGACAAAAAGAGGCCCTTCGGCCCATCCCTTTCAAGGAGGCCATCAAACACCTATCTATTCTAATCCCATTTTCCAGCACTTGGTCCATAGCCTTGCATGCTGTGGTGTTTCAAGTGCTTATCTAAATGCTTCTTAAATGTGAGGGTTGCCGCCCCTACCACCCTTTCAGGCAGTGAGTTCACCTCACAAACCCTCTAATCCCCCTGCACCTTAATCGTAAACTTTTGCCGCCTGGCTTCACTCACACCCAACTTCAGAAATTAGATAGGTGTCTTTTCCATTAAATAAAACGTCACAATAAAAGTTTACTGAGCGAATTCTCATTTGTATTGCGGAATGGTGAACTTTGTGGCCGGAACAACACTGAGTAAGCTGGCTGTTTCGAGCCATTCTGCGGTGGTGCTGACGGACACAGACACACGCCCACGACCTCAGTGAGTCCTGCTTCTTAACACATTCCACACGAACCTCTGACACTGCAAGTGACGGAGACTTGTGGCTGCAAGTATCCAGCCGCGTGCTTTATTCCTTTGGGTGGCTTGTTACTCTTTGTTCCAAAATATGTTTTGTTGAAATTTGTTTCACGCCAAAGTACAAAAGGTCAAGTAAAATATTTGAACTTGTGAGTAGTTACCTTCGTCCAGAAATGTGTCAGCATCGTTGTTTGCTCGAACGGGTTTTTAACCCACTCTTTCTCGTATTGAAAGCACGATACCTCAGTCCGGTTGCAAGGTTTTTCCCCCCCACTTTCAGTCCACCCACGAAGGTTATGTCCCCACTGCACTCTCAGCTTTTGATTTTACCAGTTCTTTAGGCACAGGCTGGGAAGCAATGGGGCCAGTGAAATGGGGAAGAGGTTAGAGAAAATAGAAACATGGCAATCATTCTTTCTGAATCTACCCTGTCTAATCCTGTTAGAATTTTGTAAGTTTCTATGAGATCCCCTCTCACTCTTCTAAAGTCCAATGAATATAATTCTAACTGACTTGAGTCTCTCCTCATATGACAGTCACGCCATCCCAGGAATCAGTCTGGTAAACCTTTGCTGCACTCCCTCCATAGCAAGAACATCTTAACATAGAAATACAGTGCAGAAGGAGGCCATTCGGCCCATTGAATCTGCCAACCCAATTAAGCCCTCACTTCCACCCTATCCCCGTAACCCAATAACCCGTCCTAACCTTTTTGGTCACTAAGGGCAATTTATCACGGCCAATCCATCTAACCTGCACGTCTTTGGATTGTTGGAGGAAACCGGAGCACCCGGAGGAAACCCACGCAGACACGGGGAGAACGTGCAGACTCCAAGCAGACAGTGACCCAGCGGGGAATCGAACCTGGGACCCTGGCACTGTGAAGCCACAGTGCTATCCACTTGTGCTACCGTGCTGCCCATCTTTCCTCAGGTAAGGACACCAAAACTGCTCACAATATTCCAGATGTGGCCTCACCAATGCCCTTTCATGAAGGCCCAGCCTTCTTAACCTTGCCCCTCACCTGAGGTGTAGTGATCCTCAGGTTAGTCCACCTGCAGTCAGAAGAGGAAAAGCACTCTATGGTCACCTAGGACTATGGCGAGTTTACTTTACAATTACAGGTTTGAATACCCTTCCCCTTCCTGCTGCCATAGCATTTTACCAGCAATGAGGAAGGTAGAGAAACCTCCAGCCTTGTGGCCAACTGTGCCACTTAAATGGCACATTAAGGGCTTCCACCTACTGCGCTGACATTTTTACCAGTGACGGGTGTTCCCCTCCAGGTGAACCCTGGCGACATCTTGTGGGCACAGGAGGGGTGGGTGGAATCCTCCCTGTAGGGCACTCTCTGGCCTATGGAAGGGCCCCCAGCAACAATGGTCACACCCACAGCAACAATGGCATTCCTCCCCCACACTCACCAACACCGCATTCCCAATCCCCTATCCCAGAGCCTCCCTGATTGGCTCCAGCAATCCTAGATCCCATTCACCTGCCTATGAAGATGGTGTCCATCATTGCCCAGTCACAGCTGACTATGAGGATGGTGTCCATCACTGCCCAGTCACAGCTGACTATGAAGATGGTGTCCATCATTGCGCAGTCACAGCTGACTATGAAGATGGTGTCCATCACTGCCCAGTCTCAGCTGACTATGAGGATGGTGTCCATCATTGCGCAGTCACAGCTGACTATGAAGATGGTGTCCATCATTGCCCAGTCACAGCTGACTATGAGGATGGTGTCCATCACTGCGCAGTCACAGCTGACTATGAGGATGGTGTCCATCACTGCCCAGTCTCAGCTGACTATGAGGATGGTGTCCATCACTGCGCAGTCACAGCTGACTATGAAGATGGTGTCCATCATTGCCCAGTCACAGCTGACTATGAGGATGGTGTCCATCACTGCGCAGTCACAGCTGACTATGAGGATGGTGTCCATCACTGCCCAGTCTCAGCTGACTATGAGGATGGTGTCCATCATTGCCCAGTCACAGCTGACTATGAAGATGGTGTCCATCATTGCCCAGTCACAGCTGACTATGAAGATGGTGTCCATCATTGCGCAGTCACAGCTGACTATGAGGATGGTGTCCATCACTGCGCAGTCACAGCTGACTATGAGGATGGTGTCCATCATTGCCCAGTCACAGCTGACTATGAGGATGGTGTCCATCACTGCGCAGTCACAGCTGACTATGAAGATGGTGTCCATCACTGCCCAGTCACAGCTGACTATGAGGATGGTGTCCATCATTGCGCAGTCACAGCTGACTATGAGGATGGTGTCCATCATTGCGCAGTCACAGCTGACTATGAGGATGGTGTCCATCATTGCCCAGTCACAGCTGACTATGAGGATGGTGTCCATCATTGCGCAGTCACAGCTGACTATGAAGATGGTGTCCATCACTGCGCAGTCACAGCTGACTATGAGGATGGTGTCCATCACTGCGCAGTCACAGCTGACTATGAGGATGGTGTCCATCATTGCGCAGTCACAGCTGACTATGAAGATGGTGTCCATCACTGCCCAGTCACAGCTGACTATGAAGATGGTGTCCATCACTGCGCAGTCACAGCTGACTATGAGGATGGTGTCCATCATTGCGCAGTCTTAGCTGACTATGAGGATGGTGTCCATCACTGCGCAGTCACAGCTGACTATGAGGATGGTGTCCATCACTGCGCAGTCACAGCTGACTATGAGGATGGTGTCCATCATTGCGCAGTCTCAGCTGACTATGAGGATGGTGTCCATCACTGCGCAGTCTTAGCTGACTATGAGGATGGTGTCCATCACTGCCCAATCTCAGCTGACTATGAAGATGGTGTCCATCATTGCGCAGTCTCAGCTGACTATGAGGATGGTGTCCATCATTGCGCAGTCACAGCTGACTATGAGGATGGTGTCCATCATTGCCCAGTCACAGCTGACTATGAGGATGGTGTCCATCATTGCGCAGTCACAGCTGACTGTGAAGATGGTGTCCATCATTGCCCAGTCACAGCTGACTATGAGGATGGTGTCCATCATTGCGCAGTCTCAGCTGACTATGAGGATGGTGTCCATCACTGCCCAGTCTCAGTTGAGTCCAGTCTTAGCAGTGCCCACTACTCCAACTGGCTGGAAGCTCTTGGGGATGGGTTTCTGTCTGTTAAAGTCACTGGAGCCCTGGGCAACTAATCTGTTGCTCAATGGGCCAAAAGAGCGGTGAGAAAGTCCTCCAAATGGCCATTGCAGGGTTGGACCTTGCTTTCTGACCCATTATCAGGACCGCTGTCATCCTGACTGAATCCAGATGGCAATCCATTTATGTACATGTAAAGTTTCAGTTTCTGCTTTCGCTGGATTGTGGAATTCCACTCTCTAAGTGTTGGAAGCATCTGCAATCAACATGAAACTTAACTTCTTTCCTCACTTTGAAACCAGTACTTCCAATCATTGGCTTACACTTGGGTCTGTCTGTTCATTCGTCAACTCTTTGCTGGCTTCTCCTGTGATGATTCATTGGGTAAAAGTACCAAATGGTATACTGGCTGAAAGTGTTGCTGGAAGAAGATTTAACAGTAACTCTTGAAAGGGAATTAGATAAGTACCTGGAAAGGGAAAATATGCATCAACATGAAGGAAAGGGGGAATGGGATTAATTGGACTGAAGAGCCAGCATGGACGTGATGCACAGAATGGCCTCTTTATCTGCTGTTTGATTCAATGGTAGGTTGAAGAGAGCCTGGAGTCACACGTAGGCCAGACCAGGTAAGGACAGCACAATTCCTGCCCTAAAGGGACCCTGGTGAGTCAGGTGGGTTTTTAGGCCCATCAATGATAGCGACTGAGACTAACTTTCTAATTCTAGATTTATTAATTGGATTTAAATTCCACCAGCTGCCAAGATGAGATTCAAACACATCTCCCCAGAACGTTAGCCTAGGCCTCTGGCTTTAGGCCCGTCACTTAATTTGTGACCTCCAGCTGCCACTGCCTCCCTCTTGGGGGGTGCAGAGGAGATTGACCAGAATGGTTCCAGAGGTAAGGGATTTTAGTTACAACGTTAGGTCGGAGAAGCTAGGTTTTCCCTCCTTGGAGTAAAGAGATTGAGGGCAGATTTGATTGTGGCGCACCAGATTGACAGATTTAAACAAGGAAGACAGGGAAAAGCTGTTCCTATTAGCTGATTGTACAAGGGTTAGGGCAAGGTTCTTTAATCTGTGGGTCGCGGCCGGGTGTTGGGAGGGCTGCGTTCCCGACCGGCTTCTAAATTTAGAATGCTGGCCGTAACTGGCTTTTGAACGCAATCGATACAGCCTTCCCACCCGGAGCGCTGACAGGGAGCGGGACATGGGTCTAGCACATACATTGCTGCCCTGTATGTCCGTGCTTTTGGCTCAAAGTCACATAGGAGAGATTCCTCCATTTTCTGTGACCCCGATTCTATTTGAGGACAAATGGAGGCTCTCTCCTGCACCACTTTCACTCTTGTTGCCATAGTCACTGCACCGTTGCCTTTCCTCCCCCTCCCCCGCTAGGTTTTCTTCAAACCCAGTGGCGGTCTCCTCCATTAGGATTCGGAAACAGTTTCAACAGCATTTTAAGCTCCTTTCCCTGCCTTCAGTAGCTCCTCTTTGCAGCAATCACCTTTTCTAACTTTCCGGTATGGACCCAACATTTCAATCTTGGGAAGTGAAGAGTCTGGAGTGTTTTGAGGGCCAGTTCGTGGACGGGAGGTTGGCCAGGTTTAAGGCGGCAGCTGATAAATTCCAGTTGCCCAAGACCAGCCTTTTTCGGTATTTTCAAATTTGCGTCATCTTTTCTTTTCTTTGGTACCACCTTCTTTCTTGATGAGGAGGATTCAGCCTGGCGAGGGGCCTATTTCAGACTTATATGGATTCTAGAGATCGGGCAAAATGGGGAAGTGAATTGGCTCCTATTCTTACCAGTGAGGTTTGGAGTGAGGCCCTTCACGGGGTCAATTCCACATCCTCATATGCTCGGCTGAACCTAATTCAGTTTAAGACGTTACACAGGACACCCTTGATCACTGAAAGGTTTTCCCCAAATGTTGAGGATAGATGTGATCACTGTTCTCTTGTCCCGGCCAGTCACATGCATATGTCCTGGTGCTGCCCCATGCTTGAAGGCTTCTGGGCTTCCTTCTTTAATATCATGTCAGAGATACTCCATGTGGATTTAAACTCAGGTCTGCTGGTGGCCTTATTTGGAGGGTCGGATTTGCCGGTGATTCAGTCTGGGGTAGAGGTGGACATTGTCGCGATTAAGGATGCACCTATGAATCAAATTAATTCAGTCCATTCACCTTGAATTGTGGTCATGGGGTGACAGGACCACTCAAGTTGATCAAAGAGAAATTGGTGAGTCAGTGTTCGGAGACTACGTTCTTGGACTGTGTGTCATACTTTAGGGAGAGTTAGGGGAGGGTCGACCCGGGGCGAGCAGGGAACAGGACATGGCTAATCGGCAGGGGAAGGGGGCGGGTCGTCCCGCGACCCGGCTGATCACTTGGAACGTGAGGGGGTTGAATGGGCCGGTCAAGAGATCAAGGGTATTCTCACACCTGAAGGGACTGAAGGCTGATGTAGCAATGTTACAGGAGACCCATTTGAAGGTAGTGGACCAGGTTCGCCTGAGAAGGGGGTGGGTGGGACAGGTGTTCCACTCTGGATTGGACGCAAAGAACCGGGGGGTAGCGATTCTGGTGGGAAAGAGGGTGTCGTTCGTGGCGGAGGAGGTGGTGGCGGATAAGGAGGGTAGGTATGTGATGGTGAAGGGTAAGCTGCAGGGGGAGAAAGTGGTGATGGTCAACGTATATGCCCCGAACTGGGATGACGCGGGTTTTATGAGGCGCCTATTGGGCCTCATTCCGGGACTGGAGGCAGGGGGCTTGATCATGGGGGGGGACTTTAACACAGTGCTGGACCCCGGGCTAGACAGATCGAGCTCAAGGACCAATAGGAGGCCGGCAGCGGCAGAAGTGCTGAGGGGGTACATGGAGCAGATGGGAGGAGTAGACCCATGGAGGTTTGGTAGGCCGAGGGCGAGGGAGTATTCCTTTTTCTCCCACGTCCATAGAGTGTACTCCAGAATCGATTTCTTCGTGTTGAGCAGGGGGCTGATCCCGAGGGTACGGGAAGCTGAGTACTCGGCCATTGCGATCTCTGATCATGCACCGCATTGGGTGGATGTGGAAATGGGGGAGGCGCGGGACCAGCGCCCGCTGTGGCGGCTGGATGTGGGGCTGTTAGCGGACGACGAGGTGTGTAAAAGGGTCCGGAAGAGCATTGAGAGCTATCTGGACTTGAATGACACGGGTGAGGTGCAGGTGGGGATGGTCTGGGAGGCCCTGAAGGCAGTGATCAGGGGAGAGCTGATCTCCATAAGGGCGCACAGAGAAAGAAAGGAGAGGCAGGAGAGGGAGAGGCTGGTGGGGGAGCTATTGGAAGTGGATAGGAGATATGCGGAGGCACCAGAGGAGGGGCTGCTGGGAGAACGGCGCAGCCTGCAGGTCAAGTTCGACCTGCTGACCACCAGGAAGGCAGAGACGCAGTGGAGAAGGGCACAGGGCGCGGTCTATGAGTATGGGGAAAAGGCGAGCAGGATGCTGGCACACCAGCTTCGCAAACGAGATGCGGCTAGGGAGATTGGGGGAGTGAAGGAGAGGGGCGGGAAGGTAGTGCAGAAGGGGCAAGAAGTGAACGGGGTCTTCAGGGATTTTTACAAGGAGTTGTATCGGTCTGAGCCGCCGACGAGGAGAGGGGGAATGGAGGACTTCCTAAACAAATTGAGGTTCCCAAGGGTCCAGGAGGGGCTGGTAGAAGGGCTGGGGGCGCCAATAGGGCTAGAGGAGCTAGTCAAGGGAATAGGTCAGATGCAAGCGGGGAAGGCGCCGGGGCCAGATGGGTTCCCGGTGGAATTCTATAAGAAAAATGTGGACTTGGTGGGACCGGTACTGGTACGAGCCTTTAATGAGGCGCGAGAGGGGGGGGGTTCTGCCCCCGACAATGTCGCAGGCTCTGATCTCCCTGATATTGAAGCGGGATAAAGACCCCGTGCAGTGCGGGACCTACAGGCCTATCTCGCTTCTGAACGTGGATGCCAAGTTGCTGGCAAAGATCCTGGCAGCTAGAATAGAGGATTGTGTGCCAGGGGTAATCCATGAGGACCAGACGGGGTTCGTGAAGGGGCGGCAGCTCAACACGAACGTGCGGAGATTGCTGAATGTAATTATGATGCCGGCAGTGGAGGGGGAGGCTGAGATAGTGGTAGCGCTGGACGCGGAGAAGGCATTCGATAGGGTGGAGTGGGGGTACCTGTGGGAGACGTTGGAACGGTTTGGGTTTGGGGAAGGGTTTATTAAGTGGGTGAAGTTGCTCTACTCGGCCCCGACGGCGAGTGTAGTGACAAACGGGAGGAGGTCGGAGTATTTCGGGCTCCACCGAGGGACCAGGCAGGGATGTCCCCTATCCCCCCTACTTTTCGCACTGGCGATTGAACCGTTGGCGATGGCACTGAGGGGTTCAGGGGGGTGGAGAGGACTGACTAGGGGAGGGGAGGAACATCGAGTATCGCTGTATGCGGATGATCTACTGCTGTACGTGGCAGACCCAGAAGGGGGAATGCCGGAGATAATGGAACTATTAGCAGAGTTTGGGGACTTTTCGGGGTACAAACTAAATTTGGGCAAAAGCGAGGGTTTTGTGATACACCCGGGGGACCAGGGAGAGGGTATTGGGAGACTCCCCTTCAAGCGAGCAGGAAAGAGCTTTAGGTACTTAGGGGTGCAGGTGGCAAGGAACTGGGGGACCCTCCACAAGTTGAACTTTTCCAGGCTGGTGGAACAGATGGAGGAGGAATTTAAGAGGTGGGACATGGTACCGTTGTCGCTGGCGGGGAGGGTGCAGTCAATCAAAATGACGGTCCTCCCAAGGTTCTTGTTTTTATTTCAGTGCTTGCCCATCTTCCTCCCTAGGGCCTTCTTCAAAAAGGTGACGAGTAGCATCATGAGCTACGTGTGGGCGCATGGCACCCCAAGGGTGAGGAGGGTCTTTTTGGAGCGGAGTAGGGACAGTGGAGGGCTGGCACTGCCCAATCTCTCGGGGTACTACTGGGCGGCAAATGTGTCAATGGTGCGCAAGTGGATGATGGAAGGGGAGGGGGCAGCTTGGAAACGAATGGAGAGGGCGTCCTGTGGCAACACAAGCCTGGGGGCCCTAGTAACGGCACCATGGCCGCTCCCCCCCACGAGGTACACCACGAGCCCGGTGGTGGCGGCCACCCTCAAGATATGGGGGCAGTGGAGGCGACATAGGGGGGAAATGGGAGGTCTGTTGGCGGCGCCAATAAGAGGGAACCATAGATTCATCCCGGGGAACATCGACGGGGGATTTCAGAGCTGGTACAGGGTGGGCATACGGCAGCTGAAGGACCTGTTTATAGAGGGGAGGTTTGCGAGCCTGGGAGGGCTGGAGGAGAAGTTTGAGCTCCCCCCGGGAAACATGTTCAGATATTTACAAGTGAAGGCATTTGCTAGGCGGCAGGTGGAGGGGTTTCCCCTGCTCCCCAGTAAGGGGGCGAGTGATAGGGTGCTCTCGGGGGTCTGGGTCGGAGGGGGGAAGATATCAGACATCTACAAGATAATGCAGGAGGCGGAAGCAGCATCAGGGGAGGAGCTGAAAGCCAAGTGGGAAGGGGAGCTGGGAGAGCAGATAGAAGACGGGACGTGGGCGGATGCACTGGAGAAGGTCAACTCTTCCTCCTCGTGTGCGAGACTGAGCCTCATTCAATTTAAGGTGCTGCATAGAGCTCACATGATGGGGACAAGGATGAGCCGGTTCTTTGGGGGTGAGGACAGGTGTGTCAGATGTCTGGGAAGCTCAGCGAACCATGTGCATATGTTCTGGGCATGTCCGGTGCTGGAAGGGTTCTGGAAGGGGGTGGCAAGGACGGTGTCGAAGGTGGTGGGGTCCAGGGTCAAACCAGGATGGGGGCTTGCGATCTTTGGGGTCGGGGTAGAACCGGGGGTACAGGAGGCCAGGGAGGCCGGAATACTGGCCTTTGCGTCCCTAGTGGCTTGACGAAGGATATTAATTCAATGGAAGGACGCGAGGCCTCCAAGCGTTGAAACTTGGATTAACGATATGGCTAGCTATATTCAGCTAGAAAGGATCAAATTTGCCCTGAGAGGGTCGGTACAGGGATTCGCCAGGCGGTGGCAACCTTTCCTTGACTTTTTAGATCAGAGATAGACGTTCGGGGTCGTGGCAGCAGCAACCCGGGGGGGGGGGGGGGGGGGGGGGGGGGGCAGCAAGGGTCGTGGGGGGACATGCACGACTGTAACGCGGGCAAGTCTGCTCGCTGCTCATGTCTGAAACTGTAGGCTGCCTTGTTTGTTAAGGTTGCCTGGGGGGGGGGGGGGGGGGGGGACTGGTGCGCGCGAGAGGGCGGGCGAGGGAGGGACATTTGCCTAGAGGGATTGTGTTGTAAATAATTTAAAAATTAGTAGGGGTAAATGTCTGTATGGAAAAACTCTTTCAACAAAAATTATTTAAAAAAAAAAAAAAAAATACTTTAGGGAGAGTTTAAGCGGGCTGGTGAGTTGGCTAGGAAACATTTAAAATTGCTACAATTAGTAATAAAAAAAGAGAAGGATGAGAAATCAAAATTTCATAGTTTTGTTAGTGGGGAGAAGGTATTAGTATTGTTCGTAACGGTAGGTGAACCATTAAAAACAAGATTTAGTGAGCCTTATCAAATGGAAAGGAAATTGAGTGAGGTGAATTGTTTGATAAGAATGCCAGACAGAGTGTGTCATGTCAATATGCACAAAAGATACTTTAATAGAGGAGGAAAGAAGGAGGATTTGTGGTCAGTGTAGCTCAGGGAGAAGAGCGAAATCCAGACCATTCTGAATTTGACAGTCCTCAAATTAAATTGAATAATGAGGAAGTATTAATTGAGTTACCTTCCGGAGGAAAATCAAAATGATCTAAAAGAGATATTAGAGTCACACAGAGCTATATGTGCGAATAAATTGGGAAGTATGAAAGTAATTGTGCATGATGTAGATATAGGAAATGCTATTCCCATTAAACAACATCCATACTGGCTCAATCCCCTAAAGTTAGCACAGGTACAAACGGAGATGGCTGATTTATGTAAAGGCCAAACAGAGAACTCCTTGACAGAATTAATGAAGAGCTGAAGACTAGGGAGTGGCTGGTACTGGAGCTTCATCAAGCAGAAGGGATCAGTGATGGTGACACAGAAGAGCAAGCTAGCTTGAAAAGGGAGATTCTGGAGAAAACTTGAGATCCAGCAACAAATTGCACAGGAACTCCAGCTCACCAGCAGTCGGCTGCATGAGCTAGGAGAGGAGCGACCACAACTTCAACAAGGGAGGGAATTAATCACGAGACAACAGGTTGCAATGAAAGAAAATACAGGAACTGTGGAGTTCCTAGAGCAGTCAAATTCCTATCATGGTAGAGACACAGGAGGTGATAATACTCGTATTTGGTCAGGAGGGACAAATGAAGGACTGGAGCTACCTCACCATCTCAGAGAGAGCATCTTCATTGGTGGATACAAGATCCAGAGGCTGAAGAGCCTGTACAAAAGTAGCCAGAATATTCAGCAAACTTTCAGCATACAATGACTATTGTCTTGAACTGTCCGAATGCACCAGCTTTGACCAATTATTTTTGGCTATTCCCAACAGACCTCAAAGGAAGCAAAATACAAAACAATTTATAAATGGGAAAAACTGATGGTGAATGCTGCAGCATCGATCAATAACCTGTCTTACCATCAAGTGAAACCGTCTGCTGTCGGGGCCAGGCAACCACGTATAACTGAATTGTTGACGAAGCTTTTGACATGTAACAATATGGATGCAATCTTGGAAGCTGCCTGGGTCTTTGGATATGTCTCTCACTCTAATGTGTGGATACATTTATGATCACGAATGGAAGAAGTGAGAAGACGAAAGTGGACTATATTTACGAGATCTTTGCCTGTTTAAAAATGTAAAATGGTGTATCGTATATAAGCTGTATATAAAAGAAATGTAAACAGATGGCTTCATTTTTCTAAAACCCTTTTAATGTTATTAAAAGGGTTTTAGAAAAACGAAGCCATCTGCTTCCATTACTGGTTCATTTTATTAAGGGGGTGGTGGGGTGATTGGAAAATGTTAGCAAAACTGGATTATAAATGTAGTGGGCAATATCAGGGTTAAAAGTCTGGGGTTAGAATGTGTTTGTTTTGAAAGGATTTTGTTTTGCTTCCAGGAAGCAGCAGATGAAATTGACCAGGAATGTGTTTATCAGCCTGTGCCCATACATAGTGGTTGTTGCCTGGGGAAGTCCCCGGGGAGTTAATGTGCTTCTGCAGCCTGCAGAGACAATGGGGCGAATTCTCCATTTGAGAAGCTACGTGTTGACGCGAATGTTCGACGTGGACGAAGGTGATTCCAGTCACGGAGCAATTCGCGTCCCGTCAATGGGCTCGCACTCCAGCGCCACATAGAACTGCAATTCCAATGCATGCCGACACTCATCCCAGCCAAGATGGTGGCACCGGTTGCGCCGGAGCATGCTCACTGATGGGTCGGCTGGGGCCAGAGACCACTTGGGGGAGTGGCCTGGGGGGGGGGGGGGGGAGGTATCCATACGACTCATGGTGCTAAGTTCCCAATGGCCAGTCAGCAGCATGCACAGTCACATGGCTGCCGTTCAGGCAATGACAGTACGTGCCTGTTCACCCTGATCCCAAGGCCCACCTGCTAGCCACCCCTCCACTACTCTCCTTGGCCCTGGCAGATGTCCCCTTGATCAGTGGCACAACTGTCAGCACATTATAGCGATGTTAAGACATTGTTTGTACCCCCTCCCGCACCCTCAACAGCCACAGTACCTGTGTCCCGATTTGAAATACCACAAGAGAACCTCACTGTCGGTAATTCTTCTTGGGGGAGGCGTTGCATCACCGAAGGCCTGGAAAATGCCAGGTCGGGCCTCTTAATGATATGCCAATGGCCTATACTGTACAATGTACATGCCCATGTTGGCAGGTGGCATAGAAAGCATTCACACCACTGTTGTGGGGCGGGAGCATGGGATCCCGTTTGGCGCCCGGCGCCAACCTCAATTTTTGGTTGACGCCAAGTTTCCCACCCAACCGTGTTTCCCTATTCCAGCGTTGGCCGATGGAGAACCCCACCCAATGTGTTTTCAGCTTGGGGAGATGAAGTAATTGCTGGCTGGAGCTCCGAAAGGCAGAGAGCCAGTGCGTTTGGAGAAGCTTTGAGAGAGAGCGCGAGGAGCTGAGTGCTGATCTGCCTGACTCTGAGTCCACAATTCTTCTGAAGTAGGATAGTTAAATAAAAGAGTAATAATATTTTAAAGCAGAGCAGTCTTGTCTGAAGACAAAGAAGAGGCTGAAACAACCCAGTTGAAGCAGCTATTTGAAGATATTCAGCCAGAGTCTGAAAGGGTTCTAACCAGAGTCAGAATCTGTTCTGTAAAGCAAGTATTACTCTCTGACCTGCTGATTTGTAAACTGGATTGAGACTTGTATGTTTTTTTTCTTGTTGTTTAATGGGAAATTGTATAGTAGTGTTAAGGGATAATCGCATGTTGTTCTTTGTGGTGTGAAGTTAAAAACTTTAATATTATAGTTATAAGAAAGTTTTGTTTTAAAAATACAGAAGTCCTATTTTTTCATGCAATCGCTCCTGGAGAGAATCATTCTTTCCGCACAGTCTTAAAATAAACTAAAATATTGTGGTTTCGGGTCTGTATCCAAGTCACTATTGGGGTCTGCTCTTGGGTCATTAATTAAGGGGTTTAGGCTAGTTTTAGTCTTTAAGTTAATTGTGTGTTGTATTTGTTTTTAGTACTTTCATATTTGCTTGTGATTTTTTTTCTCTCATTCTTTTGTTCTGGTTTGTGTTGCTGATTCTTAAAAAATTCTAATAAACATACTTTAAAAAGAATGTAGCTGTGGGAATCGGTGGGTTTATAGTGAAAGCCTATCCTGCACAGAGTCTCGCTCTATGCAGACGACCTCCTTCTAGGGGAATTTGGCCGGTTATAAGCTAAATATGGGGGAAAATGAGATGTTTGCCGTCCAGGTTAGGGGGCAGGAGAGGCGATTGGGGGAGCTGCCATTTAGATTAGTAGGGGCAAGCTTTAGGTATCTAGGCATTCAAGTGGCGCGGGAATGGGACCAGCTGCATAAATTAAATCTGGCCCGGATAGTAGACCAAATGAAGGATGATTTTCGGAGATGGGATGCGCTCCCGTTGTCATTAGCTGGGAGGATGCAGACGGTGAAGATGACGGTCCTCCCGAGATTCCTGTTTGTGTTTCAATGTCTCCCCATCTTTATTCCGCGGTCCTTTTTTAAACGGGTCAACAAAGTGGTCTCTGGCTTTATTTGGGCGGGCAAGACCCCGTGGCTAAGGAAGGTAATGCTTGAGCAGAGTCAGGGAGAGGGCGGGCTGGTGCTGCCAAATTTTAGTAACTACTACTGGGCGGCGAATATAGCCATGATCAGGAAGTGGGTGGTGGGGGAGGGGTCGGTGTGGGAGCGTATGGAGGCGGCTTCATGCAAGGGCACCAGTTTGGGGGCGTGGGTAACTGCACCTCTGCCGTTCCCGCCGGCGCGGTACTCCACCAGCCCCGTGGTGGTGACGGCCCTGAGAGTCTGGGGCAATGGAGGAGACATGTGGGAGCAGATTGAGCATCGGTCTGGTCCCCAATCTGTAATAATCACTGGTTTGGTATGGATGGGGGGTTCCGGATATGGCTGAGAGCAGGGATTGAGAGGATGGGGGATATATTTATTGAGGGGATCTTTCCGAATTTGAGGGCGCTGATGTGTTATCTGTGTTGGTCTAACATCGACTGCAATTGGATGCAGTAAATGAGAAACAGGCTTCCGACACAGGAGATGGTCCAACAGTGTTTTATTGAACCTGTTGATTGCTGTACATCATCAGCTGTGGGTTGACACTCTATTAACCTAACTGATAACCTCCTACTGGCTTGACCAGACTAGCTCTCTATCACATGGTGCTGATGTTCATTGGCCTTTGCACTGTGACTATCTCCCTGGCCGTGTCCTGTGAGAGAGAGAGAGAGAGAGAGCCTTAATACCCTGTGGGCTTTATAGTGATGTTGTCCTGTCCGGTGATAGGTTGTTCTGTGTCGTGTGGCTATCTTCAGCTGCACACTCCCAGCTAGTGACAACGGGAGCGCGTCCCATCTCTGAAAATCGTCCTTCATTTGGTTATCCTCTGTGTCAATCACTGTCTGTCTGCATCTCATGATATACATGAGTGGATATTATGACAGGCGCTGGAGGAGAAGTTTGGGTTGGCGAGGGGAAACAAATTCAGGTATCTGCAGGTGCGGGACTTCCTACATAAACAGGTGCCAACCTTCCTGCTCCTACTGCTAAGGGGGATTCAGGACAGGGTAGCTTTCAGTGGGTGGGTGGGAGAAGGGAGCGTCTCGGACATTTACAAGGAACTTATGGGGTCAGAGGAGACGCCGACTGAGGAGCTGAAGCGCAAGTCCAAAGATGTGCAGGTTAGGTGGATTGGCCGTGATAAATTGCCCTTAGGGTCCAAATTTCCCTTAGTATTAGGTGGGGTTACTGGGTTACGGGGTTATGGGGATAGGGCTTGGGTAGGGTGCTCTTTCCAAGAACCGGTGCAGACTCGATGGGCCGAATGGCCTCCTTCTGCACTGTAAATTCTATGAACTTCTATGAAGTGGGAGGAGGAGCTGGGAGGAGAGATAGAGGATGGTCTATGAGCGGACGCGTTGAGTAGAATCAAGGCGTCCGCAACATGTGCCCCGAACAGGCGCCGGAATGTGGCGACTAGGGGCTTTTCACAGTAACTTCATTGAAGCCTACTTGTGACAATAAGCGATTTTCATTTCATATGCCAGGCTCAGCCTGATACAGTTTAAGGTCGTTCACCGGGCTCACATGACAGTGGCCCGGATGAGCAGATTCTTTGGGGTGGAAGACAGGTGTGTAAAATGTGCGGGAGGACCAGCGACCATGTCTACATGTTCTGGACATGTCCGAAGCTTAGGGGATTTTGGCAGGGGTTTGAAGATGTCATGCCCACGGTGTTAAAAACAAGGGTGGCGCTGAGTCCAGAGGTGGCGATCTTTGGGGTGTCGGAAGACCCGGGAATCCAGGAGGAGAAAGAGGCAGACGTTCTGGCCTTTGCTTCCCTGGTAGCCCGGAGACGGATACTATTAGCTTGGAGGGACTCAAAGTCCCTGAAGTCGGAGACCTGACTATCGGACATGGCTAGCTTTCTCTGTTTGGAGAAAATCAAGTTCGCCTTGAGAGGGTCACTGTTAGGGTTCACCCGGAGGTGGCAGCCGTTCATCGACTTCTTCGCGGAAAATTAATCGTCAGCAGAAGGGGGGTGGGGGGGTTAGTTTAGCTTAGAGTAGGGGGGTTAATAAAGGTGGGACCAGTAAGGAAGGGAGACGGCTTTTGCACGCTGTTTATAGTTTCATGTACATTGTTTATTGTGTTGTTGTTTTAATCAAAAAACCTCAATAAAATGTTTCTTTAAAAAAAAGAAGAGTCAGAATTAGAGGAGTACAGATATCACAGAGGGTTGGGGGACAGCAGAAGAGTTAGGAAGGGTGAGGTGATGGAGGCGTTTGAATTCAAGACGGGGACGACCCTCAAGACATTGCTTGACCATGGGTTGCTGTTCGTCAGTGAGCTCAGGGGTGATTGGGAAACGAGACATCCCGTGAGTTAAGACATGGGCACGAGAGTCTTGGATGACCTCGAGTTTACAGAGGGTAGAATGCGGGAGACCAGCGGAGGGCTTTGGAATAGTCACGTCTATAAGTAACAAAGGCAGTCAGGTGATGTTACAGAAAGATGGTGAAGAAGAAGAAGAACGTCCTCAGTCAAGAGGGGGGATTATATGATTGTTCTGACCAGTGCCCTGTGCAGACCCCAAGACCACAAGTTGAAATTTGGGAAAAGATTAAGGTTTGTTTCTTCAAGCATGGTCAGGCCGTCTTCTCCCCTCTCTCTGCGTTGGAGATCCTCCTGGCATCGTTTCTGGTCCTGATTTGGAATGACGCCCCTGTGAAGCTGAGGGAGCTCCCTGCCAGCTTGCCAATGACCCAGGTGCTGGAAAGATTCGCAGGGCCGGGAGACCACTTCTGTTGGTCTGGTCTGACCTTCATTCGAACAAGACACTTGAACTTAGCACAGCAGGGTCTAACAGTCAGCGTTGGTGTGCGCACATTCAATCAGAGTTCAAAACTTTGCTTCAATTGGCAAAGCTCCATCCCATATGTGCATGCTCCAGTCTCTGGAATGTGGGTTGGGAAGAGCCGAGCACAACACCAGACACATTTCCAACTGTAAGAAGTCAGGAGTGTAATGGAATACTCTCCAATTGTCCAATGAGTGCACATCCAACAATACTCAACTTCACACCATCCAGGACAAAGCAACCCGCTTGATTGGCACCCCGCCAGTAAACATTCACTCCCTCCACCACCGACGTACAGTGGCAGCGGTGTGTACCATTTATTTATTTTTAATTTATTTTTTTAAATTCAGAGTACCCAATTAATTTTTTCCAATTAAGGGGCAGTTTAACATGGCCAATCCCCCTACCCTGCATATCTTTTGGGTTGTGGGGGAGAAACCCACGCAAACATGGGGAGAATGTGCAAACTCCACACGGACAGTGACCCAGGGCTGGGATCGAACCTGGGACCTCGGCGCCGTGAGGCAACAGGGCTAACCCACCGCGCTGCCCTAGTGTGTACTATTTATAAGATGCACTGCAGGAACTCACCAAGGCTCCTTCGGCAGCATCTTTCAAACCCGGACAAGGGCAAGCAGATGCCTGGGAACACCACAATCTGAAAGTTCCCCTCCAACCTACCCTGATTTGGAATTATGTAGTCGTTCCTTCCCATGAAGGGATGAAAAACAAGCTTGGTTGCTAAGCCTGGCTGGATATTTCTGAGTTTCACAACTTCAGCTGCTGCCTCGGGAAGCCCCTCCCCTGGTTCTAGGCATCTGACATTCCCACTGTGGTAGCACGGCCCCTTTAAGGGAGCGGGCCTGGCAGATCATGTGACCAGCTAAGGGCCAATCGCAAGGGAACATGCGAACCCTGCCAATAGCGGGTTTGTGCAGGGCTCTGGAGCAGATCCTGGACAGTGTGGACCCCAGAGCCGAAGAGACAAGACTCATCCAATTATGTTCTGTGTCTGTATAATCACCAGCCGCTGCCATTCGTTAATGGGCAGCACGGTAGCACAGTGGATAGCACTGTGGCTTCACAGCGCCAGGGTCCCAGGTTCGATTCCCCGCTGGGTCACTGTGCGGAGTCTGCACGTTCTCCCAGCGTCTGCGTGGGTTTCCTCCCACAGTCCAAAGACATGCAGGTTAGGTGGGTTGGCCATGATAAATTGCCCTTAGTGACCAAAAAAGGCTAGGAGGGGGTTATTGGATTACGGGGATAGGGTGGAAGTGGATTAAGTGGGTCGATGCAGACTCGATGGGCCAAATAGCCTCCTCCTGCGCTGTATGTTCTATGTTCGAATAAACGCCTTTGTTCCTCTTTCTCGAGTCACCACAACTACATTTCAAACGTTGGAGGATAATCGAGAACCTTCGATTCTTTGACCAACTTGACTATCTGACCGAAGGTCTTTGAGTCAGGTGCCTCCAGGACGTGAGGCTCCTTATTAGATTATAAATTTGGGGCCCGCAAGCTGTCAGAAGGTATCATCTTCTGCTCGTCTTCCCTTGTGATCTTGTTCACGGGGAAGAAATAGCAGAAATGTTCGATGTACTGGCTCCAATCTTCAGCCCCTGGCTCAAACAGGTCCAGTTTACCGATAATAGGCTCTTTTCCTCACCTTTTAATGGTCCCTGACTCTTGTTGGTCCTTCTTCTTTTTTCCAGTTGCTCCTTCCTTCCCCCCCTTGAATCACAAGCACTGCAATCTGCAATCGCTATTGATTCTGTGGTTCGGGACCCTTAAGAGACGATCTCAGCCTTCACAGCCAGGCTTCATCACTTCATTAAGCACTGCGACCTTGGGACCTCTCAGTGACATGCTGAACGACCAGGATTTTCTCCAGGTTTGCTCTGTGCAATGCTTGCTCTGTCCAATCCCGGAACGCTGCAGGGGGAGAATTCTGGAGAACTGGCAAACCCACAGTAGCTCCAGGCCCAGCTGAGATCCAACAGAATAGAGCAAGCAAACCCAGGCTTACGTACAGACCCCTTCTTTTGCAAAGCAGGTTGATTTACTACAGGATGGGTTTTCTAAAGCTTATTGAAATCGGACTGAATGAGAGGAAACAGGCAATAGTCAGATTGCAGTTACGTCAGTGTGAAAGGAAAAGACGAGAGTCAGGGGGGTCAGTCTGCGGGAAAATTGTACACAAGTGGACAAGCAGATGTTAAATAACAGTGAATAGAGTATTACATAAGAACATATGAACTACACCGTTCAATATGTTCATGGCTGATTTCATTCTGGCCTCAACTCCACTTTCATAGAATCATAGAATCCCTGCAATGCAGAATGAGGCCATTCGGCCCATCGAGTCTGCACTGACCCTCTGAAAAAACACCCTATCCAGGCCAATTCCCCGCCCTATTCCCGTAATCCCACCTCGGAGCAATTTAGCATAGCCAATCCACCTAACCTGCAGATCTTTGGACTGCTCATTCTTCATGACCCTTCATCCCATTACTAATTAAAAATCTGTTTAACTCCTCCTTAAATTTACTCAATGTCCCGGCATCCATCGCCCTTTGGAGTAGCGAATTCCACAGATTCACGACCCTTCGAAAGAAGTAATTTCTCCTCATCTCTGTTTTAAATCTGCTTACCCCTTATCCTAAAACTCCATCTGCCACATTTTGGCCCACTCACCTAATCTATTTATATCCATTTGTAAATTTCTTTCTTCCTCATTGCAATTTACATCCCACCTATTTTAGCGTCACTTGTAAATTTGGCTATAGAACCTTCTGTCCCTACATCCAAGTCATTAATGCATTTTGTAAACAGCTGGGGCCCAAGGACCGGCAGCCCTCTAGTTAAATCTTGCCATCCAGAAAAAGACCCATTTGTCCCGACTCTCTGCCTTCTGTCCATCAGCCAGTCTTCTATCCAAGATAATGAATTATCCCTAACCCCATGTGGTCTAACCTTATGGATTAACCTTCTGTGCGGCTTCTAATCCAATGTCTTCTGGAAGTCCAGATATGCTAAATATTCTGGCTGTAGGTGACAAGAGTTTGCACTTTCTCCCTGTGTCTGCGCGGGCTTCCTCCGGCTGCTCCGGTTTCCTCCCACAGTCTAAAGATGTGCTGGTTAGGTGGGGTTATGGGGATAGGGTGAGGAGTGGGCCTAGGTAGGGTGCTCTTTCCGAGGATTGGTGCAGACTCGAAGGGCTGTAGGGATTCTATGGGACTACACCTACAACATCCCCTTTATTCACTTGGCTTGTTATATCTTCGAAGAACTCAAACAAATTAGTCAATCACCATTTACCCGTCATATAAACATGACTCATTTGGATTAGGTTTTGACTTTCCAAATGTCCTGTTACTTCCTTAATAAAGGATTCTAACAATATCCCAACAACAGATGTTAAACTAACTGGTCTATAGTTTCCTACTTTCTGCCTCCCTCCCTTTTTGAATAAGGGCTTTATTAGCATTTTTCCAATCCACTGGAACCTTTCCCACATTCAGGTAATTTTGGAATATTATAACCAAGGGATCCACTATCTCCATTGCCACTTCCTTTAAGACCCTGGGTTGTAGGCCATCAGGCCCTGGGGACTGGCCTGCCTTCAATCCAAATAGTCTGTTCAGTACTTTTTCCCTCCTGTTCTAGGTTCCTCCCTTTCTAATAACTCTGTATTACCTGTTACCAAAGGAATTGTACTCATGTCCTCCACGATGAAAACGGAGGCAAAATCTTGTTTTAGCTTCTCCGCCATTTCTGTGTTCCCCACCATTAGTTCTCCAGTCCCATCCATCAAGGAACCAACTTTAGCTACTCTCTTCCCTTTTATATATTTACAGAAGCTTTTGCTATCCTTTTAAAATATTTTATACTAGTTTTCTTTCATAATTTATCTTTGGTCTTTTTATTACTTTTTTAGTTAACTCTTTGTTCGTCTTTTTATTAATAAATTTAGATTACCCAATTATTTTTTCCAATTAAGGGGCAATTTAGTGTGGCCAATCCACCTACTCTGCACATTTTTGGGTTGTGGGGGTGAAACCCACGCAGACACGGGGAGAACGTGCAAACTCCACACGGACAGTGACCCAGAGCCGGGATTGAACCTGGTGAACCTCAGTGCCGTGAAGCAGCTGTGCTAACCACTAGGCCATTGTGCTGCCCTCACTCTTTGTTCGTCTTTAAAAGTTTCCCAATCTTCCATCCTGCCATCGGCCTCTGCAATATGGTATGCCTTAGTTTTTGCCTTTATGTTATCTTTAACTTCCTTGCTTAGCCATGGATGTTTTCTCCCTCTTGCAATCTTACTTCCTGTCTGGAATATATTTAGGTTGGAGGAATTGACCATCTCCTTAAACAACTGCCCCTGCTCATCACCTGTCCTGCCTTTTAGTCCACCTGCCCAGTCCACTCAGGCCAAATCCATCCTCATGCCAATGTAATGACCTTTGTTTAACACAGGGATGGGCTATTCAGCCTCTCTAGCCTGTTCCACCATTCAGTTCAATCATAGCTGGTTTGTTCCTCAACCCCATGGTCTCGCCTTTTGATTCTTATACTTTTATTGAAGAAAAAAACCTTGGGTGCGATCTAGCTAAAAAAAAAGTCTGTTCTGAGTGGGATTAGTGGGGTCATTCCTTTTTAGAACATAGAACAGTACAGCACAGAACAGGCCCTTCGGCCCTCGATGTTGTGCCGAGCAATGATCACCCTACTTAAACCCACGTAACCCGTATACCCAACAATCCCCCCCATTAACCTTACACTACGGGCAATTTAGCATGGCCAATCCACCTAACCCGCACATCTTTGGACTGTGGGAGGAAACCGGAGCACCCGGAGGAAACCCACGCACACACGGGGAGGACGTGCAGACTCCACACAGACAGTGACCCAGCCGGGAATTGAACCTGGGACCCTGGAGCTGTGAAGCATTGATGCTAACCACCATGCTACCGTGAGGCCCCTTTTCTTTTAAAAAAAAATAAATTTAGAGTATCCAATTCATTTTCTTCCAATTAAGGGGAGATTTAGCTTGGCCAATCCACCTAACCTGCACATCTTTGGGTTGTGGGGGCGAAACCCACGCACACACGGGGAGAATGTGCAAACTCCACACGGACAGTGACCCAGAACCGGGAACCTCGGCGCCGTGAGGCAGCAGGGCTAACCCACTGCCCCACCGTGCTGCTCCAGTGGGGTCATTCCTGGCGTTTGCAACACTGGGAACGGCCCCGCTAGCTAACGGCACTTTTGTTTCAGTGCCCGGTGGGAATGCCCCCCCCCCCCCCCCCCCCATTTATAAATGGCGTCTCGATCTCTCGACCCCTTAACACAAACTTCGGGCCCCTCCTAACGACCCAACTGACCTACAAGGGGTCCTCGCGAGGCAGCTGTCAGGAATCCCTGGGCAGGCCTCTCCCTGGATCTACCGGCCGAGTCGCACCCCGGTTCCAGCAGGGCCCGGCCAGTAGGTCGCACCCCTTGTCGTGAAACCTTCACATGATTCAGCCGCCTTTTCGAGGGGCGAGTTCCCAATATTCACCACCCTGTGTGTGAAAAACTGCTTCCTGATCTCACCTCCAGGAGGCCAATCTCTCATTTCACAGTTATGCCCCCTGGTTCTGGGATTCGACTTTAAGAACCTTGATTCGATTTGTTTAGAAGAACGACTGAAATAGGATCCGGAGGAGACTTGACAAGGTAGATAGCAGGATGTCGTTTCCACTTGTTGGGGGGGGGGGCGACCAGAACCAGGGGACAAAGTGGAAGAACGAGGAAGCTTCCTTCCAAGGCTGAGTGTGGACGGGGGGGGGGGGGGGAAGGGGGATGGATCCTTCATCCCTTTCTGCTACTGCCATTGTGTGTGTCAGCCAGTCTTCATTCGTTTCCACTTCACGAACCAGTGAGCTTACCTGGGATGCCGATAGCACACAGTGACGGGTAGTAGATTTTTTGGACAGTGATAAATGCGCTGTCAAATGTAGGCGCCATATCCAGCAGGTAATTTTCGTGCAGGGCAACTATAAGGAGTGGCTCATTCTTCTCCTCAGCTCCTGTAAACAAACATGAGCCAGTGTTAAAGGCAGGTATGTACAGCTTAATCCCACTGCCCACAAGATGTGAGCCTCGCACACATATGAAAATCAGAACCGTGCTTTTTTTCTGAAGGTGTGCGGGACCAAACGACAGTAACAACTTGCATTCACACAGCCAGGTGGGCAACCCAAACACTGGACACCGAGTCACGCCAGGGAGATATTACAGCAGCTGGCCAACCCCTCAAGGTGGACACTCTCTCCCATTCTGGTTCCAGCTTCGAACAATCCGGGAGGGCGGGGTGACATGCCCATTCTGTCAATGGAAGGATTTCTAATTAAAGGGACCAGGCCCTGGGATACAAGGGTTCACCAGGAATTGGCCTTTTGAGGTTGCGGGAACCACAGGAATTGAGGCCGGTTCTCCCTCTCCCCTATTGCCCCCTCACACCTGTGCCTCAAGCTCACCCTCCACAAATGGTGCCCTTCCCTTCCATTCCCATTGCTGGCATTCACTCCTCTCCCCTAGCAGAAGAGAGTGCCCCACTCAGTGAGAGATGGAGACCTGGGACTGGGGATTATGGGGGAGGCTGCTCTTCCACTCCACAGGGACCTTGTTGGTTATTAACCCAGCTGCTGTGCTGGAAAAGAGGTCTTTCTCCCACAGGCTACAGATGTCATCAATGACCTATCATGAGAGGTGGAGCCTTCTGATGCACTGCCGATCAGAGTCGATGGAACCCGAGAGACATCCTGAACTTGGAGCCTCCCCTCCTTTGAGCTCGGTCTCCAAGTTTTTCCATCCTTTATTCTGTCATGGGATGTCGGCGTCACTTGTAAGTCTGGTATTAGCTGCCCACCGCCAATTCCCCTCGAGAAGGTGAGAAGTCTTTTCACTCGGGCTAAGATGGTAGCGAAGCAGACAATAATAATAGATTTGTTCCATTGGACAGATGATGCAATAAGACAATCACAAAATGAAATAAAATGGGCGTGTTCAGCGACGCGGCAGAAAATCTCACGAGAACTTCCAGATCGCATTTCACGGTGTGTAAGTGTTTAATCCAATTGCCCCCCCCCCCCCCCCCCCCCCCCCCCCCCCCCCTCCCCGGGGGCTTCCAGGTGAATTCCTTTGGGGCGCCCTTGAGAAATGGTGCCCCAGTCTTCGCAGGACCACGTTGCTGGCGGAGAGGGCGAATCAGAGGCCGGCACCGCCGACTGTCGTCAGTTTCGGCACGCTCCCCGCCCGACTTCTGCCTTTGCCGATTTCCGGGAGAATTCCTCCCATTATCAGGTCACACACGGCCGGGAAGTGGAATTGTAACGAACAAAAAGTACATAAATTCTTTCAGAAGGAAGAACATTGCTCAAAAGAATGATTAGGTCTGTCAACCTAGGGGCAGCACGGCGGCGCAGTGGGTTAGCACTGCTGCCCCACGGCGCCCGAGGTCCCAGGTTCGATCCCGGCTCTGGGTCACTGCCCGTGTGGAGTTTGCACATTCTCCCCGTGTTTGTGCGGGTTTCACCCCCACAACTCACAAATGTGCAGGGTAGGTGGATTCGCCACACTAAATTGGCCCTTAACAGGAAAAAATGAATTGGGTACTCTAAATTTATTTTTAAAAAATCTATAAATCTACCGTGGTGTTGCACACTGAGGGTGAAAAGTATGTTGGATGTTCAGGCACACTGGGATAGGTGCAGTGGGCCGGAGCCAGCACTGTGATGGTGAAAACCATGGGGGAGAGGGGAAGAATGGAGCAGACAGAAGGCTTGAGTGGAGGGAAGGTTAGAGATTAGAGGTTAGGGGGTTGGAGGCAGGTGGCGGCAATGGGGAAGGGAAGGGGAAAGTTAAGGCTTGGTTAGATTCTAGGGTTGGGGAAGGAGACACGAGGCCCAAGGAGAGTTAATGCCTCGGGGAAGAGAATGGAAGGATGCTGGTAGGCACAGGAGGCCAGTGCATTTATCGGACTAGAGGGACTAATGGAACAACCCAGTCAGCTGCTGTGTAGGGGAACGGGCATTGGAGTCGGCAGGAGGTTTAATTGGCAGAGCAAAAGAATGAGTGGAATTGGGATGAGGGTGGGAAAGAGTAGGGCAAGGAGCGGGACATGAAGTGGGAAAGTGGGAGAGAACGGGACTGGTGGATTTTCCTGTCATTTTTAGTGAACTACATTGGTGATATAGCTGATCACACACATACACACACACACACACAGATGCACACATGCATATCATGTCTGTGATGCACATCACAGACAGACACACACACACAAACACAAAGGCACACACAGAATGACACACACAGAATGACACAAGGACACACACACAGAAAGACACACGCACACACAAAGACACACACACACACACAGACGCACACACACACACACACAAACACACAAAGACACACACACACACACACACACAAAGACACATACTCACAGAAAGACACACACACACACAGAAAGACACACACTCACAAAGATACACAGAAAGAAACACACTCACACCACACATAGACAGACACACTCAGACACACAGACACCGCAGACATCGACAGACACACACATACACACGCCAAAAGACACACACCGTACACAGGGACAGACACACCCCACACAGATAGAAGCACCACACAGACAGGCGCCCCACACGGACAGACAGGTGCACCACATAGACAGTCGCACCACACATAGACAGTCGCACCACACGCACAGACAGGTGCACCACATAGACAGTCGCACCACACGCACAGACAGACGCACCACACAATTCAGACACACACACACACACACATAAAACTACATGCACGTCTGGGAAACTTCCATCTGTGGACAGTCCAATCAATTGGAAATGATCTCATTGTTTATGAAATTATAGCAGTTGCAGACGGCAAACCCCTCCATTCTAGATCAAGCTTACAAACATACGCACTTGAGGAAATTAAAGTTTTGTAAATCACACTGACATCCAGGTTGAGGATCATGAAAATCGCTTATTGTCACGAGTAGGCTTCAATGAAGTTACTGTGAAAAGCCCCTAGTCGCCACATTCCGGCGCCTGCCCGGGGAGGCTGGTACGGATCATCTGCTCAACAATAACTTTGGGGGAGCTTCCATTTCCAGTTGGATCTCCGCGGACTCTCCAGGGTGTCAGGAGCAACAACCTGACATTTGTCAGGATTTTCTAGTCAGCCGCAATGGGTCACTTTCTGGCGGATATGGCAAGACAGCCAAAAGTCCACTGATAATAATAATAATCTTTATCGTCACAAGTAGGCTTACATTAGATCACGCTGGTGGGATGGACTGGAAAATCCTGCCTGTGCTGCATCAGCTGGTGGCAGAACTCAGGGTCCAATTAAAGATGGTGAGTGCTTGGGTTCTCGAAGCTGGAAGATCAATAGGAGGCTCTCCAGGCAAGAGGGAGCCGCAGTCTTGGGGGACTTACCCATACTCTAGGTCAGAGAGATATAGAGAACGAGCAAGGGTTTTGTGAGGGCCACGAAGAATCCAGCACAAGTTTTCAGGATACAAAGAAAACATTTATTTACAAATTAACATATATATACGACAGCAGCAGCAACCTCCTTTGCTGCTCACTCCTCTCTCTCTGCTGGTTCCAAACTGGCCAGCTCTATTTATGCAGGGAGTTTGCTAATGATTTCTCCGCCCCCCCTCATTGGGGAAGCTCATACTCCCACAGGATTGTGGGATTGTCATTAGTCCCCAGCCAATGGTAAGCAGGTAGGTTATAACATTCCTCCCCCCCCAAAGTCCAAGGAATCCACCGAAGACCCTGGCGAAGGAGGGCATCGGACTCGTTTTGCCGCAGGCCGGACCCCATTTGCACGAGGCGCTGGATTGGGCGGCGTGTAACGAGATGGAGACCGGCGCTTCCGTGATGAACGACGTAACGGTTGTCCATCCACGGCCCGTGGGCCTGAGGATTCCCCCTCTGAGGTGTCTTGTGTCTCCATCTCGGAGTCAGAGTCTGCTGCCTCCGTCATCTCGGCGACTTTATCTCCACGCGGTTCTGTCACGACCTGCGCAGGCTTTGAGTGAGGCACCAGAGGAAGATTGTGAGGAATACTTTCCATTGTGTCTGGTCTCTGCGGCTGTAGGAATGAGCTCCTGGGGCGGGCAATCTTTGGCAGGGATAGTCTTCTGGACCGAACATGGTCTACATGTTTGTGCTGGCACGCCCCTGGGCTTGTACCTGGTAAGAGATAGGGCCCGTTTGGCTAAAGATTACGCCAGGGACCCACTGGGAACCACCAGCAAAATTCCGAACGAACACTGGGTCACCGGGCGTAAACTGCCGAATCGGCCGATGCCGAGAAAAACCATGTCCCTGCCGCTCTTGTGTGCGGCGTACTTTTGCGCCAATGTCCGGGAAAACCATGCTACGGCGGGTGCGAAGTCTCCGGCCCATTAGGAGTTCTGCGGGAGCTGCCCCAGTCACCGGTCCTATATGAAAACAAAAACCGAGCCAGTCTCGTGTCTATCGACCCGGGAGACTGCTTCTTTAGGCCTCGTTTGAATGTCTGCACTGCGCTCTCCGCCAACCCATTTGAAGCCGGATGGTAAGGGGCAGTGCGGATATGGCGTGTGCCATTCATCTTCATGAACCTTGCAAACTCCTCACTTGTGAACGGAGTGCCATTGTCCGTGACCCGTGTCGGGGCGGCCATGTGTACTGAAAGACAAACGCATCTCCTTGATTGTTGCGCAGGATGTTGTGCCTCCCATCTTATGCTCCTCGAGCCATTTAGACTGGGCGTCGATTAATAGCAGGAACATGGATCCTTGAAAAGGGCCGGCGAAATCCGCATGCAAGCGCGCCCAAGGCCGCCCTGGCCATTCCCAGTGATGTAGGGGCGCGGCTGGCGGAAGCTTCTGATGCTCCTGGCAAATGGAGCAGTTTTGGGCCACCTTCTCAATGTCGGTGTCGAGGCCTGGCCACCAGGCATAACTCTGGGCCAACATTTTCATTTTGGTCACACCTGGATGCCCATTGTGCAAGTCTCTCAGTATCAGCCCCTGTCCTTTTTCCGGGACAATCACATGCGTCCCCCACAAAAGGATGCCGTCTTCCACGCTGAATTCGGACAGCTTGGAGGAAAATGCCCGCAACTCGCCTGGGAGCTGTCTATGCTGCCCACCATACAGGACTATGTGCCGAACCTTTGACAGGACTGGTTCCGTCTGGGTCCACTCACGGATCTGTGATGCCGTGACAGGCAAAGTGTCCATAAAATTTAGGGTTGCAACCACCTCACCGGTCGTGGGGGTCGACATGGGGCCGGTCGATAAAGGCAATCGGCTCAGTGCGTCGGCATTCCCTATCTGGGTTCCTGGTTTGTGCTCCAGAGAATACTTGTATGCAGCGAGCAACAAAGCCCAGCGCTGGATCCGTGCGGAAGCAATGGGCGGTATTGGCTTATACTCTCTGAAACGTCCCAGCAGAGGCTTATGATCAATCACGATAGTGAAGTGGTGGCCACATACGTACTGGTGGAAACGTTTCACCGCAAAGACCACTGCCAGGCCCTCCTTCTCGACCTGCGCGTACTTTTTTTCCGCTGCAGTCAGTGTGCGGGAGGCGAAAGCTATCGGCCGCTCGGACCCGTTCTCCATCTTGTGGGACAGGACGGCCCCAATACCATACGGGGATGCATCACATGTGACAAGCAAAGGCTTTCCAGGATCATAGTGGGTTAGTAACCCAGAAGACGACAATTGTTGTTTTACCCGCCGGAAAGTGGTTTCTTGCGGCTGACCCCAAACCCAGGTGTGATTCTTCTTTAGCAGAAGGTGCAACAGGGCCAGCGTAGTTGCCAGATTGGGGAGGAACTTTCCGTAATAGTTTACGAGGCTGAGAAACGAACGAAGATGCGAAGTGTCAGTCGGTTGAATCGCGCGCACCTTCTCTGCGACGGGGTGCAAACCTTCGCGGTCCACCCGATAACCCAGGTAGACTACTTCCTTCGCCTGAAGAACGCACTTTGTGCAACGTAAACGGACTCCAGACTCCGAAAAGCGTCTAAGGACAGCCTCCAAATTTTATAAATGTTCCTCCTCCGACGTCCCTGTGATCAAAACGTCATCTAAGTAAACAGCAACACGCGGTAAACCTCTCAAAACTCCCTCCATAACACGTTGAAAAATAGCGCAGGCAGAGGATACTCCAAAGGGCAAACGTGTATATTCATACAGGCCCCGGTGTGTATTAATCGTTACATATGGCCGGGAGGCAGGGTCCAGCTCCAACTGCAGGTAGGCGTGACTCATATCTAATTTTGTGAACGAGAGTCCGCCTGCAAGCTTCGTGTAGAGGTCCTCTATGCGAGGCATTGGGTATCGGTCGAGTTGGGAAGCTGTATTCACTGTAAGTTTATAGTTGCCACATAAGTGAACTGTGGCATCTGGCTTCATTACAGGTACAATTGGTGCTGCCCAGTCAGCGAAACGGACGGGCTTGATGATACACAAAGTCGCCAAATGCATGAGCTCCCCATCTACCTTCTCGAGCAAGGCGTAAGGCACCGGGCGCGCCCGGAAATAGCGCGGCGTGGCTCCTGGTTTGACTTGGATACGGGCTACAGCCCCTTTTATTTTCCCCAAACCGGGCTGGAATACATCTGGGTATCGTCCTAGCACCTCAGTCAACCCTCCAGAAACTGTTTGGATGATGTGCTGCCACTGCAGCCGCAAATGGCGCAACCAGTCCTGACCCAACAGGCTGGGCCCATGGCCGCGCACCACGATAAGTGGGAAACGCCCCTCCTGGCGTCCATAAACAACAGGGGTCATCGTAGTTCCTGCAATGTCCAATGGTTCCCCCGTATAGGTGGCCAACCTGGCCTGTGTGTCGGTTAATGTAAGGGTCTGTATACCCTGCTTGATGCGGTCGAATGTCCTCTGGGCGATCACGGAGACCACTGCGCCAGTGTCCAACTCCATCTCAAGCGGGTGACCATTGACCCGTACTGTCACTTTAATGGGGGCCACAAGGGGAGCTGCCACACAATGCAGCTGCAGGCAGTCGTCCTCCGTCTCCACGTCCTTGGGAGTAGTCGCCACAAGTTCATCCAAATGAAAGGTACGGCCCCTGGGCTGGCCCCAGTTTTGGTCAGAACGACGGCGCCCGCCCCCAGGACCGCCGTCTGCAACGGGGTCGGCACCTAAAGTCTGACACGGACATGGCTCCTCATCCATTGGTTCTGGAGAAGGCTCCCTTCGGGGAGGAATGCCTGACGGCCACTGGCGTCAATCCGGACGTCGCCTCGCCCAAGGTACCGCAGGGGTGCGGGGGGACGCTTTCGGACAGAAGGGGTTGCGTCCCAAGGCATACACCTCCATTCCCTGTTGCTCCTGCACTCCTCGTTCTGCGCTCTCTTGGGACAATACTATTTGAATGGCCTGTTGAAAAGTCAATGTTGGCTCGGCTAACAACTTTCTTTGGGTGGCCGCATTGTTAACAACGCAAACCAAACGGTCGTGTAACATTTCTGACAAGGTCTCACCATAGTCACAGTACTCCGCAATCCTGCGTAGCCTGGATAGAAAGTCAGCAAGGGATTCTCCTGGGGTCCTCTCAGCGGTATTAAACCGGTAATGTTGGACTATCATGGATGGGGTTGGGTTAAGATGTGGCCCCACTAAGTTACCAGTTCATCAAACGTTTTGGTGTCTGGCGCAGCTGGGTACGTAAGGCTCCTAATCACCCCAAACATATGCGGGCCGCAGGCGGTGAGCAATATGACCACCTGGTACTTGTTTTCGGTGATGTTGTTTGCCCGGAAATAGTAACGCATCCTTTGTGCGTACTGGTTCCAGCTTTCCAGCGCAGCGTCAAAAACATCCAAACGTCCATACAGAGGCATGGTGTAATAGAAAACAACTTCCAACCTGTATCCAACAAAAATCCAGAGAGGTGGCTTCAGCAGTGTAGACAGCTATTCACTTGAAAAAAAAATGAAAATCTCTTATTGTCACGAGTAGGCTTCAATGAAGGTACTGTGAAAAGACCCTAGTCGCCACATTCCGGCGCCTGTCCGGTGAGGCTGGTACGGGAATCGAACCGTGCTGCTGGCCTGCTTGGTCTGCTTTAAAAGCCAGCGATTTAGCCTGGTGAGCTAAACCAGCCCCTCATTTTAACCCTCGTCGCCAGTTTTGTGAGGGCCACAAAGTATCCAGCACGAGTTTTCAGGATACAAAGAAATAACATTTATTTACAATAATATATATATATATATACATACATACATACATATATATATATATATATATATATATATATACAACAGCAGCAACAACTTCTCTTGCTGCCAACTCCTCTCTCTGCTGGTACCAAACTGGCCAGCTTTATTTATGTAGGGAGTCTGCTAATGATTTCTCCGCCCCCCCCTCATTGGGGAAGCTCATACTCCCACAGGATTGTGGGATTGTCATTAGTCCCCAGCCAATGGTAAGCAGGCAGGTTATAACAAAGGGAAAGCGATTCAGAGAGAGAGAGTGAGAGAGAGAGGGAGGGAGAACGAGCAAGGGAAAGTAATTCAGAGAGAGAGAGAGAGAGAGAGAGGGAGAATGAGTGAGGCAGAGCGAGTGAGTGAGGGAGAGAGAGAGGGGGAGAGGGACAGTAAGAGAGGGAGAGCGAGCGAGGGAGAGTGAGCGAGGGAGGGGGAGCGAGGTAGGCGGAGCGAGCGAGGGAGAGCATAAGAGGGAGAATGAGAGCAAGACAAGGCCTCCATCTCGAGACACCCTCTCAGCATTCTCCAAAATGTTCAAAATGAAAAAAGAGCCACGGCTGCTGAGCCGCCTATGTGGAGGGAGAGAGTCAAGTGGGCTGGAGGGGATTCCTCAAAGTTCCCCTGCAGTGTTGTCTCTGGGTCTGACGCCATGGGGCAGTCTCCAGGCAGCTGCCATGACCTTAATACCACGAAGGGACCCATAGGATGATTGAATGACCATAACGAACCTGTTAATGAACTTAACAAGCTTCCCATCACTATTGGGTAGGTAGTGATTTCATCACCAGCACACACAGAGTTAACAGCAGGTAAACACCATGATACTGACGGAGAACTTTCAATCTGATCACAAATCTCCGGATCCTATAGTGACAACCCCAGGTTTACAATGCGAGGGCCCATTTTAGCTCAGATGGCTGGACAGCTGGTTTGTGATGCAGAGCGGAGACCAAAGGTTCAATTCCCGTGCCGGCTGAGGTTATTGAAGAACCCGTCATCTCAACCTTGCCCCTCACCTGAGGTGTGGTGAACCTCAGGTTAAAACACCACCAGCCAGCTCTCTGAAAACAGCCCACGGTCATCTAGGGCTATGCCGACTTTATTTACTTACTATGAGAGACTACAACGTGACTTAGAAAAATCTTCAGACTAAATTTCACACAGGAGGCTATTAATTAACCTCAAGCCTGTGAGGATTCGGGTCAAACTCAGGGAATGGATGAGAAACTAATGGAAAGGCATGAAACAAGGAGTACTCATTAGAGGAGCTATAAAAAATGGAAGGGGGTTGGGGGGGGTAAGTACAGAATGCAGCGCCCCCGGGGCTCCGTACTGAGACTAAACTCTGAAGCTCAACAAACGTAGTCAGGCTTGCAATGGAGACAAAGCTGCAAGGAGCAGTGAGCCAGATTAAACGGAGTGATAATTGGAGAAAATCAGACCATGGCCGATCAGAATTGACTCAAAGTACAACAGCGAGAAGGCAGAATAGATTTCAGGCGAATTAAGTGCAATCAATGCAGAGCAGAAACCAATAAAACCATCAGAATGCTGTTTGCAGTGTTTAGCACTGTTGCCTCACAGTGCCAAGGACCCGGGTTCAATTCCGGCCCTGGGGCGAAATTCTCCGACCCCCAGCAGGGTCGGAGAATCGCCTGGGGCCGCCGAAAATCCTGCCCCCGCCGTGGCAGAGATTCTCCGCCACCCGGGAAGTGGCGGCGGCGGGAATCACGCCACTCCGATTGGCGAGGCCCCTGCGGCGATTCTCCGGCCCGCGATTGGGCCGAAGTCCCGCCGCTGGGAGGCCTCTACCGCCGCCGAGGTTTGAACCACCTCTGGTGGCAACGGGATCGGCGGTGCGAGCGGGCCCCCCGGGGTCCTGGGGGGGGGGGCAACAGGGGGGGCGATCGGACCCCGGGGGGTGCCCCCACAGTGGCCTGGCCCGCGATCGGGGCCCCCCGCTCAGACTCCAGGCCAGTGCCCTGTGTGCACTCTTTCTCTTCCGTGGCCGCCACGGCCTCCGCCATGGCGGAAGCGAAAGAGAAACCCACATCGCGCATGCGCCGACCGGTGAAAGCCTTTCGGCCAGCCCCGCTGCCGGGGGCGCCGGTTTTTTGCGCCAGTCTTCTGGTGCCAACCGCTCCGGCGCGGGCTAGCCCCCAAAGGTGTGGCGAATTCCCCACCTTTGGGGAGGCCCGACCCCGGAGTGGTTGGCGCCACTCCCCTACGCCGGGACCCCCCGTCACGCCGGGTAGGGGAGAATCCCGCCCCACGGTCACTGTCTGTGTGGAGTCTGCACTTTCTCCCCGTGTCTGTGTGGGTTTCCTCCGGGTGCTCCGGCTTCCTCCCACAGTCCAAAGATGTGCGGGTTAGGTGGATTGGTCATGCTAAATTGTCCCTTAGTGTCCAAAGATAATAATAATCTTTATTGTCACAAGTAGGCTTACATTAACACTGCAATGAAGTTACTGTGAAAAGCCCCTAGTCACCACATTCCGGCGCCTGTTCGGGTACACGGAGGGAGAATTCAGAATGTCCAATTCACCTAACAAGCACGTCTTTCGGGACTTGTGGGAGGAAACCGAAGCACCCGGAGGAAACCCATGTAGACACGGGGAGAACGTGCAGACTCCGCGCAGACAGTGACCCAAGCCAGGAATCGAACCTAGGACCCTGGCGCTGTGAAGCCACAGTGCTAACCACTGTGCTACCGGGCTGCCCTTTGTGCAGGGTCGGTGAGGTTACAGTGAATGGGCGGGCAGTAGTAGGGTTCTCTTTCAGAGCTTCGAGAAAGAGTTTTCCAGTCTTGAAACGTCTGCTCCCCTCTCTCTCTCTGCAGATGCTGTCCAACCTGCTGAGATTGTCCAGCATTTTCTGTTTTTGTTGCTCTTGCGGAGGGTCGGTTCAGACTCGATGGGCTGAATGGCCTCCTTTTGCACTGTAGAAATTCTATGGCAAGCAGAGAGACTGTGGAGAGGAGCTACGAAGTGGACACAAGTGTCAATGGTCCACAATGTAAGGAAGGTGGCCTCTAAAATTCATTCATCCATTCATGGGATGTGGGTGTTGCTGGTGAGGCCTGTGTTTATTGTCCATCGTAACTGCCCTCGAGAAGCTGGTGGTGATGAGCTGCCTTCTTGAAAAACTGCAGTCCGTGTGGGTGTAGGTACACCCACAGTGCTGTTAGGGAGGGAGTTCCAGGATATCGGTCCAACGACAGCGAAGGAACGGCGATATATTTCCAAGTCAGGGTGATGAAACTGGTGACCCTTAAGAGATATATTGGACTATTAACAATATGGAAAATGTAGAACCGGAATATTACTTTTAATTAACATGAATTTAAAAATGCAAATGAGCTTTAAATATGTAGCAGCAGTTGGGAATGTATACTTCCTCCAAGTATTCAATGGACTGACATGAGCTACATGCTCTCTTTGAACAAAGCTACATCAAGTATAATGATGGCCCTATGTGCTCATTAACTAATACATTGCCAGGGGATAGATGGAGTGCTAAGAGAAAGCAGGGTGGAGATTTGTGGGTCACCAGTGAATTAAGATGGGCTGTGCAGCCTTTGTGATTACATGATCACACTTGCCCCTTCTGAAGTAAGACACCGAAGAGTTTTTTTTCCCATGAAGGCAGTGTCCCTTTAATTGACATCAACCCATACGTTCTTGGCACGGGACTGTGTGCAAATGCTTATCCCCAGCAGGCTCTCAGATCCTGTTCGGCGGAAGGCTGCTGCCAATTTTCCAGCAGAAGAAAACACAAATGTTCAAGTGTTTATTTTAAGGGAGATTTGTAATGGATACTTTATTGGATGAGTAATGAACGGAGGCCCATTTGGCCTGACATCGATGCAGCATTGTCCAACAGGCTTAAACCGCCTCAAATTGGGGAGTCCGACCAACTCCTGTCAGCTTTAATCTTTTTTGCTCGCTTCAGAGATTAGCTAGGAATTTGGCGGAGTCCGATTACAAATGATCCGTGAGACAGACCGCAGATTTGTGGCTGACTTTCCTGTTCATTTCTGAGCCGCGTGTGTGGTATTCCTGGCAGGGGCTGGTTTAGCTCACCAGGCTAAATCGCTGGCTTTTAAAGCAGACCAAGCAGGCCAGCAGCACGGTTCGATTCCCGTACTAGCCTCCCCGGACAGGCGCCGGAATGTGGTGACTAGGGGCTTTTCACAGTAACTTCATTGAAGCCTACTCGTGACAATAAGCCATTTTCATTTTTTCATTTTCAGTTGGGGGGCTGACATGCTCGGATTAGGACTCACTGCCCACCATGCTACCAATGTCACCCTGGCACTATTCACCCCACCCACGGAATCACAGAAGTGTTACGACGCGGAAGGAGGCCGTTTGGCCCATCGTGTCTGCACCAGCTCTCCAGGCGAGCATCATGACGTAATGCCATTCCCCTGCCTTTTCCCCATACCGCTGCACGCATATGCCCTGTTGAAAGACTCGATTGAACCTGCCTCTACCACACTTCCAGGCTGTGCAGTCCAGACCCCAACCACTCGCTTTGTGAACAAGCTTTCTCTCGCATCACATCTGCACATCACTCGGTGGCGCAGTGGTTAGCACTGCTGCCTCACAGCGCTGAGGACCCGGGCCCGATCCCGGCCCCGGGTCGCCGTCCGTGTGAAGTTTGCACATTCTCCCCGTGTCTGCGTGGGTCTCGCCCCCACAACCCAAAAAGATATGCAGGATAGGTGGATTGGCCACGTTAAATTGCTCCTTAATTGGAAAAGAAAAAGAATTGGGTTTTCGAAATTTTTTCCAAAAGAAATTTGCACATCACCCTTCCTCCAGTTTCAATAGTTTTAAGCTGCTGTCATGTGTAAATAACTCTATGACCCACAGATGACGAGCATCGTCGAGTGGATTCTTAATGCTTTTCACTACTTTGAGTCTCCTCCTCAAAATCTCCCAGCTAGAGGATCCGCTCAAGGTGTGAACTTTTCCCGCTTTGCCTGGATGCAGCGCATCTTCAAAGCTCCCCATGCCACAGGACAGAGGAAAAGCAGAACGGGCACGTCACTGGACTAATACTCCAGAGTCCTAGATCAATAACTCAACAGACACGAGTTCAAATCCCACTATGGTATCTGAGTGTATTTAAAATTCAGTTCATTAAATAATTCTGGAATAAAAAGTAATGGCGATTGTCGTAAAAGCCCATCTTGTTCACGGATGCTCTTCTGGGGAAGAAAATGAGCCATCTGTATTGGGTCCAGCCAACATGTGACTCCAGACCCAATGTGGTTGACTCTGCACTGCCCTGGCAAATGGGCTGGCAAGCCACTCAGTTGTATCCAACTGAAAAGCCAGATGTCTGCAGACTGTAACAGCTCAAAGTGTTGGCTTATGATGGGTAAACTCCACACAGTCACCCAAGGCTGAAATTGAACCCGGGCCCCGGCACTGTGAGACAGCAGTACCAGCCTCCCCGAACAGGCGCCGGAATGTGGCGACTAGGGGCTTTTCGCAGTAACTTCATTGAAGCCTACTCGTGACAATAAGCGATTTTCATTTTCTCAAGGGCAATAAAAATCGGTCTTCACAGAGACACTCACCACAGAACCATAGAAACGTCACGGAGCAGAAAGAGGCCATTCTGTCCATCGTGTCAGCGCTGGCCAAAAAAGAAAAGAAACCAGCCATTTATGTTCACCCCATTTTCCAGCACCTGGCCCGTGGCCTTGCAGGTTGTAGCGCGTCAGATACACAGCCAGGTACATTTTAATTGAGGTGAGCGTTTCCACCTCAACCACAAACTCAGGCAGTGGATTCATCCTTCTCTCAATCACCTTATATCTGTGGTGAATGTGATTCACACTATATATAGTTGCCAATATCACTCCATGTATATATGTTCGTTATCTACCCGTTGTAAGATCAATGCTGTATATAGTTGCCAATATAACTCCGTGTATATATGTTCACTATCCACCATTGTACGTGCAGTTGCACTATCCGACCACCAGGGGGAGTCGCTCTGGGAGTACGCGAGAGTTTGTACTGGGCTCCTCCCTTGGCTCCGCCCAGGACTCCTCCCCCTGGGACCGATGTATAAAGATCAGTGCCTTAGAGCCAGCCTGCAGTCATCTGGAGTTCAACGACGAATAGGCTGGCTCTGTTGTAAGTGTATTAAAGCCTCTGTTCAGATCCAACTACACGTGTTCGCTGAATTGATGGTTCCATCAAAATCCATACCCACTGGTGAGCAACTTCCCAGCTTGGGGAAACCGATCTTTCCTGCCTGCCCTCTCTAGGCCCCCCCCCCCCCCCCATTATTATGTAGATCATTAGGCCACCCCTTTAGCCTCCTCTGTTCAAAGAAAAACAACCCTATCCTATCCAATCTCTCCTCATAGGCATAATTTTCAAGCTCAGGCAACATCCTTGTAAATCCCAGCACGGTGTCACCCACAGCAATTCATTCCAATCCACACCAGCGTGCGATACATCCTGTTTACTAATTCCCTGCAGCAACTCACTCTGTAAGCTTCCTTTGACAGCACCATGGCCCCTACCACCGAGCAAGGCCACACTCCATCCTGACTGGGACGTGTATTGCCAAACCCACCATCGTCCCACTTAAATTTCAACAGCTGCTTATCCAACAACACAACGGCAGCACCAACACCGATCAGCAAGGTGTCAACAGGCCCTGGGCCTCACACGCGCTAAGGCTGACCCTTTCCATACTGGAGCCATGCTCGCTGCAGCCAGGTTAAATTAGGGCTTCTGTCCTCTCCGGGAAATGGGTCCTTGACGGGATGATCAAACAGTGGTTTGATCGGTGAACAGTGAATAAGTGGTTAGCACTGCTGTCTCACAGTGCCGGGGACCTGGGTTCAATGTCAGCCTTGGGTAACTGTGTGGAGTTTACACATTCTCTCCGTGTCTGTGTGGGTTTCCTCTGGGTGCTCCGGTTTCCTCCCACAGTTCAAAGATGTGCAGGTTAGGTGGATTGGCCATGCTAAATTGCCCCTTTGCCCAAACATGTGCAGATTAAGTGGGATTACGGGGATAGGGCGGGGGAGTGGGCCCAGGTAGGGTACTCTTTTTGAGGGTCAGTGCAGACTCGATGGGCCAAATGGCCTCCTTCTGCACTGTAGGGATTCTATGATAACTTTCTACCACTTGTATATTTCCGCTATGGAGATGATTGCTATATTTGTAACTGCAGCTGCATGGAAGTAATTCCTTAAACATTAATGGGCTCCATCCTGTGCTCAAATTCACTTTCGAAATGCAGCAGTCAAACGGGCTCCCTTTCCTCCATGTTCTGCTTGAGTAATCTGCCAGTGGCTTCCCTACTCCGTGTCTGCCACTAGCCCACCTTCCCTGGTCAATATACACACTGGGATTCTTACAGGTACATGCCCTCTATGATTGGCCTCAGTGGTATTCGCACAAATAACTCCCAAGCCATTTGTCAAGTTTGATGCTGAAATAAGGCACCCCAAAGCCACCATGTGGGATAATGGATACCCTGATCAGATAGAATCATAGAATTTACAGTGCAGAAGGAGGCCACTCGGCCTATCACATCTGTTCCGCCATTCAATCATGACTGATATTTTTCTCATCCCCATTCTCCTGTCTTTTCCCCATAACCCCAATTCCCTTATTAATCAAGAACCTATCTATCTCTGTCTCAAAGTCACTCAGTGGTTTGACCTCCATAGCCTTCTGCGGCAAAGAGTTCCGCAGATTCACCACCCTCTGGCTGAAGAAATTCCTCCTCATCTCTGTTTTAAAGGGTCACCCCTTTAGTCTGAGATTGTGTCCTCTGGTTCTAGTTTTTCCTACAAGTGGAAACATCCTTTCCACGTCCACTCTATCCAGGCCTCGCAGTATCCTGTAAGTTTCAATAAGATCCCCCCTCATCCTTCTAAACTCTAACAAGTACAGACCCAGAGTTCTCAAACGTTCCTCATATGAAACGCTCTTCATTCCAGGGATCATTCTTGTGAACCTCCTCTGGACCCTTTCCAAGGTCAGAACATCCTTCCTTAGATATGGGGCCCAAAACTGCTCACAATATTCCAAATGGGGTCTGAACAGAGCCTTATGCAGCCTCAGAGGTACATCCCTGGTCTTGTACTCTAGCCCTCTCGACATGAATGCTAACATTGCATTTGCCTTCCTAACTGAGGTATGAACCTGCATGTTAACCTTATGAGACTCATGAACAAGGAATTTTGTGCTTCTGATTTCCTAATTATTTAGAAAATAGTCTATGCCTTTAATCCTCCTTCCAAAGTGCCTAACCTCACACCTTTCCACATTGTATTCCATCTGCCACTTCTTTGCCCACTCTCCTAGCCTGTCCAAGTCCTTCTGCAGCCGCCCTGCTTCCTCAATACTACCTGTCCCTCTACAGATCTTTGTATCATCTGCAAACTTAGCAACAGGGCCTTCAGTCCCTTCTTCCAGATCATTAATGTATATTGTAAAAAGTTGTGGTCCCATCACCGACCCCTGAGGCACACCACTAGTCACCAGCTGCCATCCTGAAAAAGACCCCTTTAACCCCACACTCTGCCTTCTGCCAATCAGCCAATCCTCTATCCATACCAGGATCTTACCCTTAACACCATGGGCTCTTAACTTATTTAACAGTGTCCTATGCGGCACCTTGTCAATGGCCTTCTGGAAATCTAAATAAATCACGTCCACTGGTTCTCCTTTGTCTAACCTCCTTGTTACCTCCGCAAAGAATTCTAACAGATTTGTCTAACCTGACCTCCCTTTGACGAAGCCGTGCTGACTCACTCCTATTTTACCATGCACTTCCATGTATTTCGCGATCTCATCTTTAATAATGGAATCTAAAACCTTACCAATGACTGAAGTCAGGCTAATGGGTCGATAATTTCCCGCCTTCCTCCCTTCTTAAACAGCGGTGTTACATTTTTTTTCAGTAAACATTTTATTGAGGTTTTTTTTTGGCATTGTAACAGCAGCAATATAAACAATGTACATGAAAATATTAACATAGTGCAAATACCGCCTCCCTCTCCCCCAGGTCCCACCATTACTTAACCCCTTAATCTACGCTAAACTAACCTCCCGCCCATGCTGACGATTAATTTTCCGCGAAGAAGTCGATGAACGGCTGCCACCTCCGGGCGAACCCTAACATTGACCCTCTCAAGGCGAAATTGATTTTCGCCAAACAGAGAAAGCCAGCCATGTCCGATAGCCAGGTCTCCGACTTTGGGCGCCTCCATGGGAAGCAAAGGCCAGAACGTCTGCCTTTTTCTCCTCCTGGATTCCCGGGTCTTCCGACACTCCGAAAATTGCCACCTCTGGACTCAATGCCACCCTTGTATTTAACACCGTAGACATGGCATCTTCAAACCCCTGCCAAAATCCCCTCAGCTTTGGACATGCCCAGAACATGTGGACATGGTCGCTGGTCCTCCCGCACATTTTGCACACCTGTCTTCCACCCCAAAGAATCTGCTCATCCCAGCCACTGTCATGTGAGCCCGATGCACGACCTTAAATTGAATCAGGCTGAGCCTGGCACAGGTTGCCGTCGCGTTGACTCTACTCAACGCGTCCGCCCAAAGGCCCTCCTCTATCTCTCCCCCCAACTCCTCCTCCCACTTTCGCTTCAGCTCCTCGGTCTGCGTCTCCTCTGATCCCATAAGTTCCTTATAAATGTCAGAAACGCTCCCCTCACCTATCCATCCTCTGGAAAGTACCCTGTCCTGAATACCCTTAGCGGCAGGAGTGGGAAGGTTGGTACCTGTCGACGCAGAAAGTCCCGCACCCGCAGATATCAAAATTTGTTTCCCCCTGCCAATGCAAACTTCTCCTCCAGCGCCCTCATGCTCAGAAAGCTCCCCTCTATAAACAAGTCCTCCATAACAGCCTCCCCGAACAGGCGCCGGAATGTGGCGTCTAGGGGCTTTTCACAGTAACTTCATTTGAAGCCTACTCGTGACAATAAGCGATTTTCAATTTCATTTCACTCATCCCCTCAATCCCCGCTCTCCACCATATTCGGTACCCCCTGACAATGCTCCCCGGGGCAAACTGGTGATTATCGCAGATTGCGGACCAGATTGATGCTCCCACTGCTCTCACATGTATCCTCCACTGCCCCCAAACTCTCAAGGCCGCCACCACCACAGGGCTGGCGGAGTACCGCGCCGGCGGGAACGGCAGCGGCGCACTTACCAGCGCCCCCAAACTTGTGCCCTTGCAAGAAGCCGCCTCCATACGCACCTGTGCCGACCCCCCCCCCCCCCCCCCCCCCACCACCCCCACTTCCTAATCATGGCAATGTTAGTCACCCAGTAATAATTGCTAAAGTTCGGCAGCGCCAGCCCTCGCTCTCCCCGACCGCTCCAGCATTACCCTCCTCACTCGCAGGGACTTGCCCCTCCATACAAAGCCCGCTATAACTTTATTGACCCGCTTAAAAAAGGACCGCGGAATGAAGATGGGGAAACAGCGGCATTGCATCAGCCACTTTCCCGATCTCTGGGACCCTTCCAGCCTCCAGATCTCTGGGACCCTTCCAGCCTCCAGGACCCTTCTAGCCTCCAGTTCTCTGGGACCCTTCCAGCCTCCAGTTCTCTGGGACCCTTCCAGCCTCCAGTTCTCTGGGACCCTTCCAGCCTCCAGTTCTCTGGGTCCCTTCCAGCCTCCTGTTCTCTGGGACCCTTCCAGCCTCCAGTTCTCTGGGACCCTTCCAGCCTCCAGTCCTCTGGGACCCTTCCAGCCTCCAGTTCTCTGGGACCCTTCCAGCCTCCAGTTCTCTGGGACCCTTCCAGTCTCCAGTTCTCTGGGACCCTTCCAGACTCCAGTTCTCTGGGACCCTTCCAGCCTCCAGTCCTCTGGGACCCTTCCAGCCTCCAGTTCTCTGGGACCCTTCCAGCCTCCAGTGATTCCTGAAAGATAATCACTAATGCCTCCACAATTTCCTCAGCTACCTCTTTCAGAACCCTGGGGTGTAGTCCATCTGGTACAGGTGACTTATCCATCTCAAGACCTTTCAGTTTCCCCAGAACCTTCTTCTTAGTGATGGCCACTGCACTCACCTCTGCCCCCTGATTCTCCTGGAGCTCTGGCATCCCACTGGTGTCTTCTACTGATGCAAAGTAACTATTCAGTCCGTCTGCCATTTCGTTGTTTACTATTATTACTTCTCCAGCCACATTTTCTAGAGGTCCAATGTCTATATTTGCCTCTCTCTTACCTTTTATATATTGAAAAAAACTCTTCCAATCTTCCTTTATATTACTAGCTAGCTTAGGACATAGAACATAGAACAGTACAGCACAGAACAGGCCCTTCTGTCCTCGATGTTGTGCCGAGCATTGTTCGAAACCAAGATCAAGCTATCCCTGTCATTCTGGTGTGCTCCATGTGCCTATCCAATAACTGCTTGAAAGTTCCTAAAGTGTCCAACTGCACTATCACAGCAGGCAGTCCATTCCACACCCTAACCACTCTCTGAGTAAAGAACCTACCTCGGATATCCCTCCTATATCTCCCACCCTGAATCTTATAGTTATGCCCCCTTGTAACAGCTACATTCACCCGAGGAAGTAAGTCTCTGAACGTCCATTCTATCTATCCCCCTCATCATCTTATAAACCTCTATTAAGTCGCCTCTCATCCTCCTCCTCCACTCCAAAGAGAAAAGCCCTAGCTCCCTCAACCTTTCCTCATAAGACCTATCCTGTAAACCAGGCAGCAAGCAGGTAAATCTCCTTTGCACCCTTTCCAATGCTTCCACATCCTTCCTATAATGAGGTGACCAGAACTGCACACAATACTCCAAATGTGGTCTCACCAGGGTCATGTACAGTTGCAGCATAACCCCGCGGCTCTTAAACTCAAGCCCCCCATTAATAAATGCTAACACACTATAAGCCTTCTTCTCGGCTCTATCCACTTGAGTGGCAACCTTCAGAGATCTGTGGACATGAACCCCAAGATCTTTCCGTTCCTCCACATTCCTCAGAACCCTGCCATTGACCCTGTAATCCGCATTCAAATTTTTTCTACCAAAATGAATCACTTCGCACTTATCGAGGTTAAACTCCATCTGCAATTTATTGGCCCAGCTCTGCATCCTATCAATGTCTCTTTGCAGCCTACAACAGCCCTCCACCTCATCCACTACTCCACCAATCTTGGTGTCATCAGCAAATTTACTGACCCACCCGTCAGTTCCCTCCTCCAAGTCATTGATAAAAATTCACAAATAGCAGAGGACCCAGCACTGATCCCTGTGGTACACCGCTGGTAACTGGTCTCCAGTCTGAAAATTTTCCATCCACCCCTTGTCTTCTATGTGATTGCCAGTTACTTATCCAATTGGCCAAATTTCCCTCTATCCCACACCTCCTTACTTTCTTCATGAGCCGGCCATGGGGAACCGTATCAAACACCTTACTAAAATCCATGTATACAACATCAACTGCTCTACCTTCATCTACACACTTGGTTACCTCCTCAAAGAATTCAATAAAATTTGTGAGGCAAGACTTACCCTTCACAAATCCGTGTTGACTATCCCGGATTAAGCTGCATCTTTCCAAATGGTCATAAATCCTATCCTTCAGGACCTTTTCCATTAACTTACCGACCACCGAAGTAAGACTAACTGGCCTATAATTACCAGGGTCATTCCTATTCCCTTTCTTGAACAGAGGAACAACATTCGCCATTCTCCAGTCCTCTGGCACTATTCCCGTGGACAGTGAGGACCCAAAGATCAAAGCCAAAGGTTCTGCAATCTCATCCCTTGCCTCCCAAAGAATCCTTGGATATATCCCATCTGGCCCAGGGGACTTGTCGACCCTCAGGTTGTCAAAATTGCTAATACATCCTTCCTCAGAACATGTACCTCCTCCAGCCTACCCGCCTGTATCACACTCTCATCCTCAAAAACATGGCCCCTCTCCTTGGTGAACACTGAAGAAAAGTATTCATTCAACGCCTCTCCTATTTCTTCTGACTCCATGCACAAGTTCCCACTACTGTCCTTGACCGGCCCTACCCTCACCCTGGTCATTCTTTTATTTCTAACATAAGAGTAAAAAGCCTTGGGGTTTTCCTTGATCCGACCCGCCAAGGACTTCTCATGCCCCCTCCTAGCTCTCCAAAGCCCTTTTTTTTAGCTCATTCCTTGCTACCTTGTAACCCTCAAGCGACCCAACTGAACCTTGTTTTCTGATCCTTACATACTCTTCCTTTTTCCTCTTGACAAGACATTCAACCTTTTTTGTGAACTATGGTTCCCTCACACGGCCATTTCCTCCCTGCCTGACAGGGACATACTATCAAGGACACGCAGTATTTGTTCCTTGAACAAGCTCCACTTTTCATTTGTGCCTTTCCCTGACAGTTTCTGTTCCCATCTTATGCTCCCTAATTCTTGCCTAATCGCATCATAATTACCCCTCCCCCAATTATAAACCTTGCCCTGCCGTATGGCCCTATCCCTCTCCATTGCAATAGTGAAAGACACTGAATTGTGGTCACTATCTCCAAAGTGCTCTCCCACAAACAAATCTAATACTTGGCCTGGTTCATTGCCCAGTACCAAATCCAATGTGCCCCCCCCCTCCCCCCTTGTCGGCCTATCCACATATTGTGTCAGGAAACCCTCCTGCACACACTGTACAAAACTGCCCCATCCGAACTGTTTGACCTATAGAGGTTCCAATCAATATTTGGAAAGTTTTAAAGAAATAAATTTAGAGTACCCAATTATTTTTTCCAATTAAGGGGCAATTTAGCATGGCCAATCTACCTAACCTGCACATCTTTGGATTGTGGGGGTGAAACCCACGCAAACACGGGGAGAACGTGCAAACTCCATTCGGACAGTGACCCAGGGCCGGGATTCGAACCCGAGTCCTCAGCGCCATAGGCAGCAATGCTAACCACTGTGCCACCGTGCTGCCAATATTTGGAAAGTTAAAGTCACCCATGATAACTACTCTGAGACCTCCACACCTATCCATAATCTGTTTTGCAATTGCTTCCTCCACATCTCCATTACTATTTGGGGGCTTGTAGAAAACTCCTAACAATGTGACCGCTCCTTTCCTATTTCTAACTTCAGCCCATATTACCTCAGTAGGCAGATCCCTTTCGAACTGCCTTTCTGCAGCTGTTAAACTATCCTTGATTAACAATGCTACTCCTCCACCTCTTTTACCACCTTCCCTACTCTTACTGAAACATCTATACCCCGGAAGTTCCAACAACCATTCCTGTCCCTGTTCTAACCATGTCTCCGTAATGGCCACAACACCATAGTCCCAAGTACCAATCCACACTCCAAGTTCACCTACCTTATTCCGGATGCTCCTTGCATTGAAGTAGACGCACTTCAACCCACCTTCCTGTCTGCCGGTACACTCCTGCGACCGTGATACCCTCCTCAGTACCTCACTACTCTCAACACTGGCTTCTGGACTACAGCTCGTTTTCCCAGCCTCCTGACAGCTTACACTCATATTTCATCTTCTCCCCCCGTATTGCTTTTTTAGTTGTCCTCTGTTTCCTTTTAAAGACTTCCCAATCCTCTGATTTCCCACTAATCCTCACCACTTTGTATGCTTTTTCTTTTGAGTTTATGCTGGCCTTGACTTCCCTCGTCAGCCATGGATGCCTTGTCCTCCCCTTAGCATGTTTCCTCCTCCTTGGGATGAATTTCTGTTGTGCCTCCCGAATAACCCCCAAAAAATCCTGTCATTGCTGTTCCACTGTCTTCCCTGCTAGGCTCCTTCTCCAATCAACTCTGGCCAGCTCCTCTCTCATGTCATGTAGTTACCCTTATTTAATTGTAATACTGTTACATCTGATTCCAGCTTCTCCCTCTCAAACTGCAGGTTAAATTCTATCATAATATGGTCACTGTTCTCTGGGTTCCTTCACCTTAAGTTCCCTAATCAAGTCTGCCTCATTGCACATCACCAAATCCAGAATTGCCTGTTCCCTTGTAGGCTCTGTCACAAGCTGCTCCAAAAAAACATCTTAGACATTCCACAAATTCCTTTTCTTGGGATCCACTACCAACTTAATTTTCCCAGTCCACCTGCATATTGAAGTCCCCCATGATTATTGTAATATTGCCTGTTTTACATGCCTTTTCTATCTCCTGATTTATTTTCTGCCCCACATCCTGACTACTGCTAGGGGACCTGTACATAACTCCCATCAGGGTCTTTTTACTTTTCCGATTCTTCAACTCTACCCACAGAGATTCTATGCCTTCTGATGCTATATCGCTCCTTGCTATCGATTTAACTTCATTCCTTACTAACAATACAACACTGCCCCTTTTGCCCATCTGCCTGTCCTTTCGATAGGACACATATCCTTGGATATTTAGATCCCAGCCCTGATCTGATAGAGATCAGCACTCTCTGATAGAGAGTGTAATGTCTTTGTGCGGCTGCAGCTTGTCAGCCTCCCAAGTATCAATCGCGGACCCAGCGAATCCCGCACCATTTCTCATTGGAATTGATTGTGTTCCATGTGGAGTCGTGCTAGCCCCTCCACAGTCACTGAATGGTCCAGGCCCAGCACCAGTTTTGCTGTCGGGGAAGTCCACGAATCCTACCCCAGCATCAACACTTAGTCTCAGGAACAGAGATTCCCACCCATGATGTCCAACATTTGATGTGATTCTACGATTGGACACTTGTTAAACAATCCTGATTGTGCTAAGAATTACCTTGAAATCAGTGCGTCATGATGGCGCAATGGTTAGCACTGCTGCCTCACAGCGCAGAGGATCCGGGTTCGATCCCAGCCCCGGGTCACTGTCCGTGTGGAGTTTGCACATTCTCCCAGTGTATGCGTGGGTTTCGCCCCCACAACCCCAAGGATGTGCAAGGTGGGTGATTGACCATGCTAAATTGCCACTTAATCGGAAAAATTAAGAAAAGAATTGAAATCCAATTTTAAGATTATCAGTCAGGCTCGCAGTGTGGTTCAATTACACAAGCTGGAAGTTGCATATATCCAAACACATGACCGTGTCCTTTGCAGACAGAGGAACATGTCCACAAATTGCACCTTTTTGAACTGAACAAAAGCTTGGGGGACAGTCAGTCCCTGGTTCATTCCCCAGGGCAATGCCTTGCCCAATCAGAGTTGATATTAACTGTACCCTGGTGCATTCTCCATGGAAACGCCTCTACCAATCAGGATCCACTTGAAAGCAATCAGCTCTCTTTTCTCATGCAGTATAAATTGTTGTTCCCTTTGAGATTTGGTATTCTTATGAGTCAGTCCAGATGAGTGCAAGGTGAAAAGCTTTGACGGCATGTCTCTTTTTTAAGCAATACTGAACTATCAAGAATCGAGCCATCAGCTGTGTACTTATTCATACACAGTGACTGACAGCTAGAATGGGTTATCAGGAAGAGTAGCTGAGATTGAATTCTTGGGTTTGTTTACAAAATTAGATGCCATAAACAGTCATCATGACCTTTGGCCATCCGCAAGTGACAGCCACCCTTAAATTATTTGTCATGTAGGCAGCCACCTTGCAATAGAGAGCTCTTGCAAACTGCAATGATTAACAGAGACCTGTTAATCTGCTTTGCCAGTCTGGCCCTCACCCTAGAGTACGCCATTGCTCCTCTTTGAGTATTACCACAGGATCGGTTAGATCCAGCCGGAACAATCAGGCGGGCCTCAGTTTAACATTTTGTCCAAATGACAATGCGGCAATCTCTCAAAGCTGCATGGAGTTGTCAGCCTAGATAAGAGAGAAAAAGGGAGAGAGAAAGAAAGAGAACAAAAGAAAGAGAGAATGAAAGGGAGAGGGAGCATGAGAGGGAGAAAGAGCACGAAAAGGAGAGAGAATGAGGAGGAGATAACGAGAGGGAACAAGAGAGAAGGAGAGAGAAAGACTTTAGAGGCAATGAAGTACTTTTTGAAATGTGGTCACTGTTGAAATGAAATGAAAATCGCTTATTGTCACGAGTAGGCTTCAATGAAGTTACTGTGAAAAGGCCCTAGTCGCCACATTCCGGCGCCTGTCCGGGGAGGCTGGTACGGGAATCGAACCGTGCTGCTGGCCTGCTTGGTCTGCTTTAAAAGCCAGCGATTTAGCTCAGTGAGCTAAACCAGCCCCCAATTTGTGCAAAGCAAGCTCACACAAACGCATTGTGGGTCACCTGGTCCCGTGATGTTGATCATGGGATAAATATTGACCCGAACACGGGTATTAACTTCACTTTTGTTCTTCAAACTACTGCAAGGGAATTTTTTCAACGGCCACTTTAGATGGCCACAGATGGTTTAACTTTCACTGAGCAGTGCGACATTCCCTTGGTACCGCATTTGATTGAATCCTAGGGTATTCTAACTCAGAGGTGACAGTACTACTAGTGAGCCACGGCAATAACATTTCATGGGTTAAAGGACTGTGTTCAGTCACATCTATCTTACACACTGTTATGGGCCAGGGTTTAGGGAACCCCAAAGTGTATCATGGAGGTCACCTGACCCACAACCTTTAATAGATTGTGGTCTGGGAAGCACACGGCCCACTCCACAGGTGTGGTACAGCAGAAATGGAAAAGTATTTTTTAAAGCAAACCAATGTTTATTCTATGAACTCAAGTTAATCTTTTTAAAACATAGTGAACATCTTAGCAACCATCAATTCAAATACAACCTCCAAAGAATACAACACTACGTAATCCTTAATAACTTCCCAAACAACAAAAGAAACACCTTTTAACAGAAGCACATTAGGTTTACATTCACTACTGAGAACATTTATAATTCTGAACTGACGAAATGATCAAGAGATAGTCTTTTGATGGCAGCGGGATCAACAGAACATCTGCTCTGTCTGGCTTCAGCTCCAACACTGAAAACGAAACTAAAACGCACCCTGCAGCAAACAGCCTAAAATGGAAGTAAAAAGCTGTCAGACAGCCCAGCTCCACCCACTCTCTGACATCACTGCAGTAGTAAACACCCATTTCTTAAAGGTACTCTCACACGACAATACCAACACATCAGTTAGGAGCAATTCGGCCCCTCGAGCCTACTTCACAATTCAAAAGATCATGGGTGATCTCTTGTGGCCTCAACTCCACTTTCCTTCCTACCCCCGATATCCTTTGACTCCCTTGTTACCTACCTCCTCCTCAGAAATATTCAATGGCCTGCCCATGCCATTCTCTGGAGAAGTGAGTCCCAGAGAACCAACCCTCAGAGAAAAAGAGTTATCCTCATCTCCATCTGAAATGAGAGACAGTCCTGGTTTCTACCACATGGCGAACATGCTTTGAGCAGTCACTCTGTCAAATACTCTCAGGATCTTGCATGTTCCAATAAGATCGCCTAAAATTCAATGAACACAGTCCAAACCCATACAAACAGATGGGATAAGCCCCTCATCCCAGGGATCAGCTGAGTAAACCTGTTCTGAGCTGTCTCTAATGCAATTATGTCCTTTCTTAAATAAGATCAAAACTATCCACAGTATTCCAGATGTGGTCTCAACAACGCCTTGCACAGCTGCAGCAAAACCTCCCGATTTTTATACTCCATTTCCCTCGCAATAAATTACAACTTACCATTTGCCTTCCTAATCATTTGCTGTACCTGTATATTATTTGTGGTCCATGTACCAGGACACCCAGATCCCTTTGTACCTCAGAGTTTTATAATCTTTCCCTATTTAGATGTGCAGATCCAAAGATGTGCAGGTTAGGTGGATTGGCCATGCTAAATTGCCCTTGGTGTCCAAAATTGCCCTTAGTGTTGGGTGGTGTTTACTGGGTTATGGGGATAGCGTGGAGATGTGGGCTTGGGAAGGGTGCTCTTTCTAAGAGCAGGTGCAGACTCGATGGGCCAAATGGCCTCCTTCTGCACTGTAAATTCTATGAATTTCTATGGAATTTAAATAATATTTTGTTTCTCTATTCTTCCTGCCGAACTGGACAAGTTCACATTCTCCCACAATATACCCCATCTGCCAATTTTATTTTCCCACTCACTTAACATATCTATGGCCCTTGGCAGATTCCTTATCTTCTCTTCACAATTTATCTTCTTACCTGTCTTTGTGCCATCAGCATGTTTAGCGACCGTACATCTGGGGCACGATGAAACGGCCTCGTCACGACCAACCCGGTTAAATCACGCGAGAGGCATCTCGCGGAATTTGCCATGTTCGGAACACCTCGCGAGATCTGGTGAGACGTCGCAATATGGATCCCGCCCTATTTGGGCAGGATCCAGATTTGCATACTTAAGTGAGCAAGTAGGGTCACTTAACAATTAGGCCCAATTAGCAATTGGGGTTGCTGGGTTACAGGGATGGTGTGGAGGTGTGGGCTGAAGTAGGGTGCTCTTTCCAAGAGCCGGTGCAGACTCGATGGGCCGAATGGCCTCCTTGTTTTCACAGTAACTTCATTGAAGCCTACTCGTGACAATAAGCGATTTTCATTTCATTTCTGCACTGTAAATTCTATGATTCTATGATGTCGTGACAGATTTTCCCAAGAATCTGTGCCTGGGAGACACCGTTTAGTACCGGTCCACACAAGCGGCCCCTAAGGAGGGATCTCGCAGGCCATCCCACTACCGCCTGGGCACCTTGGCCCTGCCAGCCTGGCACCATGGTGGTGCCACCTGGGAACCCTGGCAGCGCCACTCAGGAAGACTGGCACAGGCAGGATGCCAGGCTGGCAGTGCCAAGGTGCCAGGGATCAGGCCCCGGTGTGCCCTGTCCTAATGAGGTAGGGTGAGGGGGGACTTGAGGATCACCCAACAGTTAAGTTAGGGGATGCTCTAACGGAGGCCTCAGCAATTGATTCCTGTGGTGCTCTGCTTGTAACAGCTTGCCGCACCACAAATGACCCATTTATGTCTACTCCCAGATTCCTGTCAGCCCAGTAAGAAGTCTTACAACACCAGGTTAAAGTCCAACATGTTTGTTTCAAACACTAGCTTTCGGAGCACTGCTCCTTCCTCAGGCTCCTTCCTTCACCTGAGGAAGGAGCAGTGCTCTGAAAGCGAGTGTTTGAAACAAACATAGAACATAGAACAGTGCAGCACAGAACAGGCCCTTCAGCCCTCAATGTTGTGCCGAGCCATGATCACCCTACTCAAACCCACGTATCCACCCTATACCCGTAACCCAACAACCCCCCCCCCTTAACCTTACTTTTATTAGGACACTACGGGCAATTTAGCATGGCCAATCCACCTAACCCGCACATCTTTGGACTGTGGGAGGAAACCGGAGCACCTGGAGGAAACCCACGCACACAGGGGGAGGACGTGCAGACTCCACACAGACAGTGACCCAGCCGGGAATCGAACCTGGGACCCTGGAGCTGTGAAGCATTTATACTAACCACCATGCTACCCTGCTGCCCCTAACCTGTTGGACTTTAACCTGGTGTTGTAAGACTTCTTACTGTGCTCACCCCAGTCCAACGCCGGCATCTCCACATCATGGCTGTCGGCATAGACAGAGGGTTGGTTCGCCATGTGTGATAATGTGTGAAAGCAATTACAATGGGAAGGATTCAGAGGCTGTTGGTGATAGCTGTAACTACCTGAACTTAGCAATTACAGGACCATTTGAAGCCTGTGAAGGGTAGAATATACAAATGACTTCTGGGCCTCCATATTCTCCACGTCTCCACTTGGCCGTCAGCCAATCAAGTGGCCAGTGATTCTCTAGCTAATAGCGCCACTTGGAATGATGGCCACTGATGGAACAGCAGCCGGTCCCCAATAGCGATCCTTGCTGGAGTGCGCCAATCAGGTCAGTGGGGAAGATTTTCCAGGGCCAAACTGGCAGGTCCTGGCATGGGGTTGGAGGCTGGACCAGGTATAATACCAAAGGCAGTGGGTAACTGGCAATGGACATGCCACACTCACCACGACACCTGGTTTTTATGCCACCACTGCCTCCTAGTTTGTGTCCTCCTGTAAACCTACATTGAAGGTGCTATATGAAGGCAGGCTGGAGCTGTTGTTGAATAAGATTATGCTGCCATGCGTTCACAAGGGTGCCTTAACCAGCTCTTACACGTGAAATGCATACTTACGGTAGTGGGGTGTCAACGTGGCCCAGCTAGTTGTCCGCCCAGTCCTAAGTCACATGATTGACGATCCACTGCAGGACTTGAATTCACAACTTCGGGTGATATTACCGAAATAGTGAACTAGTGAAAAAGAAGCTCAAGAACGACAAAAACAAGCCTGCGCTTCCCAGAGTCGCCAGCTGCCAACACAGGGATTAGCCAAGGACGTACTGTGTGAGTTGACCTTATAAATACTTGTGGCTGGTGTTGGTTATGTCGTATGCCTGATTAAATTATATGACCGGACCACCCAAGGAAATGTACACACCCAGATCAGTGCAAATCAGAAAGATCTTTAGCAGTTGACTCGGTATTTAGTTATAGTTGCTGCCCTGGTGATATTTGTACCGTACGCCTGGTCGAATTAAGCATCGATACCACTCACAGCAATGGAGAAAGTCCAAATATTTGCACCAGCAACACGTTTTCTGAACAGTAAGAAGTCTTACAACACCAGGTTAAAGTCCAACAGGTTTGTTTCAAACACGAGCTTTCGGAGCACGGCTCCTTCTTCAGGTGAATGGAAAGGCTTGTTCCAGAAATGTTTATATAGACACAGTCAGAGATGCCCCGGAATGCGAGCACCTGCAGGCAATCAAATCATCAAAGATGCAGAGAGAGAGGTAACTCCAGGTTAAAGAGGTGTGAATTGTCCCAAGCCAGTTCAGTCGGTAGGCCTCTGCAAGTCCAGGCTTGTTGGTGGGGGCCGAATGTAATGCGACATGAATCCCAGATCCCGGTTGAGTCCGCATTCATGCGTGTGGAACTTAGCTATAAGTTTTTGCTCAGCAATTTTGCGTTGTCGCGTCTCCTGAAGGCCTCCTTGTAGAATGCTGACCCGGAGATCAGAGGCTGAATGTCCTTGACTGCTGAAGTGTTCCCCAACTGGAAGGGAACAGTCCTGCCTGTTGATAGTCGCACGATGCCCGTTTATTCATTGTCGCAGTGTCTGCATGGTCTCGCCAATGTACCACGCTTCGGGACATCCTTTCCTGCAGCGTATGAGGTAGACTACATTGGTCGAGTCGCACGAGTATGCGCCGCGTACCTGGTGGGTGGTGTTTCCACGTGTAATGGTGGTGTCCATGTCGATGATCTGGCATGTCTTGCAGAGATTACCCTGGCAGGGTTTTGTGGTGTTGTGGTTGCTGTTCTGAAGGCTTCATACTCGTGCGCATACTCGTGCGACTCGACCAATGTAGTCTACCTCATACGCTGCAGGAAAGGATGTCCCGAAGCGTGGTACATTGGCGAGACCATGCAGACACTGCGACAACGAATAAACGGGCATCGTGCGACTATCAACAGGCAGGACTGTTCCCTTCCAGTTGGGGAACACTTCAGCAGTCAAGGACATTCAGCCTCTGATCTCCGGGTCAGCATTCTACAAGGAGGCCTTCAGGAGACGCGACAACGCAAAATTGCTGAGCAAAAACTTATAGCTAAGTTCCGCACGCATGAATGCGGACTCAACCGGGATCTGGGATTCATGTCGCATTACATTCGGCCCCCACCAACAAGCCTGGACTTGCAGAGGCCTACCGACTGAACTGGCTTGGGACAATTCACACCTCTTTAACCTGGAGTTACCTCTCTCTCTGCATCTTTGATGATTTGATTGCCTGCAGGTGCTCGCATTCCGGGGCATCTCTGACTGTGTCTATATAAACATTTCTGGAACAAGCCTTTCCATTCACCTGAAGAAGGAGCAGTGCTCCGAAAGCTCGTGTTTGAAACAAACCTGTTGGACTTTAACCTGGTGTTGTAAGACTTCTTACTGTGCTCACCCCAGTCCAACGCCGGCATCTCCACATCACGTTTTCTGAAGACTGTTTAGGAAGGTGGAGGGGCTGTGGCACAGTGGGCAGCATCAATACCTCTGAGCCAGGCTCTGAGTTCCAATCCCACTCCATGAGTTGATGGCCAGGGAAGGCACATTCATAACTCAGCCAAACAGGTTGATAATCAGCCTGAAAATCTTTCCAATATGCCTCCTTATAGGCAGTACAAACAGGAGGATATCCTGGTCAGTTATAACAGGGCGGCATGTAGCACAGAGGTTAGTACTGTAGCCTACATTGCTGAGGACCCAGGTTCGAATCCCAGCCCTGGGTCACTGTCCGTGTGGAGTTTGCATATTCTCCCTTGGTCCATAGCCTTTTATGCTGTGGTATTCCTGCCTCGGAGATTCCCACCACCCTCTGGGTGAAAAGGTTTTTCCTTAAATCTCCTCTAATCCTTTGCCCCCTGGTTATTGACCCAGATACTAAGAGGAAACATTTCTTCCTATTTACATCCCTCATAATTTTGTTCATGGGGTTGGAGGCAGGACCAGGTATAATACCAAAGGCAGTGGGTAACTGGCAATCGACATGCCACACTCACCACGACACCTGATTTTTATGCCACCACTGCCTCCTAGTTTGCGTCCTCCTGTAAACCTACCTTGAAGGTGCTATATGAAGGCAGGCTGGAGCTGTTGTTGAATAAGATTATGCTGCCATGCGTTCTCAAGGGTGCCATAACCAGCTCTTACACTTGAAATGCATACGTACGGTAGTGGGGTGTCAACGTGGCCCAGCTAGTTGTCCGCCCAGTTCTAAGTCACATGATTGACGATCCACTTTGTTCACCTCAGTCAGGTTCCCCCTCAGCTTTCTTTGTTGTCAGCCTAACCAGCCTCTCTTCTTGGCTGAAACTTCCAACGGGACAGTAATCCCTGCACATTTGTCAGTTATTTGCAGCAAAGTTGGGTCGAATTGATTCAAAAGATGTAATTTTGGGCATGTTTGGCTCAATGCTTCCCGCTGGCTTTTTGGGCGAGGTCCACACCGGATTCACCCACATTTTTAGTCATTTGTTTGGGCCTCGGGGAGTTTCTCCCTCTCCGGGCCGTACCTCGGAATTTATTTCAACACTGGGAAGCTGAACTTGCCGGCAAGACGGGCAAGGATCTGAGATCAGGACGCCATTTTGAAAGTTTGTGATTGAGGGTCCTCCACACCCCCCCAGCCATGGCCAATGTCACCCCTCCCCACACACACATATAGGCGGTACCCCACACGCCCCCAAACGAGGACACCCTGCTATGAGCCCCCCCCCCCCACTTTTCAGGCCTATCCACCCCACCCCGTTTGGGCCCCTCCCCTTTCATAACCGCCATTCTTCACCTACCGCCACCTTTATGAGGCCCCTTCATACCCTCCATTCAACCCGCCACCCTTCATACCCCCTTCATCCCCTCTTTTATGTGCATGGCCCCACCCTCAGGCCCCGACCTTAGGCAGCACCACCGTGACTCCCAGGCACTGCAACCCTGGCAATGCCCCGCCAGCCTGGCAGTGCCAGCGTGGGAGTGCCAAGGTGCCAGGCTGGAAGTGCCAAGGTGCCCGGGTGTCAGAAGGCGAGCCCGGCTGCCACGCCGCCCTATCCCCGACCACCCAGGGGTCTCCAATGGCCTGGGAGAGGCCCCATTTGCCGTTACCCTTGGTCCACGTTTGTGTGGACCAGTACTAAATCAAGCCTGTTATTTCTGTCAAAATATCAGAGGGAAAACAAGGTATCACACCATAAATTAATGTAAGGGTGATTTTGGGGGGGGGGGGGGGGGTTACCCCCGATGCAGGGCAGACAAAATGACTCACACTTGTTGATTGAGCTGCTCACAATAAAGTGGGAAGCAGATCCGATCGCAGGGATTGCTCCAATCACAGCACCGGCTCTACTCAATGAAGGCCACACAGGGAAAGGAAGACCCCAGCAACATCCCAAAATACTCACCATCAGCCAGAATAAGTGCAAATGTGTTTGGATTGGCTGGAGGATGGGACTGCAGCGTGCCTGTTCCTAAGTATTGACAGTCAGAGAGATTTAGGTGTACAAGTCCACAGGTCACTGAAAGGGCAACACAGGTGGAGAAGGTAGTCAAGAAGGCATACGGCATGCTTGCCTTCATTGGCCGGGGCATTGAGTATAAGAATTGGCAAGTCATGCTGCAGCTGTATAGAACCTTAGTTAGGCCACACTTGGGAGTACAGTGTTCAATTCTGGTCGCCACATTACCAGAAGGATGTGGAGGCTTTAGAGAGGGTGCAGAAGAGATTTACCAGGATGTTGCCTGGTATGGAGGGCATTAGCTATGAGGAGTGGTTGAATAAACTCGGTTTGTTCTCACTGGAACGACGGAGGTTGAGGGGCGACCTGATAGAGGTCTACAAAATTATGAGGGGCATAGACAGAGTGGATAGTCAGAGGCTTTTCCCCAGGGTAGAGGGGTCAATTACTAGGGGGCATAGGTTTAAGGTGCGAGGGGCAAGGTTTAGAGGAGATGTACGAGGCAAGTTTTTTACACAGAGGGTAGTGGGTGCCCGGAACTCGCTGCCGGAGGGGGTGGTGGAAGCAGGGCGTTAGTGACGTTTAAGGGGCGTCTTGAGAAATACATGAATGGGATGGGAATAGAGGGACCTAGGAAGTGTAGAAGATTTTAGTTTAGACGGGCAGCATGGTCGGCGCAGACTTGGAGGGCCGAAGGGCCCGTTCCTGTGCTGTAGTTTTCTTTGTTGTTTGTTCTATTGGCTGGAGGATGGGGCTGTAATTAGTCTTGATTGTATTGGTGAGGGAGCCCCTGTCCCACCATGGCTGCTGGCCGTTTGATTTCAATTAAAAAGTAGCAGAAGAGACTTCCAGTGGCAGTGATGTTTGAGTGAGCCGCACATTCGGCCGGCTCTCACTCCGGCGGGTCTTTAGGGGCTGATTCCCCGCGATAGCGGGACCACGGAGCGGCAAGAAGGCGGCCGCGGAAGTGCGGGGGAGCGGGCTGCAGTGCATGGAACCGCGGGAGACCAGGAGACAAAGGAAGAGGGAGAGAAAGGGACAGAGGCAAGGAGCAGGGGAAGCTGACCTGGAACCTAAGATGGCGGACACACGGACCTCGGACTCAGCAATCCAGCAGGCGCTGGATAACATGCTCCAGGTGATGAAAGGCAGTTTTGAGTCGCTGAAGCGGGACAGCTTAGACCCACTTCAGAAGGCAGTGGATTAGCTGAATCAGAGGCTGGATGCTCAAGATGTAAACGTTAAGGAGCTGGGAGAGACGGTGGAGGAGCAGGTGGATGCGCAGACGGTCGCGGCGTTAGAAGTCGACGGGCTGAAGGAGCGGCAGAGAAGATTGCTGGACAGAGTGGAGGAGTTGGAGAATAGATCCCGCAGGAACAACCTGAGGATGGTCGGCCTCCCGGAGGGGGCGGAGGGAGCTGATGCTGCAGCGTTTGTAGCAGACCTGTTGAAGCAGCTGATGGGGGCTGAAGCCTTTCCGCGACCGCCGAAGCTGGAGGGGGCACACAGAGTGCAGGCAAGGCAGGGGCGTCCGGGGGGGACACCCCCGCCCGATGGTGATCAGGTTCCACAGGTTCGTGGACAAGGAGCGGGTGCTGCAGTGGGCAAAGAGCGCCAGGAGCAGCACGTGGAATAACAGTGTGCTCCGCATCTATCAGGACCTAAGCCAGGAGGTGGCTCGGCGGCGAGCAGCCTTTCAACAAGTCAAGGAGGTGCTGTTCAAGAAGCACGTGAAGTTTGGTCTGCTGTTCCCAGCCCGTCTTTGGGTCACGCATCAGATTCAACACCATTACTTCTCCCAGCCTGAAGAAGCGATGGACTTTGCGAGGATCAGGGGCTAGTCCCGATAAGAGGTCCCACGGGCGCGAATTAGGGCCCGAGAACTACCGTATGAAGGGACGCCGAATGTGCCTGGACCGCAGTTCAACGGTTTGCTGGGTTAAAGGTGCCAAGCGGGACGTTTGGGACTCTTCCTTTTGTTTTTTGGTTGCTGGTTTTTTTTTCCTTTGGTTTTTGTTTTCTTCCTCTTTTTTCCTTTTTGTGTGGGGTTTTTTACTTTTTATTGGGCTCGCTGAGGCCACTGGAGCCGGTATTGTAACTAAGGGTGGCCGGTCAGCGAGGGGGGTTAAGGACGTGGATTGGGGGTTTTATTGATGTTCATGCCTTCCTGTGCCAGTGAGTTTGCTCCAGTGGGTTGGAGAGGGGGATGGGGCGGCGGGGAGTGGGGATGAGGATGGGGAAACAATGGGAATGAGACAGGGGGGGGCACCGGAGTGATGAGTCACCGGGCTAGCAGGTTGGCTAGTCAAGGGAGTCAGTTGGGGAGGGAGAATACAGCCAGTGGAGGGCAGGGGTGGGGTTACCGGACCGGAGGATGTTGCTAGGGGGTGGGGGTTGTACTGCTGACGCGGGAGGGATTTGAAAGTAGACGGTGGGAAGGAGGTCGAGGGTGGAGGCAGCCAAGAGGTGGGCCAAGAATAGCGCGACGCGCGGGCCGGTCCGAGAAAGGCTATGGCTGACCAGCGTGGGGGGGGGGGGGGGGGGGGGGGGGGGGGGTTGTGCCCCCCAACCAGGCTGATATCACCTGGAATGTCAGGGGACTGAATGGGCCGGTTAAGAGGGCACGGGTGTTCGCGCACTAGCGGGCTCAAAGGGCGGACGTAATTATATTGCAGGAGACACATCTGAAAGTGTCTCCATACTTCTAGATTAAGGAAGGGCTGGATTAGCCAGGTCTTCCACTCGGACTTGGACTCGAAGTCCAGGCGGGTGGCAATCATGATCAACAAGCGGGTGCAATTTGAGGCGGAGAGCATAGCCGCAGACAGGGGGGGCAGATACCTGATGGTAAGGGCCAGACTGGAGGGGAGAAGAGTGGTGCTGGTGAATATATATGCCCCGAACTGGGACGACGTGGACTTTATTAAAAGAGTGCTGGGGAAGATCCCGGACCTGGACTCTCGTAGGCTAATAATGAGGGGGGACTTTAACATGGTCCTTGACCCAGGGCTGGATCGGTCGTGTCCCAGAACGGGTAGACTCCCAGCAATGGCAAGGGAGCTGAAAGGGTTTATGGAGCAAATGGGGGCAGTGGACCCCTGGAGAGCCAGACAGCCGACGGGAAGGGGCTACTCGTTTTACTCGCACGTTCATAAACGTTCATAAAGGATAGACTTCTTTGTCCTAAGCAGGGACTGTATAGGGGAGGTAAAGAACACGGAATATTCGGCAATTACTATCTCAGACCATGCCCCGCACTGGGTAGACCTGCAGGTCGGAGGGGCGAAGCACCAACGCCCACAATGGAGGGTAGACGTGGGACTGTTGTCGGAGGAGGGGATCTGTGAGAGGCTTCGGAGGTGTATGCAAAATTATTTGCAGGTGAACGATACGGGGGAGGTTTCAGCGGCGACCCTGTGGGAGGCGCTAAAGGCAGTAGTGCGGGGAGAGTTTTTAAAAATAAATTTAGCGTACCCAATTATTTTTCCAATTAAGGGGGCAATTTAGCGTGGCCAATCCACCTATCCTGCACATCTTTTGGAATGTGGGGGCGAAACCCACGCAGACACGGGGAGAATGTGTAAACTCCACACGGACAGTGACCCAGAACCGGGATTCGAACCCGGATCCTCAGCGCCGTAGGCAACAATGCTAACCACTGTGCACCCCCCAGAGCCGGGAGAGTTGATCTCAATTGGGGCCCACGGAGCCAAGGCAGAGATGGATAGATTGGTCAGGGAAATGGGTCGGATAGATGAAGAGCACGCGGAGTCCCCGGGGGAGGTTGTACTCAGGGAGAGGCAGAGACTACAGGCGGAACTGGGGGCGTTATCCACGAGTAGGGCCGTGGAACAGCTTAGGAAGGCGAGGGGAGTGGTGTACGAGCATGGGGAAAAGGCCAGCAGATTGTTTGCGCAACAACTCAGGTAGAGGGAGGCGGCCAGGGAAATAAGTAGAGTGATGGATGGGGAGGGGAGCAGAGTGGAGGACCCGGCAGGATTGAATAGGGTATTCCGGGACTTCTATAGCAAGCTGTACACTTCGGAGCCTCCGGAAGAACCGGAGGAGATGAAAACGTTTCTGGACGGGTTAACATTCCCAACAGTAGGTGGGGGGCGAGTGGATGAGCTGGGGGCCCCGATTAGAGTGGAGGAGGTATTGGGGGGCCTAAAGGCCATGCAGTCGGGGAAAGCCCCGGGGCCGGATGGAGTTTTATAGGAAGTTCTCTGAGCTGGTGGGCTCGGTCTTGGCGAGGGTTTTCAATGAGGCAAGGGACAGAGGGACCCTGCCGCCGACAATGTCGCAAGCTACTATATCACTGATATTGAAGCAGGGTAAAGACCCAGAGGCGTGCGGGTCCTACAGGCCAATCTCCCTGATTAATGTTGACGCCAAGCTCCTGGCAAAGGTCCTGGCGATTAGAATGGAGGACTGCGTACCGGAGGTGATTGGGGAGGACCAAACTGGGTTCGTGAAAGGTAGGCAGCTGTCGGCCAACCTGAGAAGATTACTTAATGTGATAATGATGCCCCCAGCGGGCAGGGAGGTGGAGGTAGTGGCGGCGATGGACGCCGAGAAGGCCTTTGACCGGGTGGAGTGGGGCTATCTATGGGAGGTGCTTGGACGGTTTGGGTTCGGGGAGGGACTGGTGGATTGGATCAAATTATTATATCAGGCCCCAAAGGCCAGCATCAGGACTAACAGAGAAGTGTCAGAGTATTTTAGGCTGTACCGAGGGACCAGACAGGGCTGTCCACTCTCCCCGCTGCTGTTTGCGCTGGCCATAGAGCCGCTGGCGATTGCGCTGAGAGCCGCAAAGGGATGGAAGGGGATGGTTAGGGGCGGGGTGGAACATAGGGTCTCTTTTTATGCGGACGACCTGCTCCTGTACGTGTCGGACCCAGTGGCCGGGATGGGAAGTATACTGGAAATGTTGAGGTTCCAGTTCTCAGGATACAAATTAAATATGGGCAAAAGTGAAATGTTTGTGGTACAGGCAAGGGGCCAGGAGAACAGATTGAGAGGGGTACCATTTAGGCTGGTTGAGGAAAATTTCCGGTACTTGGGGATCCAGGTGGCACGAGACTGGGGCAGGCTGCATAAGTTAAATTTGGCCAGGGTGGTGGAACAAATGAAGGGAGAGTTTCGGAGATGGGATACACTCCCGCTGTCGTTGGCAGGGTGGGTGCAGACTGTAAAGATGACAATCCTCCCTAGATTCCTGTTTATTTTTCAGTGCCTCCCGATCTTTATCCCAGTCCTTCTTCAAAAAGGTAAACAAGATGATCATGAGCTTTGTCTGGGCGGGAAAATCCCCGCGGGTGAAGAAGGCGATGTTGGAGAGGAACCGCAGCGAGGGAGGGCTGGCATTGCCGAGTCTGATTAACTATTACTGGGCGGCTAACATCGCTATGATAAGGAAGTGGATGGTGCGTACGGGGTCTGTCTGGGAGCGGGTGGAGGCGGCTTCGTGCAGGGGCTCCAGCTTGGCAGCCCTGGTCACGGCTCCTCTACTGCTGCCGCCGGCCAGGTACTCCACCAGCCCGGTAGTGGTGGCGACTCTGCGGATATGGGGCCAGTGGAAGAGGCATGTAGGGGAGATGGGGGCGTCTGTCTGGGCGCCAATCTGCGACAACCATAGCTTTGCCCCCGGGAGTATGGATGGGGGGTTTCGGGCATGGCGGCGGGCGGGGGTGGGGAGGGTGGGCGATATGTTCCTGGGGATCCAAGACAGAATAGTCTCTAGGGGGGAAGGAGGGGAGGGTAGAGTCTCTGATATTTATAAGGTGCTTGTGAAGGAGGAAGGGTCCCAGACGGAGGAACTGAAACTCAAATGGGAGGAGGAGCTAGGCGGGGAAATGGAGGACGGGATGTGGGCAGAAGCCCTGAGTTGGGTGAATTCGACTGCAACATGTGCCAGACTCGGCCTGATTCAATTTAAGGTCGTTCACCGGGCCCACATGACGGTGGCTCGGATGAGCAAATTCTTTGGGGTAGAGGACAAATGCGCTAGGTGCGCAGGAGGACCAGCGAACCACGTACACATGTTTTGGGCATGCCCTGAGCTGAGGGGGTACTGGGAGGGATTTGTGGGCATCATGTCCCGGGTGCTAAAAACAAGGGTGGCGATGGGTCCAGGGGTGGCAATTTTTGGGGTTTCGGAAGACCCTGGAGCCCAGGTTGAGAAAGAGGCCGATGTTTTGGCCTTTGCTTCCCTGATAGCCCGGCGACAAATATTATTGGCGTGGAGGGACTCAAAGCCCCCGAAGACTGAGTTGTGGCTTACGGACATGTCAAGTTTCCTGGGTATGGAAAAAATTAAGTTCGCCCTGAGGGGATCTGTACAGGGGTTCAACCGAAGGTGGCAACCATTCATTGACTTCTTTGCGGGAGAGTCAGCGTCAGCAGAGGGGGGGGGTTAGAGTAGAGTAGAGTAGGAGGGATAAATTGGCGGGTAGTGTCGGTGGAAGAGGAGCGGGCTTGTGCAGTATGGTACGATTGAAGTATTGAATGTACGTGGATGTTTGCACATTTTTTGCTTTCTTTCGGTTGATGTCTGTAACTGTTTGCAATGCCAAAAAACTATCTCAATAAAATTGTTTGTTAAAAAAAAAAGTAGCAGAAGAGTCAAAGAGGCTCAAAAAGTTATCGCGGGTTCTCTCTCCATAAATGCCTCCAGACCTGCGGAGTTTTTCAATCATTTTCTGTTTTTAGTTCTGATTTTCAGCATCCGCATTAATTTATTTTCATTGTTCCACAGTACCTATGGAAAAAGCTGCTCAAATTCCAAGAGAATATTGTTTTGAATTGCTTGCACTTGTTGTTCGAGAAATGAGGGAGCGAGGAAACAGGAAGCAGGCAGCACGGTAGCACAGTGGTTAGCACTGTTGCTGCCCAGCACCAGGGTCCCAGGTTCGATTCGCGGCTTGGGTCACTGTCTGTGCTGAGTCTGCACGTTCTCCCCGTGTCTGCGCGGGTTTCCTCCGGGTGCTCCAGTTTTCTCCCGCAAGTCCCGAAAGACGTGCTTGTTCAGTGAATTGGACATTCTGAATTCTCCCTCTGTGTACCCGAACAGGCGCCAGAGTGTAGCGACTGGGGAATTTTCACAGTAACTTCATTGTAGCTTTAATGTAAGCCTACTTGTGACACCAATAAAGATTATTATTAGTTACTGCCTGACATCGGTAGGGCAGCATGGTAGCATTGTGGTTAGCACAATTGCTTCACAGCTCCAGGGTCCCAGGTTCGATTCCCGGCTGGGTCACTGTCTGTGCGGAGTCTGCATGTTCTCCCTGTGTCTGCGTGGGTTTCCTCCGGGTGCTCCGGTTTCCTCCCACAGTCCAAAGACGTGCAGGTTAGGTGGAGTGGCCATGCTAAATTGCCCTTAGTGTTGGGTGGGGTTACTGGGTTATGGGGATGGGGTGGAGGTGTGACCTTGGGTAGGGTGCTCTTTCCAAGAGCTGGTGCAGACTCGATGGGCCAAATGGCCTCCTTCTGCACTGTAAATTCTATGATCAGCAGTGGGCAAAATTCCAGAATCGATCATGAGGGACTCGGTAACAGGGTGGAATAATGATTAAGTAGTCAACATGGTTTCATGAAAGGGACATTTTATTGAACAAACCTGCCTGAGGTTTTTGTGAGGAAGTAACTGTCAGGGTAGATGGAGTATACCTGGATTTTCAAAAGCCATTTGGAAAGGTACCACACAAAAGGTTGTTATCGCAAGATTAGAACCCCTGAGTTTCGGAACGCATGGATTGACAATTAATCTGACACGTTGTCGGGTGGGCTGGTTCTAACTATTGGGGCAACTGCGAGGATCAGTGCTGGGGGGGCCTCAACAAATCAAAATCCAGATGAATGATTTCTCGTTGGAGCACCGAGATTACGCATGTCACAGTTTGCTAATGGCACAGGTCTAGGTTTGAAAGTAAGCTGCTAGAATGTGTGAAATTAGACTGAAAAGGGTTGTGGACAGGTTTAATGGTTAGGCAAAAATTGGCAATTGGAGGAGGATGTGGGAAGTGAGAAATTATTCGCTTTTGTAGCAAGAAAAGTGGATTTAAAAGAAAACCAGGCGAGAGATGGGAAATAATGAGACGCAGGGGGATTTGCATGTCCTTGGATAGAAATGGCAGAAAGTTAATATGCAAGGACAGCAAGCAATTAATGCAAATGCTATGTTACAAGGGAGTTAGAGCAAACGAATAAGGTCATTTTGCTGCATTTCTACAGAGCTTTGGGGAGACCAGTCCAGGGTGTGGTGCATAGTTTTGGTTGCCTTACCCAAGGAAGGATATATTTGACCTGGAGGAATGAAACAAGGTTTCACTCGACTGATCCATTTGATTTGTTAAAATGGACCTAGATTCTCTCAACTTGAAAAAGAATGAGAGGCGATTGCATTGAAAAGTATAAATTTCTTGAAAGACTTGACATGGTAGATCAGGGGTGGGCAAACTACGGCCCGCGGGCCGCATGCGGCCCGCCAAAGGTCTTTATGCGGCCCACCAAGATCAAGTCAAAAGGTTAATGCGGGGGGCTGTTGGGTTACTGGTATAGGGTGGATACATTGACTTGAGTAGGGTGATCATTGCTCGGCACAACATGTGTTTCATGTGAAGTTTCTACTTTAAAATATTAATTAATAAAAATTAATTGCTTTTTTTTTCTTTAAAAACCTATTTTAAGTATTAATTATTTTACTTAATATACTATGCGGCCCTTTAAAAATGTGAATTTCTGAATGTGGCCCTTGCACGGAAAAGTTTGCCCACCTAATGAGGGAGAGCAGAAATGTTCCTGCACAATCAGCCCCACTCAGCTTAATAATAATAATCTTTATTAAGACCATAAGATATCGGAGCAGAATTAGACCACTCAGCCCATCGACTCTGCTCTGCCATTCAATCATATTTTCTCATCCCCATTCTCCAGCCTTCTCCCCATAACCCCTGATCCCCTTATTGATCAAGAACCCCTATTTTTGTCTTAAAGACACTCAGTGATTTGGCCTCCACAGCCTTCTGTGGCAAAGAGTTCCACAGATTCACCACCCTCTGGCTGAAGAAATTCCTCCTCATCTCTGTTTTAAAGATCTTGGGCGGGATTCTCCCATGCCGCGCCGGCTGGGGGAATCGCCGTTTGCGTCCATTTTTCGCGCGATGCCGTTCCGCCATTCTCCCAAACGGCGAGAACGGCGTCATCGAGGTCGGCGCCGCACCTGCTGGAGAATAACCGAGGCATTAAGTACAGCGATTCTCTGGGCTCCCCACAATGAGGAGGGACAGGGTGGCTGTGGGCAGGGATCAGGGTGCACACAGGCAGCGAGACCAGGCAACCGGGACACACATGTATCCCATGGCACCTGGCTGTCGAGATGTCCAACGCCATCGTTAACCATGTTGTTTCTCCCCCCCCCCCCCCCCACCCTCTTGCAGATCGTCATGTTTGCGCACCAGCCAGCTCTATGTTTGCCGCCGAGGCGGGAGCTGCCGCCCTGCAGGAGGCCATCCGGCAGCATCGGCGCAGGCGGCTCAGAGCAGTTATGGCAGTGGCGGCTGCAGCAGAGGGAGTAGCTGCAGAGGGCCCTGTGCCACACGCTCAGGCTGCAGGCCCGCTCCCCCGACATGTACAGGAGGAGGCGGAGGGGGACAGCGACCACCACATCGTCGGGGATGCGCAGGACGAGGATTCTGATCTTGATGGGGCGCAGGGGGAGGAGGTGGTGGTGCCAAGGCTCCGGAGGCGTCCCATGAGGCTTTGAGTCTACCATGACCACATGCCGTTCGAGGACCTGCCGGACAGGACATGCAGGAGGTGACTCCGGATGAGCCGGGAGACCGTGGCACATATCTGCCACCTCATGGCGCACCTGGCACCCCGTGGAACGGGGGCAGGATATGCTATCCCGGTGACCGTCAAGGTGACGGTAGCCCCCAACTTCTCTGCGACGGGTTCGTTCCAGGCGCCGAGCGGGGACCTATCCGGGATCTCACAGGCATCGGTGCGCTGGTGCATCCGAGCCGTGACTGACGCCCTGTATGCCATTGCCAATAGGTACAGTTTCCGGAGGACCGCGCACACCAGGATACCCAGGCAGTGGGATTCGCCATCGTGGCCGGGATACTGATGGTCCAGGGGGCGGTTGATGGGGTGCACGTCGCCATGCGCCCACCCTCGGAGAACAGTTTTGAGGAACAGAAAGGGGACCTACTCTATGAATATTCAGGTGGTCTGCGACCATCGCATGATGATCATGCACGTGTGCGCCCATTACCCCGGCAGTGTGCACGATGCCTTTATACTGGAGCAATCGTACATCCCTGCCATGTTCGAGGGATGCCACCCCCTGGCTGAGGGGCTGGTTGCTGGGCGACAGGGATTACCCGTTGCGGTCGTGGCTGATGACACCTATACGGAGGCCGCAGACCAACGTGGAGACCCGCTACAATGAGGCCTATGCAGCAACCAGGGGTGTTGTGGAGAGGTGCTTCGGCCAATTGAAGATGCGATTTAAGTGCCTGGACCACCCTGGAGGGGCCCTGCAGTACCATTCAGAGAGGGTCGGCCGCATACTTGTTGTCTGCTGTGTGCTACACAACATTGCCCAGCAGAGGGGTGATGTCCTGGAGGAGGAGGCACAGGTGGAGCCCGATGACAGCAACGCGCCTGCCTATGAGGAGGAGGAGGAGGATGGGGGCGGGGGGCAGACACGACCTGGGGGCTGCACATGGCCGAGATGCTGCACGGCAACACCGGCTGGGACAGCGAGCACACGAGATTTTGATCACCGCACGTTTCACGAACTAGGGGGAGGGCATCGCTGAGCAAGGCACTTGCACCACCATTCCGCACAAACGCACCCCCCCCCCCCCCCTCCCGCACCATCCGACAACCCCAGCGCCCACACCACCACTTTCACAGCAACTTACACCTGCTACACAACGGGATGGTATCGCACAGTTGCTTGTGTAAACGGGTGTGATCAGTGCCATGTTGAGTGGTGACAACCCGCTCTGCGATGAGCTGTGAGCTCCGGATCGTTAGACAATGTCTGACTCATGGCCATAGCTAAACCCTCCACCTCGGTGGTCCCTGTATGAGTCACGGACACTCCATCACATGGCCATGTGGGGTAGCTGGTGCTGGTGTGCCAAGGATGACGGGGTTTTTGTGGGGGGGGGGGGGGGGGGGGACACCCGGCATCACCGTTGTAGCGAACGTCGACCCCAGCGCCACTCGGTCCCCCTCACGACCCCTCATTCAGAGGAACATTCACAGACAGGTTCCCTACCCCTGAGAACTAAGCTGTGCCCTGCACCCGTGCCAACTTACTACGTGTCTAACTTCTTTGCCTTACGGGCCCTACCAATACGCCTTGGTGTTCCCCCAGATGGTACAGCAGGAGTGGAGGCAGACTGCTGAGACTCTTGCCCTGCGACGTGGCTCCCCGTCGGCGCACTTTTCCTGGAGCGGCCCGGTTTCGATGGGCCAGGCTGCTCGGCGGGCGTGCTGGATGGTGTGCTGCCACCCTGTCCTGCCCGCTGCCCACCAGATGCACCAGGGACGGTACGGGGGGAGTCCGGGTTTTCCGGGACCTTCCTTGCTGGAGTTATCGGGACAGGCCCCAGAACCTCCTCCTCCCTCGGGCCTCACTGTGGGACGGAGATGCAATCGGAGACATGCGCCGTGGCACCACCGACACCTGGCGCTGCCAGTCCTGGATGTCCGCTGTGGCATCGACCAGGGTCTGAACGTTAGCAGTGATGGAGCTCAGAGAGTGCAACATCCCTGTCAGGGACTGTGCAACTTCACGTTGTGATTGTTCGACGCCCATCCAGCATATGCGCAAGGCAGCCGATGCTCTCAGCGATGGACTGCTGAGACTGGGCCAGACCTCGGAGAGCGGTGGCAATGTCCAGTTGGCTCTGGCGCATGGCTGCCTATGAGAGGGCAGCCCTCTCCTGGGCCACGGATGACGCCTGCACCTGAAGCCCCATGCCTTGCAGAACCTGACCCATGGCCGTCACCGTTACCCCCATTGGCTCCACCGCGGACGCCACCCGTGCGGTTTCGGCCTGGTTGGCATCCATGACCGGCACCACTCCCTGCTCCTGGACGTGGATGGACTCCTCCAACTGCGTCTGCAGATGCTGGAAGGCGGCCGTCATCCCGTTGTCCACTCCCTGGGTTTCCAAAGGCATCGGGTCTGTTAAGTCCAGGAACCCGGGAACCATCTGGGCAGCAGCTGGGTGCTGAGCCTGGCCTACCCTCCGACCATCCAGCCCCTCGGCTGCTCCGACCTCCACCTGCTGTACCGGTTCGGTTGTGTGGTGCGCACCAGTCAGTGACCCAGGAGCCTCATCACTAAAATGGCCAACCGAGGTGAGTGTATCTGCAATGGTGGATGTTGTAGGTGACAGCAGTACCGCAAACTCGAGGTCCTCATCTGTTCCCAGATCTGGGGTCTCCTGGGTCGACCCTTGGACTGATGCACGTAGTCTGCGGCCCACGCTAGGTGCAGTCTGTCCATCGTCTGTCTGACCGTCCCCTGTGCATCACTGTTCAGAGTCCCTGTCCTCTCTCCATCACTGTCCTGGCCCGCAGCCCTCTCCTCATCCATCTCACAGCTATCAGTGTCCTGACTGTCCGTCCTGTGTTCGCCCGTGTCATGTCTTTCTGTCCTCTGTGCATCCCCCTCCAGTGCCCCGGCCTCAAGAGAGGGCCCTCCTGTCCGTCTTCCTTCCCCTCTCTGCCGTGTGTCCCTGTGGGCGGATGAGCTTGGAGCTGGATGATGGGAGCTTGTCCGAGACGTCCCTGGACTATCGGCTCCTGGCCCTGGAGAACACAAAAAGGCATGTATAGTTAGACATGCGGAGCAGGGTGTGAGGGGGTGGAGGGGGCAGCACGAGGCGGTGGAGTGTCGGGGGGGGGGGGGGGTATGTGTCAGAGGGTGTGTTAAGGGGGAGTTTGGGGGCAGTGGTAGGGGGTGCAGTGTGAGGGGGGGGGGCGAGGTGATGGGCTGCGGGCGTGTAGCCAGGCAGGGGAGTCTCACTTGGTCCTGCGCCTCCGATCTGGCATGGCACTACCTCCCGGGTGGCAGCTCCCCCAGCGAGGTCAAGAGCCCTCTGCTCATGGACAGTGAGGGGGTGCAGCTCAGCTGATCCCCCTCCGGGGGGGAAGCATCACAGTCAGCATCAAGACATGCAGATGTTGGTAACATTATGACTGGGTGGGGGACACTGGGCACCATGCCATGGCAGCTCTCAAGGGGGGTGTGGTGCCCATGTGGGTCGCGTGCAACGTGGTGCCCCGCCTCCTGCATGGGCAGAGGGTGAGGGAGGGGTGGGGTGTAGCCCAGGGGAACTCTCGGGGTATTTACCTGGCTGCCCTCGTGGGGTCATGGAGCTTCTTCCTACACTGCTCTCAGAGCGGGGGATTTGCCCCACAGCACTGACCACGGTGCCCACTTCACGCCAGCCATGCTTCACAATGCTGAACGGGTGCCGGTGCCCACTTCACGCCAGCCACGCTTCACAATGCTGGCCGGGTGGCCGGTGCCCACGTCTTGGGCACAGGATGGCCCTGCGCTCTTCTACAGCGTCCAGCAGCGTCTCGAGATCACTGTCCCGCACCCTGGGAGCGGCACGGCGGGTCTCAGCCATCTCGATCCTTCGGGTCTTGTGCGCGGATCGCGCACTTTAAATAACGCGGCACGGCTTCGGCAGGGCGTTGCGCCATGACGCCGTTGGCCTGGCGCTGCGCCCACCCCATTTCTCACGGCCCCACTGCTGGCCCCTTTTCGGGGCCTGAATCGATCCTGCCCGCGGTTGTTTTGCGCCGTCGCGTTTCACGGACACTCTGCCTCAATATCGGAGAATCACGCCCCATCCCTTTAGTCTGAAATGCTGTCCTCTGGTTCTAGTTTTTCCTACAAGTGGAAACATCCTCTCCACATCCTCTCTATCCAGGCCACGCCTATCAGTAAGATCCCTCCTCATCTTTCTAAACACTAACGAGTACAGTCCAAGAGTCCTCAAACGTTCTTCATATGACAAGCTCTTCATTCCAGGGTTCATTCTTGTGAACCTCCTCTGGACCCTTTCCAAGGCCAGCACATCCTTCCTTAGATACGGGCCCAAAACTGCTCACAATACTCCAAATGGGGTCAGACCAGAGCCTTATACATCATCAGAAGTACATCCCTGGTCTTGTATTCTAGCCCTCTTGACATGAATGCTAACATTGCATTTGTATTAAGTTTGAAAGTGCCATACTCCAATTGTTATCAAGAATCTTAAGTTTCAATAAATGAAAACGAACAACAATGTATATAATTTTGAAAATGCCAATAAAAAGATTTTAAAAAAAATATTAAGAATCTTGGGCGCGATTCTCCGCTGCCCACGACGGGTCGGAGAATAGCGGGAGGGCCTTCACGACAATTTTCACGGCCTCCCGCTATTCTCCCCCCCTACTCCGACCGCCCCCCGACACGAATCGCTGCTCGCCGTTTTTTACGGCGAACAGCGATTCTCCGCGGGCCGATGGGCCGAATACCGCGGAGTTTACGGCCGTTTTTACGGCCGCGATCACACCTGCTTCCAGCGTTCGTGAAAACGGCCGCAAAGTGCCCATCCCGGACAACCATGGCACCGATTGGCACGGGCCTGCGATCGGTGGGCACCGATCGCGGGCAGCGGGTCCGATACCCGCGCACTATTTGTTCTTCCGCCGCCCCGCAGGATCAGTCCGCGGGGCGGCTGAGGGGCATGACGGCCCGTCCATGCGCTGGTTTGACGTGTCTGCATGCGCGGGTTGGAGCCGTCATCTTGTGCATCAGCCGCCGTGACTCTTGGTGGGCGGAGTTAGCGACGTTAGCTAACTCCGCGTCGCCATGATTCCCCCGGCCCCGATACTAGCCCCGCCCGGGGGGGGAGAATCGGGTCCCGGGACGGAGCTCCGAGGCTGGCGTGAAACACGGCCAGTTTCACGCCAGCCTTCACGGCACGCCGGGTTTGCGGAGAATCGCGCCCCTTAAGTTTAAAGTAAGAAGTCTTACAGCACCAGTTCAAGTACACTACCAGCTCAATAGCGCTCCTAAAGCTTATGATTTGAAAGAAACCTGTTGGACTTTAACCTGGTGTTGTGAGACTTCTTTCTGTGCCCTCTCCAGTCCAGTGCCGGCATCTCCACATCTTAAATTTTTAAAAAATCGATTCCATAGTTATGAGAAGAGAACTGACTGCGGTTAATTGGGTGAACAAACACAAGGTATGGAGATCAATGAGAGTGGGAAACATTAAATTAGCAATTCAAAACCTCCAACAAAAATAAATCCCATTGAGAAACCAAATCTCAATGAAAAACATCCATGTGTGGCTCATTTGGAAGTAAAGGATAGAATCAGATTAAAAGAATCAGAGGCTTACAATGTTGCAGTTAAAAAAAAGCAGATGTTTGGTGTCTTAAGGAGTCAAGGGATGTGGGGAACAGGTGGGGAAATGGAGTTGTATCCCAAGATCAGCCATGATCATATTGAGTGGCGGAAAAGCCTCGATGGGCCACATTGTCTATTCCATCTCCTATATCTTGTGTCATGGCTGGAGAATCTAGAAATAAGTGGTCATCCTCTCTCGGATAAGGCATCGGCCATTTATGATGGAAATGAAGAGAAATGCCTTCTGTCAGAAGGTTCAGGACCTTCACAGAGCTGTCCATGTTCAGTTATTGCGTAAAAGACTGAGAGCAAGAGTTTTGAACTCAAAACTCAAGGGGATCAAGCGATCGGTGGCAGGGTGTGAGGTTTCAAAGATCGGCCGTGATATAATTGAATGGTGGCGCAGACTTGACTGCCAGATTGCCTATCACTCCTCCAATCTCTTATATTTTTCACAAGTAATACTTGGCTGATAGATTTATTTGCCGTTGGAATGTTGAAATCATCTTTGTTGTGTTATGCTTCTTCACGTAGCATAAGCTGCTTCCTTGATGCATACTCTGACAAAGGAAGGTTCAGACTTGGAGATAGGTTTAACGCATTTATTGAACAGTTAACAATTCTACTTGAGTTCGACTCTCCTGCTGATCTTACTATAGTAACTCAATCTAACTGACCAGTCTGCTCTAATCCATGCGGTGGGTGTGATGCTTCTGATCTGCCCCTGTCTCTCTGAGTGTCGCCTATGGAAAGAGAAAGAGCATGCGTGCCCTGTCCTTTTATATGGGTAGCCCCATTGTGGTAGTGTCACCTCTGGGTGTGTCTTGACTGCCCATTGGTTGTGTCCTATCTTACTGACCTATTGGTTGAAGATGTCAAGTTGTCTCTGGTGCTCCCTCTAGTGTATATTTAGTTCTAGTGTATCTACATTAACCCCCTCATGTATTTACAGTGATGCATATCACCACAATCTTCAACCAATTATTTAGTGGCTGTAGAAGCTGATGAATAGAGCTATGGAAAACTGACAATATGCAGGGGTACAGGGAAAAAGCCAGGAACAGCACTAAGTCACGATGATCGTCTGGAGGGCTGACGCAGACACGATAGATCAAATGGCTTCCTTCTGCGTCGTAACAATTCCCCGATTCTGTGATGGCTCCCTTCAGGAAATTTCCAGTAAAATCTCTTCCATGTGGCCAATAATGAAGAAAAGCATCAGTCTCCTTGGTAAGCTTGATTGTAGCCAGCCGTTTATTAAAGATTGAAACAGCATTAACGATCCTCTAATTCACTTTGAACAAGTGGGTGATTAAGTGCAGATAACTTTTCCTTCAACAACAATAATCCGTAACCAAAGGAAATAATTAGTCAGGTGTTATTTGAATGGCTATAAACAACAGCAGGAGATGTACCTCGTCGTGATTTTATTTCAGCAGTCACCATTTCAGTGTGCTTTCTTATCTTCCAACTAATGTAATCACGCTCATTCAATTTGAAGATTGCGATGGGAGATTAGCTGCACGGAAATGGCGATCTCAGGAAATGCCTTTGCCTTGTGCTGGAGCAAAATGAGCTCACTTCGTCAAATGCACTGAGCACTTCCCAGCTGCAATGTTACATCACTTCTTGGCCATTCAGCTGAGATCAGGCCAAACCCAAGATAAGGTGCGAGGCCTTTTCTCGTCAGCTTGGATCTTGTACCTCTCTTGTGGAGACAATGAATTGGATTCAATTTGAATTTGAATTGTTTTTTGGAGCAAGCAATGAAATGCCCTGTCCACTCTGTCCATCGGCTTTGCAACTTTAAAGAACAAAATAAAAACCACCAATGGACGGGATTCCCTGGCACCCCCCAGCCACATGTTTCTTGCCAGCAGGAGGCAGCCTGCCTTTCGTTGTGGGCGGGATTCTCTGCTCCTGTGGCTGTCAATGGGAATTCACATTGAAGCCACTCCCACACCGCTGGGAAGCCGACTGGCAGAGGTGTGCCCACCGCAAGCAAATGGCCGGAGAATCCCAGCCAAGGTTACATCACATATACAGCTCTGCATTTTCCATTATTAATCATTTTGTTTACCGACATGACCCCCCCTCTCTTTCGGTCTCCCTCTTCTCTTTTCCCTCTCCCCTCCCTCCGTCCTCCACCCTCACCTTTTCCGCCTCCCTCTCTCTTTCCCCATCTCTCACTCCCCTTCTCTCTCACTCTCTTCCCCTTCCTCCTGTCTCCTCCTCTCTAACCCTCTTCCTTCCCTCACCTCTTTCGCGATCCACCTTCTTCCTCCAACCTCCCTTCCTCTTCCATTCTTCTCTTCCCTTCTTCTTCCTCCTTCCTTCCCACACCCCACTCTCCATCTCTTCCCGCACCCCACTCTCCATCTCTTCCCGTGCCTTCCTTCCCTCTACCCCAACTCCCACCAAAAGTTTGTAACCTTAGTCATTCCTGTTGTAAATTAATTATCTCACCATGCGTTTCTATAGCCACTGGCCCAGCACGTCTGCTATTTAGTCAAGGCTCAGTTACAGTTTTTTATAGCGCCCTGGGCCACGAGAGTTTATTCTGCTGTGAAATGATTTGATTTGGGTGATAAAGACTGTCGAACTAACATTCCATTATCCAGGCGTTTGTTGTACGCAATCGCGCCAACTGTTCCTCATCCAAGGCGATCTTGGGACGGAGTGATTAGATAAATGTGAAAAATTCTGGAACTCGCTATTAAAACAATACGTTCCGAGTACTTTACACAGTTGATGGATTTTTAATTTTTTTTTAAATTGCAAATTTCTGTGGGAACATTTGTTACAATAACTGGAATCAGGCACATTATGAAGGCATTTGGTAAACAGGCAAGAGCGACACACACATTAACTGCTGGGGGCACCATTAATGTGAAATTAAAGTTACAGTTTCAATAAGAAACTGTGTGCAATAATAGTATTAGCGTTTGATTTCACAAGGACTGTCTTATTACTAAGATTCATCACTTTATTCTGATTTATCGCTAGTTCATAACAAAACAAGAGTATTCCTCTGCATTTGATCACAGACATGCAGTCAACAGAGAAATAGTGGGCAGCACGGTGGCGCAGTGGGTTAGCTCTGCTGCCTCCGGCTCCGAGGTCCTAGGCTTGATCCCGGCTCTGGGTCACTGTTCGCGTGGGGTTTGCACATTCTCCCTGTGTTTGCGTGGGTTTCACCCCCACAATCCAAAGATGTGCAGGCTAGGTGGATTGGCCATACTAAGTTGCCCCTTAATTGGAAAAAATTAATTGGGTACTTTAATTTAAACAGAAACAGAGAAATAGTGCTTGGTGGCTGTAAAGAAAATAATCACGTCATGAACTAAGCATTTTGTCGGAAACATTCAGGTTTAATTATGGTCACTTGTGAAATCTAGTCAGAACATCAACCAAATGTTTGAGAAATTCTTTGGCTAATAATCTCTGATCTAGCCTTTGCAACTGACATGCAATTATCCATTTGGGTGTTTTTTAAAGTACCCAATTATTTTTTTTCCAATTAAATTAGTGGGCAGCACGGTAGCATTGTGGATAGCACAATCGCTTCACAGCTTCGATTCCCGGCTGGGTCACTGTCTGTGTGGAGTCTGCACGTCCTCCCCGTGTGTGCGTGTGTTTCCTCCGGGTGCTCCGGTTTCCTCCCACAGTCCAAAGATGTGCGGGTTAGGTGGATTGGCCATGCTAAATTGCCCGTAGTGTAAGGTTAATGGGGGGATTGTTGGGATACGGGTTACGTGGGTTTAAGTAGGGTGATCATTGCTCGGCACAACATCGAGGGCCGAAGGGCCTGTTCTGTGCTGTACTGTTCTATGTTCTATGTTCTAGCTCCAGGGTCCCAGGTTCGATTCCGGCTTGGGTCACTGTCTGTGCGGAGTCTGCACATGCTCCCCGTGTGTGCGTGGGTTTACTCCGGGCGCTCCGGTTTCCTCCCACAGTCCAATGATGTGCAGGTTAGGTGGATTGGCCATGATAAATTTGCCCTTAGTGTCCAAAATTGCCCTTAGTGTTGGGTGGGGTTTCTGGGTTATGAAGATAGGGTGGAGGTGTTGACCTTGGGTAGGGTGCTCTTTCCAAGAGCCGGTGCAGACTCGATGGGCCGAATGGCCTCCTTCTGCACTGTAAATTCTATGATTACTAAAGGGGCAATTTAGCATGGACAATCCACCTACCCTGCACATCTTTGGGTTGTGGGGGTGAGACCCACACAAACAAGGGGAGAATGTGCAAACTCCACGCATTCAATGACCCGGGGCCGGGATCGAACCCGGGTTGTCGGCGCTGTGCGGCTGCAGTGCTTACCACTGCGCCGCGCCCAGTTGGGCAGTTTTTAAATGATTTCCAAATAAGAGCATTGGAATGGATCATCAATTGGAAGTAGCCTAACACAGTGCGGATGCAACATTGTTCAGTAAGATTCAAGTTGATTATCAGAGTGACAAACACTCGCCAGACCTCAGAATAAATAGATTCTATGACAGGGCAGTACTATTACAGTAAATTCAATTCTTCACAACTTAATGCTTTTGCTCCTGAAGACCCAGCGAAGGACGTCAAACCCTGCACAATAATCATTGTCTATTATTAGCAACCAGACCTACTCAGTGTCAAAGAGAATTTGTTGCTGTTGGTTTAAATGTTGATATGCATGCATAACGTGAGAAGATTGATCAAGTTAGCCATTTAAGTGTCATTGCCATTAATTTACTGGAAATTAGGGGTCAGTGACCGTGTTTGTGTGAGCTCCGGCTCCATTTATTTTTAAAGCTCAGCTTTGACAAAGGGTCACCTGGACCCGAAACGTTAGCTCTTTTCTCTCCCTACAGATGCTGCCAGACCTGCTGAGATTTCCCAGCATTTTCTGTTTGCTTTGGGACATCCTGCAAGGCTGAGTTTTTGGAGTTGCATGAATATCCATGGCTTATTGATTCCTGGGCGCACAAGGGCATGGGGTTGAGCCAGGTCGTGTATTGTGGTTGATAGCCCGTTGCCTACCCCACCCCTTTGCAGTTGGAACATTCCCTTATCTGAACGGCAGCCTTTTCTCTTCTTCACCCTTGAGGGTGGGTGTGCGCCAGAGGAAGACTGATTTATGGTTGTAGCTTGGTCCTCTTTTACCCTGAGACCTTTTGCTCCTGGTAGCGCTCCATTTGTTTATCCTTTCATGTTTCCTGTGTTGGGAAGCTCTGACTACACTGACCATAATCCAAAATTATAGCTGCTGGTCCCCCCTGTGTAAATGAGTGGAACAATGATCATTCTATACTGTTCCTGAGTTTGGGATGCTATGGCGTTGAGTGGTGTATGTAAAACATCCTTTTCGAACTGGAGTTCTATGTCTTATGGTCTTATAGATAGGTTCATGATTAATAAGGGGATCAGGGGTTATGGGGAGAAGGCAGGAGAATGGGAATGAGAAAATCTCAGCCATGATTGAATGGTGGAGCAGACCCGATGGGCTGAGTGGCCTCATTCTGCTCCTATCCTTTTGGAGTTCTTGTGCATTTTCTTTGTATTTTTCTATTTTTGTTAAGTTGGGGTTTGAGAATTCGTGATTGGCTCCTGTAGGAGTACAGACAGGCCTGTTATCCAAGGGGAAGAGGTTACAGTATGTCAATGGTGGCTCTGGAGTTGCTGGAGTTGAGGGAGCGATCTTCTAGGGTGCGGCCAAACAAGCACAAAAAATCTATCCTGAATTCCCATAGTCATTGCAGGAAATCGCAGTGTGGGACGGTGTGCACCATTTGACCATATTTTCAATGCCTTATCCTCCTCTCCCTTAATCTCTGGTGGTGCGTATAGAGACACCAAGTCGAGTCTAATGTTTGTACTTTTGTGCTGAGCTGTACTATTTCTGTGGGTTTTGCTGCGTTAATAAAAATACTTTTTTTAAAAAACACCGGAAATGAGAAAATATCAACCATCTGGAATAAATTGGATCAATAAAGATTTGTGCTGCAAAAAAAATATAAATACTTGGCATGAACTTATTTTAGAAAGCACCCAATATATATTCGAGATTATAATTAAATACATCACAGCTCCAGTTATATCCAGAATTACTGACAGAAAACACGGCTAAATGAGGTTGATGGAAATTACTTTCTCAGTTCAAAATTCTGATTAAACCCTGCTCCCCCTGATTCACAACACGGCTGTCTAATCAGATTGCAAATAGTTAGTAAGCATGTTTTTTCATTCGTTCATGGGATAGGGGCGTCGCTGGCTGGGCCGACATTTGTTGCCCATCCCTCAGGGCATTTCAGAGTCAACCACATTGCTGTGGGTCTGGATGCACATGTAGGCCAGACCAGGTAAGGATGGCAGATTTCCTTCCCTGAAGGAGATTAGTGAACCAGATGGGTTTTTACGACAGTCAACAATGGTTTCATGGTCACCATTAGACTTCCAGCTTTTTATTGAATTCAAATTCCACCATCTGCTTTGGTGGGATTCGAACCTGGGTCCCCCAGGGCATTACCCTGGGTGTCTGGATTACTAGTCTAGTGACAATACCATGTCACTGCCTCCCCAAATCAATATTTGGATCAATATCCTCAAAATGCAGCTGGCATCCTGGATATCTAGATGCAATGAAATGAAAATGAAAAAATGAAAATCGCTTATTGTCACGAGTAGGCTTCAATGAAGTTACTGTGAAAAGCCCCTAGTCTCCACATTCCGGCGCCTGTTCGGGGAGGCTGGTACGGGTATCGAACCGTGCTGCTGGTCTGCCTTAGTCTGCTTTCAAAGCCAGCGATTTAGCCCAATGTGCTAAACAGCCCCTTTAGGATATCTAAATGCAATGCAATGTGCCAAAGGAGTAAAGTCAAGAAGTTCTTAATCACATGAAGGTGAGTGGGAATTTGAAACCATTTCCCTGAAAACAGGGGTACACTTATTGTTATGTTGGCTACATACTCGTCAAGGAGCTAAAAGAGATTTGGAGTGTGTTGGAGTCAGTTCAAAAAAATGTAAATCCACTTGTTGACTAAGTCTCCTGCATAGCTAGCTAAATATTACTGAAACAAAGCTTCCAGCAACTGATACCACATTGCAAGATCTAATTTTCTCAATAGAGCCAAAGACTACTGCCAGCCCTGACCAATTCTGCGAGACGTAACTATCTGGTTGACCTCATCTCCCTGTTATAAGGTCCGGAAAGGAGTCCACACCAAGCTGAACAGGTTGAATCAAAGGAAAAAGGTTTAATTCCCTCTGTGTACCCGAACAGGCGCCAGAATGTGGCGACCAGGGGCTTTTCACAGTAACTTCATTGCGGTGTTAATGTAAGTCTACCTGTGACACCAATAAAGATTATTATTATTAGGGAGAGAGTTTCAAGATTTTGACCCAGTGACAGTGAAGGAATGACGATACATTTCCAAGTCAGGCTGGTGAGTGGCTTGGAGGGGAACTTTTAGATGGTGGTGTTCCCATGTATCTGTTGCTCTTGTCCTTCTAGATGGTCGTGGGTTAGGAATTAAAAAAGCCTCGGTGAATTCCTAGATGGCAGACACTGCTGCCACTGTGGGTCAGTGGTGGAGGGAGTGAATGTTTGTGGATGGGGTGCCAGTCAAGCGGGCTGCTTTGTCTTGGAATGATATCCAGCTTTGTGAGTGTTGTTGGAGTATTAAGACAATAATCTACTGGTTTGTTGGTTCACCCATCTATCGGAGTTACCCATCTATCGGAGAGTCTGATCAATTCTTTAAAACCTTGTGAGACAAGGGAGCTTAAAATATTCAAGAAATAAACAAAAATTCATAACAGTTATAAAGAAAACCAATGGTGTGGGGCATAAAATGGGATCACATAAGTGTTGTGTTGGCTTGAATACACAGTGCCAACAAGTAATTGGATGCAGCTTGACACTGCAGATCCCCACAGTGACTTCAGATATGCTGTCTTGTGAGGCAACAAGTGGATACCAAGGATTACAACACTGAAAGAAAGTTGGAAAAGATTCCAGAATCTATTCAAAATATTTAATTCTCTGCGTTTACTTAGGTTATAACAAAATGAATGCCCAAAATCATTCAGATGCAATGGATAGATTGGCTATTTTATCTGTGTTTATATAGTTCCTGGTTGATACTCAAGTATCTTAGAATAATTATGGTATTTGTATTAGCAGGCGCAGATAGAGAATCGTTGGAATTCTCTATCCCAATGGGTTGTGGGTATGTTAGTCTTTATTGTGAAGGGGTCAGAATATAAGAGTAAGGAAGTTTTGCTACTATTATATAGGGTGTGGACGAGACCTCATCAGGAATTCTGTATGTGGTCTTACATAAGAAAATAAATATTTGCCTCGGAGAGGTGCAACTTAGTTTTACTAGATCGGTCCCTGGGTGAAGGAGATGCCCTATGAGGTGGGTTTCAGTTGAACGGGCCTCTATTGTCTGGAGTTTGGAAGAATGACAGATGATTTGATTAAAATAAATAAAAGTGCTCGACAGAACGGATGCTGAGAAGATGTTTCCCTTGACTGGAGGGTGCAGAATTAGGTGTCAATAAGGAATCAGCCAATTAGGACTGAGATGAGGAGGAATTTCTTCACTGAGGTGGATTATGAATCGTTGGAATTCTCTATCCCAATGGGTTGTGGGTACTCAGTTGATGAGCACATTCAATTTGGAAATGGGTAATTTTTTGGGCATTTAAGGGATCCAAGGGATATAGAACATAGAACATAGAACAGTACAGCACAGAACAGGCCCTTCGGCCCTCAATGTTGTGCCGAACCATGATCACCCCACTCAAACCCACGTATCCACCCCATACCCGTAACCCAACAACCCCCCCTTAACCTTATTTTTTAGGACACTACGGGCAATTTAGCATGGCCAATCCACCTAACCCGCACATCTTTGGACTGTGGGAGGAAACCGGAGCACCCGGAGGAAACCCACGCACACAGGGGGAGGACGTGCAGACTCCACACAGACAGTGACCCAGCCGGGAATCGAACCTGGGACCCTGGAGCTGTGAAGCATTGATGCTAACCACCATGTTACCCTGCTGCCCTGTGAATTGCCAGGAAAGAGGGGTGGATGAAAAAGTTCCGCTGTGGTCTTAGCGAAAGGCAGAGCAAGCTTGTTGGGCCGCATGGCCTAATCCTAATAATAACAATCTTTATTATTGTCACAAGTAGGCTTACATTAACACCACAATAAATTTACTGGGAAAACCCCCTAGTCGCCACACTCTGCCGCCTGGTCGGGTACACTGAGGGAGAATTCAGAAAGTCCAATTCACCTAATAGCACGTCTTTTGGGACTTGTGGAGGAAACCGGAGCACCCGGAGGAAACCCACACACACACGGGGGAGAACGTGCAGACTCTGCACAGACAGTGACCCAGCCGGGAATAGAACCTGGGACCCTGGAGCTGTGAAGCAACAGGACTAATCACTGTGCTACCGTGCTGCCCTACTTCTGATATTTTTCTGGTTAACTATTCACACCATATTGTTGTGAGGAATCATCCGTTCGGCACAACGTCCATTTTCTCATTGTTTCTCCATCGGCATTTATGGTACTTGCATTTATATACCTCCCCAGATTTAAACAATGTGTTTTACCATACATTCCTTTCAAATGCTTTGGCTGACAGAGGTGGTTGAGTCCAAAGTTCAGGGAGCAGGTTCTTTCCATTCCCCAAAACTCTTCATGAATTTACACTGTCCCAATTTTCAAAAGAATATAAATTCAACTCCTTCTGAAGTGTCACTTACTGGTTATAACTGCGAGGCCTATCCGACTCACTCATCTTCATCAAACTCCTGACTTCCTGTCGGGAGAGGGAAAGCAAAAGAGGTGATGAGGCAAAGGGGAGAAAGGAGGAGTGAGAAAGACATGAGAGTGAAGTTGGAAGAAGCGGAATGGGAGGAGGGGAAACAGTGAGAGAAATAACATAAGTGAAGAGAAGGTGGAGGAAATAAAACAGAAGAATGGCCGAATGGCCTACTTTATGCTGTAACTTCTCTACGGTTCTATAAAGGAAGAGAGAGCAAAACGGAGAGAAAATCTCAGTGAAACTGGAGCTGGAGACAAATGGAATTTTATCCTTTATTGCTAGAGGGATGGAGTTTAAGACTAGGGAGGTTATGCTGCAATTGTATAAGGTGTTAGTGAGGCCACACCTGGAGTATTGTGTTCAGTTTTGGTCTCCTTACTTGAGAAAGGACGTACTGGCACTGGAGGGTGTGCAGAGGAGATTCACTAGGTTAATCCCAGATCTGAAGGGGTTGGATTACGAGGCGAGGTTGAGTAGACTGGGACTGTACTCGTTGGAATTTAGAAGGATGAGGGGGGATCTTATCGAAACATATAAAATTATGAAGGGAATAGATAGGATAGATGTGGGCAGGTTGTTTCCACTGGTGGGTGAAAACAGAACTAGGGGAAGTAGATGGTGTATGGTACTCTCATTTTAAATGTTACCTCTAAACTTGTCTGAAAATAAGGGGAAGTAGATTTAGGACCGGGTTTAGGAGGAATTTTCCCGTACCAGCCTCCCCGAACAGGCACCGGAATGTGGCGACTAGGGGCTTTTCACGGTAGCTTCATACTTGTGACAATAAAAGATTATTATTATTAACTTCTTCACCCAAAGGGTTGTGAATCTATGGAATTCCTTGCCCAGTGAAGCAGTTGAGGCTCCTTCATTAAATGTTTTTAAGGTAAAGATAGATAGTTTTTTGAAGAATAAAGGGATTAAGGGTTATGGTGTTCGGGCCGGAAAGTGGAGCTGAGTCCACAAAAGATCAGCCATAATCTCATTGAATGGCGGAGCAGGCTTGAGGGGCCAAATGGCCTACTCCTGCTCCTAGTTCTTATGTTCGTATGAGACAGAAGAGAGCAAAGGAGGTGATTGAGGCATTTCCTTTGCAGTATCAATATCCTTAATAAATGTGGCGGGATTGGCAGGGCAGAGGGAGAGGGGGAAGCAGAGATTTCTTTTGGTGAGGTCCAAGTTAAAGGAAAAGGCAAGAAACCGGAGTCTTCATGGCTTTATGAAAGAGAAACCATGTTTGACAAATCTATAGGTGATTTCTTTTGATGGCATTTGCATGCAGGATACCCAGCTTTTGGGTTTTCAATCACAAATAAAGGTTGACGGAGTTGGTAACATATTAGCTGCCACTAGACGGGTATCGCAAGGGTGAGTGCAGGCTCTCCATTAAGTAGAGACAATATTAATGACTTTAGAAGAGTGAGAGATGATTGAATGAAACTTATGAGATTCTGAGGGGTGTTGACAGGGTAGACGCCTGGAGGCTGGAACCCCTGGCTGGTAGGTTAGAAATAGGCGCCATACTCTTAGGATAAGGGGTCAGGCATTTAAGACCGAGATGTTCCCTCATTCAATGATCGAGAGTCCTTGGAATTCTTTACCCCAGGGAGTGTTGAAAATCGCTTATTGTCACGAGTAGGCTTCAATGAAGTTACTGTGAAAAGCCCCTAGTCGCCACATTCCGGCGCCTGTTCACGGAGGCTGGTACGGGAATTGAACCCACGCTGCTGGCCTGCCTTGGTCTGCTTTAAAAGCCAGCGATTTAGCCCAGTGTGCTACGGATTCTTGATACCTCAGGAAATTAAGGGACAGGGAAATGGGCAGGGAAATGGAGTTTGGGGCAAAGATTACCTACGGAATGGTGGAGCAGGCTCCTATTGCATATGAAGAAGTTTAACAAGCTTCGAATCGGGGGGGGGGGGGTTGCTCCAATATATCATCAGGTGTGAAAATTGGCTCGGGAGAAACCCAGAGTGTCCCGACCACTAAATTGTATCCATGGCGACGCTGTGCGCTTGTTATCACAAAGACAAGTACAGCAGCCATGAGGAAGGGAATGATAATTCCACAGTGTTTTGTTTGACTGGGGGAGGAATTATCACCAGTATAACTCTCTACCTTGAACATTGCCACGGGACCTTTAAATGTCTCTCTGAACCATCCGACTAGACAGACAGGTTTAGAGATAACATTTAAATTGAGAGTACCATACACCATCAGTACTAGATTGTAGTGTATTATGAGCTGAAACATGAGCATGCAGCTCGAACTCCTTATTTCATGGCTGATCACACCTCCACTTCACTTCGCCACTGTTGCTTTCTGGGGGCCGTGATTTCCAGATTTCTGCAACTCTTTGTAGAAAGGATGTTTCCCGACTTCACTCCTGGCTCGAATTTTAGGATTTTGCCCCCCCCCCCCCCCACCCCCGAACTTGATTCTCCCCATCCCACCACCGACTCAGAAGAAAGAATTTTTCCATATCTGTCACATCGACCAAAGCTCGTTTTTCACCAAGCATTCCATCCCCTCCTTTGCATCCCAGCCCCATTGAGACAAAGGTCAACATCCATTAGCCGTTTGATTGCTTTTCTTATCTGCCTACTGACTTCAAGTTATTTATGAACTTAAGTCTTACACATCTCTCCACTCCTCCAAGTTCCTAGTTTCTCACCGTTTAGAACATACCCTGACTGATCTTTCTGAGGTACCAAGCTGATGATCTGGCATTTGCCCACATTGGTATCTGTTTCGAGCACTCACCGAACCTTCCCACGTCTCTTTGCAGTATCGCTCTCTCACAGTTCTTCCTAACTTAATGTCCACTGCAAACTAGATTAGCTCTATTCTTTGTGAAAGTTTATCCTAAAAAACACCAATTCAGTTCATAGATCATAGAATCCCAACAGTGCAGAAGGAGGCCATTCGGCCCATCGAGTCTGTACCGACCCCTGGAAAGACCACCCTACCTCGGCCAATCCGCCGGCCCTATTCCTGCAACCCCACCCTAAGGGGTAATTTTGTGGGGCCAATTCACTTACCCTGCGCATTTTTGGACTGTGGGAGGAAACCAGGGCAACCGGAGGAAACCCACGTGGACTGGGGGTGGGGGGGAGGGGGGAACATGCAGACTCCGCACAGACAATCACCAGAGGCTGGAAATTAACCCGGGTCCCTGGCGCTGTAAGGCAGCAGTGCTAACCACTGTGCCACCCATGTTGAGTTATGTTCAGTGAAAGAAGAACTCTCATTTATTTAGTGTGGTTGGCATGCCTGGGTTGTCCCAAAGTGTTTACTTTTAACATTGCTAATAAGTTGGTAAACACCCAAAACCAATTTGCACCCAACAGGATTCCACGTACAGCATTGGGATACGTGGTCAATAATTTGATGCCTGAACGATCAACATCGGCCAGGACGAACAGGTCAAATTTCCCATTTATCTGCGAACCAGATGCACGGGGTTTCTACATCCACCAGACAGCACAGATGGCACTTTGGTTTATTGTTTTATCAGAAAGCACTTGGGGGTGTGATTAAGAGTTCTTAAAAGGATGAGGTCATTTTAGCAGCAGCAAAATTGGATTAAATAATATATTGAAGAGAAATATTTCAAACAATTATTTTACAATACTCGCCAGATGGGATCTGAACGCTCCAGGGGTTCGCACAAGATAGCCAACATGTGTATAATGGGATTGAAATGAACCACAATTAAAATCTCACTTATACCGGCCTGCCTTTGTAAGGGGCACGCACATGCAGTTTAAATAGATTTGTATAAAAGTTACAGAACAACAAATGACAGTCGCTATAACCTAGGGGAATCAAGTGATTCTCCTGAGAACTCAACTTATTAAGGACTGCTATCTTTGACAAATCAGTATCTACTGGAGGGACGTGTATGTGCTTTTAGTTTAACCACTGATAAACCATTTTCATGTTATATTCATTACATTAAGCTAACAAGGTGAAGATGGCATTTTGTATTAATATATTGTCAAAAAATAGCCATTTTGTGGCTCACACAGTTCTACATATGGACAAGGAACAGGAGTAGGCCACTCTGCCCCCGAGCATGCTCTGCTATTTAATAAGACCATGACTGATCTGATTGCAACCTCAAATCTGCATCCCGCTTAATCCTGATAACCTATTGTCTCTTTGCTTATGAAGAATCTATCCACCTCCGTCTTAAAAATATTGAAAGATTTTGCTTCCACTGCCTCTTCAGGATGAGAGTTCCAAAGACTCATGGAATCCCTACAGTGCAGAAGGCCATTCAGCCCATCGGGTTTGCACTGACCCTTCGAAAGAGTACCCCACCTCGGCTCAATCCCCCACCCTATACCCTACACCTATACCCCACCCTATACCCTCTACCCCACCCTGTACCCTACACCTAACCTTTGGACACTAAAAGGAAATTTTGCATAGCCAATCCACCTAACCTGCACATCTTTGGACTGTGGTAGGAAATTGGAGCACCAAGAGGAAACCCACGCAGACACAGGGATATTCTACAGCCAAACACGGGCCGGAATCAAACCTGGCTCCCTGGTGTTGTGAGTCAGCAGTGCTACCCACTGTGCCACTCCATTTAAATGGGAGACGCACTTATTTTTAAACAGGGATCCTAGTTCTCGATTCTCCCAGAAGGAGAAACATCCTCTCCACATCCACCCTGTCAAAACCCCTCAGGATCTTGTTGGTTTCAATCAAATCACCTCGTGCTCTTCTAAACTCCCATGGATACAACCCTCACCTCTCCAGCCTTTCCTCATAAGCCAATCCTCTTATGCCAGTCTGGTAAATCTTCTCTGAACGGCTTCCAGTTAATTTCCGTCTTTTCTCAAATAAGGAGACCAGTACTGTACACAATCCTCCAGATGTGGCCACATTAATGCCTTGTACAACTGAAGCATAACCTCCCTATTTTTGTATTCAATTCCTCTCGCAATAAATGATAATATTATATTAGTTTTCCTAATTACTTGCTCTCCCTGCATACAATCAAACTATTTCATGAAGCATACTAACCTATATTATTGTCAATTAGTAACCGACTAAGTAGTGAACCTCAATTACATTGTAATTGGAGAATAAGTAAGTAATAATTAAGCAGTTGCTGAAGGCTGGATCTTTCCTAACATTCCTACCCTAGAATTAGAAGTGTATCTGTGGGAGGCGAGTGTCCAACTTATCCAAAATATACCATATCACCCTGACCTGTCCAAATGCAACATCCAGAATGAAGCTTGCATAACTTCAGATAAGTGGAACATCTTGAAATGCCCCTATGTTTACGTCACCATGTTTACGGCAATGTGTACAAGTGGTCACATTAACTCAACAACACCACTGACTCAGTCCAATTCAAAGTGAGTTAATTCCAGACTAGATGTTAAAAGTGTGGGTTTGAGGGCAGCACAGTGGCACAGTGGTTAGCACAGTTGCTTCACAGCTCCAGGATCCCAGGTTCAATTCCCAGCTTGGGTCACTGTCTGTGCGGAGTCTGCACGTTCTCCCCATGTTTGCGTGGGTTTCCTCCGGGTGCTCCGGTTTCCTCCCACAGTCCAAAGATATGCAGGTTAGGTGGATTGGCCATGCTAAATTGCCCATAGTGTCCAAAAACGGTTAGGTGTGGTTACTGGATTACGGGGATAGGGCGGAGGTAGGGTGCTCTTTCCAAGGGCTGGTGCAGACTCGATGGGCCGAATGGCCGCCTTCTGCACTGTAAATTCTATGATTTTATGTGCAGGCTGGGTGGATTGGCCATGCTAAGTTGTCCCTTAATTGGAAAGAAATGAATTGGGTACTCTAAATTAACGTTCTAAAAAGTGTGGTTTGCGAATTATCTTTGTGTCTAGAGCAAGGGGAGGAGAAACTGTACAGATCAGGCTTGAGAGAGAGGGAGAGAGTAGACATTTTTGGGTGGGTGGGAAATGGAGGAGATGGGGGGGGGGAATATGGGAGGAATGGTTGGAAAATGGGGGAGGTGGGGGGAGTAGGATTTTGGACAGTCTCAGTAGGTGTGACAAACTGAGACTGATCACCCAATTGAAGTTACAAAGTCGGTCATATATTTTCAATAAGTACATATGCTTGCTTTTAAAACAGATTATTTGCTATTTCTCCGCGCCCGGGTCTGACGGTTGAGACTCTCTCGAATCTAAAATAAACGCAACTTTAATTTTAAAACCCCAAACCCAAGTGGTGACTTTGAGAATGTCCAGGTTGGGAATGGACAGGGACGAACTCAAACTCCATTGGTGCCTGATCTCAAGCAGGGTTTCTTTTTCGTTAAGGGACGCAGTCCAAACCCCTGGGTCGACTCGGAGGGAGCAACAGAAGCGACCTGTAGGGTGGCCAAACCACGGTGCCACTCAACAAGTGTCACTTACTTGATCCAGGGTCAAACCAGGTTGGGGACTCGCAATTTTTGGAGTTGCGGCAGAGCCGGGAGTGCAGGAGGCGAAAGAGGCCGGTGTCCTGGCCTTTGCGTCCCTAGTAGCCCGGCGGAGGATCTTGATGCAGTGGAAAGATGCGAGGCCCCCAAGTGTGGAGACCTGGATCAGTGACATGGCGGGATTTATAAAATTGGAGAGGGTCAAATTTGCCCTCAGAGGATCAGTACAAGGGTTCTATAAACGGTGGCAGCCTTTTCTGGACTTTCTGGCTCAAAGATAGGTATCTTAGTCAATAGCAGCAGCAAGGGGGGGGGGGGGAGGGTGATCTTTTTTTTTCCTATGGTTATTTAACTTAATATTGTGTTAACTTAAGGTGTTGTTAATATGTTTTGTTGTTCATTAAGGATGGGCGAATGTTTATGACTGTTATCATTATTGTTGGTATTTTATTGCGGTTCGTTGTTGATATATAAATACAAAATTTTTCAATAAAACTTATTTTAAAAAAACAAGTGTCACTTACAGTGAAGCACCAGTGTGTGTGTGTGTGGGGGAGAGAGTGACATACCGTGCAACCCAACTTCCAAGTCAGCCCCGCTTCAACATGGTCCCCCTCCCCGGGGCAAGTCCAGACACCAACTCCTGGGGACATCTTTCTGACGGTATCCACCCATATTTCACAGGGAGTGCAGGATGGAGTGCACTATGAGGACGGTAGAGAGTGCATGTCGAAGTACATTTATTCATTGGGCTTAGTTCACAGACAGGGATGTGGCCAGCAACTAAACACACACAATGGGTAAAATTGGAAAATAGGCTCAAAGGGAGTCCAGCCGGGTTGGAACCCGCCACAATACAACACCCACTGGGACTCAGCACTGACCAGCCCTGAGTTGGCAAAGCCGCATGGTGTGAAAGGGAAGCAGCCTCTCGCCTGCATACACAGATCTACAGGACAGATCAAATCTCACTCCCAGATGTAGGTATTGAAATAAAACAATCCCAGAGCCGAGCAGGCACATAGAAATTGAGCCACTCTCTGAAAGTGGTACCTCTGGCTTAGTGCAAGGGGGGTCTCTGAAAACAAAACCCTCATTCAAATCGCAGATTTATGTTTTAAAGTTTAATTTATTAACAACCCGGGCTCACTAAGCGTTTCAACTCAATTTCAATGTCATTGAAACCACAAAATTCAACTTTGAATCATGGTGATCCAGTAGCTGGTCTTTTACCTGCTATCCTTGTGATTTTCGGCAGGGTGCAATTGCTTCCTTCGCTCCTTCCCCTCCTCTATCTTGCCTTCTCTCTCTCTCTCTCTCTAGTGGCAGAGAGTTGTGACAGCCCCTGTGCTGTTCCCTGAGCCTCCCTCCTATCTGCGGACACTCCCCCCTCCAGTCACAATGTGGGTAACTCAGGGGATTCTGCCTTTGATGCTGGCAGACACTGAAGGTGGGGAGGCTGACATCATCGCCTGCAAAAATAGTCCCCTTACTGAAGTCGACAAAATCCTGGTCTGAAACTTGCAGTTTATCCTGAGCTTAAATTGGAGGTGTGCTCAACTGATCAAACTTCAGCAGTGCACAGGAACAGGATCCGCATGGGAAACAGTTTTTTTTTTGGAATCGGTGAAGGGAAATGTGAAGCTATGCCAACAATCTCCCATCACGTTCCCAAGGGGGTGATTTTGCAATTCATACAAAGACACACCCCTGTGTGCGTGGGTTTCCTCCGGGTGCTCCGGTTTCCTCCCACAGTCCAAAGATGTGCGGGTTAGGTGGATTGGCCATGCTAAATTGCCCGTAGTGTCCTAATAAAAAAGTAAGGTTAAGGGGGGGGGGTTGTTGGGTTACGGGTATAGGGTGGATACGTAGGTTTGAGTAGGGTGATCATGGCTCGGCACAACATTGAGGGCCGAAGGGCCTGTTCTGTGCTGTACTGTTCTATGTTTTAACTCTGGGGCAATGGTGTAAAATGGGTAATTGAATTAATTTCCCATTCAATGCCCGTTTGTTCCTTTCTGATGATTTGGAAAAGGAAATCAGACTTGGTATATAAGAGCTGAAATTGGATAGTGCCCATTCTACACCATTGCCACAAAGATGATTTTTGATTTTAGATCCAGTATTGAGGTCTTTGGTGGAGTGTGTGGGACTCTGGGATAGTGAGTGGGACTGACCTATGAGGAGAGGTTATATCATATTGGCTGGAGTTAAGAATTAGGGTGTGGGTGGGGAATCTCATAGAAACATAAAAATTCTAACAGGACTAGACAGGGTAGATGTAGGAAGGATGTTCCCGATGGTCGGGGTGTCCAGAACCAGGGGTCACAGTCTGAGGATACGGGGTAGACCATTTAGGACAGAGATGAGGGGTTATTTCTTCACCCAGAGAGTGGTCGGCCTGTGGAATTTGTACAGAAAGCAGTTGAGGCCAAAACATTGTGGACGGAATTCTTCACCCAGCAATGCCGGACAGAATGTCATACTCTGGTGCGCTGACAGCGGTGTGAATGCGTTCCACGCTGCACGCGGTGTTGGCATGCAAATTGTACAGTAAAGGCCATTGGAATATCATTAACGTGCCTGACCCAGTATTCTCCGGGCCTCCCGCGATGCCCCGCCTCCGCCAGGCGAAATTACCATTGGCGAGGTCCACTTGTGGTACTTAAAATCGCGACACACGAGTGGGTGCTGGGGGTCGGGGTGGGGATGAGAAGGTCTGACAGGTTCCCAAAGGCGCCGCCGTGCTCTGCCAGTCCTGCCGCTGGCTGGGGAGGAGGGGAGGGGGGATTCCCATGGGCCCGGAATCATAGAATCATAGAATTTACAGTGCAGGAGGTCATTTTGCCCCTCGAGTCTGCACCAGACCTTGGAAAGAGCACCCTACTTAAGCCCACATCTCCACCCTATCTCTGTAACCCAGTAACCCCACCTTTTTGGACACTAAGGGTGATTTATCATGGCCAATCCACCTAACCTGCTCATCTTTGGATTGTGGGAGAAAACCAGAGCACCCCGGAGGAAACGCAGACACGCGGGGAACGTGCAGACTCCGCACAGACTGTCACCCAAGCCGGGAATCGAACCTGGGACCCTGGAGTTGTGAAGCAACTGTGCTAACCCACTATGCTACCGAGCTGCCTAGGGCATCCATGCATGGACAGCATAGGTTGTTGGCAGCTTCCTTCCCACCCCTGGGAACAGGATGTGCTGCCTCCCCTCCATGGTATCCAGTAGCATCCCCAGCTTTGCAGCAGCGAACCTCGGAGCCGCTCTTTGGGGTGTCATCGTCTTGGCTGCAATGAGAGTGTGTGGGGAGTGGAGTGTTTATGTGGAGCTGCAGCTTGTCAAGTTCTCGAGTGCCAATCCCAACCCCGGTGAATCACACGCCAGTGTTTGTTGGATTTGCATTAGTTCCACGTGGTGCTGGTGCCGGTATATTAGGATGCCCTCAATCGTCCTGGGACCACCGTCACTTTTGGGGATGCTCCGTCCCCTCAAAAACAGCGTAATCGCTGAGTACGCCATTGGGACGGCCTCAGGATGTCACCGGAGACCCTCCCCAGTTGCTCCGCCCCCCCCCCCCCCCCGATGGACTGACTTCCCGACGGCGCCAGTCGCGTGATGGCTGCGGACTGTGTCCAGCACCACCACAGGCGGGGTGCGCGGGGGGGGGGGGGGGGGGGGGCCGTTCTGCTGGCCGGTGGGGCTTCGGCAGGGGCTGGGGGGACTGGTCCGGGGCTGGCGAAGGGACTTACAGGGGGCTTACCACTACCTGGTAAGCCAGGTCGCCACCACGCCCGGCCACGGACCCAGCAATTCTCCATCCGTATCTGCAGGTAAAGCTGGGGCATTTACATGGCACGGCTGCTCGCCTCCCAGTGGGTAGAACATCGCTGTGGGGGCGCCGCAGACTTTTTCATTGTAAAACTAGACACTCCCTCTGGACATAACCTCCAAATCAGAGAATCCAGCCCTTTGTCTCTGAAAAAGAGAATTCTGCCCTGTATGTTTCCAAGAGGGAGTTGGCGATAGTTCTTGGGGCGAAAGTGATCAATGGATGTGGGGGGGGGGGGGGGGACGGAGAAGGCAGGAACAGACTATTGAGGCTTGAAGAGCCAAAATGCCTCCTCCTGCTCTTATTTTCTATGTCGCGGAGCCAAAAGCTCCAGGTTCAAGTCCCAGCCCCAGCCCCAGCCCCAGCCCAGGACTTAATAGCCAAGGTGTAGTAATCCACGGGAGGCAGGAGTTCCGTCACCACACCAATATTTATTTACAATAACAATATTACAGGAGCAGCTACAAACAGTGCTGCTAGCAGTCCAATCAACTTAAGACTGGCTCACAAAGCCTACACAGGTGATTATATGGGCCCCCTCAATGAGCTATCATTGAGGGAGCTCATACTCCAATTGGCCAACCAATAAAGCCAATTGGAGTTCATTACACCCCTCCCTCCCCCCCCCCCCCCCCAAGGTCCGAGGAATTCCTGCCAGCTGGCATTCCTCTGAGCTTCCTCCTGCTCCTCATGTCTGGGTCTGTCACCTCTGTGTCGTCCACCGGGTCGTTCTCCGAAGTGGGCGGGGTGTACCTTATAGGTGCCCGTCTTTTCCTTGATGACCTCCTTTGAAGTTGTTCTTCCTCCTCCTCGGGGAGAGGTGTCGCGGCGGCCTCGCCGAGTGTGTCCATCTCCGACTCTGATGACTGGATGACGGGGTCTGGAGAAATTGCTCGGGGCTGGGGTGTGGGTATCCTTTCCGTCTGGGCTATCCCAGCTTGAGGCGGTCCTGCTTCGCCTGCCTCCAGGTGTGGTTCCGCTGCCCTTATTTGGTCTAGGTGTTTCTTCAGCACCTTACCTCCTATTGAAACCTCATAGGATATGGGCCCTGTTTGGGACTCTAACGTGCCTTTGACCCACGTTGGTCCATTCCCATAATTCTTGACCAAAACCGGTGCCCCCACCTGGAAATGTCTCTGCTGCCGACTATTATCATGCCCCCTGCGTTGGGCCTCCTGTTGTTTCTCCACTTTCCCCGTTAAATTTGGGAAAAGGAGACTCGGCCTCGTTCACAGCCGCCTTCCCATTAAGAGTTCAGCTGGCGGTATGCCCGTTGTGGAATGCGGTGTGGTCCTGTAATCAAACAGCCAGCGGGAGAGCTTTGTGTCTATTGACGCTGCCGGCTGCTTCTTGAGTCCCGCTTTAAGTGTCTGGACCGCTCTCTCTGCCAGGCCGTTGGTCGCTGGATGGTAAGTGGCCGTTTTGATGTGACGGACTCCGTTTTCCTTCAGGAATTTTCCAAATTCCCCACTTGTGAATGCTGTTCCGTTGTCCGAAACCAATACCTCCGGAAGTCCATGTGTTGCAAACGAGGCCCTGAGCTTCTCAATTGTCGATGCTGTGCTTGCCGTGTTTACCCGGTGGACGTCCAAACATTTGGAGTGGGCGTCCACTATCACCAAAAACATTGAGCTCATGAAAGGGCCGGCGTGGTCAATATGCAGGTCCATATGCAAGTCCACGGTCTGCCTGGCCATACCCACGGGTGCAATGGCGCCGCTGGTGGCACTCTTTGCCCCTGTTGGCACTCCTGGCACCGACGTACCAAGGCTGCTATGTCTGTGTCCAAACCTGGCCACCAAACGTAGCTTCGAGCTAGCATCTTCATTTTAGACACCCCTGGGTGTCCGTGATGTTACTCAGTTAAGATTGCCTGACGGACCTGAGCTGGGACGATTACCCGGGCTCCCCATAATAGGATACCGTCTTCTACGGTTATTTGGTCCCTTCTGCTCCAGTATGGGTGCATCTGGGGCTCCACTGGTCTTTCCAGCTTCGCTGTGTAGAATCTGTACCTACGCAAAATAAGGGGTGGTTTTGGGTCGTAGTGCTCTTTCACCAATTCCATTACTTCTTGGAAAGTTTTCGTGTCCGGTGCATCGGGATAAGTCAGACTACATATAATGGCGAAACCGGAGGGTCCGCACGCCGACAGCAGGATAAGCCGTCTCCTTTCGTCCGTCAGTATGTCATTTGCCCGGAAGAAGTAACACATTCTCTCCACATACTGGGACCAGTCCTCAATAGCCAGGTTGAATGCCTCTAACCTCCCAAAAAACGGCATTTTTAAAATGGCAAGGCTTACCCTCCGAGTGCGGCAGCTGGTCTCCGCACAATTCGTAGTTTACCTCGTCGCCACTGTAGTAATCCACGGGAGGCAGGAGTTCCGTCACCACACCAATATTTATTTACAATAACGATATTACAGGAGCAGCTACAAACAGTGCTGCTAGCAGTCCACTCAACTTAAGACTGCTTCACAAAGCCTACACAGGTACATGGGGCCTCACGGTAGCATGGTGGTTAGCATCAATGCTTCACAGCTCCAGGGTCCCAGGTTCGATTCCCGGCTGGGTCACTGTCTGTGTGGAGTCTGCACGTCCTCCCCGTGTGTGCGTGGGTTTCCTCCGGGTGCTCCGGTTTCCTCCCACAGTCCAAAGATGTGCAGGTTAGGTGGATTGGCCATGCTAAATTGCCCGTAGTGTAAGGTTAATGGGGGGATTGTTGGGTTACGGGTATACGGGTTACGTGGGTTTAAGTAGGGTGATCATTGCTCGGCACAACATCGAGGGCCGAAGGGCCTGTTCTGTGCTGTACTGTTCTATGTTCTATGTTCTAGGTGATTAAATGGGCTCCCTCAATGAGTTATCATTGAGGGAGCTCATACTCCAATTGGCCAACCAATAAAGCCAATTGGAGTTCATTACACAAGGAAAGTGCACTCCTTCCAACATGCACCAATGTGGGGAAGAGTGAGAAAGATTCCTGGTAATCCACGTGTGGGGAAGAAATGTTGAATCCTCCACCTACCATCGCTATCCTAACCTCCAGGCTACAGCATGCAAAACAGCATTTGGCCAGAGTAACTCGGCTTTCCCGAGTGATCTGTAATACACTCATGGTGGAGCGAGGCAGAATTAATAGATAATCTTGGAGTGATGGAGTATTTGGGAAAGAGTGATCATAATATGTTACATTGAGAGTCATTTAATTATGACCACAAATCTCAATATGGAAACTATGTTTACATGGCGTGATTTGACTGAGGAAAAACAGGAAACTATATTAAAATATATGGTTATCAATAAGCGATGGTTAACATTTTAAATAATTAATTCATGATATTACTCAACTTGATAAATAAGACCTCATGGGGAAAATGACCTAATCTGGCTAAAGAGAAGAGGTAAAGTGAGTATTAGATTAAAGCCTATTTGGCTTATAATGTTGCCAAAAGCAGTAGTAAACTTGAGGATTGAGAGAACTCTAGCATTCGAAGGATTTTATAATTGTGGAGTCATAGAGTTTTACATGACAGAAAGAGGCCTTTCAGCCCATCTTGTCTGTGCCGGCCATCAAGCACCTATCTATTCTCATTCTGTTTTCCAGTACTTGGTCCATAGCCTTGCACACGGTGGCGTTTCATGTGCTCATCTAAATGATTCTAAAGTATTGTGAGTGTTCCCGCCTCTCCCCCCCTTTCAGGAAGTGAGTTCCAGATTCCCACCACCGTCTGGGTGAAAACATTTTTCCTCAATTCCCCTCTAATTCTCCTGCCCCTTATCTGAAATCTATTCCCCCCCGGGTTATTGATCCCTCCACTAAGTGGAAAAGGTTTCTTCCTACCTACTCAACTATATCCCTCATCATTTTGAACACTTTGATGAGGTCCCCTCTCAGCCTTCTCTGCTGCAAGAAAAATAATCCCAGCCTAGCCAGCCTCTCTTCATAGCTGAAAAGCTCCATCCCAGGCAACGTCCTGGTGAATGGTCTCTGCACCCTCTCCAGTACAATCACATCATTCCTGTAAGTGTGGTGACCAGAACTGCACACAGTACTCTATCTATACCGCTCCATCATAACCTCCCTGGCCTTATATTCTATGCCTCATTTAAAAAAGGCAAGTATCCATATGCCTTTTTAAGCAGCTTGTCTACCTGTCCTGCTGCCTTCAGGGACCTATGAATCCAGGCACCCCAAGGTCCCTCTGGTCCTCCATACTGCCTCGCATCGTACCGTTCATTATGTATTCTTGTGCCTTGTTAATCCTCCCAAAATGCACTTTGCAGGGTCAAGTTCTATTTACAATTGTTCTGCCCACCTGACCAGCCCATCTATAGCACCCTGTCATCTATGACTTTCCTCCTTGCTTTGTTCCACACCACCAACTTTCATGTCATCGGTGAACTTACTGATCATACCCCCCACCACATTCAGATCCAGATCATTGTTCAGATCAAATTCAGACCAAATAAATTGTAGAGGAAACACAGTGAGAGTAAACTAGCGAGAGACCTAAACACAGATGTTAAAAACTTCAGCAGGGGCACAAGAAGAAAGGTATCTACAAAAGTAAATGTGGGTCCCTTAGAGACAGGAGAAATTGTAGTGGGATCCCCATTATGTTCTGATGTTTAGTAGAAGATGTAAAAACATTTCGGGATAGTGGGGAACCAGGGTGCCGGCGAGAATAAAGAACTTAATAACTGCTAGTCAATAAACAGTACTGGAGAAATTAGTGTGACTACAAGTCAACAATCCCGATGCACTAAGGGTTTAAAAGAGGTGGCTACAGAGAAAGTGGATGCAATAGTTTTGATCTTCCAGAATTCCTTCAATTTTACTGTGGTTTCCCTGGATTGAAAGCCCCACTTTTCAAGAAAGGAGGGAGAGGGGACATCAGTAGTAGCGAACTTGCTGGAATCTATTACAAACATAGACAATAGGAGCAAGAGTAGGCCATTCAGCCCTACAAACCATTCAATATGATCATGGCTGATCCTTCATCTCAACACCATTCTCAAGGGCTCTCCCCATACTTTTGATGTGGAGATGCCGGCGTTGGACTGGGGTGAGCACAGTAAGAAGTCTTACAACACCAGGTTAAAGTCCAACAGGTTTGTTTCAAACACGAGCTTTCGGAGCACGGCTCCTTCTTCAGGTGAATGGAAAGGCTTGTTCCAGAAATGTTTATATAGACACAGTCAGAGATGCCCCGGAATGCGAGCACCTGCAGGCAATCAAATCATCAAAGATGCAGAGAGAGAGGTAACTCCAGGTTAAAGAGGTGTGAATTGTCCCAAGCCAGTTCAGTCGGTAGGCCTCTGCAAGTCCAGGCTTGTTGGTGGGGGCCGAATGTAATGCGACATGAATCCCAGATCCCGGTTGAGTCCGCATTCATGCGTGCGGAACTTAGCTATAAGTTTTTGCTCAGCAATTTTGCGTTGTCGCGTCTCCTGAAGGCCTCCTTGTAGAATGCTGACCCGGAGATCAGAGGCTGAATGTCCTTGATTGCTGAAGTGTTCCCCAACTGGAAGGGAACAGTCCTGCCTGTTGATAGTCGCACGATGCCCGTTTATTCGTTGTCGCAGTGTCTGCATGGTCTCGCCAATGTACCACGCTTCGGGACATCCTTTCCTGCAGCGTATGAGGTAGACTACATTGGTCGAGTCGCACGAGTATGCGCCGCGTACCTGGTGGGTGGTGTTTCCACGTGTAATGGTGGTGTCCATGTCGATGATCTGGCATGTCTTGCAGAGATTACCCTGGCAGGGTTTTGTGGTGTTGTGGTTGCTGTTCTGAAGGCTGGGTAATTTGCTGCAAACAATGGTTTGTTTGAGGTTGCGCGGTTGTTTGAAGGCCAGTAGTGGGGGTGTGGGGATGACCTTGGCAAGATGTCCATCCTCGCTGATGATGTGTTGGAGGCTGCGAAGAAGATGTCGTAGTTTCTCCGCCCCAGGAAAGTACTGGACGACGAAGGGTACTCTGTCAGTGGTGTCCCGTGTTTGTCTTCTGAGGAGGTCGGTGCGGTTTTTTTGCTGTGGCGCGGTGGAACTGTCGATCAATGAGTCGAGCGCCATATCCCGTTCGTACGAGGGCATCTTTCAGCATCTGTAGGTGTCTGTTGCGCTCCTCCTTGTCTGAGCAGATCCTGTATATACGGAGGGCTTGTCCATAGGGGATGGCTTCTTTAATGTGTTTCGGGTGAAAGCTGGAGAAGTGGAGCGTCGTGAGATTATCTGTGGGCTTGCGGTAAAGCGAGGTGCTGAGGTGACCGTCCTTGATGGAGACGAGTGTGTCCAAGAATGGAACTGAATTTGGAGAATAGTCCATGGTGAGTTTGATGGTGGGATGGAACTTATTGATGTCATCGTGTAGTCGTTTCAGTGATGTCTCGCCGTGGGTCCAAAGGAAAAAAATGTCATCGATGTATCTGGTGTATAGCATCGGTTGAAAGTCCTGTGTGGTGAGGAAGTCCTGTTCAAACTTGTGCATGAAGATGTTGGCATATTGAGGTGCAAATTTGGTCCCCATGGCTGTTCCGTGCGTCTGGATGAAGAATTTGTTGTCGAAGGTGAAGACGTTGTGGTCTAGAATGAAACGGATGAGTTGCAGAATTGCGTCTGGAGATTGGCAGTTGTCGGTGTTGAGGACTGAGGCTGTTGCAGCAATGCCGTCGTCATGGGGGATGCTGGTGTAGAGTGCCGAGACATCCATTGTGACGAGGAATGTTCCTGGTTCAACTGGTCCATGGGTGCTGAGTTTCTGTAGGAAGTCCGTCGTGTCGCGACAGAAGCTGGGTGTACCTTGTACGATGGGTTTCAAGATGCCCTCGATGTGGCCAGAGAGGTTCTCACACAGGGTCCCATTGCCTGAAACGATAGGACGGCCTGGTGTGTTGGCCTTGTGTATTTTCGGGAGGCAGTAGAGATCTCCAATGCGGGGATTACGTGGGATGAGAGCACGTAGGGTGTTCTGAAGGTCTGGATCTAAGGTCTTGATCAGTCTGCTGAGTTGGCGGATGTGTTCCTTGGTTGGATCTGCGGGTAACTGCCTGTAGTGTTCCTGGTTGTCCAGTTGTCGGTATACTTCTTTGCAGTAGTCTGTTCTGTTCAGTATGACGGTGGCCCCTCCTTTGTCTGCTGGTTTGATGACGATGTTGCGGTTGGACTTGAGAGTGCGGATGGCGTTGCGTTGTGCTTGGGTGACGTTTGAGGCTGCCTTGTGATTGCGAGTGATGAATCTGGCATTGACACGACTTCTGACGGCTTGAGCATACATGTCGAGTCTAGGGCAGCGGCCTTCCGGAGGGGTCCAATTTGACTCTTTCCTTTTCGGTTGCTGCACTGCAGATCTCGCGGTCTGCTGTTCCGGTTCATTGGTCGTGTCCCTGGGTTCGCTGTCGGCCTCTTGGGGTCTGTGGAAGAATTCCCGGAGCCTCATTCGCCTGATGAATTCCTCCGTATCTGCCGCGAGACTGATGGGGTCCATTTTGGTGGTGGTGCAGAAATTGAGCCCTCTGCTGAGGACTTCGATTTCGTCTGGTTGAAGGGTGTAGTCTGACAAGTTGACAATGGATTTCCCTGTATTGTTTTCGACTGTTGTACCGGGAGAAGCTTGATTGCTGCTGGTGGTGATGCCAAGTTTCTCAAGCTTCCTGTTCTTGGTGTGCATGTAGGTGGCATAGTATTGCTGTCTCATCTGTTTGGCGGTGTTCCGCAGCTGGTCTGCTGTGTCCTGAGCGCAAGTTGAGAATATGGCCTCTCTCTTGGTTTCCAGGTTGCGTCGACTGCTGTAGAGTTGGTGTACGAGGTGTTTGAGGAGTGTGACAGAGGTGCGGTGGCAGAGTCTTTCAGCGTAGTCTGTGTTGTAAGTCGACTTGAGTGGGTTTTTGATCTGTAGTCCTTTCGGGATCTTGTCTGCTTTTTTGCATCTTTGTAGAAACTGAATGTCAGTGTCTATATGCGCGATCTTCCTGGAGATCCTCTCCACTTTGAGCCGGCAGTTTGCGGTGTCAATGGTAGCCATGATGTGGAGATGCCGGCGTTGGACTGGGGTGAGCACAGTAAGAAGTCTTACAACACCAGGTTAAAGTCCAACAGGTTTGTTTCAAACACGAGCTTTCGGAGCACGGCTCCTTCTTCAGGTGAATGGAAAGGCTTGTTCCAGAAATGTTTATATAGACACAGTCAGAGATGCCCCGGAATGCGAGCACCTGCAGGCAATCAAATCATCAAAGATGCAGAGAGACTTTTGACACCTTTATAGTCTAGAAATCTATCTATTTCCTTCTTAAATACATTCAGTGACTTGGCCTCCACAGCCTTCTGTGGTAGAGAATTCCACAGGGCTCACTACCCTTTGATGAAGAAGGTTTTCCTCCTCGCAGTCCTAACTGGCCTCCTCGGTATTCTGACACTGTGACCCCTTGTTCCAGACGCCCCCCCACCCAGAGTAAACAACACCCCTTCACCCAGTCTGGCCAGTCATGCTTTCCAATAGATCCCCTCTCATTCTTCCACATTCCAGTAAATACAGTCAATCCAATATGACCTCATACGACAATCCTGTCATCCCAGGAACTAGTCTGCACTCCCTCTATGGCAAGTATATCGTTTCTTAGATAAGGAGACCAGAACTGCACACGATACTCCAGGTGTGGTCTCGACAAGGCCCTGCACAGCTGCCGTAAGACATCCTTGCCCCTGTATTCAAGTCCTCTTGTAATGAAGGCCAACAGACCATTTGCCTTCCTAACTGCTTACTGCATGCTTGCTTTCAGTGACTGGTGTACAAGGACACCCAGGTCCCTTTGTACATCAATATTTCCCAATCTATCACCTAATATCTGCCATTCCATTACTCCATCTGAAGTGGATAACTTCACATTTATCCACATTATACTGCACCTGCCATGTATTTGTCAGCTCACTCAACTTGCCTCAATCACCCTCAATGCCTCTTAACATCCTCCTCGCCATTCACACTCCCACCAAATGTCATGTCGTCAGCAAACCTGGAAATGTTACTTTTCGTTCCCTCATCCAAATCATTGACGTACATTCTCAGTGATGTGCTAAATGTGGTAATAATTATGTTGGGGCAGAGTCAACATGGATTTATGAAAGGGTTTGATGGGGGTTGGGAGGGTATTTCTCCCGACTGGAGATTCTAGAACAGGGGGTTCATAATCTCAGAATAAATGATCAGTCATTTAATAATTAAAATCTTTATTGTCACAAGTCGGCTTACATTAACGCTGCGATCAAGTTACTGTGAAAAGCCCCTAGTCGCTACATTCCGGCGCCTGGTCGGGTACGCCGAGGGAGAATTCAGAATGTCCAAATTACCTAACAGCACGTCTTTCGGGACTCGTGGGAGGAAACCGGAGCACCCGGAGGAAACCCACTCAGACACAGGGAGAACGTGCAGACTCAGCCGGGAAATGAACCTAGGACCCTGGAGCGGTGGAGCAACAGTGCTAACTACTGTGTTACCGTGCTGCCCCCTGAGATGAGAAATATTTCACTCAAAAGGTCCTGAATCTTTGGAATGCCCAATCTCAGAGGGATGTGGATGTTCAGCTAATAAATGTCCAGAATACAGGGACCAATAGGTTTTTAGCGACTAAATATGTGGTAGCCTGGTCCCTTTAAGGGGGGAGGGAGGGGGCTCCACAGATCACGTGACCAGCACAGGATCAATTGCGCGGGAGGCCGTGAACCCTAGCCAATGGCGAGATTGTGCGGGCTCCTGGGAACAGGACTCCGGATGGTGCGGACCTGGGAGCTGAAGTGCAAAGACCCGAAGCCGGAATCTCCATTCCCGAGACTAAGGGGCGAGATTCGTGGAGTTTGATGACAGCAAAACTGGCGCCGCATCTGGACCGATTCAATGGCCATTAAGGGGCGAACACCGGCATTAGGTGGGACACGGAGGATTCCAATGAGAGATGGTGTGGGACTCACAGGGTCCAGGATTGACACTCGGGAGGCTGACAAGCTGCAGCCGCGTGTATACATTACACTCTCCACACACACCATCCCAGCCAGCAAGATGGCAGCCAGACGCACAGCCCCCAGGTTCTCCGACACGGAACTGGAGACCCTGCTGGGCGCTGTGGAGGAGAGGTGGGCGATTCTGTACCCGGGGTGGGAAGGAGGCTGCCAGCCACTGCCGTTTGCCGGGCCTGGACGTAGGTGGGAGAGACGGTCAGCGCCGTGGGCAACACCATCAGGACCGGTCACCAGTGCCAGATAAATTGCATGACTTCATCAAGGCGGCCAGGGTGAGTAGGCAGCACTGTGCCCCTCGCAGCAACCCCCGTCCCACACACCCATCACCCCACTTGCCCCAACCCGGAGGGTGGCCGAGCCCCCCACCCTGCCCCACATGCCGGCACCCATACCGGCCGCCATGGCTGGGTGCCCTGGCCACTGAAGCCACCAGCTACCCACCCCCTAGGCTGCATGCATCACACTATCTCGCACTGCGTTTTCTGTGCCCCCCCCCCCACTTTCAGCAGAACAGAGGGCACTGGACGTGGTCAGCAGGCCAGAGTAAAGGGCAGTTTCTGGGGTGAAGGTTGGCATCAGGCGAGGAACTGAGACCCCTTGTGGTTCCCTATGGCACGTGTATCATCCAGAGCCAGGGACTACATGAGGGGTTGTCGGTGAGCATCCAGCTCCTGGAGCTGCAGTTGGTGGAGTCCAACCGCCTGCAGGGGCAGGAAGTAATGCCAACCATGCGTGCCACCCAGGACAACACCACACAGGTGGCGTCTGAGGTGGAGGCCTTGCGGCTGAAGGTTTCGGCCATGTCCAAGGCCTGATGCCCTCTCTGCAGTGGGTGGCCAAGGCCCAGGATAGGGCTGCCCTCTCATAGGCAGCCATGTCCCAGAGCAACCTGGATGTTGCAACGGCACTCCAGAGGGTGGCCCAGTCACAGTGGCCCATGGCTGAGAGCGTCCCAGATGGAGGCGGTCCACTCTCTGTGCTCCGTGATCGTGAGCTGCAGACCCAGGACAAGATGGCAGCGGGCCTCCGGGACTGGCATAGCCAGGTGGCGGGGGGAGCCTCAGGAGTTAGCTTCACTCGCACTCCCATCCCCCCTTTCCCCCCTCCCATGGGGTAGCCCGGGGGCCACTGGGCACCCTGAAGGAGGAGGAGGCGATGGGACCCATGCCGGTGACTCCCACAGGGGAGCTGCTGGAACATCCCTGCATCTCAGTCTCCCCCTCCTGTCCCTGGAGCACCACATGGGTAATGGGCCGAACAGGGCAGCACCACATCACCCGAGTAGCAGCCGGGCCCATCCAGGCCTGATCCCTCCAGAAGACAGCCACCAAACGGGACCCAGGTCACAGGGTGGTCAACGCAACAGGCCACCTCCATTCCTGAGGTACCATCTGGGGATTCATCTCGGCATAGCGTTAGGGCCCGTAAGGCCAGAGAAATAGACACCAGTTCGGTCGGCAGGCTTGCAGGGCACATTTAGCAATAGGAACTAGGGCACGTATCTGTATATATGTTTTTACATTAAACACCTGTGCACAATGTCATAACCTGCCTCGGTGCTCTGCGAGAAGGGTGTGAGGGGTATGCTGGACTGGGCTGGCTGCAATGGGGGCACGGGGAGGAGGGGGGGGGGGGGGGGGGTATGGATGGACATTGGAGATGCATATGGCCCAGGAACCACGGTTCAGCCAGCGACCACTGCTCCGGTGTCCCACCTCCAGCCCAGGGATTCGATGGGAACGGGTGATGGAATGGCCAGCGAGCATGCAGAGATCACCGAAGTGGAAAGTGCTACCATGGCAGGAGTGAGACGTTGCCAAGCGAGCACCAGAACTCATTCCAGAGCGGGTTGTCCTCATCCTTAGTCCCATGCTCCATTCCTGCTGTTACTGGGCCCGCACCCCATAGTGCGGCAGGTAGGTATCACAGAGGGGGTTGCAGGCAGTGTTGGCTGGGGGTGAGATGCGGTGTTCATGCCCCTGGCCAGGCCTCCTAGTCAGTGAACCTGGAGGTGATCAGAGCATCCTGTACACATTGGCCCTGGCGCACATGTTGGGCAGCCTCCTGTGATTGCACTGACCCCATGACCTGTCCATCCTCGCCCTCCACCACATCCTCCTCATCAGAGGAGGCCTGGTGTTCATCCTCCTCCGCCAGAATGTCGCCCTGGACCTGGCGCATCCCAGCGATGATGGAGAACCCCGCTGTCTTGGTATCCTGGTGGGCTCGGTCCACATTGAAATGGATGAATTAAGTCGCCTAGGCATATAGGGCATCCATGACCACGCGGATGCAGCTGTGCGCCGAGGCCAGTGACATTTCAGACATGGACAGCATGGTCGCACGGTGGTTAGCACTGTTGCTTCACCGCCCCAGGGTCGCAGGTTCGATTCGCGGCTTGGGTCACTGTCTGTGTGGAGTCTGCACGTTTTCCCAGTGTCTGCGTGGGTTTCCTCCGGATGCTCCGGTTTCCTCCCGCAGTCCGAAGATGTGCAGGTTAGGTGGATTGGCCATGATAAATTGCCCTTAGTGTCCATAAAGGTTAGGTGGGGTTACTGGGTTACAGAAATAGGGTGGAGGTGTGGGCTTAAGAGGGGTGCTCTTTCCAAGCCGGTGCAGACTTTATGGGTCGAATGGCCTCCTGCTGCCCTGTAAATTCTAATTCTATGGCCCCCCCCCCCATTTGACATCTGGAAGGAGCCCGTGGAGTAAAAGTTCAGGGCGACCATCACCCTGATGGCCACCGGGAGTGAGTGATCCTCCCATTCCCTTGGGGTCCCAGGTGCACTGTGGTCTGGCTGACATGTCGCACTGTCTCCCTGCTCAGCCGGAGTCTTCCAAAGCATGCCCGGTCCGGCAGATCCTCGAATGACAGGTGCTGCAGGTACACACGAGACCTCATTTGGCGCCACCTTTGCACCTCTTCCTCCTCGGCCTGTTATACCAGCCAGCTCTTCATTCTCAGCTGCTGCCTCCTGTTCCTCTGGACATTGTCCGCTGCTGCTTCTTCCTCTCCTCGAGCAACTCCAGCTCATACAGCCACAGTGCATCACCCAGGGCTGCGGCGACGAGGTTTATTCCAATATCCATTTTCTGCAAGGGGCAAAAGCCACCATTTCAGCATGGTGCGTACCCTCGTGCCCAACCAGGTCCAACAGGCTACACGGTGGCCTCAGTTGGCACTGCAGACCCTGCCCCCACATGTCCCTGCTATGTGCCAGGGTTTAGAAAACTCCAACGTACGGCATGGAGATCACCTGATCTATAACTGTTTATTGATTTGGGTTATGATGAGCACAAGAGCATGTCCTTCAGGTGTTAGTCAACAGAGGTCTTAGGCACTTTTAATTAAAAAACAAGCTTCATTCTACGAATTTAGATAACATTTTTATAAACACGCAGTAAGTATTTTCATCAACTACCAACATAAATGCTCCACACAGCTACAGTATTCTATATATAACCCTTAATAAATTCCCACATTAGCTGTTCCAATTTAATAACAAGATCCCATTCAGAAACCCTTTTCAAAGAGAGCACTCAGCACTCAAGCCCTGGTTTGGATGTACTTGTGTCCTTTTCAAAACAGCAGGTTTGAATACCTTCCAGAAAACAATTATTTATTTTCAGGTTATCAAGCAGTCCGGAAACAGCTTGTAAAATGAAGATGAAGGAAAAGATATCTTCTTTCAACCTCTGCAGAGCAAAACCAGTTCAAACTCAACGCGAAAGTAAAACTGAGAGCCACAGCCCAGCTCCCAACTCAAAAACGAAAGTAAAAACCCAGAGCCACAGCCCAGCTCCACCCACAATGACATCACTAAAGCCATGTAATAAGACAAAAACGTTTCTTAAAGGGGCACTCCCATGACACTACAAATTGGCCTACGTCACACATCATGGTCATAAAATCCTAAATATGGAAATGTCGTTTTGCTTTTATATGAGGTAAACTTTACAGCCACTCCAAGCTGACAAGTCCAGCTGCTACAAACCTTAGAGATAATATATTTTTTTTTAAATGGCAAATGTTAAAAGGTTTGAAAGGGAACCGTAAACCTTGTCTTCAACCTGAGCAGGTTAGTGGGATTCGGAAGTAATTCATTGTGGGGAACTTGCGGCTGACTTGTGGATGTGTTTTAGGAGTGACAGCCATCGATGCAACGTCTCTCTTTCAGCACTTACGAATTTTCTTTTAGGAATTCGAGAAAAATGGGAATCATTTGGCTGAGGGTCATCCTCCTGCATGGTGTTGGACATGCTGCAGCGCTCACAGCAAGGAATCAAATCGACTTGATGAATTTCCAACATTTACTGTTACGTTTTGGATTTCCAATATCCGTGATATTTCACGATTCTTCCCTCTGTGATTCTTGCCTTTGAGTGAGTGTGAGACAGAATTATTTATTGTGCACAGATTTCAAAGGGGCGGAGCAGACTCGATCAGATCTCACAATACATGTGTCATATTGGCTTCCTCATTCTGCAGGTACAAAACTACCTCCTTGAAACCCATCACATGTGTCTTCCAAGAGTATATTTCACAGAGGCCTCCTGTTATGCTTATTTTTAAAAAACATTTTCCCAATTAAGGGGCAATTTAGCATGGCCAATCCACCGACCCTGCTCATCTTTGAGTTGAGGAGAATGGACAAATTCCACACGGACAGTGACGCAGGGCTGGGATCGACAGCGCCGTAAGACAGCAGTGCTAACCACTGTGCCACCACGCTGCCTGTTGTTACTCTTTTCAGTCTTGGTAACTTTCAAGATCAATCAGTACACAAGCTGACGGGGGTGGGGAGGGGGAGGGGGGGTGGTGGTGGTGATCAGCATTGTCACCGCCCTTTGTTGCTGTCTCAGTTGAATTATGAGAAACATAGATCCTGCGGTCCCACAATGCACTAGCTTGCAAAGTACGGTAAGCCAGACAAAACACACAATACACAACATATTCTGCCCCACTTACTGGAAATATTGGTTCAACAAACCATTTTCTGAATTAGGAAAAGAGGGTAGATTGCCTCCAAAAACAATATGGGGCAGCACGGTAGCATGGTGGTTAGCATAAATGCTTCACAGCTCCATGCTCCCAGGTTCGGTTCCCGGCTGGGTCACTGTCTGTGCGGAGTCTGCACGTCCTCCCCGTGTGTGCGTGGGTTTCCTCCGGGCGCTCCGGTTTCCTCCCACAGTCCAAAGATGTGCGGGTTAGGTGGATTGGCCATGCTAAATTGCCCATAGTGTCCTTAAAATGTAAGGTTAAGGGGGGGGGGGTTGTTGGGTTACGGGTATAGGGTGGATACGTGGGTTTGAGTCGGGTGATCATTGCTCGCCACAACATCGAGGGCTGAAGGGCCTGTTCTGTGCTGTACTGTTCTATGTCTTCTATGTCTATGTTCTATGTCTATGTCTATGGGTTTGCCTTCAGTATAATTCAGACATTCAGAAGGAGGTCTTCTCTGCAAATGTGGATTACAGCGGACTTCTGGTCCATTTACACCGTAATGTTCCTTGGAGATGAATAACAATTTGGGTCTTGTAGCTTGTCATGAGAGGGTACCTTTAAGAAATGGGTGTTTATAAAATAGCTGTACTGGGTGCACTTTTGAGAAATGGGTATTTATTAGAGAGCTGTAGTGATGTCAGAGAGTGGATGGAGCTGGGCTGTCTGTCTGCTTTACTTTCGTTTTAGGCTGTTTGCTACAGGGTGTGGTTAGCTTTGTTTTGAGAGCTGAATAGCTACAGGCAAAGCAAGGAGCTGCATAAGCATCTCTCTCTGCAAACTAAAGACTGTCTGCAAATCAATTGGGTGATTTCAAAGTGCTGACTGCTCTCAATAGTGAATTTAAACCTGATCTCTGTGTTAAAGAGAATATTTTGTCTTCCGGATGCTGTTTGGGAATTTATTAAGGGTTATCTATCGAGTACTGTATTATTTGGGGATTTATTAGTGTTGATAGTTGTTAAGATGTTTACTGTGGGTTTATAAAGTGTTCACAAATAAACATTGTTTTAATTTAAAAGTATCGTAGATTTCTGGTTGCATCACACCTGCAGAGTAAGCCCGTGTGCTCCCCATAACCACAATCTATTAAAAGTTGTGGGTCAGGTGAACTCCATGATGCACTTTGGGGTTCTCTAAACTCTGGCCCATCACAAATTGGGGGCTCGAGGGGGATAAAAATCTATCTATTGGATTGGTTTAGTGAACTTAAAGACGGTGAGGGGTGAGCATATTGTGGTTGCTTTTCAGGTGTGGTATTCTTGTTTAAGTAGGGAGTGTGTTGTGGACAATGGCTCTTTCAGAGGCTCAGAAGTTTTTGGGGGTGGAGATGGTCACACGCAGTACCTTATGGACAGAGACTAAAAACAGACTTTTAGATTTGGCAAAAGCATTACAGTTAACATTACCTGACAAAATGTGAAAAGATGAGGTATTTATGGTGGCAGCTGGGCATTTAAAATTGCCTGAGATACAGTCTCATTGGAAATGGCAAAGATCCAGTTGCAGATAAAGCAACTTGAACATGAAAAATAAAGCAGCTTGAATACGCAATGAGAGAAAAAGAAAGAATAGCCCTAGCAGAACAAAAAAAAGACAAAGGGAGATACAGATCAGGGAAAAAGAAAGAGAGAGAGAGGAAAGTGAAAAAAGAGAGAGAGAGGACAGGGAAAAAGAGAGAGAGGACAGGGAAAAAAAAGAAAGAGGACAGGGAAAAAGAGAGTTTGAACTTCAGAAAATGGCCCTGAAACACGACAGTCAGTTAAGATTGGCGAAAGAAAAACGTACAGTTGGAGGATAGTGATGAGAATGAAGTGAAAGGGCTTCATAGTCGAAGGCTTGGTGGGGATCTATTTAATTATGTCCAAGCATTGCCAAGGTTTGATGAGAAGAAGGGAGAAGCCTTTTTCATTTCATTTGAGAAGGTGGCTGAACAAATGAAATGGCCACTGGACATGTGGGTGTTACTGATTCAAACAAAGCTGGTAGGTAGGGCTAGTGAAGTGTTTGCATCACTACCGGAGGACGTATTTGAGTCGTATGAGGAGGTGGAAAAATCCATCTTGGTGTATTTGAACTAGTGCCTGAAGCCTACGGACAAAGGTTTAGAAATTTAAGGAAAGAATTTGGTCAAACACACATGGAGTTTGAAAGGATCAAGCAGAGTAATTTTGATAGGTGGATAAGAGCTTTGAAAATAAACCAAACATATGAAGCTCTCAGAGAAATTATACTTTTGGAGGAGTTTAAAAATTCAATTCCTGATTTAGTGATAACTCATGTGGAAGAGCAGAGGGTTAAAAATGTGGGATTAGCAGCAGAAATGTAGGATGATTATGAATTAGTTCATAAATCAAAGATTGGTTTACAACATTCAGCCTGTGAGGGATAGAAACTGGGGACATGAGAAATACTCAAGTGGAAAAGGTAAAGGTGATCTGATGGGAGATAATAAGGAGAGTATACCTCAGATTAAAAAGGAAATCCAGGAGAGTGGAAGAGACATGAAAGTTTCAAATGTTTTCACTGTAATAGGCTAGGCCGTGTAAAGTCACAGTGTTGGTTGGCACTGGGAAGGCTGATATGGTAAAACAGGATAAAAGAGTGGAGTGTGTTAAAGTAAGAATTTACTTGTGTGGGTAAAGTTTACTCATGCGTATCAGGCGGAGCAGGTAAAGAAGTCACAATTTTAAGCGATACGGGAGCTAGTCAATCTTTGATGGTAAGAGATGAGGAGTTATGTCGTTTGGGAAGAATGTTGCCAGAAAAGATGGCAACATGTAGAATTCAGGGTGAGAAGAGTAGTGTTCCATTATATAAGGTAAGGTTGGAAAGTCCAGTGAAGAGTGGTGAAGTGGTAGTAGGAATAATAGAGAAACTATCTTGTCCAAGAATACAGTTTATCTTGGGTAATGATATAGCTGGATCGCAGGTGGGAGTGATGCCTACTGTGGTTGATAAGCCAGTGGAAAATCAGACAACTGAAGTGTTGAAGGACGATTATCCTGGGATTTTTCTGGATTGTGTATTAACAAGGTCGCAAACTCACAGGTTAAGACAAGAGGATAAATCAGAGATTGAAGATAAAGGTGAAGTGTAATTATCAGAAACGATTTTAGATCAGATGGTTGGAAAAGAACAGGTGGAGGTTGAGGCGGATATTTTTAGTTCAGGAAAATTGGCGGAGTTGCAACAGAAAGATGTAGAAATTAACCGGATGTATCAGAAAGCATACACGGAAGAGGAATCAGAGTGTATACCGGAGTGTTATTACCGTAAAAATGATGCCTTGATGAGAAAATGGAGACCTGTACATATGCAGGCGGATGAAAAGTGGGCAGAAGTTCATCAAGTAGTATTGCCGGTAGGGTATAGAAAGGAGGTGTTGCGAGTTGCACATGAGGTACCAGTGGGAGATCATTTGGGAATAAGGAAAACTCAAGCTAAAATCCAAAAACATTTTTATTGGCCTGGGCTACATAAAGATGTAATTAAATTTTGTCGATCATGTCACACATGTCAAGTGATAGGGAAACCTCAAGCAGTGATGAAACCAATGCCCTTAATACCCATTCCAGCATTTGAGGAACCTTTTACAAGGGTCCTAATCGATTGCGTAGAACCTCTTCCTAAAATGAAAAGTGGGAATTAATATCTTTTGACTGTAATAGATGTCTCTTCTAGGTTTCCAGAGGCCATTCCAGTACCTAATATTACAGCTAAAAAGATTGTGGAGGAGTTACTTAAATTATTTACTAGATATGGACTACCCACAGAAATACAATCAAATCAAGGATCAAGTTTTACCTCAAGGTTATTCAAAGAAGTTATGGATAGCTTCGGAATAAAACAATTTAAGTCAACTGTGTACCATCCAGAATCGCAGGGAATGTTAGAAAGGTGGCATCAGATATTAAAGACAATGTTGAGGGCATATTGTCAAGATTATCTAGAGGATTGGGATAAAGGAATTCCATTCGTATTGGTTGCAATTAGGGACGCAATGAGTCAACCAAATTCAGTCCTTTTGAACTAATTTTTGGTCATGAGGTAAGAGGACCACTTAAATTGATTAAGGAAAAATTGGTGAGTGCGCAGTCGGAACTTACATTATTGGATTACTTGTCAAATTTTAGGGAATGATTAAATAGAGCAGGTGAATTGGCTAGACAACATTTAAAAGTTGCACAAAATGTGATGAAACGGGTAGCGGACAAGAAATCCAAAGTTCGTAGTTTTGCCAGTGGAGATAGAGTTTTAGTATTGTTACCAGTGGTAGGTGAACCTTTAAAAGCAAGGTTTTGTGGACCTTATCAGATTGAAAGGAAATTAAATGAGGTGAATTATGTGGTAAATACGCCGGATTGAAGGAAAACTCACCGTGTGTGTCATGTGAATATGCTTAAAAGGTACTTTGAAAGGGAAGGAGAGAAAAAGGAGGAGGTTTTAATGATTCTAACTCAAAGTGACGAACCAAATCCAGATGACTTGGAATTTGACATACCTCAAATTAAATTGGAAAGCAAGGATGTTCTTAGAAATTGGGATAAATTGTTGAGTTACCTTCCAGAAGAAAAACAAACTGACCTGAAAGAGTTATTGATATCAAATTTGTGGAGATAAGTTGGGAAGTACTAAAATGGCTATACATGATGTAGATGTGGGAAATGCTGTTCCAATCAAACAACATCCATATCGACTTAACCCTTGAACATTGGCACAGGTTAACAAAGAGATTGAGAGTATGCTTAAAAACAGCATGGGTTGTTTAGCACAGGGCTAAATCGCTGGCTTTGAAAGCAGACCATGCAGGCCAGCAGCACCTGTAACAGCCTCCATGAACAGGCGCTGGAATGTGGCGACTAGGGGTTTTTCACAGTAACTTCATTTGAAGCCTACTCGTGAAAATAAGCGATTTTCATTTTCATTTCATTTTTCAAATGGCATAATTGAAAGGGGTTGCAGCCAATGGAACTCACCCATTGTGATGGTACCAAAACCGGACGGTACCCAACGGTTGTGTGTGGACTATAGAAAAGATAATGCAATTGCAAGAACGGACTCTTATCCTATTCCGCGTTTGGAGGATTGCATTGAGAAAGTGGGACAATCAGCTTTTATTTCCAAACTGGATTTACTTGAAGGTTACTGGCAGGTACCTTTATCCGAAAGGGCGAAGGAGATTTCAGCTTGTGTGACTCCAGATGTCATATACCAATTCAAAGTTATGCCATTTGGCATGAAAAATGCCCCAGCCACATTTCAACGGTTAACTAACAAAGTTGTTTCAGGATTACTCAATTGTGCGGTATACATCGACGATCTGGTAATTTTGAGCCAGGCATGGAAAGAACATTTAAAACATCTGATGGAGTTATTCGATCGACTTCAGGAGGCGGGTTTGGTGGTAAACCTAGCCAAAAGTGAATTTGGGAAGTCCCAAGTCACTTTCCTTGGCCATACAATCAGACAGGGTCGAATGGTCACACGGGATGTGAAAACGAAAGTTATTGAGGAGTTTCCCATACCCTCGACACTGACGGACTTGCTCAAGAAGCGTAATACATTCCAGTGGACAGCAGAGTGTCACAGGCATTTGACTGCCTGAAGGCTGTGTTAACCAATTCTCTTGTGTTGAAGAATTACAAGGGACTCTGTGATCAGATTGAACTAAAAAGTATCTGACTTTAAACAGAAATGCCGAGGCGTAGAGAAATGGACGGATCATGCAGAGACCTTCTTGTTCAAAGAGACTGTCAATCAAGAAGAATTCCAGTTGGAGGAAGAAGAATAAAAATGGACTTATTATTAAATGTTTGCGTGTTTTGTTTTGTTAAAAAAAAACGTACATTCATTGTCCATATTTCTTAAAGGATAGTGAAAAGGTGAAAAATGAAACCACCTTGAAGTTGATGGTTTATTTTTTTTTCTTGGGAGGGAGGTATCATGTGAGGGTACCTTTTAAGAAATGGGGGTTTATAAAATAGCTGTACTGGATGTAACTTTAAGAAATGGGTGTTTTTAGAGAGCTGCGGATGGATGATATGAGACGGAGACGGAGGATGTGAGACTGGAGTTGGCATTCCTTGTTTTGGAGACAAAAGTGGTGAAATCAGGACCTTCCGTGAAGAGGTGTGCCCAGAGATAGAGTTGGACTTGGCAACAGTTGGTCAACATGTCCCTGCCATGTGAGATCATTCGCTGTTTGGACTGTGTATGCAACGGGTCTTGTCTGAGCAATCCCAGTAGCAGGAACCCATTTAGCTCCAGTCGCATCATTACAAGCTAAAAAGTCTTGTCCAGAACAGAAAGTTCATGTCTTTGAGCTTTGTGTCCTTATCTTAACTTGGTTGTGCTATTGATCTTGCAAAGCCTGTTGTGTTTTTGTTTGTTTCAGCATAGCCTAGCAAGTGTGCGGCTGCCGTCCCATTCATAGGAGTGCTGGAGACATTTTAGTTTTAGGGCGTGGAATGCTTCCGCGTGTCAGCTGAAATGTGTCCAAACATTGCCGAATACAGGAATGTCCTTGTGACGACTTAAAGCATGTTTCATGGTTTGAACAAATCTCTCTGCTCATCTGTTAGTGGATGGATGATTTGGTGCAGAGATTATGCGATTAATTTTATTACATCTCCAAGTTCTCAAGCACCGTGAGACAAACTGCGGTCCATTCTGTGTCATGAGTTGCTCTGGTAACCCGTAATAACTAAACATTTTTTCTTAGCTTTTGAATTGTACATTCAACAAAGAACAAAGAACAATACAGCACAGGAACAGGCCCTTCGGCCCTCCAAGCCTATACCGGTCATGATACCAACCTTTGCCAAAACCGTCAGCATTTCCTTGTGCCCTATCCGTCTCTACCCATCCTATCCATGTGTTTGTCGAGATGCCGTTTGAGTGCCCTTAATGAATCTGCTTCCACAACCTCCCCTGGTAACACGTTTCCAGGCACTGACCACCCTGTGTGTAAAAAAACCCCTGCCTTGCACATCTCCTTTAAACTTTGCCCCATGGACCTTAAACCTATGCCCCTGGTGACTGACCCCTTCACCCTGGGAAAGAGTGCCTGCCCATCCACTCTATCCATGCCCCTCATAATCTTGTAGACCTCTATCAGGTCACCCCTCAACCTCCGTCTTTCTAATGAAAACAGTCCGAGTTCATTCAGCCTCTCCACACAGCTAACACCTTCTAGTCCAGGCAACATCCTAGTAAACCTGGTCCTGTATCCTAACAGATATTGGGGTCTGGTCCATTATCCTAACAAATACAGGGGTCTGGTGCTGTATCCCAACAAATATTGGGACCTGGTCCATTATTCTAACAGATATTGGGGTCTGGTCCATTATTCTAACAGATATTGGGACCTGGTCCATTATTCTAACAGATATTGGGGTCTGGTCCAGTATTCTAACAGATATTGGGGTCTGGTCCATTATTCTAACAGATATTGGGACCTGGTCCAGTATTCTAACAGATATTGGGGTCTGGTCCATTATTCTAACAGATATTGGGGTCTGGTCCAGTATTCTAACAGATATTGGGGTCTGGTCCATTATCCTAACAGATATTGGGGTCTGGTCCATTATCCTAACAGATATTGGGGTCTGGTCCAGTATTCTAACAGATATTGGGGTCTGGTCCATTATTCTAACAGATATTGGGACCTGGTCCAGTATTCTAACAGATATTGGGGTCTGGTCCAGTATTCTAACAGATATTGGGGTCTGGTCCAGTATTCTAACAGATATTGGGGTCTGGTCCATTATCCTAACAGATATTGGGGTCTGGTCCATTATCCTAACAGATATTGGGGTCTGGTCCAGTATTCTAACAGATATTGGGGTCTGGTCCATTATTCTAACAGATATTGGGACCTGGTCCAGTATTCTAACAGATATTGGGGTCTGGTCCAGTATTCTAACAGATATTGGGGTCTGGTCCATTATTCTAACAGATATTGGGACCTGGTCCAGTATTCTAACAGATATTGGGGTCTGGTCCATTATTCTAACAGATATTGGGGTCTGGTCCAGTATTCTAACAGATATTGGGGTCTGGTCCATTATCCTAACAGATATTGGGGTCTGGTCCAGTATTCTAACAGATATTGGGGTCTGGTCCAGTATTCTAACAGATATTGGGATCCATTATACTAACAGATATTGGGGTCTGGTCCATTATTCTAACAGATATTGGGGTCTGGTCCAGTATTCTAACAGATATTGGGGTCTGGTCCATTATCCTAACAGATATTGGGGTCTGGTCCATTATTCTAACAGATATTGGGGTCTGGTCCATTATCCTAACAGATATTGGGGACTGGTCCAGTATTCTAACAGATATTGGGGTCTGGTCCATTATTCTAACAGATATTGGGGTCTGGTCCAGTATTCTAACAGATATTGGGATCCATTATACTAACAGATATTGGGGTCTGGTCCATTATTCTAACAGATATTGGGGTCTGGTCCAGTATTCTAACAGATATTGGGGTCTGGTCCATTATCCTAACAGATATTGGGGTCTGGTCCATTATTCTAACAGATATTGGGGTCTGGTCCATTATCCTAACAGATATTGGGGACTGGTCCAGTATTCTAACAGATATTGGGGTCTGGTCCATTATCCTAACAGATATTGGGGTCTGGTCCAGTATTCTAACAGATATTGGGACCTGGTCCATTATTCTAACAGATATTGGGACCTGGTCCATTATTCTAACAGATATTGGGGTCTGGTCCATTATTCTAACAGATATTGGGGTCTGGTCCAGTATTCTAACAGATATTGGGGTCTGGTCCAGTATTCTAACAGATATTGGGGTCTGGTCCAGTATTCTAACAGATATTGGGGTCTGGTCCAGTATTCTAACAGATATTGGGGTCTGGTCCAGTATTCTAACAGATATTGGGGTCTGGTCCAGTATTCTAACAGATATTGGGGTCTGGTCCATTATTCTAACAGATATTGGGGTCTGGTCCAGTATTCTAACAGATATTGGGGTCTGGTCCAGTATTCTAACAGATATTGGGACCTGGTCCATTATTCTAACAGATATTGGGACCTGGTCCAGTATTCTAACAGATATTGGGGTCTGGTCCAGTATTCTAACAGATATTGGGGTCTGGTCCATTATCCTAACAGATATTGGGACCTGGTCCATTATTCTAACAGATATTGGGGTCTTGTAGCCACCGAAGTTGGCCATTCCCTCAATACAAAATGGAGGAACGCAAAGCTTGCAGGGTAAAATGGACAGAGTTTGCAGCACAAGCAGGCTTCAGCAAGCCACTGTGTATTCTGTCTGCAGAGAGAGCAGACAGCACCGAAACTAACATTCCGCATACCAATGAGGCAATCTCCGGGACAGTTAGCATAGTAATGGAATGATCCCAGAGACAAAGGAAACAAATGGGGAAGTGATTGCAACATTATATGGGAAGCCAGACACCCTGGCACCAGCGGGGTTCGAAGACAAAGCACCTGAAGGCCCGCCCAGTAGCCGAGGGACAGCCTCAGTATTAGGGGATTCAAACAAATCGATTGGGAAGAGACCCAATCGATCCCCAGCAGATAGAGAGTCCGCTCAAAAGGGCGCGAAACCCTAGGACCTATAAAAGATAGGTCCCAAACGCAGTTTGTTCTTCTTGACCAGCCCTCCTCTCTTGACCAACCCTCTCGACCAGCCTTTACTGAAGAAGACCTTGGCTGAGAGAGAGGAGAGATTCGGACAGCAGCCACCAGCAAGTAAGTGACTCACAACGATTGCTACCAGAGATAGACACTCCTGACCCCTTTTAACCCGTACCAACCTGAAGTCTGTGGACCCAGTGCAGAGCAAGAGGCCTTGTCCCCTGATCCGGCAGTTCCTTATTCAGATAAGTATTGGTCTATTTAGTGGTAGGAATAGTTTAGTCATCTTAGCGTGTGCATGAGTAGTTTATAATTGTATTATAATAAAATCATTTGTTTGAACTTGCTAATTGGTGTATGGTTTTATTGCTTTGAACTTGACCTTGAAACTTGTGGCGGTATCTTAACGATACCTGGCGACTCCAAAGCTAACGAACGAAACAGAGCCAAATTGAGTGTTAAGCACACTCACCCAGAACGAGCAACAGTCTGGTCCAGTATTCTAACAGATATTGGGATCCATTATACTAACAGATATTGGGGTCTGGTCCAGTATTCTAACAGATATTGGGGTCTGGTCCAGTATTCTAACAGATATTGGGATCCATTATCCGAACAGATATTGGGGACTGGTCCATTATTCTAACAGATATTGGGGTCTGGTCCTGTATCCTAACAGATATTGGGGTCCGGTCCTGTATCCTGAGAACATGTCAATGGGTATAGTTCTAACCTGCTCAACCTTTCCTCATAATACAACACCTTTATCCCAGGAATGAGCTCAGTGAATCTTCTCGGAACTGCTTCCAATGCAAGTGTGTCCATTTGGGTTTTTAATCCAGTCGTTCGCCTTTTCCAGTCAAATTATTTTCCATCTGGAGGATGAAGTTTAGGCTCGGCCTGGTAGTGAAGGTCCTTCCCTATCTCATTCCATTAACATTCAGCACAGCTTGAATGACAGTTTGACTGATTTTGACTCTGTTTAGAGCTCTGAAACGGGAGTACGAGTACATTCCCACGTCCCAATGAAAGCAGTAAATCCCATTTTGTTATTTAACGGCTGGATGATTTCCCTGTTTTGAAGCCAGTGTACTAATGTATCTTTACTGTGCAAAGCCCCTGTAAACATTCCACTGTGACTATTAACATGACTTTTCGCTGTATTTGCCTAACACGGAATAAATATTTAGTGGCTAACTTTCATCTTTTGCAGAGATAAATAATTTAGCCTACTCAAGACTGAGTGACATGGGTACACAGCCAATGCAGCCCCTTTAATGCACTGCAGAAATACATGTAAACCCTTTAATTCCGCTCCAGAAATAAACATGACAGGAGATGCTATTTTGGCATGCGCATCTGAATAACCTTTAAACAATTTTGTAATGATAAATATTGTTGGCCAAGTGATGATATGAAAATATTTGATAAGCAACTTAACTTATTGCTATTGGGAAAAAAAAACCAGTTGTGACTTCCGGTTGCGGCTATTCGGAGCTAAGCCGCACGTTTGGCAGCTCCCGCTTTAAAAGGACTTGTGGGCTCTTTTAAGGGCCCCAAACGGCGCTGATTCGACGATTCCCGGTGGATAAAGGGGTCTGGAGCAAAACCCCCCGGGACTCGAAGTGGGGCGAGGAGAAAAACGGCAGCAGCTCCCCTGGAAAAGAGGGGGAAGGTGGACAAAATGGCAGCCAGTGGAGCCCCTGAGGAGTGGAGGCAGTGGGCTGAGGAGCAGCAGGCGGCCCTTCTGCGCTATTTCACGGAGCTGAAAGGGGAGTTGTTGGAATCCCTGAAGGTGACGACGAGTAAGCTGCTGGAGACCCAGACAACCCAGGGTGCAGCGATACTTGAGTTGCAGCAGCAGGCCTCTGAGCGCGAGGAGGAGGTTTCGGCCCTCGTGGGGAAGGTGGAGATACACGAGGCACTTCATAAAAAGTGGCAAGATCGGTTCGAGGAGGTGGAGCTTCGATCACGGAGGAAGAACCTGCGGATCCTGGGCCTCGAGGAGGGGCAGGAGGGGTCGGACCTGCCGGCCTATGTGGCCGTGATGCTGAACTCGCTGGTGGGGGCAGGATCCTTCCATCTGCCCCTGGAGCTGGAGGGAGCCCACAGAGTACTGGCCAGGCGGCCTAAGGCGCATGAACCCCCACGGGCGGTGCTGGTGCGGTTCCATCGGTTCAGCGACCGGGAGTGTGTTCTCCGATGGGCCAAGAAGGTGAGGAGCAGCAAGTGGGAGAATTCGGTAGTGCGTATCTACCAGGACTGAAGTGCGGAGGTGGCCAAGCGGAGAGCCGGGTTTAACCGGACGAAGGCGGTGCTCCATGGAAAGCAGGTGAAGTTCGGCATGTTGCCGCCTGCGCGCCTGTGGGTCACCGGCATCACTACTTTGAGTCCCCGGAGGAAGCGTGGGCCTTTGTGCAGGCTGAAAAGCTGGACTCGAACTAGAGATTGGGGGCTGTGGGAGTTTTTTCTATTCTATTTCTGTATCATTGTTTATGCTGTAGCGGGTTATTCTGTTTGTTTTTGTTTTTTCTCTCGCTTTCGGACGATGTGGGTTATGGTTCTGTGTTCTAAGGGGGGTACTGGGGTTTGTGGTTGATCTGTGTCTTTGTTTGTACGGAGTTGGTGGTTGGGTTGGGACTGCGGTTTGGGAGCTGCATTGGTGGGGTGTGACAGTGTGAAAGCGCGTGCTTTTCTCTGGTTTCCTGTGCTGCGGGATGAGGTGGTGGAGCTGGTGGCGAGGGGCGTGGTTATTAGACCGGGTTTCCCGTGCCAAAGCGGTGCCCAGGAGCTGCTGTAGGGGAGGACCTTCATATCGGGAGGGGTCGGAGTTAGAGCGGGAGCTGCTGGGGTCAGCAGAAGTCAGCTGGCTCACGGGAGTACAGTGGAGGGAGAGTCGCAGCTAGGAGGGGTCCTAGCCTGGGGGGGGGGGGATACCGGGTTGATGCTGGATTGGCCAGGGAGGAGTTCGAGGGGGTCGGGGTGAGGTTCTTTCGCCGTGGTAAACGGGCCAAAGGGGTGATAGCCAGGGGCGAGCAGTCGATGGGTTATGGCTAGTCAACGGGGGAGGGGGGCGGGGTGCCCCCTGATCCGGCTGATTATGTGGAACGTGAGGGGGTTGAATGGGCCAGTTCAGCGGGCCCGGGTGTTTTCGCATCTGAAGAGGCTGAAGGCGGACGTGGCCATGCTCCAGGAGACCCACCTGAAGGTGGCGGGCCAGGTCCGTCTGAGGAAGGGGTGGGTGGGGCAGGTTTTCCACTCAGGGCTCGACTCGAAGAACCGAGGGGTGGCGATCCTGGTGGGAAAGAGGGTGGCGTTTGAGGCATCTGAGGTTGTGGCTGACAGTGGCGGCAGATATGTGATGGTGAGCAGCAAGCTGCAGGGGGAGAGGGTGGTGTTGGTTAATGTGTACGCCCCAAACTGGGATGATGCTGGTTTCATGAGGCATATGTTGGGCCCCATTCCTGGCCTGGAGGTGGGGGGCTTGATCATGGGGGGGGACTTCAATACGGTGCTGGATCCCCTACTGGATCGTTCTAGTTCAAGGACAGGTAGGAGGCTGGCGGCAGCCAAGGTATTGAGGGGGTTTATGGACCAGATGGGAGGAGTGGATCCCTGGAGGTTCGGGAGGCCGAGGGCTCGGGAGTACTCCTTTTTCTCCCATGTGCACAGGGTTTATTCCCGCATTGATTTCTTTGTTTTGAGCAGGGGACTGGACCCGAAGGTGGAGGAGGCCAAATATTCGGCTATCTCGATTTCGGACCATGCTCTGCATTGGGTGGACCTGGAGATGGGGGATGCGCGGGACCAGCGCCCGCTTTGGCGTCTGGACGTGGGGTTGTTGGCTGATGAGGAGGTGTAGGAGGGTTCAGGGATGTATCGAGAGGTACCTCGAGGTCAATGATACTGGGGAGGTCCAGGTGGGGATGGTGTGGGAGGCTCTGAAGGCAGTGATTAGGGGGGAGCTGATCTCCATCCGAGCCCATACCGGAGGTGATGGAGATTCTTGCTGAGTTCGGGAGTTTCTCGGGATATAAATTGAACCTGGGCAAGAGTGAGCTGTTTGTCGTACACCCGGGAGATCAGGAGGAGGGGATTGGTAGGCTCCCGCTAAAGAGGGCAGTGAGGAGTTTTAGGTACCTGGGGGTTCAGGTGCAAGGAGCTGGGGGACTCTGTTTTACTAGCTTAATTTTACTAGGTTGGTGGAGCAGATGGAGGAGGAATTGAAAAGGTGGGACATGCTGCCGTTGTCGTTGGCGGGTAGAGTACAGTCCGTTAAAATGACGATGCTCCCGAGGTTTTTGTTTTTGTTTCAGTGCCTCCCTGTTTTTGTTCCGAGGGCCTTTTTTAGGAGGATGAACAGCATCATTCTGGGATTTGTTTGGGCGCATGGGACTCCGAGGGTAAGGAGGGTCTTTTTGGAGCGGGGCAGGGATAGAGGGGGGCTGGCGCTGCCCAACCTCTCTGGGTACTATTGGGCGGCTAACGTCTCGATGGTACGCAAGTGGGTAATGGAGGGGGAGGGGGCAGCATGGAAAAGGATGGAGATGGCGTCCTGCGGAGGCACGAGCCTGAAGGCACTGGTAACTGCTCCGTTGCCGCTCCCACCACGAGCCCGGTGGTGGCGGCCTCCCTCAAAATTTGGGGGCAGTGGAGGCGACGCAGGGGGGAAGTAGGGGGCTCGGTGGAGGCCCCGCTGCGGGGGAACCACCGGTTTGTCCCAGGGAACATGGATGGCGGGTTCCTGGGGTGGCACAGGGCGGGCATTAGGAAGTTGGGAGACCTGTTTATTGACGGGAGATTCGCGAGCCTTGGTGAACTGGAGGAGAGCTCCCCCCAGGGAATATGTTCAGGTACCTTCAGGTCAAGGCGTTTGCTAGGCGACAGGTGGAGGGGTTTCCTTTGCTGCCCCCGCGGGGGGGGGGTAAGGGATAGGGTGCTTTCGGGGGTCTGGGTCGGGGATGGGAAGGTGTCTGACATCTACCAGGTAATGCAGGAGGTGGGGGAGGCGTCGGTAGAGGAGCTGAAGGCTAAGTGGGAGGTGGAGCTGGGGGAGCAGATTGAGGAGGGGACATGGGCGGACGCCCTGGAGAGGGTGAACTCCTCCTCTTCATGTGCGAGGCTTAGTCTCATCCAGTTCAAGGTGCTGCACCGGGCCCACATGTCCGGATCTAGGATGAGTAGGTTCTTTGGGGGCGAAGACAGGTGTGTCAGGTGCTCGGGGAGTCCAGCGAACTATGCCCATATGTTCTGGGCATTTCCGGCAATGGAGGAGTTCTGGAAGGGGGTGGCGAGGACGGTGTCGAGGGTGGTGGGATCCAGGGTCAAGCCAGGCTGGGGACTCGCGATATTTGGGGTTGGGGTGGAGCCGGGAGTGCAGGAGGCGAAAGAGGCCGATGTCTTGGCCTTTGCGTCCCTAGTAGCCCGACGGAGGATGTTGCTGCAGTAGAAAGATGCGAGACCTCCGAGCGTGGAGACCTGGATCAATGACATGGCGGGATTCATTAAGTTGGAGAGGGTTAAGTTCACCCTGAGGGGGTCGGTACAAGGGTTCTTTAGGAGGTGGCAGCCTTTCCTCGACTTTCTGGCTCAACGATAAGGTACTAGGTCAGCAGCAGCAGCAACCCGGGGGGGAAAGGGTGGGGGGGGGGGGGGTTTAGGGGGATAGTGTTTAAGTTAATTTGCTTATTGCTAATTTATTCTGTTGTTTATTGGGGTTGGGGGGTTTGTTATATGCGTTGTTACGGGTGCAGGGGGGGTGTTTATTATTATTATTGTTATTGTTATTATTGTTTTGTTGATATATATTTTTCAAAAAATTCCAATAAAAATTATTTAAAAACAAAAAAAACAATTGTGTCCAGGTCAGCTACCTAGTAAGCAGAAAGTGAGGAATGTGACCCATAGAAGTCACTCGGCACACATGAATCCATCTCTGTTGGTTATCCTCGCATCATTTCTCAGTGCCATGATTTATAAAAAAGATTTAGAGGCCCCAAATCTTTTTTTTCAATTAAGGGGCAATGTAGTGTGACCAATCCACCTACTCTGCACATATTTTGGGTTGTGGGGGGTGAGACCCACGCAGACACGGGGAGAATGTGCAAACTCCACACAGACAGTGACCCGGGCCGGGATCGAACCCTGGTCCACGGCGCCGTGAGGCAGCAGTGCTAACCACTGCGCCACCGTGCCGCCCTTCTCAGTGCCATGATCTATTACACCAAATCAATGAATACATTGCCTTCATGGATAGCACTGAGATCTGCAGTAACCATAGATTTAAAGGCAGGGGTAATAGGAGGGACAGAAGTAGGCTATTCGGCCTCTTAAACCTGTCCCACCATTCAATTCAATCTGCACCTTAATCCACCCGCCAGAACGTCCAAATTACCTAACAGCACGTCTTTCGAGACTTGTGGGAGGAAACCGGAGCTCCCGGAGGAAACCCAGACAGGCTCCTTGCATTAAAATAGATGCAATTTAGCCTTCCAATCCTCCCATATGCCTTATCATGCCCATGACTTCTCTGCCTGCTGGACTGACCTAGTTGTTCTTCTATATTTGATTGAAGCTAGTTTCCAACTCTACACCCCCCTTCCAAATTATTTTAAAACCTCCCCAACAGCAAGGATATTGGGCCCATTCCAGTTCAGGTACAACTTGTCCAGCTTGTTCAGGTCCCACCGCCCCCAGAAACTGTCCCAATGATCAAACATCTAAACCACTCCCTCCTACATCATCTCTTTAACCACACATTCACCTGACCCGCTTTCCTATTCCCATACTCAGTAGCGGGTGGCATTGGAAGTAATCCAGAGATCACAACTTTAGAAGTCCTGCTCTTTAATCTACTACATAACTCCCGAAATTCCTGTTGCAGGACCTCATCCATTTTCTACCCATGTTGCTCATACCGATGTGTACCCTGACCGCTGGTTGCTCCCCCTCCTCCCTCAGTATGTCCTGCAGCCGCTCTGAGACATCCCTGACCCTGGCAGCAGGGAGGCAACATACCATTCGAGAGTCTCGTTCACAGCCACGGAAATGCCTGTTGGCTCCCCTTACGTTGAGTCCCCTATCACTAAAGCTCTCCCAGTCTTCTTCCTCCCCTGACGCGCAGCAGTGCCAAGCGTGGTGCTATAAACATGGCTGTTGCTGCTTTCCACTCAGAGGCCGTCTCCCCCCCCCCAACCACAACAGTATCCTGCACGGTATATTTGTTTGAGAGGGAGATGACCACAGGAGACTCCTGCACTGCCTGCCTGTGCCTACTACTCTTCCTGGTGGTCACCCAGCGCTCTCCCACCTGTGCAGCCATTGCTTGCAGTGTGACCAGCCTGCTAAACATACTATTCAAGATGTCCTCGGCATCGCGGATGTCCCACAGTGAGACTATCTGCAGCTCCATTCATGCATTGAGGTCATTTAAGACCTGCACTTCCTGCGCACACGGTCACCAGGGACTCTAAATGTGACCCAAATCTCCCACATATTGCAGGAGGAGCATTCCAAGGGGCGGAGTGCTCCTGCCATACCCTGAGCTCTTAGTTTCTCTCTTAAATTTAGAGTACTGGTTGTACAAGGGATCTTCCTCTACTTCAAATGCTAGCTACTCCAAAACGAACATCCCAGAAAGAGTTAAAGGGACGAAATACTCACCTGATTGTTACTCACCAATCTGCTGCCTCACGTCACTCTCTGAATGGTGATGTTACTTTGAGCTCTGCCACCGGCTCACCTCGCTGTTTGTTTTTGTTCTGGAGTGCTCTGCTCCGCCCTATTGCTTCCTCAGGGGTCAGCTCCCAATTGTCATCTTACCAGCTACAAGCAAGAACCTAGTAACAATGACTCAACCTTAGCCACTACTCACCAAATCAGTTCTCTCGCTTCCTTTTGGTGTTCATGAAGCTCAGCTACGCTCTGTTCCTGCCCAGACTGAGACTGAGCTCCGCACTCAAATAATTGAGGTGCACCTTGTCCCTGTTTGACCCAACCCCTTGTTTTCACCCAACTCCAACATACCCGCCTTTAGCCAAGCGGCCCTCACAGTGCAGCCACTTTGTATACTTTCTGGATGCCACATGTTGAGACAATATGCTTTTCATGCCATTATTTTTTGTTTTTGCCCATCTTGCTCAACTATGTCCAGTGTCCGGGATTGCGGGGGGGGGGGGGGGGGGGGGGGGGGTTTCACTGAATGCCCTGCCCATTGGGTAGTGTATTTACAACAACCTGCTGTCAAAGTATGTAGAATGACCAGTGTTCCCCACTGTGCCTATCATAGCTAATTATTCAAGATCATCCAAAGAGGTTTCATGTTGAAAACTGGTGTCAAACATCACCTAATAGTCTATTCTCAACTGATTCCCCACATTGAACATCACTTAGAGGAAGCACTGATGGAAGCAAAATAAAATGTACTCAGTATGTGGGAATTAATAGATATCATTAGGAGAAACTAAGTTTGTAGTAACGAGGACAAGCAAAGACGGGCCATAGAAAATTGGATTCAATCTAAGATCAAGCTTCCTCCACTCTTTCATTTAAAAGGTTGAGCCATGGTTAAGTTGTGACAGGAGAACTCAAAGCCTTGGTTTGCTCCTCTTGCTCCATGTGGGAGGCTGGGAACATTTCCAGTGCCCGAGGCCAGCATGTTTGCAGGAATATCTCCAGTTATAGCTCCTGGAAGCCCAGCATTTTGGAGCTGGAGAGGAGGCTGGGGATACTGTGGAGCAACCATGAGATAGAGTTGTCATGGATAGCACGTATAGAGAGGTGGTCACGCTGCCGGACCAGGCTCTACAGGCAGGAAGGGAATGGGTGACCACCAGACAGAGCATTCCCCTGCAAAACAGATATACCATTTGGATACTGTTGAGGAAACTGACCTCACAGGAAAAAGCAGCAACAACCAAATTAATTGCCCCATGGTTGTTTCTGTTGCAGAGGGGAGGACTAAAAAGTGTGAGAATGCAATAGTTATAGGGGATTGAATTGTAAGGGGAATATGTGGGTGTTTTTGTGGCCGCATATGATACTCCAGGATGGTATGGTGCCTCCCTGGGACGAGGATCAAAGATGTCTCAGAGAGATTACACAGCATTCTGGAGGGGGAGGGTGAACAGCCGGTGGTGCTGGTACACATCGGTATCAATGACAGAGGTTAAAAAAGGGATGAGGTCCTGAAAGCAGAATATAGGGCATTAGGAAGAATGTTGAGAAGTCGGACCTCAAAGTTGGTGATCTCAGGATTGCTACCAGTGCCACGTGCTAGTCAGAATAGAAATAGTAGGGTGTATCGGATGAGTATGTGGCTGAAGAGATGATGTGAGGGGGTGGGTTTCAGAACCTTGGGGTATTGGAACCGGTTCTGGGGGAGGTGAGACCTGTACAAACTGGATGGGTTACACCTGGGCAGGACCGGGAATGATCTCCTTTGGGGGGGGGGGGATTGCTAGAGTGCATGGGAGGGTTTAAACTAATATGGCAGGGGAAGGGGAGCCCATGTAAGGATTCAAGGCAGGTGGAAATCAAGAACCAGAGAAAAAGACATAAAGGAGAATAAGAAAGTGATAGGCAGAGAAATCAAGGGTCTGTATCAGATGATAACATTGTAACAAATAGTAGGGAAGGAACAAGATATGTTAAAAGCACTAGCCTTAAGGTTCTGTACCTGAACCCGCAGAGCATTCAAAATAAAATGGATGAATTAGCTGCGCAGATAGCTGTAAAGGGGGATAATATAGTTGGGTTTACAGAGACATGGCTGCAAGGTGACCAAGGATGCAAACTAAACATTGAGGGCTATTCAGTGTTTAGGAAGGACAAACAGAAAGGAAAAGGTGGTGGTGTTGCATTGTTGATGAAAGAAGATATTGATACAATATTGAGGAAAGATATTAGTACAGATTATCATTGAATTTACAGTGCAGAATGAGGCCACTCAGCCCATCGAGTCTGCACTGGCTCTTGGAAAGAGAACCCTACCTGAGGTCAACACCTCCACCCTATCCCCATAACCCAGTAACCCCACCCAACACTAAGGGCAATTTTGAACACTAAGGGCAATTTATCATGGCCAATCCACCTAACCTGCACATCTTTGGACTGTGGGAGGAAACCGGAGCACCCGGAGGAAACCCACACACACACACGGGGAGGATGTGCAGACTCCACACAGACATTGACTCAAGCCGGAATCGAACCTGGGACCCTGGAGCTGTGAAGCGATTGTGCTATCCACAATGCTACCGTGCTGCCCACGGTAAATGATGCAGAATCTATCTGGGTGGAGCTAAGAAACATAAAGGGCAAAAAACATTTGTTGGGGTGGTATACAGACCATCAACTGCAGTGGTAATTTTGGGAATAGCATTGGACAGGAAATCAGAGATCCATGCGTTAAAGGGACATCTGTGATTGTGGGGGACATTAATGGGTGATCATGGGTGACTTTAACCTGCATATAGAGTCAAATTAGTCGCAGTACAATAGAGGAGGAATTCCTGGAGTGTATACGGGATGGCTTTCTGGACCAGAATGTTGAGGAACCAACAATGGAACAGTCCATCTTGGAATGGGTGTTGTACAATGAGAAAGGATTAGCTGGCAGTCTAGTTGTGAGTGAACCTTTGGGGATGAGTGAGCAATTCTTTATCATGGTGGATAGTGAGGTAGTTGATTCTGAGACCAAGGTCCTGAACCTCAATAAAGGTAACTATGATGGTATGAGTCATGTGCTGGCTATGATGGACTGGGAAACATTACTGAAAGGAAGGACAGTGGACAGGCAATGACATTCAAGGAACAAATAGGTGAACTCCAAACGTTGTTTATTCCTATTTGGTGCAAGAGTAGAAAGGGAACCGTGGCCAAACCATGGCTTACAAGGGAAATTAGTGAAAGTATTAGATTCAAAGAAGAGGCATTCAAATGAGCAAGAAAAAGTAATAGACCCGAGGATTGGGAACAGTTTAAAATTCAGTAAAGGTGGACTAAGGGATTGATTAAGAAGGGGAAAATACAATTTGAAAGTAAACTAGCAGGCAAAATAAAAACTGATTGTAAAAGTTTCCATAGGCATGTAAAAAGAAAAAAGATTGATAAAAACTAATGTAGGCACGTTCAGAAATGGGGGAATTCAGAACAGGGAACAAAGAAAGAATTGATGAACTAACTTTATACATTGCTTCTGTCTTCACAAAGGAAGACATCAATGAGGTACCGGAAATTCTGAGTAGCTCAAGGTTTAGTGAGTAGGAAGTTAGTATTAGTAAAGAAATGGTTTGGGGGAAATTAATGGGATTGAATGTGGACAAATATCTAGAGCCAGATAATCTTCATCCCAGAGTATTTAAGAAAGTGGCCCCACAAATAGTAGATCCATTGATTTAAAAAAAAGTAGATTTAGCATACCCAATTCATGTTTTCCAATTAAGGGGCAATTTAGCATGGCCAATCCACCTATCCTGCGCATCTTTGGGTTGTGGGGGCGAAACCCACGCAAACACGGGGAGAATGTGCAAACTCCACACGGACAGTGACCCAGAGCTGGGATCGAACCTGGGACCTCAGCGCCATGAGGCAGCAGGGCTAACCCACTGTGCCACCGTGCTGCCGTAAACCCATTGATGGTCATTTTCCAAAATTCTTTAATTCTTTGGACTCTGGAATGGTTCCTACAGATTTAAGGGTAGAAAATGTAACCCGGCTCTTCAAAATTGGAAGGTAGAGAGAAAACAGGGAACGATAGACCAGTGAGCTTAAAGTTGGTAGTAGGGAAGTTGCAAGAGTCCTTTATGAAGAGTTTCATAACATGGCATTTGGAAAGAAACGGTATAATCAGACAAAGTCAGCAAGGATTTCCGAAAGGAAAATCACGCTCGACAAATCTTCCAGAATTCTTTGAAGACGTAACTAGTAGAGTTGACCAGGGAGAACCGGTGGATGTGGTTTATTTAGACTTTCAGAAGGCTTTCGACAAGGTCTCACATAGCAGATTAATATGTAAAGTTAAACTGCATGGGATTACGGGTAGTGTCTTAAAATGGATAAAAAGCAGACAGGGAGTAAAAGGTTGGAATAAATGGGTATTCTTCTGATTGGCAGGCAGTGACTAGTGAGGTCTATGTTAGGATTCCAAATGTTCACATTATATATTAATGATTTGGACAAGGGAACTCAATGTATTATCTCCAAATTTGCAGATGATACAAAATTGAGTGGGAGGGTGAGCTGAGAGGAGGATGCAGAGATGCTTCTGTGGGATGTGGACAGGCTGGATGAGTGGGCTCATGCATGGACGATGCAGTACAATGTGAATGAATGTGAGGTTACCTGTTCCGGTAGCAAAAATAGAAAGGCAGATTATTATTTGAATGAGTGTAAATTGAGAGAGATGGGTACTCAGAGACCTTGGTGTCCTCGTGCATCAGTCGCTGAAAGTAAGTGTGCAGGTATAGCAGGCAGTAAAGATAGCAAATGGTATTTTGGCCTTCATAGCGAAGAATATAGGAATAGAGATGTTTTACTGTCCTTATCTGAGGAAGGATATTCTTGTTATGGAGGGAGTGCAGCTAAGGTTTACCAGGCTGATTCCTGGGGTGGCAGGACTGTCATATGAGGAGAGACTAACTTGGTTCGGATTATATTCGTTGGCGTTTAGAAGAGTGATAGGGGTCTCAGAAACCTACCAAATTCTAACAGGATTAGACAGGGTAAAATCAGAAAGAATGTTCCCGATGGTGGGGGAGTCCAGAACTAGGGGTCATAGTTTGAGGATAAGTGGTAAATCTTTTAGGACTGAGCGGAGGAGAAACTTCTTCACCCAGAAAGTGATGAATCTGTGGAATTCGCTAACACAGAAAGCAGAAAGCAGTGGAGGCCAAAACACTGTAATTTCAAGAAGGAATTAGCTATCGCTCTTGGGCTAAAGGGATCAAGGGATTTGGGGGTGAGGGGGAAGGTGAATTCAGGGTATTGAACTTGATGATAAGCCATGATCATAATGAGTGGTGGAGCAGGCTTGAAGGGCCGAATGGCCTCCTCCTGCTTCTATTTTCTATGAATGCCAATGGTGGTGACACTACTAACTGACGTGGCCAAATAATGAAGGACTTAGGCAATGGGCTTACGTCAATTGGTGCAGGGAACCGACAGGAGATCGTGACCTATCCCAAATCTTCTTAAACAGGGCTCTGTGAATTCCTGCCGGTCCGTGGAGGTGTCTGCAAAGTAACTAAGCAACATGTAGGGCTGGACTGGATATAAGCCGTGAGTGGAGTGCAGCTGCCAAATATCAGCTCCGTTCGAGAACTACCGCTGCACAGGTCTCCACAAAGAGTAGAGAAAACTCACGACAGAACAACCTTGTTACCCTTCCAGATATGTAAACGAGAGACTCGTTTCTTAAAAACTCAAAATTCCTTGGTTGTCTGTTAATTGCACACTCAACTAGGGGCTGGTTTAGCTCACTCAGCTAAAATCGCTGGCTTTTAAAGCAGACCAAGCAGGCCAGCAGCACGGTTCGATTCCCGTACCAGCCTCCCCGGACAGGCGCTAGAATGTGGCGACTAGGGGCTTTTCACAGTAACTTCATTGAAGCCTACTCGTGACAATAAGCAATTTTCATTTCAACTAACAATCTCAGAAAAGAAACTGGTCATTTCGAAATATCTTGCACGTTCTGTGTAAAATAAGCAAAGTCGGAACATTTAAGAAAAACGCCACAAGGCTTTGTAAAGGTTAGGATGCTGTCGTCGTTGGTTTACTGTTGGGGCAGAGAGATCGAGAGATTTCAATGATAGCCGGGCTCCAGGCTTGAATTTTGAGGACTATTTGCATCGGCCAGTGGTTCCCAGAAGATGATCCCGCCGTTCCCTTCCATTCACCCTGGAGAGTGGCTGCCCTGTGGGAGCAGTGAGGTGTGCTGTATGCCCAGGGCATGACTCTCTGACCTTGGAGAGGAGAAGGTTTGAGAGCAGCACAAAGAGGTAGACCCACCGTCACGGAGGCTGGCGTTGGGTACCAGGCGAGTTCAGACTTATTCGAGAAAGGGAATATATAAATATTGGAGTGCCACAGGCTGTGGGAAGCAGGGACATCGATTTCACGGATACCTGCAAGGAGAGACCTGGCTTCTTAAAAACATAATTAAAGCACCTTGGGCAGCATTTTCATTTTTTTGTAAAAATATTTTTATTAGGGTAGTTGCAAGTTATTATAATAACAATAACAATGACATAAGCATGGCACAATAAACATTTACCTCCCCCATCCCAATGTTCACACACCCCAACCATAAAACAACAATCCTGGCCCTCTCCCCCCCCCCCCCCCCCACCCCCCCGCGCCCCCCCCCCCCCCACCCTCCGGAATACTGCTTCTGCTGACATTTAAATTTTCCTGAGAAAGTCGACGAACGGCTGCCACCTCCGGGTGAACCCCACCATTGAACTTTATTTTCTCGAGGCTGAGAAACCCAGCCAGATCACTAACCCAGGTTTCTACACTCGGGGGCTTCGAGTCCCTCCACATTAATAAGATCCGTCTCTGGGCTACCAGGGAGGCAAAGGCCACAAAGACGCCCCCTGAACCCCCGGCTCTCCCGACACTCCAAAGATCGCTACCTCCGGACTCGGCACCATCCGTGTTTTTCGCACCGTGGACATTGCCTCAGCAAAATCCTGCCAAAACCCGCTAAGCTTCGGGCATGCCCAAAACATGTGGACATGATTTGCTGGGCTTCCCGCGCACCTCGCACACCTATCCTCAACTTCAAAAAACTTGCTCATCCTGGCCACCATCATGTGTGCCCGGTGGGCTACCTTAAATTGTATCAGGCGGAGCCTGGCACATGATGAGGAGATATTAACCCTGCTCAGGGCATCCACCCATAGACTGGCCTCTATCTCTCCTCTTAGCTTGTCCTCCCACTTGCCCTTAAGCTCCTCCACCGGAGTTTCCTCCGCATCCCAAAGCTCCTGGTAAATATCCGATACCTTCCCCTCTCCCACCCAGGTACTGGAGACTACTCTGTCCTGTATCCCCCGTGGCTGCAGCAGCGGAAAGGCTGGAACCTGATTTCTCAGGAAGTCTCACCTGCAAATACCTAAACCCGTTCCCTGCTGGCAATTCAAATTTATCCTCCAAGGCTTTCAAGCTGGGGAAGCTCCCATGTATAAATAGATCCCCCATCCTTCTAATTCCTGCCCTTTGCCATCTCCAAAACCCACCATCCAGCCTACCCGGTGCAAATCGATGATTATTATAAATCGGGGTCCAAATCGATGCTCCCTCCACTCTCTGATATCCTCCATTGCTCCCAGATTCTCAGAGCCGCTACCACCACCGGACTTGTGGAGTATCGGGCCGGCGAGAACGTAAGAGGTGCCATTATCAATGCTCCCAAACTTGTGTCTTTGCATGACACCGCCTCCATCCGCTCCCACACCGACCCCTCCCCCACTACCCACTTCCTAATCGTGGCTATATTAGCTGCCCAGTAGTAATTGCAGAGGTTCGGCAGCGCCAACCCACCCTCCCCCCGACTGCGCTCCAGCAACACTTTCTTCACTCGCGGGGTTTTATCCGCCCACACAAAGCCCCAAATAATCTTATTCATCCGCATGAAAAAGGCCTCAGGGATGAAGATGGGGAGGCACTGAAAGACAAACAGAAATCTGGGGAGGACCATCATTTTCACGGTCTGTACCCTCCCCGCCAGTGGTAGCGGGAACTTGTCCCATCTCTTAAAGTCCCCTTCCATTTGTTCTACCAACCGGGATAGGTTTAACTTGTGCCTCCCATTCCCAGGCCACCTGGATTCCCAGATATTGAAAGCTCTTCCCTACCATTCTAAACGGCAGTTCTCCCTGTCTCTTCTCCTGTCCTCTGGCCTGGATCACAAACATCTCACTTATCCCCATGTTCAATTTATACCCCGAAAAATTCCCCCAGGATTCGCATTACTTCCCCCAATTCCTCCAATGGGTCTGAAATATACAAGAGCAGGTCATCTGCGTAAAGTGAGACCCGGTGCTCCCCCCCCCCCCCGGCCCGCGCCCCCCGAACCAGCCCCAGCCCTTTCCAGTTCCTAGAGGCTATTAACGCCGTGGCCAATGGCTCTATGGCCAGAGCAAACAGTAACGGGGAGACGGGGCACCCTTGCCTCGTCCCTCAGTGTAGTTTAAAATACCCCGACCTCAGCTGGTTCATACGCACACTCGCTACTGGTGCCTGATAGAGCAACTGCACCCAGTCAATAAAGCCCTCACCAAACCCAAACCCTCCCAGCAGGTAATTCCACTCCACCCGATCAAAAGCATCCATCGCTACCACCACTTCCACCTCCTCTCCTTCTGAGAGCATCATAATAACATTGAGAAGCTTTCGAACATTGACCTTGAGTTGCCTGCCCTTTACAAACCCCGTCTGGTCTTCCCCTTACACCCCGGGGACACAATCCTCTATCCTTGTGGCCAGTATCTTAGCCAGCAGTTTGGCGTCCGCATTCAGTAGAGAAATTGGCCTGTATGACCTGCATTGCTCCAGATCCTTCTCCCGTTTCAGGATCAGTCAAATCGAGGCCTGTGACATTGTTGTGGGGAGGACTCCTTTCTCTCTTGCTTCGTTAAATGTCCTCACCAGCAGTGGGCTCAATGTCTCAGAAAACTTCTTATAGAATTCCACCCGGTAGCCGTCCGGCCCCGGGGCCTTGCCCGACTGCATGCCCTCCAGCCCCTTGATTATTTCCTCAATCTCAACTGGGGCTCCCAGCCCTTCCACCAGGTCCTCCTCCACCCTCGGGAACCTCAACTGGCCCAAATACTGCCTCATCCCCTCCACCCCTGCCGGGGGTTCCAACTCATATAATGAAATGAAATGAAACTTAATGAAAATGAAATGAAATGAAAAATGAAAATCGCTTAATGTCATGAGTAGGCTTCAATGAAGTTAGTGTGAAAAGCCCCTAGTCGCCACATTCTGGTGCCTGTCCGGGGTGGCTGGTACGGGAATCGAACTGTGCTGCTGGCCTGCTTGGTCTGCTTTAAAAGATTTAGCCCTGTGAGCTAAACCAGCCCCTGTTTTACTGTATTAGTCTTTAAACACCTCATTCACTCCCACTGGGTCCAGGACAGTATTCCCACCTCTAATCTTTACTCTCCCTATCTCCCTGGCCGCCTCCCTTTTCCTGAGCTGGTGCGTTAACATTCTGCTAGGCTTTTCCCCAGACACATAAATCACCCTCCTTGCCTTCCTCAGCTGTTCCAGCGCTTTCCCTGTGGTCATCAGCCCAAACTCCACCTGTAACCTCCCCGCTCCCTCAGTAGCCCCGCGTCCGGGGCTTCCGAGTATTCCTGTCCACCTGGAGTATCTCCTCCACTAATCTATTCCTCTCAGCCCGTTCCGCCTTTTCTCTGTGGGCCCGTATTGAGATTAATTCCCCTCTGACCACTGCCTTCCAGGCTTTCCAAACCGTTGCTGCAGAAACCTCCCCCGTATCATTTGTTTCCAGGTAGTTCTGAATAGACTTGTTCACCCGCCCACAGATCGCTTTGTCCGCTAGCAACCCCACATCCCGTCTCCATAGCGGTTGTTGTCCTCTCTCCATACTAACCCGTGGATCCACCCAATGTGGGGCATGATCCGTCACTGCGATTGCCGAGCCCTGCTCAGAACAGAAAAGTCGATGCAAGAGTAAACCTTGTGGACATGGGAGAAAAAGGAAAACTCCTTCGTCCTTGGCCGTGCAAACCTCCATGGGTCTACTCCCCCCATCTGTTCCATAAACCCCTTCAATTCCTTTGCCGCGGCTGGTCCCTCCCTGTCCTGGATTTTGACCGGTCCAATTCCGGATCAATGACTGTATTAAAATCTCCTCCCATGATCAGGTTATGTGACTCTAAGTCTGGGATCTTACCTAACACCCGCCTCATAAATTCCAATCGTCCCAATTCGGAGCATATACGTTCACGAGTACCACCCGCACCCCCTCCAGCTTCCCACTCACCATTATGTACCTACCCCCCCATGTTGGACACAATTCTCCCTGCCTCGAATGCCACACGTTTATTGATCAAGATCGCTACCCCCCTGGTCTTTGAGTCCAGCCCCGAGTGGAATACTTGGCCAACCCACCCCTTTCTCAATCTAGACTGGTCTATAGCTTTTAGGTGTGTCTCTTGTAGCATTGCGACGTCCGCCTTCAGCCCCCTTGAATGCGTGAGCCCGCTTGACCGGCCCATTCAACCCTCTAATGTTCCATATAATCAGCCTGGTCGGGGGCTTCCCGTCTCCCCCCATGACCCTTTTTAGGCTAGCCTCCAGCCCACGCCCCCAGCCTCCTCCTCAGTCATTTGCCATCCCCGACCTCCCATTTTTCCCCTAGTAACAGTTCCTCCCCTGTCAGCAAAGCAGCTGCCCCCTCCCCTCTCCCTCCCCCCACCCCCCCAGTAACAGCACAAAAAACCCAACACCCCCCATATCAAGCTCCAGCTTAACACCTGCTCGCCCCCCACTGTGCTTCTGTGAGTCAGCTGACCCAAGCTGACTTGATAGCAGCCGCCCATGGCACCAAGCAGTCTGTCTCCCCATTGTTCTCTCCCCTCTCCCCCACATGAATAAACATTTTCAAAGCATCACATTCCCCAGTAAACAAACATCAGAAAAAACAGTGAAAATACAACCACAGAAGAAAAAAAAAAGCCCCAAAAACCACCCCACCTCTCACCAGCTCCCTGTCAGACAAAGTTAACTTTAGCCATCAAAACAGCCCTTTATTACAAATAACACTACTTATACAACCCAGCACAACAAATCGCCACCAGAATACTCTCCAAGGCTTCAATGTCTTTTAGTTCACCTCCAGACTTTTTTCTTTAATAAAAGTCCATACTTCGTCTGGTGTTTCGAAGTAGAAGTCCTGTTCCTCATGTGTGACACACAGCGGGCTGGATACATCATCCCGAACTTCACCCCCTTCTTAAAGAGGGCCGTTTTGCCCGATTGAACCCAGCTCGCCTCTTGGCCAAATCCGCGCCCGGGTCCTGATAAATGCGCAACTCACAATTCTCCCACCTCCTGCTCCGTTCCTTCTTGGCCCACCGCAGAACGTGTTCCTTGTCCAGGAATCGCTGCAAACGTACCACCATCACTCTCGGCGGCTCGTTCACTCGGGGCTTCTTCGCGAGGGCTATGTGCCCTCTATCCACTTCCAGATGCCGAGGGAATGCCTCCGCCCCCATCGACCTCTCCAGCATGTCCATCACATAAGCCCTCGCATCCGATCCCTCACTGCCTTCAGGGAGGCCGACGGTTCTCAGATTCTGCCTCCTGGACCTGTTCTCCAGGTCCTCCAGCTTCTCCTGCATCCTTTTCTGGCGGTCGTTCTTCATCCCCACCTTGTTTTCCAGCACGGTTATGTATTCCTCGTGCTCGGACACCTTTTCTCCATCTCCTGGATCTCTCGTCCGTGGGACTCTTGATTCTGCACAACTTGATCAATCAAAGCCTTAATCGGGTCCAGCATTTCCTTCTTCAGCTTGGCGAAGCAATCTTCAAAAAACTTCACCAGCTGTTCCGTCGACCACTGTGCCGTTGCCCCATGGCCCTGCTTCTCCGCCATGCTGTCCCGCGTTGCCAGCTCTGCTCGCGTCTGCCTTGTCGGTCATTGTTTTCTCACACGGCCACTTCTTGTCCAAAATCTCCACACACTGGAGGGGGATTTCTCCTCACTGTCTCACTCTTCACCGATTTATCCCATAAAATCCGGAAAAAACCAGGGGAAAAAGGTTCAAAAGTCCGTCACAGGCGGGAGCTATCAAATGTGCGACCGACTCCTCCATGGCCGCCACCGGAGGTCGCAGCATTTTCAATTTGTGAGTATCGCAATTTATGTGGTTGTCCACAATGACTACTCCAGCTGAAAGTGTCCCCTTTAACCAAAGAAGTTTAAGAGCCACTGACAGTGTTGTCCACTGACTAGGGCAGCAGGGTAGCATGGTGGTTAGCATAAATGCTTCACAGTTCCAGGGTCCCAGGTCCCAGGTTCGATTCCCGGCTGGGTCACTGTCTGTGTGGAGTCTGCACGTCCTCCCCCTGTGTGCGTGGGTTTCCTCCGGGTGCTCCGGTTTCCCCCCACAGTCCAAAGATGTGCAGGTTAGGTGGATTGGCCATGCTAAATTGCCCGTAGTGTCCTAATTAAGGTTAAGGGGGGGGGGGGGTTGTTGGGTTACGGGTATAGGGTGGATACGTGGGTTTGAGTGGGGTGATCATGGCTCGGCACAACATTGAGGGCCGAAGGGCCTGTTCTGTGCTGTACTGTTCTATAAGACCAACTTGCCTTCATTCTCATTAACCCACCTGTCACAGACACGCCTATCCATTATGGTCGTCATCGATAGTGGCTCTCCCTCAATTTGAAGATGATGTCTCTTCAGCATCCTGTGTTTCTCCCATAGCTTTGCCTTCGACTGGACTGGTTGATTCTTGACACACAGGTCCTTCGGGACGTCCCACGAGATGTTGAGAATCCTTCCATTCTTTTCTCCCTCATGCACATCTGTCATGGGAGTGTTGTCCACTAGACTAGGAAGCAGAGGCCCAGCTGAATTCTCTGGGATCACGAGGTCAAATGCCAGCACGGCAAATGGTAGCATTTAAATTTTATTAATAAAAACCTGAAATATAAAGCTGGCCTCAGCAATGGTGATCATGATGACTATCGCCGATTCTCATAAAAGACCATCTGAACTCATGGGGTCAGAGGAAACGCAGACCGAGGAGCTGAAACACAAATGGGAAGAGGCGTTAGGAGGAGAGATAGAGGATGGTCTCTGGGCGGTTGCGTTGAGTAGAGTCAACGCGTCCAAATCATGTGCCAGGCTCAGCCTGATACAATTCAAGGTCGTTCACCGGGCCCACATGACAGTGGCCCAGATGAGCAGGTTCTTTGGGGTAGAAGATAGGTGCGCAATGTGTGCGGGAGGATCAGCGAACCATGTCCATATGTTCTGGGTATGCCCGAAGCTTAGCGGATTCTGGCAGGGTTTTGCGGGTGTCACGCCCACGGTGCTAAAGACAAGGGTGGCACCGAGTCCAGAGGTGGCAAGTTTCAGAGTGTCGGAAGATCCGGGAATCCAGGAGGAGAGAGAGGTAGACGTTCTGTCCTGTGCTTCACTGGTAGCCCGGAGACGGATACTATTAGCTTGGGGGGACTCAAAGCCCCGAAGTCAGAGACCTGGCTAACTGACATGGCTAGCTTTCTCTGGCTGGAGAAAATCAAGTTCGCCCTGAGAGGGTCAATGTCAGCTTTCATCCGGAGGTGGCAGCCGTTCGTTGTCTTCTTTCGAGAAAATTAACCGTCAGCAGAGAGAGGGGTGGTTTAGCTTAGATTAGTGTGTAAGGAAGGTGGGACTGGTGAGGGAGGAAGACGGCCTTTGCACTATGTTTATATTTGTATGTACACTGTTTCTTCTGTTATTGTTGTAAAATCACAAATACCTCAATAAAATGTTTTATATATAAAAAAAATAAAGGACCATCTGGTTCACTAATGTCCTTCAGGGAAGGAAATCTGCTGCCCTTACCCAGTCTGGCTGACTCCAGATCTACAGCAATGTGGCCGACTCTTAACTGCCTTCTGAAATGTTCAGTCCAAGGGCAATTAGGGATAGGGAATAGATGCTGGCTTAGCCAGCGATGCCCACATCGTATGAAAGAAAAAAAAACTTTATCAAGCTTTTATAAAACTGATTCTTGAAGATAATATTGGTGGATCTGTGCAATCTCGGCTGTTATAGGCAGTGTTGAGACAGTTCTTCGTGTATGTGCCATTTGACTGGCCCATGGATCTCAGCAATTAAAGCAGAAAATGCTAAAAAAAAACGCAGCAGGCACCGTTTGTGGAGAGGGAAAACAGGGTTAAAGTTTTGAGTCCGGATGACTGATCTTCAGAGCCCATGGAACTCCATGTTGGTCGTGAGTTGTTGTTGACGAGGAATCTGGCTGCGTCCTCGAAGGAAGAGCTGAAAGGCTCCGTGAGGAAGACAGAGTTTTGAAGGGTTTTTGTGACGTACGTTGATGACATACATGTCGTGTGGGCTGCCGAACCAATTTTAAAAGTTATGTCTTAGTTGAATCTAAGGCGTTATTTATCGTTTACAATTGACCACAATTTGCCTGGTGATTCATGTTTGATTTCTGTTAATGTCAGGGGTTTACCCAAGATAGTATTTAGTGTTTGTTTAGTACGACTCTTGCATAGTAAAAATTTTTGTGGCTTAATTCTGTCAGTGAGTAACTGGGATTTTGGACATTGGTTTAAAAAGTTATTGCTGCTGCCTGAACTAAGGCTAGGAACACAGATGCAGCAGTTCCTCAGGGTAGAGAAAGAAAGGATTTGTATTTATATAATAGCTTCCACAACCTCAGGGTGTTCAAAGCTAAGGTCATAGTACAGAAATGCAGTGACTGCAGGACGAGAGGAAATGTAACCAATTTGCACTCAGCAACGTCCAGCAAACAGCAGAAAATTGTTTGTGTGTGCCTGGGTGTTTGGTGAGGGGCGAGTGTTGACCTACACATTTGAGAAAACTCCCCTGTTCTCCTTGGAATAGAACAACAGGATCCTTTACTCTGGGGTGGATGGCTTCACAACTCTTCTGGAAGAGGGATTCTCCGTCAACCGACGCTGGTATCGCGAAGCGCAGTTGGGTGGAGAATCGGTTTTGAAGCGAAATTGGGGCTGGTCCACGCCAAATTGCAATTCCGGTCAGGTGCCTCGGTAGCGGCATCAATGCGTTCCACTCCGTACGTACAGTAAACGCCGTTGGCATATCATTAGCGGGCCTGACCTGGTATTCTCTGGGACAACTGCATTCTCCACCTACACAGTGGGGAATTTCTGATGGTGAGGTTAACCTGCGCTATCAAAAATTGTGAAACAGGCGCCATTGCTGTTGAGGAAGAGAGGGAGGGTACAGAAAGTGTCTAACATCACCAGAGTGTGCTGACAGTTGTCCCAGGGTGTAGCCAGGAGGTGGGCTGGGGGGTCAGGATGGACAGACATGGAACACCATTGCCACACCCTGCAAGGCAGCCATGCGGCTGAGCATGCCGCTGACTGCCCACTGTGAACTTAGCACCATGGGTTGTATGGGTGTCCCCCCCAGACCACCCCTCCTAGGTACCGTCTGGTCCCAGCCGACCCATTAACGAGATGGCCACGCTCCAGCGTAACCAGGGCCATTATGTTGGCTGTGATGAGTGTGTGTGGGGAGTGGAGTGTTTATACGTCAGCCTCTCGAGTGTCAATCCCGACCTCGATGAATCCAACACCGTTTTCCATTGGAATCGATCGGATCCCACGTGGCACCAGTGCTAGCCCCTCACGGTTGCTGAGTGGGTACAAGGGCGGCGCCAGTTTTGCTGTTGTAGAACTCCATGAGTCCTGCCCCGACGTCAACAGTCTCAGGAACGGAGAATGCAGCGGAACATCTGTGACTGTGCGGCACCCACTCAGTGCTGTATTCCAGCATCATCCTGGACATGGTGCTCAACATCCTGTGATCGTGTTTGACCTGAAGCAACTGGACGAGCGACACTATTTCTGTGCCAATTAAACCAATGGTTCAACTCCAGATTTCTCAGATGCTCTCCATCACCTGCACAAATTCTCAGTGCGGTAGAATATTAGCCATTTGTCTGGCTGAGTGCACCTCCAACATCACTCGAGAAACTTGGCACTACAGAAGACAAAGCAGTCCACTTGATTGGAACCATCCATTTGTTTAAACAGTCTCTCTTTCACCGTCACAATATACTATCCAAAATGCACTTCACAGAATTGTTACAATGCAAAAGGAGGCCATTTGGCCCATCCTGTCCGCACAGTCTCTGTAAACAAGCATCAAGACTTCGTACTGTTTCCCGGCCATTTCCCCATATCCCTGCACACTCTCTCTATTCAAATAATCATCTAATGCCCCCTTGAAGGCCTCGATTGAACCTGCCACCACCATACTTCCAGGCCCTGCATATCAGACCCAAACCACTCGCTGTGTGAATACGTTTTTTCTCGCATCACATTTGCTTTTTTTTTGCAAATCACCTAAATCTGTGCCCTCTCGTTCTTGATCCTTTAACAAAGGGGTACAGTTCCTCCCTGGCTACTCTGCCCAGCCCAATTTTGATTGGGACGGCATGGTGGCCCAGCGGTTAGCATTGCGTCCCCACAACATCAGGGATCTGGGTTCAATTCCAACCTTGGGTTTCCTCCGAGTGCTCTGGTTTCATCCCATAGTCCAAAGATGTGCAGGTTAGTTGGATTGTCCATGCTAATTTGCCACCGAATATCCAGAGAAGTTCAGGTTGGGTGGGGTTACAGAGATAGGGCAGGTGATTGGACCTGGGTGGAGTGCCCTTTGAGTGGATCGGTGCAGATTGGATGGGCCAAATGGCCTCCTTCTGCACAGTAGGGGCTCGATGATCTCTATCAAATCTTCTCTTAGCGTTCACTCCAAGGAGAGCAGCCCTAACCTCTCCAATCTATCCTCATATCTGAAGTTGCTCATCCCTGGAACCATTCTTATAAATAACTTCTGCACTCTCGCCAATGCGTTCACACCCTTCCGATAATGTGGTGCTCAGAACTGTACCAAATATTCCAGCTGAGGTCTAACTCGTGTCTTGTACAAGTTCAACATAATGTCTTTGCTCTTGAACTCTATGCCCAGAATACTCACACACTTTATGAAGTGCTCTCCCTTCAATTGGATCTGCACACATATATAGCCAGGTCCCTCTGCTCCTGCACCCCCTTAACAACTTCAGCAACGTACCAAGGATTCTTCAGCAAAACCCACCAACCCGTGATCTTCACACCTAGAAGGATGCATGAAATCTCACTGCCTGGACGTTTCTCTCCAAGTCACACTTCATCCTGACCAACATATTATTGTTCCTTCATCGTCACTGGTCTAATCTCTGGAACATCCCACCCAACAGCATTGAGAGGCCACCTTCACCACATGGACTTCAATAGACACCCACCACCACTGTCTCAAGTTCAGCTAAGAGTCAGCACCACAAGTGACGCCCATGGAATGGACATGGAGGGGCAAGCTTTCCAGTCCCACCCACCAAACGTTTGATGGACCATTGAAAGGTCCATTGACCTCGGGAGGGGATTTCCCGTCTCGGGCCAGGCGCGACTGGAATATTCCGCCCAGAGTTTCTGCAGTTGGGCGCCTGAAGACATTATTCTCTTTATTCAAAGGAGGCCAACACATTAAAAGAAAGGTAATGGCTGCCATACTATCTCTCCAGCTTTAGAAACTGCGCCATTATTTAGAATGTCTAGAATATAAAGAGTTAATGTAATATCATAATTGACCACTAGATGGAGCTAGATGCAGAACTATATAAAGCACTGACTCTCGGGCTTCTGGGAGAGGGCTGGAGAGAGTGCAGAGGAGAGGTCTAGAGAGTGCAGAGTACAGTTATAGATAGAGTGTAGCGACTAGAGTTACTAGAGTGTAGATGGTAGATGGCTATATTATTGCTTGCTATAGGGGTAAGTGGTCGAGCTTTAATATGTAGTGTAATAAATGTTAGCTTTGTTATTGAATTTAGCTTCTGTGGTCTTTGTGAACACTACGACATCCATCCTGGCAACAAGAATCACAAAGAACACCACAGAAACATCCCCTAACTTGGAAGCCCACTGAGGAACCAACTTGCACACAACTCCTATTTCCTCCCACAGTCATAAGATGTGCAGGTTAGGTGGATTGGCCATGTTATACTGCCCCTCAGTGTCTAAAAATGTTAGGTGGGTTAACGGGGTTATGGGGACAGGGTAGGGGAGTGGGCCAGGGTAGAATCTTCTTTGGGGTGGTGGAGAGGGGGTCGGTGTAGACTTGATGGGCCAAATGGCCTTCTTCTGGATTCTAGGGGTTCTTTGAAAGTCTCCATTAAAATGGTCTCCAGCTAATGCCTCAAATACATCTTCACAAAGTGACAAGCTACTCCCCAAGTCTCCATTTAATTATAATCTACAAAACTAGCAGCCTAGCACACATTCTAATTGGTACAGAAAATAGCCATTATTATTGATTGTAAAGAGCTGGTGACTTGTTGGAGAAGCACTTTAATGAGTTAGATTGAAGGACTGGGAAATGGTTTTATTGTCTTGCTCTGCATGGTTGGTTGATGCTTACACAATGCAGCTTATCAGGATAAACTTAACCGTGCTAATTAACCTGAATACAATGCTGACCCATGTTAAACAAACACATTTGACTGATATGTAAATTGAGAGAATGCACATCCAGACACTGTAAATGAAACAAGCAGGGCATGACGACTGTTTTACTAGAATGGAAACAAATGGGAGTCCACATCTTTAGCTGTTGATGATGGGAAACAGGGTGCTGCTGGGACATCCTGGGGGTAGAGGAGTCAGGCAGACCGAGCTCCTGAAGTCTGCTGCACTTTACAGGGAGTCTTTGTGCCTGCGTTCACTCCAAGTGTGAACGGCAACGCAGCCGCAAAATCGCCGGCGAGATCTCGTTTCCTGACTTCCCCCCCACACCTTTGTCGGTGACATAACTAAGTTCCCGCCTTCATTTCTCTATATATGAATAAATTTCTGTCTAATGAAAGGGCTTCCCAGCCATATGACCCCCCCCCCCCCCCCCCCAACCTCACTGAATATTTTTACCATGGCAACATGATGTCACATCGACGAGGTTCACAGCGGCCTTATAAAGATGGGATTCAGTTGAGGGGAGCTTGCTGGAGGGGCATCAAGGTGAGGAGAGGCCCCTGGAGGGGTGGGAAGAAGGAAGAACTAGCCGGCTGTGATGAACCACTGTGCACCTGTATTAGGGGATGTAAGGTAGGACCTGCACTACAGGTTCGCCGGTAGCCCCTGCCGGCTAGCTCCGCCCACAAGGAGTGGTATAAATATGCGTGTCCTCCTCCTGATCTGCCATTTTGCCAGCTGCAGTAGGAGGCCACGCAGCTGACTGTAATAAAGCCACAGTTGTACCAATCTGAATCTTTCGTGCAATTGATTGTGCATCACCGGCACTGCCAGCAGCACAGACTTGACAAATTTTGGTAAAATCCCGCCTGGCATTTCCAACACAACCCCTGATTCCAGACTACAATATCATACTCTGGTCAATCTGATCAATCTACCCACAGGATGAGGGGCAAAAAACCTTATCCTCATTGAAAGACACCTTGACTAAGTTTGTAACACTTACCTCTGGGGTGCCCTTGCACATGTAGGTAAAAAGACAAATGGTGTGTAGGCCTTCATAGCGAGAGGATTGCTCCAATTATACAGGGCCTTTATGAGGCCACTCCTGCATATTGTGTACAGTTGTGGTCTCCTTATCTGAGGAAGGATGCTCTTGATCTGGAGGGAGTACAGCGAAGGTTTACCAGACTGATTCCTGGGATGGCATACGAGGAGAGATTGAGTTAGTTAGGATTGCATGCTTGGAGGTCAGAAGAATGAGGGGAGATCTCACAGAAACCTCGAAAATTGTAACAGGGCTGAACAGGGTAGATGCAGTAAGGATGTTCCTGATAGTGGGTATGTCCAGAATCAGGGGTGGCAGTCTGAGGATACGGGGTAGACCATTTAGGACAGAGGTGAGGAGGAATCTCTTTACCCACAGACTGGTGAGCCTGTGGAATTTGTTACCACAGAAAGTAGTTGAGGCCAAAACCCATTGTATGTTTTCGAGAAGCAGTTAGATATAGCACTTGAGGGGGAAGTGAATCAAAGGATGGGCAGCACGATCGCACAAATGGATAGCACTGTGGCTTCACAGCGCCAGGGTCCCAGGTTCAATTCCCCACTGGGTCACTGTCTGTGCAGAGTCTGCATGTTCTCCCTGTGTCTGTGTGGGTTTCCTCCGGGTACTCGGGTTTCCACCCAGAGTCCAAAGATGTGCAGGTTAGGTGGATTGGCCATGCTAAAATTGTCCTTAGTGACCAAAAAAGGTTAGATGGGGTTATTGGGTTACGGGGAAGTGAGGGCTTAAGTGGGTCAGTGCAGACTCGATGGGCCGAATGGCCTCCCTCTACACTGTACGTTCTATGATATGGGGGGATGGCGGGATTAGGCTATTGAGTTGGATGAATTAGTCATGATCATAATGAAAAATGGAGCAGGCTCGAAGGGCCGAATGGCCTTCTACTGCTTCTATTTTCCATGTTTACCCTCTCTAATGCAATTACATCCTTTCTGTAAAGAAGTGACCAGAACGGTGCATAGTAATAACATTGTGGCCCAACAAATGTTTTATAAAATTCCAGCATTACCTCCCTGCTCTATATTCTATGCCTAATCAAATGAAGGAAAGTGTAACACTTGCCTTCGTGATGACCTTATTGACCTGTACTGCTACTTTCAGGGCCCTTCAGGGGCTTTCACTCCCAAGATTCATACCTTCCTCTATACCTCTCAGTATCCACCCATTTAATGTGTATTCCTTTGCCTTGTTTGTCCCCCCCCCCCCCCCCCCCCCCCGCCCCCCGCCCCCTCACTTCTCTGGGTTGAATTCCATTTGCCACTTTCCTGCCCACTTGACCAGTCCATTGATATCTTTCTGATATCACAGCAATCCTCCTCGCTATCAACTGCACAACCAATGGTCGTGTCATCGGCAATCTACTCAATCATGGCCTCTACATACAAGTTCAAATCATTATTATATACCACAAAAAGCAGGGGATCTGATACTGAGCCCTGCGGAATCTCACTGGAAACAGCTTACCAGTCACAGAAACATCCATCTACAAATCCCTTTATTTCCTGCCACTGAGCCAGTTCTGCATCCGGCTTGCTGCAAGCCGGGACCCCATGGGCTGGATTCCCCGCAGCCCCGCGCCGAAAGCCGGCGTGACCGCAGAGTACGCCGCGCTGCCGGAGGGCCATTGACAGAGGCCCGCCCAGCAATCCTCCGCTCCCAACCGGCTGAGTTCCCAACGGCGTGGAACTAACCACCTATTGCCGGTCAGGATGCTGGCATGGCGGCTGCGGACTCAGTCTGCGATCGCCCTGGTCAGGGGCGGGAGGGGATTGTACACCGAGGGAGGGGGGTGGTGCCTTACAGGTGGCCGGGGGTTAGATCCATGCGGTTTGATGTTCGGGCGCACGCCCCATTGGGGGTCTCATTTTTACGTCTGGCTCCCCAGTCCGAGTCCGCCATGGAGCTCGGCGCGGCCATTGGAGGCTGCCGCTGTGCGCATGTGCGGACTCCAAACCGGAAGTGCAGGGCCCGTATCCACAGCTAAAGCTGCGAGATTTACTCCGGGTCCCTGCTAGCTCCCTGCAGGGCATTCAATTAACTCAACCTGTTTCTCGGAATTTCTGGAGTAAAACTCCACCGTTTCTAGGCCGGCATGGGGACATGGTCCCATTTTGGGAGAATCCAGCCCCATGTTTTTTTGTTAACCGGTTGGCCGTGTGGGACCTTGTCAAAAGCCTTGTTAAAATCCATGTAGATCATATCAACTGCGTTGCCCTCATCGATCCTCCTCATTACTTCCTCAAAAGGTTCAATCAATTCAGTCAGACACAACCTTCTCCAGGTTGACTCTCCTTGATTCATCTATGCTTCGGTGATAGTTTACCGTCCCTCAGATTGAGAGTCTGGTGTTTTTCAGGTGTGAATAATAAAGCTGTATATTTCCAGAATTTTCCTGATTTTATTTCAGATCTTTGCAATTTTGAGCAGTAATTTTATAAATTAGTACGTTTTTCTGTGGATCTTGGTCTCTCAGACCCCTGCCCAGGATAGAGGTTAACACCCATCATAATCTTTCTTTCCACAGGATGCGAGAAGAAGAGTGAAGAAAACTTTCCAGAAATGTGAAAAATGTCATCCATTGAGGGAAGAAATTCCTAAAATTATTCTCACGTTAAATTGAAGATATAGAATGATTTCAACAGAACTAACTGCTGTTTTACAACATTGACAATAACTTCATTGAGTAACAAATCTACGGGACAACTGAAGACTCGTGCATCTCTTGCAGTTTTCATATTGCTATTCGGTTTTGTATCTCATTCACAGACCTGGAGAAAAAAAAAATAAAAGATCAGACAGGTTTCAAAGTTGAAATATTAAAATAAAATTATTCCCAACTGCAGAGCTGAACATTAGCAGAGATGAGACTCTCTGACCAGATGTACTGATCTGGTACAGATATTTTACAAGTGATAATCATTCGTAATGGTACAAAATTGAATTTCATTTGAACATTCGATGGATGTTGTACGTGGACCTGAAACCTGTCTTCCTTCAGGGTTATGAAGCTGCCTGCTTTGCTCGGTGGGTCACAGCATCATGAGGTGTGATGTACCATCGATTGTACGCGAGGCGAGTGATTTACCAAAGTCTGGCTTTAATTGACTAGAACACAGCTCTGCGATCGTCTACAGTGGAAAGGGACGATCGTCAGGCGTCTGAGCATTTATACCTCGTTAATAGAGGCGTGGCTAACTCAGCCTCTCGGCCAATTGGTCGAGAGGCACATGACCGACCAGGGCCAATGGTAAGCCGACATTCTGGCCCAATGGCAGACGAGTATGCAGATCATATCACCACAAGGTGAAAGTCAGAAATAAAATGGCTGCGGTTTCCCCCATCTTGGGTAATGGTTTGCTCCTCATACACCAGGCACAAGCAAGAGGAACACTTCTATACAGATAGAATGGGGGGGGGGGGGGGACCACTATGAATATGGGATTCACTGCTCCAAGTAAGGAGGGCCACCCTAACTGAGCTCATTTCCATGGGGGGGGGGGGGCAGGACTGAATGCGGGTGACATGTTTCAGCTTTTCTATATCCCAGCAATGCAAATGTAGGCAAGGTAGTGAACAATGCACAATTGCAAAACTGGAGGTCAGGAGTGCGGCATTCGCAGACCTCCTTCCTGTGTTGCCATGGGAATGCCATCTGTGGATTGCAGCGGAATAAGAGGAATTTCGTGATTTTGATGATGTATTTAAATGGAGGCTAGACAAACACATGAAAGGGAACAGAAGGAAACGTTGATGAGGTTAAAGGAAAGGGTGGAAGGAGGCTAATGGGGACACAAACAGCACATGGACCAGTTGGGCCGAAAGGCTTATTCCTGTGCCATATGCTCCACATAATTCTATGTAAACGTCTTTTGAGCTGTTTTTATCTGGCTCTTAGGACACAATATTAGATCAAGGGGCAATCTTGTAGAGCAGAATATGGACCGAGCATTAACAGTGTTGAACGAGCGCACATGCATTAATAAATCTAATTACACGAACAGATAGGCAAAGCTCCAACAGAATGAGAACAGCCAGGAAATGGACAAAACATCGCCCAGGGTTACAAATAAAAACCAAGGCAGAAAAACATAATCTAAGCAGCTGAGGTAACTCCACCAGCAGCCCGTTAGTGCCCAGGAATTGGGCATCCAAAAGATCGGTCAGCACTTTTATCACAGGAGTTTTCACTGAAGGGTGACTCAATAAATTGCAGAATCCACATTGAACAAACAACAGATTGTGAAGAAATGGGCTTTACTGGTATTTTTTATCCTCCTCACACATACATTTGTGTGCGATATTGTGCCTGTATCTGCGTGCACATGATATAGCATTGTACTCTGCGCATGTGTCTGATTGTGTGATATTTTGTATGCGTGTAATCAAAACAAAGGAAATCAAAAGGCAAATAAATAAAAATTCTACATACACATACTTGAAAATTGATCTGCATATGTCAATGTATATGTGGCATAGCGGTTAGCACTGCTGCCTCGTAGCACCAGGGATCAAGTTCAATTCTAGCCTTGGGTGACTGAATGTACTTTGGGGTAATTTTGATTGTTTTCTCCTCAAGTTAGTGAGATAAAATGGGAATACTAATTTTACTGCTCAGTTAATACCAATGTTATGACTGGCTCCAATTGAGCTATTAGATGTCAGCAACACGGCAGCACAGTGGTTACCACAGTTGCTTCACAGCTCCAGGGTCCCAGGTTCGATTCTCGACTTGGGTCACTGTCTGTGCGGAGTCTGCATGTTCTCCCCGTGTCTGCGTGGGTTCCCTCCGGGTGCTCCGGTTTCCTCCCAGTCCAAAGATCTGCAGGTTAGGTGGATTGGCCATGCTAAATTGCCCTTAGTGTCCATAAAAGGTTGGGTTGGGTTACAGGGATAGGGTGGAGGTGTGGGCTTGAGTAGGCTACTCTTTCCAAGGGCCGGTGAGACCAAATGGTCTCCTTCTGCATTGTAAATTCTATGTCATAAACACCTGCTTGCTTCAGGCAATGGGGCCTTTTTGAAAATTAAGTTGGGGTCTTGTGCTATAAATGGGATGGAACAGAGAGTTTCTGAGACCCCCCAAAATAACCTGTCCCTTAACCCCACAAACCTATGCGATTGTGCCCGCCAGGGAAAGGAGATGTGGGAGGGCATCCCATTCTCCCTATCCCTCCCGGGAAGGGGTGCGCAGGGACGAAGAGTGGTAGGGCATCCTCCCCTCCCTCCCGGGAAGAGGGTTGTGGGAAGGTATCTCTCGCTCCCTGCAGCTTTCCTGGAGGGCAACCCCAATTCCTGCTCCAATACTCCTAACTGCGTTGGGATGGGTCGTTGGCTCTGAGTAGCTTGCCCACCAAATTTAAATGCTGTTGATGTCTCAAAATGGTGGGGGCGGGGGAGGGTGCGAGGGGCACAATCTCTTTGTTGCCAGAATGGGCAACTAATCAGTCAGCTAAAAGTCAAAATCCAACTCAATAAGTCACGATTCAGGAGTTCAGTTTTCACCTTCATTCTTTACAGCACGGAACCTGTACACAGCACAAGAGTCATAAAGTTCACGGGCACAAATCCAGCCCTCGCCATTACCCAGCCAGGGAACAGCCGGGCCTGAATTCTCGAAACATATTCCCATCCCACAAACAAATAACATAGGAAATTCAAGGCAATAAGCGAACGTGCCTGACTGAACCTGTGGCTGTCCTCCTTCCCACTTCAATGAAGTCAACCTGATTGACTCCACATGGTTCTCTCTCAGTGGGCCCATTCCCTACTCGTGGGAAATCTTTCCTGGTCACGCCCAATATTGACAGGGAGAGTAACATGGGGCTAGATTTGTGTCCTCAGAGGATTTCAGAAAGGAAAATCCATCAGGAGGTGGGAAAATAAAAGAATATTTCCCAGGCGCCTAACATTCCTGCCATTCTCAGTATCAGAAGCAAGTTCTGAAAGAGGTGAGTGATCCTCCCTCCCAACATCCATGTGGTAAAAGATGAGAAGTACCCCCCTCCCGATTTTCATTTAAAATATGTGCAGCGGGATTCTCCGTCGGCCGATGCAGAAATCGGCAAAGGCAATTGGCCAGAGAATCGGTCGTGAGTCTAAAATAGTGGACGGTGCTGGGTGTCTGCCAGAACACCATGCTCTGGTGCCTCAACAGTGGCGTCAATGCATTCTACCCCACACATACAGTAATTCACCATTGACGTATTATTAGCGGGCCTGACCCGGTACTCTCTGGGGCCTCCACGATGTTCTGCTGCCGCAAGGAAAAATTACTGATGCCGAGATTCACTTGTGATCTCAAGAATCGGGACAAGGTGCCTTGGCTGCTGAGGGAGAGAGGGAGGACACGGAATGTGTCCAACGTTGCCATAGTTTGCTGAGGAGTTGTGCCGCTGGCTCGGGGGGGGGGGGTCAGGAGGTGGGCTGTGGGGTTGGCATGGACAGGGAACACTATCCCCACAGCCTGCAAGACAGCCATGCAGCTGTGCCCACTGTTAATTCCGTGCCACGGGTGATCTGGGTGTCTTCACAGGCCACCCCTCGGTGCCCTCTGACCCCAGCCAACCCATCAACAGGATGGGCGTGCTCCAGCGCAATTAGTGCCATCTTGTTGGCTGGGATGTGTGTGTGTGTGTGTGTGGAGCGCTCATATGCGGCTGCAGCTTGTAAGCCTCCCGAGTGTCAATCCCGACCCTGGTGAATCTGACACCATTTTTCATTGGAATTGGTTGTGTTCCACGAGGCACCGGTACCATTAATGGTTCCTGAATTGCTCCGGGGACGGTGCCACTTTTGCTGTCATGGAAGTCCACCGATTCTGTCCTGTCGCCTGCACTTAATTTCCGAAAGGGAGAATCCCACTTGTGGTGTTTGGGATCGTCATTGTTTAACAGAGCCTGGCTCCACACGAACATGCCAAATCAGGGCAGCACGGTGACGCAGTGGTTAGCCCTGCTGTCGCACAGCTCCGAGGTCCCAGGTTTGATCCCGGCTCTGGGTCACTGTCTGTGTGGAGTTTGCACATTCTCCCAGTGTCTGCGTGGGTTTCACCCCCACAACCCAAAGATGTGAGGGTAGGTGGACTGGCCACGCTACATTGCCCCTTAATTGGAAAAAATAATTGAGTAGTCTAAATTTATTTAAAAAAACATGCCAAACCAACTGGTGTTGTGGTCTTTACTCTAAACTCCAAACCCTGCTGACGTGGGAACTGAACTGGGTGACAGTCAGGGAAACGACACTAACATTACACAAGTGTTTGTGAGCGGGGTACTGTGTCCCTCGCTCGTACCTGCATCCTCATTGAGGGCCCAGAGCCATCCTGCTCCTGCGCCTCTGCTCCTGCATACTCAAGTATGTGAAACATTCCATTCTTAACCAGAAACAAGAATAATATTTTGAAACAATCCCACCAAAAGTGATTAGAGGAAACAATCAAGTATTGGTAAATATTCACAGTGCAGGCACAGGTTATTCGGCCTCACAGGGTGTGGTAGTCACCACTAGCTGTATGATATGTATTTTTGTAAGACATGTATACTAGAGGTATATGGGTAAATTGCTGCTGGCTCCGCCCACTAGGCGGTGTATAAATGTGTGTGCTCGCCGGTGCTGCGGCCATTCTGGTAGCAGCTACAGGAGGCACATCGGGCGGTATTCCCCGCTCCCGATAAAAATCGGGATGGTCGTCGTGAAATCGGCCGAGGTTCACGACGGCCTCCGGGCCCGCTCCCCGCACCTAATTCACCCCCACCCGGGGGGCTAGGAGCAGGCCTCCGTCTTTCCCGGCCGCGACCTTGTCGCACCGGAAATGACGCGCAAAACGGCGCATTTGTGAGGTCATCCGCGCATGTGCAGGTTGCCGGTTCCAACCCGCGCATACGCGGATGACTTCATCGCACAGACGGCGCGAACCGCGCATACGTGGTGGCCGTCTTTCTCCTCAGCTGCCCGACAAGACGTGGCGGCTTGATCTTGCCGGGTGGCGGAAGGGAAACAGTGCGTCTGTTTTGGACGCTGGCCTGACGATCGGTGGGCACCGATCGCGGGCCTGTCCCCTCCGAGCACAGTCGTGGTGCTCCCGTGCCAATTGGGCCCCTAGATGCCCCAAACCAGGTGTGGTTGCTGCCATGGTGAAACGGGCGTGAAGGGCCGGCTGCTCGGCCCGTCGGGCTCGGAGAATCGCCGTCCGCCGTGAAAAACGGCGAGCGCCGATTTTTCTGAGCCGGGGGGGGGGGGGGGGGGGTGCAGAATCGCTAGGGGCGCCAGGGGGGCGTAAAAATGTTGGGAGGCCCTCCCACGATTCTCCCATGCCGCGTGGGGAGCGGAGAATTCTGCCCAACATCTTTGCTCAATAAAGCCTCGATTATTCCACTACTCTCGTCTTTGCGGTAATTGATAGTGCATCAGAGGGTTGGAGGACGGACTGCCTTTGGGTGAAGCTGACAGCTCTGCCTTCAATGGTGGAGCTGCCCAGTAAACCAAAGCTGTAAGAATCGAGGGGGCGAGCTGGTACAAGACATTCAGCGCAGATCCTCCATTGTGTAAAGATGTGTTGGCACCACCCATTGTGTTGTGTGCACAGGTAATTCCGCTGATCCAGGCTGCCTTTGTCAGACAGTGTTGGCACAAAGAATCAACAGTGTAATGTAATCCCTTCCATTATAACAGAGAAAGACTAATCCTTACAAGAACTTTGCAGGAAAGGAGGAGGAAGTGACCAGTTCACTTTTACGAGTGATGTCAATCCGTTTTAATTGCCGCCAAAACTGCACCTCCGTCACCACCCTAGCTGAATAATGATCAAAATAATTATTGTCACAAGTAGGCTAACATTAACACTGCAATGAAGTTACTGTTAAAATCCCCTCGTCGCCACATTCCGGCGCCTGTTCGGGTACACAGAGGGAGAATTCAGTATGTCCAATTCACCTAACAAGCACGTCTTTCGGGACTTGTGGGAGGAAACCGGAGCACCCGGAGGAAACCCACGCAGACACGGGGAGAACGTGCAGACTCCAACACAGTGACCCAAGCCGGGAATCAAACCTGGGACCCTGGCACTGTGAAGCAGCAGTGCTAACCACTATGCTACCGTGTCACCCTATATGGAAACTATATGGACCTGAAAAAATTGTAAGTGTTAACATTTGGTTTTGATCATTATGACATGCAAGGGGCTTTTCACAGTAACTTTGTTGCAGTGCTAATGTCAGCCTGCTTGTGACAATAAAGATTAAAGATGCTTTTTAAATAATAATAAAGTAGAAAGCCATCCTAAGTTGCTGCATAGAGACATTTTTGCACAATCATGGCTGTTTAGCCAAAGAGACGTTCAGAGGGGTGGCTAGGATCTCGGGTCAGAAGCTTGGGTTTTAAAGGAGAGGGAGGTGGCGAGATTTAGGTACAAAATTCCCACGGGGGGAAGAAATGACACAACCTCAATGGTGGGGCTTTGGGGGCTGTTTAGAGAAGAGCAGAATCAGAGTAACTTACCATTTCAGGACTGGGATGATTGTAGGTAGGAAACAGTCACAAGAGATAGGGGTGGTCAAGGTCACGAAGGGATTTAAGTAAGTATGAGAATTTGAAAATGTTTTGGAGGCATGGGAACCGATGTAGATTGGCGAGTTGAACAGGTCTTGGTACAGGATAGGATGATAGGGGATAAGTTAACTTCCTTTGTGGACCATGGCTAGTTTACTTAAAATGCTAGACATACGAGCTAAGATAGGCTGAATGGCCACACGTTTGTTGTCTGAATAGAGAGATAATTGTCTAAATAGAGAGATTTATCCTTTCTTCTGCTCCCCTAGGGCACAGACACATTCCACCATCCCCAGATTTTTTCACATACATATTGCCAATAGTGAACTACTTTTTTCAAAAATAAATTTAGAGTGCCTAATTATTTTTTCCCCCAATTAAGGGGAAATTTAGCGTGGCCAATCCGCCTACCCTGCACATCTTTGGGTTGTGGGGGTGAAACCCACGCAGACATGGGGAGAACGTGCAAACTCCACACAGTGACCCAGGGCCGGGATTCGAACCCGGGTCCTCAGCGCCGTAGTCCCAGTGCTAACCACTGAGCCACATGCCACCCCAATAGTGACCTATTTTGCCGCATCGACCTGCTTCAAATAGATTACCAGGTTACAATGGGCAGGTCCCATGTATTATCTGTATTATTCTCTCCAAATCTGATGGTGCATGATGATGCGGGGGCTGCTCTCCATTTTGCTTTCCCACTTGCCTTTTGTTCAGCCACATTTGTTTATTCCAGCTGGTCTTCCATTCCACTCTGCATCTTTCACAACCTATCCCTTCCAATTTCTCACTGATGGGAAAGAATGTACCTGATAGAAAGACCCCGTTTGTACCTCTAAGTAATCCCCATAGTCCAAAGATGTGCAGGTTGGGTGGATTGGCCATGATAAATTGCCCTTAGTGTCCAAAATTCTATGATTAACCGAGGATAAAAGTTCGGCACAACATCGTGGGCCAAAGGGCCTGTTCTGTGCTGTAATTCTCTATCTCTATCTATCTATCTGCTGCGCCGCACAGGCTAAGAATCAGTAAACTCTTAGTCCAAATGCCAATTACCCATGTTTTGGTTTGTTAACCTTCCTTCAGTCGCATAAATGGAGAGTAGATTGTTGGGTTTGAGCTTCAGGGGAATGTTGAATGCTGTCTTCCTGAATGAGGAGTGCATCTATCCACCGTTTGAACTCTCGATGAAGGCTTCAATCGATTTTGTGCAGACAGATGGGGCCTTCTTGGAAGGCTGTTGTACCCGCTGTTCAAACCTTGCCCAAAACAAATTGCACATCAATTACAGACAGTTTGCTCAAGAAAAGAGATCCCTTTCCCATTGTCATAGTACATTGCTGTATCGCTGAGCAGCAATTTATAGCCAAGTTCTGCACACATGAGTACGGCCTCAACCGGGACCTTGGATTCATGTCGCATTACATTCACCCCTCACCATCTGGCCTGGGCTTGCGAAATCCTACCAACTGTCCTGGTTTGAGACAATTCACACCTCTTTAACCTGGGATTATCCCGCTCTCCAGTGGCTCTGTCTGGACCTGTAGATTTAATTACCTACGAAGACTCGCATTCAAAGTATCGTCTTGCATTTTTGCCTTTGTCTATATATATGTTTCTGGAACCTATCTCTTCATTCACCTGAGGAAGGAGCAGTGCTCCAAAAGCTAGTGAATCGAATCAAACCTGTTGGACTTTAACCTGGTGTTGTAAGACTTCTTACTGTGCTCACCCCAGTCTAACGCCGGCATCTCCACATCATGGCTGTAAAACACCAAAGGGGTTAACCTTTCCCAGTCAAGTAAGGCCTTGCATTTTTTTTTTTATTGTCCTATATATTTTGGGCACAGTGCAAAATCATTCCAGAGGTGGGCTGACCTGGCTAAGATCTTTATTGTACAGGTTTTAAAATGACAAGAATTGGATTAGGAAAATTGAACAGCTATGTAAAACATGTCAACTGGTACAGAACCGTAAAATGTATGTTTAATGTCAATTGAAATGTTATATTGTGAGTTGGGAGGGAGGAAAAGTAAAATTAATGCAGAGGCATCATCTGGTTAAAATGTACAAATACCAAGAATCGAGAGTTTGTATCACACAGCCAATTCAAGGAATGTAGTAACCATCTGAAAACATATTACTACATTTGTGCATCTGCTATCAAAGTCATCGAGTGCATAGTAATTCTGTTAAAATAATCCTGAAGGATGTCATTGGCCGAACAGGAAGCAATTTGGAAATGCAAGTGGTTATGGCGCAGAGGTCAAACTTACACATACAAAAAGCATTTAAAAAAAAAATCAGCAAGTGAAGTTAGATGTAAAAGACACGCTGGAATGGCTGGAGCACATCATCTTGTCCTTTAGAGCACATTTGTTGTGCTAACCCTTGCCGGAGTCCCTGCGTACTTGCTCAAGGCCAGGGTCAGTCTCTCAGTCCAGAACGTTCCGCACAATTGGCAAATTGTGAGAAGTGTTGTCGCAACCACGCTTCCCACAGGGTGTGTTTTGTACAGCGAACCTCCATCTCTCAACAGTTCTCAGCGCCTGGGCGAGTAACCTGACTAGTATGCTCAGCGACGCTCAGAATATCAACACCGTTAGAGTGCGTTTTGCCACACGAATTGTAGTTTGATTTGCATCACTGGAAAGCTGGATTATCATCACGGTCGGGGTACATGATAAGCAAGTGGAATTTCAGCACAATGTCCTTAAATATATCCTTCTTCAGATGACAATATTACATCACTAGGTTTTAAAAAACAATTCTTACAAGTCTATAAACTTAAACCGAGTGGTAATAAAAACAAATCAGCGCAATTGTGATCAAGGCGGTGCAACAATATGCAAACAAAATAAGGACGATAATTGCTTTTGGCAGCATCCAATGTCACCGAGTGGCTCCCAAAATAGCAAATATGCAAGTATCCGGGTGTGGGGGGTGGGATAGGAAATGTCAGTGCGCGTCTCAGTTTTATCCTTTGCAAGATTTTCAGCTGCAGACATCCTTGGCCTTCTCGGACACGCTGCCGCAGTGTTGGTTGGACGTTTGTGGCTGTTCGTGGAGGCTTATGCAATACAGGGAAAAACATTCTTCAGGAAGAAAACGGTGGTCTTGGCAGTAAAAGGCATTCGCTCATTGCCACTGACTTTCGACACAGCATATGGACAAAACGTGACGATCGAATCCACCCCCCTCGGGTTTTTGTGAACGCTGACGAGTTCGGCTGAGTTGACGGGCAGGCAGTGGGGAAGACAATATTTTGGGAAATAAGTAGCATTTTAGAAATGGTTCTCAGTCAGTTCGACAATGACTATGATACAATACGAACATTCTGATGTATTTTTTTTTTAAAAAGCCACGCAGCTTCTTACGGTGAAGGGAAGGAGCCTGGTTTCCAAGGCGAGGAGCAAGGGCGTGACTTTAGGAGATACCAGTTTCTGCAAAATAACAACTCAGATGTTGGGAATCACCCAACTGGGCAACCTGTAATGGCAACGGAAAGAGGGGAGGATCACCCACGGACGAGCAGTTTTTGAAATAGTGCAGCCGGTCACAGGTTGTCTCCTGGCTGATACTGAGGCTCTGTCGCAGTGAAGTAGTCCTCCAGAAAGGCCTGTAGATATTCAAAGGTTGGCCTCTCCTCCGGGTCTTTCTTCCAACACTGTATCATGAGCTCGTGAAGGGAGCTGGGGCAATCCTGTGGCGATGCCATCCTGTAGCCTCGTTCCACCTGTTCCAATACCTCACGGTTATTCATACCTGATCAGGGACAGAGAGAGAGATGTTAAAACTGTAAGACCATAAGATGTCGGGGCAGAAGCAGGCCATTCGGCCCATCGAGTCTGCTCCGCCATTCAATTAGCTCATGACTAATCAGCCTCAACTCCACTTTCCCGCCTTACCCTCCAAAACCATAAAACTGAGGAGCAGAAATTTATTTCAACTTAAATTGAAAAACCAGACGAGACACGCACACCATCAATTCTGTTAAATATCATAAAGCGTGGTCACCAAGTGATTAGAACAAATTGAAAAAAAATAAAAATTTGGTTTATCCAATTAATTTTTTCCAATTAAGGGGCAATTTAGCGTTGACAATCCACCTACCCTGCACATCTTTGGGTTGTGGGGGTGAACCCCACGCAAATACGGGGAGAATGTGCAAACTCTACAAGGACAGTGACCCAGAGCCAAGATCGAACCTGGGACCTCGGCGCCGTGAGGCAACTGTGCTAACCACTGTGCCACCATGTTGCCCAGATTATAACCAATTTTAACAATATCCCATCATCTCAATTTAGCTTTAAGGGATGTGGACAACATTGGCAAAGTCGCCATTTATTGTTCATCATAAATTGATCTAAATACATTAAAAATAGTCAAGGGCTTGTAGTGAGAGATCAGTGTTACATATAGCGCAGACTATGTAGGAGTGGACTGTTCCACTTCCTGAAGGATATACATTAGCTTATTCCAACAATCTGGCAAATTCCCTAGCCATTCACCCAGTCTTGGCCACAAATGACCAATTTACCATGGTTGGATTTGAATTGACAACCTATGCCTGGGCTGAGTCCAATAATTCATAGTCATAGACCCTGTACCACAAAGAGGTAGAGAGTGGGAAAAAAACCTAATACTGAAAATGTAACTTTTTTGCAAATTCAGTTACGAAACAAAAAGTATCTGAATGGGATTTAAACCATTCACATTCCATTCTGTTCCAATCTGCTGCTGGGAATAAAATGGATTCCCTCAGTGTTGTATTATGAGCGGAGAAGGGAAATACAAAGGATTGTGGGAGTGGGGCATGCCAACGTCTGGTACCACAGACCTCGCGTGAAAAAGATTGAAAAGAAAATATGTTCAGGGGACAGAAATAAATTCACTCGATTCTATTCCTATTTCTCCCTCCCGCTGCCCCAGCTTCACTGATGCCAGTAGCCCATTATTCTGGGTATGTGAAGCTTGATGGAATCAGCAGCCCCATTGATGTACCATCAATTGAATGCGAGACGAGTTGCTGGACAAAAGTATGGCTTTAATCAGCTAGATGTTAGCCCTGCGGTCGATTACAGTATAAGGACGCCCGCCGGGAGTACTGGGTATTTATACCCCACCCTGGAGGCGGGGTTAACCCAGCCTCTCGACCAATCGGGGAGCCGTCACATGACTGGTCTCAACCAACCGGTCGAGAGGCACATGACCGACCAGGGTCAATGGTAAGCCGGTGTTCTGCACCAATGGCAGGCAGCTATGCTAATCATACCACCACACCCATTTAGTGACTTTTCTGAAACCCAATGTCCACACACCAATTAACTGCAGCAGGAGGCGACATGGGCCAGTGATCATGATCGAGGATGCTGACAGGCTGACTGGTTTCTTCAAGTGTTACTCCCAGGGGACACAGAAACTCAATCATCACATACTCACCGAAAATCAGGCACTTCCATTTCTAAAACGTGCGCAGGAAGATAATCCCAGTTAGTGAAGTGCAGGAACATTTAAATATTTAAAAAAAAGTTTCTTCTCTCTGTGTTTGCACTCATTGAGATCAACTCCGTTGGTTATGTGGAATACAACACCCTCAGCATTTGGCATCAAATGTCATTTAATCTTTCGAATAGTACTTAATCAATCCTCTACATTGCAGAAAGAAAAAGACCTTTGGCTTCCCACGAGAGCACTAATTGCTTAACACTCCTGGGGGAATATTTATATTCTTGGCCAGAGCCAGACTGGGTGGCGATTGCAACCCCATTGTACAGAAACTTGGGTGCAGCAATAACATCAATGTTGGGTCACTGCCTCCAAAACTGTTCACATGCTTTTTTGAAAAAAGGAGGATTCTCATTCTCAGTGGGCAGGATTCCAGTTGCGTACTGCTGCCAATTTAAAACAGCCATGATGTGGAGATGCCGGCGTTGGACTGGGGTGAGCACAGTAAGAAGTCTTACAACACCAGGTTAAAGTCCAACAGGTTTGTTTCAGGCTGAGGAAGGAGCAGTGCTCCGAAAGCTCGTGTTTGAAACAAACCTGTTGGACTTTAACCTGGTGTTGTAAGACTTCTTACAATTTAAAACAGGGTGTGGCATTCCAGTCATTTCTAAATGACCATGGTTCCAGTTATGCTCTGCTGCTCGCTATTCTGCTGAAGGTTATCCTCACTCGAGTCGTCAAAACAAAGACCAGCATCGCTGTGCAGCAATTTATTGAAGTAGACTGTTTACGGTCTTGTCAGCTTGGTGATAGCACTCCAACCCCAGAGTTCAAAAGCTGCGAGTTCCTGCCTCATCAAGAGACTCCAGTGCAAAAATCAGTGCAGTGCTGAAGGAGTAACACTACGGCCGAGGGAGTACCGCACTGCCGAGGGAGTACCGCACTGCCGAGGGAGTACCGCACTGCCGAGGGAGTACCGCACTGCCGAGGGAGTACCGCACTGCCGAGGGAGTACCGCACTTGCCGAGGGAGTACCGCACATGCCGAGGGAGCACCGCACATGCCGAGGGAGCACCGCACATGCCAGGGAGTACCGCCACTGCCGAGGGAGTATGACCCCTGCCGAGGGAGTACTGCACTGCCGAGGGAGTACCGCACTGCCGAGGGAGTACCGCCCCTGCCGAGGGAGTACTGCCCCTGCCGAGGGAGTACCGCACTGCCGAGGGAGTACCGCACTGCCGAGGGAGTACCGCACTGCCGAGGGAGTACCGCCCCCTGCCGAGGGAGTACGGCCCCTGCCGAGGGAGTACCGCCCCTGCCGAGGGAGGACCGCACTGCCGAGGGAGTACCGCACTGCCGAGGGAGCACCGCACTGCCGAGGGAGCACCGCACTGCCGAGGGAGCACCGCACTGCCGAGGGAGCACCGCACTGCCGAGGGAGCACCGCACTGCCGAGGGAGCACCGCACTGCCGAGGGAGTACCCGCCCCTGCCGAGGGAGTACTGCCCCTGCCGAGGGAGTACCGCACTGCCGAGGGAGTACCGCACTGCCGAGGGAGTACCGCACTGCCGAGGGAGTACCGCACTGTCGAGGGAGTACCGCATTGCCGAGGGAGTACCGCACTGCCAAGGGAGTATGACCCCTGCCGAGGGAGTATGACCCGTGCCGAGGGAGTACCGCACTGACGAGGGAGTACCGCACTGACGAGGGAGTACCGCACTGACGAGGGAGTATGACCCCTTCCGAGGGAGTACCGCACTGCCGAGGGAGTACCGCACTGCCGAGGGAGTACCGCACTGCCGAGGGAGTACCGCACTGCCGAGGGAGTACCGCACTGCCGAGGGAGTACCGCACTGCCGAGGGAGTACCGCACTGCGAGGGAGTACCGCACTGCCGAGGGAGTACCGCACTGCCGAGGGAGTACCGCACTGCCGAGGGAGTACCGCACTGCCGAGGGAGTACCGCACTGCCGAGGGAGTACCGCACTGCCGAGGGAGTACCGCACTGCCGAGGGAGTACCGCACTGCCGAGGGAGTACCGCACTGCCGAGGGAGTACCGCAATGCCGAGGGAGTACCGCCCCCTGCCGAGGGAGTACCGCACTGCCGAGGGAGTACCGCACTGCCGAGGGAGTATGACCCCTGCCGAGGGAGTATGACCCGTACCGAGGGAGTATGACCCGTGCCGAGGGAGTATGACCCGTGCCGAGGGAGTACCGCACTGCCGAGGGAGTACCGCACTGCCGAGGGAGTACCGCACTGACGAGGGAGTACCGCACTGTCGAGGGAGTATGACCCCTGCCGAGGGAGTACCGCACTGCCGAGGGAGTACCGCACTGCCGAGGGAGTACCGCACTGCCGAGGGAGTACCGCACTGCCGAGGGAGTACCGCACTGCCGAGGGAGTACGACCCCTGCAGAGGGAGTACCGCACTGCCGAGGGAGTACCGCACTGTCGAGGGAGTACCGCATTGCCGAGGGAGTACCGCACTGCCAAGGGAGTATGACCCCTGCCGAGGGAGTATGACCCGTGCCGAGGGAGTACCGCACTGACGAGGGAGTACCGCACTGACGAGGGAGTACCGCACTGACGAGGGAGTATGACCCCTTCCGAGGGAGTACCGCACTGCCGAGGGAGTACCGCACTGCCGAGGGAGTACCGCACTGCCGAGGGAGTACCGCACTGCCGAGGGAGTACCGCACTGCCGAGGGAGTACCGCACTGCCGAAGGTGTACCGCATTGCCGAGGGAGTACCGCACTGCCGAGGGAGTACCGCACTGCCGAGGGAGTACGACCCCTGCCGAGGGAGTACCGCACTGCCGAGGGAGTACCGCACTGCCGAGGGAGTATGACCCCTGCCGAGGGAGTATGACCCGTACCGAGGGAGTATGACCCGTGCCGAGGGAGTATGACCCGTGCCGAGGGAGTACCGCACTGCCGAGGGAGTACCGCACTGCCGAGGGAGTACCGCACTGCCGAGGGAGTACCGCACTGCCGAGGGAGTACCGCACTGCCGAGGGAGTACCGCACTGCCGAGGGAGTACCGCACTGCCGAAGGTGTACCGCACTGCCGAGGGAGTACCGCACTGCCGAGGGAGTACGACCCCTGCCGAGGGAGTACCGCACTGCCGAGGGAGTACCAGACTGCCAAGGGAGTACGACCCCTGCCGAGGGAGTACGACCCCTGCCGAGGGAGTACGACCCCTGCCGAGTGAGTACCGCCCTGCCGAGGGAGTACCGCACTGCCGAGGGAGTACCGCACTGCCGAGGGAGTACCGCACTGCCGAGAGAGTACCGCCCCCTGCCGAGGGAGTACCGCACTGTCGAGGGAGTACCGCACTGCCGAGGGAGTACCGCAATGCCGAGGGAGTATGACCCCTGCCGAGGGAGTACCGCACTGCCGAGGGAGTACCGCACTGCCGAGGGAGTACCGCTCTGCCGAGGGAGTACCGCACTGCCGAGGGAGTACCGCCCTGCCGAAGGAGTACCGCCCCTGCCGAGGGAGTACCGCCCCTGACGAGGGAGTACCGCAATGCCGAGGGAGTACCGCACTGCCGAGGGAGTACCGCACTGCCGAGGGAGTACCGCACTGCCGAGGGAGTACCGCACATGCCGAGGGAGCACCGCACATGCCGAGGGAGCACCGCACATGCCAGGGAGTACACGCCACTGCCGAGGGAGTATGACCCCTGCCGAGGGAGTACGACCCCTGCCGAGTGAGTACCGCCCTGCCGAGGGAGTACCGCACTGCCGAGGGAGTACCGCACTGCCGAGGGAGTACCGCACTGCCGAGGGAGTACCGCACTGCCGAGAGAGTACCGCCCCCTGCCGAGGGAGTACCGCACTGTCGAGGGAGTACCGCACTGCCGAGGGAGTACCGCAATGCCGAGGGAGTATGACCCCTGCCGAGGGAGTACCGCACTGCCGAGGGAGTACCGCACTGCCGAGGGAGTACCGCTCTGCCGAGGGAGTACCGCACTGCCGAGGGAGTACCGCCCTGCCGAAGGAGTACCGCCCCTGCCGGGGGAGTACCGCCCCTGACGAGGGAGTACCGCACTGCCGAGGGAGTACCGCACTGCCGAGGGAGTACCCGCACTGCCGAGGGAGTACCGCACTGCCGAGGGAGTACCGCACATGCCGAGGGAGCACCGCACATGCCGAGGGAGCACCGCACATGCCAGGGAGTACCGCCACTGCCGAGGGAGTATGACCCCTGCCGAGGGAGTACTGCACTGCCGAGGGAGTACCGCACTGCCGAGGGAGTACCGCCCCTGCCGAGGGAGTACCGCACTGCCGAGGGAGTACCGCACTGCCGAGGGAGTACCGCACTGCCGAGGGAGTACCGCCCCCTGCCGAGGGAGTACGGCCCCTGCCGAGGGAGTACCGCCCCTGCCGAGGGAGGACCGCACTGCCGAGGGAGTACCGCACTGCCGAGGGAGCACCGCACTGCCGAGGGAGCACCGCACTGCCGAGGGAGCACCGCACTGCCGAGGGAGCACCGCACGGCCGAGGGAGCACCGCACGGCCGAGGGAGCACCGCACGGCCGAGGGAGCACCGCCCCGCCGAGGGAGTACCGCCCCGCCGAAGGAGTACCGCACTGCCGAGGGAGTACCGCCACTGCCGAGGGAGTACCGCACTGCCGAGGGAGTACGACCCCTGCAGAGGGAGTACCGCACTGCCGAGGGAGTACCGCACTGTCGAGGGAGTACCGCACTGTCGAGGGAGTATCGCAATGCCGAGGGAGTACCGCAATGCCGAGGGAGTACCGCACTGCCGAGGGAGCACCGCACTGCCGAGGGAGCACCGCACTGCCGAGGGAGCACCGCACTGCCGAGGGAGCACCGCACTGCCGAGGGAGCACCGCACGGCCGAGGGAGCACCGCACGGCCGAGGGAGCACCGCACGGCCGAGGGAGCACCGCCCCGCCGAGGGAGTACCGCCCCGCCGAAGGAGTACCGCACTGCCGAGGGAGTACCCGCCACTGCCGAGGGAGTACCGCACTGCCGAGGGAGTACGACCCCTGCAGAGGGAGTACCGCACTGCCGAGGGAGTACCGCACTGTCGAGGGAGTACCGCATTGCCGAGGGAGTACCGCACTGCCAAGGGAGTATGACCCCTGCCGAGGGAGTATGACCCGTGCCGAGGGAGTACCGCACTGACGAGGGAGTACCGCACTGACGAGGGAGTACCGCACTGACGAGGGAGTACCGCACTGACGAAGGAGTACCGCACTGACGAGGGAGTACCGCACTGTCGAGGGAGTATGACCCCTTCCGAGGGAGTACCGCACTGCCGAGGGAGTACCGCACTGCCGAGGGAGTACCGCACTGCCGAGGGAGTACCGCACTGCCGAGGGAGTACCGCACTGCCGAGGGAGTACCGCACTGCCGAAGGTGTACCGCACTGCCGAGGGAGTACCGCACTGCCGAGGGAGTACCGCACTGCCGAGGGAGTACCGCACTGCCGAGGGAGTATGACCCCTGCCGAGGGAGTACCGCACTGCCGAGGGAGTACCGCACTGCCGAGGGAGTACCGCACTGCCGAGGGAGTACGACCCCTGCCGAGGGAGTACCGCACTGCCGAGGGAGTACCGCACTGCCGAGGGAGTATGACCCCTGCCGAGGGAGTATGACCCGTACCGAGGGAGTATGACCCGTGCCGAGGGAGTATGACCCGTGCCGAGGGAGTACCGCACTGCCGAGGGAGTACCGCACTGACGAGGGAGTACCGCACTGACGAGGGAGTACCGCACTGTCGAGGGAGTATGACCCCTGCCGAGGGAGTACCGCACTGCCGAGGGAGTACCGCACTGCCGAGGGAGTACCGCACTGCCGAGGGAGTACCGCACTGCCGAGGGAGTACCGCACTGCCGAGGGAGTACCGCACTGCCGAGGGAGTACCGCACTGCCGAAGGTGTACCGCATTGCCGAGGGAGTACCGCACTGCCGAGGGAGTACGACCCCTGCCGAGGGAGTACCGCACTGCCGAGGGAGTACCAGACTGCCGAGGGAGTACGACCCCTGCCGAGGGAGTACGACCCCTGCCGAGTGAGTACGAGCCCTGCCGAGGGAGTACCGCACTGCCGAGGGAGTACCGCACTGCCGAGGGAGTACCGCACTGCCGAGGGAGTACCGCACTGCCGAGAGAGTACCGCCCCCTGCCGAGGGAGTACCGCACTGTCGAGGGAGTACCGCACTGCCGAGGGAGTACCGCACTGCCGAGGGAGTATGACCCCTGCCGAGGGAGTACCGCACTGCCGAGGGAGTACCGCTCTGCCGAGGGAGTACCGCACTGCCGAGGGAGTACCGCCCTGCCGAAGGAGTACCGCCCCTGCCGAGGGAGTACCGCCCCTGACGAGGGAGTACTGCACTGCCGAGGGAGTACCGCCCCTGCCGAGGGAGTACCGCACTGCCGAGGGAGTACCGCACTGCCGAGGGAGTACCGCACTGCCGAGGGAGTACCGCACTGCCGAGGGAGTACCGCACTGCCGAGGGAGTATGACCCCTGCCGAGGGAGTACCGCACTGCCGAGGGAGTACCGCACTGCCGAGGGAGTACCGCACTGCCGAGGGAGTACCGCACTGCCGAGGGAGTACCGCACTGCCGAGGGAGTATGACCCCTGCCGAGGGAGTACCGCACTGCCGAGGGAGTACCGCACTGCCGAGGGAGTATCGCAATGCCGAGGGAGTACCGCAATGCCGAGGGAGTACCGCACTGCCGAGGGAGTACCGCACTGCCGAGGGAGTACCGCACTGCCGAGGGAGTACCGCACTGCCGAGGGAGTACCGCACTGCCGAGGGAGTACCGCAATGCCGAGGGAGTACCGCAATGCCGAGGGAGTACCGCAATGCCGAGGGAGTACCGCACTGCCGAGGGAGTACCGCACTGCCGAGGGAGTACCGCACTGCCGAGGGAGTACCGCACTGCCGAGGGAGTACCGCAATGCCGAGGGAGTACCGCAATGCCGAGGGAGTACCGCACTGCCGAGGGAGTACCGCACTGCCGAGGGAGTATGACCCCTGCCGAGGGAGTACCGCACTGCCGAGGGAGTACCGCACTGCCGAGGGAGTACCGCACTGCCGAGGGAGTACCGCACTGCCGAGGGAGTACCGCACTGACGAGGGAGTATGACCCCTGCCGAGGGAGTACCGCACTGCCGAGGGAGTACCGCACTGCCGAGGGAGTACCGCACTGCCGAGGGAGTACCGCACTGCCGAGGGAGTACCGCACTGCCGAGGGAGTATGACCCCTGCCGAGGAAGTACCGCACTGCCGAGGGAGTACCGCACTGCCGAGGGAGTACCGCACTGCCGAGGGAGTACCGCACTGCCGAGGGAGCACCGCACTGCCGAGGGAGCACCGCACTGCCGAGGGAGCACCGCACTGCCGAGGGAGCACCGCACTGCCGAGGGAGCACCGCACTGCCGAGGGAGTACCGCACTGACGAGGGAGTATGGCCCCTGCCGAGGAAGTACCGCACTGCCGAGGGAGTACCGCACTGCCGAGGGAGTACCGCACTGCCGAGGGAGTACCGCACTGCCGAGGGAGCACCGCACTGCCGAGGGAGCACCGCACTGCCGAGGGAGCACCGCACTTGCCGAGGGAGTACCGCACTGCCGAGGGAGTACCGCACTGCCGAGGGAGTACCGCACTGCCGAGGGAGTACCGCACTGACGAGGGAGTATGGCCCCTGCCGAGGGAGCACCGCACTGCCGAGGGAGTACCGCACTGCCGAGGGAGTACCGCACTGCCGAGGGAGTACCGCCCCCTGCCGAGGGAGTACCGCACTGCCGAGGGAGTACCGCACTGCCGAGGGAGTACCGCACTGCCGAGGGAGTACCGCACTGCCGAGGGAGTATGACCCCTGCCGAGGGAGTACCGCACTGCCGAGGGAGTACCGCACTGCCGAGGGAGTACCGCACTGCCGAGGGAGTACCGCACTGCCGAGGGAGTATGACCCCTGCCGAGGGAGTACCGCACTGCCGAGGGAGTACCGCACTGCCGAGGGAGTACCGCACTGCCGAGGGAGTACCGCACTGCCGAGGGAGTACCGCACTGCCGAAAGTACTCTCTTTCAGATCTGATGTTAAATTGCGGCCCTGTCTGCTCTGCTTTGGGCAATATGCATCCATGAATGTCAAAAAGCTCAAGATGTTTTGGTCATCTTGTTGGTGTAAAAATCAGCAGCCATGACTCCTTACATTATGACAGTAACTCAATTTCAAACGTTCATTGACTGTTACGCACTAGCGGATAACCTGGGGTAGCATACAATGGAATATAAATGCAAGTTTATCTTGGAACTAGAAATCAGCTGAGGAATAATGAAAAGGTAGATCATCCTATCGTGATGTGTGAAAGTAATGATGCGGAGATGCCGGCGTTGGACTGGGCTCACCTCAGTAAGAAGTCTTACAACACCAGGTTAAAGTCCAACAGGTTTGTTTCAAATCACTAGCTTTCAGAGCGCAGCTCCTTCCTCAGGTGAATCCTCGGCAGTGCGGTACTCACCTGAGGAAGGAGCAGTGCTCCGAAAGCTCGTGTTTGAAACAAACCTGTTGGACTTTAACCTGGTGTGAAAGTACGATAAGGTTCCTTGTATTGTGCTCTGAACAATGGATCGTAGATGTGGCGGAGGGCCCAGATTTAACGCTCCTTAATTCACCCTTTCGAAGCACTGGGAGTTTGTGACAAGCCTTCACTTGAAGCATTCAATAGAAGTTAAAACTGAATAGTGAAGTTATTGAACTAATGACTCGGGAAACAAAATCCACCTTTGTTGTAATCTCAGGATTTGAACCGGTCTGCAAGAAGAACTATGGGCCGCCAACTCTCCGCGCTGGGCTGGTTGTAAAAACAATCCCCCCACAACAGAGTCATATCTGTAGAGCTGCTGCTCACAAAGAATCATTAAAAAATACAAATACCTCCTCCAGGAATGTCCACTGAATTGGAAAAGGTGTGAAAGGGGCTTTTACTTCTGCGTGCGCTGGACACAGGGAAGGGAATGTAAAAGGAGCCGAACATAGCCGACTTCTTTGCCTGCTGGGACAATGCGTCATCAAAATTAACATAGCAACCATTTTAAGTTTTGGAACGGTGTGAAGTCTGCACAGTCATTTTGTGTGTAGAATCCCAGGAGGAACTGTGAGAATCTACATCAGAGAGGGTTCTTGACCAAGGGAGGACGCAGAGGAAGGTAATCAACTGCTTTTCTGCAGAAAGAGCCTAGGCAATCTAAGATTTTCGTAACCGCAGAATTAATGAGGAATGGGAAACCTCTCTCTCTCTCTCAGAAACCTGAGGAGGCAATCTGAAAAGGCAAACCTCCAAATCGCTGACCGCAGAAGACAATGCAGCCGCTACATAGAACATCAAGTTTCAACCACTTCACTTCGGGAAGATGGAACTCAAGCAGTGGGCGAGGCTGATTTGAAATCTCATCTTTAAATATATCTGCATTCTAGTGTATTTTAGGAAATAACTATACCGCTTGCATCTAAGTAACTTACAACAATAGTTTTGTAATAAATGAATCTGTATCTTGTTTGAGTAAATCTGGTCATAAATTAAAAGGGGCCCGATATACATAACCAAATTCTTAGCTCATGGATCATTTTAAGGAAACACTTTTTACATGGTCGGCACATCATGATCCATTGGTTTGGCTGTATTTGACAGAAGCTTCTAATCAACTTCATCTCCCTTAACCACAATGGTAGCTTAGGGCATGCAAGGTTTATGAAAATGTTGCTCTTTTTTGTATCTGGCAAGGTGGCTGCGTTAAAGAATCACGCCTGCACACTTCAACAAATTTTTACATTTGAGAAAAGTACACCAATCTTCGAGTTGACATTCTGATCAAAACTCTGCCTCAGGTACTGGCCATGGCCACTTTTAAAGTGGAACTAACCTTAAAATACAACTGCCCGAGAACTTTTCTCGCTAAATAATTAATTGGCTCTTTTTTTAAAAAAAGTAGCTGGTTTCAAATTTTATCTCAAGTTGTTCTCTTTGGAGAAAGAACGCTGCAAAATTTCATTTCAAAAATAGACACAAAATAGAGCCCCTTTTTCAGATCATTGCTCAGGCCGAGGCAGCGCTTAGCACAGTCGAACACCCTGCCCCGTCACCAAGCGAGATTGTTCTCTGCCGCTCTTACCTGGATACGGCACTCTCCCCTTCGTCACCAACTCTGTCAGTAGAATACCAAAGGACCAGACGTCTGACTTGATTGTGAACCTGCCGTACAATGCCGCTTCTGGTGCAGTCCATTTGATGGGAAATTTTGCACCTGGTGGGGGATGGGGAGGGAAATAAGTTATTCAATCATTTTTCTTTGAAATAAAAAAACCCTCAAATAAACATACTGCCTCGTGGGGTATTTCTGGGAAAGACTTGTTCCCCTTTTCTACGGGCATAACCTTTTTTTCTTCTTCGCGTCTGACATATTTCGGTCAGGAGGATGGATATACATTCTCCTCCCAAGTTTCCAATGTCCCAGTAACGGTCCACGAGGAGATGTCAGGCACTACACGAACACAACTGTCCACTTCGACTTGCTGTCCACAGTCTGGGATGGAGCATTCCCCCCACCCCCTCCCTCCACACCTCACATTCCCACCCCATTCAACATAGCTCATTCTGCCAAGATGCTACCTCTGAAGCATCTTTTGATCCATACGCCCGAAGCATAATTTCTGTCGATGCACTGTCCTTTGCGTGAGGTAATTATAATAATCTTTATTAGTGTCACAGGTAGGCTTACGTTAACACCGCAATGAAGTTACTGTGAAAATCCCCTAGTCGCCACACTCCGGCGTCTGTTCGGGTACACTGAGGGAGAATTGGGAATGTCCAATTCATCTAACAATCATGTCTTTCGGGACTTGGGGGAGGAAAGCGGAGCACCCGGAGGAAACCCACGCAGACATGGGGGGGAATGTGCAGATTCCACACAGACAGTGATCCAAGCTGGGAACTGAACCCGGGTCCCTGGCACTGTGAAGCAACAGTGCTAACCACTGTGCTACCGTGGCGCCCATTATACACCCATTATCCAACGGGCCTCATGAGGCCTCATCCAGTCAACGGATCAATCCTTCAAAAACTCTATAACCATGTACCAGGTATCAAGCATTTAACAGTGCTGAGAATAGGGCTGTAGTTTAACTGTGCTATTGGGCAGGGCAAAAGAGGGCAGCTCTGGGTTTTGCCAGTGCCAGAAGTGAGGGAGGTGAGAAGGACAACTGACCTTATTGGATGGGCGGGTAGGCTGGCGATTGGACAGGGCTCACCCAGGGCTTGGCACCGCCGGCTTATGTTTACAAAAAATCTCCACAAACACTCAATAGAGGAAGCATTTCTGTCAGTGCTTGGTGTCATTCTCAATATATTAGCACCGCAGGAGGATAAGCAGAGATGGTGTACCACAAGCTGTTATGCTTTCTGAAGCAAAATTAAATTATCTTTTATTTAAGGCTTATTTGAAAATTTATTCAAGTTCATTGGGTAGCACAAGTGGATAGCACTGTGGCTTCACAGTGCCAGGGTCCCGGGTTCGATTCCCCCCTGGGTCAGGGTCTGCACGTTCTCCCCGTGTCTGCGTGGATTTCCTCCGGGTGCTCCGGTTTCCTCCCACAGTGCAAAGAAATGGAAATGAAAATTGCTTATTGTCACAAGTAGGCCTCAAATGAGGTTACTGTGAAAAGCCCCTAGTGCAGGTCATGATCAATTGCCCTTAGTGACCAAAAAGGTTAGGAGGGTTATTGGGTTACGGGGATAGGGTGGAAGTGAGGTCTTAAGTGGGTTGGTGCAGACTTGATGGGCCGAATGGCATCGTTCTGCACTGTACTACGTTTTCAATTATTTTCTCAAGGCGCAAAAAACAAAATGCTTTACAACTTCATTGGGTCCACTGACACGTTAAAGAGAATGAAGTACCTTTGCAGCGTAGCCTGACACTTCAGTGTAACACTCCCTCAAACCAGATTTTAAGCTTAAATTACTCCACACAGTCACCAGAGGCCAGAGGTTACTGCGCTGTTTTAAGTACAATATCTACACTGTACGTTATGAATGTTTGATAAGCCCAGGGAACATAGAATTTACAGTGCAGTAGGATGAAGGAACTTCCTCTACCTTGATTAATGTCCAGCAATTTGACTTTTTTTTAAAACAAAGGAAGGTAAATTTTCCCAAGTTTCAAAGTACATGGGGCAGCACGGTAGCCTTGTGGATAGCACAATTGCTTCACAGCTCCAGGGTCCCAGGTTCGATTCCGGCTTGGATCACTGTCTGTGTGGAGTCTGCACATCCTCCCCGTGTGTGCGTGGGTTTCCTCCGGGTGCTCCGGTTTCCTCCCACAGTCCAAAGATGTGCAGGTTAGGTGGATTGGCCATGATAAATTGCCCTTAGTGTCCAAAATTGCCCTTAGTGTTGGGTGGGGTTAGTGGGTTATTGGGATAGGGTGGAGGTGTTGAACTTGGGTAGGGTGCTCTTTCCAAGAGCCGGTGCAGACTCGATGGGCCGAATGGCCTCCATCTGCACTGTAAATTCTATGATGATCTATGATGTTTAATTTTTTGGCTGCCATGGCTGTCATTTCTACTCAGTCAGCAACTGCAGTTCACCACATCTGGAACACAGATTTTGTCATCTCCAACTTTGAGGCACTCTGTGGAAATCGGTTTTCATGCCTTAACTTGCACTGGAAGAGGCAAATCGTTGCACTTCATAATGCCAGATTCTAGGGCCAAGAAAACTAGGGCGCTACACCAGCAGGGGTTGGCAAATAGCTATTCGGCCATCGGAATAAAAGCAAAGTACAGCAGATGACGGAATCTGAAAGAAAAACAAAAAAACGCTGGATGGCAGCATCTGTGGAGAGAGAAATAATGTTCCGAGTCTGTCTGACTCTTCTCCAGGGTTGAAGAGAGGGAGAAAGGTGTTGGATTATATACTGCAGAAGGGGGGGGGGGGGGGGGGGGAAGCAGCTGGAATAAAGCAGGTGATCACAGTGATTGGAGCCAGAAGAGATTGCAACAAAGATGAGTGGGTTATGAGACAGAGGAGGCAGGATGATTGGCATCCATGCCAATGGCAGGAGAAGCTGCCAGCGGCTGCATAAAGGCAAGATACCAGAATATGTTAATGGAAGAATAAAGGTCAGTTCTCCGTGAAAGCAAGCGACGGATGGCCCAGTGTGGAAGAGGGGGACAAAAAATGTATGGAATATAAGCAGAAGGTCAAGGTGGAGGAGAAAGGTCACCGTCTAGAGTTGTTGAACTCAATATGACTCCCGAGGGCTGTAATGAGCCTCATCAGAAGATGAAGTGCTGCTACTCCAGTTACCGGAATATTGCAGCAGGTCAAGAACGGATATGTGGATCTAATATGTGGACCATATTGGAACCTTTGTTCAATGAATGATGTACAAGACGTCATCTTTAGTATGTAACAAATTAAGCATATTTCGAACTGGATAAAAGTAATGATGTGGAGATGCCCACGTTGCACTGGGGTGAGCACAGTAAAAGTTTTACAACACCAGGTTAAAGTCCAACAGGTTTGTTTTGAATCACTAGCTTTCGGAGCACACTCACCTGAGGAAGGAGCAGTGCTCCGAAAGCTGGAATTCAAAACAAACCTGTTGGACTTTAGTCTGGTGGGATAAAAGTAAAATGCTAAAATTTAAGCCAGCTAGTTCAGATACAGCTGAATTTATCCAGGAACAGGGGGCGGGACTCTCCGAGCCTCCACGCTGAAATCGCGATCGGCGCGGATGAGGAGAATGGGCGTCAAACCCAAGATCGGGTCCAACGCCACTCCTGCGATTCTCCGGTCCCTGGCGAATCGCCGGCAATCGGGGGGGCGCGGTCAATGTGGCACCGGTCGGGGGCCATTGAAAGAGGCCCCCACGGTAATTCACCAAGTGCAGCTGGCAGAGTTCCCGATGGTGTGGTTCTAGTCTGCGGTAGCCCTGGTGAGGGGCGGGGGGGATCATTCATAGTGGGGGTCTCCAGGATGGCCAGGCTACCGATCGGGGGCCACTGATACGCAGGTGCACGTGATATGGGGGGGGGCCCTATCTTTTTGGTGCCGGTCCGCGGTGTGGGTCAGCCATGTCCCTCGGGGCGGCCGACGCAGGCCGTTGCCGTGCGCGGACCCCCGATCGGACGTGCAAGGCCCCGTACCGGCAGCCAGAGTTGCGAGGAGCACTCCGGGGCCCTGCAAACCCCGGCAAATCAGAGAATCACCCTGGACTTTCCCCAGGTAAGTCCAGAGTGATTCGCAAGTGTTTTTTCGCGGGCATGGGGACATAGCCCCATTATTGGAGAATCCCGCCCAGGGGATCTAGCAATAGTGGACAGCATCTCTACAGATGCAGGTTATTCATTCTGATGTCTCAGAAGACAACACTACTTCCAGATGAAGGTGAGCTGACCAGTTCATCGCTACTAGTTCATAAAGATGGTGTTGATTGAGGTCTGGAAACATTGCTCAGTACAAATATACAGATGTTAATATACTCAATAGACTGTATTTCTGATGTTGTTAACTTATCAGCTAAGGAGTCAAGTCCTAAACTAATCTCACCAATCAGTAGGTGCACATGCAGGTGCACGTGATATGGGGGGGGGGCCCTATCTTTTTGGTGCCGGTCCGCGGTGTGGGTCAGCCATGTCCCTCGGGGCGGCCGACGCAGGCCGTTGCCGTGCGCGGACCCCCGATCGGACGTGCAAGGCCCCGTACCGGCAGCCAGAGTTGCGAGGAGCACTCCGGGGCCCTGCAAACCCCGGCAAATCAGAGAATCACCCTGGACTTTCCCCAGGTAAGTCCAGAGTGATTCGCAAGTGTTTTTTCGCGGGCATGGGGACATAGCCCCATTATTGGAGAATCCCGCCCAGGGGATCTAGCAATAGTGGACAGCATCTCTACAGATGCAGGTTATTCATTCTGATGTCTCAGAAGACAACACTACTTCCAGATGAAGGTGAGCTGACCAGTTCATCGCTACCAGTTCATAAAGATGGTGTTGATTGAGGTCTGGAAACATTGCTCAGTACAAATATACAGATGTTAATATACTCAATAGACTGTATTTCTGATGTTGTTAACTTATCAGCTAAGGAGTCAAGTCCTAAACTAATCTCACCAATCAATGTCACACATTAACTGCACCAGTAAATTTATCAGTAACAATGCGGAATTACAGTGACATAACTGAACTGCCATAGTAACCTCTGCTCTTTATTTTGTTAATTAATCCTATTTACTATTCACTAGCATACTCTCTAAGCACAATGATGACAAAATATTGTTAGTTCATATGCCTGATTTGGCAGTGGGTAAGGGTTAACTTATTCACTTGGCAGCTTGGGCAAACTTTGATGAGACGTTGTTAGTGTAAATATTAATCTAGTCGGAACTGGCTGATATAAGAGAGGCATCATAAACACCTCAAAAAAACCGCCAGAAAATCCCTCGACCAAGCACGAGGCACAAGTCAAGAGTGTGATGGAAAACTCTCCTGGAATTGGCGTGCATGGCCAACAACACTTCAGCGGCTCGATACCATCCAGGGCAAAACAGCCCCCTTAATCAGCACCACATCCACCACTGCTACACAGTCGTAGCAGAGTGTACCATCTACAAAGCATCAACAGCACCTTCCAAACCTGTGACCTTTAGCAACGAAGAGTTCAGCAGATGCATGGGAACACCACAACCTGCAAATGCCCCCACCCCCCCACCCGAAGCCACGCATCATCCTGACTTGGAAACATTTTGTCGTCACTTCATTGTGGCTGGGTCACTCTCTAACAGCGCTGTAGAGTGGTTGGCACCAGAGGGGCCCAAGCGGTTCAACATGTGGCTCTCCATTATCTCAAGGGTAATTTGGGATGGCCAACAAATGCTGACCTTGCCAATGGTGCTCACATCCCGTGAATAAGAAAGATAGGACACTCGCATGAAAGAATACTGCTTCTATTCTGTCCGTACGGAATAGAGTTTAAGGTAGGTGCCGAATCTCGCACATCAGGGGAGGTGTCAAACCAGGTACTGAGCAGCTCACCGGGGCTCTTGCTCAACATTCACCTGTGCTCAACAAAGGGTATTTTACTTTTCCTTCTCCAAGCATGTTGCCAAAGAACTGCGATCAAACGATATCTTCTGAAGGGCAACAAGGATGGGCAATAAATGCTGGCCGAGCCAGCGCTGCCCACACCCCGTAAAAATGAATTCATATGAAAATGCTACATAGGTAATTCAATGCAGGAGACTACTCAATCTTCAATCCAACTAACATCTTTCATTACTTAATTAAATGCTACACCCAAGATTTAACAGATCAATGGACTAACATTAATCCAAAGTCAACACATCTAAACTATGCGAGCAATGTGATATTCAAGTTGATACTTGTCCTGCCACATTAACAGGGTACTCTTGGTTACTGCTTACTTTCAACTGATTTATGATACACTGCAAATGACCGATGACTCTCCGGTTTTATTTCTTACAGGCAGATCCAGAGGTTCCTGCAACCCGGACAAAATATTTTCTTTTCCCCTCTGCTTAATTCCCTCTCCATCCAGAGATCTCCAAAATCCAGCAGGGCTCCAGGGACGGCAGTCATGAGCAGGAATGCTAAAATATTCCCTTCTCTCGAACGTAGGGTTGCTGAAGAATCTCCTACTCTGCAGAGTACAGAGCTGGGTTTAACCTGGGATCTCCTCATCACTGGATAAATCTGTACCATCACAGAATATTGCTCAAAGTTATCCTCTATTATCCCCTGACTGTTCTGACAGCCGCAGTCCCCAATCCCCCCATCATATATATCAATATTAGCTTCATCTCCATGCTGCTGCTCTGCTTGACAACAACAGGTGCCGGGGGGCTGCTGGATTAACGTTAGGCTCCATTATGAGTACCACTGTTTGAATACATTGTACTCTTTACAGATCAGAAACTGTAGGGTTGTGATCAATATACAAAATTAGTATATATGCTTTTTATGTAAGAACAGAGGGCAGCACAGTGGTTAGCACTGCTGCCTCACAGCGCCAGGGTTCAATTCTAGCCTTGAGTGACTGTGGGGCGTTTGCACTTTTTCCCGGGTTTCCTCCGGGTGCTCCGGATTCCTCTCTCAGTCCAAATGAGGTGCAAGTTAGGTGGATTGACCATGTTAAGTTGCCCCTTAGTGTCCAAAGATATGTCGGTTAGGTGGGGCTACGGAGATAGTGGCTGTAGACAGGGTGTCCTTTCAGAGGGTCGGTTCAGACTCGATGGGCTGAATGGCCTCCTTCTGCACTGTAGGAATTCTAAGCTCCTATAATAACTAAGAGCAGGAGTGGGCAATTCAGCCCCCCGGACCTGCTCCACCATCCAATACAGATCATGGCTGATCTCACCTTGACCTTAACTCCACTTTCCTGCCCATTCTCCACAACTCTTCCAACCATTATGAATTAGAAATCTGTCTTAACTCCTCCTTAAATTTACTCAATGGTCCAGCATTCACTGCACTCTGGGGTGGTGAATCACACAGATGCACTTCGAGAGAAGTAATTTCTTCTCAACTCAATTTTAGGATGAGGGGTAGCAGATGTAAAACAGTGACCTCTTGTTCTAGATTACCCCAAAAGAGGAAGCATCTGTTGCAGTAAAGTTATTAAAAGCTTGATTAAGGTATATATTTGTTGCAGTAATATTATTGAAGAACCTAGATTAAGGCATCCAGGCTATGTGTCTGCTAAAGCTGTAATTAAGGAGTCGTAAAACAGGAGGTCATGATCGATTCCAACAACTTGGTTACAGAGAAAGGGCTAATAGAATTGTGTTTTGATTGCTGGGGATTTCTTGGAGTGTAAATAATTGATGAGGGATGGTATCTAGCCCGAGCTAAGCAGGTCATGGAACTTAGTGTTACTAATTGGTGGAACCAGGTCTCTCAGTAGTTTTGCAGTCTGCTGGAAGGTTTTAAGTTGGACAACAGATTTACCGAATACTTTCAGGTTGAGCAGAAAGGTCTGACAAGACAGATGTATACTGGATCTCTCTCCAAAAGTCTAAGCAAGTAAGCCTGTTCTGTTAACTTTATTCATAAGTGGCATTTGAACTATATTGGATTGCTTAATTGGATTTAGTAGTAGGTGCAGATAGTAAATTAATGTTTCCCTTTTCTACAAGAGCTGTTTAACTGTTAATTGTAAACCTATTACTTTGATGTTGATGTGTTTAATTCTATATTTAAATTAAAGTTTGTTTTAACATTAAAGATAACTATCGCTCACAGTCATCACACCTAGGGTGAAATATCCTTTCCTCACAGTTTCACAAAATTTTAAAAAATTGTTTGTTGTTCTGTCTGGTATCCTAACAAATGTTGGGTCTGGTCCGGTATCCTAACAGTGCTATTGACGGTGTGGTAACAAAGTCTATTGGAATCACATGATATGGTTCCAACACCTCCCATTTTGTGGTGAGGGGGATTTAATATTAATTATCAAAGGAAAGAAAGTCTATTATTGTAATAGTATCTTTCAGCAGGATATCCCAGGATATCGGAGAACTCTTTTTAATTTTTTCATAGGTTATGGGTCTCGCTGGATGGGCCAGCATTTATTGCCCATGTGGCATGGTTAGCACTGTTGCTTCACAACGCCAAGGGTCTCAGGTTCGATTCCCGGCTTGGGTCACTGTCTGTGCGGAGCCTGCACCTTTTGGCCAAGGTTTGTACCATGACCGGTACAGGCTTGGAGGGCCGAAGGGCCTGTTCCTGTGTTGCATTGTTCTTTGTTCTCCCCGTGTCAGCGTGGGTTTCCTCCGGGTGCTCCGGTTTCCTCCCACAAGTCCCAAAAGACGAGCTGTTAGGTAATTTGGAATTTCTGAATTCTCCCTCCGTGTACCCAAACAGGCGCCGGAGTGAGGCGACCAAGGGATTTTCACAGTAACTTCATTGCAGTGTTAATGTAAGCCGACAATAAAGATTATTATTAAAATGATATTGCCATGAACTGAGTGGCTAGCGTGGCTATTTCAGAGCATTGAAGAGCCAATCACATTGCTGTAGGTGTGGAATCACGCGTAGGCCAGACTAAGTACGGACGGCAGATTTCCTCCCTTATAGGACATTAGCGGACCAACAATCGACAATAGTTTCATGGTCACAGTGCATTAGCGTGGGCCTCTGCATTACAGGAAATAAGCAACAAAACAATATTTATCGGTGCAATAGTTTGCACTCAATACTGCAGTGTTAGAACATGTTTTCCAATTTAAACAACGATGGAATCAGTGTGCACATGAGAAAAGGCATGGTACAAATACACAAACAACTCACCCTGACGTGCTGTGTACTCATTGTCCTCAATCAACCTCGCCAATCCAAAGTCAGCAATCTTGCACACCAGATTGTCTCCAACCAGAATGTTGGCTGATCGCAGGTCCCTGTGGATGTAGTTCATCCTCTCAATGTAGGCCATGCCTGCAGCGACCTGTTTCGATCCCGGTTCAAAAAGCAGTCAGTAAATGAGGCTGCAGGTAAAGGCCATAAGCAAGACAAGTTTGGGAACACTCCCGCGTTTACCCCTTACCTGTGCTGCCATATCCACGAGGTTGGGCAACTTCAAAACTCTTCCTTCTCCATCCTTTAGGAAATCTAACAGGCTTCCTGAAATACAAGGTGAGAATTGTGTTAATCCGGAACGTCACAGCTGGATACAAAGCCAATATGCAGAGTGGACAAAGCAAGCTCTCAATCCATCTCCTTGCTTGCTCCAAAAGCCAATACAAATTCAAATTGAATCAAATTTATGGTCTCCACAAAGTGACATACTAGAGCCAAACTGACAAGAACAGGCATTACACCTGATCCTACGCTTGATCTTAGCCAGAAGACAGGGGTGGCAACAGTCGCACAGTTGTTAACCCTGTTGTTTCACAGCTCCAGGATCCCCAGTTCAATTCCTGGCTTGGGTCACTGTGTGTGTGTGGAGTCTGCACGTTTTCCCCGTGTCAGCGTGGGTTTCCTCCGGGTGCTCCGGTTTCCTCCCACAAGTCACCAAGTGATTGCTAGGTGATTTGGACATTCTGAATTCTCCCTCTGTGTACCTGAACAGGCGCCAGAATGTGGCGACTGGGGGCTTTTCACACTAACTTCATTGAAGTGTTAATGTACCTTAACCTACCTGTGACAATAAAGATTACTATTTTTTTTTTAAAATTAGAGTACCCAATTCATTTTTTCCAATTCCACCTTCCCTGCACATCTTTGGGGTTGTGGGGGTGAAACCCACGCAGACACAGGGAGAATGTGCAAACTCCACACGGACAGTGACCCAGAGCTGGGATCGAACCAGGGCCCATGGCGCCGGAGGCAGCCATGCCAACCACTCTGCTGCCCCAGATTATTATTATTATTATTATTATTAATAAGCCATAGCATTGCCCTCCAGAGAGGTATGGACCTTGGGGATGATGAGGCCGAGAAAGGCCAGCTCACCCTGGGGCTATACTCTAAGTACAAGAGATCCAGCATTTAAGATGGAGGTGGGGAGAATTCTTTTCTCTGAAAGGATTGTTAGTCTGTGGACTTTTCAGCCCCAGTGGAGGCTGGGTCAGTGAATTAATTCAATACAGAGTTGGACAGATTGTTGTGAGACAAGGGAGTTAACCATTATGTGGGGGGTGGGTGGGGGAGGGGGGGCAGAGCAGGCTCGAAGGACTGAATGCTCCTACTCCTGCTCCCAAGTCCCATGTTCCTATGGGAGGAGCAGGAGTAAGAGGGGAGAAGGAATTGGGGGTGAAGGGAGATGACGCTGAACAGAGAGGTGGCCTCCTCCTGCCAGTCTCTGGAACGAAGACCACCCTCACCTCCAACACAGTCTTGGTGCGACCATCAATTCACTCGAGACAAGAGTAGAAGTAAACCGTGGCTTTAATCAACTTAGAACAGTGCCTGCCTGTGACTGATCCAATACTGAGAACTGCCTACAGGTCGTCTGCTCTTTATACCTCACTTCAAGGGGAGGAGCCATGGGCGGAGCCCATACATGCTCCAACATGTTAATGCCTTACAATGGCCCATAGGAGAAGCCCACAAGGGCAACAGCATAGCACAGATACAAATACAATGGTGGATTATTGGCATAATACATTCACCACAAGTCTCCAGCATTAAATCCAGGTTGGCATCAAGGAAGCGAAGGTCTGCCCTTGGTGCCAAGCCTGCTATTCCCTCGTCACATTTTTCTTCCCTCCGGACGAATGGAAGGCAGATCTCACCCTCGACCCAGCCAGCAGCCTTGGTGAAGGCTGCCAAGGGGGGGGGGGTCTAAATCAGTTACACGCCTCATCTGGCCTGCCTCTGCCTCCACCCCTGCTGGCTGCAAGCGGACAGGAAACCCTGTCTCCATAACAACTGAGGACTCGACTCCTGTGAAAACCTGAACCTTAATCACTTTCCCACTGGACCCCCCCTCCCCTGTCACCGCGGTGGAAACGTCAGCCATTGGCGTCTATATTTGTCTCGTTTCCTCCACAGCCCCTGTCACAGTTCTGACTTTAACTCCTTTTCTTGTGAATAATGAGCTTTCCCGATGTTGTCGTTCAGTTAAAAGTAAGCATGGACTCTGGCCAACAGCTCCACGGTGGGGCGACTGTGGAGGAAGAACACTGCCTGGCCAAAACTGGGCTTGCAGACAATCGTCACAAGAGTTAGGTGGGAGGAAACCGCCTGAATTGGAAAACAAAGGCAAATTGAAAACACTCCAGCTGGGAGGCACTTCCTACTGGAAAAGGGAAATGAAAACGTCTATCGGGTGATGCAGTTTGAACAACCTCGGCTAATTTTGAACCGGAGGCCTTTCTGTTTTTCTTTTAAGTTAGAGGACACAATTACCGCATACATCACTGGCAGGCTCCATACAGTATTACTCATGCTCATTCTGTACATTAAGGCCAGTCGCTGCTTCCATTTTTTAATATAGATACACTGCACTTTCTGAAACCCTTATCTCATGCAGATTTAATTGCTTTACTGGGTTGCTGCAATCTCAGCAATCATGTGTCATACAGTATTTGCCATTTCCCTTTGAAGGGAGTGTAGTGGAGGAACATCATTTCACCTTCTCACGCAACCAGCATTTCTACATCCTTTCACTGGGTGGGTGGCAAATATATATCTTTAATTTTCACCCTCAGGCTTACGCCAGTTCCCGGCTGCGAGACTCTTTAGTAAACCCTCGCGGGTTATCCCTCTGATTGGCCCCTCCCCCCTCGGTGCGAGGGACCCTCCGGCCGACAGTACGGTTGGTGTCACGGCGACCCGAACATTATCAGCCCACGTCCTAAACCTCCTCGCAGACCCTGCGACGTGCTGTGCGGCGTCAGTGCTCCCCGAGCAGAACCTACCAGCAACTTTCCTTGTGCCAGGGGTTCGGTGGCCGGGTCGCACCAAGAGATTGCCCTGCCGTCAGTCCTGTTTTTAAACACAAGGGCAAAGGTGGCAGCGATACTGGGAGGACCAGCACTGCCCAACGCGAGAGATCCATCGATTAAAAAAGAAATGGATGAGGGCAAAGGACTTTTCAGGTCAGTTGCTAAAGGAAACATAATGAGGGACTTGTTGTGGAAAGAGACACAACATATTGGGAATGAAAGAAATTCGGTCATCAAAGATAAGCAAAACAAATCGATGAGTTGCTTGCCTTGACAGATTTGCAAGGTTCGCCTGCAACCTTATAAAGCTGCTTATGGCAGCATTGTGTAGATATCCACCTTAAGTGCTTAAGTATTGCCTTTTGAGACCAATGAAATGGATTATTTAATGTGCCAGGTCTCTGCTATTGACCCTGAGCTATTGGCCTTAACCATTGCCAAGTATTTCCTGGCAGCCTTTCACAAAACATTCAGGCTTTCCAACGTACAATTTTCCATTTAATTTTCAGGAGGGTGAGTGAGTGGTAACGATGCTGGAAAAGGGACAATGCCCATGTTATTCAATGATTGTGTTGTGTTCGAGGCTTGTGCGATCCATTAAAGCTGAATCACAAATGTCCTCTAGGGAGGGAAATCTGCTGTCCTTTCCTGGTCTGGCCTACATGTGACTCCAGACCCATAGACTCTCAAGAGCCCTCTGCAATGGAGGCCACTTTGGGACGGGCAACAAAGTCTGGCCCAGTCAGCGATGCTCGCTCCCTGTAAAGGTTTTCCGATACTCTTGCCGTTGGCATTCGTTGGCAGGGTTAACATTGTTCTGTTTGGCCGTGTTATGAATTCACCTTCCTGGAGCGAGACTCGAACCCAGAGCTTCTGAAAGGGTCGCTACCTCCTTTTCTTTGTTCCTCTATTGATAATCGCGGCAGCACAGTGGTTAGCACTGCTGCATCACAGCACCAAGGTACAAGGTTGCCAGTGCCAGGGTTCCCGAGTGCCAAAGGGAGTGCCAGGGTACCATCCTGCCCCATCCCCGACCACCTGGGGGTCTCGAATGGCCTGGGAGATCACCCCACCCAGGTGCATTTATGATTGGTCCATGTTTATGGAAACCAGGACTAAATGGCACCCTGGCGAGGTCTCCCAGGCACGGCCGTTTGGCCCAATGCACCAGGAGAATCCGGCAAACACACATTCAAATGAGCAACATGAGAAAAAAAATCATTTTCATGCTGCGAGTGGTTAAGGTCTGGCATGCTCTGCCGTGAGTGTGCTGGAGACTGGTTCGATTGAATAATTCAAAGGGAAATTAGATTGTTGTTTGAAAAGGAAGAATGCGCAGGATTATGGAGAGAGAAAACAAAAGAATGGCATTCGGAGAGCTGGTAGAGATATGATGGGCCGAATGGCCTTCCCGTGCTATAACAATTCTGTGATTCTGTCTCTGAAATTTATTTCACGTTTCTCTGAATTGAACTGAAGCTGCCCCCTCTTTGTTCCCTCGTTAACGTAGGACTTCCTACACTCACGCTGGGGTTGCCAACTGTGAGGAAGTGCATTCCTGGAGGTTTACTCACATGACTTGCCCCCGTGCTGCAGCCGTTTGTCAATGAACGCATCCATCCTCAGGATGCAATGGCCTCCCACGCCACTTGCAAAGCAACAAGACTCATGACCCCAATTGGATGATGTTTATTGTTTGCACATCTTCCAGTTTTTTATTTAGATGTTCAAATCCTTCTTAATGTCCCTTGATTTTTCTCCCCGATTCCACACAGCAGTGTCCTGGATCTCCTTTCCTTCGTGTCCCGTAGTACCAGGAGCTACATTTGTCTTATCTTCACGAGTTCAATGGAATCTGGGTAGGAGGAGGCTTTTGTGGAGAGTAGACAGGTTGGCTGCTTGACCCGATTATGTGCTGTAATTTGTTTTATCAAGAAGTATTTTTAATTGACGTTTTTCCATTTTAACAAATAGCGCAACAAAAACCACAGGAATGGCCCAGCATTACAAACATGTCTCAGCACACATAGATATAGAGTTGGCCCAACAAAAACAGTAAACTCGACTTGGTGCCTCTGTACTCATTACCAGAGAACCAGAGAGAGGCGGAAAAGGCCATGAAAACACAGTCAGATGATGCACACCTTTGCACACGACGATTGGACGCAACCACCACGAGATGAGATCTTGGCGCCAGGTTCGGACGCGCACCAGAGCACATCTTCCTCAACTCCACCCACACCAGAGGCACCAATACCACGCTGTAACATCCTCCTCTCGGATATCAGACCCGTCTGTACCTTGCAGGAGCCAATCACGGATTCGTTAACCCCACAATAACCAAAATAAAATAAAAACTTGCGAGGACACCAAGTCTAAAAGGAAATGTTATATTTACCACAAGACGCAACAAAACCCAACCTCGGGCACAGTCCAGAACAATCACCATTCCACATATTTATGCAGAAAGGACAAGTAACTATTCATACAATAGGTTCGAATTGTACTTGGTGCGACCACGTCTCCAAGCGAACTACCGGAGACAGGATAAACAAGGAAAACTGCCAGGAATAGAGGGTCTCAGGATATAAGGGACCAGGACACAGCCATAAGTCCATGATCCTCTGACCCACGCCTCTCACCACAAGACAAAGAGGAGAAAAAGCTGCTCGTTCAAACTTCACTCAGTCTCTCATAACACCCCGGCTAAGAAGGAACATTCCAAATATATGGGGGCAACAGGATACCAGCTACCGTACCGGGTCTGGCCTAGTCAGAACCCCCAGGATACCCAGCACATGCCAAGACTCACAACAACCTGTCTACATTGACCCTTACCAATTTTTACATATGCACCATAGAAAGCATCCTATCCGGCTGCATCACAGCTTTTGGTATGGCAACTGCTCGGCCCAAGAGTGCAAGAAACTTCAGAGAGTCGTGAACACAGCCCAATCCATCACACAAACCTGCCTCCCATCCATGGACTCCATCTACACCTCCCGCTGCCCTGGGAAAGCGGGCAGCATAATCAAAGACCTCTCCCATCCGGCTTACTCACTCTTCCAACTTCTTCTATCGGGCAAGAGATACAGAAGTCTGAGAACACGCACGAACAGACTCAAAAACAGCTTCTTCCCCACTGTCACCAGACTCCTAAACAACCCTCTTATGGACTGACCTCATTAACACTACACCCCTGTATGCTTCACCCGATGCCGATGTTTATGTAGTTAGATCGTGTACCTTGTGTTGCCCTATTATCTATTTTCTTTTCTTTTCATGTACTTAATGATCTGTTGAGCTGCACCTTGGTACACGTGACAATAAACAAAATCCAAATCCAATCCAGAGCCGAGATCATCGTCCGAGACATCGTTCGCAATGGCAGCCACCGTCCCGATGACGGCAGCACCGCTGAGGCGTAGGCCCGCTCACCGGCAAAAGCACCACTGCAAGATGGCCCCCCCCCCCAGCCACCCCTGACTGCCTTAATCAAATGAGTATTTTCCAATTTAACGCAGCTCCTCATTGCTAATATCTAGCCAGGAACCTCCAGGGACATAAATCCCAAAAGTAATTATGGGATGCGGATTAGTGTAAAATAAAGGATTAAAAGTCGAGAAAGAGCAAGAGCTCGTGAAAACACAGCCGCTCCCGCACTCACATCACTTGACCCCCTATATGCTTTCAGGCTGCTTTAAGGAACTTTGAAAAAAAATTCCGTTGCTTCTCTTTTCAAATATCGGCGAATTTTGTCCATATTGGAGACACAGTTTTTTTTTAAAGATTCAAGGCAGTTTACTGATACCCAGATGCCCACTGGAGGGGTTAACAGTGAGAAACCATTTGACAGGATGTACATCGGGCCAAGTGACAAAGTCTCTAGCTGTGGGAGTAAGGGGCAACGTCCATGATCCTGCTGCATCCTAACCTGTTCCGCTCCAAGTCAAAAAAATTTTATTCATCCTGAAAAACAAACAGATGTTGGGAGACCCAAGATTGGCACTGAGGGTCAGGAAGAAAGCCATTCCATCCTCTCAAACAGCAAATTCCGTATATATAAAAAGATGGCACGTCATGCTTTTCCAGCCTTCTTGCCCTTCCTTATTTGAAACATTTAATCTTTAGTATTTTATTCCACACGCCTATCAGCTGGTGCAGTTTTACTCCCGAAAATGATTTTACAAAGTATTGGCCAAAAGGTGCCTCACACAGGAAATGCAACCTGTCCCAGATGAGTAGTCCCAGACGGTTGCTCATTAACAGCCATGATGCACATTTCCATCCTAATTCCAATCAATGGAGCGGGGTGGTGTGTCAGGAAGCTGAGAAACCGAGAGGCCACTTCACTAGATTGTGAACCCTTTTGTGCTTTGAAGGTTCCTGGACAGAATAAAGTTTTCAATATTTTATATACAATAAAATGAATGTGTAGAAATTCAGAACATTTCTTGATCAACGTAGACTTTGGAAGCAACTGATTCTCCTGCGGTCAATACTTTTGTCTATTTTTGTAATTTTGGCAGCCGTCTTGAGACCACAGGCGTGATTCTCCGGCCTCCGTGTGCTTGGTCGAGAGGACAATGGGCCAGAGAATCCCTGGTGAAGTTTCCCGCAGGCTTCCTGGCAGGCTCCGTGCCTTGCGGAGTCGGAACTCCGCCCAAAAAGAGCGGGACCTATGGTGTTCGCTAAAGTTGGTCGTAAACCTACTACCTACCCGGGATACACCGGCCTCCCTCGATTCACCAGCCTCCCCGGGGTGGCTGCAGCCAGGCGCCGACTAATGCTCGTCCACAAGAATGTGGGCCAGGCAGAAACTCACCCGGGGGATCTCCCGGCCTATCGGAGATCCCTGGGTGGCCAGGGTAAGCGCAGTGTCTCCCATAGCTCTCCCACTGGAACATGGACACCTTGACACAGCCCAGCTGCAACACCAACTCCATCTACAAGTTTGCTGACGATACGACCGTAGTGGGTCGGATCATGAACAATGATGAGTCATAATAGAGGATGGAGATAGAGAACCTAGTGGAGTGGTGTAACCACAACAACCTCTCCCTCAATGTCAGCAAAACTAAAGAGCTGGTCATTGACTTCAGGAAGCAAAGTACTGTACACACCCCTGTCTGCATCAATGGGGCTGAGGTGGAGATAGTTGACAGATTTAAAATTCTAGGTGTGCACATCACCAAAAATCTGTCCTGGTCCACCCACGTCAACACTACGACTAAGAAAGCAGAACAGTGCCTATACTTCCTTAGGAAACTAAGGAAATTCGGCATGTCCACATTAACCCTTACCAACCTTTACAGATGTGCCATAGAAAGTATCCTATCTGGCTGCATCACAGCCTGGTATGGCAACTGCTCGGCCCAAGACCGTAAGAAACGACAGAGAGTCGTGAACACAGCCCAGTCCACCATGCGAACCCATCTCCCATCCATTGACTCTGTCTACACTTCCCGTTGCCTTGGGAAAATGGACAGCATATTCAAAGATCCTTCCCACCCGGGTTATTCTCTCTTCCAACCTCTTCCATCATAGAAACAACTGTAGAAAGGTAGAGGATACAAAAGTCTGAGAACACGCACAGATTCAAAAACGGCTTCTTCCTCACTGCTACCACACTCCCGAATGACCCTCTTATGGACTAAACTGTTCTCTTTACACATCTTCTCTACTGTTGTAGCATTACACTCTGAATGCGTCACCCGGTGTCTATGTCTATGGATTTACAGTGTGTATTTATGTATGTCCGATATTTTTGTGTGGAACGATCTGCCTGGACTGTATACAGAGCAATACTTTTCGCTGTACCTCGGCACACGGTGTCAATAAATCTAAATATAATGAAGAAAAATAGGGGAGACAGAATTTTAAAAGTGTTAACTGGCACGAGAAGGTGACTCTACCTTTGCCCATGTACTCAGTGACGATGTAGATTGGCTCTTCAGAGACGACTGCATAAAGCTGCACCAACTTGTCGTGTCTCAGTTTCTTCATGATCTGAGCCTCCTCGAGGAAGGACTCTGGAGACATGGTGCCCGGTTTCAGAGTCTTCACCGCAACCTTTGTCGTCCCGTTCCAAGTACCTTCACGCAAACCACAAAAAAAAAAGAAAAAGGAGAAAAAGGTTCAATTCGCACGAATTTAAAACAGTTGAAATAAGCGGGAAACTAAAGCAATGACTGCCACTCGACTAACCGACGACTTGGCTAGTTTGCCGGGCTCCGTGTGATAGGGGAGCAGCCAGCTGGTTTGCTCACACGTTGGATTTGAGAGGAACCTTTCAGCCAGATCTTTACACTGCCTGTAGCTTTAACTTAGCCGACTGATTAATAGCAAACACATGCAATATCCATGCCAGACGTAGTAGTTTAAGACAGTTATTTTAGGTTTGGCAGTAAAAACCGATTTAGAAGCCATGTTAAGCCAACGTGACATGCTGTTAAATGACATGTTGATCACATGATGCAATTTTGATGATACCACCCCATTATGAAACTTTTAGATAAAGTACGACATTCCAAGTTACTTTGAAGTGCTGGAATATAACTGGGGCCCTAACAACGTGGCTGGGGGACTGAACGTTTAGGCCCCACTCCATTTTGGGTGGAGAATGTGAAGTGCAAACTTGCCTATTCTGAGGGTTGTAACATTCCCAAGGAACTGAATTCCCTCTGGGTTCTACATTGGTGTGCAAGATGCACCTGGAGGAAAACACTTCAGGACACGGGAAGGTCTGGCCTCATCGGGAATACATTGTACAGATTCACCCCGAGTGATAGTGGGGCTTGAAGTATGAAGCTGGATGGTTGGGGAGGTGGCAGCGTAGTGGTATTGTTGCTGGACTAGTAATCCAGAGAGCTAGGGTAATGCTCCGGGAACCCGGGTTCGAATATCACCAGATGGTGACATTTCTAATCAATATTTTTTTCCCCCCAAATCTGTGATTGAAAGTCTAATGTTGATTGTCGTAAAACCCCATCTGCCATCCTTGCCTGACCCCAGATCCAGAGAAATCGTGGTCGACTCGTAAGTGCCCTCTGAAATGGCCTAGCAAACCAGTCGGATGGGCAGTGAATGCTGGCTCCGTCTGCTGCACCTCCACCCCAGGAATTAATAAAACTAAATAAACCTTTCTAAAATTTCCCTGCGCATAAAACAGCGAGGGGTATTATCTATTACAAGCCATCATCCAGGTACCTTTGGTTCTATGAAGGGAGTGCTGTTTATTGCCATCAGATGATTAGAGGCAACACTGGGACTCTGGTGCGTGTGGTGAACAGGGACCAGTTTGACATTCGGGACAGCCGAGCAGCTCTCATTGGGGTAGCTTCAGGCTGGACCTCTCAAATGGAAACTGTCCGCCAAGGGAAGACCTTCTGGTTTACCCAGCCTGTCACGCATCATTAGTGACACGTTGTGCATCTGGATATAAAGGGCGGGATTCTCTGATCCTGAGGCTAAGTGGAGGTCCAGCTGCCGATCCTGGTGCCAACTGAGTGCCGTGGGGTCCGCGCATGCGCAGTGGCACCGGCGCCAACACGCGCAGGCGCAGTGGCTCCCTTCTCCACGCCGACCCCGACACAACATGGCACAGGGCTAAAGGGGCCAGTGCGGAAGAAAGGAGGCCCCCAGCCCAAGAGGCCGGCCCGCCGATTGGTGGGCCCCGATCACTGGCCAGGCCAGAACGGAGGCGCCCCCCCTAACCCCCACAGGCCGCCCTCGGACCCTTCCACGTGAGGTCCCACCGGGTAATACCACATGTGGACGGGGCCGGCGGGTTTCAGGTTTTTTGTTATGGCCGTTCGGCCCATCCCGGGCCAGGAATCGGCGGGGGGAGCCGCATAGAGCGGCACCTGACCGGCGCCGCGCCGACCACGCCGGCGCCAATGGCACCAATTCTCTGCTCTGCGTAGAATCGCGTCCTGGCGTCGGGGCGCGATTCGTGCCGGTCACGGAGAATCTCCAGCCTGGCTCTGGGCTGAGAGAATCCTGCCCATAGACTCCCTACCCATCTGAAGCAGAGGTGGGAAGCCAGGGTAATCTGGTGGGTTGGGCGAGGGGCGGAAGTCTGGGAAATTCCTCTCTGTGTTGTCTTGGATGTCATGTGCATTAACACAGACTAATGATCGCCGCAAGCCTACCTCAATGGGATGGAGGCCCACTCTATGAAGCTGGTGGCAGCAAGTTGGACTCAGGATGCCAAAACACATCAAGATAAACGTGCAGCTGAACTGACAATAAACCAACTGCTGAGGAGAGTCTGGAAAATCCCAGCACCGGTTTGAACAGCTCGGTACTTCGAGAGGGAATTGGATCTCCGGACCTCAGCCTAGTCAAAGCCAAAGGGTCAGCCCCTCAAACCTGCTTTTTCATTCAATTAGATGATGGTTGATATCTCAACCCCTTTGTTTCTATATTCCCCTCATAGCTTCATGGATTAAAAACCCATCAATCTCAGTGTTGAAATTTTCAATTGATGCACAGCCCCAACTGCATTTTGGGTGAGAGTTTGAGATTTTCAATATAATGTGTGTATATGTGTGGGTGTATATGTGTGGGTGTATATGTGTGGGTGTATATGTGTGGGTGTATATGTGTGGGTGTATATGTGTGTGGGTGTATATGTGTGTGGGTGTATGTGTGTGTGGGTGTATGTGTGTGTGGGTGTATGTGTGTGTGTGGGTGGGTGTGTGTGTATGTGTGTGGGTGGGTGGGTGCGTGTGTGTGGGTAGGTGCGTGCGTGGGTGGGTGTGGGTGCATGTGTGTGTGGGTATGTGTGTGTGTATATATATATATATATATAGATATGAGTGTGTGTGACCCAGATGAGTGTATATATATGTGCACGCACAGGTGTCATGTGCCAGCTGTGCATGCTGGATGTGTGTGGGTGGCGTGTGGGTGAGTAGCATATGTTGTGTATCATGTCTCATGTGTGTGCGTCATGTATGTTGTGAGTGTGTGTGTGGGTGGGTGTATGTGTGAGGGTATATGTGCATGGGTGTGTGTGGGTGCATGTGTGCACATGCCGATCGTGTGTGGGTGGCATGTGGGTGAGTGGCATGTGTTGTGCATCATGTGTCATGTGTGTGTTTGTGAGTGTGCGCGCTTTCCGACATCACCCTTCAAAGGTGATGCGTCCGTGGTCTGGACTCCCAATCAAGGAAGTTGGCATCTATTTGGGAGTGGGTTTGTTTGATTTAGAACAGTGTTCCTTATAACGACTGCCCTTTGACATATGACGCACAATATGTTCCAGATCAAACATCAATTAAGTAACGTTACCTGTGACTGTTCAATATACCGGCCACCTTTTGATTACTGGGCCGCCTTCTGTTTTTTTCAACAGATTTTTTTTGAGTGAATTTTTGAAACAGATCTTAAGATTAGAGAGGAAAGCTTCTGAGCACCTTACCATACCACACCTCGGCGAAACATCCATGCCCAAGCTTTTTCTCCAAGATTAGGGAAGTCCGTGCAATTTCCCAATAATCTTTAGCTAATCCAACAGTTTGCGGAATCATGTTTGCACAGACCATTGTTAAGTTATAGCACAAACCATCAGCTGTCTCTACGGAGAATGGATGCAATGGGAAGAGGATTTAAAATTCAATGAAGCGCATGCAGTCATGAGGATGGAAGCTGAAGTGTCAAAGTGCAGCTCGATGTCGAGTCAGAGTCACTCTCTAAGTCGGCCCAATTTTTACTCCTCTTGCTTCAAAAAAGGTGATCGAGGAACACTTTTCCCTCTTTAATCATTTTCAGATGAGACCCAGGTTCTCCTGGAAATGGCAGAATTGGTAACTGCGAGTGGATCCTTGTCAACAGACAATGGATCACTCAAAACTCCAGTTGGTTTGAGTGAATTGGTGAACCACATTTGTGACTGGACTCGACCGAATGCGCACAGTGAACTCCTTCCGCCTTCCATCGCTCCTCGTGTAAACAGGCACCATGCACACACCCCACTGCCCCCACCCCATCACCCCCTCCCCTCTGGCAGGAGGTACAAAATAGCTCCAGTTTCATACCCATCCAGACTTCCCCAAACTGCCCATTTCCAAGCCTCTTGATTAACTGCAGAGATTCCCGGGGGATTTCCCACACGTCTTTGGTTTTCACCGAGAGATCAGCAAGCCGCGGCATCCCCTTATGGCAAGGAACCACCAAGCGACAGCAGAGACCCGCCGCTCGTTCTGCAGCGGGCGGAGGGATGGGCCGGCACAGATGATGGCACAGAAACCGCAGAGAGAGAGAGAGAGAGAGAGAAAAAGAGACAAGCAAATAAATCGCACGGGATTTCCATCACACTGACAAGAGCAAAATGGAACAAGATAATCTCACTGGCAAGCACCTGTTTCCATTATAATTAATAGGTCTGAGGGGTTTAGAGTCTGGGGTGGGGTGGGGTGGGGTGGGGGACATGGTGGGGTAGGTGGTGGGGTAGGGTGTGGGGGGTGGTGGGGTAGGGTGGGGGGGTGGTGGGGTGGGTGGGGGGGTGCTGGGGTAGGTGGGGAGGGTGGGGATGGTGGTGGGGGGGGTGGGGGGGTAGGTGGGGGGGTGCTGGGGTGGGTGGGGGGGTGCTGGGGTGGGTGGGGGGGTGCTGGGGTGGGTGGGCGGGGTGCTGGGGTGGGGTGGTGGGGAGGGTGGGGGTGGTGGGGTAGGTGGGGGGGGTGGCGGGGTAGGTGGGGGGGTGGCGGGGTAGGTGTGGGGGGTGTGGGCACGAACGGCAGTAGATGGGCTGGGGGAGCAAATGGCAGAAGATGGGGTGGGTGAGAGTGAACAGCAGAGGATAGGGGAGGGGGGAAACGGCTGCGTGGGGGAAGGGAGAGGGTGTGCGGGGTGGGGGGGAGAGCACGTGCGGGGAGAGAGCACGGTGGGGGGGGAGAGCACGTGCGGGGGGAGGTAACGTGGGGGGAGAGCACGGGGGGAGAGCACGGTGGGGGGGGAGAGCACTGTGGGGGGGGGAGAGCACGGTGGGGGGGGGGGGAAGAGCACGGTGGGGGGGAAAGCACGGTGGGAGGGGAGAGCACGGTGGGGGGGGAAGAGCACGGTTGGGGGGGAGAGCACGGTGGGGGGGGGAGAGCACGGTGGGGGGGGAGAGCACGGTGGGGGGGGAGAGCATGGTGGGGGGGGAGAGCATGGTGGGGGGAGAGCATGGTGGGGGGGGAGAGCACGGTGGGGGGGGAGAGCACGGTGGGGGGGGAGAGCACGGTGGGGGGGGGGGAGAGCACGGGGGGGGAGGGCAGGGGGGGGAGGTAACGAGGGGGGGAGAGCACGGTGGGGGGGGGGAGCACGTGCGGGGGGAGGTAACGTGGGGGGAGAGCACGGGGGGGAGAGCACGGTGGGGGGGGGAGAGCACTGTGGGGGGGGAAGAGCACGGTGGGGGGGGGGGGGGAGAGCACGGTGGGGGGGAGAGCACGGTGGGGGGGGAGAGCACGGTGGGGGGGAGAGAGCACGGTGGGGGGGGGAGAGCACGGTGGGGGGGGGAGAGCACGGGGGGGGAGAGCAGGGGGGGGAGGTAACGTGGGGGAGAGAGCACGGTGGGGGGGGAGAGAGCACGTGCCGGGGGGTGTGTGAACGAGAACGCGTGGATGGAGCTGCAGGTGGGAGAGGCACCCGGGTGGTGGCCGCTGAGAGTGCATCGGGGGTGGGGGGGGGTGTGAGTGTGCACCGGGCTGGGGGGGGGGGGTTGAGTGTGCACCGGGCTGGGGTGGGGGTGGGGGGTGAGTGTGCACTGGGCTGGGGGTGGGGGGGGGGGTGAGTGTGCACCGGGCTGGGGGTGTGGGGTGGTGAGTGTGCACCAGGCTGGGGGTGTGGGGGGGGTGAGAGTGCACCGGGGTGTGGGTTGGGGGTGGGGGGGTGAGTGTGCACCGGGCTGGAGTGGGTGGTGAGTGTGCACCGGGGTGGGGGGGGGTTGAGTGTGCACCGGGATGGGGGGGGAGGGGTGAGTGTGCACCGGGCTGGGGGTGGGGGGTGAGTGTGCACCGGGGTGGGGGGGGAGGGGGGGGGTGAGTGTGCACCGGGCTGGGGGTGGGGTGGTGAGTGTGCACCGGGGTGGGGGGGGGGTTGAGTGTGCACCGGGATGGGGGGGGAGGGGTGAGTGTGCACCGGGCTGGGGGTGGGGGGTGAGTGTGCACCGGGGTGGGGGGGGAGGGGGGGGGGGTGTGAGTGTGCACCGGGCTGGGGGTGGGGGGGTGAGTGTGCACCAGGGTGGGGGGGAGGGGTGAGTGTGCACCGGGCTGGGGGTGGGAGGTGAGTGTGCACCGGGGTGGGGGGGGGGGAAGGGGGGGGTGAGTGTGCACCGGGCTGGGGTTGGGGGGTGAGTGTGCACCGGGGTGGGGGGGAGGGGTGAGTGTGCACCGGGCTGGGGGTGAGGGGTGAGTGTGCACTGGGGTGGGGGGGGGGGTGTGAGTGTGCACCGGGCTGGGGGTGAGGGGTGAGTGTGCACTGGGGTGGGGGGGGGGGGGTGTGAGTGTGCACCGGGCTGGGGGTGGGGGGGTGAGTGTGCACCGGGGTGGGGGGGAGGGGTGAGTGTGCACCGGGCTGGGGGTGGGAGGTGAGTGTGCACCGGGCTGGGGGTGGGGGGGGGGGGTGAGAGTGCACCGGGGTGTGGGTTGGGGGGGGGGGTGAGTGTGCACCGGGCTGGGGGTGGGGGGGCGGGGGGGGTGAGTGTGCACCGGGCTGGAGTGGGTGGTGAGTGTGCACCGGGGTGGGGGTGTTGAGTGTGCCCGGGATGGGGGGGGAGGGGTGAGTGTGCACCGGGGTGGGGGGGTTGAGTGTGCACCGGGATGGGGGGGGAGGGGTGAGTGTGCACCGGGGTGGGGGGAGGGGGGGGTGAGTGTGCACCGGAATGGGGGTGGGGGGGGGCGTGTGTGTGCACCGGGATGGGGGGGGGTGGGTGTGTGTGCACCGGGGTGGGGGGGGGGAGGGGTGAGTGTGCACTGGGCTGGGGTGGGGGGGGAGTGTGCACCGGGGTGGGGGGGGGAGGGGGGGGTGTGAGTGTGCACCGGGCTGGGGGTGGGGGGTGAGTGTGCACCGGGGTGGGGGGGGGAGTGGTGAGTGTGCACCGGGCTGGGGGTGGGAGGTGAGTGTGCACCGTGGTGGGGGGGGGGGGGGAAGGGAGGGGTGAGTGTGCACCGGGCTGGGGGTGAGGGGTGAGTGTGCACCGGGATGGGGGGGGGGGGGGTGAGTGTGCACCGGGGTGGGGGGGGAGGGGGGGGTGAGTGTGCACCTGCTGTGGGCCCCCAGATCGTGCCTGCAGCCTTTGGAACTCCCTCATCATCCTTAACTGGACGGCAGACCCGGAGGCCACATCTGGTGTACACCCCAGGCCAGTGTCGGGTTGGGACTTGGGGAAGAATCTTCCGGAAGCTAATATTACCAACACTGTGAAAACGTTGAGTTCGTACCAAAATTCTGTCTGAAAACGGTGTCAAAATAAAAAAAAAGGGGGTTTGCTGAGGGTGCCAACTACCTAACGTGAATATGAAAATAGAATATCACTGAAGTCAATTTGTGACGGTCAGGCAGGGGAACCCCGGTTGGTTTTCTCCCTCTTCACCTTCAGTAGTTTGTTCAAATTGGGGCATGCGTGAAGGTATGTTATTGTACAGCAAGTTAGCTCGTGGGTAATAAAGAAAACCTTGGCGATCAGCTAAAATCAGCATTGAACAGGGGATGGTCCTGGCCTGCACAACAGCTTAACCACTGGGTAGCTGATCAGTGGGGAGCAAGCAACAAGTGAACAGAGAAGGAACAGGTCCCCTTTTGAAGGTGAGAAAATTAGCAGCCGCTGTTTGAAAAGCGGCAGTTACAATGCACATATGAACGATCACAAGAAATCAACACAAAACAGAGGAACGAGCTGCTCAAACACACATAGTAAACAGTCCTAGCTCACATTTGTATTCCACACAACAATAAATCTACTTATTGCAGAACAAGTGTCCACTTTGAGCGTATTTCATCTCAAAAATTAAACCAACAATTACACCAAGAGCTAAAAAAACTTCCATAAGCAGTTGCAACGCGTTTCCAAATGTAAATTTTAAGTCAATTTAAAAAGCATCGTACGGTTCCTCTTTTGACGATTATTTCTTACACTTGAGAAAACTTTTGCATTTGTGATGGACGCTGCTGCAATTTCTTTGTATAAATAGTTGTTTGGTAGGACAGAATTTGATTATTGCTGAAAAAAAGACATTGTTGAAGTTTTTCGTCTTTCACTCATCAACTCCCAGGAGTACCACAGGAAGAGAGAACAATTTATATCTCGCGAGACGAGAGTACTGTCCACTTGCCAACCAATCCGCACTCTCTTCTCGCGCGGTATAAATTGTTGTTCCCTTTACGTTTGGTATTCTTGTAATTTGCCCTGGTGAGTGACACACAAAAAACTTTGACATATGCACTTACAAATTAGCGGCAGGAGTCGGCCACTCGGCCCCTTGAGCCAGCTCAGTTTTTCAATAAGATCATGGCTAATCTAATTCTAACCATCCTCCTACCCCCAATAACCTTTCACCTCCTTGTTTATCAAGCATCTGTCTCGCTATCTTAAAAATATTCAAAGATTCTGTTTCCACTGCGTTTTGAGGAAGAGAGTTCCAAAGTATCATGATCTTCTCAAAGGTTTCTCTGAAAATCGGCAACCCCTTATTTTTGAACCGTGCCCCCTAGTTCTAGATTCTACCACAGGAGGAAGCATCCTCTCTGCATCCACCCTGTCAATACCCCTCGGGATCTTAAAGGCTCCAATCAAGTTGCCTTTTACTCTTCTAAACTCCGGTGGATAAAAGCCTAGCCTGTCCAACCTTCCTTCAGAGAAAACCCGCCCAAATGAATCTAGCAAACCTTTCCTGAACTGCCCCTATCACATTTGTATCCCTTCAGAAATAAGGAGCGCGCCCCTGTACACCAGGGCTTCCCATACTTTGAGCCGTGGAAACTCTAGTGACCTCCCAAGAACATGGGGTAGCCCCATGCTTTCTCAATGTTAATGCCCCCTTCTTGCTGCAAAATAGGTGCGAACACAGGAATCAAATAAAACAAATATTTTCTAGCTATGGCTATGCAAATATCAGTCTGGTAATAATTAAAAAGTTCTCCGATTACAAATATCAAAGTCAGAGTCCTGACCGACAAAGCAAATCTCCTTCGCCCAGCTCAAGGAAGACTCCTGAACAAGAGGACGACAAAGGAAGTGCTTCAAAGACACCCTGAAGGCTTACCTCAAGAAATGGAACATAGATGTCAAGGGAGACCCTTGCCCAGGAGACCTACTTGGAGAAACCTTCTGATTGAAGGAGCTCAATTCTCAGAGGACACCCGATGGTAAGAGGAGGCTGAGGAATACTAGTGGTCTAGAGTCCAAGAACCGATCCCACCTCCCGGAAACACCTGCTAAGTGTGCCGTCGAAGATGCAGCTCTAGGATCGGGTACATTCGCCATGCAAGAACGCACAGAGCCCATGACCAGTAACATAGAGTTTCTTAGGTTGACAATCATACTCGTCAGAGAGTGATGGGTTAGCTGAGAAACAGCTTAAAAAATGGCTTCTAACATTTTTCCTAAGACAGACGTTAATTTCCTATGTTGAGTCTCCCTTCCTTTTTGAAGAGAGGGGTTACAATAGAGTGATTCTCCAACCCGGATGGGCCGAGCGGCCTGCCATTCCCGACCTGTCTACGCCGGCAGCAACCACACCTAGTCGCTGCCAGTGTGAACAGCGCGCCAAAGGTGAGTTTGTGGCTTGTGGGGGGGGAGGAGAGGGGATTGAGCACCACGGCAGTGCTCGGGGACTGGCCCGCGATCGGTGCCCACCGATCGTCGGGCCGGCGTCTCCAAGAGACGCACTCTTTCCCCTCAGCCACCCCGCAAGATCAAGCCGCCACGTCTTGCAGGGCAGCAGAGGGGAAGACGGCAACCGCGCATGCTCGGCTGACGTCATTAGGCGCCGCCGGCCGCGTCATTCTCGGCGGCCGAGATTTACGGCACGCCGCTCCTAGCCCCCGGGGGGGGGGGGGGAGGGGGGGGGGGGGGAGATAGGGGGCAAGGAGCGGCCTCAGACGCCGTCGTGAAACACTCCGGGTTTCACGATGGTGTCAGGCATTGCGGAGAATTCCACCCATGGACTATCTCCCTCGCCACTTCTTCCATAATAATAATAATCTTTATTGTCATAAGTAGGCTTACATTAATGCTGCAATGAAGTTACTGTGCAAAGCCCCTCGTTGCCACATTCCGGCGCCTGTTCGGGTACACGGAGGGAGAATTCAGAATGTCCAATTCACCTAACAAGCACGTCTTTCGGAACTTGTAGGAAGAAACCGGAGCACCCGGAGGAAACCCACGCAGACACGGGGAGAACGTGCAGACTGCGCACAGACAGTGACCCAAACCAGTGAACCCAGGACTCTGGAGCTGTGAAGCAACAGTGCTAAGCACTGTGCTACCATGCCCAAGATCCAAGGATGAACTCCATCAGGACCCACAGCTCCAATAATTTACTAAATAGTACCTCCTTGGTGATTAAAAGTTTCCAAAATGGAGTAAACAGCTTGAATAGTGCAGTGCCTGTGAAAGTAATTTAAAAAGGACTCATATTTACCAGACCATTGTTCTAGGGGACGTCTCAAAGGTCTGGAATTGAGTCAGAAATGTGACCTAAAGGGACACTGCTTCCTGGATTGGCTGCTGCAGCCAGATTGGAATAGTCAACTACTCAAGACTATGGGAAGGGGGGTCAGGAATGGAGAGACTGACCAGTGGCCACCCTAGTAAGGTCATTCAGATACTTGTTGATGTATGAACCAAGGGGAATCATACCATTGTGGGGAGCTGTTGTGACCAGACCAACTTGGATTTAACGTTTGCAGTATAGCATGTAAGTAAAGTGGTCTTTCTTCCTTTCTTTTAATGTGCAAAGTGTTTTCTCCTTTCAGCAAAGTTATCTTTATTGCTTTTCACTTCTTCATTTTTATATTATCAACTTTAATTGCCATATTATGTCCATCATTATTCAATAAAATTGGTTTGACACAATATTTGGCAGTGTCATCCATCCATGTCCCTCCCACAGTACAGCTCCGAACCCAAGTGACGTTCCATAAGAGACTCTCGCGCCATTACACTTTCGATTTGTATCTATTCTGAGTATTCCTAAAATATCCCTTCAAAATGTCTGCCATTGCATCTCTATTGACCTATCCTTTAACGTTCATTTTAGCCAGTGCTGCTTCCCTACTCTCATAATAGCCTATAATTATGTTTAAAATACTAGTTTTGGACCGACTCTTCTCTCCCTCAAACTGGATGAAAAATTCAATCATGTTATGATCGCTCTTCCCCCGGGGGAAGCTTCACTGCTACTCCCAGCGATCAAGGGTCATTGCTTCATCATGAAGTTATCAATGACTCTCATCTCATTGCACAATACAGGGAAGACTCTGTCTACACCTCCCGCTGCCTTGGGAAAGTGGACAGCATAATCAAAGACCCCTCCCACCCAGGTTATTCTCCCTTCCAACCACTGGGCAGGAGATACAGAAGTCTGAGAACATGCTCTAACAGATTCCAAAACAGCTTCTTCCCCGCTGTTACCAGACTCCTGAATGACCCTCTTATGGACTGAGGTGTGATCTCTCTACACATCTTAATAAAAGCAAATTACTGTGGATGCTGGAATCTGAAACGAAAGGGAAATTGCTGGAAAATCTCAGCAAGTCTGACAGCATCTGTAGGGAGAGAAAAGAGCTAACGTTTCGAGTCCGATGACTCTTTGTCAAGGCTAACAGACAAAGTGGGAAATATTTATACTGTGGAGTGAGAATGAAAGATGGGTCATAGCCACAGAAACCCAGGGAAACTGACCTTCCTGTTGCTTGCCATTTTAACAAAAGACCCTGCTCCCATGCCCACATGTCTGTTCCTGGCCTGCTGCAATGTTCCAGTGAAGCGCAACGCAAACTGGAGGAACAACATCTCATCTACCAGTTAGGCACGCTACAGCCTTCCGTCTCAACATCGAATTCAACAACTTCAGATGATCAGCCCCACCTCGACCCATTTGTTGTCATTTCATTTTAAATGTCTTTTACCATTTCTTTCTTTCTTAATATACATTTAATTTCCCCCCCCCCCCAATCTTATCCACCTTTCCTGCATCTTTCTCCTCTTTGCTTCCCCCCTCCCCTCCTGTCACACCTACAGTTCATCCTCTGATGTTAGTTTCCCTGCTGTTTGACCTTTCACGTCTTTTGTCCTCTCTGGAGACTACTATTAACACTCTTTCCCCTTGGTATCTGTGGCCATTAGCACCCAGTTTCCCTCATCTTTCATTCTCACTCCACAGTATAAATATTTCCTACTCTGTCTGTTAGCTTTGACAAAGAGTCATCGGACTCGAAACATTAGCTCTTTTCTCTCCCGACAGATGCTGCCAGACTTGCTGAGATTTTCCAGCATTTTCCCTTTCGTTTCTCGACACATCTTCTCTTCCGAGTAGCACTACAATCATATATGCTCAACCGATGCCAGTGTCTATTTCTTTACATTGTGTATCTGTTGTATGTCCTATGTTTTTTTCATGTGTGGAACGATCTGTTTGGACTGTACGCAGAACAGTACTTTTCACTGTTCCTCGGTACACGTGACAATAAATCAAATCCAATCCAATCCCAAGTCTAGTGTAGCCTGTTCTTTACTTGGCTACGCTGAGAATCTAACGTCCTGTTCCAAGAATCTGACCCTAAAACACTCCCATGGACTCCTCCTCTGGGCTACCTTTTTGCTGTACCTTTCTGACAGCCTCCCATTATTTATTCTTTGTACGATGCCCTACCACATGATTACTGTTAGGCGACCTGTACACCCACTCATTAAATGGCTTCCCGCCTTTAACATTTCTCATCAGTATCCTAACATCCTGGTTTCCTGAAGTCAGGTCATCCCTCTCGAGTATGCAAATACCTTCATGTCTTTTTTCAGCAACACTCAAAATTTACTTATTTATTTATGTGTGTACGAAACACCTTATGCACCATAAGTAAATTTGACTACAATGTTGTCGTGGCCACGATCGTCGGGTGAAGTAATGCTTACCTGCATAATGCTGAACCAACTGCTGCAACGTTTCAAACTGGGCTCGGGTTGTTATATAATACCCACCATTATCCAGTTTGCGGATCTTATAGTGTTTAACGTGGTCTCCTTTCGTGTCATCCCAGTCTCGTATTGACAAAGAAAAGGCACCTGTATGTAGCAAACGACATGGCGCCATTACTTGGCGCAGTGATGCACAGAATCACGTTCCACAATGTCTTTTATAATCACAATGACGGGCTGATCACCTAGAAAGGCCCCTCATGCAAGGTCAGTCTCTCTCCGATCCGGGGGAGGGGAGAAAATCCACAGGGGCTAAAGTTGCCATTTACCAGACTGTCTTCCAGCAACAGCTGATGACACCGATCTTGGTTTTATTCCTGAGCTCGTGTCTGGAGTTCCTGCCTTACACAAGCACGTGAGCGCATAATTTTTTTTCAATAAATTTAGATTACCCAGTTCTACCCATTTTTCCAAGGGGCAATTTATCATGGCCAACCCACCTACCCTGCACATCTTTGGGTTGTGGGGGCGAAACCCACCCAAACACGGAGAGAATGTGCAAACTCTACGGTGACCCAGAGCCGGGATCGAACCTGGGACCTCGGCGCCGTGAGCCAGCAATGCCAACCACTGCGCCACTGTGCTGCCCACGTGAGCGCATAATCGGTGCTACGTGAATTCTAGCTATGAATAGTAACGGGTTTACATGAACAACTTTTTAGTTGTTGCAAGCTCTGGTTGTTCAGTGCTCCGGGGATTCTAATCAGACCGCTCATTTCCTCGACAGCCCACTCACTGATAGGCGCCTGTGGTGGCGAATTAATCAGCCGAGGCAACTCGTAAAAGAGAACACCAGGGACGGTCTGCAGTCCCAGCAGTGGCCACTGCTCCCATTTGGCGCTGCTGGGGTTGGAAAGGCATTGGCTATTTGATTGCCCAGTAGTTTACGCAGATAATTGCCTGACAGCTGTAAGATCAGATCCTGGCCTTGGCGGGTCAGCGGAGGGCAGGCTCCCTCCAGTGACTTACAGGCCTAGGTGTAAAATTAACCCTTGGTGTGAGCACAGGTGACAGAGCTTTGGATGACATCAAGTCAATGGAAGGTGGAAAATTGGAGGCCAAGGGCTGTTTTTTCTCCTGAAGAGAGGGCCAATGAGGAATGGTTTGAAAGGGGAGCATCGGGCGGCACGGTGGCACAGTGGTTAGCACTGCTGCCTCGCAGCGCCGAGGACCCTGGTTCAATCCCGGCCCCGGGCCACTGTCCATGTGGAGTTTTCACATTCTCCCCGTGTTTGCCTGGGTCTCACCCCCACAACCCAAAGACTTGCAGACTGGGTGGATTGGCCACGCTAAAATGCTCCTTAATTGGAAAAAAAAAATGATTTGCAACTCCTAAATTTATTTAAAAAAAGAAAGGGGAGCGGAACGGTACCCAAGGGAAGAGAATCTTTCTTCATAAAAATTAAGATAGGAGTCAGGAAGGGAGGCTGGCTTGTCAGCAATGTAATCGGAATTGGGTTAATAGAGCAGGATGAGGTGGGTGCAGGCAGGATATAAGGGCAGATAAGACTGGAGCAAGAGAAACAGTGAGTTCCGGGCTAGGGCAGGCAGGTACCTTGCAGGAAGTTCAGTCCCGTGCATGAGGTAACGTTTAGGAAGTGGCAGAGGCAGCGATCTGATGTCAGTGGTTAAGAATACGGCCAGACTATGATTAAATTTAGAAGTTGCAGTCCCAGTGCAAGAGTTGAAGAAACAATGATTACTAAAAAAAGAATTCAGAATGTTGCACTGATTTGCAATTTTGGTGTGGCTAATGGGAGTGAGCGATCGTGTTCCTGACTGAGGGTTTGGGGCAAATGTTCACACCCAGCGTTACAGGAGAGGCAACTCAATGAAAAGGAGATAGAAAAGGCATATAAGAAAGGCACTATTAAGTGGACAGCACGGTGGCGCAGTGGTTAGCACTGCTGCCTCGCGGTGCTGAGGTCCCAGGTTCGATCCCGGCCCCAGGTCTCTGTCCGTGTAGAGTTTGCACATTCTCCCAGTGTCTGCGTGGGTCTCACCCCCACAATTCAAAAAGATGTGTAGGGTAGGTGGATTGGGCTCACTAAATTGCTACTTCATTGGAAAAAAAGAATTGGGTACTCTAAAATTAAAAAAAGAAAAAAGGCAATATTACAATAATCATTGTACTTCAATACGCAGGTGGACTGGGAAAATCAGTCTGATAGCAGGTCCCAAGAAAAGGAATTTGTGGAATGTCTACAGGATAGTTTTTTGGAGCAGCTTGTGACAGAGCCCACTTGGGCAGAAGCAATTCTGGATTTGGCGATGAGTGATGAGGCAGGCTTCAATAGGGAACTTAAGGTGAAGAAACCCTGAGGGAGCAGTGACCACAATACTCATTGGAATTTAGAAGAATGAGGGGGAATCTTATAGCAACATATAAAATTATGATGGGAATAGTTAAGATAGAAGCAGGGAGGTTGTTTCCACTGGTGGGTGAAACTAGAACTAGGGGGCATAATCTCAAAAAAAAAGGGGTGCAGATTTAGGACCGAGTTGAGGAGGGACTTCTTCACCAAATGGTTGAATATCGGTGCCTAGTGGAGCATTTGAGGCAACCTCGTTGAATGTTTTTAAGTCAAAGATAGATAGATTTTTGAACAGTAAAGGAATTAAGGGTTATGGTGAGCGGGCGGGTAAGTGGAGCTGAGTCCACAAAAAGATCAGCCATGATCTCATTGAACAGTGGAGCAGGCTCGAGGGGCCAGGTGGCATAATCCTGCTCCTAGTTCTTATGTTTTGTTCTTATAATAGAATTTACTCTGCAGTTTGAGAGGGAGAAGCTGGAATCAGATGTAATAGTATTACAATTAAATAAGGGTAATTACATGACGAGGGAGGAGCTGGCCAGAGTTGATTGGAGAAGGAGCCTAGCAGGGAAGACAGTGGAACAGCAATGGCAGGAGATTTTGCGGTTATTCGGGAGACACAACAGAAATTCACCCCATGAAGCAGGAAAAATGCTAAGGGGAGGACGAGGCATCCATGGCTGATGAAGGAAGTCAAGGACAGCATACAAGCAAAAGAAAAAGCGTACAAAGTGGCAAGAATTAGTGGGAAGCCAAAGGATTGGAAAGCCTTTAAAAGTGAGCAGAGGACAACTAAAAAAGCAATGGGGGGGGGGGGGGGGAGATGAAATATGAGTGCAAGCTAGCTAGTAATATAAAGGAAGATAGCAAGAGTTTTTTTTCCCCAACATATTAAAAAAGTAAGAGAGGCAAAAATAGACATTGGACACTGGAAAATGAGGCTGCAGAAGCAATAATAGCAAACAAAGAAATGGCAGAGGAACTGAATAGTTTGCATCAGACTTCACAGTGAAATGAAATGAAAATGAAATGAAAAAATGAAATCGCTTATTGTCACGAGTAGGCTTCAGTGAAGTTACTGTGAAAAGCCCCTAGTTGTCACATTCTGGCGCCTGTCCGGGGAGGCTGGTACGGGAATTGAATCCGTGCTGCTGGCCTGCTTGAATAGCCAGTGATTTAGCTCAGTGTGCTAAACCAGCCCCGAAGCTGAAAGACACCAGTGGGATACTAGAACTTCAGGAGAATCAGGGGGCAGGGGTGAGTGCCGTCACCATCACCAAGGAGAAGGTTCTGGGGAAACTGGAAGGTCTGAAGGTGGATAAATCACCTGGACCGGATGGACTACACCCCAGGGTTCTGAAAGTGATAGCTGAGGAGATTGTGGAGGCATTGGTGGTGATCTTTCAGGAATCACTGGAGGCAGGAAGGGTCCCAGAGGACTGGAGGCAGGAAGGGTCCCAGAGGACTGGAGGCAGGAAGGGTTCCAGAGGACTGGAGGCAGGAAGGGTTCCAGAGGACTGGAGGCAGGAAGGGTTCCAGAGGACTGGAAAGTGTCTAATGTAACAACACCGCTTAAGAAGGGAGGGAGGCAGAAGACGGGAAATTATAGGCCAGTTAGCCTGACTTCGGTCAATGGTAAGACTTGAGTCCGTTATTAATAATAATAATCGCTTATTGTCACGAGTAGGCTTCAATGAAGTTACTGTGAAAAGCCCCTAGTCGCCACATGCCGGTGCCTGTTCGGGGAGGCCGGCATGGGAATTGAACCCGCCCTGCTGGCATTGTTTTACATTACAAGCCAGCTGTTTAGCCCTGTCTGCTAAAGATGAGATTGCGGAGTATTTGAAAATGCATGATAAAATAGGACTGAGTCAGTGAGGCTTCATCAAGGGGAGGTCACTGAAAAGGTCAGTCTGCAGGAGAAGAAGCCCACTGAATGGTCTTCTCAATGTGGCATCCATGGATAAACATGCTGCAGTTCTCACTGCCACTGATGGTGGGGGTGCTGTTTATTTAAAGGTGAGATTGCGAAGCACTTGGAAGTGCATGGTAAAATAGGGCTGAGTCAGCATGGCTTCGCCAAAGGGAGGTCATGTCTGACAAATCTGTTAGAGTTCTTTCAGGAGGTAACAAGGAAGTTAGACAAAGTGGACGTGATTTATTTAGATTTCCAGAAGGCCATTGACAAAGTGCCACATAGGAGATTGTGAAATAAGTTAAGAGCCCATGGTGTTAAGGGTAAGATCCTGGCATGGATAGAGGATTGGCTGACTGGCAGAAGGCAGAGAGTGGGGATAAAGGGGTCTTTTTCAGGATGGCAGCCGGTGACTAGTGGAGTGCCTCAGGGGTCTGTGCTGGGACCACAACTTTTCACAATATACATTAATGATCTGGAGGAAGGAACTAAAGGCACTGTTGCTAAGTTTGCAGATGATACAAAGATCTGCAGAGGCACAGGTAGTATTGAGGAAGGAGGTGGGCTGCAGAAGGACTTGGACAGGCTAGGGGAGTGGGCAAAGAAGTGGCAGATGGAATACAATATGGAAAATTGTGAGGTTATGCACTTTGGAAGGAGAAATGGAGGCATAGACTATTTTCTAAATGGGAAAAGACTTAGGAAATCAGAAGACCAAAGGGACTTTGGAGTCCTTGTTCACGATTCTCTTAACGTTAACAGGTTCAGTCGACAGTTAGGAAAGCAAATGAAACGTTCACATTCATGTCAAGAGGGCTAGAATACAAGACCAGGGATGTATTTCTGAGGCTGTATAAGGCTCTGGTCAGACCCCATTTGGAATATTGTGAGCAGTTTTGGGCCTCGTATCTAGGGAAGGATGTGCTGGCCTTGGAAAGGGTCCAGAGGAGGTTCACAAGAATGATCCCTGGAATGAGGAACTAGCCATTGAGGATCAGTTGAGGACTCTGGGTCTGTACTCGTTGGACTTTAGAATGATGAGAGGGTAGCTTATTGAAACTTATTGGATACGGAGAGGCCTGGATAGAGTGGATGTAGAGGATGTTCCCACCAGGAGGAAAAACTAGAATCTGAGGGCACAGTCTCAGACTGAAGGGAGGACGATGCTTTAAAACAGAGATGAGGAGGAATTTCCTCAGCCAGAGGGTGGTGAATCTGTGGAACTCTTTGCCGCAGAAGGTTTTGGAGGCCAAATCACTGAGTGTCTTTAAGACAGAGATAGATAGGTTCTTGATTAATAAGGGGATCAGGGGTTATGGGGAGAGGTACAGGAGAATGGGGATGAGAAAAATATCAGCTATGATTGAATGGCGGAGCAGACTCGATGGGCCGAGTGGCCTAATTCTGTTCCTACGTCTTATGGTTTGATCAGGAGAGTAATGAGGCAGCTATGAAGAATGTTTTGTCGGCACATCATTCGCTATAGCCAGGTCCTACGCTTCATATTTTCCCCAGGTAGATCTGTCACAGCTAGGAAAATAAATATTTTTTTTTCTACCAATTAAATCATGGGAATATATATTATTTAAATAAAGGGAAGAGAATGATTTATGCAGCATTTCATGATTAGAACATAGAACATAGAACAGTACAGCACAGAACAGGCCCTTCGGCCCTCAATGTTGTGCCGAGCAATGATCACCCTACTCAAACCCACGTATCCACCCTATACCCGTAACCCAACAACCCCCCCTTAACCTTACTTTTTAGGACACTACGGGCAATTTAGCATGGCCAATCCACCTAACCCGCACATCTTTGGACTGTGGGAGGAAACCGGAGCACCCGGAGGAAACCCACGCACACACGGGGAGGACGTGCAGACTCCGCACAGACAGTGACCCAGCCGGGAATCGAACCTGGGACCCTGGAGCTGTGAAGCATTTATGCTAACCACCATGCTACCGTGCTGCCCCAGTTTGGAGAGGATTTTTTGCCTTTTGATTTGGGACCCCGGATTCAGGGTCCAGTAAGGGTGGCAACCCCACGGTGCGTGGGGAAAACAGTCACCCGGCGGTGATTTTCCTCAAAATGACCAGAAGGCGGGATTGCATCAAATGACAGGCCGACGGGAGGCCCTCCAGCATGGGAGGGATAAGATGAAAACTGCAGTTCAGCTTGGGGTGGAGGGGGCCAATAAATATTTAAAAATGGAATCAGTAGACGGGTCTCTGTGGTGGCATGGGCAGCACCCTGTCAAGGGGAGAAAATGCCTTACCTTTGGTCGTTTCACTTTCACGAATGAGAAAGGTTCCTCTTGGGTTGCACACAGACAGAAGTTGTCTCTCAGCCTCTTTGCGGCCAAGTTTACCAAAGTACCACCTGTTAACAGAGAAGATTTTATGATAAACGCTGTGAAACACTACAGATAAACATAAATATTCAGCCATTCAGATGAGCTTAATAAAAGATTCAGGACACTCCCAGACTCCTCTCTGTTCCACCTTTAAAACCCGCTGGTGAGGTGACTGGCCCCCAAGTTGCCTGTCCTTAGCGGGCTTCCCTGCTGTATTATCCTCCCAAGTAAGGATTTTGTTCACAACAGGTCAGAACAAACAGGGGCAGGCGGCTTCCCGGGAGATCGAGCAGATTGGAGACTCGGGCGGCAGCTTGGCTTCTGTCCTGAAGGAAGTCAAGGTGTGGTGTTCAAGATTTTTAACGTGGATCTCTTTTCCGGGGAGTGGATCGGACATGTCAGGTAAGGCCTCTGGCCTGGATGGGTTTCCCGTCGAATTTTACAAGAAGTTTGCGGGCCAGTTGGCGCCATTGATAGTAGATATGTTCAATGATTCTTTGGCTCAGGGTTCATTGCCCAATGCACTTTCGCTCATCTTGAAAAAATGATGGGGACCCGATGGAATGGTAATGATAACATGGGCTTTGGTAATGACTTTGCTCCCGTTCTCCCCAGTGAGGCATTGCTCGAACACGGCGGTGATCTCTACTTTAAGTTTATGGAAATAGTTTAGGCAACATTACAAGCTGAGCGCCGTGTCATTGTTGGCCCCTATCTACAGCAATCATTTGTTTGTGCCGTTGGGTCTGGACACAATGTTTAAGTCGTGGGAAGAAAAGGGCCTCGAGTATTTTGGAGATCTGTTCTTGGACGGACGGTTTGCCAGTTTGGAGGAGCTTTCGGTGAAATTGCAACCGACAGGGGCACACTTGTTCCACTATTTCCATTCCGCAATTTTATCCAGAAGGCTTGCCCTACATTTCCCTTGATGCCACAACCTTCCTTGTTGGGGAAGTGTGTGGGTGGGGGAGGTGGGGAGGGGAGCATTTCAAATATTTACGGGCAGATTATGTCAATGCAAACAGTATTATAGAACATAGAGTGCAGAAGGAGGCTATTCGGCCCATCGAGTCTGCACCGACCCATTTAAGCCCTCGCTTCCAACCTATCCTAACCTTTTTTGGTCACTACGGGCAATTTAGCTTGGCCAATCCACCTAACCTGCACGTCATTGGACTGTGGGAGGAAACCGGAACACCCGGAGGAAACTCATGCAGCCACGGGGAGAACATGCAGACTCCGCACAGACAGTGACCCAGCAGGGAATCGAATCTGGGACCCTGGCGCTGTGAAGCCACAGTGCTATCCACTTGTGCTACCATGCTGCCCTCATTGGACTGGGTGAGAGTGCAGTGGAAGGGCGAATCTGGAACCTATTTGGATGAGGACATCCGTAGGGCGAACTCCACTTCTTCCTGCACGCAGATCAGCCTGATTCAGCTCAGGGTGGTACATAGGGCTATCCTAACAAAGGCCAGGAAGAATGGGTTCTTCGCAGGAGTGGAGGACAAGTGTGAGCGGTGCTCTCATGGGCCCGCAAACCATACCCAAATGTTCTGGCCGTGTTCAAGGACGGTAAGCTTTTGGCTCTCCTTCCTTTGCACCATGTCAGCGATTCTTAACATTGATCTGGTGCCTTGCCCGCTGGTGGCCATTTTAAGGGTGGTGGGCTGCCGGGGCTGCAGACCAGGGTGAAGGCGGACGTTCGTGCCTTTGCCTTGCTGATAGCCTGACGGAGAGTTCAGCTGGGATGGAGATCTTCTGCTCCGTCATGTGCCTCGGCCTGGTTGAGTGAGTACAACAATTGGATCTCTTCTGTGGCCAAGCACTCAGATTAGCCTCAAAGCCTGTTGGAAGAGGGCAGCATCATGCCTGACTATCCCAACTGCTCCCCCAGTGTCAGTGTCCATCTGACCAGTGATCCACAGGAAGGAAGGCCGAAAGGCATCAAGGAGACTCGTGAGAACCCAGATGTCAGTGTGCAGGCCCAACAGGTGAAAAAAGTGTCTTCAATGCAGTAAAACCTCCCAACAGGCTTCACAGGCGAGTCATGAAATAGCATTTCACATCGAACCACATAACGGAAATGTTCGGACCATTGAAGAGGTAAAAAATTTGAAGAGATTTAGAGAAGGGAGAATCTTTGGGAGGTGTTGTAATATGTCATTAAGGTATAGCATTTCAGCTGGCAAGGTCTGCCAGCAATGCCAGGAAGGAGATTTTTGAACATTTTTTATTTCTTTGTTAGATGTACAAAGCCAATGCACAGAGCAGACAGGGCAAGCGCTTAATCCACCGCCTTGCTTGCTCCAAAAACCAATTCAAATTGAATTGAATTTACGGTCACCACAAAAGAGACATCCTGGGCGGGATTCCCCCTTGCCCGATGCGGAAATCGGGAACGATGATCGGGAGGAGAATAGCTCCCGTGTCAAAATCGTGGCAGGCGCCATTTTGACGTTGAGTCGCGATGCTCACCCCTCTCCAAATCGGCAGCACCGCGCATATTTGTGACCGCGTTCGCATCTCGTTATCAGGCCCACCCGCAACTCTCCGCCTCCACTGGGCCAAGTTCCTGGCGGCGGGGTCCACGTGTGGCCTGTATAGTCATGAACCTGGCGTGGAGGCTGCGGAGAGAGAGAGAGAGACGGAGCACGGACAGTGTCTAGAACCGCCATACTTCGTCGACAGTCGTGCCACTGGCCGGGGGGGATTTCTGCCAGGGCTGGAGGTGGCCAGGAAGTGGGCAATGGGGTCGAGGCGGACAGGTACGCAGCTAGCACAACTGGCACCACCTTTTTGGGCACGATCGGTGCGAGTTTGCGGGGTGTATAGCGCACGCGTAGCTGCAGCTTGTGAGCTCTATGCGTGTCCATCAAGACCTGGCAATTCCCCCACCGTTTTTCACGTGTTTTGGGGGTTGTAGCCCCCCCCCCCAAATCGGTGGCGGAATCGGTGCGGGTGTGGTGCCGAGTTTTCCATCGTGGAACTTCACGGGTCCTCTGTTGGCGTCAGCACGTAGGCTCAGGAACGGAGAATCCAGCCCACTAGATCCAAGCTGACGAGAACAGGCATCACAACTAATCTCAATGCTTGATCCGAGCCAAAAGGCCGAGAACCAGGAAGGAGATTGGAGAGCACCAGAAACAGGCTGTGCTGGAATGTCTTTGTCTGGGCCTAACTGAGAGAAAACCAGGGTTCAAGGGAGATATGATCCCAGAGCAGGTAGGCCCGAGGCCTCTGCATTTTAATTGCTGCTGCTGACTTTAGAATATTGCCAGGACAATCTGGTCTTAAAACAGTGCATGGTAATTTGTTGTTACTTGGCTGTGTGGCTGATATTCAATGTTTTCTGGGGGATTAATCCTCGATGAATCATCCACTCACCCGATTAAGCAAATTAAACAACACAAGAAAGTAACAACATATTGAATTATCATATAACTGAATTAGCAGTGAATTTAAGAACTGCAGAACGCCTGGAATCGATTTTCTTACACAAAACAGAGAGATGGAAGAGAGAACAATCTGTCCACAAGATGGCTCCATGCACCAAGGTGGGAATGTTAGCTCTGGAACACATCCATGCCTCAAACCTCGTTGTGATGCAGGCCCCGAACATGTGTACTTTTGGATAGATTCACAGCTGTGTTCCAAAAGGCTGTGAATTATACAAGAAAGCAGTAGGGAGGGGGGATATTTTGAATGCAGGGAAACTATCTCTGTTCAGTTGTGGAACTTCAAAAACCCACAAGGGAAGCATGCCGGCTATCGGGAAAACAGCCCGGGACATCGAACGAGTATCATTCTCAATTCAGCGGAATGCACAGGACAAATCTGATGAGAGTTTTCCCAATTGCAAGCCACGAAGGGGACGCCGATTTTCCGAAGTCCCCAGGATTGTTGTGCATTGCCCTCTCCCTCTGTACATAGCTGGTCTTCAAAGAGATTTGCAAGGATTTCCTTCTCCAACAGTGGAGCTGCTCTGCTATCCATGATTATGGGAGCACAGGCTTGGAGGGCCGAAGGGTCTGTTCCTGTGCTGGACTTTCCTTTGTTCTTTATTGTAGTGAAAAGTCTCTATTAAAGGAATAGGCTGATTTAAGACAGATGAGAAGAAATTTCTTCTCTCAAGTGAATCTCTGGAACTCTCTTCCTCAAAAGGCAGTGGAAGCAGAATCTTTGAATGTTTTTAAGGCCGATAGATTCTTGATTAATAAGGGAGTGAAAGGTTATCGGGGGCAGACAGAAATGTAGGGCTGAGGTTATAGTCAGATCAGCTGTGAGCTTATTGAACGGCGGAACAGGTTCGGGCAGCCTGCTCCTTAGACAGCGTAAGAGAGAGCGCGCGAGAGAGAGAGCTCGCGCGAGAGAGAGCGCGCGAGAGAGAGCACGGAGAGCGTGAAGAGTGCAAGAGAGAGAGCGTGACAGCACGAAGAATGCGAGAGTGTGTGAAGAGTGCGAGAGAGAGATCACGAAGAGTGCGAGAGGGTGCAGAGCGTAAGCGAGAGTGCGAGAGAGAGCACGAAGCTTGTGAGAGAGCAAGAAAGAGCGCGAAGAGTGTGAGAGAGAACGCGAGAGTGAGAGAGAGTGCGAGAGAGAGAGGGAGCGAGAGAGGGAGCGAGAGAAAGAGCGAGCGCAGAGAGGGAGAGAGAGACCGAGAGAGAGAGAGTGCAAGAGAGAGAGAGAGAGCGCGCACAGAGTGCGAGAGAGAGAGTGCGAGAGAGAGAGAGCGAGAGTGCGCACAGAGTGCGAGAGAGAGAGAGAGCGAGAGGGAGCGAGAGAGAGAGATCGAGCGTGAGAGAGAGCGAGAGGTAGCGAGAGAGAGAGCGCAGAGAGAGAGAGCGCGCGAGAGAGAGAGAGAGAGAGAGAGCGCGAGAGAGAGAGCGCGAGAGAGAGCGCGCGAGAGAGAGCGCGCGAGAGAGAACGTGAGAGCCAGAGCGCAAAAGAGAGAGAGCGCGAGAGGGAGCGAAGCGCGAGAGAGCGCGAGAGAAAGAGTGCGAGAGAGAGAGCAGAGAGAGCGCAGAGAGAGCGCAGAGAAAGAGAGCGCAGAGAGAGAGAGCGCAGAGAGAGAGAGCGCAGAGAGAGAGCGCAGAGAGATCGCAGAGAGAGAGCGCAGAGAGAGCTCAGAGAGAGAGAGCGAGAGCATGAGCGAGAGTGCGAGGGAGAGAGCGAGAGCGGGAGCGCGAGAGAGAGAGAGAACGAGAGTGCGAGAGAGAGAGCGAGAGAGCGCGAGAGGGAGCGAGAGAGAGAGGGCAGAGAGAGAGAGCACGAGAGAGAGAGAGAGCACGAGAGAGAGAGAGCGCAAGAGAGAGAGCGCGAGAGCCAGAGCGCAAGATAGAGAGCGCGAGAGGGAGCGAGAGCGCGAGAGAGAGAGAGCGAGCGCGAGAGAGAGAGAGAGCGCGAGAGAGAGAGAGAGAGCGAGAGAGAGAGAGAGAGCGCGAGAGAGTGCGAGAGAGAGAGTGCGAAAGAGAGAGTGCGAGACCGAGAGAGAGAGAGCAGAGAGAGAGAGCAGAGGGAGAGAGCAGAGGGAGAGAGCAGAGGGAGAGAGAGAGAGAGAGAGCGCAGAGAGAGAGAGCGAGAGTGCGAGCGAGAGAGAGAGCGAGAGCGCGCGAGAGAGAGAGAGCGCGAGAGAGAGAGAGAGCGTGAGAGAGAGAGACCGGAGTGAGAGAGTGCGCAGAGAGAGAGAGAGAGAGCGAGCGAGAAGTGTGAGAGAGAGAGTGAGATTGAGAGAGAGAGAGAGAGAGAGAAAGAGTGAGAGAGAGCAGCACGGGCAGCACGGTAGCATTGTGGATAGCACAAATGCTTCACAGCTCCAGGGTCCCAGGTTCGATTCCGGCTTGGGTCACTGTCTGTGCGGAGTCTGCACATCCTCGCCTTGTGTGCGTGGGTTTCTTCCGGGTGCTCCGGTTTCCTCCCACAGTCCAAAGATGTGCAGGTTAGGTGGATTGGCCATGATAAATTGCCCTTAGTGTCCAAAGTTGCCTTTGGTGTTGGATGGGGTTACTGGGTTATGGGGATAGGGTGAAGGTGTTGACCTTGGATAGGGTGCTCTTTCCAAGAGCGGGTGTAGCCTCAATGGGCCGAATGGCCTCCTTCTGCACTGTAAATTGTGTGTGTGTGAGAGAGCGAGAGAGAGAGAGTGAGAGCGAGAGAGAGCGCGAAGAGTGTGAGAGAATGAGACTGAGATTGAGAGTGCGAGAGAGAGAGTGCGAGAGAGAGAGAGAGTGAGAGAGAGAGAGTGCGAGAGAGAGAGGGAGTGCGAGAGAGAGAGGGAGTGCGAGAGAGAGGGAGTGCGAGAGAGAGAGAGTGCGAGAGAGAGAGAGTGCAAGAGAAATAGATAGAGAAAGAGAGAGAGAGCGAGAGACAGCGAGAGCACTCCAAGTGGATAACAAAAGGAACAGAGAGCCTAATTAGTGACCGTTAGTGTGTGGACGATGTTGGTATGATTCCGAACGAATAATTTGAATGTTTTCACAAAACAGAGGTTGTCCCCCCTCAGCACCTACCCTCCACCCTCTCATGGTGGCCCCACCCCTGTGGAAGGACCCTAACCCCCAGACAAGAGTCCCCCACCATCCGCCGAGCACGGGGACAGCAAGCCCAGTGCTCCCGGGCTCTTTGCCTGTGAGTAAAGATGGCTACTCACCTCCTCAGCTCCCCACAGAAGCCCTTCCACCAGGTTCACCTTTATCAACAGGAGTACTAATCGGTGCCAGCGTGGCCACTTGCTGAGGGGCCTCTGAATGACAGGGGGCCATTGGATATGGGGTCACTCCCATTAATTGTATGGAAACGGGGCTGAAGTGGTGAGAATTGCTTTCTCCCCACGCTACGGCGAGATCCTGATTTTGCCTAGGGGAGTGGGCCGGTTGCATCGTAAACTGTTTGGCGCCTGGCGTGGATCTCATTTTTGGCCTCGTCCGCTATTCATCGGCCTCGTTACACTTGAGAGAGAGAGCACAATGGGGCCGGACAATCGCACCCATTCTCAGCAGAGACTTCAGACTGGGACCGTTTCCACGTTAAACATTCATGCTTTCCAAACCTGATGCACAGCAATAGCAGCGTGGACCAGCTACAAGGTGCACTGCAAGGACTCAGCAAGGTTCCTTCCACAACACCTTCCAAACCCACGACCTCTGCCATCTGGGACAAGGGCAGCAGACACATGGGAACACCACCAGCCGCAAATTCCCCTCCAAGCCACTCAGCACCCCGACTTGGGAAATATATTCCTGTTCCTTCACTGTCGCTGAGTCAAAGTCCTGGAATTCCCTCCCTAACAGCACTGTGGGTGTACCTACACCAAATGGATTGCAGCGGTTCAAGGCGGCAGCTCGCCACCACCTTCTCAGGGGGCAATTAAGGATGGGCAATAAATGCTGCCCTGGTCATTGACGCCCACATCCTGTGAATGAAAATAAACTATTTCCAGTGGGCAGAGACGTCCAGATTAAATTTCATTGAAGGTTTTGAAAACGATGAGTGGTGCTGAGTGAATAGGGAAGGATTATCTCCTCTCAGACAGTTAGTGACTAGGGGGATGGCTCATTTATTTAAGACTGTCACAAAGGGTGCTACGTCAGGAAAAATGTATTTCTGCAACGTTTGTATAGCATGGATACATTGCCATACAATGGCCTGCATTGTTACAGGGCTTCAGTTGAACACTTACATTGACCATAAGATATGGGAACAGAATTGGGCCATTTGGCCCATCGGGTCTGCTCCGCCATTCGATCATGGCTCATACAGGACCACATCAGGGCGTACAGGAACAGCTGACCGCTAGCTTGGTCAGAGGGAGGTTCAAGGAGAGCTTTACAAGAAGGAGGCATTTCAGGAATGGTAGCAGCAGAGACCATGCACCCTACAGGGGAAAACTGGATAGATATTTGAAGCAGAGGAAGATGCAGGGCTGTCGGGAGCCAACGGGATCTTCGATAAAATTGATGGCTCCAACACAGAGCTAGCTGGGAGAGGCATGATGGGCTGAATGGACTCACTTTGCATTCTAAACAGCTATGGTTTGAACAAAGTTCTTCCTGACATCTGCCTCAGCACAACAGCCTAACAGAGAGGGAGCTCAAGTCTAGCACCTTTCAGTCAGCCATATAATTGCTTTCTTCAAAAAAAAAAATTTGAGAGTTTATTATTTTCTTCGTAAGATCAAGTAACTGTGAACAAAAAAGGGGCAGAGTTTCTGCTTCGATAATAAACACCGGGTGGGATTCTCCGATCTCGTCTATGGCTATCATAGATTATCATAGAATTTACAGTGCAGAAGGAGGCCATTCGGCCCATCGAGTTTGCACCAGCTCTTGGAAAGAGCACCCTACCCAAGGTCAACACCTCCACCCCATCCCCATAACCCAGTAACCCCACCCAACACTAAGGGCAATTTTGGACACCAAGGGCAATTTATCATGGCCAATCCACCCAACCTGTATATCTTTGGACTGTGGGAGGAAACCGGAGCACCCGGAGGAAACCCACGCAGACACGGGGAGGATGTGCAGACTCCGCAGTGACCCAAGCCGGGAATCGAACCTGGGACCCTGGAGCTGTGAAGCAATTGTATTATCCATCATGACTGACCCACTCTAAGCGAGAATGGAAAATTTGGCACTCCAGCAGAACCTCAGTCGCCAATGAGGCGACCGTTAGTACAAACTCTGCCATGAACCAGCATAATTGGAATATCGAAAACTTCATTTCAGTGTAAGGTTCAAGTGGAAGGTGGTTACTTGGTAAAATCTGATCAATACAGCCAATCAAAAAACAATTGATAAAACTAGTTAGCGTGCGTTACAGTGCAGAGTTCCTTGCCAAATTAAAAATCATTCAAAATCTTTCTAAATGTACCGAGACGTGCCCTTGCTTCTTTTCAAAGGGCGAATAAAAAACAAGGGGAATTGGTGGAATCTCTCGGTGGAAATTCATTTTCCCTGAACTTGTGGCCACCTTTATGGGGATGGTATGCCTCCGATACAATGCTTATCACAGATTGTGAAAGCACCAGCCGTTTTGAACGCAATTTATAATTCCACAATTATTTTAAAAATAAATTTAGAGTACCTAATTCTTCTTTTTCCAGTTAAGGAGCAATTTAGTGTGTTCAATCCACCTTCCCTGCACATCGTATTGGGTTGTGGGGGCGAGACCCACGCAGGCAAGGGGAGAATGTGCAAACTCCACACGGACAGTGACCCGGGACCGTGATCAAACCCGAGTCCTCGGCGCCGTGAGGCAGCAGTGCTAACCACTGTTCAGCAATGCCGCCCTATGCTGTGGTTTAGCAGTGGGCTAAATAGCTGGGTTACAATGCAGAACAAGGCCAGCAGCGCAGGTTCAATTCCCGTGGGCAGCACGGTAGCATTGTGGATAGCACAATGGCTTCACAGCTCCCGGGTCCCAGGTTTGATTCCGGCTTGGGCCACTGTCTGTGCGAAGTCTGCACATCCTCCCCGTGTGTGCGTGGGTTTCCTCCGGGTGCTCCGGTTTCCTCCCACAGTCCAAAGATGTGCAGTTTAGGTGGATTGGCCATGATAAATTGCCCTTAGTGTCCAAAATTGCCCTTAGTGTTGGGTGGGGCTACTGGGTTATTGGGATAGGGTGGAGGTGTTGACCTTGGGTAGGGTGCTCTTTCCAAGAGCCGGTGCAGACTCGATGGGCCGAATGGCCTCCTTCTGCACTGTAAATTCTATGAACCAGCCTCCCCGAACAGGCGCCGGAATGTGGCGACTCTGGGCTTTTCACAGTAACTTCATTGAAGTCTACTTGTGACAATAAGCTATTATTATTATTATTATTATTATTAACAAACAGCAGGACAAAAGATGGAGGCCTAGGTAGCTGGGACCTCCGGGTTGCCATGGCAACAGCAGAACCCTTGCGATTCAGGATGCGGGGATTGAAGTCAGCCACTTTAAAGTGCAGCCATAACGTCTTGCCAATATGTTCCGCAGAAGGCAGGCTGCGATTAAAATTTAGGCTGGAGGTCACGTCTCCTGATCTCTTATTTCTCGAATCCGCAAGGTTTATAGGTGACTTGGGGAACGTGTAACGTTACTTCTGCAGACATGGACAAAGGGGAGACATACCAGGGAAAACAAAAATTGCTTCGCAGTGATGAATTGGAAACCAACGATAATGATGCAGCAATTTAAACTGAATTAATAATCTTCAGTCCACTTGGGTTTTAGTTAACATTTATCACAGTTACCAAAGGCGGCTCAGGTTAATGGAGGTGGGAAAGTCTGCCCATGGCCATCATATTTTACAGAGAGCGAGAATGAAGGAAGAGCTTCATTAAGGCCATACCTCAAGATTTATTTGCAAAGCTCAGCCCATCTTATGCTGAAACACAAATGCCCATCGCACTCTTCCTCACTAAACTATGCAAGTAAAGTCGCCATGGTACCAGATGACCATAGACTGCTTTCCCCTTTGAGGGAGAGAGCTGACCGGTGCTGTTTTTTAAAATTAAATTTAGAGTACCCAAATAATTTTTTCTAATTAAGGGGCAATTTATCGTGACCAATCCACCTACCCTGCACAGCTTTGGGTTGTGGGGGCGTAACCCACACAGACACGGGGAGAATGGGCAAACTCCACACAGACAGTGACCAAGAGCCTGTATCGAACCTGTGACTTTGGCGCTGTGAGGCCGAAGTGATAACCACTGTGCCATCATGCTGCTCTGACTGGCGGTGATTTAACCTGAGGATCACCACACCTCAGGCCAGGGGCGAGATTAAGAAGGCCGGGGCCTTCATGAATAACCTCAGCCGGTACAGGGATTGAACCTGCGCTGCCGACCTCATTCTGCATCACGGAATCAGCAGTCTAATGCACTGAGCTAAACCGGCCCCTGAACTACACTGGCTTCCACTCCATCAATGCCACCACCCTTTGTGTATACTCATTTTACAACCTATTGAACAATTGTGAAGTTTGAATTAATACTGCTTGGTTTGGCAGGTAGTTTAAAGTAAGAAAACAGTGGGTGAGATTTACCCACTACCCCGCCGTGAGATTTTCGGAAGGGGAGGCGTCCCAACAGAAGGATCTACCAGTCCTGCCATTGTCAACTGGAATTTCCATTGACAGCAACCCTCATCGCCAGCAAATCCGTGCGCCGGCGTAAGACCGGATTTCTCTCCGGCGTGACCAGCTGCCCATCAATTTAAATTCCCTACTTTGTTGGCTGGCAGGGCAGACTCGATGGGCCAAATGGCCTACATCTGCTCCCGAGCCTTATGGTCTGAAGAGACGATTACAAAGAATTGCAAATGAACAATAACATCAAGAGGTTGTTTTGCACAGTGTTATTTGTCCCTTTTAAATTGTTCTTATTTAAATCGAGCATTCACAGCCCGTCACTCGTGGCTGCAGGAAACTCTTTCACCTGAATAAATGCACATGTTGCATTAATCAGGAGAGACACGGCCAGTGATTCTGTAGTGCTCCATCTTCAGCCATGTGTGTCGACTCACTTTCTCTTCAATGTCAGGTTCAGTCACCCTTTGGTGAACCAGTCCCTCCCAAAAATGGATCAAAGCTTTCACTGTTTCAATTCAAAGGACGCTCTCAAAGAGTACGGGGCAAGACAAAAACGCTGTCAGAGATGATCATAACCCTCTACAAGGGGGAAGTTCTGCCCTTATTTACCATGGTAAGTTAAAGGCACTTTTAAACAGACGCTCATTTAATCCGAATTCCAGGATACTCTAGTTTGTAAATTAGCATTCCCTCGCCCACTGTGTCTCTGCTACTAAAGGCACCGCCTCACCCTGCCAGGAAAAACTGCAATGCTTAAATCTTAAAAGGCAAAACCTTCCTCTCGACATTAAGGGGCAATGCTTGCAGCAAATACAGTATTAACTTACTGACATCCGAAGTCAGCCCGTATTCTAAACTCAGCAGGATTGGGAGTGTGCTTTACGATGGTACCGAATTTCAGAGTACAGACAACATTGTGTCAAAGCTCGGCCATTATCCCCTCTGCAGGTCATGGGACACGTTGCACAAGGGATGCCTTGTCTGAATGTGCTGCCAACAAGTTAGCCACTTAAGAGGCGGAAACTCCCAGGAGACAAGGACAAGTGTTATTCAGAGATACACCATCACAGGAGTGTGTAGTCAGTGATGCAGACGCAAATCAACTGTTCTGCCTGTCATGGGACCTTCATGGGGCTAAACGAGAGGCTCTTGGAGCTGAATCGGGCTGTTAAATGTGCAGACAGATGGCAAAGTGCTAACAGCTAACGTTCACTGCCGAATGTTAAATGTTTAAATAAAAACATAGGCATGAGGCAGAGCTGCGACACTCTCAGACGATGGATTTGACGTTACGAGATCTGTGGGCACAAGTGCACAAAGTCACGGCAGCAGCTGCTGCTAATATTGGCTGGGATTTCCTGGCCGTTCCCGTTGACGGGATCTTACCGCCTCACCGATGGCGCATCCTGCCACAGATTTCCATGCGGTGAAGGGTACGGTCAACGGGAAATCCCATTGACAACAGCCGGACCAGAAGATCCCTCAGCCGGCCACTGGCGAGCCGGCATCCAACGTTGCAGAACACGGTGCGGAGGGAGAAGAATATCCGGCCCCTTAGTTTCTTACCAGCTATTGAAGGGCCTGGAGTTACCGGGTTCAGAGTTTAGGGACGTCCCCCCCATCATTCAGGACACCATTGTGTGAGATTACTGACACAACGTGGGCAGGGATCAGGGATCAGGGACCCTGCCTAACAAATCGCTCCCAAGGGTCTGAAGTAGATCAATAAATCAAGTCACTCCATTCAATTCAGACATCCCGCGTAGTTGGTATCAAAGGAATGAGGCTTTAAACCAAGGCCCCAACCACACTCGGGTGGAAGGAACATAGGACATACAGTGCAGAAGGAGGCCATTTGGCCCATCGAGTCTGCACCGACCCACTTAAGCCCACACTTCCACCCTATCCCCGTCAGGAGAATGGCACTACTTAGAAAGCAAACACCGGCAAGGGCAATTAGGGATGGGTAACAAATGCTAGCCTCACCAGCAGTAGCCACAAGCCCACAAACCTGGTCAATGTTTATTTCTTGGCCAACATCACTAAAACAGGAGGTGAAAGTTTAGAAATACTGTAACTCTGGAGTCTCTATTTTCCACCTGACTGTTTTTTTCCCAGAATGAAACTTGTTCACTAGTGTTTAGTGCTTAGAAACTTGTAAAACAGTGCCCAGCTTGTATCACATCTATCGAGAGTGGTACAAGTAAAAGTCAGATCACACGCTGGAACAAGGTAGACATGAAATACAACAGCAAGGGCTTGCTGTTTGTTCCTGAGTCTTGGATATAGATTCAGTTATCACTGAATCAAAGAATCGTGCAGCTGGTCATTTGCCCCATCGAGTCTGCACTCGATCACTGAAAGAACTTCCTATCTAGTCCCACACGCCTGCCTGATTCCCGCACCCGTACACATTGCTTTCTAAGTAGCAATCCAATTGTTTTATGAACACCTCAATCAAACCTGTCTCCACCACCTTCCTTTCTCCCAACCTCTCAAATCTATCCTCATAGCTACAGTTACTTATCCCTGAAACCATCCTTGTGAATCTCTCCTCTCCTCTCTCCAGTCCGGTGAATCTCCCCTGTGCTCTCTCCAGTCCGGTGAATCTCCCCTGTACTCTCTCCAGTCCGGTGAATCTCCCCTGTGCTCTCTCCAGTCCGGTGAATCTCTCCTGTGCTCTCTCCAGTCCGGTGAATCTCCCCTGTGCTCTCTCCAGTCCGGTGAATCTCCCCTGTGCTCTCTCCAGTCCGGTGAATCTCTCCTGTGCTCTCTCCAGTCCGGTGAATCTCCCCTGTGCTCTCTCCAGTCCGGTGAATCTCTCCTGTGCTCTCTCCAGTCCGGTGAATCTCTCCTGTGCTCTCTCCAGTCCGGTGAATCTCCCCTGTGCTCTCTCCAGTCCGGTGAATCTCCCCCGTACTCTCTCCAGTCCGGTGAATCTCCCCGGTGCTGGCTCCGGTCCGGTGAATCTCCCCTGTGCTCTCTCCAGTCCGGTGAATCTCTCCTGTGCTCTCTCCAGTCCGGTGAATCTCCCCTGTGCTCTCTCCAGTCCGGTGAATCTCTCCTGTACTCTCTCCAGTCCGGTGAATCTCTCCTGTGCTCTCTCCAGTCCGGTGAATCTCCCCTGTGCTCTCTCCAGTCCGGTGAATCTCTCCTGTGCTCTCTCCAGTCCAGTGAATCTCCCCTGTGCTCTCTCCAGTCCGGTGAATCTCCCCTGTGCTCTCTCCAATCCGGTGAATCTCCCCTGTGCTCTCTCCAATCCGGTGAATCTCCCCTGTGCTCTCTCCAGTCTGGTGAATCTCTCCTGTGCTCTCTCCAGTCCGGTGAATCTCCCCTGAGCTCTCTCCAGTCCGGTGAATCTCTCCTGTGCTCTCTCCGGACCGGTGAATCTCCCCTGTGCTCTCTCCGGTCCGGTGAATCTACCCTGTGCTCTCTCCGGTCCGGTGAATCTCCCCTGTGCTCTCTCCGGTCCGGTGAATCTCCTCTGTGCTGGCTCGGGCCCGGTGAATCTCCTCTGTGCTGGCTTCGGCCCGGTGAATCTCCCCGGTGCTGGCTCCGGCCCGGTGAATCTCCCCGGTGCTGGCTCCGGTGAATCTCCCCGGTGCTGGCTCCGGCCCGGTGATTCTCCCCGGTGCTGGCTCCGGTCCGGTGAATCTCCCCGGTGCTGGCTCCAGTCCGGTGAATCTCCCCGGTCCTGGCTCCGGTCCGGTGAATCTCCCCGGTGCTCTCTCCAGTCCGGTGAATCTCCCCGGTGCTGGCTCCAGTCCGGTGAATCTCCCCTGTGCTCTCTCCAGTCCGGTGAATCTCTCCTGTGCTCTCTCCGGTCCGGTGAATCTCCCCTGTGCTCTCTCCGGTCCGGTGAATCTCCCCTGTGCTCTCTCCGGTCCGGTGAATCTCCTCTGTGCTGGCTTCGGCCCGGTGAATCTCCCCGGTGCTCTCTCCGGTCCGGTGAATCTCCCCTGTGCTCTCTCCGGTCCGGTGAATCTCCTCTGTGCTGGCTCCGGCCCGGTGAATCTCCCCGGTGCTCTCTCCAGTCCGGTGAATCTCCCCGGTGCTGGCTCCAGTCCGGTGAATCTCCCCGGTGCTGGCTCCGGTGAATCTCCCCGGTGCTGGCTCCGGTGAATCTTCCCGGTGCTGGCTCCGGCCCGGTGAATCTCCCCGGTGCTGGCTCCGGCCCGGTGAATCTCCCCGGTGCTGGCTCCGGTCCGGTGAATCTCCCCGGTGCTGGCTCCGGTCCGGTGAATCTCCCCGGTGCTGGCTCCGGCCCGGTGAATCTCCCCGGTGCTGGCTCCGGTGAATCTCCCCGGTGCTGGCTCCGGCCTGGTGAATCTCCCCGGTGCTGGCTCCGGTGAATCTCCCCGGTGCTGGCTCCGGTCCGGTGAATCTCCCCGGTGCTGGCTCCGGCCTGGTGAATCTCCCCGGTGCTGGCTCCGGCCCGGTGAATCTCCCCGGTGCTGGCTCCGGTCCGGTGAATCTCCCCGGTGCTGGCTCCGGTCCGGTGAATCTCCCCGGTGCTGGCTCCGGCCCGGTGAATCTCCCCGGTGCTGGCTCCGGCCCGGTGAATCTCCCCGGTGCTGGCTCCGGCCCGGTGAATCTCCCCGGTGCTGGCTCCGGCCCGGTGAATCTCCCCGGTGCTGGCTCCGGTCCGGTGAATCTCCCCGGTGCTGGCTCCAGTCCGGTGAATCTCCCCGGTGCTGGCTTCGGCCCGGTGAATCTCCCCGGTGCTGGCTCCAGTCCGGTGAATCTCCCCGGTGCTGGCTCCAGTCCGGTGAATCTCCCCGGTGCTGTCTCCGGCCTGGTGAATCTCCCCGGTGCTCTCTCCGGTCCGGTGAATCTCCCCGGTGCTGGCTCCAGTCCGGTGAATCTCCCCGGTGCTGGCTCCGGTCCGGTGAATCTCCCCGGTGCTGGCTCCGGTCCGGTGAATCTCCCCGGTGCTGGCTCCGGTGAATCTCCCCGGTGCTGGCTCCGGTGAATCTTCCCGGTGCTGGCTCCGGCCCGGTGATTCTCCCCGGTGCTGGCTCCGGTCCGGTGAATCTCCCCGGTGCTGGCTCCAGTCCGGTGAATCTCCCCGGTGCTGGCTCCGGTCCGGTGAATCTCCCCGGTGCTGGCTCCGGTGAATCTCCCCGGTGCTGGCTCCGGTGAATCTTCCCGGTGCTGGCTCCGGCCCGGTGAATCTCCCCGGTGCTGGCTCCGGCCCGGTGAATCTCCCCGGTGCTGGCTCCGGTCCGGTGAATCTCCCCGGTGCTGGCTCCGGTCCGGTGAATCTCCCCGGTGCTGGCTCCAGCCCGGTGAATCTCCCCGGTGCTGGCTCCGGTCCGGTGAATCTCCCCGGTGCTGGCTCCGGTCCGGTGAATCTCCCCGGTGCTGGCTCCAGCCCGGTGAATCTCCCCGGTGCTGGCTCCAGTGAATCTCCCCGGTGCTGGCTCCGGTCCGGTGAATCTCCCCGGTGCTGTCTCCGGCCCGGTGAATCTTCCCGGTGCTGGCTTCGGCCCGGTGAATCTCCCCGGTGCTGGCTCCAGTCCGGTGAATCTCCCCGGTGCTGGCTCCGGTCCGGTGAATCTCCCCGGTGCTGGCTCCGGCCCGGTGAATCTCCCCGGTGCTGGCTCCGGTCCGGTGAATCTCCCCGGTGCTGGCTCCGGTCCGGTGAATCTCCTCGGTGCTGGCTCCGGCCCGGTGAATCTCCCCGGTGCTGGCTCCGGCCCGGTGAATCTCCCCGGTGCTGGCTCCGGTCCGGTGAATCTCCCCGGTGCTGGCTCCGGCCCGGTGAATCTCCCCGGTGCTGGCTCCGGTCCGGTGAATCTCCCCGGTGCTGGCTCCGGCCCGGTGAATCTCCCCGGTGCTGGCTCCGGTCCGGTGAATCTCCCCGGTGCTGGCTCCGGTCCGGTGAATCTCCCCGGTGCTGGCTCCGGTGAATCTCCCCGGTGCTGGCTCCGGTCCGGTGAATCTCCCCGGTGCTGGCTCCGGTCCGGTGAATCTCCCCGGTGCTGGCTCCGGTCCGGTGAATCTCCCCGGTGCTGGCTCCGGTGAATCTCCCCGGTGCTGGCTCCGGTCCGGTGAATCTCCCCGGTGCTGGCTCCGGTGAATCTCCCCGGTGCTGGCTCCGGTCCGGTGAATCTCCCCGGTGCTGGCTCCGGTGAATCTCCCCGGTGCTGGCTCCGGTCCGGTGAATCTCCCCGGTCCTGGCTCCAGTCCGGTGAATCTCCCCGGTGCTGGCTCCGGCCCGGTGAATCTCCCCGGTGCTGGCTCCGGCCCGGTGAATCTCCTCGGTGCTGGCTCCAGTCCGGTGAATCTCCCCGGTGCTGGCTCCGGCCCGGTGAATCTCCCCGGTGCTGGCTCCGGTGAATCTCCCCGGTGCTGGCTCCGGTCCGGTGAATCTCCCCGGTGCTGGCTCCGGTCCGGTGAATCTCCCCGGTGCTGGCTCCGGTGAATCTCCCTGGTGCTGGCTCCGGCCCGGTGAATCTCCCCGGTGCTGGCTCCGGCCCGGTGAATCTCCCCGGTGCTGGCTCCGGTCCGGTGAATCTCCCCGGTGCTGGCTCCGGTCCGGTGAATCTCCCCGGTGCTGGCTCCGGCCCGGTGAATCTCCCCGGTGCTGGCTCCGGTCCGGTGAATCTCCCCGGTGCTGGCTCCGGCCCGGTGAATCTCCCCGGTGCTGGCTCCGGCCCGGTGAATCTCCCCGGTGCTGGCTCCGGCCCGGTGAATCTCCCCGGTGCTGGCTCCGGTCCGGTGAATCTCCCCGGTGCTGGCTCCAGTCCGGTGAATCTCCCCGGTGCTGGCTCCGGTGAATCTCCCCGGTGCTGGCTCCGGTCCGGTGAATCTCCCCGGTGCTGGCTCCGGTCCGGTGAATCTCCCCGGTGCTGGCTCCGGCCCGGTGAATCTCCCCGGTGCTGGCTCCGGCCCGGTGAATCTCCCCGGTGCTGGCTCCGGTCCGGTGAATCTCCCCGGTGCTGGCTCCAGTCCGGTGAATCTCCCCGGTGCTGGCTCCGGTGAATCTCCCCGGTGCTGGCTCCGGTCCGGTGAATCTCCCCGGTGCTGGCTCCGGTCCGGTGAATCTCCCCGGTGCTGGCTCCGGTCCGGTGAATCTCCCCGGTGCTGGCTCCGGTCCGGTGAATCTCCCCGGTGCTGGCTCCGGTGAATCTCCCCGGTGCTGGCTCCGGTCCGGTGAATCTCCCCGGTGCTGGCTCCGGTCCGGTGAATCTCCCCGGTGCTGGCTCCGGTCCGGTGAATCTCCCCGGTGCTGGCTCCGGTGAATCTCCCCGGTGCTGGCTCCGGTCCGGTGAATCTCCCCGGTGCTGGCTCCGGTGAATCTCCCCGGTGCTGGCTCCGGTCCGGTGAATCTCCCCGGTGCTGGCTCCGGCCCGGTGAATCTCCCCGGTGCTGGCTCCGGTGAATCTCCCCGGTGCTGGCTCCGGTCCGGTGAATCTCCCCGGTGCTGGCTCCGGTGAATCTCCCCGGTGCTGGCTCGGGTCCGGTGAATCTCCCCGGTGCTGGCTCCGGTCCGGTGAATCTCCCCGGTGCTGGCTCCGGTGAATCTCCCCGGTGCTGGCTCCGGTCCGGTGAATCTCCCCGGTGCTGGCTCCGGCCCGGTGAATCTCCCCGGTGCTGGCTCCGGTGAATCTCCCCGGTGCTGGCTCCGGTGAATCTCCCCGGTGCTGGCTCCGGTCCGGTGAATCTCCCCGGTCCTGGCTCCAGTCCGGTGAATCTCCCCGGTGCTGACTCCGGTGAATCTCCCCGGTGCTGGCTCCGGCCCGGTGAATCTCCCCGGTGCTGGCTCCAGTCCGGTGAATCTCCCCGGTGCTGGCTCCGGCCCGGTGAATCACCCCGGTGCTGGCTCCGGTCCGGTGAATCTCCCCGGTGCTGGCTCCGGCCTGGTGAATCTCCCCGGTGCTGGCTCCGGCCCGGTGAATCTCCCCGGTGCTGGCTCCGGTGCCTTCACATCGCTGCCAGCTGGCACCGCCCTATGGCAGGGTAAGAGTTCCAGGGGGCAGTGCTTTGTTGGTGTGGTCAGTCCAGGCGTTCCCATCTTCATGAGGGGATCTTTTATTCAATGATTTCAATCTCTGGAGAGCGGATCCTTTAGTCAACATTTGAAAGCCGTACAGCAAAGTCTACAAAAGCATCCCAGTCACAAGCAGCTGTTTCTCCGGATTTAATACAATCCTCAGTCAATAATGGCCAGGATTCCTTGTTGCTATCCATTACAAATATTATAATTTGCACATTACAAATGTTGTCTTGGAATTATGAACAGTGACCTAACAAGATCATTGCTAAAATAAAAAACATCCACTGGAGACAACGGTTAGGCGATGGAGAATGGTCACGTATGGTCATCTTAGCAGTTACACAACTCCTGCACCTCACTCAGTCAACTGAGGTATTCGACCCTTCCAGAGCAATATTGGGCTTTTCCTTTCGTTGTTTTGAAAATCAGTTGCTGGGCATCGCAGAACTTGAATATTGTCAAACCTTTTCATCTTGCACTCATCAGGACAAAGCAAATTTCAAAGAATGCACGGTAGCACAGTGGTCAGCACTGTGGCTTCACAGCACCGGGGTCCCAGATTCGATTCCCGGCTTGGGTCACTGTCTGTGTGGAGTCTGCACGTTCTCCCTGTGTCTGCGGGAATTTCCTCCGGGTGCTCCGGTTTCCTCCCACAAGTCCCGAACGACGTGCTTATTAGTTGAATTGGACATTCTGAATTCTCCCTCTGTGTACCCGAACAGGCGCCAGAGCGTGGCGACTAGGGGCTTTTCACAGTAACTTCATTCCAGTGTTAATGTAAGCCTACTTGTGACAATAAAGATTATTATTATTAATTTTGTACGACAGGAGGAACGGGTGCCGATTGCAGGTTGTGATTTTTAATCCAAATTCCCTGCATCCTTTAATATTCTGATCTACCAAATATATATTTCCCCTTTAAGCTCCAGAGTGGTGGCCATGCCTCCTTTGTACCTAAAAGTGTCTATCAGGGTTTTCTCAAGTAAATCGCCAGGAGTCACTGGGCACCACTGAAGACTGGGAACTTTGGCTACATTCTGCCTTTTCTAGTCGAGTGACCCTGTGGTCAATTGCAACTTACTACTTCCCTGAGTAAGGTCAGCTGACACGGCACTGTTCAGGGGTCGGATAACCTGGGAAGCTATTGCTATAAAGTCCAGCGGCACTGAATAATGGTGCACAACTAGGTAATGAATCAAACATACACAGATATACATGTGCTCAATTATATGTGTATGCTCACGTGGGCAATTATATATGCAAATGTGCACTTGTGTGTAATTATATATATGAATGTGTGCATGTGCACAATTCTATATGTGTGTGTTTGTGTGTGCGCGCATGTGCAATCATTTGTGTGTGAGCACAAGTGTGCAGATGCACAATTATATATATATGCATGTGCGTGATTATATACAAGTGTGTGCGCATGCGTAATTATATATATATATATATATACACACACACGTGTGTATGCGGCATGATATATATGTGTGCGCGTAATTATATACACGTATATGTGCAATTATATATGCATGTGGGCACATACACAATTATATATGTGCTTGTGAATTATACATTTGCGTGTGCACAATTATACATGTGTGTGCATAATTATACATGCGTGTGAATTATACATGTGCGTGTGGAAGTGCGCAATTATATCTGTGCTTGTGCATATGCTCAATAATATAGGTGCGTGTGAATTATACATGTGCACAATTATATATGTGTGCGTACGTTTGCGCAATTATATACATGTGTGCGTGCGCAATTATATACATGTGTGCGTGCGCAATTATATACATGTGTGCGGTTATATATGTATGTGTGAGCGTGCGTGCAATTATGTATATGAGCACTTGTGCACGCCTGTATTTAGGGATGGGCAATAAATGTTGGCCCAACCAACGACACCCACATCCCGTAAATAATTTTTTTTTAATGTGTGCATGCGCGCAATTATATCTATATATGTTTGTGTCTGCGTGCAATTTTATATACATATACATGCCCGCACAATTATAAGCGTGTGCATGCAATTACATGTGTATGCATCTGCAATTATATGTATGTGCTTATGCAATTATATAATTTGTGGGAACGTGATGATGTAGTGGTATTGTCACTGAACTAGTAATCCGGAGACACAGAGTAATTCTCCGGATACCCAGGTTCGAATCCCATCTCGGCAGATGGGGGAAGTTTAGCTAATTATAAATCTGGTATTAAAATGATGACCATGACACCATTGCTGATTGCCGTAAAAACCCATCTGGTTCACTAATCTCCTTTAGGGAAGGAAATCTGCCGTCCTTACCTGGTCTGGCCATTAGCCGTACATTTCTCAGTCAGATGAGACTGAAAAATAATATAGCTGTCACTGGCAAGATGCAGGGTCTTAAACACGCCCGTCTTATTTTACATGAGGCATTCACTTTTACATCAAAGCAAGGGAGAGAGAAACATCCCTTAAACTTAAATCCTGGGCCCCCAATACTGTTAAAGAGTAATTTCAAGCTTTTGCCACTTCACCTTTATTGCACGAATGGCAGCATTCAGATATACACAGGGGAAGTGTGAATAAAAACAAAGGGTTTTGGGCAGGATTCTCCGGGCTTCCAGCTACACATCTCTCAGCGACAGGAGGCGGCACGCCGTTCACTGGGGGCGGGATTCCCTGTTCCCACTGCTGTCAATGGGAAATCCCATTGAAGCCAACCCACGCTGCCGGGAAACCCATGGGAACGGCTGAAGAATTCCGACCTTTATCTTTAAGAAAAGAAAATGCGAGGACATCACCGATAACCGTTTTTCCTTCTGTCAGACCACTTCAGCTCCATTAAAATTAGAATTCCCAACTCTGAATGGATGTAATCCCGGAGGCTTTCCGGCTGACCGAAGAGCCTTTTCCCATCCCGAGTATTTTCATAATTAAGGAAGTGGCCAAAGCAATCCATCAGTTCAACAAAAAAATTTAAATGGCCCTAGGATTTTTGTTTCCTCACTGGATGCTAAACTTTATTCCTGGAGAGCCCCAATTAATCCCCCCCCCCCCCCCCCCCCCACCCCCTCCGCCCCCCCCGGACAAAACAAAAATGTATAACTTACTCCTCTGCCTGGATGGAGTCAACTGGAGCCACGTAATTGCTAGGAATGTATCCAGTTCCTCCGGACTGCAAAGAACGGGCTTCCCACCAGTCTCCCTCTCTGTAAAAAGATAGAAATGTCAGCATATAAAACAAGCTGAAAAATCAGTTGCAGCAAAACATCAGCCGGCGATTCTTTCTTCAAAAGCGCAACGTGAACCGAAACACAATGACACAACAATGTCTCAGTGGACCTCAAATCCGTTTGGCTTCACCTTGCTTCCATCTTAAATTACTCGAGGATCAGTGGTTAGCACTGCTGCCTCACGGCGCCGAGGACCCGGGTTTGATCCCGGCCCCGGGTCACTGACCATGTGGAGTTTGCACATTCTCCCCGTGTTTGTGTGGGTCTCACCCCCACAACCCAAAGATGTGCAGAGAATGTGGATTGACCGCGCTAAATTGCCCCTTAATTGTGGAAAAAAAGAGAATTGGTCCTCCAAATTATTATTTTTAAAAAATAAATAAATTACTCGAGAAACTTGTTCTTGTAAAAGGCGCCTGAGGTTCGCAGCTTAATTTTGGAGGCCCTCGATTTGGATCGCGGTGACTTTGAAGGCCTCAGTAACCTATGTCCAGTTGAAGGGCAGAGGCAGCAAAGCACAACAGGAAAACCTGCACCCAGAACTAAACTTCCCACTGCCGATGGAGGTACAATGTTCCATGAACTTGCACCTCAACCCCTGACCCCCAGGACTCTCCCATGGATCAGTCCTTTGATGTGGTAATCGCTGCATTCCTCTCGGAGTCTTGGCAGCAAATCAGATGCACATGCACCTGGGTGCAGAAATGTGGGAATTGCTTTGGGATTAAGAGCCTTTAGCAGTTTAAAGTGTTTGTGGGGGTGAGGGGAAAGAAGGGTTGTGACGGCAGCCAGAAATTCTACAGGAGAGCGTTTGAACAGGAGCTGCTATAATGTGTCGGCCATCTTGGTAATCAAAAAACAATTTAACAACCCAGAGAATGCAAATTAAATTCCCACCGTGGAAGTTTGGGAATTTAAATTGAGATTTTTTTTTTTTTTTAAATCTAGCATCCCATACATGTGACTGTGAAATGGATTGTCATAAGAACCCAACTAATTTCCTTTAAGGGAAACTGCTGCCCCAACCCAGCCTGTCCTGTACATGACCTCTTATACAGGAGGCCGATTCCCTGAGCCAAGCCGGAGAGTTCCATCAAACTGGAGGGATTGTGGGAGCAGCTTCTCGTCACAACCAGACCAGTTCAGAGTTGGCAACTTTCCAACACTTCCTCGTCCAACCAGGGATCAGAGAAGGAAGCAGCTGGAAAAGTTGTGCCTCTGCACCAAAATTAGCAACATTTGGAAATAAATTAAACTACCGGACCAGAATAGGTAAGGCGAGAGACTTACCCACACCATCAAAGCAGCACCTCCTACCTGGGCATCTTGGCACCAAATGCCTTAGGTATTGAATGTGATGCCAATGAGAACCTGGTGATGTCCCCACTCTGATCTGACTGAGATGGGACTGGGGAGTATTCCTGCCCCTCCTGTCGCACCAGGAGTCCCGATGGAAAAACCTTTGTTTTACAAATAGCTTTGGGCTCGTCTGGCCCATCAGTGCCAAACTGCAGGTTGTCTAAGACTCCCGCTTGAACGTTTTGACAGGATTAAATCCATAGCGCTGATGAATTCTTCAGCGGTGCTTTTGAATGTTGAGAAGGTGACCCTCCTGTCTTAAGGCATAGTCCCCACTCCCGTGTACTATTGCCACTAGGAAAGAATGGTTTAAACTACGTCCAGCACTCTCCATCACCGCAGCAGTGATGGGCAACCTGTAATCTGGAAACCACATGCTGGCACACTGGGCTCTGAGTGCAGACCACAAGACATTTTGTGGACCATTTCCCACGCACAGTGTTGCCAAATTCTGCTGATTTCCATCTGCGTGGATTTTTCCTACCGGTATGACCGAAGTGACACACACACACGTAAAGAGAGGGCAAGTGAAGTGAGGTGTGTGCTGATTGCTCACAACATTGACGGTGAGAGCTGTACACTCCCTCTGTGGCTAAAGCATTAAATATTTCTTTTGCTTTTACCAATTGAAGAAGTTGATGAGAGTTCTGTTAACATATAAATGACTAAGCGTCTTCTGTAACTCGTTATGAAATATTCGGCATGTATTCGGTCTTATTCATAGGGTCATGGTTGGTGAACCCGCCCGATTTCAACCTTACGACCTCATGAGACCATCAATTCACGCGACACGTGGTTAGAAGTGAACCGTGGTTTTAATCGTCTTACAACAGAGCCTGCCTGTGACACGATGAACTCCAGATGAACTGCAGGCAGGCTCTCAGCATCAACCTTTATACTTCCGGTTAGGGGGGAGGAGCTGAGGGTGGAGCCAAGGGTGGAGCCCAGTACAAACTCCCGTACACTCCCAGTGCATCTCCCCCTAGTGGCAGAGCAGCGCAACTGCTCGTGTGCCGAGCTTACAGAGACATAGTCATACAGTGTGAATTACGCTACTATGATTCACCACACAATCCACCAAGATGAAGGAGGGCCACTCACAGGTCCAGGGTTTCTTACGGCTGAAAACAGCTGCAGAAGAACGTGTCCCTGGGTATGTTCCGTACTCATTGGAAAGTCCTGTGAGCTGTGCTGAATTACTGCACTGATATTTCCCCCCTCAAAATAAGAGAGGAAGCGGAGATTAGATCAGCAGAGTTTGACAGAGAGAAAAAAATACATAAATAATGCTGCATGGACTGCGTTCTGCAGACGAAGCAAAGTGGGTGGAGAAGACATTGTGAACAACACACTTGTACCGTGTGGGTGGACGCAGAGCTCGTTAGCTACTTGGCAACCTGCATTTATAACAGATTTGGCACCCACTCGAGGACATGTCTTGGGTGAGCGGCGCACCTGATTAAAACAAGGAGAGAAAAGCTGTACCAAAATAAATATTAATGCTGCCTGTTCCTGCAGTTTATTTCAGGAACCAGCAATGAAAACTGCCCAAAATATATTATTAGGGCCGGTTCGTTACAAGCATTTTGGATGAAGGCAGGGAAAGAATATATAGATAAATCGGATTCCACTTTAGGCCTTTGGCTTTTACAAATCCACTTTTTAAGAAAGAAATCAAGTATATTTTCTGACATTCACAGACATTTTTTATTCTTTTCTTACACGCAAAGCTGTCCCAAATTCACTTCATAAGATGAAAATTGCAGTTTGCTACCAGGTTAGAGCATTTCAGCTGTACATACTGTGAAGACGCGGCAGAGAGAAGGGGGAGGGAGGGAGAGGGGGAGAGAAACACACATTTAACCCTTTTTAAAAAAAAAGCACCTTGGCTTCTTTTTGCCTAATTTATCCCCTAACTTTATTTCAGCACTGACCCCTGAGGCACACCGCTAGCCATCCTGAAAAAGACCCCTTTATCCCCACTCTCTGCCTTCTGCCAGTCAGCCAATCCTCTATCCATGCCAGGATCTTACCCTTAACACCATGGGCTCTTAACTTATTTAACAGTCTCCTATGCGGCATCTCCAAAGGCCTTCTGGAAATCTAATTGATGACGTCCACTGGTTCTCCTTTGTCTAACTTCCTTGTTACCTCCTCAAAGAACTCTTAACAGATTTGTCAGACATGACCTCCCTTTCACAAAGCCGTGCTGACTCAGTCCTATTTTACCATGCACTTCCAAGTGCTTTGCGATCTCATCTTTAATAATGGACTCTAAAATCTTACCAATGACCGAAGTCAGGCTAACCGGCCTATAATTTCCCATCTTCTGCCTCCCTCCCTTCTTAAACAGTGATGTTACACTAGCCATTTTCCAGATCTCTGGGACCCTTCCTGCCTCCAGTGATTCCTGAAAGATCACCATCAATGCCTCCACAATCTCCTCCGCTATCTCTTTCAGAACCCTGGGGTGTAGTCCATCCGGTCCAGGTGACTTATCCATCTTCAGACCTTTCAGTTTCCCCAGAACCTTCTCCTTAGTAATGGTCACTGCACTCACCTCTGCCCCCTGGTTCTCCTGGAGCTCTGGCATCCCACTGGTGTCTTCCACCATGAAGACTGATGCAAAGTAATTATTCAGTTTGTCTGCCATTTCTTTGTTTCCTATTATTACTTTTCCGCCCTCATTTTCCAGTGTCCAATGTCTATTCTTGCCTCTCTCTTACCGTTTATTTTTGGAAAAAAAACTCTTGCTGTCTTATTTTATATTACTAGCTAGTTTACACTCTCCCCCCTTTCATCCCTCCCCCCTTATTGCTTTTTTAGTTGTCCTCTGTTTGCTTTTACAGACTTTCCAATCCTCTGGCTTCTCACTAATCCTCGCCACTTTGTATGCTTTTCCTTTAGCTTTTATGCTGTCCTTGACATCCCTCGTCAGCCTTGGATGCCTCGTCCTCCCCTTAGCATGTTTCCTCCTCCTTGGGATGAATTTCTGTTGTACCTCCCGAATAACCCCAAAAACTCCTGCCATTGCTGTTCCACGCATCCCTGCTGGGTTCCCCTTCTAATCAACTCTGGCCGGCTCCGCCCTCATGTCTTTGTAGTTACCCTCATTTAATTGTAATACCATTGCATCTGATTCCAGCTTCTCCCTCTCAAACTGCAGGGTAAATTCTATCATCAGCATGGTAGTGCAGTGGTTAGCACAGTTGCTTCACAGATCCAGGATCCCAGCTTGGGTCACTATCTAAGCAGTGTCTGCATGTTCTCCCCGTGTCCGCGTGGTTATCCTCCGGGTGCTCCGGTATCCTCCCAAAGTCCAGTGATGTGCAGGTTAGGTGGATTGGTCCTGATAAATTGCCCCTTAGTGTCTGAAAAAGGTTAGGTGGGATTACTGGGTTATGGGGATAGGGTGGAGGTGTGGGCTTAGGTAGGGTGATCTTTCCAAGGGCTGGTGCAGACTAGATGGGCCGAACGGCCTCCTTCTGCACTGTAAATTCTATGATTCTATATTGTGGTCACTGCTCCCTAAGGGTTCCTTCACCTTAAGTTCCTTAAGTTCAGCAAAGATGGCGCCGGAGCGAGGCGACTCTGCAAGCTCTCCTCTACAGATCCACTTTTCACTATACCTCGGTACACGTGACAATAAACAAATCCAATCCAATCCAATCCAATCCAATCCTCAATCAAGTCTGCCTCATTACAGATCACCAAATCCAGAATTGCTTGTTCCCTAGTCGGTTTGGTCACAAGCTGGTTTAGCACAGTAGGCTAAACAGCTGGCATGTAATGCAGAACAAGGCAAGGAACGTGGGTTCAATTCCCATACTGGCAGCATGGTTTTCTGCAGGGAAGGTCATGTCTTACAAACCTAATAGAATTCTTTGAGGAAGTGATCAAGTTAATTGATGAGGGAAGGGCTGTAGATGTCATATACATGGACTTCAGTACGGCATTTGATAAGGTTTCCATGGCAGGTTGATGGAAAAAGTGAAGTCGTATGGGGTTCAGGGTGTACGAGCTAGATGGATAAAGAACAGACTGGGCAACAGGAGACAGAGAGTAGTGGTGGAAGGGAGTGTCTCAAAATGGAGAAAGGTGACTAGTGGTGTTCCACAGGGATCTGTGCTTGGACCACTGTTGTTTGTGATATACATAAATGATCTGGACGAAAGTATAGGTGGTCTGATTAGCAAGTTTGCAAATTATACTAAGATTGGTGGAGTTGCAGATAGCGAGGAGGACTGTCAAAATATAGATAGATTGGAGAGTTAGGCAGAGAAATGGCAGATGGAGTTCAATCCAGGCAAATGCGAGGTGATGCATTTTGGAAGATCTAATTCAAGAGTGGACTATACGGTCAATGGAAGAGTCCTGGGGAAAATTGATGTACAGAGAGATCTGGGAGTTCAGGTCCATTGGGCGAGATTCTCCCATATGGGGAGAAATCGTAAGGATGGCGTCAAACCCGCCCGGGCAGGTTTGACGCCAGCCCCCCCCTTCCCGACCGGGAACCGATTCTGGTCCCCGGTTGGGGCTAGCAGCCCGACGCCGTAAGCTCCGGCATCACGTTAAGCCCGTTTCGTTAAGCCCGCTTGCCGGAGTTAGCGCCGGCTGACGCGTCATATGACGTCAGCCGCGCATGCGCGGATTGGAAGACTCCAACCCGCGCATGCGCGGATGACGTCATCGCGCATTTGCGCTAAACCCGCGCATGCGCGGGCCGGGTTGCCCCTCAGCCGCCCCGCGAATGGATACTGCGGGGCGGCGGAAGGAGAAATAGTGCGCGGGCATCGGGCCCGCGATCGGTGGGCACCGATCGCGGGCCCATGGCACCCTTGGCACGGCCGTGGTACTGCCGTGCCAATCGGTGCCATGGTTATAAAATGCGAGTGTTTACGGCCGTTTTTACGAATGGCCAGACCAGGTGTGTTTGCCGTTCGTAAAAACAGCCGTAAAGGGCTGGGAACTCGGCCCATCTATCAGCTGTGAATCGCTGCCCGCCGTAAAAAAACGGCGGCAGCGATTTGTGTCGGGAGTTGGGCGTGGGGGGGAGAGAATAGCGGGAGGGCGTCGGAACAGCGTGGCCGTAAAATTTTACGAGCCACGCTATTCTCCGCACCGTCGGGAGTGCGGAGAATCTCGCCCATTGTACCTGAAGGTGGTAACGCAGGTTGATAGAGTGGTCAAGAAGGCATACAGCATGCTTGCCTTCATAGGACGGGGTATTGAGTACAAGAGTCGGCAGGTCATGTTACAGTTGTATAGGACTTTGGTTAGGCCACATTTGGAATACTGCGTGCAGTTCTGGTCGCCATATCACTAGAAGGATGTGGATGCTTCAGAGAGGGTGCAGAGGAGGTTCACCAGGATGTTGCCTGGTATGGAGGGTGCTAGCTATGAAGAAAGGTTGAGTAGATTAGGATTGTTTTCGTTGAAAAGACGGAAGTTGAGGGGAGACCTGATTGAGGTCTACAAAATTATGAGAGGTATGGACAAGGTGGATAGCAACAAGCTTTTTCCAAGAGTAGGGGTGTCAATTACAAAGAGTCACGATTTCAAGGTGAGAGGGGGAAAGTTTAAGGGAGATGTGCGTGGAAAGTTTTTTTATGCAAAGGGTGCTGGGTGCCTGGAACGCTTTGCCAGCTGAGGTGGGAGAGGCGGGCATGATAGCATAATTTAAGATGCATCTAGACAGATATATGTACGGGCGTGGAACAGAGGGAAGTAGATCCTTGGAAAATAGGCGACAGGTTTAGATAAAGGATCTGGATTGGCGCAGGCTGGGAGGGCCGAAGGGCCTGTTCCTGTGCTGTAATTTTCTTTGTTCTTTGTTCTTGTTCCCCGAAAAGGTACTGGAATGTGGCAACTAGGGGCTTTTCACTGTAAATTAACTGAAGCCTCCTTGTGACAATAAGCAATTATTATTATTATTATGAGCTGCTCAAAAAACCATCTTAGACATTCTACAAATTCCTTTTCTTGGGATCCACTACCAACCTGATTTTCCCAGTCCCCCTGCATATTGAAGACCCCCATGATTATTGGAATATTGCCTGTTTTACATGCCTTTTCTATCTCCTGATTTATTTCCTACCCCACATCCTGACTACTGCTAGGGGGCCGGTACATAACTCCCATCAGGGTCTTTTTACTTTTCCGATTCCTCAACTCTACCCACAGAGATTCTATGCCTTCTGATCAGACATCACTTCTTGCGATCGATTTAACTTCCTTCCTTGCTGACAATGCAACCAACGGTCCTCTGCCTGTGCTTTCGATAAGACATATATCCTTGGATATTTAGATCCCAGCCCTGATCCTCAGGCAGCCACGTCTCTGTGATGCCCACAACATCGTAACGGCCAATTTCAATTGCACAACAAGCTCATTTACCTTGTTTCGTATATTGCGCGCATTTAGGTATAATATCCTCAGTCCTGCATTGACCACCTCATATTGGTCACCTTTTTTGCTTTGCCCGAGGTTAGATTTCTGCCACCTTCTGTACTCTCTGTTCTATTATGTGGTCTGGAAACTATTAACTCCACCTGAGCCCTCAGCTCGATTAACCCATTTAAAGTTCTCGTCATTAACCTGCACTTTGACCTTCTCCTTTAACTTGGATTTTCTGGGCAGCACGATGGCACAGTGGTTAGCATTGCTGCCTACGGCGCTGAGGACCAGGGTTCGAATCCCGGCCCTGGGTCACTGTCTGTGAGGAGTTTGCACATTCCCCCCGTGTCTGCATGGGTTTCGCCCCCACAACCCAAAAGATGTGCAGATTAGATGGATTGGCCACATTAAATTGCCCTTTAATTGGAAAAAATAATTGGGTACACTAAATCTATTTAAAAAAATTTTTTAAAAAAACAAAAAAACTTTGATTTTCTAATTCTCCATACAACTGACTCCACCCTCCTATCTAGTTTAAAGCCCGATCTACAGCCCTTGTTAGGCAATTGACCAGACTCTGGTCCCAGCGTGATTCAGATGACGACCGTTCCATTGGCACCAGCCCTATCTTCCCCACTACTGCTGCCAATGTCCCATGAATTCAAACCCATTTCTCCCACTCCAATCTTTGAGCCATGCATTTACCTCCTTAATCTTATTGACCCCAGTAAGAAGTCTCAACACCAGGTTAAAGACCAACGGGTTTATTTGAAATCACAAACTTTCGGAGCGCTGCTCCTATACCAGGTGAAGTGAAGTGTACTCGTACATGAAACAAAAAAGTCAGATTGCTAGTTTCTGAGAGAGTCTAAATTATGTGGCGGATGAGCTTCCGTTGCTTTTGGTGAATCCCAAGGCATCGGCTGTCTTTTCAACCACAATTAGAAAGGATAGACTAATGCAAGCAGTGGGATTACGTTGGAGGAAGCATGGCTGGGGAGGGAGGGAGAGGGAGAGGGAGAGGGAGAGCGGGAGAGGGAGAGGGAGAGAGGGGGAGAGAGGGCGAGAGAGACAGGTAGGAGGGGAGGTAGAGAAGGACATGAGGGGCGAGAGAAGGACGAGGAAATATAGAAAATAGGAGTAGTACATTCGGCCCTTCGATCCTGTTCCTCCATTTCTTATGATCATGGCTGATCATCCAACTCAATACTTGCTCCTGTTTTTCCTCCATTTCCTCTGATCCCAAGAGCTATATCCAACTCCAGCCGGATCACTTTCCCTGATGGGATGGAGAATCAGGAATGGGGGCAAAATCAGAATTGATTCCTTTGCTTTGCTTCCTGTCTGCCGACCAGTTTTCTATCCATCTCAATACACTACCCCTAATCCCATGTGCTTTAATTTTACACACCGATCTCTTGTGGGATTTTGTTGAAAGCCTTCTGAAAGTGCATATAACCCACATCCAGTGGTTCCCCTTCATCAACTTTACTAGTTACATCTCTGAAGAATTCCAGTGTATTTGCCAAACATGATTTACCTTTTGTAAATACACGCTGATTCTGTCCGATCCTGCCACTGTTTTGCAGGTGCTCTGCTATTAAATCTTTTATAATGGATTTCAGCATTTTCCCCACTACTGACGTCAGGCTGACTGGTCTACGAATTCATTTTTCACTCTCTCGCCTGTTTTTTAATAGTGGAGTTACCCTCCAATCTGTAGGAATTGTTCCAGTGTCTACAGAATCCTGGAAGATGACCACCAATGCATCCACTATTTCTAGAACCACTTCCTAAGTACTCAGGAATGTAGATTATCAGGCCCAGGGTATTTATCAGCCTTCAGTACCCAACACCATTTCCCTACTGTTGGGGGCCAGGGTTTAGAGAACCCCAAAGTGTATCATAGAGTTCACATGACCCACAACTTTTAATAGATCGTGGTATAGGGAGCATACGGCCCACTCTACAGGTGTGGTACAGCACAAATGGAAAAAGGTTTTCTTAAAGCAGAACAATGTTTATTCTATGAACCCAAATCAACCTTTTTAAAACATACAGTGAACATCTTAGCAACCATCAATTCAAATAGAAACCCCAAAGAATACAACATTAAGTAATCCTTAATAACTTCCCAAACAACAACCAGAAGACACAAGAAACACCTTTTAACAGAAGCACATTAGGTTTGCATTCACTACTGAGAACATTTATAATTCTGAATTCACCAAATGATCGAGAGATAGTCTTTTGATGGCAGAGAGAACAGCAGTACACCTGCTTGGTCTGGCTTCAGCTGCAACACTGAAAACAAAACTAAAACACACTCTGCAGCAAACAGCTCCACCCACTCTCTGACATCACTGCAGTAGTAAACACCCATTTCTTAAAGGTACTCTCACGACAGATATTTATATACACACCCATTTATAAACACCCATTTCTTAAGGGTGCTCTCACATGACACTACTAATACTGATTTCTTCCCGACTCTCCCTCCCCTACATTTCTGGTATGTTAGTTATTTGTGCCCTCTTTTGTTGGACAGAATTTAGTTGCTGAGCCATTGTCGTCCCCTATTATGCATGCCCCTGTTTCTGACTGTAAGGGACCTACATTTGATTTGTTTTTCACGAATCGTTTTCACTTCACCTACGGAAACATTTTACAGTTCTTACGTCCCTCGCAAGCTTACTCTCATGCCGGGCCGGGGGGGGGGGGGGGGGGGGGGGGGGGGGATGGGGAAGAGATCGCAGATCTCGTTTTTGGCTGCTTACTAAAACGTGGCTTTTATTATTTTTTAAAAGTTAATTTTCATCCACACCACAAAATGTCTGTTCATGTTCTTGCTCGGTGCTTTAGAACAGTAGTTCTCACATTGGGAGCTACAAGAAACCCTGGGGGGGGGGGGGGGGGGGGGGGGGGGGGGGGGTCTGCAAAATAAAGCACAACTGCTCACTGGGCGCTTAACCGGATGATAGGCATACTGCGGAGGGTTTGGCGTGAGCCGGGGAGGAGTGTGCAGTGACACATGTGTAGCACAGGGTGGGCTGGCTGTGAGGAGCAGGGAGGGGTGTGTACACTGATAGCTGTAAGTAAAGAGCTCCTCTCTGAGAAGGGTCAGCAAAACACTCCTCACGGGCAGCACTTCTATATTGTATTTGAGATTACGTAATATCCCAGTTTAGACGGGGACAGTACATGATTATCAATCCGTTTGAAAAGAAGTCCTTCAAGCAAAAATGTTTGAAAACAACGGTTTCATAAATTCATCTCGATTTTGGAAAAGTCTCCTGCTTTTAATCTTAGTGCTGGAGCTTGCATTAAATATCTAACAGATTGCGCATCATTTCAATATGTCGGATGGTCAAAACTCAAAGACATCAGCTGGCTTTACTCAGTGCATTCAGGCAATATGACAAGACATCTGGTATTAAAGGAATAAGCAGAAACAGACGGGATCTTGTCTAACCCTCGTCATGAGTTCCATGAATTCCATCAGGAAATCATGCCTGCTATAAAAATGGTCCTTGTGCAGCCATTCTGGCAGAGCAATCAACGCCTCGGCCAGGAACGTGATGCTTTTCACAAACAAGGAACTGAAAAACTGGGGTGCAGCAAGCTCAGTGAGATGCGAATGTTACTTTGCGGGAAGGACATGAAATGAAAATGGCTTATTGTCACGAGTAGGCTTCAATGAAGTTACTGTGAAAAGCCCCTAGTCGCCACATTCCGGCGCCTGCCCGGGGAGGCTGGTACGGGAATCAAACCGTGCTGCTGGCCTGCTTCGTTTGCTGTAAAAGCCAGCGATTTAGCCGAGTGAGCTAAACCAGCCCCGTGTGTTTGAAGGCGCCATGCTTTGTCCATAAGCCAAGTGGGCAGCACGGTAGCACAGTGGTTAGCACAGTTTCTTCGCAGCTCTAGGGTCCCAGGTTCGATTCCCGGCTTGGGTCACTGTCTGTGCGGAGTCTGCACGTCCTCCCCGTGTCTGCGTGGGTTTGCTCCGGGTGCTCCGGTTTCCTCCCACAGTCCAAAGATGTGCAGGTGAGGTGGATTTGCCATGATAAATTGCCCTTCGTGTCCAAAAAGGTTAGGTCAGGTTGCTGTGATAGGGTGGAGGCGTGGGCTCTTTCCAAAGGCTCGGTGGGCACTGTAAATTCTATGGTGCGAGATTGACTCAAGGACTTCCTTCAACACATCTGCTCTTGCTTTGTCCGTGAGAAGAGGGAAAGAAATGGCCACATGCGCACCCAAACAAAATCCACAAGAAGTCACCTTCCCACGAAATCTATGCATTGCCAGCCCTCAGCACGGAGTTGATGGCGTTGATAAAGAATGCCTTGGCACTCACACAAAAAGGAACGTCCCAGCAGATAGCTGTTCTAACCCCCACGAGGACCATAGGGAAACAACCACTGATCTTCCCGTGGGACTCGCTGAGTTCGAACTCCCTGGGTAAGGGGTGGAGGCCAATCGCATGGGGCTCCTTCAGACAGGGGAGAAAAGCAGGCCCAACTCAGATCCATCCTCCCAGCGAGGTCTGCACTGGGAGTGTGATGCTGGGCTGAGCATGCAATTGTCAACATGTAAATAAATTCACCTTTCGTTAGCCACTGCTTCCCTATGAGTTAGTAAATTAGCCATGGGGAGAAAGCTAATGATCCTCCCTCCATCCCGTCACTCAAGTGTTGCATTCCATGGACAAATGTCACCATGCCTGGATTTCTTTAATCCCAGGTGGTTTACAGCGTGTTAAACCCTTCGTCCACAGTGGGTTACAGAGGCAGACAAAACATCTGGATACTGTGAGCAGTTACAATGAAGCCCAGAACTCGGGCTACAAACAGATAATTCTGCCAGCAGCATCTGTGGAGGAAGAAAGAGATTTGATGTTTCAACTCGACAAACCTGCCGCAGAACTGGGTAAAGTTAATAATGTGATAGATTTTGAACGGGTGGGTAAAAGAACCAAAAGGGCAGGTCTGTGATGGGGCGGAAGACCAGAAAGATTGACAAAATCGCGGTGCCGCAGGGACAAAGGGACATGTGAATAAACCAAAGGGGCGTAAATGACAGAATGATGAACAGCTGCAGTCCAAAAGCAATAACTTCAGAAAAACGTGTTTAAAATTGAAAACTTGCACTGAAAAAAGCAAACAAGATGGGGCAGAGATTACGGTCTGCAACTGCTGCTCAAAGGCTGTAAAGTGTCTCATTGAAAGATGAAGTGTTGTTCCTTGAGCTTACACAGAAGAACTTCATTGGAACACAGCAGGAGGCCAAGGACAGAGAGGTCAGCGCGAGAGCCGGGGGGATGAATTAAAATGACAGCCGACAGGAAGCTCAGGACCGACTGGAGCCCTTCTGCACAGCGATCACCCAGTCTGCATTTGTGCTGCTCAATGTGTAGCAGACCACTTTGAGCAGCAGATGATGTACTAATTTTTCTTATTAATCTTTTTGTAATGTGGGCATCGCTGGCCAGGCCAGTATTTACTGTAAATCCCTGATTGCCCTCGAATGGAGTGACTCGCTGGGCCACTTCGGAGGGTAGTTAAGAATCAACCACATTGCTGTGGGCCTGGACTCACACAGTGGCCAGACCAGGTTTGGACAAATTTCCCTATCGAAAGGAGTGAGGTAGGGAGAAATCAGTGAGGTTGGGAGGAGTGTAAGGGGTTAAAGCTGAGGCTTCCAGGGTTAGAGAGCGAAAGGTCAGGAATGCACGGCAAGCAGTGAGATTGGAAGACAGGATGGAGGCAGGGGAAAGTGAAAGAGAAGAAGCATGGCATGGTGACACAGTGGTTAGCGCTGCTGCCTCACTGCGCCAGCGACCCGGGTTCGATTCCAGCCATGGGTGACTGTGTGCACGTTCTCCCCGGGTCTGCGTGGGTTTCCTCCCACAGTCCAAAGATGTGCAGGTTAGGTGGATTGGCCATGATAAAATTGCCCCTTAGGTGTCCAAATGATAGGTGGAGTTACTGGGTTGCGGGGATAGGATGCGGGTATGTGTCTAGATAGGGTGTTCTTTCAGAGGGTCGGTGCAAACTCAACAGGCCGAATGGTCACCTTCTGCACTGCAGGGATTCTATTCTACGATAAGTTCTCGGAAATGGTTAAATTATACCGGAAAGGAAGATAAAGTGTGTTTGTCAATGTGTCTCTTGCTTCACAGCGTCCTGCGGAGTTCCATTGGGAAAGTAATGTGGGCCGGTCTGTTGGTGAAGCTCTGGCCTGCCTTGGAGGAAAGGCACCAGGGGCGAGATTCTCCCAAAACGGGAGAAATCGTAAAGCTGCCGTAAAACCCGGGTGGGTTTTACGGCAGCGCGCCCCTTCCCGACCGGGGACCGATTCTGGTCCCCGGTCGGGGCTAGCAGCCCGACGCCGTAGGCTCCGGCAAGACGGGCTTAACGAAAATCGTTAAGCCCGCTTGCCGGAGTTAGCGCCGGCTGACGCGTCATATGACGTCAGCCGCGCATGCGCAGTTTGGAAGACTCCAACCCGCGCATGCGCGGGTGACGTCATCGCGTTTTTGCGCGAAACCCGCGCATGCGCGGGCCGGGTTGCCCCTCAGCCGCCCCGCGAATGGATACTGCGGGGCGGCGGAAGGACAAGTAGTGCGCGGGCATCGGGCCCGCTGCCCGCGATCGGTGCCCACCGATCGCGGGCCCATGGCACCCTTGGCACGGCCGTGGTACTGCCGTGCCAATCGGTGCCATGGTTATAAAAAGCGAGTTTGTGACGCCGTTTTTACGAACGGCAAGACCAGGTGTGTTTGCCGTTCGTAAAAACGGCGGAAAGGGCTGGGACTTCGGCCCATCTAACAGCTGAGAATCGCTGCCGGCCGTAAAAAAACGGCGGCAGCGATTCGGGTCGGGACTTCGGCGGGGGGGTGGGAGAATAGCGGGAGGGCGGCAAAAATGTCGGGAAGGCCCTCCCGCTATTCTCCCACCCGTCGTGGGGGGCGGAGAATTTCGCCCCAGGTGTTGCTTGCTGGAGGGATGGGTTGGGGTGGAACAGGGTTGCCTCTTGCTGATGTCACAGATCACCTGCTGTAATACTGCAAAGCACTATAGTCAGACTGGGGGCAGAATTCCCTCAGTAACAAAACCAGCACAGATAAGATTGCTGGTTCCTCGGGGACGTGGCTTGGAGACCTTTTTTTAAAAAAAAAGAGTCTTTGTTTACTGCATTGCTTGTAACCATGTAAATCTCAGTGTCACACAAGCTGTAGAGAGCAGAGACGCATGGGATGACGTCAGCTAGGGAGTGAAGAATCAGCTTTAACCAGCTGCTCCAGACAGAAGGGACTTTCCTGCATTGGGAACATCAAGCAGTACTTGCGCAATGACTTCAGGGAATCATCCCTTCGTTATTTTGACTGAAGCTCCCATTCTAATTAACAAGACAAGAGTCACCCCAGAATTCTAGCTTTTTGTCAAGTTGCCTCACTCCCCCATACCTGAAAAATCCATAGACATCAATAAGTAACCACCCACGATCAAAACGGAATTTGAAAGAACAGCTATCCAGTCTCTTGCCTTCCTATGTGTTCATAAAAAAAGACGAGCAAAACAAAAATGGGCAGAAAATCACTTACATTTAAATAAAACCCATGTACTAAGGGTTGGTTACACTCCTGACCTGTAATTTTAAATGCAAATCTATTCGTTGCTTTGTTACTAACTGACCCAAAGGCCCTCTTACTAACTCGCAGCTCCTTCTACTTGCCTCCTGCTTATCGCAATTCGCTTGCCACCCTCTTGCTCCCCCCCACCCCTTCCCTCTCCCGAACCCTCACTCCCTCCCAATTGCCGATGTAGCCATCTAAGATGGCCACCTGCAAAGGACCTTGGGAATTATGGCCAACCCAGGACTCAAGACAGATACAGAGCTTATGTGTATCTGAAACACAGGTAGCTAGACCTGTTCGAAACCCCCGCTCGTTTGCATTCTTAATGGCCCATTTTCCCAGGACGATAGAACTCCAATCAAGCAACAGCCACAGACTGATTGACGCCACTCCCTTTACTCAGAAAGCACAACTGCCAAGGTCAATTACCTCTAAGGACCCGCCAGCTACCAAGGCTCTTTATTGGCCAAAATCGAAGACAGTGATCAGAGCCCTGTCGAACTATTGGGTCCAAGGTTAAAGTCCGCCCCAAAGAGCAAGAAATCCCAGAGGGATAAAAGAGGACACGGCCATGTGTTCTGTCTCTTTTAGATCCGGCCTGTGCCTGCCCAACTGTAGCAGGAACAGCCAGCCAAGTTCAAGACCAACGATCGCTACTTGACAAATGAGCCCAGCAGAGACAGAGCCACTTCTTTGAACCAGCCACGTGAAATCAAGATAAAGGCCTTATCCATTTGCACAGTGCCGGTCGCCCTGAAGTTAAGTGTAGGTTATTGTAGCTGATAGGTTTAGTTTAACTCGTAGTAGATATTGTGTTTACATGTCGAAGTAACCCTTGTGTATGTAAATAAACCATCTTTTGAATGAACTAACTGGTTGTGTGGTCATTTGACCGATATAAGGGAAGGCTTGTAGTTCACTAAGATAAATAGGAATACCCACAGTATTGGCGACACTGTTGGGACATAACATCATATTATAAATAGAGCCTCATTATTAACAGAACAACACAACCTCTCCCCGGTCCCCTTGTCACTTCCGGCTTGCTACGCCTTGCCCAAGGTCAGGAGAGAGGCAGTGAGTGAGGGGGTGAGGGGGTCAGGAGAGAGGCAGCAAGTGAGGGGGTGAGGGGGTCAGGAGAGAGGCAGTGAGTGAGGAGGCAGTGAGTGGACGGGGGTGAGGGGGTCAGGAGAGGTAGCGAGTGAGGGGGTCAGGAGAGAGGCAGTGAGTGAGGGGGTCAGGAGAGAGGCAGCGAGTGAGGGGGTCAGGAGAGAGGCAGCGAGTGAGGGGGTCAGGAGAGAGGCAGTGAGTGAGGGGGTCAGGAGTGAGGGGGTCAGGAGAGGGGCAGTGAGTGAGGGGGTCAGGAGAAAGGCAGTGAGTGAGGGGATCAGGAGAGAGGCAGTGAGTGAGGGGGTCAGGAGAGAGGCAGCAAGTGAGGGGGTGAGGGGGTCAGGAGAGAGGCAGTGAGTGAGGGGGTCAGGAGAGAGGCAGTGAGTGAGGGGGTCAGGAGAGAGGCAGTGAGTGAGGGGGTCAGGAGAGAGGTAGTGGTGAGGGAGTGAGGGGGTCAGGAGAGAGGCAGTGAGTGAGGGGGTCAGGAGAGAGGCAGTGAGTGAGGGGGTGAGGGGGTCAGGAGAGAGGCAGTGAGTGAGGGGGTGAGGGGGTCAGGAGAGAGGCAGTGAGTGAGGGGGTGAGGCGGTCAGGAGAGAGGCAGCGAGTGAGGGGGTCAGGAGAGAGGCAGTGAGTGAGGGGGTCAGGAGAGGGGCAGTGAGTGAGGGGGTCAGGAGAAAGGCAGTGAGTGAGGGGATCAGGAGAGAGGCAGTGAGTGAGGGGGTCAGGAGAGAGGCAGCAAGTGAGGGGGTGAGGGGGTCAGGAGAGAGGCAGCGAGTGAGGGGGTCAGGAGAGAGGCAGCGAGTGAGGGGGTCAGGAGAGAGGCAGTGAGTGAGGGGGTCAGGAGAGAGGCAGTGAGTGAGGGGGTCAGGAGAGAGGTAGTGAGTGAGGGAGTGAGGGGGTCAGGAGAGAGGCAGTGAGTGAGGGGGTCAGGAGAGAGGCAGTGAGTGAGGGGGTGAGGGGGTCAGGAGAGAGGCAGTGAGTGAGGGGGTGAGGGGGTCAGGAGAGAGGCAGCGAGTGAGGGGGTGAGGGGGTCAGGAGAGAGGCAGCGAGTGAGGGGGTCAGGAGAGAGGCAGCGAGTGAGGGGGTCAGGAGAGAGGCAGCGAGTGAGGGGGTCAGGAGAGAGGCAGCGGGTGAGGGGGTCAGGAGAGAGGCAGCGAGTGAGGGGGTCAGGAGAGAGGCAGCGAGTGAGGGGGTCAGGAGAGAGGCAGCGAGTGAGGGGGTCAGGAGAGAGGCAGTGAGTGAGGGGGTCAGGAGAGAGGCAGTGAGTGAGGGGGTCAGGAGAGAGGCAGTGAGTGAGGGGGCAGTGAGTGAGGGGGCAGGAGAGGGGCAGTGAGTGAGGGGGTCAGGAGAGAGGCAGTGAGTGAGGGGGTCAGGAGAGAGGCAGTGAGTGAGGGGGTCAGGAGAGAGGCAGTGAGTGAGGGGGTCAGGAGAGAGGCAGTGAGTGAGGGGGTCAGGAGAGAGGCAGTGAGTGAGGGGGCGAGGGGGTCAGGAGAGAGGCAGTGAGTGAGGGGGTGAGGGGGTCAGGAGAGAGGCAGCGAGTGAGGGGGTCAGGAGAGAGGCAGCGAGTGAGGGGGTCAGGAGAGAGGCAGTGAGTGAGGGGGTCAGGAGAGAGGCAGCGAGTGAGGGGGTCAGGAGAGAGGCAGCGAGTGAGGGGGTCGGGAGAGAGGCAGCGAGTGAGGGGGTCAGGAGAGAGGCAGTGAGTGAGGGGGTGAGGGGGTCAGGAGAGAGGCAGCGAGTGAGGGGGTCAGGAGAGAGGCAGCGAGTGAGGGGGTCAGGAGAGAGGCAGCGAGTGAGGGGGTCAGGAGAGAGGCAGCGGGTGAGGGGGTCAGGAGAGAGGCAGCGAGTGAGGGGGTCAGGAGAGAGGCAGCGAGTGAGGGGGTCAGGAGAGAGGCAGCGAGTGAGGGGGTCAGGAGAGAGGCAGTGAGTGAGGGGGTCAGGAGAGAGGCAGTGAGTGAGGGGGTCAGGAGAGAGGCAGTGAGTGAGGGGGCAGTGAGTGAGGGGGCAGGAGAGGGGCAGTGAGTGAGGGGGTCAGGAGAGAGGCAGTGAGTGAGGGGGTCAGGAGAGAGGCAGTGAGTGAGGGGGTCAGGAGAGAGGCAGTGAGTGAGGGGGTCAGGAGAGAGGCAGCGAGTGAGGGGGTCAGGAGAGAGGCAGTGAGTGAGGGGGCGTGGGGGTCAGGAGAGAGGCAGTGAGTGAGGGGGTGAGGGGGTCAGGAGAGAGGCAGCGAGTGAGGGGGTCAGGAGAGAGGCAGCGAGTGAGGGGGTCAGGAGAGAGGCAGTGAGTGAGGGGGTCAGGAGAGAGGCAGCGAGTGAGGGGGTCAGGAGAGAGGCAGCGAGTGAGGGGGTCAGGAGAGAGGCAGCGAGTGAGGGGGTCAGGAGAGAGGCAGTGAGTGAGGGGGTGAGGGGGTCAGGAGAGAGGCAGTGAGTGAGGGGGTCAGGAGAGAGGCAGTGAGTGAGGGGGTCAGGAGAGAGGCAGTGAGTGAGGGGGTGAGGGGGTCAGGAGAGAGGCAGCGAGTGAGGGGGGTCAGGAGAGAGGCAGTGAGTGAGGGGGTCAGGAGAGAGGCAGTGAGTGAGGGGGTCAGGAGAGAGGCAGCGAGTGAGGGGGTCAGGAGAGGGGCAGCGAGTGAGGGGGTCAGGAGAGAGGCAGCGAGTGAGGGGGTCAGGAGAGAGGCAGCGAGTGAGGGGGTCAGGAGAGAGGCAGGGAGTGAGGGGGTCAGGAGAGAGGCAGCGAGTGAGGGGGTCAGGAGAGAGGCAGCGAGTGAGGGGGTCAGGAGAGAGGCAGCGAGTGAGGGGGTCAGGAGAGAGGCAGCGAGTGAGGGGGTCAGGAGAGAGGCAGTGAGTGAGGGGGTGAGGGGGTCAGGAGAGAGGCAGCGAGTGAGGGGGTCAGGAGAGAGGCAGTGAGTGAGGGGTTCAGGAGAGAGGCAGTGAGTGAGGGGGTCAGGAGAGAGGCAGCGAGTGAGGGGGTCAGGAGAGAGGCAGTGAGTGAGGGGGTCAGGAGAGAGGCAGCGAGTGAGGGGGTCAGGAGAGGGGCAGTGAGTGAGGGGGTCAGGAGAGAGGCAGCGAGTGAGGGGGTGAGGGGGTCAGGAGAGAGGCAGTGAGTGAGGGGGTCAGGAGAGAGGCAGTGAGTGAGGGGGTCAGGAGAGAGGCAGCGAGTGAGGGGGTCAGGAGAGGGGCAGTGAGTGAGGGGGTCAGGAGAGAGGTAGTGAGTGAGGGAGTGAGGGGGTCAGGAGAGAGGCAGTGAGTGAGGGGGTCAGGAGAGGGGCAGCGAGTGAGGGGGTCAGGAGAGAGGCAGCGAGTGAGGGGGTCAGGAGAGAGGCAGCGAGTGAGGGGGTCAGGAGAGAGGCAGTGAGTGAGGGGGTCAGGAGAGAGGCAGCGAGTGAGCGGGTCAGGAGAGAGGCAGCGAGTGAGGGGGTCAGGAGAGGGGCAGCGAGTGAGGGGGTCAGGAGAGGGGCAGCGAGTGAGGGGGTCAGGAGAGGGGCAGTGAGTGAGGGGGTCAGGAGAGAGGAAGTGAGTGAGGGGGTCAGGAGAGAGGCAGCGAGTGAGGGGGTCAGGAGAGAGGCAGCGAGTGAGGGGGCAGTGAGTGGACGGGGGTGAGGGGGTCAGGAGAGGGGCAGTGAGTGAGGGGGTCAGGAGAGAGGCAGTGAGTGAGGAGGCAGTGAGTGGACGGGGGTGAGGGGGTCAGGAGAGAGGCAGTGAGTGAGGGGGCAGTGAGTGAGGGGGCAGGAGAGAGGCAGTGAGTGAGGGGGCAGTGAGTGAGGGGGCAGGAGAGAGGCAGTGAGTGAGGGGGCAGTGAGTGAGGGGGTCAGGAGAGGGGCAGAGAGTGAGGAGGCAGTGAGTGAGGGGGCAGTGAGTGAGGGGGCAGTGAGTGAGGGGGTCAGGAGAGGGGCAGAGAGTGAGGAGGCAGTGAGTGAGGGGGCAGGAGAGAGGCAGTGAGTGAGGGGGCAGTGAGTGAGGGGGCAGGAGAGAGGCAGTGAGTGAGGGGGCAGTGAGTGAGGGGGTCAGGAGAGGGGCAGAGAGTGAGGAGGCAGTGAGTGAGGGGGCAGTGAGTGAGGGGGCAGTGAGTGAGGGGGTCAGGAGAGGGGCAGAGAGTGAGGAGGCAGTGAGTGAGGGGGCAGTGAGTGAGGGGGCAGGAGACGGGCAGTGAGTGAGGGTGTCAGGAGAGAGGCAGCGAGTGAGCGGGTCAGGAGAGAGGCAGCGAGTGAGCGTGTCAGGAGAGAGGCAGTGAGTGAGGGGGTCAGGAGAGAGGCAGCGAGTGAGGGGGTGAGGGGGTCAGGAGAGAGGCAGCGAGTGAGGGAGTGAGGGGGTCAGGAGAGAGGCAGTGAATGAGGAGGCAGTGAGTGGACCGGGGTGAGGGGGTCAGGAGAGGGGCAGTGAGTGAGTGAGGAGGCAGTGAGTGGATGGGGTGAAGGGGATGCCACATGGAAGTAGGGAGCCAAGAGAGATGGTTTGAGAAAAGACTGAACATGTGCAGTTACAACGCGGTTCTTGGTGTACGCGAAGTAACTGCGCCAAAATTCGGATAAATCTTATCATCTAGAAATCACACAAAAGGTGCTGTTATCATACACTTTAAACAAGGGGGGGGGGAGGGGGGGGGACACCTCTATAGCACAAAGGGGCTGTTCAGGTGAATTGGTCTGTGTTGGTGATTTATTCTCCATTTGAGCAGTTGTCCTAATCCAGAGAGCTTCTCCTGTCCTCATATCTCTCTCATCCTCTTCCCTACACCCACCTACCACTGGCTAGGCTCTGCTTCAGTCATTAATTTCTCTACACCTTACAACCCTCTGGTTAAAGATATTTCTCTTTGCTTTAGACCTCTTGCATTTATGTGTATATTAATATCTGGGGACGGTTAGCTCAGTTGGCTGGATAGTTGGGCCGTGATGTGGATGGAGCGTTGTCAACAGCGCGGGTTTAATTCCCGTACCGCCTGAGGTTACCCATGAAGGTCTTACCTTCTCAACCCTGCTGGAGACCTGGTGACCCACAGGTTAAATCACCGCCACCAGTCTCAAAAGAGGAGTGCATCCAATGGTCCAAGGGGCCTATGGTGACTTTCATATTTCTACCTGCTTGTCAAACACCAGGAAGATCTGTTTCTATATATGATGCCCCATCCCTTGATCCACCAGTACATCTTAGTTTTTATAATGCAAATTTGTTATGGGCCAGGGATTAGAGAACCCCAAAGTGTATCATGGAGTTCACCTGACCCACAACTTTTAATAGATTGTGGTATGGGGAGCACACGTCCCACTCTGCAGGTGCGGTACAGCATAAATGGAAAAGTTTTTTTTAAAAAGCAAAACAATGTTTACTCTATGAACTCAAGTTAACCTTTTTAAAACATACAGTGAACATCTGAGCAACCATCAATTCAAATACAATCCCCAAAGAATACACAAGAACATAAGAACTAGGAGCAGGAGTAGGCCATCTGGCCCCTCGAGCCTGCTCTGCCATTCAAAGAGATCATGGCTGATCTTTTGTGGACTCAGCTCCACTTTCTGTCCCGAACACCATAACCCTTAATCCCTTTATTCTTCAAAAAACTATCTATCTTTACCATAAAAACATTTAATGAAAGAGCCTCAACTGCTTCACTGGGCAAGGAATTCCATAGATTCACAATCCTTTGGGCAAAGAAGTTCCTCCTAAACTCAGTCCTAAATCTACTTCCCCTTATTTTGATGCTATGCCCCCAAGTTCTGCTTTCACCCGCCAGTGGAAACAACCTGCCCGCATCTATCCTCTCTATTCCCTTCATAATTTTATATGTTTCTATACGGTCCCCCCTCATCCTTTTAAATTCCAATGAGTACAGTCCCAGTCTACTCAACCTCTCCTCGTAATCCAACCCCTTCAGCTCTGGGATTAACCTAGTGAATCTCCTCTGCACACCCTCCAGCACCAGTACGTCGTTTCTCAGGTAAGGACACCAAAGTGCACATAATACTCTAGGTGTGGCCTCACTAACACCTTATACAATTGCAGCATAACCTCCCTAGTCTTAAACTCCACCCCTCTAGCAACGAAGGACAAAATTCCAATCGCCTTCTAACTCACTTGTTGCACCTGTAAACCAATTTTTTGAGACTCATGCACTAGCACACCCAGGTCTCTCCGCACAGCAGCAAGTTTCAATATTTTATCATTTAAATAATAATTCCTTTTGCTGTTATTCCTACCAAATTGGATAACCTCACATTTGTCAACATTGTATTCCATCTGCCATACCCTAGCCCAGTCACTTAACCTATCCAAATCCCTCTGCAGACTTCCGGTATCCTCTGCATTTTTCGCTTTACCACTCATCTTAGTGTCGCCTGCAAACTTGGACACATTGCCCTTGGTCCCCAACTCCAAACCATCTATGTAAATTGTGAACAATTGTGGGCCCAACACTGATCCCTGAGGGACACCACTAGCTACTTAATCCCCACTCTTTGCTTTCTATTAATTAACCAATCCTCTATCCATGCTACTACTTTACCCTTAATGCCATGCATCTTTTCTTATGCAGCAACCTTTTGTGTGGCACCTTGTCAAAGGCTTTCTGGAAATCCAGATATACCACATTGGCTCCCCATCATCTACCGCACTGATAATGTCCTCAAAAAATTCCACTAAATTAGTTAGGCACGACCTGCCATTTATGAACCCATGCTGCATCTGCCCAATGGGACAATACAACACTAAGTAATCCTTTAAGTTTTTCTTTTAACATCCATAAGATTTAAAACACCTTTTACCAGAAGCACATCAGGTTAAAGTCACTACTGTTATTAGTTTTAAATCACCAGGATCAATTTACAGTCTTTAGATGACAGAGGGAGACTAATACACCTCTGGCTGGGACTGCAGCTATCCAGCTCTGAAAACGAAACTAAAATACACCCTGCAGCAAACAGCCTAAAATGAAAGTAAAAAACTGACAGGCAGCCCAGCTCCAGCCACTCTCTGACATCACTGCAGTAATAAACACCCATTTCTTAAAGGTACTCGCTCTCACCACAGATACTTATATACATACCCATTTATAAACACCCATTTCTTAAAGGTACTCTCACATGACACACTGTAGAAATAACCAGCAATTTCACTTCTTGCGATTAAATGCGTGGCATGTATTGAAGAAAGCAGCTTAGTTACCTGCAGAGAATAGACGAGTGTTCACTAAGTGTTTAAAGAGAGACTGAAGGGTGTCAGCCCAGAGGGAAAGAGGGATTATAGTTACTGAATTTATATTGTACTCCTTGGGAAGGCGGAAGTCTATGACCTCAAACACACGGCGGAACTGCAGACAAAGCCATGCACAATTAGACAACTCAGAAAGAGGCCACTTTGTCCATTGTGTATTTGCTGACACTTTGAAAGAACCATCTGGTTAATCTCTTTCCTCACAGGTCCGACTTTCTTTTTCCCTTTTCATTTTCATGTCTAATTAGAAGCAGTCAGGCAGCATTTGTTGATAAAATAGACAGGTTATGGAAGCGAGCCTTCCCTCACGTTTAACCCTCTGCTTGTCGACTCCGGTGATGTTGTCAAACCGGTGAGTGTTTCCAGAATTTATCATTTTGTTTTAGATCATCACCATCTAATAGTATTCTTACCATGCAGAAGGATGCAATTCGGCCCATCGAGTCTGCACTGACCCTCTGAAAGAGAACACTAACTCGCCCACTCCACTGCCCTATCCCCATAAATCTACCTAACCTGCACATCTTTGGACTGAGGAAACCAGAGCACCTGGAGGAAACCCACAGACACTGGGAGAGCGTACAAACTCCACAGAGACACGAGGAGAACGTGCAAACTCCACACATCAAACCTGGGTCCCTGGCGATGTGATTGGTAAGCGTCGCAAAACAAAAATATTTACAATTAAAAGAAAATCTTTCAGGCTGCAAAAATGAATTTGTGGAAGGTCCAACATATAAATACTTTGAGTATCTATTGGGAATCTCTCTCTCTAGCAGAGATGTCACAATCTCACTCCTTCTCTATAATGCGGAAAGCGTGGGGGAAGTTCAAGGAGAGCTCGGGTGTATCCTACTGCAATCTCAGGGTCTACTATTTTGCCATTTTGGCAGCACTGGTAAAGAACGTGAGGCCATTCAACTGCTATGATGCACTTAACGTAGAATTACATTGAATCCACAGCAGAGAAACCAAACCTCTGACCCAAGTGGTCAATGCATGTATTTGTACTCCACATGAGCCACCCACTCTAATATCCGAGGCTTGGAATCCTGCAGCGAGTAACTCACCTCCTGACGACCCCCCCCCCCCCGCCCCCACCCCCACAAAGCCTGTCTATCATCGCCGAGGCACAAGTAAATACTCTCCACGAGGATACCCAAATCCCTCTACACCCCGAAGTCTCTCCCCATTTAGATAATAAGTTGCCTTCCCATTTTTACGACCAAAATATATGGCCTCACATGTATCTACATTAAACTCCATCTGCCACATTTTGGTCCAGTCTCCTAACCTATCTATATCCATTTGTAAGATTCTGATTTCTTCATTATTTCTTACTGTCCCACCTATTTTTGTGTCATCTGCAAATTTGGCTATAGAACCTTCTATCCAAGTTGTTAATATAGATTGTAAATAGTTGGAGCCCAAGGACCGAACACAGTGGCACCCACTAGTTACATCTTGCCATCCAGAAAAAGACTCATTTATGCTTTCTGTCCGCCAGCCAGTCTTCTATCCAAGCTAATAAATTACTCCTAACCCCATGTGATCTAACTTTGTGAATTAACCTTCTGTGCGGGACCTTATCAAACGCCTTCCGGAAGTCCAGATATACTACATCTCCAGGATCTCCATTATCCACTTTGCTTGTTACATCTTCGAAGAACTCAAGCAAATTAGTCAAACATGATTTGTCCTTTGTAAAACCATGCTGACTCTGATGGATAGTGTTTTGACTTTCCAAATGTCCTGATATTATGTCCTTGGTAATTGATTCTGACAATTTTCCAACAACTGATGTTAAACCAACTGGTCTGTAATTTCCCACATTCTGCCTCCCTCCCCTTTTGAATAAGGACGTCACATTAGCATTTTTCCAATCCACTGGAACCTTTCCCGTGTCCAGGGAATTTTGGAATATCATAACCAATGGATCCACTAATCCAAGATGGCGTGGGAACGAGGCGACTTCTTGCAAACGGTGCCCAGCATACCCTCTAATTCCACCTTTTACTCTCATTCTATGTAAACTCTCGAACAATGTTCTAATTCAATTCAAGAACAGCTTCTTCCCTACTGCCATCAGACTTTTGAATGGACCTACCTCGTATTAAGTTGATCTTTTCTCTACACCTTGCTATAGCTGTAACATTATATTCTGCAGTCTCTCCTTCCTTCCCTACGTACGGTATGCATTGCTTGTACAGCATGCAAGAAACAATACTTTTCACTGTATACTAATATATAGACATAGAACAGTACAGCACAGAACAGGCCCTTCGGCCCTCGATGTTGTGCCGAGCAATGATCACCCTACTCAAACCCACGTATCCACCCTATACCCGTAAACAAACAACCCCCCCCCCTTAACCTTACTTTTTAGGACACTACGGGCAATTTAGCATGGCCAATCCACCTATGTGACAATAATAAATCAAATCAAATCACTATCTCTGCTATCACTTTCTTTCATACCCTAGGATGTAGGCCATCAGGCCTTGAGAACTTGTCTGCCCTCAATCCCAAGAGTTTATTGAGTATCATTTCTCTATTGATGCTGCTTGTTCCAAGTTCCACCGTTTCTATTACCTCTGAATTGCCTGTTCCTATAGGAATGGTACTAGTGTCCTCCACTGTGAAAACTGAGGCAAATTATTGATTTAGCATCTCTGCTATTTCTGTTTTCCCCTCTATTAACTCAACAGTTTCATCCTCCAAGGGGTCAACAATCACCTTATTGACTCTCTTCCCTTTTATGCACCTGTAGAAACATTTGCTCTCCTTTTTGATATTCTGTTCTAGTATTTTTTTCCTAATTTACCTTGGCTCTTTTTGTTACTTTTTTAGTATCCCTTTATGATTGAACGTTTCCCAATCTTCCAGCCTGCCACTGGCCTTTACAATATGATATAACTTAGTTTTTGTCTTTATAATATCCTTGCCGCCTTGTTTAGCCACATCAAACAAATGAATTTGGAAAACAATTGCTACATACCCCCTTCTGCCTTGCCTTTGTGTCAAGCCTTCTCTTATATGTGTTTGTAGCGACTGGAATGCAGCTCCACATTTAAAATTCTTTTGCAAACCCTATCACCATGGTTACCCATGGTGACAGCAGGCATTAATGATTCCTTTTAATGTTGTATTTTTAAAAAAGTACAATACCAAATAGAGGCCAACCAATGAGGAACCCGGCTTCCAAACTGATGGGATTTGGGTGTTCGACCACAACAGATGATGATCACATAGAATCATTTATACTCTTAACTTCTGAGCAGTGCAGAAATCTCACCGCTGGGTGAAGGCAGTAACATGGCTGTGGTTTCTGCAATTTGTCTCTCTCCGCCTCCCTGGGTACTTACGTGTTATTAAGAATTTGAAACTTTTCTCCTTTTTGAAAGCTAAGGTCGTCATCTGTCCTGGCGTCATAGTCATACAGTGCCACGAAAAGGGTCACCCCAACTGGAGATGGGAAACAGAAGGTTATCCGTCAGCTCAAGGGTAAAATCTGAAAACATCACAGCTCATTCTTCAGTGCTCAGCCGCTTCTTGTACAGTACAGGAAAACAAGCAACCTGATGGTTACACTATAATTCTAGCACAGCAGAATCATAGAGACGGTCAGGGTACTTCCCTGAGGCGTCATTTAATCACTTAGCCCCCATTCAGTGACTTTATGAAAACTTCCGCATATCTGGGTTGATCATTTTAGTGGCGTTTCACACATTTTACTGAGTGCAGTATACTCCAGCCCCCGTGTGAAGGCAGATTGCAAATGACCAGGATCTCACTGCATCCTGTAAACAGCTAGGAAATTAATTTTTGATTTCACGTTGGAAAGGAGCTTCCACTTTCTCTCTCTGAGCATTAAAAGGTCAATTGGCCATGAGGTGGAAGGACAATGTCTCCTTTACTGGGAGGAGGTACAGGCAACTTGAAACTAATCTGAGACTAATATTAGGGGTGCAATGATATGCTTCGAGTGATGTCCAAGCTTAGCTGAATGGTCAGGTAGCGTTATTTCCCATTACTGAACATGAATGTTCTAAACATTCCAACTTTACCAACCTGCGTAATATTGTTTCAAACCCAGTTCTCCTAATGCTTCCTCCACATTGTTACGGTCTCTGTAGAGACCATTAATGTTTAGGGAAAGATATTTGAATTTCCAGTGACTGAGTTGAAGGATCACTATGGCAAGATTAATTTCTTAAGACTCTTACTGCAGCAAAGAAACTAAAAGCAGTGTTGACTAAATACTATTTCAGTAGACCTATTCTAATAGGTCAGAAAGGTTTCCCCATTTGACTTATAAATGATTGAAAATGGAATATTTTGTCCCTCAGGTGGACACTTCATTATCAGGAGCTAGTCCAAAACTATTCTCAGTTTCCGATGGCTTATTTTCTTCTCCTTTTCCAACTTCTAATCTTGGAACTAATTTCCATGGTCAGGGTTAGTCTGGAAATTTCTTCATCCAACCAAAGGTAGGCAAGTGGGCCAGCCTTGTTAAAATGCCCATGGACTTGGTCTTCAATCGGAGAGAACGCTCCCACCTTCATTGAGTATGATGAACAGCAGAGTTTCTCTCTCTTGCTGTCTCTCAAAGGCTAATCAATGCCAAAAGGAAAGGCAAAAATGCTAATTAGCTGTACTCTGCACCTCCCAACTCCTTTCTATGATGAAATTAAACAGAAAGTTTAAACATAACCATTTATAAAACCTGACAACCTCAGGACACCAACACTCTATTCAGCTGCACTGGTCAATGTTTACAGGTGTGAATATCTTGCACCTTCTCAGTTTGATAACCTGGGCCACCTTAACCGTTGACAAACAAGTCAACCACACTTGTTGTCGGGCAGAATTCAGAACAGGTCTCATGACCCTCTTTATTTTACCCTAAATAGAGAGTCCAAAAACATAATCTTAAAAACTTCATATTTTCAACAACATAAAAAGCAGCATTGACGTTGTACCTTCAAACATAGTTAAATGTCCCACGGTATCTCATTGGAGCAAGCACATAGTATAGCAATGGTTTATACAGTAAACTGTTAAAACATTATTGGCTGTACAACAATAAAACAAAGTTTGTTGTTCAGGAGTTTATGCCATTTTCTTCAGACAGAGCAAGGCATTGTTCCTGTGTAAGGGGGATTCAACATCAAGGCATTGTTCCTGTGTAAGGGGGATTCAACATCAAGGGACTTGGTTAAACACTGAAGGAATAGAACCAGCTCAAAAGGTTGGGTGTTTCTCCTACCGGTTAGGCTTCCTCCACACCGAGTACGCAGCGTTCCCGTGTGAGAGGAAGAATGAACTCCGCCAAAGACAGTCAGTGTTTGTCCACCGGTCCCATGGAAGCTGTTGTAATTCGGAATCCCCGTGACACCGAAGTTGGGATAGTGCTGCGGAGAAGGGTCGGGTCCATAACGATAGCCTGGGTTCTGGGGAATGGAGCCTGGCCTGTCTTCCACTGCTGCTTTGGTTGTCTCTTTATCCTTGCATTGCACACAGCCCATTATCTAAACACCTGGGGAAATAAAATGAAGAGCAGTTTTAGAATCCAATGCCATTCATGCCAGTAGTCAATCGTTTGATAGGGCGGATTTATTTCTGACCATTTTCGGAGGCACTAAAATTCAGAGGCACTAAAATGCGTGGGGCAGCACGGTAGCATGGTGGTTAGCATAAATGCTTCACAGCTCCAGGGTCCCAGGTTCGGTTCCCGGCTGGGTCACTGTGCGGAGTCTGCACGTCCTCCCAGTGTGTGCGTGGGTTTCCTCCGGGTGCTCCGGTTTCCTCCCACAGTCCAAAGATGTGCGGGTTAGGTGGATTGGCCATGCTAAATTGCCCGTAGTGTCCTAAAAAGTAAGGTTAAGGGGGGGGGGTTGTTGGGTTACGGGTATAGGGTGGATACGTGGGTTTGAGTAGGGTGATCATTGCTCGGCACAACATCTAGGGCCGAAGGGCCTGTTCTGTGCTGTACTGTTCTATGTTCTATGTTCTAATATATCTCCATTAGATTTTTGGGGCTAAACATTTGCGAGGGCCGGATCTTTTTCAAATTTAATGTACCCAATTATTTTTTTCCCCCCTATTAGGGGTAATTTAGCGTGGCCAATCCACCTACCCAGCATATCTTTTTGGGTTGTGGGGGTGAGACCCACGCAGACACGGGGAGGATGTACAAACCCCACAGGGACAGTGACCCGGGGCCGGGATCGACCCTGGATCCACGGCACCGTGAGGCAGCAGTGCTAACCACTGTGCCACCCGGGGAACCTTCTAGTGTTAGTCAGAATAGTGCCATCTTCCCAGGAGGATTGGACAACATGCTGTCAGGGCAAACTGCATAATCTACACCTCATTATTTTCTTGCATTATGCTACCTGATTCTGGAGCAGGACGGAGGTCAGTCTCGACACTTCCTCAGAGACAGGAGAATCTCATTCACATTTTGCATCATGCTTGTATTCACATTAATGTAATTAAGTCCTTAATAAGCCAAACACAAACATGAAACAGAAATTTGATTCCACACATATTTACAATGAGACACATTGCCACCCATAATATTCACCAAGATCAAAGGAGTGAGAAGGCCTTTTCTGCACTGTATTTTTCTGTGATCCTGTAACATAGACCCAGCAATCCATATTCCAGTACGTAACAGCACTGTAATAGAGACAAGACAATCCACATTCCAGTATGTAACAGCACTGTACTACAGACAAGGCCATCAGTTTTCTAGTACGTAACAACACTATAACGTAGGCACGGCAATCGCATTCCAATACGTAACACACTGTAATACAGATACTGCAATCCATATTCCAATATGTAACAACTTATTGTTATGTGTTGCATACACAGCAATTTACATTCTAGTATGTAACAGCACTGTATAATGCAGAAACGGTATTCCACATTCTACTATGTAACACAGCAATCCACATTCCAGTATGCAACAGCACTGTAATACAGACATGGCAATCCACATTCCAGTATGCAACAGCACTGTAATACAGACATGGCAATCCACATTCCAGTATGCAACAGCACTGTACTACAGACAAGACAATCCACATTCCAGTATGTAACAGCACTGTACTACAGACAAGACAATCCACATTCCAGTATGTAACAGCACTGTACTACAGACAAGACAATCCACATTCCAGAATGTAACAGCACTGTAATACAGACAAGAGAATCCACATTCCAGTATGTAACAGCACTGTACTACAGACAAGACAATCCATATTCCAGTACGTAACAGCACTGTAATAGAGACAAGACAATCCACATTCCAGTATGTAACAGCACTGTAATAGAGACAAGATAATCCACATTCCAGTACGTAACAGCACTGTACTACAGACAAGACAATCCACATTCCAGTATGTAACAGCACTGTAATAAAGACAAGACAATCCACATTCCAGTACGTAACAGCACTGTACTACAGACAAGACAAACCACATTCCAGTATGTAACAGCACTGTAATACAGACAAGGCCATCAATTTTCTAGTACGTAACAGCACTGTAACGTAGGCACGGCAATCGCATTCCAATACGTAACACACTGTAATACAGATACTGCAATCCATATTCCAATATGTAACAACTTATTGTTATGTGTTGCATACACGGCAATTTACATTCTAGTATGTAACAGCACTGTATAATGCAGAAACGGTATTCCACATTCTACTATGTAACACAGCAATCCACATTCCAGTATGCAACAGCACTGTAATACTGACATGGCAATCCACATTCCAGTATGTAACAGCACTGTAATACAGACATGGCAATCCACATTCCAGTATGCAACAGCACTGTAATACAGACATGGCAATCCACATTCCAGTATGCAACAGCACTGTAATACAGACATGGCAATCCATATTCCAGTATGCAATAGCACTGTAATACAGACATGGCAATCCACATTCCAGTATGCAACAGCACTGTAATACAGACATGGCAATCCACATTCCAGTATGCAACAGCACTGTAATACAGACATGGCAATCCATATTCCAGTATGCAACAGCACTGTAATACAGACATGGCAATCCACATTCCAGTATGCAACAGCATTGTAAAATACATGCTACAACCAATATACCAACACTGTAATAGAGACAAGTCAATCAACTTCACATTCTAGTACGTAACAGCACTGTAATTCAGACACAGCAATCCACATTCCAGTATGCAACAGCACTTTAATACAGACAAGGCAATCCATATTCCAGTACGTAACAACACTGTAATACAGACACGGCAATAAATATTCCAGTATATACCAGCACTGTAATACAGACAAGGCAATCCGCTTCAAATTCCTATATGCAACAGCACTGTAATATAGACACGACAATCCACATTCCAGTACGTAACAGTACTGTAATACAGTCAGAACAATGCATATTCTATGTAACACACTAATTCAGACACGACAATCCATATTCCAGTACGTAACAACACTACAATACAGACACGGCAATCCTTAATCCAGCATGTAACGCACTGTAATACAGACAAGGCAATCCATTTTCAGTATGTAACAGCACTGTAATACAGACAAGGCAATCTATTTTCAGTATGTAACAGCACTGTAATACAGACAAGGCAATCTATTTTCAGTATGTAACAGCACTGTAATAGACAAGGCAATCCATATTCCGCTATGTAACAGCACTGTAATACAGATAAGACTATCCATTGTGGGGGAGGCAGGGTGTAGTGTTATTGTCACTTTGAGATTCAGGGCAAGATCTGGGGACCTAGATTCAAATCCCACCAATTAAATAAAACCTGGAATTCAAATTAAAATGGTAACCATGATAACATTGTCGATTGTCATAAAATGCCTTACGGTTTACTAATGTCCTTTAGGCAAGGAAATCTGCCATTCTTCCTTGGTCTGGCCTACATGTGTCTCCATATCCACAGCAATGTGGTTGACTCTTATATGCCCTCTGAAATGGAGGGGTTAGTGTTGGGCAATAAAAGCCACATCCTGTAAATGAATTTAAAAAACACCCAGTGTGTAATAGCAGTGTAATATATATGGGTATGTACTGTGGTAAAATGGACAGCGTCCGGACCTTTGGGCCCAGCATAAAACTGGACCCTCCAAATTAAAAATTGCATATTTTAAATCAAATCACAGTCAGCTCCAGGGATGGCCTGATGGGAATTCGAACTTGGCCAAGTTCGAATACACTGAACGCAGACACACTGCCAGGACATGACTGGACCCGTCAATCACCCACCAGGAGATTATCGGTCATATTCATATGGATCGATTGCTTTCAGTTGCCCAGATAAAACTAGACATTCTCGCTTTCAGTTTCCCCACCGTTATCCTGTATGGAGAGAGGTTACGTGCATACAATACACCTAGGAATGGACCCCTGGGGTTGGGTTGCTGGTGTCCTGCCGAGTTGCAATTGGCAACACCATTAGGTATTGCGACCCCGGCCCTGAGACCTCATTGTGAACTTTCTGGCAAAGCGAAGAGAGGGGTATAAAAATCGGCCACCCTGAACCCTCCCCAGCATAGACGCGCAGAGGTAGCAGAGAAATCTGGATGCCCTGGGCGGCACGGTGGCACAGTGGTTAGCACTGCTGCTTCATGGCACTGAGGACCAGGTTTCAATCCCGGCCCCGGATCACTGTTCGTGTGGAGTTTGCACATTTTAATTAGTTAATTGCATTAGGCCAGTTTTTAGAAGCTAGAGTCACAGTATAAATAGGGGCTAGATACAGTGCAGACTTTGTTTGCACTGAGTGCTGAGCTTGTGGCATTTGAGTGCTACAGTGAGAGTTTGGTGACTGAGGGAGTTAGGTGAGGAGGGAGTAAGGTACTCCTTTCATTTAATTTCCTATATTTATCAAAGAGCGTGAAGGGAACCAGGAGTTTAGAGTACAGCTGACTGGGAGCAGAGTCGGAGGGCGGAGGTCCAGTTGGTCCACAGGGCAGCTAATTCTGTAAAGTAAGAGGGGATGGAGGCTCGGGCAGTTGCATGCTCCTCCTGTAGGATGTGGGTGGTGAGGGATACCACTGGTGTCCCCGCTGACTATACCTGCGGGAAGTGCACCCAACTCCAGCTCCTCAGAGACCGTGTTAAGGTACTGGAGCTGGAGCTGGATGAACTTCGGATCATCCGGGAGGCAGAGGGGGTCATAGAGAAGAGTTACAGGGAGGTAGCCACACCAAAGGTACTGGACAAGAGTAGCTGGGTTACAGTCAGGGGAAAGAAAATTAACAGGCAGACAGTGCAGGGATCCCTCGTGGCCATTCCCCTTCAAAACAAGTATACCGTTTTGGATGCTGTTGGGGGGGATGACCTACCGGGGGAAGGCCCCAGCGGCCAGGTCTCTGGCACTGAGTCTGGCTCTGGGGCTCAGAAGGGAAGGGGGGAGCATAGAAAAGCAATAGTAATAGGAGATTCAATGGTTAGGGGAATAGATAGAAGATTCTGTGGTCGCGAGCGAGACTCCCGAAAGGTATGTTGCCTCCCGGGTGCCAGGGCCAGGGATGTCTCTGATCGTGTCTTCAGGATCCTGAAGGGGGAGGGTGAGCAGCCAGAAGTCGTGGTGCACATTGGTACCAACGATGTAGGTAGGAAAAAGGGTGTGGAGGTAATAAACAAGTTTAGGGAGTTAGGCTGGAAGTTAAGGGCCAGGACAGACAGAGTTGTCATCTCTGGTTTGTTGCCGGTGCCACGTGATAGCGAGGCTAGGAATAGGGAGAGAGTGCAGTTGAACACGTGGCTGCAGGAATGGTGTAGGAGGGAGGGCTTCAGGTATTTGGATAATTGGAGCGCATTCTGGGGAAGGTGGGACCTGTACAAGCAGGACGGGTTGCATCTGAACCAGAGGGGCACCAATATCCTGGGGGGGAGGTTTTCTAGTACTCTTCGGGAGGGTTTAAACTAATTTGGCAGGGGAATGGGAACCGGATCTGTAGTCCAGCAACTAAGGTAGACGATAGTCAGGACGCCAAAGCACGTAGTGATGCAGTGGGGAAGGTAACAATGACAAAGGAGAGTACTTGCAGGCAAGGAGATGGGTTGAAGTGTGTATACTTTAATGCAAGAAGCATCAGGAATAAGGTGGGTGAACTTAATGCATGGATCGGTACTTGGGACTACGATGTGGTGGCCATCACGGAAACTTGGATAGAAGAGGGGCAGAAATGGTTGTTGGAGGTCCCTGGTTATAGATGTTTCAACAAGATTAGGGAGGATGGTAAAAGAGGTGGGGGGGTGGCATTGTTAATTAGAGATAGTATAACAGCTGCAGAAAGGCAGTTCGAGGGGGATCTGCCTACTGAGGTAATATGGGTTGAAGTTAGAAATAGGAAAGGAGCAGTCACCTTGTTGGGTGTGTTCTATAGGCCCCCCAATAGCAGCAGAGATGTGGAGGAACAGATTGGGAAACAGATTCTGGAAAGGTGCAGAAGTCACAGGGTAGTAGTCATGGGCGACTTCAACTTCCCAAACATTGAGTGGAAACTCTTTAGATCAAATAGTTTGGATGGGGTAGTGTTTGTGCAGTGTGTCCAGGAAGCTTTTCTAACACAGTATGTAGATTGTCCGACCAGAGGGGAGGCCATATTGGATTTAGTACTTGGTAATGAACCAGGGCAGGTGATAGATTTGTTAGTGGGGGAGCATTTTGGAGGTAGTGACCACAATTCTGTGACTTTCACTTTAGTAATGGAGAGGGATAGGTGCGAGCAACAGGGCAAGGTTTATAATTGGGGGAAGGGTAAATACAATGCTGTCAGACAAGAATTGAAGTGCAGAAGTTGGGAACATAGGCTGTCAGGGAAGGACACAAGTGAAATGTGGAACTTGTTCAAGGATCAGGTACTGCGTGTCTTTGATATGTATGTCCCTGTCAGGCAGGGAAGAGATGGTCGAGTGAGGGAACCATGGTTGACAAGAGAGGTTGAATGTCTTGTTAAGAGGAAGAAGGAGACTTATGTAAGGCTGAAGAAACAAGGTTCAGACAGGGCGCTGGAGGGATACAAGATAGCCAGGAGGGAACTGAAGAAAGGGATTAGGAGAGCTAAGAGAGGGCATGAAAATCCTTGGCGGGTAGGATCAAGGAAAACCCCAAGGCCTTTTACACATACGTGAGAAATATGAGAATGACTAGAGTGAGAGTAGGTCCGATTAAGGACAGTAGCGGGAGATTGTGTATTGAGTCTGAAGAGATAGGAGAGGTCTTGAACAAGTATTTTTCTTCAGTATTTACAAATGAGAGGGGCCATATTGTTGGAGAGGACAGCGTGAAGCAGACTGATAAGCTTGAGGAGATACTTGTCAGGAAGGAAGATGTGTTGCGCGTTTTGAAAAACTTGAGGATAGACAAGTCCCCCGGGCCTGACGGGATATATCCAAGGATTCTATGGGAAGCAAGAAATGAAATTGCAGAGCCGTTGGCAATGATCTTTTCATCCTCGCTGTCAACAGGGGTGGTACCAGAGGATTGGAGAGTGGCGAATGTCGTGCCCCTGTTCAAAAAAGGGAATAGGGATAACCCTGGGAATTACAGGCCAGTTAGTCTTACTTCGGTGGTAGGCAAAGTAATGGAAAGGGTACTGAGGGATAGGATTTCTGAGCATCTGGAAAGGCATTGCTTGATTAGGGATAGTCAGCACGGATTTGTGAGGGGTAGGTCTTGCCTTACAAGTCTTATTGAATTCTTTGAGGAGGTGACCAAGCATGTGGATGAAGGTAAAGCAGTGGATGTAGTGTACATGGATTTTAGTAAGGCATTTGATAAGGTTCCCCATGGTAGGCTTATGCAGAAAGTAAGGAGGCATGGGATAGTGGGAAATTTGGCCAGTTGGATAACAAACTGGCTAACCGATAGAAGACAGAGAGTTGTGGTGGATGGCAAATATTCAGCCTGGAGCCCAGTTATCAGTGGCGTACCGCAGGGATCAGTTCTGGGTCCTCTGCTGTTTGTGATTTTCATTAACGACTTGGATGAGGGAGTTGAAGGGTGGGTCAGTAAATTTGCAGATGATACGAAGATTGGTGGAGTTGTGGATAGTGAGGAGGGCTGTTGTCGGCTTCAAAGAGACATAGATAGAATGCAGAGCTGGGCTGAGAAGTGGCAGATGGAGTTTAACCCTGACAAGTGTGAGGTTGTCCATTTTGGAAGGACAAATCTGAATGCGGAATACAGGGTTAATGGTAGGGTTCTTGGCAATGTGGAGGAGCAGAGAGATCTTGGGGTCTATGTTCATTGTTCTTTGAAAGTTGCCACTCAAGTGGATAGAGCTGTGAAGAAGGCCTATGGTGTGCTAGCGTTCATTAGCAGAGGGATTGAATTTAAGAGCCGTGAGGTGATGATGCAGCTGTACAAAACCTTGGTCAGGCCACATTTGGAGTACTGTGTGCAGTTCTGGTCACCTCATTTTAGGAAGGATGTGGAAGCTTTGGAAAAGGTGCAAAGGAGATTTACCAGGATGTTGCCTGGAATGGAGAGTAGGTCTTATGAGGAAAGGTTGAGGGTGCTAGGCCTTTTCTCATTAGAACGGAGAAGGATGAGGGGCGACTTGATAGAGGTTTATAAGATGATCAGGGGAATAGATAGAGTAGATAGTCAGAGACTTTTTCCCCGGGTGGAACACACCATTACAAGGGGACATAAATTTAAGATAAATGGTGGAAGATATAGAGGGGATGTCAGAGGTAGGTTCTTTACCCAGAGAGTAGTGGGGGCATGGAATGCACTGCCTGTGGTAGTAGTTGAGTCGGAAAATTTATGGACCTTCAAACGGCTATTGGATAGGTACTTGGATTAGGGTAGAATAAGGGAGTGTAGGTTAACTTCTTAAGGGCAGCACGGTAGCATTGTGGATAGCACAATTGCTTCACAGCTCCAGGGTCCCAAGTTCGATTTCGACTTGGGTCACTGTCTGTGTGGAGTCTGCACATCCTCCCCGTGACTGCGTGGGTTTCCTCCGGGTACTCCGGTTTCCTCCCACAGTCCAAAGATGTGCAGGTTGGGTGGATTGGCCATGACAAATTGTCCAAAATTCTATGATTAACCTAGGACAAAAGTTCGGCGCAACATCGTGGGCCGAAGGGCCTGTTCTGTGCTGTATTTCTCTATCTATCTCTATCTACCTGTGTCTGCGTGGGTATCACCCCCCACAACCCAAAAAGACATGCAGGTTAGGTGGATTGGCCACGCCAAATTGCCCCTTAATTGAAAAAAAAAATTGGGTGCTCTAAATTTTAAAAAAAGATTTGATGACCGACCAGAGACGGAAGGAAGCAGTGTGCGAGACCCACCTTCGCTGACAAAGGCCTGGAGGAATGGAGACTCAGAGAATCAGACCTGCAGCTCAATTGAGTCCATCTGTGTGGGCAGTGTTAAGAATCTTGGGATCGTTTCGTATTGTTTTAGGATAATTTAAGAAAGATAACTGATAAATAAATTTGGTTGAATCGTGAACTTGCGTTTGTCCTTTGTCCATCTCGCAATCAGACGACAACTGGGTAAAACGTTTGAGGAATAATCTGGTCAAAGTGTCTGAGGTTTTACAGACAACAGTACACTTTCCAACAAACCACAAGTTTGAGTAAAGGAATCTCTGCTTGTATCACATCTTGCCATCCAGCATTTTAATTTCTTCAAAAAGAGGACACCATTTTCCTGTCGAGTGGTCGCGTTCACTGTTGGCTTCAATTCAATTGTGTCAGAGATTAAATTAATCAGGAAATTGCAGAATTTTGGATTTAAGAGAAATGTAATTAATAAATACCTAACGTGTGGATTATAAAACCGGGTTTTAAAGAGTTTGTGTTAGAGGGTGAGGGGAGTCACAATATTGTACTATTGATACAGTTACGTTGCTCAGCTCTTTTATTACAAAACAAAATCCAATCATTTGCTACTCTGCATAGCTGCAGATAATATTGGCATCACAGCACAATTGTATTGTCGCAAATAGGTGTTGCCCCAAACCTAACATTCTGACAAAACAATCCTAAACCTGCCTCGATGAGAGAGGGTTAACGGCGTTATGATGAGGGTGATCGTTTATTGATCAGGTACACCATTGTGTTGTGAATGTCCTAATACAATCTGGGCGTTAAAAACCAGAATGTTAGCTCAGCATTTCTGAGACACTTTATTAATAGGTTAGAAATACAGTTCTCTGGGAGCTTGTGCTCACATTCATGAGAGGCCACAAATCATTTCCTGCCCAGCGGGAGAGAGAGAGAGGGAACACACACTGGCTTACATACAATGTTGCATTCTGTTTTTAAAAAGGAACAGATTATCTGCCATTGGCCGTGAAACAAACGCACTCAGCTAATCAAAAAATGGTCACAGCAGAGAGCGAGGCCAGTTGAGTATGTGCTGGCAAAGATTACATTGCTCCCATCCAAGAGTGGGGCTTTAATCAATGATCTTCCGATTCAGAGGCAAGAATGCTGTACTGAGCCATAGCTGACGCACGCCAAATAGTCGGAGAACATGTGATCCGGTTGAATGTTACTCCTGTGGCTTTCCGCCCCAGAAAACCAGTGCTACCCCGCCCCCCCCCCCCCTTCCCCACCCACCCCCAGCTCAAAATAATCCACATCCTCTGCCAAAAGCCAGGATTGACCCGGGGATCTTCAGTTGAACGCTGTCCTAACGGAGCCGTTTCGGGTCAGTGAGTTTTAGAGGGGAAGAAAGGAATGTTCGATTTTTTTTTCAGCTCCACTGACATCTGGGAACTCCTGTGGCAAAGATTAGAGCGCTGTCCCACAGTCAGGAAACTCCCACATTGTTCAGGCAGTGTCTCAGATTGCTCCATCACGAATATGAAAGTAGGTGGTTGAGATCGGGCCAGGACCACGTTGATACAGGATAACTTTACTCGGTGTAAGTAAAGTCTAGAACACTAAAATCAAATTAAACTCGGAAATAAGATCAGATGGCATGCAGTTGAACTGGAAAAGAACACTTTCATTTATACTTCATTTCTTACACCCTTGGGATATTCCAAAGGTTAAAGTACTTCACAGCCATTAGTTACAGAGTTTGCCATTGTTTAGTAGGCTAATACAACATGAGAATCAACCAATTGCTCATTTTTTGATGTGTGCAAATGCTAGCCGGATGAACACAGAACTAGCCACTGTCTCACCCGGTGTCCTAAAATCCTCAACATTCACTACCTGAACAGGCAAAGTTTGAGCAAATAGGATCAATTTTGCTGTGCCTGCCTCACTTTCTGCCTCTTCTCTCCCCCCCTTCCCTCTCCAAAATCCTTAACTCCTCTCCCTTGAAAGCACTCATTTCTCCTGGAGTATAATACCATGGATGACAAGAGTGGCAACACAAGTGGACAAGGTCGTCAAGAAAGCATACGGAATGCTTGCCTTTATTGGACAGGGCATCGAGTACAAAAACTGGCAAGTCATGCTACAGTTGTGTAGAACCTCGGTAAGGCCGCACTTGGAATATTGCGCACAATTCTGGTCGCCACATTAACAGAAGGATGTGGAGGCTTTGGAGAGGGTGCAGAGGAAGTTTACCAGGATGTTGCCTGGTCTGGAGGGTGTTAGCTATGCGGAGAAGCTGAATAGATTCGGACTGTTTTCATTAGAAAGACGGAGGTTGAGGGGTGACCTGATAGAGGTCTACAAGATTGTGAGGGGCATGGATAGAGTGGATGGGCAGGCACTCTTTCCCAGGATGGAGGGGTCAGTCACCAGGGGGCAGGGGTTTAAGGTCTGTGGAGCAAAGTTTAGAGGAGATGTGCGAGGCAGGTTTTTTTACGCAGAGGGTGGTGAGTGCCTGGAATGCATTGACAGGGGAGGTTGTGGAAACAGATACATTAATGGCGTTCAAAAGGCATCTTGACAAACACATGGATAGGATGGGTTTAGAGGGATACGACACAAGGAAGTGCTGAGGGTTTTGGCCAAGGGTGGTATCATAACCGGTACAGGCTTGGAGGGCCAAAGGGCCTGTTCCTGTGCTGTATTGTTCTTTGTTCCTTTAATTCCCTCTCCTTCATTCTATCGAGAGCTTTGATGGCTGATGCAGCAGTTTAATAAGTCGTGGGGCATGGGGAAACCAATCGAATGTTATCCCAATCTTACTGTCATGCGGTCACTTCCCACCAGGGTTATTAGGATCTTTTTGAGCCGTATTGTCTCTGAATCCGGGAGCTAATTGTAGAAGCCGCTTTAATGAGATACCTTCTGCTCGTGATTAACATACATTGTGTGCAGGTTACTCTCCAACAAAATCACACAAATGAGCACTCATAACTTGCCTTTATAGAAAACCTTTTAACGTAACAAAAAGACCCAGGGAGTTTTGCACGCGTTTTATAAAGCATTTACAGTCACATAATTTATCTGGTTTGTTGTATTATTTGTAACAGGCAGTATCAAATAACAGACTTTCATTCACAAACAGCGAGAGGGTTTGAGGGCCTTGGTAAGCGTTGTGGCTGAAGTCTAGATAATGAAGAGAAGCAGCTCCATTGGCAGCAGTCTAGTCTCAGAATCAGGGCAACCTTGGAATTGAGGCCAGAGGCTCATTTTCCACTCCAGAAATCTGGGTACATAACCCATGCTTTCACTTCAATGTAGCGCAGCACTGTTGGAAGTACTGTCTTTCTGATGACGTTAAACCAAGGCCCCATCTGCCCTTAGTGGGAACAACTTCCAAGGGCACAGTGGGTAGCACTGTTGCCTCACAGCGCCAGGGTCCCAGGTTCAATTCCGGGCTTGGGTGATTGTCTGTGTGGAGTTTGCACTTTCTCCCCGTGTCGGTGTGGGTTTCCTCCGGGTGCTCCTGTTTCCTCCCACAGTCCAAAGATGCACCGGTTTGGTGAGGTTATGGGGATGGGGAGAGAGAGTGGGCCTTTGTAGGGTGCACTTTCAGAAGGTCAGTGCAGAATTCTATGGAAATAGGGCTGTTTCTCTGCAAAATCCTGGCTGATATTCACCCCTCGACCATTACACTCTCTGAAAGTCCTTCATTACGGCGCCAAGGATCCGGGTTCGATCCCAGCCCTGGGTCACTGTCCGTGTGGAGTTTGCACATTCTCCCCATGTCTGCGTGGGTTTCACTCCCACAACCCAAAGGTATGCAGGGTAAGTGGATTGGCCACGCTAAATTGCCCCTTAATAAAGTCCTTCATTGTCCGTAAAGTGCCTTGGCACATAAATGCCAGTCTTTCATAGAATTTACAGTGCAGAAGGAGGCTATTTGGCCCAGCAAGTCTGCACCGGCCCTTGGAAAGAGCACCCTACCCAAGCCCACACCACCCTATCCCCATAACCCAGTAACCCCACTCAACCAACACTAAGGGCAATTTTTGACACTAAGGGCAATTTATCATGGCCAATCCACCTAACCTGCACGTCTTTGGACTGTGGGAGGAAACCGGAGCACCCGGAGGAAACCCACGCAGACACAGGGAGAACATGCAGACTCCGCACAGACAGTGACCCAGCCGGGAATCGAACCTGGGACCCTGGAGCTGTGAAGCTATTGTGCTGACCACAATGCTACCGTGCTGCCCTCAACCGTTGTTTTGTGCCAGGAAGCCTTGTACACTCCAGCTTCAACCTCAATTTCTTCATGAGCTCAGTCTTTATTTTGAACCACAAGCTTGAGGTGGTTGTTCAGCATGAGCCTGAAGTTGCAGGAAAGCATCGTCCTGAATCCCGAGCAGTTGCAAACATTCCATTGTTCGGCCAGGTAACTTTACCACAGGGCCCCGTCTCCTGCTGAGTGCTGTAGGCCTTTAATGGAGCTTTGAGTGATGGCCTGTCAGGCCAAGATCAGCTGGTGAGTGCACTAGCCTCACCGTTAGGCACATCCTGTCACCATAGGTTCATCAAGTTCAAGCAGCTTCAGTGTCACTGTAGCTTCACAACCGAGGCCCAAGAGAAAGCTAGATTGAAAGTTAAATCAACCACCAAATCAGTCCATGAGAGCGCAAACTACACAAATACACCCATCAGCACAAACAAAATGAGCAGTGAAACCACTCACTTCTATCTGGCCCTCCAGAGATGCTGAACTCTGCTTTAGGAACCGTGTCCCTATTGTATTCGGTTTAATAAATACTATTAGACTCAGCATGCGTATTCACATTTATCGTTTCATGGTGTAGCTTTACGTCTTGCTCCACATTTTCAGTTTTATTTTAACCCGTTACCTGCAGTAAGGGAACCTCACCGTTAGAAATCAGTGGCCCGCTTGAGTTGAAATATATCACATTGTTCCTTAACTAAACACAATCAACAATCCAAAGCTGCTGATTTTAATGGGGAACAAGTGATAGGCTAAGAGTGGAGGAGTGGTCAGCATGAGACCCCAGCTGATTGTAACAACCAGGCCGCTTTCAGATATGGCCGTGGTACACACATACACACACACCACTGTGGGCAGCACGGTAGCACAGTGGTGAGCACAGTTGCTTCACAGCTCCAGGGTCCCAGGTCCAATTCCCGGCTTGGATCACGGTCTGTGCGGAGTCTGCACGTTCTCCCCGTGTGTGCGTGGGATTCCTCCGGCTGCTCCGGTTTCCTCCCACAGTCCAAAGGCATGCAGGTTAGGTGGATTGGCCATGCTAAATTGCCCTTAGTATTGGGTGGGGTTACTGTGTTATGGGGATAGGGTGGAGGTGTTGACCTTGGGTAGGGGGTAGGGTGCTCTTTCCAAGAGCCGGTGCAGACTCGATGGGCCGATTGGCCTCCTTCTGCACTGTAAATTCTATGTAAAACTACGCCAGCCATCCTAAATAAGCAACACAATGTGCATCAGTTTTTCAAGTGGGGAAGGACTGGAGAAGCTGATGGTTTGGGATAGGACAATACACACATCCATAGCACCAGTATTTCTTTCTTTCACTGGATGTGAAATGTCGCAAAGGAGGAGGTGTTAGCAATTCTGGAAAGTGTGAAAATAGATAAGTCCCCTGGGCCGGATGGGATTTATCCTAGGATTCTCTGGGAAGCTAGGCAGGAGACTGCTGAGCCTTTGGCTTTGATCTTTAAGTCACCTTTGTCTACAGGAATAGTGCCAGAAGACTGGAGGATAGCAAGTGTTGTCCCCTTGTTCAAGAAGGGGAGTAGAGACAACTCCAGTAACTATAGACCAGTGAGCCTTACTTCTGTTGTGGGCAAAGTCTTGGAAAGGTTTATAAGAGATAGGATGTATAATCATCTGGAAAGGAATAATTTGATTAGAGATAGTCAACATGGTTTTGTGAAGGGTAGGTCGTGCCTCACAAACCTTATTGAGTTCTTCGAGAAGGTGACCAAACAGGTGGATAAGGGTAAAGCAATTGATGTGGTGTATATGGATTTCAGTAAAGCTTTTGATAAGGCTCCCCACGGTAGGCTATTGCAGAAAATACAGAGGCATGGGATTCAGGGTGATTTAGCAGTTTGGATCATAAATTGGCTAGCTGATAGAAGACAACGGGTGGTGGTTGATGGGAAATGTTCAAACTGGTGTCCAGTTACTAGTGGTGTACCACAAGGATCTGTTTTGGGGCCGCTGCTGTTTGTCAATTTTATAAATGACCTGGAGGAGGGTGTAGAAGGATGGGAGAGTAAATTTGCAGATGACACTAAAGTCGGTGGAGTTGTGGACAGTGCCGAAGGATGTTACAAGTTACAGAGGGACATAGATAAGCTGCAGAGCTGGGCTGACAGGTGGCAAATGGAGTTTAATGCAGGAAAGTGTGAGGAAAGGGCGATTCATTTTGGAAGGAATAACAGGAAGACAGAGTACTGGGCTAATGGTAAGATTCTTGGTAGTGTGGACGGGCAGAGAGATCTCAATGTCCCTGTCCATAGATCCCTGAAAGTTGCCACCCAGGTTGATAGGGTTGTTACGAAGGCGTACGGTGTGTTAGCTTTTATTGGTAGAGGAATTGAGTTTCGGAGCCATGAGGTCATGTTGCAGTTGTACAAAACTCTGGTGCAGACGCATTTGGAGTATTGCTTGCAGTTCTGGTCACCACATTATAGGAAGGATGTGGAAGCTTTGGAAAGAGTACAGAGGAGATTTACAAGGATGTTGCCTGGTATGGAGGGAAGATCTTACGAGGAAAGGCTGAAGGACTTGCGGCTGTTTTCGTTAGAGAGAAGGTTAAGAGGTGACTTAATTGAGGCATACAAGATGATCAGAGGATTAGATAGGGTGGACATTGAGAGCCTTTTTCCTCGGATGGTGATGTCCACTACGAGGGGACATAGCTTTAAATTGAGGGGAGATAGATGTAGGACAGATGTCAGAGGTAGGTTCTTTACTCAGAGAGTAGTAAGGGTGTGGAGTGCCCTGCCTGCAACAGTAGTGGACTCGCCAACACTAAACGCATTCAAATGGTCATTGGATAGGCATATGGACAATAAGGGAATAGTGTAGATGGGCTTTAGAGGGGTTTCACAGGTCGGCGCAACATCGAGGGCCGAAGGGCCTGTACTGCGCTGTAATGTTCTATGCTCTATGTTGCAGCTGTTGTGCATGAATTCCCGTGATTGGGAATGCCGCGATGGATGGCTCCACGACCCTCCCGTGACCCACCTGCGGGTCACGACCCCCACTTTGAAAATGCCTGGTCTAGCATCACTGCTTTAGATAGTTGTATATGCAGCTCCCTCTAGTGGCTACTCATGACACTACATTAACCCTTTAATGCTGATAATTATGATAATATCACACACATCACAATGCCAAAACAAACCAGCTGAGCCAGACTGCTTTGGAGGCAGCTGATCCTTCATAACTCCAAGAGCCAAGGTCACCAGCCACGTGCGTCTGTAATTTTAATGGTTTTGTACGGACCTCTAACTGTGGATTGTGTAGGGTGGTGAACCGTACATTCTGATTCTGAACTCTGGGGCCAGTCTGGAACATTCTTTCCCGGTTCAGTTCATTCTCACTTCTTTCGGAATAATGCTTTTGTGTTAAAAATAGAAACTAGCTAATGCCCCATTGCTAGTTAAGTGTGGCAAGTCAGATGATGAGCTGTTTTGTGAGGAAAAGGACTGTTGAGCCATGCAAACAGTCTGCTGGTAAAACACAATGGTGTCCTTTTATGTCTGTTAAGCAAATGGCATCCAATTGGAATGTGGAGGAAAACAGCCTTCTCTATTCATTGCTGGTACCATATTTGGGCAATTGGGGGACACCTCATAGTAATGTTTTTCTTTTGAAAAATGTTTTATTCGAGGCATTTTGACACACACACACAAAAATCAGAACAGAACAACTCATTGAACAAACGCACCCACCTACACCCCCCCCCCCCCCCCCCCAACATCAACCCCCCACCACATCTCGCCTTCCCCATTTGGACTCCCTTGCCCGCCTCCCCGAAACACCCCCCCCCTCGCTCTTACTGACCCCTCAATCCTCCTTTAAGTAATCAATAACGACTTGCACATCCAGGTGAACCCCTCTGCCGACCCCTCAGAGCGAACTTGACCTTCTCCAGCCTCAGGAATTCCACCAGGTCGCTCCCCACACCTCCGTTTTCAGTGGCTCCGAGTCCTGCCAGCCTAACAATATCCGTCTGCGGGCTGTCAGGGAGGCAAAGGCCAAAACATCGGCCTCTCTCACCTCCTGGACTCCCAGGTCTTTTGACACCCTAACATGCCCAGAACATGTGGATGTGAATCCCAGGCCCCCACCATGCATGGTAATGCACTCAGAGCCTGCGCAGACCAGCTGGCAGAGGTATTCACAGACATCTTTAACCTATCCCTACTCAACTCCGAGGTCCCCACCTGCTTCAAGAAGACCACCATCATACCGGTACCAAAGAAGAACCAGGCAATGTGCCTCAAAGACTACCGCCCGGTGGCCCTGACGTCAGGTGTAATGAAGTGCTTCGGGAGGCTGATCATGAAGCGCATCACCTCCATACTCCCGGAACGCCTTGACCCACTTCAATTCGCATACCGTCGCAACCGGTCCACATCAGACGCCATTTCCCTGGCCCTACACTCATCCCTAGAACATCTCGAAAACAAGGACTCCTACATCAGACTCCTATTTATTGACTACTGCTCCGCCTTCAACACCATAATCCCAGCCAAGCTCATATCAAAGCTCCAAAACCTAGGACTTGGCTCCCCACTCTGCAACTGGATCCGCGATTTTCTGACCAACAGACCACAATCAATAAGAATGAACACCGTCAGTAAGAATGAACACCGTCAGTAAGAATGAACACCAACACCTCCTCCACAATAGTCCTCAATACCGGTGCCCCGCAAGGCTGCGTACTTAGCCCCCTACTCTACTCCCTGTACACACACGACTGCGTGGCAAAACTTGGTTCCAACTCCATTTACAAGTTTGCTGACGATACGACCATAGTGGGCCGGATATCGAATAACGACAAGTCAGAATACAGGAGGGAGATAGAGAACCTAGTGGAGTGGTGTAACGACAACAATCTCTCCTTCACTGCCAATAAAACTAAAGAGCTGGTCATCGACTTCAGGAAGCAAAGTACAGTACACACCCCTGTCAGCATCAACGGGGCCGAGGTGGAGATGGTCAGCAGTTTCAAATTCCTAGGGGTGCACATCACCAAAAGTCTGTCCTGGTCCACTCACGCCGACGCTATCACCAAGAAAGCACAACAGCGCCTATACTTCCTCAGGAAACTAAGGAAATTCGGCATATCCACATTAACCCTTACCAGCTTTTACATATGCACTATAGAAAGCATCCTATCTGGCTGCATGACAGCCTGGTATGGCAACTGCTCGGCCCAGGACCATAAGGAGCTTCAGAGAGTCGCGAATGCCGCCCAGTCCATCACACGAACCTGCCTCCCATCCATGGACTCCATCTACACCTCCCGCTGCCGGGGGAAAGCGGGCAGCATAATCAAGGATCCCTCCCAACCGGCTTACTCACTCTTCCAACTTCTTCCATCGGGCAGGAGATACAGAAGTCTGAGAACACGCACGAACAGACTCAAAAACAGCTTCTTCCCCGCTGTCACCAGACTCCTAAATGACCTTCTTATTGACTGACCTCATTAACACTACACCCTGTATGCTTCATCCGATGCCAATGCTTATGTAGTTACATTGTATATCTTGTGTTGCCCTATTATGTATTTTCTTGAATTTTGTTTAATTCCCTTTTCTTCCCATGTACTGAATGCTCTGTTGAGCTGCTCGCAGAAAAGTACTTTTCACTGTACCTCAGTACACGTGACAATAAACAAATCCATCCATCCATCCATCCATGTTAAGGTGGATCAATAGCCTCGTGGCTATGTTACTGGATCAATAGTTCAGAGGCCTACGTGATACACACGGGAAGTGGGTTAACACCAGACCCACAGCAGCTAGGAAATTTAAATTCAATTCATTACATAAATATGGAATGAAAGGCTAGTCTCGGTGTTAGTGACAATCAAACTACAGCACGTATGGAGGGGAAATAGAGGATAAAGCAGGAGGAGAAAAAAGTAAGAATGAATTATCTTGTACATTTTGGGATCATAGAGTCATAGAGGTTTATAGCATGGAAAGTGGCCCTTCGGCCCAACTTGTCAATGCCGCCCAGTTTTTACCAAGCTAGTCCCAATTGCCCGCATTTGGCCCATATCCCTCGACACCCATCTTACCCATATAACTGTCTAAATGCTTTTTAAAAGACAAGATTGTACCCGCATCTACCACATCTCATTCCAGACACTCACCATCCTCTGGGTGAAACAATTGCCCCTCTGGTCCCATTTGTATCTCTCCCCTCTCACCTCAAACCTATGCCCTCTAGGTTTAGACTCCCCCTACCTTTGGGAAAATATGTTGACTATCTACCTTATCTATGCCCCTCATTATTTTATAGACCTCAATCAGATCACCCCGAAGCCTCCGACGCTCCAGGGAAAAAAGTCCCCAGTCTATCCAGCCTCTCCTTATAACTCAAACCATCAAGTCCCGGTAGCATCCTTGTAAATCCCTTCCGCGCTCTTTCTAGTTTAATAATATCCTTCTGTAACAGGGTGACCAGAACTGTACACAGTACTCCAAGTGTGGCCTTGCTAATATCTTTTACAACTTCAGCAAGACGTCTCAACTCCTGTATTAAATGTTCCTACCAAGGAAACCAAGCATGCCGGATGCCTTCTTCACCACCCTGTCCACCTGCGACTCCACCTTCAAGGAGCTATGAACCTGTACTCCGAGATCTCTTTGTTCTACAACTCGATCGACCTGATGGTTTCCATATTCCTGATTCTCAAGTTAAAGGCACCGTGACATGAACAATGGAGGATAGGAATTCTATAAGGAAATTATACAGGGTGTAGAGATAGCAATAGAAATTCGGATTATAATCAATTAGTGGATTGCAAAATCCTCCGGTACCGCCATCGTCGCACACCCGCCGTGGTTTTCCCAGCGACGTGGGCTGCATTCAATGGGAAATCCCACTGACAGCGGCTGGGACCAGAAGATCCCGCCACTGTCCAACAGCGGGCCTCTGGAGGGGGGGGGGGGGGTGGAGGGGGAGAGAAGGGCAAAGGTATTTGCCCTTCGTGTCAGAGAATGCCAAACAGTTCAGGGCTGTTGGACTAAGCAATCTCACCTAGGAAGAAAAACACCCATGCATATCATGAGGTAAAGACAGGCAGTGATAGACACCCAGGTTAGCCAATAAACACACAGGATAGAACACAACCAATCACGAGACAGAACACTAGAAGAGGGTTTCCCACTATAAAACACACGAGGCATCAGCACTCCGCCTCTTTCCACTGGTGACAACTGTAGTGACAGTCAGGGTGTATATATCAGTTAGCACCTTCTACACGTGGCTCCGAGCTAGTCTGGTCTAGTTAGTTAGAGTTAGCACACTTAGAGTAGTAGCAGTGTGCAAGCTGTGTGCATTGTTACAGAAGTTCAATAAATCGTATTGAACCAACGTCTAAGTTTGGTGTCTGCTTTCCAGTCTAACTGCATCCAGTTGCAGTGCGTGTTACCCCAGGGCCAATAACACGATGGGCCAAACAGCCTCAATGAAGTTATCAGACTGACACAACTCTAAAACACGGAGAGCCATGTTTGCACTCTTCATAGCAGCCACTGGAGTGTCTGTAAATGTTGGTAGATACCTACTTGGTTCTCAAATGCCACTTAATATCATTAAGTCTGAACATTTCATTCACACAGATCAATCAGGAATATTTCTAAATTTCCTGCAAACTGCATTCAACCTACACAGAGAATCACAATGATTTCCCTCCAATGGTGAATTGTCAGAGGAGCGTCGAGTCATATTGGACGAGTCCCGAGAGATGGCCAAGATAGAATAAACGATTACATCAGACTTGCCATTGCAGATGCATCATTGAGACACAAAATATATACAGACTTGTCTTGTATGTACACACACAAACATGCACACATATATGGATAATTTAGCAAATCAACTATTCATAGAGGTCACAAATGAGTACAACATGATCTGTGTTTTTAAAGTGTTTGCAGGGGGCTCATATCACATCTCCTGCTCCTTCATTCCTTGCTGAAAAAAAAAGATTGTTTACTGGTAATTCAAAATATATTTGGGTGGGGAGGGCGAGAGCAGTAACGGGCTTGTATCTTTTGTTTCAAGTTGCTGCAAATTGGGGAAAGAAACAAAATGAAGCCGGATGGTGCCTGCCAATCAGATGAGACTCCCTTCAGTCCCACCTCTGGAGATTTGCCTGCTGGCACTGTTAGGAGGTGATGCAATCCCACAAGTGTACATCCAAAACTCTAGCCTGAATGCACACACTTATTACCCAACTCTGGCGACATCATGCCCAACTGAACCATTGTTTTTCAAAATTGCCAACAGTGGCCATCTTGGAGGTGTTTTCGTTTTAAATTTACATGTCACATGCCTCAAAGATTTCTCCTGATACTTTTCCGGCAGAATGTGCATCTTGTCTGACACTTTTGCCCGTTGGTATAAAGTCTGTGCCACCCCAATAAGTGACCATCCTTCAAGTTTCGGCAGTGAGCGTGGCCGTCAGTTATGCCACCACATACATCATGCATCAGGGAGAGAGCTCAAGAGGACAGCACGGTAGCACAGTGGGTAGCACTGTTTCTTCACAGCCCCAGGGTCCCAGGTTCGATTCCCTGTTGGGTCACTGTCTGTGCGAAGTCTGAACGTTCTCCCCGTATCTGCGTGGGTTCCCTTCGGGTGCTGCAGTTTCCTCCCACAAGTCCCGTGAGGTAATTTGGACATTCTGAATTCTCCCTGCGTGTACCGGAACAGGCGCCGGAATGTGGCGACTCGGGGCTTTTCACAGTAACCTCATTGCCGTGTTAATGTAAGCCTACTTGTGACAATAAAGATTATTATTATAACAGGACGCACAGACTTTTTACAGCCTTCCTAGACGAAAGCATATTTTGCATTCTTTTCACTGTCCTTTGAAATAGCAGCCAGCTTGTGCACAGGAAGATCCCACAAACAGCAGTGACCTAAAATCTTCAGGTAATCTTATTTTTATGGTGTTGGTTCAGGAAGCGGACAGCAGGCACAGCTCTTTTTCCCAGATGGTTCTTTTACAGCCACCAAATAGTGCCTTGGTGCCAACATCTCACTTGGTAGATGGTACCTCCAGCAGTGCAGTACTCCTTCAGTACTGGACTGGATTTTATTGTCAGGTTTCCAGTGTGGTACTTGAAATGAAAAAATGAAATGAAAATCGCTTATTGTCACGAGTAGGCTTCAATGAAGTTACTGTGAAAAGCCCCTAGTCGCCACATTCCGGCGCCTGTCCGGGGAGGCTGGTACGGGACCTCCTGGCTCGGAGACAGCAGTGCTGTACTTGAGCCAAGGCTGTGCTGACTGGTTAGGAGCGAGTGTCCTAACAACACTTTGGGTGTTGCCATTGACCAGAAACTGTAGCTACAAGAGCAGGTCAGAAGCTAGGAATCCTATGGCAAGTAATATACCTAATGACTACCCCCTACTACCCCCCCCCCCCCCCCCCCCCCCCCCCCCCCCCAACCCCCGAAAACCTGCCACCATCTGCAAGGTACAAGTTAGGAATAGTTCCCACTTGCCTGGATGAGTGCAACTCCAACAACACCCAAGAAGCTCAATACAATGCAGAACAAAAATTAACCCACTTGATTGGCACCCCTTCCACAAACATTCATTCGCACCACCGCCGACGCAGTGGCATCCGAGTGTACCATCTACAAGATCCACTGCAGGAACTCACCAATGTTCCTTCGGCAGCACATTCCAAACCCACGACCACTGCCATCTAGAGGGACACGAGCAGCAGAATAATGGGGACACCGCCACCTGGAAGCTCCCCTCCAAGCCACGTCAACTTGAAACTATATCGCTAATGCTTCACTGTCGCTGCCATCAAAATCCTGGAGCTCCCTCCCTAACGGCACTGTGGATGTACCAACACCGTAGGGTCGGCAGCCATTCAAGAAGGCAGCTCACCACCACCTTCTTAAGGGCAACTGGGATGGGCAATAATAGCCAATAATACCCACAGCCCATGAACGAGTAGGAAATCTTTCTTAGCCGACGCAGAAACCAATTAAGTCACCTCTGATAACTTAACTGACTTGTGGTACTCACTGGGTCAACTCTTTGTACCACTGGGGGTGACCGTGTATTAGAAACCCATGAAGAAAAGCAATATTAAGCTGTCACATCATTTTTAATGTTGCTTTCAAATCTCACAAGGGCTGCATATTCAAAGCACTAAGTAAAGGAAAATAAATTAATGTGTCCCCAGGTTAGGATTTTCATCAACTGTGTTAACCCATTAAATTATTAATAAAACTGTCAGTACAAAACATGGCGAGAATACATCACCAAAATTAATTGCCAAACTACAACTCAAATCGTGAATAATGCTTTAAAAAAAATTCCCCAGGAATGATGCAAGCGGATTTTCAGTTTAAGTCACCAAGACTTGGAAAGACTGAACAGTGCTTACTTCCACCCACCTCCTCACGTATGCTTACATCTGACAGGAAATACACATACTGCAGTTAAATGGCAAATCTTTTCATTTATTGATGGAGTGTAGGCTTCATTGAAAATCGCTTGATAGTTGACCTGGAGCTGCTACTTCTGCAACAGAGATATTCATCTGCCATAGCATAATAATAATAATAATAATAATAATAATAATAATAATAATAATAATAATAATCGCTTATTGTCACAAGTAGGCTTCAATGAAGTTACTGTGAAAGCCCCTCGGCGTCACATTCCGGCACCTGTTTGGGAAGGCCGGTACGGGAATTGAACCTGCGCTGCTGGCCTTGTTCTGCATTACAAGCCAGCTGTTTAGCCCACTGTGCTAAATCAGAGCGGCGGGATAGAAAGTGTTGGCCTTATCGACTGCCATTTTTTGGCTCACGAAGTTTTGATCATGATTAGTGGGCCAATCTTTTAAATATCCCATAATGCTCCCCTCCCCTAATTTGCCAGCTATAAATGCAAACTCAAGCAGCGGGGACAGCAGCCAAGAGATTATGGTACAGCACTCGCATGCGCTCAAATCCCACTTGAGCAAATTTTGAGACAGGGTTAAATAAATCAGTGGGTCTTGTGGCATAGTGGGCAGTGCCCTTGCCTCTGGGCCAGAAGCTCTAGGCTCAAGTCGCATTCCCAGGAGGTGATGGACAAGGAAGGTATGACCATAATATAGCCAAACAGGTCCCCTACTGACCTGCAAATCCTTCTCTCACACATTCTAATGGCAGATAGTAAGAGTGGGAGAGTTTCTGGTCAACCATGCGATAGAGAGAAAACTGGAATATCTGGTATCACAATTTGTAGCTTTGGACCACAACATGCATGCAAAGATGGACATCGCCGCAGCAACCCGGACTCCACGAGGGAGTGGTTGGCTCCATTGACTGGAGGGTCATTGTGGATCAGCTTGGTGCCAACAGCACACCATTCGATCCCCGTTCTGGCTAGGGCGGAGTTGGGACTTGCCTCCTTGCCCAACTCCATCCCGGTGAAGATAGCGGTGCTGTGGGTTAGACCTGCCTTGGGGCAGAGAACTCCAGAAGCTGCCACCTGTGGGCTAGAAGAGGCCTATCACAACCTCAGGAAGTTCCAAAGCACTTCACGGCCAAATAAGCGTTTTTGAAGTTTGTTCATTGTTCTAATGTAGGAAACACAGTAACCAATCTGTGCACAGAAATGTCTCAATGACAGCAATGCAATAATGACCAAAAAAAACTGACCAAACCTGGAGGGGAACCTCCAGTTAGTGATGCTCCCATGTCTCTGCAGCCCTTGTCCTTCTAGGTGGCAGTGGTCCTGGGTTTAGAAGGTGCTGCCTAAGGACCCTTGGTGTATATGTTACACTGATATATAGGATGCCATTAATAAATATTACACGGATGTTTGTGTGGGTTTCCTCCGGGTGCTCCCCGTGAATTAATAAAAATGGCTAACCCCCACACACAGCTAGGAGGCAGAAAAAAGTAACCCATGGGGCTGGTTTAGCTCACTCAGCTAAATCGCTGGCTTTTAAAGCAGACCAAGCAGGCCAGCAGCACGGTTCGATTCCCGTACCAGCCTCCCCGGACAGGCGCCGGAATGTGGCGACTAGGGGCTTTTCACAGTAACTTCATTGAAGCCTACTCGTGACAATAAGCGATTTTCATTCATTTCATTCATTTCATTCATTTCATTAATGTCCTTTAGGGCAGGACCAGTGGCCAATGTAGTTGATTGGTCACTGCCCGAGATGATGAAGGCAGACACTCAGTTCTGGGACGGACGCACACACACACACACCAAGCTGCATTGTTAAGGGAAGGTGGTGGTGCAGTGCCATTTTTCATTGGCTAGTAATCCAGAGACCAGGGCAACGTTCCAAACACCCAGGTTCGACTCAAGATGAAATTAGAATTTCATGTAAATCTGGAATTAAAAGTCCAATGGTGACTATGAAATTGTCATAAAAACCCATCACTAATGTCCCTTATGGAAGGAAATTCGACATCCTCACGGCCCATCGTGTCTGTACCGGCCATCAAGCACCTATCTATTCTCATCCCATTTAACAGCACTTAGTCTGTGGCCTTTTATTCTATGTGCTCGTCTAAATACTTAAATATTGCGAGGGTTGCCACCTCTACCACCCTTTCAGGCAGTGAGTTCCATATTCCCACTACCCTATGGGTAAAAGGGTTTCCCTCAATCCCTCTCTCGGGGCTGGTTTAGCTCACTGGGCTAAATCGCTGGCTTTTTAAAGCAGACCAAGCAGGCCAGCAGCACGGTTCGATTCCCGTACCAGCCTCCCCGGACAGGCACCAGAATGTGGCGACTAGGGGCTTTTTCACAGTAACTTCATTGAAACCTACTTGTGACATTAAGCGATTTTCATTTTTCATTTCCAAATCTCCCCTCACCTAAAATCTATGACCTCTGGTTATTGACCCCTCTACAAAAGGGAAAAAGGTGGATTTGCGAGGCGCGGTCTCTGCACCCTAGCAGATCGAGGAGGAAATCATGAACAAAAATGAATTAGCAAGGTGATCAGGATGGAAAATTGCGTAGCCTGCTGAACGAGATTAGAGTCGAGAGAGCAGGATGTGGGGCTCCCGCGTTTCGACAGGGCCCGAGATAGGGGAGGAAGAGAAAACCCGCAAGTTCATTCTCACGTCTATCATTCTGCCCTCATAACCTGTCCCCAGGTAATTAACTGAGTTGTTTAGGCTGATTGGACATCTTCATCTTGACATGGCAATGAGGTTTCTTCAGCTGCACTGCACACACACACACAAATTAAATGACTGCGTATGAATAGAACTTGGTCAACAGCAACCTTGGCAATGCCCATTCGCCAATGCCGTTTCCCTGCCCCCCCACCTGAACAAAAAGGAAAGAAAAAAAGAAAACTGATGAAAGCAGCTGATTTGATCCGTGGCCAGTTCACAGGAACAGGCAAGTCATCGTCGAATCCTGGGCTGGGTCTAAATTTAACTGCACTTATCTGAGGGACAATTATGGCGAGACTGGCCTGCTGCCCGAGAGATTAAGTTGGCGAGGGACTGCACTGGCACAAAGCCATAGTTTTATGGGACAGGCTAAATCAAAAACTCCTCTGCTGCAGCAAACGAGAACAAAATAGGGCCGGCTCAGCCTCCGAGCCTGAGCTGAAGACCATTTTGCTGCTTCCTACAGGCTGGGAGCTGTGCAGGGGCTGGTGACTGGCATGGTCTTCAGATTCTAAACATGGCTTCTCTATTTCTAATATCATGTGTGATTAACTACCACAAATAGTCAGGTCTGAACTTCCACAACCTGTTAAACCTCTGCACGGTTTACTAACCTCCTCATATCAATTCGTCAAAACCCCAAAAGGAAAACAACACGGAACAGTTTATAATGAGGGTCAAACGAGATCCTCTTTGTCGCTGCTGCGTGTTGAACCACTCGCTGTTAGCATTTAGTGTTTAGCTACATCTCACCTCAAGCAAGACCCTGCAGCAAACGCTGTGTTTTTACCCATTGTACCTTTTGCTGTGACCGAGTAAACTACAGCAAAGCGGTCAATGGACTGATGTACAAATTACAGCTGACCCCAGTTTATTGTAAGCTGACAATTGCAATTTTCATCATGGTTAATTACTCTCCCCCCTCCCCTCACCAGAAAGCGCAACAAGAGTTTAGTTAAAAGAAAAGACACTAACGTCATTGACCCACGTGGCCCAGGGCTGCAGTCCCTGGTGTCAATGATTGCACTGGGGCATGGCCCAGCATGCTGACCCTCCTTGTCAAATCATTGTGTATTGTCCAGAGGCTGTTTAGCACAGGGCCTAATCGCTGGCTTTGAAAGCAGACCAAGCAGGCCAGCAGCACGGTTCGATTCCCGTACCAGCCTCCCCGAACAGGCGCCGGAATGTGGCGACTAGGGGCTTTCACAGTAACTTCATTGAAGCCTACTCGTGACAATAAGCGATTTTCATTTTCATTTCATTTCATTGAGGAAGGAGCACAAACTGTTATTGTTGCAGCATTTCTCAATTACATTCTCGTTATTGTGACTAGCCTCTGCCCAGCTTTAATATTTAGCAGCTCCTTCACCACATACCATAGTTGGCAAATTTCTCAATTGGTGTTTCAATCACTTTAAAACCTGTGCCCACTGGGTTACTGACCCTCCTACCAGAAAGGAAGAGTAAATAAGGAGGAACAATCAAAGCCTCTTTAACCTTGATTAAATCTTCTCGCTATAAAGTGAAGATCACCAGCTTCTCGAGCTCTCCAAGTAACTAAATATCTTCGCCCCGATATCGCTATCCTTGTTGTGTTATGCTGTTTCGGATAACACAGGCTGCTACTTGATGCAGTCTTAACTAAAGGATGCTCCAGACTCTGAAATGAGTTCAACGTGTTATTGAACTATTAACACAGTTCTCAAATGAGTTTGACTCTCTGCTAATCTAACTGTAGTAACTCAGTCTAACTGTACCAGCTCGCTCTAAGCCACGTGCTGGGGTGTGATGCTGCTGATCAACCCTGTCTAACTCTCTAGATGTCTGTCTGTGGAAAGAGGCAGGGTGTGAGTGCCTCATCCCTTTTATAGTGTTTATGTCATGCCCTCTTGTGGTGATGCCACCTCTGAGTGTCCTGACCTGCTCATTGGTTGTGTCCTATTCGGAGTGTTCATTGGTTGCATGTTTGCATATCATGACAATCCTCTGCTCCCTCTTCCCGGTTCTTCCTCCCAATAGGCATCATTGGATCCCTTACTCTTGCCTGGGCAGCGTGGGGCCCTCTGCTCACCTTCTGATCCCAATTTAACATCAACTCAGCCCAACTGAGCAGCAAAAAAATTGAATTGACCAATTACCTGTTAAATCATGGCTGGGTGGCTTTTTCAAAGATCAGGCCAAGCCCCCCCCCCCCCCCCCCCCCCCCCCCCCGGGGTGTGGAAAAGTCTGGAGGAGATGCAAGGCCGAAGGAAAGGTGGTGCAGTGAGGGAGTGCTGCGTGAAAACTAAATGGAAATTCAGATGTATGGGTTCAGCCACATTGTATCTATATCTCGGTGCGGGACACAAGAGACTGGTGGGTGATGTGCTGAGTTCCAGAAGACAGGAGGAGGTTGCAGCAACCTCACTCCCGCCTGATGATGCTGCAGTTCAGATCCCAAAGTAAATCTTTAACCTCAGTCGATGCATTGAATTCCATATGATTAATAGACTGTCGCTCCAGGTTACTAGAATAGCAGTGTTAATGTAGGCCTACTTGTGACACTAATAAAGATTATTATTCTAACAATAATATTAGAATACTGCACCTGAAGTCAATTTCTATTCTCTCATATCATTAAAATAATCATAGAAAGAAAATGTTATTCTTCTAAATCAGGCCTATTTGGTAATACATCCAACTCTTTCACAAGATCTTAGAATGCCACCCAAGTCTGAATGATGATGGCAGAATTCTGCAGCACTTCTGATAGACCTTCAATTCACAGTCAGGCAGGGAGAGCAATGTGAACAGTAGGCTTTATTAGTCATGAACCTGCCCAGCCAGAGTCAGTAGTACAGATGAATGCCGCCCACAAGAGGCCGGCCTATATATGGCCCTGGTGTAGGCGGAGCCAGAGGCAGAGCTATACCGGGGTTACAGTACAGTACCTGGAAGCAGTTCATATCACCACTTCCAGGTCATAGATCACAGGTTATGGTATCATGCATGCATTATGGTGAATACATTCACCACAATCTCCCACTAAAGTCGACCCCTGGCATGGATTCTCGGAGGGCAGCACAGATGAAGACTGTAAATTGCCACCGACTTGGGCGGACTGGAAGATCCTGCCCGCGGCCAATGGCAAACTGCACCCGGAGGAAACCCAGGTAGACTCCGCACAGCCAGTGACCCAAGCTGGGAATCGAACCTGGGACCCTGGCACTGTGTAGCAACAGTGCTGACCACTGTGCTACCGTGCAAACTGACTCTTGTTGAAGGACATTATCGGTGTTTAAGCTTTCACTCACTGATTAGTCGGTAATATCATAAACGCACGGGTAAAAATCATTTGATCTGTTTTAAAAGAAAAATTAATTTGAATGTTGTGGAGAAGAAAACTGAGCACATGAAATGAATGATGGATTAGGAGCTGCACAATTTAATGTTTAGTTTATGTTCTGCAAAGATTTTACAGCAAAGAGTTATTGAAATGAGTACCTGTAAATTAATTGAGAATTTATTAGGCCATTTAAAAATAATTCTGCGGAATGTGCCTCATAAAAGCAAATAGGATAATCTCAGCCCTTTGAGCAGTGATTGCCTTGTAAATTGCTTCCCCCCCCCCCCCCCCCCACCAGTATTGTCGGAATTTGTCCAAGCAAATTTATAATGTCTTTCATTTCATGATATCTAAATGGGTGTTTATGCTTCCTTCATTTTCAGCGTGGTGATGTAAGACATATCGCGCCTGTCAATAGAATGTCTGATTCAATAGGAACGTGGGCCTCAGGAGGAGTAGGCCATTTCAGCCCCCTCAACCTCAACTCCCTCGTCCATCAAAATCTGTATTGAATACAATGACTCAGCCTCGCCTATCTGGGAAGGGAACTGCACCGACTAATGACCCTCAAGAACAAAAGTGTCTCCTCATTCCTCAGTATTAAATGCCTCCTAATCTTAGACTCTGTCCCCGGTCCAAATCTTCCCCACAAGCAGAAAATCTCTCTCAGTATGTACCTTATAAAGTTCCCCCGTGACCTATTTTTGTTTTTAGAAGGTCACTTCTCATCCTCCTAACCTCCTATCTCCTATAATGGTATAGAACCAACCTGTCCAACTTATTCTCAGTAGCTAAGCCCCTCATCTCAGGAATGAGTCGAGTGAATCTTCTCCGAACTGCTTCTGATCCGATTACATCTTTTAAAAAAATAACAAGACCAAAGCTGTGCACAGATTTCCTCAGATGTGGCCTTGTACAGCTGCAGTAAAACCTCCCTACTTGTAAAGTCCATTTCCCTTGCAATAAATGTTGACATTCCATTTGCCTTCCTAGGCATTTGCATACAAACTGAATTATGTACCAGGACACCCATATCCCTCCGTACCACCGGGTTCTGCAATCTCTCTCCATTCAAACCATATTCCACTTTTATATTCTTCCTCTCACAAGAGGCCGACTTGCGAGATTTACCCACTTGCCATGTCTCAGAATCTAATGGCATCTCGCGAGACGCCGCAATCTGGATTCCGCCCACAATGGACGGGATCCAGATCAGGAGAATTTGATATTGAAGTGTTGCAGTAAGCATCACTTTAATGTGCGCTTGCCGGAGTTAGCCAAGGTGCAGGATCTAACCCTCACGCCCCGGTGACCCAGAGCGGCCATCGGTTACTACTGGCCCTCTACAGACAGGGACCAGGGGGGGCGGATTGGTCTTTGGCCAGGGTGCTACCCTGGCACCCTGACGCCACCAAGCACTGCTGCTGTATGGCACCCTGACATTTCCACTCAGGTGCCACCCTGGCAGGGACAGTACAATGGTGCCAGTCAGGCAGTGCCAAGTTGCCCAGGTAGCATTTGCCTGTGCCGGGGATCAGGCCTGGGGGTACCCTAGCCGTATAAGGCAGGAGTGGAGGGCTCCATGACAAAGTTGTAGGTGAGTTGGGACATTGATGGGTCGGAGGCCGAATATTCGGGGGCACCCCAATCTCCTCCTGCACTGGCGAGAAGAGTTCCACTGAGTGTGGCCTTGGCGAGGTGTTCCTCGTTGAGGCCCCAAAATGAAGCAGAGCCCCATTCAATGGCATGATCTTTCTCTGCGCTGCGAAGTGCTGGGAAAAACCTGGCTAAATGCGCCCGACACATCTCCGTTAATCACATCCCCTATCTCCTCTTGACAACTTACTTTCCTATCTATCTTTGTGTCAACAGCACACTTATTAACATGTATTTGGTTCCAAGTCATTGATAGGTGGTAAAACAGTTCAGGTCCCAGCACTGAACTCTGTGTCATTCCAATAACAACAGGTTTGCCAACCTGAAAAAGACACACTTATCGTACTCTCTGCTCCCTCTTATCTCGCCAATCCACAAGTTCAAGGGGCAGCAGGGGTAGCATGGTGGTTAGCATAATGCTTCACAGCTCCAGGTCCCAGGTTCGATTCTCCGGCCGGGTCACTGTCTGTGTGGAGTCTGCACGTCCTCCCCCTGTGTGCGTGGGTTTCCTCCGGGTGCTCCGGTTTCCTCCCACAGTCCAAAGATGTGCGGGTTAGGTGGATTGGCCATGCCTAAATTGCCCGTAGTGTCCTAATAAATGTAAGGTTAAGGGGGGGGGTTGTTGGGTTACGGGTATAGGGGGATACGTGGGTTTGAGTAGGGTGATCATGGCTCGGCACAACATTGAGGGCCGAAGGGCCTGTTCTGTGCTGTACTGTTCTATGTTCTATGTTCATATAAATGGATTCCAAATACTATTCATTGAAGAATGTTTTGATTGAGTGTGGGTGACAGTTTGTTTCTTCTTACGTGCTTCAGGACAGAATGCAAGAATGTCAAATTTCAAAGGGAGCAACAATGGATGACAGAATATTGCTGGCTAGGGCACCAAGAGAAACTTTGTGCTTTCCCAAATTGCCACACGATCTTTAGTAGGCAAAACATCGGTTTTAACATTTTATCAGAAGGTTTGATACCTCCAACAACACAATGCTCTCTCAGTACTGCAATGGAGCGTAACTCAAGGTTTGTGTGTTGGGAGGGGAGCTGGAAGCCACAGATCTCTGTGCCAAAAAGGGCAGTGTTACTAACTGAATCACACTAAATGCTAAATGTGTTCCCTGGTAGAGTGCTGGATATTGGTGGTGACGTGAATGTGGTTAAGTGGCTTGTTAGTTGTTGTCCGACAGGCCAGTTAGTTTCCTGTGGGACAGAGACATCCCTCAGAGACATCACAGAACTGACACTCAGTTACAACACTTGCAAAATAACTTTCATCTTTCAGCACATTTTTATATATAAATTAGCAGGGGTATGATGAACAAAATAACTATTGTTTAATTGAGGTCTAAATTAATTTGAAAATAATGTGTAAGATACAAACAGTACAGCAGGTGCGAAATGCTTCCTAAATCGCACATATTAACCACTTTGAAAATTCTAAACCACAATACTGGTTAAAAATATAAACAAAATGAAGCCCATCTGAATTTAGATATTGGACAATCTGAATTCTCCCTCTGTGTACCCGAACAGGTGCCGGAATGTGGTAACTTGGGGCTTTTCACAAAACTTCATTGCAGTGTTAATGTAAGCCTACTTCTGACAATAAAGATTATATTATTAAAGTATCAAAAATACGAAGGGGCAATATTTGAACTATTGGTTCTTCTCAGTTTGACCACTATAGCCTGAGACTGGGGGGAGTAAGAAAGTAAAACGCATAACGCACAGGGTAAACATTTCAACCAGGGTTGTCAACTCCGCGGTGTATTCCTAGAGGTTTTGACACATGGGGTGGGATTCTCTGCAGCCCGCGCCAAAATCTGGGCAAGAGGCCGTTTGACGGCGGTTAGCGATGCACCACCCCCTCCAAATCACCGTCATCGGGACGCACGCTGCATGCAGTCGCAAGGCCATTGGCGTGTCATCAGTTGGCCCACCCACATGTTCCGCCCCAATGGGCTGAGTTCCAACGGCGTGGTGCACGTTGGGAACCTGGCGTGCCGGCTGCGGACAATGTCCAGCGCTACCACATCCGGGCTGGGATCCGTGCTGCTGGCCAGGGGCCTGCTGCTGGGCTGGGGGGGAAAAGGGGTGGGGGCGGGGTAGGCGGGTTAGGGCTCCAGCACGGCCGGCATGCTTTCCGGTGTAACTGGTGCAGCACGTCAGCCCTGTGCATGGACAGCCTGGGAGCCCAGCCGTTTTCCGCGCAATCTACCGGTGTTCCACACGGCGCCGGTGCTAGCCCCTCACCATTATCGGAATCGGTGAGGGATTGCCGGCGACCTTTCCCGGCGTGAATCACCCGCAGGACTCTCCGTTTGGCCCGGCACTTGGCCTCAGGAATGGAGAATTCTGCCCATAATCTCCTGCCGCGAACCACCCCACTCACAGGTTCCCACCATGCTCTAGCCTCTGGGCACAGAGCATTCTCACGCACAGGAGGATGAACCTGGGCCCCTTCCTGTCTCTCTGGTTTTCGTTCGTTCAAGCTGATTGAAAAGCAAACTTTGTGGGTGAGGCTCTCTATCCTGTCGCACCAGATTTCTTGGTACGGTTTGCCCCCGGGATTCGCCCATCTCGCCAGCCGGCCAATGGGGTTTCCCCATTGTGGACAGCCCCCGCCTGTCGGGAAACCCCAGGGCTGCTGGCGCAATGCAAAATCCCGACTTGGAGAATCCAGCCCCACATCCTGGGCCTTGTGCTGCTATATTAAAGTGCAAGTTTCCCCTGCCCGCCCCCCACCCCCCCCCCCCCCCCCTCCCCAGCCCCACAACTGAGGCACCATTGCTTGATTAACATGGGGCCAGAGACAGCCTCATGTTGCAGTATTACAAAATTCAAGGAAGAGGCCGACGCGGAAATCAAAACTGCCCACACAGGCTGCAACAATGGGAATTCTCTGGCTCAGTTACAATACTTGGCTGTGTTCCAGCAGCATCGTAGCTCCGAGCGCATATCCCATAATGGCTGCTAAAAACTGCAAACGGTCAAAAACGGGATCCGCGCCAGAGAGATTCACTATGGATCCCGCACACTCCCCCCTATGGTGAATGTGATCAACATTCCATACATTAGAATATATTAACATATGAAGTTCTGACACCATAGCGGAATGATTACTGATTTTCCAAAAGCGAAAGCCAGTTGTGCGGACCATGTTGGAGTCACAGAGGTGCCTGTAGCTCGGGGGTGGAGGCACATGGCTGGGCAATGTCCCCTTGGTAGTCCCTCTGCCAAAGAGGCGGGAGGGCTAGGATCGCAGATGAGAACCTGAGTAATTGCAAATACTGAGTGAGGAAATGTTACGGCAGCATAGGAGTGATAGCACTGACCCATGGGTATCTTTATCTAAAAACAAACTTTAATTTCACAACAGAATTAACCATATTATCAGAGCAATAGCTTTACAGTCAACCGTACAACAGTTCTTCAAGTTAAAGAGAAAAACCTCACTTCCTAAACCCACTATTATGTTCAAATTTGAAATATATTTCAAATATCACTCATGCAAAATGTTAGCAAGCAGGTTTCACTTGCTTTCTCTGTGCAGAGGCTGTGGAGAGAGAACATTTAACCACCAAACTGAAACACCTGTTCAGTTGAGAGTTTGAGGACCAACTGACATTTCAGGCAGACCTGACTCCTCCCATACCTATATCACCTGCACCCCAAAGCATAAGGCATTCCTTTTGCTCTTCTTACAAATTGTCCCCTTGACTTGTTAGCCCGGATCAAACACAGTATCGCTAGAATCATACAATTTACAGTGCAGAAGGAGGCCATTTGGCCCATCGCGGTCTGCACCGGCCTCTTAGAAAGAGAACCCTAACCTAGCCCACACCTCCACCCCTATCCCCGTAACCAGTAACCCCACCTAACATTTTTGGACATTAAGGCCAATTTAGCAGGGCCCAATCCACCTAATCTGCACATCTTTGGACTGTGGGAGGGACACCGGAGCCACCGGAGGAAACCCACGCAGACACGGGTAGAACGTGTGCAGACTCCGCACAGACAGTGACCCAAGCCGAGAATCGAACCCGGACCCTGGAGCTGTGTAGCAACTGTACGAACCACTATGCTACCTTGACGGCAAAACTATCTACAACCCAGGTGCCCTTCGAATGTAAACAATACCTTAACCCAGGTTTTAAAAGCATTACTGCAAAAAATATAAAATATGACCATTTCTTACATTCAGCACAGTGGGCAGTGACCTGGCCGTGCAACCTGATTCTCACAACCCAAAAACAAAAAAAAAGAGAATATTTATTAACCTCCCGTCAGCTCCCACAAGCTCTATATTGCAAAGAGCCACTCTGATTATTTCACTGGATGCACCAGCGAATGTCTGTGACGCTAGACATCAGTCTAGACTGGTTTTATCAGTTGAAAAGTAAAACTGACAGCAGGCACCCAGGGCAAGAAAAACTTAATGATCTGCAGCAGTATCACAGAACCAACCACTGGGAAATAGTCTGAGACACCAAAATACTGAGGAAAGTCCATAGCTGACACACAGGGGCTGGTTTAGCTCACTCGGCTAACTCGCTGGCTTTTAACAGCAGACCAAGCAGGCCAGCAGCACGGTTCGATTCCCGTACCAGCCTCCCCGAACAGGCCGCCGGAATGGGCGACTAGGGCTTTTCACAGTAACTTCATTGAAGCCTACTCGTGTCAATAAGCGATTCTCATTCATTTCATTTCATGGCTGAGAAAACTGGTGGTGAGAAAGCTTTTGGAAACCACTATAGTCTGGGACAAAATTACAGTCATGTTGAACAAACATGGGGTGCGTTCTTCCCACCGTGTCACGCACGGTTCCACTTCATCTGGGCTCCACACCAGGCATGAAACCCCGTTGGAGTCACCCAACTTGCACCGTCGGTGTCATCTAGTTCACGGCCTCGCCAGTTTAAATATCAGGACGCTGTATCCACCTGGCACCTGGAATCAACGGGCCCCCCCTTGCAAGGCCTCAACCGGCCGTCGTTTAGCATTGGTTTCCACAACTGTGGACCAGGTTTGATGGCATCTTGGGGGGCGAGGGGGCCATTAGAGTCGCCAGAGTGGTCAAAGACAGTGCAGGGCAGCACCGTGGCACTGGGCTCCTTGTACTGCCAAGGGTCCAGGCCTGAGGGGACCATGCTTTGAAACAGGGCCACAGAAAGGTTGGGGAGGTGAATGGGGGCCTGGTGGGGGGGGGGGGGGGGGGGGGGGGGGGGGGGGGGGGGGGAGGAGCAACCTGAAAGAGGTGTGCCTTTTAATAATGGCGCCCCCAAACTGTGAATAGCCAGTCCTGCTGGTGAGCTCAGTATGGCCTCGACAGCGAGGAACCCCGGGCCCCCCGCTCCCCCCCCCCACCAATCCCCCCCCCCACCAATCCCCCCACCAACCACCAATTCCCTCCCCCCACCCCAATCCCCCCCCCACCACCAAATCCCCCCCCCCACCACCAATCCCCCCCCCCACCACCAATCCCCCCCCAACACCAATACCCCCCCAACACCAATACCCCCCCCAACACCTTCCCCCCCAACGCCCCCATCCTGAGGCCCCATAAAAAATTCAAGTGCGTTGAATAGTGGTGTGAATCTCGGCACTGGAACTTGTTCCGGTGAATTCACGTCCACGATTATTTTAGGAAAGCCAGCGGGATTTTTTTCAGTGCTACCCTAATTTGATTGAGTTTTTCGATTAAGCAAGAGAGGGATTGATGAGGGTAATGGTGGACATGTACTTTCAAAAGGCATTTGGTAAAGTGTCGCAGAAACAGACTCGTCAAGCAAAGCTAAAGCCCACGGAGTACAGAGGACACTAGCAGCATGGATATAAATCTCCGGGAACATGAAGAAGGAAGGCATATAGTGGGGTTAGGCCCTCAATCAGAATCAGCCATGATCTTATGAATAACAGAGCAGCCACGAGGGGCCGAGGGGCCTACTCCGTCTCCTAATTCAAATGGTCAATATGTTTGAAATATAATAAAGTAAACTTTACAGCACACAATTATGATCTCGATCAAGTGGCAAAAGGAACTAAATTACAAGCAGTGCTGGTAAAGTACCATAATGAAACTCGTAGAAAAATCAAAGTTGCACTTTACTACTAGGGGCTGGTTTAGCACACTGGGCTAAATCATTGGCTTTTAAAGCAGACCAAGGCAGGCCAGCAGCACGGTTCAATTTCCGTAACAGCCTCCCCGAACAGGCGCCGGAATGTGGCGACTAGGGCCTTTTCACAGTAACTTCATTGCAATGTTAATGTAAGCCTACTTGTGACAATAAGTGATTTTCATAAAGAGGCGTTCTGAATTTCCCATGTGCTGTTCGTGGTGGTGGTTGAGGGGTAATTGCAGAACACAGTCCAATCATCCTGCAGTAACTCCATGTGCCACCTTTTCCAATGCATGCAGAATGAATTCAGGCAGCAGAAGTGTGCAGGTCCATCAAGTCATGTGCATTCGGCACATCTTTTGCCAAAATAAATTAGAAAATGTTAATACGTCCCTGCTGCATAATCTGTCGAAATTAGGAGTCAAATTGGAAGGCAAATTTCATGTCGAGGGCTAGATGGTATTGATGGTTGACTGCCATGATCATTTCACTTTATGAAGCTGTTGGATGTCTCTCCATCCCGAATTGAATGAAATTAAACTCGATTCTAGCGTGAATGACATTCGGGGATTGGGAATTATCTCGGGAGCCAGTTCTGCAATCATGGTAGCAAAGAGGTTGTTCGTGGGGCCTAAACGGGGAATGTAACACGCGGTACAAGTGTAACTAACGAATGAGCTAATGACAAATCATTAGTACAATGAAAGCTTTATGGTATTTAAACAATCAACTTGAACGTTCACAACTCTGGAGCAGCAATCTCCTGCAGATTGACCCTTCAGCAAACAGGGTAGCTATAGGAAGTGAAAGTAATCTCAGCTCATTGAACTGACTGATGGCTTTTTTTTCAGGTCTTTCATTTGGTAAGATTGATCTATCAGCACGATTTGAAGCATTCCTTTAGCCCATTTGCATTTTTCCGTTTTACACTATACTTGAAGTATTCCTCCCTCCCCACTGCTCGCGTTTGTTAAACAGCCAGTGGCTTCTGGCTGGTTGTGCGCTCTCCCTCCTATACTCTGTTGGGAGTGCTGGCAGCCAATCATTAGTGTGGTTTGGCACGGCCACCATCACTAACCCCAAGAGTTAGTCCTGTAACGCTTCACTTTACATCATCCATTTTTTCGGTAAAACAAATAGGAAAGAATAATGCCTTTAGACCGACATTCTATTAACTACCAAATTTTTTTTTTTTTAAAAAGCTGACCAATGCAACAGTACCTCTCGATCACAGAAACAGCAAAGAAAGAAAAGTGCAGCACAGCAACAGGCCTTTCGGCCCTCCAAGCTTGCACCACTGCTATAGACAATTGGTAAGGAAACTGGCCTTGGATGGAGCATTTGAGCTATGAAGAGAGGCTGGGGTTGTTTTCTTTAGAGCAGACAAAGCTGGGGGGGGGGGGGGGGGTCGAGGTGTATAAGATTATGGGGGACATGGACAGGGTGGAAAGGAGCAGGTGTTCCCCTTAGCTGAAGAGCCAATAACAAGGAGGCATCATTTTAAGGTGAGGGGCAGGAGTTTTAGAGGGAATTTGAGGACCTTTTGTTTACCCAGAGGGTGGTGAGAATCTGGAATGCACTGCCTGGGAGGGGAGAAGTAGGAGGCCTCACAGCCTTTAAATAGGACACAGATAAATACTTGAAAGGTCATAACATTCAAGGCTATGGGCCAAGTGCTGGAAAGTTGGGATTAGTGCAGATTTAGATTGATTTTAGGTTCGAGGCCTTAAGGGCCTCTTATGTCTTGTACCATTCTATAAGCAACAACAATTTACCTCCCAATGCTTTGTCATGGTATTTTACACTGAATCCTAATTCTCAAAACTGCTATGTTGAAATTTTATTTCTCATTCCATGGATTATTAGTGTAGGCCTCTGGTTTAGGACATAACTACAACACAAACAAGCTGACTTCTGAAATGCGGCAACCCACCACATAATTGACGATACCACCTATTTGCCAAAACTACTGCTAGTGCGCCTAGGCAGAGAAGCTCACACTGGTGTAGCAGGCAGGGTCATCTACTCAGTTTGGGACGTGGGTTAGGAGAATACCCATCTGTGCTATATCTTGGCAAGCAATCCTTGACTCTGGCATGAGTAACCAAGTGAAAAAAAATGCTGCTGTTCAGCAGAACGGGCATCGCTCACCTTGATGAGCTACTGAGTCGAAAACACTGTTGTTTTGCAGCTTTAATTAAAAATAAAAAATTTATATTTGCAAAATTGTTCTAAGAGAATGGGCAGAGGTCATTTTCCAACACCAACCATGCATAATTTACCAAGATTGGACAGGCGCCGGAATGTGGCAACTAGGGGCTTTTCACAGTAACTTCATTGAAGCCTACTCGTGACAATAAGCGATTTTCATTTAATTTCATTTCAGATTGGCTATGCTGGCACACACACACAGACACCAAACAGACAGTCCTCCTGCATTTGAAACACCATAAGGAGCACCTACCTGGGTCTGAGACAACAGAATATTTAAGAGAGGTAATCACATCCCCAAAGCACTTTCTGACAGATGCTAGGTTCAGGATTCAACAACTTAAAAACCAAGAATGTAGCTGAACAACATGACTCATGTATTTGCAAACCCCACAGCACAGCCAGTTCCAAAATGACGTCCTAATGGACTCGAAACACTAACTCTGTTCCTCTCTCCACGGATGCTGGCAGATCCGCTGAGCTTTTCCAGCATCTTGTTCTTATTACAGCACGGCCTCGTTCTGGGGTAAATTCATGATGTGCTCCTGCGATTCGTACCTACATAACATTGCATGAGAAAGTGGGACAGGAACAAATCTCACTTCCACCGCATTCTGATCCAACCATCTGAGCACCCAACCACAGTTTCAACTCCCCGACCATATCTAGATTATTTCAAGTCTTCCTTTCAGAAATCCACCCCTCACACCCAAATATATGTCTTCAATTTGCCTTCATATACTGGGCCTGATTTAATATTCCATGAACAATGGGCACAATTCTCCGCACTCACGACGGTGCGGAGAATAGCGGGGGTCGTAAAATTTTACAGCCACGCTGGCCCGACGCCCTCCCGCTATTTCCCCCCCCCCCCCCCCCACGCCCGACTCCCGATACGAATCGCTGCCGCCGTTTTTTACGGCCAGCAGCGATTCTCAGCTGGCCGATGGGCCGAGTTCCAAGCCCTTTACAGCTGTTTTTACGAACGGCAAACACACCTGGTCTGGCCATTCGTAAAAACGGCCGTAAAGTGCCGATTTTTAACACCATGGCACCGATTGGCACGGCAGTACCACGGCCGTGCCAAGGGTGCCATGGGCCCGCGATCGGTGGGCACCAATTGCGGGCAGCGGGTCCGATACCCGCGCACTCTTTGTCCTTCCGCCGCCCCGCTGTATCACTTCGCGGGGCGGCTGAGGGGCATCCCGGCCCGCGCATGCGCGGGTTTCGCGCAAATGCGCGATGACGTCATCCGCGCATGCGCGGGTTAGAGTCTTCCAATCCGCGCATGCGCGGCTGACGTCATATGACGCATCAGCCGGCGCAAACTCTGGCAAGCGGGCTTAACGAAATTCGTTAAGCCCGCGATGCCGGATTTTACGGCGGCGGCAATACTAACCCCGACCGGGGACCAGAATCGGTTCCCGGTCAGGGAGGGGGGGGGATGGCGTCAAACCCGCCCGGATTTGACACCAGCCTTACGGATTTCTCCCCCTCTGGGAGAATCGCGCCCAATAACTTTCAATGTATTACTGCCTCAATAAGCCCCATAACCAAGATTGGAGAACTTGGGACTCTTCTCTCTCCTTTCCTCATTAGTTCACTCCAGAACATCCCCCTCCACATTGTACCATGTATGAATACCTACTTTGTAATATTAGAGTCGAAGATGCTAATATAGGCCGAGCTTGCATGAATCCTCAACTTTTAAAATTATTTATTGCCTGACTATCCTTGAATGAATAGGCATTTCAGAGCCAACCACATTGCTTGGGAGGGCATCACATCATAATAATCTTTATTAGTGTCACAAGTCGGCTTACATTAACACTGCAATGAAGTTACCATGAAACGCCCCGAGTCGCCACTCTCTGGCGACCGTTCGGGTACACAGAGGGAGAATTCAGAATGTCCAACTCCCCTAACTATCGCTTATGGTCATACAAACCCATCTGGTTCTCTAATATCCTTTAGGGAAGAAATTCTGCCATCCTTACCGGGTCTGGTTTACCTGTGACTTGAGACCCACAGCAATGTGGTTGATTCTTAATTGCCCTCTTAAATGACCTAGTAAGCCACTCAGTTCAAGGGCAATTAGGATGGGTAACAAACGCTGGCCTTGCCAGCGATGCCTACATCCCATGAACGAACAAAACTGTCTAGACCCATCAATTTTGAGCATCTCTATCAAATCTTTGATTGACCTTCTCGAAGCAGGACAAGTCCAGTTGCCCTAATCATCAACGTGACTTAACTACTGGAATGCAGTGACGTAGTGGTGTTATCGCTGGACTAGCAATCCAGAGTTAAGCTCCGGGGACCCAGGTTCAAATCCCGCCATGGCAGATGCTGAAATTTGAATTCAATAAAAATCTGGAATCAAAAACCTAAAAAGGTGACCCATGAAACCATTCTCATAAAAACCCAGCTGGTTCACTAATGTCCTTTCGGGAAGGAAATCGGTCATCCTTGCCTGGTCTGGCCTACATGTGACTCCAGATCCACAACAACGTGTTCATGCGTGGCACTGCAGCACAGTGGTTAGCACTGTTTCTTCACTGCTCCAGGGTCCCGGGTTCGATTCCCGGCTTGGGTCACTGTCTGTGCGGAGTCTGCACGTTCTCCCTGTGTGTGCGTGGGTTTCCTCCGGGCGTTTCCGGTTTCCTCCCACAGTCCAGACATGACCTGCTTGTTAGGTGAATTCGACATTCTGAATTATAGAATTTACTAGAATCGTAGAATTACAGTGCAGGAGGAGGCCATTCGGCACATCGAATCTGCACTGGCCCGTGGAAAGAACACCCCACTTAAGCCCACGCCTTCACCTAGTTACCCCATAACCTTTTTGGATGCTAAGGGCAACTTAGCATGGCCAATCCACCTAACCTACACATCTTTGGACTGTGGGAGGAAACCCGGAGCACCCGGAGGAAACCCACGCAGACACGGGGAGAACGTGCAGACTCCGCACAGACAGTGACCCAAGCCGGGAATCGAACCTGGGACCCTGGAGCTGTGAATCAACAGTGCTACCATGCGTTTTATCTAGCTCCATCTTTAAAAAAAATAAACTTAGAGTACCCAATTCTTTTTTTCCCAATTAAGGGGCAATTTAGTGTAGTAAATTCACCTAGCCTGCATATCTTTGGGTTGTGGGGGTCAGATCCACACAAACACGGGGAAAATGTGTAAACTCCACACAGAGTGACCGTGGCGCCGTGAGGCAGCAGTGCTAACCAGTGCACCACCGTGCTGCCCTATATAGTTCCATCATATCCTCCCTCCTGTTATAGTCTATGTCTCAGCAAAAAAGAAACCTGGGGCATTTCCAAGATGCTTTTCACCATCTGTGATAACTCAGAGTTGGCAGGCAGGCTGCAGAGCTGGATAGACACCCACTTACATTCTGTATGTCCTTATACATCCCACATTGTTCCATGGAACACACAAGGGTACCTTACAGCTGGACATAAATATTTGTTCTTACAGAATCCCTACAGTGCAGAAGGAGGCCATTCGGCCCGTTGAGTCTGCATTAACCCTCTTAAAGAGCACCCTACCTCGGCCCACACCCCAACCCTAAGCCTGTAGCCCCACATAACCTTTTGAACACCAAGGGGAAATTTAGCACGGCCAATCCACTGCATATCTTTGGGCTGTGGGAGGGAACTGGAGCCCCCGGAGGAAACCCACGCAGACACAGGGAGAATGTGCAAACTCCACACAGACAGTCACCCGAGGCCGGAATTGATCCCAGGTCCTTGGTGCAGTGAGGCAGCAGTGCTAACCACTCTGCCACCCATCAATAAATCTTCATCAATAAAGCTATTTTTTTCTTTTTAAAATATATTTTGCAGATTTTTAAGAACAAAAATATTCCTGGCATATATTTCTGCACAAATGTCTGAGTGAGATTCAAGGGATATATCGGTTTGAATTATGGTTACAATTCTTTTTCCAAACTCCGGAGTATATTGGATGGAAACAGGCCATTCACTCAGTTAGTTGATCTTCCATACATCTTCATCTCACCCTATAACCAGAACCTTTGATCCAGTGTCCTTCACGTGCACCTGGTATCCCTTAATTGCATCTATACTACTGGCCTCAACCATTCTAAGTGGTAGCAAGCACCACATTCGCAACACTGGCTAAATAAATATCTCTTGAATTTACGCCTGCATTTGTTCATAGAACATAGAACATAGAACAGTACAGCACAGAACAGGCCCTTCGGCCCTCGATGTTGTGCCGAGCCATGATCACCCTACTCAAACCCACGTATCCACCCTGTACCCGTAACCCAAACAACCCCCCACCCCTTAACCTTACTTTTTAGGACACTACGGGCAATTTAGCATGGCCAATCCACCTAACCCGCACATCTTTGGACTGTGGGAGGAAACCGGAGCACCCGGAGGAAACCCACGCACACACGGGGAGGACGTGCAGACTCCGCACAGACAGTGACCCAGCCGGGAATCGAACCTGGGACCCTGGAGCTGTGAAGCATTTATGCTAACCACCATGCTACCGTGCTGCCCTCATGATCACCTTAAAGCTGGATTGGTGTAAATATCATCTCTCCAGCAACTCCTGCAACCAAGTCGGTGCCAAATGCAAGTGCTTTGCATTCCTTCAGACTCTACTAGGGACTTCGAGATGAGGACATCATGTTTGGGCAGGCGGGAGTCTCCATAAACTTTGCCCATGCTCACGCCCTAAAGAGGACACACCAGCTTCGCTGCAGAGCATTTTAACACAGAGCCGATGACCATGGTGCAAACCGTCATCTTATGGAAGATGGAAGGCTGCCTGCCAGAGGTTACCTTACCTTGATGTCTCCCATGCAAGAGGAGATATTTTCTCTTGAAATTCTCTTGCACTGGTTACTCTAGAAAACTTCTAGTGTGCGCATAAATCTGTGCATGGCTCGAAAGAAATATGCAACTTCAGTGCTATCGGGTTAAAAATGTTTCATTAGCCCAAAGATTTGCAGGTTAGGTGGACTGGCCATGCTAAATTGTCCCTTAGTGTCCAAAAGTGGGGTTACTGGATTATGGGGATAGGGTGCAGGCATGGGTTTAAGTAGGGTGCTCTTTCCAAGGGCCGGTGCAGACCTGATGGGCTGAATAGATTGTATGATTCCCTCACCAGTTTTGTGAATTCCTAGTTCTGAGCAGAAGGAATATGCCGCATGAATAAACTGATCCACACAACAACAAAAAAATCGGCAAATGGAAGAGGATAATTCTTATTGGCTCTGCAAAGATTATATTTGGGATTGGGGGATGCAAATCGCAATTAATGGGCTCATTTAAATGCACTTCTGGTGCGGTGAGCATTCAGGAAACCACAGAACAATCCGACAGAGAAAACGGGATGCAATCTCACTGGAGGTTTACTCAGCCATTTCCTTCCGGAGGGCCCCACTACCCAGTTAGAGCTGCCAACTGTCCAGGATAATTCCTGGAACCTCCAGGAATTAAAGATTAATCTGCAGGACACTGCTGCAAGGAACATGGGGAAAGTCACAGTAGCATTAACAAATTTGGTATTTCATCATAATGACACAGAAGGTAGTCATTTAGTCCATCAAGTTCACGCTGGCTGCCCCCAGTCCCATTTCCCATTCCATCCCTGGACCCCTGCAAGTTTATTTTCCTCCAATTTCATACTGGGAGTTAGTAATCACCTCCACTTCCACTCTCGTTGGCAGCAGATTCCAGATCTTTCCCTCTTGCTGAATAAAAAGCTTCTTCCTCACATCCGCCCTGCATCTCTTGCCCAATATCTCAAATCTGTGCCCACCTAGTCCTTGTTTCATCAACTAATGGGAACATCTTTTCCTTGTCTACCTTCTCTAAACGGGTCAAAATCTTGCAGACCGCGATCAAATCCCCCCTCAATCTCCTTTGCCCCAAGACGAACAACCCCGGTTTCTCCAACCTGACTTTGGATCCAAAATCCCTCATCCTGGGAGCCATTTTGGTAAATTGCGTCTGCACCATCGCAAGGACCCTCCACATCCTTCTGAATGTTTGATAATTGTTTATTGGTTTTAAAAATATTAGGCAATGCGGATAAAGTCTGTTTAACTGAATCATTCAATTAGTTGATGAAGACCTTTGTCGGCTTTCTAACCTGCAGGAGAAAATGGCCCACGGAGGATGGACATGTCAAGGGATTATAACAGCGAGTGAGAGAGATTGGGACCAGGCGAAGGTTGATAAAATCTCCAGGAACATGTGCAGAGTTAGCAATCCGCTCCATAGTAAATCCTCTTCTTGATAAGCACGCGCATTGACAAACAGTTTTAAGAAAATAAACTGACATGCCAATCAGCTGACTGATCGCTTGATGAACTTGTTCTGATCACAATACATTGATGTCAAGTCATTATTAGTCAAAAGCTGGTATCCGTCATTCAGGCAAAATAAAAATGAAACCAATTGCGAGAAATGAACAGTTTCTAATTCGAGCACGAGGAGTGTGATTCCAGCTCTGGTTTGAACTCGGGGTTTACAACTTGGATTGTTGACATAGGGAAGCGACCCCAACCCTGTCACAAAAGACAAAGTTAGACAACGAGCAAGAGGAGATGTTTAGGATGGGGCTAACTAAAAGCTTGGTCAAAGAGACAGTCTCCAAGGAGGGAATGCCCGAGCTTATTATAATCTTGGAGGCTGAATTCACGGCTGCCAAATGGCACAACAGAAGGGATATGGGGAACACCGCGAGAGGCCAGCATTGGAGAAATGCTGAGATCCCGGGGGATCGAGGATTAGAGATGGAGGGAAGCTGGCCATGCAGATAACGATTTTCAAAATCAAGATGGCATTGGGGGCGGGATTCATTTCCGGCCAGCAAACAGAAACTTTATATTGGGCTCTTCCACGTCAAAGGCTAGCCCTGGGAAGAGGTGTTGGAATGGAGGTTGGGTCAAAGGTATGGCAACAGCAATGCAGCGTTAATTCTCCAACCGACCCTCGCCTTAAAATGTGGCACCCCACAGGGTACAATGGGATGGGCAAAATGACCTTGCCGAGCTCAATGCCGCAGCACCAATCCACATCACACAAAAGTTCAACACATGACTTAGGGAGCCTTTGCTCCATAAATCTCTTCCTCCGAAGCAGACATGTGGAGCAAACATTTCTGGCAGAGCAGTAACAAGCTGAATGTCTTGGCAGGCTCAAAAATGAACAAAGCAATTGAGCTTTGACAAAAAACAGTCACCCTCTTAAGCAAGATCCATTGCTCCTTTTTCTATTAACCGGATTCTCAGCAATGTTGGATCGGGAAACCAATCCGTTCACAAAAAACTAAATCAAAATATATCTGGCTCCAACGTTTACCTGTTTATGAAAACATCCATTGCTTCCACTGCTGTTGCCAACAAAGAGATTGGCGTTGGCCCAGAGATATAGAAACACGTCATTGAATAAATTAAATACAGATGTTGTGCAAAGGAAGGTCAACAGAGAGAAGCTGGCTTTCAAATATATTGACATATACTAAAATCAGCTTCATTACCTTAATTTAAACTATTTGTTACAATCATTGATGGCCTCTTGATTTGAACTGAAACTATGCAAGAGAAACTCTGTTATTATATCAGTTTTTATTAAACTGGATACATTTGAGCAAACATTTGCCATTTAGACTAGTTTAATTCTCACCATAACTGCATTTATTAATCACCTTCCACAGATTGTAAAATGCCTATATCCACATTCAGAGTCACAAACAATTCTTCAATGCCTTTGTGCAACACAATTATCTAAGAATTGTTGGTCCCGCTGAAACAAAAAAGAGACCAGCTGTCGAAGTTTTCACCTTGCACTTATTGCGACAGATGCAAGAATACCAATTATAAAAGGAACAATAATTTATACCGCACGAGAAGAGTGTGTGGATTGGTTTGGCAAGCGGAGTCTGATTGGCAGAGCCATTGCCATGGGGAATGCACCAGGGAACAATTAACTGCCAAAATTCAAACCAGGCAGGTGACCCTGATGGGGCATGGCATGTCATGAGGAATGAACCAGGGGATGGCTGTTCTCCAAGCTTATATTTATTTGAAAAAGGTGCAATGCATTGACCTGCTCTTTCTGAATGCAAAGGTCAGAGCCCTGTGTATGAATTGTCGGAACATATTTTACAAGTGCAATCAATAACAGCACTGATTTAGCAGAAGATTACTTTTCAGTAGTAAGATCATGGGCGATGTCATGACTTGCACGTGAAATATATTATGGTGATGGAGAGGTATACTGTGTCTCCTACTATATCTCCCATCCAAGTAAGTCCATGTCCAGTGGCAGGATAAACTCGAGACAGTTGGAAATTACTCTTGGCGACTTTGGTACATTAAGTGCTTGACCACACTTGTGGCTCTGCCTTATCCTTCTAGTTTCCCCAATTAGTGTTCAATTTGTTTGCCCCACCTTGCTGAGTAGGACTGTGCAAGGAGCAATCAACAAATGTACCTACCTTTGCGGTACCCTCCCCAGAGTCATTTACATTGACGATAAAATCAATGTCAGAACAACCAAGGTCAGAACTGCTTTGATAGGCAATAGAAAGCTATCTGGGAGTGAAACGAAAGTGAAACATAGAGCCTTTCCCACTCGCGTGGATGCATTGAGACATCTGGATATTTACTGCAGACATGTAAAGACCTGTACCACTTTCACATGACCTGCTTGCGAACAGTACTCCAGATCGGATTAGCAAAACCTGGTTCCTAAAACTTAGATTCTCACCCTAACTGACATGCCTAACATCCACACTGTGCTGAGCAAAGCTCAGATAAGATGGGCAGAACATGTTGTCAGGATGCCTGACGAGTGCCTGCCAAAGAAGCTCTTCTATGGCAAGCTAATTGAAGGGAAACATTCACATTGATTCTAGAGGAGGTGCTTCAAGGACACCTGAAGCTCTCAATAGAGAGGTTCAATATCGGCCCGACACATGGGAGAACCGTGCGCAGAATAGCTCTATATGGCACAATCTCATCGGTAAAGAGTCTAGGGGTTATAAAGGGGCAGCAGGGCATTAGAGTTAAGGGCACAATCAAATTGGCCTTGAATTGAATAGTGGAGCACGTTCGATGCACCCGAAAGTCCTACTCCTGACGATCTTATAAAGACCCCTTAGGAACAGAACAGACGCACACCAGCTAACAGGAAATGTTAGCTTCACAAGGACAGAGCTGCGAGGACCTCCTCACACCAACAATACAAGCAACAAACATCTGTGTAGCCATCGTCGAACACATTGCACTGGAAGCTTAATGAATTCTATAGGTCATGGTCATCTCAGACTACAAAGGATGAACAAGAATTTTCGACAATGGTGGTATTTGACTCAAAGTTGTAGTTCTATGGGACATAGGGGGGTTTGGTCCCGTTGGAGGACAAAGACCTCTTCAGGACTCCATTTCACAGCTGAGGTCATGCACGTTTAGTTTCTCACAAAGACCCATGTTAAAAGTGCCGAGGTGACTCTTTGCACAGCTAAGACACCAGGAAACTAAACATGCGACACAACCCTCCCAGGGTGTACTTTGCCAATGTATATTCCGGCCTGGGGCTGTGGGGCGGTGGGCGTGGAAAGCCAAAGAGAAAAGTATAGCTTTTGTTTCCTGCAACAAAGTCACCCATCAAAATAAAAAAAGGACTGATGCAACACTTTGACACCTTTGATCGATTTTGCGAAAAAAGCTAATTGTAGGCTGCTGCAAACATGTTCACACCACATTAACCAGTCCAGAAATAAAGCTTCACATAAGCCCTCCAAACTGAGCAGTTGTGATAAGAAGTCTGCTACATTTGGGCGTCATGGTAGGACAGTGGTTAGCACTGTTGCTTCACAGCTCCAGGGTCTCAGGTTTGATTCCTGGCTTGGGTCACTGTCTGTGCGGAGTCTGCACATTCTCCCCGTGTCTGCGTGGGTTTCCTCCCATAAGTCCCAAAAGATGTGTAGATAGGTGAATTGGACAATCTGAATTCTCCCTCTGTATAACCAAACAGGCGCCAGAATGTGGCGACTAGGGGCTTTTCACAGTGACTTCATTGCAGTGTTAATGTAAGCCGGCTTGTGACAATAATAAAGATTATTGATTATTATTACAGTGCCTCCCCAGCAGGGCCATTCAGTGGCTGCATCACCCAACATAGGCATCAATTGGGGATCGATTTAAATCTCAGATAAAATATTTCTTGCAGCCAAGAGCAACTTCTGGAGATCACAAGAGTTTCAAAGCCAGGAAGTCGTATTTTGTAGATAGTTACGTTCACTGTATTCCAATTGCCAGCTGTTAAACCTTGGCCACAAATAACCTTCCGCTCGCTGGTTCAGCCTGGTCATGAAATGCCCATCACACAAATTGGATACCCGAGAGAGAGAGAGAGAGGCTTGTCGAGGCCGAGCCAGATGCATGAAAAATAGATTTCTGTTGCGCACTATTGAGAGAGTACAAAGGCATTGGAGGTGGCATTTGGCCATCTCCTTCACCCAGTTGTGGCCTGGAGTTAATTAGAGAATAAGCGTATGGCAGCCAAACTGAAGACATGAATCAAAACCAACAGCTGCATCAGGGCAGGCCAGAAGTGAAATGAGATCAGATAGCACGGAAGACGACAGGAGTATGGAACAATATCAACATCAGGAGAGAATGAATCATCTCAATACACAGTTATTTAAGAGGTCTGAATAAACCAGGGGGCCAGTGTTGTTATAATGTACAAACAAAATGGAGCTACCAATTATAACATGGAGTCCAAGGACCACAGTGATCAGATTTGTTGGCCTTGCATCTCTCCATTATTGAAAATTAATTGCCAGGAGGAGGGTGTTGCTGGCATTTATTGCACATAATAATAATAATCATCTTTATTAGTGTCACAAGTCGGCTTACATTAACACTGCAATTAAGTTACTGTGGAAAGCCCCTAGTCTCCACATTCCGGCACCTGTTGGGTACACCGAGGGAGAACTCAGAATGTCCAAATTACCTAACAAACACGTCTTTCGGGATTTGTGGGAGGAAACCAGAAATCCCGGAGGAAACCAACAGACACAGGGAGAACGTGCAGTCTCCACACAGACAGTGACCAAAGCTGGGAATCGAACCGGAGATCCTGCCGCTGTGATGCAACAGTGCTAACCACTGTGCTACTGTGCCACATCTCAAGTTCCTCTGAGAACGTGGTGGCTGGGTCCACCTTTGTGAAGCACTGCAAGGCAAGAGTACTCCTCTAATACAAAACAATTGTTCTTAGGTTCTCAGAGGTGGTGGTACAGTGGTATTGTGACTGGACTAATAATCCAGAGACCCAGGGTCAGGATCTGGGGACCTGGGTTCAAATTGCAGCTGTTGGAATTTGAATTCAATATTTTAAAAAAAAATTCTGGATGACCATGAAACTATGGGTGATCATCATCATAAATACCCATCTGGTTCACTAATGCCTCTTCAGGGAAGGAAATCTGCTCTTCTTGCACCGTCTGTCCTACATGCAACTCCAGACCCACTCCAGTGCGGTTGACTTTTACAATGCCCGAAAGGGTCGAGCTTGGGCAATTAGGGACGGGCAACAAATGAAGTGAAGCTACACCCATATCCCATGAAAGAAAAGATGAAGGAATGGGGAGAAACTGGAAAGTGAACTGGCAGGTGGTGGTGACCTGCTGCCCTCGTTTTTCTCAGTGGTAGAGATTTGGAAGGTGCTGTCGGAGGAAGCTTGGTGTGTTGATGAAGTGGAGTTCGTACATGGAACACACTGCTGTCACGATGTATTAGTGGTGGGTGGTCAAGCGGGCTGCCTTGTCCTGGATGCTGATGAGCTTCTTGAACGTTGTTGTGGCTGCACTAATCCGGATAAGAGAGAGAACATCCTGACCGGCGCCGGGAGAGGGGCTAGACGGTCAGGCGAACCGAATATTAGCCACTAACCAGTTTTAGTAGCCACAGCACTTAGTGCTTTGTCCAGTTGAGCTTCTCATCAATGGTAATGACACTAACTATTCAGGGGAGCTGGTCAGCTCTGGTGTTCTGGTGGACCAAGAGGACAAGAGAAGCCCAGAGTGGGCGGCACGGTGGCACAGTGGTTAGCACTGCTGCCTCACAGCACCAGAGACCCGGGTTCAATTCCCACCTTGGGTGGCTTGTCAATGTGGAGTTTGCACTTTCTCTCCCTGTCTGCGTGGGTTTCCTCCGGGTGCTCCAGTTTCCTCCCACAGTCCAAAGATGTTCAGGTTGACCAGATCACCCGTCGAGCCTGCTCTGCCATTCAATACGATCATGGCCAGTCTCGAGCTTGACCTCGCCCACCCTCCATATCCCTCGATTCCAAGACACCAAAAAATCTGTCCAGCCCAGCACTAAATAAATCAACAATGGAACATCCACAACCCTGTGGGGTAGCGATTTACAGCCCTTTTGAGTGAAGACATTTCTTGAATACTGGAGACATGCTGCTGAAGCTTTTCACCTTGCACTCATCGGGACAAACACCAGAATACCAAATTTTAAAAGAACCACCACAATTTAGGCTACATACTATAGTACAAATTGACGCTACATTCTCGCAATGATGGGGATCTCGGTCGAGGGCAGAAAAGTATCATCCTCTTGTCATGGGGGTGGGGGGTGGGGAGGTTGGTTGAGACACGCACTCCAGTTAACTGAGACTTATGTGATATTACACAAGCAACGCACACATCAGATAAAAGAAGAAACTTTACTTCAAACTATTTCTAGCATGCCAGCTAATCCTCTTCATTGCACCAGCAGAAAATGACAACCACCTGTGTTACTGCTGAAACAACTCAAAATATGTTCTGTTGCTAGGAGAGATAATTGCAGCAAGACGAATCACTGAGATGTGAACTCACCAAATGCTGTAAATCCCCATGCATGCTGAAGAGTTCTTCAAAATCGGACAACCACGTCTGGTCCCCAAGACCCCACTACTTTCCTGCAATTCCCTCACTCGAAACCCAGCAAAGTGAATGGGCTGCCACACGGCTGGCTGGCCTCTCTCTTCATTCACCTTTCTGAACGTTCATTCCCCAGCCCCCAACACGTGTAGTCTGGAATCCTTACTTTCACTTTCAGGAGATCAGGGTAATAATATTTGTGCTGCCAAACTGCCCAGCCACACAACACCCAGTAAGATAATTCCACATGATTGGGTGTAACCACCAAACTCTGTCGATATACAAGTTTTTAAAAAGGTTGAATCACAGAATTGCTGGTGAAGAGAAGAAGGCAATTCAGCCCATCATCCGTGCCATGTCATAACCCGAGAAAGGGCTAAAGCACTTGTACTGAATCATAATCTAGCAGTAATTAACATCAGGAAAGGGTCAATTTTGTAATAAGTAAAGTCGTCATAGTCCCAGATGACCAGAGGCTGCTGGGACCATGACTACTTTAGTCCCTCCTTTGAGGCAGGAGAGCTGACATACCACACGCCTGAATCGTAAGAAGGTAGTTTGGTCCATTTGCTCCCACCCTTCTGGCCACCATCTTCCCATGAAAGCATTTAGTGATTTTTTTCTTTTTTTTAAATATTTTTATTCAAGGCATTTATGAAATGAAATGAAATTCGCTTATTGCCACAAGTAGGCTTCAAATGAAGTTACTGTGAAAAGCCCCTAGTCGCCACATTCCGGCGCCTGTTCGGGGAGGCTGATACAGGAATAGACAGCATAAATTTAGCATAAATACACAGAATTCAGAATATCAGAAGAATGACACATTAACTCAATAAACACCACAACGCTCCAACCTCTCCCCCCCATGCCCCCCCCCCGACACCAACACCCTGCCACGTCCCGCCTTCCACATTTTAACCTCCCTTAACACGTCTCCCCAAAGAAAACTCTCCCCCCTTGCTGACCCTCAATTCTCCTAGAAGAAATCAATGAACTGTTTCCACCTCTGGGTGAACCCCCCACCCACCCCTACCGAGTGAACGTGACCTTCTCCAACCTCAGGAATTGTGCCAGGTCGCTCACCCACATCCCCACTTTTAGCAGCACCAAGTCCTGCCAAGACAACAAAATCCCTCTCCAGGCTATCAGGGGTCAAAGGCCAAGACATCGGCCTCATCCACACGTCCTCACTGAACCTAATAATAATCTTTTATTGTCACAAGTATGAAGTTACTGTGAAAAGCCCCTAGTCGCCACATTCCGGGGCCTGTTCGGTAAACTGGTAAGGGAATTGAACACGCGCTTCTGGCCTTGTTCAGCATTACAAACCAGCTGTCTAGCCCACTGAGCTAAACCAGCCCCTTAGGACCTCCGGCTCTTCTGACACATCAAATATCGTTATATCCGGACTCAGAACCATTTCCACACCCAGCACCTCGGACATCACGCCCGGGAACCCTTGCCAGAACTCCCCCGGTCTAGAACATGCCCAGAACATGTGGACGTGGTTCGCGCCCCCCCCCGCCCACCACCCACATTTATTCTCGACCCCACCAAAGAACCTGCTCATCCTCGTCCCACTAAAAAGACTTAGGGACAAGGATAGGGAGGTTCTGAAACACAGACAGAAACCTGGCAACACAGTGCTCCCACCCCCACGCCCAAACAGAGAACCAAGCCCCCCCATGCCCAAACAGAGAACCAACCCCCCCCATGCCCAAACAGAGAACCCCCCCCACGCCCAAACAGAGACCTCCCCCCACGCCCAAACAGAGAACCCCCCCACGCCCAAACAAAGAACCAACCCCCCCATGCCCAAACAGAGAACCAAACCCCCCCCCATGCCCAGAGAACCAAAGCCCCCCATGCCCAAACAGAGAACCAAACCCCCCCCCATGCCCAGAGAACCAAAGCCCCCCATGCCCAAACAGAGAACCCCCCATGCCCAGAGAACCCCCCCACGCCCAGAGAACCCCCCCCATGCCCAGAGAACCCCCCCATGCCCAGAGAACCCCCCATGCCCAAACAGAGAACCCCCCCCACGCCCAAACAGAGAACCCCCCCCACGCCCAAACAGAGAACCCCCCCATGCCCAAACAGAGAACCCCCACGCCCAAACAGAGAACCCCCCCACGCCCAAACAAAGAACCCCCCCCCCCCCCCCCCTCACAGAACCAACCGCCTCTCCTCATGATTTTGTTTTCAACTAGTTTCATGCCCTTTAATCAAGATCTTTTCCAGGCACTCATCACCCCCTCCTCTTTCACCTCCCTTCCAACCACTGGCCCTACGCACACTCCAACCACCGACCCTCCACCGCACCCCAACCACCGACCCTCCACCGCACCCCAACATCCAACCACCGGCCCTCCACCGCACTCCAACCACCGGCCCTCCGCCGCACCCCAACCTCCAATCACTGGCCCTCCACCACACTCCAACCACCGACCCTCCGCCGCACCCCAACCTCCAATCACTGGCCCTCCACCACACTCCAACCACCGGCCCTCCGCCGCACCCCAACCTCCAACCACCGACCCTCCACCGCACCCCAACCTCCGACCACCGGCCCTCCACCGCACCCCAACCACCGACCCTCCACCGCACCCCAACCTCCAACCACCGGCCCTCCGCCGCACCCCAACCTCCAACCACCAGCCCTCCACCACACTCCAACCACCGGCCCTCCGCCGCACCCCAACCTCCAACCACCAGCCCTCCACCACACTCCAACCACCGGCCCTCCGCGCACCCCAACCTCCAACCACCGACCCTCCACCGCACCCCAACCTCCGACCACCGGCCCTCCACCGCACCCCAACCACCGACCCTCCACCGCACCCCAACCTCCAACCACCGGCCCTCCACCACACTCCAACCACCGACCCTCCACCGCACCCCAACCTCCAACCACCGACCCTCCACCGCACCCCAACCACCGACCCTCCACCACACTCCAACCACCAGCCCTCCACTGCACTCCAACCACCGGCCCCCAACCACACCCCAAGCTCCAACCACCGGCCCTCCACCACACTCCAACCTCCAACCACCGGCCCTCCGCTCCACTCCAACCATTGGCCCTCCACCCCACCCCAACCGCACCCCAACCTCCGACCACCGACCCTCCACTGCACCCCAACCACCTACCCTCCACCGTACCCCAACCACCGACCCTCCACCGCAACCCAACCACCGACCCTCCACCGCAACCCAACCACCGACCCTCCACCGCACCCCAACCACCGACCCTCCACCGCACCCCAACCACCGGCCCTCCACCGTACCCCAACCACCGACCCTCCACCGCAACCCAACCACCGACCCTCCACCGCACCCCAACCACCGGCCCTCCACCGTACCCCAACCACCGACCCTCCACCGCACCCCAACCACCGACCCTCCACCGCACCCCAACCACCTACCCTCCACCGCACCCCAACCACCTACCCTCCACCGTACCCCAACCACCTACCCTCCACCGTACACAAACCACCGACCCTCCACCGTACCCCAACCACCTACCCTCCACCGTACACAAACCACCGACCCTCCACCGCAACCCAACCACCGACCCTCCACCGCAACCCAACCACCGACCCTCCACCGCACCCCAACCACCGGCCCTCCACCGTACCCCAACCACCGACCCTCCACCGCAACCCAACCACCGACCCTCCACTGCACCCCAACCACCGGCCCTCCACCGTACCCCAACCACCGACCCTCCACCGCACCCCAACCACCGACCCTCCACCGCACCCCAACCACCTACCCTCCACCGCACCCCAACCACCTACCCTCCACCGTACCCCAACCACCTACCCTCCACCGCACCCCAACCACCGGCCCTCCACCGCACCCCAACCACCGACCCTCCACCGCACCCCAACCACCGGCCCTCCACCACACTCCAACCACCGACCCTCCACCGCACTCCAACCACCGACCCTCCACCGCACCCCAACCACCGACCCTCCACCACACCCCAACCACCGACCCTCCACCACACCCCAACCACCAGCCCTCCACTGCACTCCAACCACCGGCCCTCCACCACACCCCAACCACCGACCCTCCACCACACCCCAACCACCAGCCCTCCACTGCACTCCAACCACCGGCCCTCCACCACACCCCAAGCTCCAACCACCGACTCGCCACCACAACCCAACCACCAGCCCTCCACTGCACCCCAACCACCGACCCTCCACCACACCCCAAGCTCCAACCACCGGCCCTGCACCACTCTCCAACCCCTCCTCTTTCACATCCCCTCCAACCACTGGCCCTCCACTACACCCCAGCCCCCTCTTCTTTAACTTGCCCTCCAATCCCCATCAACTCTATTAATTTTTATAAATTTAGAGTACCCAATTCATTTTTTTCCAATTAAGGGGCAATTTAGCGTGTCCAATCCACCGACCCTGCACATCTTTGGGTTGTGGAGGTGAAATCCACGCAAACACGGGGAGAATGTGCAAACTCCACACGGACAGTGACCCAGAACCGGGATCGAATCTGGGACCTCGGCGCTGTGAGGCAGCAGTGCTAACCACTGCCCCACCGTGCTGCCCTTCACCAACTCTATTTAAATAAATTCTTCCTGGTGTTCCCCAAACATCCAGATATTGTTTTTAAAGAGCAAACTCACACAAGGTCAGATGAAAATGCAGCTCAGGCAGGTCACAGTTCCAGAAAACACAAAACAATGATCTGCAGGCCCTGAAGTTAGCGGTAACGGCCTCACTTTTGTTAAGGTGCACTCGGCACAACAGACTTGAGAGAATTTAACAGTCCGAATTGGAGAGGTCAGCCGAGGTGCGCGTAACCTATAATGGGGAAATAATAAAACTGGTGTTGCATCATAAGTTTTGAATGCCTTGGTGCAGCGCGCTTGCTAAAGTGTTTCTGGGGATAAAATTCTCAAAGACAGCTCACGACTGCGGCTCAGTCATGTGCTGGAACCATAACTCAGGCCCTTAATACACAGCAGTCAGGGCACAACTCAATCGAACACAGGCAATCCCTATTTCCCTGCGGAACAGTAGGTTCCATTCTGTGCCTCAGTCCAATTGAGTACTGGGGATGGTGAAACCATTTAGACAACAAGAGAATAAGCCTCCTTTGTGTGTGATGGACAGCAGCAGCTAGTGAACTAACAATGAACTGAAGCGATTGGAAAAACCAGCTGATGAATTACACTGGGCTGTATGTTAAAGGATGCGATGGCAGATGTTACTTCAGAATGATCGAGCCCAAGCTCTGACCTAGCGAAACTAGATCCTGCATTTAAATGCTTCTGACCCACCTGTCCTGTCACTGACAGGAACTGCAGAAATGACAAGCAAGCTTTATCTTATGTGCGCAACTATGACACATCCCATTGCCAATCCTACACAGGGCTCTGTCTTGTCGATTGCATCTGCCCGCAATGCTTCAAATTCCAAATTCTCAACCTTATGTTTAAATCTCTCTCCCTTCCTACTTCTCTGTGACTGTAATCACCTACTGCACAATTCCCAAAACTTTGTTTTCCCCTGACTCTGGACTTTCATGCATGGACTGGAGACTACACGTTCAGCTACTTGAGCTGTGTGCCCTCAATGTTCCTTTCCAAATAGCTATTGACTCTCCCACATTTAAAGCCCTTATTAAACATTCACCTCTTTGACGAGGCATCTGATCACCATTTTTAGTCGTTCCATATCTGGTTTGGTGTCCATTTTTACCCTGCTCAGTGAAGCATCATGGGTGGCATGGTAGCACAATTGCTTCACAGCTCCACGGTCCCAGGGTCGATTCCCGGCTTGGGTCATCGTCCGTGTGGAGTTTGCACGTTATCCCCGAGTCTGCGTGGGTTTCCCCCGGATGCTCTGGTTTCCTCCCAAAAGTCCAAAGATGCGCAGATTAGGTGGATTGACCATGCCAGCCTCCCCGGACAGGCGCCGGAATGTGGCGACTAGGGGCTTTTCACAGTAACTTCATTGAAGCCTACTCGTGACAATAAGCGTTTTTCATTTTTCATTTCATTTCAAAAAGATTAGGTGGGATTACTGGGTTACAGTGATAGGGTGGAGCTCTGGGCTTTGGTAGGGTGCTCCTTCCAAGGGCTGGTGCAGACTCAATGGTCTGGTTTAGCACAGAGGGCTAAACAGCTGGCTGGTAATGTAGAACACGGGTTCAATTCCCGTACCGACCTCCCCGAACAGCCGCCAGAATATGGCGACTAGGGGCTTTTCACAGTAACTTCATTGAAGCCTACTCGTGACAATAAGCGATTATTATTGTGGGCCAAATGGCCTCATTCTGCACGGTAAATTCTATGATTCTATGGTGCATTTTTCTATGTTAAAGGCCCAAATGGGTGCAACTTATTGTTAGGGGATTATGGGATAGGTTTTTACTCATCTACTTAGGGTGGGGATAATAAAAATAGTGCGTTGACTTTAGAAATCAGGTTCTTTGGTGGAGAGGCTTTGAACGTCATGGTAGCCAATTCACTGCAGAAACGTTCCCAGCAACAACCAGTGCAGAACTATGGGCGGGATTCTCCGAACCCCCACCAGGCCGGAGAATCACCAGCGGGCGGCGTGAATCCCGCCCCGCTGCCTCGATGCCGGCTGCCGGATTCTACGGCGTCGGTCTTTCGGCGGGGGTGGGAATCACGTCGCGCCAGTCGGGGGCCGTTGGCAGCAGCCCCCCCCCACCGATTCTCTCTGCTCCGCGATGGGCCGAGTGGCCTCCCGTTTTTGGCCAGTCCCACCGGCGTAAATCAAACAAGGTCCTTACCGGCGGGACCTGGTTGTGCAGGCGGCCTGCCGAGTTCTGGGGTGGGGGGTGGGGGGGGGCAGTTAGTGGGCAGGCTTTGCATCTGTCGATACACGTGATGGTGCGGAGGATTCCATACCTTCCGGGCGGCCCGACGCCGGAGTGGTTCACGCCACTCCTTGCCGCTGGTACAGCCCGCCCCGCCGGATAGCGGAGAATCCTGGCTTTTGTCTTTTACATAAGCCTCCAGCAGCTGCACACTGCAATGCACACCATCCCAGCCAAGAACAGGGCGATCGCGTCAAGATGGAAGGCTGAATAAAGTAGCGAATTCTGCATTTAGTGCAGCCTGCACTAGCAAATGCGAATGTGTGAAGCCGGAAGTATTTTTCTGGTTCTGAAGTAGTGCATCTGATTCCCTTCATACACCAAGGGTATCAAATCCATTCCAGAGGAAATACAATTCACTGAGTAATGCAGGAATAGTTCTGCTGCTTCCCCCGCACTCCCCCAATCATAGGGCGCTGAACAAAATTAGCAACCGGTCTAATCATCATCAGGAGATTAGCACTTTGTTACAAACACAGAAACCATTATAAACTTGCTTCAATTCACTCGGAGCTGGCCACCCGCTGTTTGTGGGTACATGCTGTGTGCAAATCTGCTGAAACACTTCTTGTACTGGGCTCCACTTGGGAACTTTCTCATTGGTCATTCTGCACTTTAGGATGCTCAGAGGCCATGAAAATGCAAGTTCTCTTTTTTACATTTTCACCACCTCCCCTGGGCAGTGGGGGTTAGTGGGCAGGCTTTGCATCTGTCGATACTCGTGCGAGCTAGAAAAATAGGGCAATGCAGCTGTTCCGCACACCCCCCCTCGTCCGCCATCCCCAACCTAAAACCATCACCAATACACCCGATTCACTGTGGTCTTCCTTCATCACCCATCTCTTGTAGTCCCGCCCTGCTGAAACACAAATCATCTCATCGGAACGGGAGTAGGCCATTCAGCCCCTCGAGCCTGCCCCGCCATTCGATGAGTTCATGGCCAACTCCATGCACCTGCCTTTGGCCTGTATCCCTTAATATCTCCAAGCACCCATTCATCTCTCGCCTCGCCGTCAGGTTGGGTTTAAATTAATTTACTGACGGCACCATTGCTCCATTTAAACAAAGAATATGTTTGAGTTCAGGTGAGCATTTCAAGAACCTGAAGAACAATCCTTCTAATAATAATATAGTAATAACCTTTATTGTCACAAATAGGCTTACATTAACACTGCAATGAAGTTACTGTGAAAAGCCGCCAGTCGCCACATTCCGGCGCCTGTTCGGGTACACAGAGGGAGAATTCAGAATGCCCAACATACCCAGCAGCACATCTTTGGACTGTGGGAGCAAACCGGAGCACCCGGAGGAAACCCACGCAGACACGGGGAGAATGTGCAGACTCTGCACAGACAGTGACCCAAGCCGGGAATCAAACCTGAGACCCTGGCGCCGCTGTGAAGCCATAGTGCTAACCACTATGTTACTGTGCTGCCCACAGTATATGACGGGCTGAACATGTGGCCTGTTCTGCTAAGTTTGGCATAAACCACACAAATGTTGTTCTGGTAAATGTAACAAAATAATCTGGGCATAGTACTTCTGGCACCTCCAACGGTTCAAAGACACGCAAGTTTCCCTAGTTGCTAAGCAATAAAATTAAGGGCAATTTAATGCAGGATCTCCTAAAAATTACATACTAGAGATAACATCAAATCCTTTCAGAATGGAGAGGAGATTGGATTTAACCACAGAAAAATCCAATGTAAAATACTTGCAAGTCCTGTCATAAATCATATTTGAAGTGGTCTGGAGCAGTAAAGGGAAGTGAACTCGTGAATAAGAACAAAGTGCAAGATAGAAAGCATCAGTCTAATGGACTGCTTTAATCAATAAGTTTGGTTCTTGCATTAGTGAAAATTGGTCATAGGCTTCAAAATTAGACCTTGCTTTTATAGAAGAATTCTTTTAAATACAAGCTAAAATTAGCATTATCCATTTCCTCTGTCCCTATAGTTTCGGTTCCCCGCATTATGAATAATTTCTCTGGCAATGGATGGGGTTTGATTTATTTCGAGTCAGAGGCCTGCGTGTTCTCATATTCCACAATTTAACATGCAGCAACTTTAATATAGAAAAAAAGATTCTCTGGGGCACAAGAGGCACTGCAGCAACTCACCAAGGCTCCTTCAGCAGCACCTTCCAAACCTGTGGCCTCTACCACCCAGAAGGGCAAGGGCAGCAGGCACATGGGAACACCGCCACCTGCAAGTTTCCCTCCAAGCCACGTGGCATCCTGACTTGGAAATATATCGCCGTTCCTTCACTGCCGCTGGGTCAAAATCCTGGAACTCTCTCCCTAACAGCACCGTGGGTGTACCTACACCACATGGGCTGCAGCAGTTCAAGGCAGCAGCTCACCACCACCTCCTTAAGGGAAATGAGAGACAGACAACAAATTCTGGCCTAGACAGCGGTACCCACATCCCTCACGTGAATTTATTTTTAAATACAGAGGCGGAATTTGACAGAACTGGAGACCCAGTTAGAGGAGGAGATATTAGAACGGGTAACCAAAAGCTGGCTTTTAAGGAAAAGCTTGAAAATAGAGGAGAGGCTTGTAGTTAAGGTTAGAATTTGGCTGGGAAATCCTGAAGCATGGAGCACAGTTGGCTGACGGTATGTGACAGTGGGGCAAAGGAGGGAAGTTCGCGAGAGACAAAAGTCAGAAAAAGTGGAGAATGTGGGTGTGGGAAATGACCAGCCGCTCTGGTTTCCTCCCACAAGTCCCTAAAGATGTGCTGTTAGGTGAATTGGACATTCTGAATTCTCCCTCTGTGTACACAAACAGGCGCTGGAATGTGGCGACTAGGGGCTTTTCACAGTAACTTCATTGCCGTATTAATGTAAGCCTACTTGTGACAATAAAGATTATTATGAAGTTTATAACTGCCCTCCTGTAAATGTGTTGTAGTCTTCCTCAAGTATCAAGCATCAATCAAATCAAAATTAAGCATCAGGCCTCCCCAATTTGGAGTTAGGCTAAATCGCTGGCTTTTAAAGCAGACCAAGGCAGGCCAGCAGCGTGGGTTCAATTCCCGTACCAGCCTCCCCGAACAGGCGCCGGAATGTGGCGACTAGGGGCTTTTCACAGTAACTTCATTTGAAGCCGACTTGTGACAATCAGCGATTTTCATTTCATTTTCATCCGTAAATTTAGAAATTGCCTTTGGGATCCCCAATTGCTCATATAAATCATAAACAGCATCGGTCCCGGGGCTTATTGCTGTGAAACTGCATTTCCCACCGTGTACTACTCCGAACAACATCCCTTTCCTCCCACACGCTGTTTTCTGTATTGAAGGCAAACAGCAGTCCATTCTGCCACTTGTCCTGGGCCTCCACATTCTCTGACCCTATTCATTAGTCTATCGCAGGCCATCTTATCAAAGGCCTCTGGAAAATCCAGATAAATTAATTTACATCTACTGCATTACTCAATAATGTAGAAGGTATTCTGGTACTGTTATAAATATTTCATTTCACATTTTAAAACCCTTTTGCAGGCAGATATTTATTTTACATCAGCAACTTTAAAACCTTTTTTTTCCTCTCTGCTTGGTGCACTGATGTACCGCCCAATGAAAGAGAAATCATTTTCTTTCTCATCTCGAACCATGCATAAAGCTCAAAAATTCCATCAATAATTATATTAGAATGCACATACATACATAGAAAAGAGTAGGAGGCCATTCGGCCCTTTGAGCCTGCTCCGCCATTCATCATGATCATGGCGGATCATCAAATTCAATACCCTGATCCCACCTTCGCCCCACATCCATTTATCCCCAAGGACTGTATCTAATTCCTTCCAGAAATTACACATTGTGGCCTCAACTACCTTTTGTGGGAGTTCCACAGAATAGAAACATGGTGCTTTTATATGTATAATCATCTTTTGCTGGAAAGTTAAAATAAAATAAAACAAAGCTAATCAAAATACCAGTAGTTTAATCAATTGCTCCCATAGAAAGAAGGCAAACACTGTCAATGATCAACGTCTTCATCCATACTGTATTCTCAACATTGTTGAAGGAGGCAGGGATGCAGGAGAATGTGAATAATTCTGGACTTTCTTTGTTGGCAGTCAATAGTCATTTCCTAGCCCAATTGCAACACACGATTGCTGGATTTCCGGGGTAATAGCTGAGAAACCTATTGCTGAATAAGCGGTTTGCTAAGTGTGTGAAGAAAGACCGTCTGCCACAACTGTAGAACATATGAACGTAAGACGAAAGGGAAAATGCTGGAAAATCTCAGCAGGTCTGGCAGCATCTGTAGAGAGAGAAAAGAGCTGACGTTTCGAGTCCGATGACTCTTTGTCAAAGCTAACACAGTAAGAAGTCTTACAACACCAGGTTAAAGTCCAACAGGTTTGTTTCACACACGAGGTTTCGGAGCACTGCTCCTTCCTCAGCAGAATGGAGAGGTATCCCTGCACATTCCCTGCACATCTTTGGACTGTGGGAGGAAACCGGAGCACCTGGAGGAAACCCACGCACAAACAGGGAGAATGTGCAGACTCCGCACAGACAGTGACCCAAGTCGGGAATCGAACCTGGGACCCTGGAGCTGTGAAGCAATTGTGCTAACCACTATGCTACTGTGCTGCCCTGATGACGACAACGACAATAATCTCTCACTCAATGTCAGGAAGTGTGGTGGAGAACATGCCCCTGTCTACATAGATCATAGAATTTACAGTGCAGAAGGAGGCCATTCGGCCCATCGAGTCTGCACCGGCTCTTGGAAAGAGCACCCTACCCAAGTTCAACACCCCCACCCTATCCCAATAACCCAGTAACCCCACCCAACACTAAGGGCAATTTTGGACACTAAGGGCAATTTTATCGTGGCCAATCCACCTAACCTGCACATCTTTGGACTGTGGGAGGAAACCGGAGCACCTGGAGGAAACCCACGCACACACGGGGAGGATGTGCAGACTTCGCACAGATAGTGACCCAAGCCGGAATCGAACCTGGGACCCCGGAGCTGTGAAGCCATTGTGCTATCCACAATGCTACCGTGCACAATGCAATCGTTCCCATCAATGGGAACGAAGTAGAAAGGGTCGAGAGATTACGTTTTTAGGTGTCCAGATCACCAACAAATTGTCGTGGTCCCCCCACTCCGACACTATAGTTCAGAAAACCCACCAACGACTCTACTTTCTCAGAAGACTAAGGAAATTTGGCATGTCAGCTACAACCCTCACCAACTTCCACAGATGCACTATAGAAAGCATTCTTTCTGGTTGTATCACAGCTTGGTATGGATCCTGCTCTGCCCAAGACCGCAGGAAACTACAAAAGGTTGTGAATGTAGTCCAGTCCATCACACAAACCAGCCTCCCATTCATTGACTCTATCTATAATTCCTGCTGCCTCAGAAAGGCAGCCAGCATAATTAAGGACCCCATGCACCCCGGACATACTCTCTGCCACCTTCTTCCATCAGGAAAAAGATACAAAAGTTTGAGGTCACGTACCAACCGATTCAAGAACAGCTTCTTCCCTGCTGCCATCAGACTTTTGAATGGACCTACCTCGTATTAAGTTGATCTTTTCTCTACACCTTGCTATAACTATAACATTATATTCTGCAGTCTCTCCTTCCTTCCTTATGTACGGTATGCAATGTTTGTACAGCATGCAAGAAACAATACTTTTCACTGTATATTAATACATGTGACAATAATAAATCTAATCAAAGGCAGGAAAGCAGAGCTTCACAGTGAAATTAGAAATTGCATGTTACCCAAATAGTGAGGGCTGGATTCCGAGCCTCCGCACAGAAAATGGGCGTCAATGACGAAATCCGTCTGACGCCGCTCCTGCGGTTCTCCAGTCCCCGGAGAATCTACATGGTAGGGGGCCATTGACAGAGACCCCCCCCCCCACCCCCAGCAATTCACCGAGGGTAACTGGCCGAGTTCCTGACGGCGTGGTTCTAACCAAGTTTTGCCTGTTGAGAACAGCCGATGGCTGCGGACTCAGTCCGCGGCTGCCCTGGTGGGGGGGATCCTTCACCGGGGGCGGGGAGCTCATGTACGGCCAAGGGGGATGATCAGATAGCACCGATCTGCGGGAGTGCGCAATCTCGGAGGGGGGGGGGGGGGGGGGCTAAACATTTGGTGCCGCTCTGCGGTGCGTGTCTGCCATGTCCGACGGGGTGGCTGCTGCAGGCTGCTGCCGGGTGCATGCACGGACCCCCAACCACAAGTGCAGGGTCCCGTATCCGCAGCCAGAGCTGCGAGGAGCCCTCCGGGGTCCTGCCAGCCCCCTGAAGGCAGGAGAATCACTCTGGACTTTCTTAAGGCCAGTCCAGAGCGAAACGCCCATGTTTTGACGCTGCCGTGGGGACATAGCCCCATTATTGGAGAATACCGACCGGTCATAGGGGCTGGTTTAGCTCACAAGGCTAATCGCTGGCTTTGAAAGCAGACCAAGCACGCCAGCAGCACGGTTCGATTCCCGTACCAGCCTCCCCGGACAGGCGCCGGAATGTGGCGACTAGGGGCTTTTCACAGTAACTTTATTGAAGCCTACTCGTGACAATAAGCGATTTTCATTTTTCATTTTCATCCTGATCTTGGTTGTGATGAATCAAAGACCATGGGTGTGATCTAGTGGCCTCGTTGGGCCAGCCTCAGTGACGCGACGAGACCTCTTGTGAGATATGTGACACTCGGAATGTCACGCAAAATCTAACGAGATTTCATGAGATGTCGTGATCTGGATCTCACCCTTGCTGGGCAAGATCCAGATGAACATATTTAAGTGAGCCATCAGGCCAATTTAAATATGTCTGCTCCGGAATCTCCCGAGGCCCAAGAACTAACGGCCTTGCCTGGGAGCCCTTGCCAAGGCCCTGTTGAGCACTGGTCCACACAAACGTAACGGGTCAGGTGTAACGGCCCCTGGGGGTGGGATCTCCCAGGCCATTAGAGACCCCCCTCCGGCAGGTCCGGTTCTGAAAGAGTAGTATACTTTTTTTTTTAAATTAATTTAGAATGCCCAATTCATTTTTTCCAATTAAGGGGCAATTTTGCGTGGCCAATCCACCTACCCTGCACTTCATTTGGGTTGTGGGGGATAAACCCACGCAAACACGGGGAGAATGTGCAAACTCCACACGGACAGTGACCCAGAGCCGGGATGGAACCTGGGATCTCAGCGCTGTGAGGCGGCAATGCCAACAACTGTGCCACCGTGCTGGGCAGAGTGATATCCTGGCACTCCCACTGGCACCCAGGCACCGCCAGCATGCCAGGGATTGGGCACAGGGGTGCGTTGCTCTTAAAAGGTGGCATATGGGGGGTGGCGGTTGTCAAGGCCCCCCCTTGAAAGGTATGTTGCGGCAGTGGGGGGGGGGGGGGGGGGGGGGGGGGAGGAGTCGAAAGATACCCCTTCAAATCGGGGTACAGGATGGAGTGTATTGCTTTTAGTGGGACAGTTCCTCGTCTGCACAGAATTAGGTTTGACTTCTATACTCTGGACGGCACGGTGGCACAGTGGTTAGCACTGCTGTCTCACAGCTCCAGGTTCAATTGTAGTCGGGTGGCTGTGTGTGGAGTTTGCACTGTCTCCCTGTGTCTGTGTGGGTTTATCCGGTTTCCTCCCACAGTCCGAAGATGTGCAGGTTAAGTGGATTGGCCATGCTAAATTTCCCCTTACTGTCCAAAAAGGTTAGGTGGGGTTAATGGCTTATGGGGTGGGGGCACGGGCTTAAGTAGGGTGCTCTTTCCAAGGGCAGGTGCAGACTCGATGGACCGAATGGCCTCCTTCTGCATTGAAAATTCTATGATACTATGATCTATGATACTTGGGTTGTATGAAAATTAGCCCTGATGTTGGGGCCTTGGTCTTTCTAGTTGCTTAATGTATTGAAATTGCTCCATGTGGCCATTTGAGAGGACCAGAGTCAATGACATTGGTGTGGAGCAGTTAGCAAAGATATTGGTGTCGAACTGGAGGTTACCTGGATGGCAATATATCACGTCAGCTCCTCTAACTATTCAATCCTTTACACCAGTTGCATTTTAGCTGTATTTCGAGGGCACGATTTAACACCCAAAATACAGGCACCAAGAACGACCGTGCTATCAAACGGGACTCTCGTTTCCTCTGGCTTCGGTGAGGAATACCCCGCTGATTTGCGCTTACCTCACTCCCTGCATGGAGGAACCATTTTTAAATGCTGCCCCCGATCTCTCAGCATCGCCCCCCTCCTCCCCCCACCCCCATGCCCCCAGCTTACCTCCTGAAGAGCAGGGGCTCGAAGACCCTCTGTTGGCCCCAGCAGTGCCAAGATGTCAGGCTAGGATGCTCAGCTGGCAGGAGTGCCAGGGTACCGCCCTGCCCAGAGTCCGATCCCCCTCACCCAGGTCCACATTTGTGTGGACCAGTACCAAACGGCGCCATGCCCGTTCGGGCAAAATGGTAGCACAGTGGTTAGCACTGTTGCTTCACAGCTCCAGGATCCCGGGTTCGATTCCCGGCTTGGGTCACTGTCTGCGGAGTCTGCATGCTCTCCCCTTGTCTGCGCGGGTTTCCTCCGGGTGCTCCGGTTTCCTCCCACAGTCCAAAGATGTGCAGGTTAGGTGGATTGGAAATGCTAAATTGCCACTTAGTGTCCAAATATGTAAGGTGGGGTTACTGGGTTGTGGGGATAAGGTGGAGGTGTGGGTTCAAGACGGGTGCTCTTTCCAAGGGCTGGTGCAGACTCGACGGGCCGAATGGCCTCCTTCTGCACTGTAAATTCTCTGATAGGGTGTCCATTCTCGGGCCTCTGCAGAATCAATCGGGTGCAGATATATTTAAATAAGCCTAACTGCTCACTTAAATATGTAAACCTGGCAAGGTACCGTGGCCGGCTGGATTACTAGACTATACCATTATGTGGGGCAGGTGCTGCCTGCAGGGTTGGAAGGATGAGTTATTTTGAGGCTTGTGCACTTCTTCCAATGTCTTTCTTGTGCCTCTGTTTTCCGGAAGAAGGCTCTTGATGTGTTCCATGCCATCCCAAAATACCTTCCCTATTTTGGTTGGTCGCAAGCCAGGGGCTTCCGTGTGTCACTGGAATGTTTGACCTCTTCCAGGATGCTTTGTGGACATTTGTTTCTGCACTATGGCTGAGAGCTTTTGCTGCAACCAAAAATCAGGTTAGAGCAGTGCTTCAGGAGTCTGGTGTCAATGACATGTCCCGTACAATGGAGCTGGTTTTGTGTTTCAGCTCATTCTGCTCCTGTGTCTTATGGTCTTCAGATTAGAGTGGCATTTAAAAATGGGCCCCCCGATCCGCGGGTCATCTTCCCGCACGGGTGAGCTGAGCTCTAAGCGCGGCCTGGGTGGAGCCTTCCCAACCAAGGACAGAAGAAACTGGCAGAGTCCCGTTAGATAGAGGGGTCATTCCTGGCACTGCAGCCACACCTCGCTATCTGCACCCAAAACAGGACCTTGTATGTTAAATCTTGTCCTATGTACCTTTACAGAAACTTGGGGGGGGAAAGTGGGAATATAAGAGGTCGTTGGGCAGTCTCTCGCACCTTTATGTAGCTATTTATAATCGGGGAGGGAGAAATGTAGTGGTATTACCCCTGGATCAGTAATCCAGAGACCCAGGGCGGTAGCACAGTGGTTAGCACTGTTGCTTCACATCGCCAGAGTCCCGGGATCAGAGTCTGAACGTTCTCCCAGTGTCTGCGTGGGTTTCCTCCGGGTGCTCCGGTTTTCTCCCACAAGTCCTGAAAGACGTGCTTGTTAGGTGAATTGCACATTCTGAATTCTCCCTTAGTGTACCCGAACAGGCGCTGGAATGTGGCGACTAGGGGCTTTTCACAGTAACTTCATTGCAGTGTTAGTGTAAGCCTACTGGTGACAATAAAGATTATTATTAGAAATACTCTAGTGACCTGGTGTCAAATGTCACCACGGCAGATGGTGAAACTGGAATTCAATAAAAATCGGAATTAGAAGTCTAATAATGACCATTAAACCATTGGCATAAATCCTAGGCAAGGAAATCTACCAAACATACCTGTTCTGGCCTACATGTGGCTCCAGACTCATAACAATGTAGTTGACTCATAAATGCCCTCTGAAATATTCTAGCCAGTATCTCAGGTTTATCAAACCGCTAAAAGGTCTACAAGGAATTGTGGTTTGTCCCTTTTATGGGGACATCTGTTGAGGGTCACATGACCCTCTAACTCTACAGTGATAGGAGCCCCCAAACCAACTGGGATTCATTATCAATGAAACTAACATTTGGGAGGAATGTACAACAGGCGGCTGATCAAATCCAGAATTGTTTATTGGTGCCCATCAAAATCGCTGCCAGCGACTCACTGACAAAGGGATAAAAAATAATATTCATTGTAGTGATATTAGCATTGTGACCGAAACTTGGAGATGGCCTCCAATCAAACATTTAAATTTCTTTGCTACGTATTTTAAAAATTCTATATTGGTGGGATAATAATGTACTGTAGAAAGGTCCCCTTTGGGCAGCACGGTGGCACAGTGGTTAGCACTTCTGCCTCACAGCGTCAGGGACCCGGGTTCAATTCCGGCCTTGAGCAACTTTCTCCCTTTGTCTGCGTGGGTTTCCTCCTGCAATCCAAAGATCTGTAGGATGGGTGGGTTTACGGGAACAGGGTGGGGGAGTGGGTCCTCTTTCAGAGGGCTGGTGCAGGCTGTTTGGGCTGAATGGCCTCCTTCTGCACTGTAGGGATTCTATAGAACACAAGTTCATTAAAGTCCTACTGGAGGAAAGGATGAGGAGAGTGTGGATTGTGGGGCTGTTAGTCATCACTTTCACTTTCGTGCACACAATCAAGCCCATGCATTCACTTTCGTGCACACAATCAAGCCCATGCATTCACTTTCGTGCGCACACACACACACATTCGTGCACACAATCACGCATTCACTCGTGTGCACAATCACGCGTTCACTCGTGTGCAAAATCACGCGTTCACTCGTGTGCAAAATCACGCGTTCACTCGTGTGCAAAATCACGCGTTCACTCGTGTACACAATCACGCGTTCACTCGTGTACACAATCACGCATTCACTCGTGTACACAATCCGCATTCACTCGTGTACACAATCATGCATTCACTCGCGTACACAATCACGCGTTCACTCGCGTACACAATCACACGTTCACTCGTGTACACAATCACGCGTTCACTCGTGTACACAATCACACGTTCACTCGTGGACACAATCACGCGTTCACTCGTGTACACAATCACGCGTTCACTCGTGTACACAATCACGCGTTCACTCGTGTACACAATCACGTGTTCACTCGTGTACACGATCACGCTTTCACTCGTGTACACAATCCGCATTCACTCGTGTACACAATCATGCGTTCACTCGCGTACACAATCACACGTTCACTCGTGTACACAATCACGCGTTCACTCGTGTACACAATCACACGTTCACTCGTGTACACAATCACGCATTCACTCGTGTACACAATCCGCATTCACTCGTGTACACAATCATGCGTTCACTCGCGTACACAATCACGCGTTCACTCGTGGACACAATCACGCATTCACTCGTGTGCAAAATCACGCGTTCGCTCGTGTGCAAAATCACGCGTTCAATCGTGTACACAATCATGCGTTCACTCGTGTACACAATCACGCATTCACTCGTGTACACAATCACGCATTCACTCGTGTACACAATCCGCATTCACTCGTGTACACAATCATGCGTTCACTCGCGTACACAATCACACGTTCACTCGTGTACACAATCACGCGTTCACTCGTGTACACAATCACACGTTCACTCGTGTACACAATCACGCGTTCACTCGTGTACACAATCACACGTTCACTCGTGGACACAATCACGCGTTCACTCGTGTACACAATCACGCGTTCACTCGTGTACACAATCACCCGTTCACTCGTGTACACAATCACGTGTTCACTCGTGTACACGATCACGCTTTCACTCGTGTACACAATCCGCATTCACTCGTGTACACAATCATGCGTTCACTCGCGTACACAATCACACGTTCACTCGTGTACACAATCACGCGTTCACTCGTGTACACAATCACACGTTCACTCGTGTACACAATCACGCATTCACTCGTGTACACAATCCGCATTCACTCGTGTACACAATCATGCGTTCACTCGCGTACACAATCACGCGTTCACTCGTGGACACAATCACGCGTTCACTCGTGTGCAAAATCACGCGTTCGCTCGTGTGCAAAATCACGCGTTCAATCGTGTACACAATCATGCGTTCACTCGTGTACACAATCACGCATTCACTCGTGTACACAATCACGCATTCACTCGTGTACACAATCCGCATTCACTCGTGTACACAATCATGCGTTCACTCGCGTACACAATCACACGTTCACTCGTGTACACAATCACGCGTTCACTCGTGTACACAATCACACGTTCACTCGTGGACACAATCACGCGTTCACTCGTGGACACAATCACGCGTTCACTCGTGGACACAATCACGCGTTCACTCGTGTACACAATCACGCGTTCACTCGTGTACACAATCACGCGTTCACTCGTGTACACAATCACGTGTTCACTCGTGTACACAATCACGCATTCACTCGTGTACACAATCACGCATTCACTCGTGTACAAAATCACACGTTCACTCGTGTACACAATCACGCATTCACTCGTGTACACAATCACGCATTCACTCGTGTACACAATCACACATTCACTCGTGTACAAAATCATGCATTCACTCGTGTACACAATCACACGTTCACTCGTGTACACAATCACACATTCACTCGTGTACACAATCACGCGTTAACTCGTGTACACAATCACGTATTAACTCGTGTACACAATCCGCATTCACTCGTGTACACAATCACGCGTTAACTCGTGTACACAATCCGCATTCACTCGTGTACACAATCACACGTTCACTTGTGTACACAATCACGCGTTAACTCGTGTACACAATCCGCATTCACTCGTGTACACAATCACGCGTTAACTCGTGTACACAATCCGCATTCACTCGTGTACACAATCACACGTTCACTCGTGTACACAATCACGCGTTAACTCGTGTACACAATCACACGTTTACTTTTGTGCACACAGGACCACACAGCGGCAAATGGGGAATTCTCCCAAGACGACTTCACAGGTTAGATAAAACTTGATGTTTCTGTTTATTTGTGAACCGGGGTAGAGTGCAATTTTACTACCTCAACATGGTAACAGTTTGCAGTTCAGGTGCCACCCTATCCACAAACATGCTGTTTTTGACAAAAACATACTGGCAAAAAGATAGAAGTAACAGTAAGCTAAGCAACATCCTTCCAACACTTTTGCATTAAGATACAGAAATAGTCAAAACGGCAGAATTATTGAGCAAAAAAGAAACATAACTCCGTCAACACCATGCGAAGGTTCAAAATGAGGAACAATCTTAAACAGCACCCAAGCTCGACAGCAATATAACAAGTCCATCTGCGGCTTCATTGAAATTTTTTGGCATGTGATGTCATGGGAGAGAAATGCCAGTGCATAATTGGAAAAAAAGACAAGTATTTATTCTGATTCCTGTCAGTTGTAGACCTCAAGCTGACTTGATTCTCATCAGCCCAGTTCTAGTTTCCTGAAGAACAGTTGGGATCATTGAGTAAGCCAACAAGGTAATCTACACCGTCAACATCAGGCATTGCTTGGAAAGGAGATCAGTGCAGACAATTAAGAATATGGAGGAGGGATTACTGATCCCATAGTGTAACTTCTGTTTTGGTATTGGAATTCCAATTTGGTATCTAAATTCCAATTTAAGAGCTTCGCAATCCCGCAAGGATGTGTGCTCAGTCCTCTACTGTACTCCCTATACACACGACTGCGTGGCAAGATTTTACTCCAACTCAATCTATAAATTTGCGGATGATACGTCTGTGGTGGGCCGCATCTCGAACAACGATGAATCAAACTACAGGAGGGAGATAAATCACTTGGTTGCATGGTGCACCAAAGACAACCTCTTTCTAAATGTGGGAAAGACCAAGGAACTGATCATTGCCTTCAGGAAGCGTAACACGACACACACTCCAGTCTGCATCAATGGCTCCGAAGTGGAGATGGTCGATAGCTTTAAGTTCCTGGGGGGTCAGCATCACCAACAGTCTGTCCTGGTCCATTCACGTTGATGCAACAGTCAAGAAAGCCCAACAACGTCTCTACTTCCTACGGAAGGTAAACAAATTTGGCATGTCTGCATCAACTCACAAACTTCTACAGTTGTGCCGTAGAGAGCATCCTATCCGGCTGCATCACAGCATGGGATGGCAACTGCTCGGCCCAAGATCGTAAGAAACTGCAGAGTGTGGTGAACTCAGCCCAATGCATCACACAAGCTTGCCATTCTCCCATTGATTCTATCTACACCTCCTGCTGCCTCAGGAAGGCAGACAGCATTATCAGAGACCCCTCCCACCCAGGCATTGCCCTCTTCCAGACCCTTCCATCAGGCAGAAGATACAGAAGTCTGAAGACCCGCACATCCAGACATAGGAACAGCTTCTTCCCCACAGCTACTAGACGCCTCAACGACTCCCCTCGGACTGATCTGTTCCCTGTAAGAACACTATTCACGACGCTCTATGCTGCTCTTGTTCATGTATTTGCTTTGTTTGGCCCCTTATTCCGCACTGTAACCAATCACTGGTTGTCGATGTACCATTTGTCAATGATCTCTGTTGATTATTCTTTTTGTCTACTATGTACGTACTGTGTACGTTCCCTCGGCCGCAGAAAAATACTTTTCATCCTACTTCGGTACATGTGACAATAAATCAAATCAAATCAAACACAGAAATGGGCTTAAAGTTTCAGATCGAAGCGTTTCAGTCATCATTAACTCTGGCCCAGAACCTCCAATCTTAGGGGGGGAATCTCTGAGGGAGCCCCCGGTAGATCCCATACAGAAACTACCCAGGAAATAATAATAATAATAATCTTTATTATTGTCACAAGTAGGCTTACATTAACACTGCAATGAAGTTACTGTGAAAAGCCCCTAGTCGCCACATTCCGGCACCTGTTCTGGTACACTGAGGGAGAATTCAGAATGTCCAATTCACTTAACAAGCACGTCTTTCGGGACTTGTGGGAGGAAACCGGAGCACCCGGTGGAAACTCGCACAGACATGGGGAGAACGTGCAGACTCCGCACAGACAGTGACCCAGCTGGGAATTGAACCTGGAACCCTGACGCTGTGAAGAAACAGTGCTAACCACTGTGCTACCGTTCTCCTTTACTGGACTCCTGAGTCCTGACTACCCATCCCAGATTATAAACCCCGCCCCCCCCCCCCCACACCTACCAGAACAAGATTTTTGAAAGATTGAAAGCCTGGGCTGATGTCGTACATTTTGTAAGTAAGGTTATAAGAAAATAATGCATCTAAGATAGCAATATTTTAAACAGAGGAACTAAGTGACAGACTTTTCTTTATTAATTCTGAAAATATTAGAGATGAGATTTAAAAGCCAAAAGTACAGCACAGGAACAGGCCCTTCGGTCCTCCAAGCCCGTGTCGACCATGCTGCCCGTCTAAACTAAAATCTTCTGCACTTCCTGTGTCCGTATCCCTCTATTGCCACCCTATTCCTGTATTTGTCAAGGTGCGCCTTAAATGTCATTATCGTCCCTGCTTCCACCGCCTCCTCCGGCAGCGAATTCCAGGCACCCACTACCCTCTGTGTAAAAAAACTTGCCTCGTACATCTCCTCTAAACCTTGCCCCTCGCACCTTAAACCTATGCCCCCTAGTAATTGACCTCTCTACCCTGGGGAAAAGTCTCTGACTATCCACTCTGCCTATGCCCTCATAGTTTTGTAGACCTCTATCAGGTCGCCCCTCAACCTCGGTCGTTCCAGTGAGAACAAACCGAGTTTATTCAACCGCTCCTCATAGCTAATGCCCTCCATACCAGGCAACACCCTGGTAAATCTCTTCTGCACCCTCTCTAAATCCTCCACATCCTTCTGGTAGTGCGGCGACCAGAATTGAACACTATAAGGGAGAGAGAGAGAGACAGAGAAAGAGAGAGACAGAGAAAGAGAGAGACAGAGAAAGAGAGAGACAGAGAAAGAGAGAGACAGAGAAAGAGAGAGACAGAGAAAGATAGACAGACCAGACAGACAAAGAGAGAGACAGACAGACAGAGCAATTGGGGAAAGAGGTCATGTGGTATATGGTCAACCAGAATTGTCAACATGAACTTTAAAGGTCTGGGTGTTTCAGAAGAAAGCAAAATCTCGCGAATCTAGTCACTGATTGGAGAATTTGATAGGAAAATACGTGAATGCTCCGGCACCAAGAGCAAATACTAAAGCAATGCCTCACAATCTCAGTGCACAACAGACCTGAGGCCAGTGTGTGGAAACAGCTGGTTTAGATTTGCCTGCAGAAAATCCATAACATTTTTAAGAGCTCATAAGTAGTGAGATAATTAAAACAAACTAACAGATCACCCAACGTGTTTCAACATTGCCCCGGCCGAATGGGCACTGAATATTCTACCCACTCCCCCCCCCCCGCAACCACCACCACCACCATTGAAATATGATGCGATTGAAAATAGCAGTTTTTAAAATTAGACTAACTGTTGGCCCCTAAAGATGAAATCCATGAAAGGATCCTGTTTTCTAAAAAGGAATCACCCACTAATTTAGAAATCAACCCCATTCTGCTAACACAGCAGACGAGGACACATTCTGGTGTGGGGCTGATTCAGCCAAACCAGGATGGTTTCAGGACTCACCCCCTGCTGTGCCTTGCTGGATAATGTCTGCTGCTCCTACCCTCGAGGCATTCTATCCCACTGTGGTAACCTTTCCGACACTCAGCGGCTAGGCTTACACCCCTTGGTTCCCACATGTCAGCCCCACCAAGTCGATGTCAACTTCGAATGAACATTGTTATGGACAGAAAATCATCCCTTTTCTGGGTACAAACCAACCGTGAAAGGTTAGGAATGCCTTAACCTGCAGGATATAACCAACAGTGGCATCAGATTAGCAAAAAAACAAGTTTCCAAACAATAACAAGTCAGCATTTCAGAAATCAAATTTAAACAGGTTCGTCAATGCTGGCCCAACGTTTGAGTCTAGAAATAGGGAGTGGACAGACACAGTGAATGCCAGAGATTCTTCTCATTTACGGCTTTACAGTTCATCAAATGTTACATTATATAAAGCGAGGATAACTCAATTCCTGTAAGACCACAATCCAGGTCAAACAGCTGCATCAGGCCGTTGCACGCACATCTTTTGCCCCAGAAGTCATATGATTCCCTCGGGTTTGTTCCAGACTCAATGATCATGTGTGTGTGTGTGTGTGTGTGTGTGTGTGTCTCTGTAACTTGGCCAGACACGTGGACGGTGCCTCCAACACGCTCTCAGTTCAACCCCACCTCACACAGAGCACACAGTGGACAAGCTGATGCATTTGCTATTTGTGGTTCAACACACAAAGCACTGGATAGCTTGAAGCCCTCAAAAATATGTCAACTCCTACATAAAGGCAAGCTTTAATCGGACATTAGCAACACCAGTAGTAGACACCTCAACTTTCTCTCTCCTCCCCCACCCCTCCTATTGCTGCAGTTTTGTGCTCAGTTACTATAATAGCGACGTTTGGCACTCAGGTGAACTATGGTTAGAAGGAATGCACAAAATCCACAAATTAAAACACTAAATTCGGGGAAGGTTCATCTGCTCAGATAGCATATGAAGAGATAGAATCTGATATCAGCCTGGAGAGGGCCTATCAGGTTGGGAAGGTTAAAGAGACCATGACCAATCAGCCAGGCGCACACCCCCTCCCCCACCCCTCACCCCCCAAAAGAACGACCAAATCTCTCACCACTGAAATATGTCCCCCCCCCCCCCCCCCTCCCCGCGCACGAACCAAGACCAGATTTAAGAATTTACTGTTGCTGCAGAGGGCCGGGGAATGCAGACGGTGAAAGGAGGGTCGGTGCTGGCTTTCTAGATCAGGAGAAGCAGGCATTGCAACCTCTTCTCTCCCCATGCCCCCTCAGACCTATCTTGCCTCCACCTTGCAGCTTCAGTACAGGCTTCCATTTCCCCCCTCCCCCTCCATATTGCCAATCTGGCTGCTTGGGAATCTCCGCAAGGATCCCTGGCTTGACCTTTTTTTGCTGCGCATCTTCCTTTCCGCCCACCACCAGACAGGAACTGCAGTAAGGTCCTGCTGCTCAGCTCGATAGAATTCCCACGTCTTGTAGCCCTTTTCTGCTTCCTCGGTGAAAGAGCGATCCAATTAGACCCCACTCCCCATAATCCTGCAAATGTGGGGCCTTTAACGTCGATAAATATCCCAAGGCTCCTTCACAGAACTATAAGGAACGTAGATAGCAAACGAAAGGAGGACAAATTAGAGCCGACAGGTGAAAGCAAATTCACGCATGTGGAACAAGCATATAGAGAAAAGGGAAAATAACTGCAACAGGTATCCGCAAGAGAAGGCTTGGCATCTTGGGCGAGTAACTCTCCTCCGACTCCCTAAAACCTATCCACCATCAACAAGGCACATGTTAGCAGTGTTAATGTTCTCCACTTGTCTGGAAATCACGGGCAAAGCAGCCCGCTTAATGGGTACCCCAACATTCACCCCCTCCACCACCAACGAACATTGGCCGCAGTGTGCATCATCTAAAAGACCTTCCTCATCACAGACATCAGAGTTAGGACACTTGCACACAAGGTCAAAGTTCAGAAGAGTATATTGCAGCGTAAAGGGTTAACATCATGAGCACCTGATACTGATGTAACTACTGGGCTCATTGTTCCAGTGGGTACAGACCTCAGAGAAAAATACAAGGTCGGACCTCATGTAAGACACCAAGGTGTACATATCTGTAAATAATCAGGAACATATTTTACAAATAACAGCCTACTGCAGTGTACTCAGGGTAACAGACAAACTCTAAAGAAACAATTCAAGGTTCAAACTCGAGACAAATGGATGTCACAGAGCTGTTAATGTACTTAGTTCAGATGCCCTGCCAAAATATTTTAAAACTCACATATCACAAAGGAAATTAAAGCAGAAAAACGGGAGTTATATACGTTACCTTTCTTGTGAGGTGACAAGGAGGGTCAATGAGGGTAGCATATTTGATGTAGTCTGCATAGGTTTAGCAAGGCTTTTAATGAGGTCCCACTTAGCAGATAGGCCAACAGGGTGGATCGGGAGCAGCTGTTCCCCTTAGCTGAAGGGTCAGTTACGAGGGGACACAAGTTCAAGGTGAGAGGCAGGAGGTTTCGGGGGGGTGGGGGGAGATTTGACCCAGAATGTGGTTACGGTCTGGAATGCACTAGCTGGGAGGGTGGTAGAGGTGGGTTGCCTCATATCCTTTAAAAAGTGCCTGGATGAGCACTTGGCACGTCATGACATTCAAGGTCAAGTGCTGGCAAATGGGATTAGGTAGCAGGTCCGGTGTCTTTCATGAGTCAGTGCAAAGTCGATGGTCCAAAGGGCCCCTTCTGCCCTGTATTATTCTGTGACTCTGGAAGTAAAAGTCAATGATAATCGTGGGAAAGTGATCAATTGGATCCCAAATTGGCTACATGGCAAGAAGCAAGGAGTTGACGGGTATTTTTGTGAATGGAAGAAAAAGGCTTGCATTTATATAGTGCCTTTTGTGACCATCAGACAAGTCAAAATGCTTGACAACCAGAGGTAGGAAGGTTGGTTTCGAGAGCGTGTGGGATACTTTCCCTTCTTGGCCAAGGCACATGCTTATACAAGTTTATATGTTAGAAATGTCTAACATATAGTTGGAGCACAGCTAGTATACCACATATCTCTACTGCAGAAAGATCTACAACATTTATAAAGTACTTGGGCATTTGCATGAAGTGCAGTAACCTTCAGGGCTACAGACCAAGAGCTAGAATGCAGGGTTAGGCCGGATTGCACTTTTTTAGGTGGCCTAGACACAATGCGCTGAATGGCCTCCCTCTGTGCTGAACATTTTAGTAATCACCGACCACTATGCTTTCTCCTTTTTGTTCCACATATCCTCATCCATCTTCCCCATCACCAGAAAAAGCTTCCTCGCAGCTCCCCAAACACTACAAGCTAATTCCCAACTCATTCTCCACCAGCTACAAATCACTGCCCACATCCCCTTCAGCCACTTCAAGTCCACAATTCCTCTGGTAAAGCTTCTGCCTCGGAGCAAAACTGGACCAACTTGACTTCTGAAGGAAGGATGGATCGGACTGGACACGGTCAAGGAATGTTAGCTCTCTCCATCGCCGCCTCCACCTCCCAATCTAGGATCCCTCAGCAAAAGCATTGCCAGAATCCACTTTACAATGAGCAAAACCTTCCTCAAAACCCCGACGCTTCTGCCCCCTCCTTCGGATGGATGATAATGGCATAGTGTAGGTTAGATGGCCTTTAGTTTTTGACTTCCCATGTCGGTGCAACATCGTGGGCCAAAGGGCCTGTACTGCGCTGTATCGTTCTATGTTCTATGTTCTATGAACACCGTCTACACTTCACCTCAATTTTACAATGAGACTTTGTGCCCACCTTTGTTGCCAACCAATTGTGCACAGTCTCCTCCCAACCTTCCTTCTATCCCAGCCCTGTTTCTAACATCAGGAGAAAATTTCCCCATCTTCAATCCAGCCTTGTATCCTCCCCGCCTCCCCCCAAGCATTGTTGCCAACGGATACCCCTCTAAAATGAAACCCCGACAGCTTCCCTGTCTTAAAGCCCATTTTGCCGCTCCCTTTTGAGGGAATTCGAGTTCCTGCCTGTGATCCAATCTGGAAGATAGATTCCGGGAGTCAGCGAGACCTTCTGGAACTCGAGGTAAATTTCCTCAGGGTTTTCCCGCCAAGTTAGCCTAAGGATTTTCCATTTCTCTCAGGGGAATGTTGCTGGAGAGTGGGTCAGGGTGGAAGGGGATATTGGCATGCAGATGTTACACTGCAACCATACAAAACAGGTCTTTTCCCAATCCGCATTTTCTTCTGTTTGCATCGCTTTTCCGGAGGAGACGAAGCACAGATCAAACCGGTCACGATGAATAATCTCCATCATGTCATCCTGACTGACCCACAAATGATAATCAAATGGACCCGTTAAGATTAATTCACCCTCAACCCATGCCAACTGAACCAAGGAAGCTTACATCCATGGTTTTAAAGTATAGGAACCAGTATGCCCAATGATTGCTTGTGAATATTAATATCCCTGAAACCTTCAACCGATCCCCGAGCAGAAGTGTATCGAGCTTGCATCCACTTCTCTGCTAAAGAAGCAAAGTCGTCTAATCTCTTAATGCTAGGTGATGATGAATGCTGCTGCCTGTTGAAATAAATAACCAGATTACATCTGTACCATACGTTTCTCAATCCTCCCTCTAATAAAGGAAATTATTTTTCCATTAACCTGGTTTCCTTCAGGCAAGATTCAGAAAGCACTCGCAGACTCTTCTAAGTGGTCTTTATTTATACACTGTTAAGCTTAAAAGCCTTCTCTTCATTATTCAAATTTGACTTATTCAATGACCAGTCAAGACTTTTTTTTGGGTGGGGGGAGATGACACATTCAGCATATGCTGCAATTCAGAGAATAAATTTGCTAATCTACTCAAAATCATCTCCATGCAAATGGCGGAGAAAACAATGCTGCACATCATTATTGAATTAGCTGCCAAGTTGCTTACAGATATAATTCAGTTTGCAGCGCATTGCCAATTCAATTTGCTCAGCAGAAGGAAAAGAGACTCATGAGCTGGCATTAACAAGTAGCTTCAATACAGAACAAAATGGGGGGGGGGGGGGGGAAATTCATCACTCAGTGCAAATTTTAAATGTAAAACTCAAATTGGGATTTTTCATTTTAATACTCTCATCAAATATTTGGTAAAATTGTTAGGGCCAAATTAACACTCTTAGTCCAGCCCTGCTGTTTATATTTCCATGATTCATGCTGCAATGAGTACAAAACCAATCGCACTTGCTAAGCAGGAAGCCAAGGTTTCCCCTTTGGGTAACAAATGAGAGCAATTCCCATTTTATTAGCAGGAATTGGCCATTACAGACACAGTGAAGATTGCACGATACAACATTTAACTAAGTGGATCTGGTCCTATACCAAGGACTTGATGCAGTGCCAAGCATTCGGGGTCACATCAAGTCAGCCGGTCTCATAAGCAGAACCCCTTTGTGCTCTATTTATGAGATGGACAAACAGCAGAGATTAGGGCACATATTGGCGGCAAAACTGTCAGGGAATAGAGGAGTCCCATTTAACAAGTTAGCTGGCAACACATTCAGGGCTGGGCTTTCCTGGTGATTGGCAAGTTCTGGAGAAGTTCTCGATAAACATAAGCTAATTTCTGGCAATAAATTTCATTTTAGCTCAGCACTTGTTGACTCCGTAGCCGGGATGCTGAGAATTAGGAGGAATGTCATATTGCAAGAACATAAACTGGAGCAGTAGTAGGCCATTCGGCCCCTCGAGGGCTCAACTGTTTAATAAGAGCATGTCCGATGGGATTGTAGCCTTTACTCCGCTCTCCTGCCTCTTGCCTGTAACCCTCGACTCCCTTGTAGATCAAAAATCTAACTGAGCCATGAATGTATTTAAAGATCCATTCCTACACTATTCGCTGCTGTAGAGCATTCCATTACCCTCTTATGAGTAAATATTCCTCCTCATATCTGTAAAACACCAGGTTAAAGTCAAACAGGTTTGTTTGGAATCACCAGCTTTCAGAGTGCAGCTCCTTCATCAGGTGAGCCACCAGCTGCCATGTCCCCACAGCATTATCCCATTAGCCTGGGCCTCTGGATTGCTAGTCCAGTGATATTACCACTATGCCACGATAAAAATGGCTCATTTATCCTGACTCTTTCCTGTTAGCTAATTCTCGCTAATCCTCTAAATATGTTCACTTAAGCAACTCTCTTTTTTATAAACTTGTAGAAATTCTTACAGTCTGTCCTTATATTTCTTGCTAGTTTACACTAGTTTATCCTAATTTCTCCTTCTTTATTTTTCTGTTCTTTATCCTCTGGATTTGAAGCTTTCCCCAATCTTCTGGATAACCACTAAACTTTGAAGCCCTGTATGCCTTTTCTTTCAATTTGATACCATCCTCGACTTCCTTAGGTAGCCGCAGATAGTTCAACTTTCACATTGAGTCATTCGCAATGGAATATTTTTGAGAACTATGAATATCTGCCAATTAAGTCTCAGATTATCTGTTAATCCATTTTTCTCTCTACTTCAGCCAACTCGTCATACCTTTTTAATTACATTTAAATTTAAGACACGAGTTTCAGACCCAGGTTTCTCACCCTCAAATTGAATGTGAAATTCTACCATGTTTTGATCACTTTGGTTCTTCCCTTTAATATGCAATTGTTAATTAATCCGGTGCGAGGTGAAGGAAGCATATTTAGCAATTATATCTGTGTTATAATATGTTTTTCTTCCCCATCCCCTATACACCCTTCTTTCCAAAGTTTCCCTCTCCAAAGAAAGCTAATCATCTCAATAAAATACAGTAGAGCATCAGTACTATCACCTTGTTCCAGGGTGTATGGCTAATGTACTGGGTAGTCATGCTCCACTACTAATGTAATGATGATAATGTTGACAATGTCCTCTGGCATGTCATTATAAAACAAGTAGTCAAGTGTTTCACTTGTGGCTTGGTGATAATGACATAAGATAAATGACATAACATTTGCAGGCAATGGACAAATGTCATACCATCAATGTTATATGTGGTGTCACACGATCAAATCTCCAAAGATACATCAAATTAGAATTGGCAATTCCACACTGGAGGATTCCGCTTCAAATGGGAAGGCTGTGGGAGGTGTCATGTGAGAGTGCCTTTAAGAATTGGATGTTTAAGAAATGTACCTTTAAGAAATCAAGCTGATCATAGCTGGTGATCTCTGCCATGAAGGACTATCTCTCAATCCTTTGGTGAAATCAGAATTGTAAAAAGGTCTCAGTATTGAATATAAATCTAACGTGCTTCTGTTTGAAGGATTTTGTTCAGTCTTTTGGATGTGTAAAGGAACAGTTTGCAGGATTGGATAGTGTTGTTTTATTTTAGGAGTTATCTTTGAAGTAAGGGGTGTTACGAGATCCAATGTTTATTTAAAAGGATAATTTGAGTTCATGGAATAAACATTGTTTTGTTTTAAAAACCACGTGTCCATAATTGTAATACTACACCTGAGGAACAAGCCGTGTGCTTCAAAAGCAACAATCCATTAAAGGTGGGGGTTGGTTGAACTCCATGATACATTTTGGGGTTCTGAAAACACCGCTCTCGTAACAGAGGGGTGGGGTGCTGTAATGTTACGGGGCTAGTCATCCAGCAGCACTCTGGGATTACAGGTTCAAATCCCAGAATTTAAATTCAATTAATAAATAAACCTGGAATTCAAGAAAAAAGGTCTCAGTAATGATGACCATGAAACTATCACTGATTGCCGTAAAAACCAATCCGGTTCACGAATGTTCTTTTGGGAAGGAAATCTGCCATCAATACCTGGTCTGGCCTACATACTAGTCCAGATCCACATCACCGAGCTAAAACGGCCAATCAGTTCAAGAGCAATTAGGGACTGGCAATAAATGCTGATTTGCCAGTGACACCCACATCGCATGAAAGAATGAATTTTAAATACATATATTAAAAAGGTGTTATATAAATGTTGTAAACATCCCGTAAAACAAAAATTTAACAAAATTAATAAAACATCACAAAAGACTGTTCAAAGACCAGGGCTGTACAATGGTTCATTTCATTGACCAATCACCCCTGGGCCCAATAATCTCTTCCTCTGCAGTGTAAGGAACTGGCTAAAATCCTAGTGTGTGTTTTGCGTTCATCTTTTAATCCCCCATCCCTGTAGCATATGGGCGGCACGGTAGCACAGTGTTAGCACTGTTGCTTCACAGCTCCAGGGTCCCAGGTTAGATTCCCGTCTTGGGTCACTGTCTGTGCGGAGTCTGCACGTTCTCCCCGTGTCTGCGTGGGTTTCCTCCGGGTGCTCCGGTTTCCTCCCACAGTCCAACGATGTGCAGGTTAGATCGATTGACCATGATAAATTGCCCTTAGTGTCCAAACAAAATGGGTAGGTGGGGTTACTGTACTATGGGGATAGGGTGTAGTTGTGGGCTTAAGTAGGGTGCTCTTTCTAAGGGCTAGTGCCGAATGGCCTACTTCTGCACTGTAATTTCTATGATTCTATGTTTACAGTCTTTGCTTTACCTTCAGATGTATCAAACTGAAAACACCTTTGGTCTAATGTACAGGCCCAGATCTCCCCTTTATGCTCTGTGTTGTCATTTTGATGGACTTGGCAAGCAGACAATCAGTGTGTCTGAAATTCACTGTTGTTTCACAGCGCCAGTGTCCCAGGTTCGATTCCCGCTTGGGTCACTGTCTGTGCAGAGTCTGCACGTTCTCCTGTGTCTGCGTGGGTTTCCTCCGGTTTCCTCCCACAAGTCCCGAAAGAAGCGCTGCCAGGTGAATTGGACATTCTGAATTCTCCCTCAGTGAACCCAAATAGGTGCCGAAATGTGGCGGCTAGGGGAATTTCACAGTAATTTCATTGTAGTGTTAATGTAAGCCTACTTGTGGCACTAATAAAGATTATTCTGATTATTAATCTCTGTTATTTTCAATCCTGTTTCAGGTCTGTCTTGCATGTGTCTGGGCGGTGGGTGGGATGGCGCTTGGGGACTAGTTAGATGAGCAGACCATTGTTCCATTCTTACCATTCTATATTAGTCTTAGTCCTTGTTATAAATAAAGTTTTTGCATGTTTTACTTTGAAATGTGGCGGCTGTAACTCTTTGGACCAGTCAAGGGTAAAATATCCAGGATCGGTGGGGCTGGAATGTGACCGTGTACTAGGCCAGGGTGGCGTTACTACAAGAACTTGTGACCAATCTTCACTCTAGCCTTTGCACACACAAACCACAATACAAAACATCCCACAATTTGGCAAACTGTTTCAAATAGATCATAACGGACTTGAAAAAGGAGAAATCTGTAAGAGTATGTTGGGGGGGGGGGGCGATGGGAGGAGTACGAGTAATTCTTTTCAAAGTGCAGTCACGGACACAATGGGCTGAAAGATTTTGTGATGATAAAATGTGGTGACAGGAGAGGGAAACTCACTTGAGGGTGCACTGCTTGGCAACTAGGAGCAGTTTGCCTCTGCAGTCTAGCTGTGCGAAAGCCCACCTGGGCGTGCCGGAGGGTTGTCCAGAGTGACAGATGTTAAATGACCCAGCACGACTTACCTCACTATAAAATCAATGAAAACGGAAAATAATTCTACCCATTTATGCTGTTGGATGCTCCTGGATTCTCGCTCATCCGTCATAATCCTCCTTCAATCAGGTGGAATGCAGTATATCCACTGATGTCATCGAGAACTGCAGCCAATGCAATCGCAGTATGGGCAGCACAGTGGCACAGTGGTTAGCACTGCTGCCTCACAGAGCCAGACATCCGGGCTCAATTCCGGCCTCGGGTGACTGTCTGTGAGGAATTTGCACGTTCTCCCCGTGTCCGCGTGGGTTTCCTCCGGGTGCTCCGGTTTCCTCCCACCGACCAAAGATGTGCAGGTTAAGTGGAGTGGTCATGCTAAATTGCCCCTTAGTGTCCACAAGTTTAGGTGGGGTTACTGGGATAGGGTGGGCCTGGGTAGGGTTCTCTTTCCAAGGGTCGGGGCAGACAGATGGGCCAAATGGCCTCCTTCTGCATTATGGGGATTCTGATTTAGTCGGTCTATTTCTCTTCATTTGACAATAACGGATAAACCCTCTCATTTCCATATTCCAATGAACCCAGTCACTGTGCATCTTCAAAGCTCGCATCTGGATTTTAACCCATGACAACTGAATGTTCCACTCAATCATTGCTGCTGCAGTGGATGATGGTTATAGAATCATAGAAAGTTTGTAGCACAGAAAGAGGCCACTTGGCCCATCGTGTCTGCATTGGCTGTCACCCAGCCTCACCCATTTTCCAGCATTTGGTCCGTAGCTTAAAGGTTACAGCGCTTGCAGTGCAGGTTCAGACACCTCGAGTTGAGGGTTTCTGTCCCTTCAGGCAGTGAATTCCAGAACCCCACAACCCTCGGGGTTAAAACATTTTCCGCAGCTTTGAATCTTTCCAACAATCCCTTTAAGTCTGTGTTCCTCTTTGCCAAAGTGAATGGGCCCTTCCCATCCTCTCTATTCAGGCCCGCCCCTCACAATTTTGTACATCTCAATCAAATCTCCCCTCAGCCTCTCTTGTTCTCCACAGCCTCAGCCTATCCAATCTTTCCTCAAAGCTGCATTTTTCCAGTTCTGGCAACATCCTCGTAAATCCCCTCAGCAGCAGCTCAAATGCAATTACATCCCTTCTACGATGAGGTGACCAGAACTGAACTCAGCACTCAAGTAGTGGTCCAACTAAATTTTTTTTTAATACAGTTCCAGCATAACCTCCCAGCTCTTCTCTTCTATGCCACAGCAAATAAGTGAAAGGATTCCATCTACCTTCTTAACAACCTCAAATCAACCTCTCCCGCTATCTTCGGGGACCTGTGGTTATTTAGAACATAGAACATTACAGTGCAGTACAGGCCCTTCGGCCCTCGATGTTACGCCGTCCTGTGAAACCCCTCTAAAGCCCATCTACACTATTCCCTTATCGTCCATATGTCTATCCAATGACCATTTGAATGTGTTTAGTGTTGGCGAGTCCACTACTGTTGCAGGCAGGGCATTCCATGCCCTTACTACTCTCTGAGTAAAGAATCTACCTCTGACATCTGTCCTATATCTATCTCCCCTCAATTTAAAGCTATGTCTCCTCGTGCTGGACATCACCATCCGAGGAAAAAGGCTCTCATTGTCCACCCTATCTAATCCTCTGATCATCTTGCATGCCTCAATTAAGTCACCTCTTAACCGTCTTCTCTCTAACGAAAACAGCCTCAAGTCCTTCAGCCTTTCCTCATATGATCCAAGATCCCTTCCTTCCTCCAGTGTCCTCCCATTTATTTGGTATTCCTTTCCCTCGTTTGCCCTCCCCAGTGCATCACCTCACGCTTCTCAGACTCGAATTCCATTTGCCACTTTTCTGCTCACTTGATCAGTCCATTAACATCTTCCTGCAGTCCACAGCTATCCTCTTCTTTAGGGTGATCGGAAACCTTTCTCTGCCTAGGAAATATTAAACTATGCCTGACACTGAATGACCAAGTTTTTCCTCTCCAATTCACCTCACCATCTGGACTTGGATCTCTATCGTGTTCCTTCACTGTTGCTGGGCCAAAGTCCAGGAGCTCGTTCCCTAACAGCACTGGATCTGTACGTGGATTGCAGCAACTCATCATCACCATCTCCAGGATATTGGAAATGGCCATTCAAGAAGTTCAACTCCATCCAGGACAAAGCAGCCCACTTGATGGGCACCCCTTCCACAAACATTCACTCCCTCCATCAATGAACAGTGGCAGCCGTGTGTACCATCTACAAAACGTACTGCAGGAACTAAACCCACAGCCCCTCCCATCTCAAAACACAAGGGCAGCAGATACCTGGGAACACAGGTTCTCCTCTGAGCCACACACCGTCCAAATTATATAAAACATTAAACAGTCAATATAGAACATAGAACAGTACAGCACAGAACAGGCCCTTCGGCCCTCGATGTTGTGCCGAGCAATGATCACCCTACTCAAACCCACGTATCCACCCTATACCCGTAACCCAACAACCCCCCCCCTTAACCTTACTTTTTAGGACACTATGGGCAATTTTAGCATGGCCAATCCACCTAACCCGCACATCTTTGGACTGTGGGAGGAAACCGGAGCACCCGGAGGAAACCCACGCACACACGGGGAGGACGTGCAGACTCCACACAGACAGTGACCCAGCTGGGAATCGAACCTGGGACCCTGGAGCTGTGAAGCATTTATGCTAACCACCATGCTACCGTGCTGCCCTTAAATATGTGTTCTGCCTTTTAAAAAACACTGATGGCGAGACTTCCGGTGGCGACCATGAGGGAGTATGCCGCACATTTGGTGACTCCCGCTCTGGCTAGACATTCGGACCTTTCCCCCCCGACTTTGTTAGCGCTGAATTTGAAGAAGCAGTGAACAAGTGTCTGTGGTATACATTGGTTTATGGAACAGAGAGCCCGAAGAGAGCGAAAGGGAAGAAACAAAAAGTCATGGTGGAGCTGGGTGTTGGCTGCAGCAGCAGACAAGATGGCCGGTGTCCAGACCCCTGGGGCTTCGGTGGAGCTGATGCAGGTCATCCGGGAAGGCTTTGCGAGATAGAAACGGGAATGTCTGGGCCCGATTAAGCAAACGGTGGAGCGGAGGCTAGATGCCCAGGACAGGACGATCCAGAAACTGGAGAAGGCGCTAGCTGAACAGGAGGGACACCAGACAGCAGTGGAGATGGAGGTGGGGATGCTGAGGGACCGGCAAAAAAGGCTGCTGGAACAGGTAGGGGATTTGGAAAACAGGTCCCGTAGGCAGAACTTAAGGATTGTCAGCCTCCCGGAGGGGGCGGATCCCGGGGAGCTTGTGGCGAACGTGTTCCAGAAGCTTCTGGGAGATGGGGCTTTTCCCCGACCGTTGGAGGCGGATCTCTGGCGAGGAAGCCGCTGCAGGGAGACCCCCCTCGGGCGATGGTGGTCAGGTTCCATAGGTACCTGGATAAGGAACATATTGTCCAATGGGCCAAACGCACGCGGAGCTGTAAGTGGAACAACAGCATTTTGCGGATGTACCAAGATCTAAGCGTGGAGGTGGCCAAGAGGAGGGCAGGCTTTAATCAAGTCAAGTCAATCCTGTTCAAGAAGCAGGTTAAGTTCGGACTGTTGTTTCCGGCGCGACTTTGGGTTACGTATGAGGACCAACATCACTACCCAGAGTCACTCGAGGACGCTATGGAGTTTGCCAGGAGGAAAGGACTGGTGCCTATTTGAGAACATTCTGCTCTAAGTTTGAGAAACTGTTTTTCCTGCTCGTTTCAAATGCTGTTTGCACGGATTTATTTGTTTGTTTGTTTTCGTTCTTGTCTTTTCTCTTCGATAATTGTGTATTGTTTAAGAAGGAGAAAGTAGTTTAAAAAATAATTCAATTTCGGTGGGTTTTCTGTGTTATGAGGGGATGGTGGTGGGGATTTTTGACTTTGTATTATTTTTAGTGGTATTACTTTGATATGTACTATGGCGAGAGTTTGGCTTTGTTTTTCTTCATACTGACTTTGGGTGGCGTCTGTTTCTTAAAGGAGACGGCCGTCGGGGCTGGGGTGATGAGGGCGATGGTTTTGTGGGGCGGGGGAAGGGCAGGTAGGCAACAATAGGTGGGAGACATGCTGGCGCCGGAGCCGTGGGCCACTAGGCTAGCTGGGTGAGCTAGTCTGCGGGAGCACAGTGGGGGGGGGGGGGGGGGGGGGGGGGGGGGGTGTATACAATCAGATTAGGGATGGGGTTAGGTTACAGAGTGTTATTGCTGGGGGTGGGGGTGGGGAGGGGTTGCTTGGCTGACGAGGGAGGGATTTGATTTTAGAAGTGGAGAAGAGGTTGGGGATGGATGCTGCCAGGAGGCGGGGCTACAGAGGAGCGGGGTAGGGGCTGGGGGTAGGCCCAGGAAAGGGGAAGGCTGACCAGCAAGGGGGGGGGGGGGGGCAGTGCCCCCCAAATAGGCTGGTTACGTGGAACGTTAGAGTGCTAAATGGGCCGGTGAAGAGGGCTAAAGTGTTCACACATCTTAGGGCTTTAAAGGCGGGCATGATAATGTTGCAGGAGACGCACCTGAAGGTAACGGATCAGGTTGAGGAAGAGCTGGGTTAGTCAGGTATTCCACTCAGGGCTAGACGCTATGACCAGGGGAGCCGCGATTCTGGTGAACAAGCGGGTGCAGTTTGAGGTGGGGAATATTGTCTCGGAGGGGGAGGTCGCTATGTTATGGTTAGCGGTAGGCTGGAAGGGAAGAAGGTGTTACTGATCAACATATATGCGGCAAACTGGGATGATACGGATTTCATAAAGAGGGTGCTGGGGAAGATACCCAACTTGGATTCCCACAAGCTGGTTATGGGAGGGGATTCAATACAGTTATTGATCCAGGCCTGGACCTGTCATGCTCAAAAACAGGCAATGGGAAAAGAGCTGAGGGAGTTCATGGAGCAGATGGGGGGAGGGAGGGCTGATCCGTGGAGGTTTGGTAGGCCGACAGGGAAGGAGTTTTCCTTCTTCTTGCACGTTCATAGGGTCTACTCCCAGAGCGATTTTTTAATACTGAGTAGGGATGTACTGACAGGGGTGGTGGATGCGCAGTATTCGGCAATCACCATTTCCGACCATGCCCCGCATTGGGTTGAGCTACAGGCGAGTGAAGCGAGCTTCCAGCGCCCGCAGTGGAGGCTGGATGTGGGACTGCTGGCGGATGAAGGGGTGTGCGAGAGGGTGAGGAAGTGTATACAAAGCTACCTGCAGGTCAACGACACGGGGGAAGTCTCAGCAGCGATGGTGTGGGAGGCGCTCAAGGCCGTGGTGAGAGGGGAGCTGATTTCAATCCGGGCTCACAGGGACAAGTCCGACAGGGCAGAGACGGTCCGGTGTTAGGGGAGATCCTGCAGATTGACAGGAGGTATGCGGGGAGCCTGAGTGCGGAGCTCTTGGGGAACGGAGGAGGCTGCAGGCGGAGTTTGGGGTGGTGTCCACGGGCAAGGCAGTAGAGCAGCTCAGAAAGGCGAGGGGTGCGGTTTATGAACATGGAGAGAAAGCCAGCAAGATGCTGGCTCAGCAGCTCAGAAAGAGGGAGGCGGCTAGGGCAATAGGTAAAGTGGGGGATGGAGGCAGTAACTTGGTAGGGGATGCAGCAGGTGTGAACAGAGCTTTCAAGGACTTTTATAGCAAACTCTATAGCTCGGAGCCCCCTGCAGGGCCGGAGGGGATGAGACGCTTCTTAGACGGCCTGACATTCCCAAAAGTGGGTAGGGAGCTAGTAGAAGGGCTGGGCGCCCCGATCAGGGCTGAGGAGATATTTGAGGGCTTAAAGGCCATGCAGTCAGGTAAAGGCCCCGGGGCCGGATGGGTACCCGGTAGAATTTTATAAAAAGTTCTCCGGGATATTGGGGCCGCTGCTGGGACAGAGGGGTGATTCCACAGACAATGTCGCAGGCCACCATCTCTTTGATTTTAAAACGGGTCAAGAACCCGAAGTCGTGTGGGTCTTAGAGGCCGATCTCCCTTCTTAACATGGACGCTAAACTGCTGGCAAAGCTTTTGGCCACTAGGATTGAGGATTGTGTGCCGAGTGTTATTAGGGAGGATCAAACAGGGTTCGTTAAAGGTAGGCAACTGGGGGCGAATATAAGAAGATTGCTCAATGTGATCATGATGCCCCCGGAGGGAAAGGAGGTGGAGGTAGTGGTAGTGGTGGCTATGGACGCGGAGAAGGCCTTTGACCGGGTAGAGAGGGACTACTTATGGGAGGTGCTGGGACGGTTTGGATTTGGGGTGGGTTTCATCGACTGGAGCATAGGGTTTCATTGTATGCAGATGACCTGCTTTTGTACGTTTTTTGGACCCGGTGGTGGGGATGGATGGAATCATGGCGACCCTGGGGGAAATCGGCCAGTTTTCGGGGTACAAATTGAATATGACAAGAAGTGAAATGTTTGTTGTTCAGGAGAGGGGCCAAGGGGACTGGCTGAGGGAGCTGCTGTTGCGGCTGGTTGGGGACAGTTTCAGGTATCTGGGAATACAAGTGGCGCGGGAATGGGGTCGACTACACAAGCTGAACCTGTCGCGGCTGGTAGATCAAATGCGAGGGGAGTTCCGGAAGTGGGATGCGCTCCCTCTGTGATTGCTGGGAGACTTTAGACAGTTAAAATGACGGTCCTCCCAAGGTTCTTATTCGTGTTCCAGTATCTCCCCATTTTCATTCCACGTTCCTTTTTTAAGAGGGTAAGCAAGATCATTTTGGACTTTGTATGGGCGGACAAGCCGCCCCCCCCCCCCCCCCCCCCCCCCCCCCCGAGTGAAGAGGGTGATGCTCAAGCGGAACCGGGAGTGGGGTAAGGGGGGCTTGCACTGCCGAATTACAGCAACTATTATTGGGCGGCTAACTTAGCCATGATAAGGAAGTGGTTGGTGGGGGGGAAGGATCGCCTTGGGAGCGGATGAAGGCAGCCTCATGTAGGGTCACCAGTCTGGGGGCGTTGGTGACGGCGCCTCTGCTGTTCCCGACGGCGCACTTCTCCACCAGTCCTGTAGTGGTGGCGGCCCTTCGGATCTGGGGACAGTGGAGGAGGCACGTGGGAGCAACGGGAGCACCGGTCTGGTCCCCGATATGTGACAACCATCGGTTTGCTCCGGGGAGGTTGGACGGAGGGTATCGGGTATGGCAGAGAGCGGGGATTGAGCGAATGGGAGATTTGTTCTTGGAAGGGAGCTTCCCTGGTTTGAGGGCGCTGGAGGACAAGTGTGGGTTGATGAAGGGGAATGGATTCCAGTATATTCAGGCGTGGGACTTTTGACGTGAGCAGATGCCATCTTTTGCACTTTTGCCACTAAGGGAGATCCAAGATAGGATAGTATCTGGAGGATGGTTGGGGGAGGGAAGTGTCTCGGATATTTACAAGGAGCTCATGAGGCGGAGGAGACGCAGACTGAGGAACTGAGGCATAAATGGGAGGAGGAGATGGGAGGGGAGATTGGGGAGGACCTGTGGGCGGACGCGCTGAACAGGGTTAATGGGACTGCAACATGTGCCAGGCTCAGCCTGATTCAGTTTAAGGTCGTCCACCGGGCCCACATGACAGTGTCCCGGATGAACAGATTCTTCGGCGTAGAGGACAGGTGTGTAAAGTGTCTGAGAGGACCGGCAGACCATGGCCACATGTTTTGGGCATGTCCAAAAGTTAGGAGATAGTGGCAGGGGTTCGAGGACGTTATGTCTAGGGTATTGAACACAAGGGTGGAAATGGGTCCGGAGGTGGGGATTTTTGGGGTTTCAGTGGCCCTGGAAGTCCGGGGGGAGAAAGAGGCCGACGTTTTGGCCTATGCTTCCCTGGTAGCCCAGAGACGGATACTTCTAGCTTGGAGGGACTCAAAGCCCCCGAAGTCGGAAACCTGGCTGTCAGACATGGTGAGTTTCGTGGGCTTGGAGAAAATCAAGTTCACCTTGAGAGGGTCGATGTTAGGGTCCGCCCGGAGGTGGCAACCATTCATTGACTTCTTTGCGGAGAATTAATCGTCAGCGGGGGGGGGGGGGGGGGGGGGGGGGGGGGGGGGGGGAATGTAGTATAGGGGGTCAATTAGGCAGATGTGGGGGGGGGGGGGGGGGAATGTAGTATAGGGGGTCAATTAGGCAGATGTGGGTAGGATGGGTTAGGGCAATTGCACTGTGTACTTTGTTTATTGTACAGTCCTTTCGTTTTCACGTTCTGTAGTTTTACTGTTTACAATGCCAAAAATACCTCATTAAAATTGTTTATCAAAATAACCCACTGATGGCACCCGGAAGAGATAACATGTCTGAAGAACTTGCACCTTCCATGTCTGTACAACACCCCAAAACATTTCAGACATGGAATTTTGACATGTAATCATCGCTATTTAGGCAAATGTGGCAACAAAGCTACATACAAGGTTTCACAAAAGGCAATAATGAGGTTATAATGAGTTAATCTGCTTGATTGATGTAAATGAACACTTGCTCGGACATGACAAGAATACCATATTCTTCACCAAAGACACTGCCACAAAATCTGTTACAACAAGGCAGCATGAGCCTCAGGTGAAAGCAGCACCTTGGGCGATGCACGGAGTTGGGACTCGAGCCCAGGAACGTCAGACTCAGGGGCCAGTGTTACTAAAGTGAAGAACTAATCAGAAATCTTTCTATGCGAGTGTGTGATTACTAATTCTGCCATCATGGGCAATTGGATTAATCATTCTGAACACAGCATCGAGCTTCAGGAACTTGGCAACGCTTACATTTCCAATGCAATCACCCAAAATTATTCAACTCAGTTCAGCTGGATTCTGAAATGGTTAACTGAGAATCTCAGAATTGTTGCAGTGCAGAAGTAGGCCATTCAGCCCATCTGCACCAGCTCTCCGAATGAGAGCTCTCTGCATTTCACCTACAGCCATTCCCCGGCCTTCACCCGGTAACCCCTGCATGTTCTTCCTTTTCAGATACCAGTCAAATCCCCCTTCGGAATGCCCCGATTGACCCTGCCTCCACTACATTCTCAGACAGAGCATTGCAGAGCCCAGCCACTCGCTGTGTGAAAAATCTTTTCTTCACGTCCTTTTTTTTTTAGCTTTTATCAATTACTTTAAATCCGTGTCCTCTTGTTCTTGATGCTGTTTGAGGAGTGAAAAGAACGTCTCTTTATCCAGACTCAGGATTTTGAATAGCCTATCAAATCCCCTCTGCACTCCAATGAAAACAGTCCCAACTCTTCCAATTTATTTTCATAACTGAAGTTCCTCATCCCCAGAACCATTCTCGTGCATCTTTCCTTCACTCTACCGAAAGCCTTCGCACCCTGGATGCTTCACCCGATGCCGGTGCTTATGTAGTTACATTGTGTAACTTGTGATGCCCCATTATGGGGCAGCACGGTAGCATTGTGGATAGCACAATTGCTTCACAGCTCCAGGGTCCCAGGTTCGATTCCCGGCTGGGTCACTCTGTGTGGAGTCTGCACATCCTCCCCATGTGTGCGTGGGTTTCCTCCGGGTGCTCCGGTTTCCTCCCACAGTCCAAAGATGTGCAGGTTAGGTGGATTGGCCATGATAAATTGCCTTTAGTGTCCAAAATTGCCCTTAGTGTTGGGTGGGGTTACTGGGTTATGGGGATAGGGTGGAGGTGTGTGCTTGGGGAGGGTGCTCTTTCCAGGAGCCGGTGCAGACTCGATGGGCCGAATGGCCTCCTTCTGCACTGTAAATTCTATAAATTCTATATTAAGTATTTTCTTTTTATTTTAATTTCTTTCCATGATCTGTTGAGCTGCTCGCAGAAAAATACTCTTCACTGTACCTTAGTCACGTGACAATAAACAAAATCCAAATCCAAATCTTTCTTAAAAGCACGGCGCGCAGAACTGGACGCAATACACCAGCTGCGGCTGAATCTTGATGGCAAAAGTTTCCCATTTTTACTCAAAACCTGCCGGCCACTTTTGTCGGGGAAAAAGCAAAAGATGTTCACAGGAGGAGCTTTGCCCCACCCCCTCTCCTCCCCACCCACTGAAAACAGTTCTGCAAATTGGGATTCGTGTGTCACCACATCAGTATAACTTTAATCTACCATTGAAAAGAATTGGCACAAATACATCAGGGGGCTGGATTCTCCATTATTGGAGAGGTTTACGGCAGAAAAGCTGGTGTCAAAGGGACATGAATTCCCAGCCCTGCAGGGGGCTAGCAGGGACCTGGAGTAGATCTCGCAGCTTTAGTCGCGGTTACGGTCCCCCGCACGTCCGGTTCGGAGGCCGCGGATGCGCAGGGCGGTGGCCTCCAGCGGCCACGCCGTGCTCCATGGCGGACTCGGACCACGGAGCTGGACCCCACAAAAAAGACCACCCCCTGATCGGCGATGCGCCCGACATTCAATTCCTGCACAAGCATTTACCGGCCGCCTATAATGCCCTCCCTGCCCTCTGATCGGCAACCCAAGACCAGGGTGACCGTGTACTGAGTCCGCTGATGCCGCACGAGTATCCCGACCAGCTCATCCACATTAGAACCACCCGTAGGGACATTGGCCGGTCGGGAGCGCAGAATGGAGGAGCAAGCCCCAAGTACGCCACTCTCCGTGGCCTGCAGAATCGGGGCATCGGCGTCAGTCACAGTTTCTTGCGGTAAAATGGATTCTCCGCCCCCGCATCGTCCGTGATTTTGGCGTCGGGGTGCGGAGAATCCAGCCCCAGATCTATATTTTCAGATTAAGACTATACCACAATTAAAAGAAAATCCAGCAGACCTTCACCAACATTGGTGTAAAAGTGAAAAGGCTAATACAATCCACTGGCAGCTTCCACAAAAGGTCACCAACCAAATGCAACCTCATCTAGGCTGACTCTTGTATGCAGCATGGAGGGAGTGCTGCATTGTTACGGAGGGAGTGCTGCATTGTTACGGAGAGAGTGCTGCATTGTTACGGAGAGAGTGCTGCATTGTTACGGAGAGAGTGCTGCATTGTTACGGAGAGAGTGCTGCATTGTACGGAGAGAGCGCTGCATTGTTCGGAGGAGAGCGCTGCATTGTTCCGGAGAGTGTGCTGCATTGTTACGGAGAGAGTGCTGCATTGTTACGGAGAGAGTGCTGCATTGTTCCGGAGGGAATGCTGCATTGTTACGGAGAGAGTGCTGCATTGTTACGGAGGGAGTGCTGCATTGTTACGGAGGGAGTGCTGCATTGTTACGGAGAGAGTGCTGCATTGTTACGGAGGGAGTGCTGCATTGTTACGGAGGGAGTGCTGCATTGTTACGGAGGGAGTGCTGCATTGTTCCGGAGAGTGTGCTGCATTGTTACGGAGAGAGTGCTGCATTGTTACGGAGAGAGTGCTGCATTGTTACGGAGGGAGTGCTGCATTGTTCCGGAGAGAGTGCTGCATTGTTACGGAGAGAGTGCTGCATTGTTACGGAGAGAGTGCTGCATTGTTCCGGAGAGAGTGCTGCATTGTTACGGAGAGAGTGCTGCATTGTTCCGGAGAGAGTGCTGCATTGTTCCGGAGAGAGTGCTGCATTGTTACGGAGGGAGTGCTGCATTGTTACGGAGGGGGTGCTGCATTGTTACGGAGGGGGTGCTGCATTGTTACGGAGAGAGTGCTGCATTGTTACGGAGAGAGTGCTGCATTGTTACGGAGAGAGTGCTGCATTGTTACGGAGAGAGTGCTGCATTGTTACGGAGGGAGTGCTGCATTGCTCCGAAGGGAGTGCTGCATTATTACGGAGGGAGTGCTGCATTGTTACGGAGAGAGTGCTGCATTGTTACGGAGAGAGTGCTGCATTGTTACGGAGGGAGTGCTGCATTGTTCCGGACGGAGTGCTGCATTGTTACGGAGAGAGTGCTGCATTGTTACGGAGAGAGTGCTGCATTGTTGCGGAGCGGGGGCTGCATTGTTACGGAGAGGGTGCTGCATTGTTACGGAGAGAGTGCTGCATTGTTACGGAGAGAGTGCTGCATTGTTACGGAGGGAGTGCTGCATTGTTCCGATGGGAGTGCTGCATTATTACGGAGGGAGTGCTGCATTGTTACGGAGAGAGTGCTGCATTGTTACGGAGAGAGTGCTGCATTGTTACGGAGGGAGTGCTGCATTGTTACGGAAGAAGAGCTGCATTGTTACGGAGGGAGTGCTGCATTGTTACGGAGGGAGTGCTGCATTGTTACGGAGGGAGTGCTGCATTGTTACGGAGGGAGTGCTGCATTGTTACGGAGGGAGTGCTGCATTGTTCCGGAGTGAGTGCTGCATTGTTCCGGAGGGAGTGCTGCTTTGTTACGGAGGGAGTGCTGCATTGTTACGGAGAGAGTGCTGCATTGTTACGGAGGGAGTGCTGCATTGTTACGGAGGGAGTGCTGCATTGTTACGGAGGGAGTGCTGCATTGTTCCGGAGTGAGTGCTGCATTGTTCCGGAGGGAGTGCTGCATTGTTACGGAGAGAGTGCTGCATTGTTACGGAGGGAGTGCTGCATTATTACGGAGGAAGTGCTGCATTATTACGGAGGAAGTGCTGCATTATTACGGAGGGAGTGCTGCATTGTTACGGAGGGAGTGCTGCATTGTTACGGAGGGAATGCTGCATTGTTACGGAGGGAGTGCTGCATTGTTCCGGAGGGAGTGCTGCATTATTACGGAGGAAGTGCTGCATTATTACGGAGGGAGTGCTGCATTGTTACGGAGGGAGTGCTGCATTGTTACGGAGGGGGTGCTGCATTGTTACGGAGGGGTTGCTGCATTGTTGGAGGTGCTGTCGGTTGAATCAGATGTAACATCAAGCCCCCCTCTACCTATTGAACATTCGTGTGGGTGCAGAAGAACCAATGGCACTACAGTGTGCTCACATGTCTGGCATTCCAGCTAGATATGAAATTTCATGGGCCCATCGATATATTGTGCAACATCTTCACTTTCCAGACTGGTGCATTGGGAAGTTCCCTTCTGAGACACAGACTAAGGCACATTAGTGTGTGTGTGTGTGGTGGTGGGGGGGGGGGGGGGGGGGGCGAAGGGAGAGAAAACGGGAGCTCGGTCCTGCAGCTGCACTGAATTGGAAACTGCTCTGTAGGAACACACTCAGAAGCCTGACATTAGAGGAGTTCCATTCACCAGCATTAACACACCATACATTGAGAGTGTACAAATAATAAATCAAATCCACAACGAGATGAAATAAATCACAACCCTGAGAATGCAGGCACATTAAACACTGGGGCAAAAATAAAAAAACTGCGCAACTACCTCATCAATATTCGCATTCATACAGTACTAGGAGAACAGATCGTCACTTACCAAGCAATCTCCACCATTCAGGATTTTACATTGCTTCACACACAAGTATGATGGAAGACCTGTAGGATAGGGAGAACACATTAGATGAATCCCAGTGAAAAATAATATTACACGAGAATTTATGAATTAAAGAAAAAAAATCTGACTGTAATGATCAATTCTGGACACGGCTAATGCAACAGCAAGAGCACAGGGACACAGCTGTGAACATCTTGCATGGGCTCATCTGCTTTAACTATTGGTGGTGGCAGTGGGGGGGATCCAGGATTGAGACCAGGAACTGTTACCAAATTTATCACTGAGCAGAACAGGGACTGTCAGAAGTGAACGTGGAATCTCTGCACCATTCACGTGGACATTGCAGACAGGGATGGATCCTTCCTGGTGTTCGCTGCAGCTGAGAAAGTCAGCTCACTCTGGCCAGCCGCCAGCATTCGACAGTCAGTCAGGCAGTGAGTCAGTCCGTCAGGCAGTCAGCTCACTCTGGCCAGCCGCCAGCATTCGACAGTCAGTCAGGCAGTGAGTCAGTCCGTCAGGCAGTCAGCTCACTCTGGCCAGCTGCCAGCATTCGTCAGTCAGTGAATCAGTCAGGCAGTGAGTCAGTCCGTCAGGCAGTCAGCTCACTCTGGCCAGCTGCCAGCATTCGTCAGTCAGTGAATCAGTCAGGCAGTGAGTCAGTCCGTCAGGCAGTCAGCTCACTCTGGCCAGCTGTGAGCTTCGTCAGTCAGTCAACGAGTCAGTCAGTGAATCAGTCAGTCAGTGAGTGAATCAGTCAGTCAGTGAGTGAATCAGTCAGTCAGTGAGTGAATCAGTCAGTCAGTGAGTGAATCAGTCAGTCAGTGAGTGAATCAGTCAGTCAGTGAGTGAATCAGTCAGTCAGTGAGTGAATCAGTCAGTCAGTGAGTGAATCAGTCAGTCAGTGAGTGAATCAGTCAGTCAGTGAGTGAATCAGTCAGTCAGTGAGTGAATCAGTCAGTCAGTGAGTGAATCAGTCAGTCAGTGAGTGAATCAGTCAATCAGTGAGTGAATCAGTCAGTCAGTGAGTGAATCAGTCAGTCAGTGAGTGAATCAGTCAGTCAGTCAGTGAGTGAATCAGTGAATCAGTCAGTCAGTGAATCAGTCAGTGAGTCAGTGAGCTCACTCTGGCCAGCTGCCAGCATTCGTCAGTCAGTGAGTGAGTCAGTCAGTCAGTGAATCAGTCCGTCAGTCAGTGAAGCAGTCCGTCAGTCAGTGAATCAGTCCGTCAGTCAGTTAGTGAATCAGTCCGTCAGTCAGTGAGTAAGTCAGTCAGTCAGTCAGTGAGTCAGTCAGTCAGTGAGTGAGTCAGTCCGTCAGTCAGTGAATCAGTCCGTCAGTCAGTGAATCAGTCCGTCAGTCAGTGAATCAGTCCGTCAGTCAGTGAATCAGTCCGTCAGTCAGTGAATCAGTCCGTCAGTCAGTGAGTGAGTCAGTGAATCAGTCCGTCAGTCAGTGAATCAGTCCGTCAGTCAGTGAATCAGTCCGTCAGTCAGTGAGTGAGTCAGTGAATCAGTCAGTCAGTCAGTGAATCAGTCAGTCAGTCAGTCAGTGAATCAGACAGTCAGCTCACTCTGGCCAGCTGTGAGCTTAGTCAGTCAGTCAGTGAATCAGTCAGTCAGTCAGTCAGTGAATCAGTCAGTTAGCGAATCAGTCCGTCAGTCAGTGAATCAGTCAGTCAGTCAGTCAGTGAATCAGTCAGTTAGCGAATTAGTCAGTCAGCGAATCAGTCAGTCAGCGAATCAGTCAGTCAGTCAGTCAGCAAATCAGTCAGCTCACTCTGGCCAGCTGCCAGCATTAGTCAGTCAGTCGGTGAATCAGTCAGTCAGTCAGTCAGTCAGTCATTCAGAAAAACTGTACATTCACAACTCTTGACTTATGTTTTGCAGAGACCATTAAATGGAAATTATGATGTTCTCTATCAACACCTTTTCTCGTCACTTTTTTTCTTTAGAAACCACGTGTTTGTATTTTGCCCTTCCTGTTCACATCCGTACAATTGGGGTGGCAAAACGGTGAATTCAGTGCTGGAGAAGGACAGACCGTTGCACTTTTGAGTGTACTGCACATTTTTATAAATATTTTTTGAACATTTTAGTATATTTACAACAGCACCCCCACCCCACCCCTCAACAGCAACCAGGTCTCCAAAATGTAAAACAAACCAGCCCCATCCCTGGTGAAAACCCTTATCCGCTCCCCCTCAGAGCAAATTTCACTTCCTCCAAATACAAAAAGACCATTAGGTCCCCCAACCACTCCAAGGCACTGGGGTGAGGAGCTGACCTCTACCCCAACAGAACCCACCTGTGAGCAATCAACGAGGTGAAGGTTAAAACGTCTGCCCCTGCTCCCGTCTGCAGCTCCCGTAGGTTAGGTTGGACACCCCAAATATGGCCTCTAGAGGACCCAGCTCCAAATCCATATGCAGAACCTCGGTCTGGCTGCACCCTCCCCCTTTTCTGCCTCCCGCCAGGATCCGACCCCCGACCCCTCCCACCCCGAACCTCAGGGAGGTCCCCGGGAACATCCCCTCACCTCCCTCCACCTGGTAATCTGGGCACCCTGGCACTTCTAGCCTGGCAGTTCCAGGGTGGCACTGCCATGCTGTTACTGCCAGAGTGCCAAGGTGCCTGGGTGCTACCCTGTCCTGTCCCCGACCACATGGGCATTCCCTCCGCCCTGCGCCATTACGTCTGGTCCACCTTTGTGGAAACCACCAGGAAACCAGTACTAAACTGCGCCCTGGTGCATTCTTGATGAATAAGAACAAAGTACAAAGAAAATTACAGCACAGGAACAGGCCCTTCGGCCCTCCCAGCCTGCGCCGATCCAGATCCTTTATCTAAACCTGTCTCCTATTTTCCAAGGTCTACTTCCCTCTGTTCCCGCCCGTTCATATACCTGTCTAGATGCTTCTTAAATGATGCTATTGTGCCCGCCTCTACCACCTCCGCTGGTAAAGCGTTCCAGGCACCCACCACCCTCTGCGTAAAAAACTTTCCACGCACATCTCCCTTAAACTTTTCACCTCTCACCTTGAAATCGTGACCCCTTGTAACTGACACCCCCAATCTTGGAAAAAGCTTGTTGCTATACACCCTGTCCATACCTGTCATAATTTTGTAGACCTCAATCAGGTCCCCCTCAACCTCCGTCTTTCCAATGAAAACAATCCTAATCTATTTAACCTTTCTTCAAAGCTATCACCCTCCATACCAGGCAACATCCTGGTGAACCTCCTCTGCACCCTCTCCAAAGCATCCACATCCTTCTGGTAATGTGGCGACCAGAACTGCATGCAGTATTCCAAATGTGGCCTAACCAAAGTCCTATACAACTGGAACATGACCTGCCAACTCTTGTACTCAATACCCCGTCCGATGAAGGCAAGCATGCTGTATGCCTTCTTGACCACTCTATCAACCTGCGTTGCCACCTTTAGGGTACAATGGACCTGAACTCCCAGATCTCTCTGCACATCAATTTTCCCCAAAACCCTTCCATTGACCATATAGACCGCTCTTGAATTTGATCTTCCAAAATGCATCACCTCGCATTTTCCTGGATTGAACTCCATCTGCCATTTCTCTGCCCAACTCTCCAATCTATCTACATTTTGTTGTATTCTCTGACAGTCCTCCTCGCTATCTGCAACTCCACCAATCTTAGTATCATCTGCAAACTTGCTAATCAGACCACCTATACCTTCCTCCAGGTCATTTATGTAGATCACAAACAACAGTGGTCCGAGCACGGATCCCTGTGGAACACCACTAGTCACCCTTCTCCATTTTGAGACACTCCCTTCCACCACTACTCTCTGTCTCCTGTTGCCCAGCCAGTTCTTTATCCATCTAGCTAGTACACCCTGAACCCCATACGACTTCACTTTTTCCATCAACCTGCCATGGGAAACTTTATCAAACGCCTTACTAAAGTCCATGTATACGACATCTACAGCCCTTCCCTCATCAATTAACTTTGTCACTTTCGCAAAGAATTCTATTAGGTTTGTAAGACATGGCTTCCCTGCACAAAACCATGCTGCCTATCACTGATAAGTCTATTTTCTTCCAGATGTGAATAGATCCTATCCTTCAGTATCTTCTCCAACAGTTTGCCTACCACTGACGTCAAGCTCACAGGTCTATAATTCCCTGGATTATCCCTGCTACCCTTCTTAAACAAAGGGACAACATTAGCAATTCTCCAGTCCTCCGGGACCTCACCCATGCTCAAGGATGCTGCAAAGATATCTGTTAAGGCCCCAGCTATTTCAACCTTCGGTTCCCTCAGTAACCTGGGATAGATCCCATCCGGTCCTGGGGACTTGTCCACCTTAATGTCTTTTAGAATACCCAATACTTCCCCCTTCCGTATGACAACTTGACCGAGAGTATTTAAACATCCATCCCTAGCCTCAACATCCGTCTTGTCCGTCTCCTTTGTGAATACCGATGCAAAGTACTCATTAAGAATCTCACCCATTTCCTCCGAGTCCACGCATAAATTCCCTCTTTTGTCTTTAAGTGGGCCAATCCTTTCTCTAGTTACCCTCTTGCTCCTTACGAATAAAATGCTTTGGGGACCAGGGGTTATGGGGAGAAGGCAGGAAAATGGGGATGAGAAACACATCACCCATGATTGAATGGCGGAGCAGACACGATGGGCCGAGTGGCCTAATTCTGTGTCTATGTCTCACGGTGAAGTTTGGCAGTCGGGGCCAGTAGGTCCCAGGCGAATCCTGCAAATGCAGATTTAAATGAGCCGAAAGGCTAAAGGCTCATTTAAATATGCTGATCTGGATCTCACCCAGTGAGGACAAGATCCAGATCGCAACGTCTCGCGGTAAATCGCTCAAGGCATTTAGAGAGTCGAAAATTTAGAGAGGCCGCTCAAGAGATTATACAGCCTCTTCCCAACACCACGCCGGGAGCGACAAGGCCGTTCAACCACACCCAAAGTGTAAGGTTGTGGACCTCGCTTTTGTTGCTAGAAACTGGAGCCGAATGTACAATAATACATTATTAAAAGACAACTCTCAAACCTCTTCTCACACACAATAGGGAAACACAGACATCAGGTTCAGAGACACCCAAGGACAACCAACTAATGCAGGATTTTGTTCAGGTTTTGGTTACTGTCCCTCCCTGCACCATTTAGCCAATGAACGATAGCTGGTGATTTTCTTCCTAAAGGCCTCGGCTATTCATAATCTAAGCACTGGAACGAGTGCCAACAGCCCTTCACCTTGGATTTAGCCTGCCCAAGAGTCATTACAGCACAGAAAGAGGCCCTTCAGCCCATCGTGTCTGTGCTGGCCATCAAGCACCTATCTATTCTAATTCTATTTTCCAGCAGTAGGTACGTAGCCTCGTGTACGCTGTGGCGTTGCAAATGCTCATCTAAATGCTTCTTAGATGTTGTGAAGGTTCACGCTTCTACTGCCATTTCAGGCAGCGAGTTCCAGATTCCAACCATCAACTGTGCTGCAGAATGTGCCCCCAGCCAAGCTGTTCCAGTACAGCTGCAGCACTGGCATCTACCCGGCAATGTGGAAAGTTGCCCAGGTGTGTCCTGTACACAAGAAACAGGACAAATCCAACCCAGCCAACTACCGTCCTATCAATCTACTCTCCGTCATTAGCAAAGTGATGGAAGGGGTCATCAACAGTGCTCTCAAGCAGCACTTACTCAGCAATTACCTGCTTACAGACGCTCAGTTTGGGTTCCGCCAGGGTCACTCAGCTCCTGACCTCATTACAGTCTTGGTTCAAACATGGACAAAAGAGCTGAACTCCAGAGGTGAGGTGAGAGTGACTGCCTTTGACATCAAGCCAGCATTTGACTGAGTGTGGCATCAAGGAGCCCGAGCTAAACTGGAGTTAATGGGAATCAGGGGAAAACTCTCCGCTGGTTGGAAGATTCCCCTCCAAGTCACCCACCACCCTGACTTGGAAACATATCAGCATGGTTTTGTGAAGGGAAGGTCATACCTCACAAACCTTATCGAGTTCTTTGAGAAGGTGACTGAACAGGTGGACGAGGGTAAAGCAGTTGATGTGGTGTATATGGATTTCAGTAAAGCGTTTGATAAGGTTCCCCACGGTCGGCTATTGCAGAAAATACGGAGGCTGGGGATTGAGGGTGATTTAGAGATGTGGATCAGAAATTGGCTAGTTGAAAGAAGACAGAGAGTGGTGGTTGATGGGAAATGTTCAGAATGGAGTTCAGTTACGAGTGGCGTACCACAAGGATCTGTTCTGGGGCCGTTGCTGTTTGTCATTTTTATAAATGACCTAGAGGAGGGCGCAGAAGGATGGGTAAGTAAATTTGCAGACGACACTAAAGTCGGTGGAGTTGTAGACAGTGCGGAAGGATGTTGCAGGTTACAGAGGGACATAGATAAGCTGCAGAGCTGGGCTGAGAGGTGGCAAATGGAGTTTAATGTGGAGAAGTGTGAGGTGATTCACTTTGGAAAGAATAACAGGAATAAGGAATATTTGGCTAATGGTAAAATTCTTGGTAGTGTGGATGAGCAGAGGGATCTCAGTGTCCATGTACATAGATCCCTGAAAGGTGCCACCCAGGTTGATAGGGTTGTGAAGAAGGCCTATGGTGTGATGGCCTTTATTGGTAGAGGGATTGAGTTCCGGAGCCATGAGGTCATGTTGCAGTTGTACAAAACTCTAGTACGGCCGCATTTGGAGTATTGCGTACAGTTCTGGTCGCCTCATTATAGGAAGGACGTGGAAGCTTTGGAACGGGTGCAGAGGAGATTTACCAGGATGTTGCCTGGTATGGAGGGAAAATCTTATGAGGAAAGGCTGATGGACTTGAGGTTGTTTTCGTTAGAGAGAAGAAGGTTAAGAGGTGACTTAATAGAGGCATACAAAATGATCAGAGGGTTAGATAGGGTGGACAGCGAGAGCCTTCTCCCGCGGATGGAGGTGGCTCGCACGAGGGGACATAGCCTTAAATTGAGGGGTAATAGATATAGGACAGAGGTCAGAGGTGGGTTTTTTACGCAAAGAGTGGTGAGGCCGTGGAATGCCCTACCTGCAACAGTAGTGAACTTGCCAACATTGAGGGCATTTAAAAGTTTATTGGATAAGCATATGGATGATAAGGGCATAGTGTAGGTTAGATGGCCTTTAGTTTTTTTTCCATGTCGGTGCAACATTGAGGGCCGAAGGGCCTGTACTGCGCTGTATCGTTCTATGTTCTATATCGCTATTTCTTCACTGTCACTGGGGCAAAATCCTGGAACTCCCTCCATAACATCATAGTTGGTGTACTTACACCTCAGGGACAGCAGTGGTTCAAGAAGGCAGCTCACCACCACCTTCTGACTGGCAACTAGGGATGGACAATAAATGCTGGCCTAACCAGCGACGCCCACATCCCAGAAATAAATATTAAAATAAACCTCATTTTCCAGTGGTCCAATGGCCATTCTTGCCACCCTCTTAACTTTTATACACTGAAAAAGAACTCTTGCAATCTGCTTTCATATTAATAGCTAGCTTACACTTATACTTCAACTTTGCCCCTCTTATTTTTTAGTTGTCCTCTGCTCACTTTTAAAGGCTTCCCGATCCCCCGGCTTCCCATTAATCCTCGATATATTGTATGCTTTTTCTTTTCACTTTATGGTGTCATTGACTTCCCTCGTCAGCCTTATCCTCCCCTCTGCATCTGATATGCCCATTGCCCTCTTCTCCCATTAACCTGATTGATGTGAGATCATGAGGACCAGGCAGGCTCACCTATCGTATTAAAGGTAAGAGAAAATGGTGTTTTGCGAAGGTCAGCCGGCGTGGTAAAAGTGGGTCCCAGAAAAAAAAAGTTTGAAAGACATTCCACAAATTCCCTTTCTAGAGATCCGCTACCAACCTGATTTTCCCAGTCAACCTGCAAATTGAAGTTCCCCATGGATTATTGTAATATTTTCTATCTGCTGGTTTATTTTCTGCCCCACATCCCAACTGACTACTGCTTGGGGCACTGTAAATATCTCCAATCAGGGTGGTATTTCCTTTGCGATTCCTCATCTCTACCAAACCGATTCGACACCTTCCGACCCGACATCGCTTCTTGCTATCAATTTAATTTAATTTCTTACTGTAATAATAATCTTTATGGTCACAAGTAGGCTTACATTAACACTGCAATGAAGTTACTGTGAAAAGCCCCAAGTCGCCACATTACAAGTCGCCACATTACCACACGGGTACACAGAGGGAGAATTCAGAATGTCCAGGTAACAAATTAGGGCAGCACGGTAGCATTGTGGATAGTACAATCGCTTCACAGCTCCAGGGTCCCAGGTTCGATTCTGGCTTGGGTCACTGTCTGTGCGGAGTCTGCACATCCTCCCCGTGTGTGTGTGGGTTTCCTCCGGTTTCCTCCCACAGTCCAAAGATGTGCAGGTTAGGTGGATTGGCCATGATAAATTGCCCTTAGTGTCCAAAATTGCCCTTAGTGTTGGGTGGGGTTACTGGGTTATGGGGATAGGGTGGAGGTGTTGACCTCGGGTAGGGTGCTCTTTCCAAGAGCCGGTGCAGACTCGATGGGCCGAATAGCCTCCTTCTGCTCTGTAAATTCTATGAAAATTACCTAAATTACTAACAAGGCAACCCGGTCGCCTTTGCCCATCTGACTGGCCTTTCGATAGGACACATATCCTTGGATATTTAGATCCCAGCCCTGATCCCTTTGCAGCCACATCTCTGTGATGCCCACAACATCGTACCTGCCAATGTGCGCTACAAACTCGTCGTTTCGTATTCTGCGTTCATTTAGGTACAAAGCCCTCAGTCCGGTGTTGACTTCCCCCTTCTCATTAGTTGTCCCCTTATCTGCTGTCCCTGAAGTTAGATTGCTACCGCTTTCCATACTCTCTGTTCTGTTACTTGTTCTGGAAACTTTACTAACCTCTCCTGAGCCGCTCTTCCCCTCCCCCACCCCCCACTCCCACCCCGTTTAACGTCCTCATCATTGACCTGCACTCTCACCTTCTCCTTCAACTTTGAATTTCTAATTTTCCATACAACTGAGCCCTCACTGCCCCGAGGCCACTCGGCCCCTCGAGCCTGCTACGCCATTGAATAAGATCGGATTGTAACCTCACCCCACATTGCTGCCTGCCCCCGATAACCTTTCATCCCCTTGTTCATCAAGGATCTATCCGGCTCTGCCTTAGAAACATTCAAAGGTTCTGTTTCTGCCGCCTTTTAAGGAAGAGGTCCAGAGATTCGGGACCCTCAAGAGAAAAGGATTCTCCTAATCTCAGACTTAAATGGCCGAACCCTTATTTTTAAACAGTGACCCCAGTTCTAGATTCTCCCACAAGAGGAAACATGTCTCCACATGTTGTATTCTATATTTTCCCCGCGTTTGTCTGTGATAGAGAAATTCAAACAGCATTCATTAGATAAGCAAAACTGAACTTTATTCACTAATTAGAACTGCTAGCAGAAATGGCAGAAACTTGGAGTCGGAAGGCAGTCAATTACAAACTGCTGAGTCCGTCCCAAGTCTGCGATCTCACAGAAGAATAAGGCGATTTTTATACATTATAGGATCAAGATAACATGAATACAGCTTGGTCAGGAATTTGATTGAAAGTAAAACATAAGTAATAATCGTTACAATGGCGTCACCTTGCTGACCTTTAGGGGACTGGAGTCTCATATCATTATCTTGTCTTTGTTTTAAGAACTGGACAAACTTGTTTACATATAGGAAGAGACAGCTTTTCAGCTTGGTATTTATTGAGACTGCTTCTAGGTTCATGACGAACATTTTGTATTTTGTATCTGTGTCTTAGGTTAAATTCAATTGTACCAAGAAGACTTGACTAGTTTTCCCATCATGCCATTATTTGCTTCACACAATACCACACACATCCACCATGGCAAATCCCCTCAGGATCTTGAAGGTTTCGATCAAGTTGCCTCTTGTTCTTCTAAACTCCAGTGGGTACAAACCTAACAAGACCAACCTGTCCTCATAATGCAATCCACCCATTCCAGGTATTAGTTTAGTAAACTTTCCCTGAACTGCTTTTGACACATCTACATATTTCCTTAAATAAGGAGAGCAGCCTGCACATAATACTCCACATGTGGTCCCTCAACGCCCTGTACAACTGAAGCATAACCTCCCTACTTTTATAATCAATTCCTCTCACAGTAAAATGATAACATTCTATTAGCTTTCCTAATGACTTGCTGTGCCTGCGTACTGGGGCAATTAAGGGACACACTGACTGCCAGGTGCACTAACAAACCACAAATACGACTGAGACCACAGATTTTAAAAATCAACTTTAGAAAACTATTCCTTCAAAAGTCAAACATCAACGTTTGGAAATAAAGTAACAGAAAATGTGATCAAGAGGAGTCTGTGGTACTATCATTACTGTAAGAACTGCAAGGGTTAATGAAGTGTCGAGAGTAGCCATCTAGAGGGAGCTACAGATACAAATATATACGGCAGTGATGTGTGGGAGTGTGTAGGAGTTAGCTAGAGAGAGTCAGAAGTACAGATAGTGCAAGTGAGAGCAGATCATAGTTTAAACCAGTAGTGAGAATAGCTGTAGATGACTGTAGTTTAAATGTTATTAATTACAACTGTGTATTCTTTTAAGAGTATATGTTGAATCCAAGTTAGTAGTGTTAATAAATTTATAGCTTTGTTTAAGTTCAAGTTATTTTATGGTCTTTTGTGAACACTGCACCAACCATTCTGAAATAAGCAGCACAAAGAACAGCACACCCACCATCCCAGCCGGCTATTTCCACGTCCACTCAGAGCATCAAACTCAAATCTATAAAACTTTTCAATCTCTTCAATTGCTTTTTTAGAATTCAAACGTATTTCCACCAAATGGCAGACCATTTTGCTTTACATATTACATTCTACGACTGTAGAATAGTGCAGGTAACAGGGTCAAAAGGGCCCACAGCAGGAGAACCAATACAGGGAACCAACAAAAATTAAATTTCTCACTGAAACAGTGCAATAATGATTTTAAGTAGAAGAGACAAGAAATGAAATGCTGTTTCAGTAAAATGAAATGAAAATGAAAATCGCTTATTGTCGCGAGTAAGCTTCAATGAAGTTACTGTGAAAAGCCCCTCGTCGCCACATTCCGGCGCCTGTTCGGGGAGGCTGGTACGGGAATTGAACCGTGTTCACAGCACCAGTCCCAGGTTCGATTCCCACTTGGGTCACTGTCTGTGCGGAGTCTGCACGTTAGCCCTGTGTGTGCGTGGGTTTCCTCCGGCTGCTCCGGTTTCCTCCCACAGTCCAAAGACGTGCAGGTTAGGTGGATTGGTCATGCTAAATTGCCCTTAGTTTAGATGGGGTTGCAGGGTTACGGGATAGGGTGGAGGTGTGGGCTTAAGTAGGGCGCTCTTTCTAAGAGCCGGTGTAGATTTGATGGGCCGAATGGCCTCCTACTGCACTGTAAATTCTATGATTTGCTTGAGGGGAAGTGGGGGGGTATGATGAGACCCGGGGGCAGGGGTTTTATGGTGAGTGCCAGAGATGGGGATATACTGAGTTAGACATTGGAACAACTAGCTTTCCATCCACACAATAGAAGTGTAACGAAAGGCTGCAATGTGATTTTTCCACACTAGAACCGACCTCAGCTCCATAGTACACAGTTCCATTCCTGTAATGCCAAATATTAGCAATACATATATATGTGGCTGAATATACAGGGAGAAAAGATAGCAAAATGCCAGCGTTCGAATCAATCCTGTCCCCAAGCAGTAACCTAATTACAGATTTCCCTCCAATTGCAGTCGAAAGCAAATTTATTGCAATACAGACACCAGCATAAACCAAACTGCCTGCAAAAACAATTGGGAAATTTTCCCTCATCTCATCTTCCAATCAACTGTGTAACTCCCACTGCAGAAAGCACAGCAGCAGAGTAAATTCCCCACAGAGGCAGACGAAGCATGTTTCACTTTGTGGCCCATTCATTGACTAATATAATAGCTTTAAATGTAAGACTGCATTCTGGTTACAGACGATATTGAATCACGATAAACCGCTGCGGAATAGGCCACATTATTGTTGATAAGAGAATCTTTTTTTTTAAAAAAATCAACCTTTTCCTTTCGAATGTGCAACGTGAAGTGCCTGGAACCATCTAACCAGAGCATCTTTCACCATCTGAAAACAACACTGGAGTGAGTTACTGGACTGATACCTCAAGAGAGAGAGAGAGAGAGAGTGGAGTCAGATTTTGTCAAAGAAATCCACATGATCGAAGACCAAGCACTCGAAGACGGCCTTTATTTTGCTCCCCGTCAACCACTACCTTACACTTCTGCGAACAGAACTTTAATTTTTAAAAATCTGTTCAACATCGAGAGAAAAAAATATTACTTCTGTGCCTGAAGGGTTTTTCACCGGCCTCCATCTCCTTGCTGCCTAATGATGATCACATAAAAGGCACTTGCGCAGCACAATATTGGAAAATTATCTTGGTAAGGTTTGTGGCACAGCAGCTTCTCGCCCGGATTGTGTGTCATCTGTAAAGCTTTACAAGGCTGCAGGAGTGAGGAAGTGGCTCATTTTTTTCTTACCTTCATTCGATTATAATGCTACACCCACATGATGAGGCAGAACTGTAGCTGAGAGCTAGAAACATGGAAGCCTGGGCAGCAAAGGATGACGGCCCATGTAGTGTCCCTTTGACCATCCTGGCCCTTGCAGTATGCAGCGATAACAGGACTCTGATTGATCAGGCAATTTATCTCCATCAATTTATCTCCGGTGGCACATTGGTTAGCACTGCTGCCTTGCAGCACCAGGGACCCGGTTCAATTCCGGCTTCGGGTGACTGTGTGGTGTTTGTACGATCTCTCCGTGTCTGCGTGGTTTCCTCCGGGTGCTTCCACAGTCAAAACATGTGCAGGGTAGATGGGCTGGTCATGCTAAATTGCCTGCCCAAAAGGTTGGGTGATGGGGTTGTGGGGATGGGGGAAATGGGCCCTTAGTGGGATGCTCGTTCAGGGGGGGGTGTCAGTGTCGGCTTGATGGGCCGAATGGCCTCCTTCTGCACTGCAGGGATTCTATGAATTAATCTACAGCAGACATGAGGCAATGATAACTCGCTCCCTCTCCTCCACAGGCGAGGGGCAAGGTTGAGAAGATGCGGTCTTCATGAGCAACCACAGCCGGGTACGGGAATTGAACCCACGCTGCTGGCCTCACTCTGTATCTCAAACCAGCCATCTAGCGAATACATAGCATTGACAACACAGAAACAGGCCATTGGGCCCCACTGATCTATGCTGTTGACCATGCTCAGTACGAGCCTCCTCCTGCTCCCCCATATCTTGCCCAATAAATCTATGCGGTCGCAATTTATTTCTTTTCTGTTTGCCTTTTGTTTGAGCAGAGGCTGCCGGTACAGAGATCTGACTGCTGATACGCCCTCGATGCACAAAAACATCTAGACGGAGGATTAATGAGTGCAGTGCTGCTGCAGCAGTGCAGGAAAGCGGTAGCTTCACTCTTGCAGTTTGTGGCAGCTGCCCAGCCGGGGTAGTGAGGCTCAGGCGATCATGACTTGCTATGGTCACATAATGAAGCAAGCGGTTCCCATTAACGTGAAGTCAGGGAAACCATCGCTGCCAGGTCTGGTAATGTCAGATGAGCAATAAATGAGCTCCGCACTGCCGCATTTCCTGGCTTTGTGGTTTGTGCTGGGTTTGAAGGTTACCTACAGAGCCATTGTATCTGCTGGCATTTTAAGAAGAATAGTAACAGCAGCTTGCGGGATTTTCGTTTCCTGTGCAGCATTTAAGTGCCGTGTTTTACCATCTTCCTGGGTGCGGTGGTAAACATCCAACACCTGAAAGCTGCCCCCTAAACATTTGCATTTTGCTGCATTTGTTTGTTCCTTTGCTAAAAAAAAAACCCAAGTAATTATTTCCAATGATTTTTCACAAACAGGTCCTTGTTTTCTCACGCACACTCAGTTTTTAAAAAATAAATTTAGAGTACCCCATTCATTTTTTTTCCTCCCCCAATTATGGGGCAATTTAGTGTGGCCAATTCACATACCCTGCACATCTTTGGGTTGTGGGGGTGAGACCCACGCAGACACACGGAGAACGGGCAAACTCCACACGGACACAGTGACCCGGGGCGGCAATCGAACCCAGGTCCTCAGTGCCGTGAGGCAGCAGTGCTAACCACTGCGCCGCCGTCCCGCCCCCCCCCTCTCACACTCAATAGTTAAGCAGAGAGATATCCCCCCAAAACACACACACACACAAACACACTACCCTTGCACTGATGGTTTGGTATCATTGTGTAGTTCAGTTTACTCATGTTGCATGTCTATTGCCTCATGGTTGCCCTCCTTCCATTCTACCAGCAATCTTTGGACGTCTCTGACTAGTCAGATTTGTCACACGACAACTGTAATGCCTGCAAGCAACACTTTTGATAAGGTTATCTCCCTCGACTTTAATGAGCCAGCTCCAAGTGCGGTGCGCAAATCTGCAAGATCTTTTGACAGTGCCTTACATGGAACACCCACGCTGTGTTTTTCTCAATTTTCTTTTGAAGAAATACCTCAGACACCCACACAGAGGTTCACGTAAATGGCTCCATTTTAATCTCAGGCTGACATTATTTTGCCTCTGCGCTCAGGATGAGGATATCCCGCAGCTGCCGGGATGCCCTTGTTCCCATCTCATTCTAGTTAGTGCTACAGTCATCCCCATTTTCCAATTTTGATTCCAGTGCCCTAAATTCCATGACAAACCCCTGCTTCACCTCGCCCGTGTTCCAAGTAATAAGCAAGACTGTCAGAAAAACAATGTTTGACTTGCATAAGAAAGTGTTGGAATTATTAAGCGTCGATTTGAAAAACCTTTTTAAATCTATACTTTAATCATAATATTGTTGATGCTTCTAATCTAGGAGTCTTATGTCACTGCCAAGCCAATAGATAAAGCAGGTAATCCTAAAGCTGTCCAGCTACAACCTCGCTCTCCTTTGAAACAGAGGCTAATTTCTTCACAAAACATCTCAAATCAAAGTTGTTTTTTTTTTTTAAAGTGTCATTTACAGGATGTGGGCTTCGCTAGCTAGGCCAGCCCAGCCCTCATTGCCCTTGAGGTGATGGGGAGTTGCATTCTTGAATAGCTGCAGTCCCCGAGGTGTGGATACACCCACAGCACGGTTAGGGAGGGAATTTCAGGAATTTCACCCAGCGACAGTGAAGGAACAGCGATATATTTCCGAGTCAGGATGGTGAATGACTTGGAGGGGAACTTCAAGGTGGTGGGGTTGCCATGTATCTGGTGCCCTTTTGTTTCTAGATGGTAGTGGTCCTGGGTTTGGAAGATGTTGCCTGAGGAATCTTGGCGAGTTCCTGCTGTCCATCTTGTAGATGGGTACACAAGGCTGTCACTGGTCGGTGGTGGAGGGTTTGAATATTTGTGGAAGGGGTGAGTCATCAAGTGGGCTGCTTTGTCTTGGATTGTGTTGAGCTTCTTGAGTGTTGTTGGAGCTGCACTCATCAAGGCAAGTGGAGAGTATTACATTACACTCCGGACTTGTGCCTTGTAGGTGGGCTTTGGGGAGTCAGGAGGCGAGTTACTCAGGATTTGGTCCTGCTCGTGTAGCCACAGTATTGATATGGTTAGCTCAGTTTGAGCTCTGGTCAATGGTAACCCCTAGGTTGATAGCAGGGGATTCAGCGATGGCAATACACTTGAATGGCAGAGGGAGGGGGTGGGTTTAGATCCTCTTATTGGAGATGGTCATTGATTGGCACTTGTTTGGCCAAATGTTATTTCTCATGGAATTTACAGTGCAGAAGGAGGCCATTCGGCCCATCGAGTCTGCACCGGCTCTTCTAAAGAGCACCCTACCCAATGTCAACACCTCCACCCTATCCCCATAACCCAGTAACCCCACCCAACACTAAGGACAATTTTGGACACTAAGGGCAATTTAGCATGGCCAATCCACCTAACCTGCACATCTTTGTGACTGTGGGAGGAAACTGGAGCACCCGGAGGAAACCCACGCATACACAGGGAGGATGTGCAGACTCCGCACAGACAGTGACCCAAGCCGGAATCGAACCTAGGACCCTGGAGCTGTGAAGCGATTGTGCTATCCACAATGCTACCGTGCTGCCACTTGTCAGCTCACGCCTGGATATTATCCAGATTTTGTTGCATTTGGACACCTTGCACACTTTTGGCTTTTAGACCTTCAGACAGGATTTGCCAACCTCAAGCACATGGATGTGTTCTTAATCAAACTAGTGAATGGAGCATCAAATAATATGGTCGTGAAACACCCATTAATCAATTCTGCATCTCACGTACAGCTGATATTTCAAAGCCGGTGTGAGATTGCTCCTTTCAAGTCACAGTCTTCAGTCTCCAAAACCAGTTGTGCATTTGCTCTCCCATCAAGTTCCCAAACAATAAAACATTCTATTCTACATTCACAGCACACGGTCGAGGGAATGATACCTTAGAAAAAAAAGAGATAATGCAGAAAATTTACAATATGAAGCACCAAAGAGCTCCTGAATTAATAGGCGCTGTGGGTCGTAATGTAATAGCAACAAAGGGTACCATTTCTTCCATTCTTCCTTACAAAGGAGAACTTTCAAAGAGCAGGGGCCCATATTTCTAAAGCTAAAGTAGCAGCTGATGGGAAAGTGATCAGGTTTGCCGATAATAACCCGTATGAGTAGGTTCTTCCCCGAGGTGGAGGATAGATGTGAACGGGCAACCACACCCACATGTCCTGGTCTTCCCCAGACTTGCAGGGTACTGGACAGCCTTCTTCGAGGCTATGTCCAAAGTGGTGGGGATGAGGGTGGAGCCATGCCCGAAAGTGGCGGTCTTCGGAGTATCAGACCAGCCAGATCTATTCCAGGGGAAGAGGGCGGACGCCCTTGCCTTTACCTCCCTGATCACCCGCCGTAGAATCCTGTTCGGCTGGCGGCCAGCAGCACCACCCAACAAACTTGCCATCAACAGGGACACAGGACAAGGAGAATCCAGGCGAAAGACGGGACGAATGGCTGAAGCGGAGGTGAACGCGAGACGACAACGGCAGCGAAATCCGTCCGGGTGAAGCAATGCATGGGTTAAGGACAAAACTTTCCACTTTGTTTAATAGTGAAGTGACCTGTAAATCCAGCCCAGACGATCAGAGGCTGAATGCCCTTGACTGCTGACGTGTTCCCCGACTGGAAAGGAACATTCCTGCCTGGTGATTGCTGCGCAATGTCCGTTCATCCGTTGTCACAACGTCTGCATAGTCTCGCCAATGTACCACGCTTTGGACATCCTATCCTGAAGCGTATGAGGTAGACAAAGTTGGCTGAGTCGCACGAGGATGTGGCACGTACCTGGTGGGTGGTGTTCTCACATGTAATGGTGGTACCCATGTCGATGATCTGGCACGTCTTGCAGAGATTGCCATGGCAGGGTTGTGTGGTGTCGTGGTCGCTGTTCTGAAGGCTGGTAATTTGCTGCAAACAATGGTCTGTTTGTGGTTGCGCGGGTGTTTGAAGGCAAGTAGTGGGAGTGTGGGGATGACTTTGGCAAGATGTTCGTCTTCATCAATGACGTGTTGAAGGCTGTGAAGAAGATGTCGTAGTTTCCTCGCTCCGAGGAAGTATTGGACGACGAAGGGTACTCTGTCAGTTGTGTCCTATGTTTGTCTTCTGAGGAGGTCGGTGCTGTTTTTTGCTGTGGCGCGTTGGAACTGTCGATCGATGAGTCGAGCGCCATATCCCATTCGTATGAGGGCATCTTTCAGCGTCTGTAGATGTCTGTTATGCTCCTCCTCGTCTGAGCAGATCCTGTGTATACGGGGGGCTTGTCCAAAGGGGATAGCTTCTTCAATGTGTTTAGGGTAGAAGTTGAAGTTGGAGAAGTGGAGCATCAAGAGGTTATCATGACTACCATTGACACCACAAACTGCCGGCTCAAAGTGGAGAGGATCTCCAAGAAGATCGCGCATATAGAATCCTCATCATGGTCTCCAACCCCAAGTCGCAGTTCAAACACCTTCTGCTCCTTGAGCTCTGACCTGCTCCAGCACATTGTGCTTCTTCCTTTGGGCGGTGATGGCGGAACCTTTAACTCCTCGATCTGTGAAAATCACTGCATCTTGGCACAATTCCTCACAGCTTCAACCACTCCAGTAAAGCCAATCCCATTGATCAGGACTGCAACCACATCCCTGAAATTGCCTTCTGTTCAGATGAAAATGCAAATCGCTTATTGTCACAAGTAGGCTTCAAATGAAATTACTGTGAAAAGCCCCTAGTCGCCACATTCCGGCGCCTGTTCGGGGAGGCTGGTATGGGAATTGAACCGTGCTGCTGCCCTGCCTTGGTCTGCTTTAAAATCCAGCGATTTAGCCCTGTGCTAAACCAGCCCCATGCTACATCTTTAACCGTGAATCACCTGACAGGATTATTTTTTTTTTTAGAATTCCAATTAAAGGGCAATACCTACCCTGCACATCTTTTGGTTGTAGGGGTGAGACCCACGCAGACACCGGGAAAATGTGCAAACTCCACATGGATCGGACCCAGGTCCTCGGCGCCGTGAGGCAGCAATGCTAACCACTGCGCCACCGTGCTGCCCTACCTGACAGGATTAAAAGGTGCTGTATGAACTTCTATATTTCCTATATTAACACATTCCCCAGCAACAAAAGAAATTACACCTATTTCGCTTTTACAATCCATCTATGGAGATTTCCTGTGAAGATTATCTCCTTGAATGCATCGTTTCAATTGACATCTGCATGTTTCAAGAAATTATTCACAATGACATTGGATTATCTTTAACCCAAATAGTTGCTAAGAGTATGATACTGTGGTGATTCTTACTGAACTAGCCATCCAGAGACCTGGACTAATAATTCAGAGAACACAAGGTCCACTATGTCGGTCAAGAATCTGAACTCCGTCCTTGAAAAGGCTCGAAACTTTTTAAAAGCTAGAAGAAAACAAAGCAGGTTTCAATGAGCTGTCAGCTCATTGAAAGGACCCAACTGGTTCACATTAATATCCTTTTAGCCGGGCTAGCCTCCATGTCTTTAGCCCCACGCTAATGTAATTAACTCTCAATTGCTCTCCGACAGGGCCGAGTGAGACGTCAATTGTAACAAACCAGAGGGTCACTTGGGACAGACAATAAATGCCAACCTTGGCCGTGACATCCAGCTCTCAAGAATGAATACAAGAGCAAGGTTCTTGATCAGGCCACTCATTTCCATTGTCTCCAACCTCTCTACGTCTCTCTTCACTGCAGTTTCTCATCAAAGAGGTTCAAGATCAAATTGGGGCATGCCTCCTTTTAGAGGTGACAAGAGCCAAATAAACGCAACTTAAGTGGCTTCACTGGTAACAACCTCGCAGAACACAAGGGGAGCTATAATAATAATTCTTATTAGTGTCACAAGTAAGCTTACATTAACACAGCAATGAAGTTACTGTGAAAATCCCCTCGTCGCCACATTCCGGCACCTGTTCGGGTACACAGAGGGATAATTCGGAATGAACAATTCACCTTACAAGCACGTCTTTAGGGGCTTGTGGGAGGAAACCCACGCAGACACGGGGAGAATGTGCAGACCCCACACAGGTTATAAAAGGCGCCCATCACATTCTATACGGTGCATGGCGAGAATCCAACAGGTTCAAAATAGCATCACCACGATAAACCTCAAGCGCTTTTTCACCAGTTCAACCCAAAGTCCTGCCGCACTCCACTGGAGTCGGATATTTTTGTATTTGGTCAATGGTGAATGAAGGTCGCACCTCAGTTATCTTGCAGCTTTGAATGTGCAAAAAAGAAATTCAACAGCTTTGCGATATCACATAAAATATAACCCAATTTTAACAACTCTGAGTAATAAATATGCATATGCTAGACATTTGCACAAAGATACCACGCCAAGCACTGTAATGCAGCTTATCGAATAGGATGAGGTTTAATGAGGTGATGGCATTTCTAGAAAATGCACCACTGGCAAGTACATAGAAACAAACAACAGGATTGAATTCTGTAATTTGTAGTTCCTACATATCCATCATTGAGACTTGTACTTATCCATGTAATTATTAATGATGCACCGGCTCATTGAGTACTTATTTTTACATGTTGACTCTTCAGCCAGTGATATACCTCTATTGTGCAGCCGAACATCTAACATCCTACAAATTAACAGCCTGTCATTTCGCTCTCGATGCCACGGGTGGCAAATAAATATTCACCAACTGATAGCGGCAAATCAACGAAAGCCAAGATTCAGAACAGCAGCTTCCTTGATGATAAAGTTTATTAAGTTGCCCCTATTAAGTTAGGGGTTAATGTTGAATTGCTGATGCGCACCCCCCCCCCCCCCCCCCCCCCCCTGTCCAGGTTGTCTAACGTCCTCACGCTGCCTTGGATGATAAGGCAGAGCTGAAGCATTTGAATCGAGAGGATGGATGATCAAATGGCTCGGAACAAAAAACAGAATGCTCATCAACTGCTCACACTCTAGCTGGAGAACTTCATGGTTGGAGCTTCATTAAAGATTCACCGTGAACGTCAAATTGCCAGATGGTGCGAATACGGTAGACGATGAATTCTGACATGTCAGTCATCACGTCACACATCTGACAAGACGTAGCTGGAAAATATTGGGTTTTCACAGCAGGGAATATTCGAGAAGCTCAGAGACTTTATCATCTTTTTAAAAACCAATAAGGCTTTCCTTCCTGCCCCATCTACTCGGATCACCCACTCTGCACACTACTGCAAGCCAAGAGGTGAAATCTCAACATGATTAGTCAGCACATTGTCTTCATTCTACGAGGACAAACATTCTATGTACAAGGACATAAAAATGAGCAGGAGGCCGTACTGAGACCTCAAGCCAGTGACCTCAAGCCAGCTCCACAATTCAATTATATTGTATCATGGCTGAGCCACATTAACCTCACTTTCCTATTCTAACTCTCAATTCCCTTCACACCGCAGCATTCCTGGTGGGAGGTTTCACCCAGAGTGGGCTGACTGACCCACAACTTCCCAAACTGGCACCATGGCCAAGTGAGTCTGAACCCACGACAGCAGCCTGAAACTCCTGCCTGTACCTCAATCTGTTATGAGAAGTGTACGTTTCTTTTTCAAATATAAATCTCAAGACATTTACAAATTAGGAGTAGGCCACTCAGCCCCTCAAGTCTGGTCTACCATTCAACAAGATCACGGCTGATCGGATTGTAACCTCAACCCCACATTCCCTCTTTTAAAAAAAATGTATTTTATTACAAACATGTATCAAACAGGAAACATGCTTCCCAACAATCAACTATACAGCCTATACAAATGTTTTCCCCTTTTTCACCCCACCCGCATGACAAACAACTCCTCAAATACGGTCACAAATATCCCCCACCTTTTCTCAAACTCTTCTGCAGAGCCCCTTAACTCATACTTTATCTTCTCCAACCGCAGGAAATAAGCCGCTACCCCCCGGTGGCGATACCGACCACCATTCCAGCAAAATCCGCCGCCGTGCATTCAGAGAGGCGAAGGCCACAACATCGGCCTTCCTCCTCTCCACGAGCTCCGGCTTCTCTGAAACCCCAAATATCACCACCAAGGGGTCCAGTCCAACACCTCCTCCAATATCCTGGCTAAGACTGCGAACACCCCCGCCCAGAATCTACCCAATTTCTTGCAATCTCAAAGCATGTGCGTGTGATTCGCTGGCGCCCGTCCACACCTTTCACACTCATCTGCTACCCTCTGGAAGAACCCACTCATTCTCGCCCAAGTCATATGCACCCTGTGCACCACCTTAAACTGTATCAGGCTCATCCTTCTACATGAGGAGGTCCCGTTTACCCTTCACAGTGCCTCACTCCATACTCCCCAATTGATCTCCCCTTCCAACTTCACTTCCCATTTCTCCATGATCTTCACCACCCGCTCGCCTTCCAGGAGTTTTGACCCAGTCACAGTGAAGGAACAAATATATATTTCCAGGTCGGGGTGGTAGTAGTTGAGGGTTTGGAAGGTGCTGCCTAAGAAACCTTGGTGAGTTACTGCAGTGTATCTTGTAGATGGCGGATTGAATGTTTGTGCAAAGCACAGCAATCAAACAGGCTGCTTGTCCTGGATGGTGTTGAGCTCCTTGAGTGTTGTTTGAGCTGCTCTCATCCAGGCAAGTGGAGAGTATTCCACTACCCTTCTAACTTGTGCTTTGTAGATGGTGGATAGGCATTGGACGGTCAGGAGGCAAGTTATTCGCTGCAGAATTCATAGCCTTTGACATGCTCTGGTAGCCACAGTATTAATGACTAGTCTAGTTTAGTTTCTGATCAATAGTAACCTCCAGGATACTGATTGTGGGGCATTCAGCGATGGCAACGCTACTGAATGCCAAGGGGCGATGGTTAGATCCTGTCTTGTAGGGGATGATCATTACCTGCCATTTGTATGGTGCAAATGTAACTTGCCATTTGTCAGCCCAAGCCTGGATATTGTCCACGTTTTGCTGCATTTGGACACGGACGGCTTCGTTATCTGAGTCGTCGCAAATGGTGCTGAACATTCTGCAGTCATCCGTAAACATCTCCACTTCGGACCTTACGATGGAAGTGAGGTCATCACTAAAGCAGCTGAAGATGGTTGGGTCTCGGACACTATCCTGAACAGCTGTAGTGATGTCCTTGAGCGGAGATGATTGGCTGCCAACCACCTCAGCTACGACACCAATCAGCGGAGAGTTTTCCTGCTGATTTCCATTGACTCCAGTTTAGCTCGGGCTCTTTGATGCCAAACTCGGTCAAATGCTGCCTTGATGTCATGGGCAGTTATTCTCACCTCACCTCTGGCATTGAGCTCTTTTGTCCATGTTTGAATCAAGGCTGTATGAGGTCAGGAACTGTGTGACCCCAAACTGAGCATCCGTGAGCAGGTTATTGTTGAGTACGTGTCGCCCGATAGCATTGTTGATGATTATATAATACTCCTTTACTTCCCTCCCCCCATCTTAACAATTGCGCAGGTTTTAAGAGTAACATGGATTACAAAGTGCATCTTAAGCTACAATGGTCTCCTTGTCTCATTAACACACAAAGTTCCATTTAAACCTACCAGATGACGGAGGGCTATACACTCTCCACACTGAACATCAAGTGATTGTCACATTGGTTGCCAAATTCCACTCCTAAAAATACACTTTAAAAATACACTTTAAAATCATCTCTCTTAAGTACGTTTTCCCTTAATGGTTTGCATTCCGAAATCCAGACCAGATTTTCCAAACGACAATTTTAAACAAAGCTCCCGTCCCACTTTTAACTACAAATCCAGTCGAGGATTTCACACCAACCCATTTCTGATTTCTTCAGGCACGGTTTTAATGCCACACTGCACCTGAAAGACCGCTTGCCGCAATGCAGCATGGGCAATAAAAGCTGGGAGACCCTGCTCCTGGGATCTACCCGACTTGCAACACATTAGATCTTCCGAGAACTTGCAATGTGAATCCCGCCCATTGTGGGCAAGATCACTGACATACGTCAGGATGAGCTGGTCTAACACCGATCACTGGGAACTCCACGTTAAACCTCTCTCCTGCGTGAGAAAACACCCACTCACAAATACGGTTTCCTCTCCCTCGGCCAATTTTGAATCCATGTTGCGACTGCCCGCTACTGCCCCTTTTATTCCATGAGCTCTAACCTTGCTCACAAGTCTATTGTACCGCACTGTGTCAAATGCCTCAAACGGAGGCTCATTTCTCACATCAGGATCGACAGTCCGGCATTTGCCTTTTCAACTCCATTTACTGTGTGGACAGGCAGAGTATATAGTGTACTGTATCTGAGGACACCTCAATGCTGTTTGTGGTTTTTGTGTGAATCGTAGAATTTACAGCGCAGAAGGAGGCCATTCGGCCCATTGATTCCGCACCGGCTCTTGGAAAGAGCACCCTACCTAAGCCCACACCTCCAACCCATCCCCGCAAACCAGTAACCCCACTCAACCTTTTTTGGACACTAAGGGCAATTTAGTCTGGCCAATCCACCTAACCTGTAGATCTTTGAACTGTGGGAGGAAACCCACGCAGACACGGGGAGAAAGTGCAGACTCCGCACAGACAGTGACCCAAGCCGGGAATCGAACCTGGGACCCTGGAGCAATAGTTGTCATGGGTAGGAGTGCAGAACTAAATATGGTGTCCAGTGTAAAGTCACCATAGTCCAAGATGTCCATTTAAGCTTTTAGCTAGATTGGTCAATAGAGGCGAGTTAAGCCATGGGGAGCTACATTAAAGGGTATGGTGATGAGTAGTGGTTTGGCGAGAGCTGATCGGTCCATTGCAACGTTCAACAATGTCACCCTTACTTAGAAGCCACTGCTTCACCTTCGGCGGTCTCCTGCAATAAAAGCTTGCATGGGGAGGGAGTGATGCTGGCAAGAAATTCATGCTCACACTTTAGGAATAATAAATTAGTAACAAGCACGTCTTTTGGGACTTTAACCTACACCTCATGGTTTGCAGCCATTCAAAGAGGCAGCTCGCCGCCACTTTTCTCAAGGGCACCTAGGGATGGCAATAAACACTGGCCCAAGCAATGACGCCCACATTCCGAAAATCTATTCTTAAAAACGTTTCCTATGGTCAATAATCTGCACTGTTTGAAAAGGTGGGAATAGAATGTCCGGATTAAACAAGAGGCAGAATCTTTCAAACGATTCTTCCTTTGAAGCTGCTTTCCAAGACATAATACATGTGTATTCCCAAACTAATCATAATAATCATCTTTAGTAGTGTCACAAGTAGGCTTACATTAACACTGCAATAAAGTCACTGTGAAAAGCCCCGAGTCACCACACTCCAGTGCCTATTTGGGTCCACGGAGGGAGAATTCAGACACAGCATGTCTTTCCGGGGGGGGGGGTATAGACAGTGACGCACAGTGCTAACCACTGTGCTGCCGTGCCGCCCCTTTTTGTCATTTTGGGATGTTTGTGTTGGGCAAGCCTTGCTCAGGGTTTGTTATGCCTCATGAAATATTTACCATCTAACTTGGCTCATTAAACAAAACAGCAACAACAAATTATCTTCAGTTCAATCCCGTAGCTTCCTTGGTATTTGACTTCACTTTCCCAAACAATGCAGCTTATTGATTTGTACAGGGTGCAACCACTCAGTTTCTCCATGGAAAGATTCATCGGCATTTTGCCTTTACGGGAAGCAGTGTGTAGTGGTATTGTCACTGGATCCAGAGACCCAGGTTAATGCTCCGGGGACCCAGGTTCAAATCCCACCAGGGCAGATAGTGACGTCTGAATTCAATAAAAAATTTGGAATTAAACGTCTAATGATGACCATTATCGATTGTTGTTAAAAAAAAAAACATCTGCTTCACTAATGTCCTTTAGGGAACGAAATCTGCCGTCCTTACTAGGTCTGGCCTCTATGTCACTCCAGGGCCACACAATATAGTGTGGTTGATTTTTAAATGCCCTTAGGAGATGGGGAATAAATGCTGGCCCAGCCAGCAACCCCCATATCCCGTAACATTTTGCCTGAATGAGCAAATGGTCGGAGAATTGGAAGGGCCAGACATTACTGGAGTTTGGGGCCCTGCTGTGAGTACTACAAATTACTGGCAAATTGAGAAAAGAAAGAAAAGGCAAACTGACCAGCAAAGTAAAATAACAGCACTCCTCACCGACTGGAGGATGTATCAGGTCACTTTAGGATAAAACAGGAATGGGGTACAAAGAACAAAAAACATTCAATAAAGTACCATACAAAAGGCTACTTAATAATGGGGTCGGGGATAGTGTATTAGCATGGATAGTGGATTGGCTAACTGATAGAAGACAGAGAGTTGGGATAAGAAGGGGATTATCAGGATGGCAACCTGTAACTAGTGAAGTGCCACAGGAACCCGAGCTGGGACCACAATTATTCACAATATATATCAATGACTTGGACGAGGGAAGTGAATGTACTATTGCCAAGTTTGCGGATGACGCAAAAATAGGTGTGAAGGCAAGTGGTGGGGATGATACAAAAAAGGATATAGACAGCTTAGGTGAGTGGGCAAAAACTTGACATATAAATATAATGCTGGAAATTGTGAAGTTATGCTCTTGGGTAGGAGGAATAAATGGAGCTGAATATTATTTAAATGAAGAAAGATTGCAGAAAACGGAAGCCGAGGGATTTGGGAGTCCCTGTGCATAAATCACAAAAAGCTAGCATGTATATTCAGTAGGTAATAGAAAAGGCAAATGGAATGTTGGCCTTAATTTTAAAGGGATTGGAGGATAAAAAATAGCGAACCATAAAATTGCGAATAGTGGCCATTCGGCCCATCAGGGTAAACGTTGAGGTTTTTTTTCCCAGTGGGAGAGTCTAGGACCAAAGGGCATAATCTCAGATTGGTACTACACTCCTGTATGCTTCACTCCATGCCTGTGTCTATGTACTTACAGTGTGTATTTTGATGTTTGCCCTATGTATTTTCTTTTCACGTATGGAATGATCTGTCTGAACTCTACGCAAAACAATACTTTTCACTGTACCTCGGTGTGGTGAATGTAATATATATGTATATATGATAATTCACACTGTCTTTGTAAGCGCAGTAGCGCTATCCTACCACTAGGGGAGTAGCTCTGGGAGTACTCAGGAACTTGTACTGGGCTCCACCCTTGGCTCCGCCCACGACTCCTCCCCCTAGTGCGGCTGTATAAATACCCTTGTCCAGAGTCAGCCTGAGTTCACTAAGAGTTCATCAATGGGTAACAGGCTGGCTCTGAAGTAAGTCGATTAAAGCCTAGATTCATATCGGAAACACGTGTCTGGTGAATTGATGGTTCCATCACTTGGTACAAGTGACAATAAACAAATCCAACCAATCCAAGTAAGGGCTCACCTATTTAAGACAGAGATGAGGAGGAATTTCTTCTCTCGGAGGTTAGTGGATCTGTGGAAATCTTCACCGTACCGCAGAGAGATGTAGAGCTGTTAAGTCCAAGGCTGAGGTGGACAGATTTTTAATGAGTCAGGGAACCTGGGCTAGATTACAGAGGCAATTTAGGTTGTGTGGAAACCACCTTTAGTAAAATACAATTGGAGCCGAGGGCAGGCATAGCCCTTTACTCTTCTAATTCTGGTCTCCAGAGCACTCCTAGTTTAATTTTCCAGCATTCATGACTGTGCCTTAGGTTGCCCAGGCCTGTGGCAATGGAATACACTCTCTAGATCTTTCTGCTTCTCTAATCACCTTCTAAGACTTACCTTTAATAGCTCCTTCATTGGCTTGGAGACATATTTCGTTTTAAACTGCGCCTGTGAACTGCCTTGGGATGTTTTATGTTAAAGGTGCTATACAAGTGTAAGTTGTTGTTGCTTGGCGATAACGTCGCCAAGGGGACTGCATTCACAACGTGGCGAGTGTGGGAAAGGGTGGACTCCTGGGGTACATTGGGGGAGACCTGGACCTCAAAAGAACACTATCAGATCAGGAGACCGATCAGGTGAACTGCCTTGAGCCTCACTTTCATTCTCAAATCATGATAATTTATACGTGGGCATGGTGAGGGGTGGGGAACGGTTTCACAAATGGCGAGTGGGACTGTAAAATAGAGAGTGGCAGAATGGGCAGACAGATTTATTGATTGATTGATTGATTTTTATTGTCACATGTACCAAATTACAGCGAAAAGCATTTTCCTGCGGCCAAGGGAACATACACAGTACGTACAGAGTAGACAAAAGAATAAGCAACAGAGTACATTGACAAATGGTACATCAACAAATAGTGATTGGTTACAGTGCAGAACAAGGGCCAAGCAAGAGCAGCATAGGGCGTCGTGAATAATGTTCTGTCATGTGAGAGTACCTTTAAGAAATAGATGTTTAAGCAATATACCTTTAAGAAATGCAGGAGCTCATATCACTGAAGTGATGTCAGAGTGTGGGTGGAGCTGGGTTTTTTAGCTCAACCATTTTGCAGTGTTTAGTTTCAGTTTAGAGAGAGCGCAGCTGAAAAGTGCCTGGCTGGTTTGCTATGAGCTGTTTTGAAAGGAGAAAGCCAGTTTGAGAGAAAGCAGCTGAAAAGTGCCTGGCTGGTTTGCTGTGAGCTGTTTGAAAGGAAAAGCCAGTTTGGAGGAAAAGAGCTTGGGTGTGTCTGTGTTTGCAGAGAGCTGGATCTGCTGTGATCTCTGTCATGAAAGACTATCTCTGAATCATTTGGGTGATTTAAACTCATAATAGTAATGTCTTTAACCTGATGTGTTTCTGTTTAAAGGTGTTAAGTCTTTTGGAGGTTTGAAGGAACATTTTGAGGGATTATTTAGTGTTGTATTATTTTCGGGGTTATCTTTGAAGTAAGGGGTGTTAAGGGATCCAATGTTTATTTAAGAAGGTTAAGTTGAATTCATGGAATAAACATTGTTTTGTGTTTAAAAACTCACGTGTCCATAATTGTAATACCACACCTGGAGACCAAGCCGTGTGCTTCAAAAGCAACAATACATTAAAGTGGGGGTTGGTAGAACTCCTCGATACATTTTGGGGTTCTGAAAACACCGCTCCCATAACAGTTCTTACAGGGAACAGATCAGTCCAAGGGAGAGTCGTTGAGGAGTCTGGCAGCTGTGGGGAAGAAGCTGTTCCTATGTCTGGATGTGCGGGTCTTCAGACTTCTGCCTGATGGAAGGGTCTGGAAGAAGGCAAAGCCTGGGTGTGATTAGCAGAATGGGCAGACAGATGGAAGATGCAGTTCAATGTGAGCAACTGGGAGGTAAAATACTGAAGAAAAGGGGATGAACTGTGAAACCTCGAGTTTGAGCTGCACAATTCCCACAAAGTGCAGGGATAAAGCAATAAACAATAGTCAACACAACCCACCATTTTATAAATAGAGGCACAAAGTGCAATTTATTTTTTAAAGTGCAGAAATTTAAAAAAAAAGATAATATATTAGTGGTTAGGTCACATTAAGGCTACTGTGTGCAGGTGCATTATAGAATAGTGATAAAAGATGTAAAAGCACAGATTCATCAGGATGAGCCGACTGAAGGGAAACTAGAGACAGAGGCTGGGGCCACTGGGACTATTTCCAGTACAGCTAATGGAGGAGGTTGAAAGAAAAAAAATCAACATTGAGGGATAGACTATTTAATATGATTGGAGAGTCGGTGATCAGGGGGTCACCAATATAAGTAGATACTGAGTTTTGTCATATGCATTTAAAGGATTGCAGCATGACATCACTAGAAGAGAAGTGTGTCATGCAATCCAGTTCTGGTTTCACTTTTTATTTTGGGCTGAGCACAGCACACAGCTCCGCTGCTGATATGTCTTCAAGCACAAGTGCTCCCACGTGCCTAGTCTAAATAAATGAACCCACAATATGTTTACACAATCCCTCCGTGAGTGGGGAAAGAGGTGAAGAGAAATATATTTGCACACACAGTTGTAGAAACGTAGAACCCTTTGCCACAGAATGTGGCCAGAGGTGTACAACACAGAAAAGGCCCTTTGGTCCATCTTTGAAAGGGAAATCTGGATGAATCTTTGAAACAGAGCAAGGTCAGGGTTGGGGAGAAAAAAAAAGGGCAGGGAAGGATTAGCTTTGGATTTTTCCAGCAAAGAACCAGTATAGAAATGATGGGATGAATGGACTCTTTCTACACTGCACTGCAGATATTGGAGACAATGGTGTGTTTGACTGTGGAAATAAACTGTCTTCAAGAGAGATTAATAACATCGAAACGAAAATCAACAATAGAAAGGAGGCAGAAACAAGGGGGGGGGGGGGCTGTTTTAGATCAAGCTACATGTAAAAAAAACAAATTGTGATGACAAATTCCATTTACTTTAAAATATGATTAATTCATCTTCGACCGTTTATTACTGTCTATAAAACGTACCAGATGCAAAATCTAAAACAAACAAACAATATGTCAAAAACTCATTCACGGAATTAAGTCACGCAAAGCAGGCACATAATGAACACAAGAGATGACAGGAAGGGGCCACTAACTGAGCCAGTAAGGAGCCAAGGAGATTTGCCTGAATATGAGAACATGCGGGAACTAGGAAGCTTGAAGCAATCTTTGTTCAGCTCGTCAAATGTCAAGTTATGCTGATGACTGCGGTGCTTATTTATCGCCACAGACAAGTGCCTTCGTTTCCGAGTGGGTGAGGCTGCGTTCACACAATCTCCAAGCTGCCACCTCTTGTCTGGATTGTAAATGATGGGCACAAGCCCACAAGGTACACAATTTACACATCATTCTCCGCAACCCCCTCCCTCTCCCTTTACACACATGCTGTTCCTCAGTGCAGTCACAGAAAGAAATGAGAATGCACGGAGGGAGAAAATGAAGGCTGCCCGACAACTCCAGAAATCACCAGCAAACCCCACCGCCCGCGGAGAGGTTCTGTGACGATCCATGAACGTATCTGACATTGGGCCTAGAGCCACTCACAATCTGTAACCTAGATATTCTCAAAAAAGAGGCGGTGATTGCCATCTGTGAGCCCACGCTTCTGTCACAGGGAAGCTGGCAGAATGAAAATCGTTACCTGGGTGTTCTTTGGCTGCCTCTGCAACCAGTAGCAATGTGCTGCGTCGATGCAATGCAATGAAAAATCAAATCAATACGATTTGAGTCAATCCTGTGGGGAGTACTTGAGCTGCTTTCTCTATCATATCGCAGAGATAAAATCTTTATGGGGCAAAATCCGACACCACGCCAAGTCCAAACCAGCGCATATTGCGGGCGAAATCCAACACCATGCCAAGCCCAAACCAGCGCACATTGCGGGCGAAATACAACACCATGCCAAGCCCAAACCAGCACACATTGCGGCTGGTGAATCTCGCAAGAGGCCTCTCTTGGGATTTACTCAGCTCGCTATGCCTCGCGAGGTCCAACGGGATCTTGTGATCTGGATCCCGCCCACAATGCGCTGCTTGGCATACACTCGCCGGAGTTACCCAAGGCGCGGAGTCTAACTCCCATGCCCGGAGACCCTGAGTTAGCGGCAGTAAGTACTGGTCTCCACAAACGGGGACCAGGTGTACTGAAACTTTGGTTGGGGAGGGTCCACCAGGGAATTGAAGGCCCCTGGGAGCCTGCGTTCTTGGCAGGGTGGTTCCCTGGCAGCCCTGATGCCACCCTGGCAGTGGCACCTGGGTGCATTTTGCCCACTGGGTTCTGGAGTTCGATGATCCCCTTATTGGCGAGTTGGGAGGCTCTGGGGGTCACTTTGTGGGAGGGGTCTCGAGATCGGTGAGCCATTTAAAAACGACTTCCTGCACTGGCCAGCGGAACTCCTTGGCGGGAGGCATTGCCCGCTGAGGATCCGAAATGAAACAGAGTCCCGTTAGATAGCAGTTTCTTTCTCAGAGCTGCGAGAAAAACACGCTCCCCACGCTCCTGATTAGTAAGTTTGCAGATGACACAAAGGTTGATGGAATTGCGGATAGCGATGAGGACGGTCAGAGGATACAGCAGGATTTAGATCGTTTGGAGACTTGGGCGGAGAGATGGCAGATGGAGTTTAATCCGGACAAACGTGAGGTAATGCATTTTGGAAGATCTAATACAGGTAGGGGATATACAGTGAATGGTAGAACCCTGAAGAGTATTGAAAGTCAGAGAGATCTAGGTGTACAGGTCCACAGGTCAATGAAAGGGGCAACACAGGTGGAGAAGGTTGTCAAGAAGGCATACGGCATGCTTGCCTTCATTGGCCGGGGCATTGAGTATAAAAATTGGCAAGTCATGTTGCAGCTGTATAGAACCTTAGTTAGTGTATGAGGGGCATAGACAGAGTGGATAGTCAAAGGCTTTTCCCCAGGGTAGCGGAGTCAATTACGAGGGGGCATAGGTTTAAGGTGCGAGGGGCAAGGTTTAGAGGAGATGTACAAGGCAAGTTTTTTTACACAGCTGGTAGTGGGTGCCTAGAACTCGCTGCCGGAGGAGGTGGTGGAAGCAGAGACGATAGTGACTTTTAAGGGGCATCTTGACAAATACATGAATGGGATGGGAATAGAGTGATACGGACCCCGGAAGTGTCGAAGATTTTAGTTTAGACGGGCAGCATGGACGGCGCAATCTTGGAGGGCCGAAGGGCCTGTTCCTGTGCTGTACTTTTCATTGTTCTTTGTTCACACGGGACTGCTTCATTTCCGTTAAATCGATCCCATAGTGTCTGGGAGCTGAACTGATGAGGTACTTGCAAGCCATCAATTTTAGAAATGATCTGCTGTTCTTTCATTAAAAGGCCATATTTAATGTACTGACCAGACCGGAATATAACACTCGCAATCTCCCCATGGCGGACTTTAATCCTGAATGTGTTACAACATGGACACACAACATAAGGAGCATTGGAATTAGTGTCTGCAGCTTCCTCTCAATATGTAACTCCATCAGTTAGTTCAGCTGACCCAAGACAGGATTGTTTCAGGACATTGTAAATCACGGTCTCCAGGTTATGGAAAGCTGCGGGATTCCCACTGCGGATTGCTGACCAGTCAATGCAGTGCACGGTAGAGTCAGGCTCAGCCTGCTGACCATCAGTTGCAAAAGTGCAGAGCTGCTGCAATGCAACTCGGGCCACTGTGTGCACGAGGAGGGCCAGAAATATTGTCCAAAGACGTCATGATCAAGTCAGGAAAGGAATGTAGTGGTGCTGATGGAAGCTCAATTCCCACTTGGGAATGGGGAGGTTGCAAGTTGCACATTCTGGTGTGGTCAGTACATTAAATATGCAAACCACTTGCCGAAGGTTAAGGAAATAGACCATTGCCCAGCTACTTCAAAGCAGGCTGTACAGCTAAAGTTCACATCGAGCTTTCAGACCTTTGAGCCATGATGGATAATTAATCCAGTTGATGGGCGAGTAGATAACAGATGGCAAAATTTCCCATTTGGGAGACAAAGGGAGCAATTTAATGGAAACGGTTGGAAGCGTGGTAGGAAGCGGAACAGCCGCGAGCTTCCCGCTGCTCAACCTGGCGGGGCCGTCACCGTGAGAACATGTTAATGAGATCACTTAGCGAGGCCTCAAAGGATTCACGCCACAAATCACTATCCCACCAGCTGATTCGCCGGGACCCTGCTTGCCAGTACTCCCGCGAACAATGGAGAGCAGCACTTAAACCACTCCTGCACAGCCAACCCCGCTCAGCTCGCAGCCATGTCGCCAAGGAGACCAGCTCCACGATTCGGGGACACTGGCCTGGGCAGACTGTTCTACACGGTAGAGGTCAGACAGGATGCTCTGTTCCCCCGAGGGTCTTGGTGAATGAGCCACAGGGCAGCCAGTGCCACCCAGGCAGCCGTCAGCTCAGGGAGCGTCACCAGGAGGATCGGCACTCAGTGCCACACCAATCATAGAGTCCCTACAGTGCAGGAGGCCATTTGGCCCATCGAGTCTGCACCAACCCTCAGAGCGCCCTACCTAGGCCCAATCCATTGCCCAATCTTTGTGCCCACACCTAACCTTTGGACACTAAGGGGCAATTTATCATGGCCAACCCACCTAACCTGCACATCTTTGGACTGTGGGAGGAAACCGGAGCACCCGGAGGAAACACACCCATGACCAACAGTGCCACCCACCCCCCTGTCCAACCCAGCCCCCCCTCCCCACCTCCAACCCCACCCCCTCCCCTCCATACTCCCCACCCCCACAACTCCGCGGTCCGTGGGTGGTCGGTGGGGCTGACGTTGACCTGGAAAAGGGAACAGATGATCCAGGGGCTGGAATGGCAGACCTGAGGGTGCTGAGGCACCCATCTCCCCTCCGCCCCCCCCCCCCCCCCCCAGACTATGGGTGGCCACCCTCCTCCCCGTACCCACTTACTCGGCACGTTACGGCAGATTCCTGACTTCGCCAAAGGGAGCAGGCCGGTTAGATCACAAGCCGATCAGTACCGGGCACGGTTCTCGTTTTCGGCCTCTGCTGCAATCCAAAGGCCTCATCGCGCTCTCGCTTAAGCACAATGCAGTCATTAGTCACGCCCCAAGTGTTGGCTGAAGCGCGTGCAGTTCGCGTACCCATTGGGGATGCTATTTGTGGAGCAATTCAGGACATGCTAATGCTGGCGTGAATTACGAGTAATTCCTGGCCCAGCCTGGCAGCTGGAGCTGATTTTAAGCGCTCCACATATCACACACTCACTGCAGCCACCGAGATGGCTCAGAGAAGACCTGCGCCCCCCCCCCCCCCCCACCACCGAGGTCAGGAGTCCAAGGTGGACCCACAGTTCCATGCCAGTGAGGAGCAGAGGGACACCCTCTTCCTCAGGGTGGGCCACAGCCTCAAGCCTGTCCTCCTGAACACTTCCTGAGAGGTGGTGGCAGAGGCAGTCAGTGCTGCCTGTCTCACCAGGAGGAGACAGCTGGTGATCCAGAAGGGGGGGGTCACTGGTGAGTTGTCTGTCCTGAGAAGGGTACAGACCGGAGAGGGTTCCAAAGGCTGCGGTGCATCTGGCTGGGGGTTGACTCTGCTGATCCCCTGCTTCTGCAATGAGGTTTCTGAGGAGTGTCAATACCCAGTGGGCTCCTGATTGAGCTTGGCCCTTGATGTTACAACTGGAGTATGAGGGTGTCCAGAGGGTCACCTGGGTGGGCTCCCAAATAACCAGAGGCCTTCTTTGTATTTAAAGGATACAGGCAGCACTCTGCAGTGTGCGCAGCCAGGAGCCAATAAGCAGCATCATAGGGGTGCGTTTAGAAGACAGACTGCAGCAATGGCAGCCTAAGCCCCGATCCAGAGGGGGTACCCAAAGACCTCGGCCTTGGCACCAAGTCACTACACGCTACTGCCCCCAGTCCGGGAAACCATCCCCCAGGGAGCCCAACAGCTTTCAATGATTATTCTACTTTTTTTAGCCTCCCTTGCCTCCTCCGCAGCCATGATGCCCAGTCCACGTTTACTAATACTTGTATTAATTCACGCCTGTGAGACGTCTGCCTGAGAGGAGCAGAGCACCACGGATGGGAGAGCATACTGTGTGCAACCTGCTAAACACATTTAAATACGTGTAATTGCCGGTTTTGCATGCCCCCCGCTGTCAGGGGCCAAACCTCGTTATCAGAACCAGTGAGGCACCTGAGCATGGCGTTCAAATCGACTGGACATGGCCTACGGTTTTAGCCGTACGCCCAATTCTCTGCCCGGTTTGCGTTTGCTGCATTGCGAGGCGGTCAATTTCTCCCAGGATCTCTCTTCCACGCTCGAACCACCGTTAAGTAGCCAGAGGACAATATGTTTTGTGGCTCCAGAAACCTCCCAAGTGTGGGGCAGGCCGCTTGAGAATCCAACTCCTTGACTATTAGGGCTGGCCTGCGTTTGACCTTGGCAAATAGTTGCTGCAGGCATCCGTCGAGAATTCTCTCCTCAGAAATGAGCTTTCCTTCATCGTGCATCAGCTGCTAACATTGCAGGGGGTGGGGGGGAAGTGTGTTTGGGGCATAGTCTGCTTGGGGAGTCACCACCTTTCCACATTAACACCCCCACCCCCCTTTCAAATCACTAGGAAGAGGCCCCTCCCAGAAGCAGCATCAATAGCTGAGTGCCAAAGACTCGAGTAGTGTTTATAAAGTTCTTCATCAACTTTAACAACGTTGCATCTGCATATGATAGGAGCAAACTGCATCTGGTATATGAAAGCATATTTCATCAACTGTTAACACAATACAGTTCAAATTTCTAGGAATCAACAAAACTTCCGTGATTAATTGTTCGATCCGGTTTCTCAATAATTTTCTTCTGTCGCCATTATCAATGGGATTACTAAAACAGCATTAACATTAAAACAACTTGTTAAATTCTTGGTCATTTGTAGTTTGCTAGCATGTCCACATATCAAGTTTAAATTTTCTCCAAGAATGAACACCATTTGCAGGAATGCAGCACACACAAGCTGCTGTATTGATGCATTAAAAAATAAATCAGTATTGTGGACGTAACTGGACAATTAATATTATCAAGCTTTCTGAAAATGAGGCTGTTACATTTATTTGCTCATGAATGAAGCAATGGGCACTGTACATTAGCTCTGTAGAATCAGAAGAGCGAATTAATTGTCACAAGTCGGCTTACATTACCACTGCAATGAAGTTACTGTGAAAATCCCTGAGATGACACATTCTGGCGCCTGTTCGGGTACACAGAGGGAGAATTCAGAATGCCCCATTCACTTAACAGCACGTCATGGGGAGAACATGCCGACTCTGCAAAGTCAGGGACCCAAGCTGGGAACAAGAATCTGGGACCTTGGTACTGTGAAGCAATGGTGCTAACCACTGTGCTTCCTAATATTTGATGATAATCCGATATTTTAATTGTCACCCTTATTAATGTTAGCTTTTTCTTACAGATTTAATTACTGAACTGAATAAAGTTTCCATCTACCCTGGTAAGATCTGAACTCTCGATCATGCTTCGTTTCTAGATATTAAGGGTGGGATTCTCCCGAATCCCCCGATGGCGGCGTCAAAAAATGGCGCGAACCACTCCGACGTCAGGCCAACTGGAAGTCGCAGAATTCTCTGCAGTTCCGGGGGCCAGGCCAGCGCCGGAGGGATAGGCGCCGTGCCAACTGGCGGCGAAGGGATGGCGTGGTCCCGTGCATGGGCAGGGGGGTGTCTTCTCCACACCGGCCATGGTGGAGCCCTACAGAGACCGGCACAGAAGGAAGGGGTGCCCCCACGGCACAGGCCCGCCCGCAGATTGGTGGGCCCAGATTGCAGGCCAGGCCACCATGGTGCCCCCCCCCAGCCCCCCCCCAGCCCCCAGCCCCCCCCCCTCCTCCCCCCAGCCCCCCCCCCAGCCCCCCCTCCCCCCAGCCCCCAGCCCCCCCCCCCCCCCCCCCCCCGGGGCCGGATCCCTCCGGATCTCTCCCCCCAAGGACCGCAACAGCTGGCCTACCAGCCAGGTCCTGTCGTGTGGGATCATGTCCAATTCACGCCGGCGAGACTGGCCAGTAACAGACAGTCGCGGCAGTAACCAACGGCCGCTTGGCCCATCAAGGCCCGGAGAATTGCCGCGGGGGGGGGGGGGGGGGGGGTCGCTGCCAAGGGCCCCCCGACCAGTGCGGCGTGATCCCCGCCCCCGCCAGAAAACCGGCGCCAGAGAATACGGCAGCCGGTGTCAGAGCGGCGGAGCGGGATGCATGCCGACCCCCAGGGATTCTCCAACCCGCCCCGGGGGGGGTAGCGGGGTCAATTATGTTCAGCAGTTCAGTAAAGAGCAACACAAAGGGTGATATTATCACATGGCAGCTATGAAGGTACTTCTCTCTCTGGACTACAGTCTCCTACCGGACACTCCAGGGAAGGCAGTGGTGCAGTGACATTGTCACTCAACTAGTAATCTAGAGACCCTGTGTGATACCCGGATTTGAATCCCACCACAGAAAACGGTGATAGTCAAATCGAACTTTTAAAAAATCCAGAATTAAAAGAATTAAATGATTGTTGTAAAAATCCACCTAGTTCATTAATGTCCCATGTCCTTTAGGGATGAAATTCTGCTGGAGGAGCTAAGGGAGAGGGTAGAGCTGCCGAGGGGGAAAGAGTTCAGGTGTCTGCAGGTTAGGGACATTGTGCGAAAGGTCTGGAGGGGGTACCCTAGGTTGCTGGGATACACCCTGCTGGAGAGACTGCTGCTCCCGGATGTGGAAGGGGAGGGAAGAATTGGGGATATATATACACAAGTGGCTGGGGAAGGATGGTGAAGAGCAAAGAGAAATGGGAAGTGGAGTTGGGAGAGAAGATCAATTGGGGAATATGGAGTGAGGCACTGCGTAGGGTAAATGGGACCTCCTCTTGTGCAAGGATAAGCCTGATACAGTTTAAGGTGGTGCACAGGGTGCATATGACTTGAGCGAGAATGAGTGGGTTCTTTCAGGGGGTAGCAGATGAGTGAGACGTGTGGGCGGGGGCCAGCGAATCACACGCACATGTTTTGGGGCTGTGAAAAATTGGGAAGATTCTGGGCGGGAGTGTTCGCGGTCTTAGCCAGGATAGTGGAGGAGGGAGTGGACCTGGACCCTTTGGTGGCGATATTTGGGGTCTCAGAGAAGCCGGAGCTCATGGAGAGGAGGAAGGCCGTGTCTTGGCCTTCGCCTCTCTGATTGCACGGCGGCGAATTTTGCTGGAGTGGCGGTCGCCATCGCCACCGGGGGTAGCGGCTTGGTTGGGTGACCTGTACGACGTCCTGCGATTAGAGAAGGCAAAGTACGAGTTAAGGGGCTCTTCAGGGGAGTTTGAGAAAAGGTGGGGGGATGTTTGTGACCATGTTTGAGGAGCTGTTCGTCACGGGGGAAGTTGGGGGGGGTGAAAAAAGAGAAAAACCTGTGCAGACTGTAGAGTTGGGAAGTGTGTTTCCCGGGGTGTTCATTTGCATCAAAACAAGTTGCAGAAGAGCAGCACGGTGGCGCAGTGGGTTCGCACTGCGGCCTCACGGCGCCGAGGTCCCAGGTTCGAGGTTCAATCCCAGCTCTGGGTCACTGTCCGTGTGGAGTTTGCAAACCAAAAATGTGCAGGGTAGGTGGATTAGCCACGTTAAATTGCCCCTTAATTGGAAAAAATGAATTGGGTACTCTAAAATTTAAATAAATAAAATAGGTTGCTGCAAGTTTGTAATGAAATACATTTTTTTTTAAAAAGGCAGGAATTCTGCTGTGCTTACCTGGTTTGGTTCAGATCCACAGCGATGTAACTGCCTTCTGAAATGGCCTAACATGTCACTCAAGGCAATCAGGATGGGCAACACAATGCTGGCCCAGCCAGCAATGCCCACATCCCATGAATGAATAAACAAAAAAACCTTGTAACTTCAGTCAAGTGCGCTGTCAGGGGCGTGAAACAGGACATGTGAACAAAGCACTAGTATTGGAGTCAGTCAGGGGTTTGGTTCTTCTATAGATCACAAGATCACACAGAGAGGCATAATGCTGCTCCACACTCAAAATAATAGAACAACATGGCAGAGGAGGCCATTCGGCCCACTCAGTCCATCACTCGTGGTGGAACAATTTGAGGTGATGAATTAATATACAAGAAGTGAACTGCAGAACATTGAAGCATATTTGGTTTAAGTGTGATTTTTCCGATAGCACCTCATCACTTATGAGCGCTAATGACAAGGCTGTGCTGGTTTGTAGAAACGTTTTGTTCAATGTGTGCACGGGTTGTAGGCACACAGAGAAGCGGGATCCTCTGTGGTAAGAACCATGAACGCACTGGTCCAATCTAGTGACAGGATATGAAGTTAAACCCTAGTCTCACCATGACATCCTCCAGCCCAAGAGCAATTAGTTGGCCATCAGTTATGGAGAAGAGGGGGCTTTTCCCCATTTGTATATTGCCTTTTGCCAGTTATTGAGGAATTGAAATCCGCCTGCTTTTATGAAATGAAATGAAATGAAAATCGCTTATTGTCACGAGTAGGCTTCAATGAAGTTACTGTGAAAAGCCCCTAGTCGCCACATTCCGGCGCCTGTCCAGGGAGGCTGGTACGGGAATCGAACCGTGCTACTGGCCTGCTTGGTCTGCTTTAAAAGCCAGTGATTTAGCTTTGTGAGCTAAACCAGCCCCTTTATTCAAAAGGAAAGAGAAATTATATCTATCCCCAGCTGTTAACTTCTGTAGATAAAGGGAGTCCATGCAGTTTCCATTAGCAACTTGTATTTAGGGAGCACCTTTAACATAATGCTCCACAGGAATGCTGGCAGCCAGCCACACAGGGAGATGTAGGATAGGTGGCCAAAAACCTGGAACTTCTTAAAAGGAGGAAAGACAAGTAGCGAGGCGGAGGTTTAGGGAGGGAATTGTAGAGCTTAGATCCTTGGCACCTGAAGGCATGGCCTAGTGGAGGGGGACAATTTGAGGAGCGTAGTGATCTCGTCGGGTTGAGAGACGAGAGGCACAAGGGCGTGGCGGATTGAGGATGAGAAGGATGAGCCCGAGCTACCAGTTGCCTGTCATTTCCATTCTCCACTTTGCACGCAGTCTGCCCAAGTTCAATATTCTTTTTTGCTGATTCCATCTTTTCTTGTTTCTTCCCTTTGTCCCTTAATGGTGCATTCAGATGGTGGCCATGTTGCCGTTCACATCTCATTTGGACATATCATTTTTTCCCTTTACTGTGTCCTTTACCACTTTTTTTGGTTTTGGCAGCATGAAACCTCTCTTTATTTAATCTCGCTTTCCCTCCACCTCTTCACACCGCTCTTCTTGCTCCACCCCCGGCTGAAAACCCATTACATTTTTATCACTTGGTAGCACAGAACGCTTAGTATTGCTCAAAAAGGGTACATGCTGTCAAAGCTTTGCTTATAGCACTCATCAGGATAATTGTAAATCTGTCCTGATGAGTGCAGCATATAAAGCTTTGAGGGAATTTCTCTTTTACTCAGCAATTTCTATTTTCTTCAGATTTGCTAAAAGACTATCTTGGCCCGAAACATTAACATGGTTTCCTTCTCTTTCCACAGATGTTTCCTGACCGGAATAACAGAAGCATTTCTTATTTTTATTTGAGTATTTGAAAAATCTCATGTTGCATAACCAATGGCTGACTGGTCTACTTCACCGAGCACAGGGATGATATGTGAATGGGATTTGGTGTGTGTTTGCTCATGAGCTGCAGAGTTTCAGACTATATCAATGTTATGATGGTAGCAAGTGGAAGGCAAGCTGGGAGTGCGCTGGAATCATCAAGTCTAGGAGGTAATAACGGCATGGAGAAGAGTTTCAGCAACTGAGGTGTCAGGGGTGGAGGCAAGTGGCATTACAAAAAGATGGATGCGAGGGTCTTTTGATTTTAAAAAAATCATTCATGGAATGTGGGCATCGCTAGCTAGGCCAGCATTTATCCCTGATGTGGAGATGCCAGCATTGGACTGGGGTGAACACAGTAAGAAGTCTTACAACACCAGGTTAAAGTCCAATATGTTTGTTTTGAATCACTAGCTTTCGGAGCACTGCCCCTTCTTCAGGTGAATGCATTCATCCCCATCACTAATTGCCTTTCTTGAACCACTACAGTCAATGTGGTGTAGATACAACCATCATGCTGTTAGGGAGGGACTTTGACCTATTTACTGTGAAGAACTGTTCATTCCTGATGTTACAACCTTTTTGAGCCTTATTGGAAAGCAGTGAGACATTTTGAAAAGCTTTAGAGAGGCAGTTTTCTTGGGGAAAGCTTTGGAGAGAGGAGTTGAATTCTGATCTGCCTGACGCTGAGTCCACAATTTTTCAACAGCAAGATGGATTGAGAACTGTATTTTTATTTTATGCTCCTACCTCAAACCCTTTGTTTTCATCCCATTTCATTTTAACTCTGTTTCACCATGTCTTTCTTTCTATACATTTACCCCCTATCTCATCCGCCTTTCCTTACTCTTTCCCCACTTTGCTTTTACATTCCCCATCCCCAACATCTACATCTGTCACAGTTTACTCTCCGATGTTAGTTTCTCTGCTGTTTGGCCTTTCACACAGTTTGTTCTCTGAGGATTGCCTTTAGCACCCTGTTCCCTTGGTTTCTGTGGCTATGACTCATCTTTCATTCTCTCACCCCATAGTATAAATATTTCCCAATTTCTATGTCTTTTAGCTTTGGCAAAGGGTCATCTGGACTGGAAACGTTCGCTCTTTTCTCTGCCGACAGATGCTGCCAGACCGGAAGGCTGAGATTTTCCAGCATTTTCTCTTTGGTTTCAGATTCTAGCATCCGCAGTAATTTGTTTTTATGCAACGTATAAACATTGGTTTGAAGGAGTGGAGTACTGCGTCCAGGTCAGGACACCACGCACTTTAGGAAGGAAGTAAGGCACTGGAGAGAGTGCAGAAAAGATTGCAGAGAATGATGAATGGTTCTGAGGATGATGGGACTTGGGTAATGTAGACAGTTTGAAGAGAAGGTTGAAAGGAGATCTGATAGAGGTAGTCAAAATCATGTGTGGTATGGACAGAGTAAATAGGGAGAAACCATTCCCCTTGGAGGAGGGGGGGGAAGGATGGAGAGCCAGATTTAATGGTAATTGGCAAAAGAAGCAATGGTGACATGGGGAAAGCATCCGGAAGGGAGTGTAGTGGAGGCAGGATCAATCAAAGCATCCAAGAGGAAATTGGGTTAAGGAAGAATTGTGCAAGACTAGCGGGAGAAGGTGGGAGAGCAGCACTGGATAAATTGCTCCTTCAAAGAGCCAGTACAGATACGATGAGCCAAATGGCCTTCTTCCGTGCTGTAAACAGTATGTGACTCTATCAAGTGGCAGAGCAGCTGATTGAGCATTCTCAATCTTAGTAACGTCCGTCAGCTCCTCTCACATTCGTTGCATTGGAGAGTGGGGGAGGCAGGGGAAGAGAGCAAGTTGTTGCATGGGATCACAAACATCACTATTTTGAAAACAACTCTCGCCCAGGCTCTCATTCAGAATCAAGGTAGTGGCAGCAATGCAGAGATGACATTTAGCTTGATTCTGGTTCGCAAAGGACAAAATTTGCATTCCAACCTTTTCAACCCATAGCTGAATCCAAGACCCATTTTGTGTCAACGTGGCACTAATTCTTTCCATGGAGACGTCAGATTTATACATGAATCCAGAAAGCCGGCTAATGGCCTCACTACTGAGTAAGGATTTTCCACCTGCTATTGGATGACAGAGGATGTTGATGAGGAACCAGAATAATTAAATGAATATATTTTTAAATTCTGAATCTATTGAACAATGGTTCAGTGCACAATCCTCTAAACTGATGAAAAGAGAATGTATAAGAGAGAGGGTGGCAAAGTACCATACGATCCAGGATCTGAATTTTCCAGCATATTGCTGCCGTGCAAGTCAGGAGTACGTGGATCATTTAATGATTTTTGCACGTCTTAGATTTTTCCTGGGGAAGGCTGCTGAACTCAATCTCAATCCCAACACAATGAAGTGGAATATGGAAAGCAAAGCTTCCACTTGTATTGGGTGTTTGTGCTCCCCCGTCACACCCAGACGGTTTAAGCCTCTGTCTGCACCAGTTCTCAAATCAGACTCAGGACGCCAAAAACAAACCTCTTTTCTTTTCCCTCAAATAAAGACAGCATTTACTTTTGCAGTCCCAAGGTTGAATCATTTTTCGCATGAAAGAAAAAAAAAAATCACACAGGGACGTGAAGTGACGATAAAATAATGGAGATGCCAAATGGATTAACTTGACATCCATTGAAGTGGGACCCATCGCGGTTTCCTGTTTACAGATTTGGGCTCCTAGTCAGCTGCCTGGTATTGAGATGTTTGTGTGTTGTTAAACAGTCGTGTTCCAAAAAGAGTGAAGGACTTGTACGGAGCTGGGGATTAATCATAGAATAGAATCATAGAATCCCTACAGTGCAGAAGGAGCCCATTCGGCTCATTGGAAAGAGCACCCTACATAAGCCCTCGCCTCCACCATGTCCCCGTAACCTTACCTAACCTCTGGGACACGGGCAATTTCGCATGGCCAATCCACCTAACCGGCATGTCATTGGACTCTGGGAAGAAACCCACGCGGGTAGAAAGTGAAAACGCCACACAGATCCGAGACTGGAATTGAACTCTGGTCCCTTGCGCTGTCAGGCAGCAATGCTAACCACTGTCCCACCAGGACACCCTTATCCCCATTATTATTTTTAATAAAGAACGGCATTAATGGAATCCCCGGGCAAGACCACAGAGTACAACAGCAAATAGCAATTTGTAATGATAGATTATTCATATATCTACATTCCAACCAGCAAGTCAGAAACAATTTAATCCACCTATACAATTCCCCTTCCCTCCATGAGGCAGGAGAATTGTATCACAGCACTAATTCCAAGCAGTACAGTGCAAATATGAATTTTAATTAAGGAACAAGTTTTTAAAACATGGAAATAAAAATCAACATATGCCATTATCTGAAATTTGGTGTGTAATGTCCAAGGAGTACAATTGTACATGATAAAAATCAAGTTTAGATGAACTAACTTGCACAAGAGGCAACCTAAATTCAGCTTCAATATTAAATGATGGATCATGTCGGGTAAGAACAAGGATGACATGCGGACTGTGTTGTTCGACAGCAGAAAGCTCTGGGAGCTATATACCAGAGAGATAGGTACAAGTTTCACTTTCTGCTGCTCTTGGAAAATCAATGACCACCTTTTTGAGTTTTCGGCTGCAATCCAGAAGAAACGAAGCAGCTAATCTGAGCGAGTTAGGCAAATTGTTGATGGGGCTGGAGGAGTATAGAATGGGGGAGTACAAAGGTTATAAATACTGTGCAAAAAGAAACCCTTTTGGCACACAATTGTCAATTATTCCATAATTGTGCCCACATTGAAAGCATGCTTGATATTTTTGATTTAGTATCCATTTATATTTATTTGGCTAGTTCATTCAAAGAGCCAGTACATGCACAATGCAGATGCATGGGACCATCATCACCTACAGGTTCCTCTCCAGGCTACACACCGTTCAGACTTGGAAATATATTGCCGTTCCTTCACTGTCACTGGGTCAAAACCCTGGAACCCCCTCCCTAATAGCACAGTGGGTGAATCTACACCACATGGGCTGCAGTGGCTCAAAATGGCAGCTCACCCCCACCTTCTCAAGGGCAATTAGGGATGGATGGTATATGTTGGTCTAGCCAGCGATGACCATATCCCATGGAATAATGTTTTTTAAAAATAAGCTGCTTGATTTCCTTTTATACTTTATGATTCTATATCCAATCAATAGGAGTGTTGAAATTCTCCTTTTAAAAACACACATGTACCTCACATTTGGCAACTCATACTTGCCAAACAACATGACACCAGAACAGATTAGGTACAAAACAACATGACACCAGAACAGATTAGATACAAAACAAAGTACTTGCAATTCGATCGCACCTTTCCTGGCCTCACTCAATGTCTTTCAACTGCTCTTCAGCCAATGAACAGCAAATTTGTATTTTATTTGGCACTTTTAATATCATAAAAACCTCCCCATGCATTTCACATGATCAACAAGGATTTGACACAGAGCGACACCAGGAGATTCCAGAACGCGTGATCAAAGAGATCGGTTTAAAGAAAGGTATTAGAGGAGGAAAGGAAAGTGGAAAGCTTTGGGGTAGAAATTCCAGAGCTTAGCGTACTGGCAAGTTGGCAAGTGCCACGGGCGGAATGATTAAAATCGGGGATGCTCAGGAACCCAGAATTAGATAGGTATGGATTTCTCAAAGGGTTGTAGAGCTCGAAGAGATTGCAGAGATAGGGATGGGCTTAGGGCATGAAAGGATTTGAAAACAACAATGAGCATCTTATTAAAAAAAAGAAGCATTCCTTAATCGGAAGCCGATCAGCAAACATGGAGGCTGGAGTGTGGGAAGCCAGCCAGGAGCGTGTTGGGGTGGTTGAGTCTGGGTGGTTTGATCAGCAGATGAGCAGAATCAGGGGTAGAAGAATCGGGCCCTGGCGAGGAAGATATGAAGCAGAAGTTTGTCTTGGGGTCATCCCAAGGTTGTCAACAGGTTGGCTCAATCGTAGACATTCACCTTTGACTTCGACGTGAGGTGTCAATCTTAGACATTCACCTTTGACTTGGAAGTGAGGTGTCAATCTTAGGCATTCACCTTTGACTTGGAAGTGAGGTGACTACTGTAGAGGTAGGATATGCAGCAACCAATTTTCCCACAGCAAGTTCTTATGAGCAGCAATGAAAGTGTGGTTTTAATGGTGCTGGTTCTGCAACAGGTCCTGAATACTTCCTCAAAATATTCCACATCTGCCGGAGAGGGCGGGGGGGACTCGGTGCAGCATCCCATCCGGAGGACAGCACAGCACTCCCTCAGCATTGCAGTGAAATATTAGCCTTTGGTTACCTGCTCAAATAATGGGGCCCACAACCAGTCGACTGAGTGGCAAGATTGATACCACAGCTGACGATTATATTTTTCATAGGACCAGGAATAGGCCATTCAGCCCCTCGAGCCTGTCCTACCATCGAGTAACAATGGCTGGTCTGCGGCCCAACTCCATATACTTGCCTTTGGCCCATATCCCTCTATCTTTGCTCAACAAAAGTCTAATTTGAATATTGAGTGCCACTCGAAACAGTGTAACTGCTTATGTTCTTATGTTCTTATGTTCTTATAAATTATTAAACAGTGCAGCACAGCCAAAGAGCTGCACCTTTTACAACCGGCTGCTTTCCTGAGGAAAGCATTTTCTTTTCTTATATACGTAATCTTATAGGTTGGATTTAGAAATAAGATCGGTTGTCCTATCTGTGGTCTCTCTTTCCCCCACCCACCCCTCCGCCAGGACCCAGTTACCTCCCGCGTTTGTGCTCTGTGGGTGCTGGAGACGACGTAAATCAGTTGCTCCCAAACGCACTTAAAATTAATGAAAAGCATTTAAGTGCAATTACCATTCTTGCTCAAGCGTCACAAATCTTTAAGAAACTAACCGAGGACTTTGGGGAGAAAGAACGTTCTGCGCCACTCGAAACAGTGCAGCCAGCACAAACCCTTAAACAATACAGCACAGCCAACGAGCTGAACATTTGACAACAGCCTGCTTTCCAGAGGAAAGCATTTTCTTTCTGTTGCTACAAATTGCTGCCAGGTCCAGCGTTGTCGACACACACACATCAAGTAGTTAGAGCGAGGTGGGTGTAGAGCGAGGTGGGTGCAGAGGGAAGCTGTGTGTGGTGCAGGGAGATGAAATGAAAATGAAAATCGCTTATTGTCACGAGTAGGCTTCAATGAAGTTACTGTGAAAAGCCCCTAGTCGCCACATTCCGGCGCCTGTCCGGGGAGGCTGGTACGGGAATCAAACCGTGCTGCTGGCCTGCTTGGTCTGCTTTAAAAGCCAGCGATTTAGCTCAGTTAGCTAAACCAGCCCCTAAACCAGATGGGTGCAGAGGTAAGCTGTGTGTGGTGCAGGGAGATGGGGGCCCAAAAGGCCACACCCCAATTTGATACACCCGACAGCCTCATTTGTTCTCCCACACAATCCCTTCACCGCACGTTAAGTTCAACCCTCCAGCATCCCTCTCCCCAATTTAAGTCTGTGGAAGCTCTCAGCATCCATGGCTAATCAGGAACACATCCTGGGGAATGATTATCTCTGCATGGCTTCTTCAATCAGTACGTCCTTTCCCACACCCACCTATACATTCAGATTCTTAGGACTCTATTGAAAACTGCAATGAAAAGACTTGCCGGGAAATTCACTGTGGAAAAAGCTGTTTTTAATCTGGAATGACTCACAGTCATGTTACCAGTGGCACTCGACAATGGATTGTCCTGGCTCCCAAAGGCTGTAATATCCTTTCCAGATGAAAGTGCTTTTCGAAAAGCTGAAAATCAGTTATTTCTACCCGTTAAATATCTAATATCTGTAGCAAGATTTACAACCAAAGTTCATAATCAGTGTTTTTTCTCCCTCTGTCAGAGAACCATAGATTTCCTATAGTGCAGGAGGCCATTCTACCCATCGAGTCTGTCCCGAATCCCCAGAAAGAGCACTCGACCTATAATGAATCATCTTTATTAGTGTCACAAGTAGGCTTACATTAACATGGCAATGAAGTTACTGTGAAAAGCCCCTAGTTGCCACATTCCGGCGCCTGTTCGGGTACACCGAGGGAGAATTCAGAATGTTCAAATCACCGAACAGCCAATCCACCTAACCTACAAATCTTTGGACTGTGGGAAGAAACCGGAGCACCCGGAGGAAATAAATGCAACACGGGGAGGACGTGCAAACACCGGACAGTCACCAGAGGTTGGAAAGTAACCCGGGTCCTTGGCGACGTGAAGCAGCACTTCTGACCACTGTGCCACCATGCTGCCCTTTCAAAGCTTTCATTCAAATGTTTATCTAGTTGTCGGAGCTTTGCCTTCGCCTTTCCGGTGATAATATTTATTTGCCCACAGTTGGAATTCTGTCAGGAGAAAGCCAACCGTGCAGTCAGAGCCTGTGTAGTGTACCTAATTTGGCAGAGCTGTTCAGCGGAGAGGTTAGTCTTTGGGTTTGACTGATTTCAGCTCAGTTATATCTTCCAATATAATCCGAAGAAAAGCTTTGCTCAGTTTACGATCAGTGATGGCAGTTTTTTGTTGGCCTTCATGAGGAGCCATTTATACAAGAACAAGAGATGCAGAACAGCCCTGTGGAGCCAGCTGCTCATCCACTTGATACGACCATCGACTGATCTTCAACTACACCTTCCTTCCTGATTCCCTTTTCCTTGATTGCCCGAGGTCAAAGTTTTTCTATCCCAACCCGAAATATAGTCAACCATGGAGTCTCCATTACTCCTCTGGGGCGAAGAAGTCCAAAGATTCACAACCCCTTTGTGGGAGGACGTTTCTCTTCACCTCAGCCCTAAAACAATCGCCCCCTTTATGCTGAAACTGTGCCCCCCATGTGTCTTCCATTCCCCAGCCAGCCAGCAGTAACAATCTCTCAGTGTCTACCCTCTCCATCCCCTTCAGAATCTTGACTGTTTCAATAAGATCACTTCTCTGTCTTGTAAATTCCAGAGAATACAAGCCCAACTTACTCAGACTCTCCTCACTGCACGTCCCTCCCGTTCCAGAGGCCAGTCAAGGGGACCTTTGATCTACGGACCTACAGCCAAAGCCAGCACGTCCTTCCTTAAAACGGGCCAAGGCTGTACACTAGGTGTGGTCTCAAAGTCAGTACAATTTTGTTTTTAAATCCTACCACAGGCTGCGCACGGCACCAGCAAACCTCTCGTTGCCCTTCTCCAAGTGCACTTGAGTAGGTGGTGGTGAGCCGCCTTCTCGAACCACTGCTGTCCATCTGGTATAGTATATTTTTAAAAAACTATAAATTATTGCTTTAAGCACTCAGCAGAATAAGAGGAGTCTGGAGTGAGAAACTCAGAGTTCACCTTCCATCAGTATCCAAGTCAACCCCAACAAGCCCCTTCTAAATCTTGTAGGTGTCAATGAGGTTGCATTTCATTCTTCTAAACTCCAGAGAATATAAACCAATTTACTCAGACTGTCATAGGGCAACCTCCTCATCTCAGGGAACAATGAATGCACATTCGCTGTACGGTACCGCCTCCAATGCAAGTATATCTTTTCTTAAATCTGCAGACCAAAACTGCACACGCTATACAGATGTCTCACCAAAACCCTACACAATTGTAGCAAGATTTCTTCATTCCTGTCCTCCAATCTCTTTGCAATAAAGACCAGCATGCTATTTGCTTGCTGCATCTGCATGCTAATTTACTGCATTCCTTGTACAAACACACCCAAATCTCTTTTTAATCAACACTTACAGGTTTCACACCTTTTAGAAAATACATTCTGCTTTCCTATTCTTATGATTAATGTGAATATCTCACGCTTCTGCTATCTGGTTGCCCACTTATTAACCTGCCCAATACCTCCTTTGCAGCCTCTGTGTCCTCACAGCTTAACTTTCTGTCCAACTTTGAATCATCAGCAAACTTAGATGACGCATTTTTTAAAAAAAGATTACAAACGGCTGAAGTCCCAGGTATTCTCTTGCAAAACCCCTCAAGTAAACATGCCCAATCCTCAGAATTGCCATTCTTTTTTGCAACATCATGCACGAATGCTCACTTCCTGAGTGAGCCACGGATCTTTTTTGCTGAGCCTTTGAGAGAAACTAAGTGTAGGAGGCTGAGAGAAATTAAGTGTAGGAGGTAGAAAGTGGAGGGACAGTTGCAGCCCGCAAAAATCGGGGGGGGGAGGGGAAAGAAAGGAAGATAGATGGCTCCAAGTTACACGTCAGCCCATCGATGTAGAACATGACGGCAAAATCATAAAGGCCCACATAGGTTTCATCTCCTTTACTGCAAATCCCACTCACACTGGCCCCCTCCACTGGAAAAAAGGATCTCCCAAAGCAATGGGAGTTACAGGAACAGAGTGACTTGGGGATATATATGAACAAATCATCTGAAGGTAACAGGGCAGATTGACAAAGTGGTTAATAGGGCCTATAGGATTCTGGGCACAGAGTGCAAAAGCAAGGAAGTTATGAGGAACCTTTATAAAACACTGATTCAGCCTCAACTGGAGTATTGTGGCCAATTTTGGGGTACCACACTGCAAAAATGAACGGACATTCGAGTGAGTGCAGGCAGGATTTACGAGGATGGTTCCAGGGGTGAGCAACTTCTAATCCGTGGATAGATTGGAGAAGCTAAGATTCCTTACAACATGGAGGATATTTCATAGAGGTGATCAAAATCATGCCTATTCCGGCCAGAGTGTAGAGGGAAAAACTGCTCCCCATTGGCAGAAGTTTCACAAACCCGAGGACACTGATTTATGGCGAAGGAACCAAGGGTGGTGTAAGGAATGCAGCAAGAGACCACAATCTGGAATGCACATTCTGAAAGTGTGGTGGGGGCAGACCCAATTGAGGTTTTGGGGGAAAAAGGCACGGCAGTAGGACGAGGGTGTTGCTTGTGCAGAGAGCCAGCATAGACATGATGGGCCAAATGACCTTCCCTCGCAGTGCCAAGAAACAACGCTGTAGAACGGCACTCGCGCTAGATAAGGGGCTTCAGCGGGGAACATGCGGCCAAGGCCACACATCGCCCCATTTTGTGCACGGAGGAGCTCCCCCCTCCTCCCCCAAAGACCCAATGCGGTCCGGGGAGAGACGCCACGCCTCCCCTGCGCAACCGCCAATACCCATGGGGGGCACCCCGGACCGATCGCCAGCGTGCACAATTACAGCTGGGGACCTTGGCAGTGCAGGCTGGCATCTAGGTGACACTGCCAGGGTGCCACCCTGCCCAAATGGCATGTACCTGGGGGCCTCCGATCCCCTGGGTGACCCCCCACCCAATGCCGCTCCGTCTGGTCCCCTTTTGTGGAGACCAGTACTGAACGGCGCTCGCCCGAGGTCTCCGAGGTGAAGGGGATAGATCCCAATCCCTCGGTACCTTGGGATACCGCATATTACAGGGAACTAGCCTTTTCGCTGTAATATGCAGATTTACTAAAAAGTGATCCCGCCCACAAAGGGCAGGATTTGCATTGCGACATATTGCAAGATCATGTTAAATCTTTGAGGGTATTGCGAGCCGGGTAGATCCCGGGAGCGGGGTCTCCCGGTTTCTGTTGGCCATGCTGCGCTGTGGTGAGCGGGTTTTTGGGTGCAGCGTGACAGTAAAATCACATCTATTGTGCTTAAATTTGGATAAGCAGGTCATGGGATTAGAGTGGGATTGATATGATGTAACTAATGGGAGGAGCCAGGTCTGTTTGCAGTTTGATTAAAGTTTGGCAGTTTACTAGGAGGTTAAGTTGAGCAGCAGTTTTGTCACATGTTGTCAGGTTGAACAGGTGTCTGAGAGACAGAAGGATTTGCAGATTGTGCCCGAAATGGTCTCTCGCTACTCTTCTGAAATGTTTGCACAAGTGTACAGCAATTATCCGTGTGTTTGCTAACTCTATTTACCAGTGGCTTTTGACCTGTGATGGGCTTTGCTTCATTGGGGATAGTGAGGGTGTAAGTTAGTAGATAAAGTGTATGCTTTTATTTTAAGAATTGCTTAACTGTTAATTGTGGAGTTATTTTTCTGTGATGTTAATGTGTTTAATCCTGTGTTAATAATATTTGTTTTATCATAAAAGATTCCTATTTGTCAATGGAATGAAGTATCCTTTCACCTCAGTTTTACAAATTGGACAAAATTGTTGGGTTTCTAATCCGAATACAGTTGTGTAACAGGATTGTTCGTACACTTACAAAACCTCTACCAGAGTCCACTTGCCAACCAATAAGCATTGCTTCCAATTATGAATAAATGGGGCTGGTTTAGCACAGTGGGCTAAACAGCTGACTTGTAACACAGAACAATGCCAGCAGCGCAGGTACAATTCCCGTACCGGCCTCCCCGAACAGGCGCCGGAATGTGGTGACTAGGGGCTTTTCACAGTAACTTCATTGAAGCCTACTCGTGATAATAAGCGATTATTATTATTATGGATTTTACATTTGGTATTCGAGAATTGTGCTGATGACTACAAGACGATAATCTTTGACAGAACGTTCTCTCCGTACTCCTATACAACTGCCAATACACTAACAACTAGTACTTCACTGCTGCACCTTTCCTTTCAACTGTTTTGTGGAGGGGAAAACAAAACTACTTTTTTAAAAAGTTAACATCGTCGTCTGAAAAACCATGAAAAATAACGCTTCATTCAAAAAAAAATAAAAATCTCTGGTACAGTGTCACGCATCAATTTTTCTAACACAGAAATCAGGCAGGAAGCCTAGAGTTAGAAGCAGACACAAACAAAATGCTGCTTCCTACGGATATTATTCTGAAACCTAAACCGCAATGTAAATGCACCAAATCTCAGGCACAGTCCCGATAAGGCAGAGATGCCGGTTAGTTCGATCTTTAATCCTTCACACAGTTCTCCAAATCAGAAAGTTTGGAGGACACACATTTGCCAATTTTTAAAAATTGATATCAGTCGAGCTCCGTGGAACAGAAGAGTTCAACATAGGTTAAGTAAGCAGCTGACTTTTACTCCGACAAATCTCTTCATTGCTGAATGGACTGAGGGGAGCGTTATGGGAGCGACATTTTCAGAACCCCAAAATGTATTATGGAGTCCAATCAACCTCTCCCTTTAATGGATTGTTGCTTTTGAAGTACACGGCTTGGTCTCCAGGTGTGGTATTACAATTATGGACACGTGGGTTTTTAAACACAAAACAATGTTTATTCCATGAATTCAACTTAACCTTTTTAAATAAACATTGGATCCCTTAACACCCTGGGCGGAATTCTCCGCAAGGCCCAACACCGTCGTGAAACCCGGAGAGGTTCACGACGGCGTCGGGGGCCGCTCCTGGCCCCCTATTCTCTCCCCCCCCCTCCCCAGGGGGCTAGGAGGGCCGTGCCGTAAATCTCGGCCTCCGGGCCTTGTCGCTGGCATCAAGGCCCGGCACGCCGAGAATGACGTGGCCAGCGCACCTAATAACGTCAGCCGCGCATGCGCAGGTTGGCTGGCTCCAACCCGCGCATGCGCGGCTGATGTCACGGCGGATGACGCCTCAAACCCACGCATGCGCGGTTGCCGTCTTCCCCTCCGCTGCCCCGCAAGATGTGGCGGCTTGATCTTGCAGGGCGGCAGAGGGGAAAGAGTGCGTCCCTTTGAGACGCCGGCCCGACGATCGATGGGCACCGATCGTGGGCCAGTCCCCTCCCGAGCACGGTCGTGGTGCTCATTCCCCTCTCATGTTCACACCGGCAGCGACCAGGTGTGGTTGCCACCGGTGTGAACCGGTCGGGAACGGCAGGCCGCTCGGCCCATCCGGGTCGGAGAATCGCGGGGGCGACCGGCGATACTCCGAGCGGCGTGTCTCGTGGGAGAATCGCGGGGGGTGCCAGAGGGGCCCTCCCGCGATTCTCCCACCCGGCGTGGGAGCAGAGAATCGCGCCCCCCTTACTTCAAAGATAACCCCGAAAATAATACAACACTAAATAATCCCTCAAAATGTTCCTTCAAACCTCCAAAAGACTTAACACCTTTAAACAGAAACACATCAGGTTAAAGACATTACTATTATCAGTTTAGATCACCCAAATGATTCAGAGATAGTCTTTCATGGCAGAGATCACAGCAGATCCAGCTCACTGCAAACACAGACACCCCCAAGCTCTTTTCCTCAAAACTGAAACCAAAACACTGCAAAATGGCTGAGCTAAAAACCCAGCTCCACCCGCACTCTGACATCACTTCAGTAATATGAGCTGCTCCATTTCTTAAAGGTACATTGCTTAAACATCCATTTCTTAAAGATACTCTCACATGACAGGAGCAAGACTATTCGTGAGTCTGCTGACACATGCTCCCAATTGTTGTGTATGCTGTTTCGGATAACACAGGCTGCTACTTGATGCAGACTTAACTAAAGGATGCTCCAGACTCTGAAATGAGTTCAACATGTTTATTGAACTATTGACAGTTCTCAAATGAGTTTGACTCTCTGCTAATCTAACTGTAGTAACTCAGTCTAACTGTACCAGCTTGTTCTAAGCCACATGCTGGGGTGTGATGCTGCTGATCAACCCTGTCTAACTCTCTAGATGTCTGTCTGTGGAAAGAGGCAGGGTGTGAGTGCCTCATCCCTTTTATAGTGTTTATGTCATGCCCCCTTGTGGTGATGCCACCTCTGAGTGTCCTGACTGCCCATTGGTCGCGTCCTATTCGGAGTGTTCATTGGTTGCATGCTTGCATATCATGACACCAATCAGTCGGTCACTTGATAAATAGTGCCAGTGCCGATCTCGGCACAAGCCATGGACTTGCCGTCTTCTCTGTGCTTTGAAATGTGCTGACGCAGACTCATTCCTTAATTCGATCAAATGGCATTTGTGCAGCAATGACCTCGCTCCATTTTTCTTGACGGTGGCATCAAAATTGGGTTCAATCCGAATCTGAGCCGACATAGACACGGACTTTATCTCCGCTCCCACTGAGTTACAACTGGTGTGTCTGCTGCTGCAGTAGTAGACAGGGATGAGAGGTGTCCAGGCTAAGAGGAAGAGGAAATCATCCGCCGCCCTGACCCAGGGGGACTGTTTGGACTGAGGGGAGAAGCTGGCCCCCGTTGTTCGTGAATCGGGTGGGGTGTGGGGGAGGGGGGTGCCACACAACATTTCAACAAAGGAGTTTTTTCCTTCAGATTTTAACTTGATTCAATTCAAAGCAATCATAGAATTTAAGAATCATAGAATTTACAGTGCAGAAGGAGGCCATTCAGCCCATCGAGTCTACACCGGCCCTTGGAAACAGCACCCTCCCTAAGCCCACACCTCCACCCTATCCCTGTAACTCAGTAACCCCATCTAAACCTTTTGGACACGAAGGGCAATTTTAGCGTGGCCAATCCGCCTAACCCGCACATCTTTGGACTGTGGGAGGAAACCGGAGCACCCGGAGGAAACCCACGCACACACGGTGAGAAAGTGCAGACTCCGCACAGACAAGCCGGGAATCGAACCTGGGACCCTGGAGCTGTGAAGCAACTGTGCTAACCACTGTGTTACCCTGCACACCCCCCCCCCCCCCACCCATACCATGTTCTTCGAGATAGCACCTTACGATCTTTTACATTCACTTGAGCAGGCAGGTGGGGCCGCGGTTGAACGTCTCATATCTCAAAGACGGCATCTCTGACAGTGCGGCACCCCGTTGGCACTGCACTGGTGCCAGCCTAGATTACTGCGCTCATGCCCCGATGTAGGACTCGACACCAGAACCTGGTGATTCGAAAGCGAGAGCTACTGGTATCACCCACAGCTCACATCATCTGGCTTCCGCCCAGTACTACAGACAGGGGAGTGGCAGCAAGTTAGAAATTTCCTCCCACACTCCGGGAGCCATTTTAACCGAACACTCTCTATTGTCAATACAAATCATGTTGTGGTACTTTGATTCCAAGTGTCGAATGATGCCCAGCGGAGCAAGGTGAATAATGCTCATAATCAGTGATCACTAATTATGCTTTAATCAAAAGGTTCAAATTCTGACACTGAGTTAATGTCTGAGGAAAACCTGGTTTGCTTGTGCTTTATCTCAGCCACTCGAGCAGGCTCTAAATCACCAGCCTCAAAAGGTGATGGTTCAGAGGCCAGCTGGGGAAAAAAAACCGTAATATTGTCAGAAAAGGGAGCTGCTGGCATTTTGCTGGCCTTCTCTTCCACTCGAGCATCAAGGGCACCCCCGAAAACACATGGAAAAGGGGAGATTATGAAAGGAAAGGAAACTCCATCAGATTCCACTTCAAACAATCAGGCAGCACTGAAGACAAAAACAAAATGAACAGGCAGCACGGTGGCGCAGTGGTTAGCACTGCTGTCTCACGGCGCCGAGGTCCCAGGTTCGATCCCGGCTCTGGGTTCACTATCCGTGTGAAGTTTGCACATTCTCCCAATGTTTGCGTGGGCTTAGCCCCCACAACCCAAAGATGTGCAGTTGTGGATTGGCCATGCTAAATTGCCCCTTAATTGGAAAAACTGAATTGGGTTCTCTGAATTTATTTTAAAAACCCAAAATGAAATTCAGACCTCAATAATCGCTCCCGCTTTGGCAGCTGGCGGTGTGTGGCTGGGGGGTGGGGATGGGCATGCACTGGTATTTCTGGGGTCATGAGTTGGGGATGGACAGGCAGAAAATAAGCAGAGGGGGTGTCTCTCTCCCCAGCTGCTGGCTGGATGATCTGCTAAGCGTTTCTAGTACCTTGGCTTCCATCCTGAAAACAAACAATTGTATCCGTCCGAGACCAGGTTAGGAAGCAGTGGTTCCACTCACCTCTCCCCTCCCATGCTCAAGCACATACAATGTGGTTCTACTTCATTAGCACGATACAAAAGGTTTACATGAGGACATTATTGCAGGAACACAAAGAAAATGGTAATCATGAAACAGCGGGGGGTGTGGAGGGGGGTTTGGAAAAGAAAGGCGGACAAACATGTTGTCAAATGAGATTGAAGGAAGGGCATCTTCTGTCTGCAGTAGTAGGCTATCAGCTGAGGTCAAAGTTGAAATGGCATCTGCAACCAGTGCCAATGGGGTGGCAGTATGTGGAGTGCATTCTTCAAGTCACAATTCAAAGATGTTCTTCCAATTGCGATAACCCCAAAAGAAAGATGTCACTGCAACTGGTAAGGGTCATTACATAGTTTTACTACCTTTCTCTTATGATTTTCCACTCTCTTCTCTCCTATTTAATTTTCTATTCCTCTTGAGTTGATGGACAGTAGATTGGGGTAGGACGGGGGGAATAGAACAAATGTTTGCTGCAAAAAATTGAAAAGGCATCTGTATTTATACCCCGTCTTGAAAACGGCAACTTCAGAATTGATTATCCCCAGAGTCACAGTTAGCTATTATACGGAAAATAACAGGTTGTATCGATAATTTATTCAGTCAGATAACCTTTCAGACCCACAACAACGGGCGAGCAGGCAAAATGAGAAAGCCCTGTGGTTTTGAAAACTGCCAGATGTTGCACACTCTACAATTTGGCATTCTTACATACACTCAGTAATCTTCAACTCGGATTAACGCGTTTCGCATCTATTGCTGAAGGATAGGAATTTTCTGAGTAGATGAGGGGATTTCATCGATTGGAGCCAATTATAAGACAGTAACACATCCTGGGGCTTTGAGAAAGCAATGCTTCCTCAGCCCAACAACATTAATGTCAAAACACATTGGGCACAATGTCCTTCATAAATCCATACATAACAGTTCATAGCAATGCCTCATTGCGCGGTCAATGGTATGATCAAATAAAGGGTTGGGAATGATATTTATTTTATCTTGCCTTACACAACTGCTAATATATTTTTCATTTAACATACACATATACATATATCTGCTTCCATCCCATGGCATTGCATAATCGGTGTATAACGGTCAACAGGAGTCAGAGATGAAACAGAAAATAAATTGGACAACTGACGCACTGACTGAACTCATTCTACATTTTAGGGACACAAGTATGTGATACCATTTATACCAGTAGAGAGGGAAGGTTAACATACAAGAGGGGCATTTGAGATTATGATGGGATTCGATAGGGTGGGTAATCGGGAGCACAGTGGTTAGCATTGATGCTTCACAGCTCCAGGGTCCCAGGTTCGATTCCCAGCTTGGGTCACTGTGCGGAGTCTGCATGTTCTCAGTGTCTGCGTGAGTTTCCTCCGGGTGCTCCGGTTTCCTCCCACAAGTCCCGAAAGACGTGCTTATTAGGTGAATTGGACATTCTGAATTCTCCCTCTGTGTACTCGAACAGGCGCCGGAGTGTGGCGACTAGGGGCTTTTTCCACAGTATCTTCATTGCAGTATTAATGTAAGCTTACTTGTGACACTAATAAAAATTATAATATGCAAAGATAGGGTCCTGTTTGGGACTTTACAACCCTGCAGTGTCTCTCCTGATGTCTGGGAGTGTTTCTTTGCCCGAGGAACCGGGACTGAATGACTGACCAGAACTTGATACCTCAGAAGTCAGGTTTGCTAGGCTGCAGGAGCCTGTTGATGACTGGACCCCAATCTGGAGGTTTGGAGATCGAGGCTGCTAAATGGTAATGGCAGTTCAACTGACCAGTATACTCAACAACAGATTTCCTTTCCACGAAAACAGACTGTACATCAGGAAGATAATCCACCATCGCCCATTTTGCATTCTTGCCGAAGTTCTTGGTTTTAGGTGATCTGCCAAGGTGCCCAGATGTCACGGGCACTGCCAGGGTGCCGGGCTGGCACTAAGATGCCAGGTTGGCATTTTTCCGGGACTGCGGATCAAGCCCAAGGGTGCCCGGTGTTGGTGCAGGGGAGCCAGAGGACCCCCCCTTATTGGTGATTTGGGGCTTGGGCGAGGGCAGTGGGGGGGGGGGGGGGGGGGTGAGATCCGACATGGCGTCCCTATCTCATCCTGCACGGAGGAGCTCCAGCGTATGAGGATCTCAGTGCTGGAAAAGGGGCTAAGTGCGGTTTCGGCTGTGCATTCTCTGCGGAGGCCCCCAATCTACCCGAACAGCCGTATGATAGCGTGGTGTCTCTCGCTGCTCCGAGCGCCGGGAAACACCCGGCTAATCACTTCCATGCTCCGGTACTCTGATCCCATTCGGGTAGATCACATCCAGAATCTCTTACCTGCAAGTTTAGTTTGGAGACATGATGGAGTCTGTCAAACAAGAAATAACCCATACAAACTTAGAGTAAAACTAAAGTCGTGCAACATAACATAACATCCCAAAATGAGACACGAGTGGGAGACACATTCAGCATTGGTTCAGAATGTAAAATGGACTTCTACATCCTCAGCATCCCCTCCTTCAACTTTCCACAGGAACAATACGTGCCTTCTAAACTCCTGGACTCAAGCAAACACTTTTCCATTCCACCTCTCAGTCTCTCTGCTTCCCTGCGTCAATGCTCAAGAGAGACTTGGGTCTCCATTCTCCATCAGCATCATCGGGGGGGCCACTAGGTTCCAGACAGGCTGCAGGGCATGCCCCATGTGACACTCTGCTGTATCTCAATTGCAAGCAAGCGAGGCCGATATTAAACACGCAGAACAGATGAAAGATAAGTGAACAACAACAAACAAAACTGCTGTATCTCTGATTATTTTGGTGGGCCATGCAAAACACTAACTACAGCCCAGGGAACTTAATCTCTACTCAGGCAGAAAAAAAGATAAAAGGGTCTCATGTAGAAAATTAAGAAAAAAGGTCTCAAAACAGACGTGATGAGGAGTACAATTTAAGAAAACTATCTAAACAGCATTGAGGTGGCCAGAGAAGGGTACTCGCTCATTCAGATAGATAGTTCGAGTTTTTGTAACCTTCATCAATTATCAGGAATTCACCACTTTGGCTCGAGTTGCAACAGTGATAAAGAGTCACTGCGGCTGCAAAGATCTCCCACACAAAATGCAGGAAGGTAAACTCCTCTCCTGGGGCCAATGGATATTCAGCATCATGGTTTTAAGAAATACTGTAGCCCATTATGTTGCATTTTGGTCAAGCAGATATGTAATGATATGTATAGTACCAATGTAGTAAAGGGTTAACATCTGAAACTACGTGCAAATCCAACACTAGATGGCGTTACTAATTCACTGTATGTAAGACAGCATCTCTAGGAATTCTGGGCGAAGCTGAAGAGAACATGATGAGAGCACAGTGAGAATTGATTGTAGAGATATAGCACAAGATCAAGTCATAGTGTAATTTAATAGATAGAATATTGATTGTTGTACTACAGATTCAGTATCCTTAGATTACCATCTGTAACTCAGTAGAGCGTGCAAACTTCATTTAGTTTAGTTGTGTAAAGTAAATTTGTTTTGATTCAAACTTCTTGGGTGAGATTCTCCCAGCCCAGGCTGGGCCGGGTGCATACCGCGCGACGCCGCCCCGATGTGGGTCCACCGATTCTCCGGAGAGCAGTCGGTCGGGGGCCACTCTGCTCGCGCCCCACCCACCCAGCAATTCTCCGCCCGGGATGTGTCAAGCGGGCGGGAAAAAAAATCCGAGTCCCGCCGGCTGTCCACGTGTGGTCTTACCCGGCCGACCCTCTGCGTGCATCCATCTGGGGGACGGGGAGGAGGGGGGGCCTCCGCTGTGGCCTGGCCCACGATCGGGCCGACCGATTGGCGGGCCGGCCTCTTGGCTGGGGGTCTCTTTTGTTCCGTACCGGCACCTGTAGCCCTACGTCATATTGAGTCAGGGCTGGCACGGAGAAGGGAGCCACCACGCATGCACGCAATCGCACCGGTCACACTGCGCATGCGCGCATTGACGCCAGTCGCACTGCGCATGCGCAGATCAGCGGTGCCCATTTGACCCCGATATCGGCATCTGGAGCGGCATGGATCACTCCAGTGCCATGCTGGTCCCTGTAGGAGTCAGAATCGCTGCTCGAGAGGGCATGTTGATGCCATAGAGAAACGCGACGGCGTTTAGGACGGCGTCAACGGATCACAGAATCACACCCCCTATTTTTATATTCTTCGTCAACACTACATATCTGGCTATCTTGGAGGAAAAGGCAAGGAATATAACAAGATAGTCTCCTTCATCTCCACCCGCTGCATTGGATAGGGAGCAAGTTCCAGATACCTAGCTAGGAAGCAGGATCACAGAATCCCGCCCCCTATTTTTATATTCTTTGTCAACAGTACGGGGGCGATTCTCCAAGCACCACGTCGGGCCAGAGAATCGCCGCAACCACGCCACGATGCCCCGACGAGTGATTCTCCGAGGTGCGGAGAATCAGCGCCATTTGCGCTGGCGCGGCGCTGGCCGCGTGGATACGACAGAGTCCCACCAGTGCCGTTCACCCTTGGGTCGCTGCCGGCGGGAACTCTGCACGATCGGGGGGGGGGGGGGGGGGGGGGGGGGGGGAGTGAGTGGGGCACCGATGGGGTCTGGCCCCTGAACACTGACGCCATGTTGAGTTGGGGCCGGCGCGCTAAAGAAGTCCCCCGTGCATGCGCAGGTTGGCGCGGCCCAACTGCATATGCGCGGGTTGGCACAAGGGAGGCTGGAGCGGCATGAACCGCTCCAGCACCATGCTGGACCGTGTGGGGACAGAATCGGCCGCCCTCAATCCCGTTTCGCGCTGTCGTAAAACATGACGGCGCGCACTTGAGCTCCATTTGGGAGAATCACCCCCTACATATCTGGCTATCTTGGAGGAAAAGGCAAGGAATATAACAAGATAGGCTCCTTCATCTCCACCCGCTGCATTGGATAGGGAGCAAGTTCCAGATACCTATCAAGGAAACATTAAAACACCATCATCATCGCCACCAAAAATAAGGGACTGGTTTAGCTCACTGGGCTAAATCACTGGCTTTTAAAGCAGACCAAGCAGGCCAGCAGCACGGTTCGATTCCGTACCAGCCTCCCCGGACAGGCGCCGGAATGTGGCGACTAGGGGCTTTTCACAGTAACGTCATTGAAGGCTACTCGTGACAATAAGCGATTTTCATTTCAAGCGACACCTCTTCCAGACAAGTTGGAAGAACCAATTTAAAAAACAAACATGGGGACATTCGGATTTAAGACCCAATCAAAATTCCTCCATCAGCAAGCACTCTACTTCAATAATACAGCCTCCTCGTGGTGGGCTATTGGGGGAGGGGGGAGCGAGACTGGTGAGGAAGAAGAGAGGAAAGACAGTGGGTGGCAGCTAAATGCTCGCTGTGGAGAGGGGACAGTGACAGCACAAGTAAGCCTCGGCTACCGTTGCTATTCTTCAAGCAGACGGACGTGATCGACAAGTTCCCGGCTCAGTGAAATAATGGAAAGAGGACATTGAAGACATGGTTAAGAAAAGCAGTAATGCAAAATGTTTTCATTAAGAGAGTGGTGGTGGGATCTTCACCAACATCCTCACGCGGCTGTACTCACGAATGAAGTAAAGAGAATTTGCCAACACATACGAGAATATTCATTACATAATGTGTCGCGCACTCGAATTCACAGCCTGTCGGGACTCAGATAAAAGGCTTCGATGGGTTTTCGTGGACTGCGTGGACAGGTACTGGAGGATGATTATCTGACGGAATGGAGTCACCCATGGTTATCAAGCGGAAAGATTTTGAGTTGAAGTCATTGAAATATCGCATTAGTCAGAGAGGCTCTGTAATTATATCATTAATCATTGGAAACATTCAAGTCGTGACATAAATCTGGGCACTGGCTGTGTTAAACAACGCAATCATCTCTATGACCTAATTACGGAACAAAAAAAATGCCAAAAGCAAAGAAACAATTTGATGTGCCAGAGGGCTTCAAAAGCACTCCTCTGTTCCAGTAAAGCACATACACACACACACACATAGACACAAGGCTGCTGGCTCCTCCAATTGATTCTACTGCATCATCAGTTCCATGCTTTGATTACAGTAAAGTATAATGGTGCACTTATCATATATTCATTCATGGGGAACTTTCTGCAGTACAGTTCCAGATTGTGTCCAGCCAAACTCAAGGTTATTGGGGACTAAATTATGGAACCATCAGCTAAAGTACTGGTGGTCCATGCCTCTTAAAAAGGCAACACTCCAAACTTGATTCAAATGGTAACCAAGGCCATGGGGAAAGAGAATGGGAGTCGGCCTACTTCGATGGCCCTTCCCAAACGGCCAGAACACCCATGCAGGCTGAATGGTCTCCTTCTGCGCTGCGTGAAGGTGATGATACAGAATGAAGCAAAGGTTAGCCCAGCTTTCAATAACAGGGCACCATCGCCATAAGGTAACACTGCAATATTCACGGAAGGAGGAGGAGTGAAGGGTTCTACTGACCATTGCTGCTGTTGGCAGTGCCAGTCTGAATTTGCACGTTAATTGGGGCAGCACAGTGGCACAGTGGTTAGCACTGCCGTCTCACAGCGCCGAGGTCCCGGGTTCGTTCCCAGCTCTGGGTCACTGTTTGTGGAGTTTGCACATTCTCCCAGTGTTTGCGTGGGTTTCGCCCCCACAACCCAAAGATGTGCAGGCTAGGTGAATTGGCCACGCTAAATTGCCCTTTAGTTGGAAAAAATGAATTGGGTACTGCAAAGTTATTCTTTTTAAAGTTGGATGTTAATTATGGGTGACCATGTTCACTGATGGCCTCGAACTGCAAGAGGCGGTCTACCAGGACATGGGCAGTTGGGTGCACCTCAGCAATAAAATGTTGGTGGGAGGGCACAACCAAAGGGCCCTTAGTGAAGTGCAACCGGCTATCGATCTCTCAGCTGCCTACCCCATTCTTCCTCCACAAGACTCAAGTGTAAAGTCAGCTCCTGCAGGCATTATCATGGGCCCAGTCATAGACCTGCCAAGTGTCAAGGCACTCAGCACATCGCCCATGAAAATAGAAAAACAACCAGAAAACTAAATGAGGTAGCTAGCTGGCATAACACAACAGTAGCACTCTCACAGAGTCATATGGTTCTGGGTTCAAGTCCCGCTCCCAGACTTGAGCACATAATCTAGGCTGACACTCCGGTGTAATACTGGAGGAGTGCTTCATCGTCAGAGTTGCTGCCATCCAGATGAGAAGCAGGGCCTGTGAAAACTAGCTGCCATATTTCCTACATTACTACAGATAGCTAATGATAGGATACGAACATTACTCATTGAAACATTTATACAGCTCCTTCAACATAGCATATACAGCCCCTTTAGTCAGATACTGAAGCACTGCTGTCCAACTGCAGTAAGACCTGGACAACATTCAGGCTTGGGCTGACAAGTGGCAAATAACATTCACACCACACAACCAAGTGCCAGGCAATGACCATCTACAACAAAGAGAATCTAACCAACTCCCCTTGACGTCCAATGGCATTGCCATCACTATCAACATCCTGGGGGGGGGGGGTTTACCATTGTCCAGAAACTGAACTGGGCCTATGTTATAAATATTATGGCTAATTGGTGATGGGCAATAAAAGCAGGTCTAGCCAATGACTAAATTGGACACCAAACCATGTTAAGACGATATTACCATAAGACTTGGTCATAACAGGTAGGATTTAAGGAGTGCATTGAAGGAGGGGAGGCAGGAATAATCGGCAGAGAGGGCTAAGGAGGGAACTCTTAGAGAACATCAGACCTTGGTGGCTGATGTCAATGTCACCAATTGGGGAAAGATCAAAGCCAGAAATGCTCAACAGGCCAGAATTGGAGAGGCATAAATATCTCAGAGGGTTGTGGGACTGGAGGAGATTACGGAAATCGAGGAGTTGCCATACCAGGAGTAAATATTGGTCAGGAAGACCCAAGGTAACGGGTGTTCAGGATGTGATGTATGTCAGGTCATATCAGTAGTAATGTTTTGGGAGAAGCTCAAGGTTAAGGGTAGAGTGTCGGAGTGTGGTTCAAATGGTTGAAGCCGGCTAGAGGTAACACCAGTCTTGATGGTGCCATGGATGCCCAGTCAGAGGGTCATCTCAGGGTCAAATAGAACTTCATCTGGTTCAGCCTGGAGACAGTTTCTGGAGAGAGGAATGGGATCAAGAACAGGGGATGCTAGGAAAACATAATAGATCTGGCAACATCTGTAGGGAGAGGAAACAGAGTTATCGTTTCAAGTCCATATGGCTTTTCATCTGCTTTGCTTTTACAGCATTCTCTGTTCTTGGGCAGGGTTCTCCGACCACGACCGCCCTGCGACCGGAGAATCTCGCCCGAGGTCAACGGCTTCTCCATTGTCCATGTCTCGCCCGTGGCATTCTGGCGGCGGGCAGGGAGAAAGAATTCAGCCCCTTCTTTCAAATTCCCAGGTCCGCAGTATTTTGCTTATTTTAGAGGAATGCCGTCAGTGGCTAGGGAACAGAGTTTGTAACGGGGACCGAAGGCACTAGCTTTGATCTTTCCAAATGCAATGTTAAGTTGGAGGAAAACAATTAAAGCATTATTATTGGGTATTTACCCTGCGGATACATCAAAACAGGATTTGGCCATTCATTTAAGGGGCTCGTTTAGCACAGGGCTAAATTGCTGGCTTTGAAAGCAGACCAGCATAGGCCAGCAACACAGTCCAATTCCCGTACCAGCCTCCCTGAACAGGCGACTAGGGGCTTTTCACAGTAACTTCATTTAAAGCCTACTCGTGACAATAAGCGATTTTCATTTTCATTTCATTTAGATCATAGCTGACCTGTACTTCAATCCCACGTTTCTGCTTGATCAGACTGCTTATCCGACATCCTGGACTTGATGAGCAGAAACTTCCTGCAATTAAATGTTGGGAAGACTGAAGCTATTGCTTTTGGTTCCCACCCCAAACTCTGTTCCCTAGCTCAATTCCATTCCTCCGCTTGGCAATAGTTTGAGAGTAAACCAGTCTCGCTGCAATCTTGTGTCACTTCGGACTCAGATACGCTTCTGACCCCTTTTGGTGCCATCATAAAGATTGCCCATTTCCCCTTCCAGAACACTGCTCTTCTTCACGCTTGTTACAGCTCATCGTTTACTTTGGTCACTGTGGGACTCGACTATTCCAGTACACTCCTGTCTGATCATCCACATTCTTTCCTCCATCAACCTAAGATCATCCAAAACTCTGCTTCCCATGGCCAAACTCACCAACTCACTCCCGTACAACTATCATCACCACCCCCCATCCCAAATCCCCGTGTGCGCTGACATACACTGGCTCCTCCTCTTCAAGCAAGTTTCTTTTGAATCACTAGCTTTCGGAACACAGCTCCTTCGTCACCCGAGGGAAGGAGCTGTGCTCAGAAAGCTAGTGATTCAAAACAAATCTGTTGGGCTTTAACCTGGTGTTGTCAGACTTCTCACTGTGCCCACCCCAGTCCAACGCTGGCATCTCCACATCATTGCTCTTCAAATGTCTTGCTATTAAAATTCTCAGCTTTATGTTCCAGGCGTTCTATAAATGCAAGTTGTTGCGGCCTTTGCTACATATTCCTGATATCCACCTCCTGCGCCACGTAAAAATCTGTCCTTAGCTTTGATTGCATCAATTGATAACATCCAGGGACTATTGGGGGAGAGAAATTTCCACTACCTTTGCGAGAAAGATATTTCAATCCAGAGTGGCTTAGGCCAAGGGAAACAGGGATAATCATTCGTTCCTTCAGAATGTGCAGGTTCCTGCCAATCACCACAGTACATGCAAAAGAAAATATTGCTGTGAAGTACTGTGCCTCACGACCTAGTTCTGCTCACATTTATACACTAGCAAGTCTCCACCGGTCTTAATTGAGATCCTACATACACCCATCACACTTTCCAACCCCTGGTGTCATTTCACACTATATGGGTTGTTCGCCAGGATAAGGGGACTTTCCATCCAGGTGCTTTCGTAAGCTGAGTATTTCCTTTTTAAAATTAATTTAGAACATAGAACAGTACAGCACAGTAAAGGCCCTTCGGCCCACGATGTTGTGCCGACCATTTATCCTAATATATGCTCAACCAAACATACACCCCTTCAATTTACTGCTGTCCATGTGTCTGTCTAAGAGTCGCTTAAATGCCCCGAATGACTCTGACTCCACCACCTCTGCTGGCAGTGCATTACACACACCCACTATTCTCTGTGTAAAGAACCAGCCTCTGACATCTCCCTCATACCTTCCTCCAATCACCTTAAAACGATGTCCCCTCGTGACAGCCATTTCCACCCTGGGGAAAAGTCTCTGGCTATCCACTCAATCCATGCCTCTCATCACCTTGTACACCTCTATCCAGTCACTTCTCTTCCTTCTTCGCTCAGGTGAGAAAAGCCCTAGCTCCCTCAACCTTTCTTCATAAGTCATGCCCTCCAGTCCAGGCAGCATCTTGGTAAATCTCCTCTATACCCTCTCCAAAGCATCCACACCCTTCCTATTTCTGCCTGAAATGTTTGACTTGTTGGCAAGGTTAACTGGGGAGGTATGAGTGGGGCAGTTGATAATATTAGTGAATGCTGTTGAATGGACGGCATGGAGGGCAGTCACTTATTGCATCATCCAACACTGTTGGGATGATCAGCCATGATCGTGATAAATGGCGGAGCAGGCTTGGCAGACCAAAAGGCCTTCTCCTGCTCCTATCTTCGATGTATCTATGTATTATCAAGTCACAGCCCAAGGAAACAGATTCCAGAGGATGAGGAGATAATGGCAGCGTGGTATTGTCATTGGGCTAGCAATCCAGAGAACCAAGGTCCGAGGGCCCAGGATACAGCAGATGGTGAAATACAAAGTCAATAAAATAAAATCTGGAATTAAGCGTCTAATCTTGACCACAAAACTATTATCGTAAAAATCCAGTTGCTTTGCTAGTATCCTTCAGGGAGGGAAATCTGGCACCCTTACCTGGTCTGACCCACATGGGACTCCAGACAGACTCCATATTGAACTTCATTTCAAAGTTTCACAGCTGCAGACATTGTTCAAGTTCATCCGATTTCAATGTTTCAATAGCTTAATATATTTTAAGTAATATGCTATTTTGAATGAAAGAAAAAACTATTCCTCCGAAAACAGGGTCAAAACCAGGAAAACTAGGCATTCGCCACCCAACTTCCTCGAATACTTTTTTAAAAAGTAGCATTTGATGCTCAAAATATCACATTGCATCTTTGAAAAAGTTCATCCCTCGCATCAAAGGATTGCCATTCTAAAAGTAAATGAGGGAATAAAAATTTTTTTTGAAGAGAATGGAAAGAATTGAATCGAGTGACTGTCAGGAGTTTTCAACCCCAGGCCAGTAATTATCCCAAGGAGTGTACCCATGTTATACATGGACTGAATCACACAGAAGTGTGCCGCCCATGACACATTGCTCTGGATCTGGAGTCACATGTAGGCCAGACCAGGCAAGGATGACCGATTTCCTTCCCGAAAGGACTTCAGTGAACCAAATGGGTTCTCATGTTCTCAAACCCTTCAACCACTAAAAACAGTTTGTCAATTCTGTCCCATTCCTTCACAATTTAAAAAAGTATCGTGCATCGTCCCATTTCTTCTAATGAAGCTCCAAGACTTAATATTTACATTTCACTCAGCCCTTCTGTTGCGTCAATATTCTCCCTCGTGAGCTAGGTAGTTTCAACAATGCATGTTGTATTTTTATATTCTACACCTCTTACCATAAAACTCTTTACATTTTATTATTGCTGTATCCTCTGCAAGCTTGGTTTCAAAACAATTTTTGAACTGGCATCTTCAAATCAAATTTCGACGGCGCCCACTTCCTCATCACATAATGGTCTCCAATTACCTCGGGTGTGGTACCTTGCCAAAGGCTGGAAGGTTTCACTAACATTGACAATGCACATATGTTGACCAGGATACCAGTGGAACTCCCCACCTTCTCTTTCACCAAAACAGTTAGGACCTTTACCTTGAAACAGGGCATCTGAGTTTGATATCTCATTTTTGATACACCGCACTTCCGAAACTGTAACATTGCACTAGAGAGTTGGTCTCTGATATGTGCTAAATCCCTGGTTTGGGGCGACAATCCACCTCTTTCTGGCCTTGGAACAAAAACTGAGTCAACTGAGTCCTAACTGGCAGCACGGTGGCACAGTGGTTAGCACAGTTGCCTCACGGGTGCCGAGGTCCCAGGTTCGATCCCGGCTCTGGGTCACTGTCCGTGTGGAGTTTGCACATTCTCCCTGTGTTTGCGTGGGTTTCACCCCCACAACCCAAAAGATATGCAGGGTAAGTGGATTGGCCACGCTAAATTGCCCCTTAATTGGAAAAAATTAATTGGATACACTAAATTTATTTAAAAAAAAGAAGTTGGGAGGCTGTTTAGATTTCGGAGGTAATATTCCTAAATTCACTACTTCCTCTCGAGTTCGCTACCGGAAGGCGGGTCTGACACACGGTGCAGCGATCTCCATCATGGGCAGATCAAGGAGATAGGTTCCAAATCCATCCCAGCCAGAATGGGGATTGGGCCTTCTGGCTATTGGCACCAATGGGATCCACACCGGCCACACAGCCAACGTGCACGGTTGGGGTGGGTTTATTGAGTAGCTGAGGCAACATACATGTTTACATGGATGTTGCAGCATGCTGTTCTCCAGACAGTCATATTCTACTCAAAACCCATAACTCTGCCTTCCTGATGCTGTCAAAGCTGCCGAGTGTTTCCAGCATTTTCAGTTTTTATTTCGCATTGCCAACATCCGCAGTATTTGCATTTTCGATCTAAATGGGCTCTCACTCTTTCAGATATTCAACTCTTTAAAAAGGCCGCAACTGCCAACTGCAATTCTTTTAAAAAGGAGCACGAATAGATTTTCAAGCTGAATATCAATTGCATCCAAGAATAGAGAAACGACTGGCTGGTCCGACAACATGTGGCAGCAATTTCCTCCCTTTCATCCACAATGCCAGCATTCATCAATTTGCATTATATTCACTTTTCATCAAGTACCATGGAGTGAAATGTGATCGTTGTAAGAGTTTAGACTGTGCCAGAACATTGAGGAGGTTAGTGAACATATTCATTCACTACTGCCAATTGCCAAGGCATTCCAGCAAAATCGAGATTTGTAAAATTGTCAACCTCAAAGGCCTTTAGCTGTTAGACTGGGGTCGTCACAGCGATTCAGAGCCACTTTTCCTCCTCTTCTGAATGTTCAAGATCCTGGTGCCGGCAGCACGAAACATCAGATCCTACCATGTCCTTCTCCAAAGATCTCTCACCTTGTAGGTGATAAGGCTCAGCTAAGTGACTCTCAAACCACCTCTTCTGCACAGATCTTTAATTGGCAAGGACCCCATGATTTCTTGACCAAACATAAAAGGACTGCAGTTATCTGCTTTCTTGCAAAAGGCTCCCTGTGCATTGAAGCAGTAAACGTTATTGTAAACCTCTGCGATGCAATATGCTTGCCAGGTTTGAAAACCTGTTACCGGACTAGATTAGGCTTCCTCCTTCCCGGCTGTTATTTCCACTTGACAATCAGAGCACACAGAGCCAAAAGCTTTGTAGTCTCGAGCTATGATATGAACAGCCAGGGAAGGCTCCATTATACAGGGACATTCTGAATTCTCCCTCTGTGTACCTGAACAGGGGCCAGAATGTGGCGACTAGGAGATTTTCACAGTAACTTCATTGCAGTGTTAATGTTAGCCTACTTATGACAATAATAAAGATTATTATTATTACTACTATGCCCTGGTTTCTGAGTGTTCTTCAGCAGATTGGACATCAAAACTTTCTTATGCAACACAGTTGCTTCACAGTTCCAGGGTCCCAGGTTTGATTCCCGGCTTGGGTGACTGTCTGTGTGGAGTCTGCACGTTCTCCCCGTGCCTGCGTGGGTTTTCTCCGGGTGCTCCGGTTTCCTGCCACAGTCCAAAGATGTGCAGGTTAGGTGAACTGGTCATGATATATCGCCCTTAATTGTCCAAAAAAGGTTGGATGGTGTTACTGGGTTACGGGGATAGGGTGGCGGCGAGGACTTAAGTAGGGTGCTCGTTCCAAGAGCCAGTGCAGACTCGATGGGCCGAATGGCCTCCTTCTGCGCTGCAAATTCTATGATTGATTGATCTCCATCAGGACTGACTGCCTAATGTTATTCAGACTCCACCCCAGTACAGTCTAAACATTCAACCAAAGGGTTCGTAGTATTTCTTTAAAACCCTTTTTTTCATTAAATAAAAAGCAAAATACGCATCTCAAATTTCTAATGAACGAGCGATAATAACTAGATAGTTGAAAAGAGCATCACAAACTAATTCAGGCAAATCTCTCGCAGTTTTCAACACCGCCATCGATTCATCACAGTTGGAACAATGTCTATAAAATAAGCAGATTTTTCTAGCACTTCCACTGTGGTAAAACAGCCTAACGTACTTCAGGAGTGTAGTCAAATGAAAAATGGAGACAGAGCAAAAACAAAAGAAAACATTACGAGCAGCGGCGACTTAAAGCTCAGTTCAAGAGGTTGGTTTGAAAGATCATCTGAGCAGGAGGAGACGGTCAGTTGGGCGGCTGTTCCTGAGTACAGAGCCCGAGGCAGCTGAAGGTAAAGCTGCTATGGGAAATGAACAAGAGGGTGGAGAAGGTTGTAGCAACACGAAGGGGTCCGACCATGAGCGTGTGTGTGTGTGTGTGTGTGTGTGTGTGTGTGTGGGGGGGGGGGGGGGGGGGGGGGAGGAACAGCAGGGTGACAAGTATGGAGTTATGACATTGAGACACCAAGGGACAAATGTAGGGCAGTGAAGATGGGTGTGGTGGGCTGCAGAGCCCTGGGTGAGTCCATGTCGGAGGAGGGTAGGAGATGAACGCCAGTTAGGAGAGGATGGACGTTTGGCGGTGACACGGGCCCAAAGGAAGTTTTCAACAACAGAGAGGAGCCGAGGTGGAGGCAGGCAATGATAAAGATGGATGGAGGCTTTTCTTTTAATGGACGGGATATAGGAACCGAGCTCGGGGTCTTTATGCAGGTTGGAAATAGTGTACCAAAAGAAATGTTGTGAAAGCTGGCAAATGGTAGAAACATAGAAAATGCCGAATGCTGCCTGAGCCTAAACCCGAATTCCCTCTCTCGACCTTCCTACCTAGAGAGCACCCACAGTGCAGAAGGAGACCATTCGGCTCATTGAGTCTGCACCAATCCTCTGACAGATCACTCAACCTAGGCCCACTCCCCTGCGCTACCCCCTAACCTGCACATGTTGACTGTGGGAGGAAACCAGAGCACCCGGAGGAAACCCACACAGACACGGGGAGAACGTGAAAAAGTTACATAGACAGTGACCCGAGGTCAGAATTGAACCCGGGTCCACGGTGCTGTGAGGCAGCAATGCTGACCACTGTGCCACCCTCTTGACCTCTCCATCTCTTTCTTTAAGGCCTTCTTGATGAAGCTTCTGGTGATCTGTCCTCACATCTCCATATGCATTTCAGCATCAAATCTTGTTTTATAAAACATTCCTGTGGAACACCGAAGGGGGGGGCTTTACTGCGTCAAATCATAATCCAAATTGCTACTACAACAGACGTGGTGTTTATGATAGAAGTCATTGGTCTTTGCAGCGTTTAGCTGGAGACAGTTACTGGCCATCCAAGAAGAAAATGTCAAACAAGCAATCTGACAACGCAAAGTGAAAGGTCAAGGGATAGAACAAAGAACAAAGAACAAAGAAAATTACAGCACAGGAACAGGCCCTTCAGCCCTCCCAGCCTGTGCCGATCCAGATCCTTTATCTAAATCTGTTGCCTGTTTTCCAAGGTCTACTTCTCTCTGTTCCCCACCCGTTCATATATCTGTCTAGATGCATCTTAAATGATGCTATCGTGCCCGCCTCTACCACCTCCGCTGGCAAAGCATTCCAGGCACCCACCACCCTCTGCGCAAAAAACTTTCCACGCACATCTCCCTTAAACTTTTCCCCTCTCACCTTGAAATCGTGACCCCTTGTAATTGACACCCCCAATCTTGGAAAAAGCTTGTTGCTATCCACCCTGTCCATACCTCTCATAATTTTGTAGACCTCAATCAGGTCGCCCCTCAACCTCCGTCTTTCCAATGAAAACAATCCTAATCTACTCAACCTTTCTTCATAGCTAGCACCCTCCATACCAGGCAACATCCTGGTGAACCTCCTCTGCACCCTGTCTAAAGCATCCACATCCTTCTGGTAATGTGGCGACCAGAATTGCACGCAGTATTCCAAATGTGGCCTAACCAAAGTCCGATACAACTGTAACATGACCTGCCGATTTCTTAGCTCGACCCATATTGCCTCAGTGCTCGAATCCTCCATACTGCCCTCCTTAATCACAGCTGTGATATCATCTCTGACTAGTAATGCAACTCCTCCACCCCTTCTACCTCCCTCTCTATCCCTCCTGATATTATACCGTGGGATATTCAGTTGCCAGTCCTGCCCTTCCCTCAACCAAGTCTCAATAATACCAATATCATATTCTCAGGTACTAATCCAAGTCCTAAATTCATCTGCCTTACCTGCTACACTTCTCGCATGAAAACAAATGCACCTCAGACCATCTGTCCCTTTGCGTTCATCATCACTTCCCTGTCTACTCTTCCCCTTAGTCACATTGAGTTTATTATCTAGTACATTACTGGCTTTAGTTGCTGCCTCTTTACTGACCCTCTAACTTCCTAATCTGGCTCCCATCCCCCTGCCACATTAGTTTAAAACCTCCCCAACAGTGTTAGCAAACACCCCCCCTAGGACATTGGTTCCAGTCCTGCCCAGGTTAGACCATCCGGTTTGTAATGGTCCCACCGCCCCCAGAACCGGTTCCAATGTCCCAAAAATCTGAACCCTCCCTCCTGCACCATCTCTCAAGCCACATATTCATTCTGACTATTCTTGAATTTCTACTCTGACTGTCCTGTGGCACTGGTAGCAATCCTGAGATTACTACCTTTGAGGTCCTACTTTTTAAAACTTATCTCCTAACCCCCGACATTCTGATTGTAGGACCTCATCCCATTTTTTACCTATATCGTTGGTGCCTATATGCACCACAACAACTGGCTGTTCACCCTCCCCCTTCAGTATGTCCTACAGCCGATCTGAGACATCCCTGACCCGTGCACCCGGGAGGCAACATACCATTCGGGAGTCTCATTTTCAACCACAGAAACGCCTGTCTACTCCCCTTACAATTGAATCCCCTATGACTATAGCCCTGCCAGTCTTTTTCCCGCCCTTTTGTGCAGCAGAGCCAGCCACGGTGCCATGAGCCTGGCTACTACTGCCTTCCCCTGGTTAGTCATCTCCCCCAACAGTATCCAAAACGGTATACCTGTTTTGGAGGAAGATGACCGCAGGGGACACCTGCACTGCCTTCCTGCTCTTTCTCTGCCTTTTGGTCACCCATTCCTTGTCTCCCTCACCAATCCTAATCTGCGGATAGGGAAGCTGACCCATGGATTGAATGGTGTGGTCAAGGGGTATGCAGAGGAGGAAGTTGAGGGTATCAGGAATGGATCCCTCAAAAGACTCAGGCAAGTGTGGGTTGGGGCGGGGGCGAGAGAAAGAGTAAAGAAAGAGTAAAAGGGCACTTTTGTTTTAGCACAGTGGGTTAAACAGCTGGCTTGTAATGCAGAACAAGGCCAGCAGCGTGGGTTCAATCGTGTCGCGTCTTTTCGTCCGACGTCACTTCGTCCAACGACACTTCGTCCACGTCTTTTGGTCCAACGTCTTTTTGTCCGCCCGTCTTTTGGTCCAACGTCACTTCGTCCAATTATCCAATTACAAATTAACTCCGTATAAAACCATTTAATTGATAAAATGCAAGTACAATACAGCAAGTGAATTTAATTGCTAAAATGCAAGTAATTGATAAAATGCAAGTAAAATGCAAGTTGAAAAATGCAGTTAAAAAGTTAAAAAATCTAAAAATGCAGTTAAAAAATCTAAAAGTTTACTAATTACTTAAAATTCCCGAAATTACTTAAAATTGATGTAAATTGGAAATTCCCGAAATTCCCTAAAAGTTAGATTTCCAGAACTGTACCCGAGAGAGAATAATGGGGAGAGGACAAGATGATTTGATATTCTACAATTCCGACAGGCACAGATATAAGTGGGAGTCTAATTGGATTTAGACAATGAGTGCAGTTCTGAAAGAAGCAGATTTAAACTCGATTTCCGTCGAGTGATTAAAACCTCTGGTTGGCAGTGGGTTCTGACATTACAGGTCTGAAATGATCAAATATTCCATCAGATACAATGGCTCTCATCACGCTGGAGCATACATGGGTGAATATCCTGCAGCTTATCTTAATAATGTCTGGAGATCAAGCAGCACAAATGCAGAACTCAACCTCAAGAGGCGAAATAGGTGGAGAGGATCCTTGAGGAGTAACATTGAAAAACTAAATTAAACTATTTGTAATTGGATAATTGGACGAAGTGACGTTGGACCAAAAGACGGGCGGACAAAAAGACGTTGGACCAAAAGACGTGGACGAAGTGTCGTTGGACGAAATGACGTCGGACGAAAAGACATAGCACCGGGTTCAATTCCCGTACCGGCCTCCCCGAACAGGTGCCGGAATGTGGCCACTAGGGGCTTTTCACAGTAACTTAGTTGAAGCCTACTTGTGACAATAAGCTATTATTATTATTATCATCATCATCATTAAAGCCATTGCCACACATGCTCTGTGATCAAACATTTAAGAGAGTGTAAATTAAGCCGTGGCTGTCCCACGGCACTGGATAAATAAGGGGACAGGTTGCAGGAGGTTTGTGTGATTGATTGTACTAAAGGCTTCAAAGATGTCCAGGAGGGAATGCATTATAGTCACAGTGAATCAAAATGGTTTTCCCTTTTTTCACTTGAACTTTATGGATACGCATCAGATGTCAATTGACCTTCAAATATACCAGAAATCCTTATAAAATAAAACTTTTCAACTATAAAACGGAACTAATGGTACCTAAAAGTAATGACAAAGACAGCAGCAAGCCCTCAAAATGCTCATTTAGGTGGTCCTAAAATAGCTGAGGTCCGTTTTCTCTTTTTTACAAAAAATAATATTGCTGCTCTCGATGCGAGAATAGAGCTCAGCAATTCCTCATTCCCAACAGTTGCAAAGCAATTTACTCAATTTGCAATACGTCACCAAGCAATGTTACAACTATTATATTTCAACCCTTCCCCCACATTACCCCTCACAGCCGTTAATAGGGTAGTTAGAGGTCATAGTTAGATGTCAGTAGCAATAGTTAAATGCAGCTTCTCTGGTTACAAGATAGTCAGCAAGTTCAGTGCTCCATATATATTGTGATCAATATCAATAAACTTTTAAAATGTCAAACCATGTTTTACAACAAAGACAAGTAAATAAGTGATCAGAAAAAAAATGGCGGCCATTTTCACAGCGGAGAATGCCAACTCATTTCAATTTATTTTTGAAAAGGCAACACTCAAAATCTATTTCTGGGACTTAAAAATAGCCCTAGTATTTTACATTGCCAGTTGTTGGAAAAAACGAATAGCAGGCCTTGGGAAAGAGGCCTGGAACGTGCCTTTTACCTTACAACTAGAGTTTAAATCCAGGCTGAGGGCTGGATTCTTCCGCCCGGCCCACCGCAAGAAGCTCCATGGGTGAGAGGCGGACAATGGAGAACTCCATTGACCTCAGGTGGGATTCTGCGATCTCCGGACGATCGCAGCCTGAGAATCCCGCCTTATATTATTGGAATGAAGGTGGGTGGCTATGTCATAAACAAGAACAAAATATACTGGGAATACTCTGCAGGACAGCATCTGTAGAGAGAGAGAGAGAGAGAGAGAGTCAACGTTTCAGAAGTTCTGATAAAGGGTAATCAATCTGGGTCTTGAATTCTGTTCTCCTCACAGGCTGTCAGACCTCCCGAGTGTTTTGAGAATTTTCTTTCGATTTGAAATTGCCACATCTGCTGCATTTTGCTATTCTGTGGGAGGTTATACCAAATGGGTTTGGGCAGCTTCCATTCAAAGAACAAAAGAACAAACAACAGTGCAGCACAGAGACAGACCCTTCACGCCTGTGCCAATCATGGTGCCCTAACATTAAAACAAAACCTTCTGCCCTTACTCAGTCCGTATACCTCTATTTCCTCCCTATTCATGTACCCATCCAGATGCCTCTTAAATGTTGCTAATGTGCCTGCTTCCACCGCACACCCTGACAGTGCGTTCCAGGCACCCCACTCTGTGTGTGGAAAAACGCACACCGCACAGTGTTCCCTTGTAATTGACACTTCCATCCTTGGAAAAAGCCTCTGACTATCCACCCTGTCTATGCCGCTCAAAATTTTGTAGACCTCTATCACTTCTTCCCTCAGCCTTTCCAGTGAAAACAATCCTAGTTTATTCAACCTCTCCTCAGAGCCAACACCCTGAAGACCAAGCAACATCCTGGTGAACCTTCGTTGCATTCTTTCCAAAGCTTCCACGTCCTTCTGATAATGTGCTGACCAGAGCTGCATGTAATACTCTAAATGCGGCCTAACCAAGGTTTTATATAGCTGCAACATGATTTCCCAACTCCTGTACTCAATGCTCCGGCTGATGAAGCAAGCATACCATATACCTTCTTAATCACCTTGGCCGCCTGTGTGGCAACGTTTAGGGAAATGTGGACCTGCACACCCAGATACCTCTGTATGTTAATGTTCTTAGGATTTGATCCTCCAAAATGCATCACCTCGCATTTGTCCAGATTAAACTCAATATGCCATTTCTGTGCCCAAGTCTTGAATCTATCTATCCTGTTGTACCCTCTGACAATCCTCGGCACTAATCAGCAACTCCACCAATCTTCGTGGCATTTGCAAATTTAATCAGACCACCACATTTTCCTGCAGGTCATTTATATACACACTACAAACAACGATGGTCCCAGCACTGATCACTGCGGAACACCACTAGCTACAGATCTTAATTCTGAAAAACACCCTTCCATCGCTACTCTGTCTTCCATAACCAAGCCAGTTCTGTATCCATCTCGCCGGCACACCCCGAAACTCATGTGATTTTAATTTTTGTACCAGTCTACCACGTGGGTCTTTGTCAAACGCCCTACTAAAGTCCATATAAACTACATTCATTTCTTATTTGGTGCTGACCCACAGAACAAATGATTGACTACTTCATCCAGGGAAGCCAACACAATGGCTGATTTAAGAAATGGAGAATGTCATATTATCACAGTATGGAGTGTTCTTCCCAAGATCAAAATTCACAGCTGAATAGACAAGGAACTGTATTTGAATCTAGCATTTCTGACTAACTGGCATCATCCAGGTAAAAGAAATCTTTCCTTGGCATCTGTCCGAAGCTTATCCCTCATTAGTGGAGTGTGCACTTGTGTCTATACAGAGCCACAGAGAGCCCAGGTAACCTCACAGCCTGAGTTGAGACCTCAAGAAATAGGAGGAGGAAAGCATTCCATTTCTTTAGTCTGGGCAGCACGCTGGCACAAGTAGGGGCAGCAGGGTAGCATGGTGGTTAGCATAAATGCTTCACAGCTCCAGGGTCCCTGGTTCGATTCCCAGCTGGGTCACTCTCTGTGTGGAGTTTGCACGTCCTCCCCCTGTGTGCGTGGGTTTCCTCCGGGTACTCCGGTTTCCTCCCACAGTCCAAAGATGTGCGGGTTAGGTGGATTGGCCATGCTAAATTGCCCGTAGTGACCTAATAAAAAAAGTAAGGTTAAGGGGGGGGTTGTTGGGTTACGGGTATAGGGTGGATACGTGGGTTTGAGTAGGGTGATCATGGCTCGGCACAACATTGAGGGCCGAAGGGCCTGTTCTGTGCTGTACTGTTCTATGGTTCTAAGTGGGGGCAGCACGGTAGCACAAGTGGATAGCACTGTGGCTTCACAGCGCCAGGGTCCCAGGTTCGATTCTCCGCTGGGTCACTGTCTGTGCGGAGTCTGCACATTCTCCCTGTGTCTGCGTGGGTTTCTTCCGGGTGCTCCAGTTTCCTCCCACAGTCTAAAGACGTGCAGGTTGGGTAGATTGGCCATGCTAAATTTCCCTAAGTGACCAAATAGGTTAGGAGCGGTTATTGGGTTACGGGGGACAGGGTGGAAGTAAGGGTTTAAGTGGGTTGGTGCAGACTCGATGGGCTGAATGGCCTCCTTCTCCACTGTATGTTCTGTGCTTTGCTGGTCAAAAGATCACGGCTGAACTGATGTGGCCTTACCTCCACTTTCCTGCCAGTTCTCCCCTGTCGATCACAATCTCTCTAACCTAGCCTCTGTCTAACTCAGCCTTGGAACATATTCAACGACCCAGTCGGCACTGCTCTCTGGGGAAGAGAATTCCAAATACTAACCCTCAAGGGGAGAAACTTCCCATTTTTGTCTTAAAAATAGAAAATCCCTTATTTTGAAGCTGTATGACCTCAGGGTAGGGCAATAGGAGGGACTGGTTTAGCCCAGGGCTAAATCACTGGCTTTGAAAGCAGACCAAGGCAGGCCAGCAGCACGGTTCAATTCCCGTACCAGCCTCCCCGAACAGGCGCTGGAATGTGGTGACTAGTAACGTCATTTGAAGCCTACTTGTGACAATGAGCGATTTTCATTTCATTTTTCATGTTATGAGGTAATTAGAGTCATCTTGGAACAAACTGACAAAACACTTAGTAGATTTTCCACTCATTCAAATGGAAAAATGCAAAATCCGGCAACATCAAAATCGTTGAAGGAAGCTGCGATTTACCAGAACCGTCACCATGGAAACCCCTTTTTTTTCTCTCCACGCCTAAAATGAGCTCCAACGGAGATTGTTTGAGTGTGCGACTCTCTCCCATGGCTCTTCCAATGCAACACAGCCAGTGCTGGGAAAAGCAGCCCTCAGCCTCCAAACAAGTTTCAAATATATAGATAGGTGTTTCTTTACTGTCAGTTTTCATGAGCCTTGTAATGCTGTTGACCACAATGCACGTTTGATAGTCATCCACTAGGATTCAGCAAAAATAAAATAAACAATCGCAGCATGTTTTTTTCTGGCTCACAAAAATACCTGGGAAAAAAGTGATAGTTTTTTTAAAAATAGCATAATTACTGAACAGCCTCCCTGCCCTGAAAACCGATGTTAATATTGACAGGATACCAACTTTCATTGGTTCCAATTCAATTCTTTAAAAAGTATATTTTGTGCTACTTCGCCTTCAACCTTCGTCCTGGTCCATAATTTAGTTCCCTCTACAAAAGTTTAATTTGTGGAATTTTTTTCTTCCTGGTTTACTGTCGGACAATACGTTCAATGCTTGATGGCGTCACTGCTGCTGGCCTCCTGGAGATCCCCTTCACTGGCACCAGGTTCAAACTGACATCAGGAAAGGGGGAATTCCCAGTCATGGAGATCCACGTGGCAGCTTTCTCAGAGGTCAGCAGCAAGCGCCGCCACTTCACAGGATAATCCGTGCCAACCTGGAGCTGATCCACCGTACCTGATCAGCAAGTCTCAAAATAGCCCAGCCGCAATACATTGGCATAACTGACAAGACAAAGAAAAATGCTCCGATTGGACTATAAAGCAGTATAAAACTGTAGTAGTTCTTAGCTGATGCTTGGCTCAGAGATGCTGGGCGTGATTTAATGGCCTCGTCGCGCCCGATTGGTGAGACGTTGTGATCTGAATTTCATCCACACTGCATCTCGGGAAGGGGGGGGGGGGGGTGGAGGAGGAGAAGGGGGTTCTCACAGGCCTTTAGAGATTCCTGGGTGGTCGGGGACAGAGCAGGGTAGTACCCTGGCATTCCCCCTTGCACCAGGCATCTTGGTACTGCCACCCAGCACCCTGACAGGGTGCCTAGGTTACTGTGCCAGGGCCATGATGCCTGGTTGGCACTGCTAGGGGTCAGGCCGAGGGGTGCATTGCCGATTAGAAGGGGGGGGAGGGGGGGGGTGCAAAATGGCGCCCGATCTGTGAGCAGTCGTTCTGCTGCCGAACTAATCAAACTGTGGCCTCAGTGAGGGAAACTCCTCAAGACTCCCCCCCCCCCCCCCCCCCGCCAAAAATGAAATGGAAATCACTTATTGTCCCGAGTAGGCTTCAAATGAAGTTACTCTGAAAAGCCCCTAGTCGCCACATTCCGGCGCCTGTTCGGGGAGGCTGGTTCGGGAATTGAACCGTGCTGCTGGCCTGCCTTGGTCTGCTTTCAAAGCCAAAGATTTAACTCTGTGCCAAACCAGCCCCCGGCAATGCTGGTGAATAGCAGAGAGTGAATCTTGGGCTCACAGAATTGGACTTTATCTGCCAAAGCAGTCAGTCCCTTGTGGATTTGGATGACAGGATCACAATGCAGGATTAAGGATCGCAAGTTTGAGAAATGCATACTTTTCTTTGCAAACAAAAAAATTTCCATTTTAAAATATTTAAATGAATGAAAACTAGCACAGAAACATTGTGTTTGACTAACTTGATAGGGTTCTTTGATTGATAGCAAAGAAGAAAGAAAAATACAGAATGGATTTTCAAAAGACATTCAATAAAATATCATAAATGGTTAGTGAAATTACTGCCCATGAATTAAAGGGGCACAGCTAAGAGGCAGAAAGTAGAGAACAATGGTGAATAGTTGTTTGTCAGACTGGAGGGCAGTATACAGTGGTGTTTCTCAGGGGTCAGTATGACGAACACTACTCTAATATACATCCATGACTGGGCCATGATTATACAGGGCATCATTTCAAAATTTACAAATGGCGTGAAGCTTGAAAATTGAGCGAGCAACGAAGAGGGTAGTTATAGACTCCAATGGTACACAGACAGAAGGGTGAAATGGGCAGAGATGCGGAGGATGAAATTTAACCAAAGTGTGAAGTTGGAAGAGGGCGGCACGGTGGCACAGTGGTTAGCACTGCTGCCTCACAGCTCCAAGGTCCGGGGTTCAATTCCAGCCTCAGGTGACTGTCCGAGAGGGTTTCCTCCGAGTGCTCCGGTTTCCTCCCACAGTCCAAAGAGGTGCAGGGTAGGTGGATTGGCCATGCTAAATTGCCCCTTAGTATCCAAAAGGTTAGATGGGGGTCACTGGGATAGGGTGGAGGTGTGGGCTTAAGTAGGGTGATCATTCCAAGGACCAGTGCAGACTCGATGGGCTGATTGGCCTCCTTTTGCACTGTAAATTCTATCATTCGTGGCGCGATTCATTTTGGCAGTAAGAATGAGGAGGGGCAACAGAAACTAAATGGTATAAATTTCAAGGGGGTGCTGAAATGGAGAAAGAGACCTGGGAGTTTATGTGCATCAAAGTCTTTGAAAGTAGCAGTACAAGATGAGAAGACACATGGAATCAATGGATTTATTTTAAAAAAGAGGCCTAAAAAAATGCAAGGAGTTTATGCTCAACTTTTAGAAACCATTGGGCAAGGAGAGTGGAGTTAAGGTCACAATCAGGTCAGTCATGATCCCACTGAGTGTCAGAGTAGTCTTGAGGAGGCAAATGGCTATTCCGACTTCTATTTCTGGTCTCAATATCATCTTTGTGGTGAAACACTGCAGAGGTAACTGACTCACCTCATTTGTTTCTGGTGTTTGATATAATCCGTGTAATTTACAGATTTGTACCATGTTACATCCACTCCCCTCCACACCACTCAATGTTCTCCACTACTTTGTTTCTGTAAGCCATTCGGGCATGGGGCAAGATGTTGTCAGGTAGATCACACTCGGGGTCCTCTTCGGTCGTGAGGATGCATCTGCTCTTCAACTGATACCGTCACAGAATGGATCACGAGCGTATTCCACGCCAGCGAGCACTGCAGCTCTGGCAGGACTAAAATAAAATCCTCCGTCAATTCTCTGAATGAGATCTCAGTCGGTAAATTGGTTACCATTAAAGTCAAGCACGCCATCTCTCTCACTGGAGAAATAAAAGATGCAAGACAGCAGGTTTCAGTTAGGAACTGGATAGCTGCAGTTTTCCCACTGAGTACAGCTGTTAGAAAATGTTTCGAAAAATCGATTTCCCAGAGTACATTCACAAACCAATGGGTGGCCGCACACTCCCAAATCTATGAAAGAACTGGAGGTGGAGGCAGTGGTGTCATTGGAAACCGAGTCGGGACATTTTTAATTCCTGCCTTGGTATGACGGAGCAGCAACAACATTTAAAAAAAATATATAAATTTAAAGTAGCCAATTCATTTTTTTCTTAATTAAGGGGCAATTTAGCGTGGCTAATCCACCTCACCACCTCCCACTGGCCTGGGACCCCAGGAGGAGCCTGAGGAGATCCCGCCTGTCGATGATCCCGGTGGCTGGATCAATACAGGCCCTGGGTGGGTTGGTGAGCCCGTGTCGCCCGCCACACTCAGTGTGGTGGAGGATTCGGGCCTGGAGGGTGACTGTCCGAAGGCTGTCAGCCGCCCAGTGTTGGGAGCGGAGGGTGCTCATGAGGTTCTCTGCAGTAGGGTGCAGGGCTCAGTCGTGGCTGACACTGTCGCCCCTCACCCAATCTGGGGGACTCCCAGAAACTGGCACATCATAATTGAAGGTTCTTTTGTTTCTCTGCCTCCATAGATAGTTCAGGCAGTGTCCTATTGGGCCCCCCTCCACCATCACCCGACTCCCTCCCTCCCCACCACCCTTCTTTCCTCTTTCTCCACCCCCCCCTTCCTTTCCCTTCTGTTGGTACATAGGCGAGGGTATGTCGGGCAGGATTCTCTTAGCCCGGGGCCGGGCCGGAGAATCCCTGCAACCGGTGCGAATCGCGCCACGCCACCTCGACGCTGGCACACAATTCTCCGCAGAGCCGGCGTGGTTGGCGCAGCGCCAGTTGAAGGCAGCTCTACGCGGCTGGCCGGGATGGGCCGAGTGGCCGTCGTGGAAATGCCAAGTCCCAAAGGCGCCGTCCACACCTGCTCTCAGCCGGCGGGAACTCGGTGAAGGGTCGGGTGGCGGCCTGTGTGGGGTCCGACCCGGGGGGGCCTCGGATGTGGCCTGGCCCACGATCGGGACCCACTGATCGGCGGGCCGGCCTCTGTCTCCCGGCCTCCTTTCTTCCGCGCCGACGCCTGTATTCCTGCGCCATGTTGGGTCGGGGCCGGTGAGGACAAGGGAGACACGGCGCATGCACAGAAATCGTGCCGGTGGGACTGCGCATGCGCGCATCCCCCGGCGCCCATTCCACAGCCAGATCAGCAGCTGGAGTGATGTGAACCGCTCCAGCGCCCTGCTGGACCCCTGTAGGGACCAAAATTGCTGATCCTGGGGCCGTATTGACGCTGTCGAGAAACGCGACGGCGTTTCCAACGGCGTCAACACTTCGCCTCAGGATCAGAGAATCCCACCCCTGGTCTCTCCAGCACAATTGTTCCATTTGTTTTTTGTACAACTGTGTTGTGAACTATTTTAATAATCAGAGTATCCACCACCCCTCCCCGTACATTGGTACTGAGGGGAGGGTACCCTGTTTCTCCAACACAAAATTAGTCTTTGTACCGTTGGCCTTGTATATATTTTTACTGTTTTAATAAAAAGATATGGCTAATCCACCTCGACCCGGCACATCTTTGGGTTGTGGGGGTGAGACCCACGCAGATACGGGGAGAATGTGTAAACTCCACCCGGCAGTGACCCGGGGCTGGAATTGAACCTGGGACCTCAGCGCCATAAGACTGCAGTGCAGCAACAACATATTTAATGCTGTACAAGAAGTTAAAAATCTGCTTTAAAGTATCTTCGCTATTCTGCGATCATTCCACTAACTGTATTGTCACAAAGAACATTTTGTTTTTTTTAAAAAGCCTCACTTGCTTTCAAAAATGTAATCAGCTTCAGTAAATGCCTTGTAAGGTATACACATATACTGACTGCAGTTTATACATCACACGATTCAACAAGATATTTATTCCCTTCACTAAAGAAAATACCATCACCTTGGCTGGAATTCGCTGGCCGTTTACTGGTAGTGGGATTCTATTCTCCGCCACCAGCGCACCCCTGCCCACGCGGGTTTCCGAGCCGTGCAAGGGGTCTTCAACGGGAAATCCCATTGACGGCGGACGGCACGCCACCTCATGCCACTGAGAAACACTCGGCTGGGGGAACCGGAGAATCCAGCCCTTTGTCATTGCCTCACGGCCTGCTCATGATTTTCAAATTCTCATCCTCGTTTTCAAACCTTTCCGCAAAAGTTCCTATATCTCAAAGTTGTTTCAGTCGCTACAAGCCTTGCCGATCTCCCCACTCCTCCTGTATTCCAGATTTTACCATTGGCAATGGCGGAGGACTCCATGTTCCAAGGACAAACATCTACATTAAATCAATTCTCCTGCAGCCACTCTTTTGAAACCCACTTGGTTAGGCAGCAGTCGTGATTCAGATGGTAGCCTTTGCATCTCGGAAGTCAGAAGGTAAAGGGCGCGATTCTCCGAGCCCCGCGCTGGGCCGGAGAATCGCCGCAAACGCGCCACGATGTCCCGACGCCAGCGCACGGTTCTCTGAGGTGCAGAGAATCGGCGCTATTTGCGCCAGTGCGTTTGTCGCGGCACCGGCTGCGGGCCGCTGGAATTGGCGGGGCCGCCGATTCTCCGGCCCGGATGGGCCAAGCGGCCGCGCGGAAAAAGCAGAGTCCCAGAGTCCCACCGGCGCCGTTCACCCCTGGCGGCAGGAACTCTGCGAGAAGGGTTGGGGGGACTGCCTGTGGGGCGGGAAAAGCGCGCCTTCACCGGGGGGGGGGGGCTTCAGATGGGGTCTGGCCCATGATCGGGGCCCACCGATCGGCGGTCCGGCCTCTTTCTCCCCCCCCCCCCCCCCCCCCCCCCCCCCCCCCCCCCCCCCCCCCCGCCCCCCGGGCCTACTTTGTTGCACGACCGGAACTCCCATGACATTTTGCGAGGGGCCGGCACGCTGAAGAATTCCCCCCGCATGTAGAGGTTAGCGCGGCTCAACTGCGCGTGTGCGGTTTGGCGTGGCGCCCATTTGGCACCGGGAAGGGAGGCTGGAGCAGCGTGAACCGCTCCAACGCCGTGCTGGCCTCCTGTGTGGGGACAGAATCGGTCGTCCCTGTGCCCGTTTGGCGTCATCGTAAAGCGCAACGGCGTTCACAATGGCGCAAACACTTTGTCTCCATTTTGGAGAATCGCCCCCAAAGTCTCACTCTGCGTGCTTGAGCACAAGAGTCTAAGCTGCCTCTGCAATGCAGTACTGAGGGAGTGCTGAACTGTCAAAGGGCAAATATTTCAGATGAGGCACTAAACGGAGTCCATGTTGACTCAAAAAAGATCCCACTGTCCTGGCCAATATTTATCCCTCAGTCAACTTTGCAAAAATAAAAGATGATCTGGTAATTATCACCTTGCTGTTTGCAAATTGGGTGCTAATTTTCTCACATTACAAAAAAGTGACAATACTTCACTCACTGCTAAATGCATCAGGATTACCGGAGGTCATGACACGTTCTATATCAATGCAAGTCTTGCCACACCACCAGCCCCTGCCCCACTCCCTCCTTTTCACAGCCCCGATTCCTTTTAATTATTCTTTTTTTTGACCCTATTCCTATAAAACAATGATTTATGGATTCTTACTGCAACGCTAGTTTGAAATAGAATATAGCACATTTGAGTCACTGTTGTGGCTGAATAATATTTTTCTAGCCTCCCTTTTAATTTGTTTTGCAATTAGTTTGAATTTTGCACCCTCTCTTTAATAATCTACTGATTAGTGGGGAAAACGCACTATTTAATTTGAAGTTAGCCCTTTGCAATTTCAAAGATATCAAAAAAGATGTAGTCCCTCCACTGCTCCAGTAACACCCACACCCTGGAACAGGGACAACTTTCAACATTGTGAATATGTATTTGGTTGGGCCGGTTTATGCCTGATGGAGCAAGTGCTGTCATCTGCCACAATCATGCTACTAAAGCTGGCACATGCACTTCAGCCACAATGATTCACTAACCTGCTTTGATATTGCAGAAGTGCTTCAAAAGGCAGTGCTGCAGTATAACCAGAGGCTGCCAATGCTGCACAACCCACCCAGCAACACTGCAGCCGTTGCATTTCCAGACACTGCTTAGAGTTATGCAAAGCTGGAATTACAAAATGAGTGGACATTGCGCTTCCAGGAAATTCCAGAACCAACAAGACAACAGGCAAAAACTACACACATGCATTCGCTTTAAAGTCATAATTGCCACATTATCTCCTGATTTTCCAAATTTCCCAAAGAGACTCCGCACTGCGAGTAGTACACACGGAACACAGCTGGGTTCAGACCACCAATATGGAGGACAGAGAGCAGAATGCAATAATGCCACACAGTGGAGGTAAACACAGCCCCAGTTTAATGCCTCATTTGGAAGGTGGACCCTCCAATAGTTCAGCACCCCCTCAGTCCTGCACTGCAGCGTCAGCCTAGGCTCTTGTGCTCAAGCCCGACGAGTGGAACTTTACCGTCTGATTCAGAGATGTGAAGGTCACCAACTGAGTCACGCCTGCCACATAACTGAGTGGGTTAGAAAAGAGTGGCTCATGGAGAATATCACGGATGTCAGCCATTCACCATCGCCTCCTGTCCACCACCGCTACCCACTCAATTCACCCCTGCCAATGGTGATTAAAATCTGGATTTCAGTAGGTAGTCAGAATTGGAGGAGGAGGAGTGGGGAGATCTCGGAATCTTGCAACTGCTAGAACAGCTTAGAGATGTGGGTCGGGTAGAGAGGCGCTGGAGGAGATTTGAAAATGAGAATTTTAAAACTGAAAGCCATTGAGCAGATCCCCGAGATAGCAAAGTTACGGGTTTAAGCCAAGTTTGGATGGATTATGCCACTTGCCACCGGAACTGTGCCTTATAAAATCGCTGCAGCATTGAACACTCACAGGAGCTTCGGATGCAAGGATAGTGCTACCCGATTTTCAATGCATTTACATGCAACAAATCCCGGCTAGTTATTTGTGCTCTACATGAACCTTCATCCGTCCTTCTTCATCCAACCCCGTCAATATGTCCTTCAATTCCTTCCTCCCTTTGGTTATCACAGAACTTCCCCTTAAATCCATCTCTGTTAGTTACCTCAACTACCCCACGTGTATGGGGCGCGATCTCTGATCACGGGACAGAGTGTCCGCACCGTCATGAACGCGACGGCACGAAACGGGCACGGGCAGTACCGATTCTGTCCCCCACAGGGGGCCAGAATGGCGCTGGAGCGGTTCGCGCTGCTCCAGCCTTACTTCCTGGTGCGCACTGGGGGCGGCGCCAACCCACGCATGCGCAGTAGCGACACGCCAACCCGCACATGCACGATGACCTTACTGAACGCTCCGGCCCCGACGCAACATGGCGCAGGGGTTCTGGGGACGGACACGCAACAAGGTAGGCCCGGGGGGAGGTGGGGTGGGAGAAATAGGCCTGCCCGCCGATTGGTGGTCCCGACTTTTAAGACCCAACTGATTATTCAAAATTATTTTCAAAACCTCAAAATGCGCCAATTTAAAAAATCTACAAACCCCATTTCCTGTGATGTCACATATCCTGGAAATTCCCCACTTCCATTAAATTTAGTGGGAGGGGGAATTTTGTGAGGAAGCAGTGTTTCACTAAAAGGGAAATTTTAATATTAATATTTCCCTCCTTACAAAAATTGAGATACATCATGCATGGAGCTGGGCAAGAAAATACAGGAAGACATTCATAAAATGGACATGTAAACTAACTTCAAAATACGCAAGTGTGAAGTGATACTTTTTTTTTTGCAGGATGTAGGAGGTCACACATTTCTTCGACAATAAAAGCCTGGAGATTCATTCCTGGTCCAGGAGAGCACAGTCGATGAGTTCTCTGGTGGCGGAGGAGTCCAAATCTCTGGCACAGGCGGGGCAGGCAAGTGGGGTGCCCGGATTGCCAGGCGTTCCTTTTGCTGTCGGTGCTTGGCGTCAGCACGTTCTCAGCAATGGAAACCGAGGTGTTCAGCATCGGGCGGTCTTGGGCCAGGTTCCCGGGTGTAGGTGGGGTGTGACACTTTTTCAAGGAGGCTATGAGGGTGCCCTTGACGCATTCCCTCTGCCCTCCTGGTGCCAGGTGGATGCTCAGAGTACAATGATTGACAGGCAAACACGCGCTACTCTGCTGACCAATCAGGGATCCCAGCTATACAAACGCAGAAGGCTGGGAATCTAAAACAAAATAGGAGGAGGTGGAGACATTGGCGGTTCAGTTAGCATCTGAAAGAACAGACATCGGTGCCATTTCTGGCAGAATCTTTCCCCGGCACCATTAAAAAAGGTACCACCCCATCTGAAGGAAGCATTCTTCTATTTTGCTTGTGGACTGACCTACTGTTGGCTTCTTGCATTTCCTGTTTTTGTAACTTTATGCGAGATGTCAAACAACAAATAGATACATAGAAGATAGGAGCAGGAGGAAGCCTTTTGGCTCTTCGAGCCTGCTCCGCCATCCATCACGATCATGGCTGATCATCCAACCCAATAGCCTAATCCTGCTTTCTCCCCATAGCCTTTGATCCCATTCTCCCCAGGTGCTAAATCTAGCTGCCTCTTGAATATATCAAAAGTTTTAGCACCAACTGCTTCCTGTGGTAATGAATTCCACAGGCTCACCACTCTCTGTGAAGAAATGTTTCCTTCTATCTGTCTGAAATAGTTTACCCTGAATCCTCAGGGTATAAGATTGGAGGCATGCGTTTAAGTAGGGTGCTCTTTCCAAGGGCTGGTGCAGACTCGATGGGCTGAATGCCCACCTTCTGCACTGTAAATTCTATCATTTCGCCGGTTTTCTATCGGATTTTCGGTGAAATTTCAAACCAATTGGATAAAGAGGGAGCAGAACCACCAGCAGCTTCCGTGCTTTCCAGAGTAAACAGGGATACCCACTTAAATTCTAAACCAGTGGCATCTTCGGTGAATGTGTCTTAAATTGAGCAATTGTGGAATTTCGAGAAGAGTGCAGATCTCAGGAAGAGTGAATGGGGAAAAAAAATCCAAGCAGAATAAATGCCCATTTTTGGCCTGAAACAGCAAAATAAAGATTCAAACAGGTGGCTGATGTGTCATTCCAGTTGCTTTGTCCCCAGCAGCTCGTTCATCACTCAGAAATACTCATTTCTTTCTTATGAACAAAGAAAATAAAATTTGGTTTATGTTTCTTGCAATCATATCAGTTGGTGGATTTGCAATTTCAGAGCCTGGCTCAGAGCAGAACTGGAAGATCCATTTCCATAGGCTATAAATCACACTCAGCAGCGACAAACATTTACATAGAAATTACAACACAGCAACTGGCCATTCAACAAAACCAATCTGTGCTGGTGTTTGTCCACCGGACAAGCTGTAGTCACAGTCCCCTGTGATTACCCTCTTCCAATTGCCTTCAATCCCTTATCTAACATTATTAAATGTTGACATGGTTCAGCTTCAATTATCAGCGTGCGCCAGAGATTCACAAGCCAGTGTAAAACAGTATTTTCTCCCGCTCTCTGGTGAATCGCTTATAGTTTAGCAATTATAAATAATCATATTTAATCCCGTATCGTTTTTCAAATGTTCCAGGCCTCTCAAACCACTGGGAACACTGTTTCTATTGACTCTGTCCAATGAATATTAAACACGTCATATAGCCCCACAAGCTCCTCCGCTTCAACAAAATTGCCCCACCTCTTCATAGAATCATAGATTTACAGCACAGGAGGTTATTCAACCCATCAACTCTGCACCAGCCCTTGGAAAGAGCACCTTACTTAAGCCCACATCTCCACCACATCCCTGTAAAGCATGAACCCCACGTACCTTTTGTTCACCAAGGGGCAATTTAGCATGGCCAAGCCACCTAACCTGCACATCTTTGGACTGTGGGAGGAAACCGGAGCACCCGGAGGAAACCCACACAATGTGCAAACTCCACAAGAACAGTCGGCCGTGCTGCCTACGGCGCTGAGGACCCGGGTTCGAATCCCGGCCCTGGGTCACTGTCCGTGTGGAGTTTCCCCGTGTCTGCGTGGGTTTCACAACCCACAACCCAAAGATGTGCAGGATAGGTAGATTGGCCACTCTAAATTGCCCCTTAATTGGAAAAAATAATTGGGTACTCTAAATTTATATTAAAAAAAAGAACAGTCGGCCGAGGCTGGAATTGAACCCAGGTCCCTGGAGCTAACCACTGTGCCACCATGCTGCCCCACTTCATTGGCCACCTCGACTCTGGACAGCGAATCTTCATGAAGCGGAGGGGTTCAAGCAACGGCAGAAACTTACAAGAAAATGGCACACAAAGACTTGCATTAATGTAGTGCCTTTCATGGCCTGCGGACATCCCAAAGTGCTTTACCCCTGGTAGTGAGGTAGTTGTGAAGTGGAGTGGCTGTTGTAATGTAGGAAACACCAATTTGTGAAAAGTAAGATCCCAGAAGCAGCAATGAAACAAATGACTACATCATCTATTGCTAGGTGTTAACTGAGGGGCAAGAGAATGTTGGCTGCGGCACTGGGTCGATCTCGGTTGCTTTGCCTGGGTAGTGCTGCCATGGGATCCTGCATTCCCAGCTGAAAGGCAAGACGGGGTTCTCCATTTTACTGAGCGCTCCATCTGGTATTGCGCTGAATTGTCAGCTTAGATTAAATGCTTAAGTCTCTGGAGTGAGACTTGAACCCACAACCTCTGAATCAGAGACAAGAATGCTATCAATGAGCCACAGCTGCAGCAAAAGACTAAACATTTGTGAAGCAAGGAGAATCTGTTCCAACTAGAGTCATGTTTTACATACTCCTGTGAGGTGCCTTGGGGATAATCTATTAGATTTATATAGCGCCTTTAATGCAAGCTGTTTGATGGACATGAAGCAGCTCTTTGGCGCACACACACACACACCTGTGATGTATCTCTCAGAGCACTGTCTATCCGCCCCTTTTACATTAAAAAAAATGTTTACATATTGCCTTTTTAAACAAGGTAATATGGGGCGGAATTCTCCCCCTCCCTCGCCGGGTGGGAGAATCGCTGGGGCGCCGCACGAGTCCCGCCACGCCACCCCGGCACCCACACGCGATTCCCCCCCCCCCCCCCCCCCCCCAAACCAGTGTGGCGAGATTCACGGCTGGCCGCTCGGAGAATCGCCGCTCGCCATTTGCAAAAGGCGAGCGGCGATTCTCCGGCCCGGATGGGCCGAGCGACCGCCCCAACACGACAGGTTCCCACCGGCGCCGTCCACACCTGGTCGCTGCCAGCGGGAACTGCGCGGGAATGCTGGGTGGGGCGGCCTGTGGGGGGGGGGGGGGGGGGGCTCCGATGGGGTCTGGCCCGCGATGGGGCCCACTGATCGGCGGGCCAACCTCTCTAAAGGAGGACCTCCTTTTCTGTGCCGCCCAGCAAGATCCTTCCGCCATCTTCTTGTGGGGCGGCCTCGGGGAGGACGGCAACCGCGCATGCGCGGGTGACTTCATTTACGCGACGCTGCTTTTTATGCGGCGCCAAGGCCCAGCGCGCGTAAAATATGCGACGCCGCCCCTAGCCCCCCAGGGGCTGGGAGCGGGCTCCGACACCAGAGTGAAACACTACGGTTTTCATTCCGGCGTCGGGACTTTGTCTCCATTTTGGAGAATCGCCCCCATGGATTCTGCTGCCATTGCCTTTTCTGCCAAGACAATTGCCCTGCCAACACCGATTTTTAAAAAAATCCTCTTATCCTCTCCCTTTGTTCAGCATCGTACACTTACACATTCCAGTCATTGGCTCAAAGTAAAGCAACTTGGTTTGGTCCTGCATCGCTTTCACTTACCTCATCCCTTGACCAGCTCGGTCCGAAATGGACAGAGCCCCAGTTTCTCAAAGTCTTCCTGTGTAACTAATACCACCAGGTAGTATCTCAGTGAATCTGTTCTGCACTCAGAGGCCTCAACATCCTTCCTAAAGCAGGATACTCGACTGTGGTGCAACCAAGTATTTGCACAGGTGCAGCATCACCTCTGCTTTTGTGCTCAAAAAACAGCTTCTTCCCCGCTGTTACCAGACTCCTAAACGATCCTCTTATGGACTGACCTCATTAACACTACACCCCTGTATGCTTCACCCGATGCCGGTGCTTATGTAGTTACATTGTGGACCTGCTGTTGCCCTACTATGTATTTCCTTTTATTTTATTTTCATGTACTTAATGATCTGTTGAGCTGCTCGCAGAAAAATACTTTTCACTGTATCTCAGTACACGTGACAATAAATCCAGTACTTATGAAGCCCAGGTTTGAACATTCTCTTTCCATAGCTTTCATCAACTTGTTCCCCCATTTCTTGACCCTCAAGACTCACCTTATTCCTTTCCCTTTCTTTTCAAAACAAAATAGTTATTCAGCGATTAAAATTTGACTGCTGAATGCCCATTTTCTCTCACTTAACCCACCCAATAGGATCACCCACTTCTCTTTGCATTAAACGTCTGTTGGAAATCTCTGCGGCCCAATCTCCTAACCTATGACCTCCAAACATCAGGCAATTTTCCTTCGTTAAACTTCCTCTGTGTGTCATCTGTAAATTTTGATTTGCCAGCTGGGGTTGGCGGGTGTGCCTGCTCCACCCACAAGAAAAATAAAATTAATGTAAAAAGTTAGAAAGAAGGTCACATTTTGCAATGGAACAATTCATATTTGCAGCGAGCATCTGGCACAACACCGGAAGTTTCAGATTTCTTACTCACTGGGGGGGGGGGGGCTCGTACTTTTTTCCCCCTCCCTACTTCACCACTATAGCCATAGGGTAATACATATATGTAACTATTCAATTAACAAAGTCCACATTCTATACTTACCCTCTTTCTGCCATCCATGTTCTGAGTCAAGTGCCATGTTAGGAAAAAGTATATTTTCATAATCTAGAATGTCCATTAATTTCTGAACACAGCCGACTGCATCAGCAGGAAGTAATAGACAGAGCTAAGCGATTCCACAATGAATGCGATTTCACAATGAATGCGATTTCACAATGAATGCATCAGATCTAAGCTCTTGCAGTCCTGCAACATCCAGCCATGAATGGTGGCGGACAATTAAATAACTCACTGGAGGAGGAGGCTCCACAAATATCCCCATCCTCAATGATGGAGGAGCCCAGCACATATGTGCAAAAGACAAAGTTGAGGCATTCGCAACAATCTTCAGCCAGAAGGGCCGAGTGGATGATCCATCTCGGTCTCCTCCGGAAGTCCCCAGCATCACAGATGTCAGTCTTCAGCCAATACGATTCACTCAATGTATTGATGTAAGGCACTGGATACTGCAAAGGCTATGGGCCCTGACAATATCCCAGCAATAGTACTGAAGACTTGTCCTCCAGAATGTGCCACACCGCTAGCCAAGCTGTTCCAGTATAGCTACAGCACTGGAAAATTGGAAAGGTGGAAAATTGCCCAGGTGTATCCTGTACAAAAGAAACAGGACAAATCCAACCCAGGTCAATTACCGCCCTATCAGTCTACTCTCCATCATCAGCAAAGTGATGGGAGGAATCATCAAAAGTGTTATCAAGTGCTACTTTCTCAGCAATAACCTGCTCATGGACACTCAGTTTGGGTTCCACCAGGGTCACTCACCTCCTGACAGCCTTGCTTCAAACATGGGCAAAAGAGCTGAATGCCAGAAGTGAGGTAAGAGTGACTGCCCTTGACATCAAGGCAATATTTGACTGAGTGTAGTATCAAAGAGCTCGAGCTAAACTGGAGTCAATGGCAATCAGAGGGAAAACTCTCTGCTGGTTGCAGTCATACCTGGCACAAAGGAAGATGGTTGTGACGGTTGGAGGTCAATCATCTCAACTCCAGGACATCACTGCAAGAGTTACTCAGGATAAACTTCAGCTGCTTCATCAATAACCTCCCTTCCATCATAAAGTCAGAAGTAGGGATATTTGCGGATGACTGCACAATGTTCAGCACCGTTCGTGATTCCACAGCTAATGAAGCAGTCCATGTATAAATGCAGCAAGACCTGGACAATATCCAGGCTTGGACTGACAAGTGGCAAGTTACATTCGCACCACACAAGGCCCAAACCAGGGCCTGGAATATTCTCCATTTGCCTGGATGAGTGCAGCTCTAACAACACAAGAAGCTCGACACCATCCAGGACAAAGCACTTGATTGCTCCCCCTTCCACAAACATTCAAACCCTCCACCAGTGCCGGGCAGTGGCAGCCGTGTGTACCATCTACAAGAGGCACTGCAGTAACTCACCAAGGCTCCTTAGACAACTCCTTCCAACCCCACGATCACTACCATCTAGAAGCAAAAGAGCAGCAGATACCTGGGAACCCCACCACCTGGAGGTTCCCCTCTAAGTCACTCACCACCCCGACTTGGAAATATAATCGCCGTTCCTTCACTATCACCGAAGCTATATCCTGGGACTCTCTCCCTAACAGCATAGCGGATGTACCTATACCTCAAGGACTGCAACAGTTTAAAGAGACAGCTCACCACCACCTTCTCATAGAATTTACAGCGCAGGAGGCCATTCAGCCCATCGAGTCTGTACCGGCCCTTGGAAAGAGCACCCCACTTAAGTCCCACACCTCCACCCTATCCCCTTTTACCTATGTAACCCATTAACCCCACTGAATTGACCTTCTGAAGGGCAATTAGGGACAGGCAATAAATACTGACCTCACCAGCGATGCCCATAATGATTTTTTAAAAATAAATAAATAAATAAATCGGCTAAAACTCAGGGACATTTTTTCATTTGTTTATGGCTGGGCCAGAATTTATTGCCCATCCCGGAGGGCATTTAAGCTGTGGGTCTGGAGTCACATGGCAGCCAGACCAGGAAAGGATGGCAAATTTCCTTCCCTAAAAGAGCCAGATGGGTTTTTACGGCATCAACAAGGGTCTCCGGTCATCATTAAGACTTTTAATTCCAGATTTCCATTGAATTCAAATTTCACACTCTGCCATGGTGGGATTGGAACCCAGATGCCCAGAATATTATCTTGGGTTGCTGAATGATTAGTCCAGCGACAGTACGGCTATGCTATTGCTTCCCTATTGTTTTTATGCAGCACTCGTCACCGTCTGACGCTTCCTAGATATTTCTAAGTGAATATACTATTGGAGTGTAGTTGCTATTGTTATGTAGAGGAAGCAACAGTCTATTGCACACCGCAAGGACACGGCAAACAGCACTGGAGTAAGTGACCAAGTAAATCTGATTTGATGCCGTGTGTTGAGGGAAACCTTCCTCGCTCCTCATTTTAAAAAAAAAATCAAGGCCACAAGTCGGAACCCCAGGCAGTGTCACGCTCCCTCCATATGACACTGAAATGATAGGTTAGATCGTGCTCAGACGTGGAGCTTGAACTTTCTGAATCACAGCAAGATTACTGCCACTGAGTCACCACTAACAGAAGTTAAACATTTTCCATCAAACAGTAGCTTTAGAAGAGGCTGTTCTTGAAAAATAACGTTTTCAGAAAATCGGCAAAACTTGGAAACCATCGTACAAAAGCTTTCTCATTTATACCATTGAATACATTTGGTCAGAGAGAAAACAAAAAAAAAAAAAACACCCTTCTTTCAGCCTGTCCAAAACTCAGAATTTAAGAAACATGGAGCTTGGTGGATCTGAAATCGGGCCTTTACTGGAGAACAAAAATTGGCGTTCTTTTAAATGCTGGTATAATGAAATGCCAAATAGATCGAAGTGAGCATCCTGACTGACAGAACAAGAGAAGCTGCAGCCTCCTCTACATTAAATATTTATCAAGCAGTAAATTCAGCAAACAGGTCTCTCACCAAATATTCTGGAGCCAGTTTTCAAAAGAATTGCTCCTCTGTAAAGGGCATTTGCAAGGCTTTTTTAAAAAAAAGATAATGCTGCAGTAGTTCCGTTCAGACTTTTGCAGTTTTAACCCAGTTTCAGTGTGCAATGATGAATGGCCACAGGTTTGTGGGTGTCGAGTCAAATGGGCTGATGAAAAACCAGGCCATGCAAAGAAAAAGTTAAAAGACTCTCAACCTGCTCAACAATTCGCATTCTCGTATGTCAGCATTTTTATTATTTTTTTTAAATTCCCCTTACTGTCCGTGCCCTGTCCCCCAGCATGATCTGCCCACCTGCCTCAATCAAATTCCGGATTTGTGGAACTAGTAAAAAGCTACGAGAGCCAGTAGGTGGGCCTTTGCATTAAACCCAAATTGCCACAGATAATACTGCGTTTTCAAACAAGCCGATACAAAAATTCCCAAATACTCCCAAATACTCAGGACAGTGCCTTTCCCCAGATTGAGCCAGGAAGTTAAAACACTCGAGCGCTTTCAATGATCACATCGCAAACAAAGCCCAGCAGATTTGCAAATGCAAAACTGTAGCTGAAAGCTACTTTTAGGCACCATATCACAAAACCTTTTAGCTTGGCATTGATCAATTCAAGTGTTGAAAAGAAAACGCAATTGCAACATCAGGAGTTTAGTCAAGCTTCCTTACCCAATTCCTTTGCTCTGCGTATGTTAAATAGCCATTTTTAAACAGATTTTAAAATCCAGATTAGAATTTGAAGTAAATTTGCCTTCTTTTTTTTTAAAGTTCAAAACTGATCATTTGACACAGAGTTCCTTCAAACATCTTAGCATGACTCAAAAATTATATATTTTTTGTAAAATTTTAAAGATGTTTTGTTTAATCCTGTGAGGAGAGGTTGATGAGCTCAGGACTGTTCCAGAGGAACCCAAGGGGAAGAATTCCTCCATGTAGAATCATAGAACAGAATCCCTACATTTCAGAAAATGGCCATTCGGCTCATCGAGCGTGTATTGACCCTCTGTAAGAGCACCCTCCTTTGGCCCACACCCCCACACTATCCCCGTAGCACCCCTTAACCTTTGGACTGTCGGAGGAAACCGGAGCACCCGGAGGAAACTCACGCAGACAGGGGGAGAACATGCAGACTCCGCACAGACAGTCACCCAAGGCCAGAATCCCGCCCCAGTCCCTGGCGCTGTGAGGCTGCAGTGCTAACCACTGTCAATTTTGAATAGATGGGTGGAATCCATTGCGATTCCCACAAATTATAGAACTAGCGGGTATGGTTTCAAGCACAGAGGAGGGAAGACATACAGGATAATTTCAATATAATGCAGAAGGTGCCGGAAGCCTGGTGTAGCAGAAGCAAATAGTGCGGAAAAATATTAAGGACAAATTAGGCAATTGGATTTTAGGTTTGGTTTTTGGAGATGGCCTGATAGGCTAAAGACTACTTTCCAGTCCTGGACTGTGTGCTGAAGAATTAGTTCAAAGATCTGAAAAAAAAGGAAATTATTTTGAGAAGAGGATTATCCTTCCTCCCACCATTACCATTTGTCACTTTGGCAGTCGTTTAAGATACCCGAGAGATATAAATGTTTTTAAAAAGCAGAAAACTGACTTCTGCGGGTATAAAAGTGGAGGTAAATGAATAATTCCACATTGAATCAGCTACTTCAAAAAGGCTCTGGAGGTGGTATTGGGGCTGGTGATTGAAAGAGAAACCTGAGTCACCAGCCCCAGTATCTGCTCGTGTGGCATGGCGTTACATTTTGTTGGAGAGCATGCCTGTGAAATGTTCTCGGGATGTTTTGCTATATTAAAAAAAGGTGCTATTGAAATGCAAGTTTCTGCTGTTGTAATAAAATGTGGCAACCATGTCACATCCAAATTTCAGGCCTAAGAACAAAGAACAAAGAACAATGCTGCACAGGAACATGCCCTTTGGCCCTCCAAGCTTGTACCGGTCATGATACCAACCTTTGCCAAAACCCTCAGCACTTCTTTGTGCCGTTTCCCTCTATGTATTCATATCCATGTCCATGTACCCTATCCATGTATTCATCAAGATGCCTTGCGCTGTTAATGTATCTGCTTCCACAACCCCCCCCGGCAACCGTTCCAGGCACTCACCACGCTCTGCGTAAAAATCCTGCCTCGGACATCCCCTCTAAACTTTGCCTCACGGATCTTAAACCTATGCCCCCTGGTGACTGACCCCTCCACCCTGGGAAAGAGTGCCTGCCCATCCTCTCTATCCATGCCCCTCATAATCATGTAGACTTCTATCAGGTCACCCCTCAACCTCCGTCTTTCTAATGAAAACAGTCCGAGTCTGTTCAGCCTCTCCACATAGCTAACACCCTCCAGACCAGGCAACATCCTGGTAAACCTCCTCTGCACCCTCTCCAAAGCCTCCACACCCTTCTGGTAGTGTGGCGACCAGAATTGTGCACAATATTCCAAATGCATATTCCCACTTGCATTAAAGCAAGGAGTTGAACTCATGACCATACTATTCAAGAGCAATTGGGGATAAGTAACAAATGCTGGCCTTGCCAGCAACAATCACATCCCATGAAAAAGAAAAGGAGCGCAGCTTCCTGCTGGAGAAGTCTTCTGAATCAAAGCACGTCTGTGTGGGTTTCCTCCTGGTGCTCCGGTTTTTTCCCACTATCCAAAGATGTGCAGGTTAAGTTACGGGGCTAGAGCAGGGGAGTGAGCCTTGGTAGGGTGCTCTTTCAGAGGGCCGTGCAGATTCGATGGGCTGAATGGCCTCATTCTGCACCGTAAGGATTCTACAGTCCATGGAACTCATGTTTGTTTCATAGTATCAGCAAACCAGTGGAACAAGACTGAAAAACCGAGCAAAAACATTCTGAAAATGTATTTACAAAAATATAGAGGGAAGGAGATAAAAGGACAAGTCAAACTTAAATTGAAACAAAATGCCTTGACATACAGATCTGACATTCAGTGTCCTTAAAGTACCAAAGACTTTTTTCTTAGCTCGCGATTGTTGGGAGTTGGGATCTTAAAAGTTCAAATGTGTTGAGATGCAAGTGCTTGAAACGTGATTTGAAAAATAAATCCCCCTGGCGCCTGCAGAATGGAAGCAATAAAAGTCCCAAACACACAGTGCTGGCACAATTTGTAGTCAAGACTCATCTGAGCAGGAGCTGACTGGCCAACCAGGCCAAAGATCTACGTAGAAATAAAAGGTACCTTTGTCTGAGGAGAAAAAGGAGGGCGAGAGAGAGATTTTTACAGACTGTGCTGGGGGGGTGACACAAGCTTTCGCATACAGAATCCTGCATCTTGGAAACTCTGCGACACCCATCTCAAACCCACATCCTCCCGCCGCAGTTGCATAAGAGAAGCAAGTTGCACTTTTTAAAGACTTCAGCACAATTATATAAAAAAAAGTGTGTTTGGGTAGAACTCATATCTGTTACTGCAGGGGATTTATATTCAATATATTGGTGCTCGTTTGGCACAGACATCACCACATGGGCTGCCACGCATAAATTAATCATTAGTGGGAATTTAAATTAAGAATAAAAAACAACCAAATGACTGGATATTTTGGAAGGATGGTAGTTCATCAACATGGAATAGTCTCGGAAGGTCTTGGAGGGACAGCGACGTAGGTTTACTAAAATGATACCTCGATTACAGGGGTTGAGTTATGAACATAGAACGTACAGTGCAGAAGGAGGCCATTCGGCCCATCGAGTCTGCACCGACTCACTTAAGCCCTCACTTCCACCCCATCTCAGAAACCCAATAACCCCTCGTAACCTTTTTTGGTCATGAAAGGCAATTTATCATGGTCAATCCACCTAACCTGCACGTCTTTGGACTGTGGGAGGAAACCGGAGCACCCGGAGGAAACCCACGCAGACACGGAGAGAACATGCAAACTCCGCACAGACAGTGACCCAAGCCGGGAATCGAACCCGTGACCCTGGCGCTGTGAAGCCATTGTGCTAACCACTTGTGCCCTCTTGCTGTGGAGAGATTATACAAATTAGACCGGTTTTCACTAAAATTTAGAAGGTTACGGGGTGATCTGCTCAAAGTCTTCAAGATATTAACAGGGAAAGACAGGGTAGATAAAGATAAACTATTTGGTTGGAGATTCTAAAACTAGGGGCCATAGTTTATAAATTAAGGCGAGGCTGTTCAGGAGAGGCATTAGGAAAAACATCTTCACTCAAAGGGTGGTAGAGATTTGGATTGGATTGGATTTGTTTATTGTCACGTGTACCAAGGTACAGTGAAAAGTATTTTTCTGTGAGCAGCTCAACAGATCGTAAAGTACATGAAAGAAAATACATAATAGGGCAACACAAGGTAGACTAGATAACACTAGATATCGGATGAAGCATACAGGGTGTAGTGTTAATGAGGTCAGTCCATAAGAGGATCATTTAGGAGTCTGGTAACGGGGGGGGGGGGGGGGAAGAGGAGCTGTTTTTGAGTCCGTTCGTGCGTGTTCTCAAATTTGTGTATCTCCTGCCCGATTGGAGTTGCAAGAGTGGCTTGGCCAGGTGGGAGGGGTCTTTGATTATGCTAGCTGCTTTCCCCAGGCAGCGGGAGGTGTTGATGGAATCAATGGATGGGAGGCAGGTTCGTGTGATGGACTGGGCGGTATTCACGACTCTCTGAAGTTTCTTGCGATCTTGGGCTGAGCAGTTGTCATACCAAGCTGTGATGCAGCCCGATAGGATGCTTTCTATAGTTGGTAAGAGTTAATGTGGACATGCCGAATTTCCGTAGTTTCCGGAGGACGTATGGGCGCTGTTGTGCTTTCTTGGTGGTCGTGTCGACGTGGGTGGACCAGGACAGTTTTTGGAGATGTGTACCCCATGGAATTTGAAACTGCTAACCATCTCCACCTCGGCCCCGTTGATGCTGACAGGGGTGTGTACAGTACTTTGCTTCCTGAAGTCGATGACCAGCTCTTTAGTTTTGCTGGCATTGAGGGAGAGATTGTTGTCATTGCACCACTCCACTAGGTTCTCTATCTCCCTCCTGTATTCTGACTCGTCGTTATTCGAGATCCGGCCCACTATGGTCATATCGTCAGCAAACTTCTAGATGGAGTTGGAACCAAATTTTGCCACGCAGTCGTGTGTGTATGTGTGTGTATAGGGAGTATAGTAGGGGGCTAAGTACGCAGCCATGCGGGACCCCGGTATTGAGGACTATTGTGGAGGAGGTGTTGCTGTTTAATCTTACTGATTGTGGTGTGTGGGTTAGAAAGTCGAGGATCCAGTTGCGGAGTGGGGAGCCAAGTGAAGCTAGAACAGTTGTTAATTTTACATTTGAGGTAGATGGATTTTTGTTAAGCAAAGGTATTATGGGATATTGGCCAAAGGCAGGTTATTGGAGTTAGGTGACAGATCAGCTATAATCTCATTAATTGGCAGGAGAGGCTTGATGGGCTGAATGGCCTACTTCAGTTCCTATGACTGGTACAAATGCAATAACTTATTAAGAGGTGAATCAATTAAGGTGCTGCTCCAGAGGGGAAGGCAGGCAGGGGGTTTGGGTCTTCTGAACCGGATGTATTATTACTGGGTGGCGAATGTGGAGAAGGTGCGGCGCTGGGTCAGAGGGGTTGATTCCCAGAATGGAGGAGAGTTTGTGCAGGGGGTCGGGATTGAAAGCATTAGCAACAGCGCCGCTCCCAATGGCCCCGGGGAAATACTCAGGGAGTCCGGTAATAATAGCTTCATTGAGAATTTGGAGGCAATTTCGCCAACACATCGGGTTGGGGGCAGGGTCAAGGGAAATGCTGATTCGGGGGAACCACAGATTTGAGCCAGGGAAGTGGGATGGAAATTTTCAGAAATGGGAGGAGAAGGGGATTAAGACACTAAAAGATTTGTTTCTTAGGGGTCGGTTTGCAAGATTGAAGAAGCTGGAAGCGAAGTATGGGCTGGAGTAGGGGGAATTAGAGACATGCAGGTTCGAGATTTTGCCAGAAAGGAGATGCAGAGCTTCCCGGTGGAGCCGGCCTCCACATTGCTGGAGGAGGTGCTGATGGCAGGGGGACTGGAGAAGGGGGTAGTGTCAGCGGTTTACGGAGCTATTTTGGAAGAGGAGAAGGCACCACTGGAATGGATCAAAGCAAAGTGGGAGGAAGAGTTGGGAGAGAGTATGGAGGAAGGGTTCTGGTGTGAGGTGCCCCGGAGAGTGAATGCCTCCACCTCGTTCGCGAGGTTGGGGCTGATACAGCTGAAGGTGGTATACAGAGAACACCTCACGAGGACGAGCCGATTCTTTGAAGGAGAAGATGTGTGAACGTTGTGGGGAGGCGCTAATTACGTTCATATGCTTTAGTCCTGTCCAAAAGCTGGTGGATAACTGGAAGGAGGTGTTTAGGGTAATCTCTAAAGTGGTGCACGTGAAACTGGGCCCGTGCCCTCAGGAGGCCATATTCGGGGTCTCGGACTAGCCGGGGTTGGAAACGGGTGCGGAGGCAGATGTTGTAGCCTTCGCCTCGTTGATCGCCAAAAGGTGGATTCTGATGGGTTGGAGAGCAGCCTCTCCACTCTGTGCCCTGGCGTGGCGGGGGGATCTGTTGGAATTCTTGACTCTTGAGAAGGTTAAGTTTGAACTGAGGGGAAGGATGGAGGGGTTCTACAATTCATGGGCATTATTCATTATGCACTTTCAAGAACTGGATAATATCGAACATTAGTTGGGGGGGAGGTGGGAGGGTTGGGGGGAGGGGGGCGGTGTGTGTTAATGGTGACTATGGGTGATCCCCAATTCTTTTTTGTCATTTGCTAATGTTTGGGGTTTGGTGGGAGGATGGGATCGTTGTTAATGATATGAGGATTGATATGCTTGTTACTGATTAGTGTTTATTGTTGTGGGTGTAAATTTGGGAGAAAATGTGAAAACTGAGAATAAAAATATTTTTTTTAAAAGAGGACAATCAATTAGCCAACTGCAACTTTTCACCATCATCACCTTTCACACTACCAACAACATTTCAAAACTATTCTGAAAGTGCTGATAAGCAAAGTACATGCTGATTTTGAGCCACTATTGCAGCCTCCAGTGGGGTTGGCAGACCTGACACCCACCCCAGCCCACTCTTCTTACTGCCATCTCATTCCTACCTCGGCACTACATTGGACAAGGCAAGTATTTACTCCTCCTACAACCAGCTGGGAACCTCCCTTCACCCGGAGGAGAATGGGGATGCTCAGAATTGCTGCATTGTAAAACGCACAGGCAATTAAAAATTTTAAGGAGGTTCTAATTGATGGGAGGGTGAAGTAAACTGGCACTGGAAGAAAGGCATTTCCTGGAACTGCTCACAATATATATGTGTCACCTTGTGTGCCCTAGTTTAACAAGAAATCTGGAGTGATCTCTTACACATCTCTCCCATCAGGGGAGACAGCTGTGGGCTGGCAGGAATTACGGCAATAACCCATGTTGGGAAAGGGGAAATGAAGGGACATGGCCATAGAACACAGAAGGAGGCCATTTAGCCCAACAAGTCTGCACCAACCCTCTGAAAGAGCACTCTACCTAGACCCACTCTCTCCACGAAACCCCACCTAACCGTTGGATACTAAGGGGCCATTTAAGTGTGGTCAATCCACGTGACCTGCACACCGTTGGACTGTGGGAGGAAACCGGAGGAAACCCACGCAGACACGGTGGGGGTGGGGGGGGGGGGGGGGGGGGGGGGGGGGGGGAAACGTGCAAAATCCACACCGACAGTCCCCAAGGCCGGAACTGAACCCAGGTCCCCGACGCTGTGAGGCAGCAGTGCTAGCAAAAACCACAAAAATGCTGTTTCGTTTCTCAAAAAAGTCCAGAAAGATATTACTTCGAACCACTTAATCTCAGAGTTGAGACTGCATCGCTGCTGACTGCTTCCTGCCTTGGCTGACTGGAGATCAAGAACTCACGGCAGCTATTTCAACAATGATGAAAGTACCACATTACACTCACAAGTAACCTTTTACACATTGCTGTCTGTCCTGCAGAGCACATCTCACTTTTGACCCCATTCCAAACTTAAAGCAACAAAACAAAAATGTTTCTTAGCCCTTTTTCTTAAATACAAACTGGATTTAGCAATTTTTGGCTGAATATAATTTTAACAAGCTGGGGCTTTTTCTGACTGGTACCAACGCACTACTCAGCAAGCCCCAAGCACACCAATGCCAATTGAAGAACATTTAAAAACAAAGTTTTAATTCGACAATGAATAGCTTTTTTTTTGCCAATGGAGTGATAGATGGGCCTGGATGTTTACGCTGTACTTACAAACTACTCAAGCTTTGTCTATTGCAAGTTCCAAGAATTCTCCAGCTTTTCAAACTCTGGAACCGATGTAGAGTTTACAACGAGTTCTGGCAGGTGCCGCGCATTGATAATATTGAATATTTTACTCTAGGTCCTTTGAAGGTAAAAGTTGCAAACCTGCCCGTTCAAAATCTATGGTACAGTGACATTCATTGCATAAGCTTGTCTGTCCCAATTGCTTCAGCTTCAAGCATGATCTACTCTTGCTCGAAAATAACAGCCGATGACAAAACTTGGTACCCTCTTTCTTCCTCAAATGACATTTTCAATCACATGTCTCACAACCACAGACTGTGACAACCTAAAGCCTCTGAGGGTGTCATATTTGCCCGAGGATCCCATATCTGCCCCTGTGAACAGGGACAAGGCTGACAAAAGCATCAAAAGGCAACGAGAATCGGAAATTCCCAATCACTTCAGTCTGTGGAAGGTTCAATGATCTACACGAGGCCATCAGCCAGGACACGGTTGTCAATACCAATAAAAGCAAATTACTGCGGAAGCTGGAATCTGAAACCAGAAAGAAAATACTGGAAAATCTCAGCAGGTCTGGCAGCATCTGAAGGGAGAGAAAGGAGCCAACATTTCGGGTCCAGGTGACCCTTTGTCAAAGCTTTGGCAATATCAACATCTCTTGGTTAGAATGGGGCTCTTGCTCTTAAATCATAGGAACAGGAAAGTGCACAGATTCGAGTTTGCTCTACCCCAGTTGGATTGCAGCTGATCAGCATCCAAACTTCATTTACCCTTTCCATGTCCCTCGAAAAAAAACATTGATCGCTTTCTTGAAAGCTTCAATTACCCCCGAATCCACAGAGAATTCCATATTTCCACGATCTGGTTTGTGAAGAAGTGCTTCCTACTTTCACTCCTAATGGTCCAGCTCGAATTTTTATGATTCCAGTCTTTTGTTCTAGATCCTCCCAGAGGAAATATTCTCTTTATCCACCACTCCGAGACATATCACGTTAAACACCTCAATTAGAACACCCTGCTACCTTCGACACAAAGAAATGGAAGTCAAACTTTTGCCACCAGTCCCCATAATTTAACACTTTAACTCCCAGTATCGTTCTGGTGGATCGATGCTTTCGCCCCCTCAAAGCCAATACATTTTTTTTCCAGAGGTGCAGTGTCTAAAGCTGAACAGTGCTCCAAGTGGAAACTGGCCAAAGTTTGTTCTCTTTGGATTTCCATCCATTGGAGGTCAAGGTCAACAACATTCCATTAGCCTTTGAGGAGCTAGAACAGGAGGAGGCCACTTAACCCCTCAAGCCTGTAAGCGTAGTTGACCTGTGACCTAACTTCATTAACCCACCTTTGCCCAATATCCCCAAAGTCCTTTGGCGAAGAATAATTTAATCAATTTTCCATTTATCAATTGATCCAGCATCAATTTCCATTACTGATGAAGGTTCCAAACATCTCCCACCCTGATGGAAATAGTTCCTTGCTATCTACCCGATCTAATCCCCTTAACATCTTGGAAAGCTTCTAAATTCCAGGGAAAACTGCCCGAGTCCCTGGTTGGCTCTGTGGAATGTAGACCTATTGCTTTTTGTGCTGGTTCACTAACATTTTGTGGTCTAAGTACACACATCACCAAATGTCTAGTTTCTCACCATTTCGAAGACTTTGGAGGAACTTCTTCACCCAAAGGGTGGTGAATCTGTGGAATTCCCTGCCCAGTAAAGCAGTTGAGGCTACCTCACGGAATGTTTTTAAGGCAAAGATTGATAGATTTTTGAACAATAAAGGCATTTGTTTTAAATAAATGTTTTTATTGGGTTTTTGAACAAAGTATATTTACCGTTATAGAGCATAGAACAGTACAGCACAGAACAGGCCCTTCGGCCCTCAATGTTGTGCCGAGCAATGATCACCCTACTCAAACCCACGTATCCACCCTATACCCGTAACCCAACAACCCCCCCCTTAACCTTACTTTTTCGGACACTACGGGCAATTTAGCATGGCCAATCCACCTAACCCGCACAAGTTTGGACTGTGGGAGGAAACCGGAGCACCCGGAGGAAACCCACGCACACAGGGGGAGGACGTGCAGACTCCGCACAGACAGTGACCCAGCCAGGAATCGAACCTGGGACCCTGGAGCTGTGAAGCATTTATGCTAACCACCATGCTACCGTGTTGCCCCATGTTATGTACATGGAATAAGAAATATATGTATATACACAGACATATACAGAAGAGAAGGGCACAGCCAAACACACCAAAAAAAAAGTCATAGAATAACCGGTAGGGTATTGTGCACCAGCTCAATAGCAGCAACTCTGTACAACTGGCAAATTATTTACAACACATAAGTAGGCGACTGTTTGTTGGGGGGGTGGGCGTGCCGGAGAAACAATTACAGTGGGCAATACTCGAATGGGTTTGGTGTTGGTGCTTGCTACGCCCGGAAGGATCACGCTGCCATTCTTGTCTCACGCTCACCTCCGCTTCAGCCGTTCCTCCTGTCTTTCGCCTGTATTCTCCTTGTTCTCTGTTCCTGGGGATGCCAAGTTTGTTAGCGTATCCCGTGCCCTCCTTCCGGCTGTCATTTTCCTGCCTCCCCCCCCCACCTCCCTAGTCCTCCACTCTTGTTCCCTGTCCCTTCCCTCTTCCCCCCCCCCCCTCTGTGGTTCGCCTTTCTTTCCTCTTACGTTTAGCTGTTCCACCCCCCCTCCCCCCCCGGTCTATCCCTCCCTCACATGCTTTGGCTACTTTCCCCTGATTCTTGGCTACCTGGCTCTTCTTCTGCTTGTTAACAGTAAAGGAACTAAAGGTTATGGTGAGCGGGCAGGTAAGTGGAGCTGAGTCCACAAAAAGATCAGCCGTGATCTTATTGAATGGCGGAGCAGGCTCGAGGGGTCATGTGGCCTACTCCCACTCCTAGTTCTTATTTTCTTATATCTTCACACTTCTCCAGATCGAACGCCATCTGCAATTGTTTTTCCCACTCACTCAATCTGTCCATGTCCCTTTGTAACTTCCAGTCTTCCATCTGGCCTACTTGTTGTGCCTTCTAACCCATCACTGTCTTTCTGGTTTCCTACTAGAACGTCCACATGGCTTGGGGGGGGGGGGGGGGGGGGGGGGCACCTCAGGCGAGCATAGGTTACCCTTTTGCTGAACCTCATCACTTGAGCTATTTCATTGAAATGGCGCCTGGGTGAAGTACTGGAGAGCTGTTATTACCAATAGAACCATGTCTCACATATTCAGAAGGGGAAAGAAATATTGGTGGTGGTAAGGATGATAACCGGTCTCTGCTTCCCCCAACGTTCATAACATCCGTCACCCAGAGACCTGCCAGTTTAAATGATTGATACGACATTATGACTGAACTACCAGTTGGTCATAATATTCATACAGTAGATGCCAAAGATGTCATCACCTCTCTCATTGCCATCCATGAGTACGTGATGCACAGGTATTCAACTCAAGAGACATTAAAATCAGAAATCGACACATCAAGATACATTACGCATACTTAATGCACGGCAACTACCCAATTCCTCGCATGTATATTTACTGTACAAAACGATTATGTAAATAATTTCAGGTCATCATTGTACGTGGTTGTCGTCCAATCTAATAATCCTATAACCTTAACTTCTAACACTCCAATTATAGTATGTTCCTATTTACAGTTTGTTTATTTTTAGAATGTAGGGATTATGAAAAAACAGAATCAGGTTTGTATCCTACTATATTCCAGAAGGGTGAAGAAAACCATTGCTAGCGGGATTCTTTAATCCCTGCCACTAAGATCGGGATTTCCTATTGGGAGGAGAATCCGGTGTAGGGCCAAAACGGGATTGGCGCCGGACGGTAACCCATCGCTAGCCTCCGCTCCCACCCTGCCGGACATCCTGCCCCGCGCCAGCGGGATCTTGTTGCAATTAATGGGCTGGAAGCTGCTGACCACCACAAAGCAGCTGAAAAGTTTCACTTCCTCCTTTCTAACCGCAAAAAGCACTTAGCACTTTTGAAGTGATCCGTAGGTGTCAATCATAACAAGAATGTTTATAAACATTCATGGAGAGTACTTCAGATGCATTTAAGCGTGAAGGGAAAGATAAATAAACTACTGGCAGCTGTGTTTAAACCATTAAACTATCAAAGGCTCGTTAAAAAGGTACTGCACTGTGAAATTGAATTAATTGAAGGGTGGCACGGTAGCACAGTGGTTAGCACTGCTGCCTCACAACTCCAGGAAACAGAGTTCAATTTCCAGCCTCATGTGACTGTATGGAGTTTGCACTTTCTCCCTATGTTTGCATGGGTTTCCTCCAGGTACTCCAGTTTCCTCCCACAGTCCAACGATGTGCAGGTTAGGTGGATTGGCCATGCTAAATCGCCACTTAGTGTCCACAAAGTAAGGTGGGGTTACTGGATTATAGGGATAGGGTGGAGACATGGGCTGAAGTAGGATGCTTTTTCCAAGGGCTGGTGAAGGTTCAATGAGCTGAATGGCCTCCTTCTGCACTGTATATGTAATGATTTTTATGAATGCTAAGCATTTCAAGGGACCTCTTGAATCCTCAATGAACTGGCTGGTCTGCTTATCAGCTGCCAGAGTGAGGAGGCCACCTCAGAGTTCAAACAGGTCAGACCAGAATTAAGACCTTGGAGATCACCATGCCAATAATGATCTTCGGTTGCCAGGGCCGGAAGGGGCAGTTCAGACACAGGACCCACATTCCAGATGAGGGTCCAGGGATCAACCCCTTACCCACAGCCCAAGGCCACGTAAGCCCCAGGACCCTTGGTGGAACCCCTTCCATCTCCAGCCTGGCAGCAGCAGAGGGGCATATGAGCAATGGTCTGACCCCCCTTGACCCCACTCTGGGTGCCAGACTGGGGAGTCACTGCCAGGCTGTCAGTGCCAGTGCAATATCGGCAATGCTAGGGGGCAGGGACCAAAAGGGTCTGGCCACCCTCATGGTGTGGGAGGGGTGACCTGTTATTCCATGTGGTGGTGGGGGAGGGAGGGGGGAGAAATAAGAGGATGCCCCTCCTGGATGAGGGGTTGGGTGCTCCCTTTGTCAGCATGGGAGGTCAACCTTTGTATTGTGGGGGGTTGGGGGGGGGGGAAACAGTTCCTATCCCTGGATGCTGGGATCGAGGCACCGTTCCCAAATGGGCATGGGTGCTTTTTCCAAGGACCGGTGCAGGTTCGATGGGCTGAATGACCCCAGTAACTGCGGAGAAACGGGCATGTTCAGCCCTATGCATATTGTTGCATAGTCAAGCATGGGAATCCAATCCCAGCGACACTCCCAGCATCAGTGGGACACAGTCTCGATTCCCCATGGCAGAAGACGCCGAATGGAGGATGTCGGCCAATATCATTTATTTTTTAAATGAGTTAAATTCACAGCAACCTGTCCAACTTTCAAAAGACTGATGTTCAAGGGCAACGACTATGACAAAGTGTTTATTAAGGACAATTTTTGCCTCCCAGTTCAGGAAAACACAAGTAGCATTCCACTGCTTTGTATGTTTATTGAATGGACACTGTAGTCAACAGTCCACAACACTTGAGTATTTACTGTATTAGACCCATATCCATCTTTATACTGCACATTTCCAGCCACCATACTATGTGAAACTCTGGTGGCTGTCATCGGATGCAATCTTATAACCGAATAACCTTAACTTCTAACACTCCAATTATAGCGTGCTCCTATTTACAGTTAGCTTATTTTGAGAATGTGACGATGTTTAAAGTCAGCTTTGACTATTATTGTAGTTTGCTCAGTGACACCACTATTGCTGAACGGGATCCAAAAGGTGGCGGGTTGCAAAACTGACCACACACACACGCATGCGCACACACACCTGCGCACACGGGTTATTGGAGCTTGGGACACTGTCACAGGGAATAGCTGAGACAATGACCATCTCTAAAAAGGGAAGGGGAAATATTTGAAGCAGAGGCAGATACAGGGTTAGGGGAAGAGGGCATGTATCCCCCCCTCCTCTAGAAAAGGGAAAAGAAGTTTGAATTCCTTCCCTCTGTACTGTAAAAATCCATGGTTTTGTTAATGAAAGAATGCTGGGTTTTTTTGTTACAAGTTTACCCTTAATACTGTGAGCAGTTTTGGGCCCAGTATCTAAAGGAAGGATGTGCTGGCCTTGGAGACGGTTCACAAGATCCCAGGAATGAAGAGCGTGTCACATGAGGAGAGGTTGAGGACTCTGGGTCTGTACTCAATGGAATTTAGAAGGATTTGGGGGTGGGGGCTAATTGAAACTTACCAAATACTGAGAGGCCGAGATTGAGTGAACATGGAGAGGATGTTTCCACTAGTAGGGGATACTATAGCCCAAGGGCATAGCCTCAGACTAAAGGGACGACCCTTTCCAATAGAGATGAGGAGGAATTTCTCCAGGCAGAGGGTGGTCAATCTGTGGAACTCTTCTGCCGCAGATGGCTGTGGAGGCCAAATCATTGAGTGATTAAGACAGAAGTAGATAGGTTCTTGATTAATAAGGGGAATCTGGGGTTATGGGGAGAAGGCAGGAGAATGGGGATGAGAACACATCAGCCATAATTGAATGGCAGAGCAGACTTAATGGGAGCAATAACCTAATTCTGCTCCTATATCTCATGGTCTTCTGTATTTGGCAACATTTTCAGCCTCCCACCATCTCATATGCTTGCAAGATGTACTGATGAATGTATAGAAAACTTTGAAAGTTGGGAGTACTGCACAAAACATTGCACTCACGCTCAGTAAGAAGATCTGGAGGCTATACTGTAGAAAGGATGCTCCCTGGTGGGAGGACTTACAAGAGGTGCTTAAAGTTAAGGGATGGAATGGGGTAGATTGAAATAATCATTTTCACACACATCCACAGCAGACTGAGGGGTTGCACTACAGGAGCTTGTAATTGAAAACAGAGATAGTAACAACCTTTAATAATGCATCAGATGGGTGGTTAAATGGAAGAACAATACAGGGAGGTGGGGAGAGAAGTAGCACATGGGATTGATTGATTGGGGATGAGAAAATATCAGCCATGATTGAATGGCGGAGCAGATTCGATGAGCCAAGTGGCCTAATTCTGCTCCTGTGTCTTATGGTCAGCACTGATTGAGGGCCGGGTCAGACAAGACAGGCCGAGTGGCCTCCTTCTGCACTGTAACAATTCTGTGGCAGATGAACACCAAGACAAACTGGGCGGACATTATTTGCATCCTATCGCCTGTTGCGATCATTGTGGAGTTCCTTTCTGGTCTTCGCTTATGTTTATCCTTTCTCCACCGATGTCCAATTTTAAAAGGTGCAGGTCCACTCATCGGCGGCACTGTGGTGCAGACATGGAATAGATATTGTTTTTTCCAGTGTACGATGGTTGGTCTCCCCTACATGGTAGCAGCCACCAGGCTTGTGCAAGTCACCACCCCCAAAACAAATCACATCAAAAATAAATCAAACAGTCCAGCAGCCAAACCGCAAATTATGAAAACAATAATTTTCCTCAACAAGTTTCAGTCTCCGAGAAGAACACAAGCAAAAGGTCGCGTGGCAAACCAGCTTACATTGAGAAAAATGTATGCATTGATCCTATATGGAGTCCTTCCATGTGGAAGCATTGCACAGAGATTGACTAGTCGAACTGATTTTCCTTGTGCAATAAAGTTCCACACAAACATTCCGCACATATAGTGTGAATCCAACACTACCTTGATGAGTCGGTGATTAAAGGGCTTTTGAATGCAGCGTTGTAGACAGGGATTGTTTGGAGGAAGATGTCCCATCAAATCCGAATAGAGGAAGAATGAATGGTCAACACGATCTCAGACGGTGTGAATCTTTTCCTAATGCACCTGTTTGAGGCTGAACGCCTATCGCCAATACGGAGTGACAATGTCCAGTCGCTGATGCAGTTATAATACATGTCTGTCCCTCAACCAAGGGGGGCGGGGAGTGGAGTTGGCAGAAGGGGGAGGGAAGAGGGGTGATATTTTGCGCCAACCATTTCTAATCAGATTATCATCTACATCAGACTTTGTTTTTTTTAAAAAAAGGTCAAATGATCATAGATGATGATGGTAGAAAAAGGAGGAAAATGCACATTTAGACCCTAGGATGGAAACTAGGTTAAAACTAGTGGGAGGGCCGCAAAACTGCAAAGAAAGCGTTTCGATTGTGAACTAGCGGAATGCAATTCAAACTAACCAGGAGCAGCCAGCTTCAGCACAAACCCCTTTTTTGCAATAGAAGCAGATAAGGCTCTTGCCCCGGCTTCACTACTGGCGCACGGACTAACAAATAAAGCAGGATTTTCAGTTACAATCTTGGTTGTAAAAACCGCGAGAGGGGAGGGAAACTATATATTTTTTTACAAAATATATAAACTTCTGGAGAGCTCACACTGCGGGTGCAATTCGGTGTGTTACCAACATATGTTACCAGTTCTGTCAGAAGGAACACTTCAGAATAAGGTCATTCGCGCGCGGGGACGGGCAGGAAAAGACACAGAGAAATAACAAGCGGATACATGAAACTGCAAGACTTGTTTCATGTCTCCTGGCGGACAGCACTATTGCATCCATTCCAGCTTGGATTGATTCAATCAGGCAACTTGAAAGCTTTCAGGAGTGAAAGGCTGTTTTGCTGCTGAAACCTCCCAACGCAAAAACAACAGAACCCCTCTGATATAAAACATATAAATCAGAAACCCTCTTCTGGCTAAGCATTTTAGAAAAATACAAGCAATCCAGCACAAATTGACGCGACATTGAAAGATAAAATATCCCAATTCTAATTTTAAACAGCACACACGAGAGATCAGCCAGATACAGCTGACAAATACATGTATGTGTGTTGCCTGGGTGAGAGATCGGCTGCAGACTGTCTCTCCCAAATCCCATCCCTCTCCCAAATCCCATCCCTCTCCCATATCCCATCCCTCTCTCCCTCCCATATCCCATCCCTCTCTCCCTCCCAAATCCCATCCCTCTCTCCCTCCCAAATCCCATCCCTCTCTCCCTCCCATATCCCATCCCTCTCCCAAATCCCATCCCTCTCCCATATCCAATCCCTCTCTCCCTCCCATATCCCATCCCTCTCTCCCTCCCATATCCCATCCCTCTCTCCCAAATCCCATCCCTCTCTCCCTCCCATATCCCATCCCTCCCAAATTCCATCCCTCTTTCCCTCCCAAATCCTATCCCTCTGTCCCATATCCCATCCCTCTCCCATATCCCATCTATCTCAGCAATGTTCAGTACCTTCAACTTCAAATCAAACTACAAACTGGCCATTTGAAATTGCAAAAGACAAACAGAAGCACTGGCACCTACCCGAGAAGCCGGCCGTCTTGCATTCGCATCTCCTCTGGCTGTCTATCCCCTGCTCTCCCTCCCTCGCTCTCTCACACACTCTCTCTCTCTAGATGACTGAAGCCTCTGTCATCCCAGCCCCACACTCGCTTCTCTCTTTGTGCCGGGGAGGCAGCCGAGAGCCTCTGACGTCACCAGGTCCGCCCTCTCACACCAACATGGCCGCACAACCGAACCTGCTGTCGGTGCGGAAGTGATGTCGCTGCGGAAAGCAAGAGACGAGTGACGTCACAATGGGAATGGAAGCGGGACTCACCAGATCATTCCAGGCCAGAAAGGCCGTTCGGCCCATCTCAACTCACCCGCCCAGGCAGCTTCTAACTTTCACTTATTTCTGACATGTTTCCACAATTGTTTGCCTTGGCGGCTGTCTGGAAGTTTATTTCACGTCTTGATCCCTCTTTATGCGAAGAAGAATTTCCTGCTATCAATCCGAAAATTGACTTTTGCTGGGTTGATGCTTGGAATCCCTCCCATTGTTTAACTTCACGTAATATTGTGGGTTAACTTATTTTATATCCTTAACAATACGGATCTCTGTGCAATCACTCCTCAGACACCCTAAGCTGGAAGGTGTTCTCATGACTAATGTGCCCTGACTTGAGCCTTGCAACTCTTCATTCTATCCCCAGATCTGAAATGTTCCCTTTTGTTAAGAACTATTCAATATAAATTAAAGGACACCAATTTACCACTATATTGGTCACTAGTCAGACAGTTTAGGCTCCCTCATATGGTGGCCTTGGAAAAAAACAGGTGTATCAGGAGAATGATTCCTAGCTTAAAAGGAACTCTGCTACTTGCTATACTTAAGGACATTGACTATTTGCTTCAGAGCAGTGAGAATTCTGAAAGGAGATCTGATAGAGACATAAAAAAATATTTAAAGGACTGGATAGGGGTCCATTGAGAAACTGCCAGTCTCACAGATGGGAGAGGACCAAGTATCATGAATGTATCCTAAGCAAGAGTACACTTAGACTGGATTTTAAGTGATTCTTTCCCCATTGAGTCGTACCCCTCTGGAATTCTTTACCCGATGGTGTGATGGGGGCTAACTTTCTGCTTTTTACTTTCAAAAAGGAATTTGGCTGACTCGTGACCAGGACAGATCATATATAGAAGGCTTGGTCTATGGGAGCTCCAGGACTGGTTAAATTGCCTGCCGGGGTCATTGCCTGGCACTTTGTGCAGCACAAATGTTACTTGCCACTTGTTATCACAAGTCTGGATATTGTGCAGATCTTGCTGTATTTGCACTTCTTCAGTATTTGAGGAGTTGTGAATGGTGCTGAACATTGTGCAATCATCAGCGAACATTCCCACTTCTGACCTTTTGATGGAAGCCAGGTCATTGATGAAGTAGCTGAAGATGGTTGGGCCGAGGACATCTTGTGTAAGATATGGGCTTGGCACGTAAAGGGTTAATGTGGGATTAAATACTGTACAGCCTGGAATGTTCTGTGTTGCGGTCGTGGTAAAGATGCACACAGAACATTTAGTTCTTTAACCAGTAAGATAGTTTAATAACAAAATGAACACGTGGAAAGGTAACTAACAAACTATAATACAAATGGCAACATTAATTGAATTCTCCTGGAGTTACTTCTAATGCGACTGTCCTCTAGTACGACTTACTACCAACTCCCAGTTCTGTGTAGTCACATGGTTGATCTCTGTCCTGACCTGCTGGTCGGAGGTCGTATATCTAGCTATATGTATTACCATGCATATGAATAACATCACATCCCCCTTCCTTTGGAAATGTGAGTGTTTAACAAATGTAACTGTGCCCTACAAAACATGATATGCATAGCAATTTCAAATGTGTCCCTTGTACACAGTTCATTACATATTCATTCTTTCAGGTTAACAACATCCTCTTGTTGGTCTCCTGAACCTTGATCAAATACGTGATCGTGTTCATCTTTCGAAAGACCGGTTTTCTGGCTGGTCTTTGAGTCGCCAATTCTTCCAGTCTTTTGAAGCAATGCTTCCTACTCCATGTGTGTTCTTGTATATTGGCATTATTGCCAATGCTTGTATCTTCACTGTCGTGGCTGCCACCCGGTCTACCAAATGTGTCTTCGACTCTTCTCTTACCCTTCCTTTTCTTCTTAGCTTTACTGGCATAATCCGTGAAGTTGGTGCGGTTCACACTCACATCAGCCTGTGCACCTAGAGCATCATTCTTGCTACTGGTCTCGGCCAAGGAATTAGCTGTTTCTGGATCCCTTGCTGCAATGGCTGCTTCTGGATCTTTTGCTATAGTAGCTCCTTTTGGATTGTCTGCTGTAGTAGCTGTTTCTGCATCTGCTGCTATAATAGCTGTCTCTGGATTGTCTGCTGTGAAAGCTGTTTTTGGCTTCTCTGCCACAATAGCTGATTCTGTATTTGCTGGATTAAGAAGTTTTGGTTGATCAATGGTGCTTGCGCTTGAACGCTGTACTGCATGCCCAGTAACAAGTGAGGCATCCATTGTCGGCATACCTTTATTTGCCTTAGCAGTTACAGGCAAGTTTGTGACTTTAGGAATGATCGCATTCCAGTATCTTAGCTGGATCAATGTCCTCAACATTCGGCATTACTTCTTCACTTTGTGTTTCAGTCACAATTAGTGGCTCATCCTCATCTGATATAACGATACATGCTTCACCTGTTGTTGTAGAACGGAAATGTATCCATCTGTTCTTGCTGCAAGTTTTTAGATGGACTGGCCTCGATGACTTGGGAATCCAATGCAGGAACTATTCTGTGGGCATAGGATAAATCATTGTGCTTCTCTGGAGCCAATTTCTCCAAAATGGGGACTATTTCTTCAGTTACCAGTTGGCTGATCGCAGTTGATTTGCTCTCAGCTAATTTGTCTGTTGTTGCAATCTCGCTTTCAACCTCGACACATTCTTTATTAGAACTTACAAACTCATCGTTGTCCTGTGCAGTATGGAATCTACTTGTTATCACCTCATCACTAATGCAAAATAAATTAAATAAATCTTAATAGTCTTCCTCTTCTGCACCCCGCTACCCACGCACCCCACTACCCTCGCTTTTCTCATCGTAATCATCATCGTTGTAATCATCATCGTCTGCAATAGCTTTTCCTGAAAATATAACACTGCTCATGGAATAATGTGTTCCTATGAGAAGTGACCAATTTCAAAGTCAGCAGCGAATTTTGCTGCAAAACCTTCATCCTGTTCCACATCCTCTGGAACTGAAGGAGGACCAGAAAAATTGAAGAAAGAGTCATTTGGTAGACTGTTCTACCAATGCGCCGACCCTTATGCATCTGCTTCGTTTTAATGGTCTTCATTGTATCGTCTTCATCGTATCTTTTTTCCTTTCTTCCAGTCGATGTGGCATCCTGTGCATCCTGTAATTTCTGCTTCATCGAAGAAGAAAAAGTATGACTCATCATGTTTTTGTCACTGCTTCATTTGTGAAATACTCATTTGGCTCAAACTTAAACTCCAAAGTAAAACTCATTGGCTGCCCTGGACCTGAAAAATGGACCTCTAAGTCTTCTAAATGTTTTCCGATAGACTCATCATGTTCCTGTATTATGTCACTGAACAAATCCACATTCTTGACGACTTAACCAGAAATTCTGGAATTCCTATTGTCTCCTCCATCTCTTTATCTGGTACATCTTCCTCCACCTTGATTTTTGCTTTTTATCTCATCAGATAGCTGTGCCACTTCATCTCGTTGCCATTTGCAATCATCCTCTGTTCTAGTGCTGTCTGGAGTGTACAGCCGCTCAACTAGTTTCAGTGCCTCACACCCTTCTTCCTATGATAGACCCCCGTTCCGTGTCCACAATGGAAAATGTTATGGTGTAACTTCTGTTGTGTACCCATGCTTCGAGCTCAATGCGCCTAACATTGCAATCTCCTTCCTATTGTAGTCTCTCAGCAGTCTTGTTTGATTGATGACTGTCGGTTTGACTCTCAGCCTGTTCAGATCTGAAAAACTGATAAGGTTGGCTTACGCTCTTGTATCGAGCTTGCATTTAATTAAAGTGCTATTGATCATCAATGGAATCGTCCATCTTTCTTCCATGGAGTCAGGATCACCATCACTATTGCAGCAACCGGTAAGTGACACTTCTTCACTCTGCATGGTCAAACTCTTTGTTCCCCATCAAAATCATATCCACGACAAACAGGTCTTCGATGCACATCTCACCAATTGTGGCATGGTAAAGATGCACAAAGAACATCTAGTTCTTTGACTAGTAAGATAGTTTAATAACAAAATGGACACGTGGAAAGATAACTAACAAACTAAAATACAAATGGTAATGAATAATTGAATTCTCCTGGAGCTACTTCTAATGGGCAGCATGGTAGTATAATGGTTAGCACTGTACCTTCACAGCACCAGGTCCCAGGTGTCTGTGTGGGTTTTCTCCGGGTGCTCCGGTTTCCTCCCACAAGTCCCGAAAGACATGCTGTTAGGTAATTTGGACATTCTGAATTCTCCCTCCGTGTATCCGAATAGGTGCTGGAATGTGGTGACTCGGGGCTTTTAACAGTAACTTCATTGCAGTGCTAATATAAGCCTACTTGTGACAATAAAGATTATTAAAAATTATTAATGCGACTGTTCTTTAATACGAGTTCCTATCAACTCCCGGTTGTGTGTAGTCACATGGTGGATCTCTGTCCCCACCTGCTGGTCGGAGGTCGTATATCTAACGAGATGCATTACAATGCATATGCATATCACCACACCACCTACACAGTAATGCAAGGGCGCAAATGACCCACATCGAGGGGTCAGTATAATGTTGGACAAAGCTGTGTGTAGAAGCAAGCATGGAGACAGCTCTATTCCTGGTATTTCTCGTGTTTCTTCTCCAGCAGCATTGCAGTGGAACAAATACACTTTAAGAGACTGATCACGTGATGTCACCGACCATTTGTATGGGCAAACAGGCAGTGTAACATAGTAGCCCGTAGTATTAACATCTTCTCATAAAGATCTTCATTTGTGTCAACCTCTGAGGCCTGCAGAGGTAATTTTAAACCACCACTTAAAAAAACTAGCAACGAGGTAGGCAAACAGAGTTTGTAGGCACCTGAATATCTCTCTACGCATATTCTCAACTGTTGTAGCACTATACCCTCCGGATGCTCCACCCAATGCCTATGTCTATGTATTTAGTTCATAAGTTGATAAGATGTAGGCGCCGAATTAGGCCATTTGGCCCATCGAGTCTGTTCCGCCATTTGATTATTGCTGATCTGATCCTGGCTTTAACTCCACCGTCCTGCCCATTCTCTATAACCCTTCAACCCATTACCAATTAAAAATCTGTCCAACTCCTCCTTAAATTTACCCACTGTCCCAGCATCCATCACACTCTGGGATAGTGAATTCCACAGAATCACAACTTTTTGGGAGAAGTAGTTTCTCCTCAACTCTGTTTTAAAATTGCTACCTCTTATCTCATTCCACAATGCCACAAGAGGAAGCATCCGTTCCACGTCTACTTTATCCACACCTTTTATCATCTTGTGTACCTCAGTCTTATCACCCCTCATTCTTCTAAACTCTCGAGAAAATAGGGCTAAACTGTTCAGTCTCCCTTCACACGACAAACCCATCATCTCTGGAATCAACCGAGTGTACCTCCTCTGAACTGCCTCCAATACCATGACATCTTTGCTCAAATAAGGGGACAAAAACTGTGCACAAAACTCCAGGTGAGGTCTCACTAAGGCCTTGTACAGTTGCAACACTTCCTTACCTTTATACTCTATTCCTTTAGTTATAAATGCCAAAATTCCAATCACTTTCCTTATTATCTGCCATACCTGCATTCTCACTTTCAGTGACTCATGAACGAGGACCCCCAGATCTTTCTGCAAAGCAGCAGCCCACAGTCTCTTCCCATTTAAATAATAAGTGGCCTTCCCATTTTTACGACCAAAATGCATGACCTCGCACTTTTCCACGTTAAATTCCGCAACAACAAATTTAGAGCTGGGACTGTTGTAAAATACGAGAGGGAAACAGACTGAGGCCAGGTTTGCCTTGTTTTGGGAAGAAAAGAAGCAAGGTGGTGGGAAGAATTTGTGGCACATCACGCACACTCAGGTCCTTCCATACTGAAAAATGGTGAGTGTTTGTGGCGCTTTTATTGAGAATGCAGAGCAATGGAGCTCATATACAGAGAGGTGCAACTACTTTGTTCAGGCGAACAAGATAATAGCAGATATAAAAGTCCTAACTTTCCTGAGCATTACTGGGGGAATTTAACCTTCTGAGGAGTCAGAAAAGCCATGCACGAGAACAACAAGAAATAGTGGAAATTTTGCAAGGCCATTATTCACCAAAACTTTAGTCATCGGAGAAAGGTTTAGGTTTCATAAGCGCAGCCTAGAAGAAGATGAATCGATTGTACAGTTTGTAGGTGCCCTGAATATTTCACTGAAACCCTCAAAGATAGCGTTCAAAACCTACACTGAGAAGTGGTTCTGTTGAGGGGCTGTATTGATGTGACAGTGCAATTTAATGGAAAGACAGCAGATTTGTCCTCGCCCATGGTCGAAGAAAATTATCCAGCAGTAATGGGCTGGAAAAGATTCGATTAAATTGGGCCGAGGTAAATCTCATGACAAATTCCAAATCAGGCCCACCTAAAATCTTGAAGAAACATGCCATTGTCTTCACTGGTGAGCTGGGAAGCATGAAGGATGTCTCGGTAAATCTGAGGATCAAGGAAGATCAAGGAAGAAATATGGGGAGGCACTGGAAAAGAAACAAGAACCTCGGGAGCACCGTCATCTTAACCGACTGGACCCTGCCCACCAAAGAGAGTGGCAACGCGTCCCACCTCCTGAACTCCTCCTCCATCTGTTCCACCAACCTCGAAAAATTTAGCCTATGCATAGCCCCCCAGCCCCTAGCTATCTAGACCCCAAGATATCTAAAGCTCCTCACCGCCCTCTTCAATGGCAGCTCTCCTATCTCCCTCTCCTGGTCCCCCGGGTGCAGCACAAACAGCTCACTCTTCCCCACGTTGAGCTTATAGCCTGAAAAATGCCCAAACTCCCCAAGTATCTTCAGCACCTCTGGCATCCCCCCCGTCGGGTCCGCAATGTACAGCAGTAAATCATCCGCGTACAGCGACAATCGGTGCCCCCCCCGCACAATCCCCCTCCAGTTCTTCGAGTCCCTTAGTGCCGTGGCCAAGGGCTCAATCGCTAACGCGAAGAGCAGGGGAGACAAGGGGCACCCCTGCCTCCTCCCTAGGGACAGCCAAAAGTCCTCTGACCTCCTCCCATTCATCACCACACTTGCTACCGGGGCACTATACAGCAGCCTCACCCAGCTAATGAATCCCTCACCAAACCCAAATCTCCTCAACACCTCCCACAGGTAGCTCCACTCCACCCTACCAAAAGCTTTCTCCGCATCCATCGATGCTATTTCCGCCTCCCCATCCGCCGACGACATCATCATAACATTGAGCAGCCGCCGCACATTAACATCCATCTGTCTCTCCTTCACAAACCCCGTTTGGTCCTCGTGTATAACCGTCGGGACCACACCTTCCACCCTTCTGGACAGTATCTTAGCCAACAACTTTGCATCCACGTTGTGGAGCGAGATTGGCCTGTAAGACCCACATTGGAGGGGGTCCTTATCCCGCTTCAGGGTTATTGAGATTATTGCTCTAGACATCGTCGGGGGCAAAGCCCCCTCCGCCCTCGCCTCATTCAGGGTTCTCACAAGCAGCGGGCCCAGCAGGTCTAAGAATTTCTTGTAAAACTCCACCGGGAACCCATCAGGCCCCGGTGCTTTCCCTGTCTGCATGCTTCCCAGCACCTCTATCAGCTCCTCCAACTCGATTGGGGCCCCCAGACCCTCCACCCGCTCATCCTCCACTCTTGGGAACTCCAGCTTATCCAGAAAGCAGTCTATCCCGCCCACCTCCCTAGGGGCACCGACCGGTACAGCCCCTCATAAAAGGATCTGAACACCCCATTAATGTCCCTACCACTCCGCACCAGGTTCCCTCCTACATCTGTGACTCCCCCTACCTCTCTCGCTGCCTCCCGCTTCCGGAGCTGGTGGGCCAGCATCCGGCTTGCCTTCTCCCCGTACTCATATACCGCCCCCTGCGCCCTCCTCCACTGCGCCTCCGCCTTCCGGGTGGTCAGTATATCGAACTCCACTTGGAGACTGCGACGCTTCCTCAAAAGCCCCTCTTCCGGGACATCCGCATACCTCCTGTCCACCCTTACCATTTCTTCCACCAACCTCTCCCTCTCAACCCTCTCCGCCCTCTCCCTGTGTGCCCGAATAGATATCAGCTCCCCTCTAACCACCGCCTTCAGCGCTTCCCAGACCACCCCAACTTGCACCTCCCTGTTGTCGTTGGCTTCCAAATACCCCTCCTATACCCCTACGGACCCACCCACATACTTCCTCCTCTGCCAGCAGCCCCACATCTAACCTCCACAGCGGACGCTGATCCCTCCCCTCCCCCAGCTCCAGGTCTACCGAGTGCAGGGCATGGTCAGATATGACAATCGCCGAATACTCCGCCCCCACCACTCTCGGGATTAGCGCCCTGCTGAGGACAAAAAAGTCAATCCGGGAATAGGCCTTGTGGACATGGGAGAAAAAGGAAAACTCCCTACCTCTCGGCCTCAAAAACCTCCAAGGGTCTACCCCTCCCATCTGATCCATGAACCCCCTCAGCACTGAGGCCGCCGCTGGCCTCTTACCCGTCCTTGACCTCGAACGATCCAGGGCTGGGTCCAACACAGTGTTAAAATCCCCTCCCAAGATCAAGCCCCCCGTCTCCAGGTCCGGGATCCGGCTCAACATTCGCCGCATGAAGCCCACATCATCCCAGTTGGGGTCATACACATTAACCAGAACCACCCGCTCCCCTTGAAGCCTACAACTCACCATTACGTATCTGCCACAGCTATCCGCCACACACTCAACGCCACAAACGACAAGCTCTTGCCAACTAAAATCGCCACCCCTCGATTCTTCGCATCTAGCCCCGAGTGAAATACCTGTCCAACCCAGCCTCGTCTCAACCTCACCTGATCCGCCACCTTAAGGTGCGTCTCCTGGAGCATAGCCACGTCCGCTCCCAGCCCCTTCAGATGCGCCAAGACCCGGGACCGCTTCACCGGTCCATTCAGCCCCCTCACGTTCCATGTGACCAGCCGAATTCGGGGGTGGGGGGGGGTCTTCCCCCTCCCTCTGCGCCGGTCATCCATAGCTCTCCCTCGGCTCACCACGTGCCCACAGAACCCCCCAGGCCCGTCTCCACGGGTGTTGACAGACTGTGGCAAGGATTCCCAGCATTTTCTGTCTGTGTTTTATATGTTGCAAATTTCTGCTGCCGTGTAGGCAAGTGAGCAGAGAAAATGGGGGTCACCACTTTTCTGCCAAGTTAAAGGTCAGATGAGTGAAGGCTTGGGCAGGCATTAGGACCCAGACTTCAATTTTTCTGTCAGTGAAAATTCATTGAAAACCAAATGAAAACTTCATGAGGCAGTGACCAAAGTGGAAAAATGAAGATATATTTTAATAATCACATTTTTGCTGCCCCATTTCAAACTTAAGTTCCAGACTTGCAACTCTAAGGTGGGCTGTTCAGTCAGAATGGAGAATTGGAAAGGCCGTTTTCCAGTTGGGAGTTTTCTGGCATCATTCATGGCAGTTTGACAGATTTCCCCAAATTCTGGCCGGTCTCACTTTGATTCTCTCGCGCACTGGGAGAAATTATAACATCGTACTATTGTCTTGTAATGCCAACATGAATGCCTCACTTCCCCTTGAGCCCCCCCCCACCTCCCCCATGTCCCCTCCCACCCCCAAATCACTTGAGTCCGGCACAGATTGAACTAATTTCAGAAGGAGAAAATTATGCTCAGCAAAATATGCAAATGTTCGCAACAGCAATTCCTGTAATGTGAGTTGTGCAAGGGAGCCAGCATCATGGGAGTGTACAGAACTAATACAAATCACTTCTTATTGCACTGAATTGGGCACCTTTTTCGAATTAGGATTCCAGACAGCAGGTCTAGATTATTAACTGCAGTGCAAACCTGTAAGTCACAGGAATAACAGATTGTGATAACGGAGATTTCATTAACCTGACAACTGTAAGTATTTCTCAAAATGGTTGAACTGAGAACTTCCAGCTGCCAGGGGTCATTTTAAAACCGGTGTACTCATGTCAGCTAATTTTCCTTTCATCAAATCCTAAATGAAACTACAACGCACCAAAGAGCAAAGAACAAAGAACAATACAGCACAGGAACAGGCCCTTCGGCCCTCCAAGCCTGTACTGGTCATGATACCAACCTTGGCCAAAACCCTCAGCACTTCCTTGTGCCGTATCCCCCTGTACCCATCCTATCCATGTGTTTGTCAAGATGCCTTTTGGGCAGCACGGTGGTGCAGTGGGTTAGCCCTATGCCTCACGGCGCCGAGGTCCCAGGTTCGATCCAGGCTCTGGGCTGTCCGTGTGGAGTTTGCACATTCTGGCGTGTTTGCCCCCACAACCCAAATATGTGCAAGGGAGGTGGATTGGCCACGCTAAATTACCCCTTAATTGAAAGAACTTAATTGGGTACTCTCAATTTAAAAAAAAGATGTCTTTTGAACGTCGTCAATGTATCTGCTTCCACAACCTCCCCTGGCAACGTGTTCCAGGCACCCTCTATGTAAAAAAACCTGTCTCGGACATCTCCTCTAAACTTTGCCCCACGGATCTTAAACCTATGCCCCCTGGTGACTGACCCCGCCACCCTGGGAAAGAGTGCCTGCCAATCCACTCTATCCATGTCCCTCACAATCTTGTAGACCTCTATCGGGTCGCCCCTCAACCTCTGTCTTTCTACTGAAAACAGTCCGAGTCTATTCAGCCACTCCACAAAGCTAACACCCTCCAGACCAGGCAACATTCTGGTAAACCTCCTCTGCACCCTCTCCAAAGCCTCCACATCCTTCTGGTAGTGTGGTGACCAGAATTGTGCACAATATTCCAAGTGCGGCCTTACTAAGGTTCTATACAACAATTTAGGTTCTTGTAGATCGAGTAGCCGCGTCATGACACGTCGACTTAATGGTTTACATGACGGGAGTGCAGGGGTTCTCCCCGGAGCACATAGTAGCTGCACAGACTAGTGAATCAACTATTGTTGTTCAAAGTCCTTGGTCGGCAGTTAATGCAACCCAGGGGTTGGCAAATGGCACAAGGACTTCACCGCATCGACCCACTCGTATTTGATGAAAACATTGTGGACAGTTGGGAAGATTTGAAAAGGAGTGGCAGTTTTACTGCAGTGCCGTATTATCTGACAAATCAAAAAATGTACAAGTTTACACCTTATTCACAGTGTATTAAGATGTTCACTCCGTGCTTCAGCTCCAGCTTCCAGCTCTTTCTTTGGCTTTGTTTCCTTTCTCTCAGTCCACACCCAGTGCAATGACAGAAGGAGGCGGCTTAACAGGCTTTAATTGTATGATGAATATCAATGATAAGGAAAATAAACCAGTTCAAAAAGAAATGGTGGCAAAAGAAATCCGGAAGTCCTGGAGAGGGCACTTCTGGGTTAACCAAATGAAAATAGAAAGTACAAATGAAAGAATAGGGCCCTCTCCACCCTTGATCTGTTCATTTGATTTTTCAGATGGAAAAAATAAATAACAGCCCAGTTTACAAGAAGGAAAAGAACTACACTCCAGAGAAGAATGTTTTAGACAGGATTGGGGGGAAATTAATGATACAGTTGGCTACATATTTGAGAGAATTAAATGACAGAGCCCGGAGGAAAATTTTACGGGTTAGAAATAAATCAAAATATCAAATTATTACTAAACAGTGAAACCTCCGGTCAGACATCTCTAACTGGACATTAGCTGATGGATGATCTGTGGTCTCCATGGGGTATGTACTACGCGGTGAAGTTATTAAGGGTCTCGGCAGATAGCAGCGACTTACGAGGAACCCCAACATGATAAATAACAATAGTTTTAGAATTTTTGTAGCTTGATACCACGGCGGGAAAATTGTTACCATGGCAGAAAACAATATTGCATTGAAGAGCTGTAATCGTTATTAAAGAAAGAAATGTCATGTAAATTGGTAGGGACTGCTATATATGATAAGGGGGGTATGTGTGCCGTTAAAGAACTTGATCCGCATTTCTAAACTGTGTGAATGTTTTAATAGAGGGGGAACAGTGGTAGTTTAGTGTGTTTTCTTGGTTTAACTGCATAGAACATCATAAATAATATTGATGTTGTTTATACGTCATATTTAGTATGTAATAATTATTGGTCCCAAAGCCACGAAGGGATGTGTCGATATTGTACCTTATTTTTAGTATTGAAATTGTGATAACAGTTGCAAATATGTAAAGTTGTAACACACAGTCTAGTTGTGTGGTTAGGTAATGAGTAATATGTTAAGATAAGACTTAATTTTTTTTACTATGTAGGGAGAATTTATTTGGAAAATGTGACAGTTCGATGTGGTTTTGCGAATACTATTGGCATATTATGTTGCAAATGCTGTAATGGAAAATATACACTTTCACCTCTTTTCTTCGCAGGGAGGAGCGGGAGCAGGAGCGGAGGTGACGTAGACCAGGAGGTCTGCTGGGTAGGTAAGTGATCCTATATATTTGGGCGGCGGCTAAACCCGAGACACTACACGTGTAGTGTCTCCCACCCGCCCTCCTCCTCTAACCAATTTGATAAGGTAAAGTGTTTTTTTTTAACTCTTATTTGGTATAAGTTTATTATTGAGTATTATAGTAGTTGAATTAAGCTTTTATTTAGCAGAGAAGTACTAGAATTTATTTAACATAAATTTGTAAACGTTAATTAAATAAGTAGAGATGGCTGGACAGGTGATGTGCTGTAGCTGTATGATGTGGAAGCTGGCTGATCCCATTGTGAACGGCAGTGACCATATCTGCAGCAAGCGTTGGTTGCTGGAAGAACTCCGGATCAGAATTGATGATCTGGAGTCTGAGCTTCAAACTCTGCGGCACATCCGGGAGGGGGAGAGTTACCTGGACGTTTTGCTTCAGGAGGCAGTCACACCCGGTAGATTAAGTAATTCAAATTCAGTAAGTGTTCAGGAAAAACAGGGTGTGATTGTAAGTGAGGCAGGTAGGGGGATTCGGAGTTCAGGAGTGCAGGAGCCTCAGCCCTTGACCTTGTCCAACAGGTATGAGATTCTTGCTCCCTGTGCAGATGAGGAAAAGGGCTGTGGACAGGATGAGCCAGCTAACCATGGCACCATGGTGCAAAAGGCCATTTAAGAGGGGGGAGCAAAAAGACAAGTAGTTGTTATAATTAGAGGGACAGATAGTATCCTTTGCAAGCCAGATAGGGAGTCCCGCATAGTATGTTGCCTGCCCCGTGCCAGGGTGCGGGACATCTCCGACCGGCTTGAAAGGATACTGGAGCGGGAGGATCCAGTTGTTGTGGTCCACGTTGGGACTAACAACATAGGCAAGGCTAGGGTGGAGGACCTGTTTGGGGATTATCAAGCACTAGGAAGGAAATTGAAGAACAGGTCCTCGAGGGTCATAATCTCCGGATTACTGCCCGAGCCACGTGCTAATTGGCATAGGGATAAGAAAGTTAGGGAAGTAAACACGTGGCTAAGGGATTGGTGTGGGAAAGAGGGATTCCATCTCATGGGGCATTGGCACCAGTTTTGGAACCGGGGGGATCTGTGCCGTTGGGACAGTCTCCACCTGAACCGATCTGGAACCAGTGTTCTAGCGAAAAGGATAAATAGGGTGGTCAGTAGGACTTTAAACTTCTGAGTCAGGGGAGAAGGGAAAGGGAAAGCGACAGGGAGTAGGGAGTTAAATGGAAGGATAAGCAGCAGGTTATCATGTGTGCAGGTGGGTTTAAGTTCAAGGCAGACTAGGAATGAAGCAAAAAGGAAGGATAACTTAGGACATCTCATGATGTCCAATTTCTCTAATAATGATAAGAAAGTCAGCATTAAGGCACTTTATCTGAATGCTCGTAGCATTCGTAACAAAATTGATGAATTAATGGCACAAATCATCGCAAATGAATATGACTTAATAGCCATTACGGAGACATGGTTGCAGGATGGTCACGACTGGGAGTTAAATATCCAGGGGTACCAGACATTTCGGAGGGATAGACAGGTATGTAAGGGAGGTGGGGTAGCATTAATAATCAAGGACGACATCAGGGTGGCATTGAGGGATGATATAGGTTCTATGGAGAATGAGGTTGAATCCATTTGGGTAGAAATGAGAAATTCTAAGAAGAAAAAGACACTGATAGGCGTAGTCTATAAGCCACCAACTAATAGCATCACACTGGGACGGGCAGTAAATGAAGAGATAACTAATGCCTGTGAACAGGGTACAGCAGTTATCATGGGAGATTTTAATCTGCATATAGATTGGTCAAATCAGCTCGGTCAGGGTAGCCTTGAAGAGGAGTTCGTTGAATCTATCCGGGATCGTTTTCTGGAACAATATGTAATGGACGAGAGAGCAAGCTATCCTAGATCTGGTCCTGTGTAATGAGGCAGGAATAATTAATGACCTCATCGTTAGGGATCCTCTTGGGAGGAGTGATCACAGCATGGTTGAATTTAGTATACAGATGGAGAGTGTGATGATAGAATCCAATACCAGGGTCCTATGCTTGAACAAAGGGGACTACGATAGAATGAAAAAGGACCTCGCTAAAGTAGACTGGAAACAAATATTTTATGGTAGGACAGTTGAGGAGCAGTGGCGTACTTTCAAAGAAATCTTTCATAGTGCTCAACAAAAGTATATTCCAGTGAGAAGGAAGAATTGTAAGAAAAAAGGTAATCTACCATGGGTGTCTAAGGAGATACATGAGGCTGTCAAATTGAAAGAGAAGGCTTACAAAGTGGCCAAGATCAGCGGGAAAGTAGAAGATTGGGAAAACTTTAAAGGTCAGCAGAAAGCCACGAAAAGAGCCATAAAGAAAAGTAAGATAGAACACGAAAAAAAACTGGCACAGAATATAAGGACAGATAGCAAAAGTTTTTATAATTATATAAAATTATTAAAAATTAGGGGCTGGTTTAGCTCACAAGGCTAATCGCTGGCTTTGAAAGCAGACCAAGCACGCCAGCAGCACAGTTCGATTCCCGTGCCAGCCTCCCCGGACAGGCGCCGGAATGTGGTGACTAGGGGCTTTTCACAGTAACTTAATTGAAGCCTACTCGTGACAATAAGCGATTTTCATTTCATTTTTTCATTTTCAAAACTAAAAAGAGTGGCTAAAGTAAACATTGGTCCGTTAGAGGATGAGAGTGGTCATTTAGTTATGGGATATGATGAGATGGCGGAGGCATTGAACAAATATTTTTATTGGTCTTCACAATGGAGGACACGAATAACATGCCAGCAATTGACCGAGAGAAGAAGGTAGGTGAGGACCTGGAAACCATTCCTATCACGAAAGAGCAAGTGTTGGGCAAGCTAATGGAGCTCAGGATAGATAAGTCTCCTGGCCCTGATGGAATGCATCCCAGGGTACTGAAAGAGATGGCTGGAGTAATAGCAGATGCACTGGCGGTAATTTTCCAAAATTCGCTGAACACTGGGGCAGTCCCAGAGGATTGGAAAACAGCAAATGTGACGCCACTGTTTAAAAAGGGAAGTAGACAAAAGATGGGGAATTATAGACTGGTTAGCTTAACCTTTGTCGTGGGGAAGATGCTTGAGTTTATTATCAAGAAAGAGATAGGAGGGCACTTCGATAGAAATTGTCCCATTGAACGGATGCAGCATGGATTCATGAAGGGCAGGTCATGCTTGACGAATCTCTTGGAATTCTCTGAAGACATTTCAAGCAAGGTAGACAAAGGGGACCCAGTGGATGTGGTGTACCTAGATTTCCAAAAGGCCTTTGACAAGGTACCACAGAAGAGGCTGCTGCATAAGATAAGGATGCATGGTGTTAAGGATAGAGTACTAACATGGATAGAGGATTGGTTGTCTAACAGGAAACAAAGAGTGGGAATAAATGAGTGCTATTTTGGCTGGCAATCAGTGATGAGTGGTGTGCCTCAGGGATCGGTGTTGGGACGACAATTATTTACAATTTATATAGATGATTTGGAGTTGGGAACTACGTGTAAGGTATCCAAGTTTGCAGATGACACGAAGGTGTGTGACAGAGCAAAGTGTACTGAGGACTACCCATCCTAATTCATCCATCTGGAGACAGCCTGAAGTCCCCAGCCTCCTGTCACAATATCCAACTACTCTGTAAATAATTCCATGTTTTTCCTTTCCTCTACTTTACCCTATGTAGATGTAATTTCTGTGTTTAACCACTACTGAAGAAAACTTTCCTGACACAAGTTTAACAGTTGAAGGTGAACCGGCGAAGGAGACCCAAGGAGTTTGAGTGAAAGCAAGCATCCAGCAGAGGGCAGCAGAGCAAAGCTACTGATCAGCTGTTCTGGGGGAATTTGCATACGTGCAGTGCGGTCAGCCTAAGTTGAAGGTGAACCGGCGAAGGAGACCCAAGGAGTTTGAGTGAAAGCAAGCATCCAGCAGAGGGCAGCAGAGCAAAGCTACTGATCAACTGTTCTGGGGGAATTTGCATACGTGCAGTGCGGTCAGCCTAAGTTGAAGGTGAACCGGCGAAGGAGACCCAAGGAGTTTGAGTGAAAGCAAGCATCCAGCAGAGGGCAGCAGAGCAAAGCTACTGATCAGCTGTTCTGGGGGAATTTGCATACGTGCAGTGCGGTCAGCCTAAGTTGAAGGTGAACCGGCGAAGGAGACCCAAGGAGTTTGAGTGAAAGCAAGCATCCAGCAGAGGGCAGCAGAGCAAAGCTACTGATCAGCTGTTCTGGGGGAATTTGCATACGTGCAGTGCGGTCAGCCTAAGTTGAAGGTGGTTTGTGGAAGGGCTGTTGGCAAGTGACAGTTAAACCTGAAACACTTCGTGAGTGTTTCCCACCCTACCTCCTCCTCTAACCAACCCCCCCACCCCACGGTGGTTGGGAAGCGGGAGCAGGGGAGCGGGAGCAGGGGCCTGTCGTGAAGGTGAGTGAGTGCCTTTAAATTTGCTTAACTTTCAGCGGGAGCAGGGTTTGAGGTAATATCAGGTAAGCTCTTCCTTTCTTTTTCTTTTTCTTGTTTTTTTTTTAAATCTAGAGGTGATGTCAGGGAAGGCAGTACAATGCTCCTCCTGCAGAATGTTTGAGGTGAGGGACGCCGTCAGTGTCCCTGCTGATTTCATCTGTGGGAAGTGCACCCAACTCCAGCTCCTCAAAAACCGTGTTAGGGACCTGGAGCTTGAGCTGGATGAACTTCGGATCATTCGGGAGGCAGAGGGGGTCATAGATAGGAGCTTCAGGGAAGTAGTTACACCAAAGACTGGAGATAGATGGGTAACTGTAAGAGGGACTGGGAAGAAGCAGTCAGTGCAGGGACCCCCTGCGGTCGTTCCCCTGAGTAACAAGTATACCGTTTTGGATACTTGTGGGGGGGACGACTTACCAGGGGTAAGCCATGGGGTACGGGCCTCTGGCACGGAGTCTGTCCCTGTTGCTCAGAAGGGAAGGGGGCAAAGGAGTAGAACATTAGTAATTGGGGACTCAATAGTCAGGGGCACAGATAGGAGATTTTGTGGGAGCGAGAGAGACTCACGTTTGGTATGTTGCCTCCCAGGTGCAAGGGTAAGTGATGTCTCGGATCGTGTTTTCCGGGTCCTTAAGGGGAAGGGGGAGCAGCCCCAAGTCGTAGTCCACATTGGCACTAACGACATAGGTAGGAAAGGGGACAAGGATGTCAGGCAGGCCTTTAGGGAGCTAGGATGGAAGCTCAGAGCGAGAACAAACAGAGTTGTTATCTCTGGGTTGTTGCCCGTGCCACGTGATAGTGAGATAAGGAATTGGGAGAGAGAGCAATTAAACACGTGGCTACAGGGATGGTGCAGGCGGGAGTGATTCAGATTTCTGGATAACTGGGGCTCTTTCTGGGGAAGGTGGGACCTCTATAGACAGGATGGTCTACATCTGAACCTGAGGGGCACCAATATCCTGGGGGGAGATTTGTTAGTGCTCTTTGGGGGGGTTTAAACTAATTCAGCAGGAGCATGGGAACCTGGATTGTAGTTTTGGGGTACAGGAGATTGAGAGTATAGAGGTCAGGAGCACAGATTTGACTTCGCAGGAGGGTGCCAGTGTTCAGGTAGGTGGTTTGAAGTGTGTCTACTTCAATGCCAGGAGTATACGAAATAAGGTAGGGGAACTGGCAGCATGGGTGGGTACCTGGGACTTCGACGTTGTGGCCATTTCAGAGACATGGATAGAGCAGGGACAGGAATGGTTGTTGCAGGTTCCGGGGTTTAGGTGTTTTAGTAAGCTCAGAGAAGGGGGTAAAAGAGCGGGAGGTGTGGCGCTGCTAGTCAAGGACAGTATTACGGTGGCGGAAAGGATGCTAGATGGGGACTCTTCTTCTGAGGTAGTATGGGCTGAGGTTAGAAACAGGAAAGGAGAGGTCACCCTGTTGGGAGTTTTCTATAGGCCACCTAATAGTTCTAGGGATGTAGAGGAAAGGATGGCGAAGATGATTCTGGAAAAGAGCGAAAGTAACAGGGTAGTTGTTATGGGAGACTTTAACTTTCCAAATATTGACTGGAAAAGATATAGTTCGAGTACATTAGATGGGTCGTTCTTTGTACAATGTGTGCAGGAGGGTTTCCTGACACAATATGTTGACAGGCCAACAAGAGGCGAGGCCACATTGGATTTGGTTTTGGGTAATGAACCAGGCCAGGTGTTAGATCTGGAGGTAGGTGAGCACTTTGGAAACAGTGACCACAATTCGGTGACCTTTACGTTAGTGATGGAAAGGGATAAGTATACCCCGCAGGGCAAGAGTTATAGCTGGGGGAAGGGCAATTATGATGCCATTAGACATGACTTAGGATGTGTTGGTTGGAGAAGTAGGCTGCAAGGGTTGGGCACACTGGATATGTGGAGCTTGTTCAAGGAACAGCTATTGCATGTTCTTGATAAGTACGTACCAGTCAGGCAGGGAGGAAGGGGTCGAGCGAGGGAACCGTGGTTTACCAAAGAAGTGGAATCTCTTGTTAAGAGGAAGAAGGAGGCCTATGTGAAGATGAGGCATGAAGTTTCAGTTGGGGCGCTTGATAGTTACAAGGAAGCGAGGAAGGATCTAAAGAGAGAGCTGAGACGAGCAAGGAGGGGACATGAGAAGTCTTTGGCAGGTAGGATCAAGGAAAACCCAAAAGCTTTCTATATGTATGTCAGGAATAAAAGAATGATTAGGGTAAGAGTAGGGCCAGTCAAGGACAGTGGTGGGAGGTTGTGTGTGGAGGCTGAGGACATAATCGAGATACTAAATGAATACTTTTCGTCAGTATTCACTCAAGAAAAAGATAATATTGTGGAGGAGAATGCTGAGACCCAGGCTATTAGAATAGATGGCATTGAGGTGCGTAGGGAAGAAGTGTTGGCAATTCTGGACAAGGTGAAAATAGATAAGTCCCCGGGGCCGGATGGGATTTATCCTAGGATTCTCTGGGAAGCCAGGGAAGAGATTGCTGAGCCTTTGGCTTTGATTTTTAGGTCATCATTGGCTACAGGAATAGTGCCAGAGGACTGGAGGATAGCAAATGTGGTCCCTTTGTTCAAGAAGGGGAGTAGAGATAACCCCGGTAACTATAGGCCGGTGAGCCTAACGTCTGTGGTGGGTAAGGTCTTGGAGAGGATTATAAAAGATACGATTTATAATCATCTAGATAGGAATAATATGATTAGGGATAGTCAGCATGGTTTTGTGAAGGGTAGGTCATGCCTCACAAACCTTATCGAGTTCTTTGAGAAGGTGACTGAACAGGTAGACGAGGGTAGAGCAGTTGATGTGGTGTATATGGATTTCAGTAAAGCGTTTGATAAGGTTCCCCACGGTCGGCTATTGCAGAAAATACGGAGGCTGGGGATTGAGGGTGATTTGGAGATGTGGATCAGAAATTGGCTAGTTGAAAGAAGACAGAGTGGTAGTTGATGGGAAATGTTCAGAATGGAGTTCAGTTACGAGTGGCGTACCACAAGGATCTGTTCTGGGGCCGTTGCTGTTTGTCATTTTTATAAATGACCTAGAGGAGGGCGCAGAAGGATGGGTGAGTAAATTTGCAGACGACACTAAAGTCGGTGGAGTTGTAGACAGTGCGGAAGGATGTTGCAGGTTACAGAGGGACATAGATAAGCTGCAGAGCTGGGCTGAGAGGTGGCAAATGGAGTTTAACGTGGAGAAGTGTGAGGTGATTCACTTTGGAAAGAATAACAGGAATGCGGAATATTTGGCTAATGGTAAAATTCTTGGTAGTGTGGATGAGCAGAGGGATCTCGGTGTCCATGTACATAGATCCCTGAAAGTTGCCACCCAGGTTGATAGGGTTGTGAAGAAAGCCTATGGTGTGTTGGCCTTTATTGGTAGAGGGATTGAGTTCCGGAGCCATGAGGTCATGTTGCAGTTGTACAAAACTCTAGTACGGCCGCATTTGGAGTATTGCGTACAGTTCTGGTCGTCTCATTATAGGAAGGACGTGGAAGCTTTGGAACGGGTGCAGAGGAGATTTACCAGGATGTTGCCTGGTATGGAGGGAAAATCTTATGAGGAAAGGCTGATGGACTTGAGGTTGTTTTCGTTAGAGAGAAGAAGGTTAAGAGGTGACTTAATAGAGGCATACAAAATGATCAGAGGGTTAGATAGGGTGGACAGCGAGAGCCTTCTCCCGCGGATGGGGGTGGCTAGCACGAGGGGACATAGCCTTAAATTGAGGGGTAATAGATATAGGACAGAGGTCAGAGGTGGGTTTTTTACGCAAAGAGTGGTGAGGCCGTGGCATGCCCTACCTGCAACAGTAGTGAACTCGCCAACGTTGAGGGCATTTAAAAGTTTATTGGATAAGCATATGGATGATAAGGGCATAGTGTAGGTTAGATGGCCATTAGTTTTTGTTTTCCATGTCGGTGCAACATCGAGGGCCGAAGGGCCTGTACTGTGCTGTATCGTTCTATGTTCTATGTTCTAGTTGTCTTTTAAAGTTTGAAGCTGTGGTAATAACTTCTAGACCCTGTATATAGGAGCAGAATTAGGCCATTCAGCCCATCGAGTCTGCTCTTCCATTTGATCATGGCTGATATTTTTCTCATCCTCATTATCCTGCCTTCTCCCCATAACCCCTGATCACTTTATTAATCAAGAACCTATCTATCTCCATCCTAAAAGTACTCAGTGATGGAGTTTGCACATTCTCCCCATGTCTGTGTAAAAAAGATGTGCAGAGTAGGTGGATTGGCCACACTAAATGGCCCTTAACTGGAAAAAAATAGAATTGGGTACTCTAAAATTTTAAAAAGTAATAAAACAAACGCACTCAGTGATTTGGCCTCCACAGTCTTCTGTGGAAATGAGCTCCACAGATCCACAACCCTCTGGCTGAAGAAATTCCTCCTCATCTCAGTTTTAAAGGATCGTCCCTTCAGTCTGAGGCTGTGCCCTCGGGTTCTAGTTTCTCCTACTAGTAGAAATATCTTCTCCACACCCACTCTATCTAGGCCTCTCAAAATATTCTGTAGGTTTCAAAAGATCCCTCTTCATCCTTCTAAGCTCCGTCGAGTACAGACCCAGAGTCCTCAACCGCTCCTCATATGACAAGCTCTTCATTCCATTGGTCATTCTTGCGAACCTCCTCTGGGTGAGAAGCACACCAGCATTGCATGTAAATGAGCAAGACTTGCATTCTAGCACAAAATGTTGCTTTGTCTCAACAGTGTGGAGTTTGCACTTTCTCCCCATGACAGCGTGGATTTCCTCTGGGTGCTCTGGTTTCCTCCCACAGTCCAAAGGTGTGAAGGTTAGGTGGATTGGCCATGCTAAATTACCCTTAGTGTCCAAAAAAGGTTAGGTGGGGTTACTGGGTTACGGGTATACGGTGCTGTTTCCAAGGGCCGGTGCAGACTCAATGGGCCAAATGGCCTCCTTCTGCACTGTAAATTCTATGATTCTACGAACACATAAAACAAGTAAAAACCGCCTCAGTGCGTGGCAAGAAATCATTGTTTTAGAGGAGGCACCAATATGGCATTGGGCAATGAAATGCAGCACTCAGTCTTACCCGTATAACCACTTTGAATACGTACATCATGTTAATCAGATAGGAAAAAGACCACTCAGTCCACCTTTCCACTTTCCGACTGCAACGCAACCATCAATTGTCCTTTGCCTATTGCCACTAATTGATGGCTGATCGATTGCTGATCAAAATGAAAAAGCAAACTGGAAAGATTAATGTAAGAAATTCTAATATCAATTAGAACATTTTAAACAAAAGCCTCTGCTTGCTCTAATATCCAACCAGGGGCTGGTTTAGTTCACAGGGCTAATCACTGGCTTTTAAAGCAGACCAAGCAGGCCAGCAGCACGGTTCGATTCCTGTACCAGCCTCCCTGGACAGGCGCTGGAATGTGGCGACTAGGGGCTTTTCACAGTAACTTCATTGAAGCCTACTCTTGACAATAAGCGATTTTCATTTTTCATTTCATTTCAATACTGGAGTGCTGGGAATATTGTACAATGCAGAACAGACTCCAAATGATTATCTTTGCTCACTGACAGACCAGAGGCAAAATTCAAGATAGCTAGGTTGAAAACGGCTCTCAATCTATTTTGATATTAAATCTCATTAATCTACTACACATTGATGCTTGGATTTTGCTTGATTTCACTAATGCTTACAAGCTGGAAGAGATTTCCACTATTCTGCTGCCTTCATAACCGGTGCAACAATTATTTTACTCTTGTGGAATGTGGTAATGTTTTCATGTGGCTGTGGTATATTGTATGCATTCTGTGTAATGTAGGGTAACACATGTCAGATGTTATTATCCTATGTATGGGAGTGTATCCTGGCAGATTAATATCTAATAAGTATATCATCTCTTTCTAAAAGGGCAGCATGGTGGCACAGCAGTTAGCACTGCTGCCTCACAGCTTCAGGGTCCCGGGTTCATTTCTGACCTCTGGTGACTATCAGTGTGGTGTTTGCACTTTCTCTCCATGTGGGTTTCGTCCGGGTGCTCCGGTTTCCTCCCACAGTCCAAAGATATGGGGCGCAATTCTCCGCACTCACGACGGTGCGGAGAATAGCGTGGCTCGTAAAATTTTACGGCCACGCTCGTCCGACGCCCTCCCGCTATTCTCCCCCCCCCCCCCACGCCCGACTCCCGATACGAATCGCTGCCGCCGTTTTTTTACGGCCAGCAGCGATTCTCAGCTGTCCGATGGGCCGAGTTCCCAGCCCTTTACGGCTGTTTTTACGAACAGCAAACACACCTGGTCTGGCCGTTCGTAAAAACGGCCGTAAAGTGCCGATTTTTAAAACTTTTAAAAAAAACTTTTTAAAAAATTTTGCCGATTCATGGCACAGATTGGCACGGGTCCGATGCCCGCGCACTCTTTGTCCCTCCGCCGCCCCGCTGTATCACTTCGCGGGGCGGCTGAGGGGCATCCCGGCCCGCGCATGCGCGGGTTTCGCGCAAATGCGCGATGACGTCATCCGCGCATGCGCGGGTTGGAGTCTTCCAATCCGCGCATGCGCGGCTGACGTCATATGACGCGTCAGCCGGCGCTAACTCTGGCAAGCGGGCTTAACGAAATTCGTTAAGCCCGCGATGCCGGAGTTTACGGCGGCGGCATGCTAGCCCCGACCGGGGACCAGAATCGGTTCCCGGTCGGGGAGGGGGGGGCTGGCGTCAAATCCGCCCGGATTTGACGCCAGCCTTACGATTTCTCCCCCTCTGGGAGAATCGCGCCCATGGAGTTTAGGTGGATTAGCTATGCTAAATTGCCCCTTTGTGTCCAAAAAGATTAGGTGAGGTTACTGGGTTACGGGGATAGGGTCGGAGCACGGGCACAGGTAGGGTACACTTTCCAAAGATAGGGGCGATTCAATGGGCCGAATGGCTTCCTTCTGCACTTTAGAGAGTCTGTGAAAAGGTTGGTGGGTTAGGCTGAGCTGGTTGTAGAGAAAATGCCCTGTAAATTGCTTGAATTAGTGTACATCAATATGCCACAGATTATCTAGCCCTGTGTGGATCCTTTATTCAAGGAAGAGTGAAATGTTTAGTGAGTATGAATGGAACTTGGCATGTCGAGGTGTCTGTGCCTCTTTAATTTGGACATCTAATGGGCAGCACGGTGGCGCAAGTGGTTACACAGTTGCCTCACGACACCGAGGTCCCAGGCTCGATCCCGGCTCTGGGTCACTGTCCGTGTGGAGTTTGCACATTCTCCTTGTGTTTGCGTGGGTTTCACCCCCATAACCCAAAAGATGTGCAGGGTAGGTGGATTGGCCACGCTAAATTGCCCTTAATTGGAAAAAATGAATTGGGTACTCTAAATTTATTTTTTTTAAACTTGGACATCTTGCAAAAGCGTTAGAAATGGTTAACACCCAATCAGGTGATACATTTGTCACTCAGATTGGTTCATTACACAAGAGGTTTTTCCCCCTTTATCTTTAAGGTATATTAGAAGTTGCTGGTTTAGCTCACTCGGCTAAATCGCTGGCTTTTGAAGCAGACCAAGCAGGCCAGCAGCACGGTTAGATTCCCGTACCAGCCTCCCCGGACAGGCGGTGGAATGTGGTGACTAGGGGCTTTTCACAGTAACTTAATTGAAGCCTACTTATGACAATAAGCAATTTTCATTTCATTTCATTCATTTTTCAAATGCCTCCTGGCAAACTCAGCTGGTTTACAGTACATGCAGTTCCTCTTCATTAGTTAAATGATCCCGTTTATCTTATCCTTCTATTGTACTAACCTTTACCCAGAAGATGTGAAAGAGATATATTTGAGATAAAATGTAACAGGTTGTGAAGTTTGGATTGTATGTACCCATCCATTACAGACGGAAGCAAGTGAGAAAGACAAAATGAAAGATATATTCCCTTTCACACTCTCACACTCTTTCACAGCAGTGCTCCGAAAGCTCGTGTTTGAAACAAACCTGTTGGACTTTAACCTGGTGTTGTAAGACTTCTTACTGTGCTCACCCCAGTCCAACGCCGGCATCTCCACATCATTCACACTCTCAATACACCTCCAAGCACTTTACAACCAATTAAGTATTTTTGAAATGTTGCTACTGTTGCAATGTAAGAAATGCAATTGGCACACAAGGGCCCACAAATAGCATTGATATTAATGATTAGATAACCTGCTAAGTGTGTCACTTAATTGTACAAGTTGTGTGAGGAAACGGAGAGAGTTAAGCCAGTCATTGGGTCAGATAGTCCCAGCCGTAACAAAGGAGCCAAGTGGAACAGACTTGACCTTCTAGAAGCTAATAGCACTTTCCCAAGTTTGGAAGAATCATAGAATTTACAGTGCAGAAGGAGGCCATTCGGCCCATCGAGTATGCACCGGCTCCTGGAAAGAGCACCCTACCCAAGGTTAACACCTCCACCCTATCCCCATAACTCAGTAACCCCACCCAACACTAAGGGCAATTTTGGACACTAAGGGCAATTTATCATGGCCAATCCACCTAACCTGCACATCTTTGTGACTGTGGGAGGAAACCGGAGCACCCGGAGGAAACCCACGCACACACGGGGAGGATGTGCAGACTCCACTCAGACAGTGACCCAAGCCGGAATCGAACCTAGGACCCTGGAGCTGTGAAGCGATTGTGCTATCCACAATGCTAGCGTGCTGCCTGTCAAGATCATCAGGGTGAATATCAAGGTCATGTGAGAATAAGATTATATAAACTCTGGAAACATTGCTAAGCACCGGCATGTTTATTCTAATCTATTTAATGGACTGGCTATCCAATGCTGGCAACTTGTCAGCTCTCTAAGGGGTTAATCCTGGTCTGGTCTCCCCGGTCTGTTATAGTCTCAGACACTGATCTCAAATCCAATTTGATGTTCAGCAATCATGCAAATGCTGAATTACAGGGATACACGGAGGGAACTGCCTTCACAACCTCTGCCATTCAATTTGCTGGGGAGCCCTGTCCATTAATTATCAGTTGCTCAGATTGCTAGGCAACTGTTTATAACTATTTATACTTAATGTTTAAATTTAAGTAGCGTTAATTGTGACCTTGTAGTCAATAAATAGTTGTTTGCGCAGGACTAGCTGTCTGATCTCTTGAGGATTTCGCAAGAAGCATTCAGCAGCCTGTTGGCGTCTGAATTGATGGTTGGCAAAACAATCTGAGTGATGCCAAACTTCGACTCAATTCACCATCATACCGAAACTCGGCTGTAAAACCAGATAGTTTGTTCGTGAGGAGCTTTAAGATTTTGTTTGGTTTTCACGGCACGGAAACATTGTGTTCTTACAGGGTACTCTTGTTGGAGCTGAGGAAAGTTTTCAGGCATAATAGGCGTATCACACGCCATCTATGTCACCAGTGTCCTTTACACACGCTGTACTTATTATACATTTAAATTTGGTAACCCGATCTTAGGTATAGGGCGGCACGATGGCACAGTGGTTAGCACTGCTGCCTCACAGTGCCAGGGACCCGGGTTCAATTCTGGCCTAGGGTGACTGTGTGGAGTTTGTACGTTCTCCCTGTGTCTGCGTGGGTTTCCGCCTACAGTCCAAAGATAACCAGGTTAGTTGGATTGGTCATGCTAAAGAATTGCCCCTTAGTGTCCAAAGATGTTAGGTGGGGTTATGGGGTTAGGGCAGGGGGAGTGGTCCTGTGTAGGCTACTCTTTCAGAGGGTTGGTGCAGACTCGATGGTCCAAATGGCCTCGTTCTGCACTGTAGGGACTCTATGGTACAGGATGAGCAGAAATGTCCACCAAATATTGTGCAGACTGAAGCAATTATCTGGACCCCTATCACCAACGTTGCTCCCTCACCACCAACTCCATCCCTCTAAACTGTTTGAGATTGCACAAGGCTTCTCGGTGTCATATTTCACCCGGAGATGTGGTTTTAATGAAATAGCTGCACCGTCACTAAGACCGCTTATTTCCACATCCATAACATCATTGCTGCAGCTCCTGTGCTGCTGAGAACCCTCATCCATGTCTTCATTGTCTCCAGACTTGATTATCCCAATGCACTCCTGACTAGCCACCCACGTCCTGTCCTCCGTCAACTGGAGGTTATCCAAAACCCTGCTACCTAGGCCCTAACTGTCATTTATCTTATTAGGCCTTTGTTCCCTGACATAAACTGGCTCCTGCTTAAATACCGTCTTGATCTGAAAAGGCCCAATTTTGCCTATGATCTGGTTGCTCCCTCTCTGTGTGGTCTCCTCCAGCCCTACAATACTCCTCAGTTTCTGTGCTCCTTGATTCCAGTGACTTGAGCATACCCGACTTAAATCGCTCCTCTGTTGGTGGCAATGCCTTCAGTTGCTGAGGCCCCAAGCTCTGGAATTCCCTAACTCTCTCTGCTTCTTTTCCTATCTACCCTCCTTTAAAATCTATGGGCGTGGTTCACCGGAAGAATTTCCAAGTCCAGTTTCGGGCGCGTTTGGCGGGGTGTTTCCTGGCAGCTGCAGTGCCAAGATTGATACTGCTATTCAATGGCACTTAGCCGATTTATTGGGCCTCGGGGAGTTCCCCCCCCCCCCCCCCCCCCCCCCCCCTGCCCCGTCAAGGCCACACGTAGAGAGATTTCCTGCACTTGGAAGCTGAGCTCGCCAGCAGGACCGGCTCCTCACAGATCGAGCTGCCATTTTCCCCATCTCTACACCCTGTCCTTTAGGAACCTCCCACTTTCAGGACCCCCCTTCACGGCCCCCCCCACAACTTTGCTTTGGTCCTGTCAATCCTCCCCTCCCCCGCCTTTCATGGATAAAACCACCTGACCCTTGGCAGGGCCAACCTGGCACGCAGGTACCTTGGCACCATGGCATTGCCAACTGGGCACCCTGGCAGTGCCAGGTTGGCACAGCTAGGGTGCCCACGTGGCACAGCCGGGTGCCAGAGAAATGCCAAGGTACCACCCTGCCCTGTCCCACAGTGGGTTCTAATGGCCTTCAAGACCCCCCAAAGTGCCATCACGCCTGGTCCACGATTGAGGAGACCAGTGTGAAACGGCGCCCAGTTGAGGCCTTGCAGGCGTGGTCATTGACTCCCTGGCACCGGGTGAATAAAGCATCTGGATATTTAAATGAGCCTAATGACTCATTTAAATATCATTAACTAGCTCACAGCCAGCAAGGGCATGATCCAGATTGCGCAGGGTTTTGTGATTCAGCTGACTCGCCTGAGGTTTCGCGCCTTGCAGGAGCACATGTCCTTATGTGCCTCAACGCTATATTTTAATTCCCCCGTGAAACACCTTGGGGCATGTGATGTGAAAGGTGCTGTATGAATGCAAGTTGTTGTTGGTACTTCTTAGACAGACTTTGTCATTCAGGCAAATCTATAGTTTCAATTAATTTATCCTGTAGCTCACCTAACAAGAACAGTGGAGAATTAGTAATTCACTTTAGATAAAATAAATGTAGATAGAAATTCCACACTGAATTGCATAGGTACATGTTGATGCTGCAGCGCTCAGAACTCACAGTACAGCAATGAGGTCCAATGTTAATGGCATTGTTCCGGACTCGTTCTAGATTAACAATGCTGAATAGTAACCATGCACACTGGAGTAACAGTACCAAAACATGCTCTTACTGCCAGATTTAGAAACTTCGTTTGGGAAGGTAGTTAATGAGATTCCACAAAAATTGTTGCTGGCTCAATCAGCTATGTGGAGCGTTGGTCATCCCTGGCTGCTCTGTTAATGCAGCCCAGACATTCAGGAGACTGGTGTGGTTCCTCCTCTGACTCCATTTCAGACTCCCACGCTGGAGCTGAATCCAATAAAATTGCATTTTAATGACTAATGAGGTCTGTTGGAAAATGCTTTTAAAATGATATCAGTGTTGATGTTCTGCCATGCATCCTCACCCAGCCACATCCAAGCACTAATCCCTTGCCAGAGTTAAAGCCTCTAATGATCCACTCCACCCACTATGTTCTAATCCTGCAGGTAGGTGGTGGCAGAATGATAATGTTACTGGACAAGCAATCCAGAGGCCCAGGCCAATGCTTGGGGACGTGGTTCCAAATCCTGCCATTAATTAATAAAAATCAGGAATTGAAACTGATGCTGCAAAAACTATTTGGCTCACTAATGTCCTTTAGGGAAGGAAATCTGCTGTTATTATCTGGTCTAGCCTACATGCAACGCCAGATATGTGGTTGACTCTTAACTGTCTTCTCAAGTGGCCCAGCAAGCTACTGAGTTGCCTCAAACCACTAGAGGAAAAATCAAGAAAGAATGAAGCTAAACAGACCACCCTGGCATGGAATTAAGCAACAGAAACGACAATGGCACATCCAGCCCTGTTGACCATGCAAAGTCCTCCCAGCTATCAACACGGGCCTTGTGCAAAATTGGGAGTGACGTCCCAGAGATTAGTCAAGCAAAGACTGACACAGTCATACTCACAGAACCATACCTTGCAGTCAATGTCCCAGACATTATCGTTATGGGTTTCCTCCGGGTGCTCCGGTTTCCTCCCACAATCCAAAGATGTGCAGGTTAGGTGGATTGGTCATGCTAAATTGCCCTTAGTGTTGGGTCGGGTTACTGGGTTATGGAGATAGGGTGGAGGTGTGGGCTTGGGTAGGGTGCTCTTTCAAAAAAGAGCTGGTGCAGACTTGATGGGCCGAATGGCCTCCTTCTGCACTGTAAATTCTATGACTCTATCACTCGGTATGCGCTGAGCTGGAGGTACGATGGTATACGATAGACTTGGGAGGGAGTTGCCCTGGGAGTCCTCAACATTGACTCACAAAGTCTCATGGCATCAAGTCCTACTGCCCATGATGAAACAGTACTCCTCCTCCATGTTGAACACCACTCGGAGGAAGCACTGGGTGCAAAGAACGTACTCCGGATGGGGGACATGATCATAATGGATGGTGGAGCAGGCTTGAAGAGCCGGCTGCCTTCCTCCTGCCCCTATTTTCTATGTTGCTATGTCTATCACCAAGATTGGCTCGGTAATATTGCTGATGACCAAGCTGGCCAAGTCCTAAAGGGCATAGCTGTCAGGCTAGGCCTGTGGCAAGTAGTGAGGGAATCAACAAGAGGTAAAATATCACTAGACCTTATCCTCACAGACCTACCTGTTGCAGATGCAGCTGTCCATGACAGTATCAGAAGGACTGACCACTGCACGGTTCTTGTGGAGATTAAGTTCCATCCTCACATTGAGGACACCATCCATCACGTTGTGTGACACGACCACTGTGCTAAACGGAATAGACTTTGAACAGATCTAGTAACTCAAAACTGGGCATCCTTTAGGTGCGGTGGGCCAGCATCAGCCAAATTGTATTTAACCTCAATCTGTGACCACATGGCCTGGTACCATTACCATCAAGTCAAGGGATCAACCCTGGTTTAATGCAGGAGAGCATTCTGGCAGCAGCACCGGGAATACCTAAAAATGAGGTGTCAGCCTGGTAAAGCTACAACACAGGGTTACTTGCAAGCCAAACAGTGGCATCAGCAAATGATAGACAGAGCTAAGAGATCCCAAAACCAACAGATCAGATCAAAGCTCTGCAGCCTGCCATATCTAGTCATGAATGGTGGTGGATAGTTAAATCATAACTGACTGGACGAGGAGGTTCCACAAATACCCCATCCTCAATGATGGGGGAGTCCAGCACATCTGTGCAAAAGATAAAGCTGAAGCATTGTCAATCATCCTCAACCAGAAGTGCTGGCTGGATGATCCAGTTGGGCCTCCTCGTGAGGTCCCCAGCATCAAAGATGTCGGGCGCGATTCTCCGCCCCCCACGCCAGTTGGGAGAATAGCGGGAGGGCCTCCCGACATTTTTCACGCCCTCCCGCTATTCTCCCCCCCCCACGCCTGATCCACATCACGAATCACCGCTTGCCGTTTTTTATGGCGAGCGGCGATTCTCCGCGGCCGATGGGCCGAGCGGCCGGGCCTTTACGCCCGTTTTTTCATGGCAGCAAACACACCTGCTTGCTGCCGTCGTAAAAACGGGCGCTGGATGCCCATTTGGGGCATCCAGAGGCCCGTTTGGGGCAGGAGCACCACCGTTGTGCTCGGGAGGGGACAGGCCCACGATCGGTGTCCACCGATCGTCGGGCCTGCGTCCAAAAGGGACGCACTATTTCCCCTCCGCCGCCCGACAAGATCAAGCCGCCACATCTTGTCGGGCGGCGGTGGAGAACTGCGGAACCGCGCATGCGCGGGTTCCGTCAATGGCGTGACGACGTCACCCGCGCATGCGCGGATTGGAGCCGGCCGCGCGTCATCTTGGCGCCGTGATTCCCGGGGTCCCACTCCTAGCCCCCGGGAACGGGTGTGAAGGCTGCCGTGAAACACGGCCAGTTTCACGGCAGCCTTTACGACTCTGCGCATTGGCGGAGAATCTCGCCCGTCAATCTTCAGCCAATTTGATCCAATTCTCATGACATCAAGAAACAGCTGAAAGCAATGAATATTGCAAATGACTGATGACATCCTGATGACATCCCAGCAATTGTACTGAAAACTTGTGCTTTAGAACTAGCAGCAGCCCAAACCAAGCTGTTCCAGTACAGCTACAACACTGGCACCTACTTGGCAATGTGGCAAATTGCTCAAGTATGTCCTGTACATAAGAAACAGGACAAATCCAAACCGGTTAATTACCACCCATCATGGTTTTTATTCCTTTAGCGTGTGGCCAATGTAGAAGTCAGAGGAATGCAAACAATATACGATGAATAAGTAGGTTATTTATTGTAACTTAAACAAGACCAAATAGACACAGGAGCACGTTTCTACACATCCCAATCTGTTGGTCAACACCACATCTTCCAGGTCACAACAGATGGGATTGGTTAATGTATGACATCGCTGAAGACGTGCCACTGACATCAGTCAGTCATGTGCTCGACTCTCTTTGGAGAGAGAGGTTGGAACACAATGCTCATGCAGGAGTAACATGCCTACTCTGTAATCTGTTTATATGTAGTACTAATAAACAAGTATTAAGCAGATACCAGACTATGACTACAATCTTTCTATCCCACACCCCAGCAAATCCCACACCCAGAATCCACAGTCAGAGGGACTATCTCAGAACATGGCGGCAGCTGTGAATACATCAAAGTTATGGAAGTAATCACAGAGTGAAGAAAACCTCAATAGCAGCTCGTACTTACACACTGACAGAAAGAGGAGACACATTAGAGAGAGATAACAATGACCGTACCTGGTGAGCAGTCCCTGCCCTTAACCCACCTCAAAATGTGAACTTTATTTTACTCTCCACAGATGCTGCCAGGCCTGTGGCGTTTTTCCAGCATTTTCTATTTTTATTCACATTCTCCTCAGGGTTTGGAGTCCACTGTGGACATTAGTCCATTCTTAAAGCCTTTGACACCTATTTCATCCCCAAGCAAAATTTGGGAATTGAACAAGTACTTTTTTCCCCAGAGATGAGGTGAGAGTGACTACCCTTGACATCAAGGCAGCATTTGGCCAAATGTGGCATCAAGGAGCCCGAGCAAAACTGGAGTCAATGGGAATCAGGCAACAACTCTGTGAAGGTTGGAGTGAAACATGGCACAAAGAAAGATGGTTGTGGTTGTTGGAGGTCAACCAATCCAGCTCCAGGACATCACCACAGGAGTTCCTCAGTCCTAGGCCCAATCATCTACAACTGCTTCAACAGCGACCTTCCTTCCATCATAAGGTGGGGATGTTGCTTCACAGCTTCACGTCCCAGGTTCGATTCCCGGTCACTGTCTGTGTGGAGTCTGCACGTTCTCTGCGTGTCTACGTGGGTTTCCTCCGGGTGCTCCGGTTTCCTCCCACAGACCAAAGACGTGCAGGTTAGATGGATTGGCCATGTTAAATTGCCCTTAGTGTCCAAAAAGGGTAGGTGGGGGTTACTGGGTTTTGGGGACAGGGTGGAGGCGTGGGCTTAAGTGGGGTGGTCTTTCCAGGGGCCGGTGCAGACTCGATGGGCCGAATGGCCTCCATCTGCACTGTAAATTCTATGATTCTATGATTATCAAAGTGATGGAAGGTGTACCGTGCTATCACGTTCACTTACACACCAATAACCTGCTCATTAACACACACACTTGGAAATACATCGCTGCTCCTTCACTGTCGCTGGGGCAACATCCTGGAGCTCCCGCACACCTCAAGGACTGCAGCGGTTCAAGAAAACAGCTCACCACCACCTTCTGAAAAGCAGCTCGGGATGGGCAGTAAATGCTGGCCTAACCAGCGATGCCCACATCTCGTAAATGAACAAAAAGAAAAGTTTGGGTTCTGCCAGGGCCACTCAGCTCCTGACCACGTTTTAGCCTTGGTCCATATATGGACTAAATCAGCTGAACTCCAGAGGTGTGATGAGAGTGACTGCACTTAACATCATAGAACATAGAACACTACAGCGCAGTACGGGCCCTTCGGCCCTCGATGTTGCGCCGACCTGTGAAACCATCTGAAGCCTATCTGACCTACACTATTCCATTTTCATCCATATGTCTATCCAGTGACCACTTAAATGCCCTTAAAGTTGGCGAGTCTACTACTGTTGCAGGCAGGGCGTTCCACACCCCTACTACTCTCTGAGTAAAGAAACTGCCTCTGACATCTGTCCTATATCTCTCACCCCTCAATTTAAAGCTATGTCCCCTCGTGTTGGTCATCACCATCCGAGGAAAAAGACTCTCACTGTCCACCCTATCTAACCCTCTGACTATCTTATATGTCTCTATTAAGTCACCTCTCAGCCTCCTCCTCTCTAACGAAAACAACCTCAATTCCCTGAGCCTTTCCTCGTAAAACCTTCCCTCCATACCAGGCAACATCCTAGTAAATCTCCTCTGAACCCTTTCCAAAGCTTCCACATCCTTCCTATAATGTGGTGACCAGAACTGCACGCAGTACTCCAGGTGTGGCCGCACCAGAGTTATGTACAGCTGCAGCATGACCCTGTGGTTCCGAAACTCAATCCCCCTGCTTATAAAGGCTAGCACACCATATGCCTTCTTAACAGCCCTATTAACCTGGGTGGCAACTTTCAAGGATTTATGTACCTGGATGCCGAGATCTCTCTGTTCACCTACACTACCAAGAATCTTGCCATTAGCCCAGTACTCTGCATTCCTGTTACTCCTTCCAAAGTGAACCACCTCACACTTTTCCGCATTAAACTCCATCTGCCACCTCTCAGCCCAGCTCTGCAGCTTATCTATGTCCCTCTGTATCCTATAACATCCTTCAGCACTATCCACAACTCCACCGACCTTCGTGTCATCTGCAAATTTACTAACCCATCCTTCTACACCCTCTTCCAGGTCATTTATAAAAATGACAAACAGCAGTGACCCCAAAACAGATCCTTGCGGTACACCACTAGTAACTGAACTCCAGGATGAACATTTGCCATCAACCACCACCCTCTGTCTTCTTTCAGCTAGCCAATTACTGATCCAAACCGCTAAATCACCTTCAATTCCATACTTCCTTATTTTCTGCAATAGCCTACCGTGGGGAACCTTATCAAACGCCTTACTGAAATCCATATACACCACATCAACAGCTTTACCCTGATCCACCTGTTTGGTCACCTTCTCAAAAAACTCAATAAGGTTTGTGAGACATGACCTACCCTTCACAAAACCGTGTTGAGTATCGCTAATCAACTTGTTCTTTTCAAGATGATTATAAACCCTATCTCTTATAACCTTTTCCAACATTTTACCCACAACCGAAGTAAGGCTCACAGGTCTATAATTACCAGGGTTGTCTCTACTCCCCTTCTTGAACAAGGGGACAACATTTGCTATCCTCCAGTCTTCCGGCACTATTCCTGTCGACAAAGACGACATAAATATCAAGGACAAAGGCTCTGCAATCTCCTCCCTGGCTTCCCAGAGAATCCTAGGATAAATCCCATCTGGCCCAGGGGACTTATCTATTTTGACATTTTCTAAAATTGCTAACACCTCCTCCTTTTGAACCTCAATTCCATCTAGCCTGGTCGACTGAACCTGAGTGTTCTCCTCGACAACATTGTCTTTCTCCAGTGTAAACACTGACGAAAAATATCCATTTAATGTTCCCCCTATCTCCTCTGATTCCACACACAACTTTCCACTACTATCCTTGATTGGCCCTAATCTTACTCGAGTCATTCTTTTGTTCCTGATATACCTATAGAAAGCCTTAGGGTTTTCCTTGATCCTATCCACCAACGACTTTTCGTGTCCTCTCCTCGCTCTTCTTAACTCTCCCTTTAGGTCCTTCCTGGCTAACTTGTAACTCTCAAGTGCCCTAACTGAGCCTTCAAGTCTCATCCTAACATAAGCCTTCTTCTTCCTCTTGACAAGTGCTTCAACTTCCTTAGTAAACCACGGCTCCCTTGCTCGACAACTTCCTCCCTGCCTGACAGGTACATACTTATCAAGGACACGCAGTAGCTGTTCCTTGAAAAAGCTCCACATTTCGATTGTACCCATCCCCTGCAGTTTCCTTCCCCATCCTATACCTCCTAAATCTTGCCGAATAGCATCATAATTGCCTTTCCCCCAGCTATAATTCTTGCCTTGTGGTATATACCTATCCCTGCCCATTGCTGAAGTAAACATAACCGAGTTGTGATCACTATCACCAAAGTGCTCACCTACATCTAAATCTAACACCTGGCCGGGTTCATTACCCAGTACCAAATCCAATGTGGCCTCGCCCCTTGTTGGTCTGTCTACATACTGTGTCAGAAAACCCTCCTGCACACACTGCACAAAAACTGACCCATCTATAGTACTCGAACTATAGTATTTCCAGTCAATATTTGGAAAGTTAAAGTCCCCCATAACAACTACCCTGTTACTCTCGCTCCTGTCAAGAATCATCTTTGCAATCCTTTCCTCGACATCTCTGGGACTATTCGGAGGTCTATAGACAACTCCCAACAGGGTGACCTCTCCTCTACTGTTCCTAACCTCGGCCCATACTGCCTCAGTAGACGAGTCCTCAAGCGTCCTTTCTACCGCCGTAATACTTTCCTTGATTAACAATGCCACACCCCCCCCTCTTTTACCATCTTCTCTGTTCTTACAGAAACATCTAAATCCTGGAACCTGCAACAACCATTCCTGTCCCTGCTCTACCCATGTCTCCGAAATCGCCACAACATCGAGATCCCAGGTACCAACCCATGCTGCAAGCTCACGCACCTTATTCCGGATGCTCCTGGCGTTGAAGTAGACACACTTCAAACCAGCGTCCTGCTTGCCGGTGCCCTCTTTCGAACTTTTAACCCTATCCCTGACCTCACTACTCTCAACATCCTGTACACTGGGACTACAATTTAGGTTCCCATCCCCCTGCTGAATTAGTTTAAACCCCCCCGAAGAGCACTAGCAAATCTCCCCCCCAGGATATTGGTACCCCTCTGGTTCAGGTGAAGACCATCCTGTTTGTAGAGGTCCCACCTACCCCAGAATGAGCCCCAATTATCCAGGAAACCAAAACCCTCCCTCCTGCACCATCCCTGTAGCCACGTGTTCAACTCCTCTCTCTCCTTATTTCTCACTTCGCTAGCACGTGGCACGGGTAACAACCCAGAGATAACAACTCTGTTTGTTCTAGCTCTCAGCTTCCACCCTAGCTCCCTGAATTTCTGTCTCAAATCCCCATCTCTCTTCCTACCTATGTCGTTGGTACCTATGTGGACCACGACTTGGGGCTGCTCCCCCTCCCCCTTAAGGATCCCAAAAACACGGCAGCATTTGGCCAAACGTGGCATCAAGAAGCCCAAGTAAAACTGGAGTCAATGAGAATCAGAGGGTAAACTCTGATTGAGTTATACCTGGCACAAGTAAAGATGGAAATCACCTCAGCCCCAGGTTGCAGGCCCAAGCATCTCCAGCTGCTTCATCAATGGCCTTTCCTCCATTATAAGACTATAGGTGGGGATGTTTGCTGATGACTGCACAATGTTCAGTACCATTTTCAACTCCTCAGAATGTGATGAATGCAGCAAATTGTTAGATATATTGTATTATATATCTGTCGCAGTAGTGTTTTTATAAATCCTGTTTTTTTAAAGTTAATTTATGGGATGTGGGTGTCGCTGGCTAGGCCAGCATTTATTGCCCGTCCCTAGTTGCCCTTTAGAAGGTGGTGGTGAGTTGCCTTCTTGAACCGCTGCAATCCCTGAAGTGTAGGTACCCCCACTGTGCTGTTAGGGAAGGAATTCCAGGATTTTGCCCCAGCGACAGTGAAGGAACGATGATATATTTCCAAGTCAGGGTGGTGAGTGACTTGGAGGGGAACTTCCTGGTGGTGGAGTTCCCAGGTATCTGCTGCTCTTGTCCTTCTAGATCAGGGGTGGGCAAACTACGGCCCGCGGGCCGCATGCGGCCCGCCAAAGGTATTTCTGCGGCCCACCAAGTCATTAAAAAAAAAAAAAAAAATTTTTTTTTAAAAAAAAAATTTTTTTTTTTTTTTTTTAATTTTTTAAAAAAAAGTTAATGGGTGGGGGGGCTGTTGGGTTACTTACTGGTATAGGGTGGATACGTTGACTTGAGTAGGGTGATCATTGCTTGGCACAACGTCGAGGGCCGAAGGGCCTGTTCTGTGCTGTACTGTTCTATGTTCTATATGAGGCGCCCAGAATCATAACCGGGTGACGTAATTATTTTACTTAATATACTATGCGGCCCTTTGTGAATTGTGAATTTCTGAATGCGGCCCTTGCACGGAAAAGTTTGCCCACCCCTGTTCTAGATGGTAGTGGTTGTGGGTTTGGAAGGTCCTGTCTGAGGAACCTTGGTGAGTTACTGCAGTACACCTTGTAGATGGTACACATGGCTGCCACTGTTCGTTGGTGGTGGAGAGTTTGAATGTTTGTGGAAGGGGAGAAATCAAGCGGGCTGCATTATCCTGGATGAGCTTCTTGAGTGTTGTTGGAGCTGCACTCATCCAGGCAAGTGGAGAGTATTCCATTACACTCCTGACTTGTGCCTTGTTGATGGTGGACAGGCTTTGGGGGGTCAGGAGGTGAAATCCTCACCATAGGATTCCTAGCCTTTGACCTGCCCTGGTAGCCACAGTATTAATATAATATAACCAAGGGGCTGGTTTAGCACAGGGCTAAAAGAGCTGGTTTTGAAAGCAGACCAAGGCAGGCCAGCAGCACGGTTCAATTCCCGTCCCAGCCTCCCCGAACAGGCGCCGGAATGTGGCGACTAGGGGCTTTTCACAGTAACTTCATTTGAAGCCTACTTGTGACAAGAAGCGATTTTCATTTTTTCATATGGCTAGTCCAGTTCAGTTTCTGATCAATGGTAACCCCCAGGATGTTGATTGTGGGGGATTCAGCGATGGTAATGCCATTGAATGTCAAGGGGTGATGGTTAGATCATCTCTTGTTGGAGATGGTCATTGCCTGGCACTTGTGTGGCGCAAATGTAAGTTGGCACTTGTCAGCCCAAGTGTAGATATTGTCCAGGTCTTGGTGCATTTGGACATAGACTGCTTCATTATCTGAGGAGTCACGAATGGTGCTGAACATTGTGCATCCCCACTTCTGACCTTATGATGGAAGGGAGGTCATTGATGAAGCAGCTGAAGATGATTGGGCCTTGGACGCTGCCCTGAGGAACTCCTGCAGTGATGTCCTGAACTGAGGTGATTGACCTCCAACCACCACAACCATCTTCCTTTTTGCCAGGAACATACAGGCAGGCAGCGTGTCTGCAAAATATGTAATTAAGATGTCATAAAAGTGGAATAACCATTGATTATAATCATTTAATTGTTTACCAATGTAGGGCCAATGTATTTTTGATTATAGAAATAAGTTTCCCTGGGGTCAGATAACTGTTTAGCCTTAGTGCAATGGTCATAAGACAGGTAGTGGGATAGAGGCATTGCCGCTGGGCTAGTGACTCATAGTCATTCCCTGGGGACCCAGGTTAGAATCCCGCCATGGCAGATAGTGAAATTTGAATTGAATTTAAAACAAAATCTGGAATTAAAAGTCTAATGAGGTCCATGAAACCATTATCGATTGTTGTAAAAACCGATCTGGTTCACTAATGTCCTTTAGGGAAGGAAATCAGCCGTCCTTACCTGGTCTGGCCTACATGTGACTCCAGACCCACAGCAATGCACTTGACTCTTAAATAATCTCAGGGATAGGCAATAAATGCTGACCCAGCCAGCAACGCCCACATTTTAAAAAAGATGATGTAATTAATGGGAGGAGCCTAGTCTGTAGCAAGCAGTTTAGCTTTTAGTCTGCCAAAGACCGAAGGACTTACAGCTTGTGCCTGAAAGGGTCTCTCTCCTTTGCTGAAAGCAACTCTCTACACAGAGGACAGCAAGTGTCTTTGTGTTTGCAAACTTTCAATGTCATTACTATGATACCATATCCCATGAAAGAATAAAGAAAAGGGTTATATCTTCCCACTTTGAGAAACTTCAGGATATATTGGCCTTTTGTTCTGGAATTCTTCTCCCAAGCTGGGAGGCAAATGACCCATAAAAGCATGTGGTGCTCATGATGTGTTCTCATTTAAAACAATTCTGATCCAGTTTTTTCCCTGCAATCAGTCTATCTGGCATCTGGATTAGCCTGGCCTTCGGCCTTGCCTCTATGTATTAGATCAGTGTTAGCATTGTCGTCTCGAGGTCAGAAGGTTTGCAGGTTCAAGCCAAATCCTAGGGGTTTGAGCTCATAATACAGACAGAAGATGTCTCTTAGAAAGGTTTATAGCCAAGATTCAATATAGGAGTGAGCTCAGGCAATGTTTACCTCACATATTACTCACTCTGCCCTACCAGCCCACAATTTGGTTGCCCGCAGATTCGGAGCGATTCTTGCCAAATTCGGAGCAACTGTTTGAGTGGAACTTTTCTGTTCTGTACACAACACTTTTTTACTGAAATCCAAGTGTTTAATTATGCCTTCGGCAATCACTCACTAACGAGTGTGATTGTCCACCTAAGAATGGGCGGCACGGTAGCACAGTGGTTAGCACTGTGGCTTCACTGCGCCAGGGACCCGGGTTCGATTCCCGGCTTAGGTCACTGTCTGTGCAGAGTCTGCACGTTCTCCCCGTGTCTTCGTGGGTTTTCTCCAGGTGCTCGGTTTCCTCCCAGAAGTCCTGAAAGACGTGCTATTCTCCCTTGGTGAACCCAAACAGGCGCCGGAATGTGGCGACTAGGGGATTTTCACAGTAATTTCACGGCAGTGTTAATGTAAGCCTACTTGTGACACTAATAAAGATTATTATTATCTTCGTCCGCACACTTGGCAGATGTTTCCAGTGTTGCTTGTTCTGGGTGAGTGTGCTTTACACTCAATTGGCTCTGTTTTATTCCTTAGCTCTAGAGTCACCAGGTATCCTTATGATACCGCCACGAGGTTCAAGTTCAAGTTCAGATCAATGACTCAATACACCAGTTAGTAAGTTCAAACAAGACACGTTTATTATTACAGTTATTTGCTACTCATGCATATAATACTAAGACTAAACTGTTCCTACCACTACTAGGCCAATAATTATCTGGAATAAGGGAACTGCCGGATCAGGGAACAATGGCCTCTTGCTTTGACCTGGATCCGCAGGCTTCCAGTTGGTGTGGACTAAAGGGGTCAGGAGTGTCTACTCTCGTAGCGTGCGTTGTATGACACTTACTTGTCGGTGTAGCAATTGGCCAGGCCTCTCCTTCTCACGTCCAAATTCCTGGAGAGCTGCTGCAAAGGTGTTCTGCTGGGAGGGCCGGCTAAGAGAGCGGAGGGCTGGCTACGAGAGAGAGCTGGGGTCGGGGTCTCTGTCTTATATTGTTTTGGGGTTCGCGCCCTTCTGGGCGGACCCTCTATAAACTTGCCATCGATTGGGTCTCTTCCCAATCGATTGATTTGAATTTCCCCAATAACAGGGCTGTTCCTCGATCACTGGGTGGTTCTTGGGGCTGTTTGTATCTTATTGTCCGGGACTCCTGCTGGCACCGAAGAGTCTAGCTTGGCCGTTGTTATTCTTAATAGTGTCCATTGTGCCCGGGAATCACCGGGAATCGCTCACTTAATATGCGCAGCTTGTTAGTTTCTATGCTGTCTGGTTGCTTCACAGACAGAATCCACAGAGAGGTTCTGCAACCTCCTTGCCTCTCTGATATTGTCCAATTTTCCCTGCATGCAATTCAATGTTCCATTTTATGTCGGGAAGTGGCCAGCTTTGGTGGCTACACCGGGTGGTGGGATCGGTCCTTGGACTCTAGACCACTGGTATTCCTTTCTCAGGCTCCTTTTCTGGGCTTTCTCTTGCTGTCGAGTGTCCTTGAAGAAACAACAACTTGTATTTAACATACATGACACCTGTAATGCAATAAACATTGATTGAATAAACTCGGTTGTTTAGCTATGAGGAGCGGTTAAATAAACTCGGTTTGTTCTCACTGGAACGGAGGTTGAGGGGCGGCCTGATAGAGGTCTACAAAATTATGAGGGGCATAGACAGAGTGGATAGTCAGAGGCTTTTTCCCAGGGTGAAGGGGTCAATTACTAGGGGGCGTAGGTTTAAGGTGTGAGGGGCAAGGTTTAGAGGAGATGTACGAGGCAAGTTTTTTTACACAGAGGGTAATGGGTGCCTGGAACTCGCTGCCGGAGGGGGTGGTGGAAGTAGGGACGATAATGACATTTAAGGCGCACCTTGACAAATACAGGAATAGGGTGGCAATAGAGGGATACGGACCCAGGAAGTGCAGAAGATTTTAGTTTAGACGGGCAGCATGGTCGACACGGGCTTGGAGGACCGAAGGGCCTGTTCCTGTGCTGTACTTTTGGCTTTTAAATCTCATCTCTAATATTTTCAGAATTAATAAAGAAAAGTCTGTCACTTAGTTCCTCTCTTTAAAATATTGCTATCTTAGATGCATTATTTTCTTATAACCTTACTTACAAAATGTACGACATCAGCCCATGCTTTCAATCTTTCAAAAATCTTGTTCTGGTAGTTGTGGGGGGGGGGTGGGGGGGGGGGGGGTTTATAGTCTGGGATGGGTAGTCAGGACTCGGGAGTCCAGTAAAGGAGAACGGTAGCACAGTGGTTAGCACTGTTTCTTTACAGCGTCAGGGTTCCAGGTTCAATTCCCAGCTGGGTCACTGTCTGTGCGGAGTCTGCACGTTCCCCCCATGACATTTAAGGGGCATCTTGACAAATACATGAATAGGATGGGAATAGAGGGATACGGACCCAGGAAGTGGAGACGATTTTACTTTAGACGGGCAGCATGGTCGGCACAGGCTTGGAGGGCTGAAGGGCCTGCTCCTGTGCTCTACTTTTCTTTTCTTTGTTAAACGATCCCAGGAGCAAACCTCAATCTCAAACCATATTAGGGCAGATAACCAAAAGTTTGGTCAAAGGCGTAGGTTTTCAGGGGTTTCTTATAGGAGAAAAGCGAGGTAGAGAGTTCGAAAGGTTTAGTGGGGATTCCAGAGCTTAGGGTTTTGACAGCTGATGATACAGCCACTATTGGCAGCAAGATTAAAATCATGGATGCTCAAGAAGCCAGAATTAGATGAACGCAGATATCTTGAAGGGGTTGGAGGAGATTTCAGGGAAAGGAAGGAGCTAGATCATGGAGGGATTTGAAAACAAGAATGAGCATTTTACATATTGCTTAATCGGGATAAAATAGAGATCAGAGAGCACAGGGGTGCTGGGTGAACAGGACATAATGCCAATAAGGAGATGACATAGAAAATAGGAGCAGGAGGATAGACCATTAGGCCTATCGACTCTGCTCTTCAGCATGATCATTAGAACCTGTTCCTGCTTTCCTCCTATATCCTTTGATCCCTTTAGCTCAAAGAGCGATATCTAACTGGGGCAGCAGGGTAGCATGGTGGTTAGCATCAATGCTTCACAGCTCCAGGGTCCCAGGTTTGATTCCCGGCTGGGTCACTGTCTGTATGGAGTCTGCACGTCCTCCCCCTGTGTGCGTGGGTTTCCTCTGGGTGCTCCGGTTTCCTTCCACAGTCCAAAGATGTGCGGGTTAGGTGGATTGGCCATGCTAAATTGCCCGTAGTGTCCTAATTAAAGTAAGGTTAAGGGGGGGGTTGTTGGGTTACGGGTATAGGGTGGATATGTGGGTTTGAGTAGGGTGATCATGGCTCGGCACAACATTGAGGGCCGAAGGGCCTGTTCTGTGCTGTACTGTTCTATGTTCTAACTCCCTTCTTGGAAAACACACAATATTTTGGCCTCCACTGCTTTCTGTCGCAGCGCATTCCACAGGCTCACCATTCTCTGGGTGAAGAAATTTCTCCTCATCTCAGTCCTCAGTCTGTGACCTCAGGTTTTGGACACGTCCACCATGGGGAACATCCTTCCTGCATCTACCCTGTCCAGTCCTGTTAGTATTTTATAGGTTTCTATGAGAGCCTTCCTCATTCTTCTGAACTCCAGCGAATATAATCCTAATCGATTCAATCCCTCCTCATACATCAGTGCTGCTATCCCAAGAATCAGTCTGGTAAACCTTCGCTGCACTCCCTGCAGAGCAAGAACATCCTTCCTCAGATAAAGAGACCAAAACTGCACACAATATTCCAGGGTGTGGCCTCACCAAGGCCCCATATAACTGCAGCAAGAACCTTGGATGACCTTCAGTTTATGAAGGCAGACTGCAGCAGTATTCAAGTGAGGTGTCAAAGGCATGGATGAATGTTTCTACAACAGGTGAGCTGCGACAGGGTCAAAGTGGGACAATGTTACTGTTCTGACCCTACAGGAGGCCCAGGGATCTGCAACACCAGAGTCCCTGTGGCCTCACCTGAATACAACCTACCCAGATGAGGGGGTGGGGCTAACCCCTCTGTTCAAAGGTCTGCAGGGATATAAATACCCCTGTCGGTGTGGGAGACCCTTCAGGGAGTAGAAGGAGCGTATAGTAACCCAAATAAAACCAAACTTTTGCTGCAGACATCTCTTCTGAATGGTCGCTTGCCTGAGACTTTACACTGGCGATGAGGGTCAAGTGGAGCTGCGGAGGCGCCATTTAATCCAGACCAGGCCCACCTCGATTAGGCCTCAGGAGGCCTCTACTCAGGTTGCAGAGATGCTGCTAATCGTAAAGCTTGAGGCGTTCAAGCTGTGACTGGGGATTGGATCCAGTGCATAGAACAAATGAACTATTTATTTTGTCTGAACAACATAGTTGGGGACGACAGACAGAAGGTGTCTCTTCTTGTGCTTTGCAGTGCGGAGACAAACAGCATTATCAAAAGTTTAACTTTTCTTGACTCGCCTGACTCACGGAGCTCGTAACACTGGTCGGTGACCGTTTCGACACAAAACCACCACTTATCGTTCGACATCTTCGTTTCCATCGTTTTCTCAAGGCCAGGATGAACCAATAACAGCATTTCTGGGCTGGATGTCCAAACTCATCAAGTTTTGCAAGTTTTGGCTGGCATTAGCAGAGGTGCTCGAAGACCGATTGGTTTGTGGAATCAGAGATGGGGTGACCCAAGAACGTTTATTGAGTGAGACTGACTTGGACCTGGAAAAAACTACCACGGTCGCGTTGTCCCAGGAGTGCGCAGAGCGCAGTGTCCAGGAGCTCCAAGGGATGGCCGTTCTGAACCTCGAAAGCCTGGCAAGGCACAGGACAACCCTATCCTGGGAGGAAATTTAGGGCTCCTGCCATTGGGGGTGCACTCCAGGGGACCAGGACCAACCGCACCAGCTCCCCGCCGATGGACTCCATGCTCCCCATACACCGGAGTTTCCTGACGTGCGGAATGAGAACACCAGAGGGAGACAGACGCCAACAGGACACTTTGCCCACCCACGACCAATGCACCGACGACCGACCCAGAATGCAGACACATTTCGTAAATGACTTTACTGCATTTCAGCACCACAGGTGGCACATATCCAGGTTTCCCAATTACAATGGAACTTGATACCGGAGCTACGGTCTCTGTGATCAGCCGCAGCATGTATGATGAGATTTGCTCTGGGACACGCCCCTTAGCATTGAAGGATAGCAACGCCCGGCTAATGATGTATACAGGGGAACCGGTGGAGCTCCTGGGCACCTCAGACGTCCCCGAGGAATAGGGAGCCCAGTGGCGAATCTACTACCAGTGGTGGTGAAAGTTCCGGGCCCAAGTTTTCTGGGCTGCGACTGGCTGAAACGCCGCAGTTTAGACTGGCAGCAAGTACGGCGAATGCACCCCGATGGATCTGATCCGGTGTTGGCATTTCCTGGGGTGGTCCGGGAGGGCCTCGGCACCATCCAGGCCTCCGCCAAATTCTCAGTGGACCCAGAGGCCCAACGTGCTATTTTTGGGCCCCACCTGTTCCTTCCGTTTTGAGGCTGAAGATAGAGGATGGACTGGACCGCTTGGAAAAGCTGGGAATCATCTGCCTGGTGCAATTAGTGGATTGAGCTGTGCCGGTTGTGCCAGGTATGAAGCCCGATGGGTCCATCCGCCTTTGTGGGGATCAGAAAAAGACTGTCAACTGGGCGTCCGTCTGGATCGATACCCGGTGCCGAAGATTGAAGACTTATAAGTGAGGCTCAGCGGCGGACAGACTTCCACCAAGAGCGACATGTGCCATGCCTATCTCCAATTGGTTTTGGATCCATCCTCCTGGAAGTACGTGACCATCAACATGTTAAGGGAGTTGTACGAACATACCAGGTTGCTGATCGGGATCTCGTTGCTATGGGCCATATTGCTGAGGCTGATGGGAAATATCCTCCGAGGATTGCTACAAGTGACAGTTTACCAGGACAATGTGCTAATCACCGGTTCCTCCGACCAAGAGCGTCTAAAAAACCTGGAGGACGTGCTGCGTTGGTTCCAGGTGGCCGGGGTCCACCTGAGGGACGAAAGGTGCGTGTGTCATGAAGTGATCTCTTTGGGCTACAGGGTTGACAGACACGAATTACACCTGGTGGACAATAAAGTTTGGGCCATTGGACAGGCGTCCGTACCATGAGATCCCACAGAGCTCTGTTCATTTTTGGGCCTGGTCAACTAATATGGTAAGTTCATTCCGGATTTGGCGACAGTTTTGACCACTTTTGGGGTAATTCAGCGAGGACAAGGCAATTATCTCGGTGGCATCTGCCTGCATTCAGCGTTGGTCTCTGTCATAATATACACCAGTATACCATGGTGCAGACACACACTGATGGACACACACAGGGACCAATCAACATGTACAAACACCGCAGCCAATCACCAGTTAGAATACACACACTATAAAAGCAGAGGGCACCACGGTTCCCGCTCATTCTGGGTGCTGCCTCTGAGTGTAACAAGAACTCATCCAGCCCAGCACAGACTTACAACACATGCTGAGAGAATCAACTGGTTCGGACAAGGCTTAGGTCTCTAGTTTACGTTAGCACCACTTAGACCCACAGTCATCGTGTGTTAGTTAGTTAGAAGTTAGTTAATAAAATTGAGTTGAACCTTCATCAGTGTTGGAAGTGTCTGTTCATCTCTCAAGTCCACACTAGCCAACACTTCAGTCTGCTTCTGGCGGCGTACGAGTATATTTTGGAACATCGCGCAGGCACGAAGATTCACCACTCGGACGATCTCAGCCGCCTCCCGTTGCCCACCAGTGTGCCTATGGCAGCGGCATCGGACAAGGTAGCCGCAACCTTGCATTTTACGGAAACGGCGGCCAAGAAAAGGCTTGGACACTGGCAGTCCCGTTGCTGGCCAGGGTCAGCCACATGATTCTGTACGGAGCCCAGCACCGTGCCCTCCCGGAGGACCTGAAGATGATGGAACCCAGCACAGCGGACGGCATCCTCCTGTGGGGTTCCGGGCTGATCATCCCCGAATGTGGCCACTGGACCATTTTGCTGGACCTCCACAGCAGACTGAACCATCTTCTTATTTCTAGTAGGAGGATTGTGTCGTAACCTGAATAAAAATGAATTTTTGCTACAGACATCGCTTCTGAGTGGTCGCTTGTCTGAGACTTGTGTTACCGAGGTAAGAATAGGTCACCATAGCAGTCTTCTGGTGCGTGTTTCCGAGTGCATACTCACTACAGCCAGGGTATTTTTAACTTTGCCAGATTCCTAAAACCTCTTCCGCAATCTTGTCAGCACATTGCAGGATTTATTGCTCTTGAAGTAAAGAGACAGCTTGGTGGTGTAACGCTGATATAAATGTACACAAGTTCAGATAACATGAATGAAAACCCAGGTTTGACAGTGCTGTCAACTCAACAGTGACTGAACAACAGGAATGCACAGCGGCAAACAAAGTTGGGCTGTTTGAGATAAGACTGAGGCAGCAATCCGTGCAGCCACCAAGGAAAAATACCAGGCTCCAGGTATTTAAAATGACTGCTCTTTATGTAACTCCAATCACACAGTCATTGGAAACCTCCACTGACACTATGGGCCCAATTATGCGCTCAGTAATAGTTTTCTGGGAGCACATCAATGCCTCCCACAGCCATGTCCAAAGTCCAAGGGGATGCAGAGTTGGACTAGGCTCCAAATATATGGAAGAAAGTAGTTGAGGCTAATACTGTGGGGGACCTGGGTTCAAATCCCACCATGACAGCTGGTGGAATTTAAATTCAATTAATAAATCTGGAATATAACGCAATCTCAGTGAAGGCAACCATCAAACTATCATCGATAGTCATTAAAAAACCCATCTGGTTTACTAATGTCCTTGAGGGAAGGGAATCTGCCATCCTTACCTGGTCTGGCCCACATGTGCCTCCAGGCCCACAGCAATGTGGCTGTCTCTTAACTGCCCTCTAAAGTGGCATAAAAAGCCACTTAGTCAATGACAATTGAGTGAAAAACCACTTGTTTAGTAACAAATAATACAAAACTGCTGTAATAATAAGAGAAAATACTGAAAACAAAACAACGCAAGTCCATAAGACCATAAAGATCATAAGATATAGGAGCAGAATTAGGCCATTCGGCCCATTGAATCCAGTCCCCCATTTGATCGTGATTGATATCTTTCTCATCCCCGTTCACAGAATCATCGAATCCCTACAGTGCCATTCAGCCCATCTATCTGCACCGACCCTCGGAATGAGCACTCTACCTAGGCACACGCCCCCATCCTATCCCCTGTAACTACATATAACCTGCATACCTTTGGACACTAAGGGACAATTTAGCATGGCCAATCCACCTAACTTGCACATCTTTGAAATGTGGGATAAAACGGAGCTCCCAGAGGAATCCCACGCAGAGAATGTGCATACTCCACACAGACAGTCACCCAAGGTCGGAATCGAACCCTGATCCCATTCTTCTGCCTTATCCCCGTAACCCCTGAACCCCTTAATAATCAAGGACCTATCTTACTCTCTCTTAAAGGCACTCAGTGGCTTGGCCTCCACAGCCTTCTGTGGCAAAGAGTTCCACAGATTCACCACCCTCTGGCTGAAGAAATCCCTCCTCATCTCTGTTTTAAAGGATCGTCCCTTTAGTCCGAGATTGTGTCCTCTGGTTCCAGTTTTTCCTATGTGGAAACATCCACTCCACATCCACTCTATTCAGGCCTCGCAGTATCCTGTACGTTTCAATATGATCCCCCCTCATCCTTCTAAACTCTAACGAGTACAGACCCAGAGTCCTCAACCATTCCTCATACAACAAGTTCTTCATTCCAGGGATCATTCTTGTGAACCTCTTCTGGATGCTTTCCAAGGCCAGCACATCCTTCCTTAGATATGGGGCCCAAAACTGCTCACAATACTCCAAATGGGGTCTGACCAGAGCCTTATACAGCCTCAGAAATACATCCCTGGTCTTGTATTCTAGCCCTCTCGACATGTATGCTAACATTGCATTTGCCTTCATAACTGCCGACTGAACCTGCACATTAACCTTAAGAGAATCTGAACTAGAACTCCTGAGTCTCTTTGTGCTTTAGATTTCTGAAGCCTTTCCCCATTTAGAAAATAGTCTTTGCCTGGATTCTTCCTATGCAAGTGCATAATCTCACACTTATCCACATTGTATTCCATCTGCCACTTCTTTGCCCACTCTCCTAGCCTGTCCAAGTCCTTCTGCAGCCTCCCCACTTTCTCAACACTACCTGACCCTATATATATCTTTGTATTACCTGCAAACTTCCCTCAGACCTTCTTCCAGATCGTTACTGCATAACATGAATAGTTGTGGCCCCAACACTGATCCCTGCGGAACACCATTAGTCATCAGCTGCCATCCTGAAAAAGACCACTTTATATCCACTCTCTGCCTTCTGCCAGTCAGCCAATCCTCTATCCATGCCAGTCCCTTGCCCCTAACACTATGGTCAACCATGGTTAACCCCAAACTCAATGATGGATGAGTCGAGCAAGTGCACAAGGCCAAGGCCACTTATATGCAGCAACCTTCAGCCAGATGTGCCAAGTTGTTGATCTACCTCGGCCTCCTCATGAGGTCACCAGCATCAATTCTTGATTAATAAAGGGATCAGAGGTTATGGGGAGAAGGCAGGAGAATGGGGATGAGAAAATATCAGCCATGATTGAATGGCGGAGCAGACTCGATGGGCCGAGTGGCCTAATTCTGCTCCTATGTCATATGGCCTAATTTGATTCACTGCACCCAATATCAAGAAATGGCCAAAGGCCCCTAAACTATCCCAGCAGTGGTGCTGAACAAGTCATTCTAAAAGGGTGAGAATCTGGTTAGGGTGCAGCTACACTACTGGCACTGATGCAGCTTTGCCTAAAATTTCCCGGTGATGCCCTGTCCACAAAACGCTGTACAAATCCAACTTTGCCAATTACTGCCCCGTTGGTCTATGCATAATCATCAACAAAATAATGGAGTTTGTCGTTGACAGTGCTAATAATTGGCACTTACACAGCAATATCTTGCTAACTGATGCACACCTTGGGATCTCTCAGGACTACTTCACTCCAGACCTTGTTACAGGCTTCAGTCCAAACACAGACATAAGAGCTGAATTCCAGAAGTGAGGGGAGGGTGACTGTCCTCAACATCAAGCCAAATTGAAGTGAGTGTGGCACAGTGAGAATCAGGGGGAAACCTCCCCTCTGGTTGGTGTCATATCAGAGGGAGATGGTTGTGGTTCATAGAATCCTTACCATGCAGAAGGAGGCCATTCAGCCCATTGAGTCTGCACCGGCCCTCTGAAAGAGCACCCAAACCAGATTCTCACCATATCCCTGCAACCCTGTAACCCCACTTAACCCGCACATTCCTGGGCAATTTATCATGGTCAATCCACCTAACCTACGCAGTTCTGGACTGTGGGAGCTCCCGGAGGAAACCCACGCAGACATGGAAAGAATGTGCAAGCTTCACAGAAACAATCACCCAAGGCAGGAATTGAACCCGGTCCTGGAGCTGTGGGGCAGCAGTGACGACCACTATATCACCGTGCTGGCCCTGTTGGAGGTTGTTGGAGATCAACCATATCAGTCCAAGCACATTACTGCAGGATTTACAGTGCAGAAGGAGGTCATTCGGCCCATCGAGTCTGCACCGGCCCTTCCAAAGAGCACCCTACTGAAGCCCACGTATCTACCCTATCCCTGTAGCCCAGTAACCCACACTAAACATGTTTTTGGACACTAAGGGCAATTTAGCATGGCCAGTCCACCTAATCTGCACGTCTTTGGACTGTGGGAGGAAGCCAGAGCACCCGGAGGAAACCCACGCACACACGGGGAGAATGTGCAGAGTCCACACAGACAGTGACCCAGCTCGGAATCGAACCTGGGACCCTGTCGCTGTGACACAATTGTGCTAACCACTATGCTACCATGCTGCCCATGGTAGCAGATGGAGAGATGGAATACTCTCCACTTGCCTCGATGAGTGCAACTCCAATATACAAGATATTGCACACCTTCCAGGAAAATGCAGTCTGCTTGATTGGCATTCCACCCACAACCATTCATTCCACCACCGACGTACAATAGTAGCAATGTGCACCACCTACAGGATGAACTACACTAACTTCAGGTGGCGGGGCGGTACAGTGGTTAGCACTGCTGCCCCACGGCTCCAGGGACCCGGGTTCAGATCCGGTTGGGTGACTGTCTATGTGGAGTTTGCACTTTCCCCGCCGTTTCTGTGTGGATTTCCTCTGGGAGATCCAGTTTCCTCCCACAGTCCAAAGATATGCAGGTTAGGTGGATTCGCCATGATAAATTGCCCCTACTGTCCAAAAAGGATAGGTGGGATTACTGGGTTAAGGGGAATAGGGTGGAGGCGTGGGCTTAAGTAGGATGCTCGTTCCAAGGGCCGGTGCAGACTCAATGAGCCGAATGGCCTCCTTTTGCACTGTAGGGATTTTATGATTCTATGAACTTGTCAAGTCTCATACAACAGCACCTTCCAACTCTGTCACCTCTACCACCAAGGACAAGGGCAGTTGATATATGGGAACACCACCACCCCCTCTTGGAACTATATTGCCATTCTTTCATTGTTGTTGGACCAAACTTGCGGAACTCCCTCCATAACAGCACTGTGTGTACCTACACCACATGGACTACAGTGGTTCAAGAAGGTGGCTCACCTGCACCTTCTCCAGGGCAATTAGAGATGGGAAATAAATGATGGCCTGGCGTAAAAACATTGGTGTTTAACTCCGAAGATTCCTGAAGAAAGTTTGAGCCAATTTACTGACCTGCAGGAGGCGAGTGGGGTCCCGGAGTGCTTCTCGCAGCTTTAGCTGTGGTAATGGGCCCCCGCACCTCTGGTTTTGAGTCCATGCATGCACACGGCGGCGGCCTCCAACGGTCCTGCCGAGCACCATGGCGGACTCGGACCGCGGAGGCAGCTGCAAGACGTAGGCCCCACCAATTGGCCGCTCATTCTTGCATCCAACCCACCCGATCTGTCCCCCGGCCACCCATAAAGCCCCCCCCTCCCCTGGTGCCCGATCCCCCCCCCCACCAGGGCGGCCGCCGACCGCCCATAGCATGTTAGTTCCACGCCGTCGGGAACTCGGCCAGTTGGGAGCGGAGGATTGCCTCTGTCAATTGTGCCCCAGCCGTGCGGAGTAATTTGCGAAAACGGTAATTCTCGGATCCTGGAGAATTGCCAGACCGGCGCCTGGCCCGATTTCAGCGCAAAAGTTGATTCTACGGCTCCTGCGTCAACGTGATTTCGCCATGGGGCTGCGGCAAATCCAGCCCATGGTATTTCTGTAAATTGTACTTTAAAGGATCTTGATGATTATTACCTTTATAACTTCTTGTGAAATGACATTTTAAACACGATAGAAAATTATGAATGAGTTACTTTTTAAAGCTTTTCTTACACATCCTATTGTCATTATCGGGTAAATTGGATCTATAAAGTGAATAGTGGGTCAGTGGACATGTAAGTGCCATAGCTTGTGTCATGTGAATGTCACTTTAAGAAATGTTTGTCTGGCTGCAGTGATGTCATTGTGTGGGTGGATCTGAGCTCTGTCTCTGCTTTTTACTTTCGTTTTGAGCTGAAAGCTCTTTTTGGCTGGGTTTTTAGTTTCACTTTCAGTTGGCGAGCTGCCTTCAAACCAAGCAGATGTGTATTGATCTCTCTCTCTGCAATCTAAAGAATGTCTCCAGATCACTTGATGATTTCCAAGTAACACCTCTTTCTGGGGAGAATTCAGACCTACTGGCCGTGTTTCACGGCAGCCTTCACGCCCGTTCCCGGGACCCGATTCTCCCCCTCCATCGGGGCTAGGAGCGGGACCCCGGGAATCATGGCGTTGCGGCCTTAACGACCGTCATTAAGGCCGCGCGCCAAGATGACGTGCGGCCGGCTCCAACCCGCGCATGCGCGGGTGATGTCATCATGCCATTGACGGAACCTGCGCATGCGCGGTTCCGCATTTCTCCACCGCCGCCCGACAAGATGTGGCGGCTTGCTCTTGTTGGGCGGAGGAGGGGAAATAGTGTGTCCCTTTTGGACGCAGGCCCGACGATCGGTGGCGCACCGATCGTGGGCCTGTCCCCTCCCGAGCACAACGGTGGTGCTCCCGCCACAAACGGGCATCCAGCGCCCATTTTTACGACGGTAGCAAGCAGGTATGTTTGCTGCCGTGAAAAAACGGGCGTAAAGGCCCGGCCGCTCGGCCCATCGGCCGCGGAGAATCGCCGCTCGCCGTAAAAAATGGCGAGCGACGATTTGTGACGTGGGTCGGGCGAGGGGGGGGGGGAGAATAGCGGGAGGGCGTGAAAAATGTCGGGAGGCCCTCCCGCTATTCTCCCAATCGGCGTGGGCAGCGGAGAATCGCGCCCACTGTCTTTGTTAAAACGTGTTTTGGCTTATGGATGTTGCTAGGGAAGTTTTAAAAATACTTTTACCCCTCTGCTGCATCACACCTGGAAAGTGGGCCCTTGTGCTCCCCATAACCAAAATCTATTCAAATTTGTGGGTCAGGTGAACTCCATGATATACTTTGAGGTTCTCAAAACCCTGGCCCATAATACTTGGCGCTGGGGATTAATGGGAAGAAAGTGGGGTGGATGGAAGAGCAGAACTTGGCAGGGGGAAATGAGGAGCCATAGTGGGTGGATGGAGGGCTTAGTTTAGCATAGAGGAAATGAGGTGCATGGGAGATGGGTGGATGGATATAATTTGGCACGGGGGCATGAGGAGAAGTAGGCAATGAGTGCACATGTAAAATGTGGCATAAGTGCTTGAGGGGCCAAAAAGGAGGTGGGTAGGGGATAGGAGGTAGCATGGATGGGGCATGGGGAGTGTGTGTGTGTGTGTGTGGGGGGGGGGGGGGGGGTGTTGAAGGCTGGATGGTCTCTGTGTTTTTAAAAAACTGGTATAAAGTTCCTCAGCACCAAGGTGGACCTTTTAAGCATGCTGCCTCCACACTCGGCAACTCCTATGGACGTCGCTGAACATTTTCCTGCGTCAGTTGGCTTAACTCCACCTTCCCCCCACACCGTGAAATGAAGATGCTGCTTTTGCAGGTACTTTCCACTGAGGGGGTGGGCCCAGCCGGGAATTGTTCCAACTTCCGTTACCTGTCCTGAGAATGAAAATCCAACCCTCCATCTTTCCCTTTCCGCATGCCTCTCTTTTTTTTCCGTCAGCATTTCGGAATATGTTTCTTACTCCCTCATTGCACATTTCTTCTCTCTCATTCGGTATGAAAGGGGCTGATTGAGTGGTTGGGTAATAATTGTCTCATAATAAGAACATAAGAACTAGGAGCAGAAGTAGACCGTCCGGCCCTTCGAGCCTGCTCCGCCATTCTATAAGATCATGGCTGATCTTTTCGTGGTCTCAGAACCACTTACCCGCATTCTCGCCATATCCCGTAATTCCTTTATTTTTCAAAAAAACATCTACTCTATCTTTAAATATATTCAATGAAGTAGCGTCTACTACTCCTTTCGGTAGGGAATTCCATACTTTAACCACCCTCTGAGTGAAGAAGTTCCTCTTTGATTCAGTCCTAAATCTGCTCCCCCTAATCTTGAGGCTATGCCCTCTTGTCCTACTTTCACTTACCAGTGGAAACATCATTTCTACTTCTATCTTATCCATTCCCTTCAAAATTTTATATGATTCTATTAGATCCTATTCTATTACTCTCGTTCATGATGTGGGCTGGCCAAAGAGTGGTTTACCAGGACGAGATTTCCTGCCTCCCTTCCCTCTCCTGTATCGGGTGCTCAAACTGGTAAAGGTGCCCACATGACATGCAACACAATTCACTGTACCCTGACCTTCATGAGGTTACTCATGAAGGCCCAGTTTTCTCAACCTTGCCCCTCACCTGAGGTGTGGTGATGCTCGGTTCTACCGCACAAAGGGAAAAGCAGCCTATGGTCATCTGGGACTCTGGTGACTTTACCACCTTCACCGTTCCCTGACTCTCAGATATTCTGGCAGGGTCAGAATGTGAGGTCAGCTGCCATCTTATGCTGGCAGAGGAGAGGCCATAATCCCTGCCGGTTCTTTGTATCGCTAACGAGACGCAAAGCAGCGCTGGTGTTCTGAACAACACTCGCCACGGTAAATATCATTCCACTTTTCAAAATAGTGAATTTGTGAAATGAACTGAATCAGGCAAGAATGATGAAGAAAATCGATGTGTGAGGAAAAACATCAGAAATGATTTCAACTCATGCAAGCATATTCTTTCTGTAAACATGGTACAGTTTTATAAATCACCTGAATTGGTGGGACAGCTGAAATCTGAACTTTATGTCGCAAAACTTCAAAGCCCGAATTTTTGGGGTGTATAAATATACAGGATTGGCATTGTTAGATATATAATTTAACAGGACAATTTTACCATTCCACTTTTAGCCATGCAATAAAATATATCCTTCAATCATCCCCTTTTAGCTGAAAGAACACATTTTCATTTTAAATCTAGAAACGATGATAGTGATTAAATAATGATGTGACCTAGTAATTAAAGGGATGGTTTTAACCCTTGCCACATCAGTGGCGCTCAAAGTCACCGCCTTCCTGAATTGCCGTGCGGCCAGGTACTCTCGGTCTGTACCAAGGGACTCCAGCCACATCCTCCAGTCTGCAGTTCACAGCTACTGGTGACCAATGTTCCCTTTGCAAGAGGTGAATATAGACATTAACCTCCCCACTGACCGCAGCTCTAACAGGACAGAGCTTGTGGCTTTGCAGGAGTGGCTGGCTTCCCCAAGTCCACAAAGTGGCTGACTAGACACATAGCCATCAGAGTTCCAAAACACGAGTGTTGTAACCCGGGGTTAAGCCGGTCATGGGACATTTATGAGACTGGGGGATTGATATTCCCAAAGGAGGGAATGCACACTCCCCCACTGAGGGGTGCGTCACCCCCTTCTGCATCCTGTATAAAACCCGAGGCCCATGAACTGTGAGCTGGCCCCTGTAGTAGAGTAACTGCTCTGTACTCTTGTTCTGCTGCATTAAATCTTTTTCCTTTGACTCAACCTGTTTGGCTCAGTGTGGACTTCTTTCCGGACCTTATAATAAAGAGGTTCATAAATGTGCCACTCTCTTTTTGTTCAAATAGATAGATCCCCTTGACTGCCTCACACCTGGTCTAACCTATTCTAAACCTTGCTAATGTGACATATTTAGTGACGGGGGAGGGGAGGTCATGTGGCAGCTGGACAACTAATAACATGGAAATGTATTAAAATGAGGTTCATACTGTCATGTGAGAGTACTTTTAGGAAATGGGTGTTTACTACTGCAGTGATGTCAGAGAGTGGGTGGAGCTGGGCTGTCTGTCAGCTTTTTACTTTCGTTTTAGGCTGTATGCTGCAGGGTGTGTTTTAGTTTTATTTTCAGTGTTGGAGCTGAGGCCAGACAAAGCAGGTGTACTGCTGTTCTCTCTGCCATGAAAAGACTATCTCTTGATCATTTGGTGAATTCAGAATTATAATTCAGAATTATAGATGTTCTCAGTAGTGAATGTAAAATGAAATGAAATGAAATGAAAATCGCTTGTTGTCACGAGTAGGCTTCAATGAAGTTACTGTGAAAAGCCCCTAGTCGCCACATTCCGGCGCCTGTCTGGGGAGGCTGGTACGGGAATCGAACCGTGCTGCTGGCCTGCTTGGTCTGGTTTAAAAGCCAGCGATTTAGCCCAGTGAGCTAAACCTAATGTGCTTCTGTTAAAAGGTGTTTCTTTTGTCTTCTGGATGTTGTTTGGGAAGTTATTAAGGATTGTATTCTTTGGGGGTTGCATTTGAATTGATGGTTGCTGAGATGTTCACTTTATGTTTTGAAAAGGTTAACTTGAGTTCATAGAATAAACATTGTTTTGCTGTAATAAAAACATTTCCATTTCTGCTGTACCACACCTGTAGAGTGGAACATCTCATCTTCCGGTTAGGCACGCTACAGCCTTCCGGCCTGAACATCGAATTCAATAACTTTAAATGATCAGCCCCACCTCGACCCATTTGTTTTCATTTAATTTTAACTGTCTTTTACCATTTCTTTCTTTCTTAATATACATTTAATTCCCCCCCCCCCCCAATCTTATCCACCTTTCCTGCACCTTTCTCCTCTTTGCTTCCCCCTTCCCCTCCCCACACCTACAGTTCATCCTGTGATGTTAGTTTCCCTGCTGTTTGACCTTTCACATCTTTTGTTCTCTCTGGGGACTGCCATTAACACTCTTTCCCCTTGGTATCTGTGGCCATTAGCACCCGGTTTCCCTGGGCAATGACTCATTCTCACTCCACAGTATAAATATTTCCCACTTTCTCTGTCTGTTAGCTTTGACAAAGAGTCATCGGACTCGAAACGTTTTCTCTCTCTACAGATGCTGCCAGACTTGCTGAGATTTTCCAGCATCTTCCCTTTCGTTTCATGGAAAGTCACAGTTGGTGGTTGAAGAAAAGCACTGGGAAGGCTGATGTGGTAAAACAGGATAAGACAGTGGGGTTGGTGAAAGTGGTAAAGGAAAGCCCAAGTGAAGCGAAGGAGGTGCAGCCAAAGATTGTACAGCCTGATCAAGAGGTGATTGATAAGAAGGTGCCAGATCTCATTAAAGAATTTACTTGTGTGGGTAAAGTTTACTCATGTGTATCAGGAGGAGCAGGTATAGAAGTCACATTTTAAAGAGATATGGGAGCTAGTCAATCTTTAATGGTAAGAGATGAGGAGTTATGTAGTTTGGGAAGAATGTTGCCAGAAAAGGTGGTAATAAAGGTGGAATTCAGGGTGAGAGGAGTAGTGTTCCATTATATAAGGTAAGGTTGGAAAGTCCAGTGAAGAGTGGTGAAGTGGTAGCAGGAGTAATAGAGAAACTATCTTGTCCAAGAATACAATTTATCTTGGGTAATGATATAGCTCGATCGCAGGTGGGAGTGATGCTTGCTGTGGTTGATAAGCCAGTGGAAATTCAGACAACTGAAGTGTTGAAGGACAAATATCCTGGGATTTTTCCGAAATGTGTAGTAACAAGGTCGCAAAGTCACAGGTTAAGATAAGACGAGAAATCAGAGAGTGAAGATAAAGGTGAAGTGCCATTATCAGAAACGATTTTTGATCAGATGGTTGAAAAAGAACAAGAACAGGTGGAGGATGAGGCAGATATTTTTAGTTCAGGAAAGTTGGCGGAGTTACAACAAAGGTAGAGAAATAAAACGGATGTATCAGAAAGCATACACGGAAGAGGAATCTGAGTGGATACCAGAGTGTTATTAACGTAAAAGTGATGTCTTGATGAGAAAATGGAGACCTTTACATATGCAGGCGGATGAAAAGTGGGCAGGAGTTCATCAAGTAGTATTGCCGGTAGGGTATAGAAAGGAGGTGTTGCCAATTGCACATGAGGTACCAGTGGGAGGTCATTTGGGAATAAGGAAAACTCAAGCTAAAATACAAAAACATTTTTATTGGCCTGCACTACATAAAGATGTAGTTAAATTTTGTCAATCATGTCACACATGTCAAATGATAGGGAAACCTCAAGCAGTGATAAAAAATAAAATAGGAAATCTCGGTGAAGCCTCTTAACCCTTAATACCCATTTCAGCATTTGAGGAACCTTTTACAAGGATCCTAATTGATTGCGTAGGATCGCTTCCTAAAATGAAAAGTGGGAAGCAATATCTTTTGACAATAATGGATGTGTCTACTAGGTTTCCAGAGGCCATTCCAGTACGTAATATTACAGCTAAAAAGATTGTGGAGGAGTTCCTTAAATTCTTTACTAGATATGGACTACCCACAGAAATACAATCGGATCAAGGATCACATTTTACCTCAAGGTTGTTCAAAGAAGTTATGGATAGCTTAGGAATAAAACAATATATATCAACTGCATACCATCCAGAATTGCAGGGAGCGTCAGAAAGGTGGAATCAGACATTAAAGACAAATGTTGAGGGCTTATTGTCAAGATTATCCAGAGGATTGGGATAAATGAATTCCATTCGTACTGTTTGCAATTAGGGATGCAACTAATGAGTCAACCAAATTCAGTCCTTTTGAACTAACCTTTTGACAGATCATTCCGTACAAGAGGACCACTTAAATTGATTAAGGAAAAATCGGTGAGTGAGAAATCGGAAATTGTATTATTGGATTACGTGTCAAATTTTAGGGTATGATTAAATAGAGCAGGTGAATTGGCGAAACAGGATTTAAAGGTTGCACAAAATGTGATGAAATGGGTAGCGGACAAGAAATCCAAAGGTCGTAGTTTGTGGACGCCCCTGGGAGCCCCCCACAACCCCCTCAACCTGGTAAGGCACTCTCACCCGATGCCTGGCAGTGCCAATCTGGCACCCAGGTGGCTTGGCAGTGCCAAGGTTTCCAGGTGCCAGAGGGTGAACCAGGGTGTCTCCCTGCATGTCCACCAACACCCAGGGTCTTCGAAGGCATGGGAGACCCTCCCAAGTGCCGTTATGACTGGTTCACGTTTGTGTGGATCAGTACTAAACGGCGCCCTGGAGAGGGCTCCCAGGCACGGCCGTTGAGCCCCAGGCGAATCCAGCTAACATATATTTAAATGCTCAAGATTGCGGCATCTTGCAAGTTGACGTTGAACCTCGCGAGATGTTTCAAGCGCGAGAATCTCAAGAGAGGTCTCTTGTGAGATTCGAAGGCCTCGTCCCGACAACAAGACGGGCGCCATGAGACTGCTGAATTGCTCCCTCGGCACGGTAGCATTGTGGATAGCACAATCACTTCACAGCTCCAGGGTCCCAAGTTCGATTCCGGCTTAGGTCACTGGCTGTGCGGAGTCTGCACATCCTCCCCGTGTGTGTGTGGGTTTCCTCCAGGTGCTCCGGTTTCCTCCCACAGTCCAAAGATGTGCAGGTTAGGTGGATTGGCCATGATAAATTGCCCTTAGTGTCCAAAATTGCCCTTAGTGTTGGGTGGGGTTACTGGGTTTATGGGGATAGGGATGAGGTGTTGACCTTGGGTAGGGTGATCTTTCCAAGAGCCGGTGCAGACTCGATGGACCGAATGGCCTCCTTCTGCACTGTAAATTCTGTGATAATCTCTCCGGCGAGAATCGCATTTCCTGATTCTCGTGAGATTTTCTGCCCTCGCCGCTTAATCCGTGGATAGCGAGTGTGGGCAGAAGATTGCACCCATTAGAATGTTATCAGGGCTGTGGAGAGAGTGGAGAAGTGAGATTGTTCTTCCTGCGGAGAAGGCTAAGAAGAGATTTGATAAAATGACTAAAAGCATGAAGGATTCCGATAGAGTAAATGGCAGAATGGTCGACACAGGAAGTCATACATTTAAGGTGATTCCCCAACAATAAACACCACTCCTATCTGAATTAATGTGCCAGCAACCTACTAACAAACTTAAGCTGGGTGGTAGGAAGTGTGCAGGATCTGTCTGAAATGAATCGCTCTTTGGTTTTTCTTTCCTGTTTGCGAACACCACTTATTCCAATTTTCTGATGACTCTTACGAATGGGACTTTGCAAGATAGTTGTGTTTTAAATTGTCTCCTTCAACCACATGGGATAGGGGGAGATCCAGACCATAATAAACCGTTGCCCAGAAATTAGAGAGATGGTGGCTTCTGGTAATGTCAATGTACTAATATTTCAGACTAATTCCCTTGGGGCATTGGTTCATGCCATGGAGCCGGTGGAATTTTAATTCAATTAATTAATGCATTTGGATTTGAAAGCCAGTCTCAGTAATGGCGACTCTGACTGTGGAATAGTCATTACAAAACAATTTGGTGGCAACATGGTGGCGCAGTGGGTTAGCCCTGCTGCCTCTCGGCGCCAAGGTCCTAGGTTCGATCCCGGCTCTGGGTTACTGTCCGTGTGGAGTTTGCACATTTTCCCCGTGTTTGCGTGGGTTTTGCCCCCACAACCCAAAAATGTGCAGGGTAGGTGGATGGGCCACACTAAATTGCCCCTTAATTGGAAAAAATGAATTGGGTACTCTATATTAAAAAAAAACAATTTGGTTCATTAATATCCATTATGGAATGAAATCTACCGTCTGTATCAGGTCTCGCCTGCCTGTGATTCTAGATCCTAGGGCGGCACGGTGGCACAGTGGATTGGATTTGTTTATTGTCACGTGTACTGATGTACAGTGAAAAGCATTATTCTGCGTACAGCTCAGACAGATCATTCCGTACATGAAAAGAAAATACATTCGGGCAAACATAAAATGCACAATGTAAATACATAGACACAGTCATCATGTGAAGCATATGGAGTGTAGTACTACTCAGTACTACTAGATGTGTGAAGAGATCAGTTCAGTCCATGAGAGGATCATTCAGAAGTCTGGTAACAGCGGGGAAGAAGCTGCTTTTTGAATCTGTTAGTGCGTGCTCTCAGACTTTTATATTTCGTGCCCGATGGAAGGAGTTCTTTCCCTGTTTGCGAACACCACTTACTGCAATTTTCTGATGAGGTTTACTTTTAATTCATACATTATGGGCATGGTCTAACCCCCCCAAAAAACAGAGTCCGTTCTGGGTGGGAATCGAGGCAGCGGGAAAGCATTTTTAATTGGCACCCCAAACTCTCGCCCCCCCCCCCCCCCCCCCCACCCACCCGCGACCCCTCTGCGGTTTCAACTCACCAATAAGGGCCCCCCCCCCCCGCCGTTGCACCCCCATCTCACACAGGCAAGGCACCCCTGGGCCCAATCCTCAAGAGAAGGCAAGTTGCCAGCTTGGCATCTTTGCACTGCCAGCCTGGCACAGTGGCAGTGCCAAGGTGGTACAGGCAGTGTGAGGGTGCCACCTTGCCCAGAGATCAACCATCTGGGGGCCTCCAATTCCCGAGGAGACCCCCTCAAGTGCAGTTCTGCCTCATCTCCATTTGTAGGGACTAGGGCTAAACGGCGGTCACCTAAAGTCTCTTCATCAGCTCCATCACCCCCCCCCCCCCCCCGCCTCACACTATATCACCCTGTGCGGAATCTGGCAGGATGGAGACCAGGGCTGTGGCTGACATCTATACTTGTGCAATCCTACCATTCCTGAGCAGCATGAATACAGCTTCAGCACAACTGGGATCCCTATGCCACACAAGGCAGGATTTCTCGAGCGAAAGTCAGGGGTGAAATTGAATGGAGTCTGTTGAAATGGGCACAATGGCGGGGTGGGGGACATCGGGCGAGAGTCTCCATGTCTGATTCCTGGAGGTGGGAATGCTGCCCTGTACTTCGTGGTGGGTGTGGAACTACTTTCCACAGTTGTGGACTAACTCAGTCACTGTGAGATGACGTGTAATTTGCAGCACAGAAATGTAGTCCAACTGCAGAACTCCACTACAGTATTGCTGCTCCACAGGAGACTCCGACTAACTTACTCCATCTCCAGCCCTCCTCTTCCCCCCCCCCCCCCCCCCCCCCCGCCACCCACTATTCCTTTCTCTAGCTTCATCTAAAATGCCACATGTGGTAGCAATTTCCGCAACCTAACCCCTCTCTCAGGGTAAGGGTCCGGTTTCTTGGATATTAAGAACCTCAACTGCTCCACCAAGTGTTTTCAGTGTGGAAACAACAGGTGGAAAGCGGCATTGTCCGGGGACGAACAATGCTTTCAGGAAACACATCCAAATCTGCTGCTCGTGATTGAGCACGGTACATCCTCGACTCATACATCATGATGGCAACATGCTGCCGTTTCCATGACAAAAGCACCACAAACACAATCATATCATATAAAAGGAGGGTAGGCCAACATCTGTAATGAGAAAACGTACATGCACACAGAACACCATTTACACTTTGACGAATGAAAACGACCCTAAGAAAGGCTGTTCTATAAGAGTTGAAAGAAAAAGTTCACCGATATCAACAGAGACCATTGCACGTAACAGCCATGACCTGCAAATCAACAACGATGAATAAGGAAATGCACAGTGTCTATAAACCCATTATCTAAGGAGAATTTGGACATTTTGAAAGGTTCGGAAAATAAAAGACAAATAAGAATTGATGGGAACCTAAAGTGTTGGCACTTCATAATATAATAATATATTAATAATCTTTATTGTCACAAGTAAGCTTACATTAACACTGCCATGAAATTATCGTGAAAAGCCCCTAGTAGCCACATTCCGGCACCTGTTCGGGTACACAGAGGGAGAATTCAGAATATCCAAATTACCTAACAGCACGTCTTTCTGCACTTGTGCGAGGAAACCGGAGCACCCGGAGGAAACCCACGCAGACACAGGGAGAACGTGCAGACTCCCCACAGACAGTGACCCAAGCCGGGAATCGAACCTGGGACTCTGGTGCTGTGAAGCAACAGTGCTAACCACTGTGCTACCGTGTTGCCCTTATTTATTTCCCAACATTTGGGGGGGGGGGGGGGGGGGGGGGGGGGGTGGGAGGGGGAGGGGGGGACTGCATCGCCTAGTAGTTAAGATGTCCTTAATGTGATTTTGCATATTCTAATTCAGCATGGTGAGGCCTACTTTATGTTGGTGAACTAATCACATTAGTCAACCCAATTATTTGAGGACAGGAATGGGAAGACAGAAAGATGGATTCAACTTGTCACTGTGTACATTTTGAAGTTTTGAATGGCGCCTTGCTTTGGGAGTTTGATCTCAGGGATACGAACGACATGTCCCTCCCAGTGGAGCTAGTGTTGAGTGATTAGCAACTCACTGCTGGGCGTGAAGACTCGGGAGAGGATGCTGCTGGACCCTCTTTCTTACCACTGGATTTGGAGGATCTTGCGAAAGCACTGCTAGCGGCACTTCTTCTGAGATTTGCGGTGTCTGCTGTCGTTATCCAAGTCTCTGAAGCATTTAGGAGCTCGGGAATCACAGCTTCCCAGTAAAACATGACCTTAGTTTCGGGTTTGAGATTCCGGGCTTCAAATATTCATTTTCCCAGCTGGTAGATTGGAGACGATGATGAATTTAATTATCTATGGCTACTTTTGTCAATAGGACGTTCCCAAGATATGAAAAATGGTTCACTCCAGGATATTGCCGTTGATCTGAATCGATGGGGAGAGGTGTTGTGTTGTGGGAGCTGGTTGGAAGAGGACATTTGTTTGTGGGTATTTAGTGAATGAGCTATTTTCTCATCTGCTTTAGAGAAGGAGTCAACAATAATCTGGAACTCAGTTTCTGAGTGAGCATGCAGACGAGTGTCATCGGTATGCTGATGCGCCCTGTCTGAAGTTGGAGTGATTTCGGTTTTAGATTGAAGGCAGTGTAGGTTGAACAGTTTCTTGTTAGTTCTGTAAATTATCGCCACTCCCATGGGCATGAGGTACAATGTGATTAAGGCAGCAGGGTAGCACAGTGGTTAGCACAATTGCTTCACAACTCCAGGGTCCCAGGTTCGATTCCCTGCTTGGGTCACTATCTGTGCGGAGTCTGCACGTTCTCCCCGTGTGCGTGGGTTTCCTCCGGGTGCTCCGGTTTCCTCCCACAGTCCAAAGGTGTGCAAGTTAGGTGGATTGGCCATGCTAAATTGCCCTTAGTGTCCAAAATTGCCCTCAGTGTTGGATGGGGGTACTGTGGGGTTACTGGCTAATGGGGATAGGGTGGAGATGTGGAAGCTCTTGGGTAGGGTGCTCTTTCAAAGAGCCGGTGGAGACTCGATGAGCCGAATGGCCTCCTTCAGCACTGTAAATTCTATGATTCTATGATTGTTTCAAGGCAGATAGAGTTGGGGCAATAACACAGCCTTGTTTGATCCATCTTCACTGAGCTGGGCTATAGAACATAGAACAGTACAGCACAGAACAGGCCCTTCGGCCCTCAATGTTGTGCCGAGCCATGATCACCCTACTCAAACCCACGTATCCACCCTATACCCGTAACCCAACAACCCCCCCCTTAACCTTACTTTTATTAGGACACTACGGGCAATTTAGCATGGCCAATCCACCTAACCCGCACATCTTTGGACTGTGGGAGGAAACCGGAGCACCCGGAGGAAACCCACGCACACAGGGGGAGGACGTGCAGACTCCACACAGACAGTGACCCAGCCGGGAATCGAACCTGGGACCCTGGAGCTGTGAAGCATTTATGCTAACCACCATGCTCCCCTGCTGCCCTCATGTGGTGGTTATGTGGCTATGTGGTGGTTCCATTGATGAGGATCAGAGCTTGCATGTTACCATGGAGTAGGTGAAGGAAGTTGACAAATTTCTGAGTGAAGCCAAATTTGAGGAGGATGTTCCTTACGGAAGCCTTTGTGGGTGAACAGAGTCAAAAGCTTTCATTGAGTCAAGAAAAGCTTTATAGAATGGCTGGTGATGTTTCCTGCATTTTTCTTGGACTGCTTGTCCATTGAAGACCATGTGTGTGGGAACTGATGTTATGGGAGAGGTGTTTTCAGAATCCAAAAATGTATCATGGAGTTCAACCAGCCCCCACCTTTAATGGATTGTTGCTTTTGAAGCACACGGCTTGTTCCCCAGGTGTAGTATTACAATTATAGACACGTGGTTTTTAAAACAAAACAATGTTTATTCCATGAACTCAAATTAACCTTTTAAATAAACATTGGATCTCTTAACACCCCTTACTTCAAAGATAACCCCGAAAATAATACAACACTACTCAATCCTGAAAACTGTCCCTTTACACATCCAAAAGACTTAACAAATCCTTCAAACAGAAGCACATTAGATTTATATTCAATACTGAGACCTTTTTTACAATTTTGATTTCACCAAAGGATTAAGAGATAGTCCTTCATGGCAGAGATCACCAGCAATGCAGCTCACAGCCACACCCAAGCTTTCTTCAAACTGAAACTAAAACTCCGAAAAGGCAGAAGTGAACTCAGCTCCCTCCCCCCCCCCCGTGACATCACTTCAGTAATATGATCAGCCTAATTTCTTAAAGGTACATTTCTTAAACATCCAATTCTTAAAGGCACTCTCACATGACACTAAAATGAAATGAAAATGAAAATCGCTTATTGTCACGAGTAGGCTTCAAATGAAGTTACTGTGAAAAGCCCCTAGTCGCCACATTCCGGCGCAGGGAGCTGCAGAGTGGTTCTCTGCTGTCTGCCACAGGGAACGCCAATGCAAGGATCCCCTCAGTCCCTTCCTCCTTCCAGAGTCACTGTGCAGTTTTCGTCCATCGAGACTCACCACAGATATGAGGCTGAATTTGACACTCTCCCATTGCTGCGTTGGAAGATGGGGATAGGAGGCGGGTACATGCAATCCGGTGGGTTGCCTCTTCACCACTTACTCACCCACCCCAAACTGTCTGAAATTTTATGCAGCGGGTGTGATGTTCTTTCTGAATGAGGATGGCTTCGAAGTGTAGTGTCTCCCAAAGAAAATCAAGCGATGTATTGAACAAAGCTAATTTATTAACACTACAACTAAATAGATTCAACTTGCTTACTAAGATATCAAAGATAACATGATTAACTAAAACTATGACTCTATCTGCAGAGCTCCTGATAACACGACTAATCTCTACCTTGCCTGACAACCTTCTCCCCGAAGCAAGAGCATCACGTAATCCACGTGTATGCACTTGATCGCCGTCTAGTGGTTGGACGTAGTTACAGCAAATGGTTAACCCTTCATTATTCGGGTGGCTGAGGCGTCAGACAGCTCATCTGCCCATGGGTCTATGCAGACCCTTAAGTGGCCACTGCCTCATCTCGTTGCCTCCAGCATTTGAGGCGGAAATCACGCCTTGCTATAGGGCAGCCGCCCGGATCATGTGCAGGCTCCCCCTGACTTCATAGCTGGGGGTGGGGGGTTATCGCAGTGCTCCATAAAATCCAGACCCTTCACGATGAGTGTCAAGGCTATGGCCACACACAAATTTATTGAGTGCAGGTTGCTGAATTTTGGCAGGGAGCTGTCATAGCAATCTCCTCAGAAAAATGTTCTGGATATTGGGGCCTCCTGCGACACAGGATGGGTGGGGGGGGACTGGATTTTGTTCACCGAAACTTCTGCAGAGAGTGTCTCTGGCCTCAAGGAACTTCGAATGAGAGCCACAAGGAGGATTCAAGCAGGGCTGATTTCCTCTTGCCCTTGTATGTAATGACATTGGCAGGAAGGTTTACTCTGATCAATATTCCCAGTGATACCATAAACAACATTCTTTTTGCATTATTTGGTCAAGAGGGCAGCACGGTAGCATGGTGGTTAGCACAATTGCTTCACAGCTCCAGGGTCCCAGGTTCGATTCCCGGTTTGGTTCACTGTCTGTGCGGAGTCTGCACATTCTCCCCCTGTGTGCGTGGGTTTCCTCCCACAGTCCAAAGATGTGCAGGTTAGGTGGATTGGTCATGCTAAAATTGCCCTTAGGGTCCAAAATTGCCCTTAGTGTTGGGTCAGTTTACTGGATTATGGGGCTAGGGTGGAGGTGTGGGATTGGGTAGGGTGCGCTTTCAAAGAGCCGGTGCAGACTCGATGGGCCGAATGGCCTCCTTCTGCACTGTAAATTCTATAAGATAGTACACAAAGCAGCTAACCCAGCCGCTTTGTGCTACCGTGATAGATTGACTTGTATGGTGACTCAACTGAGTGGAGATAAAATCTGTCAGTGTCCATTCTAAAGGTATAACGGAGTGAAGGTCAACCCATGGATATCAACTGAAAGAGGAAAAAGGAGGGCGGTTATGAAAATTGGTGAAAAGTAAATTGAAAACAGGCCTTGGAAAGGATTTCTTTAAATTAAATGTGTTTGGAACAACGTGGTAGGTGAGGTAATAGAAACAAAAACACTTTGAAGTGTCCAATGTGCAGCTGGAAGCTGTAATGTGAGAGTTGGCTATCAGAATGACGGCTATTTCACATTCTTGACTTCACTAGTGTTATGTTTTGGTATTTAACATAGTCAGCTGTATGGGTGTCAAACAGATCATGCTCACGCAAGAACATGTGACAAAGTTAATAAGGAGAAACTGTTTCCAGCGGCAGAAGGGTCAGTAAGCAGAGGTCCTCCTCACGTTAGTTATTTTCAGGCTCAGTTGTCGGACTGGTTTAGCACAGGGCTAAATAGCTGGCTTTTAAAGCAGACCAAGGCAGGCCAGCAGCACGGGTTCAATTCCCGTACCAGCCTCCCCAAACAGGCGCCGGATTGTGGCGACTAGGGGTTTTTCACAATAACTTCATTTGAAGCCTACTTGTGGCAATAAGCGATTTCACATAAGCGCTCACAGCCATGATTTTGATCCCACTGAAACAATGAGATGAATGGCTAGTCAGTACTTTTTCTGATTGATTGAGGGGCAGGATTTTCCCCACCATCTTCAGAATGTAGAATTGAGTCTTGTGGATCCGGAGTAGGGATTAGGATTGCTGCTGATCTTCATACTGCTGTCCAGCTATCACTCTGGAGAAGAGCTGGATTATCTACTAATTATCTGCAGATAAATAGCTCCAGGCGGTAGCAGACAGAGCCCGGGAGTGAGCGAATGGAAATGAGGTGCAATTACTGCAGGGAGCTTCTGCACTTCCTTACAAACCTTGAAAACACTAGTCTCATGTAAATTTAAACTTGAGTCAGACGAACAACTCATGAGTTTTATAGCAGCTGCAAACTGGAGATTTACCAATGACAATCACGGTGTAAAGCTAAGGGCTAGCTGGGGTACATGGAACTAATTTTCACCTTAAACCACAAGTCCAAATGGTTTTGGACAACTTTTACCCCCATCTGAATCTCCATGTAATTAGTGCCGCGTTCCTCATACAAAAGGAGGCCATTTGGTCCATTAAGTCGGCACCAGCCCTCCGAAAGAGCACTCCACCCAGATTGCTGCATCTAGCTGACTGTAGATGTGATTTTTCTCCACAGGTGCTGTCCTTCTTCTTTTCGAAAGCATGGTCATGGCTCCTTCAAAATATCAATTGTCAACATCTCTGTCCTTGCAAACTCACATCAAAAATATCCCTTTCTTCTCCAAAGTCCATGAATATGTTTATATCTCCGGACTTCCGGTGTGGACCATGGAGTAAGTGGTCACACACAAGGCAGCTCCTGACCAAGATTACAGAAAATAGCTCTTTTTTTAATCAATACAGGGTGGAATTTTGATGAAAAGATGTAGGTGAATGTTGGAGGAGTACTTTCCCCCCAGGAATGGTATGTCTCTTGGTTACCAGACCCGGCAGAAACAGTGAAAGATTTGGCTAAAGCTGCAGCAAAGACAAAAGCCTCTTCCAACATGCAAACGGGGGAAGGGCGAGTTTAAAGGCTTCAAGCTGACTTGAGGGCCTTTATTAAAGCTGAATTCTAGCAGCAGAGGGAACAACTGTGAAACGATCTTGCCAAGGCCATTGAAGGAGCGGTGACGAGACTTCCGGTGGTGGTCATGGAGCAGTAGGTCACGCATTCGGCAGCTCCCGTCTGGAACGGACTCTCGGACCTTTTTCAGGAGTTTCCACGGACTTTTTGGGGCAGATTGGTGAAGTGAACACTGCCAAAAGGATTCCCTCTATTGTTTGGATAGCTGGACCAGGAGTGGCCAGGTGAAGCGTTTTAAGTCCCAACAGACAGAAGCGTGCGGAGCGGGCGCCGAGGCACGGCATGGCGGCCGGTATAGACCAGGGTGCATGGGCGCAGTGGGCACAGGAGCAACAGGAGTTCCTTAGGGGCTGCTTTGCTGATCTTAAAAAGGACATGATGGCCCCAATGAAGGCGTCAATAGACCAAATGATCACAACTCAGGTAACAGAAGGGAAAGCGATTAAGGTGATGTAGAAAAAGCTATCCGACCATGAGGACGAGTTGGCCCTTAAGGTGGAGGCGCAGGATGACCTCCACAAGAAGTGGCAGGAGAGGCTGGAGGACCTAGAAAACAGGTCCAGGAGACAGAACTGGGGTCGGATGCGGGAGCATTTGTGTCCAAGATGCTGGAGACGCTGATAGGGACGAGGGTATTCCCTCGACTCCTGGAGCTGGACGGGGCGCACAGAGCCCTCAGCAAGGAAGCCCAAGGTGAATGAACCGCCGAGGGCCATGGTGGTGAGATTTCATCGCTTCTCGGACAAGGAACTTATCTTGCGGTGGGCAAAAAAAGAACGGAGCAGCAGGTGGGAGAACAGCGTGATACGCATCTACCAGGACCTGGGTGCGGAGCTGGCCAAGAGGCGGGCTGGATTCAACCGGTTGAAGGCGACCCTCTTCAGCAAGGGCGTGAAGTTTGGGATGCTACAGCCAGCGAGGCTATGGGTCACTTACAAGGAACGGCATCACTATTTTGAGACACTGGACGAGGCGTGGTCATTCGTCAAACAAGGAAAGCTGGACTCGAATTAAAGGACGGCTAATCTTTGGTGGAATGTGGCGGTGGGACTGCGTAACACGGTACCGTTTCTAATATAAGATTGTATACAATATTGGGTACGTGTAAGGGCTGTGGTGGTGGTTGGAGGGTGCAGTGTTTTCGGCAAAGTTGAGATACGGAGGGGGGGGGGGCTGTACTTAGTGCAAATTTTCGGGAAGTTGGAGCCTTGGTTCAACAAGTGTCTCCTCATGGGGTAATGTTAGTGTCTTCTGTTTATTTTTTGTTTCATATTACTATTTACTCACTGGGGCTGAAGAGGTAGTTTAATTGGTTTATTCATGTGGGGAGAGGGATCCGGACAATGAGGCGACAGTCTGATCGGCGCCAGGGGCGGGAGCTGCCGGGTCAGCATGGGTCAGCTGACTCTCGGGAGCATAGTGGGGGGTGAGCAAGTGCCCAGCTGGTGCTTGGTGGGGGTTTTTGGGTCGTGGGGCTGTTGGGGGGGGGGGGGGGGATGCTGCTTTGCCGACAGAGGAGGTATCAATTTTGGGGTACCAATTGAGGGTCGGGGGCAGTGGCTCCCTGTGGGGGCACTCGAGGAAGCGAAGGGCGCGGGCTCGAGGTTGGCCAAGAAAGGGCGATGGCTAGTCGGTGGGGTCCAGGCTGATCACGTGGAATGTGAGGGGTTTGAAAGGGCCGGTCAAAGAGCATGCGTGTTCGCGCATCTAAAGGGGTTAAAGGCAGACATAGCAATGCTTCAGGAGACACATTTAAAGCTCGCAGATGACACGAGATTGAGAAAAGGATGGGTAGGCCAGCTGGTCCATTCAGGGCTGGATTTGAAGACCGGGGGTAGCAATTCTGATCCGTAAGGGGTGGCATTCGAGGCTGGGAGAATTGTGGCAGATAAGGGGGGCAGGTACATAATGGTGAGTGGAAAGTGGGAGGGGGTCCAGGTTGTGTTTGTGAACGTCTATGCTCCGAATTGGGATGATGTGGAATTTATGAGATGCATGCTAGGCAAAATCCCAGACTTAGAGTCACACAACCTGATCATGGGGGAGACTAACACAGCCATTGACCCCGATCTGGACTGGATGAAGTCCAGGACAGGGAAGCGACCGGCAGTGGCTAAGGAACTGAAGGGTTTTATGGAGCAGATGAGGTGGGGGGGGGGGGGGGGGGGGGGGATCCCTGGACGTTCGCGCGGCCGAGAGTGAAGGAGTTCTCTTTTTTCTCCCACGTTCATAAGGTTTATTCCTGCATAGACTTCTTTGTCTTGAGCAGGGCATTAATCCCAAAGGTGGTGGGGACAGAATACTCAGCAATCACAGTCTCGGACCATGCCCCGCACTGGGTGGACCTGCGGCTTAGTGAGGAGCGAGGGCAGCGGCCACTCTGGAGACTGGATGTGGGGCTGCTGGCAGACGAAGAGGTTTGCGGGCGGATTACCTGGAAACAAACTATACGGGTGAGGTAGCAGCGGCAACGGTCTGGGAGGCTCTGAAGGCAGTTGTCAGAGGGGAACTCATCTCAATTCGATCCCATAGGGAAAAGAGAGAAAGAGCGGAGAGGGAGAGACTGGTGGAGGAGATACTCCGAGTGGACAGGAGATACGCGGAGGCCCCTGAGGCGTGGCTACTGAGGGAGCAGTGGAGTCTGCAGGCGGAGTTTGAACTGCTGACCACTGGGAAAGTGGTAGCACAGCTGCGGAAGGCAAGGGGGACAGTCTATGAGTATGGGGAGAAAGCGAGTAGAATGCTGGCACACGAACTGCGAAAGAGGGAGGCAGCCAAGGAAATCGGGGGAGTAAAGAATAAGGAGGTAACACGGTCTTGGATCCAGGGGAGGTGAACGGAGTCTTTAAGGAATTCCAGAGTAAACTATACGAGTCAGAGCCCCTGACGGGAGCGGAAGGGATGAGGCAATTTTTGGACCAGTTGAGGTTTCCAAAGGTGGAAGAGGACCTGGTGCAGGGGCTGGGGGCCCCGAATGAATTAGAGGAGATTGTCAAGGGTATAGAGGGCATGCAATCGGGTAAAGCCCCGGGGCTGGACGGTTACCAGGTAGAATTCTATAAGAAATTTTCGAAAATATTGAGCACTCTCCTGATGAGGACCTTCAATGAGGATAGAGAGAAAGGAACCCTCCCCCCGACAATGTCACCGGTCTTGATCTCATTCATTCTTAAACAAGGGAAGGACCTGGAACATTGCGGGTCATACAGACCGATTTCGCTTTTAAATGTGGATGCCAAATTGCTAGCTAAGATTCTGGCCACAAGAATTGAGGATTGCATCCCAGGGGTGATAGAGAAAGACCAGACTGGGTTTGTTAATGGCAGACAACTCAATACCAATGTCCGGAGACTTTTGAATATTATTATGATGCCCTCAGAGGGAGGGGAGGCAGAGGTGGTAACAGTGATGGACGCAGAGAAACCCTTTGACTGGGTGGAGTGGGAGTACCTGTGGGAAACGCTGGGGAGGTTCGGGTTTGATTGGCTGGGTGAAATTGCTGTACCATGCGCCTGTAGCAAGTGTATGTACAAACCAGCTGAGGTCGGGGTACTTCGAGCTTCACCGGGGAACGAGGCAGGGGTGTCCCCTCTCCCCGTTACTATTTGCCCTAGCTATAGAACCACTAGCTATGGCGCTGAGAGCCTCTAGGAACTGGCGGGGACTGGTTTGGGGGAGGGGGGGTGGAACATCGGGTCTCGTGATACGCGGATGATTTGCTCCTGTACATTTCAGACCCTGTGGACGGGATGAGGGAGGTTCTGCAGATCCTGAGGGATTTTGCTAGTTGTTCAGGGTACAAACTGAACATGGGAAAGAGCGAGTTGTTTGTGATCTAGACCAAGGGGCAGGAGGTGAAACTGAAAGCTGCCGCTCAGGATGGCAGAGAAAAGTTTTCGTTACCTGGGTATACAGGTGGCCAGGAAATGGGATGCCCTGCACAGGCTCAACCTGACACGGTTGGTGGAGCAAATGGAAGGGTACTTTAAAAGGTGGGACATGCTCCCGCTGTCACTGGCAGGGAGGGTGCAGACCGTGAAAATTGTCCTCCCCAGATTTTTGTTTGTTTTTCAGTGCCTCCCCAAATTCATTCCAACCTTTGCCAAAGCCCTGGAGGGAGATGGGTAGGGGCAGGTGACACTTTCTTCAAGAGCTCCAAGTCTTCAGTGGTGAAAGAGGCCATTTGACCCACTCTGCCTGCTGGAGCAGTCCACACCCCAACCAGCTTGGACCACTCGGGTTTAATCATCAATTGTTAACCCAAGTCGCAGACTCAATATCGAAAACAGGAGCAGACGACCATTCAACCCTTCAAGCCTCCTCTGCCATTTAACATGATCATGGTTGATCCTCTATCTCAACCCCACACTCTTCCCAGACTCTGTGACACCTTTTAGAGTCTAGAAGTCTACCTATTTTGTTCTTCTTAAATACGTTATGACTTAGCCTTCATGGCCTTATGTGATGGACAATTCCACAGGTTTACCACCATATGAGTGAAGGAATTTCTCTGCATCTCAGTCCTAAATGGTTTAATCTGTAACGCAAGACTGACCCCTTGTTCTAGACTCGCAGCCAGAGGAAACATCCAGCCTTGTCAGAATTCTATACGGTTCTCATTCTTCTAAATTCCAGTGAATATAGTCAACCCAATCTCTCCTCATATTCACCTGCCATCCCAGCAATCAGATGGGTGAGCCATCACAGCACTCCCTCTATGGCAAATATATCCTTTCTTAGATAAGGAGACCAAAACTACACAAAATATTCTAGGTGTGATCTCACCAAGGCCCTATACAGCTGTAGTAAGACATCCTTGCTGTTGTACTCAAGTCATCTTTCAATGAAGGCCACCAGCCTCTATTTCACGTCAAAAGTAGTTAATTACTTTCTGCTGAGAATAATAGGAAGTAAAAGCACTTAATTCCTGGATGTTTATAAATATTGCAGTTAGTTTCACAGCAGGCTACTCGTGATCCATTCAAGCATGAAGGGAAATTAAAATAATCAATCCAGACATCTGGCTGTCTGGAAGCTTTCATTTACAGCCTACTAAAAGCTATTGCTCTTTGAAGTGAATCGAAACCTTGCAGATCAAAGGATCTGGGGAGGCCTAAAGCCTCGTGTGGTTTTGGCTTTCTGTTAAGTTACAGCTGCTACCTGAGGCATCTGTCTGAGGCAGCAGGTGTAAGACAAAGGCAAGTGAAAAGGCAGTGTTTTTTTACTGTTTCAGCCCATACTGTTGTTTAGCTTCCAGGCAGGGGTGACTGATAGGGAAGGTGGGGCAGATTCAGGGTGGGGTGGGTCTTGTTATTGGGGTTCCCTCATATGGAGTCTCTGGTGGACCTCTGGATCGACTTTGGTGGCAGCTACCATACATAATTACCCCCTTGGCCCATCGAGAGTTCCACGGCGTCAGGGCCACACTGGCAAATCCTTGTATCAATCCACCGCCCATGTGTATCCCAGCCCAGAGAATCACAGAGGCATGGAGAATCCAGTGCAGACACCATGGGCAGTGTGGCCTCTTTCTGTGCCGTAAATCTTTCCAATTTGTTATTGCATTCAAGTGAGATGATCACAGACGGAAGTACTACTGATGGAGGCCATTTTGTCCAACAAGTTCATCCTTCCATATTAACCAATGCCCCCCACCCCTCCTCCATCATAGCATGTACAGCTTTCTTGAATGATTATAGCAATGTTATCTATTCCAATCAATTTGCCCAGAGCACTAGCGTTTGTATGAGGGGAATCAGCTCAAGCCTGTCCTTTAACAGTGTGTACCTAGTCAGGGGATTATTGATCAATCCAGTACAAATCCCTTTAAAATGAATGCTGATAAGTTACCCTGATAATTCCAATCAACCCTTATAATAATAATCTTTACTGTCACAAGTAGGCATACCTAACACTGCAACCAAGTTACTGTGAAAAGCCCCTAGTCGCCACAATCCGGTATGTTCGGGTCCACTAAGGGAGAATTCAGAATGTCCAATTCACCTAACGGCACGTCTTTCGGGACTTGTGGGAGGAAACTTGAGCACCCAGAGGAAACCCGCGCAGACACGGGGCGAACGTGCAGACTCCGCACAGACAGTGACCCAAGCCGGAATCGAACCTAGGACCCTGGCGCTGTGAAGCAATAGTGCTAACCACGGTGCTACCGTGTCGCCATTAAGGAAATTGGGAAGAGGGCGATTAATTGGTTCATGAGTCAATGTTCTCCTTCAGTAAACAATTCTATTAACAGTAATTTCATAAGATATAGGGGCAGAATTACACCATTCAACCCATCGAGCCTGCTCCGACATTCTATCATGGCTGACATGTTCCTCATCTGCTACCTACAATGTTACAGCCCAAGAGCTGGATTGCAAAATCAGCCAGAACACATGACCTAGGAGCGGGAGTCAGCAATTTAGCCTCCCGAACCTAAACACCTTCCTTGTGATCATGGCTGATCCCATCCTAGCCTCAGATCTACCATCCTGCCCAGTCTCAATTACGCTTCAACTGATTATCAATCAAAAATCTAACTCCTCCTTAAATTTACTCACTGTCCGGGTCACGCAAAGATTCACGTAATGGACTGGGTTGTTTTCACGACTTTTTGGAATTCTTGTCTTCATTTCGGATTAACTCAGCTTGTCTCACTCTCCATTTGGGAAATGTAATATCATGATTAACACCATGTCCAAGGCGGCCTTCAGGATGCGTGACATCGCAAAACTGACAACCAAGTTCCGCACACATGAGTACGGCCTCAACCGGGACCTGGGATTCATGTCGCATCACATTCACCCCCATCACCTGGCCTGAGCTTGCGAAATCCTACCAACTATCCTGGCTTGAGACAATTCACACCTCTTTAACCTGGGATTACCCCTTTCTCCAGTCGCATTGTCTGGACCTGTGAAAACTTGATTACCTGCAAAGAGTCAAATTCAAAGTATTATCTTGCATCATTGAATTTGTCTATATATGTGTTTGTGGAACCCACCTCTTCATTCACCTGAGGAAGGAGCTGCATTCCAAAACCTAGTGATTCAAAACAAACCACGTTGGTGTTGTAAGACTTCTTACTGTGCCCACCCCACTCCAACACCGGCATCTCCACATTATGACCCTCTTATGGACTGAACTGATTTCGCCACACATCTTCTCCACTGTTGTAGCACTACAGTCTGTATATTCCACCTGATGTCTATGTATTTACATTGTGTATTTATCATATGTCCTATGTTTTTCATGTATGGAACGATCTATCTGGACTGTGCACAGAACAATACATTTCACTGTACCTCAGTACGTGTGACAATAAACCCAAATCAAATCAGGGAGTAAAAGATAGAATTGTGGGATTTTGCATAGGTCAGCATTGAAGTGAAAGTTTGTGTGCAAAATCGTTGAGTTTCATTTTTTATCTTGTGATACATTCTCGGCCTGTTTGAAGCAAATGGATATGTATTTGAGAGAAAAAGCAAGGTTTGGTGACCTCTAGTGGTTTTTCAGCTCATTGCATAAGGAGCAGTTGGGAAACACCAGAATGAGCCTTGCACAGTAACATATACAGTAACTATTTAACAATTTTCATGTAAAACAAGTTAGTATTGTAGATCATTGGATAATTCACAAAATATTGCTTTTCACTATTTTTCTACAAATGGAGGAATTGGAATGATCAAAAATGATTGAAAAAAAAATACAATTTGTTTTAACCTTTCACACCTGGCTGAGCAATATCAACTTGTATTTATAATCACACCTTTACAATAACGAACATTCCAAAACACATTGTTATCAAGAAAATTTTAATACGTACCCACATGCGGAGCTATTAGAGCAGATGACCAAAAATGTTTTTGCAAACCATTTGCAAATAAGGAAGCTGTTGGTATCAGATGTGAAGATAACTGTGGTCCGCATTAACCATGGCCGAGGTCAGGAAATGCCACATCCTCTGTGAAGTACCATCTCAAGCACTGTACATTTCCATCCTCTAATCGCAGATTGGATCGCTGGTACAGTTAGCTACAAATCAGTCACCCCATTCTAAAACTAGTGGCTGGTGCTGGAAATGGCACCGCTCAGAGGGTTTGGCTGTTACCAACATTCTTCACATACACTTTGATTATCATCCCATTTTTGCCACACACTTTCCTGGAAGTGAAGCTGGAGCAAAGGAACAGAATATGGTTGCTGAGGCATCCAGGCAGTGGTACCTTTTTGCTTTTAGCTGGTTTCTCCGTGGGATCTATAGAGAATGCCTTGTTTTCCCAGAACTCATTGCTTCTCACTGAAAGAACAGAAGTTGTTTCCTGGATAACAGTCCCGGATGTGAATGATCACTGAAGTTCCTGTGATCAGATGCCTCCTAAACAGCAATCGAGTGTAAATCTTCTTGAACAATAAGATTGATAAAGAGGAGTCTTGAGGTACACTTGGCGGTTTGCCTGCTATGCCCAACAGAGAAACTAAAATAACCCGTCACCCTAGATTTAAAATCTTAATCCGTTCCACCAATTTGAATGTGGCCTCATCTATACATTGCATATGTTTTCTGTGCCATTCTGGAGCCGTGTCCATGGATGTACCAATATAGCAGTGGAACTAGAGACTCTTAATGTTGGAAGAAGCTATAGATAATTTGCTCTGGTAGGTGGAAGATCCTAAATGTTTTTCAACAAGTTTTCTGCACAAGTCAGATGTACAAGGATACAACACATTCACTTTCACCATACGTGTTATAAACAACGTAGACACAAACAGGAATTTGAATAATTAAACACATGAACATAACGATGAAAAGGAAACATTCCTGGTGGTAAACGATAATGTTGTTCTTGCAATAAAACTACAACAATAGATTGAAACTATTAATGTACTTTCATGAAGTGTGCATTTGCTACTTTGCCGGCTGCACTGAGTGCTACTCGCACAAAGATTGATTTAATATAGAGTATGCTCCCAACATATGCACAGTACCAGAAAATATTAATCTGACTTTTTGCCCTTAAGGCAGCAATACATGCTGCACCCAACCTGATTTTACAGATATTAGTTACTGGACGCTACTTGGGTGCTTGTGTGCTTGTCACAACATAGCTTATCTGTAAATGAGAAAGAAAATGACAAGACTATTTGGTAAAATCTTTGTTCCTTCATTTCTAAAGTATCAATTTAGAATTGTTCAAACAGTAAAACTGTTAATTTGTACACGTTTGGCTTTAACTGAAAATACAAATGATACAATTGTGATCACATGGCCCAGCCAACCACAAGTATAAATGATTTAAAAGGCTTATTCAATACATTTTCACATCATTCAAACAGAAATCCTAAGTGTTTGATAAAACTTTCACTGCTTCAGTTTTCTCATATTTTATTCAGGTGATCATTACCGTTCCATGTTTCAGAGACTCCAGGTCAGTTCCTATCAATATTCTATGGCATTCTTTACCCTGTGGCGCTGCCAGCAGATGAAGGAAAATTTCACTCTTACTGGGCCAATTTGCAGCTTAACAGTTGCAGGTCTTGCAGTGCAGAGGTTAGTGTCCCTGCCTCTGAGCCACAAGTTCTGGGTCCAAGTCTCACCCCAGGACTCAACAACCAAGTAAGAGGTGTTCCAAAGCGGCCAAACAGGTTGAGTGCAACACAAGCCTCTGGCAGGCAGCAAGTGTGGCAGAGGTTCCTGGTCAGCCATGTGATGGAAAGCACATTGGAGTCTCTACCATCACTAACTATAGCTCCATCATAATAATGTTCTGAGATTGGTGCCTCCTGCTGGCATCATCAGGGTGCAGCAGGCTCAGAAGAGGGCCAAGAAGGTAACTGATTTAAGGCTTCCGTGTGAGCTACGAGAAGCTGTCATGGTTGGGATCATACAAGGAAACCAAGAACTTCCCCTGCACTACGTTTCACTCCCCAAAATGTGATCCTTTAGCCATCCCACCCTGATTCATTTCGCTATCTGATCAGGGACTGTCCTCACAAAGCCCCAGCTGCTGTTGCCTGCAGGCCATTGATCACTGGTGTTGAGATTTTGGTCGACGTGTGCCATCAACCTATTTAAACAAGAGTTATATTGACCTAGGTTCCATGGTGATGAGATGGCCAGTCAGCCAAAGGCTCTCCATTTACCCAGAATTAAAACTGGGCAAAGACTGATGTCTGGATCAAAATAATTAACAATTGCTTGGTAGTACAGAACTTAAATACTGCTGAAAAGTGTGGCTTTTGCTGAAGCTTTTCATCTTTCATTCATCAGGATAAACCCAAGAATGACGAATTTCAATTATCACCATTTGTACTGCAGGAGAAGACAGAGCTGCATCGTTCCAACACAACTCCAATTGGCTGAGGTGTTGCCTTGGAGATAGCAACAGGGAACAATAGATTCCCCAAGCACCCTGTTAATTCAAAAAGGGTGCAAGGCTTGCACATATTCCTTTTTTTGCAGAGAACGAGTGTAGGAATGGATGTTGCTTCTGGCAAACATAAATGAGCCATGTTACAAGCTCGATCAATTATCTTAAATTGGTTGTTGGTGTAGCTATTGGCTATTCTCTTTTCAGCAATACTTTATTAATTTTATCTTTCTGAAAATGTGCTTTGAATTCTTGCACAGTCCTTGACAGGCTAAACACCTACTCAGTGAATGGCAATGCATTCATTCATGTTATTGAAATTTTCTTGTACCTGTGTATTGAAGCCTCTGTTACACCAAGACTCACTTGAAAGATACCTGTTGATACTAAAGATGCCAAAACCTCCCTTTTAACTTCAGACTGCTCGTTTTCAGTGACTGACATGTGCTCCACGTCAACATTTTCAGCTAGATGTGTACTTGGTCCCACTGGTGTTGTATCTGTATTCTGTTGGGCGTTAAGTTTTCCTTTGCCACTTGGGTGGCTCTTTGGTTTCTGCCATTGCTGTATATCTAGCGAGAGTTCTTGGCTAAGTAGTAGTACAAGGGTCCCATTGACTTGAAGCACCCTATTGAAAAAGAAAAGTGACCACAGATATTAAGAGAATTTACTCTAGAGCTATATTGAATTTCAGCAAAGCTTTCAGGAGGGATTTAGAATTAAAAAACATTTGAGGATCATTTGGTCACAGTGTGTTCATAACAGAATTCCAGTCTAGTTCAGTTTCTGGTGTGAATTTACCACCCTGCGGCTAACTAAACTTAAATGGGGGAGGTGGTGGCATAGTTGTATTGTTGTTGGACTAGTAATTTGGAGACCCAGGATAATGCTTTGAGGACCCAGGTTCAAAATCCATCATGGCAGATGATGAAATTTAAATTCAATAAAAATCTGAGTTTAGAAGATGACCATGAAACCATTGTCGATTGTTGTGAAAGTCCATTTGGCACACTAATGCCCTTTAGGGAAGGAACTCTGCCATCCTCACCTGGTCTGGCAACGTGGTTGACTCTTAAATGCCTCTGAAATGGCCTAGCAAGCCACTCAGTTCTTGGGCAATTAGGGATGGGCAATAAACGCTGGGCCAGCAAGTTACACAAATCTCAAGAAAGAATTAAAATAATGGGTCCACCTGCAGCACTACTCATGGGTCACCCAGGGCAGAGGAGCATGTTTGGTTGGCACATTCAAAACCCTAACACTGTGGCTATGCACAGTAAGAAGCTAATTAAGTCTTTACAGGTCCAGCATCTGTGACAACTGATGAACGGACATCGTGCGACAATCGCCAGGCAGGAATGTTCCCTTCCAGTCGGTGAACACTTCAGCAGTCGAGGGCAATCAGCCTCTGATCTTTGGGTAAGCGTTCTCCAAGGCGGCCTTCAGGATGCGCGACAACGCAGAATCGCCGAGCAGAAACTTATAGCCAAGTATCGCTCATATGAGTACGACCTCAACCGGGATCTTGGATTCATGTCGCATTACATTCACCCCCCCACCATCTGGCCTGGGCTTGCAAAATCCTACCAACTATCCTGCCTTGAGACAAGCCACACCTCTTTAACCTGTGATTATCCCTCTCTCCAGTTGCTCTCTCCAGGTACTTGTTTGAAGTTCTTAGGGATGGGCTTCCATCCTTAAGAGAGAGGTCAGGCCTGGTGCCAGCCACGAGGCCATTGCCAGCAATATGCCACCCTGGGTCCCACTGCTGGCTTGGATTGCCTCCAAGATAAAAATCCAGCCCCGTGGGACTTTTTAAAAAGGTGTTTTTGTCACTCAATTAATTATCTTCCTTTCCTATACACCACGCTATAATTTCAACAGTTCAAAAGAAAGAAAACAGGTGCGTCATACCTCACCATCTCTTTTAGAATCTTTGGCATTACTGTTTTCATATCCTGGGAAATTTTAAACTTTTTTCCAAATGGAATGTCACAGATGACCACATCAATGCTTTCGTTGAGCAGAGGCAATTCTGTAATATGTAAATCAGTAAACAATGTTATACATTTTAGAGTGAAGCAACATTCAATGTTTCTCACAAACACTTCTTTAGAAGCAATAAAATGCTAAATTGACGACTTTTCATCAAAATCCACTGAAAGGCATCAACTTTAGTACTGATCCAATTTAATGATTAACATTGAGATTCCTTTTAAAAGAGTAATAGATACGAAGCACGAGACCTCCCACAAGTCCCGAAAGACGTGCCGTTAGGTGAATTGGACATTCTGAATTCTCCCTTAGTGTTCCCGAACAGGCGCCGGAGTGTGGCGACTAGGGGCTTTTCACAGTAACTTATATTCTGTCCTCATCAATTTTGAATACATTTTCTTTAAACAAGGGCATAACTGAACATTACTAAGTGTACTTGTGAGGGAGGCAAATTACCTGGAGATGCACTCCTACCCCAAGGATGTAAATCGAGGATCATTTATATGCACTGTTTAAACTTCCTTATATAGAGATCACCTAAGCTGACAATCATTTAATAAGTACCCGTATATAAATTACTATATTAGATTATCACAATGAAGTCACTTCACCATTATGGGGATTATCTCTACAAGTTTGAGCTGAAGAACACAAACTCCATGGAATTTTATTCTATTTTCAAAAGCACTTCAAATAGGTGACCTCACCTGGTTGTCCAATAGACCTAAATCTTGAATGGTATTTGGAGGGAAAGTGAAAGATGCTTTCAGACATGCAATTCTTATTTAGATCAAAGTTGGAACTCTGGTTAGATTGTAAATAAGATCCTTACACCTTGCAAAAGGCAAAGCAGCATCCATCCATCTTTAAAGAAAACTCAGCATTTCACAAGCTAAGACGACATATAGGGTACTTGCCTTTATTAGCCAAGGCATAGGATTTAGGAGCAGGGAGGTTATGATGGAGCTATATAAAATGCTCATTAAGCCACAGCTAGAGTACTGTGTGCAGTTCTGGTCACCACTCCATAGGAAGGATGTGACTGCACTAGAGAGGGTACAGAGGAGATTCACCAGGATGTTTGCCTGGGCTAGATCGTTTCAGCTATGGAGGCAGGCTGGTTTGGGTGGGGTTGCTCTCCTTAAGAGCAGAGAAGGCTGAGGGGGGACCTGACTGAGGTGAACAAAATTGAGGGATAAAGATCAGATTAGATAGGAAGAAATTTTCCCCTTCGTAGAGGGGTCAGTAAGTAGGGGGTACAGATTTAAAGGTAAGGTGATTTAGAGGAGATTTGAAGAACATCTTTTTCACAAAGAGGGTGGTGGGAATCTGGAACTTACTGCCTTAAACGGCTAGAGGCAGAAACCCTCAACATTTAAGTAGGATTTAGATAAGCATTTGAAACGCTACAGCATACAAGGCTACCAAGTGCTGGAAAATGGGAATAGGATAGATAGGTGTTTGTTGGCCAGCACAGCCACGATGGGCCGAAAGGTCTCTTTCTGTGCTGTAAAACTCTTATGACAAACAGACTGCTCCCAGACACCAATATGCAGTTTGATCAAATATCAAGCTGCATGTTTCCTCAATGAAGAGTCACATTCAGAAGTTTATGTAACATAGATACCCAATATTCCACAGGTGGATAAGGAAATTATTTTATCATAATATTCCAAACTCATGGTTTCATCATAGGAGGCCCCTATTACCTGTGACAGACGCTCTCGTTAAGTCAATGCTGTTGCTCAACTTTGCAAAACACACATTGGCAGATGCCATCTGCAACTGTGAGAAGGTATTATCTATTCCATGATAATAGGCATTCTAGGGAAACCAAAAAAGAAAAACTGCATCAAGAGGAATACGCTCATAAGTAAATAGGAAAGGTTTGCATTGTGATTTCTAATAGGTAAAATCTTGTCTTCATCCTTCCCTTTCAAGTCCATAGGCAAGCTTTATTCACTGGCCAAGGCATGCAAGTAACATGCTCTCATCCCTCTGACAGCAGAGTTCAAGCCAGGTATTTGATAGCATATCAGAATAGTAAGAGCCATTATTCTAAGTGAAGGAAACATCTAGCCTCTAATGAACATCTCAGTATCTAGTGGCAGTCAAGACTGAGAACATGCAGTAGGGGCTGGTTTAGCACACTGGGCTAAATAGCTGGCTTGTAATGCAGAACAAGGCAGTAGCGCAGGTTCAATTCCCGTACCGGTCTCCCCGAACAGGCGCCGGAATGTGGTGACTAGGGGCTTTTTACAGTAACTTCATTGAAACCGACTTGTGACAATAAGCGATTATTATTATATTAGTGCTCAAGGTGATCAGCTGTGCTTTAAATGCTGAAACTGGCTTTCCAATAATAAAAGACTGAGTATTTTTCTTAAATATCAACAGAAAATGCTGCAAATACACAGCAGGTCTGGCAGCATCTGTTAAGTGTTCTGCTGAAAGCACGTTGACCTGAAATTCTGGACGTGGTCTACCGGCCAAGTTCTGCCCGAAAAGCAGGGCGCCAAGCCGCAACGTGGCTTTAATGCCGAGAGATCCCGCTCCCAAATGCTGTCAGATTTGCTGCATATTTCCAGCATTTTCTGTTGGAATTTAAGAAAACTATTCAGTTTTATTGGATAACCAGTTTCAATATTTAAAGCACAGCTGATCCTGTTTCCTGGAATCTACCCGGTTTGCCTCAGATGTCGCAAAATGTCATAATGCGAAGTCCGCCCATTGTGGGCAGGATCACTTTTTAGCAAATCTACATATCAAGAGTGAGGCAGCTAGTCTCACTCTAATATAGGGGCTGTTTAGCACACTGGGCTAAATCGCTGGCTTTGAAAGCAGACCAAGGCAGGCCAGCAGCACGGTTCGATTCCCGTACCAGCCTCCCCGAACAGGCGCCGGAATGTGGCGACTAGGGGCTTTTCACAGTACCTTCATTGAAGCCTACTCGTGACAATAAGCGATTTTCATTTCATTTCATATATATTCCCAAGATCTATCCCCTTGGACAAGCACCGTTCAGTGCTGACTACCACAAATAGGAACCAGATGGAACGGCACTCATTGGCATCTCCCAGGGTATCAGAAGCTCCCAGGTGCTTGCCTTTTGTGCAGGGTGATACCCTGGCAGTACTAGCCTGGCACCCTGGCAGTGCTACCTGAAACTGCACCACACACACATGCACTACCGAGGTGCAAAGCTTGCATTTTTGCGTGGTGGTGATTGGGCCGGGGTGCCCGACATGGGTGTGGAGTGCCCGGGGACCCCCTTAGAGTGAGTTGGGGAGGGTCACGTAGGGGTCTTGAGACATCCAGGTTCTTACGAACGGTGCTCCTCAGTGTAGAAAACGGGGCTAAGTGTGGCCTTGCCGGAGTGTTACCTGCTGAGGTCCCTAATTAACTGGAGTCACTGCCAGCGCCAGGAAACACACAGCTAAACGTGCTTGCTATGGAACATACTCCCATTTGGTTAGATCGTGACCGTTATCTCTAATTCTCTCTCACAGATGCTACTAGAAGATTTCCAGTAGCAATGGTCCTTCCATGTTTGGAAAAAACTGGAAGATAAACTATGCACAATCATAGCAAGATAAGCAGTAGATCATTCGTGTTTATGCAATGTTGAACAAAACACCACGCTCCTAGATCTACAAAAATAGTACTTACAAAGTTCAATATTCTTTTTCTTACCATGAGAAAAACGAACCAATTTTCATCATGGTTTTTTAAAAAAACAAATTGATGACCAACGTATTCAGCAATTTATAATATCCTTTAGCTATTAACTTAATTGAAATTGACTTTCATCAGACCTCTTCAGTAATTTCTGCATTACAGGTTCAATGCTTCATCCATAATCAGCAATGTTCAATTACTGCGAAGTATAAAAGGACAGATGAATGAAGCACTTAAAATAAGACTCTATTTCCCATATTCTCAAGAGAAGAAAGGGTTAAGTCCTGCCTTCGCTTCACTGACTACACTGTATATACACAAACTGTTTCAAAGCTGGTGTTGAAAAATTACTTACAGGCCATTCTTTGGCAGCTTCCAGCAAAATGGTTCCTAATCCGCACATTGGATCAAGTACGAGTGAACCAGCCTGGAGAAAAAGCGGAAAACAATTTTTTTTGCTCACACTGCATGAAGTATTTTCCAAATCCATTATTGCAATGCACTCTACCCAGCAAAATCCAATTCTATGGTTCAGTAATTATACATTAGATGCAGTTGGCTAGAATTTTTTGCACTTTCTTGGAAGTAGCTTTATAGAAACTTGCAGAGAAATGTAAACACTACCTCAATCAGCACTTGCTGGACCGTCATTTAACCCTCCTTTCCATTTCAACATTAAAAATCATCTAATTTTCTAGCATATGATAGTCACGGAAATTCTCTTCCTTCAACACTGAAAATGATTTTCGCATCTATTTGAACCGCAGAATGACTGAAGCATTCATTAACTTCACTCATTTTATTGCATACTTGAATCCCAAGCTCCCACATTCAGACCCAGTCTACCTGTCACTCGCTTGCCTGCTCGGTTATATTTTATCAATTGAGTATTGCCGAAAGAAAAGACGTTGTCAGAAGCCTTTTGTCTTGCACTGCATCTGGACAGATGAAAGAGTGCCAAATTTCAAAGGGAGCAATAATTTGAAAAGCTTTGACAGCATGTCTGTTTCCTCAGCAATTCTCAAGTTCTGTCTTACCAAGTGACTATTTTATCAATTGTTATTTAGCCAAGGAACATACATTGGACTAGAACTGGCAGATCACAAAAGGAAAGAAAGAAACTGACTATTACTTCTATTCACTGCTAAATGAATGTTTTTCGTCAGTATTCACACAGGAAAAAGACAATGCTGTCGAGGAGAATACTGAGATATAGGCTACTAGACTAGAAGGGCTTGAGGTTCGTAAGGAGGAGGTGTTAGTAATTCTGGAAAGTGTGAAAATATATAAGTCCCCTGGGCCGGATGGGATTTATCCTACGATTCTCTGGGAAGCTAGGGAGGAGATTGCTGAGCCTTTGGCTTTGATCTTTATGTCATCATTGTCTACAGGAATAGTGCCAGAAGACTGGAGGAGAGCAAATGTAGTCCCCTTGTTCAAGAAGGGGAGTAGAGACAACCCCGGTAACTATAGACCAGTGAGCCGTACTTCTGTTGTGGGCAAAGTCTTGGAAAGGTTTATAAGAGATAGGATTTGTAATCATCTAGAAAAGAATAATTTGATTAAGGATAGTCAACATGGTTTTGTGAAGGGTAGGTCGTGCCTCACAAACTTTATTGAGTTCTTTGAGAAGGTGACCAAACAGATGGACGAGGGTAAAGCAGTTGATGTGGTGTATATGGATTTCAGTAAAGCGTTTGATAAGGTTCCCCACGGTAGGCTATTGCAGAAAATATGGAGGCATGGGATTCAGGGTGATTTAGCAGTTTGAATCAGAAATTGGCTCGCTATAAGAGAGGGTGGTGGTTCATGGAGTTCAGTTACTAGTGGTGTACCACAAGGATCTGTTTTGGGGCCCCTGTTGTTTGTCATTTTTATAAATGACTTGGAGGGCGTAGAAGGATGGGTGAGTAAATTTTCAGATGACACTAAAGTCGGTGGAGTTGTGGACATTGCGGAAGGCTGTTGCAGGTTACAGAGGGACATAGATAAGCTGCAGAGCTGGGCTGAGAGGTGGCAAATGGAGTTTAATGCATAAAAGTGTGAGGTGATTCATTTTGGAAGGAGTAACAGGAAGACAGAGCACTGGGCCAATGGTAAGATTCTTGGTAGTGTGGATGAGCAGAGAGATCTCGGTGTCCATGTACATAGATCCCTGAAAGTTGCCACCCAGGTTGGTAGGGTTGTTAAGAAGGCATACGGTGTGTTAGCTTTTATTGGCAGAGGGATTGAGTTTCTGAGCCATGAGGTCATGTTGCAGTTGTACAAAACTCTGGTGCGGCCGCATTTTGAGTATTGCGTGTAGTTCTGGTCGCCGCATTATAGGAAGGATGTGGAAGCATTGGAAAGGGTGCAGAGGAGATTTACCAGGATGTTGCCTGGTATGGAGGGAAGATCTTAGTGGAAAGGCTGAGGGACTTAAGGCTGTTTTCGTTCGAGAGAAGGTTAAGAGGTGACTTAATTGAGGCATACAAGATGATCAGAGGATTAGATAGGGTGGACAGTGAGATCCTTTTTCCTCTGATGGTGATGGCTAGCACGAGGACGACATAGCTTTAAATTGAGGGGAGATAGATATAGGACAGATGTCAGAGGTGGGTTCTTTACTCAGCGAGTAGTAATGGCGTGGAATGCCCTGCCTGCAACAGTAGTGGACTCACCAGCATTAAGGGCATTTAAATGGTCATTGGATAAACATATGGATGATAAGGGAATAGTGTAGATGGGCTTTAGAGTGGTTTCACAGGTCGGCGCAACATCGAGGGCCGAAGGGCTTGTATTGCGCTGTAATGTTCTATTAATCAATTTGTCATTCAAACTTCCAACAAAATTTGTCAAATTGTTAATTCTTCAGATTGGATGTCATAGCATGAGAGTATATTCAGTCACATCTCTCACATTATGCTTTTGCAGCTAGAAAATGCCAAGGCTGAGTTTAAAGCCACCCCATGGTTCACAGAACATAGTGGATATGCTGGCACGATTCAAGATTTTAAAAGGTAATACGGGCAGCACGGTAGCACAGTGGTTAGCACAGTTGCTTTACAGCTCCAGGGTCCCAGGTTCGATTTCCAGCTTGGGTCACTTTCTGTGCGGAGTCTGCACGTTCTACCCGTGTCTGCGTGGGTTTCCTCCGGTTTCCTCCCACAAGTCCCGAAAAACGTGCTGTCAGGTGAACTGGACATTCTGAATTCTCCCTCTGTGTACCCGAACAGGCGCCAGAGTGTGGAGACTCGGGGCTTTTCACAGTAACTTCATTGCAGTGTTAATTGTAAGCCTACTTGTGACAATAAAGATTTTTATCATTAAATGTGTCTGGGTCTTGCTGCACATTTTTTTTCAGAAAAGAGCAGGGGAGACGGAACTAATTGGAAAGTGACAGACTATGGAGAGTCGCCACCTTGTATGAATGGGCAGCATGGTAGCATTGTGGATAGCACTATTGCACTATTGCTTCACAGCTCCAGGGTCCCAGGTTCGATTCCGGCTTGGGTCACTGTCTGTGCGGAGTCTGCACAGCCTCCCCGTATGTGCGTGGGTTTCCTCCCACAGTCCAAAGATGTGCAGGTTAGGTGGATTGGCCATGATAAATTGCCCTTAGTGTCCAAAATTGCCCTTAGTGTTGGGTGGGGTTACTGGGTTATGGGGATAGGGTGGAGGTGTTGACCTTGGGTAGTGTGCTCTTTCCAAGAGCTGGTGCAGACTCGATGGGCCGAATGGCCTCCTTCTGCACTGTAAATTCTATGATAATCTATGATTCTATAACCTCACGTCAGTATTGCAGCAGTGAGGCCCAGCTTATGCTAAATTGACTTACTACTGGTCTATTGGGAGATTTGGTCAACTTCAAATGACAATACTCAGGAATTTTTACCTGACCTATTTAAGGAAAGTTTGCAACGTGCAAAAATACGAGTTTGCAATGCACAAATTGAAAGTTTAAACAAGAACTTATAACTGTAGAAATCTGCATCTGTGACCACAAAGTCTGAATGATGGAAAACCAATGTGTGAAGGATGGACCTGTTGTTAGAAGAAAGATATCATTCGGCATCTCGGAGCAGAACACAAGAGTTTGACCTTTCTATGGAATACGCATAACAGAAAAGTATAAAGATCTGGGCCTGGATTCTCCGTTTCTGAGACAAGTGTTGACGCCAATGGAGAATCTGCGGACTTTCAAAACAAAACATTTGGCGTCGCACTTGGACCAATTCTGCTACTATTAAGAGCTAGCACATTGTGCTGCGTGGAACACAATCAATTCGAATGAAAAATGATGTGGGATTCGTGGGGTCTGTGATTGACATTCAGGAGGCTGACAAGCTGCAGATGCACATATACATTACACTCCCCACACACTAATCCCAGACAAAAAGATTGCACTGGTTGTGCTGGACTGCCCCCTTACAGCTAATAGGTCGTCTGGGGCCAGAAGGCACCCAAATGCGCAGCTGCATGGTTGCTTTGCCGGCTGCGGCAATGGTGTGCCATGGCCATGCACCCCGACCCCACAGACCACCTCCTGGCCACCCCCCACTACTCCCCCCGGCATTGGCATAAGCCCCCCAGTCAGCGGCATAACTGTCAGCAAACTATGGGGGTTGGACACCTTCCGTACCCCCTCCCTTACCCTCAGCAGGCACCACGCCAGTTTCACAATGTTTAAAAACACGAGTTAACCATGTCGGTGGGAACTTGGCCCATCAGAGGTGGAGAATCGTGGAGGGCCTGGAGAATACCGACTCAGGCCCGTTAATGATATGCAAACGGTCCTACTGTACGTGCGGAGTGAAACGCATGGGCACCATTTTCGAGGTGACGGAGAATCACGACTTGCCATCAAATTGGCGCCAGTTACGATTTTTGTGTCAGAAGCTATTCGCCACCCAATCGCATTTCCCGATTTCGGCGATGGCTAACAGACAACCCCGCCCATGGTCTCAAATCTCTGGGCCCCTTAATAGTAGCAGAATTGGTGCAGGTACGGCGCAATATTTTTGTCGTGAAAGTCCACGGATTCCCCGTTGGCGTCAACACTTAGGGCAGGATTCTCCGATTCTGCGGCTATGTCCACATGATCCGTCTGGTCTTACGATCAAAAAGTCAGAGTCGTCCCCGCACCGGTCCTCTGCCCAGTGGGGGGCTAGCAGCCGCGTCGCTGTATAGCATGACGCTGCCATGCATGGACCCGGCCTGCCAAAAGCTGCACCCCCTCGGACCACCCCCAACAGCCCCCCTCGCCGAAACCCCCCCCCCCCAGCTGAACGACCCCCCCTCCCCCCCAGACTGAGGTCCTCTAAAGCTGCGAAGACCCGTGTTCCATACCGTCGGGAACTCTGCCCATCCTGGGAGTCCTGAGGCTGTCCCGACGGCGGAGCATCGGAAAAACGCTGCCGCCCACGATTCCAGCGGAAAATAGATTCTCCGGCCGATTGCCGAACGCGATTTTGGTGTCGGCGATCGGAGAATTCAGCCCTTAGTCTCAGAAACGGAGAATCCCACCCCATTTCTTTAGCAATGACACACCACACACACAAAGTACCCCAAGTGAAGGCTCAGTGAACAGAGCAGACCTCCAAGAAGAACTTGGCCAGTTGAAGGGATAATATCTACTTATGTCTAAAGCTGTGAGTCTTCAGACAGATCGTGATGATTGATATAGCATACGATTGAATACACAGTGGGTGGGATTCTCCGTGGCGCCAGCCCCGTTTTCAGGCGTGCCCCCCCCCCCCCCCCCCCCCCCCCCGCCGCAGCAGGATTCTCCGTTCTTGTAGCCAGCCATTGAGATTTCCAATGTGGGCCATTCCACGGCCGTCGGAAATGCGCGGGCGTGGGTACGCTGCCAGCAGGGCTGAGGATCCCGCCGACAGAGAATCCCGCAGTGTATTTGATTCAAGTTTAGTGAATAAAATGGTGTTGAATCATAAGTTACAGTGTTTGTTTGATACATAACTGTTGGGCCTTTTGTAACCAGTAGAGACCAAAAGACTCGACAGTAGCCAAATGGACCTACCTTGATGTCACCAAGATACGCCATAGCCCAAGCCACTGTAGATCTCAGTCCAGCATTTTTTATATAATTCCGGCTGGCTAATGGAAGTCTAGAAACGTACAAGATATTTTAGTTGGAATCTGTTATCTGACCCTCATGCAATCAATCCGAAAAAGTCACAATACCTCAAAATGTATTTACAAAGTATATAGTTTATTGTTACAGCTTTCAAGTTTCTGATACAAGAACTACAGATTTGCAGCAGTAATAAATGGTAACCAAGACTATATGTTAAATCTTGAAAAATTTAATAACATTAACCAAGTACTCCAGGACAAAAATGTTTACCTTGCAACAGGGATGCCAACCACACAATGAATGTCACTTAAATGAACGTAGACCTGCAAAGAAAATTTCATCAAATTAAACTTGGCAAGCACAAAAACATGCTCAGTCTCGTTTATCATTTTACGCTCCAGAAAGTCTCAACGACTTTGAAACCGTGCAGAACAAGGATCAATCCTGAATCACTGATCCCATAATTACATATTAAACAATTTTTAGATGCGAGTCGATGCCTGACATCCAGGTGAAGCAGGGTTAAAGAATTTAGCAACTGTATCAGCACAATCCCATTTTAAAAAGATATATTGTTATCGTTTTGACATGTTTAGTCAGCCTCTTGTCGTGTCGAAATATTTTGTCTTGACTAAGTGCAGTCTTCATGTCAAACAGGATAGCAGGATGTGAGAGCCAGAGGGGAGGATGGGATGGTAGGATTTGAGAATGAGAAGCACAAGGCAGAGAAACTCACTTAGCGCGAGAGGAGTTAGAATAAAAAATGATATAAAATAAAAACAGCAACCAGTCTTTTTGCGATTACACCGCACTGCTCTTAACTCCTTCACCCTCTCATCTCTCGTTCTCTCCCCCCTCCCCGACATAAACATCTTTAGGTATCAGAACTGATTGATAAACAGCCACAAGCTGACTATTTTTGGGGAGGGGACAGAAGGATTATATCAAAAGACGGGCCAATTTAAACGTCTCTTTAACCAATTCAAGATCCTGCAATACTACTTCAGCAAAAGGAGGATAGCAAAACTGAGGAACCAAAAAAATTTTGCTCAAAACACTCCCTCCAGAGTCCATTTGTAACTACTATATTTACTCTATTTCATGAAGCAGTTCTTCTTACAGATTAACCAAAAATTAGACTGACACTTCTAGCCGAGAAGAAAATCACTAGGACAACCTGACTGAGTAGATGAAAGTAAATTACTGCGGATGCAGAAATCTGAAACAACAGAACATACTGGACAATCTCAGCATGTCCAACAGTATTTGTGGAGAGAGAAGGGAGCTAATGTTGAGTCTGGGTGACTATTGGCAAAGCTGACAATGAATGGCTTATTGAGGTATTTTTTGGTATTATAACAACACAACAAACAATGTACATGAAACTATAAACATAGTTCAAAAGCCGTCTCCCTCCCTTACAGGTCCCACCTTTATTAACTCCCTATTCTAAACTAAACTAACCCCCCCCCCCGACCCCCCCCCCCCCCCCATCCTTCTGCTGACGATTAATTTTCCGCGAAGAAGTCGATGAACGGCTGCCACCTCCGGGTGAACCCTAACATTGACCCTCTCAAGGCGAACTTGATTTTCTCCAAACAGAGAAAGCTAGCCATGTCCGATAGCCAGGTCTCCGACTTCGGGGGCTTTGAGTCCCTCCAAGCTAATAGTATCCGTCTCTGGGCTGCCAGGGAAGCAAAGGCCAGAACGTCTGCCTCTTTCTCCTCCTGGATTCCCGGGTCTTCCGACACCCCAAAAATCGCCACCTCTGGACTCAGCGCCACCCTTGTTTTTAACACCGTGGACATGGCATCTTCAAACCCCTGCCAAAATCCCCTAAGCTTTGGACATGTCCAGAACATGTGGACATGGTCGCTGGTCCTCCCGCACATTTTGCACACCTGTCTTCCACCCCAAAGGATCTGCTCATCCGGGCCACTGTCATGTGAGCCCGGTGACAACCTTAAATTGTATTAGGCGGAGCCTGGCACATGTTGCGGACGCGTCGACTCTACTCAACGTGTCCGCCCATAGGCCATCCTCTATCTCTCCTCCCAGCTCCTCCTCCCACTTGCGCTTCAGCTCCTCGGTCTGCGTCTCGTCTGACCCCATAAGTTCCTTGTAAATGTCCCGAGACGACCCCTTCTCCTACCACCCACCCTCTGGAAACTACCCTGTCCTGAATCCCCCTTAGCAGTAGGAGCAGGAAGGTTGACACCTGTTTATGTAGGAAGTCCCGCACCTGCAGATACCTGAATTTGTTTCCCCTCGCCAACCCAAACTTGGAAAGCTCCCCTCTATAAACATATCCCCCACCCTCTCAATCCCTGCTCTCCGCCATATCCGGAACCCCTCATCCATACTTCCCGGGGCAAACCGGTGATTATTACAGATTGGGAACCAGACCGATGCTCAATCTGCTCCCACATGTCTCCTCCATTGCCCCCAGACTCTCAGGGCCGCCACCACCACGGGGCTGGTGGGGTGCCGTGCCGGCGGGAACGGCAGAGGTGCAGTTACCCACGCCCCCAAACTGGTGCCCTTGCATGAAGCCGCCTCCATACGCTCCCATGCTGACCCCTTCCCCACCACCCACTTCCTGATCATGGCTATATTCGCCGCCCAGTAATAGTTACTAAAATTTGGCAGCGGCAGCCCATTATCTCCCCGACTCCACTCAAGCATTACCGTCCTTCCCCGAGGGGTCTTGCCCGCCCAAACAAACCAAGAGATCACTTTGTTGACCTGTTTAAGAAAAGACCGCGGAATAAAGATGGGGAGACATTGAAACACGAACAGGAATCTCGGGAGGACCATCATCTTCACCGTCTGCATCCTCTCAGCTAATGACAACAGGAGCGTGAAAATAGTTCTTCATTTGGTCTACTAGTCAGGCCAGATTTAATTTATGCAGCCGGAACCATTCCCACGGCACATGAATACCTAGGAACCTAAAGCTTCTCCCTATTAATCTAAATGGCAGCTCCCCCATTCGCCTCTCCTGTCCCCAGGCCTGGACAGCAAACATCTCACTTTTCCCCATATTTAGCTTATACCCTGAAAAGCAGCCAAATGCCCCGTGATCCTCATGATTTCTTCCATCCCCTCTAATGGGTCCGATACATACAGAAGCAGGTCGTCTGCATAGAGCGAGACTCTGTGCTCCACGCCACCCCCCCCCCCCCCCCCCCCCCCAGACCAGCCCCTTGAGGGTCTCAGAGAAATTGCCAACGGCTCTATAGCTAGCGCAAACAACAGTGGGGAGAGAGGGCATCCCTGTCTCGTCACCCAGTGCAGTCTAAAATAGTCCGTTGTTGTCCTATTCGTCCGTACACTTACCACAGGAGCCTGATACAGGAACCTGACCCAGTCAATAAAGCCCCGCCCAAATCCGAACCGTCCCAGTACCTCCCACAGATAATCCCATTCTACCCAATCAAAAGCCTTTTCTGCATCCATTGCGATCACTAACTCCACCTCCCTACCTTTCGGTGGCATCATGATCACATTTAACAACCTTCTTACATTGACCACCAACTGCCTACCCTTAACAAACCCCGTCTGGTCCGCCCCAATAACGTCCGGAACACAATCCTCACTCCTGGAGGACAACATTTTGGCCAGCAGTTTGGCGTCCACATTCAACAGGGATATCGGCCTGTAGGACCCACAGAGCTCCGGGTTCTTGTCCCGCTTCAGAATCAACAAAATTGTGGCCTGTGAAGGGGGGGGGTCAGCATTTTAGACTGCACTTTGGATCAATCATAAAGTTGGGAAATATGCAAGCAAATGTGGCCCTGGGATGTGGAAAAAAGAAAAACATGTAGACTTCTTTTTTTCCCTATTGATACAGAGTAGTGCACAGTGTAACAAACAGAAATACTGTACTACATGCTCTCACCAGTTACAAAGTTGCAAGCTTCGCAAAACATAAGCTGCTGATAGTGATAGAGCCTCACTATTTGTTTAGAAAATTGGAAATATTCAAGCATTGTCACTCCTCAAACACACAAAGGCCGGTGTATTTCCAGCATCGTCGCTCCTCAAACACACAAAGGCCTGTGTATTTCCAGCATCGTCTCTCCTCAAACACACAAAGGCCGGTGTATTTCCAGCATCGTCACTCCTCAAACACACAAAGGCCTGGGTATTTCCAGCATCGTCACTCCTCAAACACACAAAGGCTTGTGTATTTCCAGCATCGTCACTCCTCAAACACACAAAGGCCTGTGTATTTCCAGCATCGTCACTCCTCAAACACAAAGGCCGGTGTATTTCCAGCATTGTCACTCCTCAAACACACAAAGGCCTGTGTATTTCCAGCATTCTCACTCCTCAAACACATGAAAACTTGTGTATTTCCAGCATTCTCACTCCTCAAAGACATTAGGGCAGCACGGTAGCATGGTGGTTAGCATAAATGCTTCACAGCTCCAGGGTCCCAGGTTCGGTTCCTGGCTGGGTCACTGTCTGTGCGGAGTCTGCACGTCCTCTCCGTGTGTGCGTGGGTTTCCTCCGGGTGCTCCGGTTTCCACCCACAGTCCAAAGATGTGCGGGTTAGGTGGATTGGCCATGCTAAATTGCCCGTAGTGCCCTAAAAAGTAGGGTTAAGGGTGTTGTTGGGTTACGTGTATCGGGTGGATACGTGGGTTTGAGGAGGGTGATCATTGCTCGGCACAACATCGAAGGCCGAAGGGCCTGTTCTGTGCTGTACTGTTCTATGTTCTATGAAAACTTGTGTTTTTCTGTTATTTCAGATTTCCAGCAAATTACTAATCAACGTCATCAGATTCTGTTACTGAGCCAAGGACTGAATATTTGCTACTGAAATTCTTTGTGTCCTGACAAGAGAGTCCTCGAAGATGGAAGCTTAAGTGTTTTATTCAAGTACTGACATTTTGCAACTCGAGGTCTATATATACAAAAAATCTATTTAATATTTTAAGATTTATTCAGCAGAAATAAAGATGTCAAAATCCTTTTGCCTTTTGAGATGGCCTTTACTTGTGGTTTCCATTTGCAAATGGCCATATACCTGTCATATACCACAATTATAAACAAAAATAGGAACACTCTCAAAACAAATCAATTTTGGTAATACAGAACTTGAATGTTGCTATAAATCTTAGAATTTACAGTGCAGGAGACATTTGCTGAAGCTTTTCATCATGAACTCATCAGGACAAATGCACGAATGCCAAATTTCAAACAAACTGAACAATTTATACGACAGGAGAAAAGGGTGCTGATTGTTGGGATTTAGGCCAGTGATTGGCCGATTTCAAAGAACATGTTCCTTCAGTTGTTTGTAATCGGCAGAATACAGGCCTTGCTCAAATAGCCCACACTTGTTGCAAAACTCAAAAACAAAATACCACGGTTAGCTGTGGTCTTGCAATTTGGCAGCATACACTGAACAATCCTGAATGCGCTAATAGTTACACTAACAACCAATTTATGATAATCACTGAACCTTGTAAGATGGCTCCTTGATGCTTGCAAAGAATAGGAATATGTTCAAGATTTGCGCCTTTTTTTGAATTACCTGGGTTCTTGGGGAGCCTAGCACAGCAACATGTTCTCTGCAAAGAATAGGAATATGTTCAAGACTTGCGACTTTTTTGAATTACCGGGGATCTTGGGGTGCCTATAGCTCTCCATGGCAATGTCTCAGCCAATCAGCATCCCTCCTCTTGTTGAATAAATTGAGAGAGTCAAATTGGCATTTGTGAATTTGTCCTTGATGAGTGAAAGATGAAAAGCTTCGACAAAATAAATCCCTTTTCAGCGACAAAATCTGTTTCAAATGAAATCTCTTTGACAGAAGCACGGCCACTCTCGCTAGCAATTTGACAGGCATCATCATATTATATCCTCTTGAGTACTGAAAGAGGATTCTTATTCTGGACCATATTCCATCCTTTATTAATGCTATTCACCATTCTATGTCATAGCGTGTGCAGCAATTTATGTATAAACAACCAAAAACTCTCAAGAGCCAAAAAGATTGCCTGAGAAACAAGGTTTGTTACTTGTAGCAAAACTTTCGTGTTTTTCCATTCATATACTTTTCTTTTTGCAATTTTTATATTATATGTTAATTTAAAGTGGAAATGTGGTCACCCGAATATGAACACCAGATGATATATGCTGTTCAAATTCAAACCCAGGATATATAACTCAAGAATCTGAAAACCTCAAAATATTCTAATCATTAGACAAAACTCCAACTCTAAATAGACGGAGTTTCTCCCCCATAGATGCTGCAAGACCAGAATATTTCCAGCATTTTGTTTTTCTTTCAGATTTAAAACATTTTTGTTCTAGTCGAATTAAAAGGACCTACACGCCATGGTAAGGGATTTCAAATCAGTATTGCTGAAAAAAAAGTCAAGTTGAAGCTTTTTGTCTTACATTCATCAGGACACTTCCAAGAATACCAGTATAGGGGAAAACAGCAATTTATACTTTGAGGGATTGACAAGTAGACCGATTGGTACAGACATTGCCATGGAGAATGCACCAGGTGACAAACAGTTAATTGTCAAGCATTGTTTCAATTTAAACCAGGCAGTGCAAGATGAAAAGCTTTGATATGCCTTGTTTTTCTAGCAATAAAAGGTCTGTACTACCAAACACCAATTTCAGTTCAATGAAATGATTACATTGGTTAGTGACAATATAAAGTACTCGATTAGTCAAAAACAGACTAAATACAAAATTGGTCATGCAGTCAAGGAAAAGTAAATAGTCTAATTAATTCTGACTCAAAAGTCTTAACTTTTAAGTACTCTAGTCATACTGCACTCCCATCAAAACAGCAAGACTTACCTCCAGCATGGGGTTTCTCAATTCTGCTTTCCAGCCCATTTGCCTGCCGAGGGCAATCCCAATTGTTCTTCCTAGCTCCTGTGGAAAATTAATTACCCACAAAAATTACTCATTCATTTTCCGAGAATACATTCATTTACAATTGCGACAAGTTGCCACGCAAAGTTACAATTTTGCTAAATTCTCACCTTTACTAAGTGATAGTGTCCACGACAATGAAAACCTATTGTCTGAACAGGATGAAATCAACTTAACAGAAACTTGCCCTCAAGTAAATTGGGTGTGATCCATGTTGGGGCAAAGTGTTCATTGCTCTGGAAGATGACAACTGATATTTTAAATAGCCTTCCCTCATTTGACTCCGAAAGCGCTCGTATTATTACATAATTTCCAAGAAATATTTTTGGCATTTCAGACAGAATGTCACAAATCACAGCAGACCAAGGGAACAAACCACTAGAAGTATTACACATCCAATGAAAGTGTTTAGCTCGCTTAAGTATCACTTATCATGGCAATTATATCTGACTTCTTTTGGTTACTTATCTGAAATGGGATAACTCAAATGCAGTGAGGCGTACAGCGTATTGTCATCAACAGTTCATGAATTCTCCAATCAAGTATCAATGAAATTAAAGTTTACTATTTCAAAGCACTTTGCAGAAGGGAACGTGGAAACAAAGCACTAACACGGGAGTTGGGAAACCTGACTAAATGCATGGTTAAAAAGATATACTTTAGAAAAAGAAAACACAAATACAATTTAAAAACAGACAAGGGAATGTGGATGATACTCTTCAGGATTTATTTTTTATCCAGAAGGGGGCTTGACTCACTGTAAATTTGTCATAGGATGCAATATATATTTGTTTTTCCTCAATTAATTTCATGATTACCCTTGCCAAAACAAGCATTCTACCATTCAATACAAAATTGAACTAAAACTTGCATTCATTGAGTGCCCCATAATTTAAAATGTCTCAAAGTACTTCTGACATGACTTCCGGTTGCGGCAATGACTGAGTGAGCCGCACATTTGGGAGCTCTCACTCCGGCGGAGCTTAAGGACCCGATTCCCCGCGATAGCGGGATGGTGGAGCTGTGAAAAGACGGCCACGGAGGTGTGGCGGAGCGGGCAGCGTTGTATGGAACCGCGGGAGTGCCGGAGGCAACGGAAATGGGAGAGAAAGGGGCAAAGACAAGGTGAAGGGGAAGCTGACCTGAAACCCAAGATGGCGGACCTGCGGATCTCGGACCCAGCAAGCGCTGGAAAACATGCTGCAGGTGATAAAAAGTAGTTTTGAGTCGCTGAAGCGGGATAACTTGGACCCACTTCAGAAGGCAGTGGATTAGCTGAATCAGGGGCTGGATGCCCAGGACGTAAAAGTTAAGGAGCTGGGAGAGGCAGTGGAGGAGCAGGAGGATGCGCAGACGATTGCGGCTTTAGAAGTCGACGGGTTGAAGGAGAGGCAGAGAAGACAGCTGGACAGAGTGGAGGAGTTGGAAAATAGAGCCCGTAGACAAAATCTGAGGATCATTGGCTTCCCGGAGGGGGCAGAGGGAGCCGATGCCACAGCGTTTGTGGCTGACCTGTTGATGCAGTTGATGGGGGCTGAAGCCTTTCCGTGACCCCCGGTGCTGGAGGGGGCATACAGAGTGCAGGCGAGGCAGGTGCGTCCGGGGGACCCCCCCCCTCCGACCCCGTTCGATGGTGATTAGGTTCCACAGGTTCGTGGAAAAGGAGCGGGTTCTGCGGTGGGCAAAGAGCACCAGGAGCAGCACGTGGAATAACAGTGTCCTACGCATCTACCAGGACCTAAGCCAGGAGGTGGCTCGGCGGCGAGCAGCCTTTAAACAAGTCAAGGAGGTGCTGTTCAAGAAGCTTGTGAAGTTTGGTCTGCTGTTCCCGGCCCGTCTTTGGGTTACGCATCAGGATCAACACCACTACTTCTCCGAGCCCGAGGAAGCGATGGACTTTGCGAGGGATCAGGGGCTGGTCCTGAAAAGACGCCCCACGGACGCAAACTAGGGTCCGAGAACTACCGTTTGAAGGGACGCCGAATGTGCCTAGACTGTTGGACAACTGGGGGGTGTTATTCTGCTGACGTGGGAGGGATCTGCAGTAGGCAATGGAAAGGAGGTTGAGGGTGGAGGCGGCCAAGAATGGCGCGGCGCACGGGCCGGGCCCGAGAAATGCTATGGCTGACCGGCGTGGGGGGCGGGGGGGTTAGGTTGTGTCCCCCAACCAGGCTGATCACCTGGAATGTCAAGGGACTAAATGGGCCAGATAAAAGGGCACGTGTGTTTGTGCACTTGCGGGCTCTGAAGGCGGACGTAATTATGTTGCAGGAGACACATCTGAAAGTGTCTGACCAGACTAGGCTAAGGAAGGGCTGGATTAGCCAGGTCTTCCACTCGGAGGTGGACTCTAAATCCAGGGGGGTGGCAATTATGATCAATAAGCGGGTTCAATTTGAGGCGGAGGGCACAGCCGCAGACAGGGGGGGCAGATACCTGATGGTAAGGGGAAGACTGGAGGGGAGAAGAGTGGTGCTGGTGAACATATATGCTCCGAACTGGGACGACGTGGACTTTATTAAAAGAGTGCTGGGGAAGATCCCGGACCTGGACTCTCGTAGGTTGATAATGGGGGGGACTCGAGACTTCTGGTTGCGGTGATGCGGAGCTAAACCGCACGTTCGGTAGCTCCTGCTATTTTCGGTCTTTTGGGCTCTTTTAAGGCCCGCAGCGGTACCGGTTGGACTTTTCCCCGTGTGGGAACACTTCCTCTAAGATTTTCCGCCGGTGGATAGCCTGGACCAGGAGCAGAGCGGTCAAAAAAATCGGCTTTGGAGCAGAAAAAGGTGCGAGGCAGGAAAGGCAAGATGGCGGCGGGCGGGGAATCAGTAGCGTGGCAGCAGTGGGCGTGGGAGCAGCAGGAGCTGCTTCAGTGCTCCTTCAGGGAGCTGAAGGCAGAGATCCTGGAACCGCTTAAGGCCTCCCTGGACAAGCTCATGGCTACCCAGACGGTTCAGGGTGCGGAGATCCGAGAGCTTCGGCAAAAGGCCTCGGGGAGCGAGGACGAACTCCTGGGCCTGGCAGTGAAGGTGGAGTCGCACGAGGCGCTCCACAAGAAGTGGTCAGCGAGAATGGAGGAGATGGAGAACCGTGCCCGTCGGAAGAACCTGCGGATTCTAGGCCTCCCAGAAGGGCTGGAAGGTTCGGATTTGGGGGCCTATGTGACTATGATGCTGAATTCGCTAATGGGCGCGGGGTCGTTCCAGGGACCCTTGGAGCTGGAGGGTGCCCATCGGGTGCTGCTGAGGAAACCCAAGCCAAACGAGCCGCCTTGGGCGGTGCTGGTCCGTTTTCGCCGCTTCGTCGACCATGAGTACGTGCTGAGATGGGCGAAGGATGAGAGGAGTCGTAAGTGGGAGAATGCGGAGGTCAGGATCTACCAGGATTGGAGTGCGGAGGTGGCAAAGAGAAGGGCTGGTTTTAATCGGACGAAGGCAGTACTCCACAAGAAGGGGGTCAAATTTGGCCTGTTACAGCCGGCACGCCTCTGGGTCACTTATAAAGACCGCCAGCTCTACTTTTACTCTCCGGAGGCGGCCTGGGCTTTCGTCCAGGCAGAGAAACTGGACTTGAACTGAGAACTGGGGGCTGGGGAACGGTGTACACAGCCCGGAGGCTTTGTCCTCCTTGGTATCCTTTCGCTTTTATCGGTTCTATTTGATGATGTCTTTTTGCTGTTCTGCTTTTTTGGGACTGTTATCTGTTTACTTGGGCGCTTTGTCACGTCTGGTTTTTTTCCACTGGTTGAGAGTTTGGGAGTGGTTCGCAGTCCTGTTGGGTCATGTGCCCGTCTTTTCCCGCGTGTTGGGTCGGGGGGGCGGGGCTCGGGATGGAAGCTCGGGCTTCTCTCCCGTGCTGGAGGAGCAGTGGGGCCGGCACTGGGGGGGGGGGGGGGGGGGGGGTTGTGTTGCACTGGGGAGGGTCATTGGGGTGGCGGGAGCAGCCGGGGTCAGCAGGAGTCGGCTGACTTACGGAAGTACAATGGAAGGGGTTACGCAGCTAGGGGCCCTAGCTTGGGGGTGGGGTTGGTTGGTGGGGAGGGGTACCGGGTTGCTGCTGGAATGGTCGAGAAGGAGCTGGAGCATGTAGAGGGGGTCGGGATGGGAGTCTGTCGCTGTGGGGAACTGGCTCAGCGGGGGGCGCGGGCATGTGGCGGACTGAGGAAGGGTAATGGCTAGTCGACGGGGGAGGGGGGCAGGTAGCCCCCTGATCCGGCTGATAACCTGGAATGTGAGGGGACTGAATGGGCCGGTCAAATGGGCACGCGTGTTTGCGCTCCTGAAGGCGGATTTGGCCATGCTTCAGGAGACGCACCTGAAGGTGGCGGATCAGGTTAGATTGAGGAAGGGATGGGTAGGCCAAGTGTTTCATTCAGGGCTGGATGCAAAAAATCGGGGGGGGGGGGGTGGCGATCCTGGTGGGGAAGGGGGTGTCGTTTGAGGTGGCGAATGTGGTGGCAGACAGCAGCGGGAGGTATGTGATGGTAAGCGGCAAGCTGCAGGGGGAGCGGGTGGTGCTGGTCAATGTATACGCCCCGAATTGGGACGATGCGTGTTTCATGCGGCGCATGTTGGGCCAGATTCCAGATTTGGAGGCGGGGGGCCTGATAATGGGGGGGGGGGGGGGGGGGGGGGGGGGGGGGGGGGGGGGGATTTCAACACAGTGCTGGATCTGCCACTGGATCGATCCAGGTCCAGGACGGGTAGGAGGCCAGCGGCGGCTAAGGTTTTGAGGGGGTTTATGGACCAGATGGGAGGGGTGGATCCATGGAGGTTTGCGAGGCCGAGGGCCAGGGAATTTTCATACTTCTCCCATGTGCATAAGGCCTATTCCTGGATTGATTTTTTCATTATGAGTAGGGCGCTGATTGCAAGGGTGGAGGATGCTGAGTATTCGGCGATAGCCATTTCTGACCACGCCCCGCACTGGGTGGACCTCGAGCTGGGGGAGGAGAGAGACCAATGCCCACTTTGGCGCTTGGAGGTGGGGGGGCTGGCGGACGAGGAGGTGGGCGGGCGGGTTCGAGAATGTATCGAGAGGTACCTGGAGGCCAATGACAATGGGGAGGTCTGAGTGGGGACGGTCTGGGAGGCGCTGAAGGCGGTGGTTAAGGGGGAGCTGATCTCCATTCGAGCCCACAGGGAGAGGAGAGAGCAGAGAAAGAGGGAGTGACTGGTGGGGGAGATGGCGTGGGTGGACAGGAGATACGCGGAGGCTCCGGAGGAGGGATTGCTGAGGGAGCGGCGTAGTCTCCAGGCTGAGTTCGACTTGCTAACCACCAGAAAGGCGAAAGCTCAGTGGAGGAAGGCACAGGGAGGGTGTATGAATATGGGGAGAAGGCGAGCAGGATGCTGGCGCACCAGCTCCGTAAGCGGGATGCGGCCAGGGAGATTGGTGGAGTTAAGGATAGGGGAGGAAATGTGGTGCGCAGGGGGGTTGACATTAATGGGGTCTTCAGGGACTTTTATGAGGAACTGTATCGGTCCGAACCCCCAGCGGAGGAGGGAGTGATGGGGCGCTTTTTGGACCGGCTGAGATTCCCGAGGGTGGAGGAGGGACAGGGGTTGGGGCTGGGGGTGCCGGTTGAGCTGGTCAAAGGGATAGGGAGCATGCAGTCAGGGAAGGCGCCGGGGCCGGATGGGTTCCTGGTCGAATTCTATAAGATGTATGCAGACCTGTTGGGCCCCCTGTTGGTTAGGACCTTCAACGGGGCAAGGGAAGGGGGGGGCTCTGCCTCTGACGATGTCTCGGGCGCTGATTTCCTTGCTCCTTAAGCGGGACAAGGATCCCCTGCAATGTGGGTCATACAGGCTGATCTCACTCTTAAATGTAGACGGCAAGCTGTTGGCGAAGATTTTGGCCACGAGGATAGAGGATTGTGCGCCACAGGTTATCCACGAGGATCAAACAGGATTCGTGAAGGGGAGGCACCTGAACACTAACATACGGAGGCTCTTGAATGTTATAATGATGCCGACGGTGGAAGGGGAGGCGGAGATAGTGGTGGCGATGGACGCGGAGAAGGCCTTTGATAGGGGGTACTTGTGGGAGGTGCTGGGAAGGTTCGGATTTGGGGAGGGGTTTGTCAGGTGGGTGAGGCTGTTATATGAGGCCCCAATGGCGAGCGTGGCCACGAATAGGAGGAGGTCGGAGTATTTTCGGTTATACCAAGGGACAAGGCAAGGGTGTCCCTTGTCCCCCCTGCTTTTTGCGCTGGCAATTGAACCCCTGGCCATGGCGCTGAGGGAGTCGAGGAACTGGAGGGGGCTGGTGTGGGGTGGGGAGGAGCACCGAGTGTCGCTCTACGCAGATGACCTATTGCTGTATGTGGCGGACCCGGTGGGGGGAATGCCGGAGGTGATGAGGATTCTCCGGGAATTTGGGGATTTCTCGGGGTATAAACTCAACTTGGGGAAGAGCGAGCTGTTCGCTGTACACCCGGGGGACCAGGAGGGGAGGATTGGTAGGCTCCCACTAAAAAGGGCGGAGAGGAGCTTCAGGTACTAGGGGGTCCAGGTGGCCAGGAGCTGGGGGCCTTGCATAAGCTTAAACTCACAAGGCTGGTGGAGCAGATGGAGGAGGAGTTCAAGAGATGGGACATGTTGCCGCTGTCTCTGGCGGGTAGGGTGCAATCAGTCAAGATGACGGTGCTCCCGAGATTTCTGTTCCTGTTCCAGTGCCTTCCCATCCTTATCCCGAAGGCCTTTTTCAGATGGGTTAACAGGAGCATTACGGGGTTTGTGTGGGCGCACGGGACCCCGAGGGTGTTCTTGGAGCGGGGCAGGGATAGGGGGGGCTGGCGCTGGCAAACCTTTGTGGGTATTATTGGGCTGCCAACGCAGCGATGGTGCGTAAGTGGGTAATGGATGGGGAAGGGGCAGCATGGAAGAGGATGGAGATGGCGTCCTGTGTGGGCACGAGCCTGGAGGCGCTGGTAACGGCGCCGCTGCCGCTCCCTCCAACGAGGTATACCACGAGCCCGGTGGTGGCGGCTACCCTCAAAATTTGGGAGCAATGGAGACGGAACAGGGGGGAGGTGGAACCACCGGTTTGTCCCGGGGAGAATTGATGGCGGGTTCCTGAGTTGGCACGGGGCAGGTGTTAGGAGGTTCAGGGACCTGCTTGTAGACGGGAAGTTTGCGAGCCTGGGTGAGCTGTAAGGCAAGTTTGGGCTCCCCCCGGGGAACACCTTTAGGTACATGCAGGTAAGGGCATTTGTCAGGTGGCGAAGTTCCCTCTGTTGCCGCCGCGTGGGGTCCAGGACAGGGTGCTCTCGGGGGTGTGGGTTGGAGAGGGGAGGATCTCGGCAATGTACCAAGTGATGCAGGAGGTAGACGAGGCCTCGGTGGAGGAGCTGGAGGGTAAATGGGAGGAGGAGCTGGGTGAGGAGATTGAGGAGGGGACGTATGCGGACGCCCTAGGAAGGGTGAACTCCTCCTCTTCTTGTGCGAGGCTTAGCCTCATACAGTTTAAGGTGCTGCATAGGGCTCACATGACCGGGACAAGGATGAGCCGGTTCTTTGGGAGCGAGGACAGGTGTATTAGGTGCTCAGGGAGCCCAGCAAACCATGCCCATATGTTCTGGGCATGCCCAGCGCTGGGGGAATTTTGGAAGGGGGTAGCAAGGACGGTGTCGAGGGTGGTAGGATCCAGGGTCAAACCAGGCTGGGGACTCGCAATATTTGGGGTTGCAGAGGAGCCGGGAGTGCAGGAGGCGAAAGAGGCCGGCATTCTGGCCTTTGCGTCCCTAGTAGCCCGGCGGAGGATTCTTCTTCAGTGGAAGGATGCGAGACCCCCCAAGCGTGGAGGCCTGGGTCAACGATATGGCGGGGTTTATTAAATTGGAGAGGGTGAAATTTGCCCTAAGGGGATCAGTGCAGGGGTTTTTCAGAAGGTGGCAACCATTCCTGGTTTTCCTGGCAGAACGGTAGAAATAAGGCCGGCAGCAGCAGCAACCCGGGGGGACCGTCCCTTTGGTTTGGACTGAAGGGACATGTATATTTGTTTTTTGCTAATGTCGGGCGTTAATTTACTTCTTTTTTGTATACAGATGGGGGTTTGTTCTTTCTGTTCTTAGTATTTTCTTTTATTGATATTTTGTAAAAATTTGAATAAAAATTATTTTTTAAAAAATTATGGGGGGGGGGGGGGGGGGGGGGGGAAGAGACGACTTTAATACAGTCCTTGACCCGGGGCTGGACCGGTCGAGTCCCAGAACGGGTCGACTTCCAACAATGGCAAGGGAGCTGAAAGGGTTTATGGAGTAAATGGGGGCAGTGGACCCATGGAGAGCCAGACTGCCGACAGAAAGGGGCTACTCGTTCTACTCGCACGTTCATAAAGTATACTCTAGGATAGATTTTTTTATCCTGAGCACGGACTGTGTAGGGGAGGTAAAGAATATGGAATATTCGGCAATCACTATCTCGGACCATGCCCCGCACTGGGTGGACCTGCAGGTCGGGGGGGGGGGGGGGGGGGGTGAATTACCAACGCCCACAATGGAGGCTAGACGTAGGACTGTTTTCGGAGGAGGGGATATGTGAGACACTTCGGAAGTGTATGCAGAACTACTTGCAGGTGAACGATACGGGGGAGGTTTCAGCGGCGACCCTGTGGGAGGCGCTGAAGGCAGTAGTGAGCGGGGAGCTGATCTCAATTGGGGCTCACAGGGCCAAGGCGGACAGAGCAGAAATGGACAGATTGGTTAGGGAAATGTATCGGATAGACGAGGAGCATGCGGAGTCCCCGGGGATGGACCTACTCAGGGAGAGGAGGAGACGACAGGCGGAACTGGGGGCGTTATCCACGAGTAGGGCTGTGGAACAACGTAGGAAGGCGAGAGGAGTGGTGTATGAGCATGGGGAGAAGGCCAGCAGATTGTTAGCGCAGTAACTCAGGAAGAGGCTGGCGGCCAGGGAAATAAGTAGAGTGATTGATGGGGAGGGGAGCAGAGTGGAGGACCCGGCAGGATTGAATAAGGTATTCCGAGATTTCTATAGTAAGCTGTATACTTCGGAGCCCCCGGAAGAGCCGGAGGAGATGAAAAGGTTCCTGGAGGGGCTAACATTTCCAAACAATAGGCGGGGGGCTAGTGGATGGGCTGGGGGACCCGATTAGAGTGGAGGAGGTATTGGGGGGCCTAAAGGCCATGCAGTCGGGGAAAGCCCCGAGGCCGGATGGATACCCAGTAGAGTTTTACAAGAAGTTCTTGGAATTAGTGGGACCGGTCTTGGTGAGGGTTTTTAATGAGGCAAGGGACAGAGGGACCCTGCTGCCGCCGATGTCGTAAGCCACCATCTCGCTGATATTGAAGCGGGACAAAGACCCGGAATCCTGCGGGTCATACAGGCCAATCTCCCTGATCAATGCAGATGCAAAGCTACTGGCAAAGCTCCTGGCGATTAGAATTGAGGACTGTGTACCGGAGGTGATTGAGGACGACCAAACTGGGTTTGTGAAAGGCAGGCAGCTGTCAGCTTACTGGAGATGATTACTCAATGTGATCATGATGCCCCCGACGGGCAAAGAGGTGGAGGTAGTGGTGGCGATGGACGCTGAGAAGGCCTTCGATCGGGTGGAGTGGGGCTATTTATGGGAGGTGCTCGGACGGTTTGGGCTCGGGGAGGGATTGGTGAATTGGGTCAGACTACTGTAGCAGGCTCCAAAAACCAGCGTTAGGACGAACAGAGTAGTGTCAGATTATTTCAAACTACATCGCGGGACCAGACAGGGCTGCCCACTCTCCCCGTTGCTATTTGCGCTGGCCATAGAGCCGTTGGCGACTGCGTTGAGAGCCGCAAAGGGATGGAAGGGAATGACCGGGGGGGTGGAGGAACATAGAGTCTCTCTATGCGGACGACCTGCTCTACATGTCGGACCCACTGGCCGGGATGGAAAGTATACTGGAAACACTGAGGAAGTCTGACATATTATGAAGTGAAATTCCTATTATAGTAAAATGCTATTGCTACACTCTCTCATGTAGATCTTTAACAAAACAAACAACAGATTAACCAGTTCATTGGTGTTCAGCAGAGGGAGAATTGTTGAAAACACTATAAAAACAATGGAAAAGGTGCATACACGTTGACCTTCAAAGTCTCAAAAATCCTTCCAAAATAAAATGGGGCTCAGCTTATATGTGGAGTATAAAACATGAACCGCTGGTGTTGTTGATGGTCGCCATTTTCAAATGTGAAAAACATAACACCCGTAATTCAAATTAAATCAACTCGACATCATTTATTGGATGACTTCATTCTACAAGGATGCCTTGAAACACAGTCAAAATGTTTGAAGTGTCAAGTTCACAACCTTTGGCATTCAACGCAAAATTCATCAAATTCATTGAGGTCACTTTGTCTATACAATCATCAGCTCTGGTGCTGTCAGTTTCAGAATTATCCCTCCACAACAAGTAATCTTCCTCATCATCCATCAAATTAGATCTTCTGCATTTTTGAATGCTCTGATGAGTTTGGCGTTAATTGCATCCCTCAATGGAGTACAGAACTCCAGAAAAACATCAGGGCAGCACACATATTTCCACTCTCTGTGAAATATTTTTTTCTGTCAACCACCCACCTATTCCATTCGGTGCAAGCACGAAAAGGTTTGTTGAAGCAGACATCAAAAAAGATTGAACTGGCACATTAGATCCCTGGTATAACTGCAACTTGGGGATATTATTTCTTCACAGGCACCTCTTAATATCAATTTTAGGGACCGGAATATGTCCTCCACTAACATGCTGTGTTCTTTGCATGGGCCACTAGGATGCCTATTCCATACATTATTGATCCACATCTTCACTCCATTCTCATCCATCCAACTGTTGTCACAGACATGCACAAAGACTTCTGCATGAACCGTTTTTTCTGCATGGTTTTACATTTGAAAGTGACCAGAAACGTTAATTCTGTTCTGCCGGCCAAGCTGCCAGTACCACTATGAATCAGGTCTTCTTACGTCCTTTGGCTTTTCACAGGAACAGTGTCCAAACCTTTTCACCTCACAGTTCAGTTGCTGGGCATATTATCCATGTTGCTAATATGACATCATGAGTACATGTTTTGCCGCTGTCTGATGATGCTGGAAACTGATAATTTTGACACAGAGGTCTTTTGGTAGTCTCAGCAATCTTGATCTTCAACCGCAACTCGAGATTTTTGTTCAATAAAGCGACAGCACCAACTAGTGGATGCTCTGTTGACTTTGCTGGATTTGGTTTCATCTGGCCTATAAAAGTGTACAGAGCATAAATGTGTTGTATTTCTGGTGGCAATATCATTCTGATGATTTCAGGGCCCAGTCTGATACATGCTTCTCAAGACCAGGCCAGTGGCTGGTCCCTGTTCTCATGAACATTTGGCCTAGGGCATCTTCTTCAGGAAAAATTCATTCTTTTGCCATTCTTCATCAATTGTTCACTAACACTAAAATATCTCGCCACAGTATGATTATTTGATGAGTTAGCTACTGTTCCTCACCGAAGAGACATGATGTCAAAGCTTTTTGTTTTGCACTCAGAACAAAACTAAAATATATCAAAAAATGCATTAAACAATTCCGATTGTGCCAAGAATTATGCAAACATTGATTTAGGTCATCTGTCAGGATTGCATCACTTCTTGACGTTTTGGCTAAGATCAAGCGTCAGATCTAGCCCAAGATGGGGTGTAATACCTTTTCTTGTCAGCTTGGATCTTGTATGTCTCTTTTGTGGAGACCATGAATTGGTTTTGTAACATTAAGGATGGGATTCAGTTAAGATCGCAGTGTGTCTTATTCATTCATGTTAGAAGCTACGTGTATTCAAACAGGGCCCTGTCCTTTGCAAAAGAACATGTCTACAGGTTTCACCTTTTTCAATTAAAAAAAAGTTTGAGGGACAGCCATTCGCTGGTTCATTCCTCTTGACAATGCCTTGACCAGAGTTAACTTGCATGGTTTGAATTTAATCAAAAGCTTGAGTCAACTGTTCCCTGATTCATTTTCCAAGGCAAAGCCTTGACCACAGCCCATTTGCCAACCAATCAGCACCTTCCTCACATGCATTATAAATTGTTGTTCTCTTTGAGATTTCATATTCTTGTGATTCTGTTCTGATGAGTGCAAGACCAAAAGCTTTGACAGCATGTCTCTTTTGTCAGCAATACTCAGCGCCTATTAGTTAATGTCATGACTTTAGCTTGATACTGGTTTTGAACTTCATTCTTTTTGCCAGAGGACCATTTTCTGTTCATTGTTGGCTAAGTGTGGTCTCTTGTATGGGCACGTCTTAAACGCGAACACATCTTCTTGACATTATGGCATCATCTGCTTGCACACAGAAGCCAACTTTTAAGAGTTTTAAGAGGTGATAGTGTGAGGCCAACTCCTAATGTCAGTAGAGCATTTCTTAGCAGATACGAGTGGTCAGGTCAGTCAATATGTTGTGTGTAGGCCTAAATATGGATTATTTTGGGGCTGAAAAACTGGGTAGTCTTAAATGCAGGATCAACTTAAATACCACAATCTTCAGTAATTATAGTTATGCAGTGAGACTTAGAATTTAGAGAATTTTGCACCATGACCGAGAGGCTTAATGGGTGACTTCAAGACTATTCACTGAGGTAATCAATTTCAATTGTAACAAGAAAAAAGTCATAAAGCTTAAAATGGAGATTAGAAAAGAATTCGTAGACACAAGATGACTGCAGTACACCAAGTCCTCTGTTCAGAAACAGAGCCTGCACATTTGCACACGACATAAGAGACAGTTCTTCTTTAAAAACCCATAGAAAGCTACTTTGCAGAGCTTTGTGATTGCATTAATACTCAAGTCAATAACCAATCGTGATAGCTCAACTGACCTTCAGTACATATGCAATAGCTATTATACTGCAATGCAGCTGTTTGCACAGCACCATTAAAACCAAGGTCAAATGATATATTGGAAGAATTATGGATGAGGGAATGTTAACTCTCATACAGTTGGTGATTTACAGTACCCAATCAAATCCTTCAATACAGAAATAGCACCTTAATATCTGCAAGCTGGCCGGAATGACAATCATTGAAAGTTTTGCTGATCATCAAGTTGTATGTCTGTTGGAATTATTTTACTGAGGCTATAATTTATTTTACGGTTTAATTATGCTCACCAAGAGCAGTAATAGCTTTAGCTGTCTATTAATGATGCTGTGCTTTTGCTGACTGCATGATGTGTGAATGGTGAACAAAGGCATCGCTCTTCGTAATCAACCAGCCTGCTGGGTCTCACTTCCAAGACTCAGACAGGAATAATGTACAATTGGGTGTTGGCACTTGTAAAATAGCAAATCGTTCAACAACTTCTGGAGGAGGGAAGAGAAGAAAGTGTGAACAAAGAAAAGTACAGCACAGGAACAGGCCCTTCGGCCCTCCAGGCCTGTGCCGACCATGCTGCCCGTCGAAACTAAAATCTTCTACACTTCCTGGGTTCGTATCCCTCTGTTCCCATCCTATTCATGTATTTGTCAAGATGCCCCTTAAATGTCACTATCGTCCCTACTTCCACCACCTCCTCCGGCAGAGAGTTCCAGGCACCCACTACCCTGTGTAAAAAAACATGCCTCGTACATCTCCTCTAAACCTTGCCCCTCGTACCGTAAACCTATGCCTCCTAGTAATTGACCCCTCTACCCTGGGGAAAAGCCTCTGACTATCCACTCTGTCTATGCCCCTCATAATTTTGTGAACCTCTATCAGGTCGCCCCTCAACCTCCGTCGTTCCAGTTGTAGCCACCTAAGATGGACACTGGGCTAACAAAATGGAGAACTGCTAAGACTGCAGGGAAAAAGCAGTTTAGCCAAGACAAGCAGTCTGCAAAGACTGATTAGCATTCTGCACGTAGCAAAACTAGTTTATGGCCAGGTGGAAGATCTCAACCAAAGGTGTTAATAGCAAAACGCTTTGCATATTAATGAGGCAATCCAGATCTGGGCACACACAATAGCAACATTTGGTTTTGAATAGATACTTTAAGTGGAGGCCCAGACGAAACGGCACCAGAAGTATCCACCACAAAAGACCCTAGAGACCGCCCCACCCATCGAGAAGAGACCCTCAGATTGGGGGATTTGTGAGGCATCGATTGGGAATTGATCCAATCGATGCATGGCAGGTAAAGCCCGCCCCGAAAGGGCACGGACATTGGGGGCCACTATAAAGCTAGACCCCGCACATGGTCCTGTCTGTTTTGTTGCTCCGGCTTGCTGTTTCGACTTTGACTCCAGTCTCCAGATCCTGTCTTCTATCACCAGCCGTTGAGCACCAGCCATCGTTCAGTAAGTCCCAAAACGACGCTCGCTACGTGAACTTATACAGTACTCGACTAATAACCAACAGAAGGTGCAGCCCAGAAAGGAACAAAGGCCTTGTCCCCTGACCTTGCTGGTTCCCACTTAGATAAGTATTTAGTCGTTTAATAGTAGAAATAGGTATTAGTCTTTAGCGTGTGCATGCGTATTTATTATATTTGTATAATAAATATTGATCGTTGGAACTTACTAATCGGTGTATAGTTTTATTACTTTGAACCTGACCTTGAGGTACTTGTGAGGTGTTTATATAAGACACCTGGCGACTCCGAGCTGAAATTACACATACAGAGCCCTAGCAGTGTTAAGTACACGGCCTTTAAACGGAGGCGTGTTAATACACTCCAATAAACGCGTATTACACTCAAGTAAAACGTGCAACACAGTGAGAACAAACCGAGTTTATTCAACCGCTCCTCATAGCTAATGCCCTCCATACCAGGCAACATCCTGGTAAATCTCTTCTGCACCCTCTCTAAAGCCCCCACATCCTTCTGGTAGTGTGGCGACCAGAATTGAACACTATACTCTAACTGAGGTTCTATAAAGGTGCAACATGACGTGCCAATTCTTATACTCAATGCCCCGGCCAATGAAGGCAAGCATGCCATATGCCTTCTTGACTACCTTCTCCACCTGTGTTGCCCCTTTCAGTGACCTGTGCACCTAGATCTCTCTGACTTTCAATACTCTTGAGGGTTCTAAAAAAAACTGCCTCTATTTAAAGATCATCCAATTCTTCAGTTTGAAACCATTATTTCAGTAATAAATAGCAGTGCAAACAGAAATATCTTAATGTCATCACAAAATGTTTGTTCAAATGCAAACCCACTTGTGCTAATTAGATTGAAATACAAATAAACAGCAACATTTCAAATTTTCCACAGTTCTGCAAACATTTGCGAGACACAAGTAATTTCCCTTTGAAGCTCAACTCAAAAACAACTTAATTCCTTGAACTGGTTTCAAATAAAGCAATTATCTAAATAAAGCAATTATAATTACCTGCGAGGTAAACATTCTCGCAATTCTTCCACTGCAGCGACAAGATACTCTGAAATGCATACAGGATGCAGCATCTCGATCCTTGGAATTAAGTAGCTCATCAGGTGAAGGTGGTGCCTGCATTGGTGCCTTACTCTGGCAGCTTTCTTGAATTACTGAATGAAGATCATGTTGCCTGGTTGGACTTCCATCGTAGATAGTTGTTGTTGGTTCACCCAGCTCTAACTTTGGCCTTTTTCTCATTCCACTATCATCTTGTAGTCTTGGCCGCTTTATCCCAGTTTCAATACTATCTGAAGTGCATCCTTGCTCTTTGCTAAAATCCTGAAGAGTCTGCCATTTGGCAACAACATCCAACCATTTACTAGATTCTCCAATCACACAGTTCTTGAGTAGGCAAACTCCTTTTCCTTGGAATTCAAAAAGAAAGAAAAGCTTGTTAGTACATTGTTGTGGAATATTTAGCCTTTGTGTGGAATATACAGTCAAGCCTAAATGCAGCACATTTTAAATCCAATAAAAACACCAATTAACCGTAATAATCAGCATTGTTGAGACATATTTAGAACTAACAATCTAAAGTGATACTGCTAAAAATACACCATTTCAAGACAGCTTTAATCCCTTTAATTCTCTCAATTCCATTAAGTCTTGCTATAAAGATTTATACATCACCTTTTCCAAATGCTGAATGCTAGAATTACTGGACATCCCAATCAGCTAAAAGCTTGAGAAAATCATCTATTGCGCTAACCTATTGCAGCTCTGTATTTCTGCAACACTCGTCAAATTTCAATTCCCAGAGAGCTGCAATAAAAGTCAAACATCTCAGTTAATCATACCAAGGGGTCTTGTCTCTAGATCGATCTCTGTCCTCTTCTAATGTTCTGGTTGGGGGCTGGTTTAGCTCACTGGGCTAAATCGCTGGCTTTTAAAGCAGACCAAGCAGGACGGTTCGATTCCCGTACCAGCCTCCCCGGACAGGCGCCGGAATGTGGCAACTAGGGGCTTTTCACAGTAACTTCATTGAAGCCTACTCGTGACAATCAAGCGATTTTCATTTCATTTCATTTTCATGTTCTCACGTTCGGACTTCCATCAAAGACTTATGATAAAAATTAGGAAACATGGATCATCTATTTCACCAAATTGTTACGGTGCAGAAGGAGGCCATTCGGCCCATCTTGTCTGCATCGGTTCTCAGAATGAGCATCATGGCTTGGTCCCATCTTCCTGCCTCTGTACCTCTGCACATTTTTTCTATTCAAATAATCATCGAATGCCCTCCTGAATGCCTCGAATGAATTTGCCTCCACTACACTGCATTCCAGACCAGAACCAGTTGTTAATAAAGTTTTCCTTCACGTCACATTTGCATCTTTTGCAAATCACTTATACGATCAGGACCAGTTTCTACCAACTCTGTCCAGCCCCCTCATGATTTTGAACACTATCACATTTCCTCTTAGCCTTCTTCGCTCCCAGTCCCAACTTCTGCAATCTATACTCATAACTAAAGTAAATTTAATCTATTAACTTGTTGAAGGCAATTGTAATACTAGGGCAGCACAGTAGCACAGTGGTTAGCAGTTGCTTCACAACTCCAGGGTCCCAGGTCCGATTCCCGGCTTGGGTCACTGTCCGTGTCTGCGTGGGTTTCCTCCGGGTGCTCCGGTTTCCTCCCACAGTCCAAAGATGTGCAGGTTAGGTGGATTGGCTATGCTAAATTGCCCTTAGTATCGAAAAAGGTTAGGTGGGGTTACTGGAGATGGGGTGGAGGTGTGGACTTAGGTGGGGTGCTCTTTCCAAGGGCCAGTGCAGACTCGATGGGCCGAATGGCCTCCTTCTGCACTGTAAATTCTGAGTATTCAGGTTGAAATTAGCAAACTTACCAGCTATTAGAGACCAAATCTGGTAGAGTCCAAATATTTCAGTCAGTTTATTGTGACGATCCACATGGGGGAAATTGTTGTAACATCATTTACCAAATGACTCCCAACTGAAGAAACGAGCAACAAGGGGCAGCACGATGGCACAGTGGGTAGCACTGCTGCCTTGCAGCGCCAGGGACCTGGGTTTGAGTCCAGCCTTTAGTGACTGTGTGTGGAGTTTGCACATTCTCCCCTTGTCTGTGTGGGTTTCCTCCGGGTGCTCAGTTTTCCTTGCACAGACCCAAAGATGTACAGGTTAGGTGGATTGGAGGTGCTAAATTGCCCCTTAGTCTCCTCTGTACTTCCTTTACAAGAATGTTGCCCGGGCTGGAAAATTGCAGCTTTGAGGAAAGACTGGATAGGCTAGAGTTGTTTTCCTTGGAACAGAGGTGGCTATGCGGTGACCAGATTGAGGTGTACAGGAGTATGAAGGACCTAGATAGAGTAGACAGGGCTGCCCTATTTCCTTGAGCGGAGAGTCAACTAAGAGGAGCACAGAGTTTAGATGATTGGTAGAAGGATTAGAAAGGATTAAAAGAGCAATTAGTTACTGCTTATAATGCAGTGACTGTGGGTAGCATGGTAGCATAGTGGTTAGCACAGTTGCTTCATAGCTCCAGGATCCCAGGTTGGATTCCCGGCTGGGCCACTGTCTGTGCGGAGTCTGCACGCTCTCCCCGTGTCTGGGTGGGTTTCCTCCCACAGTCCAAAGATGTGCGGGTTAGGTGGAGTGGCGATGCTAAATTACCCTTGGTGTCCAAAAAGGTTAAGTGGGGTTACGAGGATAGGGTAGATACGTGGGCTTGGGTAGGGTGCTCTTTGTAAGGGTTGGTGCAGACTTGATGGGCCAAATGGCCTCCTTCGGCATTGTAAATTTTATGATCTATGACTAGAACTATACACAAAATTCCAGCTGTGGTCTAAGCAGCATTTTATACAGTTCCATCATTATATCCCTGCTTTTATATTCTGTATCTCACGCGCTAAAGGAAAGCATTTCACATGCTTTCTTTACCACTGTATCCACCTGTCTTACCACCTTCAGGCACCTGTGAACATGCAAGGTCTCCCACAAAATTCCAGCTGTGGTCTAAGCAGCATTTTATACAGTTCCATCATTATATCCCTGCTTTTATATTCTGTATCTCACGCGCTAAAGGAAAGCATTTCACATGCTTTCTTTACCACTGTATCCACCTGTCTTACCACCTTCAGGCACCTGTGAACATGCAAGGTCTCCCACTTCGCTAGCCCTCCCAATAACCTCCCATTCACGGAGTATTTCCTCCCCAAATGCATTACTTCACATTTCTCTGGATTGAATTCCATCGACCACTCAACAAAATCATTGATATCATTTTGGAGACAACTATCCTTTCCACTATCAACTAATCGGCAATTTTTGTGGCATCGGCAAATTTCCCAATCATGCCACCCATATTCAAGTCAAAATCATTAATATATACAGCAAACAGCAAGAACCACCCTACACCCCTCCCCACCCACCCAGCCAGATCAGAGTACATAGAACATAGAACGATACAGCGCAGTACAGGCCCTTCGGCCCTCAATGTTGCACCGACATGGAAAAAAACTAAAGGCCATCTAACCTACACTATGCCCTTATCATTCATATGCTTATCCAATAAACTTTTAAATGCCCTCAATGTTGGCGAGTTCACTAATGTTGCAGGTAGGGCATTCCATGGCCTCACCACTCTTTGCGTAAAAAACCCACCTCTGACCTCTGTCCTATATCTATTACCCCTCAATTTAAGGCTATGTCCCCTCGTGCTAGCCACCTCCATCCGCGGGAGAAGGCTCTCGCTGTCCACCCTATCTAACCCTCTGATCATTTTGTATGCCTCTATTAGGTCACCTCTTAACCTTCTTCTCTCTAACGAAAACAACCTCAAGTCCATCAGCCTTTCCTCATAAGATTTTCCCTCCATACCAGGCAACATCCTGGTAAATCTCCTCTGCACCCGTTCCAAAGCTTCCACGTCCTTCCTATAATGAGGCGACCAGAACTGTACGCAATACTCCAAATGCGGCCGTACTAGAGTTTTGTACAACCTGTCCTCGCATGGAAGTGCAGGAGAGTTGGTGTGAAGAGGCCACATCTTTTTTACAGCACTAGCTGCCGTGAACCAGATGTTCCAAGGTCCAAAGTGTTTAAGACTGACATTCTAAGGCCCGGCCCGCAGACCAAATGTGGTCTCAGAGGCATTTTCATGTGGCGTGCCACGGCATTGTCATGTAGCCGACCGTCCAACACAAAAACCCCCTGACTAAAAATGCTCAGGGCGTGCTCATCCAATCACAGGCTCTAGCCTAGAAACCAGCCGAACAGCCAATGCATTGACAAACCAGCCTGTGGTTCAACAGTTGACTTCATCAGAGTTGCTGGGCAAGTTTTTTTAATATCACTGCCTCTAACTGGGGAAGTGGACAGGTACGTTTAAATGGGAAGCGGACGGGTCAGAGTTGGCAGGCTGCAGGGAACTGGAGCGAGTAGGCATCGGACCCAGACCATGAAGGGCAGTGCAAGTGAATATGAGTGACTGACCCTCTCACATTCTGGTTATCTTCCCTTAAAACCCAACTCTTTTAAAATTCTGTTTATTGTTGTGTTCAAACTTACTTTTTTTGAAATTTGCTCATCAGCCCCTTGAATGAGAAAATATGCAGACCACCCCCCCCCCCCCCCCCCCCCCCCCCCCCCCCTCCCCCCCTCCCCCTCCCCGGTGTAATCCTGTTGGGACCATCAAACGTTTGTGTTTTGAAACACATTTTCAGGGTGGCTCTCAGTGCAGGGCAATTGACCAAAGGAAGTTTACACTTCTGGGCAACTGCTGTGCAAACCTTACCTGTGAGGCAGAGAAATTCCCCAGGAGCAGCCAGAACATTTTCCAGGGCATTGTCTATCCTCTCCGGTGCATTAATCTTAAAAAGGTGGTCTACTCTGAAGGGCAAGAATGATCGTTATCTGGCACTAGTGCGGCTTAAATCTTACTTGTCAGCCTAGCCCTGCTATAGGCCAGAATAAGTTGTTTCAATATTGGAGAAATTAGGTTTGATTCCTGGCTTGGGAATCGGCCTGGCTGTGCGGAGTCTGCATGGATTCTCCCCATGTCTGCATGGATTTCCACTGGGTGCTCCAGTTTCCTCCCACAAGTCCCGAAAGACGTGCTGTTAAGTAATTTGGACATTCTGAATTCTCCCTGTGTACAGGCGTGGAATCTGATTTCTAGGGGCTTTCCACAGTAACTTCATTGCAGTGTTAATGTAAGCCGACTTGTGACAGTAAAGATTATTACAAATGGCACTGATCAATGTTAGTAAATCCTCCGATTGACTGGCCAATGACGGAAAGAATAATTCATAAAGCAGCCGGAGATATTTGTATTATTAATAATAATCACTTATTGTCACAGGTAGGCTTCAATTAAGTTACTAGGCCCTGGGAGATGACAATGTTCTGGAGCGATGGTGATAGGCCTCCAATCATCTCCTCCAATGGACTCGATGGGCCGAATGGCCTTACTTCCACTCCTATGTCTTATGGTCTTATGGTCTTATGGTCTTATCTTCCTTTGTAGACAGATTTTAGGGTCCTCAATCTAAACCTTAATCAAGTATTGACTTTGCGGGCAATGATTATCACTTCTCCTGTCCATTCTGGACCAAAGCTGTGCGATAAGGTCTGAAATTGAGAATCAGTGTCATTATTGGTGAATAGTTATCACTTATTGGCAATATTGCTAACTCCATCCATCACTTCAATTTTGAGGAGGAAGCTTTGCCCTATTACTGCTCAATTTCTTTGTTAGTAGGGCATACCTGGGTAATATTCCACACTGTCAAGTAGATACCATTATCGGTTATACTGCCGACTCGGAGAAAGCTGAATAAACTTACTTTATTTAACAGCAGCTTTGTGGCAGTAATATAAAACATTAAGAATTTAAAGTCATGAAGGCAATCTATAGCACCTTTATGTCTTGGCATCTGGATTGGGGGAAGCTTTTTCACAAGTAAAAATAATCGCTCTGCACATTTCAGGCTCTTCAGCTTTTTCAAATCTGCATCAGCTGTAAAGAACACTTTCCCTGCTACCTGCTCCACCTACAGGAACACAAAGGAGGGCAATGGTCAGCATACAGCAGCTTCACTATATCTGTATCTTGTTAAGATTAAAGCCAATGATAGATGTTGCAGGAAAAATATATTTATACATATCAAACATTCAAAACAGAGGCCAGCGTTGGGAAACAGAAATTTGTGGAGTGTTGGTAGATCAAATAAACAAGATGGGTCCTGCAAGTGGAAAGGCACAGTTTCTTTCTCATATTTAAATAACCAACTTGGAGGGCAGCATGGTGGCGCAGTGGTAGCATTGCAGTCTCACGGCGCCGAGGTCCCAGGTTCGATCCCAGCTCTGGGTCACTGTCCGTGTGGAGTTTGCACATTCTCCATATGTCTGCTTGGGTTTCACCCCCACAACCCAAAGATGTGCAAGATAGGTGGATTGAACACGCTAAATTGCCCCTGAATTGGACAAAATGAATAGGGTACTTAAAATTTATATTAAAAAATAACCTACTTGTCTTGGAAAGTGCGTTGGTTGCCCATTCCTGAATATTGTTTCCATTAAGATGGAAGTGGGAATGTGGAGGCTGGTTCACTTCAACGTTTTCATATCCCACCTAACCCCCACCCAACAGCTTTTGGGTGTTAAAATTCACCCCCTTCAATAGATTTATTATACACACTAGTGAGGAAATGAACAAAAGGGGATGGCACTGAAGCATTGTGGGTAGTCAGGCTAAGTCAGGAGTATCATGGTGAGGGGGATGGGTGATCACAGGGCCCTCAGGCAAAAGGAATGTGAGGGCAGCCTATTGGGACCAGTAATTGCTAAGATTACCTTATATGGCTAGGTTAAGGAATGTAAGGGAATCTATAGAAACCCGTCAATTGCCAAGTTACCTTATTTGGTGTGTGTGTAACCTCATTGTTTTATACCAATGTATATGAGACAAAGTCTTTTGTTCTGTGCCTCACTCACTCTGGGGACTCGACAAAACTCTGGCAGAGTGAGTCAGCTTGCAAGACGAGCAAATAAACTAAAGTATTTATCTACAATCCGACTTGGTGTATTTACTGAGACCAGACTGAGGGCAAAAAGAACTCTAATTATCACTGATCAACCTTGCCACTCAATTCCTGTCAGTGACAATTTTGCTGGGAGTCGATAGTATGTGGGAGACTGGGTTATGGGGATAGGGTGGAGGCGTTGGCTTAAGTAGGGTGCTCTTTCAAAGAGCCAGTGCAGACTCGATGGGCAAAATGGCTTCCTTCTGCACTGCAAATTCTATGATTCGATGAAAGAGAACCCCATCTAGGCCCACTCTCTCACCCTATCCCTGCAACCCCACTTAACCTTTGGCCAATAACGGGAAATTTAGGGTGGTCTACACCTAACCCACACATCTTTGGATTATGGGAGGAAACCCCCGCAGACACAGGGAGAACGTACAAAGTCGCTCAAGGTTGCAATCAAACCCGGGTCCATGGCACTGAGGCAATAGTGCGAACCACAGAGCCTCCGTGCTATATTGAGCTTCAAGTGTTGATGGCACTGCACTCCTCCAGGCAAGTGGAGAGTATTCCATCACACCCCCTGGTTGTTGCTCAGGAAACATTATTTGCCAACACCATCAATGACATCTTCCATTACTTTGCTGGTAATTGAAAGTAGACTGATGGGCAGTAAATTACTTTTTTGTGAACAGTTATTCACAATTGTCAGGTAGATGCCAGTGTTCGAGCTGTCCAACAGTCGTCTGGCGATGTAGCTAGTTCTGGAGTACGTCTTCATAGAGCCCAGGAGACATCATAGGCTTTGCTGTATCCAGTGCCTTCAACCATTTGATATCAAATGGAATGAATTGAATTGGTTGGAAGCTGACATCTCTGATGCAAGGAGCCTCAGGTGGAGGCAGAGCTGGATCATCCACTCTGCTCTTCTGACTGAAGGTGGTTCTCACTTGGGATCTGCTACTGGTTAAGCAAAGATTTCCTCCAACTAAATACATGAAATACGGAGCCATTGTCTTCAGTCCCTCTCCCAAACTATTCCGTAGCCACAGGCTCCATCCCTCCTATGTCAGTCCGAAGCTGAACAAGATGCATCACAACCTTGGTGAGCCCAAGATATAAGCCCCAAGATGGACTTCAGAGCACATATCCTTTTTAAAATTCATTCATTCATTGGACGTAGACGCTATTGCCCATCCTGGGGCGGCATGGTGGCGCAGTGGTTAGCACTGCTGCCTCACAGCACTGAGGACCCGAATTCGATCCAGGCCCCAGGTCACTGTCCATGTGGAGTTTGCACATTCTTGCTGTGTTTGCATGGGTCTCACCCCCACAATCCAAAGATGTGCAGGGTGGGTGGATTGGCCACACTAAATTACCCCTTAATTGGAAATAAAGTATTGGCTAAAATTTATTTTTAAAAATGTATTGCCCATCCCTATTTACCCTGGAGAGCGTGGGTATGGAGTCAATGTAGGTCAGACCAGGTAAAGATGGCAGAATTCCTTTCCTAAATGTGAACCAGATGGGTTTTTTGACAATCATTAGGCTTTTAATTCCAGACTTCTATGGAATTCAAATTTTACCATCTGCCATGGTGGGATTTGAATCTGGGTCCCCATTATGCTGGGCCTCTAGCCCAGTGACAATACCACTACATCACTACCATTCCATAATCAATACTGCCAAATTCCAGCACTGTTACATTGTTCTTTATGCCTCTGCTTATCTGCTGCTGAAACCCTCATCGTTGTTACCTCTCAACATGACTCTTCCAATGCACTTCTTCCCATCTTCCACTTATAATCATTCGAAACTTTGATATCACTTTGGAAAGTTTTACCACGAAAACGACACTGTATATTTAAAAAGCACTTTTAACGTAATGATGTAATGAACCATTCCAAGGTTCTTCACAGGAACATTAGAAAACAAAGCATGCAACAAATATATAACAAGACACAGAAGGAGATATTAGGATAGGTCGCTTGGCCAAAGGGCAGTTTTTAAGGAGCGTCTTAAAAAGGAGGAGAGAGGTAGAGATATAGTGAGGGAATTCCAGAGTTTGGTGCCGAGGCAACTGAAGGCATGGCCACCAATGATGGTGCAATCACGACTGGAAATGGACAATATTAGGGAAGTGTAGGTACATAAGAAGGTTATGGGGCAGGAGAAGATTACAAATATATGAGCTGGAAGGCCTTGTAGGGATTTGACAACAAGGATAATTTTAAAATCAAGATGTCGCTTGACTGACAGGCACCTTAGGTCATCAAGCACAGGGGTGATAAAGTGCTGCAAGTTAAGACATGGGGAATTTTGGATGACCTCAAGCTGGCAGGGACAAAGTGGGAGATCAACCCAAGTGCCTTGGAATACTAGAGTTTGGAGGTAACAAAAGGTATAGATGAGGGTTTCAGCAAATCAGTTTTACGACATTAAATGTGCAATTTCCTGAATTTTACTGTTATACACAAATACAAGTTCTTATCGGATGCGTTTGCCGACTCCCATGGTAACGTGTGATTTTTTAAAAAAGAACTCCGTTGAAAGGCTTCTACAAAACCAGGATCTGTAAATAGCTTAAATATTTTGAAACTGATTTTACTGATAGCACATCTATGAAATGTTTTCAATCAAAAGGAAGGGGTGAATAACTTGGCAAACACAAACAATTGGGGCTACGTTGGTTCCGAGAATGGTTTTCATTACCCACGGATTTGGCTAACTTCTGTCCGAGGGTTAAGTAACGTCAGATATTATCCAAGTGTGTGCACCGTTAACTTGCACACAGACAGACAGAGACATGATCAAGATACAGATGGGCACAGTAAGAAGTCTCACAGCACCAGGTTAAAGTCCAACAGGTTTATTTGAAATCAGGAGTTTTCAGAGCGCAGCTCCATCATCAGGTGAGTGATGAAGGAGTTGCGTTCAGAAAGCTAGTGATTCCAAAAAAACCTATTGGACTTTAACCCAGTGTTACAAGACTTCTTACTGTGCTCACCCCAGTCCAATGCCAGCATCTCCACATCACAACATATAGATGAGCCCACGTACAAACTGCCACACAGACTCAACACACACACGCAGACCGATCACTCAACACGTTTGGGTTACTTTAACATAAAAGACCCCAAACTTTATTGATCTGAATCCTTAACAGAGTAAGCGCTGGAAGAGGCCGCTGGCCTCCCCGGCTCCGACAGACGGTGACCCTGACGCCGGCTGCTCCCTGCCCGAGGGGGACAGGGGACCATTTTTAACTCACCTCGGAGGCGGACAACTTGCGGCGAACCTCCTCCCGCAGCAGTTGCTCCAGGCCCCGACTGGCGGTGCAGAAATACCGGCTCCCGAGGCCGCAGGTACCAGACATAGGGGCCCGGGGAAGGGAGGAAACAAGGCCGACAGAGGACAGAGCACCAGGGCTGGCATGCGGCCCAGGCCCGGTTGCCAGGGAAACCTCACCGGAAACTCCCATCCCGCAGCCGGAAGTGAGGGAGGGGCGTGCGGGCTTGTGGAGCTGATTTTAAAATTTAACCGCCATCATCAACAACAACAACTGGGGTTAGGTCAGATCCTTCGAACCATCTCCCAAACCATTGGCATTAAAGTGGAGGACAGGGTGGGCCTTGACTGCACCCACCCAAAGTACTCTGATTGGGATCCATTGTCCTGATGGGTACAAGGAGGGGCTTTTCACAGTAACTTCATTGCAGTGTTAATGTAAGCCTACATATGTCACTAAGCTAAAACAAAAAGTCATTTTCAGGCCAGTGAGGCTGTGGTGTCATGTTTTTGAAATCTGCGAGTTGCTGGACAGAGTCGACAAGGGAGAAAAAAAAGATCCGGAGCGAGAGGGCGAGGATTTAAAGTGACTTGCAAGATAAGCAAGTGTGGTCGGGACCCGCAAGCGGGGTGGAGGCAGGTTCGATCGAGGCACTCGAGCAGGCATCTGGTGATTATTTGCATAGAAACAGCGTGCAAAGGTGCAATGATTTTCTTTTAATTACCAGATGGGGGAATGGCACCAAGTCATAATGCTCCCTCAGAGAGCCAGCGCAGACATGATGGGCCAAATGGACTCCAACTGTAACGATTCTGCTATAAACTTAATCGAAGGACTGCGATAGAGGGCCACTTTTTCATTTTGTCATGGTTGCCGAGCAATAGGTTATAGACCTGCAACTCAGCGCCAGGGATTCTCAGGCAGATCAGGCACAGTGCAACTTCTGCCCATTTGTGCCTTGTATTCATGCTTCAACAACTGGTGCCAGCAGTGATTGGGATATTTAAATATATTATAATAATAATCTTTATTATTGCCACAAGTAGACTTACATTATAACACTGCAATTAAGTTACTGTGAAAAGCCCCTAGTCACCACATACACGGAGGGAGAATTCAGAATGTCCAAATTACCTAACAGCACGTCTTTCGGGACTTGTGGGAGAAAACCGGAGCACCCAAAGGAAACCCACGCAGACACAGGGAGAACGTGCAGACTCCACATAGACAGCGACCCAAGCGGGAATCGAACCTGGGACCCTGGTGCTGTGAAGCAACAGTGCTAACCACTGTGCTACCGTGCCACCCTTTTTTTGACGTGGGTGCCACAAAGGTTTTTTGATAATTCAAATAAACTTGATCAGGCTATTAACAGCCAGCAATTTACTAATCTTGTTGAAAGGTCTATCCAAATCTGATCATCCTGGAATGCAAACAGACTTTTTTCCTTTACTATAAACCTAGGATTCCCAACTCTGGCTGGACATATTCCGGGAAATGTCGATGGAAGTGATATGAAAAGCCGGTGGCACAGCATGAGCAGGTTCTAAGGGAGCACAACAGCGGAAAACACACGAACTTTGATTAGGCAAACAAGTAAAATTTGGAACAAGGATGAATAACAAAGTTTAGAGGGAAAAAAAACCTTTACTTACGTTTTTTCTTGCACCGATGAGCTTTGCTCTTCTGAGGAAGAGATTGGGAACCATTTTCAAATGCCGACCGAACCTCTCAACCCCCCACCGCGGCCTCCGGACCCTTCCCAATGCCCCGACTCACTTGTTAGAGGGTCCTCGAGCCCCCTTCACCTCATAAGGGCAGGGCATCCCCTGGCCCAAACCCCAACATGGGCAACCTGCCACATGGGCACCCTGACACTGCCAGCCCAGCATCGCCCCTGCCAGCCCAGCAGTGCCAAGCAGGCGACACTGCCAGGGTGCCCAGAGCCCAATTACATGGGGCCCCCAATGAACTGAGGAACCCCCAAAGCACTGTTACGCCTGGCCCACATTTGAGTGGGCCAGTGCTAAACAGCACCACAGAGGTCCCCAGGCCAGCTTTACACACTCTTAAGGGGTTTGGTGCAAGTTCCAACACTATTGTTTCAAACAGGCATATTGAAAGCTGCTAAATATTGGAGAGAATAATTTTTCTCTCCCTCCAATGCTCTGGAATCAATCAGATGAGGTGCCATCTAGCAGGTTGGGTAAGAGACGTGACACCCGTGCTTTTCGATTATGATCTCTTTTGGTGCTTAGTCCATTAAAGAACCCCAGTTTATATGACATTGAGGTTCCCACTTGCCTGTAACGGGAGCCTTGATTGACTGTGAAATGCATGCAGTTAAAATGGCTATGGGCACTGGGAAAGAAGTACTTGTCAATTGGCTCATAAGACTTTAACCTCTCAGACAGCCTGCTCATATCAGGTAAGAGGGGATTAAAATCCCATTGAGTGATGGGGGATAGAAGCATCACAGACAGTTAATCTGAATCTGACCGCACCAGATGTCCACATATCTGCACGATTACTGGCAAGAGTCGTGTGAATACTGACTGAACGTCCCACTAGCCTAGAAGTACTAAAACCATAGTACTGCCCCTTCTATTACCCCGGATGAAATCAGCTAACTTGCCACTGGATATTAGGTCGAGCCTGGAGCGTTCCTTTCCTGTTCACCATATTTGTACACTGAGCAATTCTTCAGTCAACTGAATTATCAGAGCAGCTTCCGAGACAGCTTTTAATATAAAGTTGGATAAGAATCCAGACACCTAATCAAAGGCATTGCAGTCATTCTGATGTATTAGGGGCTGTATAAGGGGCTGATTTAGCTCACTCGGCTAAATCGCTGGCTTTTAAAGCAGACCAAGCAGGCCAGAAGCACGGTTCGATTCCCGTACCAGCCTCCCCGGACAGGCGCCGGAATGTGGCGACTAGGGGATTTTCACAGTAACTTCATAGAAGCCTACTTGTGACAATAAGCGATTTTCATTTTCATTTCATATTACCTTCCAAAATTACCAGGAGTCTCCATCTCTGTGTTTTTAATCAACTGAAGTCATCGAATCCCCGTTCTTCCATTACCATTTCAACAGATGATTTGCAAGATGGTGCTGGACGACAGTGACACAGGATTTTACATTGTTAATTGTTTCAATTTACTTTCTCCAAGTTTTAATGATGTAAGCTTTCCTTTTCACTGCTAATTATTAATTTATATGTTGCTTTTAATGAACAAGCAATTACCCTCAATGTATTTCCAAACGAACGATAAAATTTGATTTGAATTGAATTACTTGTTGGATGTTAGCTGATATTGCTATTGGTTCTCTCTCCATTCACTTCAATCTGCCATTATCACCGTTTGGCTTAAAGAGCTGTTTCAGTACTGTGGTGTGAAGAGGGGGGTGTGGTGAATGTACATCATGTAATTCACACTGTATAGTATTGTGTCCTTGTGGGCTCTGTCTGTGAGCCATTGCGCGGCTCTACCCACAGGGGGAGATGAGGAGCTTGTACAGGGCTCTGCCCATGGCCACTCCCACTACCGGAAGTATAAAGTGCTGCAGCCTTGTGAGTCTGCCCTCAGTTCTTCTGGTCGCAGGCAGGCTTAGTTGTAAGTCTATTAAAGCCACAGTTTACTTCCTATCGTGTCTCGAGTGAATTGATGGTCGCATCAATTTAATAGACTTAAGAGAACCACTATGGAATCAGCCCTCAAACCTGATCGACTAGAACTCGACCCGCAGGCTGCAGAAGCGAAGGAGATCTTCCTACACTGGCTTCGGTGTTTCAAGGCCTACCTGGCTGCGTCGACTACCTCCGCTACTATAGATGAGCAGAAACTCAGTCTACTGCACGCACGGGTGAGCCATCGCATCTCTACACAACTCAACAGTACCGACTCGTACACCGAGGCCTTCGCTATGCTCGACCGATTATACGTGCGGCCAGTAAACGAAGTCTACGCGTGGCATATTTTCGCTACCCGCCGCCAGCGCACTGCAGAGTCGCTAGAGGACTACCTGCGCGATTTAAAAGCCCTTGCACAGGAATGTAACTTTCAGGCTGTAACTGCCTCCCAGCATATGGAACTCGCTGTCCGTGATGTGTACGTTGCAGGGGTCCGGTCTAATTATGTGCGCCAGCGCCTTGAAAAAGGGGCCCAGAACTTGGAGGACACGGTAGCGCTAGCAACCTCAATGGAAGTCACGTTTCAAAGTCTTAACTCATTCCCCGCAGACCACACGACCCCATCGTGGACCCCCAACCAGCGACTGCCCCAGGCCTGCGCCGCGCAGCCACCCACCCACTATGGAGCGCCAGCGTGCCATTTTTGCAGTCAGCCCCAACACCCACAGCAGCATTGCCCGGCCCGCAACGCGACCTGCTGCGGTCGAAAAAGACATTATGCTAAAGTATGCCTGTCGAAATCGAAATCCTCTAACTCCCCCGCTGTCCAGAGCAATCGCTCCCCCAACTCGCAGGCCCGCAGACCCCGTAATGTTGCAGCGTGTCTGCCGACTCCGCCTCCGCCCGACATGTGCGACTCATGGGGGCCGCCATCTTCGCAATCCTCCCCCACGCTGCCGCCCATGTGTGAGTCATGGGGGCCGCCATCTTGGGCGCCATCTTCCTCACCACCCGCCACGTGCGATCCACGGTGCGGCCATCTTGGACAGCATCTTCTTCATCGCCCGCCACGTGCGATCAACGGGGGGCCACCATCTTGGCCATCACCCAATGTTCACCTCGACGACTACGACCTCCATGGACAGTCATCATGGGGCCACTCCAGCACTGCTGACCGAGCCACCGACTACCCGCAACTCAACGCAGTCACTTTGGACCAGTCGCGTCTGAAGCACCTCAGGAGCTCGATGATGTCCGTTCAGGTCAACGGATACAAGACACCGTGTCTCTTCGACTCCGGGAGCACTGAGAGCTTCATGCATCCAGACCTGGGAAGATGCTGTTCGCTCCCTATCTTCCCTGCACGGCAAACTATCTCCCTCGCCTCGGGTTCGCACTCGGTCCAAATACAAGGGCGCACCGTTGCGACCCTAACGATGCAGGGCGCTAGCTACTCTAATTTCCAGCTGTACGTACTCCCAGACCTCTGCACCCCACTCTTACTCGATTTTCAGTGTAATCTTAGAAGCCTCACACTCAGCTTCGGCGGACCCCTACCTCCTCTCACTATATGCAGCTTAGCGACTCTAAAAATCGACCCCCCTCCACTCTTCGCTAACCTAACGGCTAACTGTAAACCAGTAGCCACTCGCAGCAGGCGGTATAGCCTGCAGGACAGGGTATTCATTAGAGCCGAAGTCCAGCGGCTCCTACGTGAGGGAGTCATAGAAGCCAGTAATAGCCCCTGGAGAGCTCAGGTGGTGGTCGTCAAGACTGGGGAAAAGCTCCGGATGGTGGTTGATTACAGCCAAACCATTAACCAGTTCACGCACCTCGATGCGTACCCCCTCCCCAGAATTGCAGACATGGTCAACCAGATCGCCCAGAACCGCATATTCTCCACGGTGGATCTGAAGTCTGCATACCACCAGCTCCCAATCCGCCCGGAGGACCGCCACTACACGGCGTTCGAGGCAGATGGCCGCCTCTTCCATTTCCTCCGGGTCCCCTTTGGCGTCACGAATGGGGTTTCGGTGTTCCAACGAGCGATGGACCGAATGGTGGACCAGTACGGGCTGCGGGCCACGTTCCCGTACCTGGATAACGTCACCATCTGCGGCCATGACCAGCAGGACCACGACGCCAACCTCCACCGATTTCTCCAAACCACCCAGAAACTCAATCTCACCTACAATAAGGAGAAATGCGTTTTCCGCACTACCAGACTAGCCATCCTCGGCTATGTTGTGGAAAACGGAGTCCTGGGCCCCAACTGTATGCGCCGTATGCGAACCTGAACGGACATCGATGATGTCCGTTCAGGTCAACGGATACAACTCCCTCTCCCTCATTGTCCCAGGGCCCTCAAGAGGTGCCTGGGATTCTTCTCCTATTACGCCCAGTGGGTCCCCCAGTATGCGGACAAAGCCCGGCCACTATTTAAGACCACACTCTTCCCACTGTCAGCAGAGGCCCGCCAGGTCTTTAACTGCATCAAGGAGGACATCGCCAAAGCCGCCATGCGGGCGGTGGATGAATCTGTCCCCTTTCAGGTGGAGAGCGATGCCTCAGAGGTCGCTCTCGCCGCCACTCTGAACCAGGCAGGGAGACCAGTAGCTTTCTTCCCCCAAATCCTCTCTGCTTCAGAACTTTGACACTCCTCAGTCGAAAAAGAAGCCCAAGCCATTGTGGAAGCCGTACAGCACTGGAGGCACTACCTCGCAGGTAGGAGGTTTACCCTCATCACCGACCAGAGATCGGTTGCCTTCATGTTCGACAACTCGCAAAGGGGCAAAATAAAAAATGATAAAATCTTGAGGTGGAGGATCGAACTCTCTGCCTATAATTAGGACATCATATATCGGCCGGGGTAGCTCAATGAGCCCCCAGATGCCCTGTCCCGCGGCACGTGCGCCAGCGCGCAAGACGACCGACTAAAGGCTATCCACAACGACCTCTGCCACCCGGGGTTCCCCCGGCTCGCCCACTACATCAAAGCACAAAATCTGCCTTTCTCCACCAAGGAGGTAAAAGCCATCACCAGGGATTGCACGATCTGCGCGGAGTGCAAACCGCACTTCTATAGACCAGACAAGGCCCACCTGGTAAAGGCTTCCCGGCCCTTTGAACGCCTGAGCATCGATTTCAAAGGGGCACTCCCCTCGACCAATCGAAATGTGTACTTCCTCAACGTTATAGACAAATTCTCCCGCTTTCCGTTTGCTATCCCATGCCCCGATATGACCTCCCACACAGTCATCAGGGCCCTGCACAGTGTCTTCACCCTGTTCGGTTTCCCCAGCTACGTACACATCAACAGGGGTTCAGCCTTCATGAGCGACGAGCTGCGTCAGTACCTGCTCGACAAGGGCATCGCCTCGAGCAGGACTACCAGTTATAACCCCAGGGGGAACGGGCAGGTGGAGAGGGAGAGTGCGACGGTCTGGAAGACCGTCCTACTGACCCTCCGGTCCAGGAAGCTTCCGACCTCCCACTGGCAGGAGGTCCTCCCCGACACGCTCCATGCAATTAGGTCCCTCCTGTGCACTGCCACTAACCAGACCCCTCACGAGCGACTATTTGTTTTCCCTAGGGGCACTACCACGGGAGCTTCGCTCCCATCTTGGTTGAGGAAACCGGGCCCGGTTCTCCTCCGGAAGCACGTCCGGACGCATAAAACGGACCCACTAGTAGAAAGGGTACTACTGCTACACTCAAACCCACACTACGCCTTTATAGAACACCCCGACGGCCGTCAGGACACTGTTTCCCTCCGGGACCTGCCACTTGCAGGATCCACCACCACCACCGCCGAGGTACCCCTCATACTACACCCCACTTGACCCCCCACGCCCTGCACCCCCACACTACAGGTTTCCTGCGCCCCCCTTCGCCCGTCGCACTGGTCAGGAACGAAGCTCTGAACGAACCACCCCTGGAGTCCACCCTCAGATCCACACCGCCTGTCACCACTCAGCCATCCGAAGAGCCTGCAACCCCAGTGCTCCACCGATCCCAAAGGACGACTCGGCCACCGGACCGGCTCAACATGTAGACCCGTCACCCCTGCTGCACTTGATTTTTTTTACAGGGGGTGAATGTGGTGAATGTACATCATGTAATTCACACTGTATAGTATTGTGTCCTTGTGGGCTCTGTCTGTGAGCTGTTGCGCGGCTCTACCCACAGGGGGAGATGAGGAGCCTGTATGGGGCTCCACCCTTGGCATAGCCCATGGCTCCGCCCATGCCCCCTCCCACAGGAAGAATAAAGTGCTGCAGCCTTGTGAGTCTGTGCTCAGTTCTTCTGGTCGCAGGCAGGCTCAGTTGTAAGTCTATTAAAGCCACAGTTTACTTCCTATCGTGTCTCAAGTGAATTGATGGTCGCATCAGGGAGAGCACCTAATTGAAGAATTGCAAACATGGAATTCCGAGAAGGAAGGACATGGAGGGAGACGACAGTATATTTGCATACTTTCATTCCATCCTCATTTATCTGAAGGGAAAAGTTGTTTTTAATATCCACACAAACTTCAATGAGGAGAACTTTAAAAGATAGATGAACGACATTGAACCGCATGCTGAGAAACAGGGGCGGAAATTCGCCCAGGGCCGGCGTCAATCCCGCCCCCGGCGTGTCCCGAATTCTCCGCCCCTCGAGATTCGGCGGGGGCGCCGATCGGCGGGCCCCCCGCGGCGATTCTCCGGCCCGCGATGGTCCGAAGTCCTGCAGCTGACAGGCATCTCCCACCGGCATGGATTAAACCATCTACCTGACCAGCAGGATTGGCGGCGCGGGCGGGCTCCGGGGTCCTGGGGGGGGGAACGCGGGGCGATCTGGCCCTGGGGGGTGCTCCCACAGTGGCCTGGCCCGTGATCGGGGCCCACTGATCGGCAGGTGGGCCTGTGCCGTGGGGGCACTCTTTTTCTTCTGCCTCCGCCATGGCCTTCACCATGGTGGAGGTGGAAGAGACCCCCTCCCCTGCGCATGCGCCGGTATGACGTCAGCAGCCGCTGACGCTCTGGCGCATGCGCGGACTTACTCCGGCCGGCGAAGTCCTTTCGGCCCCGGCTGGCATGGCGCCAAAGGGCGTTCACGCCAGCCGGCGGAGTGGGAACCACTCCGGCATGGGCCTAGCCCCTCAATGTGAGGGCTTGGTCCCGAAAGGTGCGGAGAATTCCCTTTGGGGCGGCCCGACGCCGGAGTGGTTCACACCACTCCAACACGCCGGGACCCCCTGCCCCGCCGGGTAGGGGAGAATCCCGGCCCAGATGTTTAGAAGAATGTTTAAAAGATACCTAGCAAAATTTTAAATGTCGTACGTGGGTGGGAGCAGAATTGAAGTCCAGAAAGTACCACCGGTTGGGGAACCCATCTTGATCCTGCCTACAACTGGTTTAGCCAAGATTGTTTTTTGGAGGAATGTCCCATGGAGCTGTCGAGTCAGGCTTTTAAATATTGAAACATTTAATTGCCAGCGCACGGGGTTTCCTGAGCTGTGCGGCACTCACAAGGATCAACAGCGGGGAGCTGTTCAATGAGACTGACAAAACTTGCTAAAAAGAGAGACATGTCATCAAAGCTTTCCGTCTAACAGTCATTAGGGCAAATGCAAGAATGCCAAATTTCAACAATCGCAATCACGATACTACAGGAGGAAAAGGCACTGATTGGTTGGCAACTTGACCGATTTGATGAGGCATTGCCATGGAAAAACAACAATGGGATGATAGGCTCCTCAAATTCCTGGGTAATTCAAAAAGGCCACGAGGCTTGAACATATTCCTTATGATTGCAGAGAACTGGGCTTTGGCTATGAATAGATATCGCTTCTAGCAAGTGTAAATGAGCCACATTACGAACTCAACTGATCATCTTAAATTGGTTGTTAGTGTAGCTATAGCACATTCTATTGCTGCTCAATTGCGGAATCACATCTAATAGTAGTTGTTCAGTTTTGGGTTTTGCAAGCGTGGGCTGGTTGAGTCTATATTCTATTATGAACAACCGGAGGAAAAAGTTATTTGATTAGCAATCGTACCTGGCTTCGCACTGACAATGAAATTCATAAACACTCAGCATCCTGTCAGTGGAAAATACCATTCGTGTAGTTACTACATAGTAGTAGTGTGAAATAGCTTGCTTAACCTGTTCAAAGTTTTGAAATGTTTTGTAGATATGATTGTGATCTTTGAATCTGTATCTGCGTTTAAGGATTTCCTTGTACAACTTAATATTCCCCATCTTGCAGTGAAATGTGCTATCAAAATGGAGCAGTCTAATATGCTTACTGGCCTCAGTATGCTAATAGGTTCTCCATTACTGTCTGCCAAGCGTTTGGTAGGAGGGCAAAGTTCCCCTCCTAACCATTCACCATTACTATCTGCCAAGCGTTTGGTAGGAGAGCAAAGTTCCCCTCCTAGCCATTCACCATCTTGACTTGGAAATATATTGATGTTCCTTCACTGTAACTGGGTCAAAATCCTAGAACTCCATCCCTAACAGCACTATGGGTGTACCTACACCACATTTTTAAGAACCCCGCTGATGTTAGACACGAGGGTATCCCTGGGTCCAGAAGGGTAACGTGGAACGCTGGTTCTTAAGAGTGTTTTTTTTCATTTGGAATAATGTGAGGAAAGATATGCAAACCAGTGAGGAAAGGTCCAGTCTTGTACTCATTCAAACAAAAGATTGTTTATTAACATGTAAAAGCCCACAGCATGAAACGCCATAATACAAAACGAAAATACAATTAACTACAATAATGTCTGGACACATACGCTATGTTCTGGAATTAACCACATTCCCATCTATTTACATTACTGAACTCTGAGAAACATCCCTTATCCCAAAGCAACATCCCATAGTATAACCCATTGAGCTAAATCTAGCAAATAGTTACCATCCACAAGTTACCTTTAAGGTTAGGAAGCCTTTTTTCGGTTCGGTGTAGTTGTCTCTGAGGTTTTCAAATCTGCAGCTTCTAGCCTAGAATTAAGATTCTCTTTACAGCTGGGTGTGGCTCTGGTTGTAACTGCTTACCAACTGCTTCTCGTCACTCTCTCCACCTCCCTATCAGTACCTGCTACTGATATACCATATTTCCATTTTGATCCATCTAAATGACTCGTCTTAGAAGCCAGGCTTTTAGCAAATAAATGTGAACTGTATTCGTAAGTCTCTCCTTTGAACTCATCTCTTCTACAGTTAGCACCTAAAATTCTATACTCTTGTTTCCACTTGGGTAAGTATCTGTTTATACTGCTTCTAAACAAATTCACATCTCAAATCCCCTTCATACAGCTGCACTCTTATCGGTTCCTCTTTCATCTCATTAAACTTTATGTAATCCAAGCTTCTTTAATCTTTATTTTATCCAATTATTAAATCTTGACTTTATTTAAGCTTCTTTGCAACATGGACTGCAGTGGTTCAAGAAGGCATCTCACCACCAACTTCCCAAGGGAACATAGGGATGGACACTAAATGCTGGCCTACTCAGCAAAGCCCACATCCTTTGAGTGAATTTAAAAATCCTCAAAAAACCCGAAGAAATTAGTCAAACATGATTTCTCTTTTGGAAAACCACGTTGACTTTGTGTGATCATATTATGATTTTCTAAATGTACTGCTAAGATTCCCTTAACAAGAGGTTCCAGAATTTTCCCAATGACTGATGTCAGACTAACTGGCCTGTAGTTCCCTGCTGTCTCCTTCCCTCCTTTGTTGAATAGTGGAGTTACATTTGCTTAGATCAATATAGAATCTAGTGAATTTTGGACAATCAGAGCCAATGCATCCATTATCTCTGCAGATGCATCATTTAAAACCCCACAATGCAGAATATCAGGTCCTGGTGATTAGTCAGATTTTAAGTCTTTAAATTTATATAATATTTTTTCTGTGCTGATATTAATTGCTTTTAAGTTCCGCACTCTTTATGCAGCCCCTCTCCTCCCACACCAATGATCCCCTATTTCTGGTATCTGCATCCTGCATTGTGGAGACAGACAAAATATTTTTTCCAAGTCCTGCATTTCCTCATTTCCCATGATGATTACTCCCATCTCTGCCTCTAAGAAGGGGAGGGATGTGGCAAGATTTATTTTGGCTACTCTCCTCTTTTTTATGTACCTGTAAAAGCTTGTGCAATCTTTTTATATTCCATGGCTGTTTTAATTTTATATTCTATTCTTTACCCTTTTTAATCAACTTCTTCATGGCCCTTTGCTAGTTTCTACATCACTCCTAATCCGCAGGTTTACTACTTTTATTTGCTACATTATAGCCCTCTATTTAATCTAATCCTCAACTACTTTAGTAATCTGTACCATCAACATCGCATTGATGTGTGGGGATGGTGTGGGGGAGGGGGGTGGAGGGGGGTGCGGAGGCAGTGCGGTAGAGGAAAAGAGGGGCACTGGTGATGGGGGTTCCCATTGACCAGAAACCAGTGGTATAAATGTTCTGGTTAAAAGAGCAGTTCAGAGGCTGGGTAATGTGTGGCAAATACCTTTTTTTACCATCTACAAGGTAAAGTAAAGTTGCCATAGTCCCAGATAACCATAGACTGCTTTCCCCTTTGAGGGGTAGAGCTGACTGTTGGTGATTTAACCAGAGGATCACCACACCTCAGGCGAGGGGCAAGATTGAGAAGGGGGACTTTCATGAATAACCTCAGACAGTATGGGAATTGAACCGATGCTGCTGGCTTCGCTCTGCATCATGAGCTAGCACAAGTCAAGAGTATGATACCTTGCATGGATGAGTGCGGTTCCATCAATATTCAAGACACTTTGCACCATAAAGGACTGCAACAGTTTGAGACGCTGGCTGACCACCACCTCCTCAATTGCCTCTCTAACATCACCGTGGGTGTACCTACACCACGCACACTGTAATGGTTCAAGAAGTTTTTTTTTTTAAAATTTAGATTACCCAATTATTTTTCCAATTAAGGGGCAATTTAGCGTGGCCAATCCACCTACCCTGCACATTTTTGGGTTGTGGGGGTGAAACCCACGCAAACACAGGGAGAATGTGCAAACTCCACACGGACAGTGGCCCAGAGCCGGGATCGAACCTGGGACCTCAGCGCCGTGAGGCGGTTGTGCTAACCACTAGGCCACCGTGCTGCCCTATGGTTCAAGAAGTTGGCTGGCCACCACCATCTTAATAATAATTTGGGAGGTGGACATTAAATTATATCCACATCACTTGACAGGATAAAATATATATTATATCCTTGAAGAGCTCTGTTAAATTTGTTAGCAACGGCTTTCTTTTCACAGGTTTATGCTGATTGTCTTTAATTAATCCATATCTTACGAAACAAGTGTTCATGGTGTCCTCCATTATGGTTTATAAAAGTTAACCGACGTTAGGTTGATTTTTCTATTGCTATCAGTTTACCCTCTCTCTCTCTTGAACAGATAAGCTACATTTGACATCCTTCCAATTCTCTGGCACAATGTCTAAACCTAAAGATGGTTGCAGGATTACGATCAGAGCCTCTGCTATTTCTTGCCGGAATTTCCTCAACATAGGAAGATGCTATCCTTTTCTACTTTGATTTTTTCAGTGCCATTTCCTTATCTGTAATTGTCCTATTTTAGTAGTTCCTCTGTACATTATTCACAATCTCATTTAAAAAATAAATACATTTAGAGTACCCAATTAATTTTTTCCAATTAAGGGGCAATTTAGCATGACCAATCCATCTACCCTGAACATCAAATTGGGTCGTGGGGGTGAAACCCATGTAAACACAGGAAAATGTGCAAACTCCATACAGGCAGTGACCCAGAGCTGGGATCGAACCTGGGACCTCAGCACCATGAGGCAGCAGTACTAACCACTGGGCCACGGTGCTGCCCAGACAATCTAATTTTTGCTAGGTAAAGCTATCAAGGATTATGGAGCAGTTAGATAAATATGTTTGAAGTACAAGATCCAGATGAACAGCAGTACGGACTGAAAGGGCTAAATGCCTAGCTCCTCTTCCTATGGATCACCCCACAGTTTATTTTCCTGTGGTGGATATAACAATATGTACGTTGTAAGGAATACAAAGGGTTAACAATTTGATGTTCATAGAATTTACAATGCAGAAGGAGGCCATTTGGCCCATCGGATCTGCATCGGCTCTTGGAAAGAGCACCCCACTTAAGCCCTCACCTCTATCCTATCCCCATAAACCAGTAACCCCACCTAACCTAAGGGCAATTTAACATGGCCAATCCATCTAACCTGCACATCTTTGGACTGGGAGGAAGCCGGAGCACCCAGAGGAAACCCACGCAGACACGGGGAGAACATGCAGACTCCACACAGACAGTGACCCAAGCCGGGAATCAAACCAGGGACCCTGGAGCTGTGAAGCAACTGTGCTAACCACTGTGCTACCGTGCTGCCCACCACTTCTCACCACCATATGGAGATAAGGAGGCCCGTCATTGGCTGGTGGTGGGAGATTCTAATCCCGCTGATGTCTACAGGACTTTGCATGCCATGCATCCTCTGCCGACGGGGAGCACGTCATGGGGGAGGGGGGGTCACCATCGGCAGGACGGACGATCCTGCTGACGGAAAGGGCCAAATAATTTCGGCCTATGTTACTAATTTCAGATGTCATAAATTGAAGGATGGCCAGCCTCTAGATTCTCACATGAACATATTTAATGTGAATGTGGAACCTTAATACATTATGGCCTGCAGGGAATAAAAAGGAAACAAAAAATTTAATAAAAGGTACTTCAGGTTGCATTTACTATTCCTTTTACTATTTCCTATTTTGTTACAATTCCTTGGAGATTGATGGCTTTAGAACATAAATATCATCTGTTGTTGGGATCTTGATGGTCTGAATAATTACACTTGTTCCGTATAATGTAAATTTTAATTGCACATCCAAGAGGTTATATAAATGGAAATACATATATGTGCATTAAAATTACATTTTATAAAACCCTTATACAGCATTTTGATAAGGTTAATTAGTTTCACCATACTACATCAATATAGCAATGCATTAGCGTCAGCACTTTCTCAGGGTAAAAATTGAATGTAGTCAGTTGAATATAAGAAAACAGTTAAATAATTCCAAAACAAGGGACCTGCGCAGGCACATTTTTTTCCACATAACAGCTGTTCCACATTCAGTCTTTGTCACTACAGAATTGTTGGATTATACATCTTATTATGTCTGTGGTGGCTCTGCACAGAGCGATGCAAAGTCCCATTCCCTTGTCCCTTCTTGGTATCCTTCCATTATTCTTTTAGTTTTAATCTATTTAAAAAAAATATTCACTATTTTAGAAGCTACCCTGCTTGCACTACTGAATCTGGTGAAGCATCCCACTTTTGAATAACTCTTTTCATCAAAAATATTCCTTTATTATTTTGGTGATGGTTTTAAACTGATGCCCTGTATTTACTGACTGAGGGCTGGGCAGCTGAATTGGCTAGGTGGCCTGTGGTTGGTTCAGAATAACACCACCAATGCAGTTTCATTTCCCGCTCTGGTTGAGGTAACCTTATGACCTGTCTCCTTGCCTTTTTCCTTCAAAGTGGACGGTAATGGCAAACCACCACTGACATAACTGCCAAGGAAAATGGTTCAGGGTGAAGCATTGGTAGACAATAGCTAAAGACCTGCCTCTGGGTAGAGCACTCCTGAATGAAGTTGCTGACTCACCAACCAATGAAGATTTCTTTATTCCCTCATTAAAGTCCCATCAAATTTGGAGGACCACTAAGCACATCTTGTCTTAATCATCTGTTTAAATGAACCAAGTCGCAGCTTCTTTCCTTATTATTGAAGCTTCTCGATGCAGTATCGTTTTAGTGAATCACTTCTGCGTCCTCTCTGTGAATTTGGTGTCCTTCAGACCAAAAGCACTTTGGAAAAGATGCCAAAAGTGGACAAGAAATTTAATTTGTGGCCTAATAAATGGTTTCTTTAGGTTCAACACTACCTCTTGCTTTTGTGCTCAAGGTCATTTGTTCTTTCCAAATGCGGTTTTGTCAACCGAAGAAAACAAAAGCAAAATACTGCAGATGTCTGAAATCTGAAATGAAAACAGAAAATGCTGGAAATACCTAGCGAGTCAGGCTGCATCTATGAAGAGAGAAACAGAGCTAATGTGAAGAAGTTTTAAGAAAGTGAAAGGGTAGAGGGTGGAAAAAGAGAAAAAAGGGGAAGGTCTGCACGTGATAGTACGGCAGACAGGAAATATTAAATGACAAAAGAATTGGTGTTTATGGACCAAAGGAGTGGAGTGGGATAAATAAAGAAGGAAAGTATGTGTCAATTGAAGGTGTAAATGGCAGAATGACAGCTATTTGAACAACAACGGAGGTTGATAGAAGTCTGCAAAATTATGAGGGGCATGGACAGAGTGGATAGTCAGAAGCTTTTTCCAGGCTGGAAGAGTCAATTACTAGGAGACATAGGTTTAACGTGCGAGGGGCAAAGTTGAGAGATGTGCGAGGGAGGTTTTGTACACAGAGGTAGCGGGTGCCTGGAACTCGCTGCCGGAGGAGGAGGTGGTGGAAGCAGGTATGAGTGATGTTTAAAGGATGTCTTGACAAATACATGAATAGGATGGGAATAGAGGGATATGGACCCCGAAAGTGTAGAAGGTTTTAGGTTAGGTGGGCAGCATGGTCAGGGTCAAAGGGCCTGTTCCTGTGCTGTACTGTTCCTTGTTCTTATTTGTAATCCCCCACAGTTGACCATGGGCTATTAGATATATCTAGAATTCTACTACAGACCAGTGGGTAATCAGAATTGGTATCAGCATAGCTCTTCCTAGGGAAAAGTATCCAGGAAAAGCTCATTGCTTGAGTGCAAAGTTGTATTAACTATTTTACAAAGGGCCATAATCCCAATATTTAACCCACTCCTACTTGTGCACAAAGAGGGTACAGGGTATGGGAGGCAATTGATGATGATATTGCTGTAATTGTCCAGTATGTTCTGCTTTTATCTCAATTGTTATGGGAGAAGTGTTTTCAGAACCCCAAAATGTATCATGGAGTTCAACCAACCCCCTCCTTTGGATTGTTGCTTTTGAAGCATACGGCTTGTTCCCCAGGTGTAGTATTACAATTATGGACATGTGGTTTTTAAAACAAAAAAATGTTTATTCCATGAACTCAAATTAACCTTTTAAATAAACATTGGATCTCTTAACACCCCTTACTTCAAAGATAACCCCGAAAATAATACAACGCTACCCAATCCTGCAAACTGTTCCTTTACACATCCAAAAGACTTAACAAATCCTTCAAACAGAAGCACATTAGATTTATATTCAATACTGAGACCTTTTTACAATTCCAATTTCAGCAAAGGATTAAGAGATAGTCCTTCATGGCAGAGATCACCAGCCATGCAGATCACAGCCACACCCAAGCTTTCTTCAAACTGAAACTAAAACTCACAAAAAGCAGAAGTGATCCCCCTCTGACTTCACTTCAGTAATATGATCAGCCTCATTTCTTAAAGGTACATTTCCTCAAACATCCAATTCTTAAAGGCATTCTCACATGCCAGGAGACTTGTCTACCTTTAGCCCCATTAGCTTGCCCATCACTACCTCCTTAGTGATAGCAATCCTCTCAAGGTCCTCACCTGTCATAGTCTAATTTCTATCAATCACTGGCATGTTATTTGTGTCTTCCACTGTGAAGACCGACCCAAAAACCTGTTCAGTTCCTCAGCCATTTCCTTATCTCCCATTATTAAAACTCCCTTCTCATCCTCTAAAGGGCCAATATTTACCTTAGCCACTCTTATTTGTTTTATATATCTGTACAAACTTTTACTATCTGTTTTTATATTCTGAGCAAATTTACTCTCATAATCTATCTTACTCTTCTTTATAGCTTTCTTCATAGCTTTCTGTTGCCCCCTAAAGATTTCCCAGTCCTCTAGTCTCCCACTAATCTTTGCCACTTTGTATGCTTTTTCCTTCAATTTGATACTCTCTCTTATTTCCTTAGACATCCATGGTTGATTTTCCCTCTTTCTACCATCCTTCCTTTTGGTTGGTAGAAACGTTTGCTGTGAAAAATCACTCGGACGGTTCTCCACTGTTCCTCAACTGTTTCACCATAAAGCCTTTGCTCCCAGACTACCTTAGCTAGTTCTTCTCTCATCCCATTGTAATCTCCTTTGTTTAAGCACAAAACACGAGTATTTGATTTTACCTTCTTACCCTCCATCTGTATTTTAAATTCCACCATATTGTGATCGCTCCTCCTGAGAGGATCCCTAACTATGAGATCATGAATCAATCCAGTCTCATTACAACATTTTTGTAGCGTGGTTGCTCCACTGATGGACTTGCTGAAGAAACGTCGAAAATTTCAGTGGACAGCGGAGTTTCAACAGGCATTTGAAGGCCTGAAAGCTGTAATAACCAATGCTTCTGCATTGGAGAATTACAAGGGACTCTGATCAGATTGAACTAAAGTATCTGACTTTAAAGAGAAATGCCGAGGTGTAGAGAAATGGATGGATCGTGCAGAGATCTTCTTGTTCAAAGAGACTGTCAATCAAGAAGGAGTTTGGTGGAGGAAGAAGAACACAAATGGACTATGTTATTATTAAATGTTTGCGAGTTTTGTTTAAAAAAAAAATTCATTATCCATATTTATTAAAGGAAAGTGAAAAGGTGAAAAATGAAACCACCTTGAAGTTGATGATTGTTTTTTTTCTTGGGGGGAGGTGTCATATGAGAGTACCTTTAAGAATTGGGTGGTTTTCATAAAATAGCTGTAGTGGATGTACCTTTAAGAAATGGGTGTTTATTGGAGAGCTTCAGTGATGTCAGAGAGTGGGTGGAGCTAGGCTGTCTGTCTGCTTTTACTTTCGCTTTGGACTTGCAGCTACAGGGTGTGTTTTAGTTTTGTTTTGAGAGCTGGATAGCTCCAGACAAAGCAAGGAGCTACATAAGGATCTCTCTCTGCAAACTAAAAACTGTCTCCAGATCAATTGGGTGATTTCAAAGTGCTGACTGCTCTCAGTAGTGAATTTAAACCTGATTTCTGTATTAAAAAGGATATTTTGTCTTATGGATGTTAATAAGGAAAGAGTAAGGTTTATTTATAGAATATTGTATCTGTGGGGAAGATTTGTGTTGATAGTTGTTGAGATGTTTGCTGTGGGCTTATGAAGTGTTAACTGGTTTCATAAATAAACATTGTTTTAATTTAAAAGTACTGTAGATTTCTGTTTGCATCACACCTGTAAAGTGGCCCATGTGTTCCCCATAACCATAATCTATTAAAAGTTGTGGGTCAGGTGAACTCCATGATACACTTGGGGTTCTCTAAACTCTCTAAACAAAGGAGGTAGTGATGGGCAAGCTAAATGGACGAAAGGTAGACAAACCTACTGACCCTGATGGAATGCATCCCAGGGTACTAAAAGAGATGGCTAGGGAAATTGCAAATGCACTAGTGATAATTTACCAAAAAGCACTAGACTCTGGGGAGGTCCCAGCGGATTAGAAATTAGCAATCGTGACACCACTGTTTAAAAAAGGATGTAGGCAGAAAGCGGGTAATTAAGGTCAGTTAGCTTAACTTTGGTAGGAGGGAAGATGCTGGAATTTATCATCAATGAAGAAATAGCGAGGCATCTGGATGGAAATTGTCCTACTGGACAGACACAACCTGGGTTCATAAAGGGCAGGTCGTGCCTAACTAATTTACTGGAATTTTTTGAGGACATTACCAGTGCGGTAGACAATGGATGTGGTATATCTGGATTTCCAGAAAGCTTTTGACAAGGTGCCATACAAAAGATTGCGGCATAAGATAATGATGCATGGCATTAAGGGTAAAGTAGTAGCATGGATAGAGGATTGGTTAATTAACAGAAAGCAAAGAGTGGGGATTAATGGGTGTTTCTCTGGTTGGCAATCAGTAGCTAGTGTCGTCCGTCAGGGTTCAGTGTTGGTCCCACAATTGTTCACAATTTACATAGATGATTTGGGGACCAAGGGCAATGTGTCCAAGTTGGCAGACAACATTAAGATGAGTGGTAAAAGAAAAAGGTGCAGAGGATACTGGAAGTCTGCAGAGGGATTTGGATAGGTTAAGTGACTGGGCTGGGGTCTGGCAGATGGAATACAATGTTGACAAATGTGTGATTATTCATTTTGGTAGGAATAACAGCAAAAGGAATTATTATTTAAATGATAAAATATTAAAACATACTGCGGGGACTTCCGGTGGCGCGTGCGAATGGAGTGGTCACGCTGGAGAGGGTCTCCCGCCAGTTGGCGGCATGCCGGTGTTTTCGTGGGTTTCCTTGTTGTTTCACTGGTTGGGATTTTTTCGGCCGTTGGGGCCTGAGGGACGAGCACCGGGTCGGACCGGTGTGGAGCTGGTGGAGACCCCTGCGTTAGGAGGAGGAGGGGCAACGAATCCGAAGCAAGCGGGGGGGAGGAGCATGGCCTGAGGCGAGGCCTGAATCCAGCGAGGATGTAGAGGGGGAACAGCGCACACCGGGTGGCCCCCCCTGCTGAAAATGCATGTTTGGGAAGTTTGAAGTCTGGTCCCAGGAGAAGAGATGTTTTGAACTTTGATTTTTGGAACTTAAAATTTTATTTTAATATAAAAGAAGTGTTTTTTTTTTAAAGAAAAAATAATTTCTTTTTAAATGTAATTTTTTAATTTGGGAAAGAACATTTTTTTTCTTAATTTATTTTATTATTTTATTATCTATCTCGAGATTGAAGGAAGAAGAAAAGAAAAATATTATTTTATTATTTATCTCGAAATTGAAGAAAGAAGGAGAAAAATATTAAGTGGTTAAGGGATGCCAAAAATAGCTGAGAAGAAGAGAGGAAACGCGGGCCCGCTGCCAAAGGAGAGGACCACTAAAAGCGCTGACAAGATGGCGGATGCCGGACCGCGTGGTGGGGCCGCACTACTTACAGTGGAAAGGATGCTCGAGGTGATGGCTGTGGAGCTGGAGAAGCCGTTTGCGAGGCACATGGAGGCGTTGAGGAAGGAGATGGCGGTCGCACTGAGATCATTGGTGGAGGAGGCAATCGCCCCGGTGAGGGTGGATGTGGCAAAGGCATTGGCCGAGGTGAGAGAGCCAGGGCGAGAAAATGAAGGAAGTGGAGGAGGCCATGTCGCAGCACAGTAACCAGTTCACCTCGATGGGAGACGAACTACAGAGGGTGGTGGAGGTCAACAGAGGACACCGAGCAAAACTCGAGGACTTGGAGAACCGCTCGAGACGCAAAATCTGAGAACTGTGGGCTTACCTGAAGGGGCAGAGGGCGCAAGGCCAACTGAGTACTTTGCTAAGAGGCTGGCAGAGTTGATGGGGGAGGGTGAAGACCTCTCCCGGTATGAACTGGACCAAGCTCATTGGTCGTTAAGGCCGGGACCCAAAGTAAACGACCCGCCAAGAGCAGTAATTATCTACTTCCAGAAATACCACATGAAGGAGAAGGTGTTAAGCTGGGCGAAGCAGAAGCGGGAGGTGCAGTGGGATGATGCTAGAGTTCGGATTACCAAGACTTGATGGTGGAGTTGGCAAAGAGACGAGCGGCGTTCAGCCGAGTGAAGGCGGCACTGTACAACAAGGGACTGCGATTTGGTATGGTATACCCGGCAATACTGACAGTGACGTACAATGCCAAAGATTTTTATTTTGAAACGGTGGAGGTGGCTGAAGCGTTCATGAAGGCAGTAGGCTCGGGACAGAAGTGAGGAGTGGAACTGGAAGAGAGAGATCATGGACTGTGATTGGGGAGCTGGAAAATGTATAAATGTTCTAACTTTCTTTTCACTGACCTGTATTGTAACCTACTTGACTTCACATTGTTATAGAGTTATAAGTTTTTGTTTGGTTTGATAGGCAATTTTGCTCCTTTTTGTTGTTGCAGCGGTTATATGTTATTTCATTGAATTGCATGGGTTAGATTGTTTTTCCTTTTCTTCTGCGACTGGGTGGGAGGGGACAGTATGCCTTCATGGGGAGGTGGGGACTACCCGCACTAGCTAACTAAAGTCGGCTAGTGAACGGAGGTGAGGAGAGAGGAGGGCTGTGGACATTGGAGCCTGGTTAGCAGGTTTCGATGGGCCTACGAGGCGAGCAAGTTGGGGGGGGGGGGGGGGGGGGGGGGTGGATCGATATTGGGTGAGATTTTTTCGAGGGGAAATGCAGAGGGGCATTCGGGGAGGGGGGTAGGGGGTTCGATGTTAATAATGGAAAGGGACGGGTCAGGATTATGGGGCAGAGCCCGGTGGTATGATGATTGTGGATAAGAGGGGGGGTGGTGAGAGACCCTGAGTTAGGATAGTCACGTGGAACGTGAGGGGGCTGGGAGGCCCAGTCAAGAGGTCAAGCGTATTTGCGCATCTTAAAAGTTTGAAGGCAGATGTAACAATGCTGCAGGAGACTCACCGACCAAGTGAGACTTAAAAAGGGCTGGGTTAATCAGGTGTTTCATTCTGGATTTGACGGAAGAGCTCGAGCGGTAGCGGTAGCGGTAGGCATCGATTTCCACGTTACTTAAGAAAGAAAAGAATCCGACGGAGTGTGGGTCGTATAGGCCAATATCACTTTTAAACGTGGTCGCAAAGATATTGGCGAAGGTATGGGAAGGTAGGCTAGAGGAGTGCCTTCCGAAGGTGATAGGTGAAGATCGGACAGGGTTTGTGAGAGGGAGGCATCTCTTTTTGAACATTAGGAGGTTATTGAACATGATTATGGTACCGGCGGAGGGGAAGGAAACAGAGGTGGTTGTGGCGTTCGACGACGAGAAAGCGTTTGACCGGGTAGAATGGGGGTATTTGATGGCAGTTCTGGAGCGGTTTGGATTTGGACACAGGTTTGTGGACTGGGTAAAGCTATTATATAAGGAGCCGAGGGCCAGTGTCTGCTGAGTGCTGAATTTGGGTGCATTTGAATGCTATAGTGAGAGTTGGATTGGATTGGATTGGATTTGTTTATTGTCACATGTACCGAGGTACAGTGAAAAGTATTTTTCTGCGAGCAGCTCAACAGATCATTCAGTACATGGGAAGAAAAGGGAATTAAAGAAAATACATGAGAATACATAATAGGGCAACACAATATATACAATGTAACTACATAAGCATTGGCATCGGATGAAGCATACAGGGTGTAGTGTTAATGAGGTCAGTCCATAAGAGGGTCATTTAGGAGTCTGGTGACAGTGGGGAAGAAGCTGTTTTTGAGTCTGTTCGTGCGTGTTCTCAGACTTCTGTATCTCCTGCCCGATGGAAGAAGTTGGAAAAGTGAGTAAGACGGGTGGGAGGGATCCTTGATTATGCTGCCCGCTTTCCCCAGGCAGCGGGAGGTGTAGATGGATTTGAATACAATAGCGAGAGTTTGGTGACTGAGGGATATTAAGGATGTCACGAGACACATTAATCCTTAATATCCCAGATCCAGTTAGGGTGGAGATCAACCTCTCCACCCTGTGCCCTGGCGTGGCGGGGGGACCTGTTGGAATTCTTAACGCTTGAAAAAGCCAAATCTGAACTGAGGGGAAGGATGGAGGTGTTCTACAATTCATGGCCGTTATTCATTATGCACTTTCAAGAATTGGATCACAACGAACTTTAGGGGGGTTGGGGGCTGGGACGGTTGTGGGGTGGGGGACTGTATGTGTTAATGGTGACTATGGGTGATTCCTGATTCCTTTTTGTCAGTTGTTTATGTTAACATGCGGGCTAATATCTGGGGTTTGGTGGGAGAATGGGATCGTTGTTATTGATATGGGGATTGACATTACATTCATTACTGATTCGTTATTGTTTATTGTTGGGTGTAAATTTGGGAGAAAATGTGAAAAAGGAGAATTAGAACATTTTTTAAAAAAACATGCTGCTGTGCAGAAGGACCAGGGTAACTCATTGCTACTCCATGAGTTGCAAAAAGTTGATTTACAGGTGTAACAGGTGATTAAGAAGACAAAAGGAGTTTTGTCCTTCCTTGCTGGAGGGTAGAGGGATGGAGTTTAAGGCTAGGGATGTTATGCTGCAACTGTATAAGATTTTAGTGAGGCCACACCTGGAGTATTGTGTTCAGTTTTGGTCTCCTTACCTGAGAAAGGACGTGCTGGCACTGGAGGGTGTGCAGAGGAGATTTCTAGGTTTTTCCCAGAGTTGAGTGGGTTGGATTACGAGGAGAGGTTGAGTAGACTGGGACTGTACTCGTTGGAATTTAGAAGGATGCGCGGGGATCTAATAGAAACATATAAAATTATGAAGGGAATAGATAGGATAGATGCGAGGAGGTCATTTCCACTGGCGGGTGAAAGCAGAACTTGGGGGCATAGTCTCAAAATAAGGGGAAATAGATTTAGGACTGAGCTTTGGAGGAACTACTTCACCCAAAGGATTGTGAATCTATGGAATTCCTTGCCCAGTGATGCAGTTGAGCCTCCTTCATTAAATGTTTTCAAGATAAAGATAGATTTTTTTTGAAGAATAAAGGGTTATGGTGTTCGGGTGGGAAAGTGGAGCTGAGTCCACAAAAGATAAGCCACGATCTCATTGAATGGCGGAGCAGGCTCGAAAGGCCAGCTGGCCTACTACTGCTCCTAGTTCTTATGTTCTTATGAACAATCCATCCACCAAAAAGAAATAGGAATTAAAGGAATTAATTAATACAGCAGAGGGCAGTAGAGCGGAACTACTGATTGGCTGTTCTGGGGAAATTTGCATACGTGTAGTGCGGTCAGCGTAATTTGAAGGTGTACCTGTGCACGAGACCCTAGGTGTTCAAGTAAAGGCAAGCATCCAGCAGAGGGCAGTAGAGCGGAGCTACTGATTGGCTGTTCCGGGGAAATTTGCATACGTGCAGTGCGGTCAGCGTAATTTGAAGGTGTACCTGTGCAAGAGACCCTAGGTGATCAAGTGAAGGCAAGCATCCAGCAGAGGGCAGGAGAGTGGAGCTACTGATTGGCTGTTCCGGGGAGGACCTCAAAGGTAGTAATCTCAGGATTGCTACCAGTGCCATGAGACAGTCAGAGTAGAAATTCAAGAATAGTCAGAATGAATACGTGGCTTGAGAGATGGTGCAAGAGGGAGGGGTTCAGATTTTTGGCACATTGGAACTGGTTCTGGGGGCGGTGGGACCATTTCAAATTGGATAGTCTATACCTGGGCAGGACTGGAACCAATATCCTATGGGGTGCTTTTGCTAACACTGTTGGGGAGGTTTTAAACTAATGTGGCAGGGGGATGGGAACCAGATTAGGAAGTTAGAGGTCAGTAAAGAGGCAGCAACTAAAGCCAGTAAGGTACTAGATAATAAACTCAATGTGACTAAGGGGAAGAGTAGACAGGGAAGAGATGATGATCGCAAAGGGACAGGTGGTCTGAGGTGCATTTGTTTTAATGCGAGAAGTGTAGCAGGTAAGGCAGATGAACTTAGGGCTTGGATTAGTACCTGAGAATATGATATTGGTATTATTGAGACTTGGTTGAGGGAAGGGCAGGACTGGCAACTGAATATCCCAAGGTATAGATGCTTCAGGAGGGATAGAGAGGGAGGTAGAAGGGGTGGAGGAGTTGCATTACTAGTCCGAGATGATATCACAGCTGTGATTAAGGAGGACAGTATGGAGGATTTGAGCACTGAGGCAATATGGATAGAGCTAAGAAATAGGAAGGGTGCAGTAACATTGTTGGGACTTTACTATAGGCCTCCCAAAAGCGGGTGTGAAGTAGAGGTACAAATATGTAGACAGATTATAGAACAATGTAGGAGCAATAGGGTGGTTGTGATTGGAGATTTTTACTTCCCCAACATTGAATGGGACTCATGTAGTGTTGGAGGCGTAGATGGAGCAGAATTTGTAAGGAGAGTTTTTTAGAGCAGTATGTAAATAGTCCAACTCGGAAAGGGGCCATACTGGACCTGGTATTGGGAAATGATCCCGGCCAGGTGGTTGAAGTTTCAGTCGGTGATTACTTTGGGAATAGCGATCACAATTCCGTAAGTTTTAGAATACTCATGGACAAAGACGAGAGTGGTCCTAAAGGAAGAGTGCTAAATTGGGGAAAGGCCAACTATAACAAAATTCGGCAGGAGCTCGGGAATGTGGATTGGGAGCAGCTGTTTAAGGATAAATCCACTTTTGAAATGTGGGAGACTTTTAAGGAAAGGTTGATTAGAGTGCAGGACAGACATGTCCCTGTGAAAATGAGAGATAGAAATGGCAAGATTAGGGAACCATGGATGACGGGTGGAATTGTGGGACTAGCTAAGATGAAATAGGAAGCATACATAAGATCGAGGCGACTCAAAACTGATGAAGCTTTGGAGGAATATCGGGAAAGTAGGACAAATCTCAAACGCGCAATAAAGAGGGCTAAAAGGGGTCATGAAATATCTTTGGCTAACAGGGTTAAGGAAAATCCCAAAGCCTTTTATTCGTATATAAGGAGCAAGAGGGTAACTAGAGAAAGAATTGGACCACTCAAAGACAAAAGAGGGAATTTATGCGTGGAGTCAGAGGAAATGAGTGAGATTCTTAATGAGTACTTTGTATCGGTATTCACCAAGGAGAGGGACATGGCAGATGTTGAGGCTAGGGATGGATGTTTAAATACTCTAGGTCATGTCGGCATAAGGAAGGGGGAGGTTTTGGGTATTCTAAAAGGCATTAAGGTGGACAAGTCCCCAGGACCAGATGGGATCTATCCCAGGTTACTGAGGGAAGCAAGGGACGAAATAGCTGGGGCCTTAACAGATATCTTTGCAGCATCCTTGAGCACGGGTGAGGTCCCGGAGGACTGGAGAATTGCTAATGTTGTCCCTTTGTTTAAGAAGGGTAGCAGGGATAATCCAGGGAATTATAGACCTGTGAGCTTGATGTCAGTGGTAGGCAAAATGTTGGAGAAGATACTGAGGGATAGGATCTATTTACATTTGGAAGAAAATAGACTTATCAGTGATAAGCAGCATGGTTTTGTGCAGGGAAGGTCATGTCTTACAAACCTAATAGAATTCTTTGAGGAAGTGACAAAGTTAATTGATGAGGGAAGGGCTGTAGATGTCATATACATGGACTTCAGTAAAGCATTTGATAAGGTTTCCCATGGCAGGTTGATGGAAACAATGAAGTTGTATGGGGTTCAGGGTGTACTAGCTAGATGGATAAAGAACTGGCTGGGCAACAGGAGACAGAGAGTAGTGGTGGAAGGGAGTGTCTCAAAATGGAGAAAGGTGACTAGTGGTGTTCCACAGGGATCCGTGCTCGGACTACTGTTGTTTGTGATATACATAAATGATCTGGACGAAGGTATAAGTGGTCTGATTAGCGAGTTTGCAGATGATACTAAGATTGGTGGATTTGTAGATAGCGAGGAGGACTGTCAGAGAATACAGCAAAATATAGATAGATTGGAGAGTTGGACAGAGAAATGGCAGATGGAGTTCAATCCAGGCAAATGCAATGTGATGCATTTTGGAAGATCTAACTCAAGAGCAGACTATATGGTGAATGGGAGAGTCCTGGGGAAAATTGATGTACAGAGTGATCTGGGAGTTCAGGTCCATTGTACCCTGAAGGTGGCAACGCAGGTCGATAGGGTGGTCAAGAAGGCATACAGCACGCTTGCCTTCATCGGACGGGGTATTGAGTACAAGAGTCGGCAGGTCATTGTTACAGTTGTATAGGACTTTGGTTAGGCCACATTTGGAATACTGCGTGCAGTTGTGGTCGCCACATTACCAGAAGGATGTGGATGCTTTAGAGAGGGTGCAGAGGAGGTTCACCAGGATGTTGTCTGGTATGGAGGGTGCTAGCTATGAAGAAAGGTTGAGTAGATTAGGATTGTTTTCGTTGGAAAGACGGAGGTTGAGGGGGGACCTGATTGAGGTCTACAAAATTATGAGAGGTATGGACAGGGTGGGTAGCAACAAGCATTTTCCAAGAGTGCGGGTGTCAATTACAAGGGGTCACAATTTCAAGGTGAGAGGCAGAAAGTTTAAGGGAGATGTGCGTGGAAAGTTTTTTACGCAGAGGGTGGTGGGTGCCTGGAACGCTTTGCCAGCAGAGGTGGTAGAGGGGGGCACGATAGCATCATTTAAGATGCATCTGGACAGATATATGAACGGGCGGGGAACAGAGAGACGTAGATCCTTGGAAAATAGGCAACAGGTTTAGATAAAGGATCTGGATTGGTGCAGGCTGGGAGAGCCGAAGGGCCTGTTCCTGTGCTGTAATTTTCTTTTGTTCTTTTGAATCGACAGGCAGGTCCCTTATAATGAGCTGAATGGTTGTAGAACATAGAACATAGAACATAGAACAGTACAGCACAGAACAGGCCCTTCGGCCCTCAATGTTGTGCCGAGCCATGATCACCCTACTCAAACCCACATATCCACCCTATACCCGTAACCCAACAACCCCCCCCTTAACCTTACTTTTATTAGGACACTACGGGCAATTTAGCATGGCCAATCCACCTAACCCGCACATCTTTGGACTGTGGGAGGAAACCGGAGCACCCGGAGGAAACCCACGCACACAGGGTGAGGACGTGCAGACTCCACACAGACAGAAATGAAATGAAATTGAAATGAAAAATTTGAAAATGAAATGGAAATCGCTTATTGTCACAAGTAGGCTTCAAATGAAGTTACTGTGAAAAGCCCCCAGTCGCCACATTCCGACACCTGTTGGGGAGGCTGTTACGGGAATTGAACCTGTGCTGCTGGCCTGCCTTAGTCTGCTTTTCTCCCAAATTTACACCCAACAATTACACTCAGGTATTTAGCCCTAAACCAGCCCCTTTCAAGGTATTGATCGAAATACAGAAATGTATCGAAGTTATGTGAGATGGAGCTGCGTTACAAGTGCTTCCTAGGTTGCAGTGTGAGTCATACTTAAGAGCATGAGTTTTTTTGTAGGATACTGGGGCACGACATGTTCATAAGTATGGTATAAATATAGAAGGAAGCTTATAAATTGATTGAAGTTGGATGTGGCTCAAGATATGCATCAATATCAAGAATCCTTTCTTCAAGTGGACATTAACCTTTGATAAAAAAGGTTGTGCGTAGGAAACAGAATAAGATCTTGAATCGTCTCCAGCCAAAATGCCATTTCAATACAAAGATAAAGATCCATTCTCTCTTCTGTCAGACTTCTTCAAAAAGTTGCCTGCATCATTAATCATGAGTTCTTTGTGCAAAGACGAGTTTTCAATCATCCCCAAAGCATCTGATGTACCCTTCCATTGCGGTTATTCATCTTGCTATGAACAGCATTGTTTCTATCTACATTTCATTTATTTACTTCAAATATAATGCCAGTCGTAAGCCCATCAGCTAAATCTCTTAGGTACTTTGAATATTCAGCTCTTCGACACCGCTTGCATTGTTAAGATTACATAAAGTCATGCATTTCTGGCCCTCATTTTTATCATTTAAGTAATTAGAAAAAGTTATGTCAATTTCATGAGCCATTTTAAGTAACACCATTTTATAATTTGAGTCTATTGTCCAACTTTGTGTCTTATCCGCACTGTGATAACTTCTCCAAGTCTATTAGCTAGCAGTTTTGCCTCAAGTATCTGGAGAGGTAATTATCAAGTCTTTTGAAAGGCCACAAAATTTGATCATGTTTAAAATCTGTAAGGCAGCAGGTTTATTTGAGACTTCCGATGTTAGCCGTTCTTTTGCAAGTTGTCCCATTGTCCCAGGCCTCATGGTTACCGACCATAAACAACTGGGAAGCCAGAGAATTCTCGGTGGTAACAGCGGAAGAGCTAGAACCTCGAAGGAAAATGAGGACTTAGGGGCGAAGGATCCTTCAGAAAGTGGACGTGCATTTCCTTTCGGCACATGAGCAATGAGAAAAGCAATCGGAAACCGCCTCATGTTTTCCTTTTCCTAGTCACATAGTTCATTGAAAATGGGAGGCTCCCATGAGCAACTGAAGACAAAACAGAAGATCTTAAGTGTGGAGGAATGAACAGAGGACTTCCCTTGGATGAAGCACGTTTACTCTGAAAATGGGTATGCAGCTTGCAATATGCGATTAACCCATTGCTTCTGATATAGCAGCAAACCTCATACTGCAAGCACAATGAAATGATTGTTGCATGCAGCCGGTGCTAAGACCATAAGACTGTACAACCTAGGAGCAGAAGTAGACCATTTGGCCCAAATCTGCTCTGCCATTCAATGAGCTCATGACTGATCTGATACAATAATCCTCAACTCCATTGCTCCGCCGTAACCCCATAGGGGAGTTGGTAGCGTAGTGTTAATATCACTGGACTAATAATCCAGAGATCGAAGCAAGTTACTGTGGATGCTGGAATCTGAAACAAAAACAGAAAATACTGAACAATCTCAACAAGACTGAGAGCATCTGTGGAGAGAGAAGGGAGCTAACGTTTTGAGTCTGGATGACTCTTTGTCAAAGCTCAGAGTGCAGAGACCCAGAGTAATGCTCTAGGGACCTGGGTCAAATCGCACAACAGCAGATGGTGAAATTTGAATTCAGTAAAAATCTGGAATTAAGAGTCTAACCATGAAACCATTGCCGATTGTTGTAAAAACCCATCTGGTTCACTCAAGTCATCTGCCATCCTTACCTGGTCTGGCCTTCATATGCCTCCATACCCATGCAATGTGGTCAACTCTAAATGCCCTCTGAACAACGGCAAATAGGGATGGGTAATAAATGCAGGCCAGTCAGCGACACCATATCCCATGAACAAATGAAAAAACCTTTGATTCCCATGCTGATTAAAAATCTGTCTATCTCAGCCTTGAACATACCTAACAACCCAACCACTACAACCCTCTGTGGTAAAGAATTCCACATAGTGTCATAGAATCGCTGCAGTGTAGAAGGAGGCCATTTGCCCCATTGAGTCTGTACTGACCTCTGAAAGAGCACCCTACCTAGCCCTTGCTTCCATCCTATCTCCGTAACTCAGTAACTCCACCTGACCTTTTGGATACTAAGGGGCAATTTAGCATAGTGTTATGATAGGGAGATGTCAGGAAATTGGATGGAAGATGTAGTGGGTATTATAGAGGTTAACAGACTGAGGGTAAAACTGCTGGCAATGAGTCAGAGGTATACACGCACACCGGGCCTGATTTATACTGTCCCATTCATACATAAACTTGTTAATGTGAATAAACAGGATATCCTGTTTAGCCGGGGTGAGTCACTCAAGATCCATTGTCCTCCAGGTCACTTTGATCAGCCATCAGCCCATTACAGAGTTTGATGAAAGCAAATTACTGCGGATGCTGGAATCTGAAATCAAAGAGAAAATGCTGGAAAATCTCAGCAGGTCTGGCAGTACCTGTAGGGAGAGAAAAGAGCTAACGTTTTGAGTCCAGATGACCCTTTGTCAAACAGAGTTTGATGGCCTCATTTGTCTGAAAATTGGAGGTTAATTGCATATTCACAGCATAGCCCTGTTCTTTTGTATAAATGGGAGTGAGCAATCAAACGCCCAGATAGCAATGATGAGTTCACGTCTAGACATCGCAGGGCAGAACCATTGTTTGAGGAGCTGGGCAGAGCTCAGAGAGAGAAAAAGATCCTGTTTCAACATACGGGAGCAGAAGGATTTGGAAAGCCACCTGGAGAGGTCCTGAAGAGCTGCCACAGAGACAGGATTTCGGAAAGGGATCTGAAGGAGCTGCACCTACAGCAGGAATATATTCTGTAAATGCAAGTATCATTTTTGCCAACCTGTGTAAGTAGAGTTTAGAGCTGTATGTTAATTTTAAGTGCTGTTTAATGGGAAATCATGTGTTAGGTTTAAACAATACATATAGCTGGCTTAGCTCACTGGGCTAAATCGCTGGCTTTCAAGCAGACCAAGCAGGCCAGCAGCATGGTTCGATTCCCGTACCAGCCTCCCTGGACAGGCGCTGGAATGTGGCGACTAGGGGCTTTTCACAGTAACTTCATTGAAGCCTACTCGTGACAATAAGCGATTTTCATTTCATTTCATATACGATGTTATTGTTAAGTTTCAAGTTTAAATATGGTTTTTCTTTTGTTTGTAAAAATAAACAAGCACTATTTAGAACATAGAACATAGAACAGTACAGCACAGAACAGGCCCTTCGGCCCATGATGTTGTGCCGAGCAATGATCACCCTACTCAAACCCACGTATCCACCCTATACCCGTAACCCAACAACCCCCCCCTAACCTTACTTTTTAGGACACTACAGGCAATTTAGCATGGCCAATCCACCTAACCCGCACATCTTTGGACTGTGGGAGGAAACCGGAGCACCCGGAGGAAACCCACGCACACACGGGGAGGACGTGCAGACTCCGCACAGACAGTGACCCAGCTGGGAATCAAACCTGGGACCCTGGAGTTGTGAAGCATTTATGCTAACCACCATGCTACCGTGCTGCCCCAAATTTTCCTATTCCCACTATTTCTGCCCACTATTTCTTATGCAATCACTCCTAGAGTGAATCAGTTTTTCCATACAGTCTTAAAAATTCTAAAAAAGCTGGCGGTTCTGGTCCAGTATCTTAGTCAGTGTTGGACTCTGTTCTCGTGTCCGTAACAATGGCCAATCGACCTAACGTGTCCATCTTTGGACTGTGGGAGAAAACCGGAGCTCCCGGAGGAATCCACGCAGACAAACTCCACACAAATAGTCACCCAAGGCTGTAATTGAACCCGGGTCCCTGGTACGATGAGGCAGCAGTGTGTCCCCATGGTGGGGGAAGCATACAGTCCAAAGATGTGTTGATGAGGTGGATTGGCCATGCTAAATTGCCCCTTAGTGTCCAAGAATCTATAGATTAGGTGGGGTTACGGCGATTGAGCGGGTTATCTTTTACAGAGGGTTGGTGCAGATTCGATGGGCCGAATTACCTCCTTCTGCGCTGTAGGAATGCTAAGGCTCTTTTAAAATCCAGCCCATTAACATTTCTTTTCTTTCGCACAGATGTTGCCTGACCAGTATTTCCAGCCTTTTCTATTTTTATTTCTGCAGTATTTTGGTTTTGTGGCAGTGCATGCTCTGGGTTCCACACTGACCACACTGGACAGCAGTTTGGTAACGATATTGCTATGAATATAGGTAACATCAGACAGCTGGTGATTCCTTTGTGTTTCTGCATTAAGAAAACTTTGAGGGAAGGCTTATCTGAAAACTAATTTAAAAAAAAATAAATACATTTAGAATATCCAATTCTTTTTTTCCCCAATTAAGGTACAATTTAGCCTGGCTGATTCACCTACCCTGTACGTCTTTTTGGGTTGTGGGAATGAGAGACGCACGCAGACACAGGGAGAATGTGCTAACTCCACATGGATAATGACCCGGGGCCGGGCTCGAACCCGGACCCTTGGTGCCGTGAGGCAGCAGTGCTAACCACTGCGCCACTGAGCTGCCCTGTCTGAAAACTAATTTCAGTCAATATATGAAGGATGCGTTAATTTGGGAGCTGCTCAGGAACCACACTTTGGACCTTGGTGATTCTGACACCTGACCCAGGAGGACAAGGGCAGCAGACACTATCACCTGAAAGTTCCCCTTCAAACCCCATACCATCCTGACCTGGGAAAATATAGCAGTTCTTTCATCGCAACTGGGTGGAAGTGCTGGAACCAGCTCCCTAACAGCACGGTAGGGGTACCTTCAATACATGGATTGCAATGCTTTAAGAAGTTGGCTTATCTCCACTTTCTAAAGTGTTCTTAAGGATGCGCAATAAATGCAGCCTTTACCAGCGATACCCACTTCCAATTAACGAGCAAAAAAAACCCCATTGCTGACAGCATTCAGCCATCTTTCCGGAACCCCATCTCCTCGTTCCCTCTGTCTCAGTCTTCAAAAGCCTTCTCAAAACATTTTTGGACCAAACATTTCATCATATTGTAGCTATCTGGGATGACCACTTACAACTAGGGACAGAGAAACTTGCAAAGCCGAGAGGGTAAAATGGACAAAGCAAGATTCAGGCAGGCTCAGGGCCTGAAATGTATATTTGCGAGCAAGAAGTTCAGACAGTATTGAAACTCCGGCCAATTAGCATTTCAATGGGGCCGATTAGCATTTGATGGCCCACCTTCACCAAGACAAAGGGTTGGTACTTGAGCGACCGGTACAGTCCCAGACATTTCGGCGCCACTCCCTGTTCAAGGGAAACGCAAACAACGGGGTCAGTGACCGCTTGGGACACGCCCAGTCATCCAGGCCCCCACATATTTATTGGTTGGGAATCGAATAGAGTGATCAAGGATCACCCAATTAGTGGGGTCCAAACTGAAGGAGCACCCGAAAGAGCGCAAAACCCCCAAGTATAAGAAGAGAGTCCGCCATATGTTCGTCCTCTTTTGGACCTGGCACCCCGGCAACGTCCATCTCCAATCACCGCACCACCAGATGCAAGTCCAAGTTCAACGCTCGCTACCAGGCGGACGAGCCTAGCTAAGCAGCAGTTACATCTCCAGACCAGATAGATCCAGAATCGAACAGCGGCCACTGTTCCTCTGACCTAAGCCGCGTGCCTGAAGTTAAGTACATGTTTTAGTCAATTGGTGTAGTTAACTAGTAGTGTTTATGGTGCATGACTAATTGTTTGTAAAAAAGTACCCTTGACCTTGAACTAACTAACTGGTGTTTGGCTCTTTGATCGATAGCCGGTTGAACCTTGTGGTGGTATCATTTGATACCTGGTGGCTCTGAGCATTAGAATATAGATACCAAAAGAAAGGAGGGCAAACTCACTGACTGCCATAGTTGGAGCAGAGCCAGAGGAAAAGAAAGGCAACAATATCTAATTCTCCCACTTTGATTACTTTTTAATTTTATCTCTGTAATGCGCCCAGCTTGCAAGGTCTTTCTCCATCAAATAGTGTATATAAATGCAAGCTGTTGTTTAATTGTACCAAACCACAATATTACTGATGTGTCCAGATGGTGAACAGAGCAAAGCAGATCGTCAGCTGTGCTGACCAACTCAAAATCACTTGCTGAAGAAGAGCACCATTATTCTTTCAGAAGTACCTGGATTAGGCTGTCTGAGGTATGGTTTCATCCAGTAACTCATTGGTGAAGACAAGCTTAACCTTGCCTCACTTCTCTTTCAAGACAGATGGGTTCAGTGAGTCTTTCATTTAATCTGCAGTGTATCTTAGTACTATACATCCCAGATAAAAGCTCAGATTTAGCCTAAAGCTCCTAGCTTCTTAACGAAGATCATACAAGATACCTTTATGAGAGAAAATAAATTACCAAGCAACGTAAGTCGCATCCCATGTGCCTTTTAATGTTCTGCCATCACATATGAAGCTGGATCCTACATTATACATTTTGCATGAGAGCAAAGTAGAACCTGTTCACATTGACACATTGAGGACCATCAGATTCACCCCAGCAACTGAAAAACTATGTTAATACTATTTATAATGCTAATTAATTTGCTGTGTGGTTTTCATGGTCAAGAAGAACTCTCTCTATTGGTAGAAACCACATATACCCTCCAGAAAAACATATCCATGCATGTATTAATTCACCAACTTCATAACGTCAACTCCACCCGAGAAATCTGTCTTTACAATACTGTTTAGAATCACCGGGCTCACACTATGAATGCTTTTTAAGAACAGAGTGACTATTGACGTCGCAGCTACCCTGTATCTGTGATGGGACTACACTCCCGCTTTTATTAGGGTTATTATTTGTGCTAGGTGGGATTGGGGGAGTTTGGCATATCAAAGGTATACCGATCATTAGAGCTATCCATGAAGCAAGATCTCGACTAACACTGTGCAATTACCTCAGAGTTCGCTCCAGAAACCACCATTGACAACTACAATATGTATCCAAACGCAATAGGAAAGTAATGGTTAACCATAATACTCAAAATCTGAACATCAACATGCAGTCCGCAATATTCAGGAATATTTCAATTTAGTTTCATTCTGAGGAACATATAAATCAGCATAAATACTCAATGTTTTGTTGGTGAAGTGATACATGAGCCCTCTGGGATTCTGGCTTATGAATACTTAAAGATTTTGACTAAAATTGCTCTAATATAAGGCTGTCCTTAAAATAGAATTGAGGACACACACATGAAGTGTTGGTTTGTCAATATTCCACAATATAATTTTAGGGTCAATGAAATGGCATTATGATATCTGCTACCTGCATTGGGGCAGCTAATAGACTTTGAGCTTTCTAATGAGCTTTCTAATAGTTGGACCTACAGAGATTGTGATCTCAGACTTGGGAAGGTCAATGTGGTTGCCATGGGACCACAATAATAATAATAATCTTTGTTGTCACGAGTAGGCTTACATTAACATTGGAATGAAGTTATTGTGAAAAGCCCCTCGTTGCCATATTCAGGCATCTGTTCAGGTACACAGAGGGAGAGTTCAGAATGTTCAAATTACCTAACGGCACGTCTTTTGGAACTTGTGGGAGGAAACCAGAGTTCCCGGAGGAAACCCACACAGACACAGGTAGAACGTGCAGACTTAACACAGATAGTGACCCAAGCTGGAAATTGAATCTGGGACCCTGGAGTTGTGAAGCAATTGTGCCACCCACTGTGCTACCATGCTGCACCTCTCTTTACATGGTGTATTTACTTGGGCACCACATTTTTCCAGGGCATTCAAATCAGATGAACTAGGAAGATCATACTGTCTCCGGTGTAATCCAGATGGTCTGAACAAGTAATGTACATTAATCACACAGCATTTGAATTTGATTGCCTCCTGGTAGAAGAATAGGAGGCCTCATGGTAAAGTAGCAGTGCCCTGACCACTGGACCAGAACCTCTGGGTTAAACTCTGGGTTTGAGTTCAACGCCAGGACTTGTTAGCCACAGAAGGATTGTTCAACTTGGTTTAACGGGCTGATAATCAGCTTGGAAATCCTTCCACCACTTCCCCACTATTCCCAAAGGGTTAAAAAAAAGTACATGGATGTAAAAGTAAAATTGCCATAGTCCCCTTTCCCCTTGAGGAAGTGGGGGAGCAAAGAGAGCTGACTGGTGGTGATTTAACCTGAGAGTCACCACACCTCAGGCGAGGAGCATGGTGGAATAACCTCAGCTGGTGTAGGAATTGAACCCATGCTGCTGGCCTTATTCTGCATCATGAATCAGCTGTCCAGCCAACTGAGCTAAACTAGCCCCTGGTGTTAAGATATGGGGCGCAATTCTCCGCACTCACGACGGTGCGGAGAATAGCGGGGGTCGTAAATTTTTACGGCCACGCTAGTCTGACGCCCTCCCGCTATTCTCTCCCCCCCCCCACGCCCGACTCCCGACACGAATCGCCGCCGCCGTTTTTTTACGGCGAGCAGCGATTCTCAGCTGGCCGATGGGCCGAAGTCCAAGCCCTTTACGGCCGTTTTTACGAACGGCAAACACACCTGGTCTGGCCGTTCGTAAAAACGGCCGTAAATTTCGGATCTTGGCAACCATGGCACTGATTGGCACGACAGTACCACGGCCGTGCCAAGGGTGCCATGGGCCCGCGATCGGTGCCCACCACAGGGAGTCCGATTCCCGCGCACTCTTTGTCCTTCCGCCGCCCCGCTGTATCAATTCGCGGGGCGGCTGAGGGGCATCCCGGCCCGCGCATGCGCGGGTTTTGCGCAAATGCGCGATGACGTCATCCGCGCATGCGCGGGTTGGAGTCTTCCAATCCGCGCATGCGCGGCTGACGTCATGTGGCGCGTCTGCCGTCGCAAACTCTGGCAAGCGGGCTTAACGAAATTTGTTAAGCCCTCGATGCCGGAGTTCACGGCCGCGGCATGCTAGCCCCGATTGGGGACCAGAATCGGTTCCCGGTCGGGGAGGGGGAGGCTGGCGTCAAACCCGCTCGTTTTTGACGCCAGCCTTACGATTTCTCCCTGTTTGGGAGAATCGCGCCCACCCTAACTGGAAGAGTGCATATGGTGCAGGGACAATTACCTGTGATTGAGTCTCCTAGGTGCATTGGGCATAGGTGCATGGGTGTCTAAAACTACAATAAGCAAGATATAAATTTTCAAAATTCCATATCTGAATGAATTCGAGATGGCATTTGCAATGTAAGGTCAAGGAAACAAAATGAAAAAATAAATAGGTTGATCGATCTATTACAATTAATTGTATTTTTAAACCTAGAAATATCACTGTGGATTTAATGAGTCAACCTTTCTGAAAAAATGAAATATAAATCACTTATTGTCATGAGTAGGCTTCAAATGAATAATGTAAGCCCCTAGCCACCACATTCTGGCACCTGTTCAGGGAGGTTGGCATGGGAATTGAACTGTGCTGCTAGACTGCCTTAGTCTGCTTTAAAAGCTAGCAATTTAGCCGAGTGTGCTAAACCAGCCCCTATTACACATACCACAGAGACTTCCTATAAGTAAAAACACAGCAAAGGCCTCCAGGGGTAACCAGGGTTTTGTGAGGCCTTGATAATTAAATTCTGCACTCTTGTAAATATATGCTGTGAATACAATACTGCAGTGAAGTGATTTAAGAGGTATTGAGGACTAGATTCCTAAGCTGATAAGAGTGGAATAAGCAATAAAGTATACAGTGGTAACCAATGAAGAAGGAAGAGATGGATTTCTACTTGTAATGGACAGCTAAATCAAAACAATTTCTCTGAATTGTGAGAGACTAAGTGAAAGGCACAGGTTATATTTGTTGCCGTGGTGATAATGTTAATAGGGATTAAAAATATATATATTTTCTAGCTAAAGTAAATAAATTTTTTGCTTCCATCTCCTGGGCAAAATACTTTTGCTCAGTAAGCTAACTACGCAGGACTTTCAGTGCCAGCTAAATTTCCTATCGTGTTTGAGTTATCAGTATGGGATTCTATTGTGGGAAAATTCTTGGAACAGAAGAGAAGATGGGAATATTCTGACCTCCGTAAAGGACTGGCAGCCATTTAAGGGAAAACTGGGCCCTGGGATCCGTTTCGGCCTAAATGTTTAGGAGCAACAGTTGGCTGGGAAATGGCAAAATAAGTGACTGGTACAGATTCTAAATCAGGGGTGGGCAAACTTTTCCGTGCAAGGGCCACATTCAGAAATTCACAATTTTAAAGGGCCGTATAGTATATTAATTAATAGTCCCGGTTGTAACCAATTAGCGTGCGGCATATACCTCAGCGCTTCCCCCAGCGGCATCCTGCCTTTAGCCCTCTTTTTCTCTACTTTTCAAAAATGGCGCTTCACCCGGTTATGATTCTGGGCGCCTCATATAGAACATAGAACATAGAACAGTACAGCACAGAACAGGCCCTTCGGCCCTCGATGTTGTGCCGTGCAATGATCACCCTACTCAAGTCAACGTATCCACCCTATACCAGTAACCTAACAGCCCCCCCACCCCCATTAACCTTATAAAAAAAAATTTTTTTTTTTAATGACTTGATCTTGGTGGGCCGCATAAAGACCTTTGGCGGGCCACATGCGGCCCGCGGGCCGTAATTTGCCCACCCCTGTTCTAAATGATAGCAAAGATGTGAAGGCAGGAAAAGGAATCTCTAGGCAAGTGATTGCACAGCAAAGAACCCCAAATCACCATTTGATAGATGGTGAAACCGAGGCGCAGCTGCACGAAAACAGAAAATGCTGGATAAACCCAGCAGGTGTGGCAACATCTGTGGAGGGATATGACCAATACCACTCTTCTACAGAACTGAAAAAGGATAGCAATGTGATGAATTGGTGAGAGGCAGAATGGAAAGTCAGTGACAGGATGAAGCAAAGGAGAGATTGACAAATGTGTCATGGATATGAGATAAAGGGGCTGTTAATGATACCATGAGGGACTTAAAAATGTTAATAGTGGCTGAGGTAGGATAGCAGAAGGTGTTTACAGGGGAACAGGGCGGCACGGTAGCACAGTGATTAGCACTGTTACTTCACACCGCCAGGATCTCAGGTTAAATTCCCGGCTTGGGTCACTGACTGCGCGGAGTCTGCAAGTTCTCCCTGTGTCTCCGTGGGTTTCCTCCAGGCGCTCCGGTTTCCTCCCACAAGTCCCGAAAAACGTGATTGTTAGATGAATTGGGCATTCTGAATTCTTCCTCTGTGTACCCGAACAGGCGCCGGAATGTGGCGACGAGGGAATTTTCACAGTAACTTCATTGTGGTGTCAATGTAAGCCTACTTGTGGCAATGAAAAAGGAGAGGTCAGTGCTCAGTAGGAGCACGACTGAACAGCAAAGGACATGTGGGAGAGGGATGGGTTGTGTTAGGATAGCCAGGGGAACTGAATTAAAGAAGACAAAAGGGGAGAGCCAAGATGGAGGGGAAAGTTCACAGACTAAAGTTGTACTCAATGTTGAGCCCAGAAGGCTGTAACCTGCCCTATTGAAGATGAAGTGTTGTTCCTCCAGTTTGCGTTGGGCTTCACTGGAACATTGCAACAGGCCGAGGATGCGAGGATGGACATGTGGGTATGAAAGCAAGGTGGTGAGTTGAAATGGCAAACCACCAGAAGGTTAGGCCACGCTTCCGGACCTAGTGAAGGTGTTCCACAAAGCTGTCACCCAGTCTGTGTTTAGTCTCCCCAGTGTAGAGGAGACTGCTTTGGGAGCAGTGAATACAATGGATCAAATTTAAGGAGATGTAAGTGAAACCCCGCTTTGCACCCTTTGATGGTGAGCAGGGAGGAGGTAAAGGACAGGTGTTGCACCTTCTGTGATGACATGAGAAGGCGCTGTGGGAAGGGATTTAAAGGTTGATGGCGATGGAGGAGTGGACCAGGGTGTCGCGGAGTGAGTGGTCCCTGCAGAATGCTGACAGGTGGGGTGAGGCGAAGATGTGTTTATCATGGCATCATGCTGGAGTTGGAGGAAATGGTAGAGGATGATCCATTGAATATGGAGGCTGGTGGGATGAAAAGTGAGGCCAAGCAGGACCCTGGCATGGGTCTGGGAGGGAAGAGAAGGGATAAGGGGGCAGAGGTGCGGGAGATGGGCTGTACACGGTTGAGTGCCCTGTCAATCACAGTGAAGGGGAAACCTCGGTTGAGGAAAAAGGCAGACATGTCCAAAGCACAATTTCCGAAGGTGTTTTGCTTTTATTTAAGTGCTGCTGCATAAGGTAAGCAAAAAGGAACATTGCCCTATTTAGCACTTTAGAAGATGCAGAGGAATGCAGACCTTCTGGAAATTTCTGGTTACAAGAGGGACCAAGAATATTATCCATGTACCAGGAAAGACACAAAATGAACTTTAATAGAATATTTTAACAGTAGAAATGCTATATAGTGATTCCTTCAGTTTAACATTTCACGAAGAAAATGAGGAAGATGTTCTATGATTCTGAGATATAAAAGAGTTATAATGTTTTACCACTGGGTGGAATTGATGGAGAAATCATTCCATCTTTTTAAGAAAGAGAAGATTAAATCTTCGAATAAAGAATGATATAAGGCAACAAGTAGTGCCTGAGAAAATAGGATTGGTTACAAACTGTTGGAGCAAACACTTGCCATAAACAAAATTGATTAAATGGTCTCCTTCTGAACCTTTGCTTTTGATTCAATGGCTACTAATAAAATAACATAACCAGAGGGTGATTCAAGTATAAAAACATACAAAGTAGGAGCAGAAGTAGCCATTCGGCCCCTCGAGCCTGCTCCACCATTTAATAAGATCATGCTAACCTTTGTGCAACAAAAATCTATCTACCTCCTCTTTAGAAATATTCAATGACCCCCATCTCGATGGTCTTCTGAGACAGAGTTCCCAAATTGCACAATCTTCTGAGAGAAACATTACTCCCCACACCGTCCTAAAAGAGCGCCCTAGTTCTCCCTAGTTCTGGACTCACCCACGGAGGATACGTTCTTTCCATGTCCACTATCCATCTTGTCAAGTCTGTCAGGATGTTGGCCGGGATTCTCCCCTACCCGGCGGGGCGGGGTGTCCCGGCGTGTTGGAGTGGCGTGTTGGAAGTCTCCACACCTTTAGGGGCTAAGCCCTCACATTAAGGGGCTAGGCCCACGCCGGAGTGGTTCCCGCTCCACCGGCTGGCGTGAACGGCCTTTGGCGCCACGCCAGCCGGGGCCGAAAGGACTTTGCCAGCCAGCGTAAGTCCGCGCATGCGCCTGAGCGTCAGTGGCTGCTGACGTCATACCGGTGTATGCGCAGGGGGGGGGTCTCTTCTGCCTCTGCCATGGTGACGACCGTGGTGAAGGCAGAAGAAAAAGAATGCCCCCACGGCACAGGGCTGCCCGCCGATCGGTGGGCCCCGATCGTGGGCCAGGCCACCGTGGGGGCACCCCCCGGGGTCAGATCGCCCCCCCCCCCCCCCCCAGCAGGACCCCGGCGCCCGCCCGTGCCGCCAATCCCGCCGATAAGGTAGGTGGTTTAATCCACGCCAACGGGAGAGGCTTGTCAGCGGCGGCCCATCGCGGGCCGGAGAATCACCGCGGGGGGCCCGCCGACCGGAGCGGAATGATTCCCGCCCCCTCCGAATCTCGGGTGGCGGAGAATTTGGGACACGGCGGGGGCGGGATTGACGCCGGCCCCGGGCGATTCTCCGACCCGGCGGGGGGTCGGAGAATCCCGCCCCTTATCTTTTTTATAATTCACTTACGGGATGCAGGTGTCACTTGCTAGGCCAGCATTTATTACCCATCCCTAGCTGAGGCATAGAATATAAGAGCATGGAGGTTATGTTGCCCTACTTCAAGATTCTCTTAAGGTTAATGTGCAGGTTCAGTCAGCAGCAAGGAAAGCAAATGTAATGTTAGCATTCATGTCGAGAGGGCTAGAATACAAGAGCAGGGATGTACTTCTGAGGCTGTAAAAGGCTCTGGTAAGACCCCATTTGGAATATTGTGAGGAGTTCTGGGCCCTGTACCTAAGGAAGTATGTGCTAGCCTTGGAAAGGGTTCAGAGGAGGTTCACAAGAATGATCCCTGGAATGAAGAGCTTGTCGTCTGAGGAGTGGTTGAGGACTCTGGGTCCGTACTCATTGGAGCTTAGGATTGGGGGGGGGGGGGGGGGGGGGGGGGAATCTTATTGAAACTTATAGGATACTGAGAGGCCTGGATAGAGTGGACGTGGAGAGGATGTTTCCACTTGTAGGAAAAACTAGAACCAGAGGACACCATCTCAGACTAAAGGGACGATCCTTTAAAACAGAGATGAGGAGCAATTTCTTCAGCCAGAGGATGGTGAATCTGTGGAACTCTTTGCCGCAGAAGGCTATGGAGGCCAAATCATTGAATGTCTTTAAGACAAAGATAGATAGGTTCTTGATTAATAAGGGGATCAGGGGTTATGGGGAGAAGGCAGGAGAATGGGGATGAGAAACATATCAGCTATGATTGAATGGTGGAGCAGACTCAAAGAACAAAGAACACTACAGCACAGGAACAGGCCCTTTAGTGGTTGGTTTATCACAGTGGGCTAAACCGTTGGCTTGTAATGCAGAACAAGGCCAGCAGCGTGGGTTCAATTCTCGTACCTGCCTCCCTGAACAGGCGCCGGAATGTGGTGACTAGGGGCTTTTCACAGAAACTTCATTGAAGCCTACTTGTGACAATAAGCTATTATTATTATCCGGCCTCCAAGCCTGTGCCAATCATGGTACCTGCCTAAACTATAACCATATGCGCTTACGGAGTCTGTGACCTTCCATTCCCACCCTATTCATATATTTGTCTAGATGTCCCTTAAATGTCGCTATCGTACCTGCTCCCACCACCTCCCCAGGCAGCGCGTTCCATATATTTACCACCCTCTGTGTAAATAATGTGCCTCGCACATCTATTCTAAACTTTTCCCCACGCGTTTTAAACCGATGTCCCCAACCCTCGGAAAGAGAATCTGTCTCTGTCCATGCCACTCTTGTAGACCTCTATCAGGTCGCCTCTCAATCTCCGTCATTCCAGTGAGAACACATCGAGTTTATCTAACCTCTTCTTATAGCTAATGCCCTCCATACCAGGCAACATCCTCGTAAGCCACTTCTGTACCCTCTCCAAAGCATCCACATCATTTTGGTAGTGCGGTGACAAGAATTGTGCACAATATTCCAAATGAGACCTAAATAAGGTCCTGTGCAGCTGCAACATAGAACATAGGACATTACAGCGCAGTACAGGCCCTCGATGTTGCGCCGTCCTGTGAAACCCTTCTAAAGTCCCTCTACACTATTCCTTTATCGTCCATATGCCTATCCAATGACCATTTAAATGCGTTTAGTGTTGGCGAGTCCACTACTGTTGCAGGCAGGGCATTCCACGCCCTTACTACTCTCTGAGTAAAGAACCTACCTCTGACATCTGTCCTATATCTATCTCCCCTCAATTTAAAGCTATGTCCCCTTGTGCTGGACATCACCATCCGAGGAAAAAGGCTCTCGATGTCCACCCTATCTAATCCTCTGATCATTTTGTATGCCTCAATTAAGTCCCCTCTTAACCTTCTTCTCTCTAACGAAAACAGCCTGAAGTCCTTCATCCTTTCCTCATAAGATCTTCCCTCCATACCAGGCAACATCCTTGTAAATCTCCTCTGTACCCTTTCCAATGCTTCCACATCCTTCCTATAATGTGGCGACCAGAACTGCACACAATACTCCAAATGCGGCCGCACCAGAGTTTTGTACAACTGCAACATGACCTCGTGGCTCAGAAACCCAATCCCTCTGCCAATAAAAGCTAACACGCCGTATGCGTTTCAACTATGAAGAGAGGCTGGTTAAGCTGGGGTTGTTTTCCTTAGTGCAGATAAGGCTATGGAGGGACCTGATTCAGGTGTACAAAATTACGAGGGACATAGATAGGATAGGTAGGAAGGAATCAATAATGAGGGGGCATAGATTTAAGTTAAGGGGCAGGAGAATTAGAGGGTGGTGGCAATCTGGAACTCACTGCCTGAAAGAGTGCTAGAGGCAGGAATCCTCACAATATTTATGAAGTATTTAGATGTGCACTTCAAACGCCACAGCGTACAAGGCTACAGACCAAGTGCTGTTGAATAGGATTAGGATTATTGGTGCTTGATGGCTGGCACAGACACGATGGGCTGAAGGTCCTGCACTGTAAAACTCTATGGGTGCAATCCTCTGTCCACGTTGGGCCAGAAAAGCAGCTCGCCGTGGCGTGGTGTGGTGCACAGGGTGCATAAACCAGGACAAGAATGACTGGATTCTTCCCGGAGGTGGAGGATAGGTACAAATGGTACCAGGGTGGCCCAGCTAACCATGCCCACATGTTTCAGGCTTGCGCCCCAGACTTGTCGGGTACTGGTCATCCTTCTTTGAGGCCGTGTCCAGGGTTGTGGGGGTGAGGGTGGAGTCCTGCCCATTGGTTTTCAGGGTATCAGAACAAACAGAACTGTTCATGGGGAGAGTGGCAGATCCGCTAGCCTTTGTCTCCCTGATCATCCGCCAGAGACTCCCTGTTCAGCTGGCGATCAACAGCACCAGCCGAAGCTGCAGACTGGCTAAATTTCTCAAAGCGGAGAAATAAAATACGCCATTAGAGCATCAGAGGGAGTCTTCCACTGCTTGTGAAGGCTGTTCACCAGCATGTTCCAAGACCTGTTCGTAACCAGAAACTAATAAGCTTGAGGGGACGGGGAGGGGGGGAGCATCAGAACGGACCACAAAAGAAAGGGAGGAAAGGGGGGGGCAGTAGGAAAGAGGGCAGGATGAGGGAAATAATAGGCGGGCGGAGGCGGTAGGAAGGGGGCGTGGGAAAGACACCACTGGAAATGCAAGGTGAGTAGAAGGAGAACCAAGAGGAACAAAGGGCAATAGGCGAAGGCAACAGCAGCGAATACACCCAGCAGACAGCCCCCCTCAGCACGACTCAGTGCCAGGTGACATCCAAGGAGGGAACAGCTGACCACCGGGGGCTCCCAAACCGGGGCTCCCCATAACCGCACAATAGCCCCCTCCTAGGGGAACGTAGACAGCCATTGGGCTCACACGCCCTCCTTGGGCCTCTGTCTGGCCCAGGTGGCGCTCAGCTGTCTGTTTTCTTTCTATATTTTATGTATCCATTTTCAACTTTCATTGAGGCTAAACAAGCGCACCGTGTAATACAAGTTTTGCATGTTGCGATTGTATAATATTTTTATAATAACTGAAAACACTGTTGGTGTTGTAATTTTTGATACATGTGTTGGTTTTGTCTTGTTCTGTAACTGTTGACATAAAATATGAATAGCTCAATAAAAATACTTTTAAAAAAAAGCAAAGCGCAGGCTTAAATACTGAAACGCTTTTAGTGCCCAGGATTTCATGAAGGCGTGGTTAAAGTTTGTCATACATATCAGGAAGTGTGGTAACACTAAACATGATTTAAACATGCGCCCTTAGTTCTGATGCCAGTTTTTGAGGAAGCATGTAGCAGGGTCTTAATAGACTGTGTCGGACCCCCTACCTAAAACCAGAAGTGGGAATCAGTAGCTGGAATTTTCTGGCCATTCCCGCCAGCGGGATCTTCTAGTCCCGCCGACATTCACCACAGAACCTGCGGCGGCAGGTGCCTATACAACGGGAAACCCCGTTGGCAGCGAAGGGACCGGCCATCAGTTAACGGTCAGCGGCAAATGGAATTGAGAAATCCCAACCTTAATCTGGTAGTGCAGAGGAGGTGGTTGTTCAACTGAGGGTCAGCCGCATAATTTCACCCTCGTCGCCAGTTTAGTGGCCACAGATGAATCCGAGATGAGTAGACAATGGAAGCTGGTTTTATTACCAAGTTATAGCATGTACAATACTCTCCAGATCCTAGCCGGGTCTGAGGTGTCGGTACCGAAAACTGTCTGACCTTTATATTACGGATTATTAGAGATTCCATGGGCTTCCCTCCCCACGCCGGGGGAGCTCATAGTACATGAGACTCATGTGGTGGCTAATTCTTTCTACCCCATAGGCCTCGTGTGGGTTATAACACCAATAGAATCAGGCAATTCATCCTTGCCCATACTGTGGAAAGCCATGCAGATTTATAATCGGGCTCTACAGTTAGAATGCACAAAACATGACTATGCGTACACAAAAACAGCCATTTCAATAATGAAGGGAAACAGGCACTGAAGGAGGGGACAGGCAGAAAACAAAGCTTAGTTGGTCGAGAAGACGATGCAGAGAAAATAGGGGCCAGCAAATTGTGCACCTTTTCAGACAACTATCTTCCTCTGCAGCCAATGCGGCACAGTGTTGACTATCCCAGGGCAAACCACTGTCTTACAAGAGAAAAAGCCGCCTCCTTAAATTATATTTTAGAGTGCCACTGACAATTGATATGCCAGTGGTCTGGAGAATGACAAATGCAGGTTATTTATCTGTCTCTTTAAAATATTTCAGCCGCATATTGCTCACTTGTAAAATCAGTGGTTAAAAGTCTTTACTCACGTGAAGGATGCAAGCTGAACATGCCACTTTAGAATTCTCATCAGGCACACTTCAGCCCATTGAGACAAGGCTAAAGTTGCAAGTAAATTATATAAATGTGATGGTAATTGGAATGGTTCCAGAGGCGTCTAATCCACGTTGAGTCAGGGTAGGTGAATGGTTGTCAAAAATGAGGTCTACAGGGGAATTGCTTTTGGGGATAACTGAATATTGTCGAGAATAGAGGCTTGCTAGTGAAGCTTTCTGTCTTTCATGGAATCCGTTGAATCCCTACAACGCAGAAGGAGGCCATTCAGCCCATTGAGTTTGCACCGACCTTCTGAAAGAGCACCCTAGCAAGGCCTACTCAGCCACCCTAGCCCTGTAATCCCACCTAACCTGCACACCTTTAGACACTAAGGGACAATTTAGCATGGTCAATCCACCTAACCTGCACATCTTTGGACTGTGGGAGGAAACCGGAGCACCCGGAGGAACCCCACGCAGATACAGGGAGAACGTGCAGACTCCACAGAGACAGTCACCCAAGGCCCCTGACACTGTGAGACAGCAATGCTAACCACTGTGCCACCCTTGTATGCATCAGGACAGATGCATGAATGCCAAATTTGAAAGGAAGGACCAATTTATACAGCGTGAGAAGTAGGTTGCTGATTGATTAGTCAGCTCTGATTGGGCCAAGTTGTTACCATGGGAAATTCACCAGCGAACTATTATCCACATACTTTTGTTATTTTGAAAAAGGCACAATGTTCCTTTTGCCGATAGAGAACAGGTCCTGCATATGAATATATGTAACTTCTCGAAAATGTATGCGAGCCATATTGCAAGTCTAAATGATAATCTTAAATTGGTGTGAGTGTACTCTTAGCACACTGGGGATTGTTCAGGAAGTGCTGCATAATTGCAAAGTCGCATTTAATGTTGGACATTACGCTTTGAGTTTATGAAGCACAGGCTGGTTGACTACAACCAGTATTCTGCCTATTGCAAACAACCGAAGGAACATTTTGCTTGATACAATTCGCCAGCCATTGGGATGAATGGCCTACGTACCCGGCATCACACCAGCACTGAACCATTTGCTCATCACGTAAGTTGATGCTGAAATAAGGCACTTCAAAGCTTTCCTGTGGGATAATAGCTACCCCAATCAGATCATTGCGTACTGATGAATGGGCCTGAGGCCGCCACTTTTGGTCCTAAAATGTGCCCACACTACCTCAAAGTACTCTTGATGTGGAGATGCTGGCGTTGGACTGGGGTGGGCACAGTAAGAAGTCTTCCAACACCAGGTTAAAGTCCAACAGGTTTGTTTCAAATCACTAGCTTTCTGTGTGCAGCTCCTTCCTCAGGTGAATGAAAGCTAGTGATTCGAACCAAACCTGTTGGTCTTTAGCCTGGTGTTGTAAGACTTTTAAACTGTGCTCAAATTACTCTGGATGCTATGTAGTAGTAACATGAGCGGTATTTTCCACGACCAGGATTTTGCCATGAAGCCAAAAAGATGTTCTGACTTGCACACAAATGAGTAATGTGACAGTAAGGCTGAGTATATTGCCTAATGTGATTCTGTAATTTACAGCACTTACTGAACAATTCCGAGTGTGTTCAGAATTACACAAATGACCAATTTAAGATTATCAGTCGGGTTCGCTTATGCTTGCTGGAAGCTACGTATATTCAGAGCAAGGATTTGTCCTCTGTAGGCAAAAGGAACATGACTAAATGTTGCTCCTTTTTATGAATAAAAGTGAGGGAAATAATAATTCCCTGGTGCAATATCCATGGCAATGCCTCAGCCAATCAGGTTGACTTGCCAACCAATCAGCACCTTTTACCCCATGCAGTATAAATGGTTGGTTGCTTTAAAATTTGGCTTTTTTGTATCCTGATTGTGGTGGTATGTCTGTGAATAATATTGTACATTGTTAGCAATGTGACCTCCAACCAGCTGGTGGCGTCAGACATCAATCAGGTGACATCCGACTCTCGCCAGTTGGTAGTAAGGCGTACAACAGGATTGTCGCACATCGGGTAGTTCCAGGAGAGTTCACAAAACTCAAATAGTAACTTAGCCTGTATAGTGTTCTGTTTGTTACTTTTCCACGTGTTAATCAAAAAAAATCATCATTCCAGTTAAGCGAAGATAAGGTCACAGAACACAACACTGATGAGTGCAAGAAGAAAAATTTGGCAGCATGCTTCCTTTATTGGTAGCAATCTTCAAGTTCTGTGCTACCAAGCGACTATTCATATAACTGAATAGCTTTTAAGGCTTAAGGAACTTATTGCAGAATTGGAGTGTTGGCTCAAAACATGCAAATGTTAATTCATATTCAAGAAATGAGAGAAGGCAACATCAACAGAATGGTAACACAGAATTTACAGTGCAGAAGGAGGCCATTCAACCCATCGAGTCTGCACCAGCTCTTGGAAAGAGCACCCTACTTAACCCCACACCTCCACCCTAACCCCGTAACCCTGCAACCCCATCTAACCTAAGGGCAATTTGGCATGGCCAATCCACCTAACCTGCACATCTTTGGACCATTTTAAACTAGATGCAGGTGATGTGGTGAAATTAATGCATCAGGATTGTTTTCCTTAGAGCAGAGAAGGTTAGGGTGATTTTCAGATTGCATTGTGTTCACTTAAACAAATTAATCTCAGTTTGCCAAACACATTTCTCTTTTGGCACGTATTCCGTTCATGCTTTGACAACAGATTTCCCCCCTCCTGTCAGTACCAGAGGCCTTCCTGTGCATTTGCACTATAAGATTAACATCAGAACAAAGTGGTTTCTGCTTTGTACTGAGGTTGCACTAATTAATCTAAACCGAAGGTCAGATCTTAGCCTCTTTGGTGAAGGGAGACCTTATACCCCAGGGATTCTACGGCAGTCAGGTGGGCCTCGAGATTATCATTGGGCCTGAGCTAAGTGAGCCCACGTGCATAACTAATAGGCAGCACGGTAGCATTGTGGATAGAACAATCGCTTCACAGCTCCAGGGTCCCAGGTTTGATTCCGGCTTGGGTCACTGTCTGCGTGGAGTCTGCACATCCTCCCCGTGTGTGCGTGAGTTTCCTCCGGGTGCTCCGGTTTCCTCCCACAGTCCAAAGATGGGCAGGTTAGGTGGATTGGCCATGATAAATTACCCTTAGTGTCCAAAATTGCCCTTAGTGTTGGGTGGGGTTACTGGGTTATGCGGATAGGGTAGAGGTGTTGACCTTGGGTAGGGTGCTCTTTCCAAGAGCCAATGCAGACTCGATGGGCTGAATGGCCTCCTTCTGCACTGTAAATTCTATGTAAAATACAGTTGGAGCAAAATCCTGAAGTAGTGTGGCCAGATTGCTTAGTTCCATATTTTGGGACAGTCTCACTTACATGAAAAACGTATCCATGACAGTAACTGACCAGGAACCTTGTGCGGCCAAAAAAACACTGCAGCCTCACCCACACAGTGAGAGGCGAAAGGGAAACGACGCGCACAAAGTTGTTGTTTTCTAGTTTTTCAGCCAATGTGTAATGTGTGGACGATAAGACCATCAGACATAGGAGCAGAATTAGGCCACTCGGCCCATCGAGTCTGCTCCGCCATTCAATCATGGCTAATATTTCTATAATCCTCATTCTCCTGCCTTCTCCCCATAACCCCTGATCCCCTAATCGATCAAGGGTCTCTTCCTGCACCGTGACTTTTCCATGGTTCTGTACATCAGAAACATACGACTGTGACAAGTGGCAAGTGACTGCCAATCAGGCAGGGTGACTGGCAAATGTTATAGGCCAGGGTTTCGAGAACCCCAAAGTGTATCATGGAGTTCACCTGACCCACAACTTTTAATAGATTGTGGTATGGGGCGCACACAGCCCATTCTACAGGTGTGGTACAGCAGAAATGGAAAAGTATTTTTTAAAGCAAAACAATGTTTATTCTGTGAACTCAGCTTAAACTTTTTAAAACATACAGTGAACATCTTAGCAACCATTCATTCAGATACAACCTCCAAATAATACAACACTAAGTTATCCTTAATAACTTCCCAAACAACATCCAGAAGACAAAAGAAACACCTTTTAACAGAAGGACATCAGGTTTACATTCACTACTGAGAACATTTATAATTTTGAATTCGCCAAATGATCAAGAGATAGTCTTTTCATGGCAGAGAAAACAGCAGTACACCTGCTCTGTCTGGCTTCAGCTCCAACACTGAAAACCAAACCAAAAAGACACAGACACATGCAAGCTTTTCTCAAAGTGAAACTAAAAAACGGAGCCAGAGCTCAGCTCCATCCACACTCTGACATCACTGCAGTAACATTTCTTAAAGTGACATTCTCATGACTCACACAAACAGTTTTTATCTCAACCTTTTTTTGCGGCGCTCAGATCTATTTGGATTGTGGGATCCTTCAGGAACATTTAACTGGAGTCTTCCTTCAGAATCCCCCTTCCACCACCGACGTCAATGAAACCTCCCAAAGTCTCTTCCTGTACATCCTTTTTCAAGGGCCCGGCAGTGGAGTGTGCAAACAACAGGAAAATCCGTTGGCAGCAATGGGACTGGAGGACCCCCCCTGCTGGCCAATGGCAGGCCTCCTCAGGAAAACATAGCGCGGAGAGGGCGGAAATCCCCCCTACGTTCCCGAAAGGATTTATTTTATTTAAAAATACCCTATGGAGCATGGAAATCGTTGTCTAAAGTTCGGGAGAAATGACCCCATCTTTGAAGTCAATCTATCCTCCATCAGCCCCTCAGGCCTTTCACTCATATCCTGGCCAAATTTCTTATCTCAGTTCTTTCCTTATCACCCCCCAAGCTGCCTTTCCTGGACCTGTTTCATTTTCCCATGATGTTGCACTTTCAGTTTGACTGTTCTTATCACATCCCAGGCTGGCGAGCTGGGCTGATGTTCATTGCACTCACGTTTATGTTCTCATGTACTGCAAGCATCTTAGTTAATCAAAGTTAAATGAAAAGTCTAACATAGCTTCATTCATTCCCAACTTTGACCCATTTGTTTATACTAGCTAACCTTATCTGAGAATAATTTTTCCTCTCGCCTGGTTTCCATGACAATGAAACATTAAGCAATTTCCAGTAAAAATGAACATACAATACAATGGGTATTTCCAAAAAGTGACAAAGTGTCATTCCTGGCCAGATTCCAGCGGCGAAACCCGGACTGCAATTTTCAGGCACCTTGAAGGATTTATTTTTCACCACCTGAAAAATGTCACGTCTCAGACGTGAAGCCAGGTGTCCAGCAGACACAATGCCCCAATTGTGTTGCTGCAGGAGAAGCTTGTCCACGCCTGCCGCGAGAGTGAGAGAGTACGGGCAGTGGGATGCCCGAGCTGAGGATCCTTTCTCCATTTGAGGAGCGAGCCATGGAGCGCGCAGGGGAGGATCAGAACTTTCCAAATATTGACTGGAAAAGATATAGTTCGAGTACATTAGATGGGTCATTCTTTGTACAATGTGTGCAGGAGGGTTTCCTGACACAATATGTTGACAGGCCAACAAGAGGCGAGGCCACATTGGATTTGGTTTTGGGTAATGAACCAGGCCAGGTGTTAGATCTGGAGGTAGGTGAGCACTTTGGAAACAGTGACCACAATTCGGTGACCTTTACATTAATGATGGAAAGGGATAAGTATACCCCGCAGGACAAGAGTTATAGCTGGGGGAAGGGCAATTATGATGCCATTAGACATGACTTAGGATGTGTTGGTTGGAGAAGTAGGCTGCAAGGGTTGGGCACACTGGATATGTGGAGCTTGTTCAAGGAACAGCTATTGCATGTTCTTGATAAGTACGTACCAGTCAGGCAGGGAGGAAGGGGTCGAGCGAGGGAACCGTGGTTTACCAAAGAAGTGGAATCACTTGTTAAGAGGAAGAAGGAGGCCTATGTGAAGATGAGGCATGAAGTTTCAGTTGGGGCGCTTGATAGTTACAAGGAAGCGAGGAAGGATCTAAAGAGAGAGCTGAGACGAGCAAGGAGGGGACATGAGAAGTCTTTGGCAGGTAGGATCAAGGAAAACCCAAAAGCTTTCTATAGGTATGTCAGGAATAAAAGAATGACTAGGGTAAGAGTAGGGCCAGTCAAGGACAGTGGTGGGAAGTTGTGTGTGGAGGCTGAGGAGATAAGCGAGATACTAAATGAATACTTTTCGTCAGTATTCACTCAAGAAAAAGATAATATTGTGGAGGAGAATGCTGAGACCCAGGCTATTAGAATAGATGGCATTGAGGTGCGTAGGGAAGAAGTGTTGGCAATTCTGGACAAGGTGAAAATAGATAAGTCCCCGGGGCCAGATGGGATTTATCATAGGATTCTCTGGGAAGCCAGGGAAGAGATTGCTGAGCCTTTGGCTTTGATTTTTAGGTCATCATTGGCTACAGGAATAGTGCCAGAGGACTGGAGGATAGCAAATGTGGTCCCTTTGTTCAAGAAGGGGAGTAGAGATAACCCCGGTAACTATAGGCCGGTGAGCCTAACGTCTGTGGTGGGTAAAGTCTTGGAGAGGATTATAAAAGATACAATTTATAATCATCTAGATAGGAATAATATGATTAGGGACAGTCAGCATGGTTTTGTGAAGGGTAGGTCATGCCTCACAAACCTTATCGAGTTCTTTGAGAAGGTGACTGAACAGGTTGACGAGGGTAGAGCAGTTGATGTGGTGTATATGGATTTCAGTAAAGCGTTTGATAAGGTTCCCCACGGTCGTCTATTGCAGAAAATACGGAGGCTGGGGATTGAGGGTGATTTAGAGATGTGGATCAGAAATTGGCTAGTTGAAAGAAGACAGAGAGTGGTAGTTGATGGGAAATGTTCAGAATGGAGTTCAGTTACGAGTGGCGTACCACAAGGATCTGTTCTGGGGCCGTTGCTGTTTGTCATTTTTATAAATGACCTAGAGGAGGGCGCAGAAGGATGGGTGAGTAAATTTGCAGACGACACTAAAGTCGGTGGAGTTGTAGACAGTGCGGAAGGATGTTGCAGGTTACAGAGGGACATAGATAAGCTGCAGAGCTGGGCTGAGAGGTGGCAAATGGAGTTTAATGTGGAGAAGTGTGAGGTGATTCACTTTGGAAAGAATAACAGAAATGCGGAATATTTGGCTAATGGTAAACTTCTTGGTAGTGTGGATGAGCAGAGGGATCTCGGTGTCCATGTACATAGATCCCTGAAAGTTGCCACCCAGGTTGATAGGGTTGTGAAGAAGGCCTATGGTGTGTTGGCCTTTATTGGTAGAGGGATTGAGTTCCGGAGCCATGAGGTCATGTTGCAGTTGTACAAAACTCTAGTACGGCCGCATTTGGAGTATTGCGTACAGTTCTGGTCGCCTCATTATAGGAAGGACGTAGAAGCTTTGGAACGGGTGCAGAGGAGATTTACCAGGATGTTGCCTGGTATGGAGGGAAAATCTTATGAGGAAAGGCTGATGGACTTGAGGTTGTTTTCGTTAGAGAGAAGAAGGTTAAGAGGTGACTTAATAGAGGCATACAAAATGATCAGAGGGTTAGATAGGGTGGACAGCGAGAGCCTTCTCCCGCGGATGGAGGTGGCTAGCACGAGGGGACATAGCCTTAAATTGAGGGGTAATAGATATAGGACAGAGGTCAGAGGTGGGTTTTTTACGCAAAGAGTGGTGAGGCCGTGGAATGCCCTACCTGCAACAGTAGTGAACTCGCCAACATTGAGGGCATTTAAAAATTTATTGGATAAGCATATGGATGATAAGGGCATAGTGTAGGTTAGATGGCCTTTAGATTTTTTCCATGTCGGTGCAACATCGAGGGCCGAAGGGCCTGTACTGCGCTGTATCGTTCTATGTTCTAAGTGGGCCTGTTCTGAGAGCGAGCTTGGCCTGTGAGAAAAAAGTGAGGAGCCACTGCACCTTCATCCGGACGATCATCTCAGGTGAGTTATGTGTCGTCCAAACCCTTGACCAGGCCATGTACTAAAGCCTTGCCTTGCAGGAACATCAACCGAAGAGTCAGCAGTGTCCGACCGGCCACCCTCGGCAGCACCTCAGGATCTCGGAGGCGGACGCAGACACGTAACAGCTATTTCCCTCACCATCCACCATCGCAGAGACACACACCTCGGTGGGCAAACCTCACTGACCGGCTTCTGGTGAGCATCACACTGCTTTTGATGCACATCAGGTGGATTCAGCAAGATGGGATCGGACATTCGGAGGTCTGCTGGATCCCAGGACTCAGCTGTACCCCAGCCAGGTGCAGTGTCTCTGGACACATTCATCCTTTAGCTTCTTGAGATGCAAAAGCAGAACCAGGACTACCAGGAGGAGGCGTCAGCGACACTCCTGCGACTGAAAGGTCGAATGGAGAAGTCTGAAAGCCATCTGTCGCAGGAGATAGTGCTGGCAATGCGTGGCACCCAAGACAATGCTGCAAGATTGGTGTCTGCAGTGGTAAGCCTGGGGCAAGAGGTCAAGATCCATGATGGAAGTATTCTGAAGCATGGCTCAGTTCCTGAGGACCATAGCTGAACACTCCAACTGCATGGTTCAGACTATGGTGGGCCCCAGGACTGGCAGCACCAGATAATGGTAAGACTTCTGGAGCTCACTCCAGCTGCCCTTCCACCCCATGAAGTAACCCAGGGGCCCAATAACACCCCGAGGCAGGAGGAAGCGCTGGAGCACATCCCAAGGCCTTCCACCCAGGCAACCCTGGAAGTGAAGAGTCAATCTGAATCCCCCCTTCCTGAGACCGGCACAACTCAGGCACAGTGGGCAGAACAGGGTGACGCAGCAACACCAGTGTCATCCGAAAGAAGGCCAGTACCCTCCAGGCCCCAGCTCTCCAGAGAGCGCCCTCCAAGGACATCGCAGGCAACAAGGTGTGGAAGGCAGCAGGCTACCTCCACCTCTGATGTGCATCCTGGGGTCACAGCTAGACATAGTGGAAGGGTATGGAAAGCTAAGGAATTGTAGGGGTCCGGCATAGGCATGGGTGAAGTTAGGCAGTGGTAGTAGTAGCAGTAGTAGAGTGTTTTCTCACAATTGCACATGTCACTGTATTCACATTCATTAACCTTCCTCCCAGTGGAATAGTGCCTCTCCCCATCATACACATTTTTTTCTCACTGGCCCTCCATACCCATCAGATGGTTAGGCCCGCTGAGTGCAAATATTTCACTCACAGTAATAGGGCTCAGGCAAGATTCAGTGAATGCTCGATCCTTGCCCTAATCCTCCTCTAGAGCAAATGAGGCAGCGGAATGTAGCGCAGAACTTCACTCAGACTTGAGCCGGGAAGTCTGCGTGCTAGCAGCAGGCAGACAAGAGTCAGACATAAGCAGTACCTCAGAGGGACATCATAGACCTTTCCTCACTGTGAGTTGCCATAATTCTCCTGCATTGACCGGGCAGCAGGCACTCAAGGTCTCCCCAGCCCCAGCACCCTGTTGATTAAGAGATCTGCGACTTTCATCCCCTGGTCACTGATGGGTCATACAATCATAGAATTTACAATGCAGAAGGAGGCCATTTGGCCCATCGAGTCCGCACCAGCCCTTGGAAAGAACACCCTACCTAAGCCCACACCTCCACCCTATCCCTGTAACCCAGTAACCCCACCTAACCTTTTTGTTCTTAACACTAAGGGCAATTTATCATGGCAAATCCACCTAACCTGCACATCTTTGGACTGTGGGAGGAAACGGAGCAACCGGAGGAAACCCACGCAGACACAGGGAGAACGTGTAGACTCCGCACAGACAGTGAACCAAGCCTGGAATCAAATCTGGGACCCTGGAGCTGTGAAGCAACTGAGGTAACCACTGTGCTGTCATGCTGCCTTGTCACAACGCCTTGCCTGGGGAGAGGGTGGCCGGTGGTGTAGCACCCTCAGACAACATGCTGGTCTTACGCCGTAAGGTGAGAAACCATGAGGGTGCCCCGTCATTCCTTTCCAAGCACACCCTCGACCCTGCCTGGTCTCCATCCTCAGGCTCCTGAGTGACCTCTTCCTCGACTCCCGCATGAACTCCTCGCGGTCTTCCTCATGAAGGTTGCCGCCCCGCTGCGGAGCAAGGTTATGTCGGGCACGGCAGTCCACCACGATGCGGGAGATCCTCTGGGGGGTCGGGTGCTTTTTGGCGCCGCCTTTTTGGACCGATCTTTTGGTGCCGTTTTTTTGGCGCTCAGTTGTTATGGCGCTCATTTTTTTGGCCCACCACGGTTTGGCGCCAAAGCATGTAAATAAATGGATTAAATTAAACTAGGATAAAAATACGAAACCTTTATTCTGGATAAAAATACGAAACCTTTATTCTGGATAAAAATACGAAACCTTTATTCTGGATAAAAATACGAAACCTTTATTCTGGATAAAAATACGAAACTTTTATTCTGGATAAAAATACGAAACCTTTATTCTGGATAAAAATACGAAACCTTTATTCTGGCATAAAAGAAAAAGAAAGTAATAATTAAAACTCAGTAATTTAATGTATTTCGTAATTGTGGGCTATACCACGCAAATATTCTAATGGTTCTCTCTCATCAAACTGGCGCACAATATTCAAAATGTGCTCGTCAGCTCTCACATACTTAAGAAGTTTTTGTTTTGGAGCATGGCCAGCAACCAATTGTTCATAATATGCATCTCGGTTGTTTTGAATTTTTCTCAGTCCATCAATAAATTTCCATATAATGGGGTGGTGAGCTCCTAATTCCGCATATACCTTTCTATGTGCTGCTTCTGCGTGATTGTTAGTTCGGTCCTCTCCGTTCATTGTGCGATTGTACTGGTTCCACATCTCTGAAGGAAAAAGAGGGGGCCGCCTGCCATTGCCTCTTCTCATTGGTCGTCCTACGTAATTATCTTCAAACCAGTTAAGCAGCGATTGAAGTTCTACCGGCAAGTCTTCGGACAGGGTATCGATGTAGTTATCCAAGTAAGGAACAGGCACGAAGCATAAGGCTATAATCATTTTAGCTCTTAAAGCAAATTCGGAATCATTGTTATATAAAACCTGGCACCCAATCTGTTTAAGGTGCTTGTACACGTTATGAGCGAAATGGAAGAAACATCCTTGTATCGTTACTCCTGGAAAACATTCTTCCATTGCAGAAATAGCTGCCTGTTCAAAGTCACAAGAAATTCTTCCCGGATTTAATCCTGGGATTGCGTCGTGAACCATCTGAAACATGCGTACATATGTTGCACGCCTTTTATTTGGTAATAAGGCATATAAAACTGGATGAACTCCTCCATGCCTTCTTCCCATAATTACATAAACCTGTGTAAATAACGGAGGAGATAATTTAAAGGTCCCATCAACATATCACACTTCAGAATCTAATAGAAACACAGTCCAGCTCTGTCTCCCAAAAATTAAAATTCTATCATCTTCATGACCACTGTCTGCTATTAAAAAGTTCTCACGTTCACCATTGTTCTTCATATAATGTTTGTAATCATCGGGGATCACTAATTCACGAACATGACCAGGATTTGGAGGAACGAGGTTCATTTGATTTCTTCTTCTCCTTACAATTTGCTTCATTGCGTCTGCAGTTGGAAGTACTCCTTGAGCGGCTTGAGAAATATTTTCTGTACAAGAACTTAAAATTGCCGATGGTAGACCTTGACTCTCTCCAGCCCGGCGCTTTACACTTGTTTTAATTGCAGCTACTTCCACGCTTGCTGCTGAAGCACCATGAGAATGCTCGTTTATTTCCTTTATCACTTCATTGTTTTTAGTGTATATACGGGCTTTGCACTCGTTCTTGTTTTCACATATCCAAAACTTCATCAAAGTGTCCTTCTTGCTATGCTTGTCGAACACATATAGATATCCATTGTGAGAAAATTTAGGTTTGTCTTTCTTACTTAAAATACTTTCAGCCACTTCTGCAAACTTTACTGATTCTCATAAATTTTTATGAGAATCAGTAAAGTAAAATTAGACTTAACTACTTTTAAATTTTTAGAGTAAAATTCTAAGAGTATGTTGCGCTACAGAACTAGGTGGAATTTTGGTGGAACTAGGTACAGAACTACATTTAAAATGTTGGTTTTAAAAGTGGTTATTAAGTAGGTAATTAAGATTCGGCGCCAAACCGTTGAATGCAAAAACAATCGGCGCCAAACCAATTCAGCGCCAAAAAAACGGATCCCAAAAGATCGGCGCCAAAATGGCGGGGCCAAATGGTACCATTCCCCCTCTGGGGGCTGTACTGAAGGCCCTCACTGAACCTGTTGAATCAGCATCTTAACAAGGCGGATCCACTACTCTATCACAGATCGTGTGGCACAGTGAGCCTCATTGTACCAGGCCTCTGCTGCAGCCTCTGGCCACCGCAGTGGTACCATCATCCAAGACCTTGGGAGATATCAGGGACTTGAGGTTGTTTTCGTTAGAGAGGAGAAGGCTGAGAGGTGACATAATAGAGACATATAAGATAGTCAGAGGGTTAGATAGGGTGGACAGTGAGAGTCTTTTTCCTCGGATGGTGATGACCAACACGAGGGGACATAGCTTTAAATTGAGGGGTGATAGATATAGGACAGATGTCAGAGGCAGTTTCTTTACTCAGAGAGTAGTAGGGGTGTGGAACGCCCTGCCTGCAATAGTAGTAGACTCGCCAACTTTAAGGGCATTTAAGTGGTCACTGGATAGACATATGGATGAAAATGGAATAGTGTAGGTCAGATAGGCTTCAGATGGTTTCACAGGTCGGCGCAACATCGAGGGCCGAAGGGCCCGTACTGCGCTGTAATGTTCTATGTTCTATCCTTTGTCCCCTCCAAGCCATCCCTGCAGCCTGGGATAGGGTCATAGAGTCATAGAACACAGAAAAGGCCCTTCGGCACCTCGAGTCCGCACCGACAGTAACTACCCTTAATCTTGCGCTAATCCCACTTACCAGCACTTGTCCCATATCCTTGAATGTGATTGTGTTTCAAGTGCTTGTTAAAGATTGCGAGGTTTCCAGCTTCCACGGCATTCCAGATTCTCACCACCCTCTGAATGAATTAATTTTTCTCAAATCCCCAAGGAATCTCCTGCCCCTCACCCTAAAACTATGCCCTTTATGATTGACCCCTCAACCAAGGGGAACAGCTGCTACCTATTGACCCTGTCCAAACCCTTCATAATTTTATACACCTCAATGATATCCCCCCTCAGCCTTCTCTTCTCTACAGAAAACAATCCAAACCTACCCAGTGTCTCCTTGCAGCTCAGATGCTCCAGCCCAGGCAATATCCTGGTGAACATCTTCATTGCAGGACTGACCCAGGCCTATGCCCTCGCCCAGTCAGAGTAACCTTTGGCCTCCTGACTGGTTCTTTCCTCCCTGATTCTCTATATCACTGGGGGTACAGACAGGAAGTTTATATACTCACGCATCCCTAGTGGGCAGCGTCAACTGGACCTTGATGCCCATCCTGGGAGTTAATGGATCTTAACTGGTAGGCATTGTGGTCCAGTACATAAACAAGTCCAATGCTCTCAATCCTGTGTATCCAAGCGTTTAGCCCTGAACCCTGAGTATTTACCCTATTTTAAGTTCAAACAATTAAAGTAAAACAAATAAACTGATTAAGAGGAGTAACTCCTTAAAGGGACACTACCCCAACAAAAACAAAGAGCAAATGAAACATGAAACCATCAAATCAAAAAGCGATTAGAAGGGTCAATAAAGTAGCCTAGACCCTGCCGTACCCACTGGGCACGGAAGGCCTCCATGGTGCCTGTGGACACCACATTCTCCCTCTGCCGGGATACCTGGCCATGAATTAAGCCGCAGAAGAGGGGCAGACGTCAGGCTGAACGACCCCCTCAGTTGGCCGCTGACTGGACATGTTGTTGGTGAGTTTTGACAGGCCCAGGAGCAGGTTCACGAGGAGGCTCCCGTTAAGGGTTAACTTTTGATGGCCGATACGTTTGTATATGTCAGAGGGATAGGCAAAGCCAATAGGCACCCTTCTTACTCAGGAGGCATCAATGTGAAATCTGATTGCTGTCATGCCTATGCACCGAAGACTCCTGGACAGCCACTGCAGATTCTTTGTCACCAGCCTCCCCACCCTCCCCTGCCATCAGGCTGCTACCATGTCACCTTTTTATTCGGGATCTCAGCCATGCAGCCTATTAGCTCTGGCTCCTGGGCTTCATCACACCCCACCCTACCCCATGTGGTCCGCAGCAGCAGCTGCCCCATTGTAGCCATGCCAGAGACTGCAGACTAACACAGCTCTGTAAGGACTTCCTGTAAGAACTTTTAAACAACAAGCAGCAGACTTCAGGACCATCCATACCAACCATGACACCATCCTGCAAACCCCTGACCTATCCGACCCCAGCACGCACTCCGACCTCCCCTGGACACCCTGGGCCTCCCCTATTTCTCACCCCACCCGCCCCTCTCCAGAGCTGGACCCGTGGTCCTCAGTGAAGACAATGCCGGGTTCGACCTGGGTGCATTCATCCCTCCTCTCCTGGCCTCCCTCCACCGTGCCCTTCACCCCTTCCTTTCTCTTGCTGATTCCGTGACTTGCCTGTTGATGCACTATCAATTACGACGAGACGAGAGTCGAGGCTTTATTACGCAGAGATGTGTAGCCTCCCGCAGCTGCTGTCAAAATGGCTGCAGCTCGGAGAGCCCACACATTTATACTCTGCCTACTGGGCGGAGCCAGCAGGCAGGGATCTACCCCCGTACCTGTAGTACAGGAGCCTTACCGTAATACACCTCATATGTGATATATAAACAGTGGTGACTACCACATTCACCCCCTGTTAAAAAAGAGTCTAGCAGGGGTGGTAGAAGACTATTTACATGCACAGGTTAACATTTTAAGGAAAAGTTTTCGAATTCAGCCAATCGGGTGCCTTGATCCTCCGTTGTGAGCGCCGCAGTCTCGGTGGTGAGGCCGGCATCGGCTCGGTCGCCGGTGACTCCGGGAGCGTGTCGACCTCATCTTCATTCCCGGGTTGTACCAAGGGGAGGAGGGATCGTCCTGGAGCGGGGGCTGTGGTGAGGTGCGCTGGGGTAGACAGGGTGGCTCCGGGGCAGAGGGGGGGGGGGGGGCGGTATGAGGACCCAGCTGGCGCCAGGTCCCTGAGGGAGACTGTGTCTTGTCGGCCATGGGGGTATGCCACGTGTACTATGGGTTCGCATGGAGTAGCTGTACCCTCTCAACCAACGGGTCCGCCTTGTGGAGCCGCACGTGCTTGCAGAGGAGAACGGGTCCTGGAGCTGCCAGCCACGTTGGGAGCGAAACCCCGGAGGTGGACTTCCTGGGGAAGGTAAAGAGACGTTCATGAGGGGTTTCATTGTCGCAGTGCAAAGGAGCGACCGAATGGAGTGAAGGGTGTCGGGGAGGACCTCTTGCCAGCGGGAGGCCGGGAGATTCTTGGACTGTAGGGCCAGACCGTCCCATTCTCCCGCTCCACCTGTCCATTTCACTGGGGGTTGTAGCTGGTTGTCCTGCTCGAGGCGATGCCCTTGCTGAGCAGGTACTGGCGCAGCTCATCGCTCATAAATGAGGATCCCCCGTTGCTGTGGACATAGGCGGGGAAATCGAACAGAGCGAAGATGGTGTTGAGGGCTTTGATGACAGTGGCAGATGTCATATCGGGCATGGGATGACGAAGGGGAATCTGGAGTATTCGTCGACCGCTTTAAGAAAGTACGTGTTTCGGTCGGTGGAGGGGAGGGGCCTTTTGAAATCTAAGCTGAGGTGTTCAAAGGGGCAGGAGGCCTTTACGAGGTGCGCTCTGTCTGGCCGGTAGAAGTGCGGTTTGCATTCCGTGCAGACCTGGCAGTCTCTGGTGATAGCCCTGACCTCCTCAATGGAGTAGGGCAGATTGCGGGCCTTTATGAAGTGAAAAACCAGGTGATCCCTGGGTGACAGAGATCGTCGTGTAGGGTCCGGAGTCGGTCTACTTGTGCTCTGGCACATGTACCTCGGGATAGGGCATCGGGGGGCTCGTTGAGCTTACCGGGGCGATACAAAATCTCGTAATTGTAGGTGGAGAGCTCGATCCTCCACCTCAAGATCTTATCATTTTTGATCTTGCCCCACTGTGTGTTGTTGAACATGAAGGCAACCGACCGTTGGCCAGTGAGGGGAGCAAATCTCCTGCCGGCCAGGTAATGCCTCCCATGCCGCACAGCTTCTACGATGGCTTGGGCCTCCTTCGCGGTGGAGGAGTGCCGAATTTCGGAGGCATCGAGGGTGCATGAAAAGAATACCACGGGCCTGCCTGCCTGATTGAGGGTGGCGGCCAGAGCGACGTCTGATGCATCGCTCTCGACTTGGAAGGGGAGCGTCTCGTTGGCCGTGTGCATCGCGGCCTTGGCGATGTCGGCCTTAATACGGTTGAAGGCCTGGTGAGCCTCGGCCGTCAGTGGGAAAACGGTGCAGTGAATGAGTGGGCGGGCCTTGTCCGCATAGTTGGGGACCCACTGGGCGTAGTATGAGAAGAACCCAAGGCATCGTTTGAGGGCCTTAGGGCAGTGGGGGAGAGGGAGTACCATGAGGGGGCGAATGCAAATGGGATCTGGCCCAAGAACTCCATTTTGAAGCACATAGCCGAGGATGGCTAAGTGGTTGGTGCTGAACACACACTTCTCCTTGTTGTACGTTAGGTTGAGGAGTTTGGCGGTATGGAGGAATTTGGAAAGGTTAGCGTCGTGGTCCTGCTGGTCATGGCCGCAGATGGTGACGTTGTCCAGGTGCGGGAAGGTGGCCCGCAGTCCGTACCGGTCAACCATTCGGTCCATCTCCCGTTGGAAGACCGAGACCCCGTTAGTGACGGCGAAGGGAAAGCTAAGGAAGTGGTAAAGACGGTTGTCCACTTCAAACACAGTGTACAGGCAGCCCGCCTTGCGAATGGGGAGCTGGTGGTAGGCAGATTTCAGGTCCACTGTCGAGAAGACCTGGTACTGTGCAATCTGATTGACCATATCAGATATGCGTGGGAGGGGGTACGCGTCGAGCTGCGTGTACCGATTGATGGTCTGACTGTAGTCAACGACCATCCTGTTTTTCTCCCCAGTTTTCACAACTATCACTTATGCTCTCCAGGTGCTGTTGCTGGCCTCGACAATGCCTTCCTATGGCAGCCGCTGGACCTCAGTCCTGATGAAGTCCTGTCCTGGGCACTGTACCATCTGCTCCTGGTGGCGATGGCTTTGCAATCCAGGGTGAGGTTTGCAAACAGAGCAGGCGGGTCGACCTTAAGGGTTGTGAGACCACAGGCAGAAAGGAGTGGTAGGAGCCCACCAAATAGGCATGATGTCTTGTGCCCATTGACCTTCGCTGTCGTCGACGCGGTCGCGAGGTTGTGTGGTCGGGACTGGTCGATTGTGATGGAGGTGAGGCGAGGCTGGTGTTGGAAGGCCCCTGGCTGGTTGGTGGCGGGTGCAGGCGATGAGCGGCCTGATGAGGTGCCCGATGAGCAGGGGCCCTGAGACGGGGGAGATGGCAGCGCCCATGGGGCGCACGTGGTGGGCGGCGTTAAAGATGTCGGCGCCCACGGGCCGCACGAGTCCTGATAGGGGGAAGATGGCGGCGCCCATGGGCTGCACGTGTTCTGATGCGAGGAAGATGACGGTGCCCATGGGCCGCACGTGGTCTGAGGTGAGGAAGAATGTGGCGCCCACGGGTCGCACGTGGGGGATGCAGGAACAATGGCCCTGGTCACCGTGGCGATCGAGCGGGCCTGGCACACAGCAGCGAAATGTCCTTTCTTCCCACAGGCCTTGCAGAGAGCGCTCCGCGCCGGGCAGCGCTGCCTTTGTCTGTCCGCAGAAGTAGTACTTGGGTCCCCTGGGGTTGGTTGGCTGCCGCGTGGCGCAGGCTTGGGGTTGGCTGGGGGCGGTCGCTGGTGGGGTCCACGATGGGGTGTTCTCTGGCGGGTTCCATGATGTCCAGGAGGGGGGCGCCGTGCGGTCGGGGGTGTACGCTTGTACATTACGGGAGGCGACCGTTAGTGTGGTCGCGAGTTTCTTGGTCGCCGCGAGGTTGAGGGTAGCCCCTTCTAAAAGGCGCTGGTGGATGTACGCCGACCCTATGCTCGTAACGAAAGTGTCCCTAATAAGGAGTTCAGAATGTTCAATGGCCGAAACGGCCTGGCAATCGCAGTCCCTCGCCAGGGCGTGCAGGGCACACCAGAAATCTTCCACAGACTCACCGGGGAGTTGATGCTGCGTGGACAGGTGGTGCCTGGCGTAGATTTTGTTAGTCTGCTGAATGTAGTTCTCCTTCAGTAGCGCCATGGCCTCAGCGTAGGTAGGCGCGTCTTGGATGAGGGGAAAGATATCGGAGCTCAGCCGTGTGTACAGGACCTGGAGCTTCTGTGCCTCGGAGGGTGGTTCTGTCGCAGATCCGATGTATGCCGTCGATCGCCAGCCAAGCAGGAGTCTCCGGGGGGGGCGATCAGGGAGGAAAAGGCTAGGGTGTCAGCCCCCCCTCCCGATGAAGAGATCTGGCTCCTCTGAACTCCAAAGTATTAACAGCTAATTTTCCTCAGACTGAACCAGGCCTAGACATCTCTGGCCAGTTCACCCCTTTCCTGCCTCATGTTGGCAGGTGGGCAGCATTTGCCACAAGGCCATATTCCCTTGCACCCCACTCTTCGCCTCCCCGTAGCTGATAACAGTCAGGTCCACCTGAGAGAAAATATTGGGAGGGCTTGCTTGCGGCAGGCCAGAAGCATTGCATGCCTGCAGGCCATAGCTAAGCTAATTTATTAATTAGTATTATTTCAAGTTGATTTTATTGAACTAAGTTTTTTCTATTTTTTTTTAATAAATATTTTTATTCGGTTTTCTTGAAGTTTAAGGTTCTTACAATAGATTTTGCTGGGGCTAACAAGGAATAAACTATTTTCTTTGGTTGGGAAACATCTTGGAAGAATCTCAGTACATCGGAACCATGTTCGATTCCACTCACCAAAATATATTTAATAAGGAATACATATTATTCAACACTGTGATCATAGTCTGCTCATTTGTATCTATATTAAGGCTATGAACATCAATTTATGTGTCCACATAGGTAGCTATATACATTCCTCGTGTTCTGGGAATCAATATGATGGAAGGTACTGGGGTAAGCAAATTTTCAGCAGCTGTACTATATGTGAAACATGACCAGACTAACCTTGATAAATGTATCTTCATGTTTGACAGCAAACTCAGCCTTGTGAGCACAATAATGAAAAGGCTTCTTTGTCTAGGGGGAGAATTACGCTCATGAGGAAATACATTTCACTGTATTCACTTGAGGCCATGAATTGATATGCCCCAGCATTTCTTGCTGATGTAACGGGGGTTGCTATAAACTGATGATGATTTAATAAACAGCGAAACACATAATGACCCTGTTTCATCTCAGATTTTGTGTTACTCAGAAGGTATTTCATTTTACAAATTGAATTAATAATGGGCTGAATCTTGCTGTAAAACGGGTGGTATGTTGACAACACGTACTGTTATCAAACCACAAATCAGACAGCTATGTCAGAGATTAGGAATTATGCTGTGAATTGAGACTATTTGAATTTGCAACTCAATTTATACCATTTGCTTTGCATCAATAACATATTTCCCTGAGACTCCCTGTTATTAGGGCAGCACAGTAGCACTGTTCTTCACAACGCCAGGGTCCCGGGTTCGATTCCCAGCTTGGGTCACTGTCTGTACGTTCTCACCGTGTCTGCATGGGTTTCCTCCGGGTGCTCCGGTTTCCTCCCACAAGTCCCGAAAGCCGTGGGGCGGGATTCTGCTGTAATCGGCGGGGCGGGCAACTCCGGCGGGATGGAGTATCCTCTGCACCTTCAGGGGCTAGGCCCGCCCCGGAGTGGTTTGTGCCCCGCCGGCTGGCAGGAAAGGGGCTTGGCGCCAGGGCCGGCCCAAGGTACCGGCAACTCGGGCAGTCGCCCGGGGCACCATGTGTTAGGGGGCGCCAGAGACTCGGGTCCCGCGCATGCGCAGTTGGGCCGGTGCCAACCAGCGCATGCGCGGTGGCCGCCCTCCCCAGGGTGGCCACCCTCCCCAAAGCGGCCCCCCCCTCCAGCCGCCCATCCGTCCGCCCCCTCCCCACCCCCTCCGGCCGCCCCTCCGTCCGCCCCCCCCTCGGCCCTGCCCCCCTCGGTTCGCCCCCCCCTCGGCTCGGCCCCGCCCCCCCCTCGGCCCCCCCCCCCCTCGGCCCCCCCCCACCCTCGGCCCCCCCCCCCCTCGGCCCCACCCCCACCCGAAGGGCGTTGAAGTTCAGCCTGCCCGGGGCGCCAGCAACCCTAGGGCCGGCGCTGCTAGGTGCCACGCCAACCGGCACCGAAGGGCCTCCGCTGGCCGGCGCAAGTTGGCACATGCGCGGGAGCACCAGCGTGTGCTGGCATCATCCCCGCGCATGCGCAGAGGCCTTTGTTTCCGCACCGGCAATGGTGGACTGCGACAGCCGCCGGTGCGGAACAATAGAATGCCCCCACGGCACAGGCCCGCCAACGGATTGCTGGGCCCCAATCGCGGGCCAGGCCACCGTGGGGGCACCTCCCGGGGCCAGATCCTCCCGCGCCCCCCAAGAACCCCGGAGGCTGCCAGGTCCTGCCGGTCAGGGACCTATTCCAATTTACGCTGACGGGACTGGCAAAAACGGGCGGGACTTCAGCCCATCGCAGGCAGGAGAATTCGGGCAGCCCCGGTTCCCATTGAGTCGAGCCGGTCCCCGCCATTCTCCGAGGGGGGCAGCGTGATTCACGCCGGGCCGATTTTTGGGGGGCTGGAGAACTTGAAGAACGGCGGAGGCGGGATTCATGCAGACCCTCGGCGATTCTCCGACCCGGCAGGTGGTCAGAGAATCCCGCCCCTGCTGTTAGGTAATTTGGACATTCTGAATTCTCCCTCTGTGTTCCCAAACAGGCGCCGTAATGTGGCGACTAGGGGCTTTGCACAGTAACGTCATTGCAGTGTTAATGTAGTTGTGACAATAAAGATTCTTATTATTTTTAAGAATTTGGGATAGGATTCTCCGTGTGGGAGACTATGGCCTGTAACATCCGAGTATCAGTGGAAAGCCATGGCCCGCCAATACTGGGAGAGAAAAACTGCGCACTTACATGCTTGTAAAAAGTGCGGTGAACTTTCTCGGGCCTCCAGCATGATAGTCTGCGTGGGCCCCAGAGGCAGCCTGGGGCCTCCAGCATGATAGTCTGCGTGGGCCCAAGCGAGGTGCAGTTTCGATGTAGTCATGCCCTCTTGTGATGCAGCAGCTATGGTAACGTATATTGAGGGCAGGCATTTAAACTGCAAGTTTTTATTGCAGACAACAAGCAACAAGTTTTCCAAGTGTTTTAAAGGTAATGCGGAAGTTTTTAAAACAGTATTTTTGCTCTTTCTTTTCTACAGGCATTGCTGTTGTAATTGGTTCTTTAAAAGTAATTTTCAGTTTTTTATGATAAAAAGTGATTAATACTTATTCATAAGTACCATGATGTGGAGATGGCGGCGTTGGACTGGGGTGAGCACAGTAAGAACTCTTAGAATACTAGGTTAATGTCCAACAGGTTTGTTTCAAACACTAGCTTTCGGAGCACTGCTCCTTCCTCAGGTGAATCTGAAGAAGGAGCAGTGCTCCAAAAGCTCGTGTTTGAAACAAACATGCTGGACTTTAACCTGGTGTTGTAAGACTTCTTACTGCATTTATAAGTGAACATTGGTTTTGTTAATTGTTTTAAATCTGTGAAACTATTTAAATCTGCACTATATTATATAACTTTACATGTGACAGGCTTAAAAGTGTTTGTATGTTTTAATTTAGATTTTGACAACTGAAAATTTAGTTGGCAAGAAGAGAAATCAGAACAATGGAGATTCTTGAGGCAGGACAACATTTAAATAACTCTGTCTCCTTACAGTCCTGTAGAAGGTGTCATGAAATGCTGTTGCAAGATGGTTCTGATCTGGTCATAAGATTTAAAAACTGTCCTCCAGGGCTTTTTGCTGTCACTGTTCTTGTAACATCTGACATATTTTTAATTTATGATAAGTAAGCTTACATTAACACTGCAATGAAGTTACTGTGAAAACCCCCTAGTCGCCACATTCGGGTACACAGCGGGAGAATTCAGAATGTCCAAATTACCTAACAGCACGTCTTTCAGGACTTATGGTTGGAAACCGGAGCATCCGGAGGAAACCCACGCACAGACACGGGGAGAACGTGCAGACTCTGCACAGACAGTGACCCAAGTTGGGAATCGAACCTGGGACCCCGGAACTGTGAAGCAACAGTGCTAACCACTGTGCTACCTGCTAATTTGAGTTTATCATTATTAGTTTGCTGCTTTGTCTACCTAAATTAAGTTTAAATTATCTGAATTGTAAATGCATAAAACATTTACAGAAATTTGTGAAGTTTAATGCAAAACATTCATTAATAAAAATAATTTTATAAATACCAAACTTTGAAACCAGTTAACATTTAACTTAATGTTTACCTTTATCAGCTGAACAATGACATTTTGTGTAAAAACAACCTCAACCTTTACAAATTTCTTGCAATATAATATATTTTCTCACTGTAACACAACGGGCAATAAAAAATATTTTCCACATAAACACAACGGCTCTGTCTACTTGAAAAAGTGAGGGAAGGGGGAGAAAGGGAGGGAAGGGAGGGAAGGGGGGGAAGGGGACAGAGGAAGGGAGTGAGATGAGGAGGGAGAGAGGGTTTTGACATATCAATTGTTGATTTTACAAGTTCAAAGTCCGAAAGCAGCAGCTGCTGAAGTGCAGTTGCCTGGCACACATCTCCTCTGACATAATTTCATATGATGTCCGTGGCCTGCTCACTGTGCTAGGTGGGTAATTAATTTGCTTCCTTGCCAGGCAATGATGTATCCTGATTCTTCTCTCATGATCCCTGTGCCTGTGTCGAAGCCTCAAAAGAAGTTCAAGGATTTTAAGAAGCCAAGCTGTAAGTGTGATGCCTCAAAGGAGGTGAAGAATGACTACAGATTTTGGTTCTGCACTGGATTCTGCAATACCTGTCAGAGAGATAGTTCACATTAGCTTACAGGAGGCTTGCATATGTCAACTAAGGCATTAAACTTTGTTAAAGATTTTGTAGTAATCACTGAGGCTTGTAAGGATGAACATTACATCAGGGATATTCTTAAACAGGGCTGCTTAAAATACATAATATATTGCAAAATCCAAATGTACTTCAGCTCTGAATTAGCTGGGAGGACAGGCGTGCTTGAAGGAGTCAATAGCTCCAGTATCGACGCCATGATCATCCGAAACCAAGTCCTCGAACGTGGGCAAAGAAGTGGCAGATGGAATACAATGTGGAAAAGTGTGAGGTTATGCACTTTTGAAGGAGGAATGGAGACATAGACTATTTTCTAAATGGGGACCACAAAGGGACTTGGGAGTCCTTGTTCAAGATTCTCTTAAGGTTAACTTGCAGGTTCAGTCGGCAATTAGGAAGGCAAATGCAATGTTGCATTCATGTTGAAAGGGCTAGAATACAAAAGTATGGATGTACTTCTAAAGCTGTATAAAGCTCTGTTCAGACCCCATTTGGAGTATTGTGAGCAGTTTTGGGCCTCCTTTCTGAGAAAGGATGTGCTGGCCTTGGAAAGGGTCCAGAGGAGGTTCACAAGAATGAAGAGCATGTCGTATGAGGAACGGTTGAGGACTCTGGGTCTGTACTTGTTGGAATTTAGAAAGAAAATGAAATGAAATGAAAATAGCTTATTGTCGCGAGTAGGCTTCAATTAAGTTACTGTGAAAAGCCCCTAGTCGCCACATTCCGGCGTCTGTCCAGGGAGGCTGGTACGGGAATTGAACCGTGCTGCTGGCCTCTTTGGTCTGCTTTAAAAGCCAGCGATTTAGCCCAGTGAGCTAAACCAGCCCCTGCTGGTTAACTTGCATGATGAGGGGGGATCAAAACTTACAGGGCACTGCGAGACCTAGATAGAGTGGATGTGGAGAAGATGTTTCCACTTGTGGGAACTAGAACCAGAGGACACAATCTCAAAACTAAAGGGACGATCCTTTAAAACAGAGATGAGGAGGAATTTCTTCAGCCAGAAGGTGGTGAATCTGTGGAACTCTTTGTTGCAGAAGGCTGTGGAGGCCAAATCACTGAGTGTCTTTAAGACAAAGATAGATAGGTTCTTGATTAACAAGGGGATCAGGGGTTATGGGGAGAAGGCAGGAGAATGGGGATGAGTAAAATATCAGCCATGATTCAATGACGGAGCAGATTTAATGGGCCGAGTTGCCTAATTCTGCTCCTATGTCTAATGATCTTATGGTCTTATCAGAAGAAGTCCACATTAATACATTTCAAGAAGCAGTTAGGTATAACACTTAGGGTGAAGGGGATCAAAGGAAATGTGGGGAAAGCAGGATTAGGCTATTGAGTTGGATCATAGATCATAGAATTTACAGTGCAGAATGGTCAACCATGCTCATAATGAATGGGGGAGCAGGCTCGAAGTGCCGAATGGCCACTTCCTCCTATTTTTTATGTTTCTAATACATTTTTATACTGGAACTTGCAGATGGATGGAGCAATCCGAAATCAGTGCATCGATAAATCCTCAGTCAGCTTTGGTGAAATATTAAAAGCCTTTGACAAACCTTTAATCTTCAGGTTGTGAAGCATACAGAGCTTAAAGAGAGGGATAGAAACCCCCCAGTAGAGCTGCTAAAGAGAAAAAGATGATTTCAAACAAACCCCATGCTGCTGCTCTCCATTTTGCCTTATGGAAGAGACCTTTGCAGCTTTTCAGCTCTGATCAAATGGCCGAAATACTGACATTTTCTTCTCCAGACCTGTCACTTTCTCGAATTCTTTTTGCTCTTGCAATTTCTAACAACTCCTCATTTGGATGTCTTGGCACATGAATCACAAAAGGCTGCGACACAGGTACAGGAATTGATTAGGAAAGCTAATAGAACGTTAGTGTTTATTGTGAGAGGAGTTGAATACAAAAGAAGGGAGGTTATGCTTCAGCTTTACAGGGCATTGGTGAGGCCACGGCCGGGATTCTTGGTTATGAGCCCGCCCCGCGACCACTCCGAGCAAACACAGAGAATTTAGCACTCAGCCAGATCTCCTACTCACCACAGCGGGACCGGAGAATCCCGCTGCCGTGAACGGACAGAGAATCCTGTTGCCGTGAACAGATGGAGAATCCCGCTGCCGTGAACAGATGGAGAATCCTGTTACCCTGAACAGACAGAGAATCCTGTTGCCGTGAACGGACGGAGAATCCTGTTGCCGTGAACAGACGGAGAATCCTGTTGCCGTGAACAGACGGAGAATCCTGTTGCCGTGAACGGACAGAGAATCCCGCTGCCGTGAACAGACGGAGAATCCTGTTGCCGTGAACAGACGGAGAATCCTGTTGCCGTGAACGGACAGAGAATCCCGCTGCCGTGAACAGACGGAGAATCCTGTTGCCGTGAACAGACGGAGAATCCTGTTGCCGTGAACGGACGGAGAATCCTGTTGCCGTGAACAGACGGAGAATCCTGTTGCCATGAACGGATGGAGAATCTCGCCGCACATCGGGAGTACTGTGTACAGTGTTGGTCACCTTATTTAATAATAATAATCTTTTATTGTCACAAGTATGAAGTTACTGTGAAAAGCCCCTAGTCGCCACATTCCGGCACCTGTTCGGGTAAGCTGGTATGGGAATTGAACCCATGTTGCTAGTGTCGTTGTGCATTACAAACCAGCTGACTAACCCACTGAGCTAAACCGGCCATTTAAGGAATGATGTAAATACAATGGAAGCAGTTCGGAGAAGATTTACTAAATTAGTACCAGCGGCTTGTCTTATGAGGAAAAATTGGACGGGTTAGGCTTGTACCCGGTGGAGTTTGGAAGAGTAAGAGGCAACTTGATTGAAACATGAGAGAGGTGGGTGTGGGGAGGGTGTTTTCTCTTGTGGGAAAATCTGGAACTAGGGGTCACTTTTAAAAATAAACGTTTAAGACGGATGAAAAGATTTTTTAAATCTCAGAGTTAGTGAGTCTTGGGAACTCTCTTCCTGAAAAGGCAGTGGAAGCAGAGCCTTTGAATGTTTTCAAGGCAGAGCGAGATAAAGGATAGGATTGTCCGATCTCCCAGCCTCGTGGCGGTGTCTGTTCACTACTCCCAAATGGGAATTTCCATTGAAGCCTCCCTACGCTGCCGGGAAACCCACGGGGTGGAGGTGGGGGGGTAATACGCTGCCTCTGAAAGCAGAATCCCAATAGCCAGAGAATTCCGGACAAGATTCTTAATTATCAAGAAAGTGAAAGATTCCTCGGGGAAGGCAGGAGGTTACAGCCAGGTCAGCCATGATCGTATTGAATGGCGGAGCAGGTGCAAAGGGCCGAGAGGCCTTCTTCTGTTCCTTCTAGTTCATATGTTCGTCTGTCAAATGGTATATCGAATCCAGCAGCTTGACACAAAATTCCAGAGTTAAGGAAATAGATTTAAATTAGGCTGTTTTTATTTGATGGGAAAATATGGCACTTCTACTCTGGAATAGTATGATACAAGCGATGTCAAAAGGGGCTACATTTATTTCACTCCTCCTTGTATTGTGATTGGAATTGAAAGTATTAGTTCAATACTAACTAACGGCCAGCAGATGGCTTCAGCACACTTTGGAAATGCTGATCCTCTCTGACATTTACTGAAGGACATCAAACCGCAGAATACTCTGGTACATTTTTTTAAATTCCTGTTGTCAGAAAGCCTTCTGTTAATCCCAGGTTTCTGGAAATGGTCCATTTTCTGGAAGTTGGGGATAAGGGACTCTACTCAGCAAATCTAGTGCAGATTAAGGCAGAGCATTGATTTCTTGAACCAGACTTGCGATCTTGACCCCAAAATCACTCTGCAGAATTCCACCCCCATCAAGGGGTGACCACAGAATCCCTACCGTGCAGAAGGAGGCTCATCGAGTCTGCAGCGACCCTCTGAAAGAGCACTCTGCCTCGAGCCCACTCCCCTTTCACTATAACCCCGCGCATTAATCATAGTTAATCTACCTAATCGGAATATCTTTGGACTGTGGGAGGAAACCAACGTAGACATGGGGAGAACGTGCAAACTCCACCCAGACGGTCACCCAAGGCTGGAATTGAAACATGGACCCTGGCGCTGTGAGGCAGCAGTCTGCATCTCCATCCATTAAATATCTATCTGAACAGTTCTTGCAGCCTTGGATCATGGAGACATTCAAATAATGGTACGTTTCTTGTAATGTGTAGTGAACATTTTTGTCCACTATCTACAAAAAAAATGGAGGTAGAGATAAAAAGGCACGTCAGCCTGAGATGAGAGAAACCTTGGGCGGAATTCTCTGACACCCACCGGGTCGGAGAATCGGCGCGGCACCGCACGAATTGCACCACGCCGGGATGCAATTCTCCGCAATAGTTGGGATATGCCCCGACTCTCCGGCCCGGGCTGGCATGGGCTGGCGCGCTGATTCTCTGGGCCGCATGGGCCAAGCGACCATCAACAAAAAGCCGAGTTCCATCGGCACCGTTCTAACATCCTCTGAGCCGGCGGGACCTCGGCGTTGAAGGGTCCGGGTGAGGCCTGTGGAAGGGGAGGGGGGATCCGACCCTGAGGTGCGCCTCCGTAGTGGCCTGGCCCGCGATCGGGGCCCACCGATCAGCGGGCCGGTCTCTCTGCCCCCGGCCTCCTTTCCTCTGCGCCGGCTTCTGTAGCCCTGTGTCATTTGGCGTCGGGGCTGCCGCGGGGAAGAAGGCCACTGCACATGCGCGGACCCGGCGGCGCCGGGTTCAGGCCGGGATCGGCAGCTGGGGTGGCAGAGGCCGCGCCGACCTAGCCCCCTGTGGGCCGCAGAATGGGGTCCCAGAACGGGCGCCGACGCCGGAGTAAAACACTCCCATTTTTCCTCCAGCGTTGGTACTTCGCCGCCCGTTGGGGGAATCCCGCCCCTTATGCCGGACAAAAACTGGCAACCCCATCGGGAGAGCAGACAGTGACCTGGTTAAGTGGATTGGCCATTATAAATTGTCCCTTAGTGTCCAAAAATAGGTTGGATGGGGTTACGGGGTTACAAAGATAGGGTGGAGGTGTAGCCTTGGGTAGGGTGCTCTTTCCGAGGGCCGGTGCAGACTCGATGGGCGAATGGCCTCCTTCAGCACTTTAAATTCTGTGATTCTGTGAAAACTGAAAGAAATTGCCAGAACCGGCCAGTAGGTTATAGCAGCATCTGTGGAAAGAGAAACAAAGTTAACATTTGGGTCTGTGAGCTTTCATCGTAGAATGAAAGAATTTACAGTGCGGAAGGAGGCCATTCGGCCCATCGGTTCTGCACCGGCCCTTGGAAAGAGCACCCTACGTAAGCCCACGCCTCCACCCTATCCCTCTAACCCAGTAAACCCAGCTCACCTTTTGGACACTAAGGGCAATATAGCATGGCCAATCACCTAACCTGCTCATCTTTGGACTGTGAGAGGAAACCGGAGCACCCGGAGGAAACCCATGCAGAAACGGGGAGAAATTGCAAACTCCACACAGACAATCACCCAAGTCCAGGTTCAAACCCGGTCCCTGACACTGTGAGGTATCAGTGCTAACCACTGTGCCACCGTGCCGCCAGAACTGGGAAAAGTTAGAAATGTCTTGAGCAAGGGACGGTGGGACAAGGATAAAAAAAAGGAATTGCAGACTTAGTTTTCCGGGCTCAAAAGGAATGCTGATGACTGAGAACAAAAATAAGAAACAAAAGATATGGCTGGAGCTGGTTTGCTCCTGACGTGAATAAAAAGATTAACCGGAAACATACGAAGGAATGGAAATAAAATGGGGGAAGAGAGCACGGCCCGAAATTGGTGAGTCCAGAAGGCTGTAAAGTGCCTAATATTAAAAAAACAAAAACTCTTTAGGTCATCAGGAAATGAGGACGGGGATTCCAAGAAATGGCCATTCGTTTACCACATATAACCTGGAAGACAAATTGGAAATTCTGACTACTCCACGGTCAAGCATTTGCTATTTAGAAATTTCAGTAATTTCAGTGGTGATTTAAAGAAATAATAATTAGATGCATTTGGATGAAGTGGCTGCTTTGGGCCATTTGATTTCATCCTTGTTGGATACTCACTCAACCACATCTCTGTAACAGCCACGACATCCACCTGAATAGCCATTCAGGACCTTGGGTTACTACCTCACCTGACGGATTCTGCCTCCAGCCTGTGGTACTCCCCCAGCACTGCACTGGAGCACCAGACTAGATTACACGGTTGATGGTGGGGTTCATACCCGTAGCTTTCTGACCCAGAGGGACATCTGCTACCTAATGCTGATACAGAAAGCGCAACATTATAATCTTTAAAATTCAAGATTTGAACAGTTATTTTAATAGGTTATGTTTAATATGCTTAGAAACAGACCAGTCCTGATTCCGAGAGTTCTTTGCTGTGACTTGGGTGGGTGTACTGCAAATATTCCATTGAAAGGGTTAGCCAGCTTGAATAAAGCGGGGCAGAAGAGCGTCAAGCAGTGCTGTTTTAGGGCTGGTATTTCAACTGGTTTGAAATGTGGGCGGGACATTTCAGCCCCACCACCGTGGCATGTTAGAACATAGAACATAGAACAGTACAGCACAGAACAGGCCCTTCGGCCCTCAATGTTGTGCCGAGCCATGATCACCCTACTCAAACCCACGTATCCACCCTATACCCGTAACCCAACAACCCCCCCTTAACCTTACTTTTATTAGGACACTAAGGGCAATTTAGCATGGCCAATCCACCTAACCCACACATCTTTGGACTGTGGGAGGAAACCGGAGCACCCGGAGGAAACCCATGCACACAGGGGGAGGACGTGCAGACTCCACACAGACAGTGACCCAGCCGGGAATCGAACCTGGGACCCTGGAGCTGTGAAGCATTTATGCTAACCACCATGCTACCCTGCTGCCCCTAATGTTCTGTGGAGGTGGGCCACTGTTGGCCACTGGCGGGATCTACCGGTCCTGCCGATGTCTCGAGCCCTTTGCGTGGCCCGCCCCTTCGCCGGACAATCCGGGGGTGGAGGAAACGGAAGGTCCCGCCGGCCGAAAGAACTTTCAGGCTTTAGCCACCTCCCTTTCTGGTACCTGGCTGTGGCCTACTGGGATAACATTCATCCAGCTCCACTTCATTCACTCAGCTAAATCAGTTCAGCTTGTTTGGGGGAGGCGGACAGCTGTGGTAACCACCACACTGTATGTGCTTTGAATGGAGTACACTCCCACCACTAACCCAAGACCCCTGTATTTAGAGTTGGCACTACCCTACAGTGCCCAACCCTCCAGAATTACTCTGGACCTGCTCAAGACTAACTTCCTGGACAGTGTGTGAGAAACCCTCCATAAAAGTTATGGGAGCTTGAAAAACTGGTGCAACTGTTCATCAAAGAGTGATGCACTATCAATTGCGACGAGATGAGAGTAGAGAGTAATTGAGGCTTTATTACGCAGAGATGTGGAGCCTCCCGCAGCTGCTGCCGAAATGGCTGCAGCTCGGAGAGCCCACACATTTATACTCCGCCTACTGGGCGGAGCCAGCAGGCAGGGATCTACCTCCGTACCTGTAGTGCAGGGGCCTTATCGTAATACCCTCGTATGCAGTATACACAATACAACAGTGGTGACTACCACAAAGAGTTTTAATTGAGGTCTAAAAATATTGGAGATGGTGAGAAAGGCTGTTCGACTCGGTGGGGCACATGGAGGTGGAATGTCCTGCGATGGAAATTCAAGGAAAAATGTCAAGTAGAGTTGGCAACACTGAGCAGGAGCTTCTGACATGTCTGAGAAGATTTGGACTTTGCCACCTGTATTTAACAGTATTAGAAGTGGCTGAATATACACGTTGGGCAGAGTGGTTCCCTGGCACACCCCTGATGCCACCCAGGGTACCCAGGTGGCACTGCCAGGCTAGCAGGGGCACTGCCAGGTACCCAGGTGTCAGTTTGCCCATTCTGGGAATTGGCCCCAGATTGCCCTGCCCTTATGAGGTGGGATAAGGGGGATTAGAGGACACCCTAATCAATAAGTTGGGGCATTGGCAATGTCCAGACACCATGTTGGGGAGGGGGGGGTTCAAAAGACCAGGGTGTCATTTAAAAATGGTGCCCCGATCTCTTCCTGCAAGGATGAGCTGGGCTCCTCTGTGCAGGAAATGAAGCTAAGTGTGGCCTCAGCGGGGATGGGGAGCCTTGCTCAGGCCCGAAAAAAACACCTCGCTAAATGTGCCCAAAACGTGACTGTTTCTTTTTTTTAAATCACTCCCTGGGTCTCCCAAGTGGAGAATTCCAGGAATCATGTAGTTTTCATCTAGAATGTTTTTACTAGAGGGTGATCTCCAGCCCAAAAAGCTGCCTCTTCCTTTGTTACACCTCCTGTCGCAAAGCCCGTCAGCCCACAACTCTCTTGAGCCCCATTTTGAATAGGGAATCCACTTAGATTTAGATTTATTGTCATGAGGTAGAGTAAAAAGTATTGTTCTGCGTACAGTCCAGGCAGATCCTGGGTTCAATTACAGCCTCTGGTTACTGTCTGTGTGGAGTTTGGTAAGAAGTGTAACAACACCAGGTTAAAGTGTAACAGGTTTGTTTCGAATCACTAGCTTTTGGAGCACAGCTCCTTCCTGCTTCCAAAGCTGTACACTTTGTTCGAGGCAGGAACTGCGCTCCGAAAGCTTTTGAAACAAACCTGTTGAACTTTAACTTGATGTTATAAGACTTCTTACTGTGCCCACCCCAGTCCAACACCGGCATCTCCACATCATGTGTTGAGTTTGCACTTTCTCCCTGTGTCTGTGTGGGTTTCTTCCGGGTACCTCGATTTCCTTGCACAGTGGATGGACTGTGCTAAATTGCCCCTTCATGTTCAAAAGAGATGTGTATGTTAGGTTGAGGGGTTATTGGGATAAGGCGGGGAAGTGAGCTTAGGAGAATACTCTTTCGGAGGCTCAGTGTAGATTCGATGGGCAAACGGCCTCCTCCTTCTGCACTGTAGCGATTCTACGAGTCATGGGTTTTCCAGGGTTTGGGAAATTGGGCAATGGGACAGAGGCGGAAGCTACCAACTCCCCAAGGTAATAAGCCATGGTCCACAAAGGACCATAGACATCACTCTCCATTGGTGTGGGGCAAGTAGCTTGAGGGACACAACTCCGCATCAAGCATGGGCAAGGCAGACCTCAGTGAATGAAGGTATGGGGTTTGAATCTGGGCCATTGGTCTTACGTTGCACCACACTCTAGCCGTCTAAACTAACCAACCCCCACAAATATGTGGATCTTCTCGCATCCTTGTGGCTCAGAAGGAGGAGTGGTGCTACTCCCAGAACTCTCACATCCTGACAACCCCCTCTTGGCCTGCCCCCTTACACCCTTTGACCCATTCTTGCTGATCGCCGGCCTCCTCCCCTCCTGATCACATTCCACCCCGTGCTGTCTATTAGTTGGCTTGGGCAGGGGGCAGACCAATACAATGCAAATAATCGGTCCTTTGTTAGGCTCAGCCTCACCCACATTCCCCAAACCACCCCCCCCCCCCACCCCCCAACCACCTCCGCATAAATACCGCGATGATCGGGCTCGACTCTCTATTCTGACTTACCTGTGTCATTTCCTAGGATCAAGGAATATTACAACATAGAAGGAAGATTTACAACTTAATATATGCCTGTGTCGGATTAGGTCACTGAATTCAGATTATAGGATAATTGAATCTTTTTCTGAACTATCATAATTAGATTCTATTGCTGTCAAGAGCTGGGGAGATGGCGAGGAGACAAAAGTGTTTTGTTGCGAATGTTTAACACTGAGACCAGTGTTCTTAATGTCAGGAGATAGTCAAATGCGAGGACTGCTAAAAAGAAGCTTTTTGAAAAAAATATTTTGCTTAAAAATAATGCATTCAACGCCTTTACTGACTTTACAGGCCGATTGCTTTAAACGTGAAGAGATTTTTTTTTTGCCTGGAATCCAACCTTTCAAAAAAAAAGACTAAGCAATTGCCCGGAAGTTATTCATGTTAATAGTTCTGAACAATGAAGCCATCTATCCATATCTTCTTTGATGACTCACGGGAATTTAGAGTTGTTTACTTTGAAGGGAAAGAATAGCCTGGGGCGGGGGAGTTGTGGGGGGGGGGGGGGGGGGGGGCGCTGCTGACGTGTAGCAACCATTTCTACAAAAGATTTCTGCATGCAAGTTCTGTAATGTGTCAGCGAAGGTGGCATGCTTGAATGCGTCACATTTAATATTTTCACCCCCCCCCCCCGGTTTATATTTCAAGCGACGAGGAGCATTAAAAGAAAATGTGCAAAATAGCCAAATGCAATATTGCCATTCCAGTAGTCAGTGTTTTCTATTTAAAATAATGAGGTAATACAGATGAATTTCAATTTCCAAATTCAGCCGCATGTGAAGCCTCAATCACTCCCAACAAATGCATTTCTTGGGGAAAAAGATACTCAAGCAAATCAAAACAACTTGACACCTGCAGGTAAGGTCTTGTGTGTGGGAGAGATGAACGTGGAGCTGTATTTTCAGCGGTACACTTTGTTCGAAGCAGTTGGATGGTGGAGTTTGTTTACCAATCTTTTGTATTCGATGCTGTTGGGAACCACTTGCAGGTTTCATGATCAGCAAATGGCACAAATGGAGCCACTCTTTTGAATTCAGGCGAATTCAAACATTTGAATGGAAATCAAGCCCATGTGGGGCTGCCCTCCCCGTCCTAATAAAATGGAGGTTCTTTGGTGTGTTTGCCAGAGTGTTGCGATCCTCATTGAGATGGCAGTGGAATAGGTGCTCTGTCCATATACAGGCTGCGACCTGTATGAGGGCAGCAGTGACAGTGTCTCTGGGTCTGCAGCATGAAGATGGAGGAGGGGAAAGGCAGGGCCAGCGCTGGGTGTTTCCCTCTGCCAACTTGGAGCTGGATTCCTCTGTGCTGCTTGACACTGACATGAGGCCACCTAACAGGCCCCACCTTGGTGTGCCTGCCCGTCAGTGTTGTGCTGTGCGCTGGTCCAGCCAGCTTCCCGTTTACATTCTCTGCAATAGAGCTCACCCATGATCTCACCCTCTGGTGAATTGGCAAAACATCCTTTGCCCCCTGACCTGGCTGTGGCCACTTGTGCCTGGGTGACTCACCACCTGCTGATCCCACCTCTATGCCAGTGTCCAAAGTATGTGTATTGCCAATATCTGCGCCGGTGTGTTGCAGGAATCAGGTCCTGTCCTCTTCATCAGTGCTGTGCTCTTCCTCTCTCTCTTTCTCTTCACCCTTGGCCTTCTGCAACGGGGCAGCTGGCATTTCCTGAAAGCAGGAATTCAGAAGGGAAAGGTTGGTGAGAAGGAAGGGAGTGGGATGCAAAATTGTAGGTTCATGGTCACGTCACCAGCAGCGTATTCATCATGCCAGATAGTAGGCTGACGATGGGGTGAGAGTTGAGAACGAGTATAAGGCTGGAATATCCATCATCCTGAATATTCCTCCCGTGTCGGAAACCAAGGTCTGCATTGGAACTGGCCCCATGATTCTGCAAGCCATCTCCTCCATTGGGGTGAAGAGGTGAAGGCTTCCTTACTCTGCCACTCCGCTCTCTTCTTTTCCTTTGTGTGTCACCTTGTTCTGCAAGAAAGAGGGCAAAATGTTTGTGAAGGTGTTGCACTAGGTTTGGTCATGTGGCTGCTGCGGCTGATTAACTGGAGGTATGTGGAAGCAGCAAGAGGTGATTGTGAGGCTGGCAGTGTTGATAAAGTGTGAGTGTACGGTAGTGTAGTTGGGTGTTCAGTATAGGGCGGCATGGTAGCACAATAGTTAGCTTCACAGCTCCAGGGTCCCAGGTTCGATTCCCGGCTTGGGTCACTGTCTGCACGTTCTCGCCGTGTGTGCGTGGGTTTCCTCCAGGTGCTCCGGTTTCCTCCCACGGTCCAAAGATGTGCAGGTTAGGTGGACTGGCTATACTAAATTGCCCTTAGTGTCCAAAAAAGGTTAGGTGGGGTTACTGGGTTACAGGGATAGGCCAAAGGTGTGGGCTTAAATAGGGTGCTCTTTCCAACGGCCTGTGGAGACTCAATGGGCTAAATGGCCACCTTCTGCATTGTAAATTCTATGATTCTATGATCCCATGAGACCAAGGTGTTCAGGAGTGCTGCTGGGTGGGTTATGGGGTGTGCTGCATTGAGTATAGAGAGGGGCTGGTGTTGTGGTGGATAAGCGATGCCATGTGATTCACTGATGTTGATCACCTGCATGAGGTTGTCAGATCTTTAGAGGCACAGCTGTCACATCCTCGGGTCCAGACTCCGGGAGGTGGCCTTTCCAACCACTTACTCTCATTAGCTTCTGTGGGTGGTCTTTGAGGGTCTCCTGGGGTCCTGCAGGATCTCTCGTTCTTCCCACCTACACCTCTAATGTCTCTCGCGTCACATTTGTCAGTCCAGATCTTCCTGCATGCCCTAATATTCATTTATCAAGAATTTCAACTGTGGCAATCTGTTTTACCACCTTCCTTTTAAGAAGCAGCCTCATTTATTTTTAGGCCTGAAGCCATTTTAGCAAATTGACCATCCTGCTGAAGGACAAGATGGATGGATATAATTCAGCTGGATGTTACTGATCATCATAGAATCATAGAATTTACAGTGGAGAAGGAGGCCATTTAGCCCGTCGAGTCTGTACCGGCCCTTGGAAAGAGCAACCTACCCAAGCCCACACCTCCACCCTATCCCCGTAACCCAGTAACCCCAGCTAACATTTTTTGGACACTAAGGGGAAATTTATCATGGCCAATTCACCTAACCTGCTCATGTTTGGACTGTGGGAGGAAACCGGAGCACCTGGACGAAACCCACACAGACACGGGGAGAACGTGCAGACTCCTCTCAGACAGTGACCCAAGCCGGGATAAATAATTGAACAGGTTATAAATACATTATAACGACGATTAACAAAATGAAGAATAAGACCTCTGTGGACATGTTGATTCATTTATCGGATACCTGTACTCACATTGCTTTTTTTGTTTAATATCCTTTATCAGCCCATTTTATCACTGTATCAAGGTACTGGATTAATTTGTCTTTTCATAGAGAATCTTTGAATTAGTAACAACTTGATTTATAAAAAAGATACTTTCCAATATGTGTGAGATTAACTTGATGCTGTTATTCTATCTCTTATTAAATTTTCATGTGCAATTGTTTCCTTTGTATTGGCGATCAATTTCAGCAAGAAGAAGTTGTGAAGATTTCCCGCCAACAGAGGACGCCATTGTGCAGGGAGTCAAATGAATAACCCTTCCCTGGCAAGTTCCCATTGCGAAAGCAATGCACCAGCTTTCACAGTAAAACAGGGTACTCTTATATAATGCAGTAAGTACCATTAGCTCTTGAATAACATAATATTGACTAAGAGGCCCAGCTTCATTAATGCACAAACGTGAAGAACGATTACCCAAGAAATAACATTGACCACAATGTTAATTGTGCAATAAAACGTTGCTGTGAGTCCCTTTTACCACCAGAGCAAGGTTAGTCCAAGTACGTGAGATTGGTAAGCTTATTCAATGCTCCTTCTTACAGTGGCAAAATAATGACTTCATTTTGAAGTGGAGAATGATTACTGATCCCCGCCCGGCTGTGTATTGGGCAGGTTTGATAAGGTTTTCTCCCCACTATCCAAAATGGTCAATATTCAGTAATTTGTGGTTTAAGAATGTGGCACATTCAGTTCCATGATTAACACAGCAGGGAATATTTGACTCTCAACTTCTTGTGTAATGCTTCCTACGTTACATGGAGTGTAATTTATTCCCCCCCTCCCGACTTTTTGGAGTACAATGTATTGACTACTGGACATTGTGCATCAAGTGTTGCCTGGCATGTTCTTTATTCTTAACCTGCAGGCAATCGCTATTTTAGTGACGAACAAGGCAACCTTTCATGGAACCGCAAGCAGTTCAGACAAACAGCTCAGAAGAGCTGCACAACTTAAAAAAGGTGATTAAAAATAAATCGTCGTTTCTCTGATTAGTGGCACAGTGAATTTGGCACGATTTTATCACCTTGGGAGTGAAGAAACAAGGGCGATGTCTACCACTCAGGTAGCACAAAACCTTATCTACCGTCCTTCAAACAAGCAACAGTAAAAGAAGAGTGACAGTCAACTCAAAATGATAATTTTCTTTCTCTCCCCAGATGTTGCCGGAACATCTGCGTTTTTTTCAGCGCTTTCTATTTTGTTTCGGATTTCCAGCATCTGCACTATTTTGCTTTTAAATTAAAACAATTTTCAATGTGATTCAGATTCATTGTAAAACCATCGAATCTTACAGAATAGAAGGAAGCCATTTGGCCCATCATGTCTATGCTGGCTCTCTGAATGAGCTATCTAATTAGAATCCTGGGATAATACAGCTAGAGTGAAGCCATTCAGGTCATGCCTGTGTTACCTCCTTGGCGATCCAGTTAATTCCACGCTCCTGTTCTTTCCCATAGCCTTGTAGATTTCTTTCCCCTTCAGACATTTGTTCAATTTTCCTTTGAAAGTTATTATTGAACCAGTTTCTCTCAGGCGGCCGAGGTGTCGAGATGACCACAATTCACTGTTTAAGTATTTTTTCCTCATGCCCCCTCTAGTTCTTTGGCCAGTCATCTTATATCTGTGTCCCTTGGTGCCAACCCAGCTGCCAAGGGAAACAGTTTCTCCTTAGTTGCTCCATCAAAACCATTCATGACATTGAACACATCTATCAATTCTCCTCTTAACACCCTCGGCTCGAAGGAGAACCATTCCAATTATTTCAGCCTGTGCATAAGTGAAGCCTGTTATCCCTTATTCCATTCTATATAATCACCTCCCCCAACCCCCCCCCCCCTTTCACTAAGGTCCTGACATCCTTCCTAAAGTGTGGACAAAAATGCTCCAGTTAAGTGTTCGTGAAGAAGAAGAATAAGAGCCATCCAGACTCAAAACATTAACTCTGTTTCTCTCTCCACAGATGTTGCCAGACCTGCTGAGTTATTCCAGCACTTTGTTCTCATTTTGGATTTCCAGCATCCACGGTATCGCGCGAGGAGGTTTTAATGATTCTAACTCAAAGTGATGAACCAAATACAGATGACTGTGAATTCGACATACCCCAAACTAAATTGGAAAATGAGGATGTTCTTAAAAATTGGGATAAATTGTTGAGTTATCTTCCAGAGTGAAAATGGACTGACCTGATAGAGTTATTGATATCATATGGCTGAAGGCATTTAAGTGGTCACTGGATAGACATATGGATGAAAATGGAATAGTGTAGGTCAGATAGGCTTCAGATGGTTTCACAGGTCGGCGCAACATCGAGGGCCGAAGGGCCCGTACTGCGCTGTAGTGTTCTATGTTCTAGTGTTCTATGTTCTATGGGCAAATTTGTGGAGATAAATTGGGGAGTACTAAAATGGCTATACATGATTAGAAGTGAGAAAGGCTGTTCCAATCAAACAACGTCCATACAGACTTAACCCTTTAAAATTGGCACAGGTTAACAAAGAGATTGAAAGTATGCTTAAAAATGGCATAATTGTAGTGGGTTGCAGCCAATGGAGCTCACCCATAGTGATGGTACCAAAACCGGACTGTACCCAACGGTTGTGTATGGACTATAGAAAGGTTAATGCAGTTACAAGAACAGACTCTTAGCCTATCCCACATTTGCAGGGTTGCATTGAGAAAGTGGGACAATCAGCTTTTATTTCCAAACTGGATTTACTTAAAGGTTACTGGCAGGTACCTTTATCCGAAAGGGCAAAGGAAATTTCAGCTTTTGTGCCTCCAGATGGTATATACCAATTCAAAGTTATGTCATTTGGCATGAAAAACCCCCAGGCACATTTCAACGGTTAACTAACAAAGTTGTTTCAGGATTATCCAATTGTGCGGTATACATCGACGATCTGGTAATTTTCAGCCAGACATGGAAAGAACATTTAAAACATCTGATGGAGTTATTCGATCGACTTCAGGAGACGGGTTTGAAAATGAAATGAAATGAAAAATGAAATGTAAATCGTTTATTGTCACGAGTAGGCTTCAATGAAGTTACTGTGAAAAGGCCCTAGTCGCCACATTCCGGCGCCTGTCCGGGGAGGCTGGTACGGGTACTGGTACTTTTACGATAATAACACCCTTGTATACACTCAGATTCCTCTTCCGTGTATGCTTTCTGATACATCCGTTTTATTTCTACATCTTTCTGTTGTAACTCCACAAATTTTCCTGAACTAAAAATATCCGCCTCATCCTCTACCTGTTCTTGTTCTTTTTCAACCATCTGATCAAAAATCGTTTGGTGGTTGGTTTGGTGGTAAACCTAGCCAAAAGTGAATTTGGAAAGGCCCAAGTCACTTTCCTTGGCCATACAATCGGACAGGGTCGAATGGCCCCACGGAATGTGAAAATGAAAGTTATTGAGGAGTTTCCAATACCCTCGACACAACGGGAAATAATGTGATTTCTTGGTATGAGTGGGTTTTACTGGAAATCTTTACCGAATTTCAGCAGTTTGGTTGCTCCACTGACAGACTTGCTCAACAAGCGTAACAAATTTCAGTGGACAGCGTGTCAACAGGCATTTGACGGCCTGGAGTCTGTGTTATCCACTGCTCCTGTGTTAGCCATCCCAAATTATCCAGAACCATTCAAACTGGCGGTTGATGCGAGTGATGTGGGTGTAGGTGCGGTGCACTGCTCCTTCCTCAGGTGAATGAAGAGGTAAGTTCCAGAAACATTTATATAGACATTCTCTTTAACCTGTGATTGTTCCTCTCTCCAGTTGCTCCGTTTGGACCAGTAAAGACTTAATTACCTGCAATGACTCGCATTCAGAGTATCATTTTGCATCTTTGACTTTGTCTATATACATGTTTCTGGAACCTACTTCTTCATTCACTTGAGGAAGGAGCAGTGCTCTGAAAGCTAGTGTTTGAAACAAACCTGTTGGACTTTAACCTGGTGTTGTAAGACTTCTTACTGTGCTTGCCCCAGTCCAACGCCGGCATCTCCATATCATGGCTACCATCGACTCTATAACTGAAGCATAATGTCCTTACTTTTATGTTCAATTCCTCTCGTAATAAAGGATAACATTCCATTAGCCTTAATTATTTGTTGTACCTGCATACTAACGTATTGTTACTCATGCACTACAACACCTAGACCCCTTTGCACTTTGGAATTCTGCAGTCATTCTCCATTTACATAACACTTCACTTTTTCATTCTACCTGCCAAAGTGAACAACTGCACATTTATCACATTATACTCCATCTGCCAGATTTCTTCCCCACTCACTCAACCTATCTAAATCCATCTGTAACTTCCTTATGTCCTCTTCACAACATACTTTCCTACCTATCTTTGTGTTATCTGCAAATTTAGCTACCATGCCTTCACTCCCTTTATCTAATAATAATAATAATCTTTATTAGTGTCACAAGTAAACTTACATTAACACTGCAATGAAGATACTGTGAAAAGCCCCGAGTCGCTACACTACGGCGCCTGTTTGGGTGCACAGAGGGAGAATTCAAAATGTCCAATTCACTTAACAAGCACGTCTTTTGGGACTTAGTCGGGACTAAGTGATTGATGTAAATTGAAGAAAGTTGAGTTCCCAGAACAGGCCTCTGCGTGACTCCTCTCATCACATCCTGCCAATCAGGAAAACACCATTTATTCATGCTTCCTGTTTGCTGGCAGCCAGCCAATCTTCTATACAGGCTAATATGTAGGGGCTGGTTTAGCACAGGGCTAAATCGCTGGCTTTGAAAGCAGACCAAGGCAGGCCAGCAGCACGGTTCAATTCCTGTACCAGCCTCCCTGAACAGGCACCGGAATGTGGCGACTAGGGGCTTTTCACAGTAACTTCATTTGAAGCCTACTCGTGACAATAAGCGATTTTCACATGTTGCCCTCTACATCATGAGCTTTTATTTTCCGCAATAACTGTTGACGTGGCGCCACTCCCCTCTTATATAACAGTCTTGGTTGGATATTTAAGCTATGTTCCCGTAGAATATTGAGTTCTTGCCCAGGGGAAGCGTTAGCAATTTAAATTTATCTCTTGCGAATGTTATCCAAAAGGTCTAGAAATTTGATAGGAACCAATAATACTCCTTAACCCACATTTTCTCATTCTTCCATCTTCTACTGCGATTTTCATATCAACGGATGAAATATGTCTCCAAAAAGTGCTTTCTCATCTCTCACTCTGTGGATAGCTTGTACAATTAATTAGATGGAGTTCCTTCATGCTGACAAGTTAATCTTTCTAATGCCTTTATTGAACACAATCCGATTGCATTTTGTGGATGTCTTCCCAGGAGCAGTTTGGGCATTTTCCATCGAGGGGTTTTTAAGGATCACGATGAATCGAACGTTTTTCAAATGTTGGGATTAGTCTTATGTTCCCGACCTTTGTCCAATCATGGTCTCAGGGTAATTTCAATGGCAATTAAAGATGCAGGGCTAAACTTCAACGTGACTTCTTTTTTGGACTGGGAACAAATTTTGACAGAAGCCTGCAGTTTATTTTTTAAAAATCTAATATTGTGTCTCTACACAGCCAGTATTGCAAAGAGTTTGAACAATCTATTGCCAGACCTCTGACAGAGGTACTCTGAACCAGATGCCTGTGTATAAGTAAGGCTGTAGTTTCTCCTTTTCCATGGGCTTGCACCAAGTCTCCCCGTTACAGATCTCCATGCTTAAATTAGGAACTTTGCTGGTGCAGGAATTGAATATTAAATACAGAGTGTTACATCACAGAAATAGGACATTTAGGCAATGCTGGTGTTTATGTTTCAAGCGAGCCTCCTCTCGACTCACCTTATCAATATTTATTTTTATTCCTTTCTCCCTCAAGCATTTATCTAGTTGTCCCTTAACTTCATCTGTGTTAGTTGTCTCAAACACCCCAGGTGGTAGGAAGTTCCACATTCTCAAATGTATTCATTAGATGTGGGTGTCTCTGGCAAGTGAAGTACAAGGGTCTGACGCAGAAAGAGTTAATCTGGGACTGGGTACAGTACCGCCTACAATGTGATGTAATCGAACGCATGACCCAAATCTGGGACAGTAAGAAGTCTTACAACACCAGGTTAAAGTCCAACATGTTTGTTTCAAACACTAGCTTTCGGAGCACTGCTCCTTCCTCAGGTGAATGAAGAGGTATGTTCATTCACCTGAGGAAGGAGCAGTGCTCCGAAAGCTAGTGTTTGAAACAAACATGTTGGACTTTAACCTGGTGTTGTAAGACTTTTTACTCTGCTCACTCCAGTCCAATGCCTGCATCTCCACATCATGGCTATCAAATCTAGGAGGCAGTCTTGGCCTGGACAGAGACGTGTGTAGAAGGAAGCATGGAGACAGCTCCTAGCTTAGATCTTATCCTGTCTCTAGTTACTGAAAGTTAACAAATACTTACTTATAAACTATACAAGACCCAGAACCTCTTCATGGGACCTACCAAACTACACGCACCATCTTACAACATGGTGGCAGTAATCGGGACAACTCAGAAACTCACAGTTGCAGGAGAAGAAATCTTAAACCTGCAAGACTGAAAAAATGCTACTCTGACCCGATGAAAAGTGACAGAAGTGAACGCACAGGAGGAGATGCCCAGAGAAAAGTTCCAAAGAAGGATTGGAAGAAGAAGGCAGAAATAAAACTCCACTCTGCAGCAGAAAACTCCACTGAGTGCCATGGAATCCAGATTGAATACACAGAGAGTGCGGAGTCAGCAGGGGTGAATTAAAAAAACATTGGTTCTTGGCCATGCTGAGTTTAATAAGCCTTTAGGTCAGCAGCAGTCGGAATTACCACTTTAAAATGTCCCAAGAACAGCCCAAGACCCACGTCAGCGCCTGAACATGTGACGTCGAGTGGAAAAAAAATCCAAATAATCTATAGTTAAAAGACCCAGAAAAAACCTGGAATTCACGACTGAAAATAATTAAATACTTTGGGGAAGACTCAAAAGGTCGATCCAGTGAGTCCCTGCTGAAATTTTGTTTTAAACCCCATAGAAATTGCAAAAGTAATTATTGTGGAATTCCGCCAATCCCAACAAGCAAGGGAAACCTCATTGTGAAGAAGCAATGTAGCGCCATCTTGGATTTCCCAGCAGTATTTAAAGCTGTACCCATGTAAACATTAATGACCATGGATAAAAAAATCCGCAATTCCACCAACCTTTGTGTCATCCGCAAACTTACTAATTAGACCAGTTACATTTTCCTCCAAATCATTTATATATATTATGAACAGTAAAGGTCCCAGCACTGATCCCTGTGGAACACCACTAGTCACAACCCTCCAATCAGAAAAGCACCCTTCCATCGCTACTCACTGCCTTCTATGACCTAGCCAGTTCTGTACCCATCTTGCCAGCTCACCTCTGACCCCGTGTGACTTAACCTTTTGTACCAGTCTGCCATGAGGGACCTTGTCAAAGGCCTTACTGAAGTCCATATAGACAACATCCACTGCCCTACCTGCATCAATCATCTTTGTGACTTCCTCGAATACAATCCAGTGAATACAATCCTAACCAATTCAATCTCTCCTTGTACATCAGTCCTGCCATGCCAGGTATCAGTCTGGTAAACCTTCACTGCACTCCCTCTATAGCTAGAACATCCTTCCTCAGATACGGAGACCAAATCTGCACACATTATTCCAGGTGTAGCATCACCTGTATAATTGCAGCAAGACCTCCCTGCCCCTGTAATTGAGTCCTCTTGCAATGAAGGCCAGTATACCATTTGCCTTTGTTACCGCCTGCCGCACCTGTATACTTACCTTCAGTGGCTGGTATATGAGGACACTCAGGTCTCATTACCTTCTCCTAATTTATGGCTATTCAGACAATAATCTGACTTCTCATTTTTTTCTACCAAAGTGGATAACCTCATATTTATCCGAATTATACTGCATCTGCCAATTATTTGCCCACTCACTCAACTTGTCCAAATCTCTGCATCCCCCTCACAGCTCACCCCTCCCCACCCAACTTGGTGTCATCTGCAAATTTGGTGATGTAGCATTTCGTTCCCTCATCTAAATCAAGAATATATTTTGTGAATAGCTGGGGTGAAAGCAGACCAAGACAGGCCAGCAGCACGGTTCGATTCCCGTACCAGCCTCCCCGAACAGGCACCGGAATGTGGTGACTAGGGGCTTTTCACAGTAACTTCATTGACGTCTACTTGTGACAATAAGCGATTTTCATTTCAGTATCCTGGGATGTAGATTATCAGGCCCTGGGGATTTATCAGCCTTCAACCCGACACTGGTCGCCTCATTATAGGAAGGACGTGGACGCTTTGGAACGGGTGCAGAGGAGATTTACCAGGATGTTGCCTGGTATGGAGGGAAAATCTTATGAGGAAAGGCTGATGGACTTGAGGTTGTTTTTGTTAGAGAGAAGAAGGTTAAGAGGTGACTTAATAGAGGCATACAAAATGATCAGAGGGTTAGATAGGGTGGACAGCGAGAGCCTTCTCCCGCGGATGGAGGTGGCTAGCACGAGGGGACATAGCCTTAAATTGAGGGGTAATAGATATAGGACAGAGGTCAGAGGTAGGTTTTTTACGCAAAGAGTGGTGAGGCCGTGGAATGCCCTACCTGCAACAGTAGTGACCTCGCCAACATTGAGGGCATTTAAAAGTTTATTGGATAAGCATATGGATGATAAGGGCATAGTGTAGGTTAGATGGCCTTTAGTTTTTTTTCCATGTCGGTGCAACATCGAGGGCCGAAGGGCCTGTACTGCGCTGTATCGTTCTATGTTCTATGTTCCATGTTCTAATCCCATCAATTTCCCCAACTCCATTTCTCTACTGACATTGATCACATTTGGTCCCTCCCTCTCACTAAACCCTGCATTGCCCAACATTTCTGGTATCTTATTTGTGTTCTCATTTGTGAAGACAGAACCAAAGTTTGCATTTAGTTGCTCAGCCATTTCTTTGTCCCCTATTACACATTCCCCTGTTTCTGACTGTAAGGGACCACTCTCCACTAATCGGTTTCTCTTCATGGACCTATAGAAACCTTTACAGTCAGTTTTTATGTTCCCTGCAAGCTTGCTCTCGTACTCTATTTTCCCCTGCTTAATCAATCCCTTGGTTTTCACTGGAATCATAGCTAACAGTGAAACCTAAATGGAGAACAAGTACAAACCATGCAGCAGATGGAAAAGAAAAGGCAGAAATATGATTGGTAAATGTTTGTATCAAATCTGAATTGAAGGACATGAAACACAGGATTCAAGATGAGTATTTGTCTCTGAAAATGCATGTTAAATTAAAGTCTTCTATGAACCGAACTGCTCAAGGTCCGAAACAAAATTCCTGAGGTGTCACAAAGGTACATCGAAGTTTTGAAAGAACGAAAGGCTGAATTTTGAGAATTTTAAAATAAATAATAATCTGATTCACGTGTCAACTCATTACATATCTGCAGAAAAACACAAGGAGGAAATACCAACCCCCTCTTCAATTATTGCCAATTACTTTAACACTGCAATGAAGTTACTGTGAAAATCCCCCTCGTCGCACTCCGGCACCTTTTCGGGTACACAGAGGGAGAATTCAGAATGTCCAATTCACCTAACAAGCATGTCTTTCAGGACTTGTGGGAGGAAACCAGAGCACCCGGAGGAAACCCATGTAGACATGGGGAGAACGTGCAGACTCCGTACAGACAGTGACCCAAACTGGGAATCGAACCTGGAGCCGTGAAGCTGTGAAGCAACAGTACTAACCACTGTGCTACCGTGCTGCCCACCTTTTACGGTTACTAGATATGTAGGCCGTACATTCCAAAGACTGGTGGGAGGATCATACCAAACAGTCCCTGCTCCTACTTGCAATGGCCAAGGTACAGACTGTACCCAACCAGCTTGTGGTTGCAAAACGCAAAATACAAAGTCCAACATGAGATGTTATTCTGCGATTGGACAACATTTGCTAAATAACCCTCAGTGTGCTAAGAATTACACTGACAACTAAATTTAAGATTGTCATTCGAGCTTACAGTGTGGTGAATTTGTGTGTACTGGAAGCTACATATGTTAATACACAGGACCCTGTTCTTTGCAGACAGAAAGAACATGTACACACGTTGCACCTGTTTCAGCTGAACAAAATAAGTGACAACCATTCACTGATTCATTCCCTAGGGCAATGCCTTGACCAATCAGGTTGAAGCCGCCTGGTTTAAATTTCAAACAGTGCTTGGCAGTTACCTGTTTACCACCATCAACTGCTGCATTCACCATGGCAATGCTCTACAATCGAAGTCCATTCGCCATCCAATCAGCATTTCCCGGTCATACATTACAAATTGTTTTCCCAGGTATTCTTGAGAATTATCATGATACGTGTAAGACAAAAAGCTTCGACGTGTCCCTTTTGTCACCAATACTGAAATTCTCGAACTTTGATCCACACTGAATGAAATGAAAGATGAGCTCCACTTTGTGGAAGAGCAAATCCAGACCTTGAAAGCAGAAAAGGAAAATTCTAGGGAACAGATTGAGGAGCTAATGAGTCAAGTGAAAGAGTGTAAGGAACAGTCAGTGACTATGAAAGAAACATTTCGAAACAAACTAAATGCTCAGGTAAAGTTCTTAAACGTATATGATTTTCACAGATAACTTTGAAAAACAGAGAACTGAACTCACCAAATTTGTTCCGGAGCTGGATTAAAGGATTTGTAAAACCGATAAGCAACTGAAAAAAAGAGAGTAATCAGAAGTTTGAGTATGATTGTGAAACACATTGGAATACAAGTTCCATTTCCACATGCGTCACGGTGAATTGCACATAGGATGAAAAACAGGATGCCCGTCGCAGATGAGCTGCGAGTTTGATCTCCCTGTAAGGAATGGGATTAAACATCAGTTACACCAGACAAGAAGCTGTTCAAATCCAAAGACTAAAAAAGAGAGAATTGAGATCAGCCAATCAAGTGCCAGAATGACTACATCCGAAACACCCTCCCATTCAACAAAGCTTAGCCACTGCACCAAGTCCTACCCACTGCACCAAGGCCTACCCACTGTACCAAGGCCTACCCACTGCACCAAGGCCTACCCACTGTACCAAGGCCTACCCACTGCACCAAGTCCTACCCACTGCACCAAGGCCTACCCACTGTACCAAGGCCTACCCACTGCACCAAGGCCTACCCACTGTACCAAGGCCTACCCACTGCACCAAAGCCTACCCACTGTACCAAGGCCTACCCACTGCACCAAGTCCTACCCACTGCACCAAGGCCTACCCACTGTACCAAGGCCTACCCACTGCACCAAGGCCTACCCACTGCACCAAGGCCTACCCACTGCACCAAGGCCTACCCACTGCACCAAGGCTTACCCACTGCACCAAAGCCTACCCACTGCACCAAGGCCTACCCACTGCACCAAGGCCTACCCACTGTACCAAGGCCTACCCACTGCACCAAGGCCTACCCACTGCACCAAGGCCTACGCACTGTACCAAGGCTTACCCACTGTACCAAGGCCTACCCACTGCACCAAGTCCTACCCACTGTACCAAGGCCTACCCACTGTACCAAGGCCTACCCACTGCACCAAGTCCTACCCACTGTACCAAGGCCTACCCACTGTACCAAGGCCTACCCACTGCACCAAGGCCTACCCACTGCACCAAGGCCTACCCACTGCACCAAAGCATACCCACTGCACCAAGGCCTACCCACTGCACCAAGGCCTACCCACTGCACCAAGGCTTACTCACTGCACCAAGGCCTACCCACTGTACCAAGGCCTACCCACTGCACCAAGGCCTACCCACTGCACCAAGGCCTATCCACTGCACCAAGGCCTACCCACTGCACCAAGGCTTACTCACTGCACCAAGGCCTACCCACTGTACCAAGGCCTACCCACTGCACCAAGGCCTACCCACTGCACCAAGGCCTATCCACTGCACCAAGGCCTACCCACTGCACCAAGGCCTATCCACTGCACCAAGGCTTACCCCTCCTCCAACTGTTGTAAAGACTATGGGCACGAAAATCAGCTTGCTGCCGTGGCACAACGTGGCCAGCAAAAGCTCATTCAAATCTCGCGAGATGTTGCAAAAGGAATCCCGCCCACGATGGGCAGGATCACTTTTTGACAAATCTGCATATTAGAGTGAGGTCTTACTGTAATGTGCAGATTCCTGGGGTACCTGAGGTGTTGGGGTTCAATCCCTTCACCTTGGGGATCTCGGACATGCGCCATTTGGTCCTGATCCCCACAAACAGGGACCAGACAGAACGGGACTTAAGGGGGTCTCCAAGGGGATCGGAGGCCACCACCTGCATGCCCTTTGGGCAGGTTGGTGCCCTGGCACTGCTGGTGCCACCTGGGTACGATGCAAGTCGTGTTGAATAGCCATTTGTTTCTCAGCACTGCGAGTGCCGGGAAACGAGCAGCTAAAAGTGCGCTCGGGAACTTTGTTCCCTTTTGGGAAGATATATGGGCTGCATTGCGCCAGAATGGGGGCGCGGCGCGGCCGGTAGATGCCAGGAGACTCCTCCCCCAGGCTTCCCGATAGCCGTTACACCTCGCGAGATCTGGCTCCAAGCATTGGGAATGACCCCGGTAATCCCACCCAGATTGCCATTCTCTTTTATTTTGTTTAGATCGCACCCAAGATCTGGAAGAATTCTAAAGCCTTGTAAAACTAAAGGCATTCTAAATTCAACCATTCTAAACAGCAAACGTATGTATACCAAGTCATTTTTGAAGAGTTAAGTTTGTCCATTTTCTCTCAGTACAGAAACAGTCTCTGAGATATGAAGGCCTCTGATGGCGCTGCTGAGATTTCTGAACTCGAGGCCGTGGTTTTGTGTGATCAGCTCGATGAGGTGAATTATCAACGTCACGTTCACTCATCAGAGAAGGAAATATATCCTCTCAATCGTGGTCCTTGAAATATCCTGGTCTGCTCGCTATCAAACATCTTGCATTTCACGTTGTGATATCATCCAACAGATAAGAACTGATACCGAGAACTGCTTGACCTGTTTCGGTCCTGGTATAGAAGCTGCAAGTTTGTGGTCGTGATCTAACCCTTAACCCTTACCGCTGCCTGGAGACTCCTGACATTAACCCTTAACGTTGCCTGGAGACTCCTGACATTAACCTTGCTGCTGCCTGGAGACCCCTGACATTAACCCTTACCGCTGCCTGGTAACTCCTGACATTAACCCTTAACGTTGCCTGGAGACCCCTGACATTAACCCTTACCGCTGCCTGGTAACTCCTGACATTAACCCTTAACGTTGCCTGGAGACTCCTGACATTAACCTTGCCACTGCCTGGAGACCCCTGACATTAACCTTGCTGCTGCCTAGAGACTCCTGACATTAACCCTTGCCGCTGCCTGGAGACCCCTGACATTAACCCTTACCACTGCCTGGTAACTCCTGACATTAACCCTTGCCACTGCCTGCAGACTCCTGACATTAACCTTGCCACTGCCTGGTAACTCCTGACATTAACCCTTGCCACTGCCTGGTAACTCCTGACATTGACCCTTACCCTGTCTGGAGAGTTCTAATGTTGACCCTTAACCCTGCCTGGAGACTCCTGACATTGACCCCCCCCCCCCCCCCCCCCCCCCACTCTGCGCTTGTGAATTCAGCCTTTTTTCTGCCCGATGCCAATTTACATTTTCTCTGATTTGGGAGGTGTTAATGATGTGAAGTGTAATTGATGTGAATTCTCTCTAACTCTCCCATCCCTGTACCAGAACTCAATTCTTTAGAGCAACGAGTTCCTCAGCAGCAAATCCGGTTTCTGCCAAGCTTCACTGAGGGTGAGAACAGAGTTGAAACCAGTCTGACTGTGGCCCAGCTCCCTGTACTGTCTGATCACCACCCCCCCCCCCACCCCCTGTACTGTCTGATCACCCCCCCACCCCCTGTACTGTCTGATCACCCCCCCACCCCCTGTACTGTCTGATCACCCCCCCCCATCCCCTGTACTGTCTGATCACCCCCCACCCCCTGTACTGTCTGACCACCCCCCCACCCCCTGTACTGTCTGATCACCCCCACCCCCTGTACTGTCTGATCACCCCCCCCCCCCCCCCCTGTACTGTCTGATCACCACCCCAACCCTTGTACTGTCTGATCACCCCCCCCCCCCCACCCCCTGTACTGTCTGATCACCCCCCCACCCCCTGTACTGTCTGATCACCCCCCCATCCCCTGTACTGTCTGATCATCCCCACCCCCTGTACTGTCTGATCACCCCCACCCCCTGTACTGTCTGACCACCCCCCCACCCCCTGTACTGTCTGATCACCCCCACCCCCTGTACTGTCTGATCACCCCCCCCCCCACCCCCTGTACTGTCTGATCACCACCCCAACCCTTGTACTGTCTGATCACCCCCCACCCCCCACCCCCTGTACTGTCTGATCACCCCCCCACCCCCTGTACTGTCTGATCACCCCTCCACCCCCTTGTACTGTCTGATCACCCCCACCCCCTGTACTGTCTGATCACCCCCCCCACCCCCTGTACGGTCTGATCACCCCCACCCCCTGTACTGTCTGATCACCCCCCCCCCCCACCCCCTGTACTGTCTGATCACCACCCCAACCCTTGTACTGTCTGATCACCCCCCCCACCCCCTGTACTGTCTGATCACCCCCCCCATCCCCTGTACTGTCTGATCACCCCCCCCACCCCCTGTACTGTCTGATCACCCCCCATCCCCTGTACTGTCTGATCACCACCCCCCCACCCCCTGTACTGTCTGATCACCCCCCCATCCCCTGTACTGTCTGATCACCCCCACCCCCTGTACTGTCTGATCACCCCCACCCCCTGTACTGTCTGATCACCACCCCCCCCCACCCCCTGTACTGTCTGATCACCACCCCCCCACCCCCTGTACTGTCTGATCACCCCCCCCACCCCTTGTACTGTCTGATCACCCCCCCCCCCCCCACCCCCTGTACTGTCTGATCACCCCCCCACCCCCTGTACTGTCTGATCACCCCCCCACCCCCTGTACTGTCTGATCGCTCCCCCCCCATCCCCTGTACTGTCTGATCACCCCCCCACCCCTTGTACTGTCTGATCACCCCCCCCCCCCCACCCCCTGTACTGTCTGATCACCCCCCCACCCCCTGTACTGTCTGATCACCCCCACCCCCTGTACTGTCTGATCACCCCTCCACCCCCTTGTACTGTCTGATCACCCCCCCCACCCCCTGTACTGTCTGATCACCCCCACCCCCTGTACTGTCTGATCACCCCTCCACCCCCTTGTACTGTCTGATCACCCCCCCCACCCCCTGTACTGTCTGATCACCCCCCACCCCCTGTACTGACTGATCACCCCCCCATCCCCTGTACTGTCTGATCAACCCTCCATCCCCTGTACTGTCTGATCACCCTCCCACCCCCTGTACTGTCTGATCACCCCCCCACCCCCTGTACTGTCTGATCACCCCCTCCCCCCACCCCCTGTACTGTCTGATCACCCCCCCCCCACCCCCTGTACTGTCTGATCACCCCCCCACCCCCTGTACTGTCTGATCACCCCCCCACCCCCTGTACTGTCTGATCACCCCCCCACCCCCTGTACTGTCTGATCACCCCCCCCCCACCCCCTGTACTGTCTGATCACCCCCCATCCCCTGTACTGTCTGATCACCCCCCCAACCCTTGTACTGTCTGATCACCCCCCCACCCCCTGTACTGTCTGATCACCCCCCCTCCCCCTGTACTGTCTGATCACCCCCCCCCACCCCCTGTACTGTCTGATCACCCCCCCCACCCCCTGTACTGTCTGATCACCCCCCCCACCCCCTGTACTGTCTGATCACCCCCCACCCCCTGTACTGTCTGATCACCCCCCCACCCCTTGTACTGTCTGATCACCCCCCCCACCCCCTGTACTGTCTGATCACCCCCCCCCACCCCCTGTACTGTCTGATCACCCCCCCACCCCCTGTACTGTCTGATCACCCCCCCACCCCCTGTACTGTCTGATCACCCCCCACCCCCTGTACTGTCTGATCACCCCCCCCACCCCTGTACTGTCTGATCACCCCCCCCCCCCCACCCCCTGTACTGTCTGATCACCCCCCCACCCCCTGTACTGTCTGATCACCCCCCCACCCCCTGTACTGTCTGATCACCCCCCCACCCCCTGTACTGTCTGATCACCCCCTCCCCATCCCCTGTACTGTCTGATCACCCCCCCCACCCCCTGTACTGTCTGATCACCCCCCCATCCCCTGTACTGTCTGATCACCCCCCCACCCCCTGTACTGTCTGATCACCCCCTCCCCCCACCCCCTGTACTGTCTGATCACCCCCCAATCCCTGTACTGTCTGATCACCCCCACCCCCTGTACTGTCTGATCACTCCCCCCCCACCCCCTGTACTGTCTGATCCCTCCCCCCACCCCCTGTACTGTCTGAACCATTTCATGCAAGCCCAATCTCCAACCTCAATTAGGTGTTTCCTTGTGCGTGCTCTCTTGACGAAGTACGCCTTTGCTTCGCCTGACTTTGCAATTCCTTCTGCTTTAGCTCTGACCAGCTCAATATGGGTAGTGGTGACTGTTTAACAATGTTCAGCGGCATGCAAAAATGATGACTTGTTCTACGCTCAGCTGGTGTCCTTCTGGTCAGAGAATATGGGTCGGATCAATATGTGCGAAATAGGCTCTCAGTGGATTGTTGAAACATTTTTTTCTCTGACACACTAGCTCTCAGACTATCCTCTCTCACTCTGTTGAATTATTCAACATCACCAGTGGATTGCAGGTTGTATCGCGATGGCGGTGAATTCCATTGCTTGCTGGGAACTTGAGTTGACTGGAAACAGACCGTGGTCCATTGTCAATAAGAACATAAGAACATAAGAACATAAGAACTAGGAGCAGGAGTAGGCCATCTGGCCCCTCGAGCCTGCTCCGCCATTCAATGAGATCATGGCTGATCTTTTGTGGACTCAGCTCCACTTTCCGACCTGAACACCATAACCCTTAATCCCTTTATTCTTCACAAAACTATCTATCTTTATCTTAAAAACATTTAATGAAGGAGCCTCAACTGCTTCACTGGGCAAGGAATTCCATAGATTCACAACCCTTTGGATGAAGCAGTTCCTCCTAAATGCAGTCCTAAATCTACTTCCCCTTATTTTGAGGCTATGTCCCCTAGTTCTGCTTTCACCCGCCAGTGGAAACAACCTGCCCGCATCTATCCTATCTATTCCCTTCATAATTTTATATGTTTCTGTAAGATCCCCCCTCATCTTTCTAAATTCCAACGAGTACAGTCCCAGTCTACTCAACCTCTCCTCGTAATCCAACCCCTTCAGCTGTGGGATTAACCTAATGAATCTCCTCTGCACATCCTCCAGCGCCAGTATGTCCTTTCTCAAGTAAGGAGACCAAAACTGAACACAATACACCAGGTGTGGCCTCGCTAACACCTTATACAGTTGCAGCATAACCTCCCTAGTCTTAAACTCCATCCCTCTAGCAATGAAGGACAAAATTCCATTTGCCTTCTTAATCACCTGTTGCACCTGTAAATCAACTTTCTGTGACTCATGCACTAGCACACCCAGGTCTCTCCGCACAGCAGCATGCTTTAATAGTTTATTGTTTAAATAATAATCCCGTTTGCTGTTATTCCTACCAAAATGGATAACCTCACATTTGTCAACATTGTATTCCATCTGCCAGACCCTAGCCCATTCTCTTAACCTATCCAAATTCCTCTGCAGACTTCCAGTATCCACTGCCACTTTTGCTTTACCACTCACCTTAGTGTCATCTGCAAACTTGGACACATTGCCCTTGGTCCCCAACTCCAAATCATCTATGTAAATTGTGAACAATTGTGGGCCCAACAGGGATCCCTGAGGGACACCACTAGCTACTGATTGCCAACCAGAGAAAAACCCATTAATCCCCACTCTTTGCTTTCTATTAATTAACCAATCCTCTATCCATGCTACTACTTTACCCTTAATGCCATGCATCTTTATCTTATGCAGCAACCTTTTGTGTGGCACCTTGTCAAAGGCTTTCTGGAAATCCAGATATACCGCATCCATTGGCTCCCCATTATCTACTGCACTGGTAATGTCCTCAAAAAATTCCACTAAATTAGTTAGGCACGACCTGCCTTTAACGAACCCATGCTGCGTCTGCCCAATGGGACAATTTCTATCCAGATGCCTCGCTATTTCTTCCTTGCTGATAGATACCAGCATCTTCCCTACTACCGAAGTTAAGCGCACTGGCCTATAATTTCCCGGTCTCTGCCTACCTCCATTTTTAAACAGTGGTGTCACGTTTGCTAATTTCCAATCCACCGGGACCACCCCAGAGTCTAGTGAATTTTGGTAAATTATCACTAGTGCATCTGCAATTTCCCTAGCCATCTCTTTTAGCACTCTGGGATGCATTCCATCAGGGCCAGGAGACTTGTCTACCTTTAGCCCCATTAGCTTGCCCATCACTACCTCCTTAGTGATATCAATCCTCTCAAGGTCCTCACCTGTCATAGCCTCATTTCTATCAGTCACTGGCATGTTATTTGTGTCTTCCACTGTGAAGACCGACCCAAAAAACCTGTTCAGTTCCTCAGCCATTTCCTCATTTCCCATTATTAAAACTCCCTTCTCATCCTCTAAAGGACCAATATTTACCTTAGCCACTCTTTTTTGTTTTAAATAGTTGTAAAAACTTTTACTGTCTGTTTTTATATTCTGAGCAAGTTTACTCTCCCTTATTTCCTCAGATATCCATGGTCGATTTTCCCTCTTTATACCGTCTTTCCTTTTTGTTGGTATAAACCTTTGCTGAGCACTGTGAAAAATCACTTGGAAGGTTCTCCACTGTTCCTCAACTGTTCTACCATAAAGTATTTGCTCCCAATCTACCTTAGCTAGTTCTTCTCTCATCCCATTGTAATCTCCTTTGTTTAAACACAAAACACTAGTATTTGATTTTACCTTCTCACCCTCCATTTGTATTTTAAATTCCGCCATATTGTGATCGCTCCTTCCGAGAGGATCCCTAACTATTCCTGTCTCATTACACAGGACAAGATCTAGGACCGCTTGTTCCCTTGTAGGTTCCATTACATACTGTTCTAGGAAACTATCGCGGATACATTCTATAAACTCCTCCTCAAGGTTGCCTTGACCGACTTGGTTAAACCAATCGACATGTAGATTAAAATCCCCCATGATAACTGCTGTACCATTTCTACATGCATCAGTTATTTCTTTGTTTACTGCCTGCCTCACCATGACGTTACTATTTGGTGGCCGATAGACTACTCCTATCAGTGACTTTTTCGCCTTACTATTCCTGATTTCCACCCAAATGGATTCAACCTTATCCTCCATAGCACCAATGTCATCCCTTACTGTTGCCCGGATGTCATCCTTAAATGATCCATCCACCCTGTCCTTCCGAATAGTTTGATACCCTCGGTTATTTAACTCCCAGTCGTGACCATCCTTTATCCATGTTTCAGTAATGGCCACTAAATCATTGTCATTCACGATGATTTGCGCCATCAACTCATTTACTTTATTCCGAATACTACGAGCATTCAAGTAAAGTACACTTATGTTGGTTTTTTTACCTCTGTTTTGAATCTTAATATCTCCAGTTTTATTCCTTTTAGTATTACTGGGCCTATTCACTGAGCTCCCCTCAGTTACTGTACCTTGTACTGTCGCCCTTTTTGATTTTTGACTATGTATTCTGTGTCTTGCACTTTTCCCCTTACTTCCTTTTGCTTCTGTCCCTGTTTTACTACCTTCCAACTTCCTGCATCGGTTCCCATCCCCCTGCCACCTTAGTTTAAACCCTCCCCAACAGCTCTAGCAAAAACTCTAGGACATCGGTTCCAGTCCTGCCGAGGTGCAGACCATCCGGTTTGTACTGGTCCCACCTCCCCCAGTGCCGGTCCCAATGCCCCAGGAATTTGAATCCCTCCCTCTTGCACCATCTCTCGAGCCACGCATTCATCCTATCTATCCTGACATTCCTACTCTGACTAGCTCATGGCACTGGTAGCAATCCTGAGATTACTACCTTTGAGGTCCTACTTTTTAGTTTAAATCCTAACTCCCTGAATTCAGCTTGTCGGACCTCATCCCGTTTTTTACCTATATCGTTGGTGCCTATGTGCACCACGACAGCTGGCTGTTCACCCTCACCCCCCAGAATGTGCTGCAGCCGCTCCGAGACATCCTTGACCCTTGCACATGGGAGGCAACACACCATCCTGGAGTCTCGATTGCGTCCACAGAACCACCTGTCTATTCCCCTATCACTATAGCCCTGCCATTTTTCTTCCTGCCCTGCTGTGCAGCAGAGCCAGCCACGGTGCCATGAACCTGGCTGCTGCTGCCTTCCCCTGGTGAGCCATCTCCCTCAACAGTATCCAAAGCGGTATATCTGTTTTTCAAGGAGATGACCGCAGGGGACACCTGCACTGCCTTCCTACTCTTGCTCGGTCTTTTGGTCACCCATTTTCTATCTCCCTCAGTAACTTTCACCTGCGGTGTGACCAACTCGCTAAACGTGCTATCCACGACCTCCTCAGCATCGCGGATGCTCCAAAGTGAGTCCATCCGCAGCTCCAGAGCCGTCAAGCGGTCTAACAGGAGCTGCAACTGAACACACTTCTTGCACGTGAAAGAGCCAGGGACAGTGGACGTGTCCCTGAGCTCCCACATTGCAAACGAGGAGCATGACACGGGTCTGGAATCTCCTGCCATGTCTTAAACCTTAGGTAAACTTATACAACTACAATTTCAAAAAATGAAAGAAAAATAAATAAATTAGACAATGAAAAGAAAAACTACTTACCAGTCACTTACCAGGGTTAAATAGCACCTCCTCCCCACCCAGCTTCGAATTCCCACCTAGCTTCAAATTCCCAAACACACTCTTGGTTGTGCCTCACTCTGGCTGTGCCTTCTCTGGCTCACTGGGAGAACTAGTGATTGCCTGCAGCAAACCCCCTTGTTTAGAATGTCAGAGACAGAAATGGTGGTTATACCGATGTTTGGTCATTTGCTCTGTAGATCATGAACAGCAAACAAAAGATGTTGATTCCTAGGGCTGCTTGCACTGCTCCAAGAACATCTGCCTGGAGCTTTTTGCCGCAGTTCTATTGGTCATGGGCTCATTGTAGAGGGGTGGGATACAGTTTAATGCATTGTTAATTACGTGTGCTAGCCTTGCGTGTACAGTTGTTCTCTACAGCGATCTATTGCTGTCCAGTAGATGGCTTCATAGGATCACTCTTTCATCTAACCCAGATGCCCTTCACGGGCGACATGCAATATATATTGCTTTAGCGCTTTCGAGGTTACTGCCCGTGTTCTGAGGTGTTACAATCCTCATAAACCAATGCAAATTCATTGTGTACTTTATAGCCCAAGACCAGCTCTTTTTCTGTTTTGTGAAGCTATTGAGTTTTTAGGTATTGGCTTACGTTGTGCAGTAGGCTGTCTGTCACCAGCTGTCTGTCACTGATTCTGGCACCAACTCCTTTTGATAACAAACTAGCAGTCACGTGTAAAATCATTGCGATCACGTAGTATGTCCCAAGCCTCTTCAATATCACCAACACAGATAAACACACCAGTTGCATGAACTTGTGCGATTATCGACCTCAAAATTGTCCCGATAATACAATCTGCCATCTTTAGCTGCAGAGAGGATGATGGTCAGATCCTGGCGTGGCTCCAACAATGTAATCAATGTAAGAAATCTTACAACACCAGGTTAAAGTCCAACAGGTTTGTTTCAAACACGAGCTTTCGGAGCGCAGCTCCTTCCTCAGGTGAATGGAGAGGTATGTTCCAGAAACATTTATATAGACAAAGTCAGAGATGCCAGACAATGCTTGGAATGCGAGCATTTGCGGGTAATCAAATCATTACAGATCCAGAGAGAGGGGTAATCACAGGTTAAAGAGGTGTGAATTGTCTCAAGGCAGGACAGTTGGTAGGATTTTGCAAGTCAGGCCAGATGGTGGGGGGTGAATGTAATGCAACATGAATCCCAGGTCCCAGTTGAGGCCGCACTCATGCGTGCGGAACTTAGCTATAAGTTTCTGCTCGGCAATTCTGCGTTGTCACATGTCCTGAAGACCGCCTTGGAGAACGCTTACCCGGAGATCAGAGGCTGAATGCCCTTGACTGCTGAAGTGTTCCCCGACTAGAAGGGAACATTCCTGCCTGGTGATTGTCGCGCAATGTCCGTTCATTCGTTGTTGCAGTGTCTGCATGGTCTCGCCAATGTACCACACTTCGGGACATCCTTTCCTGCAGCGTAAGAGGTAGACTACATTGGTCAAGTCGCACGAGTATGTGCCGCGTACCTGGTGGGTGGTGATTCCACGTGTAATGGTGGTATCCATGTCGATGATCTGGCATGTCTTGCAGAGATTGCCCTGGCAGGGTTGTGTGGTGTCGTGGTCGCTGTTCTGAAGGCTGGGTAATTTGCTGCAAACAATGGTTTGTTTGAGGTTGCGCGGTTGTTTGAAGGCAAATAGTGGGGGTATGAGGATGACCTTGGCTAGATGTTCATCTTAATTGATGATGTGTTGAAGGCTGCGAAGCAGATGTCGTAGTTTCTCCGCCCCAGGAAAGTACTGGACAACGAAGGGTACTCTGTCAGTTGTGTCCCATGTTTGTCTTCTGAGGAGGTCGGTGCGGTATTTTGCTGTGGCACGATGGAACTGTCGATCGATGAGTCGAGCGCCATATCCCGTTTGTATGAGGGCATCTTTCAGCATCTGTAGGTGTCTGTTACGCTCCTCCTCGTCTGAGCAGATCCTGTGTATACGGAGGGCTTGTCCATAGGGGATGGCTTCTTTTATGTGTTTCGGGTGAAAGTTGGAGAAGTGGAGCATCGTGAGGTTATCTGTGGGCTTGCGGTAAAGCGAAGTGCTGAGGTGACCGTCCTTGATGGAGATGAGTGTGTCCAAGAATGCAACTGAATTTGGAGAATAGTCCATGGTGAGTCTGATGGTGGGATGGAACTTATTGATCTCATCGTGTAGTCGTTTCAGTGATTCTTCGCTGTGGGTCCAAAGGAAAAAAATGCCATCGATGTACCTGTCGGTTGAAGGTCCTGTGCGGTGAGGAAGTCTTGTTCAAACTTGTGCATGACGATGTTGGCATATTGAGGTGCGAATTTGGTCCCCATGGCTGTTCCGTGCGTCTGGATGAAGAATTTGTTGTCGAAGGTGAAGACGTTATGATCTAGAATGAAGTGGATGAGTTGCAGAATTGCGTCTGGAGATTGGCAGTTGTCGGTGTTGAGTACTGAGGCTGTTGCAGCAATGCCGTTGTCATGGGGGATGCTGGTGTAGAGTACCGAGACATCCATTGTGACGAGGAATGTTCCTGGTTCAACTGGTCCATGGGTGCTGAGTTTCTGTAGGAAGTCCGTCATGTCGCGACAGAAGCTGGGTGTACCATGTACGATGGGTTTCAAGATGCCCTCGATGTGGCCAGAGAAGTTCTCACACAGGGTGTGTTGGCCTTGTGTTTAACTGCAACCCTGACTCTGAGGGCAAATTCATTTTTGGTTGCCGAACCTGTGTGTTTTTCCAGGGTTAAATCATCATCCACCATGAAGAGATGTTCTGTGGTTGGTGGGATTGAAGTCATTTCAATCGATTGGTCGCAAATTAATCCATTGGTTAGCGTGTCAGATTTGCGTGCAGAAGCCAATTGCTGGAACGCTGTCACATATTGTTTAATGGGGTCTTCATTTTGCTGGCATCTCTGGTGCGACAGATATTGTTTGCTCATCACATTTTTCTTCGGTCCAAGGTGTTATTTGAGAGCATTTAGGACAGCATCAAACATTTAAGACAGCTGTCTTCTGTTAGCTTCTCAAATATTCGCTGGCCTTTTGCATAGAGACAGCGGATGAGTATTGCCTTCTTGCAAGTTGCTGCTACTTACGACTAGTCCATACCTGACCAAGTAGGTCTTGAACCCCAAAATCCATCAATCACATGGCACGGTTGGACTTCCTGGTGAAGAAAGAAAAGGCACAGGAGCTGGTAAAATTAAATTATTCTCTATCATCCTTATTGCCAATTGGGTTTCATGACTGGGAGATATGCAGAGATGATACACTCTTGGTATTATGTCTGAACATAAGTTTTATTCAATGCATTAAAATGTTTGCTCCCATGCTTACAACTCTTGCCGACAATTTAGTTTCTCTTTCTCAGTCACCCCACCCAGGCTTAACTAACCACACACAGTCAACAGACAAGTCAAATCAAACACCAAATAATTGAACAATTGAACACTACACTGCATTGGAGCATCAACCTTGATGGTTGCACTCATGTTGAACCATGGATGACATCAGGGAGCTGCTCCCTTCATTGTTCTATTCTATGCATTCATTTTCGCCACGGTGAAACCAAAAATCAATGAAAATTATACAAAGTAACAGCAGGACTTTAAAAAAATCCAATAGAAAATTCAACAGTGTCAAGCAAAAACAAGCAGCAAATCTGACACACTGTTCTGGATTATTAAATAATTGTATTCGCAACAAGCTCCATTATAGAACATAGAACATAGAACGATACAGCGCAGTACAGGCCCTTCGGCCCTCAATGTTGCACCGACATGGAAAAAAACTAGAGGCCATCTAACCTACACTATGCCCTTATCATCCATATGCTTATCCAATAAACTTTTAAATGCCCTCAATGTTGGCGAGTTCACTACTGTTGCAGGTAGGGCATTCCACGGCCTCACCACTCTTTGCGTAAAAAACCTACCTCTGACCTCTGTCCTATATCTATTACCCCTCAATTTAAGGCTATGTCCCCTCGTGATAGCCACCTCCATCCGCGGGAGAAGGCTCTCGCTGTCCACCCTATCTAACCCTCTGATCATTTTGTATGCCTCTATTAGGTCACCTCTTAACCTTCTTCTCTCTAACGAAAACAACCTCAAGTCCATCAGCCTTTCCTCATAAGATTTTCCCTCCATACCAGGCAACATCCTGGTAAATCTCCTCTGCACCCGTTCCAAAGCTTCCACGTCCTTCCTATAATGAGGCGACCAGAACTGTACGCAATACTCCAAATGCGGCTGTACTAGAGTTTTGTACAACTGCAACATGATCTCATGGCTCCGGAACTCAATCCCTCTACCAATAAAGGCCATCACACCATAGGCCTTCTTCACAACCCTATCAACCTGGGTGGCAACTTTCAGGGATCTATGTACATGGACACCGAGATCCCTCTGCTCATCCACGCTACCAAGAATTTTACCATTAGCCAAATATTCCGCATTCCTGTTATTCTTTCCAAAGTGAATCACCTCACACTTCTCCACATTAAACTCCATTTGCCACCTCTCAGCCCAGCTCTGCAGCTTATCTATGTCCCTCTGTAACCTGCAACATCCTTCCGCACTGTCTACAACTCCACCAACTTTAGTGTCGTCTGCAAATTTACTTACCCATCCTTCTGCTCCCTCCTCTAGGTCATTTATAAAAATGACAAACAGCAACGGCCCCAGAACAGATCCTTGTGGTACGCCACTCGTAACTGAACTCCATTCTGAACTGGCAGCAGGGTAGCATGGTGGTTAGCATAAATGCTTCACAGCTCCAGGGTCCCAGGTTCGATTCCCGGCTGGGTCACTGTCTGTGTGGAGTCTGCACGTCCTCCCCCTGTGTGCGTGGGTTTCCTCCGGGTGCTCCGGTTTCCTCCCACAGTCCAAAGATGTGCGGGTTAGGTGGATTGGCCATGCTAAATTGTCCGTAGTGTCCTAATAAAAGTAAGGTTAATGGTGTGGGGGGTTACGGGTATAGGGTGGATACGTGGGTTGAGTAGGGTGATCATGGCTCGGCACAACATTGAGGGCCGAAGGGCCTGTTCTGTGCTGTACTGTTCTATTCTATTTCCCATCAACCACCACTCTCTGTCTTCTTTCAACTAGCCAATTTCTGATCCACATCTCTAAATCACCCTCAATCCCCAGCCTCCGTATTTTCTGCAATAGCCGACCGTGGGGAACCTTATCAAACGCTTTACTGAAATCCATATACACCACATCAACTGCTTTACCCTCGTCCACCTGTTCAGTCACCTTCTCAAAGAACTCGATAAGATTTGTGAGGCATGACCTACCCTTCATAAAACCATGCTGACTATCCCTAATCATATTATTCCGATCTAGATGATTATAAATCGTATCTTTTATAATCCTCTCCAAGACTTTACCCACCACAGACGTTAGGCTCACCGGCCTATAGTTACCGGGGTTATCTCTACTCCCCTTCTTGAACAAAGGGACCACATTTGCTATCCTCCAGTCCTCTGGCACTATTCCTGTAGCCAATGATGACCTAAAAATCAAAGCCAAAGGCTCAGCAATCTCTTCCCTGGCTTCCCAGAGAATCCTAGGATAAATCCCATCAGGCCCCGGGGACTTATCTATTTTCACCTTGTCCAGAATTGCCAACACTTCTTCCCTACTCACCTCAATGCCATCTATTCTAATAGCCTGGGTCTCAGCATTCTCCTCCACAATATTATCTTTTTCCTGAGTGAATACTGACAAAAAGTATTCATTTAGTATCTCGCTTATCTCCTCAGCCTCCACACACAACTTCCCACCACTGTCCTTGACTGGCCCTACTCTTACCCTAGTCATTCTTTTATTCCTGACATACCTATAGAAAGCTTTTGGGTTTTCCTTGATCCTACCTGCCAAAGACTTCTCATGTCCCCTCCTTGCTCGTCTTAGCTCTCTCTTTAGATCCTTTCTCGCTTCCCTGTAACTATCAAGCGCCCCAACTGAAACTTCACGCCTCATCTTCACATAGGCCTCCTTTTTCCTCTTAACAAGAGATTCCACTTCTTTGGTAAACCACGGTTCCCTCGCTCTACCCTTTCCTCCCTGTCTGACTGGTACGTACTGATCAAGAACACGCAATAGCTGTTCCTTGAACAAGCTCCACATATCCAGTGTGCCCAACCCTTGCAGCCTACTTCTCCAACCTACACATCCTAAGTCATGTCTAATGGCATCATAATTGCCCTTCCCCCAGCTATAACTCTTGCCCTGCGGGGTATACTTATCCTTTTCCATCACTAATGTAAAGGTCACCGAATTGTGGTCACTGTCTCCAAAGTGTTCACTTACCTCCAGATCTAACACCTGGCCTGGTTCATTACCCAAAACCAAATCCAAAGTGGCCTCACCTCTTGTTGGCCTGTCAACATATTGTGTCAGAAAACCCTCCTGCACACATTGTACAAAGAACGACCCATCCAATGTACTCGAACTATATCTTTTCCAGTCAATATTAGGAAAGTTAAAGTCTTCCATAACAACTACCCTGTTACTTTCGCTCTTTTCCAGAATCATCTTCGCCATCCTTTCCTCTACATCTCTAGAACTATTAGGTGGCCTATAGAAAACTCCCAGCAGGGTGACCTCTCCTTTCCTGTTTCTAACCTCAGCCCATACTACCTCGGAAGAAGAGTCCCCATCTTGCACCCTTTCCGCCACCGTAATACTGTCCTTGACTAGCAGCGCCACACCTCCCCCTCTTTTGCCCCCTTCTCTGAGCTTACTAAAACACCTAAACCCCGGAACCTGCAACAACCATTCCTGTCCCTGCTCTATCTATGTCTCTGAAATGGCCACAACATCGAAGTCCCAGGTACCAACCCATGCTGCCAGTTCCCCTACCTTATTTCGTATACTCCTGGCATTGAAATTGACACACTTCAAACCACCGACCTCAACACTGCCGCCCTCCTGCGAAGTCAAATCTGTGCTCCTGACCTCTATACTCTCAATCTCTCGCACCCCAAAACTACAATCCAGGTTCCCATGCCCCTGCTGAATTAGTTTAAACCCCCCCAAAGAGTACTAACAAATCTCCCCCCAGGATATTGGTGCCCCTTAGGTTCAGATGTAGACCATCCTGTCTATAGAGGTCCCACCTTCCCCAGAAAGAGCCCCAGTTATCCAGAAATCTGAATCCCTCCCGCCTGCACCATCCCTGTAGCCACGTGTTTAATTGCTCTCTCTCCCTATTCCTCATCTCACTATCACGTGGCACGGGCAACAACCCAGAGATAACAACTCTGTTTGTTCTCGCTCTGAGCTCCCATCCTAGCTCCCTAAAGGCCTGCCTGACATCCTTGTCCCCTTTCCTACCTATGTCGTTAGTGCCAATGTGGACTACGACTTTGGGCTACTCCCCCTCCCCCTTAAGGACCCGAAAAGCACGATCCGAGACATCACGTACCCTTGCACCTGGGAGGCAACATACCAAACGTGAGTCTCTCTCGCTCCCACAAAATCTCCTATCTGTGCCCCTGACTATTGAGTCCCCAATTACTAATGCTCTGCTCCTCTCCCCCCTTCCCTTCTGAGCAACAGGGACAGACTCCGTGCTAGAGTCCCGCACCCCATGGCTTACCCCTGGTAAGTCGTCCCCCCCACAAGTATCCAAAACGGTATACTTGTTACTCAGGGGAACGACCGCAGGGGGTCCCTGCTCTGACTGCTTCTTCCCAGTCCCTCTTACAGTTACCCATCTATCTCCAGTCTTTGGTGTAACTACTTCCCTGAAGCTCCTATCTATGACCACCTCTGCCTCCCGAATGATCCGAAGTTCATCCAACTCCAGCTCCAGTACCATAACTCGGTCTTGTAGGAGCTGGAGCTGGCTGCACTTCCTGCAGGTAAAATCAGCAGGGACACTAACGGCATCCCTCACCTCAAACATCCTGCAGGAGGAACATTGCACTACCTTCCCTGCCATCCCACTTAATTTCAACCAAGTTCTGGTAAACAAATATAAAACAAATAAAAAAATAATAATATAATATAGCACTTACCTGCTCACCCCAATGGGTCTTATTATTAGGTTAGAGGAGGAGGGCGGGTGGGAGACACTACACGTGTAGTGTCTCAGGTATCCTCTCCACCAAAATTTATTGGCTAGGAGAAAATCCTTCCCAGAAGTCCGCGGGTCGTACTTCCAGTTCCCGCCTTATATTATCTTTGCTCCCATTGGCACCCCGCCGCTCTCAATGTGTCCCCTCCCGCTCTTTTCAATGTCCTGGCTGTCTCTCCTCTCGCGCTGTTTTCAATGTCCCGGCTGTCTTACCTCTCGCGCTGTTTTCAATGTCCTGGCTGTCTCTCCTCTCGCGCTCTTTTCAATGTCCCGACTGTCTTACCTCTCGCGCTCTTTTCAATGTCCCGACTGTCTCTCCTCTCGCGCTGTTTTCAATGTCCCGGCTGTCTCTCCTCTCGCGCTGTTTTCAATGTCCCGACTGTCTTACCTCTCGCGCTCTTTTCAATGTCCCAGCTGTCTCTCCTCTCGCGCTGTTTTCAATGTCCCGGCTGTCTCTCCTCTCGCGCTGTTTTCAATGTCCTTTATGATTATGAATTATGATGCAACCTTATGGATCAACTTAAGTTTAAAAATGTATGTTTATTACATTTTTTTCATATTAAACAAACAAATAATCAAACATAAATACACAATAGAAGAGAGAAACAAAGAAAAAAAAACACACGTTAACTTTAACACAAAAAATAAACTAATGCCCCTAACAGCTGACGGTGACTAACTCTTTAAAAACGAGAAATGAATGGCTGTCATCCCAGGTAGAACCCCTCCACCGCGAAGAAGCCGCTCATCCAAGCTCAGGTCAGGTATGTCCTGTGCAAGACCTTAAATGTAATCAAGCTCAGCCGAGCACATGAAGACGTGGAGTTGACCCTGTGGAGGGCCTCACTCCATGACTCACCATTAAGAATGGGGCCCAATTTGTTCTCCCATTTCGTCCTCACCTCACATAACAGAGCAGAATCCGTTGAAAGCATATGGCTATATATGTCCGAAATTGGCTAGGCCCCCATCAGGCCTCGCCACATTCAAAACCTTCATCAATCGTCTCTCAATCGAGAGATGAGGGTAGCGCCAAAGGAAAGGATGGGAAAGCCTTGCGTGAAAAATCGGGAAATTGAGATTACCTGCAAGGTCTAGAAACAGGCAGTTGGAATTTTTCAGCCAACTCCTTAAAACTAGCAAACCTTCCCTCCACGAGCAGGTTCCCAGACCTCTCCAGGCCCATGCCCTCCCAAGACCTAATTGCCGAGTCCAAACCTGTTGGCAGAAAAAGGCGGTTGTTGAAGAGGGGGGCTAGAGAAGACAGGGAACAGAGCTGGGAATACAGCCTGAAACTGCTTCCAAATTCTCAGGCTGGACATCCCCGACTGGATTTGAGGAAAATCTCACCAGGGAAAAAGGCAATGATGGAGTAAATATTGCACAAAGACTAGAAACAGTGCAGGAGCTGGCTTCCATTTGTCCCCATATGGAGCCCGGATCACTAAAACAAACGATTTCTTCTGAATATTGGCTGCCCAATAATAAAACAATAAATTGGGTAGAGCCAGGCCCCCATCTCCTGTCTTTTTGGAGCGAAACCTCATAGACTCTAGGAGTCTTACCCGCCCAAATAAAGGAGGATATCAATTTGTTGAATTTAGGGAGAAAAGTTAGGGAGCAGGTTCATTTTGATAGTCTGCACCTTACCTGCCAAAGATGGGGCAGGTTATCACGTCTGCATGTCTGATTTAGTGCCGCCAACCAGGCTAATTGTGGGTCATCCGGACCCCAAGATAATGGAAACTAATCTTGGCAAGCCGAAGATGTAATGTCCCAAGTTGGACTCTCCTCCCCGGGGGGGGGGGGGGGGGGGGGGGGGGGGGGGGGGGGGGGGTTGATTGGGAAACATTCACTCTTTTCCAAGTTCAACTTGTAACCAGAAAAGGAGCCCGAAATATGAAGCAGCTTCATTTTCCCGCCCGTGGATGGGACTGGGTCCGTAAATTAGAGAATTAGGTCATCCACGTAAAGGGACATCCGGTGCTCCACCCTTCCCCGATTTGTCCCCCTCGACTTAACAGAGGACCTCAGTGCTATAGCAAGCAGCTATATTGCCAAAGCAAACAGGAGCCGGGACTATAGAAATCCCTGCCTCGTGCCCCATTCAACGAAAAGTAACCCGAGTTCAGGACATTCGTATGAATACTATCAGTGCTGGTCTTATACAATAGCTGATTCCAAGAAATAGATCTGTGGCCAAAATCAAACCTCCCAAGAATCTCAAACAGATAATCCGACTCCGCTCCATCAAATGCTTTTTTTGGCATCCAGGGAAACAATCACCTCTGGTTCGAGGACCGAGGAGGGGAAAAGGGACAACATTTAACAGGCGCCTTATATTGGCCAACAATTGTCGGCCCTTCATGAAGACCATCTGATGCTCTGAGATTACATTTGGGAGGCAGGGCTCCAGACAAAGCGACAACACTTTGGCAAGTAACTTAACCCTCGTTCAAGAGTGAGATAGGTCGGTATGACCCAAACTGTTGGGTCTTTATCTTCCTTAAAAATCGAAGATATATCGGCCTGTGTGAGGATGTAGGGCAAGAACACTGGGATAAGGAGTCATTAAATATGTCCAGAATTAAAGGCATCAGCTGCTCCAAGAACGTCTTATAGAATTCAATGGGAAAGCCATCCGGACCAGAAGCCTTGCAGGTTTGCACCAAGCCAATGCATTTAAAATTTCATCAGGGTTTAACGGGGAGTCCAACTCACTGCTCCTCTCCACCTCAACAGTTGGGATGGATAGGCCATCCAAAAAAAACAGACATGACCGATTCATCCACTGGGGGCTCCGATCTGTAAAGATCATGGTAAAATGATTTAAAGGCTGCATTAAATGATTTAAAGGGGCTGTTTAGCACAGGGCTAAATCTCTGGCTTTGAAAGCAGACCAAGCAGGCCAGCAGCACGGTTCAATTCCCGTAACAGCCTCCCCGAACAGGTGCTGGAATGTGGCGACTAGGGGCTTTTCACAGTAACTTCATTTGAAGCCTACTCGTGACAATAAGCAATCTTCATTTCTTCTTCTTCTTCATTAACCTGAGGTGGGGCAGAAACAAGGTTCCCACTCGAATTGCATATCTGTGTGATCCCTCAGGAGGCTGCCTGCCATTTAAGCTGGTGAGCCAAAGACCACTGGCCTTCTCCCCGTATTCTTAAAACATGTCCCTTGTGTGTCACAACTGGTTACCTCCCTGCCATTTGACAATAGTTTGAAATGTGTTTGCAGCTTTTTCCTACTTGTCAGCAACTCCAGGATAGGGCCAAGTGAGTACTGGTGGTCCACCTCAAGAATGGAGTCCACCAGCCTCTGCTGCCCCACCCTCTCTGCCCTCACCAAATGTGCTTTATAGGAGATAATTTCCTCCGTTCCCACCCCCTCCCAAAGGATCACTCTGAGCCTCACACAACATGGTAGGTGAGATTGATTCAGTTTTGTTAAATTTTATATAGTCCTCTAGGGCAGCGGGCATGCGCTCACAAAATTTCCTCTCCACTAACATCAAACCAATGCTTTTTGTGTGTCTATCCTTCATGGCCAGACCTCAGCCCCAAATCTACAAAGTGCGGGACATGGTCTGAAATAACAATCGCTGAGTACTCAGCCACCACCATTGAAGGGAGGGAGCCCTGTAATAGGGAGACCTCCCAGAGACCCCTGCAATATGAGACCCCCACTGGGACCCCTGTAATAGGGAGACCCCCACAGAGACCCCTGTAATAGGACCCCCACCGACTCCAATGTTTACAAACATTGACCACATCAAAGAGAGGTAAGTGCATTAGCTATGAGGAGAGGTTGAATAAACTCGGTTTGTTCTCACTGGAACAACAGAGGTTGGGGGGCGACCTGATAGATGTCTACAAAATTATGAGGGGCATAGACAGAGTGGATAGTTAGGTGGTTAGGTGGATTGGTCATGCCAAATTGCCCTTAGTGCCCAAAAAGGTTAAGTGGGCTTACTGGGTTACGGGGATAAGGTGGAGGTGTGGGCTTGAGTGAGGTGCTCTTTCCAAGGGCCGGTACAGACATGGTGGGCCAAATGCTTCCTTCTGCACTGTAAATTCTATGATTGTATGCCCCTTATCATTTTGTATACCTCCATCAGATCCCCTCTCAGCCTCCTAAGCTGCAGGGAAAACAAACCCAGCCTATCCGGTCTCTCCTCATAGCTGAAACTTTCCATTCCAGGCAACATCCTGGTGAATCTCCTCCTCCGCACACCCTCCAGTGTGATCACGTGTTTCTGATGGCGTGTCGACCAGAACTGGACAGGATATTCCATCTGTGGCCTAACCAATGTTTGGTAAGTTGTACCAAGACCTCCCTGCTCCTATATTCTATGTCCCGGCTAATGAAGGCAAGCATTCCGTATGCCTACTTCACCACCCTATCTACCTGTGCTGCCACCTTCAGGGATCCATGGAATTGTTCACCGAGGTCCCTTTGTTCCTCAATACTCCCTTGGGACCTACCGCTCATTGTGTACATCCTACCGTTATTGGATCTCCTAAAATACATCACCCCACACTTATCAGGAATAAATGTTATCTGTCATTGCTCTGATCAAAATTTGTGGCCTCCTATCAGGGGCTGGTTTAGCACAGTGGGCTAAACAGCTGGCTGGTGATGCAGAACAAGGCCAGCAGCATGGGTTCTATTCCCGTACCGTCCTCCCCGAATAGGCACCGGAATGTGGTGGCTCGGGGCTTTTCACAGGAACCTTATTGAAGCCTACTTGTGACAATAAGCGATTATTATTATTATCAACAGCACCAACAATTTTCATGGCATCTGCAAACTTACTAATTAACTTTCTCCGTTCAGATCCAAGTCGTTAATCCAAGTCTGATCCCTGTGGTACACCGCTGGTCACAGGCTTCCAATCACAAAAGCAGCCCTCCACCTGTTTTGCCTCCTATTAACGAGCCAATTTTGGATCAAATTTGCCTTGGGTCCCATGGACTCTAACCTTTTGGACCAGCTTTCCATGTGGGATCTTGTCAAAGTCTTTACTGAAGTCCAAATAAACCACATCAACTGTTCTACCCTCATTAATATATGTTGTTACCTTTTCAAAAAATTAGTTAGACTGGATCTTCCACCAACAAATCCATGCTGACTATCTTTGATCAATCCCTGCCCTTCCAAGTGTTTCATAGAAGCCCTACAGTGCAGAAGTAGGCCATTGGCCCCATCGAGTCTGCACCGACCCTTCAAGATGAGCGCTCTACCCATGTCCATTTCCCCCATCCACCCCGCCCTATCCCCGTAACCTAACCAAAAACCCATACACAAAGGCACAATTTACCATGGCCATTCCACCAAACCCGCACATCATTGTACTGTGGAAACTCACGCAAACATAGGGAGAATATGTAAACTCCACACAGACTAGAATTGAACCCAGGTCCATGGCGCTGTGAGGCAGCAGTGCTAACCGCTGTGCCACCATGCCACCAACGTTGATTAATCCTGTCCCTCAGAATCCTGTAATTACTTGGCTTATCCCTGCTGCCCTTCCTGAATAAAGGCACCACGTTAGCTATCCTCCAGTTATCTGTCACTTCACCCGCGGCCAGTTAAGATTTAAAAGTCTCCGTTAGGTCCCCAGAAATCTCCTCCAATGCCTCCTCTATCAGCCTGGGAAACTCCTTAGTGCTGGGGATTTATGCACCTTTATCTTATACATCTTATACCTCATCCTAATTAATCTTAGCGTGGTCTAGAACTTCAGTGTCCCAATTGAAACCTCCAGCGACCATGTCTTTCTCCTCAGCGAATACAGATGAAAAATATTCATTTAAGACCTCACCCATGACCTCTGGCTCCATACAGATTGCCCCTTTGGTCCATAATAAGCCTCGGCTGTCCTTACAATTGGAGCGCCAATTTTGTTTCTCCTCATCGCCAATGTAATGACGAAAAGTCCAGGTGACCACCAGTGGATGTTGGCAACAATTATTTCATCACCGGCAGAAACTATTTACATTTAGCAATTACCAAAAAGCAACAGCAAAACAACTGCTCCGACCAACTCTGTGTCCAGGCGTTGACAGCGAGTTTTAAACACCTGCGCTCAGCTGTGATCCTTGCGTACTTCCATTCCATTAGACGGCGAGTCAAGTGGTCTCTGAGATTTGCCGAAACCTTGGATGAGGAAGCCATGTAGACTCTAAAGTTTGCCACAGCAATTATATTCGCTGGAGTTTATTAATAATAATAATAAGAATAATAATCGCCTATCGTCACATGTAGGCTTCAATGAAGTTATTGTGAAAAGCCCCTAGTCACCACATTCCAGCGCCTGTTCGGGGAGGCCGGTACGGGTTGATAATAATGAGGGGGGATTTCATAGAAACTTATAAAATTCTAACAGGGCTAGATATGGTAGATGAAGGAAGGATGTTCCCCATGGCGGGGGCACAGTGGTTAGCACTGCTGCCTCACAGTGCCACGGACTCGGGCTTGAATCCGACCTCAGGTGACTGTCTGTTTGGAGTTTGCACTTTCTCCCGTGCTTGCGTGGGTTTCCTCCGGGTGCTCCGGTTTCCTCCCACAGTCCAAAGACGTGCAGATTAGGTGGATTGTCTGTGCTTAGGGTGCAGTCGCTGGAATAGGTCAGGGGATTGGGCCTAGGTAGGGTGATCTTTCGAAGGGTGGGTGCAGACTCGATAAGCTGAATGGCCTCCTTCTGGGTGGCACGGTAGCACAGTGGTTAGCTCTGTTGCTTCACAGTGCCAGGGTCCCGGGTTCGACTCCCGCTTGGGTCCCCATGTCTGCGTGGGTTTCCTCCGGGTGCTCCGGTTTCCTTCCACAAGTCCCGAAAGACGTGCTGTTAGGTGAATTAGACATTCTGAATTCTCCCTCTGAGTACCCGAACAGGCGCCGGAGTGTAGCGACTAGGGGCTTTTCACAGTAACTTCATTGCAGTGTTAATGCAAGCCTGCTTGTGACAATAATAATGATCGTTGTTGTTGTTGTAACTGTTGCAGGGATTCTATGATAGATCTATGATTCAGAACCAGGGGTCACAGTCTGGGGATATGGGGTAAACCATTGGGGACAGAGATGAGGAGAAACCTCTTCACCCAGAGAGTGGTGAGCCTGTAGAATTCGCTCGCACAGAAAGTAGTTGAGGGCAAAACATCGCATGTTTTCAAGAAGGAGTTAGATCTAGCATTGGGAGCTAAAGGGATTAAAGGGTTTGAGGGGAAAGCAGGAACCGGTTATTGAGTTGGATGGTCAGTCATAATTATAATGAATGGTGGAGCAGGCTTGAAGGGCCGGGCAGCCTACTCCTGCTCCTATTTTCTATATTTCGATATTTTCCTTGTCCACTTTAGCCAACTCTGTCTTCATACCCTTGTAATTGACACTAGTTTCAGGCCCAGGTTTCTCAATCTCAAGGTGGGAGGGGGGGGAGGAGGCTCCTAGTGCGGTGATGCACTCGGAAGAAGAAACAGGACACAGGGGTGTATAATGAATTGCAGGACTGTCGGAAGCGCAGAGAACAGATGGACCTTGGGGTACTTGTTCACAGGTCCCATAAGGTGGCAGAACTGGTGGGTAGGGCCTGCCCGGATCCTATTGGCTGGGAAAATTGTTTACGGATAGGTTATAACAGAAGGCATATGGGACACCTGGCTTTATCAGTCATGGCAAAGAATATAAGACAAGGAGATTATGTTGGAGCGGTACAGACTGTTGGTTAGGCCACAGCTGGAGCAATGTGTGCAGTTCTGGTCGCCTCACTATAGGAAGGAGGTGATTGTACAGGAGGGGGTACAGAGGAGATTCCCCAGGATATTGCCTGGGATGGAGCATCTGAGTTATAAGGAGAGACTGGATAGGTTTGTATTGTTTTCTTTAGTGTAGAGAAGGCTCGGCGGGGGGAGGGGGGGGGGGGAGGGGGGGGGAGGAGGGGGGGTATGATTGAGGTGTATAAGATTATGAGGAGTTTGAACAGGCTCAATAGGAAGCAGCTGTTCCCCTCGGTTGAGGGGTCAACCACAAGGGGGCATAGCTTTAGGTGAGGGGCAGGAGATTCTGACCGGCTTTGAGAAAAACAATTTCACTCAGTGTGATATCTGGAATGCACTGCCTGGGAAGATAGTGGAGGCTAGAAACCTCATAACCTTAAAAAAGCACTTGGACGAGGACTTGAAACACCATCACATTCAAGGATATGGGACAGGTGCTGGCAAGTGGGCCTGGCGGGAGATTAGGGGTAGTTACTGTCGGTGCAGACTCGATGGGCTGAAGGTCCTTCTCTGCGCTGCGTGACCCGATGACTCTAGTGCAGAAGTATTTGGGAATTAGCTGCAAACATGCATATATATTATAAATAAATCCCTTTTTGCTCTAGCCATGGATTCCCCGAACATGCATCATTGCAACTTCATAAAGGCAATCTGATCATTCGCAACAAGATTTGGGATTATCCTATCCCGACAATCCACCAGCATATTTGCTGGAATTCAGCATTCAGACTGTTTGTTTGTGCCCCTGAGGTGGGCAGTGGAGGAATGTGCCTTTGATGCAGAAACATCATTTTCCACTGACACAGCACATTTGTTAGCAGAAGTGCCCAATGAGTCACTGCTGAACGCAATGATGGTTCCTTCCCGCTTGTTGATGGCTTTTAAACTATTTAATTAGCAGGTTTTTTCACAAAGACTTCCCTGGGGAAATCACGCACACTCTACAGCAGGGCACTGCAGAGAGTGGGGGTTTAGTGAGCACCATCTGGAGATTCTAATTGATGGTGAAGTCCTGTAAGGCCGCACCACAAATACTAAGTGGATGCAGCACGCCTTACAAATAAATCACAAACAGTTGAATGCTAGATCCAGCGTTGAAAAAAAAATCGGAGGAGGTTCCTAAAAAAAAATTGGATGTAAGCCTAGGAAATCCTTGGCAAGGAGACCCTGTAGAATCCCGAGCTCCGCAGCAGAGGTAGAATTTAACGGCCGCAGTGAGGTTTCATTCTGATGTTACCGAGTATGAGGAAATGCAAATATAAGGAAAGACTTGAAAAACTGAGGCTCTTTTCATTTGAATACAAGGAATTCATTTGTGATTTGAAAGGGGGGGGGGGGGGGTGCATTTATAAAGAGATGGAACATTTAGATAGAGATAGAATAGAATGGCTAAGGGGATAGAACAAGTGAACATAGGCTTCACAATAACAATGATGGTGGAATGCAGGAGAAATATTTTGACACACAGAATTGTAAGCCAGTAGAATTTGCTGATAGAATTATTGATTGCAGCAGAGCCCATGGGCGGGATTCTCTGATCCTGAGGCGAAGTGTTGGCGCCGCTGTAAACCGTGTTGCGTTACACGACGGCGCAACAGGCCCTCAGGAGCAGTGATTCCGAGCCCCTCAGTAGACCAGGGCGGCACTGGAGTGACCCACGCTGCTCCAGCTGCCGATGCTGGCCTCAAATGGCCGCCGCGGGTCTGCGCATGCGTGCTGTGACCAGCGCCCATGCGCAATTTGACCGGCGCAGCTGCGTCCATGCGCGGTGGCTTCCTTGTCTGCGCTGGCCCCGACGCAACATGGTGTAGGGCTACAGGGGCCGGCGTGGAACAAAAGAGGCCATCAGCCCGAGAGTACAGCCCCTGATTGGTAGGCCCCGATCGCGGGCCAGGCCACACCCGGCCCATCCCAGGCGGAGAATCGAGCGGACCCCGACTGGTGCCACGCTGACCACGCCAGAGAGCGGAGAATTGGCAGGCTGGCGTCAGGCGGCGTCACACAATTCGCGCTTGGCCCGGCGATTCTCCGGCCCGGCGTGGGCTGAGAGAATCCCGCCCCATGGCTGTGAATTTCTTTGAAGATGTACCATCTCTGTCTCTGGAATTTCACCAGGGGGTATGGCCGAGGCCTCATTTATGTAATTGAGGGATGTTTCATGCTCTCAGTGAGGTTATGTCAGAAGAGCGGGAACTGGTCTGAGGGATTTAACTTCCCATGTCAACATTTAAGAATAGTGTAAGTAAGTGTTTGAAAGAAATGGAGACTGAAGAAAGACTAGCATCTGTATTGCATTTTTCACGATGAGCAGATGTCTCAAAGCCAATTGCTTTTTTAAAAGTGTGGTGACTGGTAGAACACAGGAAAGGTTGCAGACAATTTGTGCACAGAACTCCCATAAATTGCAATATTATAATGATCAGATGGACTGGGAGTTTATGGCCCCTCCAGCCTGGTGGGAATTTATGGCCCCACCGAAGTAAACACACGCTGGCCGACCTTCGCGACACACACCGGCAGAACTTTGCGACACACACTGGCCGACTTTCGTGACACACACCGGCCGACCTTCGTGACGCACACCGACAGAACTTCGCGCCACATGCCTGTATTATTACTTGTTTATAGAACATAGAACATAGAACAATACAGCACAGAACAGGCCCTTCGGCCCTTGATGTTGTGCCGAGCAATGATCACCCTACTTAAACCCACGTAACCTGTATATCCGTAACCCAACAATCCCCCCATTAACCTTACACTACGGGCAATTTAGCATGGCCAATCTACCTAACCCGCACATCTTTGGACTGTGGGAGGAAACCGGAGCACCCGGAGGAAACCCACGCACACACGGGGAGGACGTGCAGACTCCACACAGACAGTGACCCAGCCGGGAATATAATATGTTGTTACTCTTTGCTTAACGTCCAGACTGGTCTGATGGTGATTTCAATGAAACTAACCATCTTCAATTCGGCCATACCCCCTGGTGAAATTCCAGAGACAGAGATGGTACATCTTCAAAGAAATTCACAGCCATAGGGCGGGATTCTCTCAGCCCACGTCGGGCCGGAGAATCGGCGGGCCAAGCGCGAATTGTGTGACGCCGCCTGACGCCAGTCTGCCAATTCTCCGCTCTCTGGCGTGGTCGGCGTGGCACCAGTCGGGGTCCGCTCGATTCTTCAATTCAAGGCAAAATAGATTGAATGAATAACGAATTAAATATTAATGATCAAATGAGTTTGTTCACTCTTACAGAACTATCACTAATGATAAAGTAAATCAGAATAAATATTAACAATAATTAACAGTGCTATAACTCTCTCTGTCTCTCTAACTGCTGTAAGAAGTCTTACAACACCAGGTTAAAGTCCAACAGGTTTGTGTCAAACACTAGCTTTCGGAGCAGTGCTCCTTCCCATTCACCTGAGGAAGGAGTGCGCCGAAAGCTCGTGTTTTAACCTGGTGTTGTAAGACTTCTTACTGTGCTCACCCCAGTCCAACGCCGGCATCTCCACATCATCTCTAACTGCTATCTAGTTACTCCTGGTTAGAAGTTAGATCCTTTAAGATGCTTTATTTATACATGATTCTAGTGCTGCCATCTAGTGGTTGTCTTACACGATGATGTAGTTGTTAACTCTTTATATGCCAGCATATATACATATCACTACATCCCCCTTTATAAAACATTTTTCTGAGGTGTAGCAAAGAAACATTGTATATGTATTTCAATACAAAGCAAAATGAGTAATGACCATACAAATAACAGTGAATATTTTACAAGTTCAGTCTGTTTGGTTTCTTCCTACATCTCGTCGATCTTCTGAGTTGGCGAAGAGGTGATGATGATGTCCTGACTGTTTTGAGCATGTCATCATTACTTCTGGTATGAGCTAAAGTGTCATGAAATATTGGTTCATTCAAATTTAAATCAGGAAAAATGTCTTTTTGTTGTCAAATCTCCAGTCGTGCGCGTCGATTTTGTCGTAGAATTGCACCTTCTGCTCTTTTCACAATATGTGAGCGTGGTGCTGCTTGCCTTATGACCTTTGCAACAGCAGACCAACCTCCATCCGGTATTTTAATTCTAACAAGGTCTTCCGGAGTTAATTCTTCCAGTTGAGTTGCATGCATGTTACAATATCTGTTGTCAAAAAAAGCAGGTTAACACCTTCGAGAGCAGGTTAACTGAAGCGCCAGTATCCAGTTTAAATAGAATTGGACATTCATTAACTTTGTCAACTGTATGCCTTTTGTTATTCGAATCTACAGAATTAATTTGTTTGTTTAGGTTTTTTTTGCCACTTCATTGGATCCTTCATATTTTTCTACTATCCCAACAAAGAACTATCCCCCAATGAGTATCGTTCAGTATCGGATGAAAAGTTCTCTTCTTTTTCTTTAGATTCCACACTGCAAACATTAATCTATCTGTAATCTTGTTTTGCAGGTTTAAATGCGAGTGAACATCTGCGCTGTGCAGCAAAATGGTTTGATTTGCCACATTTGGAGCATTGTTTTCCTTTTGCAGGACATTTTCTGCTTAAGTGGGTGGTTCCACACCTAGTACACGGCATGACGTTGACGTTGTGACGCATGACACTCCTTTGCGCGTGCGCAGATCAGATTTCATCCGTCTCGCATTTTTGAACAAAGTGCGCATTTGTAGGGTTTGGGTACGTGCGTGCAAGATGGCTGCCGTCCGAAACGTGCATTCTCTTCAATTGCGACACCACTTTTGCACTTTCAACCTTGTCGTGCATTTTTGCGCCTTTTTCACGGGTATAATACTCTTGGCACTGATTCTTACATTGCTGATGTGCAAGATATTTTTTGATCGCTATTTCTAATGTTAAGTCCTTTTGTCTCAGTAATCTTTCCCTGAGGTGCTCATCATTGATACCAAAAACGATGTAGTCCCGTATGAAAGAATCATGCTGTGCTGAAAAATTGCAGGGTTGTGCTCGGCATTTTAAGTCTGTTACAAAGCTGTTGAACGATTCCTCTGTTTTTCGCAATCTTTTATGAAAGATGAAATGTTCAAATGTCTCATTTGTTTGAATCCTACAGTGGTCGTCAAATTTGTTTAAAATAGCATCAAATTTAGCTTTGCCCTGACGAGCAGAATATTGAAAGGAGTTGTAAATTTCTATCGCGTTTTGAGCTGCCATAGTTAAAAGTAAAGCAATTTTGCGAGCATCTGCAGCGTTAATTAAATCTGATGCTTCCAGATAAATCTGAAATTGTTGTTTAAACAGCTTCCAGTTTGCATTCAAATTACCGGTTATCCTTGGGTGACGAGGAACTTGAGCTTTATCCATCGAGGCGTTTCTCTTCGAAGGGTTTGTTTTCTGCGATGCTTCCCGAGTTGAATAGCTGCTAAGGTTTTCTTCTTTTTCTGATCTAACTATCTCACTCTAGCTAGTTTACTGAAGCCAAAACCTGGTACCATAGAATCATAGAATTTACAGTGCAGAAGGAGGCCATTCAGCCCATCGAGTCTGCACTGGCTCTTGGAAAGAGCACCCTACCCAAGGTCAACACCTCCACCGTATCTCCATAACCCAGTAACCCCAACCTACACTAAGGGCAATTTTGGACTAGCCTGCACATCTTTGGACTGTGGGAGGAAACCGGAGCACCCGGAGGAAACCCACGCACACACGGGGAGGATGTGCAGACTCCGCACAGACAGTGCCCCAAGCCGGAATCGAACCTGGGACCCTGGAGCTGTGAAGCAATTGTGCGACCCACAATGCTACCATACTGCCCCATGTTTGTAATATGTCGTTACTCTTTGCTTAAGGTCCAGAATGGTCTGATGGTGATTTCAATGAAACTAACAATCTTCAATTCAAAACAAAATAGATTGAATGAATAACAAATTAAATATTTATGATCATATGAGTTTGATCACTCTTTCAGAACTATCACTGATGATAAAGTAAAGCAGAATAAGTATTAACTATAATTAACTATGCTGTAACTCTCTCTCTCTAACTGCTATCTAGTCACTCCTGGTTCGAGGAGGACCAAGATCCTTTGCGAACCTATATTTATACATGAGTCAGTGCTGCCATCTAATGATCGTCTTACACTATGATGTAGTTGTTAACTCTTTATAAACCAGCATATATACATATCACTACAATACCGACTGAACATCGCGACACACACCGACAGAACATTGCAACAGTCACCGGCTGTCTTTAGCGACGCTCACTGACCGAACTTTGCGACACACACCGGCCAATTTTCGCGACACACACCGACCAAACTTTGCGACACTCACTGATCAAACTTCATGATGCTCATGGGCTGACCTTCATGACACACACACACTGACGAATTTCGTGACACACACTGGCTGAACTTCGCGACACTCACCGACCGACTTTGCAACACACACCGACCGAACTTTGCGACACACACGCTTGAACTTTGCGACACGCACGGCTGAACGTTGTGACACGCACAGCAAACTTTGTGACACACACCGGCAGAACTTTGCGACACACACAGCTGAACTTTGCGACACACACCGGCAGGACTTTACGACACACATGGCTGAACTTTGCGACACACATTGGCAGAACTTTGCGACACACACACCGACAGGGCTTCGCAACACACACAGACATAACTTTGCAATACACACGGCTGAACTTTGCGACACACACCGGCAGAACTTTGCGACACACACGGCAAAACTTTACGACACACATGGCTGAACTTTGCAACACAACGACAGAACTTTGCGACACACACCGGCAGAACTTTGCGACACACACCGGCAGAACTTTGCGACACACATGGCTGAACTTTGTGACACACACCGGCAGAACTTTGCGACACACACCGGCAGAACTTTGCGACACACAACGACAGAACTTTGTGACACACAACGACAGAACTTTGCGACATACACCGGCAGAACTTTGCGACACACACGGCTGAACTTTGCGACACACACGGCTGAACTTTGCGACACACACGGCTGAACTTTGCGACACACACCGGCAGAACTTTGCGACACACACGGCTGAACATTGTGACAGACACCGACAGAACTTTGCGACACACACCGACAGAACTCTGCGACACACACCGACAGAACTTTGCGACACACACCGACAGAACTTTGCGACACACACTGACTGAACTTTGTGACACACACTGACTGAACTTTGTGACACACATGGCTCAACTTTGTGACACACACGGCTCAACTTTGTGACACACATGGCTCAACTTTGCGACACACACAGGCTGAACATTGCGACACACACCGGCAGAACTTTGCGACACACACTGACTGAACTTTGTGACACACACGGCTCAACTTTGCGACACACACAGGCTGAACATTGCGACACACACCAGCAGAACTTTGCGACACATACAGGCTGAACTTTGCGACACACACAGGCTGAACTTTGCGACACACACAGGCTGAACTTCACAACAAACACCGGCAGAACTTTGCGACACACACCGTCTGAACTTTGCGACACACACCGTCTGAACATTGCAACAAACACCGGCAGGACGTCACGACACACAGGTTCACAGGTGGAGAGGGCAGTAACTACAGAGGGATTTCCTTGCTGTCTCTTGTTACGGAGTTCTTCAAAGTGTTCATTCCAGCTTGCGCTGATTGCCTCTCCGTTATTGGCCAACAGCAGGGGGGACATTGTGTACTTGGACCAGAAACGGTTTTGACTGCACGAAAGAAACCTTGTGCGCCATGGCTGTTGGCTAACTGCTGGAACTCCTGCATTTTCTCCACCCACCATGTCTTCTTTAGGTTCCGGGTATTTTGCTGCACCTCAATCTTCAGCCATTTGGCGAGCTGTTTTCTGCTCTCAGGTTGGGTTGCTGATTCAGTAAAGCCTTGCGTTTGGGGCTACTGATCCTAGATCTCCTGGTCATCCTCATCAAACCAGCCTTGGTGTTTCCTAGCCGAGGGTCCAAGCATCTTTTCACAGGTACTGATTGTAAAGGCCTCCAGGGCAGACCAGGTGCTGTGGATACTCTGCGTCTCTGGGTCACCGGGAGCCCTTAGGTTGGCCATGAAGTGCTGGATGCATAGGGCTCTCCTATCAGAGAGGGACTGTTTAGCACAGTGGGCTCAATTCCCTTACCAGCCTTCCCTGAACAGGTGCTGGAAAGTGGCGACTAGGGGCTTTTCACAGTAACTTCATTGAAGCCTACTCGTGACAATAAGCTTTTATTGTATTATTATTGTCAGGGATTTGAGTGCCTCAATATTGACTGTCCTACGGCATTTGTTCTGTTGCCATTGCTGTTTTGGGGCTACATTGATGATTGCAAAACAGATGAGATGGTGGTCCATCCAACCGTCATCCATTCCTGTCATGGTGAGGGGGTGACAAACACGTCCTTGTGGTCTCTTGCTCGGACAATAACATAGTCAAGTAGATGCCAGTGTTTGGAGTGAGTGTGTTGCCATGTGGCCTTGTACCTGTCTCTCTGATGGAACAAGTTGTTGGTCATGAGGATGCTGTGTTCTAGGCATTTTGTCAGGCGTAGGGTATCGTTGGTGTTGGATTTCCGAATGCCCTTTCTGCCGATTTAACAGAGATCTGTGTGTGTTCCAGATCTGGTGTTGAAGTTGCCAAGGAGGATCAGCTCGTCACCCGTTGGGACTCGGGCCAGGGATTGTTTGAGTAAAATTCCTCTTGGGAAGAGAGCTGACACAAAGTAGCAACCTAATGGCTGACAATGTGTGGAAAAGACATTCCGACACAACTGTTTGGGCTGAATGGACTGTTTCAAGTGTCGTAATCTGCTGTGTTGCCAGTGTTGTTCAATACATAAAGCATTGCAATGGACAGTTACCATGCTAGAACTGAGGGGCTGTTGATGCTCCAGATGGAAAGGAGCAAAATGGATGCAAATGTCTCACTGGTCTGGTGTACCCGATTTTAAAGCACAGACTTAGAAGGAATTGACTGTCTTTGTCAGGTTATTAATTCACACAACTGTTTTACATGGGAGACCAGAGCGAGAAAAGCACAGAAGTTGCTAACACCACAGGAACAAAATCCTGTGGAGCTCACAGGCACACAGAGAGAGTTGAAGGTGTGGATACACCAAGAGGTTGGTGTTCCCGTCTGACCACCTGGTATGTGCCATGTATTCCATGCTGTCCTCCACATGTCACATCTATATTTTTATACACTCTTTACACATTTTATCAGGTCAAATGCCCCTTAAATAATCGCAAAGTGAGTAAGTGTGATTAGATATTAATAAGTTCCCATTTGCTATCGTTACAGTGCATGGCAAAATCAGTGGTCTGCAGTGTTGGAAAATGTTGCGCATCATTCAGTAGGTCACACGAATTGGTTCTGAGTCAGTTTAACAGGAAGTGTTTATTACATACCAGTGGCTTTTAACATATATATACAGAAACATACATAGAAAATAGAAGCAGGAGGAGGCCATTCGGCCCTTCGGCCCTTCGAGCCTGTCCATTATGATCATGGCTGATCGTTAAGTTTAATACCCTGATCCCGCCTTCCGCCCCCCCCCCCCCCCCCCCCCCCATCCCTCGATTCCTTTAGCCTCAAAAGCTATATCTAATTCTTTCTTTAAATTACACAAAGTTTTGGCCTCAACTACTTTCTGTGGTAGGAAATTCCACAGATTCACTACTCTCTGGGTGAAGAAATGTCCTCCCCTCAGTCCTAAAAGGTTTACTTATTCTCAAACTATGACCCCTCATTCTGGACTCCCCCACCATTTGGAACATTCTTTCTGAATCTACCTAATACTATTTTCCTTGACCCCCCCTCACTAAAACCTGTGTTTCTCAGAACTTCTGGTACATTATTCATGTCTTCCAGAAGAAAGGTACAAATTTAGTTCCTCAGCCATTTATTTGTTTCTTTCCCATTATGAATCCCCCCATTCCGTAAGGGGCCTACATTAGTTTTTATCAATCTTTTTCTCTTTACATGTCTATAGAAACTTTTACAGTCAATTTTTATGTTCCCACTGTGATGATATACATAAGGATAGTTTGTACATAATGTTATGCACAACCTCTGACCACTAGGTGACATTGTAAACCCATCACCTCACCATGTAATCTGGGAGTTGGGAGTTGGTCGTGTTGGTAGATAGACATATTCGCAGTAGTTCCACAAAAGTTGTTTAGTGTTAGTTGTTTGTTATTTAATTTGTCCCAGTTATCTTACCACACAGTTTGTTCCATAATAAATTATTTAAATCTACATGTGCTGTAATACATCGTTCAGTTCAGCCATTCCACAGAACATGACATGGAACCAGGCTTGATGATTTAACGTGAACTTGAAGATTCTGTACAAGAAAATTTAAACCACTGAAGATAATTCTGCAGGATATGAATGGAAACAAATCTTTGTGACTAACGTTGCATGCTACTGGCATCTTGTGCTTCAAAGCAGTGCTTAAACAATTCAATCAGCATTGATCCCCGAGAAAAAACAAAACATTTGAGCGCTATAAATTCCGTATGCGCACCCAGAACCTAGGAGAGGCATTCGATATTTTCCTTACAGACTTGTGGTTGAATTCGCAGTCGTGCAACTTCAGCACACTTCAGTCGTCAATGATACGAGACAAGATAGTTTTTGGCTACTACTGGAAACAGACATGAAATTTGAAAGTGCCGTTCAAATATGTCATGCTAGTAAGCTTGCTGAAAAGCAGCTCGACACCTTGAATCTCCGTAGTTTTGGCGGCCATGCAGAAGAGGCGACAGATTACATAAGTGTGGTTATGCAGCTGAATAAGAAAAGCGGGCGACCATTTTGAGCAGCCGACCCCATCCTCCATTTTGTGTCCGCAATGTGGCAAAAGGCAAATGCCTTGGCAATGCCCTGCTTATGGAAAAACATGTGCCATCTATAATGGCTGGAATAATTTTACAGCCCAATGTTATACAAGAAAAAGGCCTGAACAAACAAAGAGTATCAGTGCCATTGATGAGGTGTGTCTAGAAAACACATTCTTTGTAGAAGTGATCTCCAGCAAAGACAAGGAGACTCAAGGTATATCAATCAGAAATATAGTTGTACCAATCTGCAGCAATAGTGAATTGAAGGCCAGATAATTATACAGATAAATGGATGATGCCATTGAAAATAAATGTCATAGTAATAAAAGTCAAGCTTGACACTGGTGCGAGGACCAACCTCATCAATCTGTCTGATGTAAAAAAGCTGCAACTTCAGCAAAAAATAGTCACCAGAACGGTACTATTAAGAGATTCTAATGGTTACAAAATCTCGACGTTAGGCGCATAGAAGCGGAATGGTGTGAGACACTGGAACTAGTTGAGTGGCTATACATTCTGTAGCATATCATTCACTTCAGCCAGTCTACAGAACATGACAACCACTACTTTACTTTCATATTGTATTTACCCCTTCTTTTTTTTTAATAAACAATTTTATTGAGGTAGTTTTTTTCTTTATAAACAGTTACAGACATCATCAGAAAGGAAGCAAAAAAGGCAAAAATGTGCAAACATCCACATACTTTCACTACTTCCATCGTACCGTATTGCACAAGCCCGCTCCCCTCCCACCCGTACTACCCGCCATATTTTCCCTCCTACTCTACTCTACCCCCCCCCCCCCTCCCCCCACCCCCCTGCTGATGCTCACTCTCCCGCAAAGAAGTCAATAAATGGTTGCCACCTCCGGGTGAACCCCTGCACAGATCCCCTCAAGGCAAACTTAATTTTTTCCATCCCCAGGAAACTCGACATGTCCGCAAGCCACCACTCAGTCTTCGGGGGCTTCGAGTCCCTCCACGGCAATAATATTCGTCGCCGGGCTATCAGGGAAGCAAAGGCCAACACATCGGCCTCTTTCTCCCCCTGGACGCCCGGGTCTTCCGAAACCCCAAAAATTGCCACCCCTGGACTCATCACCACCCTTGTTTTTAGCACCTGGGACATGACCCCCGCAAATCCCTCCCAGTACCCCCTCAGCTCAGGGCATGCCCAGAACATGTGAACATGGTTCACTGGTCCTCCCGCGCACCTAGCGCATTTGTCCTCTATCCCGAAAAATTTGCTCATCCGAGCCACCGTCATATGGGCCCGGTGAACGACCTTAAATTGAATCAGCCCGAGCCTAGCACATGTCGTGGTTGAGTTTACCCTACTCAGGGCCTCTGCCCACAGCCCCTCCTCCATTTCCCCGCCTATCTCCTTCTCCCATTTAAGTTTCAGTTCCTCTGTCTGGGACCCTTCCTCCCTCATGAGCACCTTATAAATACCCGAGACTCTACCCTCCCCTTCGTCCCTCCCAGAGACTATTCTGTCTAGGATCCCCATTGGCGGGAGGCGCGGGAAAGATGGGACCTGTCTACGAACAAAGTCCCGCAGCTGTAGGTATCTAAAATCATTTCCCCTTACCAACCCAAATTTCTCCTCCAAGCTCCTCAAACTCGCGAAGCTCCCTTCCAGGAACATATCACTCACCCTTCCCGCCCCTGCTCGCCGCCATACTCGGAACCCCCCATCCATTCTGCCGGGGGCAAACCGATGGTTGTCGCAGATTGGCGCCCAGACAGACGCCCCCATCTCCCCACATGCCTCCTCCACTGGCCCCATATCCGCAGGGTCGCCACCACTACCGGGCTGGTGGTGTACTTGGCCGGCGGCAGCGGTAGAGGAGCCGTGACCAGGGCTTCCAAACTGGAGCCCCTGCACGAAGCCGCCTCCACCCGCTCCCAAATAGACCCCGTACCCACCATCCACTTCCTTATCATAGCGATGTTGGCCGCCCAGTAATAATTGACCAGACTCGGCAAAGCCAGCCCTCCCTCGCTGCGGTTCCTCTCCAACATCGCCTTCTTCACCCGCGGAGACTTTCCCGCCAGACAAAGCTCATGATCAGCCCGTTAACTCTTTTGAAGAAGGACTGTGGGATAAAGATCGGGAGGCACTGAAAAATAAACAAAAATCGAGGGAGGATTGTCATCTTTACAGTCTGCACCCTCCCTGCCAGTGACAGCAGGAGTGCATCCCATCTCCGAAACTCTCCCTTCATTTGCTCCACCACCCTGGCCAAATTTAACTTATGCAGCCTGCCCCAGTCTCGTGCCACCTGGATTCCCAAATACCGGAAATTTTCCTCAACCAGCCTAAACGGTAACCCTCTCAATCTGTTCTCCTGGCCCCTTGCCTGGACCACAAACATTTCACTCTTGACCATATTTAATTTATATCCTGAGAACTGGCCGAACTCCCTCAGCATTCCCAGTATAGTTCCCATCCCGGCCACTGGGTCCGACACGGACAGGAGCAGGTCGTCTGCATAAAGAGAAACCCTGTGTTCAACCCCGCCCCTCACCATCCCCTTCCAACCCTCTGCGGCTCTCAGCATAATCGCCAGCGGCTCTATGGCCAGCGCAAACAGCAGCGGGGAGAGCGGGCAGCCCTGCCTGGTCCCTCGGTACAACCTAAAGTACTCTGACACTTCTCTGTTGGTCCTGACGCTGGCCCTCGGGGCCTGATATAATAATTTGATCCAATCCACCAATCCCTCCCCGAACCCAAACCATCTGAGCACCTCCCATAGATAGCCCCACTCCACCCGGTCAAAGGCCTTCTCGGCGTCCATTGCCACCACTACCTCCACCTCTCTACCCGCCGGGGGCATCATTATCACATTGAGCAATCTCCTCAGATTGGCCGCCAGCTGCCTACCTTTCACGAACCCCGTTTGATCCTCCCCAATCACCTCCGGTACACAGTCCTCCATTCTACCCGCCAGTACCTTTGCCAGGAGCTTGGCGTCTACATTAATCAGGGAGATTGGCCTGTAGGACCCGCACACCTCCGGGTCTTTACCCCGCTTCAATATCAGAGATATGGTGGCTTGTGACATTGTCGGCGGCAGGGTCCCTCTGTCCCTTGCCTCATTGAAAACCCTCGCCAAGACCGGGCCCACCAGCTCCGAGAACTTCCTATAAAACTCTACTGGGTATCCATCCGGCCCCGGGGACTTCCCCGACTGCATGGCCTTTAGGCCCCCCAATACCTCCTCTACTCTAATCGGGGCCCCCAGCTCTTCCACTCGCCCCCCCCCCCAACTGTTGGGAATGTTAACCTGTCCAGAAACCTTTTCATCCCCTCCGGTTCTTCCGGCGGCTCCGAAGTATACAGCTTACGATAGAAGTCCCGGAATACCCTATTCAATTCTGCCGGCTCCTCCACTTTGCGCCCCCCCCTCGTCCCTCACTCTACCTATTTCCCTGGCCGCCTCCCTCCTCCTGAGTTGCTGCGCTAACAGTCTGCTAGCCTTTTCCCCATACTCGTACACCACTCCCCTCGCCTTCCTAAGCTATTCCACGGCCCTGCTCGTGGATAGTGCCCCCAGTTCCGCCTGTAGCCTCCGCCTCTCCCTGAGTAAAACCTCCCCCGGAGACTCCGCGTGCTCTTCATCTATCCGACCCATTTCCCTGACCAATCTATCCATCTCTGCCCGGTCTGCCTTGGCTCTGTGGGCCCCAATTGAAATCAGCTCCCCCCGCTCTACTGCCTTTAGCGCCTCCCACACGGTCGCCGCTGAGACCTCCCCAGTGTCATTCACCTGCAGGTAATTTTTTATACATTTCCGAAGCCTCTCGCAGATCCCCTCCTCCGACAGCAGTCCCACATCTAGCCTCCATTGCGGGCATTGATAACTCGCTCCCCCGAACTGCAGGTCCACCCAATGCGGGGCATGGTCTGAAATGGTAATTGCTGAGTATTCCGTGTTCTTTACCTCCCCCATACAGTCCCTGCTTATTACAAAGAAATCTATCCTGGAATATACTTTATGGACGTGCGAGTAAAACGAGTAGCCCCTTCCTGTTGGCTGTCCCCCTCTCCAGGGGTCCACTGCCCCCATTTGCTCCATAAACCCTTTCAGCTCCCTTGCCATTGCTGAGAGTCTACCCGTTCTGGGACACGACCGATCCAAAGTCGGGTCAAGGACCATGTTAAAGTCCCCTCCCATTATTAGCCTGCGAGAATCCAAGTCCGGGATCTTCCCCAGCACTCTTTTAATGAAGTCCACGTCATCCCAGTTCGGGGCATATATATTCACCAGCACCACTCTTCTCCCCTCCAGTCTGCCCCGTACCATCAGGTATCTGCCCCCCTGTCTGCGGATATGCCCTCTGCCTCAAATTGCACGCGCTTGTTGATCATGATTGCCACCCCTCTGGACTTCGAGTCCAAGTCCGAGTGGAAGACCTGACTAATCCAGCCCTTCCTTAGCCTGGTCTGGTCAGACACTTTCAGATGTGTCTCCTGCAACATAATTACGTCCGCCCTCAGGGCCCGCAAGTGCGCGAACACACGCGCCCTCTTAACCGGCCCATTCAGTCCCTTGACGTTCCAGGTGATCAGCCTGGTCGGGGGGGCACATCCCACCCCCCCCCACCCCGCCGGTCAGCCATAGCCTTTCTCGGGCCGGCCCCTGACCCGTGTGTCGCGCCATTCCTGGCCCGCCCTTTGGCTGCCTCCACCCTCGACCTCCTTTCCAGTGCCTATTTCAAGTCCCTCTCCCGTCAGCAGAACAACCCCCCCCTCCCCTAACCCCATCCCCCGATACCCCCACCCCTGCCATCTACTGGCTGTAACTTCCCTCCCCATCTGACTTCCTTGACTAGCCAATCTGCTAGCCCGGTGACTCAACACTCCGGCGCCTTCCTGTCCCATTCCCCTTGTTTCCCCGTCCTCCTCCCCACCCACTGGGGCAAGCCGGCTCCAGTGTCTTCCACGAGCTGCACAAAAAGCCCAAACAGGAAAAAAAAAAAGAAAAAAACCACAGAAAAAAGAGAAAAAGCACATAAATGTCCATGAACAAAGGAAAGAGTCTCAAATGTTCCGCTTGGCCCCTTTGGCCCAGCAAACCGTTGAGCAGCAGTCCAGGCACATTTGGCGTTCCTTCCCACAGAAATCCTCGGGCCCTAACTCGCGTCCTTGGGGCCTCCTTTCGGGACCAGCCCCAGGTCCCTCACAAAATCAATCGCTTCTTCGGGCTCGGAGAAGTAGTGGTGTTGACCCTGGTGCGTGACCCATAGCCGAGCTGGGAACAGCAGACCAAACTTCATGTGCTTCTTGAACAGCACCTCCTTGACATTCTTAAAGGCTGCTCGCCGCCGAGCCACCTCCTGGCTTAGGTCCTGATAAATGCGGAGAACACTGTTGTTCCACGTGCTGCTCCTGGCGCTCTTTGCCCACTGCAGCACCCGCTCCTTGTCCACGAACCTGTGAAACCTAATCACCATCGGGCGGGGGGGGGGGGTCCGCCCGGCCGCCCCTGCCTTGCCTGCACTCTGTGTGCCCCCTCCAGCTCCAGCGGTCGCGGAAAGGCTTCGGCCCCCATCAGCTGCTTCAGCAGGTCTGCTACAAACGCTGCAACATCAGCTCCCTCCGCCCCCTCCGGGAGGCCGACCATCCTCAGATTGTTCCTGCGGACTCTATTCTCCAGCTCCTCCACTCTGTCCAGCAGTCTTCTCTGCCGCTCTTTCAGGCCGTCCACTTCTAGCGCTGCAACCGTTTGCGCATCCGCCTGCTCCTCCACCGCCTCTCCCAGCTCCTTAACTTTAACATCCTGGGCGTCCAGCCTCTGGTTCAGCTGATCCACCGCTTTCTGGATTGGGTCCAAGCTGTCCCGCTTCAGCGCTTCAAAACTGGACTTCATTACCTGGAGCATGTTATCCAGCGCCAGCTGGATTGCTGAGTCCGGGGTCCGTGTGTCCGCCATCTTAGGTCCCAGGTAATTTTCTTCAGGTCCTTGTCTCTGTCCCTTTTTCTCCTTCTTCTTCTGCCTTCTGGAATCCCGCTGTTCCATGTGCCGCAGCCCGCTCCTCAGCGCCTTCGCTGCCGCTTTCCTTTACCCAGCTCCTTAAATTTTTCCCCTCCTGGGCATCTGAAGTGGGTCCAAGCTGTCCCTCCTCAGCAACTCCAAACTTTTTTTCCCCTTTGTCCTGGAGGAAGGAAGGTCCGTGGGTCCGCCATCTTACCCTTCAGGTCAGCTTCCTCCTTGCCTCCGTCTCTCTCTCTTTCTTCCTCACCTGCTGGCCTCCCACACTTCCATTTGCTGCAGCTCGCTCTCCTCTTCTTTCACGGCAGCTTTTCTGCCGCCCCCGTGGTCCCGCTATCGCGGGGAATCAGCTGTTCCGCCCGGCCGGAGTGAGAGCCCATCGAATGTGCGGCTCACTCGGTCATCGCCGCCACCGGAAGTCCCGTATTTACCCCTTCTTAATCAATCCCTTGGTCTGCCTTTGCTGAATTTTAAACTGTTCCCAATCCTCAGGTTGATTGCTTTTTCTTGCCAATTTGAATGCCTCTCCTTTGAATCTAACACTATCCCTAATTTCCCTTGTAATCCATGATTTTGCCACAGTTCCCTTTCTACTCCTGCACGAAATAGGAATAAACAACTTTTGGAGTTCACCAATTGGTTCCTTGAATGCCTACCATTGCTGTCCACTGTCTTTCATTTCAGTAATGTTTCCCAGTCCGTCATAGCTAACTCATGCCTCATACCATCATAGTTACCTTTATTGAGATTCAGGATCCTGGTCTCAGAATCAACTACCTCACGATCCACCTTGATAAAGAATTCAATCATATTATGGCCACTCATCCCCAAGGGTTCTCCAGCAACTAGATTGCCAACTAATCCTTTCTTATTGCACAACACCCAGTCCAGGATGATCTGTTCCCTTGTTGGCTCCTTGATGGCCCAGAAAACCATCCCATATACATTCCAGAAATTCCTCCTCTATTGAACTGTGAAAATAAATCAGAAGATAGAAAAGTCATGCAAAAAAGGCAATATTACAATAATCATGGGGGACTTCAATATGCAGGTAGACTGGTAAAATCAGGTTGGTACTGGATCGCAAGAAAACGATTTTGTGGAATTTCTAAGAGATGTTTTTTGGAGCAGCTTGTGACAGAGCCTACCAGGGAACAGGCAATTCTGGATTTGGTGATGTGCAATGAGGCAGACTTGATTAGGGAACTTAAGGTGAAGGAACCCTTAGGGAGCAGTGACCACAATATGATAGAATTTACCCTGCAGTTTGAGAGGGAGAAGCTGCAATCAGATGTAACGGTATTACAATTAAATAAGGGTAATTACAAAGGCTTGAGGGAGGAGCTGGCCAGAGTTGATTGGAGAAGGAGCCTAGCAGGGAAGACAGTGGAACAGCAATGGCAGGAGATTTTGAGGGTTATTTGGGAGGCACAACAGAAATTCATCCCAAGGAGGAAGAAACTTGCTAAGGGGAGGACAAGGCATCCATGGCTGACAAGGGAAGTCAAGGACAGCATAAAAGCTAAAGGAAAAGCATACAAAGTGGCGAGGATTAGTGAGAAGCCAGAGGATTGGGAAGCCATTAAAAGCGAGCAGAGGACAACTAAAAAAACAATAAGACGGGAGAAGATGAAATATGAGTGCAAGCTAGCTAGTAATATAAAGGAAGATAGGAGGTTTTTTTCAATATATGAAAGGTAAGAGAGAGGCAAAAATAGACATTGGACCACTGGAAAATGTTGCTGGAGAAGTAATAATAGGAAACAAAGAAATGGCAGACAAGCTGAATAGTTACTTTGCATCAGTCTTCATGGTGGAAGACACCAGTGGGATGCCAGCGCTCCAGGAGAACCAGGGGGTAGAGGTGAGTACAGTGACCATCACTAAGGAGAAGGTTCTAGGGAACCTGAAACGGCTGAAGGTGGATAAGTCACCTGGACCGGATGGACTACACCCCAGGATTCTAAAGGAGATAGCTGAGGAAATTGTGGAGGCATTGATGGTGATCTTTCAGGAATCACTGGAGGCAGGAAGGGTCCCAGAGGACTGGAAAATGGCTAATGTAACACCCCTGTTTAAGAAGGGAGGGAGGCAGAAGACGGAAAATTATAGGCCGGCTAGCCTCACTTCGGTAAGATTTTAGAGTCTGTTATTAAAGATGAGATCACGGACTACTTGGAAGTGCATGATAAAATAGGACTGAGTCAGCACGGCTTTGTCAAAGGGAGGTCATGTTTGACAAATCTGTTGGAGTTCTTTGAGGAGGTAACAAGGAAGTTAGACAAAGGAGAACCAGTGGACGTGATTTATGTAGATTTCCGGAAGGCCTTTGACAAGGTGCCGCATAGGGGACTGTTAAATAAGTTAAGAGCCCATGGTGTTAAGGGTAAGATCCTGGCATGGAGAGAGGATTGGCTGACTGGCAGAAGGCAGAGAGTGGGGATAAAGGGGTCTTTTTCAGGATGGCAGGCGGTGACTAGTGATGTACCTCAGGGGTCGGTGCTGGGACTACAACTTTTTTTCACAATATACATTAATGATCTGGGGGAAGGAACTGAAGGCACGGTTGCTAAGTTTGCAGATGATACAAAGATCTGTAGAGGGACAGGTAGTATTGAGGAAGCAGGTGGGCTTCAGAAGGACTTGGACAGGGGAGGAGAGTGGGAAAGAAGTGGCAGATGGAATACAATGTGGAAAAGTGTGAGGTTGTGCACTTTGGAAGGAGAAATGGAGGCATAGATTATTTTCTAAATGGGAAGATGCTTAGGAAATCAAAAGCAGAAAGGGCTTTGGGAGTCCTTGTTCATGATTCTCTTAAGGTTGACGTACAGGTTCAGTCGGCAGTTAGGCAGGCAAATGCAATGTTAGCATTCATGTCGAGAGGACTAGAATACAAGACCAGGGATGTACTTCTGAGACTGTATAAGGCTCTGGTCAGACCCCGTTTGGAGTATTGTGAGCAGTTTTGGGCCCCGTATCTAAGGAAGGATGTGCTGGTCTTGGAAAGGGTCCAGAGGAGGTTCACAAGAATGATTCCTGGAATGAAGAGCTTGTGGTATGAGGAACGGTTGAGGACTCTGGGTCCGTACTTGTTGGAGTTTAGAAGGATGAGGGGGGATCGTATTGAAACTTACATGATACTGCGTGGCCTTGATAGAGTGGATGAGGAGAGAATGTTTCCACTTGTAGGAAAAACTAGAAGCAGAGGACATAATCCCAGACTAAAGGGATGATCCTTTAAAACAGAGATGAGGAGGAATTTTCTTCAGACAGAGGGTGGTGAATCTATGGAATTCTTTGCCGTAGCATGCTGTGGAGGCCAAATCACTGAGTTTCTTTAAAACAGGGCAGCATGGTGGCGCAGTGGGTTAGCCCTGCTGCCTCACGGCGCCGAGGTCCCAGGTTCGATCCCGGCTCTGGCTCACTGTCCGTGTGGAGTTTGTACATTCTCCCTGTGCTTGTGTGGGTTTCGCCCCCACAACCCAAAGATGTGCAGGGTAGATGGATTGGCCATGCTAAATTGCCCCTTAATTGGAAAAAATTAATTGGGTACTCTAAATTTATTAAAAAAAACAGAGATAGATAGGTGTTTGATCAATAAGGGGTTATGGGGAGAAGGCAGGAGAATGGGGATGAGAAAAATATCAGCAATGATTGAATGGCGGAGCAGCCAGGGGCTGGTTTAGCTCACTCGGCTAAATCGCTGGCTTTTAAAGCAGACCAAGCAGGCCAGCAGCACGGTTCGATTCCCGTACCAGCCTCCCCGGACAGGCGGCAGAATGTGGCGACTAGGGGCTTTTCACAGTAACTTCATTGAAGTCTACTCGTGACAATAAGCGATTTTCATTTTCATTTCACTTGATGGGCCGAGTGGCCTATTTCTGCTCCTATGTCTTATGGTCTTATGGTGTCTAATTTCACTCACCTAATCTATATGCAGATTAAAGTCACCCATAATCACAGTACAAGATCTAAGTTAGGAACTGTCTCCGTGCTTGTATCTACACACGTCTCCTTCCAATCGAAGACTTCTCTCTAGCCATGGGTCAAGTGTTCCTTTACATCACAGTGTGAACGATACTGTACTCAGTCCTGTGTACATCCTTTCTATGCCAGACCCTTATACTCAATTCCCCTACAAGTCTTTATCGAACATATTTGCAATCCAGTCATGTTTCCCCAACGTATTTACAATACTTCTGCTACCCCCCCCCCCCCCCCCCCCCCCCCCCCCCCCCCCCCAAGTCTCCTTCCGGTCTCACCATAGTCTGCGGTGATTTACGTGGCTTGCCGTCCCGCCGTTGTGGAATCCGCGCCGGGGTCGACTTCGGTGGGAATGGAGGAACCCGCTGACAGGAATGACCAGAAAATCCCATCCATTATATTATTGATTCTTGGACATACCAAATAAAGCAGTGTGTTAACCTGTTCAGCTTCTGTATTTTTGTCTAGATTTGACGCAATCATGTATCGAATAAATCTCTTTTTTTAGTGTCCCCAATTGTTGAGACTGGTCTGGGCCTTGGAGTGGGCGGGGAAGGCACATTTTGGATCCATGGTCATTTAAAATTGAAAGTGCGTTCAGATTTAAATGCTGTCAGGAAATCCAGAATGGCAGAATAGCCGTCACATTGTCGAGGGATCAAGTTGCGCCTCAGGCTCTTTGTGGTGTAGTTTAAAGCAGTAATTCTTGATGTCTGTAACTGTTTACAATGCCAAAAACTACCTCAATAAAATTGTTTGTTAAAAAAAAAGCAGTAATTCTGACTGCTGCTGACATAAAAACTTTTAAAACTTTTTTCTGGCCAAGCTGTCTTCTGGCTCTACGCTCTCTGGGTGTTGTCGCTGGACATCTATGACATTCAGTGGAGTGTTCTGCTGCAGCGTGGAGTTTTATTTCTGCCTTCTGCTTCCAATCCTGCTTTGGAGCTCTTCTCTGGGTATCTCCTCCTGTGCATTCATTTCTGGTGCTTGTCATCAGGTCAGAATACTGCTTCTTCAATCTTCCAGGTTTTAAACATCTTCAGCTTCTGTGAGGCTTTGGGCTATTCCGATAGCTGCCACCATGGTGTAAGATGTGTATAGTTAATTATATCTCAGGAAGAGATTCTGAGCTTTATATAGTTTAACAGTAAACATTTGTTAACTGCCGGTAACTATGTATATTTACACAGTATAATATCTAAGCTAGGAGCTGTCTCCATGCTTGCCTCTACACACATCTCTGTCAGTCCTAGATTGCCCTCCTGTGTTCCTTTACATCACAGTGTGGGCGGCAGTGTACTCAGTCCCACATTAACACCCACAAACCGAAATGAAAATCATTTATTTTCACAAGTAGGCTTCAAATGAAGTTACTCTGAAAAGCCCCTAGTCACCACATTCCAGCGCCTGTTCGGGGAGGCTGTTACGGGAATTGAACCGTGCTGCGGGCCTGCCTTGGTCTGCTTTCAAAGCCATCGATTTAGCCCTGTGCTAAACAGCCCCAGTGTTCCAAGTTGGGGTACCCTTGCAGATAACATCAGCGTGCTTTCTGACGCTGGTTAGATGCCTCTGGATCCATTGCTCCAGCAAAGTAGGGAAGTGTTGAGCAAGCATTGCCCCCACCCTCAGCCGTGCAGGGATGGAATGCAATTTGCACATGTGGGGTGTGCCATGCACTGGCTGCAGCCGCAGTGTAAGTGGGTTTCATCTTATCTTCCGCTGCACCCATGTCAGCCAATCTAAAACCAATAGAAATTCCTGGTGGATGGCGTGTCCCAATCCAATACAGCAGAAATCACCTGACCATGGACCTCGGAACATCCAGCAGTGCCCAGTCCAATTCCATACTCAGAAAGATTTACTGACCAGCTACTGACTTGAAAACTTGTCAATAGGTTTTCCAAGACATTCTATTTCTTGTCAGTTTGAATAAAAATGACAAATGGTAAATTACTGAAGGAGAAAGATTATGATCGTGCTACTTCACGTCTTCTACCAGTCCCAGATGGTGAGATAGAGGAGGTTACCAACGTTAATAGGAAGGTTAAAAAAGCAAAAGTATTATTTAAATGGTGAGACGCCACAAAATGCTGCAGTACAGAGGGATCTGGGCGTCCTTGTACATGAATTGCAAAAAGTTTGGAAAGTAATTGGGAAAGCAAATGGAACGGTGGCCTTAATTGCAAGGGGAATTAAATATAATAGAGCAAGTACCTTTAGAGTACTGCAAATGATTTTAGTCTCCTTGCATAAGGTGAGATATACATGCGCTGTAGGAGTTCTCGTAGTGCAGGGGACGACATCACTGCCTCTGAGCCAGAAGCTGCAGGTTCAAGTCCGCCTCCAGGATTTGATGGCCAGGAAAGGTATGTTTGTTAACTAGCCAGACGAGATTGACTTGTAAACCCTCCCAAGATGTGCCAATGGCAGTCAGTTAGACTAGGAAAGATTCCCGGTCAGCTGTGTGATGGAAAGAATTTGGAGCTCCTACATTCACTATCTATAGCTCCAGGCTACAATGGGCATGTAAAAGGTGTGAGTTGCCACGGCTACTGGGACTCCTTGGGAGGGAGGGCAGGGAGCTGGTTGGCTGTTGCGGATCAGATTGTTGCCCCCTGACTCCCACTCATGGAGCGTTTAAATTTCTCCCCATAGTGTCAAACATTGACGCAAATACCCACAATTTGAGTCTCATATTATATGACCTCTCAAAGTAAATGTTCACAGTATGATTTTCAGAGAATCAGACAAGGTAAAGCCACGGGAAACAAAGCTTTCTACATCAGCAACCCCATGGGCGGTCAAGTAGACGGTAATGCTAGATTGCTCATCTTTCCTCCACAAACTGCCTTCTAACTGACTGCAATTACTTCCAGATAACATCGGCAGATGGTCAGTAAGTGCCTCTCAGTGTCACGCAGTTAAACAGGTTGTGCAATGTCTCTCCTGAAATGTATGCCAACTTAGCAACAACAACTTGTTGTTGTCGCCGCTGAATAAAACATCGCAAGGCCGTTCGCAGGGGTTTTGCAAACAGAACTTGCTATTGAACCAGCTGAGGAGATATTGAGACAAGTCACCTCAAGTTCGGTCAAACAGATAGGTTTTAAGGAGGCTCGTCAAGGCAGTCAAGATGGTTAAGGAGTGGAAAGGTCGAGGGAGAGAATTCCAGAGCTCTGGACCTTGGTGACCGGAGGCCCGGCTGCCAGTGGCAGAGCGATTAACAATTGCTACAGTGGCTGGAATTGTGAGGCCAGGGTGAGAGATAGAGTGCTGGATGTTACCAGCACTTAGGCTGGGAGGTGGGGGGAGGGGTGTAAAGTAGCATGGAAAGGTGGCAGGTAGTGTATCCAGCCTCATGCCACTGCCATGCCATCTTGCTGGTGGCAGGAAGGGTAACAGATGGCCATCCTGCCCACAGAGGCTAATTGAGCCAAAAAGTGGCCAATTGAGGGCCTCTTCCTGCCACTGCTGATATTTGTCCAATGACAATGAGGCACTCTCTGTCATGTGGGGAGAGCGCCAGGTGAACTCTGGTCACCTGGGGTGTAGGGGGCGTGGAAGCTCCTAGGCAGCCACTCTCTGGCCCACAGAGGGCACCCCCACTGGCGGTAATGAAGACTATCAGGGTGACGCTGTCTGGCCTCACCAAACACCCCAACCCCTCGCCTTGCTGGGATCTCGCTGAGTGGCGCCAGTGGTCCCAGACCCCACTTACCTGGTTGTGAGGATGCACAACCCATCACTGCACCCAGCGATGGGCAGAAGTGACCAGTGTGGTGATATGCCTGTGAATAATATTGTATACACTCAGCAAGGCGACCTCCCACCAGCAGGTGGTGTCAGACATCAGTCATGTGACATCCGGCTCCAGGGAGAAGATTGTAAGACGTACACCAGTTACACATAGGGATAGTTCCAGGAGAGTCTATGTAACTCAATCAGTAACTTAGTCTGTATAGTATTCTCATTGTTACCTTGCCATGTGTAAATCATTAAACTATCATTCTAGTTAAGTCACCAGCAGTCTGTAAGAATCATTGCAAAGACAAGATCAGAGAACACAACAACCAGCACTCCTGGTGTTGTGATATTGTACGCACGCCAATGCAGACGGTGGCATGTACCTTTAAGAAGCTGCATGGTGACATCACTGTGACGTTACCATGTGCAAGGTACATCCTCCAGGTTAGATGTTTATGATTGTCATTGATCCCTACCTGCAGATGTTCACTACTGCCTGTGACTCTGTGTCAATAAGATTTCATGTATACCTTAAGGGTCAGGCATCTAGTGAAGTAATCAATCTATGTGAGTGTTAGGACCCAGGCTATAACAAGGTCTGTGCAGAGCTGTATATAGTTGTTGCTAGTAATGAACTTTCTACAACTGAGTTCAGCCAGAAGCCTTGTGAATGTCAATATTGTGCTTAACATAGAGATGGCATAGAGACAGATTGAGGCCCTCCACATACATGGTGGCAGCAGACCATAAGTGGCCTTGACACCCAGTGACACTGCTGAGGCTTCTGAGCTACCAGTCCTCGTATTGGCTCTTAGAGATGGGCAGCTGCCACCAACAGGATGCAGCCTTGGGCCCTGCTGACCACCCCACCATCAGCAGCACCAACAAGACGCCCATTACCACCACTGAATTAGGCCCTCAGTGCGTGCTTGATGCTGCTTCCGAGATGTCATGTTTTGACAGCTCCAGTTCATCAAAAAATGTTTCACAAATCCTTGGGATTATATTTAGGGTGGATTTTCAGATCGCATTGTGTTCACCTAAACAAATTAATCTCAGTTTGCCAAACACATTTCTCTTTTGGCACGTATTCCGTTCATGCTTTGACAACAGATTTCCCCCCTCCTGTCAGTACCAGAGGCCTTCCTGTGCATTTACACTAGAAGGTTAACATCGGAACAAAGTGGTTTCTGCTTTGTACTGAGGCTGCACCTAATGTAATCTAAACCCAAGGTCAGATCTTAGCCTCTTTGGTGAAGGGAGGCCTCATACCCCAGGGATTCCTACTGGAGTTAGGTGGGCCTTTGGTTTTGAATTGCTGTAGCATTATCCTAGGACCAGAGCTAAGTGATCCCACATTGCATCCAGAGTGAGGCACAGCTAATACAGTTGGAGCAAAATCCCGAAGCTATGCAGCCAGATTGTTTATTTTCATATTGTAATAACCCTCGCGAGGCCCACGGGGATACCCTAATCAATCTCCCTGTGGAACTATTGGAATATGAGCTTCCCAGCTCGTGCGTGGAGGCCCGCCCAGCTGGGGCTCGTTACTGGACTGTGTGAAAGCCGGTACGGAAGGGTACTTATTGTGTGTATGATGCCATAGCGACCGTTTTCTATGCCTACAATAAACTTGCATTTGTTCACCTGCAAGCGCCTCCTGGGCCTTCACACTGGCGACGAGGTAAAAACAGCAATTGCGATTGTGGACATCCTAGCCCCACCGGAATATTGCCACACAGGAAGGAAGTCGGGGAGGTTCCGAAAATGGCGTTGTTCGGGAAATGATAGGCCTTTGCCGCAGGCCTGGAGCATTGGGCCTAATATCCCGAGCAAATGCCGTACCTCTTCCAGGCAAATGGCATCAGTAAAGAGGCCCAACAGAAGATAATTTTTTATTTACATTTTTTTTAAACAATCTTTATTGTCACCAGTAGGCTTACATTAACACTGCAATGAAGTTACTGTGAAAAGCCCCCAGTTGCCGCACTCCAGCACCTGTTCAGGTACACTGAGGGACAATTCAGGATGCCCAATTCACCTACCATTCATGAAGAAGATAAAACAAAAGATTAGTTGTCTTTTGGCTGGCCTTGATGTGGTGATTCCATGTTGTGGCCATTTTGTTCTGTTGTCTTCCTGGGTGTAATTGTTTGGAGCAGGTTGTCATGTTTTATTGGCTAAAAAATATTTATTTCCAGTTCTTTCTTTCCAGGATTCTTTATCATAGATTCACTAAGGATTCACTGTGTAGAAGGAAGCCATTTGGCCCTTCGGGTTTGCACCGCCCTCTGCATGAGCACCCTACCTAGGCCCATGTCCCCACCCTACCTCCGTAGCCCCACCTAACCTTTTGGACACTAAGGGCCAATTTAGCCTAGCCAATCCATCTCACCTGCACATCCTTGGTCTATGGGGGGGGGGGGGGGGGGGGGGGAACTGCAGCACCCAGAGGAAATCCACGCAGACACGGGAGAATGTGCAAATTCCACACAGGAAGTGACCCAAAGCCGGAATTGAACCCGGGCAGCCACCCTTTGTTTGCATTACATTACTTTGCAAATCTGGGCATAATACTTCTGAGAGAGAGCGGGAGGAAGCAGCTTCAGCCTGTCTCAGTACAGCATGGACTTGATCACACTCCTGCTTGGCTGGGAACCCTTAAAGTGCCCTGTTGGATGTATATGCCAGAGAAATTTTATTAGTCCATGTCTGCTTCAGTCACTGTTTTGGAAATTGCCAATTGTATTCTGATGTCTCATCTCAGAACATTTACAAAGTTTCAGGATAATGTGAAGCCAACAGGTAATGGGGGCTTTCACACTCCCCAAGGTCTTGAGTGTCTTTTCTTTTTCATCCCATTTGGTGGAATGCAAGTTGTGTGTATTGTTGTTTAGGCAGTTTCCATTGTCTTAAGAAGATGTAAGTTTACTTTTAAAAATCAAGCCATGAAAAGAAAAATGAGGAATTGTACCTAAAACTAACTCCCTCCCCCACATCCCCATAACACCACTTGCGCACCTGACCCACCTCCCCATTCACTCAGTCACCCACTCATACACTTGCTAACATTTAGGCTGGGAAATTTACCATAGGTTAGCATATCAGCTTCTGCTATAAAAAGGGAGCAGAGTTTGACTCCCCCCCTCCCCACCACCCCCCGACATGACTCCACTCCATAGAGTTCCCGATGGATCCTGCACTCCGCAGTTCTTTGACAACCTGGTGCAGAAGACCCTGGTGAAAATGCCCAGTAAGATTGAGCCGGGAGGGGAATGTTCAAGTGCAACAGCAATCAGACAACCATTGCTACTGCTCGGGAAATCCGGGCTATTATTTATTCAATACAAAGTTACATTACTGATGAATAAGTGCAAATCTATGTAAATTGAAATACTTTACACATGGCCTTGAAAGCAATCTCTTGTGTTTTTGAGCAAATTATACATAGAAATGAGCTGTCACCCTTGACAATCGTGTTTTTAACTGAATGGGCTTTGCTGCGATATTTAGTGACACACTTGAATGCTTAGAATTCAAAACCAGGCCGAATATATATTAGACGGCTGATTGTCAAAATGGCTTTTCGAACACATAAAGCGTGTGAATCTGTAAATTGCTTTTGTTGTGCTTCAGTCCAAATATTTATTTGCACATTATCGCTACCCTATGTGCAAGACAGCCCAGGGGTGCCACCAATAATGGCTGGCGTGGAACGAGCATGGCTGGAGGTCTGAGTCCTGCAGATTGGAGAGGTCACTGAGCTGAGGTTGCAGTGGCTTCCCAACAGGGAAGGTAGAAGGAGAGAGGTGTGTCAATCTGGGGTGATCTCTGACATCCCGCTTTTTAACTGCACTATGGTTGTACCCTGGAATCAGACAACGCAGCTATCTGTAAACTGCAGACAATAGGCCGAGCGAGCACAAAGCAGGAGATCAACATGATCAGCGAGAAGCTTTACCCAGAACATTGGAGGAATGAAGACCTGTGTGATGTCCTGCAGCATTAAAGTGCAGCTTAATCATAGGCTTCAGTAGCTAAATGTACACTCTGTACAGAATGAGAACTACTTATGTGCACATTTTTTAAAAAAGCACATTGAAAGCTTTCTTATTGCAATAGAACATAGTACAGCCCCTTGATGTTGTGCCGAGCAATGATCACCCTACTCAAACCCACGTATCCACCCTATAACCGTAACCCAACAACCCCCCCCCCCCCTTACTTTTTAGGACACTACAGGCAATTTAGCATGGCCAATCCACCTAACCCGCACATCTTTGGACTGTGGGAGGAAACCGGAGCACCCGGAGGAAACCCACGCACACACGGGGAAGACGTGCAGACTCCGCACAGACAGTGACCCAGCCGGGAACCGAACCTGGGACCCTGGAGCTGTGAAGCATTTATGCTAACCACCATGCTACCGTGCTGTAGTTAATCAGAGTCAGTTACTAAGCATTGTTGATACACGTGTGGTGCTGGTGTGTTACACATCACTGAGGGAGCCAGAGTCGCTGTGACAACATGCACTTTAACATGTATGTTGTAGCCTAGAGCTATAGGTATTGCTGGTCGAGACTCCTTTCTATTTACACGGCTGATAAACATTTATTGGAGGTGAAAGGCATTTCCTTGAGATGCAACTGCTCCTTATTATTTGTACAAGTCCATGGTAAATGATTGATGTTACTGCACGCGTTAGAGGCAGCGTAGTGGAACTGATTATTGGAGACGGGTTTGAGTTACTCTATCCTCTGAGTCTGAATTGTAACAGGAATATTGCAACAAATGACTGTGTATCTATTCACAGAGTAGCTGGCATGAAAATCTCAATCACATCAATCGAGTGAATTTTGGTTAGAAATGGCTGTTGACGCTATTAATGGATAACTATTGAAGGAATTTAGATGACAGGCCTCTCTCTGCATTTAACAGACATTAGATTGAAGTAGTGGGCTCCAATCTTGTTGTGTCGGGTGTGGCCCAAATCGGGCTTTGTGCCTGGCGCAAAGCCACGGGTGAGACAACGACCCATTAGGCTTGTTTAAATATCCTAACGGCTGTGCCTGGGAGACCTTACCAGGGCACCGTCTAGCGCTGGTCCACACAACAGAATACTAACATGCACAGGAGAAGATGGCAAAGAGAGAACACAATCTCTGTTTACAGAATTAGCTGCTGTAGTCACACACACTTTTCAAGGTCCCATGTCTTTCAGTGGGTGAGTGAGAGGGTGAGTGAGTTGGTGTTTGAGTGAAGTATTGTGCGGGTGAGTGAGTGAGTGAGTGCTTGGGTCAGTGAGTGAGTGGGTCAGTGAGTGGGTGAGTGAGTCCGTGCATGGGTGAGTGGGTGAATGAGGGGGGAGTCATTGAGTTGAGTGAGAAGGTGAGTGACTGAGTCAGTGGGTGGGTGGGTATGTGAGTGGATGAGTGAGAAAGCGTGTGTTGAGAGTGTGTTTGTGGATCAGTGGGGAAGTGGGTGAGTGAGTGAGGGGTGAGTGAGTGAGAAGGTGGGTGAATGGTGGTTGAATGAATGGGTGGGTGAGTGTAAAGGTGAGTGATTGAGTGTGCAGTGGGTGAGGCGGTAGCAATGCGGAGTTGAAGTTACAATCAGATCAGACATAATCTAGTTAAACAGGTTTGAAGGACCGAGTGGCCTACTCCTGCTTCTCATTTGTATGTTCATATGTTCATATGTAGAACATCCAAATGAGCTACATGGCTGATGACACTGTTTTTAACTCTAATAATTGTTGTATAGACTGTAGAGGAATGATATTTTCACAAAGGTTCCCACAAACAGAGATGGTAAAAATGACTTGTTAACATTGGTTAATGGATAAATATTGGTTAGGCCACAGGAAGCACATAATTGATCCACTTCAGATAGCACCATGGGATCTATCTCTTACACCAGGGAGAAGACTGGGCCTGGGCTTATTGACTTGACCGGAGTAGGCTAAGTGCAGTATAAATATCGGCATGGGCTGGATGGGCCGAATGGTCGGTTTCTCTGCCTTATATCCTCTGACTCATTGGAGTGACACCTCCAATATCCAATACTGCTGTTTGTGGGATCATAGAATCCTACAGCTCAGGAAGAGGCCATTTGATGCCTATCCAATCGCCTTCCCAAATGCTCTTAACCCTGATTGATTGATTGATATTTATTGTCACATGTATTGAAGGACAGTGAAAAGAATTTTTCTGCAGCCAAGGGAATGTACACAGTATGTATGTAGTGGACAAAAGAATAATCGGCAGAGTACATTGACAGTGGTGCATCAACACATAGTGATTGGTTAGAGTGCGGAACACGGCCAAACAAGAGCAGCATAGGGCATCGTGAATAGTGTTCCTACAGGGAGCAGATCAGTCCAAAGAAGAGTCGTTAAGGAGTCTAGTAACTGTCGGGAAGAAGCTGTTCCTATGCCTGGATTAGCGGGCCTTCAGACTTCTGTATCTTCTGCCTGATGGAAGGGTCTGGAAGTGGGAAAAGCCTGGATATGAGAAGTCTCTGACAATGCTGTCTGCCTTTCTCCTCCTCAAATATTTATCCAATTCCCTTTTGCAACTTAGTACCGAATCTGCTTCCACCAGCTATTCAAGTATTTAATTCCAGATCATAATAACCTGCCGTGTTAAAATTAATTCTCTTCACTTATCCCCTGAGTCCATCTAGATGAAAGCAATGAAAGTACTTCAGTAGTAATGAAATGATTGAAGCACTTTGGGCATCCTGAATTCTTGCAAAGAGCTACATAAATACAAGTTTGTTGTTTTATTTCCACAAAAGTCTCACGTACCAGGGTAAAATATCATACACTTACGAAGCAGTATTAATACTTTTATATAACACATACTGTATATCCTGTATTACGGAAATTACACAGGCAAATATTTCATTGTCTATGGTTTTTACTTGGTTACAAATTTACAACAGGTTCTAGTGATCAGTAACTATGAATTACCGTTAAAGAAAGGATAGGTTAATGTTAACTGTATAATAATTGTGTTTAATGGCATTCTGGTATTCAGCATTAACCAAAGATTCACTTGTGCCTTTACAGGATGAAACTGTGGTTGTTGAGCTAGGAGGTATATACTTGTAATTTGTATCTCTGCAAATAAATGCTATCAACACGTGTAAAGATAGTTTCCAGTTCTTCACCACCTGGCTTTCTGAAATAGAACTCAGTGGTAGAGATTGATTACCTAAAGGTGAAGGTTGGAAATTGAGGAAACATTTTTTTTCAGACAGGAAACATCAATACCAGTGGTCTTCGTGGGAAATGGCAGAAATTGGGCAAATTGTCAGGGTATGATTACCCTCTGATATTCTCAGAGTCTGAATCACATGACCAGTGGAAGAATGAAGTGGAAACGAGGACGCAGAGCACACCCCTTCGGGCGTGAATCTCCGCTGCCCACGACGGTTGGGAGAATAGCGGGAGGGCCTCCCGACATTTTTTGTGCCCTCCCACTATTCTCCCCCCCCTCGCCCGACCCACGTCACGAATCGCCGCTCGCCGTTTGTTACGGCGAGCGGCGATTCTCCGTGGCCGATGGGCCGAGCGGCCGGGCCTTTACGCCCGTTTTTTCACGGCAGCAAACACACCTGCTTGCTGCTGTCGTAAAAACGGGCGCTGGATGCCCGTTTGGGGTGGGAGCACCACCGTTACGCTCGGAGGGGGCCAGGCCCGCGATCGGTGCCCACTGATCGTCGGGCCTGCGTCAAAAAGGGACGCACTATTTCCCCTCCGCCGCCCGACAAGATCAAGCCGCCACATCTTGTCGGGCGGCGGTGGAGAAATGTGGAGCCGCGCATGCGCGGGTTCCGTCAATGTCGTGATGACGTTAAGGCAGCGACGCCGTGATTCCCGGGGTCACGCTCCTAACCCCGATGGGGGGGGGAGAATCTGGTCCCGGGAACGGGTGTGAAGGCTGCCGTGAAACACGGCCAGTTTCACGGCAGCCTTTACGACTCTCCGCATTTGCGGAGAATCTCGCCCACATTGTCACTTCCTACAAGAGGCAACCTCAGAAAGAAAGCATTCTCTGGACTAAATACCCATCAGTTGGATAACTGGAAGGTTTGGATCAGCTATTAAAGATTTTGGATGAAATCTACAAGAAAGATGGCCTGTTCGACGTTGATGGAGCCTAGTCCAACTTTGATAAATATCAGTAGTGGATGGTCATCTCATGGAGCAGTATATCATGGGCTTAAAAATGTTTGATGCTGGCGTTCCTCATTCACCTGAGGAAGGAGCTGTGCTCCGAAAGTTAGTGATTCAGAACAAACCTGTTGGACTTTAACCTAAATTCAAGTTGAGATCCCTGGATCAGTGTTCATGTTTAAGTTGCTTCGTTCTGCTAAAGTGTCTCATATGAATCGGCTACTAGTATTAACTGTTATGTGGTTTTCTGTGAAGAGATCGTGTTGGATCAAATATAAGCTTAAAACATTCATTTCCTATAGTTTTCATAGAATATGTGAGACATTCTGTGGTGGCACAAAGGATGGCAGACTTTCTGACTGCTATGTTTCGAAGCAATCCAGAAACTGGACGCAGATCTCAAGGCAAAGGAAGGATTAAAGACAAGCAGAATAAAGTTGAAAACACCTTTAGCAGATCCAGCTGCAACATATACAAAAATGATTTTTATTTGTTTATTGTCACGTGTACCGAGGTACAGTGAAAATTATTTTTCTGCGTACAACTCAAAGAGATCATTTACTACATGAAAAGAAAATAGGTAATAGGGCAACACAAGGTCCACAATATAAATACATAGACACAGGCACGGCAGCATTGTGATTAGCACAATCGCTTCACAGCTCTAGGGTCCCAGGTTCGATTCTGGCTTGGGTCACTGTCTGTGCGGTGTCTGCACATCCTCCCCGTGTGTGCGTGGGTTTCCTCCGGGTTCTCCGGTTTCCTCCCACAGTCCAAAGATGTGCAGGTTAGGTGGATTGGCCATGATAAATTGCCCTTAGTGTCCAAAATTGCCCTTAGTGTTGGGTGGGGTTACTGGGTTATGGGGATAGGGTGGAGGTGTTGACCTTGGGTAGGGTGCTCGTTCCAAGAGCTAGTGCAGACTTGATGGGCTGAATGGCCTCCTTCTGCACTGTAAATCTATGTAAAGTGTAGTATTAATCAGATCAGTCCATAAGAGGATCATTTAGAAGTCTAGTAACAGTGAGGAAGAAGCTGTTTTTGAATCTGTTCATGCGTGTTCTCAGACTTTTGTATCTCCTGCCCGATGGAAGAAGTTGGATGAGTCAGTAAGCCAGGTGGGAGGGGTCTTTGATTATGCTGCCCGCTTTCCCCCGGCAGCGGGAGGTGTAGATGTAGTCAGTGGATGGGAGGCAGGTTTGTGTGATGGACTGGGCAGTATTCACGATTCTCTAAGGTTTCTTGTGGCCTTGGGCCGAGCAGTTGGCATACCAATATGCGATGCAACCAGATAGGATGATTTCTATGGTGCATCTGTAAAGGTCGGTAAGGGTTAATGTGGACATGCCGAATTTCCTTAGTTTCCTGAGGAAGTATAGGCCCTCTTGTGCTTTCTTTGTCGTAGCGTCGAGGTGGGTGGACAAGGACAGATTTTTGGTGATGTGCATACCGAGGAATTTGAAGCTGTCGACCATCTCCACCTCGGCCCCATTGATGCAGAAGGGGTGTGCACAGTACTTTGCTTCCTGAAGTCAATGACCAGATTCCCAGCAATGCCCAAGTTGCAGTTAATTCAGATGTGGCTCAAAATATCATTTTGCAGTGAACTGCTCAAAATGAACAAGCAGGACTCTTTTTTTTTTCATTTGTTCATGGAACCCGGGCGTCGCAGGCTGTGCCAGCATTTATTGCCCAGCCCTAATTGTCCTTGAGGAGTTAAGAGTCAACCACATTGGGTCTGGAGTCACATGTAGGCCAGCCAGCCAGATAAGGATGGCAGATTTCCTTCCTTCAGGGACATTAGTGAACTCGATGGGTTTGTATAACAATCAACAATGGTTTCATGGTCATCATTAGACTTTTAATTCCATGTTTTTTTAAAATTCAAATTTCACCATCTGCAGTGGTGGGATTTGAACCTGGGTCCCCAGAACAGTACTCTGGGGGCGCGATTCTCCGCTCCCCACGCCGGGTGGGAGAATCACGGGAGGGCCCCCCGACAAATTTAACACTCCCCTGGCGCCCCCCGCGATTCTTCCACCCCCCCGCTCGGAAGAATCGGCAAACGGTGATTCTCCGAACCGGATGGGCCGAGCGGCCTGCCGTTCGTGGCCGTTTCACGACAGCGGCAAATACACCTGGTCGCTGCCGTCGTGAAACGGGAGTGAGAAGCCCGTTTGGGGCTTGTAGGTGGCCTAGCAAGGAAAGAGCACCACGACTGTGCTCGGGAGGGGACAGGCCCGCGATCGGTGCCCACCGATCGTCGGGCCGGCGTCCAAATCAGACGCACTATTTCCCCTCCGCCGCCCCGGAAGATCAAGCAGCCACGTCTTGTGGGGCGGCTGAGGGGAAAGACGGCCACCGTGCATGCGCGGGTTCGTGCCGTCAGCGTCATGACATCAGCCGCGTATGCGTGGGTTGGAGCCGGCCAACCTGCGCATGCGCGGCTGACGTCATTAGGCGTGCCGGCCGCATCATTCTTGGCGCGACGCCCCCGCGGCCGAGAGTTACGGAGCGCCGCTCCTAGCCCAGCTGGGAGGGTAGAATAGGGGGCGATGAGCGGCCTCTGAGGCCGTCGTGAAACTCGGCTGAGTTCACGACGGCCCTCCCGATTTTTCCCGGGAGCGGAGAATTCCGCCCTGGGTCTCTGGTTTACTAGTCCAGTGACAATACTACTAAGTCACCACCTCCCACCTCCTTGATGCCATACTCAGTCAAATGATGCCTTAATGCCAAGGGCAGTCATTCTCACCTCACCTCTGACATTCAGCTCTATTGTCCATGTTTGAACCAAGATGTAATGAGCCTGAGTGACCCTGACAGAACCCAAACTGAGCGTCAGTGAGCAGAGTATTGTTAAACCAGTGCCACCTGATAGCACCAACCTTCTATCACTTTGCTGATGATGGAGAATAGACTGATAGGATGGTAATTGGCTGGGTTGGATTTGTCCTGTTTCTTGTGCACAGTTCGCACCTGGGCAATTTTCCACATTGCTGGGTAGATGCCAGTGTTGTAGCTGTGCTGGAACAATTTGGCTAGTTCTGGAGTACAAGTACTATTACTGGAATATTGCCAGGGCCCATAGCCTATGCAGTATCCAGTGCCTTCAGCCACTTCTTGGTATCATTTGGAGTGAATTGGATTTACTGAAGACAGCATCTGTGATGCTGGGGACCTCAGGAGGAGGCCAAGATGGATCATCCACTCGGCATTTCTGGCTGAAGATCATTACAAATGCTTTAGAGTCAACCACATTGCTGTGGGTCTGGATTTACCTGACCAGGCAAGAATGGCAGATTTCCTCCCCGAGAGGACATTATGAACCAGGGCAGGGCTAAATCGCTGGCTTTGAAAGCAGACAAGCAGGCCAGCAGCATGGTTCGATTCTCGTAACAGCCTCCCCGAGCAGGCGCCGGAATGTGGCGACTAGGGGCTTTTCACAGTAACTTCATTTGAAGCCTACTCGTGACAATAAGCGATTTTCATTTCATTTCCTCCAAGAGGTATCTGTCTGAAGCGAGAATTGATTAAGCTTGCTGGCTTGAAACAAATGCTGGAGAGAAAGGAACTGCTTCATATGAAATGGGTGAACAGCAAATCATCAACAGTTAGATTATTCATTTAGAAGAATTTAGAACAGTACAGCACAGAACAGGCCCTTCGACCCTCGATGTTGTGCCGAGCAATGATCACCCTACTTAAACCCATGTAACCCGTATACCCGTAACCCAACAATCCCCCCATTAACCTTACACTACGGGCAATTTATCATGGCCAATCCACCTAACCCGCACATCTTTGGACTGTGGGAGGAAACCGGAGCACCCGGAGGAAACCCACGCACACACGGGGAGGACGTGCAGACTCCACACAGACAGTGACCCAGCCGGGAATCGAACCTGGGACCCTGGAGCTGTGAAGCATTGATGCTAACCACCATGCTACCGTGAGGCCCCTGTCACAGGAAGAAACACAGGTATGAACAAATTGTTCGGGTTCTCGAAGAGCAGTTTCTCACAATGCAATCTTTGTACAGAATATAGTGGTATTTTATTTAATTTATCCTGTAAGTTTGGTTATATATATATAAATTCTATTTAAAGAGAGAAGAGAATCTGTGAATTGTACATTAGTTGTATCTAACAGTTTGAAAGTGGTGAACATTACCTGGGTATTCATTAGAGCCCCTAAAAATAGGAACGGATTAGGAAGTGCAAGCCTCTAATGTGTATCTCTGTAAATAAAAGCTTATAACAGGGTCTAAAGCTTTGTTCCAGCTCTATAATTTGTCATCTGACCTTGGGGAACAGTTTGGACTGGTTGTTTCAACTGATTTCACACCATTAGTTTGAAGGAGCAAATTCGATCGGTACCAGCAAAAAGGATAAATGGTTGAGATTTTTCTGCATTCACCATCCTGTGTTTTCTGTCCAATAATACTAATGGATGAATGGTGAGAGCAGAAGAGGAAAGCTCCAACCCAAGAGGCCAGTTCTTGGAAATCCATTGGCACTGCGCCTATTTTCGTAGGTGCAAAATGGGCACCTAAGCAATCAGTGTGGTGGCCAGAGCACACATACCCAACACGTGGCAGAAAAGCATTGCCATTCACATTTATAAAGGTTGCCTGGAGCCATGCCTGAAACAGGCACTGGGACATGTGCATATATAATAATAATGTCTGTTTGACAGCCCCTTTATAAAAGTTGGGTCAACCTGCATTGAGTGAGACCCTATATACTAGCTACCCGCTTTCACGTGCACCATAGTGTCAAAGACCTGAGCTGGCTCTTGCTCTCCCCTTCCTGATTGCCCCATCTTACTTCCCTCTTTCGCCCAGGTCTTATCAGAGTGCTGATGCTAGGCACGCATTGGCCTGAAATTGAAAGCTCAGGTAAATGATCCACTTTTAGGTTAGGGGTCTACAAATTCTGGGGCAGAGCTTGTTCCCAGTTCATGTCACCTTTTGGACCCAAGTTTCTTCAAGTCCTTTCACGAAGAGGCCAATTAATGTGGTTGCCAGCCGCAAATGGATTTCTACAAGTCATAAATCAGCAGGAGACAAGAATATAACAGTAGACTTTCCAACTGGGCAGTGAGATGCAAAGAGGAAGCAAATAGACACAGGCAGCAAGTCTGCAGGTAACAATACGTCAATGGCTAACAGAAGAGTCAGTGCAGTCTGCCACACTCAGCATTTCATTGATTTTCTTTTCAAACCTCTGTGATCCAGTCAGGCAGGTGCCGATAAGAGATTGGAGCCAAACTAACATTTTCCTCTGTTCCGCATTCCTCACCCGTCATACTTTAATTCACACTTTGGAGCAACTGTATAATGATATAGAATTAAAAGATTGTGAATGCATTAGATCCAGAAATGATCCGCATCATTGATTTGAAGCAGTTCTGCAGAATTTTGATTGGATTCTCTCAGTGTCAACTTCTCTCATGCACAGATATGAACGTCTGTTTTCCTTGGAGAAGAGAAAGTTGAGAGGAGATACGATAGAGTTATGCAAAATCATCAGGAGTCTGGACAAAGTAGAGAGGGAGAAGTTGCCCCTATTGGTGGAAGGATCGAGAACATCTGGGGCACAGATTTGAGGTAATTGCCAAAGAAAAGCGCTAGCGTCATGAGAGGGGAAAAAAAACATTTCCACGCAGCCAGCGATTGGGTTGCGGAATGTACTGCCTGAGGGCGTGGTGGAGGCAGGTTTTCTCGAGGCTTTCAGAAAGGAGTTGGATTCTTATCTGAATAGGAAGAATGTGCGGGGAGAGGGCAGAGGGGTGGTGCTCGGACGTTGCCCCGACAGAGAGAGGGCACAGGCACGACAGACCAAGTGGCGGCCTTCCGTGTTGTAACAATTCTGGGCGGGATTCTCCGATCCTGGGGCTAAGTGTTGATGCCGTCTTAAACGCCAGTGCGTTTTACAATGGCGTCATCTGGCCCCTAGGATCAGAGATCCTGCACCGCACAGGGGGCCAACACGGCACTGGAGAGCCTCCCACTGCTCCGGCTGCCCAAACAGGCGTTAGCATGGGCGGCGCGAGTTCACACATGTGCTCCACAGCCGGCGCGAGTTCGCGCATGCGCGTGGGTTGCTGTTTTCGCGCCAGCCCCGACGCAACATGGCGGACATCTACAGGGGCCCGGCGCGGAGCGTCATAGGCCCCCACCATGATAAGCGCACCCGCCGATCGGGAGGCCCCGATCGCGGGCCAGGCCACCGTGGAAGCCCTCCCCGGATTCGGATCCCCCCTCTCCCCCCACCAGGCCGCCACCCCCCCCCCCCCCCCCCCCCCCCCCCGCAGCATGAATGCCGAGGAACCGCCGGGTAGGATCCACGAGAACGACGCCGGTGGGACTCGGTCGAAGTTGATGGGCACTTGACCCATCACGCGGGGAGAATTGTCGGGGGGCCGCGTTGAGTGGACCCCGACCAGTGCTGCGCAGACCACACCGGCGCCATTGGCACAGATGCTGTGGTTGCCGGAGAATCGGTGGATAGCGTCGGAGCGGCATTGCATGATTCACACCTTACCCCCCCCCCCCCCCCCCCCCCGGTGACTCTCTGACCCGGCACGGGGTTGGAGAATCCCGCACTCTGTCTTTTGAAGTTCATCCTCCTGGCTTGTGCAGAGTAGGCGGTCAGGTGAGGAGGTGACTTGCAGGTGAGAGAACCTACACTCCGACTCCACGGACAATGACCCTGCGAGGAGCGACTCAAACAGCAGCAGCGTGAACCCTAAACCTAGGCTCGTGTCTCTACTAGGTTGGTCATCGACGGTATGTTAGAGATTTTAAAAGCATGGCTGGCCCTACCTGAGCAACGCAAGAAGCACTCTGCAATTTGCCGCAGATAGTGTGTGTCAAATAGTTATAGTCTACTGTGCTCTTCAAATCTTTACCACTAACCAAGGACTGGACTTTGACATTGCGAACAAGGAGCCCTGGTTCAATTGAATCCACAACTCCATAGAAAAAGGGCATTGTTCATAAGAATTATCCTAACCTAGCAACAGTTAGCCAGAGACAAAGAGAGAGATCACCCTAGCAACAGTCAGTGTATTCAACTAAGGCCTTCAGGATGAATTTTGAAGTCCTTCCAGTGAAATACTCCAAACAATAATACATTATCAAAACAATAACAAGGACACCTAGATTTACTTGATCTTCTGGCAATGCATGTTGTAGAAAAATGTAGTTTTGTGTGTACGAATGAATCCCTGAAGAGCATTGGATCGCAGGGAAGTAAATGGCTCACCAGGATGTTTGCCAACATCCACATCACAGAGACCCTTCCAAACCTCTGGCGCCAATCTGAGATAGCGGCTAATGACAAGTCAGGGGAGCCACACGACAATCCACTTGGCTAGAGCTCCATCGCCCTGCTCTGCTGAACAGATTCAGTCCCACCCTGGAAACAGCAATAATCATCCTCAACAGGTAGCTTCCTGCACAAGCTGAATTCCCCCTTTCCTCTGCTCGGCTTAAAGATATTTGTCCATTAAGCGCCCATGGATCAAAACGAGAACAGCAAAAATAAAGAAAGGGGAAAAAAGGGAATGCACAGGAAGGACCCTTACAGCCTGCAGATGTCCACAGGGAAAACATCCTCAAAGAACACCACCGTCAGACAGCTAATGAAGCATTCCCATTCTCACAGGACTTCAACAGAACCCGCAGGCCCATCTGAAATTCCATAGGCCCTAAAAACTGATCACAGCCCCATCTCTCTTTGGCGTATCCATTGGCTGATGACAAACATCAACTTCCGCAACCTGGTAACTGACTTGAGAGGTGAGGTCCCAGGTTCCACAGAGAAAGTGGACATCAACCACCTGAGGAAGGGCCAGGATAACGTGACCACTTGCTCCGCAATTTGTGACTTCAGCCATCAGACCATCAGCCCCAAAATACTGAACACCAGCCCAGAGAGGTCCATTCCTGATGGCAACGCAACCATTCTCATTGCATTAGCTGAGGCCGTTGAATGGATTTTCAACCTCAACGTCGAACAATAACTGGTTCCCCAATCGTACGAATAAAACAAAAGCCATAAGAATCACCTACCCAAAGTTTAGTTAAACCTCACTGCAGAAGGAAAATATGCGGACGCAGGAAAATCAGAAAGAAAAACGAAAAAATGCTGGAAATGCTCTGTCGGTCAGGCAGCGTCTATGGTGGGAGAAATCTTGAAGTGTGGGTGTGGGAGGGCAATAGGATGAGGGTGAGAGGTTGTTCAGTTGGAGATGTGAGGAGATGCCAGGGGAGGCAGTGGTATTGTGGCTGTACGAGCAATCCAGAGAGTCTCGGTCATGCTCCGGGAACCCGGGTTCAATCCCACCATGGCAGATGGTGCAATATGAATTCAATAAAAATCTCGAATTTAAAGTCTAAAGATCACAATGAATCGCTTGTCATAAAAACCCATTTGGTTCACTAATGCCCTCTAATGAAGCCTTAAAAATGCAAATTCTGCTGAGTCTTTATATACCAATTAACATAGAACATAGAACAGTACAGCACAGAACAGGCCCTTCGGCCCTCGATGTTGTGCCGAGCCATGATCACCCTACTCAAACCAATTAGAAATCTTTCCTTTGACAGAATGGACCCATTACCCCGCCCCTCCATTCCAATGTGTTGGGGAATCCAGAAACAGGTGCTGATGGGCAAATGTCTCAGCAAAGATTGTCCAATAGAAAATGTGGTTTCTTTGACACTACTATTCCTGCAGGGTTAAATGGGCAGGATTCTGCCGTTAGCTCCATTTCTCTCCGCAGATGCTACCCGACCTGCTGAGTGTTTCCAGCAGTTTTATTTTTTAAAATCTCATTTGAACGTAGGTGATTCCTGTGTGTGATAATGGTGAGCATGCCTTTAAGGCACTTTGGGCGCCTGTAACTTGTGCAATGATTTTGCGAAGCATTAATGCATTCATGTTAACAGATATGGCTTTGTCGGGCATACAATCAGTTCTCGGCTGCAGAGTTGAGGATGTGCCTTCTTTTGTTGCTGTTACAAAGGGTAAGAATGAGAGTAGGCGTCAGCCACATTCCGAACATTTATTTTGCCAAGTGCAAATCTGAACTCCAGAGCCAAAGGGAAAACACAATTGGAAGTGAACGTCAGTGATGAAGGGTCAGCTATTGCCGTTTAGAATTGAGCAGGGAAATGTATAACAAACACTGGGGAGTGCAGACAGCAGCGCGTGAATCAGCCTCAGGCATTCCTGCTACCGGCAGATTTTAATATTCTTAAAGGTCGAGCCAAACCATAATAAAAACGTGTGACAAATGCATTCATCCCGACTCAACATTCGTGTCCCAGCGAAAACAAAATAACAACTCTGACATTTTTCACTTCCTTAAAACAATTTAAAAGGCGATGAAAAAGTTTGGCCGTGAGCTCCCATGACAACGTACAGCATGATCTGGTACGTCGCTATGCTTCTTGCAAAGTCCCAGCTTTGATCTGTCGTCTGTGCTGAGTTTATCAGTTGGAGCTGGGGGAATGGTGCTGCATGTACTAGCATGGGGGACAGGGTAGCACAGTGGTTAGCACTGTTGCTTCACTGCACCAGGGTCCCAGGTTCGATTCCCGGCTTGGGTCTCTGTCTGTGCGGAGTCTGCACGTTCTCCCTGTGGCTGCGTGGGTTTTCTCCAGTTTCTTCCCGTAAGTCCCCAAAGATGTGCTGTAAGGTGAATTGGACATTCTGGATTCTCCCTCATGACACTAATAAACAGATTATTTTCTGTTTCACTGGGTGAGGGAGGGGTTGAAACTTGGGGCCGATATTTGCTCCTGACTGTTAATTCTTGATCCTTCGTCCTGGGAAGTACATCAGGCAGCTACTAGAGCAGTGTTTAAGGGGAAGTCCCCATCCCATGCACCAACACCTCCCCATCCCTCCCCCCATGCATTAACTTCCCGTCCCCAAGTTGGCTTCTGGCACCATCTACGCACTGCAGAAATGGACCAACTGGTGAACAGATGGGGCCTGTGGAACTCAATCCTAAACTAAGTCAGTTTCTTTTGGAGAAAATGAGGAGATCAAAAAGAAAAGGCTTGGGAACAAGAGAAAGGTGCTTTGCACTTTTAATTCGCAGTTTGTGTACTCCTGCTCAAAATCATACCAGGCAGCTTGATGGGACAAGTTTCTGTCACTTGGAAGGTGAAACCCCACCACCAATGTCCCCTCCCCCCCAGCTCTATTGCTCATTGGGGAAGTAAAGGAGTCCTTGAAATACCTGCTCTTCCTGTCATGTCTTGAATAGCCTTCAGGCAAAGTGCATCCCAGAGAATTGTTACAGTGCAGAAGGAGGCCATACAGCTGATCGTGTCTGCACTGGCTCCCCAAATTAGTTATTCTCTTAATGGCATTCTCTCACCTGCTCCTGTAACCCTGAGCATTCTTTCTTTTCAGAAGAGACTATAAGACATAGGAGCAAAATTAGGCCATTCGGCCCATCGAGTCTGCTCCGCCATTCAAGCAAGCTGATATTTTTCTCATCCCCATTTTCCTGCCTTCTCCCCATAACATAAGAACATAAGAACTAGGAGCAGAAGTAGACCGTCCGGCCCTTCGAGCCTGCTCCGCCATTCTATAAGATTATGGCTGATCTTTTCGTGGTCTCAGAACCACTTACCCGCATTCTCGCCATATCCCGTAATTCCTTTATTTTTCAAAAAAACATCTACCCTATCTTTAAATATATTCAATGAAGTAGCGTCTACTACTCCTTTCGGTAGGGAATTCCATACTTTAACCACCCTCTGAGTGAAGAAGTTCCTCCTTGATTCAGTCCTAAATCTGCTCCCCCTAATCTTGAGGCTATGCCCCCTTGTCCTACCTACCAGTGGAAACATCCTTTCTACTCTATCTTATCTATTCCCTTCAAAATTTTATATGTTTCTATTAGATCCCCCCTCAACCTTCTGAATTCCAGTGAATATAATCCCAATCTACGATAACCCCCTCAACTCCGGAATCAGACTAGTGAACCTCCTCTGCACCCCCTGTAGTGCTAGCACATCCTTTCTCAAGTGTGGAGACCAAAACTGCACACAGGTGTGGCCTCAGAAAAACCTTGTACAACTGCAACATTACCTCTCTACTTTTAAACTCAATCCCCTTCTCAATGAAGGACAAACTAGTTAGCCAGGAAGGACCTAATTACAAGTTAGCCAGGAAGGACCTAAAGAGAGAGTTAAGAAGAGCGAGGAGAGGACACGAAAAGTCGTTGGCGGATAGGATCAAGGAAAACCCTAAGGCTTTCTATAGGTATATCAGGAACAAAAGAATGACGTGAGTAAGATTAGGGCCAATCAAGGATAGTAGTGGAAAGTTGTGTGTGGAATCAGAGGAGATAGGGGAAGCGTTAAATGGATATTTTTCGTCAGTGTTTACACTGGAGAAAGACAATGTTGTCGAGGAGAACACTCAGGTTCAGTCGACCAGGCTAGATGGAATTGAGGTTCAAAAGGAGGAGGTGTTAGCAATTTTGGAAAATGTCAAAATAGATAAGTCCCCTGGGCCAGATGGGATTTATGACTTATGTGTTCAGACTCCAGCTATTCAGCTCTGAACCAAAGTTCCTCAAGCAACCAACACTTGCTACATGTGTTCACTCGGAACCACAATGGGGTCTGTCATAATATACACACCAGTATATCATGGTGCAGACACACACTGATTGACACACAGCAAGACCAATCAACACACACAACACCACAGCCAATCACCAGTTAGAGCACACTCACTATAAAGACAGAGGGCATCAGTTTTCCCGCTCATTCGGGATGCAGCCTCTCAGAAGGATAGAGCTCACAGCTTGCAGTACAGATCTTCACCATGTGCTGATACATAAACTGGTTAGGATAGGCATAGGTCTTTAGCTTAATCTAACATAGTGTCGACCCACAGTGAGCGCTCTCAGTCTCAATCCTTTAAAATCTTATAATTGTTATTGTCATAAGTAGGCTTATATTAAGTTTCTAGCTTAATAAAATAGTGTTGTACTATTTCAAATGTTGGTAGCCTGTATGTGTTACTGCTGAGGTAAACTCAGTCTCCACGGATTCAGAGTACCCAACACATCAGGGTCCATCAGCTCCCACATCATAGAACCTACCTCTACAATACTGGCGCATTAATCTTAACCTGCTGTGTGAAAAAGCTTTTTTCTCATATTGCTTTTGCTTCTTTTTTTTTTTTTAATAATTTTATTGGTATTTTGTGAAAAACAAAATATCAACAGAACAATAATAATAATAACAATAATAATAAACACCCCCCGGCACCCGTAACAATGCATGTAACAAACCCCCCCCACCCCCCCCAAACCCAATAAACAACAAAATAAATTAACAATAAGCAAATTAACTTAAACAATACCCCCCTGAGAACCCCTCCCCACCCTTCCCCCCCTTCCCTCCAGGTTGCTGCTGCTGCTGACCTAGTTCCTTATCGTTGAGCCAGAAAGTCGAGGAAAGGCTACCACCTCCTAAAGAACCCTTGTACCGACCCCCTCAGGGCGAAATTGACCCTCTTCAGTTTAATGAATCCCGCAATGTCATTGATCCAGGTCTCCACGCTCGGAGGTCTTGCATCTTTCCACTGCAGCAAGATCCTCTGCAGGGCTACTAGGGACGCAAAGGCCAAAACATCGGCCTCTTTCGCCTCCTGCACTCCCGGCTCCACCCCAACCCCAAATATCGCGAGTCCCCAGCCTGGCTTGACCCTGGACCCTACCACCCTCGACACTGTCCTCGCCACACCCTGCCAGAATTCCCACAGTGCCGGGCATGTCCAAAACATATGGGCATAGTTCGCTGGGCTCCCCGAACACCTAATGCACCTGTCCTCACCCCCAAAAAACTTGCTCATCCTCGTCTCGGACATATGAGCCCTGTGCAGTACCTTGAACTGGATGAGGCTAAGCCACGCACATGAAGAGGAGGAGTTCACCCTCTCCAGGGCATCCGCCCATGTCCCCTCCTCAATCTACTCCCCCAGCTCCACTTCCCACTTAGCCTTCAGCTCCTCTACCGACGCCTCCTCCACCTCCTGCATCACCTGGTAGATGTCAGACACCTTCCCATCCCCGACCCACACCCCCGAAAGCACCCTATCCCTTACCCTCCGTGGGGGCAGGGAAGGGAACCCCTCCACCTGCCGCCCAGCAAACGCCTTGACCTGAAGGTACCTGAACATATTCCCCGGGGGGGAGCTCAAACTTCTCCTCCAGTTCACCATGGCTCGCAAACCTCCCGTCAATGAACAGGTCGCCCAACTTCCTAATGCCCGCCCTGTGCCACCCCAGATTGCTTTTGCTTCTTATGCCAATTATTCTAAACCTGTGCGCTCTCAGTCTCAATCCTTTAAAATCTTATAATTGTTATTGTCATAAGTAGGCTTATATCAACACTGCAATGAAGTTACTGTGAAAAACCCCTCGTCTCCTATTCGGGTACACTGAGGGAGAATTCAGAATGTCCAAAATTACCTAACAAGCTTGTCTTTCGGGACTTGTGGGAGGAAACCGGAGCACCCGGAGGAAACCCAGGCAGACACGGGGAGAACGTGCAGACTCCTCACAGTGACCCAAGTGGGAATCGAACCCGGGACCCTGGCACTATGAAGCAACAGTGCTAACCCCTGTGTTACCATGCTTTCATACGTGAGAACAGTTTCTCCTTCTCACCCTGTGCGGATCCCTGGCGATTTTGAATAACTCTAGGAGATACCTCTTAGCCTTCCGTTCTCCTAGGAAAGCAGTCCTCACTTAAGGGCAGCACTGTAGCATAGTGGTTAGCACTGTGGCGTCGCCAAGGTACAAGATTCAATTCCCCGCTGGGTCACTGTCTGTGCGGAGTCTGCACGTTCTCTTTGTGTCAGCGTGGGTTTCCTCCGGTTTTCTCCCATAGTCCAAAAACGTGCAGGTTAGGTGGACTGGCCATGTTAAATTGCCCTTTGTGTCCAAAACGATTAGAAGGGGTTATTGGGTTATGGGGATCGGGTGGAAGTGAGGGTTTAATTGGGTCCGTGCAGACGCGAAGGGCCAAATGGCCTCCTTCTGCACTGTATGTTCTATGCTCTATTAAACTTCTCCGATCAATCCTCATTTCTGAATTTCCTCATCCTTTAACAATTCCCGTGAATATTTTCTGCACTCTCTCCAGTGCGTCCCCTTTAAGAGGCACAGGCTTCCTATCAGCTGTGCCGGATGTTTCCAATTAGATGAGCTCTCAATCACATTCGGACTGCAGATTGTAGCCACCTTCTCAACTGTATCGAGAGCCTCCGGCCAGTTAAACAGTCTTGGCCAGCCCACATGCCATTCTCACATTGATTCTCAGTGCAAGAAAATGGGGCCGCCCTCATTTCTTTTACAAGCACAATGCTCACCAACATTAAATCTTTGCAATCTGGAGATTGAAAATCTATGCGCTCGGATAAGGGAATGCATTTTCAAACAAACACATCACTCAAAGAGAAGGTGCAGATTGAAAAAGATTCCCTTCTGTGATTAATTGATATACTGAGGCAGCAATGCTGTCCAACACTGCGTTTAAAATGGTTGATTGCTCAGAACTGGCATCTGGGACTGAAGAGGATGCAGATCCCAGCTGCCTGCACACTCACCTGCTGCAAGATTCACCGGTGTTGAACAATGGCTGCCAAATATCCGACTCAAATGAGACTGCAAGAAGGCAGTCCATTCTCACAATCCACTTAACCGGTCAAAATATATTTGAGTGAGGGGCAGCACGGTGGTGCAGTGGTTAGCACTGCAGCCTCACGGCGCCGAGGTCCCAGGTTCGATCCTGACTCTGGGTCACTGTCCGTGTGGAGTTTGCACATTTTCCTTGTGTCAGTGTGGGTCTCACTCCTGTTATATTAGTTGAAGTAATATATGTTACTCATTTGTTGTTGCCGAGAAGTTCTTAGCTTTGATGATGATGAATACTCAAAGTCGTCCAGCGATAACAAATAACTTATTGAGTAACTAATCAATTAACTTGTGAATTCAATTCTTCAATACTTTTACTACAGTTAAATTAAACAAGATAGAATTTGATTAACGATGAATATTATACTTGCACTCTGAGCTAACTCCACACTTCTGTTCTCTAATCACAACACACCCGAAGAGAGTGGGAAAACAGATTGAACTTGTATTTATACTCCTGTTAGTGTTGCCCTCTAGTGATCATCTGACTGTACTGACTACACATTAACCCTTTATGTATATACGTATACAGAGATCACTACAACCCCCACAACCCAAAGATGTGGCAGCATGATAGCATAGTGGTAGCATTGCTTCACCGCTCCAGGGTCCCAGGTTCAATTTCTGGCTGGGGCCCTGTCTGTGCAAAGTCTGCACGTTCTCCCCGTGTGTGTGTGGGTTTCCTCCGGGTGCTCCGGTTTCCTCCCACAGTCCAAAGGTGTGCAGGTTAGGTGGATTGGCCATGCTAAATTGCCCTTAGTGTCCAAAATTGTCCATAGTGTTGGTTGAGTGGGGTTACTGGGTTATGGGGATAGGATGAAAGTGTGGGCTTGGGTAGGGTGCTCTTTCCAAGAGCTGGTGCAGACTCGATGGGCCGAATGGCCTCCTTCTGCTCTGTAAATTCTATGAAATGTGCAGGGAAGGTGAATTGGCCACACTAAATTGCCCCTTAATTGGAAAAAATGAATTGGGTACTCTAAATTTATTTAAAAAACAGAGGTTTGAGTGACTTGGAGAAAGCTGAGAATGTGCTTCAGGCGTGAGGTTCCCCTTCTTTGCACTGATGTTCTTTTCAGCAAAACTCTTTAAATTGACCAATAATAACGCAATTCATTATGTGACAGAATAAGTGGAAATACCCAAGAAGCTGGTCCAGCAGATGGAATTCGTGCTTATTGATCGACCTTACTGATCGACTTGATTTAAAAATGGTCCACAGAAAAACATGGCAAAAGTCTATCTGAATTAAAAGATTAGTTATAATCAAACATTTTCCAATTCCTGCTATCTTGACAGCAGCATTTTTTGACCGACTGCATTTTTCCTCCCAAACGCTTCCTCCTCTGATGTAAACCTATACACTGGGATTCAGTTTTTACAGCTGCTGGCAGTGGGCTGATAGTTTGCCCAAATAGTCATTATGTGGTGTCAGTCGACAAGGTGAGTCCTGACAGGATACTCCATCATGGAGGTGTTATCACAGCCAGAAGCTGATCCTCGCCTATCCTCAATCTGAATGTTAACGAGAGGCATGGCATTGAGCTCGAAAATAATTTATCGAAAGCTGCACTTCACCAACTGCAAAATAATATCAGAAACTGAAATAAACCTCTTGCAGCTATACTCCCCTCCCCACCTACCATCTGCACTATCAGACCAACTGGAATGATAACCGCAGCACTAACACTCCTACTTTGTACTCGATATTTGTAAGGTGTAACCGTCTATTACTTACTCTCTCTACAATTCGGGCACAAGAAATAACGAGACAACACTCAAAGCTCAAATTAAACATGAAAATTTTCACTAGATTTGAGCAATGCAATGCTAATACCAATATATCGGTTAGTACACTACACAAAATTGTGCGTATAATCACCCAGCAAAGCAGTCAATTCCCTGTTGATCATGCTGATCAAGATACCTGGGTAATGCTCTGAGGCACTCTTTGCAATGATTTTTATACCTTTGCTTTCCATGGTGTGCAGAATCTTCCACACACACATGCATGCATACACATGTGCAGACACAGGCACACACAAACACGTGCACACACGCAGGCATACACATGTGCAGACACAGGCACACACAAACACGTGCACACACGCAGGCATACACCTGTACACACACAGGCACATGCAAACACATGCACACACGCAGGCATACACATGTACAGACACATGCTATCCAGGACAAAGCAGCTCCACAAACATTCACTCCCTCCACCACTGGTGCACAGTAATAGCCGTGTGCACCATTTATAAGGTGCACTGCAGGGACTCACTAAGACTCCTTAGGCAGCACTTTCCAAACCAACAACCACTACTATGTAGAACTTTGTCAAACTTTATTTCCGAGACCCACTTTTGCCAACTGGCCAACCTCAGTGACACACACCACATTTACTTCCCTTCAATGCAAAAGGGTGTCATAACCTCACTACAAACAAGTTCACAGGAAGAGTGGGAAATGCGCATATCAGGTGCAGAGTTCACCCAGTTGATTTGTGCCTTCACCATTGTGAGAACGGAAAATCCAAACTCGGACATGTAGATCATTGTGAAGGGCAACAGCAAAATAATGCTTGTTTTACTCAGCACTGGAAACTCCTTCGCACATGTTACTCAGAATGCTGACAGCCTCATAGGCTTTTGACTTTTTATGTGCTGTCATTGGTCAGGAACAGCAGCTTAGTCTTTTCATTTGGAGTCAGCTCTAAGTTCTGACCCTGGGGTCTCAACCTCAAAAGGAAATTTTCACCCACCACTTCTCTTTCAAGATTTTAAAGCTCTCCTCTCGTTTGCCAATACTTCCCTGCATATAACACACATGAGCTTTGCATTAAAGCACATATATCCAGGGTGCTTAATTTCAAGTGTATGTGCAGGGCACATGCCCTGCTCACTGGTTCCTCTTCTGGTTGGATGACTGCCCACTGCCTCAGTTTGTTCTCATTTAAAAGCCTGTAGTAACCATTCTCAGGTTAAATGACGGTAGCAACTGTTGGGCGCTTTACCTGTGATCAGCACCACCATGGCAACTCTACGACCAATTGCTCCATGATCCTCCCACATCTTCCACGACCCACCCACGTATTGTATTCCGCACATTGGAAAATCCTGACTAAGAAGGATAGGACAGCAATTGCATGGGAAACCACCAGCTTAAAAAAATAATAATTTACGGGATGTAGGCATCACTGGTTAGGCCAGCATTTATTACCCATCCCTAGTTGCCCTTCAGAAGGTGGTGTAGGGTTGCCTTCTTTATCCGCTGCAGTCTTTCAAGTATAGGTGTACCCACTGTGCTGTTAGGGAGGGAGTTCCAGGATTTTGATCCAGTGGCAGTGAAGGAGTGGCGATATATTTCCAAGTCAGGTTTTGTGAGTGACTTGGGAGGGGAACCTCCAGGTGGTGGGGTTCCCAGGTATCTGCTGCTCTTGTCCTTCTAGATGGTAGTGGTCGTGGGGTTGGAAGGTGCTGTCTAAGGAACCTTGGTGAGTTACTGCAGTGCATCTTGTAGATGGTACACACGGCTGCTACTGTTCATTGGTGGCGGAGGGTTTGAATGTTTGTGGAAGGGGGAGCAATCAAGTGCTTTGTCCTGGGTGTCGAGCTTCCTGAGTGTTGTTGGAGCTGCAGTCATCCAGGCAAGTGGAGAGTATTCCATTGCATCCCTGACTTGGGCCTTGTAGATGGTGGGCAGGCTTTGGGGGGTGAGGGGGGGGGGGGGGGGGGTCACGAGGTGTATTACTCGCCGTAGGATTCCTAGCCTTTGACCTGCCCTGGTAGCCACATATTAAAATGGCTCGTCCAGTTGAGTTTCTGATCAATGGTAACCCCCAGGATGTTGATTGTGGGGGATTCAGTGATGGTAATGCCATCCCCTCCTTGTTCCCCTCCAAGTCACTTGCTGGGCTCGAGAAGTCCCTCGTTGGTGAGTTGGGGCATTGGGGGGTCCAGAGGCGCAGTGGGGCGGTGCCCGATCTCTACCTGCAATGGCGAGTAGAGCTCACCAGTGCAGGAAATGGGACTGAGTGGGGCCTCAATGGGCTGTCCTCGCTGCAGTCCAGAAATGAAGCAGAGTCCCATTTAATAACGGGGTCATTCTCGGCACTGCTAAACACGCAGGACATGGGACTCGGTTTCATTCCCATTAAATCGCACCCATCATCAATCAACATCAGTTTGTGTCTCTTTTTCATAGCTTGCAAAACACTTCAGACCAACTAAAGTAGCATATTTTAAAAACATATCAATCCCTCAGCTTTATGTTCTCAGACAAGATGGGCCTGATTTCCCCAACTCAGTTCAGGGTTAATCAATGTGGGGCTTTATAAATGGCAGGCACAACTCGAATCCGGGATTCTTGTCCCCATTCCTGTCACCGGAAATTTTGATCAACGCAAGATAAATGGGTGGGTGGTCAGCCTGCATCTTGCTGCTCCAACTTTATCAGCTCCATTACAGAAGTGGGCATTCCAGACCCATTATGACCCAACAGATGTTAATCGCTGTATAAACCAAATTCCAAAAGGAAACTTGGCCCACGTTTCACAACCATTTTGTTGGTATGCTGACAAATGAGAAGAAATATTCACTGAATTCTGAAACTATGAATTCCAGTGACACTTTTGGGATGTGAAACACGAAATGAAAACACTTACTAAAAAAAGAAAACTTAAGCACCAACGATTATAGTTACACAGTTAAAAATTGCATCATAGAACATTCCTCAAAATAACCTCACTTGGTTACGCACACAGGTAGACACCCTATTGGACAACGCTTCCTTCCTGATGCTTAACTGCAATATTTCAGTTATATTACCACTAAGCAAACTGAATGTTGCTGTCGGGAAGATATATTGCAGGACTTCTCAAAATCACTTCCACTCTGCTGTGGAAATTCAAGAAACCTTGAGAGAAAAAAACATGCTTTCTGAAAAGAAGACACTTTTCCGGCTTGGTTGGAATGGCTGCTTCAAAATTCATTTTCCAACACAAAGTAGTACCTCAGGAGGTCTCACATAGCTACCATACATCATAGCTCAACTTCTCTCCTAAATATCCTTTTCCTCTTTCGTCTCAGATTCCATTGTGCTCAGCTCTTCATTGAACGTAACGTTTCCAAAATATAAAAATCTTTCATATTTCCCTTATTGCCACCATCTTCAGGTCAAATGAAAATTAACAACCTTGCCTTGTGTATTTCTTTAAAAACAAATCTAGAATACCCTATTCATTTTTTCCAATTAAGGGCAATTTAGCGTGGCCAATCCACCTACCCTGCACATCTTTGCGTTGTGGGGACGAAACCCACACAAACACGGGGAGAATGTGCAAATTCCACACGGACAGTGACCCAGAGCCAGGATCGAACCTGGGACCTCGGCGCCGTCAGACAGCAGTGTTATCCATTGTGCCACTGTGTTGTCCCCGTCTTGTGTATGATATTTTCCAAGTCGTAAAACCGTTGAAAACTAACAACCGCACTTCTTTCATTTCTCACACTCTGTTAGTCTTCAGTTTAATTACATTTGTTACACATGCATGCACACACACAGACCAATCAGCCTACCTCACAAAATAACACAACAGACTCAAAAAATATAATGAAAATAAAATCTCTCAACTTAGACCCCATACAATTTTCACAGAGTCCAGTCGACTTCTAAAAGTGACATGGTTCACACCAGCTCAGAGGTGTTGTGAACTTGGGGACAGCCTCATTTGGGGCCTGCATCCACATACTAAGTGAGATCAAAAAATATTGCTCGCGTCACATGTGATAATGAAATACTATACGATAAGTTATGTACATTTTGAATACAGAGATAGATGAAAAGGCTTTGTTTTGAAAAGATAAGTTAGGTGGATTAGGTGGATTGGCCATGCTAAATTGCTCGTAGTGTCCTAATAAAAGTAAGGTTAAGGGGGGGGGTTGTTGGGTTACGGGTATAGGGTGGATACGTGGGTTTGAGTAGGGTGATCATTGCTCGGCACAACATCGAGGGCCGAAGGGCCTGTTCTGTGCTGTACTGTTCTATGTTCTATGTTCTATAAGTGACCATCCAATTGAACTCCATTGCGAAAGTGGAAAGGCCTTCAGATGTATTAATGCACATTATCCACTGGATAAAGTATTATTCTGCGTTGTAGAATATTTAAATTTAGGTTTGACTGTGTCAGTTACCTCCCTTGCATTTATATGTTGCTCTTTCAAAGCTTTGACAAATGGCTGAGCTTTTGAATTTAAAGGCTTTGATATATTCAACCTGAGGTTTTTCTTGACATAGTTGTTTAATGGACTCTTATTATGACTGTTTGACTAAGATAGAGACCCATTATTGTATTCTGCGCTGCAAGCTTTGTTGACACAGATGTCAAGGAGACTGTGAGCTTGACAATATCGACTGATTTATGATCAGTTAAGGAGATTATGGTTTATTTTAAAATAATTTTGAAGTACTTTTCCTACCTGGGAGCTAAGCAGAAGCAGTTGAGAGTGGCATCAATAGCTAGAGGATTGGAATGTGATGTTTCCTAGCTGGGAGCTGAGCAGAGGATGGCTGGGAGTCAGGAAAAGTTGGGAATTATGAACAGTTGGGAATCAGTAATAGTTGGGAATCAGGAATAATTGGGAATCAGGAATGGTTGGGAATCAGGAACAATTGGAAATCAGTAATAGTTGGGAATCAGGAACAATTGGGAATCAGGAACGGTTGGGAATCAGGAACAATTGGAAATCAGTAATAGTTGGGAATCAGGAATAGTTGGGAATCAGGAACAGTTGAGAATCAGGAATAGTTCATGCTCTTGTCTGGGCCTGGAAGCATTTAGTGATTTTCGCTTCTAATTTCCACCCATTTCTCACCTTCACATGGTCCATCGCTGACACTTCTCTTCCCTTCCTTGACCTGTCTCCATTTCCAGTGACAGACTGACCACAATATTCACTACAAGCCCACTGATTCCCACAGCTACCTCAACTACAGCTCCTCACACCCTACTTCCTGTAAGGACTCCATTCTCCCATTTTCTCCTCCTCTACTTATCTGCTCCAATGTGCAATGCAAGTTAGTAAGTTACATTTAAAACTTTGTGATCCATTTGCCTTTGAAAATGGTGCTTCTGACATTTTTGCATTTTTCCATAACCAAGGTTCCCCCCCCCCCCCCCCCCAACAGTGGTTGACAGGGCGCTCAACTGGACCCACCTCCTGCACCTCTGACCCCACTCCTCCTCCTTCTCAGAACCATGATAGGGTCTCCCTTGCTCTCACTCTCCACCTTACTAGCCTCCACATTCAAAGAATCATCCTCTGCCATTTCTGCCAGCTCCTGCCTGATGCTACCATGAAACACTGCTTCCCTTCACCCTTAGGGGGCGCTGCCTCCAGGACATCCTGGTCCAGCCCTCCACCACCCCAACTCTTCATCCCCTTCCCACACCTTCCACCTCCTTCAGTTCAGTCTATTGTATTTGCTGCTCCCAAAGTGGTCTCCTCTACACTGGGGAGACTAAATGCAGACTGGGTGACTGCTTTGCGGACAACCTTCACTCAGTTCACAAGCATGACCCCAACCTTCCCGTTGTTTGCCATTTTAACTCAGCATCTTGCTCTCAGGCCCACATGTCCATCCTTGGCCTGCTGCAATGTTCCAGTGAAGTCCAGCACAAGCTGGAGGAGCAGCCTCCCATCTTCTGACAAGGCACGTTACAGCCCTCAGGACTCAACATTGAGTTCAGCAACTTTAGACTGTGACCTTTCTCTTCCACCTTAAGCACTTTTTTAAATATCCCGTACATCTTCGTTTTAATGCAAAAAACTCTCCTTCCCCCTCCCTAACCCCCTGAACCTGGGTCACCTGTCTCTTATTCTTAGGTTTGCTGCACTCTTGTTGCAATTCCTTCCAGCTCCAGTTTAGTATCCAGCAGATTTTCCCTCTCAGTTCTGATGAAGAGCCAAGTGAACTATATTTTATATTACAGATGCTGCCAGACCTGCTGAGTTTATCCAGCGTTTCGTCTTTGTTTCAGATTCCAGCATACGTAGTTAGTTTGCTAATTTGGGTAGATGAGGTTAGCGTCTAGATCAATAGAGAAACACTGTTAGCCTTATAAGGGGATATTACAGAATAGAATAAAATAGAATAGAATAGGCCTTATTGTCCACACAAGGTGGAAATTTAACTCCTCTAGGAAAACATATAATCATGCAGTCATTAGCTAAAAACAGTAAATATTCCATGAATACCTACGTCCATACATTTTTTCACATATTACATATATCCATACCATACAATATTGCATTCTGCCGTTAAAGCACTGCAGTTAAAATAAAAACGGAAGGTAAATTTATATTATGCTATTTAGTAAGCTTTTGGCACTGGGAACAAAAGACCTTTTGAACAGATTTTTCCTGGCAATAGGCATTCAAAAACGACGGCCCATAGGGAGCCTTTCAAATTGGTGAGAAAGTAGGGTTTTTCACACTCAGGGTCCTGACCCGCGGGTGGGTCGCAGGCAGGTGTCGGGAGGATCGCAGAGCGAACAGTCGCGGCGCTCCTGATTGAGGGAATATTTGCCCGACGGCCATGACCAGCTTTTAAGATTGCCAGCTGCCTGCAGTCCCTGATTGGCTGCAGCGTTCGAGGGAACGGGGCAGAGCAAGGCTGGGCTGCGTGCTGCTCACCGAGCACGGTGCAGGGCGGGGAAGGTGGGGAGAACAGGGGCTGACAGACAGCCAGATGGGTGCGTGATGCTAACGGTGGTGGCCCCAGCTTGGAGCTCCGCTCTGGTGCTCTCCCTCGGCACACTGCTCGGCCCGTCCCACCCCACCGATCGACAGTATGAAATGAAATGAAAATGAAAATCGCTTATTGTCATGAGTAGGCTTCAATGAAGTTACTGTGAAAAGGCCCTAGTCGCCACATTCCGGCGCCTGTCCGGGGAGGCTGGTACGGGAATCGAACCGTGCTGCTGGCCTGCTTGGTCTGCTTTAAAAGCCAGCGATTTACCGAGTGAGCTAAACCAGCCTCCTGCAGCTCTGTGGTCAAGCTGCTCAACGGCCGACACAACATCCGCCCGCACTCCCATGATGTGAAGTCCGGGTCAGGGAGTGGTCAGCAGTCTGTGACTGGGGTGGATGCCTCTGACGACAGTAACAACTACTGGACAGTGAGAGGGAAGCCGGGCCAGGTTTGTCAGCACGCAGTACCGATCAAATGAAGCCTGTCAATACGGCTGACACATGTCAACACTGGAACAAACCTACAGTCATCACTTTGTGTCGCCGCTCTCTGGAAACCAGGAAGTAAGAGCTTTTGGTGAGAATGGAGAAGGAGATGATTTGGATGTTTGGATAGTGTGTTGTATTTTATATTTTCCCCGCGTCTTGACTGTGATAGAGAAATTCAAACAGCATTCATTAGGTAAGCAAAACTGAACTTTATTCACTAATTAGAACTGACTGCTAGCAGTAAATGGCTGAGACTTGAATTCGGAAGGCAGTCAATTACAAACTGCGGAGTCCGTCCCAAGTCTGCGATATTACAGAAAAAGAAGGCGATTCTTATACATTATAGGATCAAGATAACATGAATACAACTTGGTCAGGAATTTGATCGAAAGTAAAACATAAGTAATAATCGTTACAATGGCGTCACCTTGCTGACCTTTAGGGGACTGGAGTCTCATATCATTATCTTGTCTTTGTTTTAAGAACTGGACAAACTTGTTTACATACAGGAAGAGACAGTTGTTCAGCTTGTTATGTATTGAGACTACTTTTAGTCTCATGATGAAAACACCTTATCTTAGAATTTCAGAGTCACTCGGTTCTTAGGTCAAGTCGACCTCGGCTGTGTATATCTGTGTATTTTGAATCTGTGCCTTAGGTTATGTGAAAATCCGTTTAAATTCAATTGTACTAAGAAGACTTGACTAGTTTTCCCATCATGCCATTATTTGCTTCACACAATACCACAGTGAAATGCAGTGGAACCAGTAAGAAATATTGTGACATTGTGTGTGTTTGAAAAGTTACTTCATTTCATCTGAAGTCACAGTGCGTAAAATAAAATCAAGTTTGCACTTTTTTCTATACTTGTTTACATTTCTAAAGAAATGGGAATATATTTAAATCAAAGTTTGTGCGTAAATGTAAGGATGTGCATGTTCAACTGAAATTGCTTCAATTTTCAATAGTAAAAAAGTCATAAACTTGGAAAAATCAGGTATTGGAAATAAAGTTTCAAAGTAAAAAAAAAAATGCCAGCCGTGACCAATAAATACAAACAATGGAGACATTCCGCCAGATGCAGCGGCAGAGAGAAGGTCACATGCCCAGCAAATGCACTCCTTCATTTTGTAGCCTCCAGCAAGCAAGCAACAGGACTCTGTGAAGAACTGAAGATGGACTGTTTTGTCATAAGGAAGAGAAGGCCAGCGTCACAAACAGGCCAGGATCTCACATCTGAATCTGCTGGAGAGAGCTGCTCAGGAGAGTCCACGGCAGGACAAAGCAGTGCTGGTGTGAGCTCTGTACAGAGCTCCAGGGCCTCTGGTGAAGAACCCATTGAGAAGAAACTGACATCGGGAACAAAGCAGTATAAAGATGATTTCTTGAGGTATGACTTTGTTAATTGTGCCAATGGAAATCAGGATGCAAAGCCCATGTGCGGTATATGCAAGGAAGTACTGGCAAATTAAAGTTTAAAACCCTCAAAACTAAAAAGGCATTTGAGGACTAAGCATGTTAAGTTCGAGGACACACCTCTTGATTTTTTTCGAAGGATGCAGCGAGAACTTAAATTGTCAGCTGAAGTCCTTAGCAGAAATGTTACACTGAATGACAAAGCAAGTTAGATCATGATGACCAAGCAGGCTCACCTGTCACATTAAAGGTAAGTGAAAATGGTGTGTCGCGAATGTCGGCCACTGTGAAGGTTGCGAAGGTCGGCTGGTGTGGGACCTGAAGGTGGGCTGGTTAGTAGAAGTGGGTCCCAGGAAAAACCCTGATATAAAGAGTGAGATTTGACAAAGGGTCACCTGGATTCGAAACGTTAGCTTCTTTCTCTCCCTACAGATGCTGCCAGACCTGCTGAGATTTCCCAGCATTTTCTCTTTCATTTCAGATTCCAGCATCTGCAGTAATATGCTTTTATTAAAGAGTGAGAGGTTGACTGATAACGGCCTGAGCTCTCCTCTTAACTGCGTTGTTAAATAAATTATCGAGCTGTGTCTGTCGTCTACCCTAGATTTTACCTGCAGTGTTGACAATTCGGTCCAGCTTATTTTTGCATCTCACACTCAAGTTACCACACCAGATCGTCTTGTTGCATGCTGAAATACTTTCTACCAGACTTTTCACCTTCTTCTAAAACATCTTGACTCACTCCAAATCCTTTCCGTTTTCTCATTAGAAGCAGGCACTAATCGCCTTTCAAAGGTACAGGGCGCAATTCTCCGATCTGACGAAAATTCGGAGAATAGCGGGCGGCGTAAATTTTTACGGACACGCTGGTCCGACGCCCTCCCGCTATTCTCCCCCCCCCCCCACGCCCACCTCCCGACACGAATCGCTGCCCGCCGTTTTTTTTACGGCGAGCAGCGATTCTCTCCTGGCCGATGGGCCGATTTCCAAGGCCTTTACGGCCGTTTTTACAAGCGTAAAACACACCTGCTCTGACCGTTCGTAAAAACGGCCATAAAGTCCCGTTCTCGGGAACCATGGCACCGATTGGCACGGCCGTACCATCGGTGCCCACCGATCGCGGGCAGCGGGTACTTACCCCGCGCACTCTATCTCCCTCCGCCGCCCCGATGGATCCATCCGCGGGGCGTCTGCGGGGCATAACGGCCCGCGCATGCGCAGGTTTCACGCACAAGCGCGATGTCATCATCCGCGCATACGCGGGTTGGAGTCGTCCAATCCGCGCATGCGCTGCTGACGTCATCTGACGTGTCAGCCGTCGCTAACTCTGGCTAGCGGGCTTAACGAGATTCGTTAAGCCCGCGATGCCGGAGTTCACGGCCGCGCGATGCTAGCCCCGACCGGGGAGATGAATCGGTTCCCGGTCGGGGGGGGCGGAGGCTGGCGTCAAACGCGCCCGTTTTTGACGCCAGCTTCCCGAGTTTTCGTAACTCGGGAGAATCGCGCCCACAGTCTGTACTCTGTGAAGGTTAGCTTCTGGTCTATATAAATTCCCAGATACTTGCAACACTCCACAGCCATGACTGGTGGATCATTAAGATACAGAGGTTCACACACATGCAGGCCATTGCTATATAAAAATAGTTCTTTGGATTTATCTATTTTGCTCAATTGACATAATTTCTGAAGGGTGGCGGCTAATTCAAAGCAATTTCCTTCAGTTGTCATTTAAAAAATAATCCCGCCATTGCTGTATCATTGCATACTTAAATAATTCAGTGATGTGGAGATGCCGGCGTTGGACTGGGGTGGGCACAGTAAGAAGTCTTACAACACCAGGTTAAAGTCCAACAGGTTTGTTTCAAACACTAGGGGCGAAATTCTCCGACCCCCATGACGGGTCGGAGAATAGCGGGAGGGCCTTCCCGACATTTTCCCGCCCTCCCGCTATTCTCCCCCACCCCCCGCCCAACTCCCGACCAGAATCGCTGCTGCCGTTTTTTTACGGCCGGCAGCGATTCACAGCAGATGGATGGGCTGAAGTCCCAGCCCTTTACGCTGTTTTTACGAATGGCAAACACACCTGGTCTGGCCGTTCGTAAAAACGGCGTCACAAACTCGCTTTTTATAACCATGGCACCGATAGGCACGGCCGTACCACGGCCGTGCCAAGGGTGCCATGGGCCCGCGATCGGTGGGCACCGATCGCGGGCAGCGGGCCCGATGCCCGCGCACTCTTTCTCCTTCCGCCGCCCCGCAGTATCCATTCGTGGGGCGGCTGAGGGGCAACCCGGCCCGCGCATGCGCGGGTTTCGCTCAAATACGCGATGACGTCATCCGCGCATGCGCGGGTTGGAGTCTTCCAATCCGCGCATGCGCGGCTGACGTCATATGATGCGTCAGCCGGCGCTAACTCCGGCAAGCGGGCTTAACGATATTCGTTAAGCCCGTCATGCCGGAGCCTACGGCGTCGGGCTGCTAGCCCCGACCGGGGACCAGAATCGGTTCCCGGTCGGGAAAGGGCGCGCTGGCGTCAAACCCGCCCGGGTTTGACGCCAGCTTTACGATTTCTCCCGTTTTGGGAGAATCGCGCCCTAGCTTTCGGAGCACTGCTCCTTCCTCAGGTGAATGAAGAGGTATGTTCCAGAAACATATATATAGACAAAGTCAAAGATGCCAGACAATGCTTAGAATGCGAGCAGGTAATTAAATCTTTACAGATCTAGAGATAGGGGTAACCCCAGGTTAAAGAGGTGTGAATTGTCTCTAGCCAGGACAGTAGGTAGGATTTCGCAAGCCCAGGCCAGGTGGTGGGGGGTGAATGTAATGCGACATGAATCCCAGGTCCCGGTTGAGTCCGCACTCATGTGTTCGGAACTTGGCTATAAGTTTCTGCTCAGCGATTCTGCGTTGTCGCGCGTCCTGAAGGCCGCCTTGGAGAACGCTTACCCGGAGATCAGAGGCTGAATGCCCTTGACTGCTGAAGTGTTCCCCGACTGGAAGGGAACTTTCCTGCCTGGTGATTGTCACGCGATGTCCGTTCATTCGTTGTCGTAGCGTCTGCATGGTCTCGCCAATGTACCATGCTTCGGGACATCCTTTCCTGCAGCGTATGAGGTAGACAACATTGGCCGAGTCGCACAAGTATGTACCGCGTACCTGGTGGGTGGTGTTCTCATGTGTAATGGTGGTATCCATGTCGATGATCTGGCACATCACGTAAATAATTCAGTGTTAGTTCCCTTGATTCTCACCTCGTTGGTGTATATGGAAAATAACAGAGGTGACTGGACCCGCCCTGAGGAACACCTCTTTTTAAAATAAGTTCATCAGATAAAAAGCCATTCATAAAAACATGCTGAGGGCGACCAGCAAGGAAGGCCCCAATGAATTAGGCCCCCATTCATGTTCAAGGTAAGCAACCTTTGTGAATTTGTATTGTGTTGAATACTGAACCAAAATCAATCAATAAGATAACTGCACAGGTGGGTATACAGGAATCCTATCACATACCTTGTTACATTCATTTTCAAATCAGCCACATCAAATCTTCCATAAAATTGATTGAGGCCGTTGACAAAATTAGGACAGTCCGCAAACACATATGTTTCTTTCGTTGCCGACCGGTCATTGTGTTAAATCCTTCAAATGCTTGCTTTATGTTGCCTGTGCAAAACCCATGTTTTACTTTATTTTTAAAATCAATTTTGGCTTTCCTCATGTTGGTTTTGAATCCCCTTGCGTTGTCCTTGACAATATTGATTTCACCTTTCAGAAACGCCAACCTCCTCTCATTCAGACTCTTTTTAAAATCTCTTGACGCCCAAGATTTATTGTTTGGAAATACCTAAACTATCTTTGTGTCAATAACTGTATCCTCACAAAATTGGATATATATTCTTTTCCAATTAATGGGCAATTTAGTGTGGCCAATCTGGGTTTTGGGGGTGAGACTCACGTAGGCACGGGGAGAATGTACAAGCTCCACACGGACAGTGACCCAGGGCCAAGTCGAACCCGGGTCCTCAGCGGTGTGAGGCATCAGTGCTAACCATTGCGCCACCATGTCGCCCTTCAAAGCTGGATATCTGTGATGTTTAATACCTGCCAGTCAGTCAGTGACATCAAAACAGACTATGAGCTCCTCCCTACTCTCCTTTGACCACACCTGAACTATCTTCAGGACAGGGGAGGGGGTGGTGTAGTCCTATTGTCAGTGGGCTAGTAATCTAGAGACCAGGCAAATGTTCTGGGGATTTGGGTTCCAATCCCACCATGGCAGACAGTGAAATTTGAATTCAATAAAAATCGGGAATGTAAAGTCCAATGACCATGAAACCAGTGTCAACTGTGGTCAAAAAAAACCATCTGGTTCACTTTGTTCCTTCAGGGAAGGAAATCTGCCATCCTTATCTGGTCTGACCTACATGTGACTTCAGACCCACAGCAATCTGATTGACTCTTAAATGCCCTCTGACATGGCCTGGCAAGCCAAGGATGAGCAGTGAATCCCAGTGATACCCACACCCGTTGTAGGAATTTAAAAAAACAGAGACTTTGAGTGAGGTGGCAAAAATCTAGCAGATGTGGGAAAATGTGAAGTTCTTTTCCTTAGCAGGAAAACGTAATCACTTAAATGGAGAATAACTACACAACCCTGAAGTGCAGAGGGATCCAGGTGTTCTAGTGCATGAGCCACAATAAGAAAGTTACTGGAATGACATCCTCTATTACGAGAGGAATTGAACATAAGAGTAAGGATGTTGTGCTGAAGTTATACAGGCCATTGGTGAGCCCACACCTCGAATATTGTGTGGAGATTTGGTCTCCTTTTTATGCCTCTTCTGCTAAACGTTCCTGAAAGTGCTTTTCCCAGTGACGCCGTTGATTGGTCATAAACGCCATCCTGCAGCTGTGAACAATCAAAGCATTCCATATTGAATTTAAACTATTGAGGTTCCCCGGGGACGAATAACCTCCAGAAATCTCTCCCACAAACCTTGATTAGAAGTATGATTTAGCCAGTCAAAAATACTACAGCTTCTTACATGCAGTTCATAGACAAGCTGATCTGTCATTAAGAATTCACCGGTGAACTCTGCCAAAGGACCCATGCCTGAATCGGAGACCCTTACTGAGTAAGAGAGCACCAGACACCTGAATGTGAAGCTGAAGAGTTGTTACTGCTTCTGAGAACATGGCAGCTGAAATCTTACCCTGTTTAGGTGGACAGGCTGTGACAGGGCTCGTCCTAGCTCTGAACTTAAATGCTCCAGCGAACAAAGTATTGACAGAGAAGGTTGGCTGGTTTAGCACAGTGGGATAAACAAGGCCAGCAGCACAGGTTCAATTCCCGTACTGGCCTCCCCGAACAGGCGCTGGAATGTGGCGACTAGGGGCTTTTGACAGTGACTTCATCGAAGCCTACTCGTGATAATAAGCGATTATTATTATAGCTCAGATTCCCTGGTTTTTCACCCCTTTGATAAAGGAAAACTAAAATCTTCCTGAGGGTGGTTGTGTTATCTGCCTCCCCTATTTCCATCGATTCAGTGATTCAAGCATATTTATGAGGATGTTTCTGCAGCTAATACTCCAGTGCAGTACTGAGGGAGTGCCGTACCATTGGGGCCTTTTGGGTGTCAACCTGAGCTGTTGACTGCTCTAGGAGATGAAATGAAAAATGAAAATCGCTTATTGTCACGAGTAGGCTTCAAATGAAGTTACTGTGAAAAGCCCCGAGTCGCCACATTCCGGCGCCTGTTCGGGAAGGCTAAAAGATCCCACAGCAATATTTAGTGTAGCAAAAGGAGGTTCCCTTTAAAACAAATGTTTTTGTCATTTTTTAATATTGCTGCTTTGGGCACCTTGCCACAGGCCAATTGCTTGTTGTAGTTTCTACAGCAACGCTTAAACTTCAAAAGTAGGGGACGCAGTAAACGATGGCATAGTGGTGGCGTCATTAGACTAATAATCCAAAGACCCAGGATAATGTTCTGGGGACAAGTGTTTGAATCCTCCCAAGGCTAATAATGAAGTCTGAATTCAATAAAAAATTGAATTAAAAATGCCTGTGAAACCATTGCTATAAAAACCCCACGTGGCTCGCTAATGTTGTTCTAGGAAGGCAACCTGGCACCTTCACCTGGTTTAGCCGTCATGTGGCTCCACGTCCACAACTTAAGGTTGACCCTTAAGTGCCCTCTGCTGCTTGACTCAAAAACAAATGCTAGCCAGTAAGCAACGTCTGTGGCGACTAGGGGCATTTCACAGTAACTCCATTGCAGTGTTAATGTAAACCTACTTGTAACAATGCAGATTATTAAAAAAAAGAATAAGAAAAAAAAATAGCTTGTTATTGTTTTGAGCCACCATGGGCTGGATTCTCCGCAGCTCTTTGCCCAAATCGTGGCCGGCGCCGGGGCGGAGAATCCAATTTCACGGCCTAATCTGGCCTGGCACCGGTTCAGTGATTCTCCGTGACCGCGGGTACGCCGCGCAGCTGGGGCCCCATTGCCAGAGGCCCATCCACTCCCGACCGGCCGAGTTCCTGACTGCGTGGAACTAACCACCTATTGCCGGTCAGGAAGCTGGCGCGGCGGCTGCGGACTCAGTCCGCGGCCGCCCTGGTCGGGGGGCGGGGAGGTCGGACACCGGGTGGGGGGTGTGCTTTATAGGCGGCCGGGGGTTAGATCCGTGCAGTTTGATGCTCGGGCACACGGGGGGGGGGGGGGGGGGGGGGGGGGGGGGTGTCTCCTTCCTGCGTGTATCTCGACGGTCTGGGTCTGCCATGGAGCTCGGCGCGGCCGTTGGAGGCTGCCACAGTGCGCATGTGCGGACTCCAAACCGGACGTGCGGGGGCCCGTATCCACAGCTAAAGCTGTGAGATTTACTCCAGGTCCCTGCTAGCCCTCCGCAGGGCACTGAATTAACTCAACCTGTTTCTCGGAATTTATGGAGTAAAACTCCACCGTTTCTAGGCCGGCGTGGGGACATTGTCCCATTTTGGGAGAATCCAGCCGCATTGTTTGAACCTGTGTCTGTTGAAAGAAAGAGTAGGTCCCCTGTCAGGTACAGTGCTGGTCCCAGCGTTGTGTAAACAAGGGGCTACTCTCTTCTCGCGAGGGGAAAAACATTGAACAACCTCTGTTCAGCAGGGCCCCTGTCATTCTCCACCTCATTCATACAGGATGATCCAGGAAAGGATTATTATCGAGAGGAATGAGGAATGAATGAAATCTGAGGGTCTTGACTGACAATAAATGGAAGCTATCACAATAGTGCTCAGCTTCAGTGAGCAACGCACATTGGGTATTGGGGTGTTTCATGTTCCCAGACGTGAAAATGAGTTCAAGTTGACACTCGCTCCATCGTAAAAGTCAGGAAAGGTATTTTCTCCGGGATTATCATTTACACCCAAAGTGGAAGCCATATGATTCCCAACGTTCTCCATCCCTGAGTGTGCTCTGCTTCATGGCTGCCTTATGCACTGATAGAGATCGATTGACCGGATTAGTCAACAACTCCAGATGGTATTACACGACCAGAAGGATTATCGTTATCACCCGCACGGATCTTATGGGTGGGAATGATAAACTACTCCGTGGTCCTTGCAGAATACGGGCTCCATGGATAAGGGACCTCTAACAATATCTGACTATATATAAATAGAGTGGGCCAGGAAGGTGTTGTGTTATGTTTCTTCATATAGCATAAGCTGCTTCCTTGGTTTCTGTTCTGACAAAGGAAGGTTCAGACTTGGAGATAGGTTTAACACATTTAGTGAACAGTTAATAGTTCTCCTACTTGAGTTCGACTCTCCTGCTAATCTTCCTATAGTAACTCAGTCTAACTAACCAGTCTGCTCTAATCCATGCGGTGGGTGTGATGCTTCCTGATCTGCCCCTGTCTCTCTGAGTGTCGCCTATGGAAAGAGAAAGAGCATGTATATCCTGTCCTTTTATATGGGTAGCCCCCTTGTGGTAGTGTCACCTCTGGGTGTGTCTTGACTGCCCATTGGTTGTGTCCTATCTTACTGGCCTATTGGTTAAATGTCTGTGTGTCATGATGTCGCTGGTGCTCCCTCTAGTGTTTACTCAGTCGCAGTGCACCTACATTAACCCCTTGTGTATTTACAGTGATGCATATCACCACAGAAGGCACTGACCAATGAAGACCCAGTAGGGAACTTCTGTATAGGAGAGCAGTTGCAAAATAAAGTAAGCTTTCGTTCTATAAACGCGGTGTGGACTCTGAGGCCTTATACAAATTATAGAAGGTAATTTAGACAGACATTGGCCATTAGTCGCTATTCCCAAGCCTCAGAGGTCAAACTCTTAAAACTTGTTTACTTTGAAGAAGTGGAGTAACATGAGGAGGGAGGTGGGCGTTCAGTGGGGGTGGGGTGGGGGTAGGGTGGAGGGGGCAAGTTTAACTTAACTCTGGAAAAACAGAGGATCCGGTGCAACGCTAATTTATCACCTCACCTTCCTCACTGAAGTCCATTCTTTTCAAATGTTGGTGTTAAATATTGTGCTGATCTTGCTCTCTTGCCGAGGTCGATACAAGATTCCTGTCGACTTATGGAAATAATATTTTCCTGTCTCAGAAAGTCAATGCAAATTGCAACAGAGTGCTCTCAGAATGGAAGGAATCCCATGCCTTTTTCCCACTAAACTTGCATTATTTAGTGGCAGTGGGTAATGAAACCCTGCACTCTGAGGAATTTGCCTAAAACTCTCACGGCCCCTTGCTCCGACTCGTGGTGGTCTCTGCTGAATTCTCAGCACGTGGCTGTGCGAAAGGGTTTTGATCCCTATTTAAAGCAATGCGAGAGGAAATGACAACTGAAATAAAGGAACCCCCCCCCCCCCCCCCCCCCCCCCCCCCCTCCATCCATCCCCAACCGTGGGATAAACGCTGATCAATACTATCAATAGAACTCTGCAAATATTTGAGTGCGTCTGCAGGCTGATGTAGTCTACGATGTGCAGATCAGTCACGTCTTTTCCCACCGAGTATGAAGGTCATCAGGCATTGATGTTTTAATGTGCGCAGAATGTTAACTCAGCTGCAGTGGAGCGGTCCCCCCGGGTAGCTGGTTCTGTCAGTGACACACCTCCCACATCCTCCGCGCTGCAGGATCACCCTCCCCTGATAACGCTGATGGACTACAGTCCAGCTGACAAAGCCGAGGAGTAAAGAAGCCGCTGTCTGCTCTTCGCTGCGGCGCTCAAATCTGGCCGCTCCCTTTGTTATCCCTATCTCCCGCTCTGAATGGGAGCACAATTTCAGAAAACCTCCAGCCAATTCTTGGCACAGTCCAGCCCGAAGGTTTCCATCACACGTTCTCCCATTTGAGACGGAGATGGGGAGGGTCTTTGGTCAGAAGATCGTTAATCTGCGGAATCCTCTTCGCCAGCGAGCAGTGAAGGCTGGGTCATTGAGCATAGTCAAGGCTGAGTTAGACAGGTTTTTGATTGACAAGTGAGTCACGGAGGAGGTGAGGGGGTTTTGCAGGGAATAAATGAGCAGCACGGTGGCATAGTGGTTAGCACTGCTCCCACACAGCGCCAGGGTCCCAGGTTCAATTCCAATCTTGTGGAGTTTGCACATTCTCCCACAGTGTTCTCCCACATATACAAAGATGTACAGGTTAGGTGGATTGCTCATGACAAATTTCCCTTAGTGCCCAAACGGTTAGGTGAGGTTATGGAGGTAAGGCGGGGGAGTGGGCCTGGGGGGGTTGCTCTTTCAGGGGTTCAGTGTAGACCCGATGGGCCGAATGGCTTCCTTCTGCTCTGTAGGGATTCTATGATTCTCGACTGAGGTTAAGGCCAGAATCACATCAGCCATAATCTTGCTGAATGGCGGGGCACGTTCCGCGATCTGAATGGCCTATTCCAGCTCCCGTTTCTTATGCTCTATGTTCTTATGAACCTTGCAAATTATTTGTGTGACATTTGTCTCCATCTTACACCTATTTGGGGGTGGCATGGTGGCACAGTGGTTAGCACTGCTGCCTCACAGGTCCAGGGTTCCGGGTTCAATTCCAGGCTCGGGTCACTATCTGTGTGGAGTCTGCATGCTCTCCCCGTGTCTGCGTGGGTTTCCTCCGGGTGCTCCGGTTTCCTCCCACAGTCCAAAGATGTGGTTAGGTGGATTGGCCATGATAAATTGCCCCTTCGTGTCAAAAAGGTTAGATTGGGTTACTGGGTTTCGGGGAGGCATGGGCTTAAGTAGAAGGCCCTTTCCAAGAGCTGGTGCAGACTCGATAGGCCGAATGACCACCTTCTGCACTGTAGGGATTGTATGATTCTATTGGGTGCTGGTTGGCTCAGTGGACTGGACGGTTGGTTTGTGATATTGAGGGATGCCAACAGCACGGTTTAATTGTCATAGCTGCTGAGATTATTCATCCTTCTCAACTGCCCTCTCAACCTTGCCCCTCGCCTGAGGTGTGGTGATCCTCAGGTAAATCACCACCAGTCAGCTCCCCACCCCTCAGAGGGGGAAAGCAGCCTATGGTCCTTGGAGACTATGGTGACTTTCAAAATTTCACACACATTTTGAAGCGTGAGCCAAAGTGACAAATAGCAGAAGAGAAGCCCCATCACTATTTTGCTCACCACTTTACGCTCGCTTCTGCACTTTTGTGAATATTAACTTACACTGCCAATAAAATATGCTGCTATCTCCTCACTGGGACAAACCATTGCCTACCAAAGACCTTTCGCAAACTGCCAAGATTAGGTCAATAGTTATAAGTTATCTTATTTTCCAAGTAATAATTGTGGAATATTAATGCTTCCCAATCGGAGGATCCCACTGGTGAGAAGGGTACCTAACGACGTCGATCAGCAGTTTGCACAAGTATAGTGAACCCCCTGTGAAACTGTTAATAGTATCAGTGAGGGGGCCTTCACCTGGACATACCCATACGTAGGTTTACTACTATGCACCAGAGTGGGTTATGTGGGAGATGGAAGGATTTTACAGCTAAATTACAACTAGAATCAAATGTGATATGTACATGATGTAGAAACATGTGGACAGAATTTTAGGCTCCCCCAGGGGTGGGTTGTCAGGAGGGCGGGGAGGCGGGAGAAGCATAACACTGGGCAGAATGCCAGGGGTACCATTTCTGGTGCAGACCCATCACTAACCAATTGAAGTAAACCCCCTCGCTGTCCCCAATTACCTCGCTCTCCAGTGAAGATCTCCATCGGGGACAGGATGCAGTCCCAACTGTGGCCACTGCTCTTCGTGGTGCTATTGGGACCAGAGAGCTGCCAGCAATTTGATTGGCTGACATCTCTTGAAGGTGGAAATTCCTCTTGGGAGGGGGAGGAAGGTCTCACCCAGAACCAATTAATGCCCCACCAAGCATTAAATGACTGCAGGGGTGAGCCCGCCACTGATGTTTTCATCAAGGGGCAACAACCCCAGTGAAACGTCAAATCCTGCCCACAACCAGTGGGGCATCGTAGACTGTCCAGCACTCATGGTGGCCAGGTATCATGACTAGATAGAGCTGCCTATATAATACCACAGCCATAGTAATCACCTGGCCGAGATTCTCCGTTTTCAAAATCCTCTGCTTCGCCAGACACATATCCACGCCCTGGGGTTTTCCGATGGCGTGAGGTGGTAGCAATGGGAAATCCCCATTGGCTGGAGGCGGGGACAGAGAATCCCGCCCAGAGAGGATTGCAGTTGTTGTAAGGCTGCAATAATAATAATAATCTTTATTATTGTCACAAGTAGGCTTACATTAACACTGCAATGAAGTTACTGTGAAAAGCCCCTCGTCGCCATATTCCGGCGCCTGTTCGGGTACACAGAGGGAGAATTCAGAATGTCCAAATTACCTAACAGCACGTCTTTCAGGACCTGTGGAAGGAAACTGGTGCACCTGGAGGAAACCCACGCAGACACGGGGAGAACGTGCAGACTCCGCACAGACAGTGACCCAAGCCGGGAATCGAAGCCGGGACCCTGGCGCTGTGAAAAATTATTCTAAGACAGGCTGTGGTCAAAATGAGGAGGGTGGTCTTAGAATGCAGTCAGAAAGTTACCTTAACCATGTGCCCAGCAGTGAAGATGCTGCAATAGATCTGTCTAAGAGCAATGAAACAGGAAAACTATTTGACCAGCATCAGAAAACACTTGGGGACATAGTGACCTAACCTAATTATGTTCACAATAAATATAGATTAAAAATCAAGAGTGGAAAATTAAGGCCTTGGCCCGAAAATTAATTAATGTCAATACGATGAAAAGTGACAAGGTGCAGATTAATTAGTTGGAAAATGTGTAAGATCAAAAATTAGATCAGTGGAAAATGTTTAGAGTACAGGCCAAAAGGGGTGTGTCAAGATTAAGCTTCCATGGGAATTAAAGTAACATTGTGTGTGTATTTTTGAAGGCAAATATCGCGATTTAATGCAGAATAAAATTGAGAATTGTACGAAATAAAGACTGGAGGTCAACTTGAAGAGCATTAACTGTGACCTCCGTAAGTGCAATCAAAGTAAAGGTAGAGACAAACTACAGAAGCCACACAGCCTCTTGTGAGTGTGTGCTGTGACACCAGGCATTCCGGGTGCGGCCCTCTTGGCGAACCACCTTGAGGAAGGCACTTGTGTGTCAGCGCCCCTGCGTACACTGGAAGCAACTGCAGCGGTGCGATTATGACCTCACAAAACATGACTGGCTTATTTTTTCTGCTGCAGACCAATCAGATCCATGTCAACAACTGTGCGGATCACTCACTGAAGATCAAGTGTTCGGCTGCTTCGAGGAGCCCAGCAATAGTGGGATTGAAAGGGCAAGTTCGTAATCAAGGTGATTTTGAAGAGTTTCTACAAAAAGTCTTGAAGTGCTCTGGATTGTTTTCCATGGCGTTGTGCTGAGTTACTGGATTTGGCAGAGAGTGTCACTGCATTCTTTTGGAGGACAGAGGGGCTTGGGGCTGCAGAGGGTTCGTTGATGGCTTAACAAGGGTATTGGAGCTGCAGTTGTACTGCCCTTGTGTCTGCAGGCGAACTGGACGATGGAGCTATGGAGAGGGGAAGCTCTGCATGATGCTTTCTACCAGCATGTAGCCGGACTCTCTGTGCTCTTTGCCTTTGACAGGAGGCTGTCTGACAATGTCCCTGACATCTCAGTGTGCGTGCAACTCAGTGTTCTCTGGTACATTACTCTATTGAGTTCCTTAATTGAGTTCGCTGTAGTAGAGCTTGAAAGCCACCTCACCCACTGGCGCGCTGGTATCATTTACCACTCGCCTGGCTGCAACCCACCTCTGATTGGATGACCCACGACCCTTGTGGAGTAGGAGGTTCAGTGTCAGCTTGGAAAATGGCTTTAGAGCAGAAAATAGGAAGCCGTGAAGAAGTGTTATTCAAAGAGTCGTTTGATAGTACAACTATTGGAAAGAGACACATGTCAAAGCTTTAAGGTGGCAGCCATTCTCTGATTCATTTACCTGGCAATGCCTTGACCAATCAGAGTCAACCTGTCTGGTTTAAATTTAAATAAAGCTTTGCGGTTAACTGTCAGGCATTGTTAACTGGTGCACTCTCCGTGCCAATTAGAGTTCAATTGCTGACCAATCATGAAGTATAAATCATTGTTCCCTTTACATTTGGCATTCCTGTGAATGTGCTGATGACTGCAAGATGAAAATCTTCGAAGGGCATCTGTTTTCAGCGATGCTCAAGAATGGGTATTTTCCAGTCTGATGAATGCTGGGTAGTGTGTTCGCAAGGGTCAGTTCTAGGACCACTACTTTCTTACATATATATTAAAGACTTGGAGAGCTTTTTCTCTGCAAACGAAAGGGAGATTGGAATATTTTCAATCCTCGCACCATTTGTGACCTACCAGGAAGCTTGGAAAGCCTTTAACTTCCAGTTGCTTTCTGCATGGCAATACATTGGCCAATCAGTGACAACTTGCCAACCAATCAGCATCCTTTTCTCTTGTAATATAATCTGTTGTGACCTTTTGAAATTTGTCATTCTCGGAGGCGGCACGTTGGCATAGTGGTTACCAGGGTCCCAGGTTCGATTCCCTCCTTGGGTCACTGTCTGTGCGGAATTAGCACGTTCTCCCTGCGTGGGTTTCGTCCGGGTGCTCCGGTTTCCTCCCACAAGTCCCGAAAGGCGTACTGTTATGTAATTTGGACATTCTGAATTCTCCCTCCATGTACCCGAACAGGCGCCGGAGTGTGGCGACTAGGGGCTTTTCACAGTAACTTCATTGCAGTGTTAATGTAAGCCTACTTGTGACAATAAAGATTATTATACTATTGTATTGTGTTTTTCCCAATGTGTGCAAAACAAAAAGCTCCAGCAAAGTGCAGGTGGCAGAGTGGAGCCACTACCTTCCAAACCTACGGGTTGTAAACATAGAATAGTCACTGATAAATCCAACAAGGAACTCAGAGAGAAACCTCCTTACCCAGAAAGTGGGGACAATGCACATTTCATTATCATATGGAGTAATTGAGTTGTATAGTACGGTTCAGTGTCAGTGCGAGAGGGAGAGAGAAATACAGGGGAATACAGACAGGGTTAAATGAAATAAGGTCAAGGAAGCTTATGCAAAATATAAATGTCCACCAAGAAACAATGGGCTGAAAAGACTGAATACTTGGTATTTTTAAATCTCTGTTGATGAATTTGGATGAGGAATGCAGAATGTATTTCACCCTGCAGTGCTTTCTCCCATTTTAATATTTATATTAAACTAGATTCCAGTTATCGAAGCCCCCAGATTCGCCCTGTTCTTCAGGCTCTATTGTTGAACTAATTTTAAAAAACTAATAAACTACCTCACAAAATGGAACTGATTTCTGCTGTGTAACAGCAGCACAACAGTGTGTCGATGAATGTTTATTTGTTGTATTACACAGTGGGACTTCACCCAATTGCATTTTCAAGCAGCTGTTTTTCTAGTTGCTGGGACAGGTTATTGGATTCAGAAGAAAGAAATCACAGCAGATCGATCACCATCTGAAATAGAAAGATAATAATAATTGCTTACTGTTACAAGTAGGCTTCAATGAAGTTACTGTGAAAAGCTCCTTATCGCCACATTCTGGCACCTGTTCGGGGAGGCTGGTACGGGAATTGAACCAACACTGCTGGCATTGTTCTGTATTGCAAGTCAGCTATTTAGCCAGTGTGCTAAACCAGCCCCCGGATCAAGCTTTGTATACAGATCGTGGGCAGGATTCTCCCCTATCGGGCAGGGCGGGTTGAACCGGCGCGGAGGAGTGGCGTAAACCACTCCAGCGTCGGGCCGCCCAAAGGTGCGGAATCCTCCGCACCTAGGGGCTAGGCTGGTGCTGGTGGGGTTGGTGCTGCGCCAGCCGACGGCGAAGGGCCTCTGCCGGCTGGCGCGTGTTGCCGCATGTGAGGATTCCAAACCTTCCAGGCGGCCGACACCGGAGTGGTTCACACCACTCTTCCGCGCCGGTTCAACCCGACCCGCCGGATAGGGGAGAATCCCGCCTCACATGTTTCTCAGGAAAAAGATTGGGAGAGCTTTAGTGATGGGGGACTCAATTGTATGGGGAACTGGCAGGTGTTTCTGTGTTCATGAACGAGACTCTCGAATGGTATGTTGCCTCCCTGGTACCAGGATCAGGGATGTCTCAGAGCGGCTGCAGGGAGGATTGGAAGGCTAGATTGCATCTATTTTAATGCAAGGAGCCTGTTTGGTCAGGAAGATGAATTTAGAGCGTTGATCAGCACGTGGAAATATATTGTTGCAATCACTGAGACATGGTTGAAAGAAGGGCAGGACTGGCAACTTAACATTCCAGGGTATAACATTTTCAGGCATAATAGGGGGGATGTGAGAGAGGAAGGGGCATTTCAATTTGAAAAATATATATTTGTAACTTTTTTCAATTAAGGGGCAATTTAGTGTGGCCAATCGACCTAACCTGCACATCTTTGGGTTGTGGGGGTGAGACCCACGCAGACATGGAGCGCATGTGCAAACTCCACATGGACAGTGACCCAGGCCCACGATTGAACCCGGGTTCTCGACGCCATGACGCAGCAGTGCTAATCATTGTACCACCATTCCACCCCGGGACATTGCATTATTGATAAAAGGGACCATCACTGCCGTACTGAAGGAGGATGCCTTAGAAGGCTCTTCAAATGAGGCAAAATGTGTGGAGCTTAGAAATAAAAAAGGGGCAATCACTTTGCTTATACTACAGACCTCCCGACAGTCAGAGGGAGATAAGGAGCAGATATATAGGTAAATCACAGAGAGGTGCGAGAGGAATAGGGTTATAGTAATAGGGGATTTCAACTTCATCAATAATAACTGGATTCGCCCTTATGTGAAAGGATTTGATGGGATGGAATTTTTAAAGTGCATCCAGGAGAGCTTTTTGTGTCAGTACCTAGACAGTCCTACTAGAGATGGGGCAGTGCTCGACCTAATCCTCGGAAATGAACTGGGGCAATTCTGCGAAGTGTCAGTGGGCGAACATTTTGAGGATGCTTGTCTCCGCAAACTGCTCCCTGGTGCGGAGATCAGTACTTTTTTTTAAATAAATGTTTTTTATTGGGTTGTGAACATACAATATATATATATTTTTAAAAACTGTAACAGAGTTGCTGTTTTTGAGCGGGTGGAGACCAGTACTCAGCGGCATTCACCCAAGGTCTCCAAGGCGATGAGTTTAGATCCCACGCCATGGGTAGACCCTGGGAATGCATTTTAGAGTGAGACTAGCTGTCTTACTCTAATATGTAGATTTGCCACAAAGCGATTGCTACATCTTGCGAGATCGCGTCAGATCCCCCAAGGCGTGGCGAGCTGGACAGATCCCGGAAGCGGGTTCTTTCGGCATCGACTGGTCACGTTGCGCCATGCTGCTTTTCGTGCACAATGTGACTGGTAGATCCCAAGTACCTGAATTGGAAGGAAGTTCACTATCATTAGACAGGATCTGGTAAACGTAGACTGGGAGCAGCTCCGTCTCAGGTAAATCTACATTTGCAAATGGGAGTCTTTTAAATGTGAAATAGTGAGCGCTCAGGACCAACGTGTTCAGCAATGTGAAGGGCAAGGGTGGCAAGTCCAGGGAACCTTGGATTTCAAGGGGTAATGCAAGTTTGATAAGGGAAAACAAGGAAGCAAATGGTGGGTATAGAGCACGAGAAACAAGGGAGGTCCTTCAGGAGTATAGAGCGTGTGTGTGGCATATAGGATTAAGGAAAACCAAAAGCATTCTATAAGTACAGTGAGAGAAAGAGCAAGAGGATGACTAGGGAAAGAGTGGGGCTCGTTAGTGACCAAGGGGCAATCTGTGTGGGGAGCCAGAGGATGTGGGCAGGGTCTTTGGGGCAGCACGGTAGCATTGTGGTTACCACAATTGCTTCACAGCTCCAGGGTCCCAGGTTCGATTCCCGGCTTGGGTCACTGTCTGCGCGGAGTCTGCACGTTCTCCCCGTGTGTGCATGGGTTTCCTCCGGGTGCTCCGGTTTCCTCCCACGGTCCAAAGATGTGCAGGTTATGTGGATTGGCCATGCTAAATTGCCCTTAGTGCCCAAAATTGCCCATAGTGTCGGGTGGGGTTACTGGGTTATGAGGATAGGGTGGAGGTGTGGGCTTGGGTAGGGTGCTCTTTCCAAGAGCTGGTGCAGACTCGATAGGCTGAATGGCCTTCTTCTGCACTGTAAATTCTATAATTAAATGAATATTTTTCATCTCTATTCACTAAGGAGAAAGACATGCGGCAGAATTCTCCGTCGGCTGGATCCTCCTGTCGGCTGGCAGCATACCCATACAAGCGGATTTCCCAACGGCGTCAGGTGGCCACAATGGGGAACCCCATTGGCTTGCTGTGGGAATGGAGAATCCAGCTGCCGGCGGAGCGAGTCGCCCTAGAAAACACAGCTTGCAGATCAGAGAATCCCGCCCATGGTAGCTGGAGATTTCAGTTGGGACGGTGAAGTTCCAGAGCACGTGAAGATTAATTAGGATGAAATATTAGATGCTTTAGCGGGTATAAAGGGGCATAAGTCCCCAGGGTCTGATGAGATGTATCCCAGGCTGCAAAGGGAGTAGATTGAGAGGCCCTGACGGAAACATTTAAATCTTCATTGGCTGCAGGTGAAGTGCCAGATGACTGGAGGATAGCTAATGTGGTACCTTTATTCAGGAAGGGCAGCAGGGATAAGCCAGGTAATTACAGGCCAGTTACTGGGAGGGAAATTGTTGGAAACAATTGAAGGACGGGATCAATCAACACTTGAAAATTAAAGGATTAATCAAGGACAGTCAGCATGGATTTATTGCTGGGAGATCCTGTCTAACCAATTTAATTTTTTGAAAAGATAAACTAAATATATTGATGAGTTAATGTACATGGACCTCAGTAAGGCCTTTGACAAGGTCCCACATGGCAGGCTGTTCCAAAAGGTTTGGGCCTATTGGATCCAAGGCAAGTTGGCAAATCCAAAATTGACTTGTTACTAGGAGGCAAAGGGTGGAGGGCTGCTTTTATGATTGGAAGCCTGTGACCAGCGGTGCACCCCATGGACGGGTGCAAGTACCCTATTGGTTGTTATATACATTAATGACTTGGATGTGAATGTAGAAAGCATAATTAGTAAGTTTGCAGATGACACGAAAAGTGGTGGAGTCGTTGATAGTGAGGAGGATAGTCTGAGGCTATTCATAGAATGTTCATAGAATTTACAGTGCAGAAGGAGGCCATTCGAATCTGCACGGCCCTTGGAAAGAGCACCCTACCTTAGCCCACACCTCCACCCCATCCCCATAACCCAGCAACCCCACCCAACCTTTTTGGACACGAAGGGCAATTTTGCATGGCCAATCCACCCAACCTGCACATCTTTGGACTGTAGGAGAAAACCGGAGTACCCGGAGGAAACCCACACAAACACGGGGTCACAGACAGTGACCCAAGCGGGAATCGAACCTGGGACCCTGGAGCTCTGAAGCAACTGTACTAACCACTGTGCTACCGAGCCCCCCTTATTGCTGTTAATCAGCTGGCAAAATGGGCAATGATAAGCTAAATTTAATCCTTATTAGTGTGGGATGATGTATTTTGGGAAGTCTAATAAGGGTAGGATATACACAATGAGGGGTAGGTCCCGAGGGAGTATTGAGGAACAAAGGGACCTTGGTGCACAATTTCATGGATCCCTGAAGGTGGCAGAACAGGTAGATAGGGTGGTGAAGGCGGCATACGGAATGCTTGCCTTCATTAGCCGGGACATAGAATATAGGAGCAGGGAGGCCTTGGTACAACTTACCAAACATTGGTTAGGCCACAGATGGAATATCCTGTCCAGTTCTGGTCGACACGCTATCAGAAACACGTGATCGCACTGGAGGGTGTGTGGAGGAGGAGATTCACCAGGATGTTGCCTGGGATGGAAAGTTTCAGCTATGAGGAGAGACCGGATAGGCTGGGTTTGTTTTCCCTGCAGCTCAGGAGGCTGAGAAGGGACCTGATAGAGATATACAAAATTATGTGAGGCCTAGATAGGGTAGATCGTAAGAATCTTTCCCCATGCCAGAGGGTGGTGGAAATATGGAATTTGCTGCTTGGGATGGTGGTGGAGGCAGGTACTCTCGCAACATTTAAGAAGCATCTGGACGAGCACTTAAATTGCCACACCATAGTAGGCTATGGACCAAGTGCTGGTAAATGGGATTAGTATAGATTGGCATTTGATGGTCTGCAGTGGTATGGTGGGCCGAAGGGCCTGTTTCTGTGCGGTGTGACTCTATGACTCTATCTATCGATGCATAACAATTACAGATTGCCCCTAAGGAGACAAACCAAGGACATTCTCAATAAATCCAGTCTGGCAAACCTTCATGGTCACCCATCACAGTGAAGTCAAGGCCAGGTACCTATCCTGGTGAAACCAGACCCCATAGAATTCTCGCTAAAGTGGTTCAAAAGGAAGACAAGAAGAGGCTGACGAGAAGGCTGCTATATCCATACTGCTGAGAAGGTTTAAAAATTGAAAACTTGCTTTAATAAATATTCAACAACTGCCATTGCTTTTAAAGCAATATTGTGAACTGCTATTATTTTAATGCTTTATGACAAAGTAGGCAGACACACGGCAGATAAGTGTAACACAGAGTGGTGTGAAGTGATGCACTCTGGGAGGAAGAATGAGGAGAGGCATTATAAATTTAACAGTACAAGTTTAACGGAATCCAGAGACCTGGGAGTTTACATAAACAAGGTTATGAGGCGGCCGGACAAATCAATATGTTTGTGAAATAAGAAGCAGAAAGGATGCTTGACTTTATTAATGGAGATACTGGGTGAGATTTCCCGACATCGGCGGGAATTGTCATAGGTGAGGCAGAATATTTGGTGAGCCGTTGGCGTTCGCCGGCTCTCTGGGTTTTCCCTTCCTGCCCGAGGCATGGCCCACCCCAGTGGCGGGTCTGGAAAATCCCAGTCACATCGTACAAGGAAATCATGTTAAACCTTTATCAGTCACAGGTACGTCCTCAGCTGGAGTATTCTGTTTAGTTCTGGGAGTCCGACTTTTAGAAGGATGTCCAGGCCTTGGATTGGGTGGAGGAGAGATTTACCAGATTTATATTAGGGATGAAGGATATTACATAAAGGTGTCATGGGAGAGTCCCTTTAAGAAATGTTTTTGTCTCAGCACATGGCTTCGGTGGAGCTGGGCTGTGGCTCTGAGTTTCACTTTCGTTTTGAGTTCGGACTGGTTTTGAACTGCACAGGCTGAAAGAAGTGTCTCTCTCTCTTCATTTTAAAAGCTGTTTTCTGACTATTTGATAACTTGAAAGAGATAATTGCTTTCTGGAAGGAATTCAAACCTGCTGTTTGGAAAGGGGAACAAGAGTATCAATGACAATGTCTTACTCATACCAGTAAGAGCGCCGTGTGCTGGGCCACACCTTTGAAAGGGGGGTTTCAGGTTTTACTTGGATTTTGTTATTGAATTGGAACAGTTAAGGGGGGATTCATTCAGGGTTATACATAGATTATTGCAGCTGTATGTTTGAAGTTGATAAAAATTCTTACTGTGTGTGTTTATACAAACGTTGACTAAATTCGGAGAATAAAGCTTGTGTTTTGATTAAAAGTGCCTAAGAACTCTGTTGACTAACACCTGAAGGACATGCTCTTGTGCTCATCGTAACCAAAATCAATAAACAGTTATAGATCAGGTGAACTCCAGAACAGACTTTGTGTTTTTAAATCCTGGCCCATAACAAAGGTGAGGCTGGAGAAACTGCAAGTACTCTCTTAGAGCAGGCAAGCAAAACAGGAGACTCAAGGCAGGGTTTAAAATTGAGGGGCTTTGTGGAGTACATAATGAGCAATTTGGTCACCAGGAGACATTGATTTAAAATAATTGTCAATCTAACCAGAGGGGAGAATGAGGAAAACAATGTTTCCACATGGTGACTTTTTATCATTTGGAATGCGCTGCCTGAAGGGGGCAGATTAAATAATAACCCTCTAAAAGGAACTGGACAATGACTTGAAAAGGGAAAGACTGTTGGGCCAGATGGCCTCTTTCTGTGGTTTAACTAACACAAGATCACAGTGAGGCTGCTCTGAACTATTTGTTGCTTATCCTTCAATGTCCTCAGGGCATTATGTATGAGAAGGGTTTGGCAACTAACAGAACAGGTAATCTGAAAGTGTGTACCGAAAACAATCTCTCTCTAAATGTTGGAAAGACCAACGAACTGATCATCGACTTCAGGAAGCATGACACGACACATCCCCCCCCCCCCCCCCCCCAATCTACATCAATGGCTCCAAAATGGAGATGGCCGATAGCTTTAAGTTCCTGGGGGTCACCATCACCAACAGTCTGTCGTGGTCCACGCTCATTGATGTAACAGTCAAGAAAGCCCAATAACATCTCTACTTCCTACGGAAGCTAAAGAAATTCAGCATGTCTGCATCGCCTCTCTCAAACTTCTACAGATGTGCAATAGGTTGCATCACAACTTGGTATGGCAACTGCTCGGCCCAAGATCGCAAGAAACTGCAGAGTGTGGTGAACTCAGCCCAATGCATCACTTGCCCTCTTCCTGACCCTTCCATCAGGCAGAAGATACAGAAGTCTGACGACCCGCACATCCAGACATCGGAACAGTTTCACCCCAAGCTACAAGGCTCCTTAATGACTCTCCCTCGGACTGATCTATTCCCTGCAAGACACTATTCATGACGCCCTATGCTGCTCTTGTTCATGTATCTGCTTTGTTTGGCCCCTTGTTCTGCACTGTAACCAATCACTATTTGTCGATGTACCATTTGTCAATGTACTCTGTTGATTATTCTATTGCCTACTATGTACGTACTGTGTACATGCCCTTGGCTGCAGAAAAAACTTTCCCCTGTACTTCAATACATGGGACAATAAATATAAATCAATCAATAAATAAATAGTCAACAGATGGTAAAATGAGGAGAGAGGTCTAAAACAAAAAGGGGATTTATGCATGGAGGCAGAGGAAATGGTAGAGATATCTTTGCATCTGCAAAGAAGTTTCGTCCAGGCCACGATGAAAAAGGAGGTAGTTGAGACACCTGGGGCGGGATTCTCCGACCCCCTGCCGGCTCAGAGAATCGCCCCCGCCGGCTGCCGAATTCTCCGGCGCCGGGGATTTGGCGGGGACGGGAATCGCGCCGTGCCGGTTGACAGCCGCTGGCAGCGCCACCCTCAAGTTGATAAAGACGAGATATCAGATAGGCTGGTTGTACTTCATGTTGATATGTTGCCAGGACTAGGTGTAATGTGTCGAAGGCTACTGAGATAGGTAATGGTGGAAATTGTGGGAGGTACTTGTTATTATATGGCAATCCCTCTTAGATACAAGCATGGTGCCAAAGGACTGGCGAATTCCAAATTGTTCCTGCAGCAAACCGGCACAAAAACAATGGGCTGAATGGCCACCTTCTGTATTATAAACATTCTTTGATTCTATGAATACACAATGAATGGTAGGACACTATGAAATACTGAGGGATCATGGCTGCATGGCCATAGATCCCTGAAGGCAGCAGGACAGCGAGATAAGGTGGTTAAAAAGGCATATGGGATACTTGCCTTTGTTAGCCGAAGCATAGAATATAAGAGCAGGGAGGTTATAATGGAGCGGTATAAAACACTCGTTACGCCACAGTTATAATACAGAAGGTGGCCATTCAGCCCATTGTTTTTGTGCCGGTTTGCTGTGTGCAGTTCTGGTCGCCACACTGTAGGGAAGATGTGATTGCACCAGGACATTGCCTGGGTTGGAGCCTTTCAGTTATGAAGAGAGACTGGTTAGGCTGGAGTCGCTCCTTAGAGCAGAAAAGACTGAGGGGAGAGCTGATTGAAGTGCACAAAATTATGAAGGATATAGAGAGGGTAGAGAGGAAGAAACCTTAGTAGAGGGGTCAATAACCAGAGGACATAAATTTAAGGTAGTGGGCAGGAGATTTAGAGGGGATTTGAGGAAAATCCTTTTCACCCAGAGGGTGGTTGGAATATGGAACTCACTGGTGGAGGCAGGAACCTTCACAACATTTAAGAAGTATTTAGATGAGCACTTGAAACACCACAACATACAAGGCTACGGAACAAGGACATATGAATAAGATTAGAATGGACAAGTGCTTGATGGCTAGCACAGCCGTGATGAACTGAAGGGCCTCTCTTTGTGCTGTAAAACTCTATGGGTGGGATTCTCTGGTATCCGGCGGGTGGGCCATACCAGCGCCAAAGAGTGGAGTGAAGCACTCCGGCGTCGGGCCGCCCGGAAGGTGCGGAATCCTCCGCACCTTCGGGGGCTAGGCCGGCGCTGGAGTGATTAGCGCTATGCCAACCAGTGCTGAAGGGCCTCCGCTGGCAGGCGGGAGTCGGTGCATGGGCAGGATTTGCATCATGTTCCCAGAACCATTGGCGTGATTCCTGCTCATGTGCAGGGGCTTTCTTCCCCGCGCCGGCCATGGTGGAGCTTTACAGTGGCCGGCGCGGAGGGAAAGAGTGCCCCCACGGCACAGGCCTGCCCACAGATCGGTGGGCCTCGATTGCGGGCCAGGCCACCGTGGGGACACCCCGGGGTCGGAGCCCCCGCCCCGAGGACTCCGCAAGCCGCCGGCAGAGCCAGGTCCCGCCGGTACAAAACTTGTGTAATTTACGCCAGCGGGACAGGCCGAAAACGGGCGGCCGCTCGGCCCATTGCGGAGTGGAGAATTTCCGGGGGGGGGGGGGGGGGGGGGGGGGGGCGCTGCCAACGGCCCTCAACTGGCGCAACGCGATTCCCGCCCCCACCAAAAAAACGCCGCCGGAGAATTCGGCAGCCGGCGTCGGGCTGTGGGATGGGATTCACGCCGCCCTCCCGGTGATCCTCCGGCCCGGCGGGTGGCCGGAGAATTCTGTCCTTTGACTCTTTTTCTGAAGTTTGCAGATGATACAATGGTATGTAAAGGGGCAGGTAGTATTGAGGAAGCAGGGGGGAACTGCAGAAGGATTTGCACAGGCTAGGAGTGTGGGCAAAGAAGTGGCAGATGGAATACAATGTGGGAAAGTGTGAGGTTATGCACTTTGGCAGAGAGAATGGAGGCATAGAATATTTCCTAATTGGGAAAAGGATATCTGAAGCACAAAGGGACATAGGAGTCCTTGTTCTAGATTCTCTGAAGGGTAATGTGCAGGTTCAGTTGGCATTTAGGAAGGCAAATGTAGTGTTAGTATTCATGTCGAGAGGGCTAGAATACAAGACCAGGGATGTACTTCTGAGGCTGTATAAGGTTCTGGTCAGACCCCATTTGGAGTATTGTGAGCAGTTTTGGCCCCGTATCTAAGGAAGGATGAGATAGATAGGTTCTTGGTAAATAGGGGGATCATGGTTATGGGGCGATGGGAGCTCAGTCGCACAGTGGTTAGCACCGTTGCTTCACAGCGGCAGGGTTGCGGGTTCGATTCCCATTTGGGTCACTCTCTGTGTGGAGTCTGTGGCGTCTGCAGGTTCTCCCTGTCTGCGTGGGTTTCCTCCGGGTGCTCCAGTTTCCTCCCACAAGTCCCGAAAGACGTGCTTGTTAGGTGAATTGGACAATCTGAATTCTCCCTCATTGTACCCAAGCTGGTGCCGGGGTGTGGCGACTAGGAGATTCTCACAGTAACTTCATTGCAGTGTTAATGTAAGCCTACTTGTGGCACTAATAAAGATTATTAGATTATTATTAAGGCAGGAAAATGGGGATGAGAAACATATCAGCCATGATTGAATGGCGGAGCAGCTTAATGGGCCGAATGGCCTAATTCTGCTCCTATGTCTTATGGACTTTTTCAGAAAAATGGACGGTGCTCTAATTAAAGGTCAAAATGTTAAACTGGAGAAAGCAGGACTTCGGGCCTGTTAATTCTTCCTTGGCTGTTGATAAGCCTCATAGTTTTGCAATGGTCTACTGACGATGTTGGGCCTTACTGACGGGGGAAACCAGTGCAGAATCGGTTACAGGTCTTATTTGAAGTGCTTTGTAAAGCAAAGCTACTGTTGTTTCATTTGCTGCTTGATCACATTTTATGGCCGGATGGACTATTTACGCCTGCAGAAATATTTTTCTCATTTTTATGTTTCCTTCCTGCCTTGTCAGGTCCTCGGTGTTTTCAGCATCGGGGATACGGAGAGATGACAGGACTGCTTTTTTTCTGTGGAGCAGGGGTTTTATTCAATGCTTTGAAATGTCTGCTCTCTCGTGCTTCCAGCTGCTTGCCCGCGTTTCAATTCATTTTCCTCAGAGACGACACCCAGGCTTAACTAATCACACACAGAGGAGAGAGAGAGAACAGAGACCAGATATCAGGGATCAAAGGCCAAACAATTGAATGCGACACCCAGTTCACAAGCACTCCTGAAGTCTTGCAGTAGCGGGTGGAAAGGTGTTTCTTGAATTGGACCAGGGGAATCAGTATGTGAGGTGACAAACTGATGGGTCTCATGGTAAACTTGCTGACGCTGTCTTCTGTGGCTGCAGATTTACAGAGCACCACACACCATTTGGGTCTATCAGAGGACCTCCATTTTTGGTGCCTGAATCACTGCAGAGTGAGTGAGCTATCTTATCTTCTCCTGGCTGACAACCGCAGTGACTGATATCGCTCTTCTGCCTTGCTCTCTATTCATGCAGCCTGATTATCGTCGGGGACGTTTGCTAAATTGAAACAGTTCACAGAGTCGATTCACGTGTGCAGAAAGTGACAGATGCCATTCTTTGAGATGCAAACGCCCTTATCGTTTTCCTGTTAGAAAAGGGATATCAGTCAGAGGTGGCACACAACTTTTATTGCTGGGAAACCTCTCAGAAGTCTAACGGGTTATAGATGAGAACCATCGAAGGCTCCACCAATCAACTGAAACGAAACGTGCAAGTGTGCAGACGGTTTCAGATCGAAGTAACATCAATGCGCAGATTAATGCCTGTTGTACAGAAGTATTTTATTTTGCAAGAATCTTAAGTGCCCACAAAGAGTGAAGAGATGACTGTCATCAGCGCTGGGACACACATTTTTCCACAAACCCATCATGTGGGGCAGTATATCTCAAGTGAGTGCCATAGTTACACGATTTTGAGCAGCTATTAACAGACTTCCAATATTAGAAATAACTTTTATTCCTAAATTAACTCCTATCTGAAGGCAGGTTCAGCAGCACACTATATCCTGTACGATTGACATGATTTTAAATGCCTCATGCTCTGTGGTGAATGTAATTCACACTGTAATATATATGATACCATATTATTGTAAGCGCAGTTACGTTGCCCGACCACTAGGGGGGAGTAGCACTGGGAATGCATAGGAGTTTGTACAGGGCTCCACCCTTGGCTCCGCCCACGGCTCCTCCCCCTGGACTGCTGTATAAAGATCGATGCCCAGAGCCAGCCGACCAGTTCATCCAGGGTTCATCGTGTTACAGGCTGGCTCTGTTGTAAGTAGATTAAAACCACTGTTCATATCTTAAAGCACGTGTCTTATGAATTGAGGGTCTCATCATGCTCCACAAAGCCATCCACCATTGGCAGCACTGACTAAGAGTGACAGTTTAATGCGATCCATGAACATTTGAGTATCAATAGATCCAATATATTCAGATACTTCATCTCATTACTTGTCTCTCCAGCCAGCTCCATTTGATTTTCTGCCATTGTTCTTCTGCTGGTAATTAATTTTTGAAAGTTATTTTGAAGTTTGTTCTCCCGTGGTGGCATCATATCTTGGTGATTTTGTTGCAGTATAAGAGGAGATATTTAATGTCAGCCTTTTACTGCTCCATTCTCTAATACATATTCAAAAGGCTGCTTAATGTGATGCTTATTCACTGGTTGGTACCCACAATATATAATTTTGTACTACAAATCAAAAAGGATGCATTAACAGCGAATGCATTGCAAGCGTGACTTTTCAGACCAAGTTGATCTGTAGGAAATGAGTAATCTTTCGTCATTGTTAATGGAGGTTATTAAGACCATGGCTAATTTAACTCATATATCTGATATCACTACCTGCAGCTTACAGTTCCTCCACACAGCTGTGCTGACCATCTGCTGGCTGCCATGTGTGAGCAGGAACTGCAGTAGAAATCAAAACAAACAGTTAATTTGTGCTGTCGTGATATTCTATTATTTAGGTAAAGGTGGTTTCTCTCCCCCTGTCCCTGTGCCTCCTTGTGCCCTCCGCCATCTGCTCCCCGAGGCACTGGTCATCGCCACCCTGAGACTGGTCAGTAGCACGCGCGCACAAGAGTCTGCACTGCCGCCTTGGGGCAGGATTTGAACCTCACTCACTGACTCCCCACAGCGTCACAGCTGAGCTTGCTATGTATGTGAAGAGCGTAGTCATGAATCATAGCACTCCACAGATCAGTCGTTTGACCTTCCAATTTCCTGTTCCTCTGCAATTGCCTGCCTCTAAATGGCATCTTTACTAATGTTGGGTTAAACAAAATTACCAATGCAGTCGTTAGCTTCATCTGGCGTTCTGTGATGCTAATAGAAAGTTAGAGAGAATTTACAGCACAAAAATAACATTCTGCATTCGACTTCCCAATTCTCTTTAATTAACCCTACCAACATATTCTTCTTGGGCATGTACCCCTCTAGCTTCCTTTTAAATGCACAAGTTATAATAATTCTTATATTAGGAAGGAAAAAAAACATGGCTGGGATTCTTCGTTTGGGAGTGGCATGGACAGAGTGGATAGTCAGATAGTGCGTGTGGAAAAGTTTAGAACAGATGTGCGAGGCAAGTGTTTATACACAGAGGGTGGTAAATGTATGGAACGCGCTGCCTGGGGAGGAGGTGGGAGCAGGTTAGATAGCGGCATTTAAGGGGCATCTGGACAAATATATGAATAGGGTGGGAACGGTGCATACAGTTTTAGTTTAGGCAGGTACGCAGTTGATGGTCACATATCAGCTGCATGTTTATCAAGTGGAACCCCTTTCGGTTGGTGTAGAGCGACCTGTTATCCACAGGTGCTCGTAGGGAACATGCATCCCATCGACCATTCCATGGACTCGTGGAATCCCGGCGATGGCGGTGAACCCCGCTGCCCGGGCATCCTGGTGGGCTCGGTCCACATTGAAATGGATGATTTGAGCCCCCTGGGCATTTAGGGCCTCTGTGACAAGGCGGATGCATCTATACACTGATGTCTGTGAGATCCCGGACAGGCCCCCACTCGGAGCCTGAAAAGACCCCGTGGTGTAAAGGTTCAGGGTGTTCTCCTTCATACCCCCACAGTGCCAGGTGTGCCATCATCTGGCACATACGCTGCACTGTCTCCCTGCTCAGCTGGAGTCGACGGCATGCCCTTGGGTGGGCCGGCAGGTGGCGGCCAGGTTGGGGGAAGAATGGAGGGTGGGGTGCGGGGGTGGGGGCACCCATACGACCAGTGTTAGTCCTGCAGAACCAAGGTCCAAGGTGGCTGGTCAGTAGACTTCACATAGATTCATACCCCGGGTCACTGTCCGTGTGGAGTTTGCACATTCTCCCCATGTCTGCGTGGATTTCACCCCCACAATCTAAAGATGTGCAGGTTAGATGAATTGGCCACACTAAATTGCCACTTAATTGGAAAAAAATAAATAATTGGGTACACTAAATTTATTTTTAAAAAATTCTCCACACCTCCTTACCATCTAACTCCCTCCCCAGACCATCCAACCCTCTGACCCTCTCCTTGGCACTCCAACAACCCCCACTGGCCCTCTGATTCCCCCCTCAACTCACCGGCTCCTCATTGACCCCTCGGACTCACCCCCAACCTGACTGGACCCTACCTCACCACCCTACCAGCCTGCCACCCTTCCACTATGCCACCCCAGCCAGCTGGCACCCTACCCAACCAACCCACTCTGCCTATCTACATCCTGCCACCCTACCCATGCTGGCACCCTGCCCAGCCTCCCATCTCTTGGTCTTGCCACCCTTCCCAGCTGGTAGCCTACCCACCCTGCCACCCAACCCATCCTACCTAATCAACACATTCACCTCACTCACACTCACACTGAAAACCTATTTAGGGGTGACCGGACAATCCCATGGTTGGAGCTACTCCCTGCAAACTTTAGCCCATTATAAGTCTACAATTTAAAAAATGCAATTGTAAATATATTTTAATAACACAGCTTCTAACCTGTGTTCATCTCCTCGTCTTCTCGACTTACCACAGTTCTTCCTTTTCACCATTTACTACGCAAGTGTCTTGTATTTGTTTCATTGATTTCAGTACTCTATCCTATTTCATATTTTTCTTTGTCGTTAAATAATAAACTTAACTTTTCTTGACCTCTATTCCTCAGCTGCAAGAGCATCAATACAATTCAGTCCTCGACTGGCTGACACGCAACTGCAGAGCTATCTCGATATTGATTTTTCCGAGGATTTAGTTTCACTGGCAGAGCCCTGTCTACAGAAGGTGGCTCAACAGAAAATCACTGATGTGCCTGTCAATTTTTCAATTCACCCTACCAGTGATGGAGGGTCCCCAATGACCCCCCCCCCCCCCCCCCCGCCCCCCGCACCCCAATTCCAGTATTTTAAAGATTGATATGCTTGAATCACTGAAGAGACTTTGAGATCCAAATGTGATCTCTGCATTCATTAAATGATTCACAAGCTAACCATGGACTGAATTGGTGTATTTGAATTTGCGGGTAGTAACCAATATCCTGAATCAAATTAATGTAAAAAAAAATGCAATTTGGCATGAGCACCACGTTGGTACGTTTTAGAATCAATGGGGGCATTATCGACGTCACTGTAAGGTTGGCACGAACATGACCACCATTTGAAGTAGGGCCCACAATCAAAAAAAACATGACCACAAAATGTAATTCGAAGCTGTAATTACTCAAGGGTTTTTGGACCTGTAATACTGGAGAGAATTCTAATCTTTTGCTGCCAGTCTATTTCCATTTATCCGGTTTGGATGAACAGCAGCTGATTTAAAAAAAACAAAACAAATCCTGCCTGGAACGAACAAGTTTAAAAATGTAAATAGCTTTGAACATTTGCTGGCTAAATTTTATGAAGAATATTTTTGAGCTGCTGTCAATGTTCAAATAATCCAACTTTACGAACCCAAAACAAAGCTAGCCATTCTTAATACCAGGAATAACAGGATTTTATTTGTACAATAAAGGATCTCGCTACTGAACGACCAAGAGCTGCCAGCCCTTAGAAGTATAGTAATGTTGAATGGCCATTTAGCCCCTAAAGCTTGTTCAGCGATTCATTTACATCATTTCTGACCTGTGCCCTAGCTCCATACTTTGCCCCGTATCCCTTAATTCATTTGCGTCACAAAAATCTATTGCTTGCAGGTTTACAATGAACAGCATCAGGACCATGTTCAGAGGTGAGTTCCAAAATGTTACCTTCATCTCTTTGTGTGTAGGTGTGTTTCCTAATTGCAGCACAGAAGGAGGCCACACAACCCATGCAGGCAACAATGCGGTGGGTCCCACGTCCCCATCCTCACTCGGTCTCCGTTGCCCTGCAAGTTTATTTCCTTCACCTGCCCATCTGATTTCCTTTTGAGATCGTTGATGATTTACTTCTCATCACTTTCATGGGCAGCGTGTTCTAGGCCACTACTATCCATTACATTAAAAAGATTCTTCCTCACCTGCCCTCTGTATTTCTTGCCCCCAAATCAAATCTGTGACCCCCCTCCCCTCCCTCACCTTAATTTGTGTTCTTCTTCATTTTAGCCTTTTCACTCCTTGATGGACAACTTCTCTCCGTCTAATCCTGCCTTGGGCCAAACCCTCCAGTCGTTGCCATGTACAGCCCTCGGCTCTCGTCCCCTTTCTGTATCCCACCTCCATGTGTTTCTCGGTCTGCCTTGCTTTTTCTTTGCTTGCGGGTTCCACGCGAGAGCTCGCCGTGTAATGTTGTTCTACGGCTTCCCCAGAGTATAACCTATCTAATTCCACTTTTGCCTTCTGATTAGGAGGACCATTTGGTCTTATTTTGTCTCCTGCCATCGCCTAATATTATTGCTAGTATTTGGCCAGTGTATCCTCAGGACCCTTCTGAGGCATCTGTTGATGAAGGATTGGATTTTTGGCAACATTGCTTTTGTGGTCCTCCATGTTCCAATTGGAATTGGTGGCCTTGGTGATCTCTCTTGATTTCCACAAGTAATTTCAGAGAGTAATGAATGCTGTTCTAGGCTTCCCAATTCTGATCAGGACGCTACCCAAATAGGTAAAAGATGTTACTTCAATATTCCTTATCTTAAAGGAATTTTTGGGCGTCGGGGTGCGGAGAATCCAACCCCCTATCTCTGAGAATCTTTTCCAACAATTTCATTATCTCTGGCGTTAAACTCACTGGCCTATAATTACCCGGGTTAGTCTTGTAACCCTTCTTAAATAACAGTACAACATTGGCTATCCTCCAATCCTCTGGGATCTCACCTGTGGCCAATGAGGCACAAAGATTTCTGTTAGTGGCCCAGCGATTTCATCTCTTGTCTCCCTCAGCAATTTGGGATAGATGCCATCTGGTCCTGGGGATTTGTCTACCTTAATGCTTTTTAACACATCTAACACTTCCGCCCTCATAATAACGGCCTGTTCTAAAATGTTTACACATCCCTCTGAGACACCACCAATCAACGTGTCCTTCTCCTTCGTAAATACTGATGCAAAATACTCATTAAGGACCTCACCTACTTCCTCTGGTTCGACACATAATTTCCCTCCTTTGTCCTTGAATGGACCAACTCTTTCTCCAGCTACCCTCTTGTTCCTAATATATGTACAAAATGCCTTGGGATTCTCCTTAATCCTGTCTGCCAAGGACATTTCGAGACCCTTTTTGCCCTCCTAACTCCCTGCTTGAGCTCTTTTCTACTTCCCTTGTATTCCTCAAGTGCTTTATCTATTTTAGTTGCCTGTACCTCACATATGCATCTTTTTTCTTTTTGACAAGATTCTCAATTTTCCTGGCCATCCATAATTCCCGAATCCTGCCTTTCCTATTCTTCCTTTTTACCGGCAGATGCCTGTCCTGCACTCCCATCAACTGCTTCTTAAAAGATTCCCACATCCTCAAACAGCCTCTCCAAATCCTGCCTAATTTGGTTGTACTTAGCCTTCCCCAATTGAGCACCTTAACCTAAGACAACTTCCGTCCTTTTCCATGAGTATCCAAAAGCTTATGGAATTGTTGTCACTGTTCACCACATGTTCTCCCACGGCAACTTTGATGACCTGGCCGGGCTCGTTCCCTAGTACTATGTCCAGTATCGCCCCCTCTCTAGTCGGACTATCCACATATTGTTCCAAAAAACCTTCTGGACACACTTAACAAATTGCTTACCATCCAGACACCTAGCCCGAAGGGATTTTCAGCCAATATGAGGAAAATTAAAGTCTCCTACTACAAAAACCCTATTATTTCTACATCTATCCAGAATCAGCTTACATATCTGTTCTTCAACTTCCCGTGGGCTGTTCGGAGGCCTGTAGTACACCCCCATCATAGTGACTGCCCCTTCCTGTTTCTGAGCTCTCTTCACAGTGTCTCGTTACTTGATTCTTCCATGGTGTCTTCCCTCTGTACAACTGTAATATGTTCTCCAACCAGTATTGCAACTCCCTCACCTCTCTTGCCTTCCTCCCTGTCTCACCTAAAACACCTATATTCTGGAATATTTAGCTGCCAGTCCTGTCCCTTTTTAACCAAGTCTCCGTTACAGCAACTACATCCAAGTTCCGCGCATGTATCAAGGCTTTAAGTTCATCTGTCTTAGCTGTTATACTCCATGCATTGAAGCAGATACACTCCAGATCTCCAGGCCCACTGAGTTTGACCTCCCCCAGCCTACCCTTCCTCATAGTCAGCCTGACCCTGGAACCATGCTCATCCCCAGCCTCTACACTTACTGGCTTACTGTCCTGATTCCCACCCCCCTGCCAAATTAGTTTAAACCCACCCGAATCATACTAGTAAACCTCCCAGCCAGGATATTGGTGCCCCTCCAGTTCAGGTGTAACCAGTCCTTCTTGCGCAGTTCACTCTAAGAGTAATATGCTCACCCTGAACCCTAGTTAACACCCTTTTCATACAATTTGCAGTACAGAAGGAGGCCATTTGGCCCATCGAGTCTGCACCAGCTCTTGGAAAGAGCACCCTACCCAAGGTCAACACCTCCACCCTATCCCCATAACCCAGTAACCCCACCCAACACTAAGGGCAATTTTGGTCACTCAGGGCAATTTATCATGGCCAATCCACCTAACCTGCACATCGTTGGACTGTGGGAGGAAACCGGAGCACCCGGAGGAAACCCACGCACACACGGGGAGGATGTGCAGACTCCGCACAGACAGTGACCCAAGCCGGAATCGAACCTGGGACCCTGGAGCTGTGACAGTGCTGCCCAGTCAGACTCCCACTTACCAGCTGTTCCCTTGCCTGTAAAAAGGCTCCCCCATTCAACTTTTGGAAGTTCCTGCCTAATACCCTCAAAATCGGCCTTGCCCCAATTTAGAATTTTAACTTTTGTGCCAGAACTATCATTCTCCAAAGCTATCTTAAAACTAATGGAATCATGGTCACTGGTCCCAAAGTGATCCATCACTGACACTTCCGTCACCTGCCCTTCCTTATTCCCCCAGAGGAGGTCAGGTTTTGCTCCCTCTCTAGTTGGCATCCGCATATTGAATGAGGAATTCTTCCTGAATACACTTGACAGATTTCTCTCCATCCAAGCCCCTAGTGCTATGACTGTCCCAGTTAATGTTGGTGTGGTGAATGTGATTCACACCGGATTATAATCTGTATATACATGTGTCTGTATTGTAAGTGCAGTTGCACTACCTGTCCTCCAGGGGGAGTAGCTCTGGGAATGCTCGAGTTGTATGGGGCTTCTCCCTTGGCTCTGCCCAGGACTCCTCCCCCGGAAGCTGTTGTATAAAAGATCAGTGCCACATGGTCAGCGGGCCAGTTCACCGAAAGTTCAATGGCTAACCGGCTGGCTCTGTTGTGAGTATATTAAAACCGCTATTCTAATCCTACAAGCACGTGTCCGTAGAATTGTTGGTTCCAACAGTTGGGAAAGTTAAAGTCCATTGCTATTACCACCCTATTTTTCCAGCAGCTATCTGCAATCTTACATATTTGCTTCTCAATTTCCCACTGACTATTTGGAGGCCTATAGTACAGTCCTATCAAAGTGATCTCACCCTTCTTATTTTTCAGTTCTACCCATACAGCCTCAGTGGTTGAACCCTTGGATATATCCTCTCTCTGTACTGCTATGATGTTGTCCCTAATCAAAAACGCAACTTCCCCTCCTCTCCTATCTCCATTATATTTCCTATAGCATCTGTACCCTGGAACATTGAGCTGCCCCTCCTTTAGCCATGTTTTAGTAAAGTTATAATATCCCAGTCCCATGTACCTGTCCATGCCCTGGGTTAATCTGCCTTGCCCGTTAAGCCTCTTGCATTTAAATAAACACAGTTCAATCTGTTTCTCTGCCTTTGACTTTTCTCCTTCCTGGCTTTTGTTTCTATCCCCTCTTTACTCCCCTCTGACGTCCTGCATAGGTTCCCATCTCCCTGCCACATTAACCCAACAGGAGAGATGAGAGAAATGTCTTCACCCAGAGAGTGGTGAAACTGTGGCATTCACTGCTACAGAAAATGGTTGAGGCCAAAACTTTGTACAATTTCAAGAAGGAATTCACTATAGCTCTTGGGGCTAAAGAAATCAAGGGATAAGAGGGGAAGGCGGGATCACGGTATTAAACTTGATGATCAGTTATGATCAAAGTGAATGGCAGAGCAGGATCAAAGGGCTGAATGGCCTCCTCCTGCTTCTATTTTCTAGCTATGTTTCTATGCATGAAGCAAATCTGTGAGTAGCACTCTGGATGAAGCATATCCTGAATAATTAAATGCACATCTGCAATTCCAATGTAGTAACACTTGGAATAACTGCTGACTTGATCCAACAGCAATATTGTTCTGTCAATAACAGAGAAACCACTCAAGATATGCTCATCCAGAAAATGCACCTCCGGCCTTTTGTATGCCATACAAGCATGTGAAAATACCAGCCAGAGAAAGACCAGCTGTTCTTTGTATCCTGTGTTGCACAGTGATGACAGCTCATGCATCATGATATCGGCACTGGCTACCCACAAAAAGCAAGTGAAAAATCAAATCACAAAAGTATTCAGGGACCAAAAAAACAAGGAAAAAACGTCCCCATCTGGGCGATCAAAATTAGGTGCATTGGCCCTGCCAGTTTTCACAGTTCCTACCTAATCTACATTGTGATTCCTGGCTCAGTCAGGAACTAATAATAATAATCATCTTTCTTATTGTCACAAGTAGGCTTACATTAACACTGCAATGAAGTTACTGTGAAAATCCCCTAGTCGCCACACTCCTGCGCCTGTTCGGGTACACTGAAGGAGAATTCAGAATTACCTAACAGCATGTCTATCGGGATTTGTGGGATAAAACCGGAGCACCCGGAGGAAACCACGCAGATACATGGACAACGTGCAGACTCCACACAGACAGCCAGAATTCTAACCTGGGACCCTGGCGCGGTGAAGTAACAGTGCCAACCACTGTGTTACCATGCCACCCACAGTCCACCTCTCTCTTGAAGATATAGCTCAGCATTCACTTCACGTCCCCCAAAGACAAAACGGAAAACTTTGTAGAAAGGCCACAAGAGAAAATGTTGTCTACATAAATTTCTTATCTGGAGACTATTGAGATACTGGGTCAACAATCAGAAGTCAATGTTTAAAGATTAGTCCAGTGTCATATCGGAAAGTGACTTTTACAGAGAAACTGTGATAGAGCAGTGTTCTAAAAAGAGAAGGGAATATTGATGGATGGGTTTTGGGGGAACAAGGGAGCAAATAAATAAGTATGAAAAAAAGAAAAATATTAGAAGGGAACTTTTGAAAATCGAAAGGTCACACAAATACTGATCTGATTTTTCCTCAGGTTTATAGATCCCAGAGGAAGGCATAGCTGGCATCGAACTGTTGCATCTGTGTACCTCAAGTGATGGTTGTTCTTGTGAGGAGGGCCATTTGCAAAATAATTTTGTTTACCACAGCCAGCTGCCATTAACAGAAGGCCTTCTTAATACCTTGGGGTTTTTGAAATATGTGCACGGCTGAGAAAGCAGCTATTGTTCGATGTCAAGGTTAACAATCCATCCAATAGCTTCAGCTGACGCAGTGAGAATTGTTGTGATGCCACCACAAGTGGAACTCTCAGGGCAGGAGTTCAACATTTGGGCGATGGTCTGACTTGAATGACCACAGTCACAATTTAAGCTATTCTTCACGTTCCATCTGTGGAGCAAGTGACCAGGGGCGAGATTCTCCACCCACTCCCGCTGCAGTGAATGGGAGGTTTGACTCAGTGCCAAATTCTCCGCCCCCGCCAGCAGCAGAAGCCGGGCAGACTCACTTCGGAGAATCCCGGCCCATATCGTTCCTGGCAGAAACCCCCCCTCCCCGGTTCTTCACCACGTGGATCAATTACCAGGTTGGTGATGTTTGTCGTCAACAAGAAGCTGCACCATGGAAAGTTGGGACTGTTGTCAGTTTGGAACATCGAACAGACAGTGCAGAAGGAGGCCATTCGGCCCATTGATTCTGCACCAACCCACTTAAGCCCTCACTATCCCCGTACCCAATAACCCCTTCCAACCTTTTTTGGTCACTAAGGGCAATTTATCATGGCCAATCCACCTAACCAGCAGATCTTTGGACTGTGGGAGGAAACCCGGAGCACCCAGAGGAAACCCACAGGGAGAACGTGTAGACTCTGCGCAGACAGTGACCCAGCGGGAAATCTAACCTGGGACCCTGGCGCTGTGAAGCCACAGTGCAATCCACTTGTGCTACCGTGCTGCTGGAGTGTGTTTCTGTCAGGGCTACAGATTTCAGATGAGTATACGGATGTAAAGATGCCCTTTCACAGTCTCCATCAGTGAAAACTAAAGGTAATTATTAATTAGAATTGTAAAGCAGCCTCGTGACTGTAGCTAACTCTCTTTGCCTGGGAGACACACTCTGAGTCCCAATTGGTCGCACAGACCATCAGACCCTTACTCTGCTGTGTTGCGTTAAGAATCCCACTGATGTTACCTGTGAGGGTGGGGGTGTCTCAAAGCCCTGAAGGATAATGAAAATGAAAATCGCTTATTGTCACGAGTAGGCTTCAATGAAGTTACTGTGAAAAGCCCCTAGTCGCCACATTCCAGCACCTGTCCGGGGAGGCTGGTACGGGAATTGAACCGTGCTGCTGGCCTGCTTGGTCTGCTTTAAAAGCCAGCAATTTAGCCCAGTGAGCTAAACCATCCCCTGTAACTTGGAACATTGGTTCTTAGCGGGTGTATTTTTGTTTTGAATAGGGTGAGGAACAATGTACAACCCAGTGAGGAACCAGAGCAGTCATTGTGTAAACAATTAATAAAGAATATTTATTCAAGTAACAGAAAAGAAAAAAACACAACAAAAGACTAAAATACTCGATGACACTTAAGTATATGAATAGCTAAACAAACTGTGTTGTCTGAAGTTACCTCTTGTTCCCTAAATGTACCCACATTCCCTGAAGCCACTGAAACATCTGTTTTCCCAAGCATCATCCAATGTTAGTAATTCTATAGGTCAAATCCAGTTAATAGTTACCACTCAGTATCACTTAGGTGACCGAGTATGGGAAAACATCTCTTCCTATTTCTGCAAATGCATAAAATTGTATATTTTGGAGGAGAATATCTGCAATCTGCCATAGCTCTAAATCTTAGGTGGAACAGGCCTCTGCGGCTCAGATCATAAATGGAACTGACCTGTCTGGCTGTTGGATGTAGAACTAGCCTCTTTTCCAATGAGGGCGCTCGCAGTTATACTGTTCAGTCCCTTTGCTGTTACCCGGTGTGGATTCTGCTGTCTACCTCACTCAAATTTGTTGCCTTTAGAAGTTAACATTTGTATAGCCCCACTGACCCCTGGTAAACAATATTTTTGATATGGCCTTTCGCACCTCAACGTCTCTAGACTCCTACTAATCTTGTTACTGGGCAAATCGTTTCTCATTATTCCTCTGGGTGCCTGATAATGTTGTTACTTTTCTGGGGGTTTTTTCACCTCAAATTCACTGTTAATCTCATTAATTTTCCACATTGCTGACAGTTGCGATTAAAGGGACAATCACCACAGTGGGATTCTTTTGTGGTGCTGTGAGAATGGGAGTGGTTCAGTGGCTGTCTTTGAGGACGTTTTCCCTGCAAAAATCAGCAGGGTCAATATGTGCCGATACAAGAAACTACTTGGGCTGTATCCCAGAAATAATCCTCATGACTTCCCGGAGGTGGACACCTTGAGGAGGTCAAGAGCCGAGACACATGTGGCTTCAATACCGCCTGTCGAGAGTCACTACACTGATTGCAAAAAATTCCACATGCTAAGTAGGCAGGTTGCTCAGGCCTTAGGAGTTTTTTTAAAAAAATGCAACAAAGGAACAAGATTATTGTAATTTGGGAATTCAAACGCACACCTCAGCTGACAAAGGCAATACAAAAAATTCAGCAGATTACAGAGGGAGTGCTGCATTGTTGGGGGTGCTTTCTTTCGGATGATCCATTAAATTGCAGGCCAGTCCGCCTATCAATGTGGCATAAAAGATCCCCAGAATTATTTGAAGAATAGTCAGGGGAATTGTTCCAGCCGACTGTCTCTCGAGTGGAGGATGGCATCTACTCGGGGTCATACATTTCTCCTATCTGACTGCGCAGGCTGACTCCTGACCCACATCCCCTTAGTTCCAGGCTGAGCCATGGTTGAAATGTCAGGAATCTTTGGCTGGTAGCTGGTAGCGCGAGAGGTAAGACAGCCGGGACATTGAAAACAGCGCGAGAGGTAAGACAGCCGGGACATTGAAAAGAGCGCGGGAGGAGAGACAGCCAGGACATTGAAAAGAGCGCGAGAGGAGAGACAGCCAGGACATTGAAAACAGCGCGAGAGGTAAGACAGCCGGGACATTGAAAACAGCGCGAGAGGTAAGACAGCCGGGACATTGAAAAGAGCGCGAGAGGAGAGACAGCCGGGACATTGAAAAGAGCGCGGGAGGAGAGACAGCCGGGACATTGAAAAGAGCGCGAGAGGAGAGACAGCCAGGACATTGAAAACAGCGCGGGAGGGGAGACAGCCAGGACATTGAAAACAGCGCGAGAGGTAAGACAGCTGGGACATTGAAAAGATAAGAGCGGCGGGGTGCCAGTGGGAGCAAAGATAATATAAAGCGGGAACCGGAAGTACGACCCGCGGACTTCTGGGAAGGATTTTCTCCTAGCCAATAAATTCTGGTGGAGAGGATACCCGAGACACTACACGTGTAGTGTCTCCCACCCGCCCTCCTCCTCTAACCTAATAATAAGACCCATTGGTGTGAGCAGGTAAGTGCTATATTATATTATTATTTTTTTTAAATTTGTTTTATATTTGTTTACCAGAACTTGGTTGAAATTAAGTGGGATGGCAGGGAAGGTAGTGCAATGTTCCTCCTGCAGGATGTTTGAGGTGAGGGATGCTGTTAGTGTCCCTGCTGATTTTACCTGCAGGAAGTGCAGCCAGCTCCAGCTCCTACAAGACCGAGTTATGGTACTGGAGCTGGAGTTGGATGAACTTCGGATCATTCGGGAGGCAGAGGTGGTCATAGATAGGAGCTTCAGGGAAGTAGTTACACCAAAGACTGGAGATAGATGGGTAACTGTAAGAGGGACTGGGAAGAAGCAGACAGTGCAGGGACCCCCTGCGGTCGTTCCCCTGAGTAACAAGTATACCGTTTTGGATACTTGTGGGGGGGACGACTTACCAGGGGTAAGCCATGGGGTGCAGGTCTCTAGCACGGAGTCTGTCCCTGTTGCTCAGAAGGGAAGGGGGGAGAGGAGCAGAGCATTAGTAATTGGGGACTCAATAGTCAGGGGCACAGATAGGAGATTTTGTGGGAGCGAGAGAGACTCACGTTTGGTATGTTGCCTCCCAGGTGCAAGGGTAAGTGATGTCTCGGATCGTGTTTTTCGGGTCCTTAAGGGGGAGGGGGAGCAGCCCCAAGTCGTAGTCCACATTGGCACTAACGACATAGGTAGGAAAGGGGACAAGGATGTCAGGCAGGCCTTTAGGGAGCTAGGATGGAAGCTCAGAGCGAGAACAAACAGAGTTGTTATCTCTGGGTTGTTGCCCGTGCCACGTGATAGTGAGATGAGGAATAGGGAGAGAGAGCAATTAAACACGTGGCTACAGGGATGGTGCAGGCGGGAGGGATTCAGATTTCTGGATAACTGGGGCTCTTTCTGGGGAAGGTGGGACCTCTATAGACAGGATGGTCTACATCTGAACCTAAGGGGCACCAATATCCTGGGGGGGAGATTTGTTAGTACTCTTTGGGGGGGTTTAAACTAATTCAGCAGGGGCATGGGAACCTGTATTGTAGTTTTGGGGTGCGAGAGATTGAGAGTAGAGAGGTCAGGAGCACAGATTTCACTTCGCAGGAGGGTGCCAGTGTTCAGGTCAGTGGTTTGAAGTGTGTCTATTTCAATGCCAGGAGTATACGAAATAAGGTAGGGGAATTGGCAGCATGGGTTGGTACCTGGGACTTCGATGTTGTGGCCATTTCAGAGACATGGATAGAGCAGGGACAGGAATGGTTGTTGCAGGTTCCGGGGTTTAGGTGTTTTAGTAAAGTCAGAGAAGGGGGCAAAAGAGGGGGAGGTGTGGCGCTTCTAGTCAAGGACAGTATTACGGTGGCAGAAAGGATGCAAGATGGGGACTCTTCTTCCGAGGTAGTATGGGCTGAGGTTAGAAACAGGAAAGGAGAGGTCACCCTGCTGGGAGTTTTCTATAGGCCACCTAATAGTTCTAGAGATGTAGAGGAAAGGATGGCGAAGATGATTCTGGAAAAGAGCGAAAGTAACAGGGTAGTTGTTATGGGAGACTTTAACTTTCCTAATATTGACTGGAAAAGATATAGTTCGAGTACATTGGATGGGTCGTTCTTTGTACAATGTGTGCAGGAGGGTTTCCTGACACAATATGTTGACAGGCCAACAAGAGGTGAGGCCACTTTGGATTTGGTTTTGGGTAATGAACCAGACCAGGTGTTAAATCTGGAGGTAGGTGAACATTTTGGAGACAGTGACCACAATTCGGTGACCTTTACATTAGTGATGGAAAGGGATAAGTATACCCCGCAGGGCAAGAGTTATAGCTGGGGGAAGGGCAATTATGATGCCATTAGACATGAATTAGGATGTGTAGGTTGGCGAAGTCGGCTGCAAGGGTTGGGCACACTGGATATGTGGAGCTTGTTCAAGGAACAGCTATTGCGTGTTCTTGATCAGTACGTACCAGTCAGACAGGGAGGAATGGGTAGAGCGAGGGAACCGTGGTTTACCAAAGAAGTGGAATCTCTTGTTAAGAGGAAAAAGGAGGCCTATGTGAAGATGAGGCGTGAAGTTTCAGTTGGGGCGCTTAATAGTTACAGGGAAGCGAGGAAGGATCTAAAGAGAGAGCTAAGACGAGCAAGGAGGGGACACGAGAAGTCTTTGGCAGGTAGGATCAAGGAAAACCCAAAAGCTTTCTATAGGTATGTCAGGAATAAAAGAATGACTAGGGTAAGAGTAGGGCCAGTCAAGGACAGTGGTGGGAAGTTGTGTGTGGAGGCTGAGGAGATAAGCAAGATACTAAATGAATACTTTTTGTCAGTATTCACTCAGGAAAAAGATAATATTGTGGAGGAGAATGCTGAGACCCAGGCTATTAGAATAGATGGCATTGAGGTGCTTAGGGAAGAAGTGTTGGCAATTCTGGACAAGGTGAAAATAGATAAGTCCCCGGGGCCTGATGGGATTTATCCTAGGATTCTCTGGGAAGCCAGGGAAGAGATTGCTGAGCCTTTGGCTTTGATTTTTAGGTCATCATTGGCTACAGGAATAGTGCCAGAGGACTGGAGGATAGCAAATGTGGTCCCTTTGTTCAAGAAGGGGAGTAGAGATAACCCCGGTAACTATAGGCCGGTGAGCCTAACGTCTGTGGTGGGTAAAGTCTTGGAGAGGATTATAAAAGATACGATTTATAATCATCTAGATAGGAATAATATGATTAGGGATAGTCAGCATGGTTTTGTGAAGGGTAGGTCATGCCTCACAAACCTTATCGAGTTCTTTGAGAAGGTGACTGAACAGGTGGACGAGGGTAAAGCAGTTGATGTGGTGTATATGGATTTCAGTAAAGCGTTTGATAAGGTTCCCCACGGTCGGCTATTGCAGAAAATACGGAGGCTGGGGATTGAGGGTGATTTAGAGATGTGGATCAGAAATTGGCTAGTTGAAAGAAGGCAGAGAGTGGTGGTTGATGGGAAATGTTCAGAATGGAGTTCAGTTACGAGTGGCGTACCACAAGGATCTGTTCTGGGGCCGTTGCTGTTTGTCATTTTTATAAATGACCTAGAGGAGGGCGCAGAAGGATGGGTAAGTAAATTTGCAGACGACACTAAAGTCGGTGGAGTTGTAGACAGTGCGGAAGGATGTTGCAGGTTACAGAGGGACATAGATAAGCTGCAAAGCTGGGCTGAGAGGTGGCAAATGGAGTTTAATGTGGAGAAGTGTGAGGTGATTCACTTTGGAAAGAATAACAGGAATGCGGAATATTTGGCTAATGGTAAAATTCTTGGTAGTGTGGATGAGCAGAGGGATCTCGGTGTCCATGTACATAGATCCCTGAAAGTTGCCACCCAGGTTGATAGGGTTGTGAAGAAGGCCTATGGTGTGATGGCCTTTATTGGTAGAGGGATTGAGTTCCGGAGCCATGAGGTCATGTTGCAGTTGTACAAATCTCTAGTACGGCCGCATTTGGAGTATTGCGTACAGTTCTGGTCGCCTCATTATAGGAAGGACGTGGATGCTTTGGAACGGGTACAGAGGAGATTTACCAGGATGTTGCCTGGTATGGAGGGAAAATCTTATGAGGAAAGGCTGATGGACTTGAGGTTGTTTTCGTTAGAGAGAAGAAGGTTAAGAGGTGACCTAATAGAGGCATACAAAATGATCAGAGGGTTAGATAGGGTGGACAGCGAGAGCCTTCTCCCGCGGATGGAGGTGGCTATCACGAGGGGACATAGCCTTAAACTGAGGGGTAATAGATATAGGACAGAGGTCAGAGGTGGGTTTTTTACGCAAAGAGTGGTGAGGCCGTGGAATGCCCTACCTGCAACAGTAGTGAACTCGCCAACATTGAGGGCATTTAAAAGTTTATTGGATAAGCATATGGATGATAAGGGCATAGTGTAGGTTAGATGGCCTTTAGTTTTTTTCCATGTCGGTGCAACATTGAGGGCCGAAGGGCCTGTACTGCGCTGTATCGTTCTATGTTCTATGTTCTATGTTCTATGTTCTATGGTACAATTGGGGAGTTCTGGCAGTACATTCACATGGACATGAGTTTTGCTGTCAAGCCTTTTACTTCCAGGAGATCAACTCAAGTATGCTTTTTGGTCCCTACTGAAATTTGTTTTCTTTAGATAACTTTATCTTTCCTGTTACGTTCTTGTACAGAGACAATTACTGAGTCGGCGTAATAAAGAACATCTCATTCAAGACTAGTCAATTTTATTATTGTAGAATAAACTGTGGGTAGGAAACTAATGCTATCAAACTGGAACTAACACAAACACAATTAACCACAACAATTTCTCCTCCAGACTCCCCTAGGTTACAGTGTCACGTGCTATTTCTTGTCCGACACCTACTGGTCGGAGGTTATACATATTTACACATACACTTGCTTACGCATATCACTACATTTCCCTTCCTTCTAAGTCCAGCCTCTCTCTGGAAATATTTTGTTTGTCCCTGGACTGGTACTGTATCTACATTCATAAGAAATTAAAGACAGCACTCCATTCCTGTCCCTTGGGGGTGGACCTCCCTTTTCCTATTGTTTCAAAGAACAAAGAACAGAGAAAAGTACAGCACAGGTACAGGCCCTTCAGCCCTCCAAGCCTGTGCCGACCATGTTGCCCGTCTGAACTAAAATCTTCTACACTTCCGGGGTCCATATCCCTCTATTCCCATCCTATTCATGTATTTGTCAAGATGCCCCTTAAATATCACTATCGTCCCTGCTTCCACCACCACCTCTGACAGCGAGTTCCAGGCACCCACTACCCTCTGTGTAAAAAACTTGCCTCGTACATCTCCTCTAAACCTTGCCCCCTCGCGCCTTAAACTTATGCCCCCTAGTAATTGACCCCTGTATCCTGAGAAAAAGCCTCTGACTATCCATTCTGTCTAAAGAAAAGTTTCCTTTGCTCTACAAACCACAGACACAAAAGCACTGATATGAAATGCTTAATCTGAAGTCATCTGGCTGCAGATTGTTGCTTAAAGCCAGGAAGGAACTTTCGCGAGGAGTTTAGGACAGAATTTTGGTCATCGTTCTCATAACTTGTAATTAATTAGTCAAGCGATGTAAAAGCCTAAATTTCTTGTCAATGTAGATGTTTAGACCTGAATAGCTGGTGTGGGTTTTAGACAGATTTGAATTGATGCCGAGAGTGGTCTTCCTGGACGTGAACCTGATCGCGTTATCGAAGGAAGGGCTGGGAAGATTGTATTCGGAACTCTTGCCAGTGCAAATCCCATTTATGGCCTCTCAGGAGATTTGGCAGCCATTATGTGATCTGCACCTGCGGTTAGTGCAACCACCGAACTGTAGCCCCCGAGTCCACCTCGGCACTCGCTTGCCTCTGGGGGGGTGGGTGGGTGGGGGTGTGGGTTGCCCCTATTCAGGGGGTCTCTGGGAGGAGGCGGGGGTGTTGAGTTGCGATGCAGTGGGGCTACTTTGCAATGCTGGAGGGTGGGGTGGCCATCTCGTCACTTTGCTATTGGGCTGCCTGCTCAGAATTGCGGTCTGATCACAGGATTCCCTCAGGAATCCCTTGTATTCCTCGCCATACATAAAGAAAGAAAACTGAATTGCTCTGTGAGCGCTAATCAGTCCCAATTCACCTCTGGCGGAATAGCCTCCCAAATGGAGAATCCCAGCCCATGACTAGTGCAAATCTTTCTGTCATGCCTGAACACTGCCATGCAGAAGAAAAAATTAGCAATTTTCTTTTGCTCGATTGTTTTGTGGGTGCTGCTATGAGCAACCGACATGGATGTCCCCTGAGTGAAGCCTCGCAGAGAATGTCACCAAGTTGGTTGAGCATAAGAATTATTCCAATAGAATTTCTGCTCACACCCAGTGTCTATATGCTGGTACATTCCAGCGCAGACCACTGGACCATGACTGGGAATGTGGTCCTCGCACAAGGATGATGATACCAATTGCAGCTGCCCAACTATGTTTAGGGCAGCAGGGTAGCATGGTCGTTAGCATAAATGCTTCACAGCTCCAGGGTCCCAGGTTCGATTCCCGGCTGGGTCACTGTCTGTGTGGAGTCTGCACGTCCTCCCCCTGTGTGCGTGGGTTTCCTCCGGGTGCTCCGGTTTCCTCCCACAGTCCAAAGATGTGCGGGTTAGGTGGATTGGCCATGCTAAATTGCCCGTAGTGTCCTAATAAAAGTAAGGTTAGGGGGGGGGGGGGGTTGTTGGGTTACGGGTATAGGGTGGATACGTGGGTTTGAGTAGGGTGATCATGGCTCGGCACAACATTGAGGGCCGAAGGGCCTGTTCTGTGCTGTATTGTTCTATGTGCCTGTCTGAGATCAGCACCTTGGTGCCAAACAGGATACAGCACAGGTAGCTGCACATGTAAATGGACTTTGATGCTGTGTTTAATGGCAGCTTACCCGACAACACCATTAGCAAAACTTTTAATGAAAGAAGCAACCAATACAAGCAATGAGTATTTTCCCCTTGAGTGAGAACATTGATACAATGGGACAGTCCACGGTGAGGCATAAAATCACTCCTTCTGCTCTTTGCTGATGATGAAAGGCCTCAGATGTTCCCCTCCTTATCCCACCTGTTGGGACCTCAGGGATTTGGCCGGTTGCATCTGCCCCCTGTTGTGTTCAAATCAGGTTGCCCTGCCATTGCTGTCCTCCAGCTGACTTTTTATCTGTTGACTTTTTTGAGAAGGTCACTTGCCAAATATTATCACCACAGACTTCCTTGGACACCGCGATGCCGACACATCCGAGGTACCCTGATATCGGCTGGTTTTGAAACTGAGGAAGCTTTTGCTGGCCGTCATTTGTTCTCCCTTAACTGCGGCCAGCAGCAACAGCAGCTTTATATGCAGCTAATTTCAAAAAATCAAGTGTGGCTTCGATACCCCTGAGAGTTGACATTTTGTATGTTATTTTCAAGCCTCTTAATGCTCATTTTCATCCGGACAGATGAGCTGGGCAATTTGAGCCTGTGTGTTGTAAACTAGAAAAAAATGTTGGTGTTCTGTTAATTGGAGTCAAGGCAAAGTGTGATTCAGAATATTCCCCGAAAAGTAACAACACTGAATTACCAGTGAGCTTGTTTTAAGCCATTCCTGACAGTCCGGTTATAAAGCTTTTTCTGTCTGTCTATCCCAGTTTATGGAATCAGGCAGTGTTCCATTATGGTTTCAGCAACGCTGCTGGTTAGGGACTTGGTGGTTGAGGTCAATAACCTGGTTGTCAATCAACTTTGGCATCCTCTAAGCCTAACACAGCCTCTGAAAGAATATGATGTGTATGTCGAGAGACTCTAAGGCCTGCCAGTTAATCCCGCCACTGTCTGAAGATGCTGCACAGCTGCACACGGCTTAAATGAGATAAATGGGGTTTCTTTTCCCTCAAGAAAGACAAGATAAATTCTGAGACACATTTTCGGACAGTTTGCGTGGCACCAAATCAGAGAGCTGCCCTGAGGATTTTATTGGAGTTTTCCATTATGAGATTACAGCTCGAAATAACACCAGGTGATTGATTCCCCAGCATTGCAAGGTCCATACCTAACTTTGTTATTGTAAGAGGATTTTTCATATTGGTAATTAGTGCTACCTGTCACCAGTACATCTCCTCCGTTGAGACAAGTTGGGAAGGTTGAAAACTGCAAAGCTGGAATTGAGGAATGAGGGCTGATCCACAAACAGGCTGATCCATTGGGTTGTGCACTGGCCAATTTGATTAAAATGGAATTATACAGTCAGAGTACACTGGTCAGCTCTGACAATGGTAACTATTAAACAGCATCTTCGATATAATGAAATGTCTCAAGGCGCTTCACAGGAGCAGTAACAAAGTAAATTGCTGACAGGGTACCCCCCCTGGCTAGTATGTTACTGTGGGTTGATCTCAGGATCCAGGATCCCTTCTTACTCTAGAAGAAATCTTGCTGGAGATAACAGTATTTTGTTCAAAAACGGTGGGGCTTAATTTAAGTTCCCCGGGGTGTCACACCTGGGAGGTACCACAGAAGGTGCACTGGGAACTCCACTCTAGACGTCCCCATGTAAAGATTGGATGGGGATATCACAGAAAGTTCAAACTTCCAATGGGAAATTACTCTGCACTCCAATGTCGGACTGTACTGACCCTCTCTGACCATCCATGGGAGCCCCACGTCTATTCTCCCACCCCTTGATTTCTCCCCAGCTACCTCCAACTATACTCTCAACCCCATGACCACCAGTTCACCCTTCACTGCTCACCCGACTCCACCATTGATCGCAGAACCCTACGCCCCCGCATCGACCATCTTAACCCCGCCACCACCGCCCCACTCCTCCGACCCACTTAGCTTACACACTTATCATCTCCCTGGCTTCTCAGAGTGGCTGGGACCTTTAAACTTACCTGCTGTACAGCAGCTAGTGCCAAAAACAGGGATGGCTTCCTGTCCCCATGCTGCTGCACTCGACTGAAGGCCTGGGAAACCTACTTCTGCGGCTGCTCTATTCTCACCCTGCCTGAGGTGGGAGATTGGATGGGAAAGCTGAAGATGTACTGTAGGGTAAGTTAAAAAGAGCAATCTAACTGTGATTGCCACTCCTTGGACCTTCTGCCCACTTATTTACACACCAGCATTTTACAAAGGCTTGGTTGGAGCTACTTATTCTCTGAGATGCTTCACATTCATCTCTTCTTAGTTCGTGTGTCGTAGCTCCTTCCGCACATGCTCAGGGGCTACCAATTATCCATTTATTCTATAGCTAGGGCTAAGGGTAAGAGGTTGTCCAACTAAGGTTGAGATGATGGGAATTTTTTTTGTCAGGAGGGTTGTGAATTTTTGGACTCCTTTTTCCATTGGGAGCTGTGGATGCTGGCTGTCGCCGAATTTATTCCTAACGGAGATCAATAGATTTTTGGGTATGAATGGAATCATGGAATACAGGATACGGCGGGAAATTGCAATCGCGATAGAAGATTAGCCATGATCTTAGAGCACGCTAAAGGTGACGTGTGGCTAACTACTGTCCCTGCTTACGTTCTTGATAACATGGCAGAATATAACAATAAGGCTGTCACAACATGACATAAGGATATTGTCGTTGGTCATTTACAGCCTGATGCAAAATGACAAAGCAAAGAAAGGACATTGCTATGGCCTGATGGGAAATGTGGCTAACTAAGACACAATCTGCAACAGGAAGAAGTGACCTCTGTGATTTACCACAAATATTTTTGATTTTCCGACCAGGAATGACGAGTCAGCAAGATCCTGGACAATAAATTCCTTCAAGGGAAAGAATTGACTGTGCCTGAGAAGGAACAGCTCCCCTGAGTAAGTCACGATTCTTTGAAAATTCACGACCAGAAAGGACAGTGATTGATTAGTGCTGCTCTGTGAGCACGTGACTCGAAGCATAAGACCTGTATAAGAAAGAGAGACAAAGAGATTTCATCAGCAGAGTCAAGAGACCTCAAGCTCTGAGCTTGACGAAGTCCGACCCTTCTTTACGCACAACCAATGCGAGTGGATTGTAACAACTCCACAGGTCCATTGGAATAGTATTAGCAGTTGAAGTCTATGCTTGTAAACTTATAGTGGTAGACTTAGTGGGAACAGATGCATTTAGGGGCTGGTTTAGCTCACTGAGCTAAATCACTGGCTTTTAAGGCAGACCAAATAGGCCAGCAGCACGGTTCAGTTCCTGTACCAGCCTCCCCGGACAGGTGCCGGAATGTGGCGACCAGGGGCTTTTCACAGGAACTTCATTGAAGCCTACTCGTGACAATAAGCGATTTTCATTTCATTTACGTGTGAGATACACTAAAAGAGGATCAGTCTTGGAGCAGTTACACGTGTTGATGTGTTTACATTTTCCCAATAAAGACATGATTTGATTTAAAGATCAAGTTGTTGTGTCTATCAATTTACTGGAGCAAGTGTCTGGGTCAACAATATATAAGGCCAGGTGATCAAAAGCTTGGTTAAAGAGATATGGCTATGGATACCCGCATGGGTCCCAGTTTTGACTGCCTCTTTATGGGGTATGTGGAACATTCCTTGTTCCAGGCCCATTCCACAACTCTTTTATCGATACATTGATGACTGTTTCGGTGCCACTTCATGTTCCGGTCTGGACATGGAAAAATGTATTAATGCCGCTTCCAATTTCCACACTACTATCACCTTCACATGGTCCATCTCCGACACTTCCCTTCCTTGATCTTTCTATTTCAATATCTGGGGTTGGACTGTCCACTAATATCCATTACAAGCCCACTGACTTCCACAGCTATCTTGACTACAGCTCTTCACACCTCACATCCTGTAAGGACTCCATTCCATTCTCCCAATTCATTCGCCGCTGTCGCATCTGTTCTGATGATACCACTTTCCAAAATGGTGCTATTGACATCCTTATTCGTGGTTTCCCACCCACTGTGGTCAATGGGGCTCTCAACCGTGCCCGTCTTATCTCCCACACCTCTGCCTTCACTCCCCCTCCTCCCTCCCAGAATCAGGATAGGAGCCTCCTAGTCCTCATTTTTCAGCCCACTAGCCTCCGCATTCAAAGAATCATCCTTCGCCAATTCCACCAAATCCAGCATGATTCCATCACAAAACACATCTTCCCCTCACTCCCCCTGTCAGCATTTCACAGGGACTGTTCTTTCTGAAATACCCTGGTCCACTCCTCCATCACCCCCAACACCTCACCCTCTTCCCACGGCACCTTCCCATGAAATCGCAGAAGGCATAACACCTTCCCCTTTATCTCCTCCCAGCTCCCCATCTCAGGCCTTAAACCAGGGGTGGGCAAACTTTTCCGTGCAAGGGCCACATTCAGAAATTCACAATTTTAAAGGGCCGCATAGTATATTAATTAATAGTCCCGGTTGTAACCAATTAGCGTGCGGCATATACCTCAGCGCTTCCCCCGGCGGCATCCTGCCTTTAGCCCTCTTTTTCTCTACTTTTCAAAAATGGCGCTTCACCCGGTTATGATTCTGGGCGCCTCATATAGGACATAGAACAGTACAGCACAGAACAGGTCCTTCGGCCCTCGATGTTGTGCCGAGCAATGATCACCCTACTCAAGTCAACGTATCCACCCTATACCAGTAACCCAACAGCTCCCCCTCATTAACCTTATAAAAAAAAATTTTTTTTTTTTAAATTAAAAAAAAATTAAAAAAATTTTTTTTTTAATGACTTGATCTTGGTGGGCCGCATAAAGACCTTTGGCGGGCCGCATGCGGCCCGTGGGCCGTAGTTTGCCCACCCCTGCCTTAACAGCACTTCACGTGCACCTCCATCAATCTGGCCTATTGCATTCGCTGCTTCCAATCGGCCTACTCTACATTGGAGAGTCTAAACGCAGACTGGGTGACCGCTTTGCAGAACTCCTCTGGTCAGTCCGCAAGCAGGTCCCAGACCTTCCTGTCGCTTGCCATTTCAGTCACCATCCTCCTCTCACGTCCACATGTCCATCCTTGGCCTGCTGCAATGTTCCAGGAAAGCCCAGTGCAAACTGGAGGAACAGCATCTCATCCTCCGATTAGGCACGTTACAGCCTTCCGGACTTAACATTGAGTTCAACTTCAGACTGTGAGCTCTCTCCTCCACCATCGCCCCATTTTCATTTGTATCCATTTATTTTTGTTTCTTCCATTGATCTGTTTTTCCCCTCACCATTATTCCCCTCCCCCTCTTCACTTGGACCAACTGTTCCTCGTTGCCCTTTGTTCTGCCTTTCACACATTCTAATCTCTTTTTAATCACACCATTTATATCCCTTTTGTCCACGACATCTTTGTCAATCTCCACCTAACACCTGCCCTCTGTCCATCCCCACCGCTCCACCCCCCCCCCCCCCCCCCCCCCCGACAACAGTATAAACCTGACCCCATTTCCAGGTCTCTCTCGCTGTGACAAAGAGTCATCCAGACTCGAAACGTTACCTCCCTGCTGTGATTGTCCAGCATTTTCTGTTTTTGTTTCAGATTCCAGCATCCGCGATAATTCGCTTTTATATTTGCTTGGTTAGAGTGGTTGGCTTTAAGGAGCACAGTAAGAAGTCTTACAACACCAGGTTAAAGTCCAACAGGTTTGTTTCAAACACGAGCTTGGAGCCGTGCTCCGAAAGCTCGTGTTTGAAACAAACCTGTTGGACTTTAACCTGGTGTTGTAAGACTTCTTACTGTGCTCACCCCAGTCCAACGCCGGCATCTCCACATCATGGCTTTAAGGAGGAAAGAGATCTGGAGCGATGAAGAAACTTCAGCCAGGCTTGAGACCTAGGCAGCTGATTCCAATAATCCTGGAACGAGCCTGAAAAGAGCCCTCTATCTTCCTGCAACATCCTCCAGATTTGTCACTGAGTATGGTTGAAAGAAGATATGGTGAAGATAAAGAGATTTAAATCTTCTCAACAAAACCACAAACCAATTATTTCAGTTTCTGTGTTCAAAGGTTACAAAATGATGCCTCATGTTACATTTGTTGTACATAGAAATGATGGAATTTATTGCATCAGAGAGCAGGATAACAAAACATTATACTTGTATGATAATTCCACTAAAATTTAATTTACATTTTAATTACCCTTTCTATATTTTAATTAATGGCAAAACAGTTTAGTCATTCATTTGCACATCCTAATTAAAGTTTATATTGTTGGGCTGATGTGCCAGAAGCCATCTATCTGAGTGTGTGCTTCTGTGTGTGTCAGTGCGTGTGTGTGTGCGTGTTTTGCGTGTCTGTGTGTGCATGTTTGTGTGTGTCTGTGTGTCTGTATGTGTCTGTGTAGTTGTGTGTGTCTGTGCGTGTTTGTGTGTTTGTGCATCTGTTTGTCTGTGTCTATCTGTATGTGTCTGTGCATGTGTCTGTGTATTTATGTGTGTATATGTCTGTCTGTATGCCTGTGTGTGTGTGTAAAACAAAATACTAAAACTTCTCAAAGTTACTTATCATGACTTTAATCTTTGTAACTAACCGCAGAAACATTCAGAAAGGAGATTTTGGCATTTAACAACTATTGTTCAACAATGGACATTTATCACTGGTATTTCTTCCTGAATGACAGGGTAAAATGCTGGTTATACTGAGTTCATCAACGAGGATTAAACTTATTTAAGTGTAATTTCTTCTTCTCATAAATCCTTGGGTAACAATCTGGTCGAGGAGAAAATAATAACTTATGTTTATTTAGTGCCTTCAGCAGAATGAATTTTCCAAAGGCACCTCACTAAATATGGAGCCATATATGTTTGGGCAGATGGTCCAAGAAATAGGCTTAAGGAATGTATTAAAGGAAGAAAGAGAGGTTGAGAATCTAAGAGGGTTAGGGAGGGAATTCTAGACCTTAGGACCGAAGCACATACCAGTGGTGGAGCAATGAAAACTAGGGGTGCACGAGGGGAGCACAGATATCCCAGTGTATTCTGGGCTGAGATTATAGAAATATGAGGATGAGACAATGGAGGGATTTGAAAACAGGGATGAGGGTTTTTACATCAAGGTGTTGCCTGACTGGGAGCCAGTGTAGTTCAGTGAGCATAAGGGTGATGTGTGAACATGTCCAGGTATGAGTAACGTAGGTTAAAGTCCAACGGGTTTGTTTTGAACCAATAGCTCTTGGAGCACAGCTCCTTAATCAGGTGAGTTACCTGAGGAAAGACCTGCGCTCCAAAAGCTAGTGATTCGAAACAAACCTGTTGGGCTTTAATCTGGTGTTGTAGGACCTCTTACTGTGTCCACCCCACTCCAACGCTGGCATCTCCACATCACAGGTATGAATGAGGACACAAGCACCAGAATTCTGGATGAACTTAAGGTTACAGAGCTATAGGGCACGATCTACCGGCCGCGTCGTGCTCCCTTTCGGGAGATGTCGGCAGAAGACTTCCGGGGGTTCCCGCCAGCCAGTATGCCTCATGGGATCTACCCCGCGAGGGGTCGCGATCAACATCCTGCCCACAATAGGCGTGACCAAGCTTCGTGGCCTAAGTCGGTTTTAAACCCACCTAGGTGTGCTCACCCAGGATCTACCGGGCTCCCGGCATCCAATGGCTTCCCCAGGGAGTCTCCAGCTGGGCACCGTTCAGTATTGACCCACAGAAATGTGCTCCCCCCCAGCCTCCCGTCCCCCCCAGAGGAGCGCCAGGTTGGCAGTGCCAGGTGCCGAGGTGACACCAGCAGTGCCAGGGTACCACCCAAAGAGTATGCGCCTGGGGGCCTCCAATCCTCTCGCTGTGAGACCCCCACGAGTGCTGTTCTGTCTGGTCCCCATTTGTGGAGAGCAGTACTGATCGGCGCGTGCCTGAGGTCACCGAGGTGACCAAGGTGAAGGAGATAGATCCCAGGAACCTGCGTATTACAGTGAGACTACCTGTCAAAAAGTTTTACATTGCAACGTCTCGCAAGATTGCTTTAGATCTCACGAGACGTTGTGAGCCGGGAAGATCCCGGGAGCCAAGTCGTCCGGCTTCTATGAGCCACGTTGCGCCATGGCCAGCTGCTTTTCAGGTGAAGCGTGTGCCCTAAGTGTGGTTAGATAACGGTGGGGAACCCACCGACAGAGCCAGCGGGGCAAAGCCACCACAAATCCATTAGATCGCGCCCATAATGTGGGAGACGAGCTTGGAGTGCCATGGGATAGCCAAGTATGAAGGGAACAAAAGTAAGAGTGAGCATTTCAATGGCTGATGAGCTGATGCAGGGTGAAGTTAGGTGATGTTACAGAGTGGGAATAGGCATTGGTAGTATTGGCTTCAGTCTTCCAAATATTTAATTGGACAACATTTCTGCTCATTCATTACTGTAAATCAGATAAACAGATTAAAAATTAAAAAAGACTTGCATTTATATAGAACCCTTCATGACCACTGGACAATTCAGTGAAGTATATCTGAAATATAATCACCGGTTTAATGCGTTGGGAAACATATCATAGGATTACAGTGCAGGACGCCATTCGGCCCAGCGAGTCTGCACCAGACCTTGGAAAGAGCACCCTACTTAAGCTCATACCTTCACCCTATCCCCGTAACCCCACCCAACCTTTTTGGACACTAAGTGGCAATTTAGCATTTCCAATCCATCTAACCTGCACATCTTTGGACTGTGGGAGGAAACCGGAGCACCCGGAGGAAACCCACGCAGGCACGGGGAGATGTGCAGGATAGGTGGATATCTTCAAGAACGATTGACTTTTAAAATTTGGAAGGGCGTTGAATTATTTGGACACTTGGGGACTGACCTGGTATTTTTTTGAAGGTCATCAGTTCACCTTGGGCTGTGAGCAAGCATGCCTTTTCCAAGAAATCACATGACTTCAGCTAAATAACCGGCATGGTACATGAGGAGGAGAACTGATTGCTTATTTGAACTGTAATTACTTGAATGGCTGAAAAAAAGAGCATTAAATGTCCTGGTGATTTACTGAAAATCAGCTGATGACGATGAATTTATGCTTTAAACTTGTTTTCTTAAAACTCAGTTCGGAATAAACCAAGAATGGGAAAGCTGCCCAAAGTGTGCTCTCCTTGCCTTGCTTAAAATATCGTGTGGTTATCAGTATCCAGCGAGGACTCCTCTCTCAGTGGAACTTGCCTGTATTTGGAAACCTGAGCGGCTGAGACAAGAGGGAGATCCCAAGGATTGATCCGACTGCATTCTTCTCCACGCCGAAGCTCATTTGGTGAGAACTTCCAAACAGCTACTGGGAATAGCGATCCGTCTTCACACGAGGGAGCACCAGATCCATGGTGCCAGAACCCTGCGAACTTTATCCTTTTCCTAAAGTTTTTCTTTAATTCCCCATCACTGCAGAGACCCAGGTCACGATTCAACTAAATTAGTGATGGGCAGCATGGTTTTGTGAAGGGGAGGTCGTGCCTCACTAATTTGATCGAGTTTTTCGAGAAAGTGACAAAGATGATTGATGAGGGAAAGGCGTCAGTCGCATGTGGGCTCATCCTGCTGGGAACTCGGCCTGACAGCTGTGGACTCAGTCCAGCGCCGCCTCAGGTGGGGGAGGGCCGATCCATGGGCTGGGGGGGGGGGGGGGGGGACTTCATCAGGGGCTGAGGGCACTGTGGGGGGGTTGTCCGGGGCCCGCGAGCCGGCCGAAGGGGGGGACTATTTCGAGGGCCGGGTCCGCGAGAGACCGATGCCATGTAGCACAGCGTGGCCGCTGTCGGCCGCCGCCGTACGCATGTACAGCCACGGACCCGGCAATTCTCCAGGCCATATCGGCGGCTAGAGCCAGTGCTCTACACTGCCGTCCTGCTAGCCCCCAGCAAAACAGGGAATTGGTGGCCGTTTTACTCCAGTTTTTCTGGCCACCGTTCCCACGCCGACATGGGGACATAGCCCCAGAATCGGAGAATCCAACCCATGAGGTGGGGTTGAACCTACAATCTTCTAATTCACAATGTTACTGACTGAAAAATAACTGACCTTCAGGAACAGTGGAGGAATCAAGCGATTAGGTCCAGCGAGGTGTCAGCAACATATATTTGAAAACCAATGATGGAAGCCCATTGCTAAAAACAACCAACAAAAGTGTGCATTTATATAGTTCCTTTAACATAGTAAAACATCCCCAGAGCTCGTCGCTGAAACATAACCAGACAAGGAGTTGACACTGAGACAAATGAGACATTAGAACAAGTTGGTCAAAAACGATAGATGTTAATATAAGAGAGAGGTGAGGAGGCGAAGATGTTCGGGAAGGACGTTTTGAAGCTTTGGGCCTGTACAAATGAAGCCAGTGCCGTGAATAGTAAGACAAAGGAAGTGAGAGATTCAGACAAGGCCAGAATTGGAGGAGTGCAAGATATCTTGGCGAGCTGGAGGGCTCAGGAGGCTACAGAGATACAGAAGGATGAGGCCATGGAGGGATTTCAATGCAAAGATGAGAGCATAAGAACACAAATAAACACGGTCCATCGAGCTTCAGCTCACCAACAGGAAAGGCTCCTGTTGGGTGCCATTTTGGAAGGCTGCCCTGATCTCTCCCCCCCCCCCCCCCCAACCCCATTCAGGCCCCCAGACTCTATTCACCTGCCGCCCTCCCCCATCGCCTCAACTTTGGGGAGGCTGCCGGGAACCCGCCCCCCTCCTTCTCCCTGACAAGGCCCCCAGAGCCCAACCCCGGTCAGTCCTGATCTTCTACCCAGGCACCCTGGCACTGCCAGTTCCCCTGGCACCCTGGCAGTGCCACCTGGGTGCCCTGGTAGTGCCAGGGTGGCAATGCCAAGGTACCTGAGTGGACCTGCCAGAGTACCAGGCTGGCAATCCCCAGGTGCCACAGAGAGTCCCTGGGTGCCATCCTGCGCTGTCCCCGACCACCTGTGGGACCACCCCACGTGTCCGTACGACTGGTCCATGTTAGTGTGGACCAGTATTAAACGGCGCTCTGGCGAGGTCTTCCAGGCGCGGCCGGTGGGTCCCGGGTGACGTGTGAACCCGGCATCCGGATACGGATCATTTAAATATTCAGTCCTGGATCACGCCCTGTGAGGGTGAGATCCAGATTTCACCAGTGGAGCGAGTTGGTGACTCACACGAGCCTTTGCACCCAGCCTAATGCCCGATTTGGTGCTCACCTGCAACCCACCCATTGTGCCCGGATCCACGCTGGGCGCAATGGAGTCGCTGAATTACGCCCCATAAATATGTCTACCCCTGCCTTAAATGACGGCACGGTTACACAATGGTTAGTACTGTTGCTTCACAGCTCCAGGGTCCCAGGTTCAAATCCCGATCACTGTCTGTGTAGAGTCTGCACGTTCTCCCGTATCTGCGTGGGTTTCCTCCTGGTGCTCCGGTTTCCTCGCACTGTCCAAAATGTGCATGTTAGGTGGATTGGCCATGCTAAATTGCCCTTAGTGTCCAAAAAAGTTTATATGGGGTTACTGGGTTATGGCGATAGGTTGGAGGTGTGGGCTTAAGTATGGTGCTCTTTCCAAGGGCCAGTGCAGACTCGATGGGCCGAATGGCCTCCTTCTGCACTGTAAATTCTATGATCTATGAACCATGAAGCATCCACAATCCTCTGGAGCAGAGAACTGCAAAGATTCACAATCCTTTGGGTGTAGAAAGTTCTCCAGCTCAGTCCTCAGATCAGCCCCCTATCCTGAGGCTGTGCTACTGCCCCCTTCCTCTCCACCGCGTGTTAGATTCCCCAACCTGACCTCCACCCTATCAAGCTGCTTCAGAACTTTGTAGGCTTCAGCAGATTGCCTCTCATTTTTCTAAACTCCAGAGAATCGAAGCCCAATTTACTATTAAAACAAGGAATTGGTGGAGCAACGCAGGTCAGCGAGCACAGGCGTGACAGGGGCAGGACACTTGGAGGAGCAGGATTCTGGATGAGCTCAGGTTTATCCAGCATGGAGAAAGAGAGGTTGTTTCGGAGAGACCCGGAATAGTGAAGTTTGCAGAAAACCACGCAGGAGAAACTCTGACTTATCAGGCAATCAGAGGCCAGGGCATTTAATTGACCTCTGTTTTGGCAGAAGACAGTGGAGACACCAGGGAACCAAACATTTGCACTGACAGGAGGCCAGTGGTGGTCTGGAGAATTTCAGAGTCACCTATTTCATAATGTCAGTCGAGGATCGGGAAAAGAAGCATTGGGAGATGTGAACGGGATTACCTGATGATTAGATTGTAGCTTGCGAAAATCTTTCTAAAATCATATTTTATAAAGTAGCCAGAATGGTAAACTCCATATGGCTCCTTTATGTAAGAAGATCAAAGTATTATGGGAGTTAGGAAAAGGACAGACATTTTAAATTAATTCTTCATATCAATCCTTACAAATGAAGACTGTGGGCAAATCTCAGACCGAGTCAGACTTCCTTCAGAATATCCTTCATTAAGGTCAGTACAACTGGTGTGATAAAGAAGCCCAAGTAACTAAATAGCAGAAGGGAAACTGGGTCAGAAGGGATAAACCTCAGAATCCACATAGAAATGAGACTGGAAACAGGCAAGGTTCCAGTTAATATGCTTAGGAGATCAATGAACACAGAGTTATATCTGCGGACTGATGGGTAGCTCATGTAAGCTTAATAAGAGGATTCCACAGGATGCATTCAATGTTCTTCTGTGGGGAATATAAGTCATCGCCTATAGGGAGCAGTCATCTCGGAGTTAGAGGCAATAGATCACTCATGAATGTATCATATGTAATTTATTTGCTCTTCATGTTCAGAATCCTCACCGGAGGTTTTAAGTAGAGATTAAAGTAGAATTAATCGCATATTGGCTGGCTCCATTGCAAATTGGCGTGGCAACAGAAAACAAACTGAGATGATGAGTGGACAAGAACATAGAACATAGAACATAGAACAGTACAGCACAGAACAGGCCCTTCGGCCCTCAATGTTGTGCCGAGCCATGATCACCCTACTCAAACCCACGTATCCACCCTATACCCGTAACCCAACAACCTCCCCCTTAACCTTACTTTTATTAGGACACTACGGGCAATTTAGCATGGCCAATCCACCTAACCCGCACATCTTTGGACTGTGGGAGGAAACCGGAGCACCCGGAGGAAACCCACGCACACAGGGGGAGGACGTGCAGACGTGCAGAAGAGTATATCAATAGTCGGGGAAAGTGTGAGAGAGTCGGTTGGAGTTGTAGAATGAATTATATCCAACAAAGTGACCAGGAGTGATCTATTGTGTCTGGAACCGTGCTGACTATTCCCCATGGTTCCTACATTCCTCGCATGAATTATTCATCCTTGATATGAAAGAGGTTACACGTACTGGAATTGTCACATTTGCCCATGATACCAAGCCACGTGGTCGGATAACGTGCATGAGAGACATTGATAGCACTCTGAGGGATCCGGATAAATTAAGTAAATGATCCAAGCCACAGCAGATAGAATTTAATATGAATGAAAGTAAGATAAGGCCTATCGGTGTAGGATACATGAGCCAGATGCAGAAATGGTTCCTCCTGGGTGCATGGAGGGGCTGACATGGACACAATGTAGTCAGAACCTTTTTCCCAGAGTGGAAGAGTTGATTACCAGGGGAGAAAAGTTTAAGGTGTGAGGGGCATAGTTTACAGGAGATGTGTGAGGGAAGTTTTTTTACACAGAGGACAGTGGGTGCCTGGAATTCCCTGCCGGAGGAGGTGGTGGATGCAGGTACGATAGTGACATTTAAGGGGTGTCTTGACAAGTACATGACTAGGATGGGAATAGTGGGATACCGATCCCGGAAGTGTAGAAGGTTTTAGGTTGGACAGGCAGCATGGTAGCCGTAGGTTTGGAGGGCCAAAGGGTCTATTCCTGTGCTGTGTCATTTTCTTTGTTCTTTGTTCTTTGTTCATCTGCGTGGGTTTGAGTTAAGCACCGACCAAAGGAACTGGAACCTCAGGGAGGATTGGATTGATACTAACCGATCTTATCTAAACAAATACAGGTGATAGATTCATTGTTACATAAGGTGCAATGTGGTGGCTGTCTCTCAGGTTAAGCATCTGCGAATCAGCAACACCGATTGATGGAGGCTCAAGTAGCCCGAATAGCAAAATATAGTGGATGCTGGAGATCATAGAAGTCACAGTGCAGAAGGAGGTCATTTGGCCCATCGAGTCTGCAGCCTCCCTTGGATAGAGCCCCCCACTTAAGCGCCACACCTCCACCCTATCCCCGTAACCCAAGAACCCCATCTGACATTTTATCTTTGGACACAAAGGGCAATTTAGCACAGTCAATCCACCTAACCTGCACATCTTTGGACAGTGAGAGGAAACCGGAGCACCCGGAGGAAACCCGCACAGACACGGGGGAACTTGCAGACTCCGCACAGACAGTGACAGTTAGCAACCGTGCTAACCACTGTGCTACCAGGCTGACCTAAATCTGGAGGAAAACCAGAAAGTGCTGCAAAAACTAAGGTCGCGAAGAAAAGTCATATTGGACCCGAAACGTTAGCTCGCCACAAAAGCTTCCAGACCTGCTGAACTTTTTCAGCCCTTTGTGTTGAACCTCAGTTCGACATGTTGGGCCCATATCTCAGCAGTGAACCTGAGGGAACCTGCTCAAGGTCAAAACCGAGGCAAATGGGGAGGTGAATATTGCCTGTCCATCTGACGTAACCTTTGAGGGCCTAGAAACAGATTTACAAACAGCCCCTAGTTCTGACCTAAAGTCCTGATGCATTATAGAATTAAATGAAAGCTACTTCACTGCGATACATGCGTTACACTTCAAGAAACCTGGGCTGAAAATTCGATTAGGTCCAATAATAGCTGTGGAGATCATGCTGAGTGATTAGCCCTTGCCCATTGAAGGTCATGTCGGGGCAGTGGGTGCTGTTTGCTTGTGGTGTGACGTTCAATGTTAAACATGCTGCTGACCAGTTGCGTGCTACTTTGTCCGGGGGAGGGAGGGGTTGGGGGGCTCAGGTTTGTGGGTGGCTATGACCAATTAAAGCAAGCCTGCACCTCTTAAAGCCATTTGAAGAGGAAAAGGTCGCCGAGGCAGAAGAAACAGGTCAAATCCTAATGGTCTGACCTTGATGACCCTGACGTATTTCCGGAAGAAGTTCAGCGACTTCACACGAGGTAAGTGAATGAATCTCCGATGCCATGAACAGCCAACGGCATCAACAACTTCTCAGTGCACCCCTACTCCATCACTCACTTTTCAACGATGTCCAGCAATCGCTCCATTCCAGCATCGTCCGTCTCCATTGCAAACCTCACACCCACACCTAGCTTTCACATACTGCCAGCTATCCTGCTGTGAATATAGGAGTGGGCCATTCGGCCCATCGAGTCTGCTTTGCGATGTCGGCAGACCCACTATCCCCATATCCCTTGATTTAATTTGAATCCAGATGTGAACAAAACACAAACACATCGCAACAACACACTTAGTAGACTCTTCCCTGGCTCTGTTGCAGGACAATGTGAGCCTTAAAGCATCACAGCAGTGAGCTACCCAGGGGTTCAGCACTTGATAGGGGAGACCTGAGGATGATTGAAGCCACTGGCACTGAGGTAGTGGTAAGCAGAATCGCCAAAACCATCCAGCGTGGTCCCTCCTCATGCAGCTTCTCAAATCCCACTTCACCCTCATCGCAGTCCGTAGTGATACAAGTTGCAGATGTTGCACCTATTTCTTTGCCCCCATCCACCAACCCCTTCCCCTGCACCCCGCCACCCCAATCCAGCACCCCCCCCCCCCTCCCCCCATGCATTGATACTTTCTGATGCCCAGAAACAGCCTCCTGGTCAGCCAGTAGTGCCCGAAGGTGCAGAAAATCTGCATTTCTGAGGCGGAAACATCTTGCCTGGCACGTGAAGCGACGAGCTCAGATGCAGGGTCAGCATGTGGGGGGAAGAGTGAATGAAGTGCAGCCAGGCCAGTGGCAAAGGACAGTGTAGCTGCCAGCTTACTGGAGGGCAATGTCACCAACAAGCTCTGCTGTCCAAGACTCAATTAAATACTTTGCTGGGGCAGTGGAAGGGCCAATTGTCGTTCACACAGAATGCCGGTGGATCAGCAAGCCTGCCACACAGCCTTCTGCTACTAACTTGGCTCAGGGCTTTGTGCCAGGCTCAGTCTCCATGCTTTCTTCCTGGATCTGTCCGCTGATTCCACAGCAGGGTGGCATGGTAGCATAGTGGGTAGCACTGTTGCTCCACAGTGCTAGGGTCCAGGGTTCGATTCCCGGCTTGGGTCACTGTGCGGAGTCTGCATGTTCTCCCCGTGTCTGCGTGGGTTTCCTCCGGGTGCTCCGGTTTCTTCCCACAAGTCCCGAAAGACGTGCTGTTAGGTGAATTGGACATTCTGAATTCTCCCTCTGTGTACCCGAACAGGAGCCTGAATGTGGTGACTAGGGGATTTTCACAGTAACTTCATTGCAGTGTTTTATTATAACAATAATGTGCCCTCGAACAGGCTAGTGGCAGTGTCACTGGGGGCATGAACCTGCTGTCCTCATTCAGTGTTACAGCACTCGTGCTCCCCTTACTGCCACCCCACCAGCGCCTTGATGTTGCTTATCAGCCAACCAACCTAGACTGCTGTCACCATGCTGAGGTGGTACAGCTCCGTACCAAGCCTTTATGACCCAGAGCTGCTCGAGCGCATCCTGTAAGATCATCTGCAGTCTCCCCCATATACTCACACATGCACCACATACATGTATATACATGAGGGACACAAGCAAGCACACATGCACATGTGTATATACATATACACACACACACATATTTCCAAACTCACGCACAGATACGCAGATGAGTATATACACATGTATGCACGCACACAAATGTATGTACACACACATATTCCCGTACCAGCCTCCCCGAACAGGCGCCGGAATGTGGCGACTAGGGGCTTTTCACAGTAACTTCATTTGAAGCCCACTTGTGACAATAAGCAATTTTCATTTTTCACTTTCACATGCATAGGCACACACATATACAGACTCGATTGCACATGTATACACATATAGACATGCACACTCATGTACATGTGCACACGCTCATGTGCATATACACAGACACTTACCTATTTTCTTTTAATTCAGAGTACCGAATTACTTTTTTTCCAATTAAGAGGCAATTTAGCGTGGCCAATTCACCTAACCTGCACATCTTTGCGTCGTGGGGGAGAATGTGGAAACTCCATAGATAGTGACCCAGGGCCGGGATTCGAACCTGAGTCCTGAGCGCCATAGGCAGCAATGCTAACCACTGTGCCAGGTGCAGCCCCTGACCCTTACACACATAAACACACACAGACAGGTATATGCAGGCATAAATGCATGCACACATCTGGTTCAATAGTAGCACGTGCTTCTTGATCACCATATTAGAAGCCTTGGAGATCATTTGTATCTGTAGAAAGGAACATGGTAAGTGGAATCTTCGGGTCATTCTGTGTTACTGAATTCCACATTATTCTTAGCATAATGTTATTGCCTGACACTCTAAACCAGGAAAACAAACACAGTGGCAGTGCCATCTGAATTGGGTAACATCAACAGAACGCAATGGCCCTCTTCCTTGTCATCTAAGGCCGCGCCACTGTATAATCTTGGTGATAATGGTCAGCAATACAGTTCATTTAGTTCAGTTCAGTTACTGTGGGCTTGATTTCACGGCCTCGCCGTGTCCGTCTTGGTGTCGGTATGAGTGCATTGGTGTCGGTATGAGTGCCCTGGTGTCGGTATGAGTGCCCTGGTGTCGGTATGAGTGTATTGGAGTCGGTATGAGTGCATTGGAGTATGAGATTATGAGATTAAGGTGGACAAGTCCCCAGGACCGGATGGGATCTATCCCAGGTTACTGAGGGAAGCGAGGGTCGAAATAGCTGGGGCCTTAACAGATATCTTTGCAGCATCCTTGAGCACGGGTGAGGTCCCGGAGGACTGGAGAATTGCTAATGTTGTCCCTTTGTTTAAGAAGGGTAGCAGGGATAATCCAGGGAATTATAGACCTGTGAGCTTGACGTCAGTGGTAGGCAAACTGTTGGAGAAGATACTGAGGGATAGGATCTATTCACATCTGGAAGAAAATAGACTTATCAGTGATAGGCAGCATGGTTTTGTGCAGGGAAGGTCATGTCTTACAAACCTAATAGAATTCTTTGAGGAAGTGACAAAGTTAATTGATGAGGGAAGGGCTGTAGATGTCGTATACATGGACTTTAGTAAGGCGTTTGATAAGGTTTCCTATGGCAGGTTGATGGAAAAAGTGAAGTCGTATGGGGTTCAGGGTGTACTAGCTAGATGGATAAAGAACTGGCTGGCAACAGGAGACAGAGAGTAGTGGTAGAAGGGAGTGTCTCAAAATGGAGAAGGGTGACTAGTGGTGTTCCACAGGGATCCGTGCTCGGACCACTGTTGTTTGTGATCTACATAAATGACCTGGAGGAAGGTATAGGTGATCTGATTAGCAAGTTTGTAGATGATATTAAGATTGGTGGAGTTGCAGATAGCGAGGAGGACTGTCAGAGAATACAACAAAATATAGATAGATTGGAGAGTTGGGCAGAGAAATGGCAGATGGAGTTCAATCCAGGCAAATGCGAGGTGATGCATTTTGGAAGATCAAATTCAAGTGCGGACTATATGGTCAATGGAAGGGTCTTGGGGAAAATTGATGTGCAGAGAGATCTGGGAGTTCAGGTCCATTGTACCCTGAAGGTGGCAACGCAGGTTGATAGAGTGGTCAAGAAGGCACACAGCATGCTTGCCTTCATCGGACGGGGTATTGAGTACAAGAGTTGGCAGGTCATGTTACAGTTGTATAGGACTTTGGTTCGGCCACATTTGGAATACTGCGTGCAGTTCTGGTCGCCACATTACCAGAAGGATGTGGATGTTTTGGAGAGGGTGCAGAGGAGGTTCACCAGGATGTTGCCTGGTATGGAGGGTGCTAGCTATGAAGAAAGGTTGAGTAGATTAGGATTGTTTTCGTTGGAAAGACGGAGGTTGAGGGGGGACCTGATTGAGGTCTACAAAATTATGAGAGGTATGGACAGGGTGGATAGCAACAAGCTTTTTCCAAGATTGGGGGTGTCATTTACAAGGGGTCATGACTCCAAGGTGAGAGGTGAAAAGTTTAAGAGAGATGTGCGTGGAAAGTTTTTTACGCAGAGGATGGTGGGTGCCTGGAACGCTTTACCAGCGGAGGTGGTAGAGGCGGGCACGATAGCATCATTTAAGATGCATCTAGACAGGTATATGAACGGGTGGGGAACAGAGAGAAGTAGACCTTGGAAAATAGGAGACAGGTTTAGATAAAGGATCTGGATCGGTGCAGGCTGGGAGGGCCGAAGGGCCTGTTCCTGTGCTGTAATTTTCTTTGTTCTTTGTTCTTTGGTGTCGGTATGAGTGCAATGGTTTCGGTATGAGTGCATTGGTGTCGGTATAAGTGCATTGGTGTCGTATGAGTGCACTGGTGTCGGTATGAGTGCATTGGAGTCGGTATGAGTGCATTGGAGTCGGTATGAGTGCATTGGTGTCGGTATGAGTGCATTGGAGTCGGTATGAGTGCATTGGAGTCGGTATGAGTGCATTGGTGTCGGTATGAGTGCATTGGAGTCGGTATTAGTACATTGGAGTCGGTATGAATGCACTGGAGTTGGTATGAGTGCATTGGTGTCGGTATGAGTGTATTGGTGTCGGTATGAGTGCATTGGTGTCGGTATGAGTGCATTGCTGTCGGTATGAGTGTATTGGAATCGGTATGAGTGCATTGGTGTCGGTATGAGTGCATTGGTGTCGGTATGAGTGCATTGGAGTCGGTATGAGTGCATTGGTGTCGGTATGAGTGTATTGGTGTCGGTATGAGTGCATTGGAGTTGGTACGAGTGCACTGGAGTCGGTATGAGTGCATTGGTGTCGGTATGAGTGTATTGGTGTCGGTATGAGTGCCCTGGTGTAGGTATGAGTGTATTAGTGTCGGTATGAGTGTATTGGAGTCGGTATGAGTGCATTGGTGTCGGTATGAGTGCATTGGTGTCGGTATGAGTGCATTGGTGTCGGTATGAGTGCATTGGAGTCGGTATGAGTGCATTGGTGTCGGTATGAGTGCATTGGTGTCGGTATGAGTGCATTGGAGTCGGTATGAGTGCATTGGTGTCGGTATGAGTGCATTGGAGTCGGTATGAGTGCATTGGTGTCGGTATGAGTGCATTGGAGTCGGTATGAGTGCATTGGTGTCGGTATGAGTGTATTGGTGTCGGTATGAGTGCATTGCTGTCGGTATGAGTGTATTGGAGTCGGTATGAGTGCATTGGTGTCGGTATGAGAGTATTGGAGTCGGTATGAGTGCATTGGTGTCGTATGAGTGCATTGGTGTCGGTATGAGTGCACTGGTGTCGGTATGAGTGCATTGGTGTCTGTATGAGAGTATTGGAGTCGGTATGAGTGCATTGGTGTCGTATGAGTGCATTGGTGTCGGTATGAGTGCATTGGTGTCGTATGAGTGTATTGGTGTCGGTATGAGTGCATTGGAGTCGGTATGAGTGCATTGGAGTCGGTATGAGTGCATTGGAGTTGGTATGAGTGCACTGGTGTCGGTATGAGTGTATTGGTGTCGGTATGAGTGCACTGGTGTCGGTATGAGTGCATTGGTGTCGTAATGACTGCATTGGTGTCGGTATGAGTGCATTGGAGTCGGTATGAGTGCACTGGTGTCGGTATGAGTGCATTGGAGTCGGTATGAGTGCATTGGAGTCGGTATGAGTGCATTGGAGTCGGTATGAGTGCATTGGTGTTGATATGAGTGCATTGGAGTCGGTATGAGTACATTGGAGTCGGTATGAGTGCATTGGAGTCGGTATGAGTGCATTGGTGTCGATATGAGTGCATTGGAGTCGGTATGAGTGCATTGGAGTCGGTATGAGTGCATTGGTGTCGGTATGAGTGTATTGGTGTCGGTATGAGTGCATTGGAGTCGGTATGAGTGCACTGGTGTCGGTATGAGTGCATTGGAGTCGGTATGAGTGTATTGGTGTCGGTATGAGTGCATTGGAGTCGGTATGAGTGGATTGGAGTCGGTATGAGTGCATTGGTGTCGGTATGAGTGCATTGGTGTCGGTATGAGTGCATTGGTGTCGGTATGAGTGCATTGGAGTCGGTATGAGTGCATTGGAGTCGGTATGAGTGCATTGGAGTCGGTATGAGTGCATTGGTGTCGGTATGAGTGTATTGGTGTCGGTATGAGTGTATTGGTGTCGGTATGAGTGCATTGGAGTCGGTATGAGTGCATTGGAGTCGGTATGAGTGCATTGGTGTCGGTACGAGTGTATTGGTGTCTGTATGAGTGCATTGGTGTCGGTACGAGTGCATTGGTGTCGGTATGAGTGTATTGGTGTCGGTATGAGTGCCCTGGTGCCGGTTTGAAATGCTCGAAATGCCTTGCCAGATTTAACAGAATGGCGTTGGACGTCATGATCTGGATCTCGCCCTCACCAGGTTTGATTTAAATTAACCATTGGGTCCATTTAAAGATGCACTCCCGGGATATTCCCGGCTCCCGGGCCCTAACGGCTGCAGCTGGAAGACCTCGCCAGGGCACCGTTTGGTACTGGTTTCCACAGTCGTAATGGTACTTGGGGGAGGCTTGTCCCAGGTCGTTACCAACTCCTGGGTGGTCCTGGACAGTGCAGGGTGGCACCCTGGCACTCCCTCAAGCAACCAGGCACCTTGGCAAACAGCCTGGCAATGCCACCTGGGCATGCTGGATGTGACAGCCTTGCATTGCCAGGGTGACCAGCGGTGCCCAAGGCACCAGTTTAGCAGGTGCCAGATCGGGCACGGAGTGGCCTTACCAGATTGAGTGGGGTGAGGGGGATATCCTCAATGGCCTCTTCAAAGTGGTGGAGGTAGGGGGGTTTAAATACTGGGGACAGGGGGTGGGTTAAAGGGGTGTGGGATGATTGGGGCAGCAACACAAAATGGTGCCCCGATCTGCGAGGAACTTCAGTTGGCCAGCAGGAAATGATTGAAATGCGGCCTTGGCAGACAGAAACTTGCCAAAGCCAAAATAAACTGGCCGCTGCAGCTGCCGAGAAAGAGCCCAGTAAACGCGCCACAAAACCGGACATAGAGTTTTTTCCCCGTTAAATCGAGCCTGGTACCTCTCCCACTTCTAAGCCACATGTATATTTTGTAGTTTGTTATTGAGCCGAGGTGGTGGATAAATCCTGCAGGGGCTCAATAAGTGTTGAAACAAAGCAGGAGGATGCGACTGCTGTGGTGCAAACCATGGGCGGAATTCTCCAGTCGCCGACGCCAAAATCACATTTGGCAATCGGCTGGAGAATCAAAGTTCCCATCAAAGTTGCTTTCGCGATGCGCCGCCCCCTCCAAAGTGGCGTACTCTCCACTTACGCCGCACAACATTTCGAAGGCTTCAGGACGTTGCCCCCCCCCCCCCGACGCACCGCCCCGACCCGCCGAGCTCCCGGCGGCGTGGGTCTCTCATGGTCTCGGCCGTCGGGAACGCGGCTTGGCGGTTGCGGACTCAGTCCAGCGACGCCGCAGTCGGGGGGAGGGCCAACCACAGGCAGGAGGGACTTTGCCAGGGGTTGGTGGCATTGTTGGGGTGTGGTCTAGGGCACAGCGAGCCAGCCAAAGAGGGGGGGGGGGGCTACTATTTGGCAGGCCGGGTCTGCGAGCGGCCGCTGCAGGCTGCCGCCATGCGCATGCGCGGCCACGGATTTGGAATTTCTCCGGCCCATATTGGCAACTAGAGCCGGGTGCTCTATGCTGCCGGCGTGCTAGCCCCCAACAAAACGGAGAATCGGTGGCTGTTTTACACCGACGTGGGGACATCGCCTCAAAATCGGAGAATCCAGCCCCGTGTGTCACCTGCGAAGCTTTGAATGAGTGGGAGGAAGCAAAGAAATGTATTTTCCCAAGGAATCGGAATGAGGATTTTGCTGAAGTAGATTGAAGTGGAGGGTGGGTTCCCTGGCTGGTTTTTGGAGCAGCCGTGAGTTTTCAATAGGTGCGAACAACAAAGCTCGGTACCAGCAGGGAGGAACGGTTTGAAACAAAACACGTCAATCCGTGCTACTTGAGCTGCATTAGAACAAACCTGTTTGAGGAGTGCTTTGTCAGGGGCTGTCTGGCGGTAACAGTACCTGTGTGTAAAGTACCTTTTCTTTTCTCCTAAGTAGCTGTCACTGAACTGACAGTAATCCTGCAGATCAGCCCCCTGCACGCGGACGTCTTCACCTTGCAGTTTTCTCTTACATCCATCAATCTGCAGCCTGCCATCGGTTATGGAAATATTGATGAAGCACCTGGAGGTCGAAAGTAAAATATTAACCTGCACTTGACGTGGACTGATTATTCAACAAAATCATGGATCACCCAAGACAGCCTTATTGCTTGGAGCAGGGTGGTCAGCGCTGAATAAAAACACAGCACTTCAATAACTTCTTTGATCGAGTTGCTTGAACATATTTTGGATTCAATATTGGACATAATTTGAGACTTAAACCAACAGGGGAAGTAACTGTTAATATATTAAATACAGTATATATATATATTTTATACACATATATACATCAAATGCCATTGACATTTCAGGGTTCATTTGGAGACTGTTATTTCATCTCTCCCAGCTCAGATCATGACTACAAGGGTTACCTGAGCCTTCTGTTAAAAATAACTGTTCCTCAGAATGTGATCATATGATCACTCTGGGGCAACGCTTTGCACCCCCAGCATTGGGCCACCAGAAACCGAGCGTTGGTTGGCCAATGAAAGATCAATGACCTCAGATTTCCATAGCCCCATGAATTGGCCATTGCTGAAGTGACGGTCGATGAAACAGAGGAGCCCTTCAAGCAGTACTCTCAATGCTTGAACCAACTGTTTTGCGGCCATTCCGAGTGCAGTCATCAGAGAGATGGTTCAGGAGCAGTAGCTTACGTTCATCCACAAGAGTGCACTCTTGCACAAAAGCCCGACAAAACAAATCAATCGTTATTTTTTGATTTTTTAAAATAAGTTACTATGGACCGGCGCCAAGCTCAGACAAGTGCCACGTTCATCTTTAAAGCAAGTGGACATCCCGGGGTGTACGGGGAGAGCATGGCTCGATTTGGTATTTGATGGGACAGACTATTGAAAGGTTGGCTAGGTCATTGGAGTGTACGATGCAGGCAACAGGCTTTAATGAAGCAGTTTAATGGGAGGCAATGGTTTATCCAGTATCTACAGCAGTCACAGATGGTATTCAAGGCATGTTCTTAAAAGCTGCTGTATAGAGTGATAGAGAAACAGGGTCAAGAACCTCCTAATTGCCTTGTTTTTAATAGGTTTGTTCATGGGACATGGGCGTCGCAGGCTGTGCCAGCATTTATTGCCCAGCCCTAACTGCCCTTGAGGGGGCAGTTTATTTATTTATTTATTTTTAAAATAATTTTTATTCAAATTTTCACAAAATATCAATAACAGAAAATACTAAGAACAGAAAGAACAAACCCCCCCCCCTCCCCCCATGTATACAAAAAAGAAGAAATAAATTAACGCCTGTTAATATATACACATCCCTTCAGCCCAAAACACAGAGACGGCCCCCCCCCCCCCCCCCCCCCCCCCAGGTTGCTGCTGCTGCCGGCCTTTCTCTACCGTTCTGCCAGGAAATCCAGGAATGGTTGCCACCTCCTGAAAAACCCCTGCACTGATCCCCTTAGGGCAAATTTCACCCTCTCCAATTTAATAAACCCCGCCATATCATTGATCCAGGCCTCCACGCTTGGGGGGTCTCGCATCCTTCCACTGAAGAAGAATCCTCCGCCGGGCTACTAGGGACGCAAAGGCCAGAATGCCGGCCTCTTTCGCCTCCTGCACTCCCGGCTCCTCTGCAACCCCAAATATTGCGAGTCCCCAGCCCGGTTTGACCCTGGACCCTACCACCTTCGACACCGTCCTTGCTATGCCCTTCCAAAATTCCTCCAGCGTTGGGCATGCCCAGAACATATGGGCATGGTTTGCTGGGCTCCCTGAGCACCTAATACACCTGTCCTCACTCCCGAAGAACCGGCTCATCCTTGTCCCGGTCATGTGAGCCCAATGCAGCACCTTAAACTGTACGAGGCTAAGCCTCGCACAAGAAGAGGAGGAGTTCACCCTTCCTAGGGCGTCGTCCCACGTCCCCTCCTCAATCTCCTCACCTAGCTCCTCCTCCCATTTACCCTTCAGTTCCTCCACCGAGGCCTCGTCTACCTCCTGCATCACTTGATACATTGCCGAGATCCTCCCCTCTCCAACCCACACCCCCGAGAGCACCCTGTCCTGGACCCCACGTGGCGGCAGCAGAGGGAACTCCGCCACCTGACAAATGCCCTTACCTGCATGTACATAAAGGTGTTCCCCGGGGAGAGCCTGAACTTCCCTTCCAGCTCACCCAGGCTCACAAACTTCCCATCTACAAGCAGGTCCCTGAACCTCCTAACACCTACCCTGTGCCAACTCAAGAACCCGCCATCAATTCTCCCCGGGACAAACCGGTGGTTCCCCCGTATCGGGGACCCCATCGAGGCCCCCACGTCCCCCCTGTGCCGTCTCCATTGCCCCCAAATTTTGAGGGTAGCCGCCACCACCGGGCTCGTGGTATACCTCGTTGGAGGGAGCGGCAACGGCACCATTACCAGCGCCTCCAGGCTCGTGCCCACACAGGACGCCATCTCCATCCTCTTCCATGCTGCCCCTTCCCTGTCCATTACCCACTTACGCACCATCGCTGCATTGGCAGCCCAATAATACCCACAGAGGTTGGGCAACGCCAGTCCCCCCCCTATCTCTGCCCTGCTCCAAGAACACCCTTCTCACCCTCGGGGTCCCGTGCGCCCACACAAACCCCGTAATGCTCCTGTTAACCCGCCTGAAAAAGGCCTTCGGGATAAGGATGGGAAGGCACTGGAACAGGAACAGAAATCTCAGGAGCACCGTCACCTTGACTGATTGCACCCTACCCGCCAGAGACAGCGGCAACATGTCCCATCTCTTAAACTCCTCCTCCATTTGCTCCACCAGCCTTGTGAGGTTAAGCTTATGCAAGGCCCCCCAGCTACTGGCCACCTGAACCCCCAAGTACCTGAAGCTCCTCTCCGCCCTTTTTAGTGGGAGCCTACCAATCCCCCCCTCCTGGTCCCCTGGGTGTACAACGAACATCTCGCTCTTGCCCAAGTTGAGCTTGTACCCCGAGAAATCCCCAAATTCCCGGAGAAGAGGGGGCAGTTTAGAGTCAACCACATTGCTGTGAGTCTGGACTCACGTATAGGCCAGACCAGGTAAGGATGGCAGATTTCCTTCCCAAAAGGACATTAGTGACAATCAACAATAGCTTCTGCCATGGCGGGATTTGAACCAGGGACCCTAGAGCATGACTCTGGGTCTCTGAATTACTAGTCCAGCAACCATACCACTATGCCGCTGCCTCTCCTTGCTGCATCCTTCAAAGGTTTTAAATAGGATTTACTTTGAGGCACACATTTCCGGAATGTTAGAGTGTAGCGAACATCATTCTTTTCCCTTATTCTTTCATGGGATGAGGTGGAGTGGTGGGGGATGGGGGGGATGGGGGGGGATGGGGGGATGGGGGGGATGGGGGGGGGGGGGGGGTGGGGGGGGGATCACATTGCTGAGAGTGTACTAGAGGCCCCGAAACAGTCAGTGAGGGTGAGAAGAGCAAATACATAGGCAAATCTCAGCGAAGTGCAAAAGCAATAGGGTAATAATAGTCGGCCATTTCAAATTCCCCAATGTTAAATGGGATCGGCAAACTCTGAAAGGCTCAGAAGGGGCGGAATTCTTCAAGTGCACCCAGGGGAGATATTTGGCCCGGCAAATAGAAAGCCCACACCCGGGGGCAGTGCTGGGGTGGCTTACTGGGGCATTTCAGAGGGCAGTGCTGTCACTCTGGAGCCTCGTGTAGGCCAGGCTGGGTGAGGACAACAGATTTCCTTCCCGAAAGGGCATTTGTGAACTGGTTCTTTTCTGACAATCGATGATAGTTGTCATGGTCACCATTACCGAGACTAACTTTGCCACGGTAGGTTTATCACAATTCCATTAGCTGCCGTAGTGCGATTTGAACTCATATCCCCAGAGTATTAGCTTGTTCATTTGGTCTGCTAATCCAGTGACATTTTCACTCCGCCATCATCCCCCGAAAAGCAATCCCATCTTACATTCGAATCAGCGACTACACTACAAAAACATTTGACTGGCGGATATAAGCAGTGCCATTTAAATGCAAGTCTTATTTCCTATTTTTTTCCAAACCCGAGAAACGGATTCCAGAGAAACAAGAAATGATTGGGGAAGGATAACCTCATGAGTCAGAAAACTATTAAGGAAACTCAACAATACCAATGACTCTTGGGTCTGTTCCCCCGGACAGTCACATCAATCATATTGAAGTCATGGAGTAATCAGAAAATATTTTTTTCTCATGATAAAGCTGGAGGGCAGCTTGCAGATTTAGATCAATCCACCCGCATTTATTTCATCATATCTTGTAAAGCTTTCGACCGAGTACCTTCTGACCCTCATGTCGATGCTGGAAGCTATAAATGCGCATAGCCAAATCTAAATTTTATTCTGAATGTGTATGCCAGATCAGGGCTAGATAAGAGACTTACTGAACTTACTGATTTACCAGGATGTTGCCTGGTATGGAGGAAAAATCTTATGAGGAAAGGCTGATGGACTTGAGGTTGTTTTCGTTAGAGAGAAGAAGGTTAAGAGGTGACTTAATAGAGGCATACAAAATGATCAGAGGGTTAGATAGGGTGGACAGCGAGAGCCTTCTCCCGCGGATGGAGGTGGCTAGCACGAGGGGACATAGCCTTAAATTGAGGGGTAATAGATATAGGACAGAGGTCAGAGGTGGGTTTTTTACGCAAAGAGTGGTGAGGCCGTGGAATGCCCTACCTGCAACAGTAGTGAACTCGCCGACATTGAGGGCATTTAAAATTTTATTGGATAAGCATATGGATGATAAGGGCATAGTGTAGGTTAGATGGCCTTTAGTTTTTTTCCATGTCGGTGCAACATCGAGGGCCGAAGGGCCTGTACTGCGCTGTATCGTTCTATGTTCTATGTTCTATCTTGAGGCAGTAAAGAAATATCGGGCACAATTCTCCGGTTCCCCCAGCCGCGTATTTCTTGGCCTCCTGGCAGGATTCTGTCTTCCCGCCACTTGTCAATGGGTTTTCCCATTAAAACCACCCCACTCCGCCGCGAAACCCGACAACCAGAGAATTCGGGCCATTATCTCACTCTTTTTGTTTAATTGCGTACGATGGCAGTGTTTTGGTGGAGTGCATTGTCCACCCATGTCAATCAATCGGCTGACAGACGGTACGTTCGCCTTTACTGTAAGGGAGTTGGAGTATGAGAACGGGCAAGTCTTGCTACAATTATCTGGGGATTTGGTGAGACGACAGCTGGTGTGTTGTCTATCCACGGGAAGATGCGGAGGCTGTGGAATGGATTTTCACCAGGATAATTCCCATGATGAGAGGGCTGTTTTATCAGTAGATGTTGAATAGCGTGGCCTATATTGTTTAGAAATGAATGAGAAGAAACCCGACTGTTGGGGGTTGGGGTTGGGGTGGGTGGGAGTGAGGATGTGGGGGGGGGGGGGGGGGGGGGGTGGAATTGCATGGATGGGGCTCTGCCTGCCCCAACTGGGTCACAATTTTACTCCGGTCCTCAGACGGGAAGCCCACGCTTTCACCAGTCAAGACCCTTAAGTGGCCACTCAATGGTCACAATGGCCTTTTCCAGGGCAGGAAGTAGCAGAAACCCCCTCTCAATGGGCCGCTCTCTCCTCAGGGTCCAGAGAGGGCACCGGAACTCCACCCATCCCCCACCGACCTATCCCACAACACCCTGATCATTCCTCCTCGCGACCCCCTAGTCCTCAGAAAGTAAGGAGGCATGGGATAGTGGGAAATTTGGCCAGTTGGATAACAAACTGGCTAACCGATAGAAGACAGAGAGTGGTGGTGGATGGCAAATATTCAGCCTGGAGCCCAGTTATCAGTGGCGTACCGCAGGGATCAGTTCTGGGTCCTCTGCTGTTTGTGATTTTCATTAACGACTTGGATGAGGGAGTTGAAGGGTGGGTTAGTAAATTTGCAGATGATACGAAGATTGGTGGAGTTGTGGATAGTGAGGAGGGCTGTTGTCGGCTTCAAAGAGACAGAGATAGAATGCAGAGCTGGGCTGAGAAGTGGCAGATGGAGTTTAACCCTGACAAGTGTGAGGTTGTCCATTTTGGAAGGACAAATCTGAATGCGGAATACAGGGTTAATGGTAGGGTTCTTGGCAATGTGGAGGAGCAGAGAGATCTTGGGGTCTATGTTCATAGATCTTTGAAAGTTGCCACTCAAGTGGATAGAGCTGTGAAGAAGACCTATGGTGTGCTAGCGTTCATTAGCAGAGGGATTGAATTTAAGAGCCGTGAGGTGATGATGCAGCTGTACAAAACCTTGGTCAGGCCACATTTGGAGTACTGTGTGCAGTTCTGGTCGCCTCATTTTAGGAAGGATGTGGAAGCTTTGGAAAAGGTGCAAAGGAGATTTACCAGGATGTTGCCTGGAATGGAGAGTAGGTCATACGAGGAAAGGTTGAGGGTGCTCAGCCTTTTCTCATTAGAACAGAGAAGGATGAGGGGCGACTTGATAGAGGTTTATAAGATGATCAGGGGAATAGATAGAGTAGACAGTCAGAGACTTTTTCCCCAGGTGGAACACACCATTACAAGGGGACATAAATTTAAGATAAATGGTGGAAGATATAGAGGGGATGTCAGAGGTAGGTTCTTTACCCAGAGAGTAGTGGGGGCATGGAATGCACTGCCTGTGGTAGTAGTTGAGTCGGATAAGTTAGGGACCTTCAAGCGGCTATTGGATAGGTACTTGGATTAGGGTAGAATAATGGAGTGTAGGTTAACTTCTTAAGGGCAGCACGGTAGCATTGTGGATAGCACAATTGCTTCACAGCTCCAGGGTCCCAAGTTCGATTTCGACTTGGGTCACTGTCTGTGTGGAGTCTGCACATCCTCCCCGTGACTGCATGGGTTTCCTCCGGGTACTCCGGTTTCCTCCCACAGTCCAAAGATGTGCAGGTTGGGTGGATTGGCCATGAAAAATTGTCCAAAATTCTATGATTAACCTAGGACAAAAGTTCGGCGCAACATCGTGGGCCGAAGGGCCTGTTCTGTGCTGTATTTCTCTATCTATCTATCCTTCCATTCCCACCCCACAGCCTTGACTCCTGCTTCTTATCTTTCCGCCGGCTCATCAGCATTTACTCCCTGGCAACTTGCTGCAGTGCCTCTTCGAGCCACTGCTGATGGTCCTCCAGCTGAAGGGTGGAAGTCCCGCCTTCTGCCAGCCAATACGCTTCGGAGAATGAAATGGCATTGAGTCTGCTGGAGTAGGTGGGGATGCTGAGTCCCACCTCCTGAAAATTCAGGACATAGATCTTTATAGGATAGTTGCTCGGAAGCTGTTTCCTCTGCTTGGAGAGTTTAGAAGTAGAGGTCATAGTCTCAGGTTAACCTTTCTTGAACAATTTGAGTTTGTTCAAACTGCTGGGACCTTTCCAGAATCACTGCATCCACTTATTTCAAGACACTAGGCTGCAAGCCATCAGGTCCAGGGGACTTATCAACCTCAAATTCCATTAACATGCCTGTCACTTTCTCTCTAGTGATAGTGATGGTTTTAAGTTTCCTTCACCTTTTTGCCTTGATTTTCAGCCATTCTTCAGGGGTGCTTTTTCATGTCTTCTGCTCCCAAGATGGATACAGCTGGTTTAGCTCAGTGGGGTAGGCAGCTGGTTTGTGATGCAGAACAAGGCCAGCAGCGCAGGTTCAATTCCTGTACCAGCTGAGAATTCTGAATTCTCCCTCTGTGTACCCGAACAGGCACCAGAATATGGCAACTAGGGGCTTTGCACAGTAACTTCATTGTAGTGTTAATGTAAGCCTACCTGTGACAAAAAAAGATTACTGTTATTATAAAATACTTGTTCAAAGCCTTTGCCATTTCTTTGTTTCCCGTTATAAATTCCCCAGTCTCACCCTGAAGGGAACAATACCGATTTTAGCTACTCTTTTCCATTTTATATAACTGTAGAAGCTTTTAATGTCTGTTTTCATATTCCTTGCTCGTTTTCTCTCAGATTCCGGTTTCTCCCTCTGTTATGTTTCAAGCCATCCTTTGCTGGTTTCTAAAATTCTGCCCACCTTGCGGCCTATCACTAATCTTTGCAGCATTCTGAAACTTTCTTTTCACTTTGATATCTACCATAACTTTCTGAGTGAATCACCGATGATGCATCCTTCCCGTAGCGTCTTTCTTCCTCAATGGATTATATTTTGTTGAGAATCATGAGTCAGGAGTGAAATGGAATACTCTCCACTTGCCTGGATGAGTGCAGCTCTGACAACACTCATGAAGCTCGACACCATCTGATGTGTTGGGTATGCTGGGTCTGGGAGGACTGCGTTTACTACAGCAGTGAGAGAGAGACAGGCTACCAACACTTGAATAAATGCCATGATGTGGAGATGCCGGCGTTGGACTGGGGTGAGCACAGTAAGAAGTCTGACAACACAAGGTTAAAGTCCAACAGGTTTGTTTCAAACACGAGCTTTCGGAGCACTGCTCCTTCCTCAGGTGAATGAAGAGATATGTTCCAGAAACATTTATATAGACAAAGTCATCCCCACACCCCCACTACTTGCCTTCAAACAACCGCGCAACCTCAAACAAACCATCGTTTGCAGCAAACTGCCCAGCCTTCAGAACAGCGACCACGACACCACATAACCCTGCCAGGGCAATCTCTGCAAGACGTACCAGATCATCGACATGGATACCACCATTACACGTGAGAACACCACGCACCAGGTACGCGGCACATACTCGTGCGACTCAGCCAACGTTGTCTACCTCATACGCTGCAGGAAAGGATGTCCTGAAGCGTGGTACATTGGCGAGACCATGCAGACGCTGCGACAACGAATGAACGGACATCGCGCGACAATCACCAGGCAGGAAAGTTCCCTTCCAGTTGGGGAACACTTCAGCAGTCAAGGGCATTCAGCCTCTGATCTCCGGGTAAGCGTTCTCCAAGGCGGCCTTCAGGACGCGCGGCAAAGCAGAATTGCCGAGCAGAAATTTATAGCTAAGTTCCGCACGCATGAGTGCGGCCTTAACAGGGATCTTGGATTCATGTTGCATTACATTCACCTCCCACCATCTGGCCTGGACTTGCAAAATCCTACCAACTGTCCTGGCTTGAGACAATTCACACCTCTTTAACCTGGGATCACCCCCTATCTCTGGATCTGTAATGATTTGATTACCCGCAAATGCTCGCATTCCAAGCATTGTCCAGCATCTCTGACTTTGTCTATATAAATGTTTCTGGAACATTTCTCTTCATTTACCTGAGGAAGGAGCAGTGCTCCGAAAGCTCGTGTTTGAAACAAACCTGTAAGACTTTAACCTGGTGTTGTAAGACTTCCTACCTTGAATAAATGCAACTCTATTTTATTGAACTCTTAACTATTAAACATACTTTAACTGTGGGTTGACACTATGCTGAGTTGACTGGAGACCTGAGGCTAACCTGACCAGACTATCTTACTACCACATGGTGGATGTTCTAGTTGTTGCTCACAGGCTCTGGCTGTCTCAGAGGCTGCATCCCGAGAGAGCGGGAAAACTACTGCCCTCTGGCTTTATAGTGGCCGTGTCCTGTCTGGTGATTGGCTGCTGTGTTCTGTGTGTTCATTGGTCATCTTGTGTGTCAATCAATGTCTGTCTGTGCACCACCATATACTTGTGTGTATATTATGACACCATCCAGGACAAAGCAGCACGCTTGAAATCTCCCCGTTCCACAAACATTCAAACCCTCCACCACCGGCGAACAGTGGCAGCCGTGTGCACCATCTACAAGATGCACTGCAGTAACTCACCAAGGCTCCTTAGACAGCACCTTCCAAACCCACGACCACTACCATCTAGAAGGACAAGGGCAGCAGAGAGCTGTGAATACCATCACCTGGAAATTCTCCCCCAAGTCACTTACCATTTTGATTTCGAAATATATCGCCGTTCCTTCACTGTTACTGAGTCAAGATCCTGGAATTGCCTCCCTGACAGCACAGTGGGTGTACCTACACCACATAGACTGCAGCGGTTCAAGAAGGCAACTCACCAGCACCAGGGGCAATTAGGGATTGGCAATAAATTTGGGCCTAGCAGCGATGCCCACAGCCCACGAAGAATAAAAGTATATATACACATTTCCTTAAATGTCTGCCAATGCCTCTCTACAATTTTAATTTAATTCATTTGACGTGAATTCAATGTAATTCTGTGCAGCATAAAAGGTCATTCTAGGCTGACTATTCTCAGTTTCAAAAATTCATACTTTTCATAGAATCCCTACAGGGCCGAATGCCCATCGAGTAGGCACCAACCCTCCAAAAGAGCCCCCCAATTAGGCCCATGCCCTGCCCTCTCCCCGACCTAACTTTCTGGACACTAAGGGGCAATTCAGCATGGCCAATGCACCTTACCTGTGCATCTTTGGACAGTGGGAGGAAAACGGAGCACCCGGAGGAAACTCACACAGACATTGGGGGGGGGGGGGAAGTGCAAACTCCACACAGACAGTCACCCGAGCCTGCAATCGAACCTGAAACCCTGGCGCAGCGAGGCAGCTGCGCTAACCACTGTGCCATCATTTGAGAGGAAACTGCTGCTGTAGATTAAAAATGTGCTTGCTCCTGTGATTAGGGCCCCAGTAGCAAGGTAATATCAGAACAACATGTAACATTTTACAGATGTAAAAGTGCCATGTGCAGCCCCAACAGATTTCCCCTCATTAATCCAGCAGCTTGCGTAACCATCAGCAACTGACAAGTTATGAGGTTTATTGAATTTGTATTTGAAGAGATGATGGCATAGTGGTAAGGTCGCTGATGATGCCCTACCACTACGGCAGCTCAATATAAAGCTAGTCTCAGTAATGATGACCATGAAACCATTGTCGATTGTAGTAAAAACCCATCCGGTTCACTAATGTCCTTTGTCCTAATCACTTGTGCTACCGCATTCCCATAAAAGGATAAAGGAATCACTGCCTGTGACAGTAGTATTTGAACTCCTGAATTTTGGGTTGCTCGTTGCTCCCAATCACCACTAGAATGACCATACCTTGATGATATTTTGTTGCTGGTGACTCACCCAGGACTTCCGTTTGTTTTACTTACTTTGTTTAACAAGTTGTTGATGGGTCAGACATGCTGCATGATTCCTCTGAGTGCAGTTTACCCAGTTGGATGGCTCAATTAGGGATCTCAAGGCACTGAATGGAAGGGTGGGGCCTTGGGTGACTGCCTATCGTAATGGTTGATTCAAATCTGGTCCCAACTTCAACCCATACCTCGTCCTCGATGTGAACCAGCTGAGAAAGTTCTGAGAAAGACCTTTGGTCTTTGGGTTTGGTGAGGAGGATACTAAATTGAAAGATGTCCCTGTTCCTTCTCCCTTCCCAATGTCCCAGTCACTTTGCCCAAATGAAAGTCATTTACATGGACAATATTACATGGCACGGTGACATAGTGGTTGGCACTGCTGCCTCACAGCACCAGGGACATAGGTTCAATTCTGACCTTGGGTGCTCCGGTTTCTTCCCACAGTCCAAAGATGTGTGGGTTAGGTGTATTAACCATGCTGAATTGCCCCTTAGTGTTCAAAGTTAGGTGGATTGGCTATGTCAAATTGACCCTTAATGGCCAAAGATGTGTATGTTGGGGGTTATGGGGATAGGGCAAGGAGTGGGCCTAAGTAGGGCACTCTCTCAGAGGGTCGGTGTAGACTCGATGGGCTGAATGGCCTCCTTATGCACTGCAGGGATTCTATTGCTCAGAAATGGGATACCAAAAGCAGATTTGGTGATCGCTTTGAATTCAGTCCTAGAGTGACCCCTGGTCGTGAACCATTTGAATTCTTCATCCCATTTCCACTTTGACTTCTGCATCCTCAGCCTCCTACACTGTTCAATGAAACTCCATTAAGCTCGAGGAACAAAGCCTCAGCTATTGATTTTAACAATTTCAAATCATAACCTCTGCCCGCATTATTTTGGAGACTGCAGCTATTCACAACGAACTGATTGCCACTTACACCTCCTTGGCACCCATCTTGTGTTTGTTTACTTATCCCATTACCATCTCCTTTTGCCCGCACCGGCACTCCTTTTGTCATCTCATCTAGTCTCCCACCTTCCACCCAATTACAAACATTGCATTTCGTTCTTTCCTCCCATCCCCCCTCCACTACCTCCGAACTTGCTTAAAACCTCATTCTGATGAAAAGTCACAAGCTGAAACCTTGGGCGGGATTCTCCATCCCGGGACTCCCGGAATGCGTCCCCGGTGGGACAGGGAATCAGGCGTGGCGGAAAATTGGGATCGAGGCTGGGTAATGAACCAAAAGCCATGCTCTGTCCTGGTGGTGTGAACGAGGTGTAAGTACATTTTAACGACCCATTTGCATCTATTTAACAGGCCCAGCCCCTCTGCTCCGGCCTCGAGTGATTCCCGGCTGCCCTATAATAGGGGGACCCTTCCCAGTGACCCCTATAACAGGGGGATTCCCCCGGGACCCCTGCAACAGGGACCCCTGTAATCGGGGCCACCCCAGGGACCCTTGTAACCCTCCAGGGATCCCTGTATTAGGGGGACCCCCTCAGGTTGTAGAAGCAGTGAAGCAGTAACAATGCTATAATGATAACATTTAAGGTTATTTCAACAAACATCTATTGAAACTCAATAGATATTTTTCATTCTCACAGACACAGTCAGGCAGTTTTTTGCATAATTTAAATGGTGGCAGATTTGAATAACTTGACAGCTTGCCAGTTCTACATTCCTTATCCACCCTTCATGAGCATTTACATCTCCACTATAAAGCTGTGGTACATGCACTGAATTGATGCCATTCCTGGAGTGAAAACCAAGGGCTAGATTCTCCAGTCCCCCAGCGGCATGTATCTTGGTGGCGCACCATTCACTGGCAGCAGGATTCTAACTTCCTGCTGCTTGTCAATGGGATTTCCCATTGCAGCTACCCCTCGCCGGCAGGAACCCACGAGCGGGTGTGTGCTGCCAGCGGTAAAACAGGATCCCAACGGCCGGAGAATACTGGCCCATATTTACCTGTCCAGTGAACTGATAGCCCTGCCAATCCATCATTCATATCTGTGCACTGCTGTCTTTCACCTACCTGCAAACATGTTATCTGCTGAAAATGAGGGGTTGGACTTCCATTTTTAAAGGTCCCCAGAGTCTCTAAAACTCAGCAAAAATTCAGCCCATAGTTCCAAGTTAGGGTGGCATGTGATTTGGAGGGGAATCTGTAGATGTTCCCATGTATCTCCTGCCCTTGTTCTTTGAGGTGTAGAGGTCACAGATTTGGGCGCTGTCTTCTGTTTATTATTGTTATGCTTATTTTTGTCTTTCTGTCACAGTCATGCTGTATTGGATTCAAATCTTTTTTTTGATTCTCTTGGAGAGAACCTGGTATGTATTGTGTAAAGCCCATTGATTAGTCACAGATGGCTCTGTGTCCAATCTGCACTCGTCCATTTATTAATTTCAGTCATCCTGAGCAGTTGCCTACAACATGAGTTAGGCCCCTTAAATATACTAATAAGTGGCCTAATCACTGCAGACATTTCAGGCCCGCCTGGAGCAGATTCTTCAAAAGCCCCTGCGGCCACCAACCGACAGTAAGTAGAAAACATTCCTTTTTTAAAAAGCTGTCTTATGGATCCAGGAGGAACAAGTACTCACCTTCTCCCCGATCACCATCCCATATCCCAGTTCCCTGATATGAGACTGCTGCTGGAGGCCCGAGGGGCTTTCCTAACCTCCTTGGGAAGCTTGGACTGAAGATCGACGTGGATGAGGCCTGAGGCCCAATTTCAGGATCATAGAATCATACATACAGTGCAGAAGGAGGCCATTCGGCCCATTGAGTCTGCAAGGGCCCCTGGAAAAAGCACCCTACTTAAGCTTACCCCTCCACCCTATCCCCGTAACCCAGTAACCCTACTAGGGGGCAATTTAGCATGGCCAATCCACCTAACCTGCACATCTTTGGACTGTGAGAGGAAACCGGAGCACCCGGAGGAAACCCATGCAGACATGGTGAGAAAGTGCAAACTCCACATAGACAGTCAGCCAAGGCCGGAATTGAGCCCTGGGCCCTGGAGCTGTGAGGCAGCAGTTCTAGCCACTGTGTAACCATGCCAATGATTCAGGTCTTGTCAGACGCTTGCTGCAAGTCCAACTTTCAAGTCTGCGTTGAAAGGAAGAGCCAGGCTGATTGCTAGTCCTCTGTGTCGTTCACTACTCTGCCAGTTAAAGCTCTGGAAGAGAAAGAGATTTGGGATGTGGGATTGCTGTGTTCTCGCTTGTGATTAGTGGCGGAACAGCTGCTCTGTTATATCAATACTGGGAACAATTCGAGGGCAGCGTCAGATGCCTGATGCAGTCTATGATAAATCACAGCTATTAAGTGTTACTTTAATCTTTTGTTTCATTTTTTCCCCCTGTTGTAGGATGTCGATGATTGCACACCAGATGGATCCTTTAGCTACTGGTTGCAGAAGGGATTGTGTGCTGCTTTTATAAAATGGATACAAAGCTTATCAGAAACCCTTCACAAGAATAGAAACTAATCAGTACCCGGCTACCAATTCATTTTCCTCTCCAGGTTTGGCACCCATTCAGCTTTGAACTGGACAGTGCAGTTCATCGTTGATTTATAACGCCATTTCTAAAGTGTAAACTGGCCATACAAAGAGTGTTTTTGTTACAAGATAGGATCTATTTCCTCACTTTGGCATTACAATGGGCAGCTATTAATTATTCATGGCTTTTTTTTTTATCGCTAGCAAGCCTCCAAATGACCGGCCTATAAAAGCCCGGGGGGGCGAACACCAACTGCTGCAAAGTTTGTTGATCTCTTTGAGACTGGATAATAATCTTCACTATTGACACAAGTAGGCTTACATTAACACTGCAATGAAGTTACTGTGAAAAGCCCCTAGTCTTCACACTCCGGCCCCTGTTCGGGTACACAGAGGGAGAATTCAGAATGTCCAATTCACCTAACAGGATGTCTTTCGGGACTTGTGGGAGGAAACCGGAGCACCCGGAGGAAACCCACGCAGACAGGGGGAGAACGTGCAGACTCCACGCAGACAGTGACCAAAGCCGGGAATTGAACCTGGGACTCAAGAGCTGTGAAGCAACAGTGCTACTCACTGTGCGACCGTGTGAATGGGCAGCTCCACGATAGGTTGAAGTGCCCCTGAGTTGGTGGAGGAAATATTGGCTCAAGAATGTGCTCCTGATCATTACTTAGCTACCAAGGAACAAGAAATGCAAAATAAGGTACTGTAAACGCAGGGTTTACTGTAAAAGGGGTTCTACCACATTCATTCTGATGGAAGACCCAAGTGGAATGCCCAGGGAAATGTCGGAGACCTGTTTATTCCAGGTCCCAGCTGTAACCCAGGATTTTTCCATATGGAGATGTCCTGGGTGCCATTAAGAAACCCTCTGGCACAGATCAGCAGTGAGGCTGATCATTTCCCCCTCTTAACAGTGCCAACATTTCCAAACAATGGGCCTATGAACAAACAATTGTACCCGTCTGCCTGCCCTAAACTGATAAGATTACCCCTCACCGACCCCACTGTGACACTATGAGAAATGTACAGAACAGTAAGGAATAATGTTATGTCCAAATCACTGACGAGAGGGAGCTAGATGCAGAATTATATAAAGCATCAATGCTAAGCTAAGGAGAATGTTGAGGAGAAGGCTAGGAGACAGACTGTAGGAAAGCTAGTGTGAGTGAGAGCAGATCATAGTTATTGTATTAGTGTAGAGATTAGTGGTAGATGAGTGTAGATTGTAGATTTATTGTAAATTATTTATTATACACAAGGTCAAATTCAATTAGGTAGTGTAAATAAATCTTTAGCTTTGTTTAGCGGGCAGCACGGTAGCTCAAGTAGATAGCACTATGGCTTCACAGCGCCAGGGTCCCAGGTTCGATTCCCCTCTGGGTCACTGTCTGTGCGGAGTCTGTACGTTCTCCTCGTGTCTGCATGGGTTTCCTCCGGATGCTCCGGTTGCCTCCCACAGTCCAAAGACGTGCAGGTTAGGTGGATTGGCCATGATAAATTGCCCTTAGTGACCAAAAAGGTTAGGAGGGGTTATTGGGTTATGGGGATAGGGTGGAAGTGAGGGCTTAAGTGGGTCGGTGCAGATTCGATGGGCCGAATGGCCTCCTTCTGCACTGTATGTTCTATGTAATACAAAAGTTAGTTGTGGTCTTTGTGAACTCTATGCCAACCACCCTAGGATCTGAACCTCAAAGGACACCACACTCACAGACTCTGTCACCATTGGAGGGTTTGATACGGGACCATAACTGGAGGAATCTAGGGGCCAAGATACATATAGTCCATATCGGAAGCTTCCCAACGTTACCAATTGTTGCCGTGCGCATGGAAGAAATGATCCATTGCACACATTTACAGCCACCTGCTGATTTGACACATTCATAACTGGGAATATTGGACAAGGGATGAGCAAAGGTGTAACTATAAGAGAAGCAGGCACACAGATAGACATGTTTTGATAATTGAGTCCTTGGTTAACAGCAGGAGTCGAGATTTATAGACAGTCAAGATAATAGATTACATTGATGTATGACCCTGTTGGAAGGTGCCAGCAGACCCCATTGGTAATTGGAACTTGCCCCCAGTCAAACTTCATTTAACCATTAATTCAACATGGACACACTTAGAGTCAGTGAGTTATGAAGGACACACAGGTAAATAATGTGTTTGTCCATAACTTGTTGTCAAGGGTAACAAAGAACCCTTGTAGAAATTTGTAAGGATATTTGCATAATATCGAGTCTGTGACCTTCATATGCTTGATATTTGAAACAAATGGAACAGAATATTTAAATGAAAGCTTAGTTGTGATGTATTTCACTCTATTCCTCTGTATGCAAGGCTCCTGTCAGGACCTGTCACCTTTCATCCTGAAGTACAGCATTTTGAATTTTTGTTGCCATTAATCCTGGCAGCCTTTGAAGTGCATCATACATCAGGTTTGTCGGTTTGCAGAATTATGAACTGGGTGGTGAGACTGGAGCAATTTTCACTGACATTGTGATTTACATTGATCTTTCTTTTTCTCTTTGTGATAATTCACCGCCTATGCCGTGTAAGTGCCATTACATGGCATCACCCTCAGTTAGCTGGGAGCCCCGTCCCACGTGGGAGCGACCATTTTGTATTGTTTGTTGTCCTGCTGCTCAATGTGGTGCTCACATCCAAAGACAGCTATTTCCCCGATTGCTGTCCGGTTTGTGTGCCAGTCAGAAGGCAGGCATGACCCATTGGTGTTGGATTTGTCAAAGGTTTCACCAAAACCAATTTGTGGGAAGTGACTGGGCTCCCAAAAGGAAAGTTCCAGTGCAACCTGAAAATGAAGGGCACCTGTGAAACCTGTCCGAACTGGTCGTGAGTACCTCATCACAGAATTTACAGTGCCGAAGGAGGCCTTTCGGCCCATCAAGAGCACCCTACTTAAACCCACGCCTCCACTGCATCCCCGTAACCCAGCAACCCCATCTAACCTTTTTGGACACTAAGGTGTCGTAGTCAATATTTTCCCCGCTTCTGGACTGTGATAGAAAGATTCAAACAACGTTCATTAGGTAAGCAAAACTAAACTTTATTTACGAATTACAACTGCTAGCAGTATGGCTGAGACTTGAAGTCGGAAGGCAGTCAAGTACAAACTGCTGGTTCCCTTCCAAGTCTGCAATATCACAAAAGAATAAGACGATTTTTATACATTATAGGATCAAGATAACACGAATACAGCTTGGTCAGGAATTTGATCAAAAGTAAAACATAAGTAATAATCATTACAATGGCGTCACCTTGCTGACCTTTAGAGGACTCAGGGTCTCATATCATTATCTTGTCTTTTGGTACATGTTTTAAGAGATGGAGCAAATTTGTTTAAGTACGGAAAGAGACAATTTTTTAGCTTATCGTATGTATTTAGACTGCTCTGGTCTTATGACGAACGCGCCTTATCCGAGTTTAGAGTCAGCCAGTTCTCAGGTCAAGTTGACCTTGGCTGCTTGTATTTGTGCCTTAGGTTATGCAAAGTCAGTTTAAATTTAATTGCATCAAGAAAACTTGACTAGTTTTCCCATCATGCCATTATTTGCTTCGCACAATACCACAAAGGGACAATTTAGCATGGCCAATCCACCTCACCCGCACATCTCTGGACTGTGGGAGGAACCCCATGTACACACGGGGAGAAAGTGCAGACTCCACACAGGCAGTCACCCAAGGCCGGAATTAAAGCCAGGTCCCTGGCACTGTGAGGCAGCAGTGCTACCGTGCCGCCCAAGAGATGCCCTTACGATGGAACTGCAGCGTAACTTGTTCCAGTTTCAATGACACTTAGTGACATTTGACAATCTTGAACTGGTGAAGGTGACTGAAGCTTCCCGCTCATCCTTTGTAGAAGTGTTTATCGGTGTGCAAGTGTTGAAATGTGTCAAGGAACAGTTTTTATTTATGTGCATCAGGGGACTGCCTAGGGGCTGCAGCTGGCACAATGTGTCGCAATTACCACTTGTAGCCAAGCATGGCTGAAAATCAGCATTTTGGATTTTTTCCGCTGTTGCAAGTTCTGCAAAGTGTTCTTGAGAATTTACGTGAGAGTGGGCAGAGTTGAATGTTTTCTTTATGTCTCCTGCTAATGTCCTTTAGAGGGGGCAATCTGCCATCCTTACTCGGTCTGGCCTACATGTGACTCCAGACCCACAGCAATGAGGCTGACTCTTAACTGCCCTTTCAGAGGCAGTTAGGTATGGGCAGTAAATGATAGATTAAAAAATATAGCTGTGTCGATTGTAGGCCGTAAAACACAATAACAGCAATTAAAAGGTTAACTTAAATGAAGAACCCTCAAAGGACTGCATCATTATTCATACAGTAATTTTAGAAATCCTGATTTTGACTTGGCCTTGTAGCGAAGATCACCCGTAGGGTCAATCCCGAGGCCAGCTGCAATACCTGTTCTTATCAACATCTCTCTTTTGTGGGGGCCATATAAAAGCAAAATACAGCGGATGTTGGGATCTGATATAAAAACAGGAAATATTGGAAAAACTCTATGGATCCGGCAACATCTGTGGAGAAAGTTCTTCTGAAGAGGAGTGATATTAGACTTGAAGTATTAGCTCTGTTCCTCTCTCCACAGTTTCTGCCAGACTTGCTGAGTTTTTCTGGAACTTTCTGTTTTTATTGGTATTTATTACGTTGTCCCACCTCATAGAAGCCCCGTCTGTCAAAACTATCGAAGCAGTTCCAGTGTGTGTGCCATAGAATGACCAGAAAGACTTCCGGTGGCGGCGATGACGTAGGAAGCCACACATTTGGGAGCTCCCGTTTTGAACGGACTTTTCGGCTCTTTTTAGATCCCAAAACGGAAATTTTGCGACGTCTCCCGGTGGGAGAAGGTGTGCTGATCGACTTTCCCCGCAGTCCATGACTCGAACTCGGTGTGGAAAGGGGGAAAAAACGGCAGCAGCTCCACAGAAAATACGGGGGAAGGAATCCAAGATGGCGGCCGGCGGAGCTCCAGAGGAGTGGAAGCAGTGGGCCCAGGAGCAACAAGCTGCTCTCCTGCGCTGCTTTACAGACTTCAAGGCTGAGGTACTGAGCTCTCTGCAGGAAACGAACAGAAGGCTGTCGGAGATTCAGACGACCCAGGGTGCTGCCATCAAGGAGTTGCAGACGCAGGCCACTGAACGAGAGGAGGAGGCCGTGGTCCTCGTGAGTAAGGTGGAGGGGCACGAGGCACTCCACAAGAAGTGGCAGGAACGCTTCGAGGAGCTTGATCACCACATGAGGCGGAAAAACCTGCGGATCTTGGGCCTTGCGGAGGGGCTGGAGGGGTCGGACCTGACAACCTACGTGGCTACAATGCTGAACTCGCTAGTGGTGGCCGGGTCTTTCCATCTGCCCTTGGAGCTGGAGGGAGCACACAGAGTACTGGCCAGGAGGCCTAAGGAGAATGAACCCCCGCGTGCGGTGCTGGTGAGGTTCCACTGGTTCAGTGATCGGGAGTGTGTGCTGCGCTGGGCCAAGAAGGTGAAGAGCAGCAATTGGGAGAATGGGGTAGTACGGATCTACCAGGATTGGAGTGGGGAGGTGGCTAAGCGGCGGTCCGGATTTAATCGGACGAAAGAGGTGCTTTACAGGAAAAAGATAAAGTTCGGAATGTTGCAGCCCACGCGCCTGTGGGTAACTTATTCGGATCGGCATTACTATTTTGATTCCCCGGAGGAGGCATGGGCCTTCGTGCGGACGGAGAAACTGGACTTGAACTAGGGGTTGGGGGTTGCGGGGTCGGTTGTAATGCTTTATTGCTGGTTTCTGCTGTTGCTGTGTTCTTTTTTTTTGTTTTTTTGTACTTTTGCAATTTCGATATGGTTATTTATGGGGGTGTTGTTCTGTTATGTTTTTTTTTGCTGTGGGGCATTGTTTGAGTTTTGTATCTTGCGGGGAGGGTTGGGGGGGGTTTGTTGTATTCTATGTCGGGTTGGGGGTATGGAGTGGGGCTGGTATTTGAGAGCTGCGTCAGAAGGGTGTGGTGGGGCAGTGCGAAAGCGCGGGCTTTCCTCTGGTTTCCCGCGCTGCGGGGCTGGGGGGTGGAGACGATGACAGGGGGAGGCGGGGCCTTAACTGGTTCTTCCCCGCGCTGGAGCGGTGCCTGGAGGAGGGATAGATTAGGGGATGATCCCACTTTGGGAGGGGTCGGGTTATTGGCGGGTGTTTCCGGAGTCAGCAGAAGTTAGCTGACCCACGGAAGTACAATGGAGGACGGTTCGCGGCTGGGAGGGTTCCTAGCCTGGGGGGGAAGGGAGGGGGGGGGGGGGGGGAATACCGGGTTGCTGCTGGTAGGGTCAGGAAGGAGCTGGTGGGGGCTGGGGGGACAGAGGTGAGGTGTTGTCGCTGTGGGGATTGGGTCGGGCAGGGGGTGCTGGCCTGGGGCGGGCAGTCGATGGGCTATGGCTAGTCGACGGGGAAGGGGGGCAGGACGTCCTCTGATCCGGTTGGTCACCTGGAATGCGAGAGGATTGAATGGGCCGGTGAAGCGGTCGAGGGTACTTGCTCATCTGAAGGGGCTAAAGGCAGATGTGGCAATGCTTCAGGAGACCCACCTGAAGGTGGCGGACCAGGTCCGCCTGAGGAAGGGATGGGTGGGGCAGGTTTTCCACTCTGGGTTGGATGTGAAGAACCGGGGAGTGGCGATTCTGGTGGGGAAAAATGTGTTCTTTGAGGCATCGGAGGTGGTGGCGGATAAGGAGGGTAGGTGTGTTATGGTTAGGGGCAGGCTACAAGGAGAGAAGGTGGTACTTGCTAGTGTGTATGCCCCAAATTGGGACGATGCGGGCTTTATGAGGCGTATGTTGGGATGGGTCCCGGATCTGGAGGCGGGAGGTCTGATCATGGGGGGGGACTTTAATACGGTGTTGGATCCTTCACTGGATCGGTCCAGCTCTAGGACGGGTAGGAGGCCAGCGGCGGCCAAGGTACTGAGAGAGTTTATGGACCAGATGGGTGGGGTGGATCCATGGAAGTTTGTGAGGCCGAGGGCATGCGAGTACTCTTTCTTCTCCCACGTACATAGGGTCTACTCTCAGATAGACTTCTTCGTGGTGAGTGGGGGACTGATTCCGAGAGTGGAGGCGGCCGAGTATTCAGCCATTGCAATCTCCGACCACGCTCCGCATTGGATAGAGTTGGAGATGGGGGAGGTGCGGGACCAGCGCCCGTTGTGGCGGTTTGATGTGGCGTTGTTGGCGGAGGAGGAGGTGTGTAGGAGGGTCCGGGCAAGTATTGAGGGGTACCTCGAGGTGAATGATACGGGCGAGGTTCAGGTGGGGACGGTCTGGGAAGCCTGAAGGCAGTGATTCGTGGGGAGCTGATATCCATCTGGGCACACAGGGAGAGGAGCGAGAGGGATAGACTGGTGGGAAAGATGCTGGAGGTAGACAGGAGGTATGCAGAGGCACCAGAGGAGGGACTGTTGGGGGAGAGGCGCAGCCTGCAGGCTAAATTTGATTTGCTGACTACTAGAAAGGCGGAGGCACAGTGGAGGAAGGCGCAAGGGGCAGTGTACGAACATGGTGAAAAGGCGAGTAGGATGCTGGCTCATCAGCTCCGCAAGCGGGATGCGGCTAAGGAAATTGCTGGAGTGAGAGACAAGAGTGGGAATGTGGTGCGGAAGGGGGTAGAGGTGAATGATGTCTTCAAGGACTTTTACGGGAAACTGTACCGGTCGGAGCCAACGGGGGAGAGAAGGGGAATGGAGAGGTTCCTCGACGGGCTTTCTTTCCCGAAGGTGCAGGAGGAGCAGGCGGAGGGGTTGGAGGCGCCGATTGAGCTGGAGGAGCTAGTTAAGGGGATCGGGCAGATTCAGTCAGGGAAGGCACCGGGGCTGGATGGGTTCCCGGTGGAATTTTATAAAAAGTTTGTGGACCTAGTGGGCCCCTTGCTGGTGCGGACACTCAACGAAGCGTGGGAAGGGGGGACTTTGCCCCCGACGATGTCGCGGGCACTGATCTCGTTAATTTTAAAGAAGGACAAGGACTCCCAGCAGTGTGGCTCATACAGGCCCATATCTCTCCTCAACGTGGATGCTAAGGTGCTGGCAAAAATCCTGGCCACCAGGATAGAGGACTGTGTGCCAGGGGTTGTGCACGAGGACCAGACAGGTTTTGTGAAGGGAAGGCAGCTGAACACGAATGTGCGGAGATTGTTGAATGTCATCATGATGCCGGCGATTGAGGGGGAGGCAGAGATAGTGGTGGCACTGGATGCAGAGAAGGCCTTCGATAGAGTGGAGTGGGGGTACCTATGGGAGGTGTTGGGGAGGTTTGGATTTGGTGAAGGGTTCATTAGATGGGTAAGGCTGCTATATGAGGCCCCGATGGCGTGCGTGGCCACGAATAGGAGGAGGTCGGAGTACTTCCGGCTTTACCGAGGGACCAGGCAGGGTTGCCCCCTGTCCCCCTTGTTGTTTGCACTGGCAATCGAGCCGCTGGCGATGGCGTTGAGGGATTCAGAAAGCTGGAGAGGCTTGGTGCGAGGTGGAGAGGAACATAGGGTGTCGTTGTATGCCGATGACCTGTTACTGTATGTGGCGGACCCGGTGGGAGGGATGCCGGGGGTGATGGAGCTGCTAGCTGAGTTTGGGACCTTTTCAGGTTATAAATTAAATCCAGGCAAGAGTGAGGTGTTTGTGGTGCACCCTGGAGACCAGGAGGAAGGAATTGGTAGGCTTCCGCTTAGGCGGGCAGGGGAGAGCCTTAGGTACCTGGGGGTGCAGGTGGCCAGGGACTGGGGGACTCTTCACAAACATAATTTCACCAGACTTGTCGATCAGATGGAGGAGGAGTTCAAGAGGTGGGACATGCTGCCCATAAATTGAGGGACCTGTTTATTGGCAGGAGGTTTGTGGGCCTGGGGGAACTGGAAGATAAATTTGGGCTTCCCCAAGGGAACATGTTCAGATACTTGCAGGTAAAGGCGTTTGCTAGGCGACAGGTAGAGGGATTCCCTTTGCTGCCCTCGCGGGGGACGATAGACAGAGTGCTTTCGGGGGTGTGGGTCGGAGAGGGGAAGGTGTCTGACATCCTGCTACAGTGGAAGGATGCAAGGCCCCCAAGTGTGGAGACCTGGATCAGTGACATGGCGGGATTTATAAAATTAGAAAGGGTCAAATTTGCCCTGAGAGGATCAGTACAAGGGTTCTATAAACGATGGCAGCCTTTTCTGGACTTCCTGGCTCAAAGATAGGTATCTTGGTCAATAGCAGCAGCAACCCGGGGGAGGGGGGGGGGGGGGGGGGGGGGTGTGTGTTCCTTATTGTAGTTTCTATTCTGTAACTTTATATTGTGTTAATTTGCGTTGTTGTTAAAATTTTGTATTGTTCATGGAGGTGGGGCGAATGTTTATGATTGCTAATATTATTGTTATTTTTGGTATTTTACTATGGTGCGTTATTGTTGTATAAATTCAAAATTTTTCAATAAAAATTATTTCAAAAAAAAAAATAGAAGGACCAGAAAATAGGCCCAGACCTCGTATCCACGAGCCTTCTGAAGGGAAGATTCTCCATCATGCTCTCGTCAAACTGCGGACATCGTAGTGGACCTGGTCATGCATGGGCAATCTCAGGCTGAGGGATTCCTCGTTCTTCGTCTCTCATGATCAGGTGAAGATTGGGGCATCAGTGAGAAGAGGCACACATCCCCTGCCCAAAGCGGGATTGGGATGAGGATATGGTCCCCAGTCTGCTCTTTCCTTCTCCTGAAAGGAAAGTGTTCTTCTTAGGAATGCTCACAATGCACTATGAGGGAGAATGGAAGTTTGGATGGAATTCTGAGAGGCCATGTTGCGAAGGATAAGAAGTAGCAGCCACTCGAGGCAGCTGTTGACGTCCTTTTTCTATGAAAGTTGTGTTCGGTGTCTCTGAATTTGCAGCGTAAACTATCAGAGATAAAGTTGGCTGGAGATGATTCAGGCTGATAAAGATGGTAAGTGTGACAGGCGGAATTGTTAGAAGAGATAGAAGAACAGCAGGAATGATTATACCAAGCTACAGAGTAAGGATAGTAATTACTTCTACTAATGTATTAGGATGTCTGAGTGTTTATATCACTTGGACATTATGATATATTGTCACCAGACAACAAAAACCAATTGAGCTAATTAATTGGGTGTGGAACCAATTAGTTTAAGTAACTGAATATTAGAATATTTCAAAACCCTTACATTATCAGCATTACACTGACTGATTCACTGCTGACAGACTTGAGACAGTAAAGTTAATGTCAACACCTTAATGCAGAATGTTCAACATAAAATGAATGTTTAAAACCTTACCGTTGAGTTATGAAGAATCAATTAGCTTTTCCAGATCTGTCATTCAGCAAGGCACCACGGTGGCACAGTGGTTAGCACTGTTGCCTCACGGCGCCAGGGACCCGGGTTCAATTCCAGCCTTGTGAGACTATCTATGTGGAGTTTGCACGCTCTCCCCTTGTCTGTGTGGGTTTCCTCTCCTTGATACGGGTTCCTCTCACAGTCCAAAGATGTGCAGCTTAGGTGATTGGCCGTGCTAAATTGCCCCTTAGTTTCCAAAGATGTGCAGGTTAGGTGATTAGCCGTGCTAAATTGCCCTTAGTTTCCAAAGATGTGCAGGTTAGGTGGGGTTATAGACAAAGGGCGGAGGAATGGGCGCTCTTTCACAGGGTCAGTGCAGACTCAATGGGCTGAATGGTCTCCTTCTGCACTGCAGGAATTCTCTGGATCCTGTGAACTTAGTTGAATTTTCTTCACCCTTGCACAGTGTTCTGAATGGACAATTTGGAAATGTTTGGTTTGAAGCAAGGATGTTCTCAGAACGGAGGAAACAGGAGCAAGAGTAGGCTGTCGGCCCTTCAAGCCTGCTGCATCGCTCAACAAGATCATGGCTGATCCTTTGCCTCAATATCATGTTCCCACACTATCTCCATATCCATTGATATCTTTCATAACTAGAAATCTGCCAATCTCTGTCTTAAACGCACTCAATGACTGAGCCTCCACGGGGCACTGATTTAAAGAATTCTAAAGGTTCACCTCAGTCTGAGTGAAGAAATTCCTCCTCATCTCAGTCCTAGATGGCCTACCTCTGATTCTGAAACTATATCCCCTGGTTCTAGGCACCGCTGTCAGGTGAAACATCCTTCCTGAATCTACCCTGTCCAGCCCTGTAGGAATTATATGCTTCAAAGTGATCACCTCTCCTTGTAGTCTTGGTAAGATTTGGCTCTGAATCTTGGCTCAATGGTAACACTCGGAATGTGAGTCTGGACTCCATGAGTTCTGACCTCAGTGGAAACCTTCCTCCAATATTCAAATAACCTCAAAGCTAGAAGAGTGATCAGAGTGAGGGCAGCACGGCAGCTCAGTGGGTTCGATTCCCGCTTGGGTCACTGTCTGTGCGGAGTCTGCACATTCTTCCCGTGTCTGCGTGGATGTCCTGCGGGTGGTCCGGTTTCCTCCCATAGTCCAAAGATGTGCAGGTTACTGCACAGGTAAATTGCCCTTAGTGTCCATAAAGATTAGGTGGGGTCCAAAAGGGTTAGGTGGAGTTACGGGTATAGAGATGTGTGGACTTAAGTGGGGTGCACTTTCCAAGGGCCGGTGCAGACTGGATGGGCCAAATGGCCTCCTTCTGAACTGTAAATTCTATGATTGCACTCCTCCTCCCATTGGAGAAGGTCCAATTGAGCTGAAGCGGAAATCTAGCTGATGTATTTTAGGAAGTCTGCTGTCTGGGGCAATAAAAAGCTTCCCACCTCAGATTCTGAAGCCCATTACAAATATTCCAGATCCGCAATTCTCTGGTCGGTCATCCTCCATTTCCTTCCATGGCTGGTGTTCGAAGATAATCTTCCTTTGAAAACACCACCCAAATCTGTCCACCGAGAAACCTGAGGGCAGCAGGTGCTCGGGAGGGCCATCATTTCAAAGTCTTACAGCATCCTGACTTGGAAATTTATCACTTTTCCTTCATCTGCCAGGTCCAAATCCTGGAACTCCCTATCTAATGACTGCAGCGGTTCAGAAAACTACCACCTTCTCCAGGGCAATGAACACCGGTCTTGTTAGCGACTTCCACAACCCAAGGGCCTTCCCTTGGATGGACCTTCTTGGTGCCAATGCATATTTTATCCAGCCCTTTTTGCATGGTTCTTTTACAAATTCAACACGATTGGGTCAAGTTGACCAATGATTGTGCGTTCTAACATTATGCCTCTGATTAATGAAGTCTTTCCGTCCACTCACTATGAATGAGCTCATTGTAATCTAATGAATCGAAATATTTCACATCAATAGCTAGATATTAAATATTGATTAATATGGGGAAATTGCCATTATATAATAAATGTCACTCAGTGCCCTCCCATGAAATGTAATCTTTATTGCTCTGAGTGAGGCTGGTTTCCTGAATTAGATTCACACCCTCCCAGTCAAAATTAACATTATATTTAATGAATAAGCATTGATTATTCCAATTATTACACTTGCTGTCCCTTTTGGAGAGATTACAATGTACATTAAGGTTTTAGAATAGAACCATTGAATGATTAGACTTACTGAAGTAGACCATTCAGCCCATTGAAGCCATTCTGGCTCTCGGCAAGAGTATTTTAGCTGGTCCTACTCGTCTGCTCTTTCCCCATAACTCTGTAACCTTTCTCGGTTCAAGTGATTGTCAAATTCTATTTCAAAAGGCACAATTCTTCCTGCCTCCATCACCTTCTCAGGGAAAGCATTCTCGGATAATACATTCTTGCTGCCCACATTCCTTGATCCGGGTGTGGAATATAGAGGGCTGTGTGTGGTCTGTCCGATGAAAGGAGAGGTGGTCATTGGTTACATGCAGCAATGCATGTGGGCGATCAGGCACACAGTCTCAAGAAAGATATAAATACCAAGCTGAAGTGACCAAGGTGTGCGGAACCTCGAGGAAGAACAATGTCAGAAGCACACCTCAAGCCTCCAGCTTGAAGACAGAGTCCTGGCCAGTGCAATTGGGTGGAGAATTATCCACAGGTCCACTAAAAGTTATTAGACAAGCATTAACAGTCTAACTTATGCTTATGAACTTAGTGATAGTAGGAAGGTAGAATTACTTGTGTGCTTTTGATGCAGTGTATTTTTTTGTATTCGTTCATGGGACATGGGCGTCGCAGGCTGTGCCAACATTTATTGCACATCCATAATTGCCCTTGAGGGGCACATAATTGCTGTGGGTCTTGTTGCCAATTTACACCGGAGACGCCAATATTGTTGCCCTTTTCAATACTGAGTGATATTGCTTTTCAGAGTTTCCAGGTATCAAATGATATCACTACAAGGTTCAACCGGATATTGATCAAAGACCCAACAACCAGTCAGTAAGTTCAAATTCAATAATAGTTTATTTACACACAAGATTAACTCACACATGCAACATAAAAACACTACATGCTGAATTATACCTAAGACCACAACAACCTGTACTTAACTTCAGGCACCCAGCTTTGGCAGAGGAACAAGGCCTTTGTTCGGGTCTGGAATGGCTGGGTCTGGAGAAGTAACTTCGGTTCTGCTGGGCTCATTCGTCTGGTAGCGATCGTTGATCTTGAACTTGCCTCTGGTCGTGGTGCTGCAGTTGGCTTCAGGTATAGGCCGAGCCGAAGAGTGCCGGTGTGCCAGGGCCAAAAGAGATCGAACACATGGCAGTGTCTCTCTTTATCCTTTGGGTTTTCGCGCTCTTTTGGGCGGTCCTTAGCTTTGGACCCAATAGTTTGCAGGCTTCAATTACTGCCTTTGATTTAAGCCAATAAAGGGGCAGGTGCCTGAGTACCAGTCCTTTGTCCTAGTGAAATGGGCCATTAGAATGCAAATCGGTTAGGGGTTCCAATACTATCTGGTTCTCTGTTAGAAAATTTACATTTAGGCTCTGAATTTGCCTGATTCCTGTATTGGTCATAGAATCATAGAATTTACAGTGCAGAAGGGGGCCATTTGGCCCATCGAGTCTGCACCGGCTCTTGGAAAGAGCACCCTACCCAAGGTCAACACCTCCCCTATCCCAATAACCCAGTAACCCCACCCAACACTAAGGGCAATTTTGGACACTAAGGGCAATTTATCATGGCCAATCCACCTGACCTGCACATCTTTGGACTGTGGGAGGAAACCGGAGCACCCGGAGGAAACACACTCACACACACGGGGAGGATGTGCAGACTCCGCACAGACAGTGACCCAAGCCGGAATCGAACCTGGGACCCTGGAGCTGTGAAGCCATTGTGCTATCCACAATGCTACCGTGCTGCCCATTCGTGAACCAGATGGGTATTTGCAACAATTGCTTCATGGTCATCTTTAGACTTCTATTGAATTCACATTTCACCACCTGCAGTGGCGGGATTCGAACCTGGGTCCACTGGGTTTCTAGTCCAGTGACAATGCCACTACACCATTGCCTCCCCATATGATAGAATGTCCCTTGTATTAGTGATAAGCATTGGGATTTTTATATTGTGTTTAATAAAGAAGTGATTTGATTCAAAATTTAAGGTGTGTTTATCAATCGTCTTGAACGGGGATCCCAGTTAACATGGTCTGCCAGCAATTTGGTTTTATAAAGATCGGAGTTCCACCTTTAAAGTCCGTCCCACTGCATGAAACATAAAATGGAACACCCCACCACTCTGTCACGCAACCCCCCCTCACCCCCTCGGCGCTGCCCGGTGAGGATTATCTGCCCCTGAGCAATGCACTCACCTGAGCTCTTCTAGGAAGTGTTCCCGCCAGGTGTATGCCGTGGGAGACTAGTCAGAATTCACGCCATTGTGAGTGGATTATCCAAATGGGGGGTGGGGTGTCGGGGGAGATTATCAGTCGTAAAGGCCTGATTACGAGATTCAAATATATCGTTCCCGACGTCGAATGTCGGGCTTCCCGGTACATTAGTGGTAGGGAACGGGGTCAATTGCGGCGAGACTTCCCGCTGAGGTAAAATGTGATTCGCGCCTCTCGCAGGATTTTCGAATCCTGTCACCAAACTCACCCGAAAAGCATAGGCCGGCTGCGAACCTGCGCCCATGTTTGCCGCTGGTGCGAACGGTGATGGGAGCACTGTCAGGGTGGCAAGTGCTCGGGTGCCGGGGTTCAGTGACGAGGTGGGCCCTCTGGGGAGCTCCATTGGAGGGTGGGTTCCCTTTGTGTGTGAGTGGGTGGTGGGGGGGGAGGGTTATTTTTTTTTATATCCGAGATCGGGGCACGTTTTAAAAAAGCTACCCCGATCTCAGGATTCCAGACTGCCGACTTTTCCTGCCCCCCCTCCCCCCCCCCACCCCCAGTGTGATCCATCCCGAGTAATCCATCAACTGTGAAGTGCTTGGGGACTTGCTGGGAAGATGACAAAGTGTTTTATGTAAAAGGTAAGCTATTTTGTTCCTGAACCTTCTCCTGGAATCACCAAAAAAGGAATTCTGTCATCGTGTTGCTAAATTGCGTGTGAAGCGGTCTGATTTTGAAGCGTTTGCTTTTTGTGTTGACTGTGGACATGAGTAATGTCCTTGGAGTTGTCCAGATGGAACTGTTTGAATAATGATGCAATTCCTTTTTGAAGGTCAAGTTCACAGAGATGTGAACATTGGCCAACTGCTTCTCTCAGGTCATAATCCCATGTGCCCACAATTTGAGCCTGTTGGAATATTTTCAATTCCCGGACTTGCTGCAGATACTCAGCAGGTCAGGTAGCATCTATGGAGAGAGGGACAATGACCCCCCCCCCCCTCCCCCTCCGGCAGAACTGAAACATTACCCCTGATTTTATCCCTTCATTGATGCTGCCGAGGCCCATTGCGTATTTCCAGCATTTTCTGCTTATTTTGCAGAGTTCCAGCATCGACACTATTTTGGCATCTGTACAGCATCGTCGGTTATCACCTTTCCCGTCTCCTCTCCGAACCCACGCCCCCTCATTCTCTTCCCCCCTCTCCTGAGTGCTGCAGCTCATGCTGGGGTGCCAGGGTTGGTGCCAAGGTCCTGATACACGAATGCACTTGGACTGATATCCACTGCAGCGGAAGACTTTAAAAAAAGATCAGCCCGGGGGCGAAGACAGGTGTGCTAGGTGCTCGGGGAGCCCAGCGAACCATGCCTATATGTTTTGGGCATGCCCAGCGCTGGGGGAGTTCTGGAAGGGGGTAGCAAGGACAGTGTCGAGGGTGGTGGGATCCAGGGTCAAGCCAGGCTGGTGACTCGCAATTTCTGGGGTTGCAGCGGAGTCGGGCGTGCAGGAGGCGAAAGAGGCCTGTGATCTGGCCTTTGCGTTCCTAGTAGCCCGGCGGAGGATCTTGCTCCAGTGGAAGGATGCGAGGCCCCCAAGCGTGGAGGCCTGGATCAATGATATGGCGGGTTTCATCAAATTGGAGAGGGTGAAATTTGCCCTGAGGGGATCAGTACAAGGGTTCTTTAGGCGGTGGCAGCCTTTCCTTGACTTACTGGCAGAACGGTAGGAAAATGGGCCGGCAGCAGCAGCAACCCGGGGGGGGGGGGGGGGGGGCGTGGGGGGGGGGGGGGGGGGTGGAGAGAGGAGGGGGTCTGTTGCGGGGGAAGCGAGAAATGTGTATATGTGTTTATTGAATATGCCGGGTGCTTATCTATTTCTTCTTTTTGTAGTTACTGGGGGGGGGGGGGGGGGGGGGGGGTTTGGTTTTGGGGGTTATTGTGTTTTTTCTTTTTGTTGTTGTTACTACAGTTTTCTTGCTGTTATTTTATGTTTTTGATATGTTTTTGAAAATCTTAATAAAAATTTTTTCAAAAAAAAGATCAGCCATGATCTGATTGAATATGGGAGCAGGCTCGAAGGGCTGAATGGCCTATGTTACATAGATGATTTGGAGTTGGGGACCAAGGGCAATGTGTCCAAGTTTGCAGATGACACTAAGATGAGTGGTAAAGCGAAAAGTGCACAGGATACTGGAGGGTTATGGTGTTCGGGCCGGAAAGTGGAGCTGAGTCCACAAAAGATCAGCCATGATCTAATTGAATGGCGGAGCAGGCTCGAGGGGCCAGATGGCCTACTCCTGCTCCTAGTTCTTATGTTCTGCTCCTAATTCCTATGTTCCTAACCTCTCCTGAGACTGGGCTTCCAGTGTCACATGGCACTCATTCCCAAAACAATTCGGGTTGGGAACTTATGCAGGTGTTCCATCAGATTTCCCGCCATAAAGTCAGCTGGAGATTGACGGGAAACACAATGATGTAGATGTCCTGGCATTGTCAACTCTACCATGGAGGTTTCAGTATTACACGTATGGGCCCACTTTACGGTTTGAGGTGACGGGGGAGATTGCAAATGGACTTTCGGTAGCTATCTTCAGGAGGCAGGCACCTAAAGGTGGCACCTCTGTGCTCCTCAGCACAGATAGGAGCTGATCGAACGCCTCTCGTGAAACATCTCAGCCCATGTCCTTTCCAGCCCTTCGCCCTCTCACAAGGTGTTTGACCCAGGGCTGCCTCACTACCGATCCCACTCAATGTCCAGAGGGTGTTGTTAATAGTGCAATCCAGTCACAGTGGAGTGCATGCTGTAAGTGAGAGAAACTGTTACTAATTGGGGAAATGTTAGGGCATTATTCTCAAATCTATAAGAACTGGTTTTCATGTCAGGGGGAGAGGAAAAGGGAGTCTGTGCCTGCGTTCTTTGGGTTTTGTGAATCAGCCCATGTTAAAGAAAGACTGGCTCCAGATTTCTCCTTTACTAATTGAATTAAAAAGGTACTAAGCACCAATGCTTTGCTGTTCTCCTTGGAGTTATGTTTCACAGGGCCCAATTCAGGTGAAATGGAGAAAAACTGGGAGGGAGACAATGTTCAGCACAGAAAGACCAGGAACCACCCATGGTTTGGGTCTGCTCCAGGCAGTTGTGGGCCAGTGGAGGGAGTGAGCATGTGTTTCTTGTGAAAAGGCTTGTGCACGCCTGTGAGTCAGCTTCCCAAAGTTTCCCTGCGAGATGCTGCCAGTTACAAATAGGAGGGGGCGGTGGTCAAGTGCAAAGGTGAAAGCAGTCAGGGCAGCAGTAAAGGGTTCAGCAGGTGAGGGCAGCGGAAAGAGGTGAGTGCGGTTACAAGGAGGCAGAGTTGGCACACTGTCCACTCGGGATGAGCAGGAAAGACTGAGGAGCACAGCATGGGAGTAGTGAGAAGTACTGGGAGAGTGTGAGGGAGAGGGTAGGGGTGGGAAGGCTGGGGAGTGGGGCGTAGTGGTAGGAGGGTGGGGAGGAGGGAGTTTGGAGAGGACTACCTTTGGGTAAGAGCGGGAAGGGTGAGAGGATGAGAGGGGGAGTGTGGGAGAAGACGTGATTCCTGAGGGGGTGGAGGGGTGGGGGCGGACGCTTGAGGGAGGCAAACTGAGGGGGAAATGCTGAGGACGGGAGCCCTGAATTGGGATGCTGAGAGGAGGAGAAAGGGAGTAACAAGGCATTGTTCCCAACTTTCCTGTGTGGTTCAGGTTATTCCTGGACTGAAGCCTTGTCCTGGGGGTGATGGCACATGTTGTAATGTGCCCTTAAGAGATCGCAGCATGCTTTCGCTGGAAGGGGGATGTGATCAAGTTTCAGTTTCACTTTTGCCTGCGAGCAGAACACAGCACAACTCTGATGTCTTCAAGCTTTCTATCCAGAATATATATCTTCTCATGTGCCTAATCTCAACAGATGAACCCACAATGTGTTTACCCAACCCATTATGACTGATTGTTGCCTTTATTTCATTTTAAAAACACAACAGTGGGGGCTATGCCGGAAAGTTGAGGTGCCCAGCCCTGGGATTGTTTGACTGTCTGCCTCCCTTCTGAATTGTAGTTTCCTCAAGCATGTCAAGGTAAAGCACGTCTCTCTGACAATTTGAGTGATGTAACCATGGTCGCCATTGCAGCCACGCCTTCATTAAGATACTGGGCAGGACTTTCCCATTCCCAATTCTGTCAAAGCTAGTGGGTTCAGCAATATTCCCAGAGGCAGTCTCCTAATTGGCCACCTCCATGCCGTGGCTTCCTAGTGACCTCTCGAGATTGCAGGCCCAGCAGCGCTAAAACTTTGACATGCCGCATGGTAGAAGGTGTACATTTCATCGGTGCCCCAACATGGAGGTCCTCTTGGAGGGGGAAACACTAAAGTAATAAATCAGAGGTGGGAAGGCAGCCAACCCCTTGGATCAAGCGCTACGTGCCTGGCCTTTCCTGTGGTGGCCCCATATTCGGTACATTGAGATTCAGTCTCCATCCAAGTCTCCCACGGAGGAGGTCGCCTCCATAGAACTGGCTGCCTCCATACATGATGGAGGAGGGGGCGTGTGCCTGTGATAAAATGCCAGTGGTTCATCAAATTCACCCTTATTTGGGGCCTTCAAATTGGCTGCCCACCTCCTGTTGATCCATTCCCCAGGATCTGCTGGGAGATTTGTCAGCGATGGCAAAGCATCGGGGAGCCATCCCAACGTGGTTCCGGCCTATTTTCCTGGCCACACATGTGGGTCAAGAAAATTGAGTCCACACCTCAGCTTGAAAATGCCAAAGGTTCAGCAGGTGACAAATAAAGGCATTAGGAAACTAAGTTTGGTTTAGTTTTGTGCGGAAAGAAAGCTCCGGTTTGAATTTGATCGATAATTGGCTCCTTCAGCTTTCCGAACAAGCGTTACCACTACTTTTAAAACAGACAATAGACGGGTAATGAACCTTGGAATAATCACAGTTTGGTTTGATTCACACTCAGCCAAGCTCACTCAACCAAATCCAACACAAGTGTTCTTCCCTCTTCCAACTGTCTGCCAACTTAAGTTTACATTTCCACAATGGAAAATGTAATCCAACTTTGGGGAGACCAAAGAAGGCTTGTTACTTTCTCCATCAAACAAACCCTGCCCAAGTTTGGGGAACAATGCCTAGCCTAGTGTTACAGCATCAAGCTCAATTAAGTGCAGTCAATTTGCCGTGTAACTGAAGCACAAAATTATTCCAACTTGAGGAGAGTTTCTGCATTGTATTCGCTGTGTGGAGATGTTTTCTTCCTGTGCGCTGCCCCACAAAGCTTTTTTTTGGCAACGTTTGCATGCCAGCAGTTATTGTTTTATTCAGAATTAGTTGGCAGCGAGCACATCAGACTCGCACTGTGCTCATCTCAATCACTGCTTAATGGGACAGACAAACTCTGGCTGTCAGCATCACTGTTGATCGTTTGCCAATTTACAATCAAGTATCGCAGTGCAGTTGCAGTTTGCATGTCAGCTCTGGGTCATTGTTCCAGTGCGTGCCGTGCTGTCTTTTGGGTGAGATGTTAAACCGAGTCACCATTTTCTCATTGAACGTGATGAGCTTCCCAGTGTCAGATTGGTGGGGAGGGTGTGGGTGGAGACCCAAGGATGCACAGCAATTGCTCAGAAATGCTAACTTCCTCTCTGCAATTGGCCTCTGCTGGGAATCATCGGAAACTACGCTTTGAATCACCACCCTTCCAACTAACCACGATCCAAAGTTTTCCTGACTGCCCATGGGATTCCCCTGACTCGCACAGACTCCCGGCCCCTGCAGGCCCTGATTTCACCGCTCCAACCTGACTCAACCACTGACCCCTGAGGTCCGACCCGATTCTTCCACACAGACCTCTGATCCTAGACCACAACGACCTCCGACCCTCCCAACCTCCGATCTCCAATCCCAACCTCACAGGGACAGTAAGAAGTCTTACAACACCAGGTTAAAGTTCAACAGGTTTGTTTTGAATCACTAGTTTTGAAGCACAGCTCCTTCCTCAGGTGAGTGAATAGGTGGGTTCCACAACCACAGTATATATAGACAAAGCCATGATGCAAGATGTTACTTTGAAGCGAGTCTTTGCAGGTAATTAAGTCTTTACAGGTCCAGACAGTGTGACTGGAGACGGGGATAATTACAGGTTAAAGAGGTGTGAATTGTCTCAAGCCAGGACAGTTGGTAGGATTTTGCAAGCCCAGGCCAGATGGTGGGGCGTGAATGTAATGCAACATGAATCCCAGGTCCCGGTTGAGGCCGTACTGATGTGTGCGGTACTTGGCTATAAGTTTCTGCTCAGCGATTCTGCGTTGTCACGCGTCCTGAAAGCCGCCTTGGGGAACGCTTACCCGAAGATCAGAGGCTGAATGCCCTTGACTGCTGAAGTGTTCCCCGACTGGAAGGGAACATTCCTGCCTGGTGATTGTGGCATGATGTCTGTTCATCTGTTGTCGCAGCTTCTGCGTGGTGTCACCAATGTACCTCGGGACATCCTTTTCTGCAGCGTATGAGGTAGACCGAGTCGCATGAGCGTGTACTGCGTACCTGGTGGGTGGTGTTCTCATGTCTAATTGTGGTACCCATGTCTATGATCTGGCACGTCTTGCAGAGGTTGTCATGGCAGGGTTGTGGCAGGGTTGTGTGGTGCTATGGTCGCTGTTCTCCTGAAGAATTTGGATTGGATTTTGTTTATTGTCACGTGCTCCAAGGTACAATGAAAAGTATTTTTCTGCGAGCAGCTCAACAGATCATTAAGTACAGGAAAAAGAAAGGAAATAAAAGAAAATATTTAATAGGGAAACAGAAGGTACACAATGTAACGACATAAGCACCGGCATCGGATGAAGCAGACAGGGATGCCGTGTTAATGAGATCAGTCCATAAGAGGGTCATTTAGGAGTCTGGTAACAGTGGGGAAGAAGCTGTTTTTGAGTCTGTTAATTTGTTCGAAGTACTGGACGACGAAGGGTACTCTGTTGGTTGTGTTCCGTTTTTGTCTTCTGAGGAGGTCGGTGCGGTTTTTTGCTGTGGCACGTTGGAACTGTCGCTGGATGAGTCGAGCACCACATCCCATTCTTACGAGGGCGTCTTTCAGCGTCTGTTACGTTCCTCCTCATCTGACATCTTCAGACGCTGAAAGACGCCCTCGTAAGAACGGGATATGGTGCTCGACTCATCATGTCCATATCATGCCCACAGGGACGACCACCACCAAAGTCTGAAGTCTCCAAACCCCTCCCCCCGCCATGAGGTCTGATGCCCCCATCCCCATGAGGTCCAACTCCCCCCAACCCCCGATGTCCACGCCCCCCCCCCCCCCCCCCCGCCCCCCACCCCAATGAACCACCCGCCTCGGACCTTCGATGACCCCACACCCAAATCCTATCCACTTACCTTAGGCACTTAGCTTCTTCCTGGCCTGTTAATTTCATGAAACTTTTAACTTTCCAGGTTTACGACGGCTGTCCGTACAAAATGAGGTGTGTCCTTCAATCCGACAGAGCTGCACTTCAACGCTGCACGTCAAGGACAGCTGTGCTGCCCGGATCGCCCCTGTCCTGAGTTAGAAAATCGAGCGAGACAGGTACGGAATCAAATCCATGAATGTAATTGTTCTCAGAATGGCAATCCGATGCTGATTGTCACTCAGAGGAAGGTACGGCCCACAGTACAGTTTTAAAAAACAAATTTAGAGTACCCAATTCATTTTTTCAAATTAAGGGGCAATTTAGTGTGGCCAATCCACCTACCCTGTACATCTTTGGGCTGTGGGGGCGAAACCCACACAAACACAGGGAGAATTTAAAATACAGATGGAGGGTGAGAAAGTAAAATCAAATACTACTGTTTTGTGTTTAAACAAAGGAGATTACAATGGGATGAGAGAAGAACTAGCTAAGGTAGACTGGGAGCAAAGGCTTTATGGTGGAACAGTTGAGGAACAGTGGAGAACCTTACAAGCGATTTTTCACAGTGCTCAGCAAAGGTTTATACCAACAAAAAGGAAGGACGGTAGAAAGAGGGAAAATCGACCGTGGATATCTAAGGAGATAAGGGAGAGTATCAAATTGAAGGAAAAAGCATATAAAGTGGCAAAGATTGGTGGGAGACTAGAGGACTGGGAAATCTTTAGGGGGCAACAGAAAGCTACTAAAAAAGCTATAAAGAAGAGTAAGATAGAATATGAGAGTAAACTTGCTCAGAATATAAAAACAGACAGGAAAAGTTTTTACAAATATATAAAACAAAAAAGAGTGGCTAAGGTAAATATTGGTCCTTTAGAGGATGAGAAGGGAGTTTTAATAATGGAAGATGAGGAAATGGCTGAGGAACTGAACAGGTTTTTTGGGTCGGTCTTCAAAGTAGAAGACACAAATAACATACCAGCGACTGATAGAAATGAGGCTATGACAGGTGAGGACCTTGAGAGGATTGTTATCACTAAGGAGGTAGTGATGGGCAAGCTAATGGGGCTAAAGGTAGACAAGTCTGGCCCTGATGTAATGCATCCCAGAGTGCTAAAAGAGATGGCTAGGGAAATTGCAGATGCACTAATGATGATTTACCAAAATGCACTAGACTCTGGGGTGGTCCCGGTGGATAGGAAATTAGCAAACGTGACACCACTGTTTAAAAATGGAGGTAGGCAGAGAGCAGGAAATTATAGGCCAGTGAGCTTAACTTCGGTAGTAGGGAAGATGCTGGAATCTATCATCAAGGAAGAAATAGCGAGGCATCTGGATAGAAATTGTCCCACTGGGCAGACGCAGCATGGGTTCATAAAGGGCAGGTCGTGCCTAACTAATTTAGTGGAACTTTTTGAGGACATGACCAGTGCAGTAGATAACGGGGAGCCAATGGATGTGGTATATCTGGATTTTCAGAAAGCCTTTGACAAGGTGCCACACAAAAGGTTGCTGCATAAGATAAAGATGCATGGCATTAAGGGTAAAGTAGTAGCATGGATAGAGGTTCGGTTAATTAATAGAAAGCAAAGAGTGGGGATTAATGGGTGTTTCTCTGGTTGGCAATCAGTAGCTAGTGCTGTCCCTCAGGGATCTGTGTTGGGCCCACAATTGTTCACAATTTACATAGATGATTTGGAGTTGGGCAATATGTCCAAGTTTGCAGATGACACTAAGATGAGTGGTAAAGTGAAAAGTGCAGAGGATACTGGAAGTCTGCAGAGGGATTTGGATAGGTTAAGTGAATGGGCTAGGGTCTGGCAGATGGAATACAATCTTGACAAATGTGAGGTTATCCATTTTGGTAGGAATAACAGCAAACGGGATTATTATTTAAACGATAAAATATTAAAGCATGCTGCTGTGCAGAGAGACCTGGGTGTGCTAGTGCATGAGTCACAGAAAGTTGGTTTACAGGTGCAACAGGTGATTAAGAAGGCAAATGGAATTTTGTCCTTCATTGCTAGAGGGATGGAGTTTAAGACTAGGGAGGTTATGTTGCAATTGTATAAGGTGTTACTGAGACCACACCTGGAGTATTGTGTTCAGTTTTGGTCTCCTTACTTGAGAAAGGACGTACTGGCACTGGAGGGTGTGCAGAGGAGATTCACTAGGTTAATCCCAGAGCTGAAGGGGTTGGATTATGAGGAGAGGTTGAGTAGACTGGGACTGTACTCGTTGGAATTTAGAAGGATGAGGGGGGATCTTATAGAAACATTTAAAATTATGAAGGGAATAGATAGGATAGATGTGGGCAGGTTGTTTCCACTGGCGGGTGAAAGCAGAACTAGGGGGCATAGCCTCAAAATAAGGGGAAGTAGATTTAGGACTGAGTATAGGAGGAACTTCTTCACCCAAAGGGTTGTGAATCTATGGAATTCCTTGCCCAGTGAAGCAGTTGAGGCTCCTTCATTAAATGTTTTTAAGGTAAAGATAGATAGTTTTTTGAAGAATAAAGGGATTAAGGGTTATGGTGTTCGGGCCGGAAAGTGGAGCTGAGTCCACAAAAGATCAGCCATGATCTCATTGAATGGCGGAGCAGGCTCGAGGGGCCAGATGGCCTACTCCTGCTCCTAGTTCTTATATTCTTATGTTCTTAATTCCACATGGACAGTAACCCAGAGCCGGGATCGAACCTGGGTCGTTGGTGTTGTGATGCAGCAGTGCTAACCACAGTGCCGTTGTGCTGCCCCCACAGGAGCTGGTTAATCTCCAGCAGAGTCCTGAACATCCTTGAACGTCCTTTAGCCTTGCTACTGCCAACCTGCCTCAAGCTTTACGAGAAAGCAAAATACTGCAGGGACCCCGAATATCTGAAATCAGAAGAGGAAATTAGAAAATGCTGGAAAGGCAGCGTCTGTGGAGAACGAAACGGTTTAACGGATGGGACTTTGTTTCCCCTCCGCGCATGTTCTGCAGCGGCAGAGGGCAGCTCACCAGTGGCACGATCGTCCGGTCCCGCTGTTGTCAACAGGGTTTCCTGTTGAACGCACCATTCGCCGCTGGGAAACCCGCACCATCGGCGGGACTGTAAGATCCCACCAGCGTGAACAGCCAGCAAGTGCCGCCCAACATTTCAGGTCTATGGCCTTTGCCAGACCTGGTCAAACAGGGGCAATAGCAAACACAACCTGTGCAGATTAAGCAGTAGCTGGGTTTAGGGACTTGCTACATTTCGGTAAGAGCCAGACACAAAGCAGATCAAACAGTACCAGCACTCCACTAAATATGGAAGTCCAGGCACAGAATATGGAATTCAACCAACTCAATCAGGAGTTGTCACATTTACTAGGTGCCAAATGGCTCCCTATTACAGCTGAGGCCTTTATGAGGACATTGAGGATCTTAGTTCGTTTGAAGGCAGGAAATTAGCTTATTTGAAATGTTTTTTTTACAAACTCTTGCATTGCGTTTTCTGTTAAGAAATAAAACATCACAGGGCAGCACGGTGGCGCAGTGGGTTAGCCCTGCAGCCTCGGAGCGCTGAGGCCCCAGGTTCGATCCCGGCTCTGGGTCACGTCTGTGTGGAGGTTGCACATTCTCCACGTGTTTACGTGGGTTTCGCTCCCACAACTCAAAAATGTGCAGGATAGGTGGATTGGCCACGCTAAATTGCCCCTTAATTGGAAAAATTAATTGGGTACTCGAAATTTATTTTTAAAAAAAAGAAATAAAACATCAGGTTAAATTTTCACCTGTTGGGAAATTGCCCACCCGTTATAAAACTTGATCACATCAATTAAATGAATCCGCAGTGGTTTCTATAAATGTCAGCAATAATCTCCACTAGATCCTTTTTTTCGTGAATTCTCGCCCAAATGCGAGTCCAACTCTCAGCAGCACGGCCTCAATCACTGGCAGGGCAAGGAGGCAGGTCCCCAAGTTCACCTCAGCAAGGACAGAGACAGGATGCTGCTGGGAGCAACCGGATCCACACCAGCCATCCAGCGAACCGAGCAAATCCGCTTCGATCAGCCCCCCCACCAGATTGAGTCCATCCTGCCGTGGCAACATGCACTGTTACATGCGTGTTGTAGTCACGGAGCTGACTGGGAATCTCTCCCGCACTCACCACCTGCCATTGGGGCATGTTGGCAGCAATCACAACCTGTTTGGCCTTGTTACAAACTCACCCTCCTTGGCTATCAAGTCCTGGAGCGTGACGTGAACCTGGGCCTGACAAGCAGGAATGCTACCCACTGCCCCACAGCCTCTCCTTCACACTCAATTAACCAATGGTAAAGAGCAATCATATTGGACTACAACTCTCCCACTGAAATAACAACTGCAATCTTTTCCAATTCAAGCTCTCGATTTAAGGATGGTTTCCAACACAATTAATGCGATTTACACTGTTCCAGTTTCGAGTGCGATTAAAAATTTGTTTCAGTTTTAATTGTCACAGGCCAGGGTTTAGAGAACCCCAAAGTATCATGGAGTTCACCTGAACCATAACTTTGAAAAGATTTTGGTTATGGGGAGCACAAGGGCCCACTTTACGGATGTGGTGCAGCAGAGAGCTAAAAGTATTTTGAAACAAAAAAACGTTTATTCTATGAATCCCAGAAACATTTTTAAACACACGCAGTAAACATCTCAGCAACCATCAACTAAAATACTCCCCCTAAAGAATACAGTACTCAAGAAGTAACTTTTAATCTTTCCGTACAACATCCATAAGACAAATACCCTCTTTAACACAGAGATCAGATTTAAATTCTCTACTGAGAGCAGTTATCACTTTGAAATCACCCAAATGAACACTCTTGACCTTGTAGAGAGATCCATGCATATCTGCTGGCTTTCACTGCAGCTCTTCTCTCAAAACGAAACTAAAACTCCGAGACACACACCAGCTTTTGTTCAAAGTGAAAGTAACAGCAGACACCACATTCTGACATCACTGCAGCTATTTGACAAACACCCATTTCTTAAAGGTACTCTCACATGACATAAAACACCCATTTCTTAAAGGTACCATTTCAATTTTCACCTTTTCATTTTCCTTTAAGAAATATTGACAGTGAATATACGTTATTTTTTTAACAAAACAAAACACACAAACATTTATAATAACATAGTCCATTTTTGTTCTTCTTCCTCCAACTGGAATCCTTCTTGATTGACAGTCTCTTTGGACAAGAAGGTCTCTGCACGATCCGTCCATTTCTCTATGCCTCGGCATTTCTCTTTAAAGTCAGATACTTTTTAGTTCAATCTGATCACAGAGCCCCTTGTAATTCTCCAACACAGGAGCATTGGTTAACACAGCCTTCAGGCAGTCAAATATCTGTTGACACTCTGCTGTCCACTTAAATTTGCTACGCTTCTTTAGCAAGTCCGTCAGTGGAGCAACCACATTGCTAAAGTTTGGCACAAACTTCCGGTAGAATCCACTCATGCTAAGAAATCGCTTTATTTCTCTTTGTGTCGAGGGTTTTGGAAACTCCTCAATAACTTTTGTTTTCACATCCCATGGGACCATTCGACCCTGTCTGATTGTATGGCCAAGGAAAGTGACTTGGGCTTTTCCAAATTCACTTTTGGCTAGGTTTACCACCAAACCCGCCTCCTGAAATCGATCGAATCACTCCATCAGATGCTTTAAATGTTCTGTCCATGTCTGACTGAAAATTACCAGATCGTCGATGTATACCGCACAATTGGTTAATCCTGAAACGACTTTGTTAATTAACCGTTGAAATGTGTCTGGGGCGTTTTTCATGCCAAATGGCATAACTTTGAATTGGTATATACCATCTGGAGTCACAAAAGCTGAAATTGCCTTTTGGATAAAGGTACCTGCCAGTAACCTTTAAGTAAATCCAGTTTACTTAATCCAGTCCCACTTTCTCAATGAAATCATCCAAACATTGGAAAGGATATGAGTCCGTTCTTGCATTAACCTTTCTATAGTCCATACACAATCATTGGGTACCGTCTAGTTTTGGTACCATCACTATGGGTGAGCTCCATTGGCTGCAACCCACTTCAATTATGCAATTTTTAAGCATACATTCAATCTCTTTGTTAACCTGAGCCAATTTTAAAGTGTTAAGTCTATATGGATGTTGTTTAATTGAAACATCATTTCCCACATCTACATCATTTATAGCCATTTTAGTACTTCCCAATTTATCTCCACAAACCTGCCCATGTGATATCAATAACTCCTTCAGGTCGATCCGTCTTTTTCTCTGGAAGGTAACTCAAAATTTATCCTAATTTTTAAGAACGCCTTTGTTTTCCAATTTAATTTGAGGTATGTCAAATTCAAGGTCATCTGGATTTGGTTCATCATTTTGAGTTAGAATCATTAAACCTCCTCCTTTTGCTCTCCTTCCCTTTCAAAGTATATTTTAAGCATATTCACATGACACACTCAGTGAGTCTTCCTTCTATCTGGCGTTCTTACCACATAATTCACCTCACTTAATTTCCTTTCAATCTGATAAGGTCCACAAAACGTTGCTTTTAAAGGTTCACCTACCACTGGTAACAATACTAAAACTTTGTCCCCACTGGCAAAACTACAAACTTTGGATTTCTTGTCCGCTACCCGTTTCATCACATGTTGTGCAATTTTTAAATGCTCTCTGGTCAATTCATCTGCTCAATTTAATCATTCCCTAAAATTTGACACATAATCCAATAATGTAAGTTCCAATTTCTCACTCACCAATTTTTCCTTAATCAATTTAAGTGGTCCTCTTACCTCTTGACCAAAAATTAGTTCAAAAGGACTGAATTTGGTTGACTCATTAGGTACATCCCTAATTACAAGCAGTATCCCAATCCTCTGGATAATCTTGACAATAAGCCCTCAACATTGTCTTTAATGTCTGATGCCACCTTTCTAATGCACCCTGCGATTCTGGATGGTACACAGTTGATTTAAATTGTTTATTCCTGAGCTATCCAGAACTTCTTTGAATAACCTTGAGGTAAAATTTGATCCTTGATCCGATTGTATTGGTAGTCCATATCTCGTAAAGAATTTAAGTAACTCCTCCACAATCATTTTAGCTGTAATATTGCTTACTGGAATGGCCTCTGGAAACCTAGTAGACACATCCAAAAGATATTGATTCCCACTTTACATTTTTGGAAGCGGTCCAACACAATCAATTAAGACCTTGCAAAAGGTTACTCAAAAGCTGGAATAGGTATTAAGGGCGCTGGTTTTATCACTGCTTGAGTTTTCCCTATCACTTGACATGTGTGACATGATCGACAAAATTTAGTTACATCTTTATGTAGTCCAGGCCAATAAAAATGTTATTGGATTTTAGCTTGCGTTTTTCTTACTCCCAAATGACCTCCCACTGGTACCTCATGTGCAACTCCTTTCTATACCCTATCGGCAATATTACTTGATGAACTTCTGTCCACTTTTCATCTGCCTGCATATGTACAGGTCTCCATTTTCTCAAGACATCATTTTTACGATAATAACAGTCTGGTATCCACTCAGATTCCTCTTCCGTGTATGCTTTCTGATACATCCGTTTTATTTCTATATCTTTCTGTTGTAACCCCGCCAATTTTCCTGAACTAAAAATATCCACCTCATCCTCCACCTGTTCTTGTTCTTTTCCGACCATCTGATTAAAAAATATTTCTGATAATTGAACTTCCACTTCATCTTCACTCTTTGATTTCTCCTCTTGTTTTAACCTGTGACTTTGCGACCTTGTTACTACACAGTCCGGAAAAATCCCAGAATATTCGTCCTTCAACACTTCAGTTGTCTGATTTTCCATTGGCTTATCAACCACAGTAGGCATCACTCCCACCTGTGATCCAGCTCAAAGATAGTCATAGAATTTACAGTGCAGAAGGAGGCCATTCGGCCCGTCGAGTCTGCACCGGTTCCTGGAAAGAGCACCCGACCCAAGCCCACACCCCCACCATATACCCATAACCCAGTAACTCCATCCAACACTAAGGGCAATTTTGGACACTAAGGGCAATTTAGCAGGGCCAATCCACCTAACCTGCACATCTTTGGACTGTGGGAGGAAACCGGAGCCCCCTTGAGGAAACCCATATACACACGTGGAGAATGTGCAGACTCCACACAGACAGTGACACAAGCCGGGAATTGAACCTGGGACCCTGGAGCTGTGAAGCATTTGTGCTAACCGTAATCCTACCATGATGTCTCTAGCTGCCCCAGCTATACCATTACCCAAGATAAACTGTATTCCTGGACAAGATAGTTTCTCTATTACTCCTACTACCACTTCACCACTCTTCACTGGACTTTCCAACCTTACCTTATATAATGGAACACTACTCCTCTCACCCTGAATTCCACATATTACCACCTTTTCTGTCAATATTTTTCCCAAACTGCATAACTTCTCATCTCTTACCATTAAAGATTGACTAGCTTAAAATTGTGACTTCTTTACCTGCTCTTTCTGATACACATGAGTAAACTTTACCCACACAAGTAAATTCTTTAAAGAGATCTGGCATCTTCTTATCAATCACCTCTTGATCAGGCTATACAATCTTTTGCACCTCCTTCGCTTCACTTGGGCTTTCCTTTACTACTTTAACAAACCCCACTGTCTTATCCTGTTTTACCACATCAGCTTTCCCAGTGCTTTTCTTCCACCAACAACACTGTGATTTTAGTTGATTACAGTGAAAACATTTGAAACTTTTCATGTCTCTTGCCCTCTCCTGGATTTCCTTTTTAATCTGAGGTGCATTCTCTTTATTATCTCCCATCAGATCACCTTTACCTTTTCCACTTGAGTATTTCTCATGTCCCCAGTTTCTATCCCTCACAGGTTGAAACTGATGTCGGAACCAAGATTTGATTTATGAACTAATTCATAATCATCCTACATTTCTGCTGCTAATCTCGCAGTTTTAACCCTCTGCTCTTCCACATGAGTTCTCACTAAATCAGGAATTGAATTTTTAAACTCCTCCAAAAGTATAATTTCTCTGAGAGCTTCATACGTTTGGTCTATTTTCAAAGCCCTTATCCACCTATCAAAATTATTCTGTTTGATCCTTTCAAACTCCATGTATGTTTGACTAGGTTCTTTCCTTAAATTTCTAAACCTTTATCTGTAGGCTTCAGGCACTAGCTCATATGCACTTAAGATGGATTTTTCACCTCCTCATACGTCCCCGATACCTCCTCTGATAGTGATGCTAACACATCAGTAGCCCTACCTACCAGCTTTGTTTGAATCAGTAATACCCACATGTCTGATGGCCATTTCATTTGTTTAGCCACATTCTCAAATGAAATGAAAACGGCTTCTACCTCCTTCTCATCAAACCTTGGCAATGCTTGGACATATTTAAATAGATCCTCACCAAGCCTTCGACAATGATGCTCTTTCTCTTTATCCACATCACTATCCTCCAACGTTTCCCTTTACATCCGCCAATTTTAACTGAAGGTCATGTTTCATGGCCATTTTCTGAAGTTCAAGCTCTCTCTCTTTTTCCCTGTCCTCCGTTTCTCTTTCTTTGTTTCTTTCTTTGCTCTCCTTTTCGTTTTCCCTGATCTGTATCTCCCTTTCTCTCTCTTTTTCTCCCATTTTGTATTCAAGCTGCTTTATTTATTTCTCGTGTTCCAGTTGTTTAATCTGTAACTGAATGTTTTCCAGTTCTAATGAGTCAGACTGTATCACAGGCAATTTTAAATGCTCAGCTTGCACCATAAGTACCTCTTCTTTTCGTGTTCTGTCAGGTAATATTAACTGCAATGTTTTTGCCAAATCTAAAAGCCTACTTTTAGTCTCTGTCCGTAAGGTACTGCGTGTGACCTTCTCCACCCCCAAAAACTTCAGAGCCTCTGAAAGAGCCATTGTGCACAACATACACCCCACTTAAACTAAAATACCACCCCTGAAAAGCAACCACAATATGTTCACCCCTCACTGTCTTTAAGTTCACAAAGTTAACCCAACAGATAGACTTTTATCCCCCTCAAGCCCCCAATTTGTTACGGGCCAGTGTTAGAGAACCCAAAGTGGATCATGGAGTTCACCTGACCCACAACTTTGAATAGATTTTGGTTATGGGGAGCACAAGGGCTCACTCTGCAGGTGTGGTGCAACAGAGAACTAAAAGAATTTCTAAACAAAAAAACAATGGGCGGAATTCTCCAACCCACCCACCCCGCCAGGATGGAGAATCGGTGTGGCGCCACGTGAATCGCGCCACTCCGCCCCAGCGCTGGGACGCAATTGCGGAGAATCGGCCCCATTGGAGCCAGTGTGGTCGGTGCCGGTCGGGGTATGTGCCCACTCTCCAGCTGTTCTAACATCCTCTGAACCAGTGGGACCTCGGCGTTGAAGGGTCCGGGGGCGGCCTGTGGGGGGGGGTCCAACCCCGGGGGGTGCCTCCGTAGTGGCCTGGCCTGCGATCGGGGCCCACCAATCAGTGGGCTGGCCTCTCTGCCCCCCGGCCTCCTTTTCTCTGCGCCGGCTTCTGCAGCCCTGCACCATTTGGCCTTGGGGCCATCGCGGGAAAGAAGGCCACTGCGCATGCGCTGGTTGACGCCGACCCAACTGCGCATGCGCAGACCCTGCGGAGCCGGGTTCAGGCCAGGAGTGGCGTAGGCCACTCCAGCGTCGTCCAAGCCCTCTGTGGGCTGCAGAATGGGGTCCCGGAACGGGCGCCGATGCCGGTGTAAAACACTCCCGTTTTTACTCCAGCATCGGCACCTAGCCACCCATTGGGAGAATCCTGCCCAATGTTTATTCTATGAATGCCACGAACATTTTTAAACACAGACAGTAAGCATCTTAGCAACCATCAACTAAAATACTCCCCCAAAGAATACAGTACTCTATAAGTAACCCTTAATCTTTTCTTACAACATTCACAAGACAAATACCCTCTTTAACACAGAGATCAGGTTTAAATTCTCTGCTGAGAGCAGCTTTCACTTTGAAATCACCCAAATGAACACTCTTGAACTTGTAGAAATATCCATGCACATCTGCTGGCTTTCACTGCAACTCTTCTCTCTCAAAACGAAACTAAAACTCAGACTACAGCTATTTGATAAACACCCATTTCTTAAAGGTACTCTCACATGACATATAAACACCCATTTCTTAAAGGCACTCTCACATGACATAATGGCTGTCACCCAATGGCCTTGTGTTGTGCAGTTTGCTAGATTTCGACATTGTGGTATCGCAGAATGTCTGTGAAGGGGGATTTAAAGATCGAACAATGTTGAATAAGGCAAAGCATTTCTCTGCAGATGTGAGGCAATTTTCAGTGCACATAACTGAGAGCAAGGACTAACAGTAGGCAAGGCAGGAGTGGGTATCAATCTTTATGATCAGCAGCCTCTTAATGGGCTGAATAAAATAAGGTGAACTTTGAGGAGATTGCTGTTAAAGTATTTCAAAAAGGAGCTACAAATAGTGGACTTGAATAATATTGTGGGGACTGATTTGAAAATGTCAAATAATTAGCTCCACAGACACTGCATGAGGATATACTGTAATGGGTGAAAGGTCAAAGATTTGGCAGTTTCCTGGAACAGTATTCTGTGGAACCAATTAGCGACAGAGATTTTAAATCTAGTATTGTGCAATGAGGCAGGTCTAATTAGCAATCTCATTGCAAAAGATCGACTGGGAAAAAGTGATCATTATAACAATTCAATTCCATATTAATTTTTAAAATGACATTCTCCAGTTACATACAGGATTTAAAGATTGATTGAGTAAATAAACTAAAACATCTGATGGTGTATGGCTGCTAAGAAACGTTTAAAGACACAATTCAAAATGTTCAACAAAGTCTGCACGTTCTCCCCGTGTCTGCGTGGGTTTCATCCGGGCGCTCCGGTTTCCTCCCACAAGTCCCGAAAGACGGGCTTGTTAGGTGAATTGGACATTCTGAATTTTCCCTCCGTGTACCCAAGCAGGTGCCGGAATATGGTGACTAGGGGCTTTTCACAGTAACTTCATTGCAGTGTTAATGTAAGCCTACTTGTGACATTAATAAAGATTTTTATTATTTTGGTATGTTTCATTTATTGTATGAACACAGAGGAGGCTACATCGCAAAACCCCTCCTGCATTTAAGGGTGCCCAAAATAAACAAACCCCTAAATTTACCCTGTCTTAACGTTGCTGTGGGGTTATCAATAGAAATTGGATGACACTAAAACCGAGGGAAATACGCTGCCGCTCAGATACGGATACATTAAAATTAGACACTTTCCTGCTTAGGGGCAGTTGGTGAGAATAGAAATCAGGGCTGTTTAAATTAAACCCCCTACTGTCCATGACAGCATGAAACTTGTAAATATTCATGTTCAGAGAGAGGCGGACCACCTCTGCCACCTCAAAACATGCCGTGGGGAGGGGGAAAAAAATCCTAACAGGGATAAATTCTATCTACGATCTCTGGAGTTTAGAAGAATGAGAGGCGATCTCACTAAACACATTAGATTCTGAAGGATAGGCATTGTGAGATTGTTTCCCCTGGCTGGGGAATTTAAAACAGAGGTCCCAGGTTTGATTCCTCGCTGGGTCCCTGTCTGTGCGGAGTCTGCACTTTCTCCCCGTGTGTGCGTGGGTTTCCTCCGGGTGCTCCGGATTCCTCCCACAGTCCAGAGATGTGTAGGTTAGGTGGACTGGCCATGATAAATTGTCCCTTAGTGTCCAAAAAGGTTAGGTGGGGTTACTGGGTTACGGGGTGGTGTGGGTGGAGGTGTGGGTGTTCTTTCCAAGGGCCCGACTCGATGGGCTGAGTGGCCTGTTTCTGCACTGTAAATTCTATGATTCTATGATTTAGGATTGAGGCAAGCGACATTTCTTCATCAAAGAGTTGTGAATCTTTGGAATTTTCTACTCCAGAGGATTCCGGATGCTCCATTGTTAACATTCTTTCAAACTGAGACAGATAGATTTTCCATCTCTCGGGGAATCAAGGGACACAGAGAGCCGATGGGAAAGAGGAGTTAAAGGTCAATGATCAGCCGTGATCACTGAATGGTAGAGTGGGCTCGAGGGGCAGCCTGCTCAATTACTGCTCCTGTTTCTTATGTTCTGCTGAACACCAATCAGAACTCTTACAGTGATTTACATATTGACAAGCAGTCAAAGAATGGGAAAGGTCCTTTTTCCAGTTCAAATCTCAATGGCCAAGCTGGGTTAAAGGCCAGAGGGGTTGTATGACTTGCTATTTTTAAGCACACCATTATTATAGGACATTTTCTGCAATCTCAGAACCACTGGGCAATTTGGATTAACTATTAGTTTAAGGGAGACTACCAGGTTTCCAGAGGCTCTATGAGATGCGACTGTAAAAGTAAGTATTGTCCGCTTATTACCCTGACTAAATTGAAGAGTGGAGCAGACTCAAAGGGCCGGGTGGCCTACTTCTGTTCCTCCATCTCATGTTCTAAACATCGGTCGCAGTCAGCTTGTTCTACATCGATGACAGCTCCACATAGGAGATTGATTTTCCTGCGATTGGATGCGAGGTCAAGTTAGTGGCGATGGTGAATAGTGGAAGATAAAGCAGTGCTTGCCTATGGAAAGCAGCCCTGAGATTTTTTTCGATTATTACTTTGGTGGCTGCAGTAACATTGCAGGACAAAAGATAGTGAAATTAAATCACCTCCTCAGAGCTGCTTGAAGAGATTTCAGTCCGAGACATGACATGAAAAGCTGAGAGTCTGAAGCAAACTGTCAAAGGGACAGATGGACTGGTTTAGGCTTCAGTACATCCTAGCTGTGAACTTTGAGAACCTGAGGGATATCCATATGGTGCTCATTTTTCACTGCTCAGATCGGCAAAGGCAGTTGCCAAAATAGAGCTGCAAAATCATCTATGCCAAGAAGATTGCACGCTGAAACTTTGGAGGAGGTTTGTCTCAAATATTAGCTCTTAATCGAAGGATAAAGTGATAACTGACATTGTTTGACTCTAATTACCCAGGGCCAGGCATGACACAACAAAGGCCGCCCACCAAAGAGCACTAGAATATGGGCATGTTGCCCGAAATAATTCTGGAGGCACTTGCCTTTGAAGGAGACGGGGTTGAGGCAGGAGGTATTTTCCCCAACACCCTGGGACAGACTCCTCGGAACTCAGCTTTGCATATCTTGCAATGTTTCAGTTAGGATGTCAAATTGATAAAGTCAACTGGAGTGTATTTCTTCGACAGGAACAAAAAAGAAAAGGCCTAGGGGAAACCAATGCAAACAATGGTCAACAGGTGTATAACTTTGGGCTACCTTGTTACTTTGGGTCTGTGCATTTGAGCTTTATCAGGTCAGAAAATAATCTAAATCCAGTTGGCGGCACGGTAGCACAGTGGTTAGCACTGTTGTTTCACAGCACAAGGGGCCCGGATTCATTCCCCGGCTTTAGTCGCTGTGTGTATGGAGTCTGCACGTTCTCCCCATGTCTGTGCAGGTTTCCTCCGGGTGCTCCGGTTTCCTCCCACAAGTCCCAAAAGACGTGCTGTTAGGTGAATTGGACATTCTGAATTCTCCCTCAGTGTACCCGAACAGGCGCCGGAATGTGGAGACTGTAACTTCATTTCAGTGTTAATGTAAGCCTACTTGTGACAAATAACAATTATTATTATTGTTCCAAAAATTCTGTTCTTCCCAAATCTAAGGAATATTCCGGCGTCCGCTTTTGCCCACGATTTGTAAGTTATTGTTATTTGTCTTCTTCAGGTCTTCTCCCTCGTGGTAGCTATTGTTGCCCTCTGTCTTTTATTTCCCACTCATAAATGTGTGCAAACGATTTGATAAGACACTTTCCAAGTTGCCTTGGTTACCGATATGAACTAGGAATTCACATTGGGGGTGGGTGTGCGGGGATTATGGAAGTGGGGGTGCGCGTAGTACCATATTCCTGCATGCCATTGTGGAGCATGTTGGCACACACTTATTCTAAAAGGATGTTCACTCATGATTGCACAACGTCCAGAATTATTCACGACTTGTCAGGTACTGCAGCAGTCCATGCCCATATTGAGCTAGATGGACAACATATCCATGGGCTGGTAAATGGTGAGCATCTATGGCACACAAGTGCCAGGCGATGACCACCTCTAACAAGAGAGACTCCAGCCATCTCCCATTGACATTCAATGGTATTTCCATTGCTGAATCCCCCACTATCAACATCCTGGGGGTTATCTTTGGTCAGAAACTGAACTGGACTAGCCATATTAAGGCTTTGGTTACCAGAACAGGCTGAGAATTCTGCAGAGAGTAACTGACCTCCTCCCCCCCAAAAGCCTGTCCACCATCCACAAGGCACAAGTCAGGAGTGTGAGTGAATACCCTCCACTTGTCAGGATGATTGCGGCCCAAAAGGTTCTGATCAAGAAGCTCAATAACATGCCGCTTGATTGGCACCCCATCCACGACCTTCAACATTCAATCCCTCCACAACTCACCAGGGCTCCTTCAACAGCACCTTCCAATCCACAACCTCTACCACCTGGAAGGACAGATGCACGGGTAAGGACCACCTATGAGTTCCCCTCCAAGTCACCTGACATCCTGACTTGGAAATATATCACTGTTCCTTTACTGTCACTGGGTCAAAATCCAGGCCACCCCTCCTAACAGCACAATACTTACACGTAGACTGCGCTGTTTAAGACAGCAGGATACCTCCACCTTCTCAAGGGCCATTCGGGATGGGCAATGCCAGCTTGTCCAGCCAGCAACACCCACACCCTATGGAAGAATAAAAGAAAGAGATAGAAATGCTATCAATGCCAATTGGATTGCAAGAACGATTATGCAGATAGTAGATTCTCCTTGGTGTGTTAATCTGTCTGCGAGCTTCAGTGAACCTTATTGAGACAGCACTTGGTTATTCCTGTGGAGCGAAGGAAAAAATCCAGTTAAGAAATAAACGGAAAAATCTCGAGAAATTTCAAAAAATAGAAATATTTCCAAATTAAGTCACTGCTGGAAAAGGATAATAAGGTTCATTCATCTGGTGCATTAATCTGTCTATTCTCTGAGCGGGCCTGCTGTGTATTCCCTGCAATGGCAGTCTTTATTTAATATACCACTGTGAGTGGTTTGTGCTTTGGCTTTTAGAACCTGTGTACAAAGCAGTTAAATAATGATTTTCTATTTTTATGTTTAGCAGAGTTGATAATGCAATAATGTTTTTAAATTATGGACTTGGAGAGATTCAGCTCGACAACAGCCCAGCAGTCCCTTATCTGCAAAGCTATGAAGCCCTTTTATTTCCAAAGATCCCGGCTCTTTAGCCCGGAAATTCCACTGGAGAAATGTGAGCAGGAGGAAAAGTGGAAAATCGTAAGGATGGTCTCCATGCATCGCAGCTCACTACACCGCTTAAAATGAAACGTCCACTGAGTGTCAGCGGCACGTAGCACTTGGCATTGCATTGGCTTAGAAATGCAGATTTGTACAGCCCTTAACTCGACTGCCAGACAGCAATCCCAAACCTCCATCATGGCAGACAGGAAGCCCGAGCTCATTCGGAATTGGAAATGCATGTCCGCCACATTGGTAAAGTCCAAAGAAAGGAAGCCCATGTCTGAAACAGGCATTGGATTCTCTGCGTCCTCAAAAATAAAAAGGAGTCAAAAGTCTCTTTCGTGCAAGTAAATGGGACCACCTCCATGTCCCCTGAGAGGTGACACGCCATCTCACCTTGGAGATACGCGGCAGTACTCGATTATCGCTGTGTCACAATCCCGTCTAACAGCTCTGCAGAAGCTCCTTCAGAATGCCTGCAGTGGTTGCCGAAGATTCACGAAGGGTGGACAATAAATGCCAGGGATGCCAGCGACACCAACATCCCACAAATTAAACTCGCAAAAATCTTCCTTAAGGTGCCAATGGATCTTTTATTCTGATTTTTGTAAGGCTCCTTTATAATTTGAAAATGCAACATAAAGAGTAGTCAGCGCCGATTTCAAAGGGGAAGGTCACCCTTGACAGCCGTATTGAATTCTTTTGAAGGACTGTGCAGAGGAGTAGATGTAATAATATATTTGGATTTTCAAAAGGCCTTTGATAAGGTAACACGTTCTATACTCGTGATTGAGGTCAGGGAATGTGGATTCAAAGGACAAGTAGCTTACTGGATAGGAACTACAACATAGAAAACAGAGAGCAGATGTTAAAGGTAGTTAGTTACTCAGGAAAATGGAAGTTGCTCTCCACAGGGCTAGGTGCTGCCACCACTGTTGATCACAAAAGATTTGGACTTGGAAATTGGGTGCAATTTCAAACTGCGCGGTGGATACCAAAGCGGGGTTATAATTTATACTGAGAGAGATTGTGACAAAATATATGAAGACACAATCAAACTTGCAGAACTGGTGCGGAAAAGGTGAATTCATTTCAATATAGAGAGGTGTTGTGCATTGCTGAAGGATGGAGACCGCACTATACCCCTTGGAGAAATTGGGGTGACTGGAAAGGGGTCTAAGGTTACAGATTCATAAATTATCACGAGGAGCAGTGCAAATTAGCAAAGCTTTCAAAAGTGCGAACACAGCTTTGAAGCTCATTCCAGAACAGAACTTGTATAGAACTTGACTTAGGCCATATTCATAGAGTACTATGCACAATTCTGGGGCAGGAATTGTCTGTTATCTACTGGTAGGCTTTTGGGGGGCCCATGAGATTTCCCGGGTAGCCTATCCGCTGCCTTCCTCCTCCTGACCTGTCACCAACTTTATGTAGGGCGGACGCGGCCGAGGACAAAGCTTTGACAAAGGGTTATCTGGGCTCGAAACATCAGCTCTTTTATCTCCCTACAGATGCTGCCAGATCTGCTGAGATTTTCCAGCATTTTCTTTTTGGTTAATACCCTTATTGGGTTAATTATTGGCCACTTAAGGCCGTTTCCCGACGGTCTCGATTTTGAGGCAGGCAAATAAAGTTCAGGGACGTGAGGAGGTCCCGGTAGGGGATCTTGCTTGGGCTTCAGTTGGGGAGGGAAGGCTGTTTTCTGGAAAGGCCCACTTTCCATTCTGGGCACCACTAGCGCCCCCCCCCCCCCCCTCCCCCCCCCCCCCCCCCCCCCACACACACACACACACACACACACGCTCAAGGTCTAGTGCCCCCACCTTTAATGACCTCACCATCAAGACACCTCCACCCCATTGTGGTCCTGGACTCTGGAGTTTAGAGTCTGGGAGATGCTTGTAGTCCACTGCTGACCACTGCTGGCCACTGGCATTGCTGGGGCTATGAAGCTATTGGCCAATCTGATTGGCTGGCGACTCTCCTCGGTGGGATTCCAAATGGCTGTGGGGCTGCTGTGATTGGCAAAGATGCGCTCCTCACCGACGCTTCAAGTTGCGGGGCAGAAACCCTGTCACCTGAACTAACCTGCCCTGGTTTTGATATAACCAAAAGAATATATACAGACACTGGAGAAAGTCCAAAGAAGATTCACAAGAATGGTACCAGAACTGTTATAACCTGCCTGCTTACCATTGGCTGGGGACTAATGACAATCCCACAATCCTGTGGGAATATGAGCTTCTCCAATGAGGGGGGCGGAGAAATCATTAGCAGATTCCCTGCATAAATAGAGCTGGCCTGTTTGGAACCAGCAGAGAGAGAGAAGTGAGCAGCAAGGGAAGTTGCTGCTGTTGTGTATATATATGTTATTGTAAATAAATGTTATTTCTTTGTATCCTGAAGACTCATGCTGGATTCTTTGTGGCCCTCACAAAAAGAACCAAGAGGGTACAACCATCAGGAACAAAGATGAGAAAGATGCCAGTTTTGCTCCTTGCCACAGGAACTGTTCCCTGTCTGAGTGTTGATGGCACTAATGATGGCCAGGATAGAGTGCTACAGTTTATTGGAGTCTCTCCAGATGAGGGAGAGCAAAATCAATCACATTCCCAGCTCTTAATCAGGAGCCGGTGACTCACTAATGCTCCCTTGGACGGAGTGGTGCTCATTAGTGATACCCCATAGAGGTGAACAATCTGTGGAAACCCATGCATAAAGAATGAATGACCACTTGAGCTGAATCCCAATGGAAGCAGCCCTAACTTCAGTCAAAAGGTTGGATGCAAAGCAAGTTCTTCGTCCAAAGTTCTGGTTTTAGACCCTTGCTGCTGCAATAAACCCATCACTCTGCACATCACAGCACGTCTGAACCAGAGATCAGGAGATTTACCTTTGGAAAGCAATAATCTTTTTATTTTTATTAGTGTCACAAGTAGGCTTACGTTAACACTGCAATGAAGTTACTGTGAAAAGCCCCTGGTCGCCACATTCCGGCGCCTGTTCGGGTACACAGAGGGAGAATTCAGAATGTCCAATTCACCTAACAAGCACATTTTCCGGGACTTGTGGGAGGAAACCGGAGCACCCGGAGGAAAGCCACGCAGACACGGGGAGAATGTGCAGACTTCACATAAACAGTGACCCAAGTCAGGAATCGAACCCGGGGCCCTGGCTCTGTGAAGCAACAGTGCTAGCCACTGTGCTAACGTGCCGCCAACGGGATTTGATTATTAGATAGAGTGCTACAGCTTATCAAAGTCTCCCCAGGTCGGGGGGGGGGGGGGGCGGTAAATCAGTCACATTTCCAGCTTTTAATCGGAAGCAGTGACTCACCTTGAGACAGAGTGGGGCACAGTAGTGATGCCCCTCAGAGTTGAATAATCTGCTGGTCCACATTTGATTATGTTGCTTTCATTGGGATTACTGCAATGCAGACCAATCTGATGAGCATGAGAGGCAACGAGTGCAGCAATGGAGAAGCGAGTGAGTCAAGTGAGGCATATATCCAGCTGGAAGGATGAATGATCTTGGGGCCAATTTTCCGGACACGGGGCCCGAAGCGCATCAGGGATTTCAAAATGGCGACTGCAACTAAGTGTTGACACCTTTGTAAAGGGCAGAGCGTTGCAACATCTGGCCCCTCGGATCAGTAATCCTGCGGGCACCAGGCATACGCGCCACGGCCGGCACGAGTTCACGCTTGCGCTTGGGTTGCCTTCTCCGGGCCGGCCCCGACGCAACATGGCGGAGAACTACAGGGGCCCGCATGGAGGAACATAAACCCCCACCAGGATAAGCCCGCCGGCCGATCGGTGGGCCCTGATCGTGGGCCAGGCCACCGTGGAGGCCCCCCCTGGAGTCTGATCCCCCCACCAGGCCGCAGCATGAATGGCGAGGTCCCATTGGGTAGGACCACACGAGAACAACGCCAGCGGGACTCAGCCTAACTCGGCGGGCACTCGGCTCATCGCGCGGGGAGAATATCCGGGGGGAGATGCGTAGAACGGCCCTTGACCGCGCCGGCGCCAATGGCGCCGATTCTCCAGTCGCCAGAGAATCGGCAGACCTATGATGGAGCGGCGTTGCGTGATTCGTGCGGCCACTATTGCGGAAGTGGATATTTTGGAGCTTCCCCAGTTTTGATGGATGTGGGTGGATTTAGAAGGCGACATAAATCCCACCACCAGAGAGATGTTGTGAACCATGGGTCAGAGGTGGGAATTATACAAAGGTCAGTAATAAAGATGTTGCCAACTTCAAATATCGCTATGAAATGCTGCAACATGGGATTTTGCAACAGTGAGTGATGGTAGGGCTTTGATTTGAAAAACAATGTGACCATTAAATCATGTGGTTGACAGGTTGTTACTTCTGACAACTGTTAAGGGAAAGAACAGCATTGTTAAAATGGAAAAATCTTAAAATAGATTACAGTGGCTTATTGATTGATAAAGGGCCATTTTACATTGTATAATTTTGAAAGACTGTCCCAGTTTTAAATCCAGATCTACTTGCGTGAAATGACCCATTGCTGTTATTTTATCCTTAAAGTTTGGCTGAGCCATTTATTTGGCTGTTTAAAAGCTTTGATAGATGTTTGAACTTCCACTAAATATTTGGAACTTGGCCCAGCCATCTGTTTGGTTGTTGCAAAGTTTTGATAAATGCCTACAGTTATGGATGTCTTCAAAGGCCCAAGTGGATCTGCTCTGGCATGTTTCTTTACATAATTGTCCTGGGGGGTTCATTATGAATGCTTGGCTGCCCTTCAAACTACTAATGCATTCTGCTCAGTTGGGATTGCCTGCACAGTCATCTAGGAGAATAAGAGCTTGTGCATCATGACAGACTTATAAGATTCTGAAAGAGAATAATGGTTTTAAGCAGTTAATTAAGTACGGTTTTCTTATTTTGACAGCTTTTGAAGGGAATAATGTTTATTTAGTAGCTATTCAAATAATGTTTGTTTTCTTTGAAGATTTATGAGCCGTTCAAATAGTTCCAAATGTTTTGACAGGGCGCATGAGTTCTCTTTATAGTGCATACTTGGTGAGGGAGGGCTGAAGGAGAAGAGGCTTATGTAGTCAGGAGATTGAGGGGGAAAAAGGGCTGTTGAGGGGTGAGGGGAGTAAGGGATGGTGAGATGTGCGTGTGTGATGGAGGGGGTGAAGGGTAACGGGGATCGGGGGAAAAGGGTATGAGGTGATTGTGGAGTTGAAGGTCAGGTAGCCTCAGACTGACCTGCAAAGTTGGTCTACATGCACGGAGGTGGGGCTTTTAACTTGGCAACAGCCCAGCTCTGTCTCTGCCTCGAATCCTAAGTGCGAGAGGTGGCAAACCCGACTCCAGCCGCTCAACGTGCCCACCGGATAAAAAGGCTGCCGGTCGGTGGGAGATGGGATGGCAATGTTGGGAAATTTCCCCACTCCCAATTCTCACCTCAAAGAAGAAAATCCAGCCCTTGGTCTGTAAGGCACAGTATTGAGGAAAAGTCATCAATCAGACACATTAAAAAGAATATTCCCAACCGCCGACCGCCCCCACTCCCCCCCATCCGCCCCACCAGAGATGGCTTTGGAGATTGAGGAGGGGGGGGGAAGGAGGGGGGGAGTGGGAAAGGTCGGGGGAGGGGGGGAAAACATTCGGTCAGACCGGTTCCATGATATATCCCTGCTTCTGTGCCCTTTTGACAGAGGTGAGCTCCCAGCAGTGACAGCTACCACTGAGCAGCAGTTTGTACATCACTTAGGGCGACTAATAGAGCAATCATATGGTTATTTGGGTTTTGGCTATATTGTTTTGTGCAACATCTGCCTTCTGGGTTGTTAGTTTGTGGAAAACCCGTGACAAATATTTCTTTTTTAAAAAATTAATAGCGCAATCAGTCCCTGTGGTAGAAATGGATGGAAATGTTCCCTATGGCACACAGCCCCAGCAACGTGTGAGGAGACTGGAAATGGAATGGAAGCAGCCTTGCTGTATGTGGTCCAGGCCACAAGATGTATGAAGCCTTTTGTGGTGAACGTATTGCATTAACCATTCACCATGTATGTCACTGTATCACATCGTTGTCCATGTGGGCTCCACCTATGGAACATTGTACGATATTACACGGAATGTATCATGTTGGTGCCCTTGTGGACTCCGCCCCTGGTTCTGCCCCTTGAGGGGAGGTATAAAGAGCAACAGCCCTGTAGGCAGCTCTCACTAGCAGAGCAGTCGCAGGCAGGCACTGTTCTAGTCGATTAAAGCCACAGTTTACATCCACTCTCTATTTCACGTGAATTGATGGTCGCATCAATTTAATCGACTATAACACCACAATGGAATCGGCCCTCAAACCTGACCGACTGGAGCTCGACCCACAGGCCGCAGAGGCGAAAAGGATTTTTTCACACTGGCTCCAATGTTTTGAGGCCTACCTCACCGCCTCCTCCTCGCCTTCCGTCTCCGACAACCAGAGGCTGAGCCTCCTCCACTCCCGGGTAAGCCATCGAATCTCTGTACAACTCGAGGAAGCCTCCACATACACGGCCGCCCTCACGATGCTGAAGCTCCTATACGTAAGGCCGGTGAACGAGGTGTACACGCGGCATCTCCTCACTACTCGCCGCCAACACCCCGGGGAATCGCTGGAGGAGTATCTACGTGACCTCAAAGTCCTTACGCGAAGTTGCAACTACCAGGCCGTTACGGCCACTCAACATATGGACCTCGTCGTCCGGGACGCCTACGTGGCTGGAGTCAGGTCCAACTACATCAGACAGCGCCTGCTCGGGAAAGGTGCCCTAGACCTGGAAGACACGGTAAAGCTAGCCTCCTCCCTGGAAGTAGCGTTCCAAAGCCTCAACGTGTTCCCGTCTGATCACGCGGCCCCCTCGTGGACTCCCGACCAGAGAGTGCCCCAGGCCTGTGCCACGCGGCTGTCCACCCAACACGGGGGACTACCCCGCTATTTCTGCGGCCAGCATCAGCACCCAGGCAGCGCTGCCCGGCTCAGAATGCGAACTGCAGTGACTGCGGTAAGAAGGGACATTTTGCTAAAGTTTGCCTGGCCAGGTTCAAATCCTCAAAATCGCAGGCCTGAGACTCACAGGCCCGCAGACCCCGCAGTGTAGCAGCTTGCCTGCCAGCTCCGCCCCCCCCCCCCCCCACCCCGGACGCATCATCAGCCTCGCGCTGTCCTTGGGGGCAGCCATCTTCAAGCCCGCACAACGTGTGCGACTCATGGGGGCTGCCATCTTGGCCATCCTCGCCCACGCGGCCCACCATGTGCGACTCATGGGGGCCGCCATCTTGGCCGCCATCTGCAATGCCGCATGACACGTGCGACCGACGGGGGCAGCCATCTTGGGACCACCCCAGAACCTCTGACCATGCCGGCTACCCGCAACTCAGTGCGGTCACCCTGGACCAGTCGCGACCCAAACACCTCCGGAGCTCCATGATGACGGTCCGGGTAAATCGACGCGAAACGCCTTGCCTGTTTGACTCCGGGAGCACGGACAGCTTCATTCACCAGACATGGTAAGGCGCTGCTCGCTCCCAATCTTCCCTGCATATCAAACCATCTCCCTCGCTTCTGGGTCGCACTCGGTGCAGATCCGAGGTTGCACTACCGCATTCCTCGCAATGCAGGGCGCCGAGTACGCCGATTTTAAGTTAGCTGTACTCCCCGACCTCTGCGCTCCTCTCCTGTTGGGACTGGACTTCCAGTGTAACCTCAGGAGCCTAACTCTGAAGTTCGGTGGTCCCCTACCCTCACTCACCGTATGTAGCCTCGTGACCCTAAATGTCGACCCTCCCCCACTCTTCGCAAATCTCACCGCCAACAGTAAACTAGTCGCCACCAGAAGCAGGCGGTACAGCATCCAGGACAGGACTTTCATCCGGTCCGAGGTCCAGCGACTCTTGCGGGAGGGAATCATCGAGGCCAGCAATAGCCCCTGGAGAGCTCAGGTGGTGGTCGTCAGGATCGGGGAAAAGAACCGGATGGTTGTAGACTACAGCCAGACCATAAACCGGTACACGTACCTCGATGCGTACCCCCTTCCCCGGATCGCAGACATGGTTAAGCAGATCGCACACTACTGAGTGTTCTCCACAGTGGACCTGAAGTCTGCGTACCACCAGCTCCCAATCCGCCTGGAGGACAGCCACTACATGGCCTTTGAGGCAGACACCCAACGTTCGGTAGCCTTCATATTTGATAATACGCAAAGGGGCAAGATCAAGAATGATAAGATCTTGAGGTGGAGGACCCACTTCCTCCGGGTCCCCTTCTGCGTCACAAACGGAGTCTCGGTCTTCCAAAGAACGATGGACCGAATGGTGGAGCAGGACGGGCTGCGGGCCACATTTCCGTACTTGGACAATGTGACCATCTGCGGCCATGATCAGCAGGACCACGACGCCAATCTCCAGAGATTTCTCCAAGCCGCCTAAACCCTTAACCTCACTTATAAAAAGGAGAAATGCGTTTTCCGTACACCCAAACGAGCCATCCTTGGCTACGTCGTGGAAAACAGAGTTCTAGGACCCGACCCTGACCGTATGCGCCCCCTCCTGCAACTCCCCCTCCCCCACTGCCCCAAGGCCCTGGAAAGGTGCCTCGGATTCTTTTCCTATTACGCCCAGTGGGTCCCCAACTATGCGGACAAAGCCCGCCCACTAATCAAGGCCACCATCTTTCCACTGGCGGCCGAGGCCCGCCAGGCTTTCAGCTGCATCAAGGCAGATATTGCCAAAGCCGCGATGCGTGCGGTGGACGAGTCCGTCCCCTTCCAGGTGGAGAGCGGTGCGTCAGAGGTCGCCCTCGCCGCTACCCTTAACCAGGCGGGCAGGCCAGTAGCATTTTTTTCACGTACCCTCAATGCCTCTGAAATTCGACACTCAGTCAAGAGAGAAGCCCAAGCCATCGTGGAAGCTGTACGGCATTGGAGACTGTACCTCGTTACCGACCAACATTCGGTAGCCTTCATGTTTGATAATACGCAACGAGGCAAGATCAAGAATGATAAGATCTTGAGGTGGAGGATCGAACTCTCCACCCATAATTACGATATAGTATACCGTCCTGGGAAGCTCAACGAGCCCCCAGATGCCCTGTCCCGCGGCACGTGTGCCAGCGCGCAAGATGACCGACTCCGGGCCATCCACGATGATCTCTGCCACCCGGGGGTCACCCGGCTTCTCCACTACATCAAGTCCCACAACCTGCCCTACTCCACTGAGGAAGTCAGAGCCATGACCAGGGACTGCCAGATCTGCGCGGAGTGCAAGCCGCAATTCTATTGACCGGATAAGGCCCACCTGATGACGGCATCCTGGCCCTTCGAGCGCCTCAGTATCGATTCCAAATGGCTCCTCCCCTCTACCAACTGCAACACGTATTTCCTCAACGTCGTTGACGAGTTCTCCCGCTTCCCTTTTGCAATCCCCTGCCCTGACATTACCACGGCCACCGTCATTAAAGCCCTTCAAGGGCAGCTCGTCTCACAGTAGTTAGCAATGCAGCCTACGGCGCTGAGGACCCGGGTTCGAATCCCGGCCCTGGGTCACTGTCCGTGTGGAGTTTGCACATTCTCCCCGTGACTGCGTGGGTTTCACCCCCACAACCCAAAGATGTGCAGGTTAGGTGGATTGGCCATGCTAAATTGTCCCTTAATTGGAAAAACAAAAATAATTGGGTACTCTAAATTTATAAAATAAAAAAAAATAAAAATGAAAGCCCTACATAGTGTCTTCACCCTGTCCGGTTTCCCCACGTACATTCACAGTGACCGGGGGCTTGTCATTCATGAGCAACGAGCTGCATCAGTACCTGCTCGGTAAGGGCACCGCCTTGAGCAGGACTACCAGTTATAACCCCCGGGGAAACGGGCAGGTGGAGAGGGAGAACGCGATGGTCTGGAAGAACGTCCTCCTGGCCCTACGGTCTAGGAATCTCCCAGTTTCCCACTGGCAGGAGGTCCTCCCCGACGCACTCCACTCTATTAGGTCCCTCCTTTGCACGGCCACAAATGAGACCCCTCATGACCGCCTGTTTGTTTTCCCCAGGAAATCCACCTCCGGGTCTCGCTTCCGTCTTGGCTGAAGATACCGGGGCCCGTCCTACTCCGCAAACACGTCAGGAGTCATAAGTCTGGCCCCCTGGTCGAGAGGGTCCAGCTCCTTCACACCAACCCCCAGTACGCATACATAGAACACCCCGACGCCCGACAGGATACGGTTTCCCTCCGGGCCCTGGCACCCACAGGTTCCAATGCCACTGCCACCCCAACTTCACCCATCCAACCTACGCCGACCAGTGTCCCCGTCCCTACATGGCACCCGCTCTCCCTGCTGCCCCCTGCTGCCCCCCCCCTCCCCCCTTCACCGACCCGCAGCAATGAATCTCCAGAATACACGCGCTCCCGGAGTCCACGTCTGTACCCGCACCGGCAACTTCACTAGCCATGCCCGCACGGATGAGTTTGACAGCCAGGCCAGCTGCGATACCAGAGCTTCGGCGATCACAGCGCACGATCCGGGCACCGGACAGGCTAAACTTGTGAACCCTTCACCCCCACCGGACTTCAATTTTTTTAACAGGGGGTGAATGAGGTGAACGTATTGCATTAACCATTCACCATGTATGTCACTGTATCACGCTGTTGCCCATGAGGGCTCCACCTATGGACCATTGTACTGTCCTACACGGCATGTATCATGTTGGTGCCTTTGTGGGCTCTGCCCCTGGCTCTGCCCCCTTGAGGGGAGGTATAAAGAGCAGTTGCCCTGTGGCGGCTCTCACTAGCAGAGCAGTCACAGGCAGGCACTGTTCTAGTCGATTAAAGCCACAGTTTCCATCCACTCTCTGTTCCGCGTGAATTGATGGTCGCATCACCTTTTATTAAGTTGACAGTATTAAAGCGGAGCTCTCGGGTCTCCCCAAGCAGAAGGCATAACATTACCGCCACTTCATGGGGATTCATGTCAGTGTTAACCCAGATCTTATTGAAGATGCCTCCATGAAGGCTGCTGTTGCTCCTGCCCTGGCCCCTCAGGAGTAATCACACTGCAAACTGGGTAACTCTGCCCACGGTACCACACTGTCTCTCTGCAACGTGCTGCTGCCCCCACACTAGATGGGACTTCCGCAGGCAGCTGCTTCATTGGTCCCTTGGGGTAGATTGTGTTCGACAGCTCACCATGGCTACACCCAACTTCTGAATTCAAAATTCAGGCGGAATGGGAGACTGGAAATCACCCGGCAAAGCTCAGCCCATTCACTGCGATTCACTTTCCGCTCAGATACTCCCTGGGCGGCTCCGGCTTTTCCGCTCAGATACTCTCTGGGCGGCACAGGCTTTTCCGCACAGATACTCCCTGGGCGGCACAGGCTTTTCCGCACAGATACTCCCTGGGCGGCTCAGGCTTTTCCGCACAGATACTCCCTGGGCGGCTCAGGCTTTTCCGCACTGATACTCCCTGGGCGGCTCAGGCTTTTCCGCACTGATACTCCCTGGGCGGCTCAGGCTTTTCCGCTCAGATACTCCCTGGGCGGCTCAGGCTTTTCAGCATTTTCAGTTCATACCTTAGATTTCCAGGACCTCAGCAAATTTGTTTCAGTTGCAGTAGAAGCGGGGGTGGGGGTGGGAGGGGCAGGGGGAGGAGGCGGGGACTGGGGGGGGGGGGGGCGTGCTGGGGGGGGGGGTTGGGAAGGGGGTTAGATTGTGTCAGAAACTGATGATCAATATCAGTCCATCAGTTCCTTCAGATACAGGGGGCGTGACCTAAAGGAAATCTTTCTCGGTGTGGTAGCGAGCGGGAAATAGAATCATACAACATAGAATCCCAACAATGCAGAAGGAGGCCATTCACCCACTAAATCTGTACCGACCCTTCAAAAGAACACCCTACCATGTCCACTCGCCCATCCACCCCACCCTACCGCGTAACCTAAACTGAACATCCACGGACACTAAAGGCAATTTAGCATGGGCAATCCACCTAACCTGCAATAATCATAATAATCACTTATTGTCACAAGTAGGCTTCAGTGAAGTTACTGTGAAAAGCCCCTAGTCGCAACATTCCGGCGCCTGTCTGGGAATCGAACCGTGCTGCTGGCCTGCTTGGTCTGCTTTAAAAGCCAGCGATTAGCCCAGTGAGCTAAACCAGTGTGCAAACTGCGGTTGGTCTATCAGTATAATACCAGACAGTGTGCAGACTGGGGGAGGTCTATCAGTATAATACCAGACAGTGTGTAGACTGGGGGAGGTCTATCAGTATAATACCAGACAGTGTGCAGACTGGGGCAGGTCTATCAGTATAATACCAGACAGTGTGTAGACTGGGGGAGATCTATCAGTATAATACCTGACAGTGTGCAGACTGGGAGAGGTCTATCAGTATAATACCAGACAGTGTGTAGACTGGGAGAGGTCTATCAGTATAATACCAGACAGTGTGTAGACTGGGAGAGGTCTATCAGTATAATACCAGACAGTGTGCAGACTGGGGTTGATCTATCAGTATAATACCAGACAGTGTGTAGTCTGGGAGAGGTCTATCAGTATAATACCAGACAGTGTGTAGTCTGGGGCAGGTCTATCAGTATAATACCAGACAGTGCGCTGACTGGGGCAGGTCTATCAGTATAATACCAGACAGTGTGTAGACTGGGAGAGGTCAATCAGTATAATACCAGACAGTGTGTAGACTGGGGGAGGTCTATCAGTATAATACCAGACAGTGTGTAGACTGGGGGAGGTCTATCAGTATAATACCAGACAGTGTGTAGACTGGGGGAGCTCTATCAGTATAATACCAGACAGTGTGTAGACTGGGGGAGGTCTATCAGTATAATACCAGACAGTGTGTAGACTGGGGCAGGTCTATCAGTATAATACCAGACAGTGTGTAGACTGGGAGAGGTCTATCAGTATAATACCAGATAGTGTGTAGACTGGGGTTGATCTATCAGTATAATACCAGACAGTATGTAGACTGGGGGAGGTCTATCAGTATAATACCAGACAGTGTGTAGACTGGGAGAGGTCTATCAGTATAATACCAGATAGTGTGTAGACTGGGAGCGGTCAATCAGTATAATACCAGACAGTGTGCAGACTGGGGTTGATCTATCAGTATAATACCAGATAGTGTGTAGACTGGGAGAGGTCTATCAGTATAATACCAGATAGTGTGTAGACTGGGGTTGATCTGTCAGTATAATACCAGACAGTGTGCAGACTGGGGGAGGTCTATCAGTATAATACCAGACAGTGTGTAGACTGGGGGAGGTCTATCAGTATAATACCAGACAGTGTGTAGACTGGGGGACGTCTATCAGTATAATACCAGACAGTGTGCAGACTGGGGGAGGTCTATCAGTATAATACCAGACAGTGTGTAGACTGGGGGAGGTCTATCAGTATAATACCAGACAGTGTGTAGACTGGGAGAGGTCTATCAGTATAATACCAGACAGTGTGCAGACTGGGGGAGGTCTATCAGTATAATACCAGACAGTGTGTAGACTGGGGGAGGTCTATCAGTATAATACCAGACAGTGTGCAGACTGGGGGAGGTCTATCAGTATAATACCAGACAGTGTGCAGACTGGGGTTGATCTATCAGTATAATACCAGACAGTATGTAGACTGGGGGAGGTCTATCAGTATAATACCAGACAGTGTGTAGACTGGGACAGGTCTATCAGTATAATACCAGACAGTGTGCAGACTGGGAGAGGTCTATCAGTATAATACCAGACAGTGTGTAGACTGGGAGAGGTCTATCAGTATAATACCAGACAGTGTGTAGACTGGGGTTGATCTTCAGTATAATACCAGACAGTGTGTAGACTGGGACAGGTCTATCAGTATAATACCAGACAGTGTGTAGACTGGGGGAGGTCTATCAGTATAATACCAGACAGTGTGTAGACTGGGGGAGGTCTATCAGTATAATACCAGACAGTGTGTAGACTGGGGGAGGTCTATCAGTATAATACCAGACAGTGTGTAGACTGGGGGAGGTCTATCAGTATAATACCAGACAGTGTGTAGACTGGGGGAGGTCTATCAGTATAATACCAGACAGTGTGTAGACTGGGAGAGGTCTATCAGTATAATACCAGACAGTGTGTAGACTGGGAGAGGTCTATCAGTATAATACCAGACAGTGTGTAGACTGGGGTTGATCTTCAGTATAATACCAGACAGTGTGTAGACTGGGGGAGGTCTATCAGTATAATACCAGACAGTGTGTAGACTGGGGGAGGTCAATCAGTATAATACCAGACAGTGTGTAGACTGGGGGAGGTCTATCAGTATAATACCAGACAGTGTGTAGACTGGGAGAGGTCTATCAGTATAATACCAGACAGTGTGTAGACTGGGAGAGGTCTATCAGTATAATACCAGACAGTGTGTAGACTGGGGGAGGTCTATCAGTATAATACCAGACAGTGTGTAGACTGGGGGAGCTCTATCAGTATAATACCAGACAGTGTGTAGACTGGGGGAGCTCTATCAGTATAATACCAGACAGTGTGTAGACTGGGGCAGGTCTATCAGTATAATACCAGCCAGTGTGTAGACTGGGGGAGGTCTATCAGTATAATACCAGATAGTGTGTAGACTGGGGGAGGTCCATCAGTATAATACCAGATAGTGTGTAGACTGGGAGAGGTCTATCAGTATAATACCAGATAGTGTGTAGACTGGGAGCGGTCAATCAGTATAATACCAGACAGTGTGCAGACTGGGGTTGATCTATCAGTATAATACCAGATAGTGTGTAGACTGGGAGAGGTCTATCAGTATAATACCAGACAGTGTGCAGACTGGGGGAGGTCTATCAGTATAATACCAGACAGTGTGTAGACTGGGGGACGTCTATCAGTATAATACCAGACAGTATGTAGACTGGGACAGGTCTATCAGTATAATACCAGACAGTGTGCAGACTGGGGAGGTCTATCAGTATAATACCAGACAGTGTGTAGACTGGGACAGGTCTATCAGTATAATACCAGACAGTGTGTAGACTGGGGTTGATCTATCAGTATAATACCAGACAGTGTGTAGACTGCGACAGGTCTATCAGTATAATACCAGACAGTGTGCAGATTGGGGGAGGTCTATCAGTATAATACCAGACAGTGTGTAGACTGGGACAGGTCTATCAGTATAATACCAGACAGTGTGTAGACTGGGGTTGATCTATCAGTATAATACCAGACAGTGTGTAGACTGCGACAGGTCTATCAGTATAATACCAGACAGTGTGTAGACTGGGGCAGGTCTGTCAGTATAATACCAGACAGTGTGTAGACTGGGGTTGATCTATCAGTATAATACCAGACAGTGTGCAGACTGGGAGAGGTCTATCAGTATAATACCAGACAGTGTGCAGACTGGGGGAGGTCTATCAGTATAATACCAGACAGTGTGCAGACTGGGAGAGGTCTATCAGTATAATACCAGACAGTGTGTAGACTGGGAGAGGTCTATCAGTATAATACCAGACAATGTGCAGATTGGGGGAGGTCTATCAGTATAATACCAGACAGTGTGCAGACTGGGGTTGATCTTCTAGTATAATACCTGACAGTATGTAGACTGGGGTTGATCTATCAGTATAATACCAGACAGTGTGCAGACTGGGAGAGGTTTATCAGTATAATACCAGACAGTGTGGAGACTGGGGTTGATCTATCAGTATAATACCAGACAGTGTGCAGACTGGGGGAGGTCTATCAGTATAATACCAGCCAGTGTGTAGACTGGGGTTGATCTATCAGTATAATACCAGATAGTGTGTAGACTGCGGTTGATCTATCAGTATAATACCAGCCAGTGTGTAGACTGGGGTTGATCTATCAGTATAATACCAGATAGTGTGTAGACTGGGGTTGATCTATCAGTATAATACCAGATAGTGTGTAGACTGGGGTTGATCTATCTGTATAATACCAGACAGTGTGCAGATTGGGGGAGGTCTATCAGTATAATACCAGACAGTGTGCAGACTGGGGTTGATCTTCTAGTATAATACCTGACAGTATGTAGACTGGGGTTGATATATCAGTATAATACCAGACAGTGTGCAGACTGGGAGAGGTTTATCAGTATAATACCAGACAGTGTGGAGACTGGGGTTGATCTATCAGTATAATACCAGACAGTGTGCAGACTGGGGGGGGGTCTATCAGTATAATACCAGCCAGTGTGTAGACTGGGGTTGATCTATCAGTATAATACCAGATAGTGTGTAGACTGCGGTTGATCTATCAGTATAATACCAGCCAGTGTGTAGACTGGGGTTGATCTATCAGTATAATACCAGATAGTGTGTAGACTGGGGTTGATCTATCAGTATAATACCAGATAGTGTGTAGACTGGGGTTGATCTATCAGTATGATACCAGTAGTGTGTAGACTGGGGTTCATCTATCTGTATAATACCAGACAGTGTGGAGACTGGGGTTGATCTATCATTATAATCCCAGACAGTGTGCAGACTGGGGTTGATCTAACAATATAATACCAGACAGTGTGTTGACTGGGAGAGGTCTATCAGTATAATACCAGACAGTGTGCAGACTGGGGGAGGTCTATCAGTATAATACCAGACAGTGTGTAGACTGGGGTTGATCTATCAATATAATCCCAGACAGTGTGTAGACTGGGGTTGATCTATCAATATAATCCCAGACAGTGTGTTGACTGGGAGAGGTCTATCAGTATAATACCAGACAGTGTGCAGACTGGGGGAGGTCTATCAGTATAATACCAGACAGTGTGTAGACTGGGAGAGGTCTATCAGTATAATACCAGATAGTGTGTAGACTGGGAGAGGTATATCAGTATAATACCAGATAGTGTGTAGACTGGGGTTGATCAATCATTATAATCCCAGACAGTGTGTAGACTGGGGTTGATCTATCAGTATAATACCAGATAGTGTGCAGACTGGGGGAGGTCTATCAGTATAATACCAGACAGTGTGTAGACTGGGAGAGGTCTATCAGTATAATACCAGATAGTGTGTAGACTGGGAGAGGTCTATCAGTATAATACCAGATAGTGTGTAGACTGGGGGAGGTCTATCTGTATAATACCAGACAGTGTTTAGACTGGGGGAGTTCTATCAGTATAATACCAGATAGTGTGTAGACTGGGGGCGATCTATCAGTATAATACCAGATAGTGTGTAGACTGGGGCAGGTCTATCAGTATAATACCAGGTAATGTGCAGACTGGGGTTTATCTATCAGTATAATAGCACACATGGTGCTAAAGTATGCCAAAGATGAACCAGGCAATGTCCCGCAATAACTACCGTCCAGTGGCCCTGACATCAATCGTAATGAAGTGCTTCGAGAAGTTGGTCATGAAGGACATCAACTTCACACTCCCAGGATGCCTAAATCCACTGCAATTTGCATTCCGCCGCAACCGGACCACAGCAGACGCCATCTCCCTATCCCTACACTCATCCCTGGAACATCTCAACAGCAAGGACTCCTACATCCGACTCCTACTTTATTTGCTACAGTCCCTCCTTCAACACCAAAATCCCAGCCAAGCTCATATCAAAGCTCCAAAGCCTAGGACTTGGCTCCTCACTCTGCAACTGGATCCTCGACTTTCTGACCCACAGACCACAAACAGTAATGATAAATAACCACACCTCCTCCACAATAGTCCTCAATATTGGGGACCCGCAAGGCTGCGTACTTAGCCCCTCCTATACTCCCTATACATACACACGACTGTGTAGCAAAATTTGGTTCCAACACCATCTACAAGTTTGCTGACGACACGACTATAGTGGGTCGGATCTCGAATAACGACAAGTCAGAATACAGGATGGAGATAGAGAACCTAATGGAGTGACAACAATAATAATAATCTATCCCTCAATGCCAGCAAAACTAAAGAGCTGGTCATTGACTTCAGGAGGCAAAGTACTGTACACACCCCTGTCAGCATCAATGGTGCCGAAGTGGAGATGGTCAACAGCTTCAAGTTACGAGCTGTGCACATCACCGAACATCTGTCCTGGTCCACCCACTTCGACACTACCACCAAGCAAGCACAACAGCGCCTATTCTTGCTCAGGAAACTAAGGAAATTCAGCGTGTCCACATTAACTCTTACCAACTTTTACCGATACACCATAGAAAGCATCCTAACGGGCTGCATCACAGCCTGGTATGGCAACTGTTTGGCCCAAGACCGTAACAAACTTCATTGAGTCGTGAATACCGCCCAGTCCATCACACGAACCTGCCTCCCATCCATTGACTCCATCTACACCTCCCGCTGCCGGGGGAAAGCGTGCAGCATAATCAAAGACTCCTCCCACCAGGACTATTCTTTCTTCCATCGGGCAGGAAGTACAAAAGTCTGAGAACACACACGAACAGATTCAAAAACAGCTTCTTCCCCGCTGTTACCAGGCTCCTGAATGACCCTCTTATGGACTGAACTGATTTCTTCACACATCTCTACTCGGTGGCACTACACTCTTTATGCTTCACCCGATGTCTATATTCACATTGTGTATTTATGATATCCTCTGATTTTCATGTATGGAACGATCTGCCTGGACTGTACGCAGAACAATACTTTTCACTGTTACCTCGGTGCACATGACAATAAATCAGATCTAAATCCAAATCCAGGCGCTTACATTCCACCTCTTAATTCATCGTTTTCTGAAAGTGCGATCTTACTATGTGTAATTAGTCTGGTCTTGATTGTAACCCAAAGCAAATAGCTACAGATGCTGCACAACTCCACAGCAGCTGAATGTGGAAAGTTGCATCATTTACATATACGATGGTGTTAATTAAGAATAAATCACATTTCAATAAGCAATCCAGCGGGTATGCAGAGCTTTGCAAATGTTCTGAAGATACAATGATGCCCAATAAACACCAGGAATCTTTCCTTTCTATTGACCCCCCAATCTTAGCCCTTAATGAACTGGCTCCAAATTGGATTTCCCGTGACCATTCTGGTTCATGACCGTATATATTTTTCTGTCCGGCTGCCAAGGGTATGCTACGGAATGTAAACATCATACAGCCAAGCACAGTTGCTTCCTTAAAAGGTAGTTTCTGTAAAATTTCCCAGATAGATAATCTCACATTGGCAAGGACCATACCCAATTTGCTTTCTATCATGGTTTGGGAGTCAGTGCTGTTTTGCCTAACCTGTGGGTCAGGCTGTGTCTACTGCATATCATCATCAGAGCACTTCCATCAGCTCGCATTGCTTTCTATTCTGGGATTTATTTTGATGTGTGTGTGAGAGGGGGAGGGGGGGGTGGGATGGGGGCGGTAGGTTGTGTGCAGAGTGGGGGAATGTGCGGAACAACATAGTAAAAGATGTTACCATTTGCTTCAAGAAAGGAATCTGCATGTGAAAATCTTTGTTACGGCGGATAGCAGAGTGGTTATAGAATTCCAGTCTTGGTTTTGTTACGGTCTCCCCTGTTGAGTGCTGGTCAATGATGCGATGGGGATTGTTTACGGAGTTCTGGCAACTTTCTCTCCAATGGCCCAGTGCGGAATTCCAAAATAGTTCACTTTCTCGGAACATATACCATTTAACTCTCGTCCTGAGAATGGGATTTTATTTGGGGGAAAGGGGAAGTGGGCAGACTTCTTTCGGGTGGCACGGTAGCGCAGTGGTTAGCACTGTTGCTTCACAGTGCCAAGGTCCCAGGTTCGACTCCCGGCTTGGGTCACTGTCAGTGCGGAGTCTGCACGTATTATTAATAATAATAATAATTGCTTATTGCCACAAGTAGGCTTCAATGAATTTACTGTGAAAAGGCCGTAGTCGCCAAGTTCTGGCGCCTGTTCAGGGAGGCCGTACGGGAATTGAATCCGCACTGCTGGCCTTGTTCTGCATTACAAGCCAGCTGTTTAGCCCACTGTGCAAAACCAGCCCCTTACGTTCTCCCCGTGTCTGCGTGGGTTTCCTCCATGTGCTCCGGGTTCCTCCCACAAGTCCAGGAAGACGTGCTTGTTAGGTGAATTTGGCATTCTGAATTCACCCTCTGTGCACCCGAACAGGCGCCGGAGTGTGGCGACTGGGACATTTTCATAGTCACTTCACTGCTGTGTTAATGTAAGCCTACTTGTGACAATAATAAAGATTATTGTTGTTATTCAGATGCCCCCAGATCAAGAAGCCAACCCCGACAAAGATAGATAGCAAGAAAAAGACGTCTCCCACCACTGTGCTATTGTTGTGCTGTGATTGGCCAACAGTCCAGATGTATTCTCACCATTTTAACTGGCACACCTTCTCAGGCTGGTTTAGCACAGTGGGCTAAACAGCCGGTTTGTAATGCAGAGCAAGACCAGCTGCGCGGGTTCAGTTTTTACCAACTTTTACAGATGCACCACAGAAAGCATCCTATCGGGCTGCATCACAGCCTGGTATGGCAACTGCTCGGCCCAGGACCGCAAGAAACTTCAGAGAGTCGTGAATACCGCCCAGTCCATCACACGAACCTGCCTCCCATCCATTGATTCCATCTACACCTCCCGCTGCCGGGGGAAAGCGGGCAGCATAATCAAGGATCCCTCCCACCCGGCTTACTCACTTTTCCAACTTCTTCCATCGGGCAGGAGATACAGAAGTCTGAGAACATGAATGAACAGACTCAAAAACAGCTTCTTCCCCACTGTCACCAGACTCCTAAATGACCTTCTTATTGACTGACCTCATTAACACTACACCCTGTATGCTTCATCCGATGCCAGTGCTTATGTAGTTACATTGTATATCTTGTGTTGCCCTATTATGTATTTTCTTTTTTTCCCTTTTCTTCCCATGTACTTAATGACCTGTTGAGCTGCTGGCAGAAAAATACTTTTCACTGTACCTCGGGAAACATGACAATAAACAAATCCAATCCAATCCAATTCCCGTACCGGCCTCCCCGAACAGGTGCCGGAGTGTGGCGACTAGGGCCTTTTCACATTGGTCCTTCCCCAGAAAACTAAATCTCTGTCCGTAAGTATACCCGACCTGGTAGGTTATTAGTATTTTTTTAAATGTTTCCAATTAAGGGGCAATTTAGCGTGACCAATCCACCTGCCCTGCACATCTTTGGGTTGTGGGGGTGAGACCAAGGCAGACAAGGGGAGAAACTCCACGGAAACAAATGACCCAGGGCAGGGATCAAGCCTGGGACCTCGGCGCTGTGAGGCAGTGCTAACCACTGCACCATCGTGTCTCCTTTTCTTATTATCCAATAATCACAACTTACAGCGAGACAGCCAATACACCCATTCCAGCTTTACCCAGCCATCAGAATGCTTCAGCATGTTTGAGTAGCTTCCATTGTCCAAGGAAATTACACTCAAATAATTAGTTGAGTCGGCTTATGATTAGAACAACAATGTACTTCTAACAATAAGAATCTAACTGGGGTTGCCAACTCTAATTGTCCATATTCCTGGAGTTTACATCACATGATTATCGGCCTTCAATCTGCCCCATCCAATCAAATGGCCTTCTCTGCCCCATCTCCGCTATCTTTCTAAGTAAAAAACAAAAGCTTTCAATGATAAATTCAAACCATTTTTAAAAAACTTATATATTTCTTTTTCTCTGGAGTCACTTGTTGCTGAGCCCAGTAGATTAATATTAAATTCCTGGAGGGTAGACATTATCTTTGTATGTGAAAGGAACAGGCCTCTCTCCAATACCCCTTTCATACAGGCACTCAGCGTATCTACTCTGCCATGGGTTAGACCCCTTAAATGAATGAGATTGTACTACAGGACCTGTGTGCAAGCTGCAGACATTCAAAATGGTTTTGGGTCACTGTGTGTGGTGCAGCTGATAGTTCCTGTACATATTGTTAGCACACTCTGGGTTTGTGCACGATCAATTCCAGCCCCACTTGACCCAGAATTGCAACACAATTGAATTAACCAATAATGCTTAGAAAAATACCCAAAGTCTTTGGCCCTTGGTTGCTCAATAATTACAGTCACCAGGTTTGTAAATGTAAACATAAAATGGTCGCGATTCTCCGCAACCACGATGGGTGGGAGAATAGCGGGAGGTCCGCTCCCGCACCTCCCGCTATTCTCCCACACCCCCAAAATGGCGTGTCTGGTTTTCCGCCACGCCGCTCGGAGAAACGCGGGCTGCCATTTTTCACGGCGACCCGCGATTCTCCGACCCGGATGGGCCGAGCGGCCTGCCGTTCCCGACCTGTTCACGACGGCGGCAACCACACCTGGTCGCTGCCGTTGTGAACATGGCGCGCAGGGTAAGTGTGGGGCCTAGGGGGGGCGGATCGAGGATCGAGCACCACGACCGTTCTCGGGAGGGGATTGGCCTGCGATCGGTGCCCACCGATCGTCGGGCCGGCGTCTCAAGGGGACGCACTCTTTCCCCTCCGTCGCCCGGCAAGATCAAGCCGCCACGTCTTGCGGGGCGGCTGAGGGGAAAGACTGCAACCACGCATGCGCGGGTTTGAGCTGTCAAATCCGCGCATGTGTGGCTGACGTCATTAGGCGCCACCGCGGCGTCATTCTTGGCACGCTGGGCCTTGAAGCCAGGGACAAGGCCCGGCCGCCGAGTTTCCTGGTACGGCCCGCCTATCCCCCCGGGTAGGGGAGAATAGGGGGCCGGGAGAGGTTTCCGACACCATCGTGAACCTCTCCAGGTTTCACAACGGCGTCGGGCCTTGCGGAGAATTCCGCCCAATTACTTTTTTATTAATAACAAGAACTGTAATGAAATATACAGCAAATACAACTGGTTAACTATCATCTAATTCCTAATTCCCCGCTTTAACTTGCCCTCACCCTCTGTACACACACACACAGAAGACAGACAGACAGACACAGAGGGGAACGGGAGGGGTTGTAAAAAAGACATATAAAAGTGAACCGAGTCTTTGTTTAAGATGGCTATCTGTAAGGAGACTTCCCTTCTCTGTCAATTCATTCATTCAACTGATCTGTAGGTTCAGAAATACATCAACAGAGAGAGAGAGAGAGAGAGGCCGTGATTCTCTGAAAATGGGGCTATGTCCCCACACCGGCGGGAAAACCAGCACCAACGACACCGGCATCAATGGCCCCCAAGGTGAGTAATTCTCACCTTTCAAGGAGTCATCCCTGATGCTCCAGCCGGCGCTGAAGGGTTGGCGTGAGTTTGTGCAAGCGCAGAACGTCTGCCGTGATCTTGCTCATGTGCGGAACGGCCGGCGTATTTCCGCACATCTGCAGACCGGCTGGCGTACTTCCGTGCATGCGCAGACCGGCCAGCATATTTCCGTGCATGCGCAGACCGGCCAGCATATTTCCGTGCATGCGCAGACCAGCCAGCATATTTCCGTGCATGCGCAGACCGGCCGGCATATTTCCGTGCATGCGCAGACCGGCCAGCATATTTCCGTGCATGCGCAGACCGGCCAGCATATTTACGTGCATGCGCAGACCGCCCAGCATATTTCCGTGCATGCGCAGACCGGCCAGCATATTTCCGTGCATGCGCAGACCGGCCAGCATATTTCCGTGCATGCGCAGACCGGCCGGCATATTTCCGTGCATGCGCAGACCGGCCAGCATATTTCCGTGCATGCGCGGGGGTTCTCTGTGGGGAAGAGAATACGGCGGAGCCCTACAGGGGCTCAGGGCGGTGGAAAGAAGCCGCTCACGGAAAGAGCCCACCCGCAGGATCGGTAGGCCCCGATCTCGGGCCAGGCGGCCAGGCCACCGTAGGGCCCCCTGTAGCCACTGTAGCCACCTAAAATGGACACTGAACTAAACAAAATGGAGAATTGCTAAGACTGCAGGGAAAAACAGTTTAGCCAAGGCAGCAGCCTGCAAACACTCATTAGCATTTTGCAAGCAGCAAAACTAGTTTCTGGCCAGGTGGAAGATCTCAAACCAAAGGTGATAATGGCAGAACGTTTTACATACTAATGAGGCAGTCCAGATCTAGGCACACACAATGGCAACATTTGGGTTTGAATAAGATACTTTAAGTGGATGTCCAGACAGAGCGGCACCAGAAGTATCCACTATAGAAACCGCCCCCGCCATCAAGAGAGACCCTCACATTGGAGGAATTCATAAGATATCGATTGGGAGCGATCCAATCGATACCTGAAGGTAAAGCCCGCCCAGGAAAAGGCAAGGACATTGGGGACCCCTATAAAGGTAGACCCCCACACATGGTCCTGTCTGTTGTTTCGTGCTCCGGCTTTGACCAAGAACTTGAACCTGTATCCTGACTCCAGCCGTTGAGCACCAGCCGCCGAACCGTAAGTGCCAATATGACGCTCGCTACGCGAACCAAGCCCGCTAGACCCCCAGTGACCAGCACGCTTTCTGAAGGTTGCAGACCAAGACCGGGACAAAGGCCTCGCTCCCTGACCTTGCCTGTTCCTGTTTAGTTAAGTATTCTGATTGCTTAGTTTAGTCATAGCTTAGTCCCTTAGTGTGTGCATGCGTATTTATTATAATTGTATAATAAATATTGATCGTTTGGAACTTACTAATCGGTGTATCGTTTTATTACTTTGAACCTGACCTTGGAATATTTGTGAGGTGTCTATACGGCATCTGGCGACTCCTGAGCTGAAAAATACATACACAGAGCCTAGTAGTGTTAAGCACACGGCCTTCAACGGAGGCAAGTTAATACACTCCAATAAACGCGTTTTACACCCATAGCAAAACGTGCAACACCCCCCCCCCAGGTAGGATGTCCCCCCCCCCAGGACCACACGTGAACCCTCACCTGCCAGGTCCCGCCGTGCGTGAGGTGAGTAATCCACGCCGTCGGGACTGGCCAAAACTGGACGGCCACTCGGCCCTTTGGGGCCATGAGAATCGCTGGAGCCACTGTCAATGGTGCCCGACCGACGTGCGGGAATCCCGCCGCCTCCTAAAAAACGGTGCCGGAGAATAGGGCAGCCGGCATCGGGGCGGGATTCGCACCTCCCACCGGAGATTCTCCGACCCGGCAGGGGCCAGAGTATCCCGCCCAGAGTGTCTGTGTGTGTGGGCGCTGGTCTTTGCTTGCAGCCTGTAATTGTTAACCCTTAGATTCATTCATTCAGGTTCCCTGCAGCTTCAGGAGTACAACACTCACAGCCTTTCTGGAGAGTGAGAGAAAAACAGGCGCCGGAATGTGGCGACTAGGGGCTTTTCACAGTAACGTGATTGAAGCCTACTCGTGACAATAAGCGATTTTCATTTCATTTCATTTTTCAACTGCTCCCTCAAGACTCTGAGAACCATCCCACTGGGATAGGATACAATCACCACCTGCTACCAGGCAGAGAACCACCTTTTGGCCCAATTTTATGCCCTCAGGCAATTAATTAAACCGAGTCTTAGCCCATCTCTCCCTCTGGTACCGAAATGTCTGAAGCTTCTGTTCAAACTAGCCGAGTGTTGTCTCCTGTAATTTCTGAATTCCTCATTCCCTCTGCTGCTTAACTTCAAGATACATGTCCATTAATCATCCATGGATCAGAAATGATAAAGGCAAAATAAAAGGGGAAATAAGGGAATAAACAGGAAGGATCCTTACAGAATTGAAAACCTGTGTAAAAGAAACCGGAAACAATTGTTATACATGCGGATTGTTGTAGTTGTGTGCAATGTCTCTTTAAGAACTGAGTCACATGACATGGGTGACATCATCTGCTACTTCGGGGGAATTTGAGCAGTCTCCTGCTAAGCCTTGCACAGTGAAGACCCATTCAATAAACCTCTGTGAATCATGCACCAAACACATGTGCTTCGACAATCCAAGTTCTTTCGTACTGTCAGTCTGAAGATGTAACAGGGAGGGTGTAGACGGCGCGGACTACCTTTTTTTTTTTTTTTTTTTCTTTTTTTTTTTCAACGGCGCGGACTACCTGATGGTGACTTAGAAACTGATCATTGAGGCAGTAATGTCCGAGTGCATTGCTTCAGCAAAATCTGTTTGATCCACTGGAGCACTGCCTCATTTATCACAATCTCCATTAAAATCCATAAACATAAAATGTGTGTGCTGCAGCAGAACCCAGCCAACTAATTTGTAATCATTATTCACAAGGAACGCTCCCATCATTTATCATGATTTTAGTTACAACTGGTTATTAAAAGTCAGAGTGGGACTGGAGGCTAGTGCCACTTGTAAAGTGAATTTTCTGTTGGTTTTGACAAAGCAGGCGACACCCACAGTTACCCAGCCCGAAAAGTGTTTTGCTTTTAGGGAGATGCCACGGTTTACCTTATGATTAATGCCCGATCTAAAATGGAGAAATCGAATTTATCGGGTAACAAATTTGCTGAACCAGCCTGTAATAATTCACAGGAGGCAGGAGTCCCGTCACCACACCAATATTTATTGGCAATAACTAGATACAAGGGCAGCTACAAACAGTGCTGCTAGCAGTCCAGTCAACTTAAGACTGGCTCACAAAGCCTACACAGGTGCTTATATGGGCCCCCTCAATGAGCTATCATTGAGGGAGCTCATACTCCAATTGGCCAACCAATAAATTGGAGGTCATTACACAGCCAGTCAATTGATTCCAAAGTGTAGTCAGGTAAGCCTGGTAAAAAATTTGTGCACAGCAACCTTCACTGAGAACCAATAGTCAGATCATCTGTTCTAGTTGGCTGGCTGGTGGATGAATGCCGATTGAGCCTCCAGCGAGAATCACCCTGCTTGGTTCTTCAAAGAGGACCAGGGAATCTTTTGAAACAGACAAAGGTCTCGATTCACCATCCCAGCAGAAATACCATCTTGAGTGTGTGCTCCAGTCCCTGGATGTGGGGCTTGAGCCCTGCCCTTCTGACCCAAAAGTCAACATAATAAAGAATATTTTAATATCTGTGATTTCAAACTTTAACCCTCGGACCAAGACCCAAAAAGCTGGAAGATTATTATTGAGGGATTAACTGAGAAACACCAGGGATAAATTAAAAAGTCAGAGATTAAGAGAAGGAGGCTAAAGTTAATGTAAAAGAAGTATCTTTAAGATTATGTAATGAGCAAGGTTAGAGCGTCGGATTCAGTAAATCCAAGTTTAAGTCTTGGCAGGTGAGGTCAGCCGAGTGGAATGTGTGACCTGTCATACGTGGGAAGTCATGGACCCTGCCAGCATCCTAAATGAGCATGTCTGCAGGAAGTGTACCCGAATATAGAAACTTGAGCTCCAGGTTTCGAAGCTCGAGCGATGGCTGGAGACACTGGCACATCCGCGAGGCTGAGAGCTCCATGGATAGCACGTTTAGAGAGGTGGTCACACCGCAGCTCAAGGGACCTGTGGAAAAAAGGCAATGGGTGACCACCAGGCAGTCAAAAAGAAACAGGCAGGTCGTGCAGGAGACACCTGAGGGTCCCATTCACAAATCGGCTTTCCATTTGGGAAGCTGATTCCTCCAGGGAGTGCAGACAGAGCCAAGATCCTGGCATCACAAACAGCTTGACTGTACAGAAGGGGAGGAAGAAGAAAGCAGACGCATTAGTGGTAGGAGATTCATTAGTTAGGCATTTCTGTGGCAGCCAGCGTGTCTCCAGGATGATGTGTTGCCTCCCTGGTTCCAGGGTCAAAGATGTCACTGAGCAACTGCAGGGCGACCTGAATGGAGAGGGTGAGAAGAGAGAAATATTGGCACATATTGGTACCAATGGTATCGGTAGAATGAGGGATCAGTGCTATAAACAGCATAGAGGAAATTATGGGAGGGATGATAAATAAGTTTGCAGACGGCACAAAGATTGGCTGGGCAGTTGATAGTGAAGAAATGTCTGAGGCTACAGGGAGATAGAGACGGATTAGTCAGATGGCAGCTCAGTGGCAGATGGAATTTAACCCTGAGAAGTGCGAGGTGATGCACTTTGTAAGGAGTAACACAAGGGCAGGACACTAGGACGTCCAGAGGAACAGAGGGATCTTGCGGTGCTTGTCCACAGATGCCTGAAGGCAGCAGGACTGGTTAATAGGGTAGTTACGATGGCATATGTGACACTTGCCTTTATCAGTCATGGCATAGATTTTAAGAGCAGGAAGATTATTTTGGAGCTGTACAGGACTTTGGTTAGGCCACAGCTGGAATACTGTGTGCAGTTCTGTCACCACACTATAGGGACGGTGTGATTGCACTGTAAGGGGTACAGAGGAGGTCCACCAGGATGTTGTCTGGGCTGGAGAGTTTCAGCTATGAAGAGAGCCTGGATAAACTCGGGTTGTTTTACTTGGAGCAGAGAAGACTGAGAGGGGATTGAGGTGTATAAGATTATGAGGGGCATGGACAGGGTGGATTGAAAGCAGCCGTTCCCTTAGTTGAAGGGTCAATAACAAGGGGCATAAGGTGAAAGGCAGTGGGCTAGATTTTCCATCGGCCGGATCCTCCATTACGCCGGCAGCGCACTCGCGCCCGCGGATTTCCCAACGGCGTGAGGGTGTCCACAATGGGAAAGCCCATTGGCCGGCTGCCGGGACGGTGAATCCCGCTGCCGGGACGGTGAATCCCGCTGCCGGGACGGTGAATCCCGCTGCCGGGACGGTGAATCCCGCTGCCGGGACGGTAAATCCCGCTGCCGGGACGGTGAATCCCGCTGCCGGGACGGTGAATCCCGCTGCCGGGACGGTGAATCTCGCTGCCGGGACGGTCAATCCCGCTGCCGGGACGGTGAATCCCGCTGCCGGGACGGTGAATCCCGCTGCCGGGACGGTGAATCCCGCTGCCGGGGCGGTGAATCCCGCTGCCGGGACGGTAAATCCCGCTGCCGGGACGGTGAATCCCTCTGCCGGGACGGTAAATCCCGCTGCCGGGACGGAGGATCCCGCTGCCGGGACGGTGAATCCCGCTGCCGGGACGGTGAATCCCGCTGCCGGGACGGAGAATCCCGCTGCCGGGACGGTGAATCCCTCTGCCGGGACGGTAAATCCCGCTGCCGGGACGGAGGATCCCGCTGCCGGGACGGTCGATCCCGCTGCCGGGACGGTGAATCCCGCTGCCGGGACGGTGAATCCCGCTGCCGGGACGGTAAATCCCGCTGCCGGGACGGTGAATCCCTCTGCCGGGACGGTGAATCCCGCTGCCGGGACGGTGAATCCCGCTGCCGGGACGGTGAATCCCGCTGCCGGGACGGTAAATCCCGCTGCCGGGACGGTGAATCCCTCTGCCGGGACGGTAAATCCCGCTGCCGGGACGGAGGATCCCGCTGCCAGGACGGTGAATCCCGCTGCCGGGACGGTGAATCCCGCTGCCGGGACGGTAAATCCCGCTGCCGGGACGGTGAATCCCGCTGCCGGGACGGTGAATCCCGCTGCACCAGAAAGCGGGAGCGGTGAGACGGAGGATCCCGCTCAGGAGGTTCCGAGAGGTTTTGAGAAAGATTTTTTCACACAGAGGGTGGTGGGAATCTAGAATTCACAGCCTGATGTGGGGGGCGGGGGGTGGGGGAGGATAAGCACTTGAAATGCTTTGGGCTAAGTGCTGGAAGTGGGATTAGTGTGAATTACAGTAGGTTTTTGTCAGTGCAGGCTTGATGGACCGAAAGGCCTCTCCTGTATTGTATGATTCTATGATTCTAGGCAATACGATGAACAAGCACGTCCAGGTTGATCTGTAAAAAAAAATGATGTGTGGCACGGTGGCACAGTGGTTAGCACTGCTGCCTCACAGCGCCAGGGACACAGGTTCAATCCGGCCTCGGGTGACTGCGTGGAGTTTGCACATTTCCCCGTGTCTGCGTGCGTTTCCTCCCACATGCCAAAGGTTAGGTGGATTCCCTGCTAAAAATTGCCCCTTCGTGTCCAAAGATGTGCAGGTTAGTGGGGTCATGGGGATAGGGCGGGGCAGAAGGCCTAGGTAGGGCGCTCTTTCAAAGGGCCGAATGGCCTCCTTCTGCACTGCGGGATTTCTATGGTTCGAACCGCTACCTGGTTACCTGGAACGTGGTGGCACCAAAAGCATTGGATTCAAAGCTTGCTCTGTGCTGAGATGGCTCCTCTCAGCTGCATTCCCAGTCTACAGTAGGGTTAAGGAAAGGTCCTGTAGAGGGGGAAACCGAAGTGTGTGGAGGGGTTTAGAGACAGGACAGGGAAGAGGGGTGATAGCTAGGGATAGGGCAGATAGCAGATTGAGGAGATGTAACAGGAACCGGTAGCAAGGGAGATGGAAGCGCGAGAGGAAGAGAATGGGAGCTGGGGCGGGTATATGAGCTGGGGAGGAGGGGGAGATTGGAGCTCAGCAGGGGTGCAGAAGAGCTGGAGAGAGGGTAACGGAGATGGACAGGGGGGATGTCGGAGTGAGGGAGAGGGCTGATGGGGCAAGGAGGGGGAGATTGAAGGCTAGGAATGGAAGGCTAAGGTCGGGAAGTAGAGGTGACTGAAAGGAAAGGATCATGTGTTCTTGAAGTGGGGAGTTGGGGGAGGGGGGGGGAGGAGCAGATAAAACAGTTCTGCTCTTCCCGGCTCCACAGTCAGGGAAGTAAATTTCCAAACGTATTATTTTGGTAGCAACATTGCAGTCTGATGCGACCATCAATTCACACGAGACGGAGAGTTGAAGTAAACTGTGGCTAGTTTTACCGTTTCTTCTTGGTCGAGGGCGGCCTTTCCGAGCAGCCGCTGTCTGACGTAGTTGGACCGGACTCCAGCCACATAGGCGTCCCGGACGGCGAGTTCCATGTGTTGTGAGGCCGTGATGGCCTTGTAGTTGCAGCTTCGCGTGAGTACTTTCAGGTCGCGTAGGTACTTCTCCAGCGATTCCCCGGGGCATTAGCGGGGAGTGGTGAGGAGACGCTGCGCGAACACTTCGTTCACCGGCCTCACGTATTGCTGCTTCGGGATTGCGACCGCATCTGCATATGTGGTCGCTTCCTCTCCACGGGGGTTGTAGCTGGTAGTCCTGCTCGAGGCAATGCCCTTACCAAACAGGTACTGATGCAGCTCGTCGCTCATAAACCAGGAGCTCCAGTCACTGTGGATGTAAGTGAGGAAACCGAACAAGGTGAAGACACTTTGCAGGGCCTTAATGGTGGTGGCTGCGGTCATGTCGGGGTAGGGGATTGTAAAGGGGAAGCGGGAGTACTCGTCAACGACGTTAAGAAAATACGCGTTGTGGTTGGTAGAGGGGAGGGGCCCTTTGAAGTCGATACTGAGGTGCTCAAAGGGCCGGGGTGCCTTTACCAGGTGGGCCTTATCTGGTCGATAGAAGTGTGGCTTACACTCCGCTCAGATTTGGCAGCCCCTGGTCATGACCCTGACCTCCTCAGTGGAGCAGGTTGCAGGCCTTGATGAAGTGGAGAAGCTGGGTGGATGAGGTCGCGATCCTGAAGTGTCAATATGTGAGTCCAGTGAACGAAGTGTTCACGCAGCATCTCCTCACCACTCGCCGCCAACGTCCCGCGGAATTGTGAGGAGCAGTGAGGAGGTGAGCGGACCATCCCGGAGTCTTCGTAAACTGGGGAACATATTGCCTCATAGAGGCAATCCCGTGCTCGCAACCTGGCCACCGCTTCAACGACGGTGCTCATCAACGGCCACGCGACCTCCTGCCTACTAGACTCCGGGAGCACCGATAGCTTCATCCATCCGGACACGGTAAGGCGCTGCTCCCTCGCGGTCCATCCCGCCAACCAGCGGATCTCCCTGGCCTCCGGATCCCACTCTGTCCCAATCCGGGACTTCTGGCTGGTCAGACTCACTGTACAAGGTGTGGAATTCAGCCGTTTCCGCCTGTACCTTCTCCCCAATCTCTGTGCGACACTTTTACTGGGCCTGGACTTCCAATGTAACCTCCAGAACCTCACCCTCAAATTCGGTGGACCCCTAACCCCACTCACCATTTGCGGCCTCACGACCCTCAAGGTTGACCCTCCCTCCCTCTTTGCCAATCTGGCTGTAGATTGCAAACCCGTCGCCACCTGGAGCAGACGGTACAGCGCCAAGGACAAGACCTTCATCAGGTCCGAGGTCCAGCGGCTGTTTCGGGAGGGTATTATCGAGGCCAGCAATAGCCCCTGGAGAGCTCAAGTGGTGGTGGTTAAAACTGGGGAGAAACACAGAATGGTCGTGGACTACAGCCAGACCATCAACCGGTACACGCAGCTCGACGCGTACCCCCTCCCTCGCATATCTGATATGGTCAATCAGATTGCACAGTACCGGGTCTTCTCAACGATTGACCTGAAATCCGCCTACCACCAGCTCCCCATCCGTAAATCGGACCGTCCCTACACTGCCTTCGAGGCGGACGGTCGCCTCTATCAATTCCTTAGGGTTCCCTTCGGCGTCATTAACGGGGCCTCGGTATTTCAACGAGAAATGGACCGAATGGTTGACCGGTACGGACTGCGGGCCACGTTTCCGTACTTAGATAATGTCACCATCTGCGGCCACGACCAGCAGGACCATGACGCCAACCTTGCCAAATTTCTCCACACCGCATCTCTCATCAATCTAATTTATAACAAGGAGAAGTGCGTATTCCGCACAGACCGCTTAGCCATCCTCGGCTACGTAGTCCAAAACAGACTACTGGAGCCCGATCCCGACCGCATGCGCCCCCTCATGGAGCTTCCCCTTCCCCACTGCCCCAAGGCTCTCAAACGATGCCTCAGGTTCTTTTCTTACTACGCCCAGTGGGTCCCACAATATGCGGACAAGGCCCGCCCACTGATCCAGTCCACGCAATTTCCCCTCACGGCCGAGGCACAACAGGCCTTCTCCCATATTCGCTCAGACATAGCCAAGGCCGGGATGCACGCAGTAGACGAGACACTGCCCTTCCAAGTAGAGAGCGATGCTTCAGATGTCGCCCTTGCCGCCACTCTAAACCAGGCAGGCAGACCCGTGGCATTCTTTTCACGCACCCTCCATGCCTCCGGAATTCGACATTCCTCTGTTGAGAAGGAGGCCCAGGCAATCGTTGAAGTTGTGCGGCACTGGAGGCATTACCTGGCCGGCAGGAGATTCACTCTCCTCACTGACCAACGGTCGGTAGCCTTCATGTTTAACAACACGCAGCGGGGCAAGATCAAAAACGATAAAATCTTGCGGTGGAGAATCGAGCTCTCCACCTATAATTACGAGATCTTGTATCGCCCCGGCAAGCTCAACGAACCCCCAGACGCCCTCTCCCGAGGTACATGTGCCAGCGCACAAGTGAACCAGCTCCGTGCCTTGCACGAGAGCCTTTGACATCCGGGGGTCACTCGGTTGTACCACCTAATCAAAGCCCGCAATCTGCCCTACTCCGTCGAGGAAGTACGGACAGTCACCAGAGACTGCCAGGTCTGTGCAGAGTACAAGCCGCACTTCTACCGGCCAGACCGCATGCGCCTGGTGAAACGGTCCCGCCCCTTTGAGCACCTCAGTGTGGATTTCAAAGGGCCCCTTCCCTCCACCCACCGCAACACCTACATCCTTAGTGTGGTCGATGAATTCTCTAGGTTCCCATTCGCCATCCCATGCCCAATATGACGTCTGCCACCGTCATCAAGGCCCTCGATTCCATATTCGCTCTGTTCGGTTTCCCCGACTACATCCACAGTGACAGGGGATCCTCGTTCATGAGTGACGAACTGCGTCAGTTCCTGCTCAGCAGGGGTATCGCCTCCAGCAGGACGACCAGCTACAACCCCCGGGGAAACGGGCAGGTAGAGAGGGAGAAAGGGACGGTATGGAGGGCCGTCCAGCTGGCCCTATAGACCAGGAACCTCCCAGCCGCTCGCTGGCAGCAGGTCCTCCCTGATGCGCTCCACTCCATTCGGTCACTGCTGTGCACCGCGACTAACAACACACCCCATGAACGTGTTTTTGCCTTTCCTAGGAAGTCTCCATCCGGGGTGTCGCTCCCGACTTGGCTCGCAGCTCCAGGGCCGGTCCTACTTCGTAGGCATGTCAGATTCTACAAGGCAGACCCTCTGGTGGACAGGGTATGCCTGCTCCACGCAAACCCCCAGTATGCCTACGTGGAGTTCCCCGACGGCCGCCAGGATACAGTCTCGCTCCGGGACCTGGCTCCCTCAGGTGCCGATCCCACTCCCACACAACTCCCCACCCACGCGCCACCCTCCCTTTCCCCGGCGTCCCCAACATCAGCCCCACCAGGTCCATCCCTCGTTCCCCTGCCCACACTAGAGGACATGGAAGATTTCGGCACGCTCCCGGAGTCGGCCAGCCACTGGCCAGCACCAACACCGCCACCACCGATGCCGTCGATACCGACACCGCCTGTGCAGACTTCGCCACCGCTGCTGCGTCTCAACGAACCATCAGACCGCCGGTCAGACTCAACCTCTGACGGGTACTGGGTTACAAGATGGACACCTGATTTTTTTTCTCCCCCCCCCCTCTGTAAATAAATCACGGATTATGTATTATAGTTTCATGTCACCCCGCTGGACTCATTCTTAACAGGGGGTGAATGTGGTAATACCACTGTATATATATGTGTGTGCCTCTATTAGGGGATGTACAATAGTACCTGTATTACAGGTTTGTCGGTAAGCCCCTGCGTAGTTTGTCGGTAAGCCCCTGCCGGCTGGCTCCGCCCACAGGGAGCAGTGTGAATATCCATGAGGTCTCCTGAGCTGCCATTTTACAGCTCCACTTGATAACATCTCACGGTAATAAAGCCTCTTTTGTACCATTTCGTGTTTCTGTGTGCAATTGTTAGCACATCATGGTGTTCACGTCCCCATGCGCCCGCCTACAGGCAACAGGGAAGTGTTCATTAACAGGAGGGGGATATATTCCATGAACATCCAGGTGGTATGCGACCCCCACATGAGGATCATGCACGTGTGCGCACAGTTCGCTGGGAGTGCGCATGATGCGTACATTCTTGCGCAGTCATTCATCCCTGCTATGTTTGAGGGACGGCCCCCCCCGGCTGAGGGGCTGGTTGCTAGGCGACAGGGGTTATCCACTGAGGTCTTGGCTGATGACGCCCATACGGAGGCCTCAGACCAACGCGGAGACCCTTTACAATGAGGCCCATGCAGCAACCAGGGGTGTGGTGGAGCGCTGCTTTGGTCTTCTGAAAATGCGATTCAGGTGCCTGGACCGCTCCGGAGGGGCCCTGCAGTACCAGCCTGAGAGGGTCGCTCACATTGTCGTGGTCTGCTGTGCGCTGCACAACATCGGAATGCAGAGGGGAGATGACCTGGTGGAGGAGACAGAGGGAGAAGCCACTGGCAGTGGTGCCAACACGGAGGAGGAGGTGGAGGAGGAGGAGGAGCAGGAGGAGGTTGGTGGTGCTTCGGGCGCAGCACGCAGACACGACCAGGAGGCTGCACGACGGCACCGGTGAGGACAGCGGGCACGCGACGCGTCGGTGGCTGCAAGATTCACGCGTCCCGTGCGACGGCATCGTTAAACACTACCACTACCACCTGCATCACCAGTCGTGCAGACGGACAGCACACAACTCCCACCCCCACCCCCCCCCCCCCCCCCACCCCGCATCCCCGCTCTGCGTACACTGCTCCACTTCGAGATCACCCTTACCACTGCGGCAAAATGGTATGGCACGACATTGATGGCTGTGTCAGCGGGTGTGATCAGTGCCATGTTGAATGATGACAGCCCGCTCTGCGAAGAGCTGTGAGCTCAGAATCGTTAGAGAGAGTCTGACTCATGGCAATAGCTGAACCATCCATCTCGGTGGTCGCTGAGTTCGTCACGGACACTCCATCACGTGCCCGCGTGGGGTAGGTGTGGGAGCGGGTGGGGGGGGGGGGGGGGGGGGAGGGACTGCACACCCGGCAGCGAAGTTTCACCGCTCGTCAACCCCAGCGACACTCGGTCACCATCACGATCCCCGTGGCAACGGAAAAATCACACGGTCTTACAAGTTAGGTGCAACAGTGAGTTTAATGGTGAATATTGTGTACAGATTCCCTAACCCCTACAACTAAACTGTGCCCTTCACTCGTGCCAACTTACTATGTGTCCCTCTTCATTGCCTTACAGGCCCTACCACTACGTCTAAGTGAATCCCCAGATGGTACAGCAGGAGTGGAGGCGGACTGCTGAGAATCACGCCCCGCCACATGTCTCCCCATCGGCACTCGTTTCCTGGGGCGACCCGGCCTTGATGGGCCAGGCTGCTCTGCGGGCGTTTCGGATGACGTGGTGCCACCCTGCTCTGCCCGCTGCCCACCCGATGCACCAGGGATGGGACGGTGGGAGGCCGAGCGTTCAGGGACGTCCCGTGATGGAGTTAATGGGACGGGCCCCGTAACCTCTTCCTCCCTCGGGGAGCCTGGTGGCCCCCGGGCCTCACTGTGGGACGAAGGTGCGAGCGGGGAGGTGCCCCGTCGCCCCACTGACACCTGGCGCTGCCAGTCCTGGAGGCCTGCAACCGTATCGACCAGGGTCCAAACGCTCGCAGACACAGAGTCCAGAGAGTGAGACATTCCCACCAGGGACTGTGCGACCTCAACCTGTGAGTGCACGACGCCATCCAGCACGTGCATCAGGCGGTCGATGCTCTCTGCGACTGACTGCTGGGACTGTGCCATGGCGTGCTGGGACTGGGCCATGGCATGCTGGGACTGGGCCATGGCCTGCTGGGACTGTGCCATGGCCTGCTGGGATTGTGCCATGGCATGCTGGGACTGTGCCATGGCATGCTGGGACTGTGCCATGGCCTGCTGGGACTGTGCCATGGCATGCTGGGACTGGGCCATGGCATGCTGGGACTGTGCCATGGCCTGCTGGGACTGTGCCATGGCCTGCTGGGACTGTGCCATGGCCTGCTGGGACTGTGCCATGGCATGCTGGGTCTGTGCCATGGCATGCTGGGACTGTGCCATGGCATGCTGGGACTGGGCCATGGCCTGCTGGGACTGTGCCATGGCATGCTTGGACTGTGCCATGGCGTGCTGGGACTGTGCCATGCCATGCTGGGACTGGGCCATGGCATGCTGGGACTGGGCCATGGCATGCTGGGACTGTGCCATGGCATGCTGGGTCTGTGCCATGGCGTGCTGGGACTGTGCCATGCCATGCTGGGACTGAGCCATGGCATGCTGAGACTGTGCCATGGCCTGCTGGGACTGTGCCATGGCCTGCTGGGACTGTGCCATGGCCTGCTGGGACTGGGCCATGGCATGCTGGGACTGTGCCATGGCATGCTGGGACTGGGCCATGGCATGCTGGGACTGGGCCATGGCATGCTGGGACTGTGCCATGGCATGCTGGGTCTGTGCCATGGCCTGCTGGGACTGTGCCATGGCATGCTGGGACTGTGCCATGGCGTGCTGGGACTGTGCCATGCCATGCTGGGACTGGGCCATGGCATGCTGGGACTGGGCCATGGCATGCTGGGACTGTGCCATGGCATGCTGGGTCTGTGCCATGGCCTGCTGGGACTGTGCCATGGCCTGCTGGGACTGTGCCATGGCATGCTGGGACTGTGCCACGGCGTGCTGGGACTGTGCCATGGCATGCTGGGACTGTGCCATGGCATGCTGGGACTGGGCCATGGCATGCTGGGACTGGGCCATGGCATGCTGGGACTGGGCCATGGCATGCTGGGACTGGGCCATGGCATGCTGGGACTGTGCCATGGCATGCTGGGTCTGTGCCATGGCCTGCTGGGACTGTGCCATGGCATGCTGGGACTGTGCCATGGCGTGCTGGGACTGTGCCATGGCATGCTGGGACTGTGCCATGGCGTGCTGGGACTGTGCCATGCCATGCTGGGACTGTGCCATGGCATGCTGGGACTGTGCCATGGCGTGCTGGGACTGTGCCATGCCATGCTGGGACTGGGCCATGGCCTGCTGGGACTGTGCCATGGCATGCTGGGTCTGTGGGTAGAGTGTGAGGGGACAGAGGATGGGCTGGGGGGGGGGTTGTCATGCAGGGTTGTCTCACTTGGTTCTGCACCTCCAACCTCGCATTGCGCGACCTCCCGGGTGGCAGATCCCCCAGCAAGGTCCAGTGCCCTCTGCTCGAACACGGTCAGGGGTGGATAACGGGTGAACCACCTCCGGTTCTGTTGCACTCCCGGCTGTTGGGAGTAGTTTTGTCCTGTTTGGGGGGGGGGGGGGGGGGGGGGGGGGCATAGATAGAGCATCACAATTCGGCAGGTATCATCAGGGCATTCAGATATTGGCACAGGGTGGGGGGAAAGTTGCAGCCACACCATGGCATCTCTCAAGCGGGTCGTAGTGCTCATGCAGGTCTGTGACAACTTTATTAACCACCCTCCACTCACTCTCGCACCCCCCCTCCCCCTCGTGCCCGGGGGGGGAGGTGGGTGATGAGGGACATTGGGGGGGGGGGGGGGATGGTTGTGACCCGGGGGCACCCTCGTGGCACTTACCCTGGCAGCCCTGGTGAGGTCGTGGAGCTTCTTGCGGCATTGCTCCCCGGACCGAGGGGTCTGCCCCACAACACTGACTGCCGTGCCCACTTCACGCCAGGCCTGTCGCACGACGCTAGAAGGGTGGCGATGCCCTCGTCTTGGGCAGATGATGCCCCTGCGCTGCTCCATCTCATTGAGGAGGGTCTCTCGGTCCGTATCACGGAACCTCGGGGCGGCCCACCGTGGCTCCAACATTTCCCCCCTCTCCTTTGTTTTCGTAGATCGCGCCCTTTTACGACTTGGAGCGGCGTCATTCGGACGTTGCGCGCTGACGACGCGCTTCCGACATCACCCCCCCGTGTTCCGCGCGGCCCCGATGCTAGCCCATTCCCGGGGCCAGAATAGGTCGTGATCGGGGCCGTTTTGCGCCGTTGTGAGTTCACGACGGCTTTCCCGATGCGGCGCGACATCGGAGAATCGCGCCCCTAAAGTCTGCGTCAGGTGAGGGGCGGCGGACAATGATTGTTTCCCTTCACTGACCTAACGAATGATCAACTTTGGACCAGGAAAGTGGGCACTTCCTGTCTGCGATACTGGGGCCCAAGTAGGCGGTTAGTGTCTGAGAAAAATGGGTGTTGCAAAGCTGAATGGTGAAGCCGTTGTGTTTCCTTCGTTTACTTTGTTGCTTCCAGTATATTGCTACACGACAGCTATGAGGTAAGCTGCAAAGTATGAAACAGGAAATTGATATTAAACGATACCTCGGGAGGTCAGCCTGAATGATTATATTGGCGTCTGCCTCCTTTCAACTGATCAGGACTTCCTGACTTGTGCTGGGATAACTGTCGATGAACACATCAAGGATTGTAAAATATCACCTCGACGAATTAAAACGTTTTATGTTCTGTTCCTCACTAAACATGAAACCAGCTTTCTTCTTCTTGTTCCATAAAATGTGGTTCCTACTTCTTTCCCTGAAGGATTTTTCAGGGTCTGTCAGTAGAACTGGAGAAATGTTCAGATTCGGAAGGCGTAAGGAGTTAAATACCTCTCCCCCACACACCCCCCCCCCCCCCCCCCCCCCCCCCCCCCCCCCCCCCGCCCCCACGTTCATCTCCCACTTCACTAATTAACCTAAATGTTTTACATTTTTCTTCTCACTGGTTTTTCAGAGTTTGACTTGGCAGCTGAGTATTGCGGATAAATATTAAACTGTCTGGGGTGATGCTGCAGCCTTGGGTTGTCAATCTTCCCAGGTTTGAAGATTCTTTTCCAGGCTACTACTGCAGGGAGCTAGAAAGCATACGGAATGCTTGCCTTCATTGGATGGGGCATCGAGTATAAAAACTGGCAAGTCATGCTACAGCTGTGTAGAACCTCGGTAAGGTCGCACTTGGAATATTGCGCACAATTCTGGCCACCACGCTACCAGAAGGATGTGGAGGCTTTGGCGAGGGTGCAGAGGAGGTTTACCAGGATGTTGCCTGGTCTGGAGGGTATTAGCTATGCGGAAAGGCTGAATAGACTCGGACTGTTTTCATTAGAAAGACGAAGGTTGAGGGGTGACCTGATAGAGGTCTACAAGATTATGAGGGGCATGGGATGGGCAGGCACTCTTTCCCAGGATGGAGGGGTCAGTCACCAGGGGGCAGGGGTTTAAGGTCTGTGGGGCAAAGTTTAGAGGAGATGTGCGAGGCAGGATTTTTTACGCAGAGGGTGGTGAGTGCCTGGAACGCGTTGCCTGGGGAGGTTGTGGGAGCAGATACATTAACGGCGTTCAAAAGACATCTTGACAAACACATGGATAGGATGGGTATAGAGGGATATGGCACAAGGAAGTGCTGGGGGTTTTGGCCAAGGTTGGTATTATGACTGGAACAGGCGTGTAGGGCCGAAGGGCCTGTTCCTGTGCTGTATTGTTCTTTTTTCTTTGAACACTTCCGATAGATGATTTATAGATGGGTCACCGCGAGGATGCACCATGGGGTGAAGTGTGTGGGTGACCAGGGGGTGAAGAGAGTGGGTGACCAGGGGGTGAAGAGTGTGGGTGGCCAGGGGGTGAAGAGTGTGGGTGACCAGGGGGGAAGAGTGTGGGTGGCCAGGGGGTGAAGAGTGTGGGTGACCAGGGGGTGAAGAGTGTGGGTGACCAGGGAGTGAAGAGTGTGGGTGACCAGGGGGTGAAGAGTGTGGGTGACCAGGGAGTGAAGAGTGTGGGTGACCAGGGGTGAAGAGTGTGGGTGACCAGGAGTGAAGAGTGTGGGTGACCAGGGGGTGAAGAGTGTGGGTGACCAGGGGGTGAAGAGTGTGGGTGGCCAGGGGTGAAGAGTGTGGGTGACTAGGGGGTGAAGAGTGTGGGTGACCAGGGAGTGAAGAGTGTGGGTGACCAGGGGGTGAAGAGTGTGGGTGACCAGGGGGTGAAGTGTGTGGGTGGCCAGGGGGTGAAGAGTGTGGGTGACTAGGGGGTGAAGAGTGTGGGTGACCAGGGGGGAAGAGTGTGGGTGACCAGGGGGGAAGAGTGTGGGTGACCAGGGGGTGAAGAGTGTGGGTGACCAGGGGGTGAAGAGTGTGGGTGACCAGGGATGAAGAGTGTGGGTGACCAGGAGTGAAGAGTGTGGGTGACCAGGGGTGAAGAGTGTGGGTGACCAGGGGGTGAAGAGTGTGGGTGACCAGGGGGTGAAGAGTGTGGGTGACCAGGGGGTGAAGAGTGTGGGTGACCAGGGATGAAGAGTGTGGGTGACCAGGGGGTGAAGAGTGTGGGTGACCAGGGGGTGAAGAGTGTGGGTGGCCAGGGCGTGAAGAGTGTGGGTGACCAGGGATGAAGAGTGTGGGTGACCAGGAGTGAAGAGTGTGGGTGACCAGGGGTGAAGAGTGTGGGTGACCAGGGGTGAAGAGTGTGGGTGACCAGGGGGTGAAGAGTGTGGGTGACCAGGGATGAAGAGTGTGGGTGACCAGGAGTGAAGAGTGTGGGTGGCCAGGGGTGAAGAGTGTGGGTGACCAGGGATGAAGAGTGTGGGTGACCAGGAGTGAAGAGTGTGGGTGGCCAGGGGTGAAGAGTGTGGGTGGCCAGGGGGTGAAGAGTGTGGGTGGCCAGGGGTGAAGAGTGTGGGTGGCCAGGGGGTGAAGAGTGTGGGTGGCCAGGGGGTGAAGAGTGTGGGTGACCAGGGGGTGAAGAGTGTGGGTGACCAGGGGGTGAAGGGTGTGGGTGACCAGGGGGTGAAGAGTGTGGGTGACCAGGGGGTGAAGAGTGTGGGTGACCAGGGGGTGAAGGGTGTGGGTGACCAGGGGGTGAAGAGTGTGGGTGACCAGGGGGTGAAGAGTGTGGGTGACCAGGGGGTGAAGAGTGTGGGTGACCAGGGGGTGAAGAGTGTGGGGGCGGGACATTTGGAGGCAGAAGGTCAGGATTCTGTCCAATCAGCATTGGATGTGGAAGGGGTGACGACTGCTCCCGAATCTTGTCGGCGATGGACTACCTGCGTATCCCAGACTGAGCAGAAACGCTCCAGCCGATGCTCTGTACGGGTGGTGACAGGAATGTGCTCGGTTGCTGAAATTCGGGACACATAGGTTCAGTGTTAAATTGACCAATGCATTAAACTGATGTTCTTTACCTTCATGTTGGAGATGGCGCTATGCGGAATTCTGCCTGTCCAGGTTTATCCGAATGAGGCTTAACATCTGTTCTGCTACTCTTACTAAACTGGGGCCCTTTTTAGCAGTGGTCCTGTTGCATAACCTGATGAGAACTGCCTATCAATGCCCTTTCCTGCTGTCAAACACTATCAAAATGCAAGAAAGGTGGGGGGCATGTGGAAAAGTTAGTGTGGAAGAAGCAACTGATAATCCTGTTGGGAGGAACTGGCCAGATGCTCGGGAAGAGAACCACAGAATAGACAAGAATGCGAGTATTTCATAGTGTCCTTCAAAACAAGATGTCCCAAATGCTTCCCAGCCAATGGAGTAGCTATGAAATATGGACACAATTGTAATGTCGGGAAGTGGGGGAGCCAACTTTTCAAAAATGTATTTATGCAGGGTGTGGAGGGTCACTGGCTAGGACATCCCTTTAAAAATTCTCCATTCCCAGTTTCCTTCAGAAGGTGGTGGTGAGCTGGCATCTGGAGCCACTGCAGTCCCTGAGCTGTAGGTACAGCTGCAGTGCTGTTAGCGGAGGGCGTTTCAGGATTCTGACCCAGTGACAGCAAAGGAACGGTGATAATGGGCGGGGTTCTCCGTAGCCCGACGCCAAAATCGTGATCGAATCGTGGCCGCGACGGTTTCACGCCGGTGCTCCATGCTCCGCCCCCTCCAACTGGCGTCATCGTGACGTCACTGGTGTTGGCAAGTCATCGGCCGAGTTCCTTACGGCACGGACCATGTGTGGTCCCGAACATGCGGGAACCCACCGTGGTGGCTGCGGACAGCATCCAGCTGCGCCACACTCAGACCGGATCCGTGCCGCTGGCCGGGGGGGGGGGGGGGGGCCTCAGCTAGGGCTGGGGAGACTGGTGGGAGGTGGCCAGGGGCTGGCCAGGTGGGGGGGGGGGGGGGGGTGTGGTTGTTGGCAGGTTGGGTTCACACATTACATCCCGTGAAAAAATGTTATTAAGGGACATGGAGATAGTGAGGGAAAATGGTGTTGAGGTAGAAGGTCAGCCATTGTCTAGTTGAATGGCGGAGCAGGCTCGAGGGGCTGAATGGCCTACTCCTGCTCCTGCTTCCTACACTTTTCCCAAAGTAGCAGCAGTATTCTTTATTGACTGAGGCAGTGTTATTGAGCCACTCTAACCCTGGTGGCATGTTATATTCAGTTGGCAATGAGGGGAAAGGACCACTAGCTCTGTTGCACTACAGTAGCACTGCCCATCCATGACAGGAACCTGGAAACTGTAAATAGTTAAAGACTGCCAATAAGTGGTTCATGTTGAAACATACACATCTCAAGATGCCCTCACTCAAACACCTCCGCAAGAAACTCACCACGGTTCCTTACGCAGCACCTTCCAAACCCACGACCACCAGCATTGAGAAGGACAAGAGCAGCAGATCCCTGGGAACCCCACCACCTGGAGGTTCCCCTCCATGTTACTCACCATCCCGACTTGGGAATATATCGCCGTTCCTTCACTGCCGCTGAGTCAAAATCCTGGAACTTCCTCCCTAACGACACAGTGGCTGTACCTACCCCTCAGGGACTGCAGTGGTTCAAGAAGGCAGCTCACCACCACAATTAGGGATGGGCAATTGTCTAAACGGATGGCCTAACCGGTGGTGTTCACATTCTGTAAAAATGAGATGACAGAGTACAAATCAAGCTTCAATAAATTAGCTATATCAATGCAATTCTAGCACACATCTGTGGTGGTATGAATGTGAGCACTGCCATTGGTGCAGAGCATGGGTTTCCCATTGGCTCTGGCTGGTCATGTGCCTCTCGTCCGATTGGCTGGGACTAGTCATGTGACTGCTGACCAATTGGTCGAGAGGCAAGTAGACCCCGCCTCCGAGGCGGGGTATAAGTACCCAGAGTTCCCGGCGGTCGGCCTTTCTCTGTAGTCGACCACCGGGCTAACAACTAGTTGATTAAAGCCACAGTTTGGATCTTAATCGTGTCTCGAGTCTAATTGATGGTACATCAACATCTTCAATCTCCACTGCCTCTTTAATAGCTCGACTACCTTTAAGTTTCCAATAAGGCCTGACCTGCTTGCTCCCGGTGTGCTTTCCACCAATTGTGTGGCATCAGTTATGCTCAATGGCAGCCCAGGGCATCCTAAAAGAAACCTTTTCCATTAGGGTGCGTCCCCTGACTCCCGATTCGCTCTCACTGCTCCTCTTTGACTGGTACATCTGACCGGCACTGTTCAGTTCTGTTGAGATTATTACATGGGTAAGTTCCAGTGTGAAGCTCGAGGAGTAACGTTGTAGACTACATGCAAAGTATAACCGTTTGGGTGAAGACGTGTGTGAAAAACAGCTGCTCCCTCATGTGTGAAGGATCTAACACCTATTCAACGTGTGAACCATAGGCTGAACCAGAGCTACCATCTCATGCTTCACGAGCAGAAAGAAATACAAAACAATCACAGCTGTGAGCTTACTGTTAGGATGAGTTGTCAGTGCAGTAACAATATAATTGCCTGGGAGCTCCCTGTAGTAACCATACCATAACCATTAATGTAGTTCATGACCCTCAGCGAGTTTACTTCCCATTCCTCTGCAGCGTTCTCCTCCTCCTCAGCGCATTGTTAGTGGGGTATCTCCCACATGTGGCAACAGCTCCCCAAGGTACATGAAGAGGTGGCCACATGGATTAGGGGTTTATAGGGGATGGGGGTGGGGGGCGTTCCCTGACTGAGAGTAAGGGGTGAGGCTGCACAGCTCCTTAACGGCCAATTAAATGACAAGCAGCTCTCTGGCCCCAGGATCACCACCTGGACTGTTGGGATTACAGCCAGCCATGAAGAAGGCAATCTGCAATGGGTTGAAAGTTAAGGTAAGTCCCCAGACCTTCTCAAGGCCAGGATGGTAGGCCCCACACGGGTGGTGGGGGAGTTTGGGGCCCCCTCCTTGTGGTGAGAGGGTGGGCCCCCCTTGTGAATAGGGCAGTGGGGGCAGGGATGCAGGGATGGAAAGGATTCTGGGAGCCACCTATGGCGCAAGGGACATTAAAGGAAACACCCCACACCCCCCTTGATCAGTCATCAGCACAACTAGTGATCCCTCGTGGGCTCTACACCTGGTGCGGGCCTCTTTCAGCACAGGTAAAATCCCAAAGGTGAGGGGAGAGGGTCTTTAAGTGGCCTCTAGTTGGGCTCCCAATGCCTCTCTCGCCACAGGTAATATTGTGGTGGGGCATTGTTTGGATCGGTGGGGGGGATGTGCTGGGATTGCCCCCAGGAACCATAAAATCCAGCCCATGCTCCTGTCACATATAGGTCAGAGCAGATACAGGTGTTGCAGGCTCTTAGTTATCAGCGTAGTTCGGCTGGCAGCATCCATCTGGCTGTGTGTTCAAGTCTTACTCCAGATCCTGAGCGGAAAAATCAAGGCTGATATTCCAGTGAGGTATCGGGGGAGTGCTGGGCTGCTGGAGGTACCTCTTCACACCGAGAAATGAAACCAAGGTTCCATTTCCTCTTTCCGGTGAACATAAAGGATCCCTTGCCATTTTCTGAGGGGGTGAGTTGTTGCCGGTGTCGTGGCCAATATTTATTCCTCAACAACATCACAATAGAAGTATCTGGATGTTTTCACATTGCTGTTGGCTGCTGAATCCCCTCTGTCACAACAAATGTGGTTGACTCTGAAATGCCCTCTGAACAAGGACAATTAGGGATGAGTAATAAATGCAGGCCTAGCCAGTGATGTGGATGAATTTTTTTTAAAAATCCCTTCAATGAAATTACTATGATGAGAGTCATATGTAACATATTATATATTTGGTTTTAAGAGTCCAGAAAATGAATCTCTTCAGTCAAATAAAGGTCAGACGGGAAGAGTAACTGCGGTGCCTGACTTATTTGACATTGCAGTAATAGTGATCAGTGCTACTTTGAGAGAGAGAGAGAAGTCAACAGGAGGACTGTGTTTATTTAGTTATGGGTGAGATCCCAGAGTAGCCTTGGTTAATTAGCTTTCTTAGTGCTGTTAATTTTAGCCACAGGGAAGGCCCTTTGGCAGAGTCCTCCTGAATCGGCTTCTCCCTGTGACTGAACAGCTCCTCCTAGAGTCCCAAAGTGGATTCTGCTCACTAAGGGGCACGACATTCACCGCATGAAAACTACAAGAGCAATTGCAGGAAACAGCACCAACCCTCGAACATGGCCCTCTTTGTCCTCAGAAAGGCCTTCGACACTGTCAACCGTGGGGGGATTATGGGGCATCCTCCTCCGTTTCTGCTGCCCCCAAAATGTTGTCATCATCCTCCGCCTGCTGCATGTTGCCGTACAAGCTGTGACCCTGACAAACGGGGCCACCACAAGCACAATCACATTTGGATGGGGGTCAAGCAAGGCTGCATATCTTCTCGGTCTTCTTTGCTGCAAAGTTCCACCTCACCCTCGGCAAGCTCCCTGCTGCAGTGGAGCTAAACTACAGCAACCCCCACCACCTGCTCAGTTCAACCCCCACCACCTGCTGGTCAGATCTAAGGTTAGATCATCCTGTGTCAATGAAACTCCAGTATGTGGATCATAACACATAGGAGTAGCATTAGGCCATTCGGCCCATCAAGTCTGTTCCGCCATTCGATCATGGCTGACATGTTCCTCATCCCCATTCTCCTGCCTTCCCCCCCCCTCAGCCCGATCCCCATATTAATCAAGAACACCAGGACCTGGATTCTCCAACCGCTGCTGGGTTGGCGAATCCCCGGGGGGGGGGGGGGGGGAAGGCGTGAATCCCGCCCCGCCACCCCAATGCTGGCTGCCCAATTTTCTGGCGCCAATTTTCGGGCGGCGCCGCGATTCCCGCCACGCCGGTCACGGGCCGATGACAGCATCCCCCCCCCCCCCCCCCCCCACCCCAGGCGATTCTCAGGGCCCCGATGAGCAGAGTGGCCGTCCAGTTTTGGCCAGTCCCGCCGGCGTGAATTACTCACCTCACGCACGGTAGGACCGGCAAGTAAGTGTGCGGGGGTGGTCCTCAGGGGGGGGGGGGGGGGGGCGCAGGGGGATCAGTGGCCTGGCTCACTATCGGGGTCTACCGATCTATGGGCGGCCTTGTTCCGTGGGGGGACGTCTTTCCTCTGCACCGGGCCCCTGTAGGGCTCCGCCAGATTGTCCAGGGGCCGGCGCGGAGAAGAGAACCCCCGCACATGTGCATAAATATACCGGCCAGTCTGTGCATGCGTGGAAATACGCCGGCTGGTCGGCGGATGCGCAAGATCATGTCGGCCTTTCCACGCATACGCAAACTCGCGCCGGCCCCTCACCTTCAGCTGGAGCGGCGCCAATCCCTCCGCCATCCACCTAGCTCCCGAAAATTCGGAGAATTCCGCACTTTCGGGGGCTGTTGACGCCGGAGTAGTTGGCGCCGGTTTTCCCGCTGGCGTGTGACTTAGTCCCCAGAAAGGAGAATCCCGGCCCAGATTTGTGCTTGAGTTGCTGCTTCCTACAGGGCTACAGACCAAGAGCTGGAAAGTGTAATTAGGCCAGAATAATCCTTTCTTTGAACATAAGAGCATAAGGAGTCGGAGCAGGAGTTGGCAATTTAGCCTTTTGAGTCTGCTTCACCATTCAATACGTTCATGGCTAATCTCATCCTGGCCTCAACTCTACTGTCCTACCCATTCTCCATAACCCTTCAACCCATTAATAATTAAAAATCTGTCTAACTCTTCCTTAAATTAACTCACTGTTCTCAATGTAGATGTATATCTAGTGGGGTGCTACATCTACAGGATCCCCATTATCCACTTGACTGGTTAATCTTCGAAGAACTCAAGCAAATTAATCAAACATGACTCACCCTTCATAAAACCATGCTGACTCTGATGGATTGAGTTCTGACTTTCCTAATGTTCTGTTATTACTTCCCAAGGTTGGAACCTTTCTCCAGTCCAGGGAATTTTGGAATACTATCATCAATGGATATACTCTCTCTGGCATCTGACCAGACCAGGTAAGAATGGCAGATTTCCGTCCCAAAGGGGCATTAGTGAATCTGATGGGTTTTTACCACAACGGTTTCATAGTCGCCATTAGACTGAATTCCAGATTTTTATTGGATTCAAATTCCACCATCTGCTCTGGGTGATTTGAACCTGGATCCCTAGAGCATGACCCTGGGTCTCTGTATTACCAGTCCAGCGACAATGCCACAATGCCACTGCCTTCCCTTGGAACCTACAATCATAATGCGGCATGGTAGACACAAATTTCCTCTGTACACTCAGTCACCCACTTTGTATTTCACCTGGGACCTCTAATGCCAGACACTAATGACATTATGGCAGTTGGGTTGTCAAAAGGAATGTTCAGAGCAGCGTGGTCTTGGCCCCAGAGACAGATCTACATGCTGACCACCCATGTCCTTTCCGGATGGGGACAAGCACAGGGGAAATTGCCCACATTTTAACACGTGACTGTGCTGTGAGGCACGAGCTATAGCTTTAATTGTTCCATTATGCTGTCTCAAGCTATTTTGTTTCTTGTGCTGATCTTCAGTTATTGCTTCCAATCATAGGCTCCCAATCGCATGGTGGTTAGCATAAATGCTTCACAGCTCCAGGGGCCCAGGTTCGATTCCCGGCTGGGTCACTGTCTGTGTGGAGTCTGCACGTCCTCCCCCTGTGTGCGTGGGTTTCCTCCGGGTGCTCTGGTTTCCTCCCACAGTCCAAAGATGTGCGGGTTAGGTGGATTGGCCATGCTAAATTGCCCGTAGTGTCCTAATAAAAGTAAGGTTAAGGGGGGGTTGTTGGGTTACGGGTATAGGGTGGATACGTGGGTTTGAGTAGGGTGATCATGGCTCGGCACAACATTGAGGGCCGAAGGGCCTGTTCTGTGCTGTACCGTTCTATGTTCTATGTTCTATATTACAACAGCAATTACTCCTGGCATGGAACCAAACTGAAATGCAGTGCCTGGGTTTGGAGAACATGCAGTTATTCGCATTGTTCCCTCCTGGAGAGTTTATTTATTTTCTCCGTGTCCTCACTTACAAAGAGAAACTGAAATTGTTATTCCCAGAGGTGGAGCAGGGAATGTACCTGGGCGAAGATATAAGTGAATAGAATTTAATGGAAAGTATTCTGCCTCGTAAATATTAGCCCTTCTGTATTGTACAAGTGGAAACAATTGATATTTTCCCATTTCCACAGTCACATGCTACCCATGTAACTTACTATCAATCCAAGGACAACATGGGTCCACCTACATTAGATGATGGCAAATGAAACAAAAAGCATTCATATTGCAGCCTTTGACACTTCCCAGAGACATCTTAAAGAGCTTCACATATAAACATATAATTCCTCTGGATGCCTTCCCCCTATGCCTTTCCAACATCATAGTCTCCCAACCCTGGACAGCCCGCTTTTACCTACTTCCCAAAATCTGTCCCAGCAGGCCCATTGTGTCAGCATGCTCTTGCCCCTCCTCACTCCTCTGGTCCATTCCCTCCCCACCTACATCAGCGATTCGTCTGATGCACTGCATCATATTGACAGCTTCCAGTTTGCGGGCCCTTACCGCATTCTATTCACCATGGATGTGCAATCCCTCTACACCTCCATCCCACACCAGGATGGCCTGAGAGCCCTTTGCTTCTTTCTCGAAAAGAGGCCCGGACAATTCCCATCCACCACAACTCCTCCGCCTGGCTGAACTCGTTCTATCTCTCAACAACTTCTTTAACTCACCTCACTTTCTCCAAATGAAAGGTGTAGCAATGGTTACCCGCATGGGTCCTAGCTACGCTTGCCTTTTTATGGGGTATGTGGAACATTCCTTGTTCCAGGCCAATCCGGGCCCCCTCCCACAACTCCTTTACCGATACATTGATAACTATTTTGGTGCCGCTTCATGTTCTTGTCCACACCTGGAAAAATTCATCAACTTGGCTTCCGGTTTCCACCCCTCCATCACTTTCACCTGGTCCATCTCAGACACTTCCCTTCCCTTCCTTGATCTTTCTGTCTCCATTTCCGGCAATAGTCTACTAATATCCACTACAAGCCCACTGACTCCCACAGCTATCTGGACTACAGATCTTCACACCCTACACCCTGTAAGGACTCCATCCCTTTCTCTCAACTCCTTCGCCTCCGTCGCATTTGTTCCGATGATGCCACTTTCCAAAATGGTGCTTCGAAAATGTGTTTCTTCTTCCTCAACCGTGATTTCCCACCTACAGTTGTGGACAGGGCCCTCAACAGTGTGCGGTCCATCTCCCGCACCACTACCCTCAACCCCTCCCCTCCCTCCCAGAACAAGGATTGAGTCCCCTCGTTCTCACATTTCATCCCACCAGCCTCCGTATGCAAAGCATAATCCTCCGCCATTTTCACCAACTCCAGCGTGATGCCACCACCAAACACATCTTCCCTTCACTCCCTCTGTCAGCATTCCGCAGAGACCGTTCCCTCCGAGACAATCTAGTCCACTCCTCCACCATACCCAGTACCTCTCCCATTACCCATGGCACCTTCCCATGCAATTGCAGAAGGTGTAACACCTGCCCCTTCACCTCTTCCATGCTTAACATTCCAGGCCCAAAACACTCATTCCAGGTTAAGCAGCGTTTCACTTGCATCTCTTCCAATTTGGTCTCCTGCATTCGCTGCTCCCAATGTGGTCTCCTCTATATCGGAGAGACCAAACGCAGACTGGGCGATCGCTTTGCTGAGCATCTTCGGTCTGTGCACATTCAGGACCCTGACCTTCCTGTTGCTTGCCATTTTAACAAAAGACCCTGCTCCCATGCCCACATGTCTGTTCCTGTCCTGCTGCAATGTTCCAGTGAAGCTCAACGCAAACTGGAGGAACAACATCTCATCTTCCGGTTAGGCACGCTACAGCCTTCTGGTCTCAACATAGAATTCAACAACTTCAGACCATTTCTTTCTTTCTTAATATTTATTTAATTCCCCCCCCCCCCCCCCCAATCTTATCCAATCTGTCCTTACCCTTTCTCCTCTTTGCTTCCCCCTTCCCCTCCCCCCACACCTACAGTTCATCCTGTGATGTTAGTTTCCCTGCTGTTTGACCTTTCACCTCTTTTGTCCACTCTGGGGACTGCCATTAACACTCTTTCCCCTTGGTATCTGTGGCCATTAGCACCCAGTTTCCCTGGGTTTCTGTGGCTATGACTCATCTTTCATTCTCACTCCGCAGTATAAATATTTCCCACTTTCTCGGACTCGAAATGTTAGCTCTTTTCTCTCTCTACAGATGGTGCCAGACCTGCTGAGATTTTCCAGCATTTTCTCTTTTGTTTCAGATTCCAGCATCCGCAGTAATTTGCTTTTATTCATATACAATGTATTACTTTAAAGCTAATTTGATGTGGTCACATTAGCTAACTTCAAATAATTTTGATGAAAGTCACGAGTATTATCCAGACAACAAACAATGTACATTCTAACAGAGGACTTTGTAGAGTTAGTGTAAGGACAACAAGTAGTGATTTATCTGATCCAGTTTTATCTTAATAATTTTTTTTTGTTTTTTTTAAAATAAATTTTGAGTACCGTTTTTTTTCCCAATTAAGAGGCAATGTAGCATGGCCAATCTACCTACCCTGCACATCTTTGGATTGAGGGGCTGAGACCCACGCAGACACGGAGAGAATGTGCAAACTCCACACTGACAGTGACCCGGGGCCGGGATCAAACCCGGGTTCTCAGTGCTGTGAGGCAGCAATGCACCACCCTGCCGCCCCTTGTTTATCTTAATAATAGGGGAGGTTCGTACTTAATATTTTTTAACAGCCCTCATGTCCACCAATTTCATGCATAAAGGAAAGTTCTCCCCTTCACTCAACTAGAGAAACCTGAGTTTATCCTGTCAGTGGGAAAATACAAGACTCAGATATTCCAAACATTTCGCTTGTATTTTCAAAATATTAGAATTACTAATAAATGTTTGAGTTTAATTGCGACGACTGGGATCTATCAGATTTGCGAAATTTTCCTCTTGTTTAAATGAACTCCTCGCATTCAGGTATTATGTTGGATTTGAATCTGCTCTGGAAATAACAGGGGTTGTAAATAGGGGCTGATTTAGCTCACTGGGCTAAATTGCTGGCTTTTAAAGCAGGCCAGCAGCATGGTTCGATTCCCGTATCAGCCTCCCTGGACAGGTGCTGGAATGTGGCGACTAGGGGCTTTTCACAGTAACTTCATTGAAGCCTACTCCTGACAATAAGCAATTTTCATTTCATTTTAAATAGATACATGTTTGAATAACTTCTGAGTCATTTCTCTTTGTTCTCAAGTAACTATATTGCACTCAGAGTTGGAAGTATTCAGGGCAGCACAGTAGAATATGTGGCTAGCACTGTGGCTTCACAGCACCAGGGTCCCAGGTTCAATTCCCCGCTGGGTCACTGACTGTGCGGAGTCTGCACGTTCTCCCCGTGTGTGCGTGGGTTTCCTCCGGGTGCTCCGGTTTCCTCCCACAGTCCAAAGACGTGCAGGTTAGGCGGACTGGCCATGATAAATTGCCCATAGTGTCTAAAAAGGTTAGGAGGGGTTATTGGGTTATGGGGATAGAATGGAAGTGAAGGCTTAAGTGGGTCAGTGCAGACTTGATGGGCCAAGTGGCCTTCTTCTGCACTGTATGTTCTATGTATCTATGCATGTATTCAGGCTGTCGGGTCAAGCATTCAATAGCTCACAATGTGGTTATGCATAACAGAACAGCACCAAGTGTTACACTCTTAACTAAACATTAGGAAATGGGACCTGACAAAAGATTTACATTTGTCTTGATTTACACATAAGCAGATGTTTATATATGTATACAAAACAATGGCTGTAGAGTGTGTTTATAGGAAACAAACTCATTTAAGAATTTAGACACTGCCATGAATCACAAGTTCAAATGCTGCAGCAATGTATAACCAGCTGCCATATGGTAAATCCTGTGTACATTTTATCTTTGAGCTATTTTCCGATGTCAATGGTGTTAAAGGTTCGATACAGATGGGTAATCTGGATGTTGCAGGCGAAGTTCAGGAGCAGGCTGCAAAGGCAGACTGTCACAAGAGTTTGGAATAAAAATTAGAATAATACATTAAAGCTCACTGTTAAAATAAGGCATGTGAGGAAGTATTTTATGCAGAAAATACTCTCTTCAACCTTTCCTCTTCACTTATTAACACATATGTATAATTATACTAACATTGAAACTTCGACTGATAACTAACAGAAACTGTCGCTTTATTACATAAACTTGAGGTCACCCAAAACTCTGTTGCCTGTGGCCTTACGCTCACCAAGTCCCCTTCACCCATTATCCTTGTGCTCACATTGGTCAAGCAGTGCCTGGATTTAAAATTCTCATGTTTGTTTTCAAATTCCTCCATGAATTCATCCCTCCTTAGCCCTGCAATCTGATCCAGCCCCACAAACCTCTGAGATTTTGACTTGGGACTCTGCAAGGCTGGTAAATCTCACGAGAGGCCTCTCGCCAGATTTCCAATGCTCTAACAAAGTGTCGCAATCAGGATCCCATCCTCAATGGGCAGGATCCAGATATTCATGCTTAAGTGTGCAATTCAGCTTACTTAAGTATGTTCGCGCTGGCGGTACCCAAGGCCCCCGATCGAATGGCCTCGCCTCGGAGACCCCGAGCGGGTGCCATTTAGCGCTGGTTTCCACACGTGTGAACTAGGCGCATCGACTCCTGAGGGAGGGGGGGGGAGGTGTTTCCCAGGCAATCGAGGGTCCCCACCCAGGTGTTCGGACTATGGGAAAGGTGGTGCCCTGGCACACCTGAGGCCATCTAGGTTCTATGGCGTGTCACCTGTGCACCCTGACAGTGCCACAACGGTGCCACCCTGGCAGTGCCAGTGTGCCCAGGTGGCATTGCCAGGCTGGAAGGGCCACTGGCCAGGTGGCATCTTGCCCGTGCTGGGGATTGTGCCCTGGGGGTACCCTGCCGTTGTGAGGTGTAGGGGGCTCAAAGACCCCCTAATTGGTAAGTTGGGGCATTGGGGTGGGGGTTTCGGAGGCCAGGGTGGGTGGTCCAGAGAAACGGCGCTCCGATCTCTTCCTGCACTTGTTGCTGCCGCCAAAGAGCTTCAGTGCGGCCACTGCGAAGCATTCCTTACCAAGGCCAAGAAATGAAGAAGAGTCTCGTTTAATAGCGGGGTCATTCTTGGCACTGCGTGTCGGGAAAGATCCTGATTCCATTTTCATTAAATTGTGCCCAATCTCTCTTTCCTCCTTTAAGACTCCTTGATATTTACCTCTTGAACCAAGCTTTTGGTCATCGCCCTCATAACGTGGTTCGGTGTGAAAATTTGTTTTGTATTGCTCCTGGGACATTATTACAATGAAGGCACCATATCAATACAGGTTGTTGTTGCTAATAAAAGGTAGTCATGTGACAAGATTATCCCAGTCTTCCTGATACCCAAATCATATGTTATGGTGATACCTACACTATGGTAGACCGTGTATTGCACAGCTATTCAGACCCATTGTAATTTACTGAAATTTCTCACAATGTGCTGCAGCAACTCACAGTGGGAGACAATTATAACCCCATTGCCCAGAGCGAACAGTGTGTGGGGAAAGGGCTTGACAAGATCAGGCCAAATCCATACACTGGCTTGAGCTTGTGCCTTCATTCCCCTACAACTCCCCATCAAAATCGGGAGGTGAGGCAGTGTCTCTTTAAGGGGAACAGTAAAAAGACTTTGAGGAGGGCAGAAGGGACTGATTAAATCTGTTTGCAGGACACGAACAAAAATGGACATTCACTTTGTACCACAATCAGGATATGCGATGGACTGAATGTTCTGGTTTCTGGATTCTCGGGGGCAGGGTGAACCAGGATCCCCCCTAAGACCTGACACACGGACCTCTGAGAAAATTGCCCAGGAATTTGGATTTGAATTTGGGGGGGGGGGGGGGGGTGGGGGGGTGGGGTGGGGGTGGGGGGGGCGAGGGGTAGCACTAGTTTCTGGTACGGAAGGCCAACCGGATCACATGTTCTCTGACTATTTTCAGCAGGTGATTAAGAAGGCAAATGGAATTTTGTCCTTGATTGCTAGAGGGATGGAGTTTCAAAGCAGGGAGGTTATGTTGCAGCTGTATAGGCTACTGGCGAGGCCCCATCTGGAGTACTGTGCACAGTTTTGGTCTCCTTACTTGTCGTGAATCTGTGGAAGTCCCTGCCCAGTGAAGCAGTTGAGGCGACCTTGTTAAATGTTTTTAACTCAAAGATCGACAGATTTTTGAACAGTAAAGGAATTAAGGGTTATGGTGAGCGAGTGGGTAAGTGGAGCTGAGTCCACAAAAAGATCAGCCGTGATCTCATTGAATGGCGGAGCAGGCTCGAGGGGCCAGATGGCCTACTCCTGATCCTAGTCTCTTAAATGCTAGACTGGAAAATCCTAGTCTAACTCCTCAGTGACTGTAGATCTTACTCACCAATCACCCATGTTGACCTCCCAAACATCAGAATCATAGAATAGTACAGTGCAGAAGAGGCCCTTCGGCCCATCAAGTCTGCTTCGACACATGAAAGACACCTGACCTGCCTACCTAATTCCATTTGCCAGCACTTGGCCCATAACCTTGAATGCTATGACGTGCCAAGTGCTCATCCAGGTACTTTTTAAAGGATGTGAGGCAACCCACATCTACCACCCTCCCAGGCAGTGCATTCCAGACCGTCACCACCATCTGGGTAAAAAGGTTTTTCCTCAAATTCCCCCTCAACCTCCTGTCCCTCACCTTGAACCTGTGTCCCATCGTAACTGACTCTTCAACTAAGGGGAACAGTTGTTCCCTATCCACCCTATCCATACCCCTTATAATCTTGTACACCTCGATCAGGTCGCCCCTCAGTCTTCTCTGCACCAGCGAAAACAACCCAAGCCTATCCAACCTCTCTTCATAACTTAAATGTTCCATCCCAGGCAACATCCTGGTGAATATCCTCTGCACACCCTCCTGTACAATCACACCCTTCCTATAATGTGGTGACCAGAATTGCAGACTGTACTTCAGCTGTGGCCTCACCAAAGTTCAACATGACCTCCCTGCTTTTGTAATCTATGCTTCAATTGATGAAGGCAAGTGTCCCACATGCCTTTTTCACCACCCTATTAACCTGCCCTTCTACCTTCCGAGACCTCTGGACAAATACACCAAGAACCCTTTCTTCCTTGGAACTTCCCAATGTTTCTTGAATACTTCCTTGTCACATTACTCCTTCCAAAATGTATCACCTCACACTTTTCAGGTTTAAATTCCATCTGCTACTTGTCTGCCCATTTGACCATCCCGTCTATATCTTCCTGTAACCCAAGACACTCAACCTCATTGTTAACCACCCGGCCAATCTTTGTGTTATTCACAAACTTACTGATCCTACCCCCACATAGTCATCGATGTTGTTTATATCAATGACAAACAATAGGGGACCCAGGATAGATCCCTGTGGTACACCACTGGTCACTAACTTCCAGTCACTAACCAGCCATAGGTCACCACCCTCTGTCTCCTCCAGCTAAGCCAATTTTGAATCCATCTGATCAAGTTACCTTGTATCCCATGTGCATTTGCCTTCTTTATAAGTCTTCCATGTGGGACCTCGTCAAAGGCTTTGCAAAAATCCATGTGAACTACATCAACTGCACTACCCTCATCTACACACCTGGTCACATGCTCAAAAACTCCAATCAAATTTGTTGGGCATGACCTCCCTCTGACAAAGCCATGCCGACTACATCTGATCAAACCTTGCCTCTCCAAGTGGAGATAGATTCTCTTCTTCAGAATCTTCTCAAATAGTTTCCTGACCACTGACGTGACACACGCTGGTCTGTAGTTCCCTGGCTTATCTCTACAACCGTTCTTTAATAGTGGAACCACATTAGCTGTTCTCCAGTCCTCCGGCGCCTCTCCCGTTGCCAGCGACAAGTTAAAAATTTGGGCCAGAGCCTCTGTCATCTCCTCTCTCGCCTCCCACAGCATTCTGGGACACAATTCATCCAGACCTGGAGATTTGTCCACTTTTAAGCCTGTCAACACCTCCAATACCTTGTCACTCCCTATGACAACTTGCACGAGAACCTCAGTCTCTCTCCCCGAGTTCCATATCTACCTCCTCAATCTCGTGGATGAAGGGAGATGTGAAATATTTGTTCAACACCCTCCCAATGTCCTCTGGCTCACAGATTTCCCCTTGGTCCCTAATGGGCCCTACTCTTTCCCAGGTTATCCTCTTCCCAATCATATACTTCTGGAATATCTCAGGATTTCCCCTCTGTTACTAGCCAGAGCTTTCTCATGTCCCCTCTTTCCTCTCTTAATTGCTTTCTTAAGCTCAATCCTGCACTTTCTGAACTCCACTAATGATTCTGTTGATTTGATGCCCAACTAAACCCTTGAAAGCCCCTCACTGTCTACCTACCCACTCACCCACCTACCCACTCACTCACCTGTCAACCTACCCACCTACAACCTCATTCTTCTAGCACCCTTCTCACCCACCACCCTACCCACCTGCCACACTATCTGCCCACCTACAACCTCACCCACTTGCTGCCCTACCCACCTGCCTGCCTACCCACTTACCGTACCCACCTCCCGCCCTACCCGTTCACTAATGTTCACCCAATCACTAACATTGAGACTGGAAATTTAAATTCACCTCGCACCATAAAAATGGAGCAACACTACTTTTTGTGATGGAGCCGGAACTCTCCATGGGACTATACTGCATTTCTGTAGGGCTGGGCTCGGAAGACCCAGCTACAAGTGTGGAGCATCTTCGGACCGTTGAAAGATTCGAGCAGAGCAGCAATCTGATGGTGACTGTTGCTCCATGGAAGACCCGGGCCGTTATATCAACAGGGATCATCACCTTGGCCACATTCCCTCTTAAAGTGTGGCGTCACTCCACACACAACACTGTAACTGGGCAGGCAAAGTAAAACAAGCAGAGCAGCGTGCTGGGAGATATAGCCAGCGAACTACAAAACACAAGCCGATCATCAAGCTGCGTATTTCAGCACAGCAGGGAAAAGAAAATCGAAAGCAAAAAGGTGAAAAATGAGTCATGCTCGTTGAACCATGGAAACAAAATGTAAACGGTTCCTGCAACCTCTGTCATTCATTAGCCAACACTGCTTGAGCTGCAGTGTTCTATCGACTAGACATAGGAATACATTTTGCTGTTATGTTTGTTGCATCTAAATAAATAACGGGGCTAGTCTGAATTAATGGACCGACTGCAAATACTCCTGTTTTCTTTTCATGCTAAAAGCAAAGAATACGAAAAGGGAAATGTAGGACGCAAATTAACTGGAAAAAAACCTATGTCCGGTTTTGGGCGTGTTTAGGGGATATTTCTTGGCGGCTGCAGGGTCGAGATGAATATCTCGCTATTCAACAGCAACTTGCCTTTTTTTGGCCTTGGGGAGTTTCTCACCACCGAGACCACACTTAGAGCTAACCAGTAGGAAAGGCGCCTTGCACATCGGGGAGTCATTTTATTTGGCTGCGCCGATCGCTCCCCACCCCCTGTTTGTCACCCCCCCCAACCTCGGGGTGGCCCACGGGACACCCCCTCACCCCGGGAAGGCCCCCCCCCCCCCCCGGGCCCGATCCCTGTCAGTGCCAACCGGGCACCAATGCACCCTGGCACTGCCACCCTTCCCTGTGATAGACATAGAATTTACAGTGCAGAAGGAGGCCATTTGGCCCATGTATCTTTGGACTGTGGGAGGAAACCGGAGCACCCGGAGGAAACCCACACAGACACAGAGAGAACATGCAAACTCCGCACAGATAGTGACCCAAGCCAGGAATCAAACCCGGGACCCTGGAGCTGTGAAGCAACAGTGTTAACCACTGTGCTACCATGCTGTCCTGACCACCCAGGGCTCTCCAATGGCCTGGGAGATAAATATGCTGATCCAAATCACGGCCAGTGAGGGCGAGATCCAAATTGCGTTATCTCGTTAAGGCCCTCGCGAGATTCAACGACATCGTCTCGACACTAGGTCACACAGTGGGCTAAACAGCTGGCTTGTAATGCAGAACAAGGCCAGCAGCACGGGTTCAATTCCCGTACCGGCCTCCCCGAACAGGTGTCGGAATGTGGCAACTAGGGGCTTTTCACAGTAACTTCATTGAAGCCTACTTGTGACAATAAGCGATTATATATATATATTATATTATACTAGGTCAGGAGCGACAAGGCTGTAAAATCGAACCCGCAATGTGAATCAGTGATTTTAAAAATATATCATATAGATTGCCTATAATATAATCATCTTTATTATTGTCACAGGTAGGCTTACATTAATACTACAATGAAGTTACTATGAAAAGCCCCTAGTCGTCACACTCCGGCACCTGTTCGGGTACACTGAGGGAGAATTCAGAATGTCCAAATTACCTAACAAGCACGTCTTTTGGGACTTGTGAGGAAACAGGAGCACCCAGAGGAAACACACGCAGACACAGGGAGAACGTGCGACTTCGCACAGATAGTGACCCAAGCGGGAATTGGACCCGGGACCCTGGGGCTGTGAAGCAACAGTGCTAACCACTGTGCTATCATGCCGCCCATTAAGGAGTGTAGTGGCGCTGGTTCACAATAAAGGGATTTGTTGTGGTTTATCCTCTGGTGGGGGAATGCAGAATAAGGTCGGAGGAGGTGGGGTGGGGGGGGGGGGGGGCACAATCTTAAAATGAGGCTATTCAGGAATGAAAGCAGCAATAATTTTTCATGCAAAGGGTGGTGGAAATCTTGAATTGTCTCCCTCAAAAAAAGGATGGTGTTGGGGAGATTGAATCACGTTGTCACAGACTGGTTGCAGCATTGAAGGAGGTAATTTAGCCTCTGAGGTTCCTACAGGCTCACTGCAAGAACTCAGCTAGTCCCAGTCCCCTGCCTTTTCTCTGCAGCTGTGCAAATCGTCTTTCTTCAGGAGTCTCAGTTCCCTTTAGAAAGCCAGGAATAAATCTGCCCACACACTCTGGCAGCGCTTCCCAGATCCTGCGTTTAAAAGGTTTATCTTCATACCACTATTGATTCTTTTGCAGACACCTTTATATCCCCTGGTTCTCGACACTTTCGCCAATGGAGAACACTTTCTCTCCATCTGCTCTGTCCAGATTCCTCATGATTTTGAAAATGTTCCATCACATCTCCCCTTCCCCAAGGAGAACAACTCCAACTTCTTCAGTCTCTCCACACAACCTAATTCACCCTTCCCTGAAACCATTCTCACAAACCTTTTCTGCATCCTTCACATTCTTCCCAAAGCGCGGAGCCCTGAATTGGACACAATACTCCAGTACTGCGTGCATCTGGGAGCCTAACCATTCTTTGATAAAGAATTACCATAATTTCCTTGCTTTTGTACTCCTATTTCTAAAGTCCAGGATTCTGTTTTCCTTTCAAACCATTTTCTCAACCTACCCTACCACCTTGGGTGCGATTTAACAGAAGAGAAACAGAGTCCTGTATCAGGCATATTTAGCCAGGTGTTTCCCAGCACTGAGTGCCGAGACCGACTCCGCTATTAAATGGGACTCTGCTTTATTCCTCGGCGAGGAACGCCCTGCTGAGGCCGCACTTAGACCCATTTCCTGCACTAATGATCTCTAGACCCCCATTGCCACTTGCGGACCCCCCAACTTACCAATAAGGGGGTCCCTGAGCCCCCTATACCCGATCCGTTAAGGGCAATCCTGGGCACTATCCCCAGCATGGGCAAGATGCTACCCAGACATCTTGGCACTGTCAACCTGGTAGTTCCACCCAGGCACCCTGAGCAGCATTTGGGGTGCCCGGGCACCACCCTGCCCAGAGGCCGACCACCCAGGGGCTCCCATTGCCCAGGAGACCCCCCCACACACAAGTGCCTGGTCCACGTTGGTGGAGACCAGTGCTAAATGGCGTTTGCTTGGGGTCTTCAAAGTGCGGGCATGAGATCCCATACCTTGAGTAACTCCAGAGCGAACATATTTAAGAGAGCCTGACTGCACACTTGAATATGTAAATCTGGATCCTGCCTGTTGTGGTGGAATCCTGATCGTCATGCCTCGCGAGGTTTGGTTTGATTTCGTGAGGCGAAATGAGGCCATTAAATCTTGCGAGAGGCCTGTCAGGAAATTTAATGGCCTCGTCACATCCCGAGTCGGGTAGACTGTGGCCAATCTGTGTGTTAACTGCCCCAGGTCTAACTGTTCCTGCACCGCCTTTAGAATTGCACCGTTTGTTATATTGCTTATCCTTTTCCTTGCAACCAAAATATATCACTTCACACTGTCCTACATTACTGTAGGTTTGGAATGTGTCTCTTGTGGCTTTAATTTTTATGTTGTATCGAAGAGATTGTTGCAAAGATCAGGAGTGTGTGCCTGCTGGCAAATGTGGACTCGGGGTTGAGGTTTCTGGAGTCACAGTGGAATGAGTTCTTCCTGCACGTTCTGGCCAGAAAGCGGCTGTCTATGAACAGCTTCCCTTCATCTTCCTCCACCCCCTCCTCCCTCCACCTGCTCCTCAGTTTCTCCTTGCGAGGCAGTGACAAGAACCGGTCCCTTTTAAGGAAAGGCTTTTCAGGGTGTAGGCCACCACTGCAATCTGCCAGGACCAGTCAGCAGTCTTAACATCTTTTGTATGGAATATTGAATGATATGATTTATACATTTTGGTTTGAAATGTTTGTTTTGTGGTGGCTTGTATTTTAGCATTGTGGTTAACATGATGCTCCGATGGCACATGGCAAAACAAATGTACAGCAGGGAATGGGAAATTGAGGTTGTGTTCACTGCTACCAGTCATTCATAGGAATTAGGAGCAGAAGTAGGCAATTCAGCCCTTCAAACCTGCTCCTCATGGCTGATCTCTTCCTGGTCTCAAATCCACCGCCTTGGCTGTTCCCCATATCCAATAACCCGTTTTAAAAAATCAAAAATATATCTCTCTGCCTCTTGAAACCATTTAATGACTCAGATTCCACCGCACTATGGGGCAGTGAGTTCCAATTTTACCACACTCTGCGAGAATTAGTTCCTCTACATCTGTTTTCAGTCTACTGCCTCTCAACCGCTATCTGTGGCATCTCATTTTAGATTGCCCAAGGGGGAACATTTGGTCTACGTTTGCTTTCAATCCCTCTTAGTATTTTATACATCTCCATCAGATCCACTCTCATTCTTCTAAACTCCAGTGAGTATAAACCCAAATTGTTCAATCTCTCCTCATACGCCAACCCTTTCATTCCAGAATTAATCTGGTGAACCACATCTGAACTGCCTCCAATGCCACCACATCCTTTTGTCTCCTAAGGATACAAAAACTGGACACAGTATTCCAGATGTGGTCTCACCAACACCCTATACAATTGCAACAACACTTCTCTACTTTTATACTCCAGTTTAGCTCAGTGGGCTAAACAGCTGGTTTGTGATGCAGAACAAGGCCAGCAGCACGGGTTCAATTCCTGTAGCAGCTTACCCGAACAGGCTCTGGAATGTGGTGACTAGGGGCTTTTCACAGTAACTTCAGGGGCTGTTTAGCACAGGGCTAAATCGCTGGCTTTGAAAGCAGACCAAGGCAGGCCAGCAGCACGGTTCAATTCCCGTAACAACCTCCCCAAACAGGCGCCGGAATGTGGCGACTAGGGACTTTTCACAGTAACTTCATTTGAAGCCTACTTGTGACAATAAGCGATTTTCATTTCATTTTCATTTCCTTTTGCGATAAACGCTAAAATTCCATTTGCCTTTTTAATGACATGCTGTACCTGCATACCAGTTTTCTGTGTTTAATGGACAGACACATAGATCTCTTTGAATCTGCTTTCTATTTGGATAATAATTTACCTTTTTATTTTTTCGGCCAAAATAGATAACCTCACATATCCACATTAAACTCCATCTACCAAATTTTGGCCCATTCTGCCCCCTGGTGACTGACCTCTCCACCCTGGGAAAGAGTACCTGCCCATTCACTGCCTGCTTTCCCACCTATTTTAGTATCATCTGCAAATTTGCTATGTTATACTCTGTGGCTGCTTGCAGATTATGTATATATATTGTAAACCAGTTGAGATTCGAGAACTGACCCCTGCAATACCCCACTAGCTACAGTTCGCCAGCCAGAGAAAAACCCATTTATCTCAACTTTCTGTCAGTCAGCCAATCCTCAATCCAATCTAGTGTCTACCCCCAATGCCCTGCGATCTCACCTTCTGGATCAGTCTTTTACGCGGCTCCTTATCAAATGCTTTCTGGAAGTCTGGATATACCACATCCACAGGTTCTCCAATATCCATCTTGCTGGTTACATCCTCAATTCAGATAGACCAACTAGTAAGTGGCTGTGTTGCATGTCTCCTTACTTTCTCCTCCGTTGGTCACCATTTGGTGGCAAAGGCTGCGCTCTCATGACACTGGAGACCACCGTGAATCATACGTACCCTGCTGAGTACTGTAAAGCTCCTCTAGAGTGGTCAAAACAGTGGAAGTTTTGTTTAAGCTCCCCAAAGGTCAGATCTATCACGTTTCGTGTAATCTTTGTTAAATGCATGCTGCCCTGATGTGCGGTGGTGGGTGTGGGGAAAAGGGGGAAGTGTTGTACCCGAGACACGTGTTCAGCAGATAGCTTTAATGCCTGCCTAAGATGCATGCTTGGTTTCTCATGGTGGTTCAGATAGATTGTTCTGCAGACGGCCACATAACCAAGGTGTACCACACCACGCATTGAACCAGCCTCCCCGAACAGGCGCCGGAATGTGGCGACTAGGGGCTTTTCACAGTAACTTCATTTGAAGCCTACTTGTGAAAATAAGTGATTTTCATTTTCATGATAAGTCAAACATGAAAAATTGAAATGAAAATCGCTTATTGTCATGAGTAGGCTTCAATGAAGTTACTGTGAAAAGCCCCTAGTCGCCACATTCCGGCACCTGTTCGGGGAGGCTGGTACAGGAACATTAGCTGGATGTTGAGGGATCAGAATCTTTTCCTGTTGCGGTACATCTTAGAATTGACATGCTTGCCCACGAACTTATGTACATTCACTAAAATGGCATCCTGTACCACGGGGAAGCCTATAATTGTCATCAAGTCAGGAGCTCACTCTGCCTGCTTTGTTCCAACAAAATAGAATGAAATGAAATCAATCTTTTTGAATCTCAGGGTCCTCCCTTATACAACAGCAGACGGTGAAGTGGGAGGTGTTGCAAACATCACCATCTGAAGGAGCCAGAGCGTAAGGGTTCATGGTGCGAATAGCAATGCCACCCTTTCCCTGCTTTGTGTGTTCACTTGTGGCTGTAGCAAGAGGCACATTTCAGTGAGGATATCTTTAGCAAAGTGGAGACTCTCTGAGGTTCAGGTAGCAGAATCGCTCACTGAACATTCGGGGTGTATTTGGCCTCCTTCTGAGAGCTTTTCACCCCCTCCTCTTCTTTCCTCTTTCTCCTGGTATGTGTGGCTCTGGTCATTCTCCCTGCCATGTTGTAGTCCAACGAGGATGCAAACCATTGCACTATGTGGGAGCAAGTGGTTTGCACCAAATCCTTTAAGTCAGGATAAAGTCCTTCAGTACGTACCCCTGTCTGTAGGTTTCACCAACTTTAAACAATCTGGAAATCACCAACTACTTCCACACTGGTGGCAACCAGTAGAAATCAATCAGCAACTCACCTGAAAGTACTTTTAGAGGAGGGGATGTGGGAAAGAGACATACTCCCCCTGTTCAACTTGTGCTCAGCTGTGCGAGGTTAGCAGAGGCCATTGGCTGGAGCGTTGACCTCCAACATGGCAGGACAGGCGTCAAATCAATTTTACACACTGACTGACATCTCACTCTGCACACCCTCGGTAAACACTCTCTCGGTAACACCCTCACCAAAGTGGTGTCTAGAGCAGAAGTGTTTAGAAGCAAAATGGCACCCATAAAGCTGAAAAGACTGGTGCCGTGGAGCAAAGCTTTGACACCCCGGTCTTCACCTACCTTTATGAGGGAGATCCAGGCTTTACTTATTTTCAGGAGAGGAGCCTCAGGTCAAAAGTATTCCAAACTTACTTATCAATTATACAGTCCCAAACCTTGCCCTCTATACATAAACACAAATGTTTAAATATTGAGTAATTTACACAATGATATGGCAGAGACTCCTTTTGGATTTTTGACGGAATGGATGGAGGGATATGTAAAAACTGAGCTAGGAATACCACTGATGTGGTGTGCACACACAGATGTGTAGTGAATGGTCTTACAAGTCAGAACAATGAAGTAAAGGGAATTACAAGTCATCACCGTGAAGAAAAAGCAGTGAAACAGTAACAAGTTTATTTTATGCATTTGAAGAAAAAACCCTTTGCCAGTTCAATCTGAGTGTTCTGTAGTGACAACATTTAGCAAAATGCTCCAGACAAGAACACATATAAGGATGGGAGCCCACAAGCCACATTTTACATGAATAGGATTCATACTTTGTAGTCTGTATTTCAAACTATGGTAAGCATAAAACACCTAACAATTATCTGTTGAACGTTGCAACACAATGTTGTAACTTTTGCCATTAATCGTATTTGCCCCACTATTTTTGGGGGATCAATTGCAAGTTTAAAAATTTAGCGAATTCCGGGAGCAAATTTAAGGTTAAAATCATCAGCTTGTTGCCTTCATTTGCAGTGCAATCTGTTGATAAATTTGAAAAGTTTATTTAATTTATGTAAAATAGCTATGATTTCATTACCAACGACAAGCTTGCAGCAACTTGAAGTGAACTTTTCAAACACAGTGATACTGTATGAAATGCCTGTCAGACTTGATTATATCAAGACACGCAGAATGAACGAGAAATTATGGAGAATTTACAAACATCTATATTTAATGTGTTAGGAAATATGGCAAGAGAGGAAACAGCTTATGACATTGATTTATACAAAGCCATTCAATTCAAGCAATGAGAGATACACACCACAATTTTACAAGATTAAAGGTTCCTTAAGAAATACAGAAATGAAAGACAAATCAAGCTGAGTAGTATGACATAAAACAGCATAAAGTCCACACGTATTTTTGACGAACTATTTTCAAACCATCTCTGGGTTTTGTACGATAGAATTTGTTTGTATAAGGCATTGTAGTCATTGATAATTTCTCAAATCACAACATATGCAGCATGCAAGAACTCTTTCTTCTGTGAAATTTCTAATTTTTGCAGAATAGCCTCATTCTGCAACCACGGTGTAAAATTAAAAAATATTTTAGCCATATTCGGTTTTTTTTTAACCCCATTACTTCCAAATGCAAAATTAAGAAGCCTTCTTTCAATTATTATAACCAAAACCTTTGGACAGACACAACACAGAGTGAACGGTAGCAATTTTTGACAGCAGAGTTACATTGAGTCTGTACACCTTGCAATTCATTTAAGAGCCATAAGTATTGTTTTGGCATACTTTTGTTATGTTGTACAATGGAATTCTCATAGATGTACTAGCAAATGAATATGTTGGTCAAATCACTGTCGCAGCAGAATTAATTTGTACTAGCTTCTACTGTTGATTCACCAAGGTAATATTGCATTGCATATCCAATTCATGCCAATAGAAATATAAATTCACTTCTATTTACATACCAATGACACCATGGCTGTACAAAAAAATGATCACCATGTTAGTTCATGCACCATTAAACATCAATCCAAAAGTGGACAGACACTGGGTAAGCTTAAACAGTGCTCAATATACTGACTCCTTTAATCTTGTGAACATGCTTTTTCCATTATTTTCCAAGCCACCATATGTTTTCCCCTCAAATTGCCGTGGCATTGCCATTATGATGATGAGAATAAAATGTCAGTATTTCAACAGTGTTCTCAAAAGAACTTAAGAATTTCAACTCCGAGGCATTTAAAGATTCATATCAGAGGTAGAAATGTTTTTTTTAAAAACTGGTAGTCGCACAGACTACGTACACAGCCCATCTGATAGCCTACTCAAGACGCTACAGTCTAAGTCATCGTAATAGTATGTAATCAAATTCTGTCTTTTTGCTCTCAGTGGTGGGTGTGTTTCTAAAGCAAATAGCAAAGTGTGTTGTTAGAACTGTGTCCTGGCACATCTATCAGAATGTGAGGGATGGAGCAGTTACATGTTGGAAATGACATTATAGTTGGCTAAACCACTGGACCCCAGATTTATGTGGATGAGGTTTAATGTGGAATACATTTGTAATGTACTATTTTAAATTCCTGACCTGGTGGCAATTGCGAGGGGGGGGGGGGGGACAGTTAAAGTGGAGTGGCAGACTCGCTTATTTCACCCTCAGAGCACTTAGCTGTCACTAGGTATTTTTTCCCCATGGTACCTGGCAGCACCTGCTCCTGCCTAATTTTAATAGCTCGCCAACCATTTTGGTGGAACAATGGCAAGTACGGTGCCAATGAGGTCTGTCTGACCTCCCTGTAACAAGTCCAGACTTAGTCTCCCTGATACAGTTCCTGCCCTAGACTACCTGCTACCACTCTTGTCTTCCATCTACCACTATTGGCCAAAGGTGAACCTCCCTGCTATGTTCAAAGCCCTGGCCCAGCCTCACTGCTTCCACTCTAGAGTGGACCTTCGTGCTACCACTGCCAAACTGTCTTCCTACGAGCAGTGCCAGTGGAGTATTCCTCCTACAGTCGCAGCCTAGTCTTCCTGCTGCAGTCCCTGCCTAGTCTTCCTGCTGCAGTCCCAATCTTATCTTCCTGCTGCAGTCCCTGCCTAGTTTTCCTGCTGCAGTCCCAGCCTAGACTTCATGCTGCTGTCCCAGTCTAGTCTTCCTGCTGCAGTCCCAGTCTAGTCTTCCTGCTGCAGTCCCAGTCTCGTCTTCCTGCTGCAGTCCCAGCCTAGTCTTCCTGCTGCAGTCCCAGCCTAGTCTTCCCGCTACAGTCCCAGTCTAGTCTTCCTGCAGCAGTCCCAGTCTAGTCTTCCTGCTGCAGTCCCAGCCTAGTTTCCTGCTGCAGTCCCAGCCTAGTTTCCTGCTGCAGTCCCAGCCTAGTTTCCTGCTGCAGTCCCAGCCTAGTCTTCCCGCTACAGTCCCAGTCTAGTCTTCCTGCAGCAGTCCCAGTCTAGTCTTCCTGCTGCAGTCCCAGTCTAGTCTTCTTGTTGCAGTCCAGCCTAGTCTTCCAGCTGCAGTCCCAGCCTAGTTTCCTGCTGCAGTCCCAGCCTAGTCTTCCTGCTGCAGTCCCAGTCTAGTCTTCCTGATGTAGTCCCAGTCTAGTCTTCCTGCTGCAGTCCCAGTCTAGTCTTCATGCTGCAGTCCCAGTCTAGTCTTCCTGCTGCAGTCCCAGTCTAGTCTTCCTGTTGCAGTCCCAGCCAAGTCTTCTTGTTGCAGTCCCAGTCTAGTCTTCATGCCGCAGTCCCAGTCTAGTCTTCTTGTTGCAGTCCCAGCCTAGTCTCCATGCTGCAGTTCCAGTCTAGTCTTCTTGTTGCAGTCCAGCCTAGTCTTCCAGCTGCAGTCCCAGCCTAGTTTCCTGCTGCAGTCCCAGCCTAGTCTTCCCGCTACAGTCCCAGTCTAGTCTCCATGCTGCAGTCCCAGTCTAGTCTTCCTGCTGCAGTCCCAGTCTAGTCTTCCTGATGTAGTCCCAGTCTAGTCTTCCTGCTGCAGTCCCAGTCTAGTCTTCATGCTGCAGTCCCAGTCTAGTCTCCCTGCTGCAGTCCCAGTCTAGTCTTCTTGTTGCAGTCCCAGTCTAGTCTTCCTGCTGCAGTCCCAGCCAAGTCTTCTTGTTGCAGTCCCAGTCTAGTCTTCATGCCGCAGTCCCAGTCTAGTCTTCTTGTTGCAGTCCCAGCCTAGTCTCCATGCTGCAGTCCCAGTCTAGTCTTCCTGTTGCAGTCCAGCCTAGTCTTCTTGTTGCAGTCCCAGTCTAGTCTTCCTGCTATAGTCCCAGTCTAGTCTTCCTGCTGCATTCCCAGCCTAGTCTTCCTGCTGCAGTCCCAGTCTAGTCTTCTTGTTGCAGTCCCAGTCTAGTCTTCCTGCTGCAGTCCCAGTCTAGTCTTCTTGTTGCAGTCCCAGTCGTCTTCCTGCTGCAGTCCCAGTCTAATCTTCCTGCTGCAGTCCCAATCTAGTCTTCTTGTTGCAGTCCCAGTCTAGTCTTCCTGCTGCAGTCCCAGCCAAGTCTTCCTGCTGCAGTCCCAGCCAAGTTTTCCTGCTGCAGTCCCAGCCTAGTCTTCCTGCTGCATTACCAGCCTAGTCTTCCTGCTGCAGTCCCAGTCTAGTATTCCTGCTGTAGTCCCAGTCAAATCTTCCTGCTGCAGTCCCAGTCTAATCTTCTTGCTGCAGTCCCAGTCTAGTCTTCCTGCTGCAGTCCCAGTTTAATCTTCCTGCTGCATTACCAGCCTAGTCTTCCTGCTGCAGTCCCAGTCTAGTCTTCCTGCTGCAGTCCCAGTCTAATCTTCCTGCTGCAGTCCCAGTCTAATCTTCCTGCTGCAGTCCCAGTCTAGTCTTCCTGCTGCAGTCCCAGTCTAGTCTTCCTGCTGCAGTTCCAGTCTAGTCTTCCTGCTGCAGTCCCAGTTTAATCTTCCTGCTGCATTACCAGCCTAGTCTTCCTGCTGCAGTCCCAGTCTAGTCTTCCTGCTGCAGTCCCAGTCTAGTCTTCCTGCTGCAGTCCCAGTCTAGTCTTCCTGCTGCAGTCCCAGTCGTCTTCCTGCTGCAGTTCCAGTCTAGTCTTCCTGCTGCAGTCCCAGTCTAATCTTCCTGCTGCAGTCCCAGTCTAGTCTTCCTGCTGCAGTCCCAGTCTAGTCTTCCTGCTGCAGTCCCAGCCTAGTCTTCCTGCTCCAGTCCCAGTCGTCTTCCTGCCATAGTCCCAGTCTAGTCTTCCTGCTGCAGTCCCAGTCGTCTTCCTGCTGCAGTCCCAGTCTAGTCTTCCTGCTGCAGTCCCAGCCTAGTCTTCCTGCTGCAGTCCCAGCCTAGTCTTCCTGCTGCAGTCCCAGTCTAATCTTCCTGCTGCAGTCCCAGTCGTCTTCCTGCTGCAGTCCCAGTCTAATCTTCCTGCTGCAGTCCCAGTGGTCTTCCTGCTGCAGTCCCAGTCTAGTCTTCCTACTGCAGTCCTAGTCTAGTCTTCCTGCTGCAGTCCCAGTCTAATCTTCCTGCTGCAGTCCCAGTCGTCTTCCTGCTGCAGTCCTAGTCTAATCTTCCTGCTATAGTCCCAGTCTAGTCTTCCTGCTGCAGTTCCAGTCTAGTCTTCCTGCTGCAGTCCCAGCCTAGTCTTCCTGCTGCAGTCCCAGTCGTCTTCCTGCTGCAGTCCCAGTCTAGTCTTCCTGCTGCAGTTCCAGTCTAGTCTTCCTGCTGCAGTCCCAGCCTAGTCTTTCTGCTGCAGACCCAGTCTAGGCTTCCTGCTGCAGTCGCAGTCTAGTCTTCTTCTTGCAGTCCCAGTCTAGTCTTCTTGCTGCAGTCCCAGTCTAGTCTTCTTCTTGCAGTTCCAGCCTAGTCTTTTTGCTGCAGTACCAGCCTAGTCTTCTTGTTGCAGTCCCAGTCCAGTTTTGCTGCAGCATTCCCAGCCTAGTCTTCATGCTGCATTCCCTGTCTAGTCTTCCTGCTGCAGTCTAATCTAGTCTTCCTGCTGCAGTCCCAGTCGAGTCTTCCTGCTGCAGTCCCAGTCTAGTCTTCTTGTTGCAGTCCAGCCTAGTCTTCCTGCTGCAGTCCCAGCCAAGTTTTCCTGCTGCAGTCCCAGTCTAGTCTTCCTGCTGCAGTCCCAGTCTAGTCTTCCTGCTGCAGTCCCAGCCAAGTTTTCCTGCTGCAGTCCCAGTCTAGTCTCCCTGCTGCAGTCCCAGCCAAGTCTTCCTGCTGCAGTCCCAGTCTAGTCTTCCTGCTGAAGTCCCAGTCTAGTCTTCCTGCTTCAGTCCCAGTCTAGTCTTCCTGCTGCAGTCTAATCTAGTCTTCCTGCTGCAGTCCCAGTCGAGTCTTCCTGCTGCAGTCCCAGTCTAGTCTTCTTGTTGCAGTCCAGCCTAGTCTTCCTGCTGCAGTCCCAGCCAAGTTTTCCTGCTGCAGTCCCAGTCTAGTCTTCCTGCTGCAGTCCCAGCCTAGTCTTCCTGCTGCAGTCCCAGCCAAGTTTTCCTGCTGCAGTCCCAGTCTAGTCTCCCTGCTGCAGTCCCAGCCAAGTCTTCCTGCTGCAGTCCCAGTCTAGTCTTCCTGCTGAAGTCCCAGTCTAGTCTTCCTGCTTCAGTCCCAGTCTAGTCTTCCTGCTGCAGTCCCAGCCTAGTCTTCCTGCTTCAGTCCCAGTCTAGTCTTCCTGCTGCAGTCCCAGTCTCGTCTCCAGGCTGCAGTCCCAGCCTAGTCTTCCTTCTGCAGTCCCAACCTAGTCTTCCTGCTTCAGTCCCAGCCCAGCCTTCCTGCTGCAGTCCCAGCCTAGTCTTCCTTCTGCAGTCCCAACCTAGTCTTCCTGCTTCAGTCCCAACCCAGCCTTCCTGCTGCAGTCCCAGTCTAGTCTTCCTGTTGCAGTCCCAGTCTAGTCTTCCTGCTGCAGTCCCAGTATAGTCTTCCTGCTACAGTCCCAGTCTAGTCTTCCTGCTGCAGTCCCAGTCTAGTCTTCCTGTTGCAGTCCCAGTCTAGTCTTCCTGCTGCAGTCCCAGTATAGTCTTCCTGCTGCAATTCCAGCCCAGTCTTCCTGCTGCAGTCCCAGTCTAATCTTCCTGCTGCAGTCCCAGTCTAATCTTCCTGCTGCAGTCCCAGCCTAGTCTTCCTGCTGCAGTCCCAGTCGTCTTCCTGCTGCAGTTCCAGTCTAGTCTTCCTGCTATAGTCCCAGCCAAGTCTTCCTGCTGCAGTCCCAGCCTAGTCTTCCTGCTGCAGTCCCAGTCGTCTTCCTGCTGCAGTCCCAGCCTAGTCTTCCTGCTGCAGTCCCAGTCGTCTTCCTGCTGCAGTTCCAGTCTAGTCTTCCTGCTATAGTCCCAGCCTAGTCTTCTTGCTGCAGCCCCAGCCTAGTCTTCCTGCTGCAGTCCCAGTCGTCTTCCTGCTGCAGTTCCAGTCTAGTCTTCCTGCTATAGTCCCAGCCTAGTCTTCTTGCTGCAGCCCCAGTCTAATCTTCCTGCTGCAGTTCCAGTCTAGTTTTCCTGCTGCAGTCCCAGCCTAGTCTCCCTGCTGCAGTCCCAGCCAAGTCTCCCTGCTGCAGTCCCAGCCTAGTCTTCTTGTTGCAGTCCAGCCAAGTCTTCTTGTTGCAGTCCAGCCTAGTCTTCCTGCTGCAGTTCCAGTCTAGTCTTCCTGCTGCAGTCCCAGCCTAGTCTTCCTGCTGCAGTCCCAGTCTATTCTTCCTGCTGCAGTCCCAGTCTAGTCTTCATGCTGCAGTCCCAGCCTAGTCTTCCTGCTGCAGTCCCAGCCTCGTCTTCCTGTTGCAGTCCCAGTCTAGTCTTCCTGCTGCAGTCCCAGCCTCGTCTTCCTGTTGCAGTCCCAGTCTAGTCTTCCTGCTGCAGTCCCAGCCTCGTCTTCCTGTTGCAGTCCCAGCCTCGTCTTCCTGTTGCAGTCCCAGCCTAGTCTTCGTGCTGCAGCTCCAGTTGAGTGTTCCTGCTTCAGTCCCAGTCTAGTCTTCCTGCTGCAGTCCCAGTCTAGTCTTCCTGCTGCAGTACCAGCCTAGTCTTCCTGCTGCAGTCCCAGCCTAGTCGCCCTGCTGCAGTCCCAGCCAAGTCTTCCTGCTGCAGTCCCAGTCTAGTCTTCCTGCTGCAGTCCCAGTCTAGTCTTCTTGTTGCAGTCTAGCCTAGTCTTCCTGCTGCAGTCCCAGCCAAGTTTTCCTGCTGCAGTCCCAGCCTAGTCGCCCTGCTGCAGTCCCAGCCAAGTCTTCCTGCTGCAGTCCCAGTCTAGTCTTCCTGCTGCAGTCCCAGTCTAGTCTTCCTGTTGCAGTTCCAGTCTAATCTTCCTGCTGCAGTCCCAGTCTAGTCTTCCTGCTTCAGTCCCAGCCTAGTCTTCCTGCTGCGGTCCCAGCCTAGTCTTCCTGCTGCAGTCCCAGCCTCGTCTTCCTGCTGCAGTCCCAGTCTAGTCTTCATGCTGCAGTCCCAGCCTAGTCTTCCTGCTGCAGTCCCAGCCTAGTCTTCATGCTGCAGTCCCAGCCTAGTCTTCCTGCTGCAGTCCCAGCCTCGTCTTCCTGCTGCAGTCCCAGTCTAGTCTTCCTGCTGCAGTCCCAGTCTAGGCTTCCTGCTGCAGTCCCAGCCTCGTCTTCCTGTTGCAGTCCCAGTCTAGTCTTCCTGTTGCAGTCCCAGTCTAGTCTTCCTGCTGCAGTCCCAGCCTCGTCTTCCTGTTGCAGTCCCAGCCTAGTCTTCGTGCTGCAGCTCCAGTTGAGTGTTCCTGCTTCAGTCCCAGTCTAGTCTTCCTGCTGCAGTCCCAGTCTAGTCTTCCTGCTGCAGTACCAGCCTAGTCTTCTTGTTGCAGTCCCAGCCTAGTCTTCCTGCTTCAGTCCCAGCCCAGCCTTCCTGCTGCAGTCCAGTCTAGTCTTCCTGCTGCAGTCCCAGCCTATTCTTCCTTCTGCAGTCCCAGCCTAGTCTTCCTGCTGCAGTCCCAGCGTAGTCTCCCTGCTGCAGTCCCAGCCTCGTCTTCCTGTTGCAGTCCCAGTCTAGTCTTCCTGCTTCCGTCCCAGTCTCGTCTTCATGCTGCAGTCCCAGCCTAGTCTTCCTTCTGCAGTCCCAGCCTAGTCTTCCTGCTTCAGTCCCAGCCCAGCTTTCCTGCTTCAGTCCCAGCCTAGTCTTCCTGCTGCAGTCCCAGTCTAGTCTTCCTGCTGCAGTCCCAGTCTAGTCTTTCTGCTGCAGTCCCAGTCTAGTCTTCCTGCTGGAGTCCCAGCCTAGTCTTCCTGCTGCAGTCCCAGCCTAGTCTTCCTGCTGCAGTCCCAGTCTAGGCTTCCTGCTGCAGTCCCAGCCTAGTCTTCCTGCTGCAGTTCCAGTCTAGTCTTCCTGCTGCAGTCCCAGTCTAGTCTTCCTGCTGCAGTCCCAGCCTAGTCTTCCTGCTGCAGTCCCAGCCTCGTCTTCCTGTTGCAGTCCCAGTCTAGTCCTCCTGCTGCAGTCCCAGTCTAGTCTTCCTGCTGCAGTCCCAGCCTCGTCTTCCTGTTGCTGTCCCAGTCTAGTCTTTCTGCTGCAGGTTCAGTCTAGTCTTCCTGCTATAGTCCCAGCCTAGTCTTCCTGCTGCAGTTCCAGTTTAGTCTTCCTGCTGCAGCCCCAGCCTAGTCTTCCTGCTGCAGTCCCAGCCTAGTCTTCCTGCTGCAGTCCCAGTCTAGTCTTCCTGCTATAGTCCCAGCCTAGTCTACCTGCTGCAGTCCCAGCCAAGTCTTCCTGCTGCAGTCCCAGCCTAGTCTTCCTGCTATAGTCCCAGCCTAGTCTTCCTGCTGCAGTTCCAGCCTAGTCTTCCTGCTGCAGTCCCAGCCTCGTCTTCCTGTTGCAGTCCCAGTCTAGTCCTCCTGCTGCAGTCCCAGTCTAGTCTTCCTGCTGCAGTCCCAGCCTCGTCTTCCTGTTGCAGTCCCAGTCTAGTCCTCCTGCTGCAGTCCCAGTCTAGTCTTCCTGCTATAGTCCCAGCCTAGTCTTCCTGCTGCAGTTCCAGTTTAGTCTTCCTGCTGCAGTCCCAGCCTAGTCTTCCTGCTGCAGTCCCAGCCTAGTCTTCCTGCTGCAGCCCCAGCCTAGTCTTCCTGCTGCAGTCCCAGTCTAGTCTTCCTGCTATAGTCCCAGCCTAGTCTACCTGCTGCAGTCCCAGCCAAGTCTTCCTGCTGCAGTCCCAGCCTAGTCTTCCTGCTATAGTCCCAGCCTAGTCTTCCTGCTGCAGTTCCAGTCTAGTCTTCCTGCTGCAGTCCCAGCCTAGTCTTCATGCTGCAGTCCCAGCCTAGTCTTCATGCTGCAGTCCCAGCCAAGTCTTTCTGCTGCAGTCCCAGTCTAGTCTTCCTGCTGCAGTCCCAGCCTCGTCTTCCTGTTGCTGTCCCAGTCTAGTCTTTCTGCTGCAGGTTCAGTCTAGTCTTCCTGCTATAGTCCCAGCCTAGTCTTCCTGCTGCAGTTCCAGTTTAGTCTTCCTGCTGCAGTCCCAGCGTAGTCTTCCTGCTGCAGCCCCAGCCTAGTCTTCCTGCTGCAGTCCCAGTCTAGTCTTCCTGCTGCAGTCCCAGTCTAGTCTACCTGCTGCAGTCCCAGTCTAGTCTTCCTGCTATAGTCCCAGCCTAGTCTACCTGCTGCAGTCCCAGTCTAGTCTTCCTGCTATAGTCCCAGCCTAGTCTTCCTGCTGCAGTCCCAGTCTAGTCTTCCTGCTATAGTCCCAGCCTAGTCTACCTGCTGCAGTCCCAGCCAAGTCTTCCTGCTGCAGTCCCAGCCTAGTCTTCCTGCTATAGTCCCAGCCTAGTCTTCCTGCTGCAGTTCCAGTCTAGTCTTCCTGCTGCAGTCCCAGTCTAGTCTTCCTGCTGCAGTCCCCGCCTAGTCTTCCTGCTGCAGTCCCAGCCAAGTCTTCCTGCTGAAGTACCAGACTAGTCTTCCTGCTGCAGTCCCAGACTAGTCTCCCTGCTGCAGTCCCAGCCAAGTCTTCCTGCCGCAGTACCAGACTTGTCTTCCTGCCACTGAGTCAGCCTACTTGTCTGCTACAGTCCCAGCCTAGTCTTCTGCTGTAGTATCAGCCTACTGTTCGGCAAAGTCATCCCATTTGGCACGATTTCCAATCCTGTGAAATACTGAATAATTTCCTCCCTGCTGCAGCCAAACGAAAGCCCTCATAGTCGCACTGTGCCATCGTTTGATGTGCTATGTTTTAGAACTCAATCCTTCTCATTGCTATTAGATTTGTAGATTTCAATAAACCTGTAGTGTTCCTGCTGCAATACCAGCCTAGTCTTCCTGCTACCAGACCTCTGCAGTGCTTGCTTTGCCGTTATCCTGCACAGGAATTAGAGCTGTGCTGTTGTTTTTTTCTGGCTGGCGGTGGTAACAGGTTTGTATGAGTTACCTCTTGAATACTTGAAAGGAGATAACTCCTGTATTAAAATAACAGACAGGGAAAGAGTGCATTGAGTTCAATCATTAATATTATCAATTGTAATTTATTGACTTGGTATTCTTTAAGTCACTAAATTGCTTATCTTGTGACAAGCTTAAGAAAACTGTGTTAATTGAAACATATCAACCATATCCAAAACTTCACTTTGCTCAGAGGCAGTTTCCCCATATTAACTCTCAAGAATATTCATGCACAGTTGTCAAAGTATTGCGTATTTTAAAATGTGGATCTGTAATTGAATATGTCCAAGTAGAATTTAAAAATTGTCAAACTTCCACATGTGCATTTGTTGTGGTGCAAGAATACTGCAGCCTTTTCTTGAAGGGGTTTAAGGGAAATACTGGTACCAATTTAGTTTCTCTCTAATTCATGATCTAACAGTAGAGCACTAACATTACACATTGCAGACCACACCCATTCAATATCAAAATCATCATGAAAACTGCCATAAGTCCCATCCATTCACATGCTACAATACAGCAGGTCACCACCAACCATCCCAAAAGCCAAGTACCGAGTCAGCACAGCCATAGAATTACAACAGATAATCTGTAATTCGGTAACAGGCAAGCACATAGAATCTCTGCAGTGCAGGAGGCCGTTCGGCCCATTGAGTGTGCACCGACCCTCTGAAAGAGCACCCTACCTAGGCCCACTCCCCTGTCCAATCCCCATGGGCAGGGCAGCACGGTAGCATTGTGGATAGCACAATCGCTTCACAGCTCCAGGGTCCCAGGTTCGATTCTGGCTTGGGTCAATGTCTGTGTGGAGTCTGCACATCCTCCCCGTGTGTGCGTGGGTTTCCTCCGGGTGCTCCGGTTTCCTCCCACTGTCCAAAGATGTGCAGGTTAGGTGGATTGGCCATGATAAATTGCCCTTAGTGTTCAAAATTGCCCTTAGTGTTGGGTGGGGCTACTGGGTTATGGGGATAGGGTGGAGGTGTTGACCTCGGGTAGGGTGCTCTTTCCAAGAGCCAGTGCAGACTCGATGGGCCGAGTGGCCTCCTTCTGCACTGTAAATTCTATGATAATCTATGATCCCACCTAACCTGCACATCTTTGGACTGTGGGAGGAAACCGGAGGACACCCATGCAGTCACGTGGAGAAAGTGCAAACTCTGCACAGTCACACAAGGGCAGAATTAAACCTGGATCCCTGCCGTTGTGAGGCAGCAGTGTTAACCACTGCTGACATGGTCAGAGGACTTTTGGGCGCTATCAGATTACACAATACCAAAAAGATTACTTAAATCACAGAATAATATCTTAAATCATCCACACAAAAATACTACAACTGTCAAAAACAATAGTGAAATGTGAAATAGTGCAAGCCATTATTAAAAAGGCAGATTTAGCAACTTGATTTACAGTGTAAAATTTACAAACTTGCCGTTATGTTAGACTCGGGAGTGTTCAATATTCCTTATATTGCCTGCTCTGTGTATTTTTAATTAGAAAAATAGAATTAACATCTAATTGATTTTCATATAACGAAGCTAATCTTCTCTGCTGAGCAGTTGATTTAACTTACTGTTCTACATGCTGATCCTTTGCACATATACCAGATGGGGTAAGTCATGTGTATGATCTTTTCAGTTTTAAAGGCCTTCTCATGGGTAAAGCTAAGAGGATGTTATGAAGTAGTAGTAAACAGAAGGAAATTTTGCTGAGACACAATTCATTTTAATTGCTCAGTTCAAAGGGGAGGTATTTTAACGTGCTATTGCAGCCCTCTGTTCATTTTCAGTTTGGTTCAATAAAACATCCCATGCTGATGAAAGGGCAATAAATAGCGAGACCCAGATAAATTAAAGCAACTAATTCATTGGACTTTGGCCAGACACAAGCACCTTGAGAGACTTGTGGTCAGGCTGCCGACACACTGTATCCAACACACTAATCTGATACAAGCAAATCCCATTCATTTTTATGTTTACCTGTAATGCTGAAACCTTATTTTAAACAGGCGATAACAATGAAATGACCTTTCCTATGAAATCTATATTGCTCGACAATGTGTAGAATATGCGTCCATTATATGGTGACTGTCCACTGGTCCATGACTCAACTTTACAGATGGGTTGTTTAATATCCCCATAATAACAAAATCTAAGATCAGATCTTTAATTTTCAATTGGGTGAAAGTTAAATAAATGACCATGCCTGAAAAGCAAACAAAAACAAATTAAGCTAACTATTCATTTCAATAATTTTACTTGTCTGTGCCATTATTTTACCAACAGCATGCCGGAGATGTACTTTTACTAATCAATAAGGTACAATATTGTTCTCCATGAATAAACTTCCAAATTACACCTATAATAGGACAGCACCAGGGCGCACTGGCATGGCGCGTCCCCACGGACGGGTAGGATTGCCTGAGAATCATCTCCGCAATCAGTCCCGAGTGTGTGACCAGGAGGGCTGCTGAGCATCACTTTCCCCAACGAGAGGGGAGAAAGATGGGAAAAATAAAATGCTTCCTCCACAGGCTGCATTTTCTTGGGGTCTGGTTATGCAGCACTATTGAAAAAGGACAGGTTTCCAAGCTCAGGGCACTTGGTTTGGACATGCACAATGTCCCAACAAAAAAGGCAAAGGGCTCTTCTGAAGGCACTGCCAGCCCTCCATTGCACCATTCAAATGGTTGTTCTTCATGTTATAAGCTTGAATGAATAAAAACCTGATGCCAAGTACTGTCAAATTTAGCTGCAAGGCTCAGGAACCATCCAATCTGCATGTATTTTTGCTTAAATCACTTAACATTTGTCCTTAGTTAGACAAATTAATTTACACCATTACGGTTCTCACTCATTCCCTCCCAGTCAAAAATGAAATGTTCTTTTCTTGAGGATTAAATGATCCTTATGAGTTCTCCCTTTATAGTTTCTCGATGATGTATTTCAGGCAACAAATCAGCATAAGAAGGTGAGAAATAGGTAAATATTCATTAACGGAATAAAATTACACTGATGTCAGCAATAATGTATTTGAATATCAAGGACTGCAGGACTGAATGTGAAGAACAGTAGCATACTCTGTCATCAAAATAAATAATGTTTGTCCTTACGACCTCTTCTCCAAGACAGGACCATTAGTTTTCTGTACTGAACGTGAGAAGTAACAATGGCTCATCTTTTCATGAGACCCATCAGCTGCAAAATGTTTAAAGTGGATTTCTTTTGCTCGTAATCACTAAGGGTACTATGAAACATTTGTGATTATAGGATCAGAGCAAATATATATTGAGTGACAGTGCTTTGTGTAGTAACACTGATGATCAGGGCCAATGGTTTACAGTTTCACTGAAAAATGGATGGAGCCACGGAATGCGATCCCCAAGACCTATTCAGTTCCCTCAGTCAGTGGCGGCCCTGCCAAATGAATCTCGGATCATAGGCTGGCTGAAGTGACTTTAACTTTAGACTGACATAAATGTTGATGCAACAAAACTTGGGGCGATGTTGTGGTCATCTAGTCCCGTAATCCAGAGGCCCAAGATAACGCAAAATCTCACCAAGGAAGCTGCTGGAATTTATATGCAATTCAATTAATAAATCTGAAATATAAAGCTAGTCTCAGTAATGGTCACTATGGCAACTATCTCTGATCATTCATAAAGATCCATCTGGTTCACTAAAGAAATCTGCCATCCTTGCCCAATCTGGCCTACATGTGACTCCAGACTCACAGCAATTTAGTTGACTCAAATGCTCTCCGAAATCACCGAGCAAGCCACTTGGTTCAAGGGCAATTAGGGAATGGCAACAAATGCGGACCTTGCCCACATGAAGGAATTTAACAAAATGATATTTCCCTTTCTTCACAAAGGAGGGGTATGACATTGCCTGCAGAACTCCTGTTATCATAGACAGAAAGCCAATTGTATCATGATTGGTTTCCCCAGTTATTTTTGAAGATATACGCGTACACACATAGGTAGTAGAGAGGTTTATATTCCAATCATTTTTTAAAAGATTATACAGGAAAGGCAGCAGCCCTCTGACAAAATCGCAGACTGTTTTCTGAAGTTATGTTCTTTAATTATGGAACAATCAATTGTAAGGGGGAAATAGTTGTTCCTAGATATGAGTATCGCAAGGTAAACTGGTCACTCAAAAAGCAACAAGGTGGCACACACTAGAGTCCTTTATGATGTGTGTGTTTTGCTTGAGTTGTGTACAAATAATGCATAGAATGATACATTATAAACTTTCGGGTGTATCTGTCTGTATGTTTCTGTGACCATTATGTAAAACTAATATTAAATGTCCAAATAAAGATGATTAAAGTTCAGCTATGAAGTGTAACCTGCCTTCAAATAATCAATTGACTCAAATCTGAATGTTTATCTTTGTGTCATTGAAGTACAGAACAAACTAAAGATAGAAGGGAAACATTTACGACATTTCCCCCTCTAATTTATTTTTGGAGTGGGCTGGTGATTTATTTAAGCGTGCAGGACCTTTCAATTCTATTCTGCGCGGCTTTACAGGGGTGGTATCTTAAAGGGGCCAACTAGTCCGTGACCTACTCAGGAGCTTTTGGGTTGCTGTGCACACGCACATCGTGCAGGTAACATTGCACTCAACTCTATTCATTCAGCCGTATAAATCTGGAGTAGTGGCTCACAAGAAAAAGTTTGCATAACTTTTTTTGCTTCATTAAGATTCATAATTAATTCCTATCTTGCATATATCATTGATTCTACATGTAACTTGTCTGCAGTTTTTCAATCAAGAGCTCGAATGAAGTGTTTATTTGCAAAATCTAATGTCACGTGGTGCCGCCAGCATTTTGGAATGTGCGTTTCCTGTACCAGAACCTCTGCCAGAAGGTCGTAGATTGGCATTTGATGGTTTGGACAGAATTTACAAGAATTACCCTAAAAGCTGGCGATGGCAATGAGTTTTTTGATTGCTACAGCAATATTCTTGATGCCTACTTAATGATTTTTAACATACGCAGTAATTGTCTTTCTGCTCGGGTTAATTTAAATGCACCATCCCAATTATACCGTCTTCCTGATTTATTGTGCTACAACACTGACAGCAACAAAAGCAACCAGACAACAGAAATATCGATACTGACATTTTAAATAAAGCTCTAACAAATGACCCTGATCAATTTTAAAACACATCATTCAACTTCTAAATTAAAAAAAAAATAATATTTATAGATCAAGTATGTTTTTGTGAAGGTGCGAGTTCCAACAGTAGCACTTAGAAACGCTTCGAAGTGAACGTGGTATATTTTAGGTGAAAGCTATAGCTCTTTCTCCTCACTATATGCAACAAGCAATTCCTAATAATAAACAATACATGGTAGATCTTGAGATTGGTGACATATTTATATTACATACAGGACACATGTCTTAACCATGCACAGCATTACAGTATCACATTTAACACTATTGTACAAAAATAACAAATGACACAGTGTATGGATAAATGTCTAGCAGTTACACATATTCTGTGCATTTTCACCAAGGAACCCAAATTAAATTAAACCAAAAACTCCAAAATGTTGACAACACTGGATTTTAATCAGGAGCTGTCAGCACACATTGTCTTAAATGAAGTGTAGGGCACGCAGATCCAAAAAAACAAAACGAAATAACGGGACGCGCCATGTTTCTGGTGTGTTAAGCAACTTGATCTCAAACAGTCACATTAGTACAGAGGCATCATTCCATGAATGGATGAGGGCAATGCTACTGTGGGTAAAAGTGCCATAGATATTGTTTTAGGCTCTTTATTCTCAATAAAAAATATCTCCCATTTGGTATATTTATCTGTACAGCAGCGGACTGAGCCCTACATTCATAGCCTTTTGTTGTGATGATGCCCCTGCAGATGGAACACTGTGAGATCCACTTCTACCTAGTAAAAGGAATCCGCTCAGAGGTTAGCATTCCATCAGCAGGTGAGTGAAATACTAAACGTCCACTTTGTTCAATGTTCTGTTGACTATTAGAAGCCCTTTATATAGCAATAGGCCTCCAGAGATGACAAAAGAATGTACATTAACCAAAGCATAGCGAACATTGCTGAGGTTAAAATCTTGGCAGTCCGTGGTCCACCCAACTCACCACCAATTTCTGGCTTCCTTCGGTACAATAACACACCAAAGTTTATAAAAGCAAATATGGTATAGAGAGTGACTGAAAAGGCCAGGTTTCCAGGCAGCACTATAAAATCCTTTCCCTGAGCATTCCAATAGATTGCTGCAACTGTCCAGGCCACACCAATTCCTAAGAAAATATTCACAGCATTGCTCCCGGTCACATTACCGATAGAAGCATCAGCATACTGGTCTTGAATTGCAGCTACTTTGCTGGCAAAGGTATCTGTAAAAGAGACAAAAACAAAAAGCAAGCTAAATTGTAAGATTATCCATGGATCAAGTCACAGTATCCATTTTCATTGCTTTTTACAGGCTGAAATATTATTGTAATTCACGCGTTGGAATCGCCACAATCTCCATGTTGCTGTGGAACAAATTCGCTCACCTGAGGAAAAAAATAATTGTTAATTTTAGCAAGGCTTTGTTGGCCACAATTACACTTAGTTTCTGAGCACTATTTTCCGCCGTGAATTCATAAAATGGTCCAGGGAAATGCTTTGGATTTCTGATGTACAAACCAGATGCAGGAGCCTGACTTTCAGATTTAATTTGGGCCAGCTCTGATTTCAGACAGCAACAGGGACTCCTGAAAGCAGCCCAGTTTAAGCCTGTAAAAACAGGAGGGGGGGGAATATAAACCAATTTCTATCTGGGAGCACGTGTAAGCCAGAGAAAGTGAGAAAGGGGGCAGCAAGAAGCAGAGGTGGACAGAAACGAGAGAGATTGAAGAGAGCAGGAGAGAAATATAAATGCGGAAAGCACATTGAAAGAAAGAAAGAGACAAAGAGAGATAGATAGAGAGAGACACGGACATAATCTTGAAGAATGAGAATCACGCAGGAGGGGCATAATTTTCCAATTTAGGCACTGAAATGAAGGAGCAGAATTTTTATTCCTTGGTGTAACTTGTTCATTTAAGTAACATTATCTCATCAGCTCCAATAAACAGTCTTGCAGCTATTTGCCCGATTATTACTGGGACAAGCCCTAAAGTGTTCAAAGTAAAATATATTATTCTGAACTTCAGTCACTGTGCCATTCAGAACACGACAATATCCCACAAATAGAATAGAAATAAATGACTAATTAACCTGTCTTTAGCAGTTTCGAGGAGAAACATTGACCGGGACTCTGTTTTTGCAAAAAATGCCATGGGATCTTCAGTATCCACCTGAACTTTAGGAACAGGCAAATGAGGGCAGCAGGGTGGCGCAGTGGGTTAGCCCTGCAGCCTTACGGTGCTGAGGTCCCAGGTTTGATCCCGGCTCTGGGTCACTGTCTGTGTGGAGTTTGCACATTCTCCCCGTGTTTGTGTGGGTTTCTCCCCCACAACCCAAAGATGTGCAGGCTAGGTGGATTGGCCACGTTAAATTGCCCCTTAATTAGAAAAAATGAATTGGGTACTCTAAATTTTTTTTAAAAGGAACAGGCAGTTGGAGTCTCAGTTTTAATATCTCACTTGGCGAATGGTTCTTCCAACAGTGCAAGACTCCTTCAGATTGCAAAACATTTTGCCTCCACTTCTCTCCCATGAAAAAAAATAATTCTAACAGAAGTTATCCTCATTATAATGCTGTATTTTCAGCCTCATGGAGAACAAGGGCTAAATTTAAAGGTCCCCCAGAGGTGGGGTGGCAGGTGGATGGTGCGGTGAGGACGGCCTTGAGTTTGGGCGTAATGGAATAGGTACCTTTTCTAATCCCACCTTCCTGCACCCGGTCTATAGCCCTGTAGCTTAGAGCATTAAAAGTGCAGATCCAGATACTTTTAAAAAAAGTTCTCTGCTCCCACCACCAACTCAGGAGTTCCGGACTCTCACTAGCCACTGCAGCAAAATGTTCTTCCTCATGTCCCCTCTGCAACTTCTGCCACTTATCTTTCCCCTGGTTCTAGACTTCTCCACCAGGAAAACAATTTTATTATGTCCACCCTATCTCGTCTCCTCATAAATTTGTACACCGCAATCAAGTGCATAGGGCAGAATTTAACTAAATGGGATCAAAGTCTCATCGATAAAACGTTGAGCCGCTTGTTTCCCAGTGCTCGTAGCACTGAGAAACGACATAAAACAGCACCCGCGTTAGATAAGGGCTTCAGCGGGCCGACGGGCCTCAAGTAGCCCTGTTTTGTACACTGAGGAGCTCTACTGAACTCCCAATCTCTTGAGCCCTCAAAGCAACCCACGACCCCTCCAAGCTACAATGCACTGTGAGAAAGTTGTCCCCCCCCCAAAACACCCACTTGGGATCATCACAACACAAAAAATGCCAGCTTGGCACTACCAGTCTGGCACCCAGGTGGCGCAGCCAGAGTGCCCAGATGGCACCAGCAGTGCCACGGTACCACCCTGCCCAAAGGGCATGTGCCTGAGGGCCTCCGATCCCTGGGACACCCCCACGAGTGCCGTTCCGTCTGGTCTCCACTTGTGGCGATTGGTATTGAACGGCACTCGCCTGAGGTCTGTGAGGCAAAGGAGTTAAATCCCACACCTCAAGTGCCTTGGGAATCTGCACATTAAGGTGAGACTTGTCTCACTTTAATATGCAGATTTGCTAAAAGGTAATCCGGTCCACAATGAGCGGGACTTATATCGCAATGTCTCGCGAGATTCCGTTACATCACAGCGATTCAGCAGTCCTGCACTGCCGCTCATGCGCACAACGGCCATCTCCGCGCCAGCGCATGTGCATGGTGGCCGTCTCCGCGCAACATAGCGGAGACCTACAGCGGGCACGCACGGAAAGAGATAGGCCCCTACAGATCGCGGGCACCCCCTGATCGCGGGCCTGGACACCATGGAGGCCCCCCTGGATTCAGATCCCCTGCCCCCCCCCCACTCCCCCGGCCCCAGGACAGCCACTACAGCCGTGGGTCAGAGCTCCTTCCGGGTGGTACGAGGTTGGAATCACACTGGCAGGAATTAGGCCGGTTGACTGCGGAGAATCGCTGCGGGGGCCTCTTTCAGCGGCCCCCGACCGCCGCCGTATCGCTGCGTGGGCACGATTTGCGCCGATTCTCCAGTCGCCGGAGAATCGCTTCCCAGCATCGTGGGAATTTCCTGCGTCACCGGCGATTCTCCGACCCGGTGCGGGCTTGGAAACCCGGCCAACATATTTCACAATTCCATTCTGTGCTCCAATGATATAAGGAATCAGTACTTCAGAATAGTCTTGGGTCTCATACAAAACAATCCAACATGAAAAAAGCTCACTTGTAGTTGGGTATTCTTTGTATCAACTGTGAGAGATTGGGCTACAACTTATACCGACCACAGCTAGTTTAAAAATGAGGGGGGCATAGATAAGAATAATTTTATTTCTGAAAGTCGTGAATCTTTGGAACTTTCTTCCCCAGAGAGGGGTGGAGACAGGGTCATTGAATGTTTTTGAGGCAGAGGTAGATAGATTCTTGACTAACAAGGGAGTCAAAGGTTATTGCGGATCAGTGGAACGTGGAGTTGAGGCCACAATCAGATCAGTCAGGATTTTATTGAATGTCGGAGCAGGTTCAAAGGATCGGATAGCCTACCCCTAATTTGTATGTTTGTACATTTTCTGGGACATGGGTGTCGCTGCCTAGGCCAGCATTTATTGCCCATTCATAATTGCCCTTGAGAGGGTGGTGGTGAGCTGTCTTCTTGAACCGCTGTAGTCCCTGAGGTGTATGTACACCCACATTGCTGTGAGGGAGGGAGTTCCAGGATTTCGATCCAGCGACGGTGGAGGAACGGTGATATATTTCCAAGCCAGGATGGTGTGTGAATTGGAGGGAATCCTCCAGGTAGTGGGGTTCTCGGGTATCGGCTCCCTTGTCCTTCTAGATGGGAATGGTCATGAGTTTGGAAAGCGCTGCCTCAGGAATCTTGATGCATCTTATATATTTGTTTGCCCTGTGTATTTTCTTTTCATGGAATAAATGATCTGTCCGAACTGTATGCAGAACAATACTTTTCACTGTACCTCGATACACATGACAATAAATAAATCCAATCCAACTGTTCGGATGTTAAAAAGTACCATCTGTATTCACCTCCAGATATATTCAACATTAATTAAATAATATCTGAATAAAAATACATCACTTTAAACGCTACTTAATTCCTAATTAATCTCTACATTATAAGCTGAGTCAAATGATAATAAAACTGGCACAATGGATGCCTCTAACGGTGTTTTTAAAAAATATTCCTCACTACTGTATGAACCAAGCAAGTTGGGAACAAGCTTTGTATTTAATAGCTCTCACCAGAACGTGCCTCTAAATTCAAGCAAGCTTTACAGTTTCCCTTCATTTTCTTGAATCTCATTTGGCACCTTGGTCTCCCACTTCAGTGAATACTCCACTCATAATTTTCTCATTGTAATTCATTTCCCAATTCCATTCTTGGCTCTTCTCCCAGGCTCCAATCTATTTCAAATCTAAATGTGTTCCTTCCTACTACTTATACTTTACCACTGCCAACAAAATAATAAAAGGGTATCACTATTGCATTTGCTCATTCAGAATAACACAAATCTTGTTTAAAATACCACCGCCTACAAGTTCCCCTCCAAGCCACACACCACCCTCATTGGATGCTTGGTTGCTCCCCCTTCCACAAACATTCACCCGCTCCACCACGGGCGAACAGTGGCAGCCGTGTGTACCATCTACAAGGTGCATTACAGGAACTCACCAAGGTTCCTTAGATAGCACCTTCCAAACCCACGACCACCTAGAAGGACAAGAGCAGCAGATATATGGGAACACCACCACCTGGAGGTTCCCCTCCAAGTCACTCACCACCCTGATTTGGAAATGTATCGCCACTCCTTCACTGTTGCTGGGAGAAAATCCTGGAATTCCCTCCCTAACAGTACTGTGGGTTCACCTACACTTCATGGACTGCAGCGGTTCAAGAACGCAGCCCACCACCACCTTCTCAAGGGCAATTAGAGATGGACAATAAATGCTGGCCCAGCCAGTGATGCCCACATCCTGTGAAATAATACAAAAAAGAATCACATGTTCCTAGGCAGCATTACTGAATCAGTGTCTGGTAATCATAAACTGTGCCCTGTAATACTGTACTTCATGTATTAGACTACTGAGTCTGCTACAGAGGATGACTGCCTCAGTTTATACTCATCTTGTCGACGATTAATCGTAGAAATCTTATTTACCAATTTTTCCTGAAGAGGACAGTCACTAGATGTTTAATTATAATTGGCTAGAATGTGTTTCCTAAGTGTTGTGGGGGAACCTGATGGTTTTAAATGAAAATACAGTCTGAGAAGGACCAACTGCAATAGTATATCAGATTTATGGTCACGCAGACATCGTGCAAACCTTCCCTTTTTTGATACTTTTGTTGAACTTTATTATATAATTCATTGATTTTTTTTGCAGGAAAAGAGATCTAGGTCAACCTCCTCAACTTCTGGCACTGGATGCTGGTGTGGAGCTACACACAGTGAGAACACGGAATGTGAGTTAGGTCTACAAAATAATCCTGAATCCTTACTGTATATTGGTTCATGGATAATAAACATGGGGACTGAAATCGTGCTGCACAGATTTGTGAATAAATGCATTGATGTGTGAATGTTTTCTGTCTTCTAGTTTTAAAAGGCTAATAGTTAGGTCAAATATTCCAAGGCGTGGTAATCACTTCATTTCATTTCGCTGTCGGATTGCCACCGCGCTCCTGTCTGTGTCCTGTCAAGTTAGGTCTATAAAGTAATGATGGGCATAGATAAGGTAGATAGTCAACATCTTTTCCCAAAGGTAGAGGATTCTAGAACTAGACAGCAAAGGTTTAAGGTGCGAGGGGAGAGATACAAAAGTTGTGAAGTTATTTTCCTTTCGGCCTGGACAACGTAGCTGGAGACAAGCTACACCCACTGGTGGAAGGCTCAAGATCTTGAGGGCAAAGATTTAAGGTGATTGGCAAAAGAAGCAATGGCTGAGCAAAATCCTCTTCATGCAGTGAATGGTTAGGATCTGTAATACACTGATTGTGAGCCTGGTGGAGGCAGGGTCAATCGAGGCATTCAAGGTGGAATTTGATTGTTATCTGAAAAGGAAGGACAGGGCTATAGGAACAAAGCAGGGGAGTGTCCCTTGGCAAATTGCTCCTCCAGATAGCTGGCACAGACAAAATTAACTGAATGGCCTCCTTCTGTGCTGTAACAATATTGTGATTCTACATCAGTATTAAACAATCCATCTCACAATGTCCACATCTGTAAGGGGCGTGATGTTCCACGCACTGCCCCCTCCCCCACTGTCAGGATGTCTGGTTGCAACGAAAGTCAATGGACATTTTACTGGGCTGCCGAATCTCTCCCAGCGGGTCCCTTCATGATGGGGCCAGAATATAACCATGTGATTTATAATAACCTGTGCTTTCAAAACAAGTCATGAAGAAAAATGAGGAGGAGGAAAGAAATCCATAATGAAATTCTGTATTCCACAGCCACAAAGATGTTGGAGGTATAAGACATTACGGGTACGATTTTACTGACTTCATTAGTCCATGGCGCGATTTAACAGCCTTGTTGCGCCTGACTTGATGTTGGGACGAGGATGTTGAATCTCGTGAGATTTACAGCGCTCGAAACGCCTCCCGAGATTTAACGGTGTCTTGCGAAACGTCACAATCTGGATCATGGACATGCTCAAGATTATTTAAATATGCATTTCGGCATTTGCCAGGTGCTAACGGCTACGCCTGGGAGACATCCCCCAAGTAATGTTTAATATTGGTTTCCACAAATGTGGACCAGTTGTAATGTTACCTGGGGGAGGGGGTGTCTCCCAGGCCATTGGAGACTCCTGGGTTTTCGCAGGCAGGTCAGGGTAGCACCCTGATACTCCCTCTGGTACCCGGGCACCGTGGCACTGCCAGACTGGCAGGGGCACTGCCAAGGTGTCAGGTTGGCCGAGTGCCAGGTTGGCACTGCCAGGGCTCTGGCCTGGGGGGGCCTTTACCAGGTGAAGGTGGAGGCGAGATACTGTGGGTGTGATCCAAAGGCTACGCTGCCCTGAAAAGCGATCTTGCGAGATGTTGTGAGGTGAATCCGGTCCATAGTGTGTTTACGCTGGGGGGAGGAGGGGCGGGGTGGTGGGGAGGTTGGGGATTGATTAAGGGCCTCGGAGATTGGGACACCAGGGGCTGGTTCTCCATTTCAGGGACTATGTCCCCACTCCGTCATAAAAACTGTGGCATTTCACGCCAGAAAAACTGGCATGAAAAGGCCACATATTCATCGCCCTGCAGGGGGAGAGCCTCCAGCGGCCGTGCCATGCTCCATGGTGGACTCAGACCGTGGAGTTGACTGTGGAAATAGTGCCCCTGATCGGCCACGTGCCCGACCTGGACCGCCTGCCTAAAAATAGTCCAGTCCCGTATGAGGCCCCCCCACCCTCCGATCAGACCGCCCAGACCATGGCGGCCGCACACTGAGTCCGCATACGTGATATGCCAAGTACACCACTTTTCGGGGCCGGAGAATTGAGGAACCGTCGCCGGTCCCAATTCCATGCGCGAAAGTGGATCCTCCGCCCCGGTGCTGTACGCGGTTTTGGCGTTGGGATGCGAAGAATCCAGCCCCTGATCTCTTGTGACAATGGGGAGTTCTGGCAAGCGGAACTTCCCATTGTACAAAACGGGACTATGTGCGGCCTTGGCCGTACATTCCCTATTCAGGCCCCTTATTCAACGCGAGTCGCGTCGAATAGCCATGTGATCCTCGGCACTGTGAGCGCCAGGAAGCATGCAGCTAAACACGCTCGCTCGGGGACTTTGTTCTCTTTTGGGAGAATAGCGCCCTAAATGTGGGGTCTTGGTGGATAAAAACTCTCAGAAACCAAAACAAACCAGCAAAATGCTGTTGAATAGCGGGGTGTTCACCGGATCTGGAGCTGCCAAGAAACGCCCCGCTAAACCCACCCAAAACTGGACTTCGATTTTTTTCCTGTTGAATCACTCCTCATGTCTCGTTTCACATGATGTTTCAAAAAGAAATGATTAGATTTTTCCTTGATAGCTTTTTAACAGTATACCAGGAGGTTTTTGTTTAACCTAAAAAACTCAATACCACTAAACAGGGTATAACTACATGGCATAATTGGGCTAATGTTTGATCACCTGGGAGAAGCCACATATTACTAAATGGTGAACTATTTCCAGCATTGATTATACAGTGAATTGTTAGAAACAAATCTGAAAAGGGAATACAAAGAGCTTCAAAATGGGCTGAGTTCCAGCTTGTTTAGATGTGTGGCATGCATCAGCAGTGAGACATTTTGCCAGTGAATACGTCTGTTTTCCCTGCAGCCTTGAGCTAAGTATCCATGTGAGAGCTTAGTTGAATCAAGCTCTATTTGGCTTTGTGATAGTTTTGCACTTCAAATTCAGACGTAGTGGTTCTGAATTTTAAACCTCTCCGAACTAAAACTAGAACAGTGCGTTCAACTTAAAAAATCTTTCTCATGTGATGTTCCCGTACCAGCCTCCCCGGACAGGCGCCGGAATGTGGCGACTAGGGGCTTTTCACAGTAACTTCATTGAAGCTTACTCGTGACATTAAGCGATTTTCATTTCATTTCATGTTGGTTATGAAGAGTTGGCTTATAAAGACAGGAGGGTCATAACATGTACTATGAACATATCATTATGTACAATTGATCTTGCGTGATATTGCCGATGGAATTTCCTTTAAGGAATAGTCGTGGAAAATTCTGAGATTGATGTGCAGTCAGGATTTCTCACAAAAGCAGATCATCATTACCATGCTCCCTGCTGGGAACTGTACTTAAAGAGAAACACAAATGGAGATCGGGCTACTACACTGTAATATTGATTCTCTAATACATCTTTGATCTTGGCTGCAGACTAGGTCATGAAACACATCATTTACTCCTTGTACTGAAAGTAACTTATAGGTGGAATTTTACTCTCCCGCTGGTGGGTTTCGAGGCAATGGGGAGGGTTGTGGGATGGGGAGGGGCTTCGAAAATCCAGAAAGAATCCTTCCCTCTGGCCTACCCGCTTGGCCCTGATCTCTGTGAAATTTGAAGGAGGGCGATGGAGGTGTTGTGTGACTCTCCACCTTTGGGCCTATTGAAGCCCTTAAGAGTCCAATTAATGCCCCGCCATTAATTCCACCTTGCCACTATTTGACCCCAAAGCGGGTAGCCCAGTAGTTTTAGTTGCGTGGTCTGCTGTTGGGCAATGGTGGGTCGGAGGCGATCTCCGATTTGCAGGCTCGTGGGCCCATCAGAGGCACCCAACTCCAAGATAACACATACCCCATTACTAGTTGCAAGTTGCAATGAGGAAATAAAGACAAGATTTTGTGGCCGTGTTGCACTTGAGTGAGAAAACAACGCGGCCAGTAGCTCCCAGGAGAGGCCTCTCACAGGCTTCCCGGCAGCCTTCATGCCTCACAGGATCTACTCAAGAACCGCTAGGCATCAGAATCTGAAGCATGGCCAAAAGGAGTGTGACTAAACAGCGCATGCCTAATGAGGGTTTAAACCGACTTAGGCGAGTTGACCTGTGATCTACCGACATCCCGGGATCTACCAGCCTCCCCAATGAAGTTGCAGCCAGGCGTCGTTCAGTACTGGTTCACACAACTGTGGACCAGGCAGAACAGCACTCGGGGTTCCCCTGGGCCATCAGAAACCCCTGGATGGTCAGGGATAGTGCAGAGTGGCCCTTTGGCCTCCCCCTGGAACCATGGCACCATGGCACTGCCATGGGTCAGCGCCTGAGGGGAGGCCATTGCCATGAAAGGAGGGTGGAGGGGGGGTTTGAAGGGTGGGGGGATGCATGGCTGGTAAGCAGGGGCCTCTGGGAAGTTAGGGAGGGTGGCGGGTGGGGGTCCTGGAAAGGGGGGGGTGTATGTAAGAGGTGGGGTGAGGGTCTCTGAACAGGAGGGACCCCCAGGGGTCCCAGAGTAGGGTAACCTCACTTGGGCATGGTGCAGGGTGATGCCCATGTGTGTGCGGATGTGTGGGACCCACAAGCTCACTTAGAGATCGGGTTACCCTTTAAAAATGTTAATGGAATAGAATATAAAAGTAGGGAAGTGCTGTTGCAACTGTATAGGGCAATTGTGTGAGCACATCTGGAGTTTGCGCAGTTTTGGTCGCCTTACATAAGGAAAGACATTCGAGGCGGTTCAGGTTAGATTCATTAGATTGATTTTGGGGATGAAGAGAGATTGAGCAGTTAAGGCCTATACTCGCTGGAGTTTAGAAGAACGAGAGGAGATCTAATTGAGGTTTATAAATGCTAAAAGGCATTGACAGAGTAGATATAAAGCGGATGATTCGCCTTGATGGACATTCTAGAATGAGAGACCATGGCTGGATTTTTCGATTTTGAGGCTATGGTCGGAGCCTGTGTCTAATTGGGGGACTAGCAACTGCGCCACGTAAAGCCCCGGCTTTACCTGCAGATATGGATGGAGAATTGTCGGGTCCGTGTCCGCGCATGCGCATGGCGGCGACCTACAAAGGTCACGCCATATAACATGGCGCCGGCCGTGCTCAGACCCGGCCTTCCAGAGTGCCCCCCTGTAAACCCCCTCGCCAGCCCCCACCAGTCTGCCCAGCCACGGCCGAAGTCCCCCCGGCCAGGGGAACGGCTCCACCCCCCTACGACTGTGGCGGCGCTGGACTGTGAGCACACGTGTTCCACACCGTCGGGAAACCGGCCCATCGGGGGCGCAGCACCTGGGGAGTACCTCAGGTGAGGTCCTGAGGCCGTCCCAAAGGCGTGCAGCGTACTCAGCGATGGGGCTGTTTTTGAGGGGGCAGAGCATCTTAAAAACGGCGCCGCCCCAATTTCAGCATCAAAACGGATTCTCTGGCCAATCGCCGAATACGATTTCGCCGTCGGTAATCAGAGAATCCCGCCCAATGTTTTAGGCTAAGGGGTGGCAGATTTAAGACAGAAATGAGAAGGAATTACTTCACTCAAAGGGTTGTGACTCTGTGGAATCCTCTATCCCAGAGTGCAGTGGGCGCCAGAACATTAAACAGATGTATGGAGGAGATAGATAGGTTTAATTAGTAGCAGGGTGAACAATTATGGGGAGTGGGCAGGAAGGTGACGAGGAGGCTGAGATGAGATCAGTTATGATCCTATTGAATGATGGAGCAGGTTCAAGAGGCTGAATTGCCTACTTCTACTCCTAGTTCTTATGTTCTCACCCTGATCTCGCAAAAATGGACCCTTCCAACCCTCTTACCCCCTGGGCAGGGACTCTGCCGGAAATCATCCACCATCATTTACATTGGTGTCCGGCTCTAGTGACTGTCTGTAGCTCTGGCAGTGGCCAGCACTATCGCCAGACTAGGACTAAAACAGGCTATTGAACAATCAGTCTTGCTAGAGCGTCAGTGCTTTGCTACTCACCTTCCTTGAGCATTAGTCAAGAGACAGGCATCTGGGAGGAAATTAGTGAGTGAGGCAGAAGGGAGTGCATTAACCAAGTGATGTGCTATGCACGAGTGGATAGGAGAATCTGGGGACAAAGATAAGGAGAAAGATCTTGCCAACCGCAAGCTCAGGAGATATCTGCTCTCAACTGAGTAGATTTGAAAGCCAGATCTCAAGGGCCTTGCTTTTGAAAGAAGGATGCCTGTAGAGGATTAAACGTGTGTGCAGCCACTAGGATGAATCTAAGAATGTGCCGCAGATGCCAAAAGGGGTATGCTGTCAAATTTTGGCGGCAGAGTTTATCATTCACTTCTTGGAAGATGAGGGGGGGAAAAAAATCCCAAGTACTACTGACAAAAATGATAACTAATTCTAATACTACGTCTGAAGCCTGTTATTAGCCATTTCTGACATTTAGAGCCAATTATAAAAAAAACCTGCCTAAATTCTACCTTTCGTTTCACACTTTAGACAGAGACATCTGATTATACCAACCTTGGTTCTATTCCCTGTGCTTGGATGAGGAAATTACATTAATCATATAATTAATCCACAATCTTCGGTTTTGTTATTTACAGCAAATATTTGGTTGATCTGTATATCTATTAAATTTCCCAAAAAGTGAAATAGATACTAAAAATGGTGCAACCATAGCTGCACTTATTAACACAGAGGTATATATATATATTTATATTAAGGTGGCGGAACCGATCAGGGTGGCTATTGAGAGAGTGGAGCAAAGGCTGGAGGCTGAGAGAGAAGGAAGAGGACCTGGAGGAGGTAGAATCTCTGGATTGTGGCTGCCTGAGGGGATTGAAGGAACACAGGCCACAAAGTATGTGATGAGATTGTTTGCGAAGCTGGTGGGGAAGAGAGTTCATAGAACATAGAACATAGAACAGTACAGCACAGAACAGGCCCTTCGGCCCTCAATGTTGTGCCGAGCCATGATCACCCTACTCAAACCCACGTATCCACCCTATACCCGTAACCCAACAACCCCCCCCTTAACCTTACTTTTATTAGGACATTATGGGCAATTTAGCATGGCCAATCCACCTAACCCGCACATCTTTGGACTGTGGGAGGAAACCGGAACACCCGGAGGAAACCCACGCACACAGGGGGAGGACGTGCAGACTCCACACAGACAGTGACCCAGCCGGGAATCGAACCTGGGACCCTGGAGCTGTGAAGCATTTATGCTAACCACCATGCTACCCTGCTGGGTCTTTGATCATCCTCCCATGGTGAATCGAGCCCATACGGCTTTGAGGAGGCCGAAGGCAGGGGAGCAGGCAAGAGCGATATTGGTGGGTTGCATTGTTTCCTGGATAACGAGAAGATTCTGCAGTGGGCGAAGGAGATAAGAGAATGTACCTGGGAAGGAAATGAGGTGCATATATACCAGGACTTGGGTGCAGATTTGGCCAAGCGGAGGCCTGGGTTCAAACGGGGTCAAGACGGCCCTCTACAAGAAAAGAATGAGGTCGGGGTGCTGTATCCTGCTCATCTGTGGGTCACTCACCAGAATCAGAAATTTTATTTCGATGTGCCGGAGGAGGCGATCAATTTAATGGGAGACTTTGGACTGGGAGGCTTGTGAGGACACTGAACTTTGGAGATGCCAGTATGGGAAATGTGGCTGTGTAGGTCGGGCGGATTATTGTATTTGCTACATGTGGATCGGGTAAGTACGTTCAACTAATTTGGGGAAAGTGCGGGTGAGGGGTGGTAGAGGGGAAGGGGGGTAGATGGTTCCCTTGAGTGGGGACCACATGCTAGCAGGTAGGCTAGTTAACGGGAGTGAAGTGGGGGGATGATCCGTGGAGGGTGTGGGGAGGGGAGGTGGGGTGGGTTGGTATTTTTTTTTTTGCGGGGGTGGGGGTGGCGGGGGAGGGGGAATGCTGACATGCGCAGACTTGGTGTGGTGAGTTGGTTAAGGGGAGGTGGCGGCAGACATATCGGCAGACAGAAGGTGGGTGACCTGTGGACCTGGGGGAGCTGGTTAAAGAGGAGCTTTGGCTGATCATTGGAGCGGGGAAGTCCCTCTCCCTCCAACCCTGTTGATCACGTGGAACGTTCAGGGATTGAATGGGCCGATTAAGAGGGGTTTTGGACATGATGGGCTGGATTCTCTGTTTCTGCAGCTAAGTGTTGAGGCCGGTGTAGGAACCGTGGTGTTTCATGACCGGCAAATCGGCGCAAACCACTTACTGATTCCGGTACAGGTGAGGGGCTAGCACTGGCTGAAACACCTGCCTCCCGCACCGAAAACAGCCGGAGAATGGCCCGGGCCGTGCATGCGCACGACTGCCGACCTGCAGCGGTCGCACCATAAAACATGGCTCCTGCCGTGCACGGACCCAACCCACTATCCGCGACCCCACAGCCCACCCAATGGCCAACCCCCACCAGTCCCCCCAGCCCTCGCAGAAGTCACCCCGGCCAGCAGCACGGACTCCGGCCGAGTGTGGCGGTGCAGGAAACAGTACGCAGCCGCCACGCCGGGGTCATGATTTGTGTGACCACACGTGTCCCGCGTAGCCGGGAACTGGGCCCATCGGGGGCGGAGCATCGCAGGTGGGCCGGACAATGAGGTGCTAACGGAATTGCGAATGTGCGTCATTTCGGAGGGTGCGGAGCATGGCTGACCGGCGTCAAACCAACGCTGGCCCCGATTTCGGCGTTGGAGCCCATTCTCCGCCCGATCGCTGAACAAGATTTCTGTATCGGGCCACGGAGAATCCCGCCCGGTGTTTCTTCAGCATTTAAAGGTGGGGTACCAGACGAGCTGAGGAAGGGTGGGTAGGGCAGGTATCCCATTCGGGGTTGGATATGAAGACTAGGGATCTGGCAATGTTGATCACTAAGAGGGTGGCTTTGAGGTGCGAAGCATAGTGGCAGACCTTAGGGGTAGATCTGTGATGGTGAGTGGTAGGTTGGAGCACCTGTGGTGCCAGTGAATGTGTATGTCCCAAATTGGGACGATGTAGCATTTTTGAGGAAGGTGTTGGCAAAGATTCCAGATCTGGACACACACTGGCTGGTTATGGGGGGATTTTAATATGGTGCTGGATCCTAGGCAGGACCAGTCATGCCCCAGGTCCCTGAGGGTGTCGTCTATGGCAAAGAAACTGTCGGGGTTTATGGAACATATGTGATGGGCAGACCCATGGTGGTTTGGGAGGCCAATGCCAAGGAATTTTCATACTTCTGACACGTTCACTGGATATAATCCCGGATTCATTTCTTTGTCCTAGGTAAGGTACTACTGGTGGGGGCGAATGGAGTGTTCGGCGGTTGTGTTGTCTGACTACGTGCCGCGTTGGGTGGATTTGAGGGTGGCAAAGTGGAGTCCCCAACGGCTGCAGTGGAGATTAGGTTTGGGGTTATTGCTGGATAAGGAGGTTTGTCAGAAGATAGGGGTAGCTATCCAGAGTTATGTGGAGCATAATAAGATGGGGAAGGTTTCTGTCTCTACGTGGTGGGAGGCGCTGAAGGCAGATGTATGGGGGGAGTTTATCTCAATCTGGGCACACAAGTAGAGAGAGGAGCGAGCTGAGAGGTTGACGTTAATGGTCGCCATTTGGAAGGTTGACCAGAGATACGCAGCGGCTCTTGAGGAGGCCCTTTTGAAGGAGAGACAGAAGCTCCATGTGGAATTTGGACTTGTGCCCACGGGAAAAGCTGTGGGGCAGCTGCGCAGGGCCAGGGAGGCAAATATGATTATGGGGAAAAAGCCAGCAGGATGGTTGCACATCAGTTGAGGAGGCAGCTGGTGGTGAAGGAAATTGGGAGGATGAGAAATGGTGGGGGTACGGTGGTAATGGAGCCGGCGGAGGTGAATGGGGTGTTTTGAGCCTTGGAAATTGAATAGCTCACAGCCTCTGGTGGGGGGATGAGGCATTTTTTGGATGGGCTGGAGTTCCCGAAGGTGGCGGTGGCGCAGGGATTGAGGGCCCTGCTCGGGCTGAGGGAGGTAACGAATTGCGTGAGGTCGATGCAGAGGGGGTAGGCCTTGGGTCCGAATGGGTTCCCGGCCGAGTTCTACAAGAGGTTTGGGTCGGAGCTGGGGCTCCTGAGTATTCCTCAGTTTTGGATGTTCGTACAACATCATCAGCATAGAGAAACTCTCTGATGAGGACTTGTGCATCTTTGTCTCAGGCCTCAAGGCTGAACAGCTTTTGTCGGTTGTGGTATGTCAGCAGACAATCTCTGTAGATGACCAGAAGGCATTCGACAGCAACAAAGGGAAGAATATGCCAAAGAATATCGGTGTCAGAACACAATCCTGTTTTACCCCACTGTGGATCTCAGAGGGTTCTATTGTTCGCCTGTCATATCTAACCGTACCCATCATGTTATCATGGAAAGAGATCACATTGAGCAGATTCATCAGGCCTCCAGCAGCTCAAATTGACGGTCTCTGCTCACATGAGTACGAGATGCACTCCTCGCCACTTTGCAGATTTGCTTTACTATGGAATAGCAATCTGACTCCAACTTTTTCGGGAGTCCTTGTGATTCCAACAGTGTTTTGAGGTTTGTTGCATTCCACTTCTGCACTCTTGTGTGGAAATGCCGGAGAGTGTCTCTTCAATTGAGTCGAAGAACTATTGGATTTTATCTGGGTAGGCAGTATGGCTGATTTTGATACATCAAATAATTCCTGCTTTTGATGAAAAAACTTCAAAGTTTGCATTCTAACCCTGGTGCACACTAGGAAGTGTATTGCAGTCAACTCTGTGGTAGCTGCATGTGTTGAGAATACTGTTCAGAGTTATGTCTGGTATTGATCAGATCCAGATGATGCCAATGCTCTGATCTTGTGTGTCTCCAGGACACCTTATGGCGTGCTTTGTTCTGAAAGGTGTTAGTTACACAAATCTGGTGGCAGCAGCAAAGTCCAAGTAGTCAGTCTGTTCTCATTTATTTTCCCAGGCCATATCAGGTAAGGTAAAGTCACCATAATCCCAGATGACCATAGGCTGCTTTCCCCTTTGAGGGGAAGAGCTGACTGGTGGTGATTTAATCTAAGTATCACCACACCTCAGACAAGGTGAAAGGTTCAGAAGGCGGACCTTCATGAATAACCTCAGCCAGTACGGGAATTGAATCCTTGCTCTGGCCTCGCTCTGCAGCATGAACCAGCTGTCTAGCCAACTGAGCTAAACTGGCCCACAGGCCATGATGTCTGAGGCTGAAGGGCCATGTCTTCTGGTTTGCAGCCACTCTTGCAATGAAATTTCCCAGGAAGTAAAAGGGTTCTGATTTAGGGATTCTACTCATAGCAGTGTCAAGCTCTTCACAGAAGTAGTCTTTCATCTCTGCGGTGAAGTAGGGCGTTGGAGCATGGATGCTCATGAGGTTAACTGGCATGTTTCAGTGGAGAAGCGACTGGAGAGAACACATTCCAAATGATCTGTGGAGTGTAGCAAGTTCTCTCTGAACTGTTCCCATGCCAGATGAACATATGTGTTGTCTCCGGTGTTGGAATTGGTGCAAGCGACGCCTGCGTCAACGGGCCTCCAGGCCCATCATTCTCTCCTTCCTCGGTGGCTAGCACGGGCGCCAGAATGCTGTGTGTTGCTCCGGCACCGAAAGCCAGCCCTACACGGCTGGCGCGGGTCCGTGTGAATGCCGCTGATTCTCCAGTCGCTGGAGAATTGTTGGCTCGACGTGGCGGGATTCGCCCCCCCCCCCCCCCCCCCCGGCGATTCTCTGATCCGGCGTGGGCTCGGTGAATCACGCCCAATGCTTTTTCCTTCAGTGATCTATTTTCAGCTCGCCTGGTTTCTTTTTCATTCAATTTATGTGGGCAAGGCCAGCATTTGTTGCCCACCACTAATTGAACTGAGCGGCTTGCTCGGCCATTTCCGAGGGACAGTTAAGAGTCAACCACATTGCTGTGGGTCAAGTGGCAAATATAGACCAGGCCAGATAAGAATGGCGGATTTCCTTCATTCAAGGAAGCTAGTGAACCAGATAGATTTTTTATGAACAGTCATTAATCAACAACTGTGCTGTGGCGGCACGGTGGCACAGTGGTTAGCACTGCTGCCTCACAGCGTCAAGGACCCGGGTTCAATTCCGCCCTTGACTCACTGTCTGTGTGGAGTTTGCACTTTCTCTTTGTGTCAGCGTGGGTTTCCTCCGGGTGCTCCGGTTGCCTCCCACAGTCCAAAGATGTGCAGGTTAGGTGGGTTGGCCATGATAAATTGCAGGTTTGATTAAGGGGAGTGAAGTAATGGGTGAAGTAATCTTTCATAGGTCAGTGCAGACTCGATGGGCTGAATGGTCTCCTTCTGCACTGTAGGGATTCTATGAACAATCAATTATTGTTGTCATGGTCACCATTACTGAAACTAGTTTTATATTCCAGATTTATTGGCTGGGTTCAAATTCCACAATGTCCCTAGAACATTAGCCTGGGCCTCTGGATTACTGGATACGTTACCACGACACCACTGTCACACCCTTGTAGGGATGCTATGTCAAGGTTCAACATATCAAGCTCCATGTCGATCATGGCTGTCTCTTATGAGCCACTGACCAGCTGAAATCTTATGCACATGTGCTTGATGTTCCAGTTTGCGAACCAAAGGGTTGGCATCTTTCTTTTTGTTGGTTTACCTGTTACGGTGAATTGCTTCCACTTGTTGAGCAGACACTCTTCAGCTCCAAGCACTCATTAAAGCAGATGGACAGTCGTAGGTCAGCAGCTTACCAGTCAGGTCTGCCTGACTTCACATAGATGGTGGCTGATCAATGGCCATGAAGGTCCCTCCCACTTTGGGAGACAGTCCGAGGCACCCATTCTCTACTCAAATCAAGTTTGGCTTATCACTTGTAACTGCTGTACCTTGGGCGGGATTCTGCAGGAATCGGTGGGACGGGCAACTCTGGCGCCGAGAAGTGGCGTGAACCACTCCGGCGTCGGGCTGCCCCAAAGGTGCAAAATCCTCCGCACCTTCAGGGTCTAGGCCGGCGCTGGGGTGGTTTGCGCTGGCCGGCTGGGAAGGGGCTTGGCGCCACGACAGCTGGCGCTGAAGGGCCTCCGCCGGCCGGGGCGAGTTGGCGCATGCGCGGGAGCACCAGCGTGCGCTGGCATCAACCCAGCGCATGAGCGGGGGGGTTCAACTCCGCGTTGGCCATGGCAGAGGACCACAGCGGCCGACGCGGACCAATAGAGTGCCCCCACGGCACAGGCCCACCCGTGGATCGGTGGGCCCCAATAGCGGGCCAGGCCACCGTGGGGGCACCTCCCGGGGCCAGATTCCTCCCCCCCGGCGGACCCCGGAGGCTACCTGCGCAGCTAGGTCCTGCCGGTAAGTACCTAGTCTAATTTACGCCGGCGGGACCGGCCGAAAACGGGCGGCCACGCGTACCAGAGAATCACCGGGGGGGGGCTGCTGCCAGCGGCTGCCGGCTGGCGCGGCGAGGTTCCCGCCCCCGCCAAATCCCCGGTGCCGGAGAGTTCGGCAGCCGGCAGGGGCGGGTTTCACGACGTCCCCCGGCGATTCTCCGACCCAGCGGGTGGGGTCGGAGAATCCCGCCCCATGTGTTGGGCTGATTTTGAGGCTATGTCCCCACGCTGGCGTGGGAACGGTTGCGTATTGCTACAGTAAAAATTGGGTAAAATGGCCATCGATCCTCCGTTTGGTTGGGGGCTAACAGGAAGGCAGAGTAGAGCACCCGGCTCTAGCTGCCGATATGGCCCAGAGAATTGCCAGCTCCATAGCCACGCATGCTCACAGCGGCGACCAGCAGCATGCATCCGCTGCTCGCGGACCTGGCCTACGAAACAGTTCCCCCCCCACTGTGCGCCGCAGACCATCCCCCAACAGTGCCCCCAACCCCTGGCAAAGTCCCCCCTGCCCGCGGATCGGGCCTTCCCCGACTGTGACGGCGCTGGGCTGAGTCTGCAGCCGCCACACTGAGTTGCCGACGGATGAGACCACACGCGACTGAGGCCGTTGGGAACTCAGCTGGTTGGGGTTGGAGTATCGGGGGGGGGGGGGGTTGAGCCTCAGGTAATGTCCTGAGGCCGTCGATACGGCGTACTCTGCTTTGGAGGGGGTGGAGTATCGTGAAAGCGGCGCCGCCCCTGATTTGGGCGTGAACGGGTATTCTCCGGCTGATTGCCGAGCGCAATTTCAGCATCAGCAACTGGACAATCCCACCCATTGTGTTAATATTTGTAGTGAAGCTGCAGTGCCAATTCCAGGGCCAGTTACTGATTGTAGGACTTTCAGCTATGGTAATGTAACTGAGTGTCATGGGGAATAGTTAGATTGTCCCTTTTTGCAGATGGGTATTGCCTGCCACATGTGAGGATCAAATATTTATCAGCCAAACCCGGAATCTTGTCTAGTTTTTTGTGCATTTGGGAATGGACTGCATTAGTATCTGAGGATTTGTGAATATTTCTGAACATTCTACAATTGTTAGCGAATATTTTCACTTTTGACCTTATGATGGAGGGAAGGTCATTGATGAAACAGCTGGAGATAGTTGGTTCCCAGACACTACCCCAGGGATGTCCAAGGACTCAGGTAGTTGACCTCCAGAAACCACAACCGCGGATGTGTTAGGTACAACTCCACACAATATACAATGTATATATGTGCCTCAGCTATGTGCAACACAATTTTTGAATACGCTTTTTGCAGGATTCATCATTGATGGATGTATTGAATAAAACATACCATGTGAAAGCCTTTATAGCTCATCAATTAATCATTCGGGATTGACAGCAATTAGTTTTTGTTTCACTATATTTTTCAAGCAGTTTCTTCCTTTACATAGATGTTACCTACCTCCAATCTAAGATTCGGAAAATTCCATGAGAGACAGGTAGTATAAGCATTTTCTGAGAAAGACTAGGCAGTGGACTGTATATAATGTTCCCGATGTGAGTCTTGCTCACTGTTTTGAGGTCCTTTGAGAAACCCGTGTCGCCTCTTTGGGGGGAGGACTAACCAAATTTAGTGCCAGAACCCCGGCCCCCACCAGGGTTTATGACGCCAATCAGAAGCCGGCAGCTCTTCCCTGTGGGCAGGGCCATATGGAGTGGTGGTGGCTGCTGTTAATAGTGCTCCAGGAACTTAACAAGGGGTTGCTGCTGGATCCCTGGACTCAGGTCAGCGAGGGTGGGATGGGGGTCATAAGGGGAGAGTCACTGGCGAGATGGAGGATGACTTTCAGTCCCTCCCAATCCCGCTCCTTCTGATGCTAGATTCTTCGATTGGGCACAGAGTGCCGGCCACTGAACAACCCACCACCCCCCTTAAGCTGCAACCCATTAAGCTGCTTGCAAACCCAACAGTGTTTGCTGGGCAGCCCCTGGGAGGCACGGGTAATTCATTTCACCCCCTGAGCCATCATTAAATTCTAGTGGGCCCGTGGATAATTGGTATAAATAAGTTCATTGGTAAGCCTAACTGATATCTTACCATGAGCAGGCGAGTTTCCCGCATGGATCCATTCCCACCTTTAACTTGATCGCTGGATGTTTTCACACCACTGGGAGACGGACACATGGGCTGAAATTTTCCAGCTGTTGGGATTTCTTGTTCCCGTCGACGGCACACTCCACCAGCGGGTTTCCCAGCGGCGTGGGGTGGCTTCAATGGGAAATCCCATAGACAAGCGGCGGAATAGTCAATCCCGCTGCCAGCGAATGCCGTGCCGCTGAGAAACACACAGCTGGGGAACTGGTGAATCCAGGCCATGGTCTCTCCCATGACTGAGTATTACCAGCAATGTTATAAAGCAGAATTTGATAGCAAGCCACATAAAGCCTTGTGACAGATGACCTGAGGCTTGGCCAGGTTTTAAGAAGTTCCTTAAAGGGGCAAAGAGAGGTAGAGAGGCGGTGATGTTTAGATGAGAGAATTTCAGACATGAAAGCTGAGGCAGGTGAAGACACGGCTACTAATGAAGAAGTTATTGAAACTGGGACATCCATGATTAGAGTGTTAGAGGAGTTGTACAGGTCCTTCCTGTTTATTTCCTTATTTCCCCTTTCTTTTATTTTGCCGTTATCATTTTTAGTCCATGTGTGATTAATTAACATGTATCTTTAAGTCAAGCAGCAGAGATAATAGGGAATTGAGAACACTGTGCTAGTTTGAACACGAGCTTCAGACTTATTGGCACCAGAGAGATGGGCTGGGACTTGGTTTGATTGATTGGTTTGGAACCGATGAATTGGCTGAAAAGGCGGTATTCTGCCCGGTAACAGGTGGTGATTGGACCATATCCCAGTGGGATGGTTCTCAGAGACATGCTTACTCGCTCTCTCCAGAATGAGAATGCTGTATTCCTGAGACTGCAGATAACCTGGATGAATGAATCTACAGGAAAACCATTACAGGATGTAGCCAAATACCAGGACTCACACACACTCTCTCGCCAGAAAGGCAGTGAGCATTGCATTTCTAAAACTATGATGTGGAGACGTCGGCGAAGGACTGGGCACAGTAAGAAGCCTTACCATACCCGGTTAAAGTCCAACAGGTGTGTTTGGAATCACGAGCTTTCAGAGCGCAGCTCCTTTATCAGTGACTCATGGGAGCAGCTCGGACACCAGTCTCAGGAGACCCTGGAGCTTGAGTCGGAGGATGACACTGACTTTCCGTCACAGCTGTCTCCAACACCCTCCACCGTCCCAGAGTCACTCAGCTCAATTGGACACTTTAGTGAAGAGGCTTCTGGGACATTATTTAGTGCTCACCACAAGTTGATCTGGTACAGCAGGAGGAGGGAGGAACTCACGAGGGGGCAGACAGTCGGAGGGCAGACCGACCCCAGGAACTAGCTGCCATCCAGACGCGTTTCAGGCTTCTGGAACAAACAGTCCCAGCAATCGTGGAGCTTTCACCCAGACGGTGGAATGTGCTACCGTGGGCAGGAGTCAGACATTGGCATACGATGCGGAGCACCAAGAACGGGTTGTCCTCAGACTCCATCGCATGGACCAGACCCGCTGTTAGTGACAATCCAGGGCCCCCACCCCATAGCGCAGGAGGTATGTATCATGGAGGAGGTTGCTGGCAGGGGGGTGGCCTGTGGGAATGAGGGGGTGGAATAAGGTGTCCATTGCCCCAGGCCAGTACCCCCCCCCCCCCCCCCCCCACCCAGGTAGGTGAACCTGGAGATGATCGATCGGAGCATCCCATGTGTGTTGGCCCTGGCTCACAAGTCGTGCATCCTCTCGTGCCTGCCTGGGTTCCATGTCCTGCCCATCTTCGCCCTCCCCCACCTGGTGTTCATCCTCCTCCTCCAGAACATCATCCGTCTGCTGAGCGATGTTGTGGAGGATGCAGCAGGTTGCCACGATGCGGGCGACCCTCCCAGCATCATACTGGAGGGCCCTTTCAGAGTGGTCCAGGCACCTGAGCCTCATCTTCAGGAGCCTGAAGAACTGCTCGATTACGCTCATGGTTGCTTTATGGGCGGACATCTTTGTGGTCTCCGGATAGAAGTCATCAGCCACGGCCGCAGTGCAAAGCCCCTGCTGCTCAGCAGCCAATTCCCCCGGGGGGGGGGGGGGGGGGGGGGGGGGGCCTCGAACATGTCAGGAATCGTGAGTGTGCCAGGATGAAGGCGTCGTGCACACTGCCCAGGTAGCGGGCGCAGAGGTGAATGATGCATAGCTGATGGTGATATGTCAGCTGCATGTTCATCAAGTGCTGCCCCTTTCGGCTGGTGTAGAGCGGCCTGTCATCTGTAGGTGCTCGTAAAGGGACATGCATCCCATCGATGACCCCCTGGACTAGACATGCCGCCCGAGCAGCCTGGTGGGCTCGATCCACATTGATGTAGATGTATTGAGCCGCCTGGGCATAGAGGTCCTCCGTGATGCCACGGATGCACCGAGGTCTGAGAGATCCTGGACAGGTACCCACCCCATTGGGTAAAGGTTCAAGGCAACCGTTACCTTGACAGTCATCGGGAGCAGATGTCCTCCCCCCATAACCCTGTGGTGCCAGGTACGCCATCATCTGGTAGAATCGTTGCACTGTCTCTCTGCTCAGCCGGAGTCTTCGACAGAATGCCTGGTCCAATAGGTCCTCAAATGACAAGCGGTGTCAGTACATGGAGGGCGGAATTCTCCGCTCCCGCGATAAATCGGGAAGGCCGTCGTGAACTCGGCCGAGTTTCACGACGGCCTCGGAGGCCGCTCCTCGCACCTTATTCACCCCCACCTAGGAGTGGGGGACTAGGAGTGGCGCTCAGTAACTCGCGGCCGCCGGGCCTTGACGCTTGCGTCAAGGCGGCGCTCCGAGAATGACGCGACGTCAGCCGCGCATGCGCAGGTTGGCCGGCTCCAACCCGCACATGCGCGGCTGACGTCACGACGGCTGACGGCTCCAACCTGCGCATGCCCGGTTGCCATCTTCCCCTCCGCTGCTCCGCAAGACGTGGCGGCTTGATCTTGTGGGGCGGCGGAGGGGAAAGAGTGCGTCGCTTTGAGACGCCGGCCCGACGATTGGTGGGCACCGATCGCGGACCAGTCCCCTCCCGAGCACGGCCGTGGTGCTCACTCCCCTCTCCGCCCCCCACAAGCTTCAACCGAGCATTTGCCGCCCATGTTCACGACGGCAGAGACCAGGTGTGGTTGCCGCCGTCGTGAACGGCAGGCCGCTCGGCCCATCTGGACCGGAGAATCGCCGGTCGCCGTGAAAAACGGCGACCGGCGATTCTTCCGAGCGGGGGGGGTGGGAGAAACGTGGGGGGGGGGGGGGGGGGGGGCGCCAGTGCTCATGTCGTGAGTCGCCCGACCCTCCCGCGATTCTCCCACCTGGCGTGGGGAGCGGAGAATCGCGCCCGAGGTCTCTTGCGGCGCCTCCTTGGCACCGCCTCCTTCTCAGCCTGTTGGACGGTTCACTGTCCATCATGGGAGGCAGCTATCTGTCCCCCTGTGGCATGCTCCGCTGCTGCAGCTTATACTGGGCAGGTTTAGAACAGTGGGCTAAACAGCTGGCTTGCAATGCAGAACAAGGCAGCAACGCAGGTTCAATTCCCTCCCCGAACAGACGCCAGGCTACTAGGGGCTTTTCACAGTAACTTCATTGAAGTCTACGTGTGGCAATAAGGAATTATTATTATTATTCCTTGAGCAGCTCCAGCTCGTACAGCCGCAGGGCATCCCCCAGGGCTGCCAGGGTGACTAGCAGGAAGGCCACCATTACTGGTTGAATTCCAATATCCATTGTCTGCAGAAGATGAAAGGCTGACATGTTAGCATGGTGCCCAACCCTCGTGCCCAACCAGGTTGGAGCTGCAGACTCTGCCCCCTTGTGATCTTCCCCCCCCCCTTCACCTCATTCCCGCAACCCTGGCCCCGTCGGTGGCCAGCACCATGGGGCCTCTGGCCCTGGAGTCCGTCCCTGATGCCAGGCGCACCGTCCGCTTGCACTGTCTTCACCAGAGGTTCGCTCCAAGGCCCATGTAGGGGCTACTGTGGGTATTGTCCTGGGTGGGTGAGGGGGCGGGTGTGTGGCAGAGGTTGGAGGATGGGGTCACCCATACAGCCAGTGTCACAGTGCAGAACCAGGGGCCAAGGTGAGCGGTCAGTCCTTGCGCAGTAAGATGGCTGTGATAACGGTGGTCCATGCCTGGGCACCGCCCCAGTCCCGTGGCGGGACACCCTGGCCCTGCTCCATAAATAAGACCATAAGACACATGAGCAGATTTAGGCCACTCGGCCCATCGAGTCTGCTCCGCCATTCAATCATGGCTGATATTTTCTCATCCCATTCTCCTGCCTGTTCCCCATAACCCCTGATCCCCTTATTAATCAAGAACCTATCTATCTCTGTCTTAAAGACACTCAGTGAATTGGCCTCCACAGCCTTCTGTGGCAAAGAGTTTCACAGATTCACCATCCTCTGGCTGAAAAAATTCCTCCTCATCTCTGTTTTCAAGGGTCGTCCCTTCAGTCTGAGATTGTGTCCTCTGGTTCTAGTTTTTCCCACAAGTGGAAACATCCTCTCCACGTCCACTCTATCCAGGCCTCACTGTATCCTGTAAGTTTCAATAAGATCCCCTCTCATCCTTCTAAACTCCAATGAGTACAGACGCAGAGTTCTCAACCGTTCCGCATACGACAAGTTCTTCATTCCAGGGATCATTCTTGTGAACCTCCTCTGGACCCTTTCTAAGGCCAGCACATCCTTCCTTAGATATGAGGCCCAAAACTGCTCACAATACTCCAAATGGGGTCTGACCAGAGCCTTATACAGTCTCAGAAGTACATCCCTGGCCTTGTATTCTAGCCCTCTTGACATGAATGCTAACATTGCATTTGCCGAATCATGAACAAGGACTCCCAAGTTCCTTTGTGGTTCTGCTTACCGAAGCATTTCCCCATTTAAAAAATAGTCTATGCCTAGATTCCTCCTTCCAAAGTGCATAACCTCACACCTTTCCACATTGTATTTTATTTGCCACTTCATTGCCCACTCTCCTAGCCTGTCCAAGTCCTTCTGCAGCCCCCTTGCTTCCTCAATACTACCTGTCCCTCTACAGATCTTTGTATCATCTGCTAACTTAGCAACAGTGCCTTCAGGACCTTCTTCCAGATCATTAATGTATATTGTAAAAAGTTGTGGTTCCAGCACAGACCCCTGAGGCACACCACTAGTCACCGGCTGCCATCCTGAAAAAGATCCCTTTATCCCCACTCTCTGCCTTCTGCCAATCAGCCAATCCTCTACCCATGCCAGGATCTTACCCTGAACACCATGAGCTCTGAACTTATTTAACAGTCTCCTATGCGGCACCTTGTCAAAGGCCTTCTGGAAATCTAAATAAATCATGTCCACTGGTTCTCCTTTGTCTAACTTGCTTGTTACCTCCTCAAAGAACTCTAACAGATTTGTCAGACACGATCTCCCTTTGACAAAGCCGTGCTGACTCAGTCCTATTTTACCATGCACTTCCAAGTTTTCGCGATCTCATCGTCAATAACGGACTCTAAAATCTTATCAATGACCGAAGTCAGGCTAACCGGCCTATAATTTCCCGTCTTCTTCCTCCCTCCCTTCTTAAACAGTGGTGTTACATTAGCCACCTTCCAGTTCTCTGGGACTCTTCCCGCCTCCAGTGATTCCTGAAAGATCACCATCAATGCCTCCACAATTTCCTCAGCTATCTCTTTTCGGTCCCTCGGGTGTAGTCCATCCGGTACAGGTGACTTATCCACCTTCAGACCTTTCAGTTTCCCTAGAACCTTCTCCTTAGTAATGGTCACTGCACTCACCTCTACCCCCTGGTTCTCCTGGAGCTCTGGCATCCCACTGGTGTCTTCCACCGTGAAGACTGATGCAAAGTAACTATTCAGCTCGTCTGCCATTTCTTTGTTTCCTATTATTACTTCTCCAGCCACTTTTTCTAGTGGTCCAATATCTATTTTTGCCTCTCTCTTACCTTTTATATATTGAAAAAATCTCTTCCTAGCTCCCTTTTTATTACTAGCTAGCTTGCACTCGTACTTCATCTTCTCCCCCCTTATTGCTTTTTTAGTTGTTCTCTGCTCGCTTTTAAAGGCTTCCCAATCCTCTGGTTTCCCACTAATCCTCACCATTTTGTATGCTTTTTCTTTAGCCTTTATGCTGTCCCTGACTTCCCTCGGCAACCACGGATGCCTTGTCCTCCTCCTTGGGATGAATTTCTGTTGTGCCTCCCTAATAACCCTCAAAAACTGTCCCTGTCTGTCCCTGTTGCTCAGAAGGGAAGGGGGGAAAGGAGTAGAACATTAGTAATTGGGGACTCAATAGTCAGGGGCACAGATAGATTTTGTGGGAGCGAGAGAGACTCACGTTTGGTATGTTGCCTCCCAGGTGCAAGGGTACGTGATGTCTCGGATTGTGTTTTCCGGGTCCTTAAGGGAGAGGGGGAACAGCCCCAAGTCGTAGTCCACATTGGCACTAACGACATAAGTAGGAAAGCGGACAAGGATGTCAGGCAGGCCTTTAGGGAGCTAGGATGGAAGCTCAGAGCGAGAACAAACAGAGTTGTTATCTCTGGGTTGTTGCCCGTGCCACGTGATAGTGAGATGAGGAATAGGGAGAGAGAGCAATTAAACACGTGGCTACAGAGATGGTGCAGGCGGGAGGGATTCAGATTTCTGGATAACTGGGGCTCTTTCTGGGGAAGGTGGGACCTCTATAAACAGGATGGTCTACATCTGAACCTGAGGGGCACCAATATCCTGGGGGGGAGATTTGTTAGTGCTCTTTGGGGGGGGTTTAAACTAATTCAGCAGGGGCATGGGAACCTGGATTGTAGTTTTGGGGTACGGGAGGTTGAGAGTATAGAGGTCAGGAGCACAGATTTGACTTCGCAGGAGGGTGCCAGTGTTCAGGTAGGTGGTTTGAAGTGTGTCTACTTCAATGCCAGGAGTATACGAAATAAGGTAGGGGAACTGGCAGTATGGGTTGGTACCTGGGACTTCGATGTTGTGGCCATTTCAGAGACATGGATAGAGCAGGGACAGGAATGGTTGTTGCAGGTTCCGGGGTTTAGGTGTTTTAGTAAGCTCAGAGAAGGGGGCAAAAGAGGGGGAGGTGTGGCGCTGCTAGTCAAGGACAGTATTACGGTGGCGGAAAGGATGCTAGATGGGGACTCTTCTTCCGAGGTAGTATGGGCTGAGGTTAGAAACAGGAAAGGAGAGGTCACCCTGTTGGGAGTTTTCTATAGGCCACCTAATAGTTCTAGGGATGTAGAGGAAAGGATGGCGAAGATGATTCTGGAAAAGAGCGAAAGTAACAGGGTAGTTGTTATGGGAGACTTTAACTTTCCAAATATTGACTGGAAAAGATATAGTTCGAGTACATTAGATGGGTCGTTCTTTGTACAATGTGTGCAGGAGGGTTTCCTGACACAATATGTTGACAGGCCAACAAGAGGCAAGGCCACATTGGATTTGGTTTTGGGTAATGAACCAGGCCAGGTGTTAGATCTGGAGGTAGGTGAGCACTTTGGAAACAGTGACCACAATTCGGTGACCTTTACGTTAGTGATGGAAAGGGATAAGTATACCCCGCAGGGCAAGAGTTATAGCTGGGGGAAGGGCAATTATGATGCCATTAGACATGACTTAGGATGTGTAGGTTGGAGAAGTAGGCTGCAAGGGTTGGGCACACTGGCTATGTGGAGCTTGTTCAAGGAACAGCTATTGCGTGTTCTTGATAAGTACGGACCAGTCAGGCAGGGAGGAAGGGGTAGAGCAAGGGAACCGTGGTTTACCAAAGAAGTGGAATCTCTTGTTAAGAGGAAGAAGGAGGCCTATGTGAAGATGAGGCGTGAAGTTTCAGTTGGGGCGCTTGATAGTTACAAGGAAGCGAGGAAGGATCTAAAGAGAGAGTTAAGACGAGCAAGGAGGGGACATGAGAAGTCTTTGGCAGGTAGGATCAAGGAAAACCCAAAAGCTTTCTATAGGTATGTCAGGAATAAAAGAATGACTAGGGTAAGAGTAGGGCCAGTCAAGGACAGTGGTGGGAAGTTGTGTGTGGAGGCTGAGGAGATAAGCGAGATACTAAATGAATACTTTTCGTCAGTATTCACTCAGGAAAAAGATAATGTTGTGGAGGAGAATGCTGAGACCCAGGCTATTAGAATAGATGGCATTGAGGTGCGTAGGGAAGAAGTGTTGGCAATTCTGGACAAGGTGAAAATAGATAAGTCCCCGGGGCCTGATGGGATTTATCCTAGGATTCTCTGGGAAGCCAGGAAGAGATTGCTGAGCCTTTGGCTTTGATTTTTATGTCATCATTGGCTACAGGAATAGTGCCAGAGGACTGGAGGATAGCAAATGTGGTCCCTTTGTTCAAGAAGGGGAGTAGAGATAACCCCGGTAACTATAGGCCGGTGAGCCTCACGTCTGTTGTGGGTAAAGTCTTGGAGAGGATTATAAGAGATACGATTTATAATCATCTAGATAGGAATAATATGATTAGGGATAGTCAGCATGGTTTTGTGAAGGGTAGGTCATGCCTCACAAACCTTATCGAGTTCTTTGAGAAGGTGACTGAACAGGTAGACGAGGGTAGAGCAGTTGATGTGGTGTATATGGATTTCAGTAAAGCGTTTGATAAGGTTCCCCACGGTCGGCTATTGCAGAAAATACGGAGGCTGGGGATTGAGGGTGATTTAGAGATGTGGATCAGAAATTGGCTAGTTGAAAGAAGTCAGAGGGTGGTGGTTGATGGGAAATGTTCAGAATGGAGTTCAGTTACGAGTGGCGTACCACAAGGATCTGTTCTGGGGCCGTTGCTGTTTGTCATTTTTATAAATGACCTAGAGGAGGGCACAGAAGGTTGGGTGAGTAAATTTGCAGATGACACTAAAGTCGGTGGAGTTGTAGACAGTGTGGAAGGATGTTGCAGGTTACAGAGGGACATAGATAAGCTGCAGAGCTGGGCTGAGAAGTGGCAAATGGAGTTTAATGTAGAGAAGTGTGAGGTGATTCACTTTGGAAAGAATAACAGGAATGCAGAATATTTGGCTAATGGTAAAATTCTTAGCAGTGTGGATGAGCAGGGGGATCTCGGTGTCCATGTACATAGATCCCGGAAAGTTGCCACCCAGGTTGATAGGGTTGTGAAGAAGGCCTATGGTGTGTTGGCCTTTATTGGTAGAGGGATTGAGTTCTGGAGCCATGAGGTCATGTTGCAGCTGTACAAAACTCAGGTACGGCCGCATTTGGAGTATTGCGTACAGTTCTGGTCGCCTCATTATAGGAAGGACGTGGAAGCTTTGGAACGGGTGCAGAGGAGATTTACCAGGATGTTGCCTGGTATGGAGGGAAGAGCTTATGAGGAAAGGCTGATGGACTTGAGGTTGTTTTCGTTAGAGAGAAGAAGGTTAAGAGGTGACTTAATAGAGGCATACAAAATGATCAGAGGGTTAGATAGGGTGGACAGTGAGAGCCTTCTCCCGAGGATGGAGGTGGCTAGCACGAGGGGACATAGCCTTAAGTTGAGGGGTAATAGATATAGGACAGACGTCAGAGGTAGGTTTTTTACGCAAAGAGTGGTAAGGCCGTGGAATGCCCTACCTGCAACAGTAGTGAACTCGCCAACATTGAGGGCATTTAAAAGTTTATTGGATAAGCATATGGATGATAATGGCATAGTGTAGATTAGATGGCCTTTAGTTTTTGACTTCCCATGTCGGTGCAACATCGTGGGCCGAAGGGCCTGTACTGCGCTGTATCGTTCTATGTTCTATAACTCCTGCCATTGCTGTTCCATTGTCTTCCCTGCTAGGCTCCTTCTCCAATCAACTCTGGCCAGCTCCTCCCTCATGTCATGTAGTTACCCTTATTTAATTGTAATACCGTTACATCTGATTGCAGCTTCTCCCTCTCAAACTGCAGGGTAAATTCTATCATATTGTGGTCACTGCTCCTTAAGGGTTCCTTCACCTTAAGTTCCCTAATCAAGTCTGCCGCATTACACATCACCAAATCCAGAATTGCCTGTTACCTAGTAGGCTCTGTCACAAACTGCTCCAAAAAAGCATCTCTTAGACATTCCACAAATTCCATTTCTTGTGACCCACTATCAACCTGATTTTCCCAGTCCACCTGCATATTGAAGTCCCCCATGATTATTGTAATATTGCCTGTTTTACATGCCTTTTCTATCTCCTGATTTATTTTCTGCCCCACATCCTGACTACTGCTAGGGGGCCTGTACATAACTCCCATCAGGGTCTTTTTACCTTTGCGATTCCACAACCTACCCAGAGACTCTATGCCTTCTGGTCCTATATCTCACCTTGCTATCGATTTAACTTCATTCCTAACTAACAATGCAACCCCGCCCTCTTTGCCCATCTGCCTGTCCTTTCAATAGGACATATATCCTTGGATATTTAGATCCCAGCCGTGATCCCCTTGCTGCCACATCCCTGTGATGCCCACAACATCGTACCGGCCAATTTCAATGTACGCAACAAGCTAATTTACCTTGTTCTGTGTATTGCGCGCATTTAGGTACAACACCCTTCCCCGTCACCCCACTCAATCTCCGGGCCTGGCAGGCCCCCCGCCCCACCTCAGCCAGCCCGGCCAGTGTCCGGTCCAGCAGTCCACGGTCGCGTCTCCCTGTGTCCTACCTCCACACTCTTACACATGAGCCATGATGTTGGTTTCACGATTTTTAAAAGCACAAGTGAACTGCATCCATCGGGAACTCAGCCCATCGGAGGAGGAGAATCGCGGAGGCCCCGGAGAATACCGGGTCGGGCCCGCTAATGATATCCAAACGGTGTTTACTGTACGTGTGTTCTGGTACGCACTGACCCGTTGTCGAGGTGACGATCAGGGCCTGCCACGATTTTGGCATCGGAACCGATTCTCCACCGAATCGCGTTTCACGATTTTGGCGTTGACCAACAGAGAATCCTATCCCGGATATTTTACTAAGAATCATTGGTTAATTCACTTGTATTGTGATTCCGGGTCAAGAATTGACTGTGCACCAGTCCAGGGAGTCATAACAATTGTGTGGCTGTTACAGAGGAGGAGGTTACAGAGATAGGAAAGGGCGAGGGATTTGAAAGTGAGAATGAGTCTTTTAAAATCAAGGTTTTGTTTAACCAGAAGCCAACATAGGTCAGTGAATATAGGGGTGATGGCTGAAGAGAACGTAGTGTGAGTTAGAGCATGCGAAGCACAAATTCTCTCCTCCTAGGGAGTAGTGAAGGCTGGATCATTGAATATATTCAAGGCTGAATTCGGGAGATTTATGATTGACAGAGAGTCAAGGGTTATGGGAGGGTGGGGGGGGGGGGGGGGGGGGGGGGGGAAGACAAAAAAGTGGAGTTGAAGCCACAACTGGATCTGCTGTGATCTTATTGAATAGCGGGGTAGACTCAAAGGGCCGAATGGTCTACTTCTGCTCCTAGTTCATGTGACTTTATGAATTCTTACTTCAAAAATAAAATTGTAACTAATATTAACTCACAGACAAATTCTCATCTGCAGTTGCAGAGAAATATTGCTTTTACTGGGAAGGGTGGAAGTTAGAGGAAGGGCAAGTCAAGGAGTTCGGATTCCGATTTAGATAGTGACCTTTGAGACATGCTATTTGACAGCATCAGAGTTAAATACAGTTAGAAACAGTGGTAATTATTTCCCTGAGGAAGATACTACAAAACAGCCAGTCACTGTAAACTGATAAAAGCCATGGCGAAAATAAATTACATTTGGAATGCAAAGAAGAGCTTGTCAATAGAAAGTATATTAAGCCCACAAGGTGCAAAGGGCTTCCAAAGATCCGAGGTATAAAACTTCTTTGTGATGTATGGGAGCATATTTGAGTTTTATAATCTGCAGGCATTAAGAAATTACTGGCCTGGAGCATTTTTGAAAAAAATTGTAAAATCCTTTCCCATGTTATAAAAGGAAAATACTGCTGCAGATGCTGGAAATTTGAAACAGAGTGAGGAAAGTCTGGAAATATTCTACTGGCCAGGCAGAATCTCTCTCTGCAGATCCGCCCTGACCTGCTGAGTAGAATCAGAAAATGGGTACAGCACAGGAGGCCATTCAGCCCGTCACCTTCATGCTGGCTTTCTGCTTACTGGTCCAGAATCTTCTGTTTTTATTGGTTAACAAATTGGCTTATCTCTCCCGTGGAATATTTGAATTTGTATGGAATCTTTGAATTTAACAGATAAATTTCCTCTATAATGCTAAACACTCTCAGAGGGCCTGCAGGGACACAGTCTAATTGAGAGTAGACAAACGTATTGAAGTGAGAACTCACTGTTCAGCTGAGAATGGTCTTTTGAACAACAGGGTAGAGCCTGAAGAGCTTACATGTCACTATCGGTATTATTTAAATTATTTATTTAAATTGGAAAGACCCAAAATCTCCATACGCTTCAGCCAGATCCCTCCCTGACCAGAATCCCACATTCACCACCAGTAAATATGATTGTAAATGACCTGCAACTTAAATGACGCAGTTGGGCTGTGCCGTATCTTCCTCTTCCTGGAAAGGGAATCGAGAAGAGGAGAAAATAATCTTTCAATTAGAACAAGGCCATTTAGGATTGATATCAGGAAGCTGCTGTTTTACACAAAGAGCAGGGAAAATGTAGAACTCATTCCCCAAAAATGCTGCAAATGCCAGATCCATTTATTTTTTATTCATTCAAGAGATCCGGGTTTCGCTGGCTCGGCTAGCATTTATTGTCCATCCCTAATTTCCCTTCAAAAGGTGGTCAGCTGCCTTCTTGAACCGCTGGAAGTTTTGAGCACTCAGATTGATTGATCAATATATTAAAAGATATGGGAGCAAAGACAACTGCCTGTTCTTACATTCCCTGCCTGTAATCTATGGTTCATTACATGTCGAATGCTCAATGCCCTGTAACCACCACCAGAAATGTCACCTTCCAAATTACACCATCAGCAACTCTCACCAAGGGAAGACATATGCTAGAGAAGACAGGCAGAACAGAAAAAAAGGAGAAAAGTAAAAGGAGACAACAGAGAGAGAGAGAGAGGGAGACGGAAGAAGGTGACAGAAAAGATAGCATGTCCGAGGCAGGTAAAGAGAATTCTCCGACTTACCGTGACCAAAATCATGGGATTTCAGTAGCATGAACTATATACAGATTATCATATAACGAGACACAATTATAGAACGAGCAACATCGATTTAACTGACACAGCAGGTGGATAATGTAGTGAAGTTTAGATTAAGGTGAAGCCACTTTTACAAAATATGGCCCATCAGTGTATGTATGAACTCTCACCCCTCAAAATATGCTCCAATCAAGAGTTTGAATGTGGGACTAGGTGGAATGCCCACATCTCTTGGGCGCGATTCTCCGCTGCCCACGACGGGTCGGAGAATAGCGGGAGGGCCTTCCCGCCAATTTTCACGCCCTCCCGCTATTTCCCCCCCCCCCCCCCCCCCACGGCCGCCCCACGACACGAATCGCTGCTCGCCGTTTTTTACGGCGAACAGCGATTCTCCCCAGGCCGATGGGCCGAGTTCCCAGGCCTTTGCGGCAGTTTTCTCGAACGCAATCACACCTGCTCTCACCGTTCGTGAAAACGGCCGCAAAGTGCCGTCCTGGACAACCATGGCACCGATTGGCACGGCCGCACCACAGCCGTGCCAAGGGTGGCATGGGCCTGCGATCGGTGGGCACCGATCGCGGGCAGCGGGTCCGATACCCGCGTACTATTTGTTCTTCCGCCGCCCCGCAGGATCAGTCCGCGGGGCGGCTGAGGGGCATGACGGCCCGCGCATGCGCGGGTTTGATGCGTCTGCATTATGACGTCATCCGCGCATGCGCGGGTGACGTCATCGTGCACGTCAGCCGGCGTGTCGCTTGGCGAGCGGACTTAGCGACGGTCGCTAAGCCCGCGATGCCGTGCTTCACGGGGCCCCGCTGTTAGCCCCGCCCGGGGGGGAGAATCGGGTCCTGGGAGGGGGCGCGGAGGCTGCCGTGAAACACGGCCAGTTTCACGGCAGCCTTAACGACTCGCCGCATTTGCGGAGAATCGCGCCCCGTATTTACTGAAATTCGTTTGATCTTCTATTTCAGATTTCCAGCATTTATAATTTTTCTTTGATTTTGTTTAAGGCACTGACTTTCCAGCAACTATCACCGCAGGATCCTCTGCTTATGATTGAATAAATTTAACAAAAGCAAAATATTGCGGGCAGATGCTGGAAATCTGAAAAAGAAACAGAAAATGCTGGATTAACGTTTCAGGTTGATGAATCTATGGACCCACGGAAAAATGTTGAGGAGATATTTATAACTTAGAAGCCAAATTCAGGGAACATTTATACAGCGAATTGAACTACTCTACCCTTAATTACCAGAAATGTGAAGAATTGCAAACAACTGCCTTCTTGACTGAGAGTTTAGAATAGATACTTGCCTTGTAAAAATTAATTGGCATCCAAAAGATATTCAAAGTATTAAAAATATTCAAAGAACGATGAAAGCTTTTTTACCTGGAACTGAGGTTCCCAGTGCAACAAACACTACTGCAGTAACAGAGTCCTTCAGTCCAATGGTACAGCCAAAATGGGAAGCCAAGTCACCAATAACAGCAGTTAGCGCGCCGATCATCAAAATGGATACTACAAAGCAGGCCCAGCCATTCCAGTACTCCGTAGGCGGTACAATTGCAAAGAGAACTTTCCAGAAGACAGTCAGAAAGTGCATCACATAATCAAAGCACGAAGGCAGTTTCTCCTCAGCACATTCATCATCGTCATCATCTTCTCCTGAAATAAAATGTCAGAGGATTTTTTAAATTGAAAATAAATTGTTTAATGCCTCTGTTGAAGTTTTTAATGTAAGAACATCATGTGCACATAATAAGCATCAGTACATCACCAGACACAGAGCATCGTTTCACGAATTTTAAGTCTTCAATATAAAACGTTTTGAAAAGGTACAAAGTGACACACTGATTATTCTTTGTCTTTTGTGCGATTTCTCTTTTCAAGTACAGTAGAAGCGTATGCATCATACAGAACATCCTAAAACATCATGGGCGGGATACTCCATCCTGCCACACTCTTTCTGGTGCGGCACTCGCCTGCCGGCTGCGGGATTCTACGTGCTGGCGAAACGGAGGATCCCACCGACCGAGAATTCAGCCCCATAAATGTTGTTACGACCAGGTGAGGCAGGTGAAATCACTCCCTTATTATCCCACTTCTCATTTGACTGTAACAGGTTTTTTTTTTAAATATTTAAGTGAAGTTCTGCTTTTCCAATTCTCTAAGTGTCCTACAAATTGCATGCCAAGATTGCAGAAAACACACCATCCAAATGGTCACATATATTCATCTGGGCCCAGGCACACTCAAGTACCTATGGCAAAGTAACAATATAGGCTTATAAGGATTTTACAGTTCATAATAAGAAGAAATATACAGTTAGGTTTTCCATGATTGGTTTTTGTGACAGGCCCCACGAGGACCACGGGGGATCACGAGTAGATCTCCCCGTGCGGCTCGTGGAGTGCGAGTTTCCCTTCTAGCAGGTGGAGGCCCACCCAGTTGGGACTCGTTAATTGAGCCCTTTAAATGCCAGCCCCAACCTGGACCTAATGCTGGTAGTCCCGGGTTGGGACTCTATTTCTGAGCACGGCTTTATGTTTGTATTGTCAATAAAATAAGTTAGCCTTTCTGCTCGTGTTTCCTGGATTATCACACTGGCAACGAGGATCTAGAAAAAGACTCTGGACGGCCTTTCCATAGACAAACAATTCCGGTAAGAAAATGATGAAGAGAATCTGAAAATGCCACTATTTGGTAAAATCGAGTCATATGATGCGGGAGTAGAAGATTGGCTCCAGTATACTGAAAGATACGCCTTTCTGGCAAACGGCATAGAAGGCTAAGACCGACAGAAGGTGATTCTCCTGTCCATTTGTGGAGTCCTAATGTTCGCATCATTAAAATCCTGAACTACCCGGCAGCCCCAGACATGAAGAATTGATAGACCCAGTGGCGAACCACTATGACGCTAAACCATCTGTGATACTGCAAAGTTATAGATTTATTTAGAAATTGTTTTACATTTTAAGCACACAGCAATACAAAATCAAACCAACACAAAACCCTAAGCCACTCCACCCCCCGACACTCTAACCAAGCCCTACCTCCGCCCCCCTCCCCCCGTCCCCCAGCAGCTGACGGTAACCCGATCCTTGAAATGCAGTGTAAACAAACCCCATCTCTTACGGAACCCCTCACTCACCCTCCTCAGACCAAATTGCATCTTTTCCAAGTGCAAGAACTCTATTAGATCCCACAGCCACACCGAGGCACAGGGTGGAGAAGCTGACCTCCATCCCAACAGGACCAGCCTGCGAGCAATCAATGAGGTGAAGGCTAAAACACCTGCCCCTGCTCCCGTTTGCAACTCCGGCAAGTCCGATACCCCGAATATGGACCCAACGGACTGGGCTGTAAATCCACATGCAAGGTCACCGACATGATGCTGAAGAACGATTTCCAAAATTTCTCCAACTTCGGGCAGGACCAGAACATATGTACGTGAATGGCTGGGCCCCTCTCACACCGCTCACAACTATCCTCCCCTCATCCTCAACTGGCTCATCCTCGACTTCGTCTGATGCGCCCTATGCACTACCTCCAGTAGTATCTCCCCAGCCTTGCACACGAGGCTGAGGCATTCATCTTCTGCAACACTTCACACCACAGCCCCTCCTCCATCGCCATCCCCAACTCCTCCTCCCACTCCGTAAAGTTATAGATTCAACACAGCCGGAAGAATCCCTGGAAAATATGTAACAGAGTTCCTTTTTTAACAATTTAGAGTACCCAATTATTTTTATTTTCAATTAAGGGGCAATTTAGCATGGCTAATTCACCTAACCTGCATATCTTTGGGTTGTGGGGGTGAAACCCATGCAGACATGGAGAGAATGTGCAAACTCCACACGGACAGTGACCCAGGGCCGGGATTCAAACCCGGGTCCTCAGCGCCGTAGACAGTAATGCTAACCACTGCGCCACGCGCTGTCCCTGTAACGGAATTCCTGACAAGACTTTGGAAATTGGTGGAACACTGTATGGACCGTCCATCCCAGAGATTCTTCGGGAACGACGAGCATGTGGGATATATAATGTCGTAACCCAGAGGAAACTGCTGGCGGAATCTACCCAGAGCCATAGAATTGGCACTGTCTCGCGAAAATACTGAAAATGGGGCCCTGAATCCCAGGGTTCCATGGATTACAGCGACCTCAGCTCATACAGGTGAACCAGTTTCCTCATGGACAGTACTCACATGACCCACCCGCCACCAAGTCAACAATCAGGCACAATGTATAAGGAGAGGGATGGACGGCCGTGAGACACCAGAAACAGATGGGAAACCTTCCTGGAAGACTACGGGTTGCTATCACAGAGCTGTTGCACCTGTGGTCATATGGCACACCCAAGGCAAAGCTGCCAGAATCTGCATAATGTGCATCGCCCAGGCTAGAAGACAATGCCACTTCAGGCCAGGGCTTTATAAATCAACCAGCCCGAACAGGAAGAGCTGATGCAATTGAATTGCAACACTGCCCCCAAAGTAGCCCCAACCCAGATCAACCCAGGTCAATGGTCATTCCCTGGACATGGAAGGGGACACAGGAGCCACCATCCCCATTATCGGGCAACACATCTTCAGGCGACTCTGAGTGGGCATTTTCCCCCTGGGCCTGAGAGATACCAGGGCTAGGTTCACCCCTCAGGCAGGGGAACCACTGTGCATCGTAGGAACCACCGTGCCCCGGTCACACATGGGCAGCAGATGGTCTGACTCCTCTTAATAATAGTCCAAGGACAGGGCATACGTTAGCACAGTGGTTATCACAGCTTGAGAGTCCCAGGTTCGATTCCCGGCTTGGGTCACTGTCTGTGTGGAGTTTGCACGTTTTCCCCGTGTGTGCGTGGGTTTCCTCCGGGTGCTCCGGTTTCCTCCCAGCCCAAAGATGTGCTGATTAGGTGGACTGGCCATGATAAATTGCCCTTAAGTGTCCAAAAAAGGTTAAGTAGGGTTACTGGGATGGTGTGGCGGCGTGGGTTTAAGTAGGATGCTCTTTCCAAAGGCCGGTGCAGACTCGATGGGCTGAATGGCCTCCTTCTGCACTGTAAATTCTATGATTCTATGAGGATCCATCTTTCTGAGAAGGGATTGGCTGCACAAAATCCACCTGGATCGGCAACAAGTTTTTGAGATGGACACCAGAAGCTTATACAAAGTCATAGGGAAGTATTCTGAGCTATTTCAGGAAGGCCTCGGAAAAACGTATGTCGACCTGGAGGCCCTGCTCCAGAACTTCAGGGCACAGCCATCCTCGACACCCTATTCATCAAATAGAGGCTGCATTGAAGTGAGGGGAGAACATAAGCATCATATGCACAATACAATTCACAGAATGAGCTGTGCCAGTGGTCCCAGTATCGAAGCCTAACAAGTTGGTCTGCCTTTGTGATGACTATAAAATGATCATCAACAGAGCCCCCGCCTAGACCGGTCATGCCATACATCGGGGACCTATGCACAAAACTGGATGGAGGCCACATATTCACAAAACTAGATATGAGCCATGAATACATTCAGCTGGTGTTTTATGTGGCATCTAGAAAATACGTCACTATTAATACCCACAAAGGATTATCCGAATATACTGGTCTACCTTTGGAGTATTATCGGCATGTAATATTTTCCAGAGAGTGATGGAAAACGTTCTTCAAGGATTGTCCAGAGTGGCAAAATACCTGGATGACATATTAATCTCAGGAGCCACCGAGAAGAAACACCTGGAAAATTTGGAGGAAGCCTTACGGCGATTCTCCCGACGCAGACATCTGCCTTAAAAGAGAAAAATGTGTGTTTCAGGCAAGAAAGATAAAGTGCCTTGGGTACCTTTGGTTAGAAAATTAGAAATGTTTGACATTGCAGAGTCCTTGGCAGCAGGGATTAGAAGTTGGCTAAGAGATAGGAAACAGAGAGTAGATATAGATGGGCATTTCTCAGGCTGGAGATGAAATAAAAATGGTGTTTCACAGGGCTCGGTGTTGGGACCCTTACTTTTTCTGATTTACATAAACGATTTAGAGATGGGTGTTGAGGGCAAAATGCCTAAATTTGCAGATGATGCTAAATTAGGGAGAATATTGAATTGTGAGGTTGATGCTGAGCGACTTGTCAACAGGGCAGACAGCTATCAGATGAACTTAATAATAATCTTTATTATTGTCACAAGTAGGCTTACATTAACACTGCAATGAAGTTACTGTGAAAATCCCCCAGTCGCCACATTCCGGCACCAGTTCGGGTGCACTGAGGTAGAATTCAGAATGTCCAATTCACCCAACAGCACGTCTTCCGGGACTTGTGGGGGGAAACCGGAGCACCTGGAGGAAACCCACGCAGACACGGTGAGAACGTGCAGACTCCGCACAGACAGTGACCCAAGCTGGGAATCGAACCTGGGACCCTGGAGCTGTGAAGCAACAGTGCTAACCACTTGTGCTACCGTGTATAGAAATGTGAGGTAATGCATTTTGAGAGAAAAACATTGGGTGACAATACAGGCTCAATGGTACAACTTTGAGGGGAGACCAGGAGCAGAGGAACCTCGGGGTTCAAGTTCATAATTCTCTGAAGATGGCCAGGCACGTTGAACAGTTGTTCAGAAGGCTTATAGGATCCGAGGGTTTATAAATAGAGGCATAGAGTATAAAAGCAGGGAAGTGAAGCTGCACCTCGACAAATCATTGGTCAGGCCACATTTGGAATATTGTGTTCAGTTCTGGGCACCTTATTTAAGGAATGATCTAAAAGCTCTTGAGAGAGTGCAGAGGAGATTTAATAATAATCTTTATTGTCACAAGTAGGCTTACATTAACACTGCAATGAAGTTACTGTGAAAAGCCCCCAGTCGCCCGTTCCGACGCCTGTTCGGTACATGGAGGGAGAATTCAGAATGTCCAAATTACCTAACAGGCACGTCTTTCAGGACTTGTGGGAGGAAACCGGAGCACCCGGAGGAAACCCATGCAGACACGGGGAAAACGTGCAGACTCCGCACAGACAGTGACCCATGCCGGGAATCGAACCTGGGACCCTGTCGCTGTGAAGCCATAGTGTTATGATACCAGGAATGAGGAATATTACATACAAGAAAACATTGGAGAAATTGGGCTTGTTCTCCTTAGAGCAAAGAAGATCAAGATACGACCTGACTGAGGTGTTCAAAATTCTAAACAATGTTGACAGGGTAAAGAAGGACATTCTGTTTCCACTAGTTGGTAAGTCAGTGACTAGTGGGCACAATTTCAAGATGGTCAGCATGAGAGCTCGGAGTGAGATGAGGACAAACTTATTTTACTCAGAGAGCTGTTGGGGTTTGGAATGTGCTGCCTGGGAGAGTGGTGGAGGCTGAATACATAGGAGGTTTCAAAAGAGAGCTTGATATATATTTGAAAGTTAGAGGGCTACTAAGATTAGGCTGGGGATTGAGACTAGCTAGGTAGCTTTATCGGGAGCAAGTGCAGACATGATGCGCCGAATGGCCTCCTTCTGTGCTGTAAAGTTCCATGATTCCATAAACACATCCATGCACCATCTTATCATCTATCCTCATATGGCCTAGCCAAACGGGTGGTCCAAACATTTAAGGCCCACGAAGGGACTCGTTGGTTGAGCCCTTTCATTGCCGGTCCTAACCTGGAGCCAATGGTGGTATTCTGGGTTGTGATGCTATTTCTGTACACCACGATAGCAGCTGTACTTTTGTATTTTAAATAAACTGCTTTAGTCTTCCTGCTCGTGTCTCCTGGACTATCAGTCTTGATGCACCGATTGAACGTTGTAAGCATTCAACCTAGCTGTTCTCCTGAATGCAGTCGGACAGAGCAGATGTCCACATGTTAAAAGATCTTGGGCTGGATTCTCCGGCCGCCAACGGCAAAATCGCGTTCGGCGAACAGCTGGAGAATCACAGTTCCCAACCAAATTGGGGGTAAGCCGCACCAAGTATCAATGGCCTCAGGACATTGCCTGAGGCCCCCCTCTCCCAGCAGGCCGCGTTCCCGACGGCGTGGGTCGCGTGTGGTCTCACCCGTCAGGAACTCGGCGTGGCGGCTGCGGACTCAGTCCAGCACTGCCACAGTCGGTGGAGGGCTGATCCGGAGCCGGGGGGGAGGGACATTATTTGTGGCTGGGGGCACTGTGGTGGGGTGGTCCGGGGCGCACAAGCCGGCTGAAGGGGGGGCGGGAGCTATTTCGCAGGCCGAGCCCACGAGTGGCGGCCGCCTTGTTGCACGGCGCAGCCGCAGCAGGCCGCCGCCGTGCGCATGCGCGGCCACGGACCCGGCAATTCCCGGGGCATATCGGCAGATAGAGCCAGGTGCTCTATGCTGCTGTCCTGCTAGCCCCCAGCAAAATGGGGAATCGGTGATTTTGTGAGGGCCACGAAGAATCCAGCACGAGTCTTCAGGATACAAAGAAATAACATTTATTTACAATAACATATATAGACACAACAGCAGCAACTTCCCTTGCAGCTAACTCCTCTCCCTGCTGGTTCCAAACTGGTCAGCTTTATTTATGCAGGGAGTCTGCTAATGATTCCTCCGCCTCCCTCATTGGGGAAGCTCATACTCCCACAGGATTGTGGGATTGTCATTAGTCCCCAGCCAATGGTAAGCAGGTAGGTTATAACACCCCTCCCCCACAAAGTCCAAAGAATCCACCGAAGACCCTGGCGAAGGAGGGCGTCAGACTCGTTTTGCCGCAGGCCGGACCCCATTTGCACGAGGCGCTGGATCGGGCGGCGTGTAACGAGATGGAGACCGGCGCTTCCGTGATGAACGGTGCAATGGTTGTCCATCCACGGCCCGTGGGCCTGAGGATTCCCCCTCTGAGGTGTCTTGTGTCTCCATCTCGGAGTCAGAGTCTGCTGCCTCCGTCATCTCGGCGTCTTTATCTCCACGCGGTTCTGTCACGAGAGGAAGATCGTGAGGAATACTTTCCATTGTGTCTGGTCTCTGTGGCTGTAGAAATGAGCTCCTGGGGCGGGGAATCTTAAGTGATAGTCTTCTGGACCGAACATGGTCTACATGTTAGCGCTGGAGACGACCCTGGGCTTGCACCTGGTAAGAGATAGGGCCCGTTTGGCGAAAGATTACGCCAGGGACCCACTGGCCACATCCAGCAAAATTCCGAACGAACACTGGGTCACCGGGAGTAAACTGCCGAATCGGCCGATGCCGAGAAAAACCATGTCCCTGTCATTCTTGTGTGCGGCGTACTGTTGCGCCAATGTCCGGTAAAACCATGCTACGGCGGGTGCGAAGTCTCCGGCCCATTAGGAGTTCTGCGGGAACTACCCCTGTCACCGCATGGGGGGTGGTCCTATATGAAAGCAAAAAACGAGCCAGTCTCGTGTCCATCGACTCGGGAGACTGCTTCTTGAGGCCTCGTTTGAATGTCTGCACTGCGCGCTCCGCCAACCCATTTGAAGCTGGGTGGTAAGGGGCACTGCGGATGTGGCGTGTGCCATTCATCTTCATGAACCTCGCAAACTCCTCACTTGTGAACGGAGTGCCGTTGTCCGTGACCAGCACCTCGGGGCGGCCATATGTACTGAAAGACAAACGCATCTTCTCGATTGTTGCGCAGGACGTTGTGCCTCCCATCTTATGCACCTCTAGCCATTTAGACTGGGCGTTGATTAATAGCAGGAATATGGATCCTTGAAAAGGGCCGGCGAAATCCGCATGCAAACGCGTCAAAGACCGCCCTGGCCATTCCCAGTGATGTAGGGGCGCGGCTGGCGGAAGCTTCTGATGCTCCTGGCAAATGGAGCAGTTTTGGGCCACCTTCTCAATGTCGGTGTCGCGGCCTGGCCACCAGACATAACTCCGGGCCAACATTTTCATTATGGTCACACCTGGATGCCCATTGTGCAAGTCTCTCAGTATCAGCCCCTGTCCTTTTTCCGGGACAATCACATGCGTCCCCCACAAAAGGATGCCGTCTTCCACGCTGAATTCGGACAGCTTGGAGGAAAATGCCCGCAACTCGCCTGGGAGCTGTCTATGCTGCCCACCATACAGGACTATGTGCCGAACCTTTGACAGGACTGGTTCCGTCTGGGTCCACTCACGGATCTGTGATGCCGTGACAGGCAAGGTGTCCATAAAATTTAGGGTCGCAACCACCTCACCGGTCGTGGGGGTCGACATGGGGCCGGTCGATAAAGGCAATCAGCTCAGAGCGTCGGCATTCCCTATCTGGGTTCCTGGTTTGTGCTCCAGAGAATACTTGTATGCAGCGAGCAACAAAGCCCAGCGCTGGATTCGTGCGGAAGCAATGGGCGGTATTGGCTTACCCTCTCTGAAACGTCCCAGCAGAGGCTTATGATCAGTCACGATAGTGAAGTGGCGGCCATATACGTACTGGTGGAAACGTTTCACCGCAAAGACCACTGCCAGGCCCTCCTTCTCGACCTGCGCGTACTTTTTTTCCGCTGCAGTCAGTGTGCGGGAGGCGAAAGCTATCGGCCGCTCGGCCCCGTTCTCCATCTTGTGGGACAGGACAGCCCCAATACCATACGGGGATGCATCACATGTGACAAGCAAAGGCTTTCCAATATCATAGTGGGTTAGTAACCCAGACAACGACAATTGTTGTTTTACCCGCCGGAAAGCGGTGTCTTGCGGCTGACCCCAAACCCAGGTGTGATTCTTCTTTAGCAGAAGGTGCAACGGGGCCAGCGTAGTTGCCAGATTGGGGAGGAACTTTCCGTAATAATTTACGAGGCCGAGGAACGAACGAAAATGCGAAGTGTCAGTCGGGGCGGGGGCCTGTTGAATCGCGCGCACCTTATCTGCGACGGGGTGCAAACCTTCGCGGTCCACCCGATAACCCAGGTAGACTACTACCTTCGCCTGAAAAACGCACTTTGTGCGACGTAAACGAACTCCAGCCTCCGAAAAACATCGAAGGACAGCCTCCAGATTTTCCAGATGTTCCTGCTCAGACGTCCCTGTGATCAAAACGTCATCCAAGTAGACAGCAACACACGGTAAACCTCTCAAAATGCCCTCCATAAAACGTTGAAAAATAGCGCAGGCAGAGGATACTCCAAAGGGCAAACATGTATATTCATACAGGCCCCGGTGTGTATTAATCGTTACATATGGCCGGGAGGCAGGGTCCAGCTCCAACTGCAGGTAGGCGTGACTCATATCTAATTTTGTGAACGAGGGTCCGCCTGCAAGCTTCGCATAGAAGTCCTCTATGCGAGGCATTGAGTATCGGTCGAGTCGGGAAGCTGTATTCACTGTAAGTTTATAGTCGCTGAACAAGCAAACTGTGGCATCTGGCTTCATTACAGGTACAATTGGTGCTGCCCAGTCAGCGAAACGGACGGGCTTGATGATACACAAAGTCTCCAAATGCATGAGCTCCGCTTCTACCTTCTCGAGCAAGGCATAAGGCACCGGGCGCACCCGGAAATAGTGTGGTGTGGCTCCTGGTTTGACTTGGATACGGGCTACAGCCCCTTTTATTTTCCCCAAACCGGGCTGGAATACATCTGGGTATCGTCCTAGCACCTCAGTCAACCCTCCAGAAACTGTTTGGATGATGTGCTGCCACTGCAGCCGCAAATGGCGCAACCAGTCCCGACCCAACAGGCTGGGCCCATGGCCGCGCACCACGATAAGTGGGAAACGCCCTTCCTGGCATCCATAAACAACAGGGGTCATCGTAGTTCCAGCAATGTCCAATGGTTCCCCTGTATAGGTGGCCAACCTGGCCTGTGTGTCGGTTAATGAAAGGATCTGTATACCCTGCTTGATGCGGTCGAATGTCTTCTGGGCGATCACGGAGACCGCTGCGTCAGTGTCCATCTCCATCTCAAGCGGGTGACCATTGACCCGTACTGTCACTTTAATGGGGGCCACACGGGGAGCTGCCACACAATGCAGCTGCAGGCAGTCATCCTCCGTCTTCACGTCCTTGGGAGTAGTCGCCGCAGGTTCATCCAAATGAAAGGTACGGCCCCTGGGCTGGCCCCAGTTTCAGTCGGAACGATGGCGCCTCTGGCGCCCCCAAGACCGGCGTCCGCGACGGGGTCAGCGCCTAAAGTCTGACACGGACATGGCTCCTCATCCATTGGTTCTGGAGAGGGCTCCCTTCGGGGAGGAATGTCCGACGGCCACTGGCGTCGATCCGGACGTCGCCTTGCCCAAGGTACCGCAGGGGTGCAGGAGGGATGCTTTCGGATGGAAGGGGTTGCGCCCCAAGGCATACACCTCCATTCCCTGTAGCTCCTGCACTCCTCGTTCTGCGCTCTCCCGGGACAATACTATTTGAATGGCCTGCTGAAAAGTAAATGTTGGCTCGGCTAACAACTTTCTCTGGGTGGCCGCATTGTTAATATCGCAAACCAAACGGTCGCGTAACATTTCTGACAAGGTCTCACCATAGTCACAGTACTCCACAATCCTGCGTAGCCTGGATAGAAAGTCGGCAAGGGATTCTCCTGGGGTCCTCTCAGCGGTATTAAACCGGTAATGTTGGACTATCGTGGATGGGGTTGGGTTAAAATGTTGCCCCACTAAGTTCACAAGTTCATCAAACGTTTTGGTGTCCGGCGCAGCTGGGTACGTAAGGCTCCTAATCTCCCAAAACGTATGCGGGCCGCAGGCGGAGAGCAATATGACCACCTGGTACTTGTTTTCGGTGATGTTGTTTGCCCGGAAATAGTAACGCATCCGTTGTGCGTACTGGTTCCAGCTTTCCATCGCAGCATCAAAAACATCCAAACGTCCGTAGAGAGGCATGGTGTGATAGAAAACAACTTCCAACCTGTATCCAACAAAAATCCAGAGAGGTGGCTTCAGCAGTGTAGACAGCTATTCAGTTTAACCCTTGTCGCCTGTTTTGTGAGGGCCACAAAGTATCCAGCACGAGTCTTCAGGATACAAAGAAATAACATTTATTTACAATAACATATATATACAACAGCAGCAACTTCCCTTGCAGCTAACTCCTCTCTCCCTGCTGGTTCCAAACTGGCCAGCTTTATTTATGCAGGGAGTCTGCTAATGATTTCTCTGCCCCCTCATTGGGGAAGCTCATACTCCCACAGGATTGTGGGATTGTCATTAGTCCCCAGCCGATGGTAAGCAGGCAGGTTATAACAGGTGACCATTTTGCAGCAGTTGTTCTGGTGTAAAACGCTACCGTTCCACGCCGGCGTGGGGACACAGCCCCAGAATCGGTGAATCCAGTATCTTTTTTGCAATCGATTTCTTCCAAGGATGGTCACTTTACAAACCGGGCACATTACTTCCAGGAAGAGAGGGAGAAAGGGGCACAATGCCCCAAAGGCCTATTTTAGTACAGCATTGTCCTTTTCATTTCTTTCTCTCTCCTGCATGAGAGGTGTTCCCTTGAAATACTTTGCTTGTTGTATATTCCAGAGGGACCTAATTAGTTCAGGTCTGTTCCAGTTATCGTTTGAGAACAGATAATTGAATTTTGATGTCTCATCTCAGCAACATTTGCAAAGTCTCAGTGTGGCGTGAATAGTCAGGAGATATGGACGGGGTGGGGGGGGGGGGGGGGGGGGGGGGGTGGGTGGGGGGGGCGGAGGGTCTTTCACACTCTCCAGCGAGTTAAGTGTCTGTCTTCATTCCAAATTTGAGGAACGCAAAACTGTATTTTGTAGCAGCTGAGCCTTCAAATAAAAACACAATTGTCTGCAGAGGATTCCAGCTTAAAATCCAGCCCGTGCAAGTATCCCCTCCCTCAATCTCTCCCTCAATGTCAACAAAACAGAAGAGATTGTCATTGACTTCAGGAAGCGTAGTGGAGAACATGCCCCGATCTACATCAATGGGAAAAAAGTAGAAGGGGTCGGGATCTTCAAGATTTTAGGTGTGCAGATCACAACAGCCTGTCCTGGTCCCCCCCATGCCGACGCTATAGTTAGGAAAGCCCACCAACGACTCTACTTTCTCAGACTAAGGAAATTTGGCATGTCAGCTACGACTCACACCAATTTTTACAAATGCACTATTGAAAGCATTCTTTCTGGTTGTATCACAGCTTGGTATGGTTCCTGCTCTGCCCAAGACCGCAGGAAACTACAAAAGGTCGTGAATGTAGCCCAGTCCATCACACAAACCAGCCTCCCATCCATTGACTCTATCTATAATTCCTGCTGCCTCGGAAAGGCAGCCAGCATAATTAAGGATCCCACACGCCCCGGACATACTCTCTTCCATCTTCTTCCGTCAGGAAAAAGATACCAAAGTTTGAGGTCACGTACCAACCGATTCAAGAACAGCTTCTTCCTGCTGCCATCAGACTTTTGAATCGACCAACCACGTATTAAGTTGATCTTTTCTGTCTACACCCTAGTTATGACTGTAACATTATATTCTGTAGTCTCTCCTTCCTTCCCTATGTACGGTATGCATTGGCTGTATAGCAGCAAGAGATAATACTTTTCACTGTATACTAATACGTGACAATAATAAATCAAATCAAATATCAGAAATCATTATTTTCAAAACGCATATAATTGTGACAATATGTACTTTAGAATCTAACACATTACCATAAATTATTCCAAATTTCTTCAGACCACAGTACAAGCATAGATCATTAACATGCAACGGTTCTTGATAGGTTTTCAGTGCATTAAAAAAAAAATTACCCTTTTCCAAGAGACACAGATTGTGTACATAGGGACTGGTGATAGGGTTTATTCAATGGAGAGCAAAAATTCTCTCACATTCAATACTTTCAGCATGGGTGTAATGGTGCCTTAATGGGGTCAACTATGTACAGGCCCTCCTTCTAGATACTTCAGATATTCCACTGGGTTTTCTTAGCCAATCCGTACTTATCCAAAATAGTGAAACAGTACAATGTGGCAGTATGAGAATTGTCGGGATTTTCCTGTCCTGCCAACAGCGACCTCCTTCCCACCACAGGCTCCCTGGCAGTGGAGGATCGAAATGAGGGACCCTGTTGACAGCTGCAGGGTGGCCGGCTGCTTCCGCAAGGGGTGGGGTTGTAAACTCCTGCCCCCAAGGCAAGACATTAGAGCGATTAAGTGCTGTTTGGCTGCACTCCCCTAAGAATTAACTCTGCAAAATTTCAGACCCTGTGAATACATGTGAATTCGACTACATATTCTACATTTATTGTAGCCCTCACTCCTATTCTTAGCCAGATCATGGGCAGGATTCTCCTCGAACCGGCGGGGCAGTCCACTCCGGCGCCGAGGAGTGGCGTGAACCACTCCGGCGTCGGGCCAGCCCGAAGGTGCAGAATCCTCTGCACCTTCAGGGGCTAGGTCAGCGCCGGAATGGTATGCGCCGCGCTGGCTGGCACGGAAGGGGCTTGGTGCCACGCCAACCAGCGCCGAAGGGCCTTCGCCGGCCGGCACGAGTTGGCGCATGCGCGGAAGCACCAGCGTGTGCTGGCGTCATCCCAGAGCATGTGCAGGGGGGTTCATTTCCGCGCCGGCCATCGCGGACTGTTACAGCGGCTGGCGCGGAGGAATAGAGTGCCCCCCACGGCATAGGCCCACCAATGGATCGGTGGGCCTCAATCGCGGGCCAGGCCACCATGGGTGCACCCCCCGGGGCCAGATACCCCCGCGTCCCCGAGGCCGCCCCCAGAGCCAGGTCCTGCCATAACATAGGCTGGCGGGACTGACCGAAAACGGGCAGCCACTCGGCCCATCGCGGGCCGGAGAATCGCCGGGGGGCCGCTGTTAGCGGCCGCCGATCGGCGCAGCGCGCTTCCCGCCCCTGCCAAATCCCCGCCGCCGGAGAATTCGGCAGCCGGCGGGGGCGGGATTCACGCCGCCGCCCCCCACCCGCCGATTTTCCGACCTGGTGGGGTCGGAGAATCTCGCCCATTAATCCAGTTTCATTTGAATATTTTGACACAAACAGGACTAATCTGGAAGTTGTTACATATTTCTGCAAAATCAGAGGAATTTCATTGGAGTTTGTTAATTTTATACTCATGTCTTCTAATTTTGTGCTGACAGCCAATATTAAAGAGAATGCGCTCCTTACAATTAATTGTTAGCAAAGGTGAGGGAATTTGAAATCATAACCTATAGAATGAATGGAAAGACCTAGGAGGAGTGTAATTCTCCACCACCTGGCACTTGTAGAGGAGTTCCCCATTGGCAGAGAATCTCGTGTCAGACAAAAAACGGTATCGCCGCCCGGCACCAATCCCATTCCGATACTACGGTCTCCCGCTAACGGCAGCATCGAGGTACGTGCCTGCTCCAGTGGGAGAATGCAAATGGATCATTTGAACCCATTTGCACCCCATTAATGGCTGGACACAGTGGGCGCGATTCTCCGAAATGGAGACAGAGTGTTCGCGCCGTCGTGAATGCCATCGCGTTTCATGATGGCGCGAAACGGGCACGGGCATTACCGATTCTGGCCCCCACAGGGGGCCAGCATGGAACTGGAGTGGTTCACACCGCTCCAGCCTCCCTTCCCGGCGCCAAACGGGTGCCACGCCAACCCGCGCATGTGTAGTTGGGCCGCGCCAACCCGCGAATGCGCGGGGGACTTCCTCAGCGCGCTGGCCCCGACACAACATGGCGTGGGGGATCACGGGCCGGCCATGTAATAAAATAAGGCTGGGGGTGGAGAGGCCGTCCCGCCGATCGGTGGGCCCCGATCGCTGGCCAGACCCCATCGGAGACCCGTGAACCTATGGCAGAGTTCCCTACGGCTGAGAGCAGGTGAGAATGGTGCCGACGGGACTCTGCCTTTTCCACGCGGCCGCTCAGCCCATCAAGGCCGGAGAATCGGTAGTAAATGGCACCGATTCTCCGCTCCTTGGAGAATGGCCTGCCGGCGGCGGACAGGCGCCACGGGAAACAAATGGCACGAACTGCAATTCTCCCATACGGCGTGGCATGGGAGAATCCCGCCCAGGATTCTCCACACCTCTGTGATGATCCGGCCCTCCCAGCACCAGCACAAACCAGAAGCAATTCAACCCCGGCGGGAGTCTCCCAAATAGAGAATTTATCCCCAGATTTGTTTTTATGCAGATGGACCAACCAGAATCAGCATTCACAATAACTTCCAAAATGGAAGTGGTCAGATCAATTTTCACAGGGCAACCTCAGGTAATGGAGTCTGTTGATGACTATTTCAAAGACCTGGTACAGGCATAATGAGTCAATTAGCCTCCTGACGCACAACTGGGCCATATACTGGCATCACTGATGGCTATGTGAAACAGGCAATACACTCCTCATTAAAATATGCAGTTTCTGGATTGCCCAAACAGCAGTCTTTAAGGAGATGGCTGGATGTTGCAGTTGCAAAGATAATTTTCTGAAATTTAACTTTCCTTGATCTGGAGCCAGGAGCAGTGGAAACTCCCTCAGGTTCGCTGCCAACATCACGGTTGACCTAAGGTGGTGTCTGTAGAAACATTAGGCTTCATCATGATACAGGAGTGGCATCCTTGGCTCACTGGGATTACTATTGATGGGAGCTGAATTATAATTTGGAGCAGCAACAAAAATGAGTAACTGGGTAGGTTTTCCAGCAGCACGGTGCACTCTTGGAGAAAGACTAGAGGGGTTCATCGCAAGAGTGTTCCATAAGGTGGCAGGACTTTGTGACAATGCCTTTGTCCATGGAAAGAGTGGCCACTTGCATGAAACATTAAATGCAGAAGTCGAACAAGTATATGCTGAGCCTCCTCAATGGCTTGCACATTCTGAATGCCACTGTAAATAGAACTATCAAAACATTGTCTTGGCCCTTTGGTTCCCACTCATGTGCAGAAAAGTGTGTGGGCCATGAAAAGGAAGATGGAGAAAGTGGACATTGAGAAGTGGGGATTTTTCTCAAAGCACCTGCACTTCTTGTTAATAATGCCAATTGAAGTTAAATTGAACTGGTTAGCATTGCAGCCTCACAGTGCCAGCAGCCCAGGTTTAATTCCGACCTCAGTTGACTATTTGGAGTTTATACATTCTGCCAATGTCTGTGCAGGTTTCCTCTGGGTGCTCTTGTTTCTTCCCATGGTCCAAAGCTGTGCGGGTTAGGGCCATACTAAATTGCCCCTTAGTGTCCAAAGGTTAGGCCATCATGGGGATTGGGTGGGGGAGTGGTCCTGGATGCGGCACTCTTTCGGAGCGTTGGTGCAGATTCAATAGGCCGAATGGTCTCCCTCTGCACTGTAGGGATTCGATGAAAATATACACAGGTGGAGGGGCCATTTATTTGATGGCTACCTGAGCACATATAGTGATACTTACTGACACAGGGTTTGGGTCGTGTGAGGAGGTATATAGTATTGTTTAATTTGGTCAGTAAATCTATTTCAAGTAAATACCAGCTCCGGTTTCTTGTTTTACCAACTGGTTATCAGGATTAAACATTTCTGACTCATTGCCTCCATCTAATGTTGTCCTTTTCCTAATGACCAAGTCTGTCCCTGCATAGGTGCTGATGCAGCAGTCTTTGATTGTGCCCACATAGGCTCCAGGTCCAAGATATTGGCCAAGAGAATCTCATCGGAGAAAGGCCCTAAACACCTGTCTCTACCTCTGCTGGACTCACTGGGGTTGCATCATGTGCAAATGGCAGAAAAAATAGTAGAGATTGATAATTGCCAGAGAGTGCATGCAACATAATGTTGGATTGTTACAGTTCTGTTTAACTTTCTTCATGACCTAAAAATTAATTGCTTACATCCCTTTTCCATTTTTTCCAGCTGCCTGGTAAGTGACCTTCTCATTTGGGATAAGGATGATTTGTTGATGGCAGGACAGTTGTGTGTTTAGGGAGGTCATGGAGTGGGTCAGGTAGGTTCAGCACCTGATTGCCAGGGTGTGACCTAAGTAAATCATGCCTTTATGAGGGCATCCTTGGCAGCAAGATTCGCCATTGATGGTACCAACATGCATCATCATCCTCCTTCTCTTCTGAAGTAATTCAGACCTTGGGCGTGATTCTCCGTTTTGCCGGCGCCCAGAGGTTTCCCAACGGCGTGGGGCTGCCCCACAATGGGAAATCCCATTGACCGGCCGGCGTAACGGAGAATCCCGCCGGTGGGTCGAGGCTGAAAAGTGGCGTGGCGGGGCGGAGAATCCAGCCCCTTGTTTCAGCTCTAGCCTCGCTGCTGTAATATCTTCAGCATTGTACAATCATTCTTGAGTTTGTGATTGGGGTATATTTAAAGGAGCTTTCAGATATGCTTGGGCACTTGAAGCACATCTTTTGAATTCCAATTCCTTGATCTCATTGTCGTCTGGCTCCTTCATTCTGTCTGAGCTCATTGTTGGCAAAGCTCTCACATTTTCCTCCCTTGGCAAACATACCATCAGTCACCTGAGTGATGCATTTGTCGGTGGAAGGCTGCGATATTCTGCAAATATCCACTGGAATGAGCTTGTTGTTGAGGTTTATTGTCATTTTGACAACCAAAGCAAGGGCGCCAGGTACACATGGCAACAATTCTTCTTCCAGAAGGCTACAAATGTCTGTGTTGACCTGGCAGTCTGCCTTGTCTCTCCCGAGGCGCTTGTCTTCAGGCATCTCAATGAAGTTGACATGCCGTCTGTTGGAGGCCTCGTCTCCTGCGAGCTGCACCACTGTGCTCCTCTGTGGGCAGGATGTAGACCTGTGAAAAGAAGGCTGCAGCTGTTTCTCTCCTTGGTCTTCATCTGAGGTCCGAGGTAAACCTGCAATAAGTGACACCTTTGCTCATCTAATGTATGACAGATGGAAAGTGAAGATCGGCCATGCAAATCTCCTAAGTAATGAAAGTAATCCCTGATGCAGTGTAAATCATTAGAACTGACCCCAAAGTTCTGAAAGCACACTCTCAGCATAAATACTGGCCAGAGTTTTCTGGTTGTCCAGGTGGCAGGACCGTCCGGCCGTGCCGACGGTGCCCCCCATCCCCACCGCCCTGTTGACAAGGGTGGGATCTTCCTGTCAATGGTAGGTCACCTCCACGAAACAAACTGTGGGTTGCACAGAAAATCCCTCCCATTGTGTTTTATTTTTAGCATATCTTCAATCACGGATCCCTGAGGGACACCACTAGTTGGCAATCAGTAGCTAGTGGTGTCCCTCAGGGATCCGTGTTGGGCCCACAATTATTCACAATTTACATAGATGATTTGGAGTTGGGGACCAAGGGCAATGTGTCCAAGTTTGCAGATGACACTAAGATGAGTGGTAAAGTGAAAAGTGCAGAGGATACTGGAAGTCTGCAGAGGGATTTGGATAGGTTAAGTGAATGGGCTAGGGTCTGGCAGATAGAATACAATGTTGACAAATGTGAGGTTATCCATTTTGGTAGGAATAACAGCAAACGGGATTATTATTTAAATGATAATGACCGATGCTAAAGACCGACAATGCACGAATGACCACATTTAGATTTTTTTGATGAACTCGGACTTTCCTCCCCGTTCCTGGCCCTGTATTGTTTTCCTAAGATCTTTTTGTATATTGGGAATGCCTGATGTGCCTCCATCCCTTCCCCACTGAAGTCAAGTTCACCATTCTAAATGGGGGAGAAAAAAAAACAGATTTACTCTTGTGCACTATTTTCGCCTGGTGGTACAGGGTTTCGAAAAGCATGCGAGATTTGACAGTTTGTGAATGAAATGGAAATCCAACTGAGGAGACAGGAACATTCTCTGAAAGCTAAGTGCAACCTGTTTCCGCAGCTTCAAATGCAACTATTAGGCCCTGTATTATAACGTAGATATGTTTTAATGCTTGATTCATCATAGGGACCATCCTTTAAAGGTAAATTGACTCTCACATTAACTACCTTGTGGATTTGTTTACAAACTGCGTTTTTTTTTCCAATATAGAAATGAAAAGTGCTATCAGTCTGTGCTGTCTTCTTTTCCACTGTGGTTTAAATGGCTCTGGGCGATTAGGTTTTGACACTTGAAAAAAAAAAAATTAACCATCTGTTCCCTTACATTCAGGTTTTCTCACCTGGGATTGACAGGCATTCTGCTTTGCAACTGAAATGTGCATTGTCTGTTCTTTCCTCCTCAGAGAGTGGGCTGAGTTTCAATTGTTAATGGGTTTTAAACACCATTCCATTCCTTTGAGGATGAATGATAGTTTCAAGAATGGCAGAGCGACATGGCCGGTAGATGCTGGGAGAAGCCTCCCGAGGGTGTTCCTGCAGCCAGTACGCCTCACGAGATCTACCCAGACCTTTGCAAGGCGGAGCGATCCAAGATCCTTCCCACAATGGGCACGACCAGGCCACACACGCCTAAGTACATTTAAACCTACAAAGTGTACTCACGCGGGGCCTACCGGCCTCTCGGTATCTAATGGCCTCCCCAGTGACACCCCAACTGGGCGCTGTTCAGTACCGGTCATTATAAATGTGTACCAGGCGGAACGGCACACGGGGTAGGAAGGTCTCCCAAGTAACCGGAGGTCCCTGGGTGGTCATGGGCAGTGCAGGGTGGCCCCTTGGGAAACTGCCATCCTCCCCAGGCAATGCCAACCTGACACTGCCAAGGTGCTCAGGTGGCACTGCAAAGCTGGCAGGAGCACTGCCAAGTTGTGCCAGTACCAGGGTGGCACTTTCAAAGGCCAGGGCCTGTGGGGGGACCATACCCATGAAAGGTGGGTGGGTATGAATGGTGCATGTTCAGGGCTGGTATGAAGGGGGCTCTGGAATGTTGGGGGGGTGAAGGGCCTGAAAGGGAGGATGGGAAGGCCTGAATGTAGGGAGGCCCTCAGCGACCCCATAGCAGGGTGTCATCACTTGGGGGCGGGGGTAATACCCATATGTGTGGGGTAGTGACACTGCCCATATGTAGGGGTTGTGGGTGACCCACAAGCACACTTCGAGATCAGGGCACCCTTTCAAAATGGCGGCCCGATCTCTGAGAAGCTGGTCTGGCTAGTGAGTTCAGCTTCCCAGTGATGACAATAATTCTGAGTGGGCTAAACCGGTGATAAACACCTCAGGGCTCCAAAATGTTACTCAGGCTGCGATTTAACCAAATGGGAACAAAGTCCCAGAGCAAGCGCTTTTAGCCGCATATTGAAACACCCCACTATTTAACGCGCCCCTAGTTAGATGCCCGTGGCAGAACCTTGTTTTGTGCACTGAGAAGCTCTGCTTGCCGAAACTCCTCAGTGTAGCGGGAGATCGAGACGCTATTTTTAATGCATCAGAGCTCCTGACGCAACTCCCTCCAAGCCTCAACTCACTATGAGGTGATCCCCGGGCACCCCAGCAGCCCCCCCCCCCCCCCCCCACCCCTCCCGCAACACACGTGCAGGGTACCCCTGGCCCAATCGCCACTGTGCAAAAAATGGCAGCTTGACACCTTGGCAGTGCTAACTCGATATCCTGGCAGTGCCCCAACAGCTGGCAGTGCCACATGGGCACATCGACAGTGCCAGATTGGCACACAGGTGGCACTGCCAGAGTGCCAGGATGGCAGTGCCAGGGTGTCCGAGTGGCACCAGCAGTGGCAGGGTGCCTCCCCCCCCCCCCCCCCCCCCCCCCCGCCCAGACGGCAAGCACAAGGAAGGTAAAATATTTTCCATTACAAGGATTGCATATTGTACACGTAGGGTGAGTGGCTATGGAGCATACATGGATGGCAGAGGTGTCATAGGGTGCCATTGGCATTGTGAGGAGTGTGGGTAAGTATTGGGTGAATAGTAGTGAGAGGTGAGGCTTCGGGCCCTTTAAAGACTGTTTAGATCTGGAACATTGAGGGTGAACTGAGGTGGACCTTTTAACCAGCCTGCCTCTACACCCACACTCTTCATGCACTCCAGCCTAGTTCACAAACTGCACTGTGAACCCGACCTCAGGGCGAAAAGAGAAAAATGACATTTCACCTGCATCAGATATGCAGTTTGAGACCTCAGAAGTGTGCAGGTTGGGTTTTCTTGGGCCCAGAGGGAGATTAAGCGCAATATGTACATATTATATAGAGATGTTGTGGCGTAGTAACTAAGCTCTGGCACCCTGGCACATTCTGTATTACCAAGGTGGCACTGGTTAAAAATGAATGTTTATTTACAGGGTGACTTAGATGCATTGTTTTTAAATTGTGCTGACATTAAACTTCAGAGAAACTCCATATTGATGTAGCCCATTAAATGCTAAAGGTACAAATAAATCTAGCGGCAGCCAGGATAAATGAAGTTTACCTGAAGCAATTGATATCAATTCAAATCTGCTGGGTATACAAATCTCTATCACTGTCCTCCATAAAATGAATTACTTCCATAGCAGACTGACTCACTGCAGCATTTCTCAGGTATGTGTAAAAAATGAATGGGGACCAAGAAAAGTGATCACAGTTGGGAAGGTAATAGGTGTACTATAATGACCTTGATAACCTTTGTCTGAGATTGGGACAAATCATCCTGCTGTCCTCGTAGTTGTCATGATCCAGCAATTTTTTCTATGTAAACATCAGGGAAGCAAATCTGAAAATGTTTGTGATATAGCAAATCCTCAAACAAGAAACACTTTTGAATGTTATTTGAACAACTAAGGAGTTCATACAAAATGATTCAAAAGATTATTGCTGCAGTTGTCAATGCAGCAGATTGATGTCGTTTTAAAGTTGTTAGTTGCTTATGCTCAAAAGAAAGATACTTCTGTGAACTTCAGAGGAAAGAAGATCGGACAAAGTGAAAAAATGGGCTGCTTATTCGCTGGGAGCTTGTTTCCTGCTGTTGGCATTCTCCAATTTTCCACCTTTTATTTTGCTGATGAAACATTTTCAGCTGTGATAATAAAACTGCACCAGGTTACTAATCTTAAATACATCAAGGAATACTCTTTAATGGAAAGGAGGAAAGAAACAATTTCGCTCTAGTTTAATGTCTGATTGCAATGGTTTATCAATGGTTGTGGGCAGAATTTTACATCCCCCAAACTGTAAGGTCCGCAGATGAGTGTGTGGAGTGTGTTTGTGGGTGGTGTGGGGGGAGGGGGGGGGGGGGTGGGGGTGGTGGTGGTGGTACTCGCCTGCCACCCACCCCAACCTTTTTCCAATTTTACAGTTGGACGGGCGAAATCCTGGCCAGCCCGTCTGTCCTAGTTCCGATTGGGCCCTGATGTGACTAATGAATGACCACTGTTTCCCACCCATCCTCAATTTCCAGGCTGGGGGAAGGCATTCAGGAGCAGGGTATAAACCTGGAAAGTGAGCCTGCTCAGGCCTCAGGCGGGAAGGAGCATGGGTAGAGGCCTCAGCAGTCGGGCTGCCAACCGTGATTAAATATGTTTGGGGCTGTTTCATCACATCCTGGGGTTACCATTGATCAGATTAGGGGAGGCAGCAGTGCAGTGGTAATGTCACTGGATTAATGATCCAGGGTAATGCTCCGAGGACCCCGGTTCAAATCCCACCACAGCAGATAATGAAATTTGAATAAAATAAAAATCTGGAGTTAAATGTCTAATGATAACCATGAAGCCATTGTTGATTGTCATAAAAATCCATCTGGTTCACTAATGTCCTTTAGGGAAGGGAATCTGTCGCCTTGCTTGGTCTGGGCTACATGTGACTCCAGATCCACAGAAATGTGGTTGACTCTTAACTGCCCCCTTAGGGCAATTAGGGATGGGAAACAAATGAACAACACATCCTCTGAACGAATATTTAAAAACTGAACTGGACTAGCCACATTAATACTGTGGCTACCAGGGCAGGTCAAAGGCTAGGAATCCTACGGCGAGTAACTCACCTCCTGATCCCAAAAGCCTATCCACCAACTACAAGGCACAAATCAGGAGTGTGATGGAATACTCCCAACTTGCCTGGATGAGTGAAGCTCCAACAACACTCAAAAAGCTCAACACTATCCAGGATAAAGCAGCGGCTTGATTGCTCCCCCTTCCACAAACATTCAAACCTTCCACCACCGACGAACAGTGGCAGGCGGATCACAATGCAAAGATGCCTGCTGGGTGTGCGAGTAAATTCTGCGTGAGGGACAGGAATAGGAAGGCGGCGATGCTGCTAAGAGTGAAAGCCTGGACGTATTGATTATGTTTACATGTGAGGAACGAGCATTGGTTGGGGAACAGAAGATGATCAGTAATAATGAACTTAACCATAGCAATAAGTCAACAACTTGATATGATTAGAGAAATAGGCTGAAAATATATAATAGGAAACATTTCTGACCAAAAACAAAAGATCCTCCTGACATAGTGGCATAATTCTCTAATTGCAGACTAAATAGCAGGAAAACCGGAATGGTTTCCGCTGGCACCATGAGCAACACTAACATGCCATCCAATTGCACTTAGAATTTTTGTCCCACAGAATCAGGCTTTAAGTTGGCCGAGTGGGGCAGGCACTAAACCTGCTGACAGGTCCCGCTCTTCAGAGATCGGTGCCAGTTTCAATCTCTCAATACTGTTGCAGCCCCCAACCCCTCCCCCCCACCAAATTATTGGCAAGGCCCCCCTGACCACCCCAAATCACTGCCAAGGACCAACTTATTCCCTCTGTTCAAGCCCTGCCCTTGGCAGTGTCAACCTGGCACCTTGCACTCTGAGGGGGGAGGGGGTGTAAGTGGGTGAGTACCCTCCCTGCTCCACCGTTTCAGGGGGTGGGGTCCTTCAGGGTAGGTGAGAGTCATAGGGCTTGCGTTGGGCTGGAGGGGCTCAGGTGTGGGGGCAGCACACAGACAGAGCACCTGGTCTTTCTAGGAAGCTCTTCAGAACAAAGACATGGCCTCTTTTTTAAAAACTGTGGTTAGAAAAAACAGTTGCTTAAAAGTGGAAGTACTTCAGAGTTAATAGATCCCTGTAGGAATGTATGAATAAATTACGGTAATCCTTCCTTAAAACTGCCTGGACTGTCAATCAAGCGGCTTTTAAACGGCAATGGTCCGTGAAATTGAATGTAAACACTGCGGTTCAAAGCTTTTAGACTCCTACGTTTGCACACAGACATGAAAAATTTAAAAGGCAATCAAATTGACGGTGTAAAAACACTCCAAAGGTTTCCACCACATTAAAATGTAAACTTTTACTGTCATCTCACAGATCTTTCATTTTGCCCTGTAAAGTTTTTACGGCTGCAGATTGGAAGACCTTCACTTTATTTTCAAGAGATCTTTCATTATGACATGCTGACAGACCGTTTAAAGGCTGCAGATGGAAGACCAGCCAAACGGCTCTCTTCTCAGGAAAACCCCCCGACCTGAGACCATCGTATCTAGCTCAAGCTCCCCTGAAGGACCCCTACGGCATCCTCGAGGCAATTATAGGGACAAAACTAACCCTCTTTCTGCCCCTCAGAGCGCAAGCTACCAGGCCTCCGTTTCTCAGGACTTGGACAAATTTATGCCAGTGGGAACCCTGGCTGGAGCATCCCAGGAGGCAGGTAAATCAGGCTTCCAGCTCGATGATATTAAAATTAGTTTTAATGAGGTATCTGAATTCTCGGAAACCTGTTCCATGAGCGCCCAGGGTTATCATAGAAACCTACAGTGCAGAAGGAGGCTATTCAGCCTGTGAATGTCGGGCAGCCCTTCTTCCTGCTCCCATGTGAGTCAGCTTCCAGTGGGTGATAAAAGCCTGCTGTCATACTGCCGGCTGGACAGTTTGGGTGGGGTGACTAGGCTAGTGGTGGGCTAAGTTTAAAAGGTGCTCTGTTTCAGAAGCAGCTACTGTTGGATGCTGGAGGTGTCATGTTTCACATCTGTTACAAGCTGGCACGGTTATGGTAGGTTTGCATTCTTAATGCTGTGAAAGACAAATAGGGAGGTGGAGCTTTTGTCCAGCTGGGCAAGATTAGCTGCTCAGAATGATCGCGCAGTATTTGTGACTCGCAACATGTTTGACATTCAACATGAAACCTATTTCTTGCCTGATGCCGAATTCAACATGCCCCGCCAAGCCCACTGCTAGCTAATGGACCCAGAGAATCCACCGAACATTTCCAGAAGGGTACCACACAGACCAAATATTCCCCACTCTAATCCGCCATACAATAGCCACACTCATATTATCACTTATGATTTTAACCAATTGTAAAGTAAAGTCTTCTTTAACGTTATCAACTTAATGTTTGACAAAGAAAATAGAAAACACAGGTTAGTTGTATCCCGTAAAAGGCATGGCCCAGTCCTCGTCCACAGTGATACAGATTCTACATTTCATCACAAACCATAGTTTCCTTTATTACAATTATTATTCAATAATTCATAATCATATTGTTATTATTACAAGTATAGCAATATTATTTTCTGGTAATATGCTGGTAATATTTACAGAAGTAACCCGCAGTGGTTACTCAGAGAAATGAATTCCTCAATATGGGTGCTGTAGACTGCAGCATCCATTAATGTCAGCAAATGTCAGCGATAAAGTACCCAAAGCAACTTGAGCTCAAAATATATCTGACAAAAAGAACGAGAATGGCTTCACAGCGATGAAATCTATGACTCAGAGGTAACTATAAACTTTTCTTATTGTTTTAGATGTTACCTGAATAATTCAAATGTACTCCTCTTCGTCAAATGACCCAGGTTCCAGTCCCACTTCAGGTTTGATGGCCATGGAAAGCGTGTTCATAATATGGTAATACACCTGTGGCAGGCACTAAGAGTGCCTGGTTTCGAGTCTTCTGGTCAGGCATTCTTGATACTGGGTGGTACCCTTCAAGCTCTAATGATAGGCTAGTAACCAGCTCCTTGAATAATTAGCTTCAACAGCAGATAAAAGCATGTGTTTCGTTTGTATTATGTGTTTCGAGGTGCAGGAAGAGAATCTTTCAGATACCCAATATTATCCATTTAATCTTCTGTACACTATTCTCAAATAATTTTAAGATGGTAAATTTGACAATGAAATCTGAACAGAATAATAGTGTTTCTGTTGCTTGGCTTTATAGGTTCAGTTTTCCAATACAAAGTGGAGCTGGGACCAACGAGCTGAAATCTCTCAGTTGGAAGGAGGCTCCCCAAATTCCTCAACTGGAAGAAGCCCAGTAAAGCAGTGCAAAGCAAAAGGACATTTGCAACCATCTTCAGCCTGATGTGTTGAGTGGCTGATCCAACATGGTGAAGCTACAACACAGAACTAGTAAGTAAATGAAGTTGCCATAGTCCCAGATAACCATAGGCTGCTTTCCCCTTTTGAGGGGGAGAGCTGACTGGTGGTGATTTAACCTGAGGATAAGCGCATCTCAGGTAAGGGCCAAGGTTGAGAAGGTCAGGCCTTCATGAATTACCTCAGCTAGTACGGGAATTGAATCCACTCTGCTGGCCTTGCTCTGCATCATGAACCAGCTGTCTGGTCAAGTGAGCTAAACCGGCCTACAGCAAAGGAGTACTTGTGTCATAAACAGTGTAAGACCATAAACATAGGAGCAGAATTAGGCCACTCGGCCCATTGTGTCTTCTGTGCCATTCAATCATGGCTGATATTTTTCTGATCCCCATTTTCCTGCCTTCTCCCCATAACCCCTGATCCCCTTATTAATCAAGAACCTATCTATCTTGGTCTCAAAGACACTCACTGATTTGGCCTCCACAGCCTTCTGTGACAAAGAGTTCCACAGATTCACCACCCTCCGGCTAAAGAAATCCATCCTCATCTCTGTTTTAATGGATTGTCCCTTTAATCTGAAATTGTGTCCTCTGCATCTAGTTTTTTCCACAAGTGGAAACATCCTCTCCACGTCCACTCTATCCAGACGTCACAGTATCTTGTACGTTTCAATAAGATCCCCCCTCATCCTTCTAAACTCCAACGAGTACAGACCCAGAGTCCTCAACCGTTCCTCACACGGCAAGCTCTTCATTCCAGGGATCTTTCTTGTGAAACTCCTCTGGACCCTTCCAAGGTCAGCACATCCTTCCTTAGATATGGGGCCCAAAACTGCTCACAATATTCCAAATGAGGTCTGACCAGAGCCTTATATAACCTCATCCCTGGTCTTGTACTCTAGCCCTCTCGACATGAATGCTAACATTGCATTTGCCTTCCTAACTGCCAACTGAACCTGCACATTAACATTAAGAGAATCGTGAACAAAGACTCCCAAGTCCCTTTGTGCTTCTGACTTCCTAAGCATTTCCCCACTTAGAAAATAGTCCATGCCTCCATTTCTCCTTCCAAAGTGCATAACCTCACACCTTTCCACATTGTATTCCATCTGCCACTTCTTTGCCCACTCTCCTAGCCTGTCCAAGTCCTTCTGCAGCCCCCTTGCTTCCTCAATACTACCTGTCCCTCTGCAGCTCTTTGAATAATCTGCAAATTTAGCAACAGTGCCTTCAGTTCCTTCTTCCAGATTGTTAAGTATATTGTGAAAAGTTGTGGTCCCAGCACCGACCCCTGAGGCACACCACTAGTCACCGACTGCCATCCTGAAAAAGACCCCTTTATTCCCACTCTCTTATTTTTGCCAGTCAGCCAATCCTCTATCCATGCCAGGATCTTACCCTTAACACCATGGGCTCGGGCCAATAGCCAACTTGTTCCAGTCCCGGCCTCATTGGTCCAACAATGTGGACCAATGCCCAACAAAACAGGAAACATCCATCCCGGCAAAATACCACCCTATTCGTCTACTCTTAGTCATCCATAAAATGATAGAAGCTGCCCTTTTGGAGGTCGCAGCTTTGGAATGAGGAGGCTTGATGAGTTTCTGTAGTGTACCTTGCAGAAGGTAACACACTATTTCCACGGTGCTTTGGTGGTCGAGGTAGTGGATGTTGGGGGTGGTGGATAGGCTGCTTTGCCCTGAATGGCGTTGAGCTTCTTGAGATTTGTTGAAGCTGCACTCATTCAGGCAAGTGGAGAGTATTCCATCACACACTTGACTTCTATGTTGTAGATGGTGGACAGGCTTCAAGGAATCAGGTGGTGAGTTACCCTTCACAGAATTTCCAGTCTCCGACCAGTTCTTGCAACAGCAGTATTTATATGGCTGATCCACACACGCACACAGGCAAAATAGAGGGATAGGGTGGTGGAGAGGGAAGAAAGGTTATGATGAAATAAAAGGGATAAAAGATCTCCGGTGCCCCATGATGGTTTTCAGTTAAGTCTTTCAGGAGTTCATGATTTTGCTTTGATGCTTCTTCCTTCTTAGTTTGAGAGGGTTTTCTCTGGCAAGGCTGTCTGCTTTCTCAGTAGATTCAAGGTAATTTCAACGATATAGTAAAGATGTGCCAGGCACTCACTGGTTTTAGAACATTATATAGTCCTTTACTTCAGCAGAGAGAGATAGTTCCTTCTTTGTTCAACATCTAATCACTTCTGACCAGCTCTCTCAAACGTACACGCAGGAACCAATTATTGACTGTTGTCAGCCACAACCTACAGGTTGCCAGCCAGCCAACTGAACTGACTTTCTCCAATGCTGGTTCCCCGTGTCTGCGTGGGTTTCCTCCGGGTGCTCTGGTTTCCTCCCACAGTCCAAAGATGTGCAGGTTAGTTGGATTGATCATGCTAAATTGCCCTTAGTGTCCAAAGGTTAGGTGGGGTTACTGGGATAGAGTGGAAGTGTGGGCCTAGGTAGGGTGCTCTGGGGTTTGGTGCAGATTTGATGGGGTGAATAGCCTCCTTCTGCACTGTAGGTTTCTACGATAACCCTGGGCGCTCATGGACAGCTGTTGGCCCGACTCCCACTCAGTTGTGCAAGGATCACGGCATCGTCTAATGGGAAGGGAATGGGCTTCAGGAGATCCGACTGGACTAGCTGGAATTGTTTTAATTAGGGATCGGTGGATTGTACAAGGTTATTACAAGGTTATTAGCAAATACCTCAAAGTATTCCAAGAGGACCTTCGTAAAATAAAGGGAGCGAGGGCCAAGATTTATGTGGATCCCAACGCCTTACCAAAATATTTTAGGGCACGGCCAGTCTCATACTCATTGCTTGTGAAGTTAATAACTGAAATCAAGTGATTGGAAAACCTCTGGATAATCAGGCCAGTGTAGTTTGCGGAATGGGCTGCGCCAGTGGTCCCTATCCTCAAGCCTAAGTCAGTCCCCATTTCAGATATTATAAACTTAGTCAACAAAGCCTCATGACTGGATAGGTACTTCATGCTGCGACAGAGGATTTGTATACCAAATTGACAGATGGTCAAATCTTCACAAAACTGGATATAGAACAAAGAGCAAAAAATAATACAGCACAGGAACAGGCCCTTCGGCCTTCGAAGCCTGTACCGGTCATGATACCAACCTTTGCCAAAACCCGAAGCACTTCCTTGTGCCATATCCCTCTATACACATCCTATCCATGTGTTTGTCAAGATGCCTTTTGAACACCGTTAATGTATCTGCTTCCACAACCTCCCCAGGCAACGCAGTCCAGGCACTCACCACCCTCTGCGTAAAAAACCTGCCTCGCACATCTCCTCTAAACTTTGCCCCACGGACCTTAAACCTATGCCCCCTGGTACATACCCCTCCACCCTGGGAAAGAGTGCCTGCCCATCCACTCTATCCATGCCTCTCATAATCTTGTAAACCTCTATCAGGTCACCCCTCAACCTCCGTCTTTCAAATAAGAACAGCTTCAGGGTCCCAGCTTCTATACCCGGCTTGGGTCACAATCTGTGAAGAAACTGCAAGCTCTCCCCATGTTTACGTGGGTTTCCTCCGGGTGAACAAAGAACAGAGAAAAGTACAGCACAGGAACAGGCCCTTCGGCCCTCAAAGACTGCACCGACCATGCTGCCCATCTAAACTAAAATCTTCTACACTTCCGGGTTCCGTATCTCTCTACTCCCATCCCATTCATGTATTTGTCAAGATGCCCCTGAAACGTCACTAACGTCCCTGCTTCCACCACCTCCTCCGACAGCGAGTTCCAGGCACCTACTACCCTCTGTGTAAAAAAACCTACCTCGTACATCCCCTCTAAACCTTGCCCCTCGCACGTTAAACCTATGCCCCCTTGGAATTGACCCCTCTACCCCGGGAAAAAGTCTCTGACTATCCACTCTGTCTATGCCCCTCATAATTTTGTAGACCTCTATCAGGTTTCCCCTCAATTCCTTCGTTCCAGTGAGAACAAACCAAGTTTATTTAACCTTTCCTCATAGCTAATGCCCTCCATACCAGGCAGCATCCTGGTAAATCTCTTCTGCACCCTCTCTAAAGCCTCCACGTCCTTCTGGTAGTGTGGCGACCAGAATTGAACACTCTACTCCAAGTGTGGCCTAACTAAGGTTTTACACAGCTGCAACTTGACGTGCCAATTTTTATACTCAATGCCCCAGCCAAGCATGCCACGTGCCTTCTTGACTATCTTCCCCACCTGTGTTGCCCCTTTCAGTGACCTGTGGACCTGTACACCAAGATCTCGCTGACTGTCAATACTCTTGAGGGTTCTACCATTCACTGTATATTCCCTACCTGCATTAGACCTTCCAAAATGTATTACCTCACATTTGTCCGGATTAAACTCCATCTGCCATCTCACCGCCCAAGTCTCCAAACGATCTAAATCCTGCTGTATCCTCTGACAGTCCTCATCGCTATCCACAATTCCACCAACCTTTGTGTCGTCCGCAAACTTACTAATCTGATATCAGTTGGATTTTCCTCCAAGTCATTTACATATACTACGAACAGCAAAGGTCCCAGCGCTGATCCCTGCGGAACACCACTAGTCACAGCCCTCCAATCAGAAAAGCACCCTTCCATAGCTACTCTCTGCCTTCTATGACCTAGCCAGTTCTGTATCCATCTTGCCAGCTCACCCCTGATCCCGTGACTTCACCTTTTGTACTAGTCTGCTATGAGGGACCTTGTCAAAGGCTTTACTGAAGTCCATGTAAACAACATCCACTGCCCTCCCCTCATCAATCATCTTTGTCAACTCCTCAAAAAACTCGATCAAGTTAGTGAGGCATGACCTCCCCTTCACAAAACCATGCTATCGCTTATGAGTCCATTGTTATTGCTTCCAAATGGGAATAGATCCTGTCTCGAAGAATTCTCTCCAGTAATTTCCCTACCATTGACGTAAGGCTCACCGGCCTGTAGTTCCCTAGATTATCCTTGCTACCCTTCTTAAACAAAGGAAAAACATTGGCTATTCTCCAGTCCTCCGGGACATCACCTGAAGACAGTGAGGATCCAAAGATTTCTGTCAACAGAAAACAGTCCAAGTCTATTCAGCCTCTCCACATAGCTAACACCCTCCAGACCAGGCAACATCCTGGTAAACCTCCTCTGTACCCTCTCCAAAGCCTCCACATCCTTCTGGTAGTGTGGCGACTAGAATTGTGCGCAATATTCCAAGTGCGGCCTTACCAAGGTTCTATACAAATGTAGCATGACTTGGCTTGCCAGTTTTTGTACTCACTGCCCCGTCCAATGAAGGCAAGCATTCCGTATGCTTTCTTGACTACCGTGTCCACTTGTGTTGCCACCTTCAAAGATCTGTGGACCTGCACACCCAGATCTCTCTGCCTTTCTGTATTCCTAAGAGTTTTACCATTTACCGTCTTTTTCCCCTCTATGTTAGACCTCCCAAAACGCATTACATCACATTTGTCTGGATTAAACTCCATTTGCCATTTCTCTGCCTACTTCTTCAGCCTATCTATGTCCTGCTGTATCTTCTGATAATCCTCAACACTACCTGCCATTCCACCAATCTTGGTGTCATCCGTGAACTTACTCATCAGACCGGCGACATTTTCCTCCAAATCGTTTATGTACACCACAAACAACAGAGGCCCCAGCACAGATCCCTGTGAACACCACAAGTCACAATCTTCCATTCAGAAAAACACCCGTCTACTGCTACCCTTTGCCTTCTGTGACCGAGCCAGTTCTGGATCCACCTTACTGCCTCACCTCTGATCCAGTGTGACTTCACCTTTTGTACCAGTCTGCCATGAGGCACCTTGTCAAAGGCTGTACTGAAGTCCATGTAAACACCATCCACTGCCCTCCCCATATCAATCATCTCTGTCACCTCCTCAAAAAACTTGATCAAGTTAGTGAGGCACAACCTCCCCTTCACAAAACCATGCTGTCTATCGTTTATGAGTCCATTTGTTAATAATTTACCAACTACTGACGGGAAGCTCACTGGCGTATGGTTTCCAGGATTATCCCTGCTACCTTTATTAAACAGCGGTACCACATTGAGCCATAGCTACCTCCAGCTCAAACTAGATGAAACATCCAAATACATCACAATGGATATACAAGCCTGCCCTTTGGATTCGCTTCGGCATGTGCCATCTTTCAGCATGTCATGGAAAATATTCCCCAAGAGCTGCCTAGGACAGCAGTATATCTCAACGACATATTAATCACAGGGGCCACTGAACAAGAGCGCTGAGTGAACTTGGAAGAGGTCTTGAGGTAATTTTCTAACGCAGGCATAGGTCTCAAGAGAGAGAGAAATGTGTATTCCAGGCTGGCGAAATGATCTACCTACCAGGCAGGCAAGAAGGACCTACCCCACCCTGGAGGATAAAGTCAAGGCCATAAAGGAGGTGCCAATCCTGCTAAATACAACAGAGTTGAAATCTTTTTTAACCCTGCACGTTACTTAAAAAATATCAAACGTGGTCATGGCAGGCATCGCAGGATGAAGCCTTCACGAACATAAAACAGCAACTGCTGTCCTAAAACACTCTGGCTCATTATGACCTTAGAAAAGAACTAATATGGACATGTGATGCCACTCCGTATGGAGTGGGGTAGTCCTCTCACATCATTGGGATGATGGCCCGGAGATGCCCATTGCACACGTGTCCAGGACCTTGGCGGGCACTGAGCTACAGATAGAAAATGAAGGGTTGGATGTTATTTTTGGTGTAAAAAGGTTCCACCAATATGTCTTCGGCGACATTTTGTAATCAGAACAAACCACAGGCTTTTTCTGGGCTTTTTCAAAGAAGATAAAGCAATGCTCCCCATCGCCTCGTCTCGGATCCAATGTTGGGTCTTGTTATCGGTAACCTATAAATAATCACGAGTGCCGCCCTGGAGTGGTATTGCCATGCAGATGCTCCGAGTTGCCTCCCAATGCCCATGAGCTTAGCTCCTTTTCCGGCGAGTCGTCATAACTTCACATTTCTTAGCTACCCTACCAGTATCTGCAAAACAGATTAAAGCTTGGGCCCAGAAGGACCCACATTGTCCACATTATGTCATATGAACCTCAGTGGCGGAATCAAAGGAAAACCCATGACGACATAAAGCCTTCCTCCTGAAAAGACAAAGGGCTGGATTCTCTGTTTGGGAGACTAAGTCCCCACACAAGCGCGAAAATGGAGGTCTTTTACCCCAGGAAAAATGGCGCAAAACGGCCACCGATTCCCCGTTTTGCTGGGGGCGATCAGAGTTCCCAGCTCTAGCTGCCGACATGGCCTGGCGAATTGCCAGGTCCATGGCTGCGCATGCGCAAGGCAGCGGCCTGCAGCAGATGCGCCGTACTTCATGGCGGATTCAGCCCACAGACCCGAACCGCAAAAATAGTATCCTCCTTTGGCCGCTCGTGTGCCCCGCACCGCCAGCCCACAGTGCCCCTAGCACCGAATGAATCCCCCACTGCCCTCCCCCGACTATGGCGGTGCCGGACTGAGTCTGCAGCCGCCACGCTGAGTTCACGACAGGTGAGACCACATGTCCCATGCCGTCGAGAACTCGGCCGGTCGGGGACGGAGCATTGCTGGGTGGGCCTCAGGCAATGGCCTGAGCCGTGGATACATGGGGCGGCGCACTCATAGAGTACTCCGCTTTTCAGCGGGCAGAGCATCACGAACGTGGCGCCGCCCCCGATTTTGGCGTCATCGGGGATTCTCCACCCCCTTGCGGAACGCGATTTCAGCGTCGGGGAGCGGAGAATCCAGCCCAAGAACAAAATGTTGAAGACGGTATTATCCTGTGGGGGTCACCCGGATAGTTATTTCCCACCCAGGTTGGTGCCCAATTCTAATGGAGTTACACAACGGTCTCCCTGGGGTATCCAAGATGAAGATGCTCACGAGGAGCTATGTTTGGTGGCCCAGGCACGATGCAGGCATCGAGGACTTGATAAGCAATGTTCCTTGTGCCAGGAGAATCATAGGCTCTAATCTTTGGTCCCCTTACGCCCATGGGAATAGCCAGGAAGACCATGGATGGGGTACATGTCAGCTTCACTGATCCGTTAGTAAGGTCAACGTTCCTCATTATGGTCGACGCCCATTCTAAAATGGTTGGAAGTGCATTGCACACCTCCATGACTTCTCACGCAACAACAGAAAACCCCCGTCAAAGTTTTAGTACCCACAGCATACCAGAGGTCCTTGTATTCTATAATGGTACCATCTTTACTAATGGGGAGTTCCAGGCCCCTGGAACCGGACCGGGAGTTACTGATCGTCCCGGGCTTTGACATTTGTCTTGTATGCTGTGGTTCCGGCTTCATCTATGTTTGAGAATAAACCTGCTTTGCCTTACAGCCTGCGCCTCCTGGAATTATTATAGAGATGGTCAATGTCGGGCATTTGATGGTGCAATTGTTACTAGCAGGTAAATAATGGGGAACCAGTGGATGCAATTCAACTTATTTTTCCAAAGGCCTTCAATAAAGTGCCAGGCAAAAGGTTAGATGGAGGCAAATGGAAGATAAGGGCGAGTGGATTTGAGGTAATATATTAGCACAGATAGAGGATTCATTTACATATAGGAAGGAAAGTTGGGATGTATGGGGCATTTTCAAGTTGGCAGACTGTGACTAGGGAAGAGTCACAAGGATCATGGCTGGAGCTACATCTATTTCTAATCAGTACTAATGACTTCGACAAAGAGATTAAGAGTAATGTATCATAGTTTGCTGACGATACTAAGCTAGGTGGGAATGTAAGCTGTGAGGAGGACACAAAGAGGCTGGAAAGAAATAGACAGTTTAAGTGTTTCAGCAACAAGGTAGCAGATGGAGTATAATGTGGGCAAGTGTGAGATTATTCACTTTGGTGGTAAGAATTGAAATGCAGAATATTTTTTAAAAGGTGTGAAACATTGTAAACATTGATGTTTAGAGGGACTTGGGTATATAACAAGAACAAAGGAAAATACAGCACAGGAACAGGCCCTTCGGCCCTCAAAACCTGCCCGACCATGCTGCCCATCTAAACTAAAAGCTTCTACACTTCCGGGGTCCGTATCCCTCTATTCCCATCCTATTCATGTATTTGTCAAGATGCCCCTTAAACGTCACTATCGTCCCTGCTTCCACCACCTCCTCCGGCAGCGAGTTCCAGGCACCCACTACCCTCTGTGTAAAACAACTTACCTCTTGCATCTCCTCTAAACCCCGCCTCTCACACCTTAAACCTATGCCCTCTAGTAATTGACCCCTCTACCCTGGGAAAAAGTCTCTATCCACTCTGTCTATGCCCTTCACAATTTTGTGGACCTCTATCAGGTCGCCCCTCAACCTCCTTCGTTCCAGTGAGAACAAACTGAGTTTATTCAACCTCTCCTCATTGCTAATGCCCTCCATACCAGGCAACATCCTGGTAAATCTCTTCTGCACCTTCTCTAAAGCCTCCACATTCTTCTGGTAGTGCGGCGACCAGAATTGAACACTCTACTCCAAGTGTGGCCTAACTAAGGTTCTATACAGCTGCAACATGACTTGCCAATTTTTATACTCAATGCCCTGGCCAATGAAGGCAAGCACTCTGTATGCCTTCTTGACTAATTTTTCCACCTGTGCTGTCCCTTTCAGTGACCTGTAGACCTGTACACCTAGATCTCTCTGACTGTCAATACTCTTGCGGGTTCTACCATTCACTGTATATTCCCTACCTGTATTAGACCTTCCAAAATGCATTCCCGCACATTTGTCCGGATTAAACTCCATCTGCCACTTCTCCAACCTATCTAAATCCTGCTGTATCCTATGACAGTCCTCATTGCTATCTGCAATTCCACCAACCTTTGTGTCGTCCTCAAACTTACTAATCAGACCAGTTACATTTTCCTCGAAATCATTTATATATACTACGCACAACAAAGGTCCCAGCACTGAACCCTGAGGAACACTACGAGTCACAGCCCTCCAATCAGAAAAGCGCCTTGCATTGCTACTCTCTGCCTTCTATGACCTAGCCAGTTCTGTATCCACCTTGCCAGCTCACCTCTGATCCCGTGTGACGTCACCTTTTTATAAGAACATAAGAACTAGGAGCAGGAGTAGGCCATCTGGCCCCTCGAGCCTGCTCCGCCATTAAATGAGATCATGGCTGATCTTTTGGGGACTCAGCTCCACTTTCCGGCCCGAACACCATAACCCTTAATCCCTTTATTCTTCAAAAAACGATCTATCTTTACCTTAAAAACATGTAATGAAGGAGCCTCAACTGCTTCACTGGGCAAGGAATTCAATAGATTCACAACCCTTTGGGTGAAGAAGTTCCTCCTAAACTCAGTCCTAAATCTACTTTCCCTTATTTTGAGGCTATGTCCCCTAGTTCTGCTTTCACCCGCCAGTGGAAACAACCTGCCCGCATCTATCCTATCTATTCCCTTCATAATTTTAAATGTTTCTATAAGTCCCCCCTCATCCTTCTAAATTCTAACAAGTACAGTCCCAGTCTACTCAACCTCTCCTCATAATCCAACCCCTTCAGCTCTGGGATTAACCTAGTGAATCTCCTCTGCACACCCTCCAGTGCCAGTATGTCCTTTCTCAAGTAAGGAGACCAAAACTGAACACAATACTCCAGGTGTGGCCTCACTAACACCTTATACAATTGCAACATAATCTCCCTAGTCTTAAACTCCATCCCTCTAGCAATGAAGGACAAAATTCCATTTGCCTTCTTAATCACCTGTTGCACCTGTAAACCAACTTTCTCTGACTCATGCACTAGCACACCCAGGTCTCTGCACAGTGGCATGCTTTAATATTTTATCGTTTAAATAATAATCCCGTTTGCTGTTATTCCTACCAAAATGGATAACCTCACATTTGTCAACATTGTATTCCATCTGCCAGACCCTAGCCCATTCACTTAACCTATCCAAATCCCTCTGCAGACTTCCAGTATCCTCTGCACTTTTCGCTTTACCACTCATCTTAGTGTCATCTGCAAACTTGGACACATTGCCCTTGGTCCCCAACTCCAAATCATCTATGTAAATTGTGAACAATTGTGGACCCAACACGGATCCCTGAGGGACACCACTAGCTACTGATTGCCAACCAGAGAAACACCCATTAATCCCCACTCTTTGCTTTCTATTAATTAACCAATCCTCTATCCATGCTACTACTTTACCCTTAATGCCATGCATCTTTATCTTATGCAGCAACCTTTTGTGTGGCACATTGTCAAAGGCTTTCTGGAAATCCAGATATACCACATTCATTGGCTCCCCGTTATCTACTGCACTGGTAATGTCCTCAAACAATTCCACAAAATTAGTTAGGCACGACCTGCCCTTTATGAACCCATTCTGCGTCTGCACAATGGGACAATTTCTATCCAGATGCCTCGCTATTTCTTCCTTGATGATAGATTCCAGCATCTTCCCTGCTACCGAAGTTAAGCTCACTGGCCTATAATTTCCTGCTCTCTGCCTACCTCCTTTTTTAAACAGTGGTGTCAAGTTTGCTAATTTCCAATCCACCGGGACCACCCCAGAGTCTAGTGAATTTTGGTAAATCATCATTAGTGCATCTGCAACTTCCCTAGCCATCTCTTTTAGCACTCTGGGATACATTTCATCAGGGCCAGGAGACTTTAGCCCCATTAGCTTGCCCATCACTCCCTCCTTAGTGATAACAATCCTCTCAAGGTCCTCACCTGTCATAGCCTCATTTCTATCAGTCGCTGGCATGTTATTTGTGTCTTCCACTGTGAAGACCAACCCAAAAAACCTGTTCAGTTCCTCAGCCATTTCCTCATCTCCCATTATTAAAACTCCCTTCTCATACTCTAAAGGACCAATATTTACCTTAGCCACTCTTTTTTGTTTTATATATTTGTAAAAACTTTTACTGTCTGTTTTTATATTCTGAGCAAGTTTACTCTCATATTCTTCATTATAGCTTTTTTAGTAGCTTTCTGTTGCCCCCTAAAAATTTCCCAGTCCCCTAGTCTCCCACCAATCTTTGCCACTTTGTATGCTTTTTCCTTCAATTTGATACTCTCCCTTATTTCCTTAGATATCCACGGTCGCTTTTCCCTCTTTCTACCGTCCTTCCTTTTTGTTGGTATAAACCTTTGCTGAGCACTGTGAAAAATCGCTTGGAAGGTTCTCCACTGTTCCGCAACTGTTCCACCATAAAGTCTTTGCTCCCAGTCTACCTTAGCTAGTTCTTCTCTCATCCCATTGTAATCTCCTTTGTTTAAACACAAAACACTAATATTTGATTTTACTTTCTCACCCTCCATCTGTATTTTAAATTCCACCATATTGTGATCGCTCCTTCCGAGGGGATCCCTAACTATGAGATCATGAATCAATCCTGTCTCATTACACAGGACAAGATCTAGGACCGCTTGTTCCCTCGTAGGTTCCATTACATACTGTTCTAGGAAACTATCGCGGATACATTCTATACACTCCTCCTCAAGGTTGCCTTGACCGACCTGGTTAAACCAATCGACATGTAGATTTAAATCTCCCATGATAACTGCTGTACCATTTCTACATGCATCAGTTATTTCTTTGTTTATTGCCTGCCCCACCATAACGTTACTATTTGGTGGCCGATAGACTACTCCTATCAGTGACTTTTTCGCCTTACTATTCCTGATTTCCACCCAAATGGATTCAACCTTATCCTCCATAGCACCGATGTCATCCTTTACTATTGCCCGGATGTCATCCTTAAATAACAGAGCAACACCACCTCCCTTACCATCCACTCTGTCCTTCCGAATAGTTTGATACCCTCGGATATTTAACTCCCAGTCGTGACCATCCTTTAACCATGTTTTGTACCAGTCTGCCATGAGGGACCTTGTCAAAGGCCTTACTGAAGTCCATATAGACAACATCCACTACCCTGCCTGCATCAATCATCTTTGTGACCTCCTCGACAAACTCTATCAAGTTAGTGAGACACGACCTCCCCTTCACAAAAACATGCTGGCTCTCGCTAATACGTCCACTTTCTTCTAAATGGGAGTAGATCCTGTTTCGAAGAATTCTCTCCAGTAATTTCCCTACCACTGACGTAAGGCTCACCGGCCTGTAGTTCCCTAGATTATCCTTGCTATCCTTTTAAACAATGGAACAACACTGGCTCTTCTCCAGTCCTCTGGGACATCACCTGAAGACAGTGGGGATCCAAAGATTTCTGTCAAGGCCTCAGCAATTTTCTCCCTAGCCTCCTTCAGTATTCTGGGGTAGATCCCATCAGGCCCTGGGGACTTATCTACCTTAATATTTTTCAAGACGCCCAACACCTCGTCTTTTTGGATCTCAATGTGACCCAGGCTATCTACACACCCTTCTCCAGACTCACCATCCACCAATTCCTTCTCTCTGGTGAATACTGATGCAAAGTTTTCATTTAGTACCTCACCCATTTCCTCTGGCTCCACACATAGATTCTCTCCCCTGGCCTTCAGTGGGCGAACCCTTTCCCCGGCTACCCTCTTGCTTTTTATGTACGTGTAAAAAGCCTTGGGAGTTTCCTTAATCCTATTTGCCAATGACCTTTCGTGACCCCTTTTAGCTCTCCTGATTCCTTGCTTAAGTTCCTTCCTTATATTCCACACAGGCTTCGTCTGTTCCCAGCCTTCCAGCCCTGACAAATGCCTCCTTTTTCTTTTTGACAAGGCCTACAATATCTGTCGTTATCCAAGGTTCCCTAAATTTACCATATTTATCCTTCTTCCTCACAGGAACATGCCGGTCCTGAATTCCTTTCAATTGACATTTGAAAGCCTCCCACATGTCAGATGTTGATTTACCCTCAAACATCCGCCCCCAAACTAGGTTTTCCAGTTCCCGCCTAATATTGTTATAATTAGCCTTCCCCCAATTTAGCACATTCACCCGAGGACCACTCTTCCTTGTCCACCAGCAGTTTAAAACTTAGTGAATTGTGGTCACTGATCCCAAAATGTCCACCTGCAGAAACTTCTACCACCTGGCCGGGCTCATTCCCCAATACCAGGTCCAGTACAGCCCCTTCCCTAGTTGGACTATCTACATATTGTTTTAAGAAGCCCTCCTGGATGCTCCTTACAAACTCTGCCCCGTCTAAGCTCCTAGCACTAAGTGAGTCCCAGTCAATATTGGGGAAGTTACTTGCTTTTATTCCTTTCCAAAATCTGTCTACCTATCTGCTCCTCTATCTCCCGCTGGCTGTTGGGTGGCCTGTAGTAAACCCCCAACATTGTGACTGCACCCTTCTTATTCCTGATCTCTACCCATATAGTCTCGTTGCCCTCTGAGGTGGCCTCCCACAGTACAGCTGTGATATTCTCCCTAACCAGTGGTGCAACACCTCCACCCCTTTCACATCCCCCTTTATTCCGCCTGAAACATCTAAATCCTGGAACGTTTAGCGGCCAATCCATATATGTTCATACAGGGAACATAGAAAGTTAGCATGCAGGTACAGCAGGAAATTAGGAAGGCCAATGGGAGGTTGGCCTTGAATGCAAAATTATTATAAGAAGAATGTTTTGCAACATCTGTACTGGGATTTTGTGGAGACTAGAACTGCACACAATTGCGGTCTCATATTTAAGGAAGGATATACTTCTGTTGGATAAGGCACAGCAAAGGTTCTCTGGACAGGTTCCTGGGATGTAAGGGTTGTGCTATAATGACAGGCTGAGTAAATTGGGTTTATCTCCTTGGGCGTTTCGAAGAGTTAGAGGCAATCTCATTGAAAGACATATTCAGAAGGGATTGGACAGGTAGACAATTAGTGTTGACCCACTGGCTGGGGAATCCAGAACACAGGGACACAGTCTCAGGATAAGGGGTTGATCACTTACGACTGAAATAAAGAGAAACTTATTCAAAGAATATAAACATAGAACATACAGTGCAGAAGGAGGCCATTCGGCCCAACGAGTCTTCACCATTTAGGCCTTCACTTCCACCCTATCCCGGTAACCCAATAACTCCTCGTAACCTTTTGGACACTTAAAGGCAATTTAGCATTGCCAATCCACCTAACCTGCACGTCTTTGGACTGTGGGAGGAAACCAGAGCACGGGGAGGAAACCCACGCAGACACAGGGAAAAACCCTGACAGACAGTGACCCAGCGGGGAAAGTGGAGTTGAAGCTGAAGATCAGCCACGATGGTATTGAATAGGCTCAATGACCATGGGCACAATTCTCCCCCCTCCACGACGGGCGAGTCCCACAATGCCGCCCCGGCACATGCACGCGATTCTCCCACCCCTCCATAACAGCGCGCCGAGATTTACGGCAAGCCGCTCGCCGTTTGTAACGGGCAAGCGGCGATTCTCCGGCCCGGATGGGCCAAGCGGCCTGCCCAATACGACGTGTTCACGCTGGCGCCAACCACACCTGGTCGCTTCCGGCGTGAACAGCGCGCGAACGCAGCGGGGGCGGCCTGTGGGGGGGAGGAAGGATCGAGCACCGGGGGGGGGCGCTCAAAAGGGGCCTGGCCCGCGATCGGTGCCCACCGATCAGCGGGCCGGCGTCTATGAAGGACGCACTCCTTTCCTCCGCTGCCCCGCATGATCACTCCTCCATTTCTTGCGGGGCGCCCGCGGGGAGGACGGCAACCGCGCATGCGCGGGTGACATCATTTACGCTCTGCCGGCCGCGTAATTTACGCAGCGCCTTTTTTACGTGGCGCCAAGGCCCGGTGCGCGTAAATGATGCGGCGCCGCTCCTAGCCCCCGGGGGTGGGAGAATAGGGGGCGAGGAGCGGCCTCCAATGCCAGAGTGAAACTCTCCGGTTTTCACTCCGGCGTCGGCACTTAGTCTCCCGTTGGCAGGATCCCGCCCCATATGTCTACTCCTGCTCCTATTTCTTATGTAAGGAAATTCTGGCCAGATGGAAGTAAGGGCATTCAAAAGACGAGAAAAAGGTACATGAGTGAACTGATTTGCAGAAGGAATTCCATAATTAGGGCCCAATCAGCTGAAAGTTGGAGTCCTGAAAACTGGTGATACACAAGAGGCCAGCTGGCCAGAAGAAAAAAAAAAGTAAAATGGGGAAATAAGAATACTGGTTTTGTATACTTTAAAATGGAACACCAGTAAAACGGGGAAAAACGAATATTGGTCCGAAGGGTATGGAAGAGGTTACAGAGTTAGGCATGGGAAAGGCTGCAGAGGGATTTGATAGTGAGGAAGGAATTGATCAATAGTTTAAGGCAAATACTTCCACAAAATTGAAGCACAATAGCAGGCAAAAAAACTACTTTATGCGAATAGCTTTTGTAATATAAATTTGAATGCAAATTATTTAATTTATCTGCAGAGATAATTAGCTGGTTTATAATTCAGTACAGTCTGTCTGAGCTGTGAATGGAACTGTCTCAGGGGGTTAGAAGTTTAAATGGGCTTTCAGGGAAAGTTTTTGATGAGGGAGACAGAACACACTCTTTACAGCAGATGGAGCAGAAAAACAAATGGTTCACAACTGAATTGTGAAGATAATTTTGAATTATCAGCAGCTTATAAGTTTAAATGTAAATCCTTCTAATTTCCCTCAGGTGCTGTCAAACACAGAAAGTCATCCATTAATCCAATCAAGACAGTCACCAGAACACAGACATGGACTGAAAGGCTGTACAGTGTATCCTATGAACTAAAACAGGGTCCTAAAATTTTATTTAAAAAAAACTGTATTTTTTTAAAAACTAGATAATATGGAACTGTGATGAAGGTAGGACATTGTTAGGTGTTATATTTTATATTTGTTGCAATAATGTTATTAAAAAACCCAGGTTCAAATACAAACAGCAGTGATTAAGGGATTGGAAAGGTGAGGTAATCATTGATTTCAACCACTCACTAGTTTACATATAGATGGCTAATAGAATATTGTTTATGTTTAGAAGTTTCCCTGGGGTGTAGATAATTTGAGGGATTGTGTTTAGTCCTAGAGACACCTTAATCGGAGGAGACTGGAGAATGCTTTATGCTTAGGATACACAGAAGGTAGGAGCAGGAGGAGGCCTTTTGGCTCTTCGAGCCTGCTCTGCCATTCATCACGATCACGGCTGATCATCCAACTCAGTAGTCTAATCCTGCTTTTCCCCATAGCCTTTGATCCCATTCTCCCCAAGTGCTATATCTAGCCGCCTCTTGAATATATTCAAACTTAGGGCAGCACGGTGGCGCAGTGGGTTAGCCCTGCTGCCACATGGTGCCGAGGTCCCAGGTTCGATCCCGGCTCTGGGTCACTGTCCGTGTGGAGTTTGCACATTCTCCCTGTGTTTGCGTGGGTTTCTCCCCCACAACCTAAAGATGTGCAGGCTAGGTGGATTGACCACGCTAAATTGCCACTTAATTGGAAAAAATTAACTGGGTACTCTAAATTTTCAAAAGCAAAGAATATATTCAAAGTTTTAGCATCAACTCCTTCCTGTGATAATGAATTCCACAGGCTCACCAATTTTTGGGTGAAGAAATATCTCCTTATCTCTGTCCAAAATGGTTTACCCTTAATCCTCAGACTGTGACCCCTGGTTCTGAACACACCCATCATTGGTAACATCTTCCATGCATCTACCCTGTCTAGTCCCATTAAAATTTTTAAAGTCTCTGTGAGATCCACCCTCATTCGTCTGAACTCCATCGAGAACAATCCTAACCTAGTCAATCTCTTCATATGACAGTCCCGCCATCCCTGGAATCAGTCTGGTAAACCTTCGCTGCACTCCCTCGAGAGCAAGAACATCCTTCCTCAGAGAAGGAGACCAAAACTGCACACAATACTCCCAAGTGTGGCCTCACCAATGCCCTGTATAATTGCAGCAACACATCCCTGGCTTCTATACTTGAAACCTCTCACACTGAAGGCCAACATACCGAGTCTTCTTTACTGCCTTCTGCACCTGCATGCTTACCTTCAGCGACTGGTGCACAAGGACACCCAGGTCCCGCTGCACATTCCCCTCTCCCAATTGACAACCATTCATGTAGCAATCTGCCTTCCTGCTTTTGCTTCCATAGAGAATAACCTCACACAGGACCAGATGATGTAATTAATAGGAAGAGCCATCACCCATCACAGTCTGTCTATAGTTTTGCAGTCTGCTATAGGATTTTAAGTTGAAAATAAATGTCTGACAAGGCAGAGGGATTTTCAGATTGTTCCTGAAGAAATTTCTCTCAAAAGGTCTTCAGAGAAAAGCAAGTAATCCTGATTATTAACTTTATTTGTATGTACCTTTTGAACTGTATTGGGTTGCTTAATTGGAAAATACAATGGTAGGTGTAGACAGTAAGTAAAAGTTTTTTCCTTGTATTTGAGAACTGTTTTAATTATTAATTGTAAATCTATTTCTTTGTTATTAAAATGGTTAATTCTATGTTTAAATTAAAGTTTGTTTTACAATAAAAGATACTTATTGGTCAATATTATCACTCCTGTGGTTTAGTAGTCTTCCCTCAGTCTTACAAATTGAAAATCGTTGGGGTTCTCGCCAAAAAAAAAGTCCCAACAATGAAAGCATATGACCTTGATTCAACAAACAAGTATGTTTTCGGTTAAAAATTACTGTCGATGATCTTTGCTGTTAAACTTCTAATGCATTCCTTTATCTGCTATTTTAACAAACGTGTTAACGTTCAAAAGATAGGAGCTAATGGGCGCAATTCTCCCAAAAACGAGTAAATGTCATTTTGGGCGAGTTTGGCGGGGTGTTTCCCCTGGTTTTTTTTGGGTGAGATTCAGACCTGCATTCACCCTCACTTAGTCATTTTTATGAGGCTTGGGGAGTTTCTCACTGGTCAAGCCACACTTAGAGGGTGTGATCCTCCGGCCACCGCTGATGGCCTCCCACTTTTAGGGCCTTCCCATTTCAGGCTCCCCCGTCGCCCCCACAACCTTCATGATTACACTTCATACAACCCCTTCACACACCCCCACCCTTCATACCCTCTTCACCCTCCATTTCAGGGGCATGGCCCCACTCCTTTGCCAACCTGGCACCATGGCACAACACTGCCCTGTTCCTGGGAGCTCCAATGGCCTCCGAGACCCCCGCAGTGACCATCACGCCTGGTCTCTGCTTGTGGGGACCACTACTGGTCAGCACTTGGGTGTGGCCGGTGACTCCCAGGAGCATGAGGCCTCAACCCTGGCGTGCATATTTAAATGAGTCAAATGGCTCATTTAAATATAATTCCTGGATTACGCCCAGTGAGGGCGTGATCAATAATGCGCCGGGCACCACGGGTTGGGTGACCCACGGGTGGTGTTGGGCCCAGCACAAAGCCTACATTGGGTCTCAGCCGCAATGCTCTCATGCAGCCGTATCAGCGCTGGGAGTGACACGGTGGGAATACCACGTCCAATGTCTCCATTAAAATAGCAAAAAGATTAATGCCCTAAGCATTAATGTCTTCTAATATCACCAACAGTAATTTCTAACATTTAGGAATATGTAATGGTGTTTATGAACACAGTTGATGTGGTCCAGCACATAAATCAAAATTACTCTCATACATTTGTTTGCAGCTAATTTATTCACATTTTATTCTCACTGGTCTTCAGAGAGGGCTGAATGGTAAGGATTTCACAAAAGAAAAATCAATATCATGATCTCTTAATATTCTTTCAACTCAAGAAGGCTCGAGATACCACAACTCACCCATTTAAATTGATTTTAAAAAAGTGATGGTGAAAAGGGGTAAAGTAAAGCCTTTTACCCAGTGAGTGGTTCGGACGTGGACTGCACTGCTTGAGAGAATGTGTGTGTTTTCTTTTATTCATTTACGGGATGTGGGTGTTGCTGGCTAGCCCAGCATTTATTGACCAACCTCAAGTGCCCTTCAGAAGGTGGTGGTGAGTTGCCTTCTTGAACTGCCACAGTCCCTGAGGTGTAGGCACACCCACAGTGCGATTAGGGAGGGAACTTCAGGATCTTGACCCAGCGACAGTGAAGGAACGATAAGATTCATTGGTTGCGGAATTGCTGAGCTCTGTAATTACTTGCTGCTTATGTTGTTTGGCAAGCAAGTAGTCTTGTGTTGTGGCTTCATCAGGTTGACATCTAATTTTTGGGTATGCCTGGTGTTGCTCCTTGCATGTCGTCCTGTACTCTTCATTGAACCAAGGTTGATCCCCTGGCTTGGAGACAATGATTGAGTGGAGGATATGCCGGACCATGAGGTTACTGCTCACAATACTCCAAACAGGGTATGACTAGAGCTTTATACAGCCTCAGAAGTACAACGCTGCTCTTGTATTCTAGCCCTCTCGACATGATTACTAACTTTTCATTTGCTTTCCTAATTGCCGACTGAACCTGCACGTTAATCCTGAACTAGGGCTCCTAAGTCCCTTTGTGCTTCTAATTTCCTAAGCCTTTTCCCATTTAGAAAATAGTCTATGCCTCAATTCTTCCCTCGAAAATGCATAACCTCACACTTATCCACATCTGCCACTTCTTTGCCCACTCTTCCCCACTGTCACCAGACTCCTAAATGACCCTCTTATTGACTGACCTCATTAACACTACACCCTGTATGCTTCATCCGATGCCAATGCTTATGTAGTTACATTGTATATCTTGTGTTGCCCTATTATGTATTTTCTTGAATTTTGTTTAATTCCCTTTTCCCGTAACAGGCTCCCCGAACAGGTGCCGGAATGTGGCGACTAGGGGCTTTTCACAGTAACTTCATTTGAAGCCTACTCGTGACAATAAGCGATTTTCATTTTTTCATTTTCATTTCTTCCCATGTACTGAATGATCTGTTGAGCTGCTTGCAGAAAAATACTTTTCACTGTACCTCGGTACACGTGACAATAATCAAATCCAATCCAATCCAATCTCTGAGCCTGAACAAGTCCTTATGCAGCCCTCCCAGCTTCCTCAATACTACCTGTCCCTCTGCATTTCTTTGTATCTGCAAACCTAACAACAGTGCCCTTAGTTCCTTCTTCCAGATTGTTAATGTATATTGTGAAAAGTTGTGGTCCGAGCACCGACCCCTGAGGCACACCACTAGTCACCGGCATGCCATCCTGAAAAAGACCCCTTTATCCCCAATCTCTGCTTTCCTCTAGTTAGCCAATCTTCTATCCATGCCGCTTACCCTTAACACCATGGGCTCTTCACTTATTTTTTTGAAATAAGTTTTATTCAAGTTTTCAACAACAAATTTTATCACAACAGAGAAAAACAGTAACCCCTCCCCTCCAATACAAAAACAATAAATTAACAAGAAAAAGAAATAAGCATAAAACCATGAGAACAAACCCCCATAATGAACCCGTACCCCCCCCCCCCCCCCCCCCCCCCCCGCGTTGCTGGTGAAGCTTTTTTTATATAAATGTTTTTATTGGGTTTTTGAACAAGGTATAATTACCGTTATGTACACAGAATAAGAAACATATATATATATATATATATATACACATATTTAGAGGAGAAGGGCACACCCCAACATAAAAAAAATATTATAAAATATGAAATAGCATAACTGGTGGGGTATTGTGCACCAGTTCGACAGCGGCAGCTCTGTACATCTGTCAAATGTACATCACACCGCGTAAGTAGGCGCCTGCCTGCACACACACATTTGGGTGCCGGGGAGAAAATCACAGTGTGCGATATTTGGCTGTGCTGTGTATTGCTGTCACCCGCCCCTCCCTGACGGGTCTCGCTGCCGTCCCACGCTCGCCCCCGCTTCTGCCACTCCTCCCGTCCTCCATCTCCATTTTCCTCGTTCCCCGCTCCTGTAGGTGTCATGCACGTTTTGGCATCCCGTGCCATCCCTCCGGCTTCCACTTCCCCGCCCTCGCCCCACCCCGCCGACCCTCCTCTCCCGTCCCCCCCTCCCTCCATGGTTCGCCTCCCTCTCCCGAGGTTTAGCTGTCTCCCCCCCCCCCCCCCCCCCCCCCCCGTGGTTCGCCCCTCCCTCCTCAGGTTTAGCCGTCCCCCCCCCCTCCCAGTCCATCTCTCCCCTCCATACCCCGGCTCCCTTCCCCCAATTCCCGACCATTTTCCCCTGATTCTTGGCCACCCGGCTATTCTTCCTCTTGTTCGTTCGCCACAAACAGGTCCCGGAACAGTTGTGTGAATGGCTCCCACGTTCTGTGGAAGCCGTCGTCTGACCCTCGGATGGCGAATTTTATTTTCTCCATTTGGAGATTCCGAGAGGTCGGACAGCCAGTCTGCAGCCCAGGGTGGTGCTGCTGATCGCCAGCCAAACAGGATTCTACGGCAGGCGATCAGGGAGGCAAAGGCAAGGGCGTTCGCCCTCCTCCCCAGGAATAGATCTAGCTGGTCCAAGACCCCGAAGACCGCCACTTTCGGGCATGGCTCCACCCTCACCCCCACCACTTTGGACATGGCCTCGAAGAAGGCTGTCCAGTACTCCACGAGTCTGGGGCAAGACCAGAACATGTGGGCGTGGTTGGCCGGGCCTGGCTCTTCACTTATTTAACAGCCTCCTATATGGCTGGGGATTCTATGGATTCTTGAATCACTGAAGTCCATGAGGCGTAAGTACATCCACAGTGCTCTTCGGGAGAGATTTACACAATTTTGACCCAGCAGCAGTGAAGGAACGTTGATATGCTTCCATATCAGGACGGTGAGGGGCTCGGAGGAGAACTTGCAGGTGGTGTTGCTCCCAGGTATCTGCTGCTTTTGACCTTCTCAATAGTAGTGATTGTTGATTTGGAATGTATTGTCTAAGGAGCCTTGATGAATTACTGCAGTGCATCTTGCCGATGGTATACATGGATGCTACTGTGCATTGGTGGTGGAAGGAGTGAATATTTGTGGAAGCGATGCCAGTCAAACAGGCTGCTTTTTCTTGGATAGTGTCGAGCATCTTGAGTGTTATTGGAGCTGCACTCATCCAGGCAAATGGAAAGCATTCCTTCACACTCCTGACTTGTGCCATGTAGATGGAGTACAGGCTTTAGGGAATTAGGAGATGAGTTAATCGCTGCAGGATTCCTAGCCTCTAACCTGCTCTTACAGTATTTATATGGTTAGTTCAGTTGAGTTTCTGGTCAATGGTAACCCCCAGTATGTTGATAGCGGAGGATTCAGCAATGGTAATGCCACTGAATGTGAAGGGGCGATGGTTAGATTCTCTCTTGATGGAGATGGTCATTGCCTGGCTCTTCTGTGGCGTGAATGTTACTTGCCACTTTCAACCCAAGTCTCGATATTGCCCAGGTCTTGTTGCATTTAGACATAGAAACATAGAAAATAGAAGCAGGAGGCCATTCAGCCCTTCGAGCCTGCACCGCCATTCATTATGATCATGACTGATTACCAAGTTCAATACCTGGTCCTGCCTTCCCCATATCCCTTGATTCCTTTAGCCCCATGAGCTATATCTAATTCATTTTTGAAATTGCACAACATTTTGGCTTCAACGACTTTCTGTGGTAGCGAATTGCACAGATTCACCACTCTCTGGGTGAATAAATGTCTCCTCACCTCAGTCCTAAAAGGTTTACCCATTATTCTCAAACTATGACCCCTAGTTCTGGACTGCTTCTGTAACAATATTTAATTAATCAACTCACCTCCTGTGAGCAAAATGGTTGCCTGTCCCCTGTCCTGACACCCTTTAAAACTGAAAGTGGTGGTCGGTTTCAGATTCGTAACATTTTTCTCCATTCCACCCAACTCAAACCCATCTATTTGGAGGGATTAAAAATGCCCACCTTTACTCATTAAGTTCCTTTACTCAATGTTAATCATAAAAAACATTAGCATTGACACGAAGCAATGCGTCTTGTAACATTGCTTCACTGCTTAATAAGGAAATGTCTTTCACTTACCAGCGCTCACAGTGACAGCTTCAATAAACTGATCTCTCCAACTGTTAGTCCCCACAACCAAGGCTAAGTTTGTTTTCTTGATCAGTTTGTCCACAGTATTCTGCAGCAATAAAAGAGACACTTGTAAGAACTAAGTGTATTTCACTGCCTTATAGGTTAGACATCATGGCAAAAGATCCAGTTTAACATCACTCATTTCCTTAGAAAAGCCTGTATACAGCCGACTGTGAACAGATAGGGAAATGTACTAGTTACGTCACAGAATGAGCGACCTAAGGTTGTAAGTTCACATTAATATTAATAAAGTAGTTCATGGATTGGCACTGAAAAGAAGCCAACCAGAAAAGCTGCTAGATTGTCATTAAAAATACAAATGATTCTTTCAGGAAAGGGAAACATTGCAAACAGTTCTGCCCTATCAATGACTCTCGGCCTACACTACATAGTTGGCCATTAAGGCCTGATTTTAACCCTGCTTGCCTTACGGGTCAGGGTAGATTGGTGGTTACAATGGCAGTTTGCTACTTTCTGGTTTCATTCTTGGTGCGTTCCCGTTAGCCGCCTGTGGTGAATCACAGTAGCGTAATTCACACTGTATTACACATGTTGTACGATGTCTCTGTAAGCTCGGCACACGAGCAGTTGTGCTTCTCTGCCACTAGGGGGAGATGCACTGGGAGTGTACGGGAGTTTGTACTGGGCTCCACCCGTGGCTCCACCCACGGCTCCTCCCCCTAACCGGAAGTATAAAGGTTGATGCTGAGAGCCTGCCTGCCAGTTCATCTGGAGTTCATCTTGTCACAGGCAGGCTCTGTTGCAAGACGATTAAAACACTGTTCACTTCTAACCACGTGTCGCGTGAATTGATGGTTTCATCACCGCCATCTTTACGGCATTGTTTCAGTTTTGATGCAGGCCTCTGTCACAGACAGAGGGCTAGGGCCTCATTAACATGGGACAGTCAAAATCTCTCTGGCAATGTTTAATACCCTGAAGTGGACTAGCAATCCAGAGACCCTGGCTCTTGCTTTGGGGTCATGGGTTCAGCAGCTGTTAGAATTTAAATTCAATTAATAGAGTCAACAGAGATTTACAGCAAGTTACGAGGCCCTTCGGTCCATCACATTTGTGCCAGCCATCAAGCACCGATCTATTCTAATCCCATTTTCCAGCATTTGGCCCATAGCCTGGTATGGCACGGTATTTCAAGTACTCATCTAAATACTTCTTGAAAGTTGTCAGGGCTCTTGCCTCTACCACCCTTTCAGACAATGAGTTAAAGATTCCGAACCCTTACTGATTCTGGACCAGTCAGGGGCTAGCTGCGACACCGGGTGAAACTCCTGGCTCCTGCTCTCGAAAACGGCTGGTGAATGGCCAAAACCCTGGCCATGCATGTGCACGGCGACGACCTACAGCAGTCGCATCGTACAACACGGCGCTGGCCGTGTGTGGACCCGACCCGCCATCTCCGACCCCACAGCCCTCCAGTCCCCCAAGCTCTTGCGGAAGTCCCCCCGGCCAGCGGAACGGATCCCGGCCAAGTGTGAGGGCGTCGGACACAGTCCGCAGCTGCCATGCCGGGTTCCCGACCGCTGAGACCACACATGTCCCGCACGGTCGGGAACTCAGCCCACCGGAGGCGGAGGATCGCGAGGGGGGGCAGGCCAATGGCGCTTGGCGCGATGAGGCCATTTCAAAAGGTCCAGAGCATGGCTGACCGGTGTCACACTGGCGCCTGCCCCGTTTAAGCGTCGGAGTCAATTCTCCTCCCAATATCGGCGTTGGGCAATGGAGAATCCAGCCCTAGGTTTTCCCTCACATCTCCAGGAGTGTGACCATGAGGACTGGCCTCCAGTGCCGAAAAAAGGTCAATGACCTACACCAAGCAGCATGAGTGAGTTGACACCAACGCCTGCCTGCCCCCCCCCCCCCCCCCCCCAACCCCCGAGATCTTTCTGCCCGCACGCAAGCACCCACCCCCTCAAATCTCCATGCGGCTCCCAACCCTCCTGTCACCCCCTCAATTCAACACCCTTTCCCAACCCTTCCTTCACATCCCATGTCCCATCACTGTAAACCATGCATGTGGCTTCTAATGCCCTCTCAGGAAAAGCTCTTGAACAACCGTTGGGAGAGGGCCCATGGCTGGCGGCGGGTTGCCGGACTCAAGAATCCTCACCTTCTTCAAGCAACGGGCCCTGGAGGTGACGGTGCTGGTCGAGGACAGGGCGGTCACCCATGCGGAGGTTGGCAGATACCGTAGAGGTAAGGAACCACTGGCCCCACTAAAGGACCTGTCAAATGTAAGTTGTTATTGCCTTAATGACTGATCCATCCCTCACATTGACCACATGTGCATTCTCCCACAGGTACTCCAGCCGATGGCACCTGCCCATCTCGGGTGGCCCCCCTCTCCAGCCTCCCAGGAGACCATCTTAAAGGGGAGCTCTGAGAAAGACATGATCAAGGCATCACAGCTGTCATCCCCACCCAGCACCAGCGCAGATACATGTATCGCGTTTGGAAATGTTACACCTAGACGTAGCAGTAGAACCAGGAGGGCCAAACACATCGAAGGTCACTGAGGGCACTGGAGGAGGCTGGGTAGGTAGGGGCTGAGGGGGGACAGGTGTGGGGTGAAGGGGGGCAGGGAGGGTGGATGGGGAGGGCACCATCGGGGGACTGGGGAGTGCTATAACACAACCAGTATGATGCCTCTGTCACTTTGTTTCACAATTCGAGCCGACCTCCGGACCCTTAGCCCATCTCTCCCACCCTATGGCACACGGCATGCAGGTGATGGATGTAAGCACAGGCTCAGCAGACAGGAAGGGGTCAGACTATGGCATAGGTTGAGGAGCACCAGCGCTCAGCTCTCTGTGGGTTATCATCACCTCCCCACCCGTCCTCGACAGTGACCCACTGACAGTGCCGACACAGTTCCAGCATCCTGGAGTGATGTGACACAGACTACTGTGTGTGTGTGTGTGTGTGTGTGTGTGTGTGTTGCCTCCCACAGTGTTCACGCACGGTGTCCAGGCATCACAGTCTGATCGGGATGCGAGGCAATGACTTCCACACACTACATGGCTCACCTACCCACGGGAATCCACTTGGGTTTTGTGAGGTGCTCGCTTAACCATGGTTGCCAGTTCACTATTACCAATAGCCTTCAGCCGCACAGCCAGAGGCGTCGGCAGTTGGTCGGGGTTATGGGTGGTAGGTGGGGCAGATAGGCATAGACAAGGTTTGCCCCCGAACGGAAAAACATGATCCACGGGTTGACATGGTGGTGCCACATGTTTGCCACACCCCTCCCCTACGACTCTCCCCCACCCTCCCATGGCAGCCCACCCCTACGGAGGGTCCCCCATTCCTAGCCATGGTTTCCCCACCCACCACCAGGGGAGGGTCTCTCCACCCCACCCTCCGAGCACTGGGATGGCAAGCCCAGTGCCCCGGGCTCTTTGCCTGTGAGTAAAGACGGCTACTCAACTCCTGGCCCTTCAGCCAGGTTCACGTTTTTCAAAAGGAGTAGCAATCGCCGCCAGCGTGACCATTTGCTGGGGTGGCCGATGAATCATGGGAGGCCGTTGGATAAGCTCCCATTAGTTTCCAGCCCGGAAACAGGGCTTAAATGTTGATAATTGGTTTCTCGCCAGCAGGATCCTGATTTCGCCTACGAGAGCAGGCATCGTAAACTGTTTGCCGCCTGGCTCAGTACTCGTTTTCAACCTCCCCCATTATTGATAAGCTTCACTTTGCTCGAGTGAGAGCGCAACAAGGCCGAAGATCCGCGCCCATCGTGTGGTGACAAGAACTGCTCACAGTATTCCAGCTGGGCCCTAACCAACTCCAACATAAGCTCCTTGCTCATATAGTCAATGCCTCAGTTTATAAGGCAAGAATCCCATAAGCTTTCTTAACCACCTTATGTCCTGCTGTCCTCAGTGATCTGTGGATATGCGCACCAAGGAACCTTATATCTGGTTCTGGAATATTTTTAGAGTAGAAAGCTTGACAGTAATGGTGACCATGAAACTAATGGTGGCCATGAAAATGGTGTCAACAGCTCTGGCCTACATGTGACTCCAGACCTACAGCAATGTGGATGACTCTTAACTTCCTTCTGCATTGGCTGAGCAATCCACTCATTTGAAGGGCAATTAGGCCTTGGTAGCAGGTTCACATGCCATGCAAGAACAAGTAAAATATTTTCTTTGAGAGACAGCGGGCAGGATGCTCCGCCCCGCTGCGCCACATTTCTGTCTCACCACGCCGGTGGGATGCTCCGTTACGCCGGACGGTCAATGGGGGTTTTCCATTGTGGGGCAGCCCCACACTGTCGGTAAAGCCCCGGGCACCAGCAAAATGGTTGATTCAAACCTCATTGTAAACTTAATGACAAAATAATGGCTGACAGTTCAGTGTAATACTTAGGATTCCCTGCAGTTACGGAGGTGTTGTTCTGGATTCCCCGCAGGCAATGACTTCCACACACGACATGGCTCACCTACCCACGGGAATCAACAAAGAACAAAGAGAAGTACAGCACAGGAACAGGCCCTTCGGCCCTCCAAGCCTGCGCCGACAATGCTGCCCGTCTAAACTAAAATTTTCTACACTTCCGGGGTCCGTATTCCTCTATTCCCATTCTATTCATGGATTTGTCAAGATACCCCTTCAACGTCACTATCGTCCCTGCTTCCACAACCTCCTCTGGCAGCGAGTTCCAGGCACCCACTACGTTCTGTGTAAAAAACTTGCCTCCTGCATCTCCTCTAAACCTCGCTCCTTACACCTTAAACCTATGCCCCCTAGTTTTTGACCCCTCTACCCTGGGAAAAAGTCTCTGACTATCCACTCTGTCTATGTTCCTCATAATGTTGTAGACCTTTATCAGGTCGTCCCTCAACCTCCTTCGTTCCAGTGAGAACAAACCAAGTTTATTCAACCTCTCCTCATAGCTAATGCCCTCCGTACCAGGCAACGTCCACAACCTTCTGACTGTGGAAAGGGTACAACTAAATGAAAGAGGCTGACACCAAGCTGTCACACCCAGTTATTTCACATTACTCAAATGAGCATGGAGAGACAGAATCAAAGACTTTGTGCAGACGGTTTTAGTTTAGTCAGGTACCATGGTCGGCGCAGGCTTGGAGGGCCGAAGGGCCTGTTCTTTGTACTTGTAGGGAATCAATGGAGTAGCTGAAGGGTTAGAGTGATAAAGGATGCGGATGAAGGAATGCAGATTGGCAGGAAGACTGAAGAATAAGTGATGGTGAGGGGGCTGGTGCGAATTACATAGTTGGGAAGTTTTATGATTGGTGCAGGATGATGTGAGAGAGAAGTTGCGAGAGGCATCTGGAAATATTTTAGACATGCAAGAACATTTCAGAAGCAGCAACATACAATGGAATATGAAAAGGAAAAGCTTATAAAGTTAATGCCCTATTGACATGCTTTTATGGTGTTTTGTGATGTACCCTGACGAAGACAGTGGAACCTGGGTGGTGTTGGATGGCGCTGTCCAAAGCAGCTATTGGGTATTATTTGGAAGAACAGGGCGAAAATAAATGAAGCAATTGCAAAGGGTGGTCTTGATGCCTTGTAAATTGTATTTTACAGCCCACAAGCTGCAAATGGATTGCTGTAGACGGGTAACTACAGATGACGATGATGGGATGAGGAATGGTCTAGTTAGGAAGCTATGCCATGGATTGGCTGTGAACAGGCAGATCCATGGAATGACAAATTTGATCTCATTGGATTGGATATAAGACCTGAATAAGGAAGCAACATAAGAGGCCAAAATTCTCTGTCCTCTTTTGCAGCTGGGATCTGTTCTTGCTTGCAACGTGTTCCGTCATGGAAGAGACAAGAGAATCCCCCCCAGAGAACTGAAAGAGGTGCAGAATGACGAGGTCAGCCTGGCTACCTTGATAAAATTGCTATTCCTTTAATGTATTTTATTCTGCATGTACAAATAAATATGCTATAATCCAAACATGAAAAGCCACAAGGACTTTACAGAATTAAAACTCTGACATCCTTGCAACAGCCACTTGAGCACTGTTGATCTTCTCCAACCTCTACTATGTGTAAACACAAGACCCAGAATACCAGACATGTTTTTCAAGGATAAGACAGCATCATAAACGGAGCTGTTACAAAGGGCAAATATAAACAAAAAATAATGGCATAGCTCCAAGCATTCCAGATTTGAGAAGGAAAGGAGAGATACAACAAATTGAGATTTTGATGCAGCAAACTGCATTTAAAGACTAAGGGTGGGATTTTCCAGCCCTTACTCCTAACGGGATCTTCCAGTTCTGCCATAGTCGACCCACTGCAGCAGGTTCCAAGGCAGCAGGGCGGGCGAGCCCCACAAAAGCCTGTAAGCCTCAGAGGGACCGGAGGATCCCACTGGTGGCCAACAGTTCACCACATCCGCCAGAGGGAGCCTGGAAATCCAGGCCTAAAGAAGGCTGTTAATGCTCTCGTCCAAGACACCCACTTTCTGATCCCTCAACCCTATTCATAGAAATTTACAGCACGGGAGGAGGCCATTCAGTCCATCATGTCTGCATCCTGGCCGACAAGTAGCCACCCAGCCGAATCCCACTTTCCAGCTACAGGTTACGGAACTTCAAGTGCACATCTAAGTACTTTTTGAATGTTATGAGGGTTTCTGAATCCACCACCCTTTCAGGCAATGAATTCCAGATTCCTGACCCTTAAATCCCCTCTAAACATCTTGTGCTCAATCTATGCTTCCTGGTTACAGATTCCTCACTTCAAACAATGAGAACAGGGCCTTCCTATCCACTCTATTTAGACCCCTCAATTTTATACACTTCAAGTCTCCCTTCAGCCTCCCTATTCCAAAGAAAACAACACTGGCCTAGTAAAGATTTTCCCATAACTAAAATTCTCCAGTTCAGGCAGCAGCTTTGTAAATCTCCTCCATATTCGCTCTTTCATTTAAAAAAAAAAGTATGTTATTACAACATGTATCAAAACAGGTTACAGCGAACAAGCACGCGGGAAACATGCTTCCCTGCAATCAACTATACAGTCTGTACAGACTTTTCCTCTTTTTTTATCCCCCCGCGACAAATAGCCCCTCAAACACGGTCATAACCATCCCCAATCTTTCCTCAAACCCCCCTGAAGAGCCCCTTAACTCATACTTTATCTTCTCTAATCGCAGGAAGTCATACAGGTCACCCAACCAAGCCGCAATCCATCCGGGACCAGCAGTCACTCCAGCAGAGTGTATCCAATCAACCTAGGGAACCCTCTCCAGACCTTTCGCGCAAAGTCCCTAACCTGCAGATACCTGAACTCACTCCCCCTTTGCAGCTCATTAATACTTCCTGAAGCCAACAGCTTTCTTCTTCATTATCAACCATAGAGTGCATTTTGACTTGTCTGAAAACTTCTCAACTATGCCCCTACATTTAAGCCCGAATCATTGAGATATATATATATACAAACCACAAAGAGCAGGGACTAGTACTGAGCCCTGCGAAAACCCACTGGAAATAACTTTCAGTTACAAATCAAGTACCCGTCAACAATTATCTCTCGACCTATACCCATTGGAGTTCAGAAGAATGAAAGCTGATCTAATTGAAATATATAAGATCCTGAGGGTACTTGATAGGGTGGATACCAGGAGAATGTTTCCACTTGTCGGGGCGACTAATACTAGAAGACAAAATTTAAGAATGGGGGGGTGGGGTGGGAGGTGGATTTGAGACTAGGAAGAGATCAGCCATGATCTGACAATGGCAGAGCAGGCTCAAAGGGCTGAATTACCTACTTCTGCTCCTAATTCCTATATTCCTGGAATTTCTTCTCTCAGAAGGCAGTGAACCTGTGAAATTCTTTACCACAGAGAGCTGTAGAGGCTGGGTTGTAAAGTATATTCAAGGCTGAGATAGATAGATGTTTAATCAATAAGATAATCAAGGGTTAGGGGATAAGGTAGGAAAGTGGAGTTGAGGATTACCAAATCAGTCTTGATCACATTGAACTGCGGAGCAGACTCAATGGGTCGAATGGCCTACTTCAGCTCCTACATTTTATGGTCTTACTTGGAAAACTTAGTCACAATCTCTTTGCTTTCATTGGTCTTGCTTTTTTGAATGTAACAGCAATGATTTAGAAGAACATTTTGATCAGAGAGCCACAAGTATAACAGTGGCATTTGGTACCTTAAATTCATAGGATTCTTCAATTATGATTTCTAACTTTGTATTTTCTCCGAGGACAGGACGGCCCATTTCAGCTATCCTCCGTTCTTCCTCATTTTTACTCGCAAAGGCCTCATTATCTTCAGTATCACCTGTAACACAATCATATAGCTAGACATCAATAGAAACAAATAAACTGCGGAGAGAACTTTAAGACTAAATGCTTCCTCATCGAACTTGAAAATGTCTAGTTCTACATGCTAAAATTTTACCAAGTCCTACGTGATTCCACATAGACTTTACTACACTTACCATATCTGAAATTGTTTTCCCAACTTTAGTCTTATTTTACATGGCACAAACATACATGCATAGAACATACAGTGCAGAAGGAGACCATTCGGCCCATCGGGTTTGCACCGGCCCACTTAAGCCCTCACTTCCACCCTATCCCCATAACCCAATAATCCCTCCTAACTTTTTTGGACACTAAGGGCAATTTAGCATGGCCAATCCACCTTACCTGCACGTCTTTGGACCGTGGGAGGAAACCAGAGCACACGGAGGAAACCCACGCAGACATGGGAAGAACATGCAGACTCCGCATAGACAGTGACCCAGCGGGGAATCTAACCTGGGACCCTGGTGCTGTGAAGCTTATACAATTATATAATTGTTAAATTATAATATTCTTACAAATAATGGTTCTTTTTATTAGCATGTCAAAAATACCTTACAAATAATCTGTCCAGCACGAAGATGTCATACTATAATTTTTCTCAATAAGAGGTCATGCCATAATTTTTATCAATTCCACATCTAAGAAACAAACGACATGGATAACAGGAAGATCCAGATCAAGAAAGAGACAAGACACTACATTTTTCATAAAGGACAGATAAGAATTGAAATGTCTTGCACAAAAGATCAGAGAAGAATGAATCAAAAGTTCTGATATGGACAGGCTGGGACATAATGGAAGATGCTTATGGATGGCAAAATAGATGACTGATAAACTCTTAACGAAAAGCCTCTTAAGTATCAAAGCACTTCATTTTATCATATGTTTATAAAACTAGCACATGCATTGATAATGAAGCTTCTATGCTCTTCGGTCCTTTTCTGTGTCTGTCATGAACCTGCCAGTGGAAGACTCAGAAATTATACCTTTCTCATTCTTCTTAAGTCTTATCTGCATGCTAATATCTGTACAGGATATTTTTGTGGGATATTATATTCCCTCGTGCAAACAAACAGATAAAAGAAAGATGTATAGCAGCTTACTATTATTATACATCATTATTTTATAAATATCCAATCCATACACATCAGCAGATTTTCATCTCACAGCGTACAGAGGAAAATTAGATGTGCATAATAGAACATGCCTGGAGGTTTCTGGCTGTTTGCTGACATCAGGGTTCTCTGGTCCCCTCACCAATGGTGTGGAGTGACTTCAATGGGAATTCCCATTGACAGTGGTGGGAGCAGAGAATCCCGCCATCAGCGAGTGGCGCGCTGCCTCCTGCCACCGAGAAACACACGGCTGGGAGGCCAGAGTATCCCGTCCCACGTCTATTTTTCTATTCATTTCTAAATTAACAGATGGAATATTTGGCAGGTTCCAATATATGTGTGCAATCCTTCCCAGTTATTTCTATATGCTACACCTAGGTGATCTTTTGCACCCAAGCATAATATGTCAAATCGATAGGTTAAGAATATAGCATTCCTGCAGTGTGGAAGGAGGCCCTTCGGCCCATTGAGTCTGAACCGACTCTCTGAAAGAGTTCCCAACTAGGCCCACTCCCGCGCCTTATCCCCATAACCCCACCTAATTATATCTTGAACACATGAAATTTAGCATGGCCAATCAACCTAACCTGCACATCTTTGGACGATGGAAGGAAACCGGAGCACCCGGAGGAAACACATGTAGACACAGGGAAAAATGTCACCCAAGGCCAGAACTGAACCCAGAAGTGCTAACCACTGTGCCACCAACCTGCCCCGGCAGACAGCTTATCCCACTTATGTAGGCTCTTATGTAACTATGTTGCCTACTTATGACAAATATTTAATAACATCTAAAGAGAAATTTGCCTGAACACTTGATAGTTGATACAATATTAGGACTTAGGTTGTAAATTATAACCCAGAGTAAGCTGACCTAGTAATTTATAAACATCAAAGTCACAAGAGAGTTATGGTCAGTGTCAAAAGTGAAAAATAGATTACATGACACAATTTTCATTATGTGTTCTGTCGACATGAAACGTTATGTAAAATAAAATCAGTAGAAAGCATGTGTTTTGAATTATAAATGTGAGGAAACATCTTTTATGAATTGTGGACAGCTTCATGTGAAGTCCTGGCATGCGCGGGTTGACGCGGTGAAAGGAGGCTGGAGCGGCATGAACCGCTCCAGTTCCGTGCTGTCTCCCTGTGGGGGCCAGAATCAATCGTACCCGGGCCCGGTTCGCGGCATCGTGAAACACGCTGAATCAGGAGCATCATTCAGTGGACTCGAGTTGAAGACCGCTGAATGGTGCGTTTGGAGGGGTGTTTCTCACTGTCTGCAGTGCCGAAAAGACCTCGCTATTCATATGGACATTTTCATATGGACATATGGACATTCATATGGACATATGGACATTCATATGGACATTGGACGCTATTCATATGGACAAAGGGGGGGTGTTTTCTAGAGCTGTTGGGGAGGGTTTAAACTAATGTGGCGGGGGGATGGGAACCAATGCTGGAAGTTGGAAGGTAGTAAAACAGGGACAGAAACAAAAGGAAGTAAGGGGAAAAGTGCAAGGCAGAGAAGACATAGTCAGAAATCCATAAGGGCAACAGTACAAGGTACAGTGACTGAGGGGAGCACAGTGAATAGGCCCAGTAATAACAAAAGGAATAAAACTGGAGATGTTAAGATTCAAAACAGAGGTAAAAAAACCAACATAAGTGTACTTTACCTGAATGCTCGTAGTATTCGGAATAAAGTAAATGAGTTGGTGGCACAAATCATCGTAAATGACTATGATTTAGTGGCCATTACTGAAACATGGTTAAAGGATGGTCACGACTGGGAGTTAAATATCCGAGGGTATCAAACTATTCGGAAGGACAGAGTGGATGGTAAGGGAGGTGGTGTTGCTCTGTTATTTAAGGATGACATCCGGGCAATAGTAAGGGATGACATCGGTGCTATGGAGGATAAGGTTGAATCCATTTGGGTGGAAATCAGGAATAGTAAGGCGAAAAGTCACTGATAGGAGTAGTCTATCGGCCATCAAATAGTAACGAGATGGTGGGGCAGGCAATAAACAAAGAAATAACTGATGCATGTAGAAATGGTACAGCAGTTATCATGGGGGATTTTAATCTACATGTCGATTGGTTTAACCAGGTCGGTCAAGGCAACCGTGAGGAGGAGTTTATAGAATGTATCCGCGATAGTTTCCTAGAACAGTATGTAATGGAACCTACGAGGGAACAAGCGGTCCTAGATCTTGTCCTGTGTAATGAGACAGGATTGATTCATGATCTCATAGTTAGGGATCCTCTCGGAAGGAGCGATCACAATATGGTGGAATTTAAAATACAGATGGAGGGTGAGAAAGTAAAATCAAATACTAGTGTTTTGTGTTTAAACAAAGGAGATTACAAGGGGATGAGAGAAGAACTAGCTAAGGTAGACTGGGAGCTAAGACTTTATGGTGGAACAGTTGAGGAACAGTGGAGAACCTTCCAAGCGATTTTTCACAGTGCTCAGCAAAGGTTTATACCAACAAAAAGGAAGGACGGAAGAAAGAGGGAAAATCGACCGTGGATCTAAGGAAATAAGGGAGAGTATCAAATTGAAGGAAAAAGCATATAAAGTGGCAAAGATTGCTGGGAGATTAGAGGACTGGGAAATCTTTAGGGGGCAACAGAAAGCTACTAAAAAAGCTATTAAGAAGAGTAAGATAGAGTATGAGAGTAAACTTGCTCAGAATATAAAAACAGACAGTAAAAGTTTTTACAAATATATAAGACAAAAAAGAGTGGCTAAGGTAAATATTTGTCCTTTAGAGGATGAGAAGGGAGTTTTAATAATGGGAAATGAGGAAATGGCTGAGGAACTGAACAGGTTTTTTGGGTCGGTCTTCACAGTGGAAGACACAAATAACATGCCAGCGACTGATAGAAATGAGGTTATGACAGGTGAGGACCTTGAGAGGATTGTTATCACTAAGGAGGGAGTGATGGGCAAGCTAATGGGGCTAAAGGTAGACAAGTCTCCTGGCCCTGATGGAATGCATCCCAGAGTGCTAAAAGAGATGGCTAGGGAAATTGCAGATGCACTAGTGATAATTTACCGAAATTCACTAGACTCTGGGGTGGTCCCGGTGGATTGGAAATTAGCAAACGTGACGCCACTGTTTAAAAAAGGAGGTAGGCAGAAAGCAGGAAATTATAGGCCAGTGAGTTTAACTTCGGTAATAGGGAAGATGCTGGAATCTATCATCAAGGAAGAAATTGCGAGGCATCTGGATAGAAATTGTCCCATTGGGCAGACGCAGCATGGGTTCGTAAAAGGCAGGTCATGCCTAACTAATTTAGTGGAATTTTTTGAGGACATTACCAGTGCAGTAGATAACGGGGAGCCGATGGATGTGGTATATCTGGATTTCCAGAAAGCCTTTGACAAGGTGCCACACAAAAGGTTGCTGCGTAAGATAAAGATGCATGGCATTAAGGGTAAAGTAGTAGCATAGATAGAGGATTGGTTAATTAATAGAAAGCAAAGAGTTGGGATAAATGGGTGTTTCTCTGGTTGGCAATCAGTAGCTAGTGGTGTCCCTCAGGGATCCGTGTTGGGCCCACAATTGTTCACAATTTACATTGATGATTTGGAGTTGGGGACCAAGGGCAATGTGTCCAAGTTTGCAGATGACACTAAGATGAGTGGTAAAGCGAAAAGTGCAGAGGATACTGGAAGTCTGCAGAGGGATTTGGATAGGTTAAGTGAATGGGCTCGGGTCTGGCAGATGGAATACAATGTTGACAAATGTGAGGTTATCCATTTTGAAAGGAATAACAGCAAACGGGATTATTATTTAAACGATAAAATATTAAAGCATGCCGCTGTTCAGAGAGACTTGGGTGTGCTAGTGCATGAGTCACAGAAGGTTAGTTTACAAGTGCAACAGGTGATTAAGAAGGCAAATGGAATTTTGTCCTTCATTGCTAGAGGGATGGAGTTTAAGACTAGGGAGGTTATGTTGCAATTGTATAAGGTGTTAGTGCGGCCACACCTGGAGTATTGTGTTCAGTTTTGGTCTCCTTACTTGAGAAAGGACGTACTGGCGCTGGAGGGTGTGCAGAGGAGATTCACTAGGTTAATCCCAGAGCTGAAGGGGTTGGATTATGAGGCGAGGTTGAGTAGACTGGGACTGTACTCGTTAGAATTTAGAAGGATGAGGGGGGATCTTATAGAAACATTTAAAATTATGAAGGGAATAGATAGGATAGATGCGGGCAGGTTGTTTCCACTGGCGGGTGACAGCAGAACTAGGGGGCATAGCCTCAAAATAAGGGGAAGTAGATTTAGGACTGAGTTTAGGAGGAACTTCTTCACCCAAAGGGTTGTGAATCTATGGAATTCCTTGCCCAGTGAAGCAGTTGAGGCTCCTTCATTACATGTTTTTAAGGTAAAGATAGATAGTTTTTTGAAGAATAAAGGGATTAAGGGTTATGGTGTTCGGGCCGGAAAGTGGAGCTGAGTCCACAAAAGATCAGCCATGATCTAATTGAATGGCGGAGCAGGCTCGAGGGGCCAGATGGCCTACTCCTGCTCCTAGTTCTTATGTTCTTATGTTCATTTTTTTGGCCTCAGCGTGGAACTCCCCGTCGAGGCCATTCTTTAAGTCATTTCCTGCCCTGGTGACCTCAGTGGAAGAATACTTGTGGAGCGGGCTGCCATTATTAAAGGCAGCACCGATCGTTCAACCCCCTGTACACAACCACCGCGGCCTCAGGACCCCCCGCTTCATCCAAATCACCTTTTCTGAGGTTTTCGAGTCCCCCTCACTCCACCTCTTATGTCACCTGGGTGACACTGCCAGAGTATCCAGGTCACAGTGCCATGGTGCCAACTGGAAGTGCAAAGGTGCCCAGGAAGAGTGCCAAGGTGCTACACTGCCAGTACCCGACCACCCTGGAGCGTCAACACCCCAGCGAAATGCCCCAAGTGCCATCACGACTGGTTCACGACTTTGTGAACCAATACCAAATGACACATGGTTGAGGCCTCGCTGGGGAGGCCACTAAATCCCGAGCATCGCATGAATTGGGCAAGCGGCTCATTTAAATATATGTGCCTGGATTTCGCCCATCTTGCGAGACATTTTGAGCATCACGATTCCTGGTGAAGGCCTCTCGCGAAATTCAATGGCCCTGTCCCAACACCAAGTCAGGTACAACGAGACCGCTGAATCGCGCCCCGTAAATTTAACGTGTAGCATGTTTAGTTTCAAATGCAGATAAAATATTGATGCGCAGTGTGCGCCCATAATGCTTGACGTTTATTTTTATTTTAGTGTCAACTACAGGCCACCTTTGAAAAGGAGTTTCCAAACCCACTTAGATACAATCCCCAAGGTGGACAGTTTAAGAGGCCGAGTACTGGATTACCAAAAGAAAAGACCAAGAATTGAGCCTCAGGCTAATTCTCTTTCACTCAAACCTTCTTCCTCTGAGTAGCTTGAGTATTAACTGACTTGGAACAGCATTGCTATTCCTGCACCGTCGTTGGGTCAAAATCCTGGAATTAGTTTCCGAACAGTATTGTGGATGTACCGACAGCACATGGACTGCAGTGGTTCAAGGAGGCAACTCACCACCACCTTCTCAAGGGAAATTAAAGATGAGCAATAAATGCTGGCCTAGTCAGCGACACCCACATCCCACGAATGAATAAAAAAGCTATCCTTCTCTGGGCCATTTTGTGACAAGTGGAAGAAAAGTTGACCTTTTGCAGCTCGCTGCACGAGAGCAATCCCTCCTGATGCCGGCTCAAGACTGCAGCAGTGACAACTCTGAAAGATATCTGTAGCCCAGCGTGCTGCAATAGGAGAACATGTGGTGCCAACCAGCCTTAAAGTAATGAAACTGGGCAAACATAACCACAAAAAAATCTTCAATTTCAACATTTTGAAATGAATATTGGTGGTTCAAATAGGAAAATTGATAGAATCATAGAATCCATACAGTGCAGAAGGAGGCCATTCGGTCCATCAAATCTGCATCCATCCTTCAAAAGAACACTCGACCCACGTCCATTCACCCATCCACCCCGTCCTATCCCTGCAACTCCCTAACCTAACCTGCACATCCCAGGACACTATGGGGCAATTTACCATGGCCAATCCACCTAACCCGCACATCATAGGTTAAACTCCAATTGAATTCTTGATGTTCAGAAGATAATTATCTGCAGCTGTAAATTAAAATCTTTAGATCACTTTCTTCAAGTGGAAAACAGTCATCATAATTTACTGAACAATAAGTGTAATTTTTCAATGTTCCAAAGTTTTAAAATTTCAAGTGCATAAATAGATCCAGCTGCATATTTATGAAATATTTACTCATTGTACATTTAATTTAAAATTAGCTCACAGAAAAAAGCATTAAAATGTTGGGGTATTGTAACAGCAACATTTCTCAAGCCGTAATCCAAGTAAGCAAACTTGATTGTTTATCTTCTATTAACATGCTTTTCTTTGGGTTATTAATAGATCATTAGTGTGCTTGCACTTCGATTGAACTTTGTGGGAGTTATTTTCATTTTCACGGCTGAATTTCTCTCAGAATTTTGCAGAACACACTATTAATCTATTAGGTTTCTTCTGAAGGATCTCGTCATGCTAGGTCTCCTCAAATTCGGGAACTTTATGATCTGTCTTTTGAATGGGGGAATCTTCCATTCACCCCATGCACGATGTGGGAAAGGTGAAGGATCTCAAGGTCTTCACTTTGCCGCTAAGCTTAGACCAGTGTATTAAAGGAAATCAATACTCTGGGAGAAATGAAGCATACCAGATGCACCCTCATCAACTCAAAATTGTGTCAAGGCTGGGAAATCCGAATGAAAATGAAATTATTTTCAATAAATAATGTAACAGCCTCCCTGCCCATAGGTTGGGAGGGCACATTAAGATCCCATTAATATGGAGGGGGTTCGGCTAATTTCTCTCTCATGATAGGCAAGTACCAGCAGCTGAATTTTATGAGGAGGGGGGTGGGTTGTATGACTCACTCCCTGTTCAAAAAGTCGGTTCCAAACTGACCAACTTTAAATAACACCTCCCTGCAGCCATAACATGCCTTATCAAGTTGATGATTGTTCTTCCACTCCTTAGTGGAAAGGCAATCCGGCCCTTGAGAGCTGTGAACTCAGTACCGAGCGCCACTGGGACTGACAGCATCTCCATAAAGAAGAGTCATGGTCTGAGGTCGGTCCCGGCTTTTAGGGCAGGAAGGGAATGGCCAACTTCAGGAAGGAAGCATAGGGGTGGAAGGCAGGGATTTTAAAGGCCAGGTGGGGAGGAACAAAGTGGGGGTAACATCTTCAGTGCGGAGGGTGCCCCCGATGAACACAAGGCACCCCATAAATAACACACACCCTCTTCCCTCCTGCCTTTTCAACAAAGTTGTTAAAAAATGGCCTGCCTGCCACTGCCCTGTGTATTGTGGCGGTGGTGGTGGGTGGAGGGCCTTAAGTGGACAATAATTGGCACCTTATCCAACATATTTTATGTTACATGCTGAAAACACCCCTAATGGGGGCTGTAAACTCTAGTCCCAGATCTTGATAATGCAGGTGGATACCAGTGACACAGGCCCCTGTCAATCCCAAATCAATTAGGTAACCTCCCTCTGATTCTCCCAAAACCCAGTGCAGATCACGTTGAAGCATATTGGCAGGTGTGAATTTGGCACAATTAGTAGAATTGTAGCCCCATCATTATAACTAGAAACACGTTACACATGAAGAGTTACCGTATCAATTCATTTATAATCAAATATGACGAATCTGGGGATTTTACAGTACTTCCCGCCGGCCCAAGTCTGTTTCCAAAGGCACATGTTATAAACTGCTTCATTAATGTAATATTAAGAGGCATTATATATAAGCTGTTAGACACCCATAGTATAATATAATAGTTCAGATTATGCCATTAACTTTATAAGAGTCATGGTCAGGTGCCTGAGATTATTTGAATGCTGCAGCATCAATTTATATTAAAGGTGCTACAGCCTTACACTTCAATGATTTAGTTCAGTATACAATCAGGGCCCTTTGATTTTTTTTTAGGAAATGCAGGCCATTTTATGTGCAATTCCTTCACAATTTTGAGATTGTTGATTTTGTGATGTCTGTCCAGAGTTGGAACACCTTAAATTAATATCTTAAAATGCCAAAGAGAAGCAGCAACATATCGTTTTATTAAAACAGTAAAGAAAATCCAAGGGCAAACGGTAGAAACACTAATTTTGCATACCCTCCTCTCAGTACCAACGTACGGGGAGGGGGGTAGATCAAAACAGTTCTATGTGCAGTTGCACTAAAAAAAAAATGGTACAAGCACTAAACTTTGCACTGGAGAGACCAGGGGCGGAATTCTCCGACCCCCGGGATTCGGCGGGGACGGGAATCGCGCCGCGCTGGTCGGCGGGCCCCCTGTGGCGATTCTCCAGCCCGCGATGGGCCGAAGTCCCGCCGCTGACAGGCCTTTCCCGCTGGCGTGGTTTAAACCACCTCTGGTATCGGCCGCGCGAGCGGGCTCTGGGGTCCTTGGGGTGGGGGGGGGGGGGGGGGGGGGGGGGGGGGGGGGGGGGGGGGGGGGGGGGGGGGGGGGGTCGGGGCGATATGACCCTGGGGGGTGCCCCCACGGTGGCCTGGCCTGTGATTGGGGCCCATCGATCGGCGGGCGGGCCTGTACCGTAGGGGCACTCTTTTTCTTTCGCCCCCGCATGGCCTTCACCATGGCGGGGGCGGAAGAGACCCCCACGCCTGCGCATGCGCCGGTATGACGTCAGCAGCCGCTGACGCTCCAGCACATGCGCGGACTTCCGCCGGCTGGCGAAGGCCTTTCGGCCCTGTCCGGCAGGGTGCCAAAGGCCGTTCGCGCCGGCCGGCGGAGTGGGAACCACTCCGGCGCGGGCCTAGTGGTTTATGCCACTCCGTCCCGCCGGGACCCCCCGCCCCGCCGGGTAGGGGAGAATCCCGGCCCAGAAGGGAAAGGAAGTAAAGGGGGAGAGAAGAGGGGGGGGAGAGAGAATAGGGGGGGGGGGGGAGAGAGAATAGGGGGGGGGGAGAGAGAATGGGGGGGGGAGAGAATGGGGGGGGGGAGAGAGAATGGGGGGGGGAGAGAATAGGGGGGGGAGAGAATAGGGGTGGGAGAGAGAATGGGGGGGGGAAGAGAATAGGGGGCGGAGAGAGAATAAGGGGGGAGAGAATAGGGGGGAGAGAGAATGGGGAGAGAGAATAGGGGGGGAGAGAGAATAGAGGGGTGAGAATGGGGGGGGAGAGAATAGGGGGGGGGGAGAGAATAGGGGGGGAGAGAATGGGGGGTAAGAGAAAAAAGGAGGGTGGTGGGGAGGGAGGAAATTGGGGTGCTGGTGGAGGGGGGCCCAATAGGACACTGCCTGAATTATCTATGGAGGCAAAAATCAAAAGAACTTTTAATTATGATGTGCTAGATTACGGGAGTCCCCCAGAGGTGAGGGGCAACACAGTGTCAGGCACGAGGGACCCCTGCACCCCACTACAGAGAGCCTCATGTGCACCCTCCGCTCCCGACATAGGGCAGCTGACAACCTTCAGGCAGTTGCCCTCTGGACCCGAATCCTCCACCACACTGAGTGCGGAGGGCGACACTGGTCCCAAATGAGTTGCTTTTTAAAAAAATGTGAACTTTCTACTTTTGTAAATTGCGCTTAGCCTCTGAGTCCTCATCTACATCTGAGCTGTTCACATTTTAGCTTGGCTGCCACTTTGTACGTTGTTACCTCACATGAAATATTATCTAATACAAGTATGAAGTCTGAGGTAACCTTTACCTGTTATACTAATACGTGCCTTCTTCAATCAGAATCATGTCACTTGACATCAATCTTCTAATCCTGATTAATTTGTGGTTTGTTCATGTTCTAACTTGCCCGAATCCTATTGGCTGGGGTAAATTGGTAATCCAATGACTCAAGGGGAGTATGAAATCCCCCAAAAGTGGAGTGTTGTAGCTGTATAAATAGAGCTGGCCAATGTGGTACTAGAGTAGGTGGTGAAGTACTGTTGCTGTGTACAGATTGTTGCAAATAAAGTCACTGCCTGTTTGACTCTACAAATTTGTGCTGGATTCTTCATGGCCCTCACAAAAGTTCATCTCCATTTACAAACAAAACAGGATTTGAGAGTTCAGAAAAAACTACAGATTGTTTTTCATTCATTCTTGGGACGTGAGTGTTGCTGATAAAGCCAGCACATGTTACCTATTGTCATCTTAATAAGTTGTTGATGAGTGTCTTCTTGAAATGCTGCAATTCCTGTGGTATAGGCAAACTCAACTGTGCAGTTAGAAAGGAAGTTCCAGGATTGGGCCAGCGACAGTGAAGGGACGTTGATATAGTCCACGTCAAGATGTTGTGCGGCTTGGAGGAGAACTTGCAGGTAGTGGCATACCCATAGATCTGCACTTATTCTAGATGGTAGAAGTCGTGGGTTTGGAAGGTGCTGTTCAAGCAGTCTTGGGAAGTTGCCACAATGCATCTTGTAGATGGTGTGCACTGCTGCCACTGTGTGCCTGTGGTGGAGGGAGTGAATGTTTATGGTAGTGGATTAGCACCGATTAAGCGAGCTGCCTTGTCCTGGATGGTGTGGAACTTCTTGAGTGTGGAAGATGCACTTCTGGGAGCAAGTGGAGAGTATTCCATCACACTCCTGACTTCTGCCTTGTAGACAGTGGACAGAATCAGGAGGTGGTGCATACCATTAAAATATACATCCTCTGAACTGCTCTTGTGGTCACAGTATTTTCGCTGCTGACTCAGATAAGGTTTTAATCAATGTCAATTTCCCAGGATGTTGATGGTGTGGGATTCAGTGATGACAATGTCAATGAATGTCAAGTGGAGGTAGTTAGATTTCCCCCTTGCTGGAAATGGTCATTTCCTGTTGTGTGGATATTTATGAGCTCAAGCCTGACTGCTGTCTGGGTTTTGCTGCATGTATTAGATTAGATTAAGTTTCTAACATGAATGAAGTTATGCAGTCCCTTTAAATTTCACAGTTTGCATTTTTCAAATGGGAATAAAGTGTGCAGATTGCAAAAATGCAATTAAAGAGTTGTAAATCATTGAAGAATAGAAGGTTTGTATCAGTGACGACATTTGTAAACAGAATGCCAAGTATATTAGAAATTAGTTCCAACAGAATTGGAATCAAGGAATAATGGGAAAAATTATACAAAAATAAGTCTTAACCACTAAATTCTGCAATGAAATGTGGCCATAGGATCATTAAGTATCTGGGCTAATAATTATAAATTCCAGAGTTTACGGTGCAGGCACAAGTCGTTCAACCTAAGTGATTTATGCCCTTATTAGTATTTCACATCAATCTCCTCCTGCTCTCTTCATCTAACTCATTTGCATATTGTTGCTTGTGTTTATCTAACTTTCTCTTAAACTTATCTATGCTATGATAACTTTTATAAGGCTTATCAAAGGCTACACTTCAAAAATATTCATAAAATCTATCAGGCGAAATCGTACCAAAGAAAGGTGAGAAAAACAGAGTGATCTCTCTCGGAATCCTGAGCCTCTTAAAAAAAAAAAAAAAAATAAAAGTGAGTGAGTGTAGTTAACGCTGTCACTCTGCTGGGGCAGGGTCTCTAAGAGCTGGGAACCGGTATCAAACAAATCAGGGAGCAATCTTTAAACGGTGTCCCAACCAGCGTTGCAGCGAAAGGCATCCAGGCCACATCTCGGAGCTCACACTGACAGTCATCGCCGGCACATCCCACACCCACCAGTCATCACAGACAGTTTCCCCTGCCCACAGCCAGGCAGTCATCACTGGCAGATATGCAAGCCCCCCCCCCCCCCCCCCCCCCCAACTACCACACTTATACAATTCCCCACAATGGGTCTTGTTTTGGCATCCCCTGGTACAGTTGGCACTTCCAAGAAGCACTGGGCAATGCCAACCTGACAGTGTCAACCTGTGCCAGGGAAGTGCAAGGGCACTGCTCAGGCATGTCCCTCTACCCTTCTTCCACCCCAACTCCCGGATGGATCCCCTTGACTGTCTAACGCATGGCCAGACTTCACGTAAATGACTCCGGTGTGACCGGGTCAGGATTCCATTGGGGGATGGTGGGGGAGAGAAAGAGGAGGAGGAGGAGGTCTGGAGAGAGTGCTCACTAATGACACGGTAATGCCGCAAAATGAGGTTCTCAGACTTCATGGCACGGTTCTCACTATCCCACTGGAGAAGGGTGGAGGAAATTCCAAAACCCGATCACGCCAGAGACAATCATGTTTTTTGATTCTCTCCGAGTTTCTGTTGGACAGAGAGGGCTCATAGTGTTGCCTGCAAAACTGAACCATGAACAAGAAATGTTTGGGGGGGGGGGGGGAGAAAGTAATAGCAGAAAGTAGCAGTCTGTAATGCCATAACTTAAGATATATTATTTTGGAATTTGACATTGAAACACAAGAGTAAAATAAATACATAAATCCTGTAAATAGCAGGATTGGGCTACGAGTGAGTGGAATGGTTCAATAAGGTTAATGCTCAATAGGCAAGTACATGCAAATCTGAATGTTAATTAAAAGATTGGTCCAGTGGCTTTAGCAACAATTATTAGTAACTATCAATATAACAAGATGACAATTACAAAGTGCAGAGAAGCAGCTTGTATTCACAGCAGAACTTTTAGAACAGTGATGTAATTATAGTGCTTCATTCCCTTTCGACAGGCTATTACTTCTAATGAGTGAGATGTGAAATGTAGATGACTGAATATGTCAAAAATGCTTCTTCAAGTTTAGACAAAGTGCAAATTCTCTGTGTTAATTGAAGTGCAGCTGGTGATTTACAACACAGAAGTACTCATTATACCTGCAAAGCAGATGACAGTAGATGGAATCGGATTGTCCCTAAAATGAACCTTCCTGTAGATAGCATGGCCTAAAAACATGGGAATGAGCCACAACATAAAATAACTTTCATGTTCAGAACTCCTTCATAATAAAAAACACAAATATTTTCATCTTTTAGTATCAAATTTTGGGTTAATTGGTATAGGTTGATCATTTAAATGTTTAGGCTTTATTGTCTCCATGTTAGACACTAAAGTGTTTGACGGTATTATTAAAATCTTATATCCTGAGACTTCTAGGGCAAATGATATAAAGTGCTATTATATTTATTCAGTGAGTAATATTACACAGTGCACAGGTAATTCATTTTACAAAGTCTTACCATTGAAGTATTTTGCTTCAAAATTAAAGAGACGAGGGTAAAAAGGGAAACAAAAAAAAAGTGTAGTTGAACAACTGTAAAATAATTGTGAACTTAAAAACTTGCAGTTGGAATTTAAAGAAATAGGAGTCCAATAAATAGTGTCATACCTGTCTTTGTGAAGGGTCCTAACAGTGATAACATCAAAAATATTGTTATTTTTCAAAATATAATATTTATATTATGGCAGACAATTTTCTTAGCACGGTTTTAAAAGACAATCTGATCTGAATTTCCTAGTTGATGTGCAACACTGTTAATTTCCACTAGAAATTGGTGCCAGAAATAAATCTGACTGTAAACTGACCTTATCTCAGCACCCTTTTCCTTTCTCCATCTGGATTGGCTGGAGTACTCCTCAGGGAGTCATTTCTTCTTTCCCTCCAGCCATATGATCAAACTAAATTTGGTAGGGCCTGTGATGATTTTTCTCTTTCTTTCCATTCCTTTTGGTTACCATCATGTATAAATACTCAAACAACATCTAAATAGAGTCTAGGTATCAGCTGACAATTTTTACTGGCTCACTGGCATTATAAAATCATGGTTCCCTCCTTGGGAAGTGAGGAACTGTTTCAAGCTCTTAGAAAAAAAACTCACAGAGGAGTATTCCCGCCATTCCAGATGTAGGAAGGAAAAAGGAGCCACGATAAGGTCAATATAGAATTGGATTTATTTCTGTCACCAAATTACAGTGGAAATTAATGCGCTTGGCGGGCAGTTCTAACAAGCTATCCCTTAATCTATCCACAATGCTATCACAAGAATCTATAAAACCATCAATGCTTTTTCAAAAAATTATAATGCATGTTTAATAGATTTCTATTTATGCTTTCAGCAACAAATAACATCATGTAGCATTACATCTTCGACATAAACATCTCATGATGATTTACTGCAAGGGCAGGGGAGTGGGGAGGATGAGGAGGAAAAGATAGAAGCATAGGATTTACAGTACAGAAGGGGGCCATTCGGCCCATCGAGTCTGCACCGGCTCTTGGAAAGAGCACCCCACCCAAGCCCACACCTCCACCCTATCCCCATAACCCAGTAACCCCACCTAACACTAAAGGCAATTTTGGACACTAAGGGCAAATTAGCATGGCCAATCCACCTAACCTGCACATCTTTGGACAGTGGGAGGAAACCGGAACACCCGGTGGAAACCCACGCACACACGGGGAGAACGTGCAGACTCCGCACAGGTAGTGACCCAAGCCGGGAATCGAACATGTGAAGCAATTGTGCTAACCACTATGCTACCGTGCTGCCCTTAGGATATTCAGCAATGGACTCCCAAGCTAAAGAAGAAGACATTAAGAAGAATGACTGGAAAATTGGTTGAATAGACTGAAAGTTTTAAAGAATCAGATACAGAAAGACAATTGAAGGGGGTCTCAGAAGATAGGGCCAAGGAAGTAAAATGTTCTGCTACCAATAAATGGCCAAGGCGATCGTGTGGTGCAGGGGGTCGCAGGATAATTTATACACAATTCAGAGGGCCAAAAGTCGTAGAAGAAGGTGTACGACTGGAGGAGATTGTAGAGACATGGTTGAGCAAGACCATAGAAGGACCACAGAGGGAAACTGAATCTAGAGGTGATTAAATCAGGGTAAGATTTTCAATGGCAACGGGTCTGAATTAAGGGTAGAGATGGGCAATATTGTGAATATTAAAATGAAAATTCCTGGAAACTGGATAGTATGTTTTTAAAAATTCATTTACGGGATGTGGGCTTCGCTGGTTAAGCCAGCATTTATTGCCCATCCCTAGTTGCCCTACAGAAGGTGGTGGTGGGTTGCCTTCTTGAACCGTTGCAGTCCTTGAGGTGTAGGTAAACTGTGCTATTAGGGAGGGCGTTCGAGGATGTTGGAACCTCACATGTGAGGTTTTGATGTTAAGTTTAAAGTCAAACAGGAGAGGTCAAGCTTTTGCACAGTTCAATTTAGATTCAGGAAGTGGTCAAAGAGGATGATGGAGTCTTAGCAAGATAGTGGAATTTGTGGTAGAAGCTAGAAATAATGGGCGGGATTCTCCGGCCGCGTTCCCCTAGCAACCGGAGAATCCCACCCAAGGCCAATGGATTTTTCCGTTGTCGGCATTTTGCCCGTGGCGTTCTTGTGGAAGACAGGGGGAAGAATCCAGCCCAATGTCTTTGGTCTTTCTTGTATTTAGTTAAATGAGATTCTGACTCATCCATAGCTTAATATCCAACAGGCGCTATAACAGCACAGAGATGGTCATTAAAGGAACTGGGTGGAGAGATAAAGCTGAGTGGCATGGATGCGCATATGAAAATGATTAGCATTCACTGGGAAAAATCTGCCAGAAGGAGCTAGTCGAGACTTAAGGGAGCCGGCATTAGCAGAAATAGAAGTTAATCCCAGGTATTCAGTTGAACGACACAGTCAGAACCACAGAATTATGGTCCTATACTCAACTATTTGATGGTGTGTTGAAAAATAAAACAAAGTTCAAACAAAACCAAGTTAATTCAAATCAATTAATTTATGTTCCCTCTGACATTTTCCCAAAACCTCAAGGTAGTGATATGGCATTTGTTTCAATTGAGTTACAGTCCTCTAATATCTTGGGGCCCAAAGGCCCCAAAGGTTTGTGAACACAGGACATATGGGGGTCAAAATCTACATGCATGCTAATAATGTGTGAATCGGAGAAAGTTGTTGGCTTGCCAGGTGATTTGATCAGAGGCACACATTAGCCTAGTCCTGTCCTCATATGGAATTCACTCCTGCAGTTTCAACATTGGACAGCTCAGCCTGACCAATCGTCCCTAACTAACCTGGGAATGTTGATGGCCACCAGTTGTGTCCTTCGGTGGTTGAAATTGGCAATCTAAGCACTGCCAATATCCAAAACTCAGCCCTTTCTGTTCTATATTTCTAATATCAGATTACATTGTGGATTTATTTACCCAGGCATCATGGAAAGCTTTATTGTAATAATTAATAATTGGTATCATAGGTTTAACTATAAAAGGAATACTGGTTAAGATGTACTCTGTAAATGTAAGCCAAGCAACTTCCTGCAAATCTCTACAATTCTATATCACATCGATTGCTAGCATGGAACAGCTAATGCATGAGGTAAACAGAAATAAAGAAGTTAAGGAAGCTTACCTAGCTCATTTAACAATAAAGCTGTAAAGAAAACAAATGTATAAAAGAAAAGTAAGACAAATAAGGAAAGTAAAGTTGGAACAATGGAAGGGTTACAAAAAAAAACAGATGTTTGAGCTACAACTTCGATCACTCTATAGCATTGGTGTGACATGTGAAATGGCTTTTCAACAATGTGCAGGGCAGTGTTATAAATTTTTACTAATTTAGTACAGGGATCAAATGTGCAGATGCTAAGCAATGGATAACTCTTCCCATGGCCCAATTTCTGTGACTTCTAAAAAGATTGCTAAAATAAAAGTACCTGTGTATTCAGTTGAGTAAGCATAACACATACCTTACAAGCATACCCCTTTTAAAAATGCTCACCATTTTGATTACACCCCCAACAGAAATATAACTAATTTTTAAGAATGCCTCCTGTGATCATATTAATTTATTAAAAAAATTATTTATTTGTGTTCCAGAGAGAAAAACTATCCTCAATAGAACGAGCTAGTTGCACTGTGCATAAAAATAGAAAACTGGACCTGCAGAATCTGTACAGCACAAAGACAGTTCGACATTCATCATGGGAAAAAAACAACACAGAAAAAAAAACGCCCAACAGTCTGGGATGGCAAAGATTTTAGATAGTAAAGTAAGAGGAGAAAGTCAGTGTGAGAGTAGGACACAAACAGAGAAGAAAACAATTCTCAAAATGTCTTTTGTTACTCTCACACCTTTCATTCCTCTTCTGATCCATACAGGTTCACCAAGTGTAATGAAGAAACTGCCTTGTCTTTCATATTCCCCACGGTCAACTATATTAATGGTAATGGTTTTCCTGTAAGAACATAAGACAAAGGCAAACAATGGATTGGAGTTGTCCATCACAGTCACACATGCTTAAGTAAACTAAGTGATGGTTAGTGAGATGTTATGAAGGAAGGGAGCCTGCATCACATTCAGATAACATTAATATGTAATAGGGGTATAAACTTATTACTGCTGCTGTAAAGCTCAATGAGTTAATCTGTCATTTAAAATACTTCTACTTTTTGGATTTTTATATGCTTTATTAGTTTGTAACATTATGTTTTGAATTGGTACTAATTTTTAAAGTACTTTCTGGTAATTAATTTTAATCAGTAGATGGTAAAACACAGAGTGCCACTTGAAAGGTTGCATGTGGATATTTGAAGCTGCCACCAAAAGGTATACAAGAAGTTTGCATCCTGTATCCAATTTCCTATTGATACATTGGCTTTTACAAAGTTTTTACCCCATTACACATATCTAAATGTGTGCGTTATGTCCTGGGCATCTGATAGTGCCGAGCATCCCTGAGTGACATTCAGGCATGGCATTAAGGCCTTAGCTCTGAGCAGGTACCCCACCTTTCTTCTCACTCATCTCCACCAAGCGTGGCTCCCCAATCTCAATGAAGAAGTTCTTGTTTTTTTCATACTCCTCATCATCAATTACTCTGATTTCTATTGTCTTGCTGAAATAGAGAAGAAAAGAATTGGGAAAAAAAGCAAGAATTAAGAACAAAGAGAGAACAGGAGACAATTGACTGTTGTATCTTATTTCAAAAGTTTGTTTTCGTTTCTCATGCTTTTAGGATAACATCTCAAATATACACCTGGAGAATAGAACTACTCCTATTTTCTAAACCATAAAGTGAAGTAAACTATAAAGTGGAGTGAACAACAGTAGGTTTTATCTCATGAACAGTGATATAAACTATCCCAAAATCCGATACATAAAGTGCACATTAAGTAAAATGTGGGCTGGAACAAACCTGGACATTTGGCACTTTAGAGATTTGATGCATTTGCAGGTGACACAAACTGAGATTTAGAAAAGGAGAGCCAGGACAACATAAGCATGGACTAGGTTCGGTAATGGTAATCAGGACTCAGAAGAAAGTAATCGGGTTGATAAATAACAACTGGTGCTGAGAGAAACTGGGTTAAAGAATTGTCAATTAGGGCTACAGAAAAGAAGCCATGGGCTGGGAAAGAGTATTGGACCAGAACACAAGGACCTGGCCAAGTGAAAAATTCCAGCTGGGACACCGTATTAACCAATGTTTTATTCCAATATTAGATAGAATTGTTAATGAAAATGCCATGAAACAGTGACTTTAAAAATTGGGTTATGTTATTTCCTCAACCAACTGTTCAGTATGCCATTTTTCTTTCTGAAGCAAACCAGTCAAGTATCAAAAATGTTTCCAGTTTCCGCAGCACCTCTTATTCTAGACACGCATGTACATCATTATTTGAGTTGTATTTTCAACTGGATAATGTGATTGATAAACAATTAATTTGTTTAATACCAGTCAGTTATTTTAATATATTAAAAAATGTGATTCTAGGATCTGAAACATTTCCTTACAAGCCAGATAGGTGTGCAATGATCATGGGGAGTAATATGAATAGACTATTCTCAGTAGCCCCCAAACCTAATGATAAAAGCAAATTACTGTAGATGCTGGAATCTGAAACAAAAGGGAAAATGCTGGAAAATTTCAGCAGGTCTAGCAGCATCCGTAGGGAGAGAAAAGAGCTAACGTTTCTAGTCCCAATGACCCTTTGTCAAAGCTTTGACAAAGTGGCCTCGGACTCGAAACATTAGCTCTTTTCTCTCCCTACAGATGCTGCCGGACCTGCTGAGATTTCCCAAAACTAATGATCTTGGCATTCATTTCCAAGCCACATGTGCAGTATAAAGTATAATGCCTGTGTGTGTTAATGGATTTTAATTTTTGTATTACACTGTACCTACTTATTTCACCATTTCATTAAATATTGAATATCACAACTTGCAATGAGTAAATATTTTTATTAACTCAGAAAAAGCTAAAATAGAAATTCAACAATTATATAATGTAATAAAACATATTTTAACAATAACAGCTATCTAAAATATTAAATTTAGTATCTGTCTAGTTTGCAGATTTGCAGTTTCAGTATTAAATAATTGCTAATAATTTGCAATTATCTAGACATGAAATGTAAACTTATCCATAAATGATCATTAACTGTGAAAACATTAACAGTAATCTGCTGCCATAACGAAACACTCATATTATAGTTTCAGTCATGTGATGCCATATACTTTAGGTTTTACATTCCCACTCATGTCAAAGCGCATTTACTGCCCTCAGGGCAATTCACAAATGAAAACAGAAACGGTCGACAAGAAGTTAGCTAAAGGTGCACTGTCTTTTGAGATTCTCGCAGAAAAATATTTTTCACTGTACCTCGGTACATGTGACAATAAACAAATCCAATCCAATCCGAATAAGGTAAAATATTTAAAAACTCGAGGCTTGGTTATAAGAGTGGTCAAGAATGAGAAAAGACCCCAGAGGCTGTGGAAGCTCAGTTATTGTGTGTGTTCAGGGTAGAGATTGATAGATTTCTGGTTCACAATAACATAAAGGGTTTTGGGGATAGTGGGTGTAAAAATCAGTGAAGTGTCCGATCAACCATGATCGTATTAAATGGCAAGCAGGCTCGATGGGCTGAATGGCCTACTCGTCTTCCTATGTTCTTCTTTCCTATGTACAATGTGGCTCCTTAAAACATGCTCAATAACTCTACCAGACTGACACCTGATTTCATGCTGAATGTTACTTTTCCTCAAGATTTTACCCTATTACCTGGCCTGATATTTTGTGTGAAGAATTTTAGTGAAGCTACAATAGGAAAAGCTTTTTACCAGTAACAGTGATCATGAAGCTGTTAGATTGTTGTAAAAACTCATCCGGTTCTCTCATATCTTTGGATGAAGAGAAAACTCTCGATATGTCTGCCTTACATGTGACTCCTGCAGTGCACATCAACAGGGTGGTTAATTAACATCCCTCTGAAATGGTCTAGAAAATTACTCAATTGTGCTAAACTGCTACCGAAAGCAATAAGAATAATAAAACTGGAAGGATGACCGCTTGGCTGTGACCTAGGTATGTGCAGCAACAAAGGCACACCCAAATGTGATATCCTTATTCAAGAAAGGGCGCAAGATATTTCTGTGCTGTATAACTCAATGATTCTATGACAGTTCTCGCAATGACTGGCCAGTTAGTTTAACATCAGTGGTGGCAAGGGTTTGGAATGCATAATCAGTGAAAAAATATAACAGGCACTCAGAGGTGTTTGAGTTAAATAAGGAGAGTTTACATCAGTTTGTAAAAGGCAGATTGTGTTTGTCTAATCTAATCAATTTGTTTTGATGAAGCAGAAGATTGATGAAGGGAATACGGTTGAAGTGATACGTATGGTTTTCAGGAGGAGCTTGACAAGACCGTGTAATAGGTTGGTTAATAAAATTGAGGCTTATTGAATAGAAGGACAGGTATCTGAGGCCCTGGGATCCAACCCCTTTTGCGTCGGAGACCTTAGGCGAGGGCTGTTCAGTATTGGTCCCCACAAACAGGGACCAGACACAATGGCACCTGTGGGCGTCTCCGAGGGCTTCAGCCGTCCTCAGGCGATTGCCCTCTGGGCACTGACAGTCTGACACTGGCAAGGTGCTCAGGTGGCATTGGCAGCTGGCGGGGCACTGCCAGGGTGCCAGGCCAGCATTTTGTCTGAACTAGGGATTGGGCTGAAGGGGAACCTGCCCATGATGTGAGGTAGGGCGTGTCTGTCTGTGTGTGTGTGTGTGTGTGTGTGTGTATGTATATGTGTGGGGGGGTGCCTCAAGATGAGTCATAGATGAGTTGCGGCTTTGGGGGGAGGGGGTAGGGGGAAGGGGGGGTCCGGGGATTGTTTTAAGAGATCGGGATGCCACTTAAAAATGGCTTCCTGATCTTCTCCTCCACTGAGGAGATCTGCGAGTGGAGCTCCTCAGTACAGGAAACAGGACTAAGTGTGGCCTCGACGGGGCGTTCCCTGCTGAGGCCCGGATTGCAACAAAGTCCCGTTAGATACTGTGGTCTTTCTTGGCACTGACAGTGCTGGGAAACATCCGGCTAAACATGCTCGACATGGGACTCTGCTGCAATTTGGTTAGATCGTACCCATAGACTTAATGACACAGTTCAAATGCGTTTGCAGGGACACTGGAACCTAGGGGTGCATATACATTGATCTTTAAGGTGGCAGGATATATTCATAGATTCACTACAATGCAGAATGAGGCTGTTCGGTCCATCAAATCTGCACCGACCCGCCGAAAGAGTATCCTACTCATGTACTGCAACCCTGGAACCTAACTGCACATCTTTATATACTAAGGAGAAATTTTGCATGACCAATCAACCTAACCTGTACATTTTTGGACTGTGGGAGGGAACCGGAGCACCCGAAGGAAACGCAAACAAAAAGAGGGAGGATGTGCAAACTCCACACAGTAACCACAAGGCTGTAATTTAACCTGGGTCCCTGGGGCTGTGATGCAGCAGTGCTAACCACTGTGCCACCGTGCCTTCTGCTCTCATAGTGAGAAAGTAGTTGGCAAAGTGCATGGAATCTTGAGTTTTAAAATAGAGGCATTAAGTACAAAAGTAGAGAAATTATGCTGAACCTTTGTAAGGCTCTTGTCAGACCCCAACTAGAATTGGCTTGCACTTCTGGTTACCACACTTTGGAAAATATGTAAAAGTCTTTGAGAGGGTACAGAGGAGATATATGAGGATGTTTGCAGGGTTGGGGTTTTTAGCCTTGGAGAAAAGAAGATTGAGGGGAGATCTGATGGAGGTGTACAAGATTATGACAGGATTAGATCATGTAGACAAAGAAAAACGCTTCCCGTTATCCGATGACAGAAGGACTCAGGGACATAGATTTATGATTTTGGGCGAGATGCAGGGGAATGTGAGGAAGATCTTTTTTACCCACTGAGTGCTAATGTCCTAAAACTCGTTGCCCATGAGGGTGATGGAAGCAGAAACAATCAATGATTTCAAAAGGAAACTGGGTGGGCACTTGAAGGAAATAAACCTGCAGGGCTACGGGGATCAAGTGAGGGAGTGGGATTTCTCTGCAGCGAGGCACAGACTCCATGGGCTGAATGGTCTTATTCAGTGCTATAAATGATTATCTGACCCTGCAAAACCTTCCTCACCAGCATGTCGGAACTGGTGCTAAAGTTGGGTGGGTAATCTCACAGACTGGTCAAACAATAAATCATACTTACAGAATGATACCTTAAACATCTCTGTGCCTGCTAACTATGGGATACACTGCAGCAAGTCAAGTCCCCAACTTTTCTTTGACTGTACCTCCTTAACCTGTGACTCCCACAACTTACAAGAACAAGGGTAGAAAATGCATGCAAACATGAGCACCTCCAGATTCCCCTCCAAGTTGCACACCGTTTTGACTTGGATGTATATAATTGTTCCTCATCGTCTGTGGTCATGTAACTCTCGACCTAACAGCATCGTGAGAGTAACTTAATCCACAGACTGCAAGGATTCAAGAAGAAAGCCTACTATCACCTTCTCAAGGGCAACTAGGGTTGGGCAATAAATGTTGGTCCTGCAGCAATGCACATATCCTGAGAATCAATTAAAAAATATAACTGCATGCATAGAAACACATAGTTTAATATAAAATTTCACACTAAATGTAAAATAATGTACACTATATCAATGGTATATTTAGTATATAGGAGAGAGTGATATTTAATAAACTACAAGCAATAATTTTTTAAAGATGGGATGAAAATGAGAATCTTTAATGAATTTCTGGTAAGTATGGAAGGTCCACACTATGAAATCATGGAGAATGTGATTGAACTGCATGTTCTATCTGGAAAATCTGAAAAGCATTATTATTATTGAAGGGTGAAGAAGATATCTCCATTATGAGAAATATGTATACTTAGCAAATGATGAAGTATATGATTTGTATTCAAGTGATCAGCATGGCGGCACAGTGGTTAGCAATGCTGCCTCAGTGCCAGGAACCAGGGTTCAATTCCGGCCTTGGGTGACTGTGTGCAGTTTGCATGGGTTTCCTCCAGGTGCTCCAGTTTGCTGCCACAGTCCAAAGGTGTGCAGGTTAGGTGGATTGGCCATGCTAAATTGTCCCTTAGTCTCCAGGGATGTGCAGTTTAGGATATGGGGTTACGGGATAGGGCAGGGTGGACGGGTGAGTGGACCTAGGTAGGGTCCCTGAGGGTAACAGATCCTATGTTGGTATAAAATTGGGGCTGGTTTAGCACAGTGGCCTGAACAGCTGGTTTGTAATGCACAGCAAGGCAGCAGTGAGGGTTCAATTCCCGTACCAGCCTCCCCGAACAGGCAGCGGAATGTGGCGACTAGGGGCTTTTCACAGTAACTTCATTGAAGCCTACTTGTGACAATAAGTGATTATTATACTATTATTATTATTAATTGCAATGAATATATTGTAATGTGACCTGCATTCTTTTGGAAGGATGAAAATTAAGGTAATTGTGGAGAAGTATTTCTGTTTTCATGGATATAAGGGATGACTTTAAGAAGTGGAGGCAGGAGGTACTTTATTTTACAAGGTCTTGCAGATGTGTTAATGATTGTTAACCTCATGATATTTCAAGGACTTCTGCAACTGGAATACATACTTTGCACATAAAGTTTTACAGCACAAAAACACCACAAAAACAGGCCATTTAGCCCAGCAGGTCTGTGTCAGTGTTTATGCTCTACATGAGCTTCCTGTTATCGTTCTTCATCTTAATCCTATCAGCATTTGCTGCTGCTGCTCTTCTGCCTGGCTAATATCAAGGTGGGAGAGGTTACAGCAAACAACCATCATTTTGGACACTTTGGGTTTGATTCAACCAAATGGGAACAAAGTTCCATAGCGGCAGTGTTTAGACCTGTGTTTCCCAGTGCTCACAGTGCCGAGAAATACATGGTTATACAACACAACTCGCATTATATAAGGGGCCTCAGCGTGGAATGTATGGCCGAGGCCACACATAGCCCCGTTTTGTACGCCTGGGAGCTCCGCTGTCTCGCTCTAATATGCAACTTCCACAATGGGCGGGATTTACATAGCGACGTTTTGCGAGATCGCGTTGAATCTGGCGATGCGCTGCAAATGTGAGGTTATCCATTTTGGTAGGAATAACAGCAAACGGGATTATTATTTAAACGATAAAATATTAAAGCATGCCGCTGTTCAGAGAGACTTGGGTGTGCTAGTGCATGAGTCACAGAAGGTTGGTTTACAAGTGCAACAGGTGATTAAGAAGGCAAATGGAATTTTGTCCTTCATTGCTAGAGGGATGGAGTTTAAGACTAGGGAGGTTATGTTGCAATTGTATAAGGTGTTAGTGAGGCCACACCTGGAGTATTGTGTTCAGTTTTGGTCTCCTTACTTGAGAAAGGACGTACTGGCGCTGGAGGGTGTGCAGAGGAGATTCACTAGGTTAATCTCAGAGCTGAAGGGGTTGGATTATGAGGAGAGGTTGAGTAGACTGGGACTGTACTCGTTGGAATTTAGAAGGATGCGGGGGGGATCTTATAGAAACATTTAAAATTATGAAGGGAATAGATAGGATAGATACGGGCAGGTTGTTTCCACTGGCGGGTGACAGCAGAACTAGGGGACATAGCCTCAAAATAAGGGGAAGTAGATTTAGGACTGAGTTTAGGAGGAACTTCTTCACCCAAAGGGTTGTGAATCTATGGAATTCCTTGCCCAGTGAAGCAGTTGAGGCTCCTTCATTACATGTTTTTAAGGTAAAGATAGATAGTTTTTTGAAGAATAAAGGGATTAAGGGTTATGGTGTTCGGGCCGGAAAGTGGAGCTGAGTCCACAAAAGATCAGCCATGATCTAATTGAATGGCGGAGCAGGCTCGAGGGGCCAGATGGCCTACTCCTGCTCCTAGTTCTTATGTTCTTATGAGCCGAGTAGATCCCAGGAGCGGGGTCCCTCAGCTTTTATCAGCCATGCGGCACCACGGCACACTGCTTTCCTGGCGCAGCATGGGCATTGGATCGCGCCTTTGGTTTTTTAGGCTATTCCGGTTTTGCCCTCATTCTCCAAAACTAGTGCATCAATCACTGGGACACCACAGGCTCCATTTAGGTAGAGATCAGTTAAAATTCCTTGAGCCAAGACCGACAGATGAGATACAAAGGCCCAGTTTTTTGTGGAGTCAGACAAAGTTGAGAGGCCTTTAAAAGTAGCTGTCGGATACACAATTCTTGGATTCCCACCCCTATTGTCTTTTCCAGTAATTTTCACTGTGTAGCATTCCTGTGCTTCCTGATTCATTGTGGGGGAGATGTAGTTCAGAGCTTCTCAGGGGAGTTGTGGACCATTGGGGAGTCCTAGTCCCAAATCAGGAACCAAGAAAAACAGTCCCTTTGAAATACACTGCCCCTTCTTACCTTCTCTAAAGTTACCAATCAATCAAAACTATTCATAATATCAAATACAAAGCTATTACCCACTTCACACCTCTTAATGTTGCATAAATAAATAGGCGTTGAAAGGAATCTTCAAAGACAGAATAACTTATTATAAGGTAATGGAGATGTTAATCAAACAAAACTTGCACCCACCCTCTGCTAGGATAAATGCAATAGCCATTCCTGGAACTCAGCCAAGCATTCATAATGAGCCTATCTGGCCTTACTCCCTTTTAGGAACCTAACATACAACCTATTCGGAAACAGGTCTCCAACTGTTGTTTAGGTGCAGTGGCGAAGCAAGAACCTCTGACTTTTTTTGTAGCCTATGTGTGATGCCCATGTCATGTATCAATCAATGCATAATGAATGCACAGGACCAAATTTTAAGAATTACCTAAACCTTTTATACAACAATATATTATTATTCCATTTCGGACTGTGTGTGAAATGGGGGGAGGGGGAGATCTTAAATAATACACGGCCAAGTTAAATCAAAACATTTTAAACAAAGTTATACATCATCAAATATAAAAGAGGAAGAAAAAAAACTACTTGACATGACATGAACATGATCAATCATGGAATGAGAAGTAATAACAAGTTATCACAGATATATCATTATAATGCCTCAATTGAATACTCTTGTTCTGACAACTACTAATAATGTTCTCTTCAAATTTCTGCCTACTTTGTTAAATAAAAAGTTTGAATAAATCTACAAGTTTTCAATTTTAGATTTTCTTACGATACAATACTGTGTTAATGATGTTTAATAAGATGCATACCGTGGGCGGGATTCTCCGACCCCACGCAGGGTCGGAGAATCGGCCGGCAGCGGCGTTATTCCCGCTCCCGCAGGGTTTTTAAATCTCTGACCGGCCAAAACCCGGCGCTGTGCAAATCCCGCCGGCAGCCTCTGAAAACAGCTGGCGCCGGCGGGATTTCATTATATTTTTAGATTCCACAAATCTCCGGCCCGGATGGGCCGAAGTCCCGCCGACGTGGCCACGGGTCACGTCGGCGAAAATCACAGTTGCTTTAAGACGGCGTCAACCATTGATGATGGTTGACGCCGTTCAGTGTCGGGGGGTGGGTTGCGGCATCGGGGGGGGAGGGTTGCGGCATCAGGGGGGGTGTGTTGACGGCAGCGGGGGGGGGGGGGTTGTGTTGCGGCATCGGGGAGGGGGTTTGCGGCTCGGGGGGGTGGGTTGGCGGCATCGTGGGGGGGTTGCGGCATCGTGGTGGAACTTTGCGGCATCGGGGGGGGGGTTGCAGCAACAAAGCAATCGTGGTCGGGGGGGGTGGTGGTTGCGGCATCGGTGTGGGGGGTTTGCGGCATCGGGTGTTGGGGGGTTGCGGGCATCGGGCGGGTGCCATCGGAGGGGGTTGCTGCCTTCGGGGGGGTTGCTGGCTTCGGGGGGGTTGCGGCATAGGGGGGGGGTTTGTGCGGCACTGGGGGGGGTTTTGCGGCATCGGGTGGGGTTGCGGCCCATCGGGGGGGGTTTGCATTCGGGGGGGGGTTTGGGGCAGCGGCTGTGCAGAAAGGGGGGGCGACGGATGCCTGGGGCCAACGCACCGTCGCCCCCCCCCCCTCTGAACGCGCTGCCCCCTACCCCAACCCACCCCCCCTCCACCACCCCTACCTCCCCCCTCACCACCCTACCTCCCCCTCCCCTACCAACCCTACCTCCCTCCCCCCCCCCATACCTCCCTTCCCCACCACCCCTACCTCCCTCCCCACCACCCCTACCTCCCTCCCCACCACCCTACCCCCTCCAACGCCGCCCCCCATCTCTCGCAACGCCGCAACCCCCCCACCCTCAACGCCGCAAGCCCCCACCCCCTCAACGCCGCAACCCCCCCTCATCGCCGCAACCCCCCCTCTCAACGCCGGGTCCCCCCCCTCAACGCCGGTACCCACACCCCGTCCCCCTCCCTCTGAAGGCCGGTACCCACACACCCCCCCTCTCTCCTCCTCCCCCTTCCTTCCTCCTCTCCCCCCTCCTTCCTCCTCCCCCCCTCCCCCCTTCCTTCCTCCTCCCCCCTTCCTTCCTCCTCCCCCCCTTCCTTCCTCCGTCCCCCCCCCCCTTCCTTCCTCCCCCCCTTCCTTCCTCCGTTAGTTGGGGGGGGGTGCGGCGTTAGTGGGGGGTGGGGGGGTGCGGTGTTGGAGGGGGGTAGGGGTGGTGAAGGGGGTAGGGGTGGTGAGGGGAGGGGGTCGGGGTAGGGGCAGCTGCGTGCAGAGGGGGGTCGACGGTGCTTTGGCCCCGGGCATCCGTTGCCCCCTCCTCTGCACGCCGCTGCCCCTACCCCAACCCCCCCTCACCACCCCTACCCCCTTCACCACCCCTATCCCCCTCCAACGCCGCACCCCCCTACCCCCCCCACCAACGCCGCACCCCCCCCCCACTAACGGAGAAAGGAAGGGGGGAGGAAGGAAGGGGGGGGACGGAGGAAGGAAGGGGGGGAGGAAGGAAGGGGGGGACGGAGGAAGGAAGGGGGGAGGAGGAAGGAGGGGGGGAGGAGGAAGGAAGGGGGGGAGGAGGAGAGAGGGGGGGGTGTGGGTACCGGCCTTCAGAGGGAGGGGGACGGGGTGTGGGTACCGGCGTTGAGGGGTGTGGGTACCGGCGTTGAGGGGGGGGGACCCGGCGTTGAGGGGGGGGGGGGCCCGGCGTTGAGGGGGGGGGGGGGACCCGGCGTTAAGGGGGGGGGGTTGCGGCGTTGCGAGAGATGGGGGGCGGCGTTAGAGGGGGGTAGGGGTGGTGGGGAGGGGGGTAGGGGTGGTGGGTAGGGGCGTTGGAGGGAGGTAGGGGTGCTGAGGGGGGGGGTGGTTGGGGTAGGGGCAGCGGCGTACAGAGGGGGGGGGGGCGACGGTGCGTTGGCCCAGGGCATCCGTAGCCCCCCCTCTCTGCACGCCGCTGCCCCCAAACCCCCCCCCCCCCAAATGCCGGAGCCCCTCCCCCCCCCCAAATGCCGGGTCTGTCTCTCTCCTCCTCCAAAAAACGCCGGGTCTCACAACTTCCGCAGCTGGTGAAACTGACGCGTATCGCATCAGTCAGCTGCTGGCCCCGCCGGGAACAGAGAATAGCGGCCTAAAAGAAGGCCCCGACGCCGGAGTCATGTACACCGATTTTTCTCGCCGGAAATCGGCGTTACGACGGTCTGCGGAGAATCCCGCCCCTCATTAGTCAAGAAATGTTAGTGTTGGGATGGTGTGTCAACTTTTCCCAACCTGCAACTTTTCATGTACGTTTGGTGGCATAGTGGAAATGTTACTGGACTAGTGATCCTGAAGCACAGGCCAATGCTATAGGGGCATGGATTCAAATCCCACCATGGCAACTGGTGAAATTTAAATTAAATTAACATGTTTGGAATATAAGAAAAGTTTCATTAATGGTGACCTATCACTGATTGTTTTAAAAACCCATCTGGTTCACTGGGGGGGGGGATTTTGACGGAAGAAACTGGTCTGGCCTACATGTGGCTGACCTCTGAAACATTCAGTTCAATGGCAATTAGGACTGGGAACAAATGCTGGCCTTGTCAGAAACATCCATGTCCCATGAATGAATTAAGAAAAACAAATGCATTTTTCACAGCTTAAAAATGCATAATTAAACACTGGCAAAGGATTTATTATATTTAACAGTGTGTATTACATACTGAATACTTGGTGAATATTTTATACTTGGCATTTTATTTTTAAGCTGTAATTTTGAAAGAAGGGACTGGATTCTCCTATTCCCCAGTAGCGTGTTTCTCCTGCGTGCTGTTCGCTGGTGGCAGGATTCTGTCTTCCCGCCGCTTGTCAATGCGATTTCCCATTGAAGCCATCCCATGCCGTGGGGAAACCCGTGGGCGGGGGTGTGCTGCCGGCGGGAAAAGTGAATCACAGCAGCCGGAGAATAACAGCCAAGATGGAAACAAAGATCAATCTGGAGCTTTGGAGCTCTATGTTTAAATCAGAGTAATGTTAGTTACGAATGCCACTCTTGGCTGTGTCGATAGAAGCATCAACTTTAGACATTTCCAAGCTTTGGGTTATTTACATATTAATGATTGGGATTTTACTCTGTAACCCCGCTTGAAATCAGGACTGACTGCGATGAAGAATGATGAACACGATGGGCAGTAATGGTGTTTGCTACCTCTCTCTACCAACTGGGATGTCCCTCCTCTCGTAACCAACAGGATCACCACTGACTGCTCCCCCATTACCCTCCCGAGGCAATCGTAACCACTCCTTGCATGCAGGTGGGCAATAGGAGGGCAGTGCCTATTCAGTGTCAAGAGAGTAATTCTTTCACAGTTACCTTGTTGCTAAATGTTTATTCTTAGCTCAAAATGACTTCTGCATCATGAACATGAGCGATTTCAAGTTGAAGCCCACACCATGACTTGTGCACATTATTTGGACCACAATGGGCCTTGATAAAGAGTCATCCAGATTTAAAGCATTAGTTCCCTCCTCTCTCCGCAGATGCTGTCAGACCTGCTGCAATTGTCCATTTTCTGTTTCCAACCCCTGACTAATTCTAAATGTGGTCTGGCCTGTAAAACACTTGCTGATGTTTCTTTCCCTTGCAGCTTGGAAAAGCCAGCTTCAATATCCTCAAAGCTCTGGACCTGGTGAGCAGGAAAGGTTAACTCAGGGAGCAGCCTTTTTCAGTTGTTTAGGCTCCTAATATTCTCTCCCATGTTCCTTACTTTGATATTCATGGGGAGCTGCATATGTGTTTTGAGTGCTGGCATGCAGCTTGTTGATGGGATAGAAGGGGAGGGGCAACTGGTGGCTCATTGTTGTTGTGGAGCCTGTATTTTCTAATGGGAGTGTGGTTTATGTGATCTCACAATGGTGCAGGGGTGGGGAGGGGTTGGTCAGATAATTAGGGTGTGATTTTCATGGGGCTAGGAGATGCACTGAAGTGAATCAGCCCAGGAAAAAAACCTACCTATTCCATTCTTGGAGCAGTTCTTTCAAAGGGCATTCTATATCCAAAATCACCAAGGAGATTATGTGCACCGCATAGTCCACCAAGTGGGATTTGAAAATTGCAATGGGTTCCTACTGCTGCAGTGGGACCCTAATTTGCATTGAATGGTATAACTCTCACTGTTTCCCTGAAGAAGCAACAAATTTCATTCTGAAGACCTCAATAAAGGTGGGCCTGTGGAATTCATTGCTGCAGAGTGCAGTGGAGGCCGGGACGCTAAATGGCTTCAAGGCAGAGATAGATAAATTCTTGATGTCGCGAGGAATTAAGGGCTATGGGGAGAATGCTGGGAGGTGGAGTTGAAATGCCCATCAGCCATGATTGAATGGCGGAGTGGACTCGATGGGCCGAATGGCCTTACTTCCACTCCTATGTCTTATGGTCTTATGGTCTTAAAATTACGTAGAGGAAAGATGATGGAATTGCATTGCTAAGTTCGATTTTGAGCAAGGTACCATGCCATCCATTACAATTTCTGATCCAGAACTCAATGCATATGGCTCTCCCATTAATAAAGAGCATACTAAATTGGTTCCCTATCGTTTTTATGCGAAACATTGGTGAGAGTCCACTTTTTCAGTGTGTCTGATCATGATAATGAAAACACACTTCATAAGTATTCTAGGTTCTTCATGCTTTTCTAATACGATATTTTCATACAATAATTATAATCAAGAGGCATACTGGCCATCGCTCCCAATAAAAGGTTAAAGTGCGGCATTAAACCTAAATTACTTAATACAGTTTATTACAATGAGAACAGTGTTGTTTCACATCTTGTAGAACTGAAATATACCTACTAGCACACTGAGGGACAAGTTGGGATAATGTCCCTTTTCCTGGGAATCTACGCTAATCTCTCTGACTGGGAGCTTTGAACAGTGCAAAGGAAGAGGGAATTATGGAATAAGAGATTTGTGTCATCAATTATTCCAAACCGTGGGGTTTCTGTGACTTGGAGCTGGTTGCCACTGACCTTGCCAAAAGCAGTTACAAGGTAATTATTATCGGTCTTCTTCCATTGGAATCAATGGTAATTATGCATTTAAACAATGTTCATGTCGTTGCCACTTAGACTTAAAAATAATGGTCTTAGTCATCCAGTAGCAGCGTGACGTATTGCTCCAAGGTCGGTATGGAAAACAGAGAGCCCCTAAATCGAAAACAATGCACTGCATCTCCAACAATTGTTACTGAGAGCACAATCTCGCTCCAACATTTTGTGGTAAGAAAGTATGCCCATTTCAGGATTCCATGCTGTATAATTATATAGAATATTCAGAATTTTCAGCAGCTATCCCCCCTGCCAAAAACAGATCTATATGAGTGTTTGTACTCCACTTGAATCTCCTCCAAGATTACTTCATTTTACACGATCAACATATGAAGTGGATGGTATAATCCAGTGGAAATGCATAAGCAGTCTTTACATAATACCACAGTCTTACAATATACTTGGCTAATGTAACTGCATCAATGTAATTATTTTGATAAAGTAACAGAGAAGGTTGATGAAAGGCATGCAACAGATGTCTTTGTCAACTTTAAGAATGCATTTGACAAAAGTACCACATAAAAGGCTGGTTCACAAAATTGAGGCTCAGGGAATAGAAGGTCAATGTCAGCTTGGATAAAAAGTTGATTGAATGACAGAAAACAGTCGTGTTAAATGCTTGTTCAAAACTGAGAGGACAGATTTAAAGTAATTTGCAAAAGAAGCAAAGGTGATATGAGAAAAAAACGTTTTCACGCAGCGGATGGTCAATGTCTGGAATGCACTGTCTAATAGTGCGGTGGAGGCAGCTTCAATTGAGGCATTCATGAGAACTATGTTGTTATATGGAAAGGGATAACGTGCAGGGTACTGGGGAGAAGGAAGGGTAATGGCTCATGCAGAGAAGTCTGTGCAGACACAAGGGGTGGAATGATCTCCTTCTGCGCTGTAAGCATTTTGTGACTGTGAAATTCTTGATGTGACTCGTAGTATCACGGTGACAAAGTCAGAGCAGCAAACGAACCAGAAGAAGGGCTGAGGTGAAGCTGAGATCTAGCAATTCGGGAGTCCAAAGCACTGATGTTGATGGCAGCCAGGCAGCTTGTTAGCCAGAGGAAAATTATCAGTTCCAGAAGGGACAATGACAATTCCTAATCCTGATGTGATGACCAGGTTCCTGAGACAGGAGACAGAGCAGAGTATGAGAGGAGACCATTAAAGTGATGTGATTTTGTGTGATTCAGAGACAGAAGGTGAAAGTGGAAGTAAGGTTGCAGCAAAAATTTGTGATTTTAAACAAGATGATTTTAAGGTGAAAAACAGCAAATTATGGTGTAAAGACCATAAGACCATAAGACATAGGAGTGGAAGTAAGGCCATTCGGCCCATCGAGTCCACTCCGCCATTCAATCATGGCTGATGGGCATTTCAACTCCATCTACCAGCATTCTCCCCGTAGCCCTTAATTCCTCGCGACATCAAGAATTTATCTATCTCTGCCTTGAAGCCATTTAGCGTCCCGGCCTCCACTGCACTCCACGGCAATGAATTCCACAGGCCCACCACTCTCTGGCTGAAGAAATGTCTCCGCATTTCTGTTCTGAATTTACCCCCTCTAATTCTAAGGCTGTGCCCACGGGTCCTCATCTCCTCGCCTAACGGAAACAGTTTCTTTGCGTCCACCCTTTCCAAGCCATGTATTATCTTGTAAGTTTCTATTAGATCTCCCCTTAACCTTCTAAACTCCAATGAATACAATCCCAGGATCCTCAGCCGTTCATCATATGTTAGACCCGCCATTCCAGGGATCATCCGTGTGAATCTCCGCTGGACACGCTCCAGTGCCAGTATGTCCTTCCTGAGATGTGGGGCCCAAAACTGGACACAGTACTCCAAATGGGGCCTAACCAGAGCCTTATAAAGGCTCAGTAGCACATCGCTGCTTTTATATTCCAACCCTCTTGAGATAAATGACAACATTGCATTCGCTTTCTTAATCACAGATTCAACCTGCATGTTTACCTTTAGGGAATCCTCGACTAGCACTCCCAGATCCCTTTGTACTTTGGCATTATGAATTTTCTCACCGTTTAGAAAGTAGTCTATGCTTGGATTCTTTTTTCCAAAGTGCAAGACCTCACATTTTCTCACGTTGAATTGCATCAGCCATTTCCTGCACCACTCTCCCAAACTGTCTAGATCCTTCTGCAGCCTCCCCACTTCCTCAGCACTACCTGCCTGACCACCTAACTTCGTATCATCGGCAAACTTCGCTAGAATGCCCCCAGTCCCTTCATCCAGATCATTAATATATATGGTGAACAGCTGCGGCCCCAACACTGAACCCTGTGGGACACTGCTGGTCACCGGCTGCCATTCCGAAAAAGAACCTTTTATCCCAACTCTCTGCCTTCTGTCAGACAGCCAATCCTCAACCCATGCCAGTAGCTCACCTCAAACACCATGGGCCCTCACCTTACTCAGCAGCCTCCTGTGTGGCACTTTATCAAAGGCCTTTTGGAAATCCAGATAGACCACATCCACTGGGTTTCCCTGGTCTAACCTACTTGTCACCTCCTCAAAGAATTTTAACAGGTTCGTCAGGCACGACCTCCCTTTACTAAATCCATGTTGACTTGTTCTAATCCGACCCTGCTCTTCCAAGAATTTAGAAATCTCATCCTTAACGATCGATTCTAGAATTTTACCAACAACCGAGGTTAGGCTAATTGGCCTATAATTTTCCATCTTTTGTCTTGATCCTTTCTTGAACAAGGGGGTTACAACAGCGATCTTCCAATCGTCCGGGACTTTCCCTGATTCCAGTGATTTTTGAAAGATCTCAACCAACGCTTCCGCTATTTCTTCAGCCACCTCTCTCAGAACTCTAGGGTGTAGCCCATCGGGGCCAGGAGATTTGTCAATTTTAAGACCTTTTAGCTTTTTTAGCACCATCTCTTTTGTAATGGCAACCATACTCAACTCAGCCCCCTGACCTTCTATAATTTTTGGGATATTACTCATGTCTTCCACTGTGAAGACAGACGCAAAGTACTTATTAAGTTCTCCAGCCATTTCCTCATCTCCCATCACTAGCCTTCCGGAATCAGTTTGAATTGGCCCAATGTCTACTTTGGCCTGTCGTTTGTTTCTTATGTATTGAAAGAAACTTTTACTATCATTTCTTATATTACTGGCTAGCCTGCCTTCATATTTGATCCTCTCCTTCCTTATTTGTCTCTTTGTTAACCTCTGTTTGTTTTTGTAGCCTTCCCAATCTTCTGATTTCCCAGTGCTTTTGGCCACTTTATAGGATCTCTCTCTTTTTCTTTGATACATTTCCTGACCTCCTTTGTCAGCCATGGCTGTCTAATCCCTCCCCGGATAATCTTTCTTTTCTTGGGGATGAACCTCTGTACAGTGTCCTCAAATATGCATACAAATGTGCCCAGGGTATTGTGCCGTGATTATGTACAAAACAAAAAATTGTGCCCTTGTGATTTTGAAATTCCTGTTTGTAATGTTTGTTAAGTACATGAGAAAACAATTTGCATGGATCATTGAGCTGCATCGAATTGTACACTGATGATTATCAGATGGGATGCCACAGCTAAATAGTGAAACAGATATAACAGTTCCAGAAACTGAAACACTGAACAAAAGACTCAAACTATATTGAACAGTGATGCACCAGTTACTTGACATCTATATTGAAAAAGTTAATTTACTCAGTCAGGGAAACAGTGATTTGTTAAGTTTGTTTGCAAAATCTATTGCATTCTGTTTAGCAAGGGATGGATTCTAAGCTCCATATATTGAGCATAAAAATGTTTTAGTTTTTTAAATTTCATTTACGGGACACGGGCGTCACTAGTTAGGCCATCATTTATTGCCCCACCCGTCCCCTAGTTGCCCTTCAGAAGGTGGTGGTGAGTTGCCTTCTTGAACCGCTGCATCCCTGAGATGTAGGTACACCTACTGTGCTGTTACGGAGGGAGTTCCTGGATTTTGCCCCAGTGACGGTGAAGGCGTGGCAATGTATTTCCAAGTCAGGTTTTGTGAGTGACTTGGGAGGGGAACCTCAAGGTGGTAGGGTTCCCAGGTATTAGCTGTCCTTGTCCTTCTAGATGGTAGAGGTCGTGGGTTTGGAAGGTGCTGTCGAAGGAACCTTGGGTAGTTACTGCAGTGTATCTTGTTGTCGGTACGCACGGCTCCACTGTTCATCGGTGGGGGAGGGTTTGAATATTTGTGTAAGGGGGAGCAATCAAGCGGGCTGCTTTGTTCTGGATCAGGGGTGGGCAAACTTTTGCGTGCAAGGGCCGCATTCAGAAATTCACAATTCACAAAGGGCCGCATAGTATATTAAGTAAAATAATTACTTCACCCGGTTATGATTCTGGGCGCCTCATATAGAACATAGAACAGTACAGCACAGAACAGGCCTTTCGGCCCTCGACGTTGTGCCAAGCAATGATCACCCTACTCAAGTCAACGTATCCACCCTATACCAGTAAGTAACCCAACAGCCCCCCCACCCATTAACCTTTAAAAAACAATTAAAAAAAAAAAAAAAAAATTTTTTTTAAAAAAAATTTTTTTTTTTTTTTTTTTTTAATGACTTGGTGGGCCGCAGAAATACCTTTGGCGGGCCGCATGCGGCCCGCGGGCCGTAGTTTGCCCACCCCTGTTCTGGATGGTATCGAGGTCTTGAGTGTTGTTGGAGCGGCACTCATCCAAGCAAGTGGAGAGTATTCCATTGCATTTCTGACTTGTGCTTTTTAGATGGTGGACACGCTTTGGGGTAGATCAGGAGTTACTCGCCGTAGGATTCCTAGTCTTTGACCTGACCTGGTAGCCACAGCGTTAATATGGCTAGACCAGTTCAGTTTCTGATCAAGGGTAACCCCCAGGATGTTGATGGTGGGGGATTCAGCGATAGTAATATCATTGAATGTCAGGGGGAGATTGTTAGATCTTATCTTGTAGAAGATAGTCATTGTTTGACACTTGTGTGGTGTGAATGTAACTTGAAACCTGTCAGCCAAAGCCTGGATATTGTCCAGGTCTTGCTGCATTTGGACATGGACTGCTTCATTATCTGAGGAGTCGTGAATGGCGCTGAACATTGTGTAGCCGTCCGCAAACATTCCCACTTCTGACCTTATGATGGAAGGGAGGTCACTGATGAAGCATCTGAAGATGGTTGGGCCAAGGACACTACTCTGAGAAACTCCTGGAGCCGAGATGATTGACTGCCAACCACCACAACTATCTTCCTTTGTGCCAGGTATGATTCCAACCAGCGGAGTGATTTCCCCGATTCCCATTGACTCCAGTTTAGCTAGGGCTCCTTGATGCCATAGTCTAATCAGGGAGGAATTCCATGATGATAGCTGATTGTATGAATGGATTTGAGTATCAGATACAGTACGGTACTCCAACAAGATACTGTAAGGTATACTCTGTGTTACATATGGGGTCGCCTGATCTGGGGGTTGAAGGTCAGAAAAAATACATGTTAAGGAGTTAGTCAGCATAGCAGATTAAATGATGTTGTTCTTGCCGTTAAATCTGTGGTTTTGAGTATTATTCTTTGAGCCTGAGATGTGACACCCATCATTCCTTGAACCATTCTCTTTTGCACCCTATCCAAGGCTATGATATCCTTCCCAAAGTTTGGAGCCCAGCATTGAACACATTACTCCAGCTGAGGCCGAAATAGTGATAATTACTTTTGTACTCTCTGCCCATATTTATAAAACTAAGGATCTGGCAATTTTAACAGTCTTCTCAACTTGTCCTGCCATATCACTGGAGTGCTGAACTTGTTGAATTTGAGTGCTACAGTGAGAGTTTGGTGACTGAGGGAGTATAAGGGTTCATTTTCATTTAAAGTCTAATATTTCTTTTATTTAGTTAATTAACTTAAAAGTTGCTGTTTGGTCTCTAAGAAGGTAAATTTTGAATCAGCTTTAAACAAGGTTCTACTTGTAGCTACTTGCAGCTGGAGCTTGTTAATTAGTTAATTGGATTAGGCCAGTTTTCAGAGGCTAGAGTCACAGTATAAAGGTGATCCAGCTACAGTGCAGACTTTGTTTGCATTGATTGCTGAACTTGTTGCATTTGAGTGCTACAGTGAGAGATTGGTGACTGAGGGAGTTAGGTGAGGAGGGAGTAAGGTGCTCCTTACATTTCATTTCCTATATTTATCAAAGAGTGTGAAGGGAGCCAGGAGTTTAGAGTACAGCTGACTGGAAGCAGAGTCGGAGGGCGGAGGTCCAGTTGGTCTACGGGGCAGCTAATTCTGTAAAGTAATAGGGGATGGAGGCTAGGGCAGTTGCATGCTCCTCCTGTAGGATGTGGGTGGTGAGGGATACCACCGGTGTCCCCGCTGACTATACCTGCGGGAAGTGCACCCAACTCCAGCTCCTCAGAGACCGTGTTAGGGAACGGCAGCTGGAGCTGGATGAACTTCGGATCATCCGGGAGGCGGAGGGGGTAATTGAGAAGAGTTACAGGGAGGTAGCCACACCCAAGGTACTCGACAAGAGTAGCTGGGTTACAGTCAGGGAAAAGAAAACCAACAGGCAGACAGTGCAGGATCCCTCGTGGCCGTTCCCCTTCAAAACAAGTATACCGTTTTGGATGCTGTTGGGTGGGATGACCTACCGGGGAAGGCCCTAGCGGCCAGGTCTCTGGCACTGAGTCTGGCTCTGGGGCTCAGAAGGGAAGGGGGGAGCATAGAAAAGCAATAGTAATAGGAGATTCAATGGTTAGGGGAATAGATAGGAGATTCTGTGGTTGCGAGCGAGACTCCTGGAAGGTATGTTGTCTCCCGAGTGCCAGGGCCAGGGATGTCTCGGATCGTGTCTTCAGGATCCTGAAGTGGGAGGGAGAGCAGCCAGAAGTTGTGGTGCACATTGGTACCAACGACGTAGGTAGGACAAGGGGTGTGAAGGTAATAAACAAGTTTAGGGAGTTAGGCTGGAAGTTAAAGGCCAGGACAGACAGAGTTGTCATCTCTGGTTTGTTGCCGGTGCCACGTGATAGCGAGGCTAGGAATAGGGAGAGAGTGCAGTTGAACACGTGGCTGCAGGAATGGTGTAGGAGGGAGGGCTTCAGGTATTTGGATAATTGGAGCGCATTCTAGGGAAGGTGGGACCTGTACAAGCAGGACAGGTTGCATCTGAACCAGAGGGGCATCAATATCCTGGGGGGGGGGGGGGGGGGGGGGGGGTTCTAGTAGTCTTCGGGAGGGTTTAAACTAATTTGGCAGGGGAATGGGAACCGGATTTGTCGTCCAGCAACTAAGGAAGACGATATTCAGGACGCCAAAGCACGTAGTGATGCTGTGGGGAAGGGAACACTGACAAAGGAGAGTACTTGCAGGCAAGGAGATGGGTTGAAGTGTGTATACTTCAATGCAAGAAGCATCAGGAATAAGGTGGGTGACCTTAAAGGCATGGATCGGTACTTGGGACTACGATGTGGTGGCCATCACGGAAATTTGGATAGAAGAGGGGCAGAAATGGTTGTTGGAGGTCCCTGGTTATAGATGTTTCAACAAGATCAGGGAGGATGGTAAAAGAGGGGGGGGGGGGTGGCATTGTTAATTATAGATAGTATAACAGCTGCAGAAAGGCAGTTCGAGGGGGATCTGCCTACTGAGACAATATGGGTCGAAGTCAGAAATAGGAAAGGAGCAGTCACCTTGTTGGGAGTTTTCTATAGGCCCCCCAATAGCAGCAGAGATGTGGAGGAACAGATTGGGAAACAGATTTTGGAAAGGTGCAGAAGTCACAGGGTAGTAGTCATGGGTGACTTCAACTTCCCAAACATTGAGTGGAAACTCTTTAGATCAAATAGTTTGGATGGGGTAGTGTTTTGTGCAGTGTGTCCAGGAAGCTTTTCTAACACAGTATATAGATTGTCCGACCAGAGGGGGGGCCATATTGGATTTGGTACTTGGTAATGAACCAGGGCAGGTGATAGATTTGTTAGTGGAGGAGCATTTTGGAGGTAGTGACCACAATTCTGTGACTTTCACTTTAGTAACGGAGAGGGATAGGTGCGTGCAACAGGGCAAGGTTTACAATTGGGGGAAGGGTAAATACGATGCTGTCAGACAAGAATTGAAGTGCATAAGTTGGGAACATAGGCTGTCAGGGAAGGACACAAGTGAAATATGGAACTTGTTCAAGGAACAGGTACTGTGTGTTTTTGATATGTATGTCCCTGTCAGGCAGGGAAGAGATGGTCGAGTGAGGGAAGCATCGTTGACAAGAGAGGTTGAATGTCTTGTTAAGAGGAAGAAGGAGACTTATGTAAGGCTGAGGAAACAAGGTTCAGACAGGGCACTGGAGGGATACAAGATAGCCAGGAGGGACCTGAAGAAAGGGATTAGGAGAGCTAAGAGAGCATGAAAAATCTTTGGCGGGAAGGATCAAGGAAAACCCCAAGGCCTTTTAAACATATGTGAGAAATATGTGAATGAATAGAGCGAGGGTAGGTCCGATCAAGGACAGTAGCGGGAGATTGTGTATTGAGTCTGAAGAGATAGGATAGGTCTTGAACAAGTATTTATTCTTCAGTATTTACAAATGAGATGGGTCATATTGTTGGAGAGGACAGTGTGAAACAGACTGGTAAGCTCGAGGAGATACTTGTTAGGAAGGAAGATGTGTTGGGCATTTTGAAAAACTTGAGGATAGACAAGTCCCCCGGGCCTGACGGGATATATCCAAAGATTCTATGGGAAGCAAGAAATGAAATTGCAGAGCCGTTGGCAATGATCTTTTCATCCTCGCTGTCAACAGGGGTGGTACCAGAGGATTGGAGAGTGGTGAATGTTGTGCCCCTGTTCAAAAAAGGGAATAGGGATAACCCTGGGAATTACAGGCCAGTTAGTCTTACTTCGGTGGTAGGCAAAGTAATGGAAAGGGTACTGAGGGATAGGATTTCTGAGCATCTGGAAAGACACTGCTTGATTAGGGATAGTCAGCACGGATTTGTGAGGGGTAGGTCTTGCCTTACAAGTCTTATTGACTTCTTTGAGGAGGTGACCAAGCATGTGGATGAAGGTAAAGCAGTGGATGTAGTGTACATTAATTTTAGTAAGGCATTTGATAAGGTTCCCCATTGTAGGTTTTTGCAGAAAGTAAGGAAGCATTGGATAGTGGGAAATTTGGCCAGTTGGATAACAAACTGGCTAACCGATAGAAGACAGAGAGTGGTGGTGGATGGCAAATATTCAGCCTGGAGCCCAGTTACCAGTGGTGTACCGCAGGGATCAGTTCTGGGTCCTCTGTTGTTTGTGATTTTCATTAACGACTTGGATGAGGGAGTTGAAGGGTGGGTTAGTAAATTTGCAGATGATACGAAGATTGGTGGAGTTGTGGATAGTGAGGAGGGCTGTTGTCGGCTTCAAAGAGACATAGATAGGATGCAGAGCTGGGCTGAGAAGTGGCAGATGGAGTTTAACCCTGACAAGTGTGAGGTTGTCCATTTTGGAAGGACAAATATGAATGCGGAATACAGGGTTAACGGTAGGGTTCTTGGCAATGTGGAGGAGCAGAGAGATCTTGGGGTCTATGTTCATAGATCTTTGAAAGTTGCCACTCAAGTGGATAGAGCTGTGAAAAAGGCCTATGGTGTGCTAGCGTTCATTAGCAGAGGGATTGAATTTAAGAGCCGTGAGGTGATGATGCAGCTGTACAAAACCTTGGTCAGGCCACATTTGAGTACTGTGTGCAGTTCTGGTCACCTCATTTTAGGAAGGATGTGGAAGCTTTGGAAAAGGTGCAAAGGAGATTTACCAGGACGTTGCCTGGAATAGAGAGTAGGTCTTACGAGGAAAGGTTGAGGGTGCTCGGCCTTTTCTCATTAGAACGGAGAAGGATGAGGGGCGACTTGATAGAGGTTTATAAGATGATCAGCGGAATAGATAAAGTAGACAGTCAGAGACTTTTTCCCCGGGTGGAACAAACCATTACAAGGGGACATAAATTTAAGGTAAATGGTGGAAGATATAGGGGGGATGTCAGAGGTAGGTTCTTTACCCAGAGAGTAGTGGGGGCATGGAATGCACTGCCTGTGGAAGTAATTGAGTCAGAAACGTTAGGGACCTTCAAGCAGCTATTGGAGAGGTACATGGATTAGGATAGAATAATGGAGTGTAGATTAATTTCTTCTTAAGGGCAGCATGGTAGCATTGTGGATAGCACAATTGCTTCACAGCTCCAGGGTCCCAAGTTCGATTTCGACTTGGGTCACTGTCTGTGTGGAGTCTGCACATCCTCCCCGTGTGTGCGTGGGTTTCCTCCGGGTGCTCCGGTTTCCTCCCACAGTCCAAAGATGTGCAGGTTGGGTGGATTGGCCATGATAAATTGCCCTTAGTGTCCAAAATTCTATGATTAACCTAGGACAAAAGTTCGGCACAACATCGTGGACCGAAGGGCCTGTTCTGTGTTGTATTTCTCTATCCATCTATCAAAAGATATCAGTTTGTGAATTCCAGCTTTCTCTGTTTATGTACAACCTTTAAAATTGTACCATTTAATCTACATTACCTCTTCTCATTCTACAATCTGATCCATTGTGGAATTGAACAATCATTACATTTGTTTCATAAAAGCTCTTCAACAGTTTTCCTCTCCCACTCCCTCTCAAAATTACATTAAATGCCAGACTGACAACATAAACTTAATTCTAATATTATTAATTCATTGTTGGCTCCATTAGTATGCCAGTTCCATATTCCGGTACCTCAGCGAAGTGATAATTCAGACAACATTCAATCATCACTACCTTCAACTTTCATTGCTACAGTCAGGAACTAAATTGAGGTGGGTGGCTCAATGACATATTCAACAGAATATGGATAAGATGAATCCACAAGGCAAGTCAGTCCAGCCAAATTAATCAAATTAAATTGAACAGATAGTAGAAAAATACTCTTAAAGGGTGGTGAATATTTGGTGCAATTCATCAGACTAATTGGTAGTCAGATACTGTGGGGTAAATCTTCTGGTCCCGCCCACTGTAGGAATCATCGCGGGCAGAATGGAAAATTTAACGGAACCTTTAAAATAACCGTCGACCTGGGGAGGGATAATTTTCAGGGCCCTTTCTCCAAGGGCACAAATCCCGTTATCATAGATCATAGAATTTACAGTGCAGAAGGAGGCCATTCGGCCCATCGAGTCTGCACCGGCTCCTGGAAAGAGCACCCTACCCAAGGTCAACACCTCCACCCCATCCTCATAACCCAGTAACCCCACCCAACACTAAGGGCAATTTATGACCGCTATCACTCGCAAGAGGGCCATATCGGGATTTCCATCGGAGAGATTTCGAAGTGTAACGGTTTGGTCCCGGGTCCTGCCCGATGACGTTATTAGGCTCACGCCTTGACTTCAATCAATTAGAATACGTTCAAATGTCAAAAGCTACCTTGCTACTGTTTACCAAAAAAAGCAAAGATGGGAGGGTCGGGTCACCCTGATACCAGTGTGATGTGGGGTGGTGGGCATGACCCGATGATTGAGTGGTAGGGAGGAGGTTGACCCTCTGTGTGACAGAATTGTGGGTGTTCCTCTTGTTTGCCAGGGGTCCCGATATCTGGAGGAGAGGGACCCTTTAACTTTAGTTTGAAATTGTGGCGTCCTTTAAAAATGGCACCCCAGCTCTGCCAATTGGTTTAGGCCCACCTCCCGCTCCGTCTCAAGCTGCCTGTGCAGTCCTCGCCAGTACTTTGAAGTTGCACAGAGTGCCGTCTGATCTGGTTCGAAAAGGCAGCCATGAAACCAGTGAATTTCACGCCTCTTTTGCTGCCTGATCCAGCACTCTGGAATGTTTGGAAAATTGTGGCCCTCGGGTGGTAATTTATAGTCTCGGGGGCGGGCTCAAAATGAAAAAAAACAGCTCTGCGTATGGGGGAAGTTTAAACATAGCTGGATACTGGCTTGAGTACTGGAATTTCACTGGGAGGTGAGTCTGCCTCCCTGAGGAAAGGACTAGGATGGATTTTTATCCTCCACGACATTTTCCAATGCTTTTATCGGCAACTCTCAATAGAGTTGCTGACCATATGTTCATTCAGGTCATTCTGAATATATTAACTGATAGAAGCATTAACTCCTTATTGGATCATCTAATCCATCGCACTCAAGCAAAAAATTATTTCTAATCTCAAGTCTTGTTGAAAACTTTTGGGGGCTAAAATAAAAGCAAAATACTACTGATGCTGAAAATCTGTAATTAAAAACAGAAAATTATGGAAAAACTCAGCAGATCTGGCAGCATCCGCATATTCATAAGAGTCTGACTCTTAAACTCTTTTTGGGACTAAATTTGACAGTGTTTGAAAATCGGATCACAATGAGTGATGAATTACTGCCTGTTTTGAATGTACAACCGGCAGCACGCCAACATAGGAACATAGGAATCGGAGCAGAAATAGGCAATTCAGCCCTTCGCACCTCCTCCGTCATTCAATCAGATCATGGCTGATCACTTCCTGGTCTCAAATCCACCTCTCTTCATGTTCCCCACATCCATTCAACCCTTATTAAAATCAGAAAAATATCTATCTCCTTCTTGAAACCATTTAATGATTCAGGCTCCAACGCAATATGGGGTAGTAAGTTCCACAAATTCACCACCCAAGTTGTTCCTCCTCATCTCAGTTTTAAATCTACTGCCTCTCCACCTATATCTGTGGTGTCTTATTCTAGATTTCCCCACATGGGGGAACATTTGGTCTAAGTTTACTTTATCAATCCTTCTTAGTATTTTATACACCTCGATCAGATCCCCTCTCATTCTTCTAAATTAATTTCTTCTCAACTAAAAGTAATCATCTGATGCTAAAGAATTGTTTTCCCTTGGGGTCAGTACAACTTACAGTTTGTGTGGTCAATTACAGCAACTTTAAAGATTCTGCACTTGCAATATTATTATTTGAATATCTATATTCTGTCTTGTAACATGATATCACTTATTTATTTCATCTTAATTCCATGGGCAAACACTTTGAATCACCAATAAGTAAACCAATAAACATGTTAGCAAATAACTGATTCTTATTTCCCACATTAGGGGCTAGATTTAACCAACTGGGAACAAAGTCCCATCGCGAGCGCGTTTAAAGCGCTGAGAAACACAACGCTATAAGACTCCACCCTGCTTGGACAGGGGGCCTCAATGGGGAACACGCAGCAAAAACCGCACATAGCTCCATTTTGAGAACTGAAGAGCTCCACTCGCCTGAACTCCTCAGTGTAGCGATAGATCGGGACACCATTTTTAAATGGCATCCCGATCTCTGGAGCCCCCCAATTTCCCCCCCGCCCCCCAAGCCTCAACGCACTATGCGAGGGTCCCTGCACCCTTACCACCCGCTAACACCCACGCAGAGCACCCGCGGTCCGATTGTGACCGCGTACAAAATGCCAGCTTGACACCTTGGCAGTGCCAATCTGGCACCCTGGCAGTCACACCTGGGCACCTTGGCAGTGCCAGGCTGGCATCCAGGTGGCACTGTCTGCATGTGAGGCTGGAACTGCCAGGGTGTCCGGGTGGCACCAACAGTGCCCGTGTACCACACTGCCGAGAGGGCATGCACATGGAGACTCCAATCCCATGCGAGACTCCCAGCTTCTATCGGCCACACTGCGCCACAGCGAGCTGCTTTTCGGGCACAGTGTGGTCATTCGATCATGTCCTAGATGTTTACACCTGTTTTCGTATTTTGAGAAGTTTTTTTTGGACTCTACTTATTTTTGGTTGAACTGGAAGGCATGTTTTATTTTGGATTTGGATTTTGTTTATTGTCACGTGTACCGAGGTACAATGAAAAGTATTTTTCTGAGAGCAGCTCAAAGAGATCATTTAGTACATGAAAATAAAATAAAATAAAAAGAAAATACATAATAGGGCAACACAAGGTACATAATGTAAATACATAGACCCCCGTCATCGGGTGAAGCATACAGGAGTGTAATATTAATCAGGTCAGTCCATAAGAGGGTCATTTAGGAATCTGGTAACAGCGGGGAAGAACATTATAACTGAAATACCAGCTACGGCACCAGCAAACAGTTACTGGCTTGGGTAACTTTGGATAATGGTACAACATGGGAGGCCATGAGCTCCAGCGTTTTCAGATCTGCACTGCAGGGAGGACTTGGGAGGAGAGGAGGAGAGAGGTGGCGAGATGTCTTGTATCTCCAGGGAGCCAGGAGGTCTTCTAGATACACACTCACATGTGAGAGCAATTAGCCAGGAGATCAATACCAGGAGTCAAGCTGAGGACTTAGCTGTGCACCAAGAAGTTCAAGGATCTCACAAAAAGTTTGGACAGTGTGCATACAGGGAGAATACTTCCTCTTGATGGAAAGAGCATAGCTAGGGACAATCAATATGAAATAGTCACCAAGAAATCCAGTAGGAAGATCACAAGAAATGTCTGTGATAAGAATGTGGAACTTGCTACCATCGTGAATGGCTGAACTGAATAGTATAGATGCTTTTAAGGGGAAATTAGACAATATTTGAGAGAGGAGGGAATAGATAATTATGATAGTAAATTTAGATGATAAAAAAATGGGACGAGGTATGGGGCTGGTTTAGCACATGGCTAAATCGCTGGCTTTGAAAGCAGACCAAGGCAGGCCAGCAGCATGGTGCAATTCCTGTACCAGCCTCCCCGAACTGGCACCGGAATGTGGCGACTAGGGGCTTTTCACAGTAACTTCATTTGAAGCCTACTTGTGACAATAAGTGATTTTCATTTTTCATTTCAAGTGGAGCATAAACATGCACTGGTTGGGCTGAATGGCCTGTTTCTGTGTTATATATCTTGTGTAATCTCATTAATAATTTTTATTTCCCAAGACTAATATGGAGAAGTTATTGAAGGTCTCTTCCACTTTCTCAATAATATTTCTATCTTGTATCTACTGTGCAAAAGAAAGATCACATGTTCTGTGATTCTTTATTGTTAGTATTCTCTTGTTTTGTGGCACCCACTACTCTGTGCAAGTTTTTTTACACAGAGGGTAGTGGGTGCCTGGAACTCGCTGCCGGAGGAGGCGGTGGAAGCAGGGACGATAGTGACATTTAAGGGGCGTATTGACAAATACATGAATAGAATGGGAATAGAGGGATACGGACCCCAGAAGTGTGGAAGATTTTAGTTTAGACGGGCAGCATGGTCGGCGCAGGCGTGGAGGGCCGAAGGGCCTGTTCCTGCGCTGAACTTTTCTTTGTTCGTTTGTCTTTGTTCTTTTTCTGATCTTCTGGTCGTCAAATGATACTTGCATCCAAGTAAGGAGAAATACTTATTTATTTAGTACCTATCACATCTCTTAGAAACATTGCATATGAAGGACTTCACATACAATGAACTGCTTTGAAATGCAATGGCTTGGTCGCCAACATACGTGCAATGGACTGTCAAGTTAGATTATCCTCTCACATCCCGGGGTGAGATTGGATATGCAACTTTGTAACTCAGGCTGAAATTCTACTAACTGAGCCAAGGTGAGACTCTAACTCAGTGCTCGATAGTTCTGTATTCCATTATTTTCATATACTTCTGTTTGTCATTAATTTTGACATTTCTTTTAAGTTCCTCCTTTTCGCCCTTGGCACATCCCTTAAAATGAATTTGGTTTTATAATAATCTATTTTTCAAACAGCACTGTCAACCATATTTTACAAAGAATGACAAATGTCTGGCAATGGACTTAGGAAAGTCAGTCAATCTAACAGTTCCACTGGCATTTATAAGTTGCTTAAGTTTCACTCTTGAGGATCATGACAGCGCTGCAGTCGCCCAACTTAACTACTGTCTTAGGAGACACAGCTAGCCGTTAGTTACCTTAACGGCGACTGCCATGAGGAGTCTGTATGGGAGCAATGTAATTTTCTTGGTCAGCCTATATTATCATGTGGTGGGTGACTTACCAGCATGAAATGCACTCCCAAAGACAACGTGCTGATTTGGAGGCAGGAAATCCTGGGATATTGCTGCTTGTATCTGCGGCTTAATGGGAATGAAAGATGGTCTTATTGAAACATGTAAGATCTCAAGGGGCTTGATAGGATGGATACCAGAAGGATGTTTCCTCTTGTGGGGAAGATTAGAACTAGGAATAAGAGGTCTCCCTTTTAAGATGGAGATGAGGAGAATTGTTTTCTCTCAGAAGATTGTCGGTCTGTGACATTCTCTTCCCCAGTGGAGTCTGGCTGGGTCGTGGATTTATTCAAGGTAGAATTGGACAGATTGTTGATAGACAAGGGAGTCAAAGGTTATAGGGGGCTAGACAGGAAAGTGAGGTTGTGACTACAAGTCAGATCAACAATATTAAACCTGCTGGGTTACACACTGAGCGCAGGCCTCCCCCCACAAAACCATGGCTGTGTGGGGACGGGTGGTCCGGCAGTTGGCACACTGTCAATCGCAATAATCATAGAATCATAGAATTTACAGTGCTGAAGGAGGCCATTCAGCCCATCGAGTATGCATCGGGCCCCGGAAAGAGCACCCCACCTATGTCCACGCCTCCACCCTAGCCCCGTAACCCAGTAACCCCACCTAACTTTTTTGGACACTAAGGGCAATTTAGCATGGCCAATGCACCTAACCTGCACATCTTTGGACTGTGGGAGGAAACCAGAGCACCCGGAGGAAACCCACGCTGACACTGGAGAACGTGCAGACTCCGCACAAACAGTGACCCAAGCCGGGAATCGAACATGGGACCCTGGAGCTGTGAAGCAACTGTGCTAACCACTGTGCTACCAACCATCCACATACTTTTCTGCCCTCAGGATGTGCATAAAAATCAACTTCATAGTTTTGACTGGAAGAAGCATTATTTTAATATTGTCTGAACAGTTTCATTAGATATAATTATCTCTAAGTAACAGTTACTTTTAAATATTCTGAGTATGATTTTAATTTGAACATTTTTAAGTAATTATTTATTTCTATGTTGTATCTGCCAGTAAGTGTTCTAACAATATATTTTTTCCTCTCCATGGTTGCCATTTACATCAAAATCCAAAGGTATTGACTTAAAAATAACAAAGGCGGCATAGGTTATGACTAATATAAAAATAAAATTGCTTTTTGTCAGGACTTTTAGTATTCTGGATAAGAGTTAAAATTCATTCTACACAAATCAGTAGCTTCAGCCTTTAATCACAGCAACATTCTAGAAAGCAAAAAATAAGGATACTATTATTGCCCTTACACAGAATGTTGTTTAACATTCAGATAAGATTGATGGAAATTATCAACTGATGAATAATTCAATAGGATGACAGATCCTATAATTAATTCACACAAATCATTGAAAGGGTGTCAATAAATAGTTTGGATTCAATCGGAGATAAATTCCAAAATGATTGCAATTACTGTCATTTGATAAGGATTAGAAAGCTGGATTTTCTCCTTAGTTCTTTTCAGTGATTACTTTTTCCCTGATCCGTCAAACAAAAATAGATCAAAATCCAAGAACTGCATCATATGGCAAAGGCAGGTCACAAAATTGTTGTTTATTCATTCATGGGATTGAGTGTCACTGCCACGACCAGCATTTATTGCCCATCACTAATTGCCCTTGAACTGAGAGGCTTGCTAGGCCAATTTTAGCATTTAAGAGTCAATCAGATTGCTATGGGTCTGGAGTTACATGTAGGCCAGACCAGATAAGGATGGCAGATTTCTGTCCCTAAAGAACATTAGTGAATTATATGGGGTTTTATGGCAATGGTTTCATGGTCTTCATTAGACTTATAATTTTTAGGTGTTTTTATTGAATTTAAATTTCATGATCTGCCGTGGTGGGATTCGAACTCTGGTCACCAGAGGATCACCCTGGGTCTCTGGATTACTAGTCCAGTGACAATACAACCAAGCCACTGCCTCCCCAAGATTATTGAAGATATCGAAGATTAATGAACCTTTAATTATCCAAGACATGCCCACTTAGACCAAGGTGCTGCTGACCTGTCAGCCTTCTTGAAAATATATCCTTCCTTTCTTTATATTTGAACACTAAGGGCACAATTCAGTAACTGCAATGTGTCCGGCACGGGTCCGGGTGCAATGGGTGAAGCCATGAGAGTGCCAAATCGGACTCCGCGTTGGGCCGATCATGAGTCACCCAACTCACTCTACTCGGCACGACCTGGATCTTGCCCTCGCTGGGCAAGATCCAGATCAGCGTATTTAAATGAGCCATTAAGCTTATTTAAATACCCGGGCGCCTCTTTGACCCGGTGCCCGGGAGTTAACGGACGTGCATGCGAGACCTTGCCAGGGTGCCCTGATTTCTACAAACGTGAACCAGGCCTGACGGCATTTCCGGGACTCTTGCAGGCCATTAGAGACCCCTGAGTGGTTGGGGCAGGGCAGTGCCAGGTTAAGTGCCAAGGAGCCCAAATGCCAGATTGGCACTGTCGGGCGTCAGGCCTGAGCATTAGTGGTGGCTAGAGATCAGGGCAGCCTTCTGAAATGGCGTCCCGATCTGCGAGGAGCAGTTCCTGCTGGTGAGCTGAGAGCTAAAGTGTGGCCTCGGCGGAGAGAAACGCCCCGGTTCCAAACAACCGGCAAAGTGCCGATGAATAGCGGGGTGAATTCTCGGCACTTCGGTCGCCGAGAAATACCCCGTAAAAGCACCCAAGTCAGGACTTTAACTTTTTAAAGCCGATTCACACTCTAATTCCATTCTAACACAAACCTGTATTTAAGCTAGATAATAAGACTCTGAAATTTCATGCATCCAGCTGCCTTGATGAAATGCGCCTGGTAATTCAGTCCGGCAATGATCCACTTATAATTTAAAGCTCAGATCATCTGCATGCACAATGGTCTTAGTGCAGCATAACTGCTGTTTAATATGGGAGTGGTGTGCCTGGGGCAGAAGGAAATGTCAGGTGCATCCTTTAGAAATCAGCAACCTCTTTAAACTATCAGCAGCAGATGGAGAGCAAGCTTTGCCAAGATTAAATGTAATGTTAATTTGTGTTTCATCCGAGATGATGACTGTTTTAAAGAATATCTTCTACTGGACAAAGAGGCAAATAGGCCCAAAGAACAGAGCAAGCTATGTGAAGGAGGTAGAGGGAAAACTTCAATGAGTTTGTCCGTTAGACATACTTAGATGAAATACTGCTGGGTGCCCAGAGTTGAATATCTCTGAAGAATGTGTTGAGATCCATAACAATGAATGAGGTAGTGGCATTGAATACAACCTCTATGCTCCCCCACCAAGGTTCAATATCAGTGCAAGAAAATATTTAACGACATGACAAGTGCAGGCAAGGTTATAGACAGATCACTGCCCCATTCAATTTTTGAGTACCAACGTATCTTATGAACTCTCTGGCCGGGATTCTCCCCTACCCGGCGGGGCAGGGGGGGTCTCGGCGTGTTGGAGTGGCGTGAACCACTCCGGCGTTGGGCCGCCCCAAAGGTGCGGACATCTCCGCACCTTTAGGAGCTAAGCCCTCACATTGAGGGGCTAGGCCCGCGCCGGCGTGGTTCCCGCTCCGCCGGCTGGCATGAACGGCCTTTGGCGCCATGCCAGCCGGGACCAAAAGGACTTCGCCGGCCGGTCAGTGGCTGCTGCCGTCATTCCGGCGCATGCGCAGGGGAGGGGGTCTCTTCCGCCTCCGCCAATGTGAAGACCATGGCGAAGGCGGAAGAAAAAGAATGCCCCCACGGCACAGGCCCGCCCGCCGATCGGTGGGCCCCAATCACGGGCCAGGCCACCGTGGGGGCATCCCCTGGGGTCAGATCGCCCTGCGGCCCCCCCCCTCAGGACCCCGGCGCCCGCCCGCGCCGCCAATCCCGCCGGTCAGGGAGGTGTTTTGATTCCCGCTGGCGGGAGAGGCTCGTCAGTGGCGGGACTTCGGCCCATCGCGGGTCATTCTGCTTACAAGCAGAAACTCAAGCGGGAGAATCCAGCTAAGAAGGTTGTGCAGTGCTGGTCCGAGGAGACAGAAGAGCTCCTACATGACTGCTTAGAGACAGTGGACTGATCCATATTTAGCGACTAACTTAAATGAGTATGCCACCACCGTCACAGACTTCATCAGCAAATGTGTGGACGACTGCGTGCCAAAGAAAGCAGTACGTACGTTCCCCAACCGGAAACCATGGCTCAACTGCGAGATTGACTCCCTACTGAAGGACAGATCTGAGGCGTTCAAGGCAGACGACCCTGTCCTATACAAAAAAATCCAGGTACGACCTCTGCAAAGCCATCCGAGATGCCAAGCGAGAATATCAAACTAAGCTAGAGTCACAGACAGACTCTCGGCGGTTGTGGCGAGGACTAAACAACATAACGGGCTACAAAGCGAAGCCGAGCAGTATCTCTGGCAGCAGCGCACCCCTCCCCGATGAACTTAATGCATTCTATGCTCGGTTTGAGCAGGTAACTAACAATTCGTTGTCGAGTGCCTCAGCAGCCCATAATTCACCCATACCCACCATCATAGTTTCCGAAGTCAGATCGGCCTTCCTGAAAGTGAACCCACGGAAAGCGACGGGCCCGGACGGGATCACTGGTCGTGCTGTCAGAGCCTGTGCGGACCAGCTGGCAGAGGTGTTCACGGACATCTTTAACCTATCCCTAATCCACTCCGAGGTCCCCACCTGCTTCAAGAAGACCACCATCATACCGATACCAAAGAAGAACCAGGCAACGTGCCTCAATGACTATCGCCCGGTGGCCCTGACATCAGTTGTAATGAAGTGCTTCGAGAGGCTGATCATGAAGCGTATCACCTCCATACTCCCGGAACGCCTTGACCCACTTCAATTCGCATACCGTCGCAACCAGTCCACATCAGACGCCATTTCCCTGGCCCTACACTCATCCCCAGAGCATCTCGAAAACAAGGACTCCTACATCAGACTCCTATTTATTGACTACAGCTCCGCCTTCAACACCATAATCCCAGCCAAGCTCATATCAAAGCTCCAAAACCTAGGACTTGGCTCTCCACTCTGCAACTGGATCCTTGACTTTATGACCAACAGACTACAGTCAGTAAGAATGAACACCAACACCTCCTCCACAATAGTCCTCAATACCGGTGCCACGCAAGGCTGCGTACTTAGCCCCCTACTCTACTCCCTGTACACACATGACTGCGTGGCAAAACTTGGTTTCAACTCCTCTACAAGTTTGTTGACGATACGACCATAGTGGGCCGGATCTCGAATAACGACGAGTCAGGAGAGAGATTGAGAACCTAGTGGAGTGGTGTAACAACAACAATCTCTCCCTCAATGCCAGCAAAACTAAAGAGCTGGTCATCGACTTCAGGAAGCAAAGTACTGTACACACCTCTGTCAGCATCAACGGGGCCGAGGTGGACATGGTTAGCAGTTTCAAATTCCTAGGGGTGCACATCACAAAAAGTCTGTCCTGGTCCACTCACGCCGACGCTATCACCAAGAAAGCACAACAACGCCTATACGTCCTCAGGAAACTAAAGAAATTCGGCATGTCCACATTAACCCTTACCAACTTTTACAGATGTACTATAGAAAGCATCCTATCGGGCTGCATCACAGTCTGGTATGGCAACTGCTCGGCCCAGGACCGCAAGGAACTTCAGAGAGTCGTGAATACCGCCCAGTCCATCACACGAACCTGCCTCCCATCCATGGACTCCATCTACACCTCCCGCTGCCGGGGGAAAGCGGGCAGCATAATCAAGGATCCCTCCCACCCAGCTTACTCACTTTTCCAACTTCTTCCATTGGGCAGGAGATACAGAAGTCTGAGAACACGCACGAACAGACTCAAAAACAGCTTCTTCCCCACTGTCACCAGACTCCTAAATGACCCTCTTATTGACTGACCTCATTAACACTACACCCTGTATGCTTCATCCGATGCCAATGCTTATGTAGTTACATTGTATATCTTGTGTTGCCCTATTATGTATTTTAACGTATTTTCTTGTATTTTCTTGAATTTTGTTTAATTCCCTTTTCTTCCATGTACTCAATGATCTGTTGAGCTGCTTGCAGAAAAGTACTTATCACTGTATCTCGGTACACGTGACAATAAATAAATCCAATCCAATCCAATCCAAGATGGTTGACCTTGGATTTGCAATCAGTAAATTAAGACATCAAGGGCTCTAAAAAGGAAGTGTTAACAGCATTATACTTGTGTGTTAAGGTCAGTATTTGAGGACATGTGGTAACTGATAGATGCGACACAGAAGTGTGAATCCATCTTTTGCAGCCACATTGGGCACGATTCAGCAGCCCCGTTCCGCCTAGCACGGTTCCAGGAACAACAGGTGAATCACGTGTGAGCCCCAAGTCAGCCTCCATGGCAGGACAGCACGGCATGATCTAAATCTTATCCTGCAGGTCAGAATATTTAAATGAGCCATACCAGGATGCTGGATTCACCCGGTGGCAGGGACTCACCGGCTGCGCCTGGAGACCTTGCCAGCGTGTCGTTTAGTACTTCGACATATAAATATGGAACCTGGGTGGGGGGGGGGAGGGGGGTTTGCACTCCCCCGACACCTTGGCACTGTGGGGGCACTATCAGGATGCTAGGCTGCATCACAAGGCCTGCAAGGCTGTGAGGTTAGTATCTTGTGGGATACATGCTCCTCAAGTGCTCTATCACTGTCCTTTCCACCATCATGTTGTGCACCTCACCATCCTTCATGGAATAAGAGAAACCCCGGACAAATTCAGAACCATACAGTGTTGCAGTAGAATATTGTTGTGTTGATCCCATGCGACTGCAGGTTACTGGTTGTCGGGCCAAACGTCCAGGCGAAAAGCAAAAGGTCGCTAAATTGTAAGTTCAACAATCGTTAGGAACAATTCATCCATAATATTTCTAAGTGTGGTCACTGGCAGGAAATGAGGTGTGTGATTCCTGCCGGGTGGATCGGCAATCCACCCACCATTAGAAGCTTTTTTCGGAGCCAGCGATGATTCGCGCCATGGGACGTGAAGAAGCCGGCAAGGCCGGACCTTCAGGGATTGAGATTCCGTTTTTAAAGAATCTTCAGCAGCCCATATACCCCAATCTCTGGCAAGGACCCCCCACCCCACCAGGTGAGTGAGACCCCACTGTGGGTTCTCCAAAGGCGAGACCCCTCCTTCCCTTCAGCACCACCTTCAGGCCCCACCTCTTGAAGACAGATTGGCAGTAACAAGATGTCGGGGCAGTGTCAGGAGACAGCACTCAGACAGAACACATGCTCTTTTTATGAAGGAGTTCAGAACAGAGGAAACCCCAGCAGAAATAAAAGTCAGACAGAGCACCTGGGGCGCGATTCTCCACTGCCCACGACGGGTCGGAGAATAGCGGGAGGGCCTTCCCGACATTTTTCCCGACCTCCCGCTATTCTCCCCCCCCCCCCCACAGCCGCCCCACGACACGAATCGCTGCTCGCCGTTTTTTACGGCGAACAGCGATTCTCCCCTGGCCGATGGGCCAAGTTCCCAGGCCTTTACGGCCGTTTTCACGAACGCAAACACACCTGCTCTCACCGTTCGTGAAAACGGCCGCAAAGTGCCGCCCTGGACAACCATGGCACCGATTGGCACGGCCGCGCCAAGGGTGGCATGGGCCCACGATCGGTGCCCACCGATCGCGGGCAGCGGGTCCAATACCCGCGCACTCTTTGTTCCCCGCGGACTGATCCTGCGGGGCGGCTGAGGGGCATGACGGCCCGCGCATGCGCGGGTTTGACGCATATGCGTGATGACGTCATCTGCGCACGCGCGGGTTGGAGCCGTCCAACTCGTGCATGCGCGGTTGACGTCATTGTGCTCGTCAGCCGCCGTGACGCTTGGGCTTAGCGACCGTCGCTAAGCCCGCGATGCCGTTCTTCACGGGGCCGCGCTGCTAGCCCCGACCGGGGGGTGGGAGAATCGGGTCCCGGGAGGGGGCGCGGAGGCTGCCGTGAAACACAGCCAGTTTCACGGCAGCCTTTACGACTCTCCGCATTTGCGGAGAATCGCGCCCCTGATCTTTCGAACAGGATAGTGGAAGCCCCAGCAAAAAAATACTTACTGCAGTCAGAAACAACACCTGCTGCTTTCTTTGTTACTTCAGAACAAAGAAAAATCCTCTAAGAGAAAAATGTGGTTCGAAAAATCTGCTCAAAAGAGGAAGCACTTCAGAGATAATGAAGAGCTATATAAACAAAGCTACGTCTTCCTTTGAAATAACCTGAACTTGTCAATCAAGAGGCTTGTAAAAGGTAATGGATCGTGAAATTGAATATAAACAATGCAATTCAAAGTTTTTCAGCTTCTCAGCAAGACCAGAGGCTGGGCAAAGTTAAAGGGGAATTAAATTGAATGTGAAAAAATAATTTCAAAGGTTTCCAACACTTTTACGTTCATAGAATCATGGAATCCCTAAAGTGCAAGTCTGCACTGACCCTGTGAAAGAGCACCCTACCTAGGCCCAATTCATTGCTCTGTCCCCATAACCCTGGACACTAAAGGACAATTTTAGCACGGTCAACCAACCTGACTTGCACACCTGTGGACTGTGGGAGGAAACCAGAGCACCTGGGGGAAACCCATGCAGACAAGGGGAGAACATGCAAACAGTCACCCAAGGCCGGAGTCCCTGGCGCTGTTAACCACTGTGCCACCCTAAGATGACTATCATAGAATTCAGTGTAGAAGGCCATTTGGCCATCGTATTGACATCCAGACTTGAAGCGTCAGCTCCCTTCTCTCTCCATAGAATCTGTTGAACCTCCTGACATTTCTCAGTATTGTCTGTTTGTGTTTGAGATTAAAGCAACTGCAGTAATTTGCTTTTATCTGAATCATTAAATGGTTTCCAGAAGGAGATAGATATATTTCTGAGAAACAAATGGGTTAAGGGGATATGTAGAACTGGCAGGAGGTGGATCTGAGACCAGGAAGGCATCAGCCAATGTCTGATTAAATGGTGGAGCAGGCCCATAGGGCTAAATTGCCTACTTCTGCTCCTAATTCCTATGTTCCTATGATCCCAAGGCTGAAGAAATTCTCCGGCTCCGCCCACTGGAAGTGGGGTTCCCAATTGACCAGAGAATCCCGCATTGAGGCAAAATCGGAATTTGGGCCAGGTGGCAAACTGGTTGTGATTCTCTGTACCTGCCCTGCTGGCCATGGCGGGTTTGCCGACGCCCCAGCTGGACTTCCCGCCCCAAACCGGCGGAACAATACAATTAACTGATTATAGCTATGTCATTGGCAGGCAGGATGCACCATTCACAAGCCAAGTTTGATGCTTCAGCACCCCCTAGCAGAGAGACCCGCTTCTGTGAATTGGTGCAAGTATTGAGGAATGTGGACCTAGTGGCTTGCAGTTTGAGGCATGGCAAAGTGGTAAGCACCCTGCCAACAATTGCTGCCAGGGTGCCGAGGGTGGTCCTTCATGGCAGGTGGGAGGTCAGTGGGGTTCATGCTGGGCTGGCGGGGCCCAGGCTGAAGGTCTTACTTGGGATGAGGCTCCTTTATTGCTCCCCATCTACAGCCATTAAACCCATTGAACAGCCACTCAGTAAGCAAAAAGTAAAATTTTCCCATAATAAAGTGGAAGTGACCCCTTCTGCACCTCTAGATCCTTTAAAAGGCCGGTCAGTAAGCCAGTTTAAATATCCCTTTGTTCTCAAGTGCCTCCTAGAAACAATAGTTGAGGGGTTGACCCTTCACTTTCTAGGAAGCACTTGAGAACAAAGAGGCAGACATTTAAACTTAGCTTACTGAGACTTTTTAAAGGGCCTAATGGTACAGATGGAAACACGTTCACTTAATGATGGGAAAACATTACTTTTTACGTACTCCGTGGTGATAAATGGGTTTAATTACTGCAGATGGGGAGAATAACCAAAGGAGTCCCAAACCAAGGAAGAACCCCGACCTGAATCTCTCCCGCCTTGTCCAAGCCCCCCCGACCTCCACCTCCCATGGAGGACCGCTGGCGGCAATTGTTGGGAGGGTGTTCGCCCCCTTACCACCCCTCGGACTGTAAGGTGCCACATTGGCATTGCCAAGGGGTGGGTCCTTAATGGGGATGCCTGGGAGGGCTGAAGGGGTGTTATGGGGGCAGGGGTTCCTTTTCCAGCAATGTCGCTCTGATCTCAGAGGTGCGGGACCTGAAATGAGAGATTAGCTTCCACCTCGCTCAGCACAGCGGTGGACAATTGAATGGCACGAAAAAGGCAATTTCGCCAAGAAACTTTTCCAAGTGTCACTGAATGGCACATCAGGATTTCTCCTAGCGCAAGTGGAAAGCACTTTGGTTTCTCCGCTGGTGGGAGCACTTTAGACTCCGGAACGGAGATTGCCACCATAAGTGTATTTATATTAGTATTATATAATGTAAAATGTATTTAAATTGTCAGAACATTATTAGATTTAGAGGATTTTAAATGAAAATATGCTTGAAAGACAAGTGAATAGCCTCGCAACTATGCTAATACATGAAAACTTGCCTAAGACTATTGGAGCAGAAAATAATTTAGTGTTCAGTGTGGCTAGATTTGTCATTTTGCAATAATCTGTTTTACAAGGGTTGGAGAATCAGCCTAAAAGAATATTCTAAACATAGGCTGCGAGATCACTGGCATTACCATTGCTACATCCCCTACAATCAACATCCTGGGGTTACCATTGATGAGAAACTGAACTGGACTAGCCACGTTAAGACTGTAGCTACCAGGGCAGGTCAAAGACTAGGCATCGTACGGCGAGTAACTCACCTCCTGACCTCCAAAGCCTGTCCACCATCTACAAGGCACAAGTCAGGAGTGTAATGGAATACTCTCCACTTGCCTGGATGACTGCACTTACTCACCAAGATTTCTTAGACAGCACCTTCCAAACCCACAACTACTACAATCTAGAAGGACAAGAGCAGCAGATACCTGGGAACCCGAACACCTAGAGGTTCCCCTCCAAGTCACTCACCACCCTGACTTGGAAATATGTTGCTATTCCTTCACTGTCGCTGGGGCAACATCCTGGAACTCTCTCCCTAACAGCACATTGGGTTTACCTACACCTGAAGGACTGCAGCGGTTCAAGAAGGCAGCTCACCATCACCTTCTGAAGGGCAACTAAGGATCTGCAATAAATGCTGGCCTAATCAGCGACGACCAAATCCCGTAAATTAATTATAAAAATGTTTTAAAATTATAAAGCTCTGTGGTTGGTTAAATTGAGAAAGAAATTTAAAGACAACATTTTGTAACTATTTAAACAAATTAAACTTTAGTTTTTGTTGTTAATAGGTGGCAGCGGAATCAATCATAGAATCATAGAATACCTACAGTGCAGAAGGAGGCCATTTGGCCCATCGGGTCTGCACTGACCCTTCGAAGGAGCACTCTACTCATTCCGTTCCCCTGTCCAAACCACCCTAACCCTTAACCCCATAACGTAACATGCACATCCCTGGACACTAAGGGCAATTTAGCACGGCCAATCCACCTAACCTGCAGATCTTTGGATTGTGTGAGGAAACTGGAGCACCTGGAGGAAGCCCATGCAGACACAGGGAGAATGTGCAAACTCCACACAGTTACCCAAAGTTGGAATCGAACCTGGGTTCCTGGCGCTGTGAGCCAGCAGTGCTAACCACTGTGCCGCCCATGATTGCTGAGTCAAAATGGTAGTGCAATGTTTATCTTTAGTTATGACGTGTCTCAGTTGCTGGTTAAGGGTAATTGTAGGCGCAATGCAATATTCACAATCTTCTAAATGTTTTTAAAATTGAATAAATGCAATAAAAGGAAAGAAGGTGCTGATAAGGTACTCCAGGGGCATGCATTAATCCAGAGAACAGTTCGGATCCTGAGGGTATTGTGTTTGAGCGGTTGTGGGGGTGAGAATGGGGCAAATGGGGTGGTGGGAGGAGTACTGTGTAAGTGGGGGGAAATCCAATGGGGGGGGCTGGGGAATACGTGGGAAAGTGGTGAGTTGGGTGGGGAGTGGAGGGGAGGGGAAATGCTTGTCCTGTGAATGGTCGGGGGTGTGAGGGGAGTCCTGTAGGGGTTTGGTCTGGGTCTTTACAGTACTTACCCAGAAGTTAGAAGGGGTTTTAATTCTTCTACATTTTTCTGAATAACTATTGGCGGAACCCTGTCAGAACCACCTGAAGTTTGCGAGTTAAATTGGATTTTCAGTTGCTTACCAGCCAGTCTCTATCACAGAAAAGGAGGCTGAACTCCAGGAATTGCAGAGAGAAACACTTGTAAGAAAACAAAACAAATGAATCTGAATTCTAACAGTTGTCATTGAGCTGATGGACAGGCTAGACTGTGATACTTTACGCACCAAGATCTTCCTCAGAAATTCTATTCTGTGGAAATTTATAGCACAGAAACAGACCATTCAGCCCAGCAGCTCTATGTCAGTGTTTATGCTCTACACAAACCATTACCACCTTCCTATACCCTCCTGTTTCTTTTTCCTTTCTTTGTTTCTCGAGCACGATTTTTTGACTTCATCTCGGTGACGCAACAAGGTAATTTGTGATGCTTCGAACTCCTTGTGAGATCTAACAAGATCGTGATCTGGATCTCACCCTTGCTGGTCACTAGCCAATAGCTCATTTAAATATGTCTGCCCCCGATTCTCCCGAGGCCCCGGAACTACGGGCCGTGCCTGGGAGATCACACCATGGCGGCATTTAATGACCAGGCGCAATGGCACTTGGAGGGGGGGGTGTGGTCTTTCAACCCGCCGGAGGCCCCCGGTGGTCTCTGTCTGGGCAGGGTGGTACCCTACCCCTTCCGTTGGCACTCAGGCACCTTGGCACTGTCACCTGGGTACCTTAACAGTGCAACCATGACACTGCCAGAGTATGCAAGTGGCATTGCCAGGGTGCCAGGCTGACTGTGCCAAGGTGCCTGGGTGCCAGGATGCCCATGCCAGGGATGGCCCCGGGGGTGCCCTGTCCTTAAGAGGTGGAATGAGGGAGGGGGCTCCAGCACCCCCGACGAGATAAGTTGGGGCAGTGGGGGAAGGGGTCCAGATGCCGTGGTGGGGATTCAGGGTGGGGTCGAAAGGTGCCGAGAAAGACCCCGTGATATGCGCCCTAAACGGGACTCTTGTTTCTTGCGCATTAAAGTGTGCCCTAGATTTCCCTAAATGCATCTACACCATTTGAATCAATCACTCCACACGATAGTAAGTTCAATATTCTCACCACTCTCCAAATGTTTTAATATGGAATAAATCCAATAAAAATGAACAGCCCTCATGATCCAGAGGCTGGGACTGGTTTAACACAGGGCTAAATAGCTGGCTTTTAAAGCAAGGCAGGCCAGTAGCACAGTTCCCGTATCAGCCTCTCCGAACAGGCGCCGGAATGTGGCGACTAGGGGCTTTTCACAGTAACTTCATTTGAAGCCTACTCGTGACAATAAGCAATTTTCATTTCATTTCATTTCAGAGATGAGAATATAAATTCTTAGGTAAACTGAGGTTGGAACATCATACGTTAACTCTGCTTATCCACAAGTGCTGCTTAACCTGATATGTACTTTTAAGCATTTTTGTTTTTATTTTATATTCAAATCTCTAGTTTTGGACTCCTCAAGGTGGAAACATCTTTTCTATGTTTACCTTATCAAACCCCTTCATAATTTAAAAAACTTTCATCAGGTCACCCCTCATTTTTCGCATTCCTAGAGAAAAGAGCCTCAGCCCGTTCAGTCTTTTTTAATAATTGTTACCCTATTGTTAACTATTGGAAGAAGGATAATCAGAACATAAAGATTCATAAAGGGACAATGGAAAAATATAATGATTCTCAAGATTCCTTTTCTTACTCAGCAGCTTCGAAGAATGAAAAAGAGCATCAACCAAAGGTTTTTCAGGATCTTCACCGGTAGTTAGGCATACACAATCCAGTCATTTAGCAATAATACTGAAAGGTATAAAGCCTGCCTTTTATTCTTCTTGCTGATATGGTGTTAGTACTGGATTACTTCATGAAATCAAAGGATTAATCACCATCTGCAGAAATCTGACTAAGCACTTACGTGAAAAGAAACCTGGATGTAAAGACGAGTGGCTCAGAGTAAAGAGAAGGGGGTTCCTGAGCACCAGAGGTAGAGATGGTTGGAACTGTGACAAAGTAAAATGATATCTCGGAAGACGTTTTATGGGATCTTCTAATTCATAGATGCTTCATTTCCGACACCAGATTATGCCGAGATTCCCACAGTGGTCACCATAAAGTTCCACAATTGTTACCCATTGGTTTCAAGTAAGAAAAGCTGGAAGTTGGAACCGGTTCAAGGTTTTAACCGACTGTGACTGTCATTGCAATCGGGACTATATAATTTTAATCAGTCATAACCAAAATCTTTATTTATTAAAAAAATCATATTTTGTAAAGGATCTGAATGCATCCAATGTACATAATCAAACCTGCAACGGCAGCAGACAATTCAACAGCAGCCCATGAGGTTATTATCAGAGTGCACAGATATGCAGATGGCCGAAGGGGTGAAATGTGAAAAACAGATGCAATAATGTCTAAAACAGAAACACTCTAAAGATTCATCAACATTATGAGCACAACAATTTTTTTTCCTACTGGCACACCTCGAAAAGCAACCAAAAGGTTCAAGGTTATTCTTTGGACCGTCTGTTCACAGTGAAGTCGCACACTCCATCATGGAATTGAGCACTTTATGTGTAGTGTGCCCTAATTTGTCAAGCGGTGGCTTGACAGCTTTCTGCAGCTGTATCCAGGGAAGTGGTTCGGTTTAATAGTTTTCCAAAAGAAAATGAGCAGTGGTTTTAATTCAGCAGGTGATTAATATTGATTTTATACACTGAGTACAGACTCAGCAGTGATGACTGAATTAAAATGGGGGCAGCTGTGTCTGTATATTATAAAATTATTAACACTGATCAACAATGGGTTTACCATTTTGTTGCTCATAGCTCATAGAGAAAGTCTTACACACAAATTAGCAAATATTTTATAGGTGGTTTTGATCTTTGCATTGTTGCTAATGGCTAGTGTACTTTTGTGGATTTTCTGACATTTGGTGGTGATATTCTAAATAGCATCCACCATCCTTTCAGGCAATAGCATTCCAGATTTTCCTCAAGTTGCCTTTGGTTCTTTTGCAAATCACTTTAATTCTGTGCTCTCTGGTTACTGATCCTTCCATCAATAGGAACAGTTGCTCTTTTATCTACTCAGTCTTATGAGTTTGAACACTTCACCTAGAAATGATTAGTTCTTGGTGACAATGTTTTGTGCAGTAATTTGACCAGGTAGATTATAGAACACTGTTGATTTTAATGTCATAGAGTTCAGCCTTGACCTCGGTCTCCTTGCAGGAGTACCTATTGGTATGGTGAAATGAAATGAAATGAAATGAAATCGCTTATTGTCACGAGTAAGCTTCAATGAAGTTACTGTGAAAAGCCCCATGTCGCCACATTCCGGCCCCTGTTCGGGAAGGCTGGTACGGGAATTGAACCGTGTTTCTGGCCAGTCTTGGTCTGCTTTCAAAGCCAGTGATTTAGCCCAGTGTGCTAAACCAAATGGGTGCTAAACAACGCTCGCGTACTAACATAACATGGTGGAAGCTCTGTACACGGAGTTTCAAGGGTCTTTCATGAGGAGTCCCACAGGAGGCCTGTGGATAAAATTAAGTGTAGTATTAAGGAGAATGTAGCAAAGCGGATAGAAAGTGGACTACAGGGCAGAAAGCAGAGATCGTAGTTAATAGATATTTTATGGACTGAGATTAAAATTATGTCTCTCCCAGGGTCAGTTTTAGGGTCATGATCATCCTTCCCATATACAAAATGATCTGTACTGCCAGAAATGGAGACTATGGTTTATCACAAAGAGGACTGTATGCGACTTCTAGAATGCATTAACAGGTTAGTAGAGTAAACTCAACGGCGCTACATAAAATTTAAAATGGAGAAATTTTGGATGGGAAATTTTGGGAGGGAACATCAGCTGAAGAAATATACAGAAAGTCGGGACAAAGTAAGTTTCATTCATTCGGGAAGCTGTAGGTATCGACATGGGGACGTTTAATGGAGCTTGTGGAACCCCATCTCACAGCTGCAAGCATGAATTGAGGCCATAGACTAGTGATACCCAAATAAGGAGTGCTACATACTAAGTCAATTTGGCATTAATATATAATACATTATTCAGAGTGAAAAACTGCGGGCGCGATTCTCCCAGACAGGGAGAAATCGTAAGGCTGGCGTCAAAACCGGGCGGGTTTGACGCCAGCCTCCCCCTCCCCGATCGGGAACCGATTCTGGTCCCCGGTCGGGGCTAGTATGCCGCGGCCGTGAACTCCGCATCGTGGGCTTAACGAATTTCGTTAAGCCTGCTTGCCAGAGTTTGCGCGGCTGACGCGTCACATGACGTCAGCCGCGCATGCGCGGATTGGAAGACTCCAACCGCGCATGCGCGGATGACGTCATCGCGCATTTGCGCAAAACCCGCGCATTTGCGCGAAACCCGCGCATGCGCGGGCCGGGATGCCCCTCAGCCGCCCCGCGAAGTGATACAGCGGGGCGGCGGAAGGACAAAGAGTGCGCGGGAATCGGACCCGCTGCCCACGATAGGTGCCCACCGATCGCGGGCCCATGGCACCCTTGGCACGGCCGTGGTACTGCCGTGCCAATCGGTGCCATGGTTTTCAAAATCGGGACTTTACGGCCGTTTTTACGAACGGCCAGACCAGGTGTGTTTGCCGTTCGTAAAAACAGCCGTAAAGGGCTTGGACTTCGGCCCATCGGCCGGCTGAGAATCGCTGCTGGCCGTAAAAAAACGGCGGCAGCGATTCGTGTCGGGAGTCGGGCGTGGGGGGGGGGGGGAGAATAGCGGGAAGGCATCAGACTAGCGTGGCCGTAAAAATTTACGAACCCCGCTATTCTCCGCACCGTCGTGAGTGCGGAGAATTGCGCCCTGCATTTTTGAACCAAAGAATCTCACTGTGCTATATGTAGGGAAGTCTTTTTTTGTATTTTGGAACACTTTCTTTTGTAGCATTATCTTCTTTTTGGGGCTTTTTTTCCTTCACAAATACGTTGAAGAGGGAGAAAAATAGCATTTATTGTGGAATAACTAGAATCCCAATGAAGTATTATAATCACAGTTTAGACTCGAATTTGGGTATTACACCTGCCAGCAGAGTGAAAGTTCTGCTCATGATCTATCTTTCAGACAAAAGGTTAAACAAGCTTTTAAGGTTGAGGAATAGTTTCCTGCTCCAGTAAATAAATTAGAACATCAATATTTAGCTCTAATCTGCCTGAATGATTTATTTGCCATTATTGCTGAGATTGCACGTGGTTGCATCTATTCTACAATGAATATTGCCTGTATTAGAGTTAGATTTAAAGTTATTGCCTTGACCTTGCTTTACTTTTAATGTTGATCATGCACAGCCATCCATGTTTTTGTCAATACAATAACGTTGATTTTTTTTTGTTTTAGTGGTGGGAAATGGAACTTAATGTTCATGGCAAGAACTTTGAGGTTGGTATATCGGCCCTATCTGTAGAGTAACCACAGAGTAAGCAAGTTTAGGCTGCATTCATACCCTGGTAAGAAAGATGAAAGGAAAGACTATCAATCTACTACACTATCTGTTCCATCAGACAATATTTAATCAGAATGCTAACAGTCATGAGGGTACATGCTGTGCATAAGTCCATTAAAATAGAAACACAAGACAATTATTTCAATGAAATTGGATTTTTGGGGACGACATTGAAATAAATACAGTTTTGAAGTAAGATATGCAGCTCATACACAAGGGGGGATTTTCTGCACGCCCCTGCGGTGTGTTTCTCAGTGGTGGGAAGAGGTCTGCTGTTGGCCAGATATTTTAATCTTGACGCTGTCAATTGGCTTCCACCCCCCCCATGGTGAAGACCATGGAGAAGGCGGCACAGGCCCGCCCACCGATCGGTGGGCACCGATCAGGCCACCGTGGGGGCACTCCTCGGCGTCAGATCGCCCCGCAACTCCCCCCCCCCCCCCCCCCAGGACCCCGGAGCCCGCCCGCGCCGCCAATCACCCCGGTCAGGTAGGTGGTTTAAACCACGCCGGTGGGAGAGGCCTGTCAGCGGCGGGACATCGGCCCATTGCAGGCCGGAGAATCACTGGGGGGGGGGACCCACCGACCGGCGCGGGGGGCCCGCCGGCCGGCGTGATTCCCACCCCCGGGGGGTCGGAGAATCCCGCCCCAGGATGCGGGAGAGTCGTAAAGTCTGCCGTGAAACTGGCCGTGTTTCACGGCAGCCTCCGCGCCCCCTCCCGGGACCCGATTCTCCCCCCCGGTCGGGGCTAGCAGCGCCCCGTGAAGAACGGTATCGCGGGCTTAGCGACCGTCGCTAAGCCCGCGCGCCAAGCGTCACGGCGGCTGACGCGCACGATGACGTCAGCCGCGCATGCGCGGGTTGGACGGCTCCAACCCACGCATGCGCGGATGACGTCATCACGCATATGCGTCAAACCCGCGCATGCGCGGCCCGTCGTGCCCCTCAGCCGCCCCGCGGACTGATCCTGCGGGGCGGCGGAGGAACAAAGAGTGCGCGGGTTTCGGACCCGCTGCCTCGGTGCCCACCGATCGCGGGCCCATGCCGTTCGCGCCGCTCTTGGCGCTGGAGTCGGGCCATCCGGCCAGTTGCAGGAGAATCCCGCCCATGATTGCTAAATTTGCAAGATTTATAGGAATGTAACTTATGAAGAAGACATAGGGCGGGATTCTCTGCCGGCGTGATTCTCGTTTTGCGAGCGCCCGGGGTTTTTCCCGACAATAGGCAATCCCATTGACCGGCCGGCGAAACGGAGAATCCCGTCGGCGGGTCGAGGCTGAAAAGTGGTGCGGTGGGGCAGAGAATCCAGCCCATAGGGCGCGATTCTCCCCTAAAATAACTAGGAGCGGGGTTCTCTGGATCACCCAGCCGCATGTTTCTTGGCGGTGCACTGTTCACTGGTGGCAGGATTCTCTCTTCTCTCCGCTTGTCAATGTCATTTTCCCGTTGAAGTTACCGCAAGCCGCCGGGAACCCTGCGGGTGGGATTGCAGTGCCAGCGGGAAAAGAGAATCCCAACAGCCGGAAAATACCAGCCTCAGTCTCATTTTGGGCGTCTATAGCAGGGGTTTTCCCAGGGGGTTTTGGGTGAAATCCAGATCTGTATTCAACCAAACTTGGTTATTTTGGGGGCCTTGTGGAGTTTCTCATCAGTCTAACCCATGCTTAGAAATGTTTTCAGCAGTGGGGAACATTCTTGCTGACCAGACTGACCCCCTTGAGACCGGGGCTCCATTTTGAAAGAGTGCCCTGATCTCAAAGTGAACTTGAAGGATCCCCACCCATGGACAATGCGACCCCTGAAAACATAGACATCACCCCCCCCCCCCCCACCCGCGCAAGTGAGCACACCTCGCCATGAGGTTGCTGTGGTCCCCCCCCCCCCCCACTTTCAGGGCCCCTCCCCCTTTTCAGGACCCCTGCCTTTCACCGGGGCTAGTTTAGCGCAGTTGCTAGATATCTGGTTCATGATGCAGAGCGGGGCCAGCAGCGCAGGTTCAATTCCCATGCCGACTGAGGTTATTCATTAAGTCCCGCCATCTCAACTTTGCCCCTCACCTGAGGTGTGGTGATCCTCAGGTTCAATTACTATCAGACAGCTCTCCCTCTCAAAGGGGAAAGCAGCCTATGATCAGCTGGGACTTTATCTTACCTTACTCCGAGAGAGGCCAATCAAAACCCACCAGCCCGCATCTCCCTCACAATCCTACCTGCACCAAACCCCAACACTTATATCGTCAACTTTGGCCAAGTGCCCTGCACATACTTGCCACCAGCTACAGACCCGTGTAACAGGCCTCAGGCATCTAACTATGTCCTTTATATGTCCCTGGGAAAAGATGGCCCATAACAGAAGGGAGTGGGAGAAGATTGGAGGAGGCGTTCCGTACCTCCCGGGCCCTGAACCTCACCTCGCAGGAAGGCGATGGCACTATCCATGGAAGCCATGATGTGGAGATGCCGGCGTTGGACTGGGGTGAGCACAGTAAGAAGTCTTACAACACCAGGTTAAAGTCAACAGGTTTGTTTCAAACACGAGCTTTCGGAGCACGGCTCCTTCTTCACCTGAAGAAGGAGCCGTGCTCCGAAAGCTCGTGTTGAAACAAACCTGTTGGACTTTACCTGGTGTTGTAAGACTTCTTACTATCCATGGAGGTGCAGGAGAGGGCCATCTCCGAGGCGAAGGTCGTCTTTTTCCACAACCAAGTGAGCCCCTACTGCAAATGATGTCCCTATAGCAAGTAAGTCACCCAGTCGACTGGTCCATATTTAAGAACTCAGCGGACCAACTTAAATGAGTATTGCTACCACCGTCACAGACTTCATCAACAAATGTATGGACGACTGCGTGCCAAAGAAAGCAGTACGTACGTTCCCCAACCGGAAACTATGGCTAAATCGCGAGACTGCCTCCCTACTGAAGGACAGTCAGAGGCTTTCATGTCAGGGGACCCTGACCAATACAAGAAATCCAGGTACGGCCTCCGCAAAGCCATCCAAGATGTCAAGAGAGAATATCAGACCAAAGTAGAGTCACAGACTGCATTACAGACTGTCGGCGGTGTGGTAAGGCCTAAACAACAACAAACAAAGCAAAGCCAAACAGTATCTCCGGAAGCAGTGCACCCCTCCCAATGAACTCAATGCCTTCAAAGCTCGGTTCGAGCAGAAAACCAACGATCCACTGTCGAGTGCTCCAGCAGCCCATAACACTCCCATACCCACCATCACAGCTTCTGAAGTCAGATCGGCCTTCCTGAAAGTGACCCTTGTAAGGCGACGGGTCCGGACAGGATCCCTGGCCAAGCACTCAGAGCCTGCGCGGACCAGCTGGCAAACATGCTCGCGGCCATCTTTAACCTGTCCCTACTCCGCTCCGAGGTCCCCACCTGCTTCAAGAAGACCACCATCATACAGTGCGAAACAGAACCAGCACGTGCCTCAATGACTACCGTCTGGTTGTCCTGACAATCAACCGTAATGAAGAGGTTGGTCATGAAGCGCATCACCTCCATACTCCCAGAATGCCTTGATCCACTGCAATTCGCAAAACCGCCGCAACCAGTCCACAGCAAACACCATCTCCCTGGCCCTACACTCATCCCTAGAGCATCTCGACAACAAGGACCAAGGACTTGGCTCCTCACTCTGCAAGTGGATCCTCGACTTTCTGACCCACAGACCACAATCAGTAAGAATAAACAACAACAGCTCCTCCACAATAGTCCTCAATACTGGAGCCTCGCAACGCTGCGTACTTAGCCCCCTTCTATACTCCCTGTATACACACGACTGCGTGGCAAAACCTGGTTTTCCATCTACAGGTTTGCTGATGATACGACCTTAGTGTCGAATAACGACGAGTGAGAATACAGGAAGGAGATAGACAAACTAGTGGAGTGGTGCAACGACAACAATCTATCCCTCAATGCCAGCAAAACTAAAGAGCTGGTCATTGACTTCAGGAAGCAAACTACTGTACACAGTCCTGTCAGCATCAATGGGGCAGAAGTGGAGATGGTTAACTGCTTCAAATTCCTAGGTGTGCACATCACCAAAAATCTGTCCTGGTCCACCCACGTCGACGCTACCACCAAGAAAGCACAACAACGCCTATACTTCCTCAGGAAACTAAGGAAATTCGGCATGTCCACATTAACCCTTACCAACTTTTACAGATGCACTATAGAAAGCATCCTATCGGGCTGCATCACAGCCTGCTATGGCAACTGCTCGACCCAAGACCTCAAGAAACTTCAGAGAGTTGTGAACACATCCCAATCCATCCTCCCATCCATTGACTCCATCTACACCTCCCGCTGCCTGGGGAAAGCGGGCAGCATAATCAAAGAACCCTCCCACCTGGCTTACTCACTCTTCCAACTTCTCCCATCGGGCAGGAGATACAGAAGTCTGAGAACATGAACGAACAGACTCAAAAACAGCTTCTGAACGACCCTCTTCTGGACTGACCTGATTAACACTACACCCCTGCATGCTTACCCGAAGCCGGTTGTCTATGTATTTATATTGTGTACCATGTGTTGCCCTATTATGTATTTCTTTATTTTATTTTCATATACTTAATTGATCTGTTGAGCTGCTCGCAGAAAAATACTTTTCACTATACCTCGGTACACGTGACAATAAACAAATAAACAAATGTGATGTGCACACCTAGGAATTTGAAGCAGTTAACCATCTCCACTTCTGCCCCATTGATGCTGACAGGAGTGTGTACAGTAGTTTGCTTCCTGAAGTCAATGACCAGCTCTTTAGTTTTATTTTCTGCTCGCAGAAAAATACTTTTCACTATACCTCGGTACACGTGACAATAAACAAATAAACAAATCCAATCCCTCTTCTCCAGACCACTCCTTCCCAAGATCTCACCATGTGTCTTGTCTTTTGTCTTGCAGGATCACCATCAGACCAGGTCGGGCTGTCCGGGCTACCTCGTCCCCAGCACCAACCCCAGCACACCCTGCAGGACGACACTGACTTCTTGGCACTGCATTCGCTTGCACCCTTCAACATCGCAGAGACTGTCACCTCGGTCGGTCATTTTAGTGAAGAGGCTACGGGGTCACCTTCTGGTGAAAAGAGCAGGCGGTCGGAGGGCTGCTCGATTCCAGGAACCAGCTGTTGACCAAACAGGTATCGCGCTTCTGGAAAGTATGATCCCATCACTGGTGGGTCATGGCTGAGGTCGTGAAGAGCATTGGCCGGGCACTGATTGACCTGGGCTTGTCACAGAGGGATCTGGGTGTCCTGGTACAGGAATCACAAAAAGTTAGTATGCAGGTACAACAAGTGATTAGAAAGGCAAATGGAATGTTGTTGTTTATTGCAAGTGGAATGGAATTTAAAAAGTAGGGATGTATTGCTGCAACCTAACAAGACCAGTATCACAGACCCCTACTGCCCAGACTCAGTCTGTCACTTCGTCTGAAAGTTGTCCAAACATGCTTCACACGTTGCAGTGATTGGTCCATGACAATACCACTGCATCAACCTCCCTGGATAGCACTGATTAAACTCTTTTTCCACTGGGAGCCCGGCTGGTTATACAATGAGACACTCAGGAAGAAAATATGCTCTGATGACTGTGGAATTGCGATGAGAAGTAGAGGTCCTGGCCTCTTTCCTCCTGCAGTAAATTCAAGAAATTGCAGTTCAATGAGTGGAAAATCTAGTCCATCAGACCATACATCTGATCGACTGTTAATTACCTCAACTTAACCCTTGTTTGAAACAAGCTGGATTTTTATGCCCACATATTTGATGGAATGTTTTATTTAAAGTGTTTGATTGTATTAATACCGTGCTGACAGAATAATTAGGTGATTAATAATGTATAAGTTTCTTTGCAGAAAATAGGGCACCGTTAAATTGTGTGAAATGGTATTATTTTGTATATGATAAATATTTTATTCCTGCAAGTTCTTATCAGGAAAAGTCAAATTTACTGCGTAAATAGTAAGTCAATTTGGTCCCAAGGTAGAGTTAGAAAATAGCAGAACTGGCTCTGTTCCATCTTTCACTTCTCTACACTTTAAATCTATTTATTTAAAATGCTGGTGGATTTTCCATGGTAATAAATTGACTGCATACAAAAGGGTTTAATAGCAGGTTTCCTTTCCTAGCAATGCATTGGCAACAGCAAACGATGGGGCGGAACATTGTAGCCCCAACTTGCTGACCGACAATTGTCACTAGTGAAGGTTTTTCTAAGACTGCAGGTTTTCAAAATTCCCATTGTGTTCTCTTTGCCTACTGAAGGGCGATGAGTAAAGAATTTGGACTGCTTGTGGAGCAAGTAGCATGCATATATTATTCGATATGTGGCAAATAAGTCCTTGGATGTAACTCATACATCATGGTCGATGAGAACATGCGCAACTTTGCAAGCTTGCACTGCCAACAAGGAGTATTGTCTGGCGACGGTACATAAACTGAAATTTAGGCACAGTGCCCACAATTTTCTGAAATTGGCTATAAAATTACCTCTTAGTATCAATATATTGTGGTAACTTTAGACTTCTTTAGACCATTTTACAACAAAATCTACATCCAGCTGATTTAAAAGTATTGTATGCAACACATTTGGTTAGGGGAGTGCAATGTATCACATTAAATATCAAGCATCTAACATGTGGAACTGGTGGATTAAAATCCCTCATTATTTTAATAAAAAGATAAGACAGAGGAAGATGTATTGTAGCTATTCTACAAATCTCTGATTCAAATCTCCGCCCAGAAGTGCAGATGGTTGAATGATAGAGAAAGTTAGCTATGGTGCTGTTCACCTTGGCTAAGGTTTTGTGATAACAGGGACACTGAATGCTCCTAACGCCAATAACACACTATCACTACAGAGCAACAGTTCTTCCCACCCCCAAAACCCTGGTTAGTTGATGGAGCATTTAAAAGAAGCTCACTGTTCAAAGAATGGCACGACTGCTGTGTCAACTCAGCTCCTATTAATCTATTGGGACACTGCAATGGTGCCTCAGGTAGCACAGCTGGTAAAGTTTTATGCAGTGCCTGAATGGCAATATAATCTTCAGCAAAGTGTATGAAAACTCGCCAATTGAATCATTGACTGAGGGAAGCCCAGGTTCATCAGCTTCCTCAGAATACAGAGGTGATGCCATGTAGCGTAAAGCAAAAGACAAGCTAATGGGAAACACACTTTGCAATAGCCTCAGTGAATGGGCAGCAGGAGTGCGTTTAAATCATCAAAATGGAAGGAAATCCTGCAGATGCTAAAATCGGAACTAAAAAGGAAAAGTGCTGGAAATACTCAGCAGATCTTAGAACTTACAGTGCAGAAGGAGGTCATTCGTCCCATCGAGACTGCACCTGCCCTTGAAAAGAGCACCCTAATCAAGCCCATGCCTCCACCTTATCCCATAACCCAGTCACCCCACTTAACCTTTTTGGACATTAAGGGCAATTTATCATTACCAATCCACCCAAACCTGCACATCTTTGGACTGTGGGAGGAATCCAGAGCACCCTAAGGAAGCCCACACAGACACGGGAGAACGTGCAGACTCCACACAGACAGGAATCGAACCTGGGACCCTGGAGCTGTGAAGCAATTGTGATAACCACTGTGCTACCATGCTGCCCACAGGTCTGGCAACATCGTGGAGAAAGAAAATGAGTTAACATTTCCAGCCGCGTTTTTCTCAGTTCCCACTGTTGTCAATGGAATTCCCATTGAAGCCACCGCACGTTGCCGGGAAACCCGCCGGCGAGGGTGTGCTGCCGGTGGGACCAGAGAATCCTGCCACCAGTGAATGGCTGGGGCATCCCGACAGGGGTCTCTCTTCTGGGGGCCTCCAGACAGATGTCTCTCTTCTGGGTGGTCTTGGGGCTGGGTCGTCCGTGAGGTGAGAGGGTGGGGGGGACCCAGAAAATCCCGGTGGTTGGGGTGCTGAATTACGCTGCGGGGAGCAGCCGAGGGGCCACCCACTATAGGGCCACCTGCTCAAAATGGCAGCCGCATAGCAGGATTTCCTGAGAAATCCCTCACAATCCTTGCCATGGAAATACCTGCATGGCTAAAGATTGGGAATCGCTTCCTTATTTGCACTTCCAGCGTGACCTCAAATCAGAAGCAATTCAGATCCGGCGAAAAAATATAGTCCTCCAAATGGAGAATCCTGCCTGAGGCATGAGAAGCGCAGAAAGTCTGTTTTAGTTGGACTTCAGTAAATGAAAATGAAATGGGGAGGGATGTTTATGGTGTGGCTGATGCAAGATCAGCAAACTGATACCACTGATTAAGAGTCCAAAATACTGGCAATGCTGATTGAATACACTTTCTCCACCAACATGCTGACTGTATAGTAATTACATGCTGGTTGTGAACATTAACTGGGGATTCGCCTGCTCTCCTGTAAATAGGAACAGACTGAAACAGTGGTGGTAGAGTGAGGAGATGAAAGTCATGCATGTACCCTTGCAAATACATATTTATGAGAGTGTAAAGATTGGCTCAAATTCTATCCTACACCAACCTGGCTTTCTGGAGAAGGACGCACTGTAGTATGCGAGACAACACTGGAAAGTGGCTTTGAAATTTTGTCAGCAAGGAAAGTTGTGTTTGGGGTCAGGGTGGTGATCACAAAGAGTGGGATCCCGAAGCAGCAGAGAGTCAGATTATTTTTGTTAGACACTGCAGGAACACTACGACAATCACGGTTCCATTTTCAACATATAATGGGCAAAATCTTCTGGTTGTAATCGCCGCGGGAACTTCCGATTCTGCGAAGGCGCAACGCCCGCCACAGGTTTGGTGGTGACGATGGAGATTCAATGGGAAATCCCCTTGACGGTGTGGGACCAGGAGATCTTAGTTCCTTGGGCAGGATACTCCAGCCTCCCACCCACATGTTTAGCGGCACCTGGAGGCGAACGCCATTCACAGGTGGCGGGAATCTCTGCTTCTCCTGCTGCCAATGGGGATTCCCATTGAAGCCACCCCACTTTGCCAGGAAACCTGGGGGCAGGTGGTGGGACCAGGAGATCTTAGTTTCCTTGGGCAGGATACTCCAGCCTCCCACCCACATGTTTATCGGCACCTGGAGGCAGAACGCCATTCACAGGTGGCGGGAATCTCTGCTTCTCCTGCTGCCAATGGGGATTCCCATTGAAGCCACCCCACTTTGCCAGGAAACCTGGGGGCAGGGGAGCACTGCCAGTGGGATCAGAGATGGCGTTGCCAGTGAACGGTTGGAGAATTCCCATATTTAAAGGGATCTGCAACCGGAATCAGGCTTTGTAAGCTTGGTAGTAGGTCTGTTTTAAAATGGAGCGGGTAAATAGCCATCAATAACTTTTTAAGATAACTACTGCCCCAATAATACAAGCTCAGGACAGTCAATTGGAGCCCTTCCTAATATAGTAAGAAGTCTTACAACACCAGGTTAAAGTCCAACAGGTTTTTTTCAAACACGAGCTTTCAGAGCACTGCTCCTTCCTCAGGTGAATGAGAGGTATGTTCCAGAAACATGTTATATAGACAAAGTCAGAGATGCCAGACAATGCTTGGAATGCAAGCATTTGCGGGTAATCAAATCATTACAGATCCAGAGATAGGGGGTAATCCAGATTAAAGAGGTGTGAATTGGCTCAAACCAGGACAATTGGTAGGATTTTGCAAGTCCAGGCCAGATGGTGGGGGGTGAATGTAATGCGACATGAATTCCAGGTCCCGGTTGAGGCCGCACTCATGCGTGCGGAATTTAGCTATACGTTTTTGCTCGGCAATTCTGCGTTGTCGCATGTCCTGAAGACCGCCTTGGAGAACGCTTACCCGGAGATCAGAGGCCTGAATGCCCTTGACTGCTGAAGTGTTCCCCGATTGGAAGGGAACATTCCTGCCTGGTGATTGGCGCACAATGCCCGTTCATACGTTGTCGCAGTGTCTGCATGGTCTTGCCAATGTACCACGCTTCGGGACATCCTTTCCTGCAGCTTATGAGGTAGACTACATTGGTCCGAGTCGCACGAGTATGTGCCGCGTACCTGATGGGTGTTGAGGAAGGAGCAGTGCTCCGAAAGCTCGTGTTTGAAACAAACCTGTTTGGACTTTAACCTGGTGTTTGTAAGACTTCTTACTGTGCTCACCCCAGTCCAACGCCGGCATCTCCACATCCTTCCTAATATACACAAAGAATGCACTAAATGACTCACATTACTTTTGCAGTGAATTATTTTCGGTGAAGTTCTAATTTAGATCCATTCAATTCCGCATTCAATTCATAGTACTCCTTAACATGAATTACAAAGAAACAGCAGCTGGCTGCTAAAAAACAGGAAGTCCTCTCCGCAGAAGAGCAGCTGGCAGATTACAGCAGGAATATGACAAATTAACCACTCCGAGCTCCTTCAGCCATCCCTTCTTCTCTGCTGGGTAAGCTACCCCGCCCACAGCAGATGGGCACACAGTTCCAATGAGTATGGAGAAACAATCATCCCCAGTTGGATGAGTTCCATGCAGGTTATTACCCCCCAACCCCCCCACCAAAAGTCCGAAAATCTGCTCAAGGACCACCACTGAGAGGAGTCCAAAAGAAAATGATGAGGAAAAGAAGAGGACGAAAATCGGTGCAAACCTGCAGTCACTGGATGACAAGGGAAAAAAGACAAACAGCATTTCAGTTACAACAAGGCATCACCGAACAGAGAGTGTGAGGGGAGTGGCCGGCGGATACGGCGCCGAACATTACATCCCCTGAGCTGACACCCCCATTAGTCCACACAGTGGGCAAAGTTGCAACAGCCGAACTGGGGACAACGCACATCATGATGTCTGACCATCAACCCTAGGCCCAATCAACACGGCAAGGATGGTTGGGGGGAGAGGGACTGTGTGTGTTAATGGTGACCACGGGTGATTCCTGATTCCTCTTTGTCATTTTTGTATGTTAACATGCGGGCTAAGTGCTGGGGGTTAGGTGGGAGGATGGGATCGTTGTTATTGTATGGGGATTGACATTAAACTCGTTACTGATTATTGTTTATTGTTGGGTGTAAATTTGGAGAAAATGTGAAAAAGGAGAATAAAAATACATTTTTAAAAATGTGTTGATGATTCCCCTTAAATAGCACTGTTGGCCCTCCTACTGATCACATGTTCAACTGTATCTTTAAGAGATGGTGTGAGCTGGAGTTTTAAGATGAAAAATGGCAGTGCTTGAGTCAAATCAGTATGAATGATGAATGACATCAAGATCTATTTACTCTTCCAGTGCACACTCTTAATGAGCTGCACAAGTATACACAAGCTGCAGGTGTCATTTTCATAGCAAAATGGCACCAATAAACAAAAGCTAGGTACCATGAAGCCCAACTTTGCAACCAATGTCTCTACACGTCAGTCATTAAAGAGGTGAATAATTGTAGGCAATAATCAAATTTGGTCCAGTTTTCTAATTACTAACTCAAAATGAATTTATCAATATTGCAATGCTTTATATAGCTAGATATTGAGTTTTTAAACAATTATTTCAAACTCTGAATATTTAATTGTGTCTTGAAACTGACTGCCGCTATAGTGATTCTATGAGGATTGGTAAAACCTTAGGGGCGATTCTCGCAAATGGAGCCCAAGTGTTCGCGCCGTCATGAACGCCATCACGTTTCACGACGGCGCAAAACGGGCATGGGGACGATCGATTCTGTCCCCCTCAGGGGGTTTGTATGCCGCTCCAGCCTCCCTTCCCGGCGCCAAATGGGCGCCGCGCCAACCTGCGCATGCACAGTTGGGCCGCACCAATCCGCACCTCGGAGAATCGTGTGTCGGCATCGGGGCCTCGTAGCGCGGCTGCGCCTATTCTCCGGCCCAGCGCGGGGCTTGGAGTATCGGCCTCTTAAAGACTATAATGCTTTTCAGTATACATATTACTTGAACTATGGATGGAATGTTCTGAAATTAGACCCTGCTTATATGGTGAGTCCATCGGCAAGTTGGGAGCCTTGCAGAAGAAAGAAGAGAGAAGAATGCACAACCTCTTCGGGAAAGGCAGAGCCCCAGCAACAAGGAGAGGTTGAGGGCCTTCCAGTGACAGACCACTGGGATGGATGTCTTATTCCAGGAGGTCGTAGATTGTGGTGAATGTACTTCACCTATGCATGAGCTGTCTGTACTGCCTGTATAATAATGTGACCCATGACCTGGAAGTGATGATATGGGCTACTTCCAGGTACTGTACTGGAACCCCGGTGGACTCCGCCCTCACCGGGGCCATATATAGTCTGGCCACCTGTGGGCGGCACTCATTTGTACAGCCAACTCTGACAGGCGAGTTCATGGATATTAAAGCCGAATGTTCACTCATTCTCACGGTCTCACAGTGAATTGACGGTATAACACAGATGTCAGCAATGACCTTCCATGAAAGCCTCTTCTTCCTGAGGCACTGCATGCTGCTTAGACATGGCGGGGGACCTGGTCCTCTGCCTGTAGACCCATTAAGAGGGTCCGTATTTCCTTTCATCTTAATTGCAGTTTCCATCCCTTCTGTCATTTGGAGTGGTGTGTGGTTGAGGAGAAGACAGCTGTGTTTGGTAGCGGTGTTGGTGTTTTTGTCTTGCCCCTCATCAGCAAAATGGAACTGCATAAGCTGCCCCGTGACCTGAAGGAGGCTGGGAATTGTAGCTGAAGCTTGAACCAAAAGCTGCACGGCTGTAGCCCGCTTGCCTTCAATCCTGCCCGAGTGAAACCTGGAAGACGGTGGGATAGAGCCAGCATCCAATGTTTGGGGTCTAGCTCCCCACACTTCCCAAAACCCACCACCCCTTGCCTGGGAAAATCTTTGTAATATTTTCAACACTGGTTCTGTTGGAATAAGTTGGCCAGTGCGCTATTGGTGCTGAACTTGTTAACTTCATTTGTGATCCATTGTAACAAAGCTGTTCATGAATTACTGAAACAAATGAGTTGACATATTTATTCCTGATATCTCACAAAGCAATGGCAACCCCCATTTGTCCAGTCAAATGCTCATGATTATTGTACGATCAGTTAAACCTAATTTGAAGACATCAAAAGCATTTGTTTTAATTAACCTTGGTAAGATTTAAATTACATGGAAGCATCTCCCTTCTAAATTGTCAGACTGATCCTCAACTCTATGCACGAAGCTTAGCGTTTGAATTAAGTTCCTCTGTGACGTATTGCTGAAAGGATAGAATGAGCACCAGAGCTGCAGACGTGACTGATCATGGTAAACAAGTTCCCTGAGAATTACTGTACAAGTGAGGTGAGAAAGGGTTCATCTGTTCTTTGTGTTTTGAAAGTAAAACAGCAAAATGGCACAAAGTTTAAAATATTAATATCAGAGGGGAGTTGTTAGGGTGACTGAATTACAAGACAAAGGCTGGAATTCTCTGGTCGTTCCGATTCACTTTTCCCAACGGCATCGCATTCACGCCCGCGGGGTTTCCGGTGGCATTGGGTGGTTACAATGGGGAATCCCATTAACAAATGGCAGGAAGATAGAATCCCGCCGCCAGCAAATGGCGCGTCGCCGAGAAACAGGCGACTGGGGAATCGCAGAATCCTGCCCAACATTTCAGTCACGCACTGGAATATTCACCAGTACATGACAATGGTTGGGGATGGTTTAGCACACTGGGCTAAATCACTGTCTTTTAAAGCAGACGAAGGCAGGCCAGTAGCATGGTTCAATTCCCGTACCAGCCTCCCCGAACAGACGCCGAAATGTGGCGACTAGGGGCTTTTCACAGTAACTTCATTTGAAGCCTACTTGTGACAATAAGCGATTTTCATTTCATTCATGAAGCTGCTGAATGAAACTTGTGACTAACTTCCTGGCTTAACTTGCTGGGGCTTTATGGAAAGTTAATCTTGTAATTCAGGTTCATATCCTGCGCGATAGTCATTAGATTCATATAATTTGATTAAAAGTGCTTTGCTGCCATGATCAAACAGTGCCTATTACATATTGCAAGAATGTGAAAAATACTGTTTTATGAACTTGGTCTTTATCTTCCTTTAATTTTATTTTGTCCAATGAGGATAGATTTAGTTTCCTTTGTCTCATCATAGCTGAACCACCTTGTCTAAAACCTTCAACCATTTTTGTTCTTCCTCCCCGAAAGATGATGATCTCAAATTAATTTGGGAGGTCAGATCATTTATGTATTTTACAAGCACTTCTGACATTGTGGGCATGCCAGAATTTCAGGTAGCAATAAAGGTCTGTTGTTTGCGGGTTGGTGGATGATGGCGCTGGAGGGAAATAAAAGGTCAGATAGACAAAAAAAGGTTCTGGGGCTCGAGTCTTAGGGGCTACACATATATGCCAGTAATAAACTGCTGCTGAATCCGCCACTATCAACATCCTGGGGGGGGTTACCATTGACAAGAAACTGAACTGGACTAGCCATAGAAATGCTGTGGGTGCCATCTACTGGTCGTGTTGCGTCCGAATGGGAGTGTCACATGGCCCGTAAATGCCAGGAGGAGCCTCCCACGGGGTTCCCAACAGCCAGTACACTTCGCAGGATCTACCCAAGTCTCTCGAGGAGTACTGACGCTGGATCTATTAGGCTCCCGTCATCTATCGGCCTCCCCAGGGAAATCCCAGCCGGGCACCGTTCAGTACTGGTCCACACAAATGTGGACCAGGCGGAATGGCACCTGGAGGGTCTCCCAGGCCATTGGAAGTTCCTGGGTGGTCAGGGTGAGCCCCTGGAACACGAGCACCTTAGCACTGTCAAGGTGCCCAGGTGGCACTGCCAATCTGGCAGGAGCACTGCAGGGGGCCAGGGTGGCTCAGCCATGGGTCAGAGCCTGAGGGGGGCCATGCTCATGGAAGGAGAGTGGAGGGGGGCTATTAAAGAGGGGGGCTATGAAGAGTGGGGATGGGTGCAGGGCAGGTATGTAGGGGCCTCCGGAAGATTGGGGGAGCTGAAGGGTGGGGGTCCTGGCAGGGAGGCGGGAGGACCCGAAATGGGGTATGGGAAGGCCGGGAAAAAGGAGGGAGGGGGTGCCCTCAGATCCCAGATTGATGAATATAATTTGAAGTGTGAGATAGCCCGGTGAGAAACAGTCCAGGGACCAAAAACATGACTAAGTGTGGTTAGATAGCAATGGGTAACTCGCCGGCAGAGCTGGGGAGGAATTTCCCCAAAAACCCACTGTAAATGAGACTTAGAAACCTTTCTATTAGATCTCGCCCCGTGGCTACAAGATTGGATCAGAAGCTAGAAATCCTGCAGCAAGTAACTCAACTTTAAAAAAAAAATGTTTTTCTCAATTAAGGGGCAATTTAGCGTGGCCAATCCACCTACCCTACACATCTTTGGGTTGCAGACACGGGGAGAATGTGCAATCTCCACACGGACAGTGAGCGGGGGCCGGGATCGAACGGGGTCCTTGAAGCCGTGAGGCAGCAGTGTTAACCAATGCGCCACCGTGCCGCCCCGAGTAACTCACCTTCTGACTCCCAAAGCCCGTCCACCATTTACAAGGCACAAGTCAGGAGTGCAATGGAATACTCTCCACTTGCCTGGATGTGTGCAGCTCCAACAACACTCAAGAAGCTTGTGCCATCTGGAACAAAGCAGTCGATGATTGCTTCCCCTTCCACAAACATTTACTCCCTCCACCATCAACAGTCATATACAGCTGTGTGTACCATCTAGAAGATGCACTGAAGGCTCCTTAGGCAACACCTTCCAAATCCATGACCACCACAATTTAGAAGGACAAGAGCAGCAGATACCTGGGACCCCACCACCTGTAGGTTCCCTTCGAAATCACTCATCAACTTATCTTGGAAATATATTGCCAACCTTCACTGCCACTGGGTCAAAATCTTGGAACTCCCTTCCTAACAGCATTGTGTGTGCCTGCACCTCAAGGACGGCAGCGGTTCAAGAAGACAGCCCATCACCACCTTCTCAAGGGCAACTAGGGTTGGGCAATAAATGCTGGCCAAGCCAGCGAAGCCCACATCCCATAAATACATTTTAAAAAACCAGACAGGTCCCCACAATTTAAATATTTTCACGGTCCTAAATACTGTTTCCAACAGTTTGTGCGTCACTCCTCTTGCCCTTCAAGCTGGTGAGCCAGTACCTTGTGCAGCACTCGGTTTAATGGCACACAAGCATGCCTTCATATGAGGGATGGTTACTCTGATACTGCATAATGCCATTCTAGTAGATTTCTCTGGTGCTTTTGATGCTCAGCCTGATCTACTGGACATGCATATTTCAGAGGTGTATCCCCCTTCCATGACGTTCCACTGAAAATAATGACTGGAAGCATTTGTATTCCAATAATGTCCTTCTGGCGTACAAGGCTCCCAATTAAAATTGGCAATATTTAACAATATTACCCATTTTGGGTTGTCCCAAACTTTGTAATTATTTCAATAATTTAACGTACTGTAATATTCTGAGATTCACTTTTAAGGGAAGTATATTCTACAAAGGTACTCAGAAAATATCAAGATGATTTATAAGTACAACATATAGAACATAGAACAGTACAGCACAGAACAGGCCCTTCGGCCCTTAATGTTGTGCCGAGCAATGATCATCCTACTCAAACCCACGTATCCACCCTATACCCGTAACCCAACAACCCCCCCCTTAACCTTACTTTTTTTTAGGACACTACGGGCAATTTAGCATGGCCAATCCACCTAACCCGCACATCTTTGGACTGTGGGAGGAAACCGGAGCACCCGGAGGAAACCCACGCACACACGGGGAGGACGTGCAGACTCCGCACAGACAGTGACCCAGCCGGGAATCGAACCTGGGACCCTGGAGCTGTGAAGCATTTATGCTAACCACCATGCTACCGTGCTGCCCCTATGACGCATATGACGCATAGTAGAGTAATACGGTTTGAGCAACAGGGTTCATTGTGGTCACTGTCTGTGTGGAGTTTGCACATTCTCCAGTGTCTGCGTTGGTTTCATCCCCACAACCCAAAAGATGTGCAGGGTAGATGGATTGGCCACGCTAAATTGTAAAAAAATAATTGGGTACCCTATTTTTTTTAAAAACAAGGCTCATTGTGCAGATATCAAGATTGAAAAGTCTTCAGCGATTAGAAATGACTATTGATAATGCTATAATGTTGGGAACTGGTTTAACTCAGTTGGTTGGACAGCTGGTTCCTGATGCATTGCAGTACTGCAGGCTCAATCCCTGTAATAACTGAGGTTATTCATGAAGGTGCCGCCTTCTCAACCTTGCTCCTTGCCTGAAGTGTGGTGATCCTCTGGTTAAATCACCACCAATCAGCTCTCCTCCTCAAAGGGGAGAGAAGCCTATGGTCCTCTGGGTCTATGGCAACTTTACTTTAATGTTTTTTGACTACTTCTTCAAAGTTGTTTAACAATAAAGTGCACAGCAATTTCTAACCTAAAATGGCCTGTGGCCATAATACTGAATGGTGGACAAGGGTGAAGATATGAGACGGCCAATTGATTATGAAAATATTAAAGAGGGGAAGTAAAAGATTCTAGAAAATAAATATAAATGATGTAAATGTGGGCAGCAGGGTGGCTCAGTGGATTGCACTGCTGTCTCACGGCGCTGAGGTCCCAGGTTCGATCCCGGCTCTGGGTCACTGTCCGTGTGGAGTTTGCACATTCTCCCCGTGTTTGCGTGGGTTTCGCCCCCACAACCCAAGGATGTGCAGGTTAGGTGGATTGAACACACTAAATTGCCCCTTGATTGGAAAAAAATGAATTGGGCACTCTAAGTTTAAAAAAAAAATGATGTAAATGTGAAGTCAATGGGGTTTGATGTAGTTGTCCAAGCAGTCCTCGACTTTATGACCATTTGAGTTATTACGCAGGGTACTCACATTTTTAAATTGACACCCCATTTCGACTTTACAACATCGGTTACAGCTTTACAACATCACACCAGCACATTCAAACATGCACATTGTTGTTCTGTGCCGCCCACTTGTTATGAGTGGACAGGTCGAACCATCTTTATTGGATTGGAAACGAGTGTTTTATTCTGTATATTTCTTTTGGTGCAACTGTACGGTTTTAATGCATTTATATGCTTATGGCGGCACAGTAGCACAGTGGTTAATACTGTTCTTCACAACGCCAGGGTCCCGGGTTAGATTCCCGGCTTGGGTCACTGTGCGGAGTCTGCACGTTCTCCCTTGTCAACGTGGGTTTCCCGGTCCGAGTGCTCCAGCTTCCTCCCACAAAGACTTGCTTGTTAGGTGAATTGAACATTCTGAATTCTCCCTCAGTGAACCCGAAAAGGCGCCGGAGTGTAGCGACTAGGGGGTTTTCACAGTAACCTCATTGTTAATGAAAGCCTACTTGTGACACTAATAAAGATTATTATTATGATGTTGTTTTAATATGCATTCAGAATTGCAGAGTTTCAAGGCAACTGACAGTGATCGATGGCTTCATTGTATCCCCCACTAACTGAGGAACTTATGCTAAGGCGTGCAGACATCAATAGTCGCCTCAGTGACTTGACAGGGCAAGGATTGAGAACATTTTACACTGCTGGACGCCCCATGAGTGATTTCCAGTCTCAGTTCAGGAACCAATTTCCCACTTATACCTTTGTTCCTATGGGAAACTCGGTTTCGGCTTACGGCATTTCAATTTAGAATGTAGTTTCCCGGAACCAATTGTGTCATAAGTGCAAGGACTGTCAGCACTAGCAAAAGGCTGAGAGGTTCCATGATTTTATATGAACAACATTTTTTGGAGGGATTTCATATTCAAGTCAGTGCTAACCCATTATTAAAACACAGAAATAAAACTGGTAACTCACAGAACAATTGACTTCCTCGTAATGGGGCAGCAGGGTAGCATGGTGGTTAGCACAAATGCTTCACAGCTCCAGGGTCCCAGGTTCGATTCCCGGCTGGGTCACTGTCTGTGTGGAGTCTGCACGTCCTCCCCCTGTGTGCGTGGGTTTCCTCCGGGTGCTCCGGTTTCCTCCCACAGTCCAAAGATGTGCGGGTTAGGTGGATTGGCCATGCTAAATTGCCCGTAGTGTCCTAATAAAAGTAAGGTTAAGGGGGGGGTTGTTGGGTTACGGGTATAGGGTGGATACGTGGGTTTGAGTAGGGTGATCATGGCTCGGCACAACATTGAGGGCTGAAGGGCCTGTTCTGTGCTGTACTGTTCTATGTAACGTTGTCATCAGAAAGATAGACCTAAGACTGATAATAGTCAACGCAGATCTCAAAACAGGGAGCGTAACATGTAATCAGTTTATATCACCTAATCTGGAGCTTTTACTGCATAAAGTTCAAAGGAATCTTTCTGGAACTGGTGTTCTAATAACACAATTTAAATGATACAAGCTGTTGGCTTATCTCAGCTGGTAGCATAATTGCATCTAAATTTGGATGCTGCGGGTTCAAGTTCCCGTGCGAAGATTTGAGCCTGGATTCTCCATTCTAGAGACTAAGGGCGCGATTTTCCGCTGCCCACGACGGGTCGGAGAATAGCAGGAGGGCCTTCCCAACATTTTTCCCACCCTCCCGCTATTCTCCCCCCCCCCCCCCCGCCCCCCCCCACAAACGGCACGAATCGCTGCTCGCCGTTTTTTTACAGCGAACAGCGATTCTCCCCAGGCCGATGGGCCGAGTTCCCAGGCCTTTACGACCGTTTTCATGAACGCAATCACACCTGCTCTCACCGTTCGTGAAAATGGCCGCAAAGTGCCGTCCCGGACAACCATGGCACCGATTGGCACGGCCGCACCACGGCCGTGCCAAGGGTGGCATGGGCCTGCGATCGGTGGGCACCGATCGCGGGCAGCGGGTCCGATACCCGCGCACTATTTGTTCTTCCGCCGCCCCACAGGATCAGTCCGCGGGGCGGCTGAGGGGCATGACGGCCCGCGCATGCGCGGGTTTGACGAGTCTGCGTGATGACATCATCCGCGCATGCGCGGGTTGGAGCCGTCCAACCCGCGCATGCGTGGCTGACGTCATCGTGCGCGTCAGCCGCCGTGACGCTTGGCGCGCGGACTTAGCGACAGTCGCTAAGCCCGCGATGCCGTGCTTCACGGGGCCGCGCTGCTAGCCCCGCCCGGGGGGGAGTATCGGGTCCTGAGAGAGGGCGCGGAGGCTGCCGTGAAACACGGCCAGTTTCACGGTAGCCTTTACGACTCGCCGCATTTGCGGAGAATCGCGCCCTAAGTGCTCCCACCATCGGAGAATTGTTACTGGTCTCCAGTGACTCTAAGAGTGGCGCCCAGGTGCAAGTCTCCTCCTTCACCATTACCATGCAAATTTACACATGGACAAGCTCGCCAGACTCTGCTGGCAACCCGGTATCGCACAGTCATTTTGTGTGGGCAGACATCGAGAACCGACGGTTCTTACACCCCCCCCCTCCCCCACCAGACAAGTAAGGGCACCCTCCCTTCCCCCACCACAGAAACAAATGAGTCCACCTCCCACAGTATGCAAGCATGAGGCAAACACATATAGCTGCATTTTACATGGTGAAGAACTCTTCATCGTAGCTAAAGTACTTTTAAACATTGTGGATATAATCAAAGAAGGGTACTTGAGATGCATTCAAGCATGAAGGGAAAGCTAGATCAACAACCCACCAAGCACCTGTCTCTGGAGTAACTAAACTGTCAATCAATGGCTAATGCAATGTATTCTGTGTGAAATTGAATGGAAGATTTGCATTTCAAAGACTGTCAAGGGAAGTCAGCCTGGGCTGCTCTTCAGCTTTCAGACAGGGGTAACTGATAAGGATCTGTGAGAGAGGGGGGGTCACTGATGGCAGTGTCTATGGAAGGGTGGTCGGGTCACCCTCATGCAAGTGTGCTGTGGATGGATGACCTGTTATTATTGTGTTGGGGGGGGGGGGGGAAATGTCCCTACTGGTCACCGGGGGGGGGGGGAGGAGACAGAATTCACATTGGGAGGGGAGTGGGGGGGCTTCCGATTGACTTTGGAGGGCACCTCAGTTATGTACTGACTGCATCTGGGCTATGCTTACGCTTGGGCAAGCTTGCACCAAAGCCAACGATCCAGAAGATTTCCTGTTGTAGGGATTGGTGCATAGCAGATGATGTGGGGGTCGGAAGTTGGTCTTCCAGTCCATGAATGGAAATGGTTGTAAATCAGGGACTTGTATCTCCCCACCAGCGGGGGATCGGAGCATCGCAAACTTCTCGAGTGTTGTTGGAGCTGCATTCATCCAGTCAAGGGGCTGGTTTATCACACTGGGCTAAATCGCTGGCTTTTAAAGCAGACCAAGGCAGGCCAGAAGCATGCTTCAATTCCCGTACCAGCCTCCCCAAACAGGCGTCGGAGTGTGGCGACTAGGGGCTTTTCATAGTAACTTCATTTGAAGCCTACTTGTGACAATAAGCGATTTTCATTTTCAAGTGGAGAGTATGACTAGATGAGTGGATGACTAGAGCGAGGGTAGGTCCGATCAAGGACAGTAGCGGGAGATTGTGTATTGAGTCTGAAGAGGTAGGAGAGGTCTTGAACAAGTATTTTTCTTCAGTATTTACAAACGAGAGGGGCCATATTGTCGGAGAGGACAGTGTGAAACAGACTGATAAGCTCGAGGAGATACTTGTCAGGAAGGAAGATGTGTTGCACGTTTTGAAAAACTTGAGGATAGACAAGCCCCCGGGCCTGACGGGATATATCCAAGGATTCTATGGGAAGCAAGAAATGAAATTGCAGACCCGTTGGCAATGATCTTTTCATCCTCGCTGTCAACAGGGGTGGTACCAGAGGATTGGAGAGTGGCGAATGTCGTGCCCCTGTTCAAAAAAGGGAATAGGGATAACCCTGGGAATTACAGGCCAGTTAGTCTTACTTCGGTGGTAGGCAAAGTAATGGAAAGGGTACTGAGGGATAGGATTTCTGAGCATCTGGAAAGATACTGCTTGATTAGGGATAGTCATCACGGATTTGTGAGGGGTAGGTCTTGCCTTACAAGTCTTATTGACTTCTTTGAGGAGGTGACCAAGCATGTGGATGAAGGTAAAGCAGTGGATGTAGTGTACATGGATTTTAGTAAGGCATTTGATAAGGTTCCCCATTGTAGGCTTGTGCAGAAAGTAAGGAGGCATGGGATAGTGGGAAATTTGGCCAGTTGGATAACAAACTGGCTAACCGATAGAAGACAGAGAGTGGTGGTGGATGGCAAATATTCAGCCTGGAGCCCAGTTATCAGTGGCGTACCGCAGGGATCAGTTATGGGTCCTCTGCTGTTTGTGATTTTCATTAACGACTTGGATGAGGGAGTTGAAGGGTGGGTCAGTAAATTTGCAGATGATACGAAGATTGGTGGAGTTGTGGATTGTGAGGAGGACTGTTGTCGGCTTCAAAGAGACATAGATAGGATGCAGAGCTGGGCTGAGAAGTGGCAGATGGAGTTTAACCCTGACAAGTGTGAGGTTGTCCATTTTGGAAGGACAAATATGAATGCGGAATACAAGGTTAACGGTAGGGTTCTTGGCAATGTAAAGGAGCAGAGAGATCTTGGGGTCTATGTTTAGACCCAGGGGCTGGTTTAGCTCACAAGGCTAAATCGCTGGCTTATAAAGCAGACCAAGCAGGCCAGCAGCACGGTTCGATTCCCGTACCAGCCTCCCCGGACAGGCGCCGGAATGTGGCGACTAGGGGCTTTTCACAGTAACTTCATTGAAGCCTACTCGTGACAATAAGCGATTTTCATTTCATTTCATGTTCATAGATCTTTGAAAGTTGCCACTCAAGTGGATAGAGCTGTGAAGAAGGCCTATGGTGTGCTAGCGTTCATTAGCAGAGGGATTGTGAGGAGAGGTTGAGTAGACTAGGACTGTACTCGTTGGAATTTAGAAGGATGAGGGGGGATCTTATAGAAACATTTAAAATTATGAAGGGAATAGATAGGATAGATGCAGGCAGGTTGTTTCCACTGGCGGGTGACAGCAGAACTAGGGGGCATAGCCTCAAAATAAGGGGAAGTAGATTTAGGACTGAGTTTAGGAGGAACTTCTTCACCCAAAGGGTTGTGAATCTATGGAATTCCTTGCCCAGTGAAGCAGTTGAGGCTTCTTCATTACATGTTTTTAAGGTAAAGATAGATAGTTTTTTGAAGAATAAAGGGATTAAGGGTTATGGTGTTCGGGCCGGAAAGTGGAGCTGAGTCCACAAAAGATCAGCCATGATCTAATTGAATGGCGGAGCAGGCTCGAGGGGCCAGATGGCCTACTCCTGCTCCTAGTTCTTATGTTCTTATGTTCTTATGTTCTTGATTGAATTTAAAAGCCGTGAGGTGATGATGCAGCTGTACAAAACCTTGGTCAGGCCACATTTGGAGTACTGTGTGCAGTTCTGGTCGCCTCATTTTAGGAAGGATGTGGAAGCTTTGGAAAAGGAGATTTACCAGGATGTTGCCTGGAATGGAGAGTAGGTCATATGAGGAAAGGTTGAGGGTGCTCGGCCTTTTCTCATTAGAACGGAGAAGGATGAGGGGCGACTTGATAGAGGTTTATAAGATGATCAGGGGAATAGATAGAGTAGACAGTCAGAGAGTTTTCCCCCGGGTGGAACACACTATTACAAGGGGACATAAATTTAAGATAAATGGTGGAAGATATAGAGGGGATGTCAGAGGTAGGTTCTTTACCCAGAGAGTAGTGGGGGCATGGAATGCACTGCCTGTGGAAGTAGTTGAGTCGGAAACGTTAGAGACCTTCAAGCAGCTATTGGATAGGTACATGGATTAGGGTAGAATAATGGAGTGTAGATTAACTTCTTCTTAAGGGCAGCACGGTAGCATTGTGGATAGCACAATTGCTTCACAGCTCCAGGGTCCCAAGTTCGATTTCGACTTGGGTCACTGTCTGTGTGGAGTCTGCACATCCTCCCCGTGTGTGCGTGGGTTTCCTCCGGGTACTCCGGTTTCCTCCCACAGTCCAAAGATGTGCAGGTTGGTTGGATTGGCCATGAAAAATTGCCCTTAGTGTCCAAAATTCTATGATTAACCTAGGACAAAAGTTTGGCACAACATCGTGGGCCGAAGGGCCTGTTCTGTGCTGTATTTCTCTATCTATTCCATTACACTCCTGATTTATGCCTTGTAGATGGCGGACAGGCTTCGGGAAGTCAGGAGGTTGAGTTATTCACCACAGGATTCCTAGTCTCTGAACTGCTCATGTTGCCACAGCATTTATACAGCTGGTCCAGTTCAGTTTCTGGACAATGGTAACCCCATTGCAACAAGTTCTGGATCACAAGTCATTAGTCATTAAGGGCTGGTTTAGCACAGTGGGCTAAATAGCTGGCTTGTAATGCAGAACAAGGCAGCAGCGCGGGTCAATTCCCGTACCGGCCTCCCCGAACATGCACCGGAATGTGGCGACTAGGGACATTTCACAGTAACTTCATTGAAGCCTCCTTGTGACAATAAGTTGTTATTATATTATTATTTCAGTATTATTGCCAGAATGTTGTCAAGGCCCACAGCCTTTGCAGTATTCAGTGATGTCAGCTGTTTCTTGATGTCATGTGACATGAATCAAATTGGGCGGCACAGTTGCACAGTGGTTACCACTGCTGTTTCACAGCGCCAGGGTCCCAGGTTCGATTCCGGCTTGGGTCACTGTCTGTGCAGAGTCTGCATCTTCTCCCAGTGTCTGCGTGGGTTTCCTCCGGGTACTCCAGTTTCCTCCCAGAAGTCCCGAAAGATGTGCTGATAGGTAATTTGGACATTCTGAATTCTCCCTCTTTGTACCCAAACAGGTGCCTGTTTGGCGACTAGGGACTTTTCACAGTAACTTCATTGCAGTGTTAATGTAAGCCTACTTGTGACAATAAAGATTATTATAATTATTATTATTAAAGACTGGCATCTGTGATGCTGTGGACCTCAGGAGGCCAAGATAGATCATCCAGGTTGCATTTCCATCTGAAGGTTGTTGAAAATGCTTCAGCCTTGCCATTGCCACTGGCATGCTGGGCACCTCCATCATTGAGAATATGGATATTTGTGGAACCTCCTCCTGCTGTTAGTTGATTAATTGTCTATCACCATTCACGGCGAGATATTGTAGGACTTGCAGCGCTTAGATTTGATTTGTTGGTTGTGGAATCGCTTAGCTCTGTCTATCACTTGCAGCTTATGCTGGTTGGCACACAGGTGTTGTAGTTTCATCAGGTTGACACCACATTTTTAGTATGACTGGTGCTGCTCCTGGATGCCCTCCTGAACTTTTGACCGAACCAGGGCTGATCCCCTGGCTTTGGGATACTGGTAGTGTAGGGGATGTGCTCGATCATGAGGTTTCAGATTGTGGCTGCGTACAGTTCTGCTGCTGCTGATGGTCCACAACGCCTCATGGTTGCCCAGTCTTTAGTTGCTGAATCTGTTCAAAATCTATCCCATTTAGCACAACGGTAGTGCCACACATCACAATGAAGGTTACCTTCCATGTGAAGAGGGGGTTTTGTTTTCACAGGGCTGTGTAGTGGTCACTCCTACTGATACTGTCATGGGCAGATGCATCTGCAGATTCCAGTCTGGTGAGAATGAGATCAAGTATGTTTTTCTCTCTTGTTGGTTCTCTCACCACCTGCAACAGACTCAGTCCAGCAGTCATGCAATTTAGGAATAAACTAGCTTGGTCAGTGGTGGTGCTACCGAGCCACACTTGGTGATGGATACTGATGTTCCCCACCCAGAGTACATTCTGCACCCTTGCAATCTTCACTACTTCCTCCAAATTCAACATGGAGGCGTCGGATGCCCAGGGCAACTCCCTCCCGATATATACCATTCTGCCAGTGGGGTCTGTTCCCACCGCCACTCCAGCTGCCTCGCCAGTGTCCCGCATCGCAGCTCCAGCTGCCTCACCTGGGCTCCTCACCGCTGCTTCTGCTGCCTTCGCTGGGCCACATAACGTTACTCCCAATGCCTCACCTGGGCCCCCCACCGCCACTCCAGTTGCCTCACCTGTGTCCCACACCGCCACTCCGGCTGCTTCACGTGAGCCCCCATCGCCACTCTGGCTGCTTCACGTGAGCCCCCATCGCCACTCTGGCTGCCTCACCTGGGCCCCCTACTGCCACCCCGGCTGCCTCACCTGGGCTCCCTACCGTCACTCTGGCTGCCTCACCTGGGCCCCCTACCGCCACTCCGGCTGCCTCACCTGGGCCCCCAACCATCACTCCGGCTGCTTCACCTGGGCCCCCTACCGCCACTCCGGCTGCCTCACCTGGGCCCCCAACCATCACTCCGGCTGCTTCACCTGGGCCCCCTACCGCCACTCCGGCTGCTTCTCCTGGGCCCCCCACCGCCACCCCGGCTGCCTCACTTGGGCCCCCAATAGCCATTCTGGCTGCCTCACCTGGGCCTCCATCGCCACACTGACTGGCTCACCTGTGCCTCCATCGTCACTCTGGCTGCCTCGCTTGGGCCTCTCATCGCCACACCAGCTGCCTCGCCGGTGTCCTGGACCGCCACTCTGGCTGCCTTGCCGGGGCCCCGAGTTTATACCCTCTCCTTAGACTGTGACGCCTGGTTCTGGACTTCCCTGCCATCGGGAACATCCTTCTTGCACCTAACCTGTCAAGTCCTGTTCAAATTTTATAAGTTTCTATGAAATGCTCCTTCATTCTCTTAAACTCCAGAGAATATAATCCTAACCCACTCAATCCCTTTACCTACATCAGTCCTGCCATCCCAGGAATCAGCCTGGTAAACCTTTGCTGCACTCCCCCTATAGCAAGACCATCCTTCCTCAGATAAGCAGACACAATATTCCAGATGTGGCCTCACCAAGGCCGTGTATAATTGCAGCAAGACATCCCTGCTCCTGAACTCCAATCCTCTCGCTATGAAGGCCAACATAGCATTTGCCTTCTTCAATGCCTGCTGCACCTGCATGCTTACTTTCAGTGACTGGTGTGCAAGTACACCCACCTCATTTCACTTTCCCCTCTCTCAATCCATAGCCATTCAGATAATAATCTGCTGTCCTGCTTTTGCCAGCAAAACGGATAACCTCACATTTATCCACAATATCTACCAGACATTTGCCCACTCAATCAGCTTGTCTAAATCACAATGAAGCCTCTCTACATCCTCCTCACAGCTCACCCTTCCACCCAGCTTTGTCATCGGCAAATCTGTAAATATTACATTTAGTTCCCGCATCTTAATCATTATATAATATAGTGAATAGCTGGGGTCCTAGCACAGATCCCTGCGGTACCCCACTTGTCACTGCCTGCCATTTGGAAAAAGACCACTTCATTCCTATTATTTGTTTCCTGTTCGCCAACCAGTTTTCTATCCATCTCAATACACCACCCCCAATCCCATGCGCTTTAATTTTACACACTAATATCTTGTGTAGCACTTTGTCGAAAGACTTCTGAAAATCCAAACAAGCCACATCCACTGGCTCCCCCTCATTAACACTACTAGTTACATCTTCGAATCTTTCAAGCATAATTTCCTATTCGTAAATCGAGGACATTAATGAACCAGATGAGTTTCAGCGGCCGTTGATGATGGTTTCACAGTCATCGTTAGACTTTTAATTCCAAATATTTTTATTGACTTCAAATTCCACCACTTATCCAGAGCATCATCCTGGGTTTCCGGATGACTAGTCCTGCGACAATACCACAATGCCACCGCCTACCCTGGCTGGTCACTCTCGAGGACAGGGACTTCCACTCAGAGGGCGGAAGACCCATTCTCAGCTTGTTTATTCTGCTGTTAGTGCGTTAACTCTAAGGGTCTACCTGCTGCCTGTTGTCTGTCAACAGACGGGGGGGGGGGGGGGGGGGGGGGGGCAATACACTCACTTCACTGTGAAATTCAGCCTATCGTAATTTGACTGCAACAATTAATTAGAAATATTTGTAACTTGTCAGTCACACTTTACTACTGATATAAATACAAAAATACTATTCTTATTTCATTCATTACGTTTGACAGGTTTGCGCAATTCCGTCAGGAAACAACTGTTCATAATGTGCTGAGTTTTAAAGATACAAATCTACAAATTCCTCAAGGATAAGGGCAAACACAACATTAGCTTACTGTCTAAATTTACCATTGGAACATAAATCTACTGCATAATTAGAGTTTATAAATATGCTGGATCGGAAGGGAATAAACTGCATTGGTAACAAATTGATTTTAATTCATGTTTCTGAATAAGAGTCCAGTAGAGATGCAAAATTACTTTCCAAGATATTAGTTCAGGGCCAATAGTAATTCGATCTGAAAGCTAATGGTTTGGATGTAACATAGATTATACAGTGAAGTAAAAAGGAACAAATGATGTTAGGCTATTATTAAAAAATGGCGACTTACATTGATATAGCACCTTTAACTTAGTGTAGCAACCCAATGCGTGTCACAGGAAGCAAACTAAATTAAATACATGCCACAAAAAAGATATTAGAGCAGATGACTGGAACCTTTGCCAAAAAGGTTGCTTTGAAGGAATATCTTAAACGAGGAGTGAAGACAAAGAGGTTTCGAAGAAAATTTCCGTGTTTAGGGCTTAAGCAGCCAATAGCGGAGCAAAGGAGTAATTAAACTCTCCACTTGCCTGGATGAGTGCAGCTAACACTCAAGAAGCTCGACATCATCCAGGACAACACAGTGCGCTTGATTGCTCCCCCTTTAACAAACATTCTAACCCTCCACCACCGACGAACAATCGCAGCCGCGTGTACCATCTACAAGATGCACTGCAAGAACTTGCCAAAGTACCTTAGGCAGCACCTTCCAAACCCAAGACCACTACCATCTCAAAAGACAAGGGCATATACCTGGGAACCCCACCACCTGGAAGTTCTCCTCCAAGTCCTCACCACCCTGACTTGGAAATGTAGCACCGTTCCTTCACTGTTGCAGGGGAAAAATCCTGGAACTCCTTCCCTAACAGCAACGTGGGTGTACCTAAACCTCAGGGACCGCAGCGGTTCAAGAAAGCTAACCCACCACCAACTTCTTAAGGGCAACTGGAGATGGACAATAAATGCTGGCCTAACCAGCGACACCCACATCCCTAAACTAATTAATTAAAGAAAAAATGGCATTTGGCATACTAGTTTGAAAACTCTTCTTCTCAGAAGTTAAGCAAACTCCAGCCTGGGTAATACGTGGATGGGAGACTGCATGAGAACACCAGGTGCAGTTGCCCTTTAGGGGGAGACAGTGGTGTAGTGACAATGTCACTGGAGCAGTTAGACAAGAGGCTTAGGGAAATGCAGTTGGGACCTGGGTTCAAATTCCACCTCGACAGTTGGTGGAATTTAAATTCAATTCATAAATCTGGCATTGGATCATGAAGCCATTTCCAATTGTCATAAAAACCCATCTGGTTCACTAATGCCTCGAGAGAAATTGAGGTCACCCTTACCTGGTCTGGCTTACATGTAACACCAAACCTACAGCAATATGATTGACTCTTAAATATCCTCTAAAATGGATGAGCAAGCCACAGAAAAGTCTAAATGGGATGAAACTGTACGTTCCACACTGCATCAACATGGGCATCGAAGATGGCACACTCAGCCCTGTTGACCTTGCAAAGTCCTGCTTACGAACTTCTGGGCACTTGTGCCAAAATTGGGAGTTGTTCCACAAAATAGGCAAGCAACAGCCTGACATAGTCATACTCATGGAATAATCACTATCCCTGGGTGTGTCATGTGCCACCGGCAGGGTCAGCCACCAGGGGTTGCGGCACAGTGATACCGAGTGGGAGGGTGTTGCCCTGCGAGTCCTCAACTCATTGGCAAAAGAACATTCCATAAAGCAGAAATCTCAAAGAATTCGAAGAGACTGAAGGCACTACAGCCTGGAGGAACAATGTACAGCCATCGGAAACTATTTTCAAACATGGAGATATGGCATACTATAAAAGAGATGGATTTAAAAAGTGGAAAGGTCCAGGAAAGGTAAGTGCAGCATAGAAATCAACTGTTAAGGTACACTCATCAAGATTAATGGACACAAAGAGCAGCACGGTGGCACAGTGGTTAGCATTGCTGCCTACGGCGCTGAGGACCTGGGTTCGAATCCCGGCCCTGGGTCACTGTCCGTGTGGAGTTTGCACATTCTCCCCGTGTCTGCGTGGGTTTCACCCCCACAACCCAAAAGATGTGCAGGATAGGTGGATTGGCCACACTAAATTGCCCCTTAAAAAAAAAGATTAATGGACACACTCACTGGAGTTTTAATTGTTTAATAGACCACACTTATTGTTTGATAGACTGCACACTGTGGAGTTGTAGGAGTGATTGCAGAACACAATAAAATTGGAGTTGAAGAAGTCAAGACTAGCTTTCTAGTTTTTATTACACAGAAAGCATCAGAGTTTAACAGTCAACAGTGCTATTAAGCAGTACTTACTCAGCAATAACCTGCACACTAATGCTCAGTTCGGGTTTCACTTGGGCCACTCAGCTCTTGACCTCAATTAGAGCCTTGGTCCAAACATGGACATAAGGACTGAACTTAGATTAAATGAGAATGACTGCCCTTGAAATCATGAAATGACTGACTGTGGCATCAAGGAACCCCAGCAAAACCAGTCACTTGAAATGGGACGAAAATTCTCCACTGGCACAAAGGAAAATTGGTGTGGTTTTTCGAGGTCAGTTATCTCATTTCCAGGGTGTCACTGCAGGTGTTCCTCAGGATAATAGCCTAGGCCCAACCAGCTTCAGATGCTTCATCAATGACCTTCCTTCCATCATGAGGTCAGAAGTGAGGATGTTTGATGTTCATTGCAAATTGTTCAGCATCATTTCAGGACTCCTCAGATACTAAAGCAGTTTATGTCTACATAGACCGGGACAATATTAAGGCTTGCGTGATAACTGGTAAGTAACAATCGTGCCATACAAGCGTCAGGCAATGACCACCGCCAACAAGAGAGAATGTAACTAAGACCCTTGAACATTCAATGGCATTAGAAGGGGCTAGTTTAGCTCACTCAGCTAAATCGCTGGCTTTTAAAGCAGACCAAGCAGGCCAGCAGCACGTTTCGATTCCCGTACCAGCCTCCCCGGACAGGCGCCGGAATGTGGCGACTAGGGGCTTTTCACAGTAACTTCATTGAAGCCTACTCGTGACAATAAGCGATTTTCATTTCATCATAGAATCATAGAATCTCTACAGTGCAGAAGGAGGCCTGTGTTAACCACTGTGCTACCCAGATTAACAGATGATAGGTGGGTAAATGTAAGTTGATCCAAAGTGAAGTAACTGAAGCAGCAGGGACCCAGGAGCTGTGAAGCAACAGTGCTACCCACTGTGCTACCGTGCTGCCCAAAGAATGAATAGCCATAAAAACACTGTTGACTGTTAAACTCTGATGCTTTCTGTGTAATAAAAACTAGAAAGCAAGTCTTGACTTCTTCAACTCCAATTTTATTGTGTTCTGCAATCACTCCTACAACTCCACAGTGTGCAGTCTATCAAACAATAAGTGTGGTCTATTAAACAATTAAAACTCCAGTGAGTGTGTCATTTAATCTTGATGAGTGGACCTTAACAGTTGATTTCTATGCTGCACTTGTATGTATGACCTTTCCTGGACCTTTCCACTTTTTAAATCCATCTCTTTTATAGTATGCCATATCTCCATGTTTGAAAATAGTTTCCGATGGCTGTACATTGTTCCTCCAGGCTGTAGTGCCTTCAGTCTCTTCGAATTCTTTGAGATTTCTGCTTTATGGAATGTTCTTTTGCCAATGAGTTGAGGACTCGCAGGGCAACACCCTCCCACTCGGTATCACTGTGCCGCAACCCCTGGTGGCTGACCCTGCCGGTGGCACATGACACACCCAGGGATAGTCGCTAAGAGGCTGGAAATTCTGCAACAATTAACTCACATCATGAATCCACAAAGCTTGTTCAACAGCTGCAAGGCTCAAGTCAGGAGTTTGCCATAATACTTTACTTGCCTGGATGAGTGCAGTTCCAGCAACACTCAAGAGGCTTGTCACCATCCAGGATAACAAAGCCTGTTTGATTGGTACCCAATCCACCATCTTTTTTTAAAAAAATAATTTTTATTGAAATTTTTTCAAAATATAAACATCTCAACTCTATTAACAAAAAACAACACCCACCCAACTTCAAAAGCAACTACAAATAAAAGAAAAAACAAAAGAACACCCAAACAACAAAAGGAAAAGAGATAACACCCGCCACATCCCACAAACTCATGTACACAGTTCTCCCTCCCACCGATCCAAACCCCCCCTCCCTCCCTCGCTCTCCCACCCCCCCCCCCCCCCCACCCCCCCCCCCCCCCCCCTCCCCGGGTTGCTGCTGCTGCAGGCCTATTTCCCTACCGTTCCGCCAGGAACTCCAGGAAAGGCTGCCACCGCCTAAAGAACCCTTGTACTGATCCCCTCAGGGCAAATTTCGCCTTCTCCAATTTAATGAACCCCGGCAAATCATTGATCCAGGCCACCACGCTTGGGGGCCTCGCATCCTTCCATTGGAGCAAGATCCTCCGCCGGGCTACTAGGGATGCAAAGGCCAGAGCACCGGCCTCTTTCGCCTCCTGCACTCCCGGCTCCACTGCAACCCCAAAAATTGCAAGTCCCCAGCCTGGCTTGACCCTGGATCCCACCACCCTCGACACCGTCCTTGCTACACCCTTCCAAAACTCCCCAGTGCTGGGCACGCCCAAAACAGATGGGCGTGGTCCGCTGGGCTCCCCGAGCACCTCGCACACCTGTCTACGCCCCCAAAAAACATACTCATCCTCGTCCCAGTCATGTGGGCCCGATGCAGCACCTTGAACTGTATGAGGCTAAGGCTCGCACAGGAAGAGGAGGAATTCACTCTCTCCAGGGCGTCCGCCCACGTACCCTCCTCAATCTCCTCACCTAGCTCCTCTTCCCATTTACCCTTCAGTTCCTCCACAGAGGCCTCGTCTACCTCCTGCATCACCCGGTATATGTCCGAAATCCTCCCTCCTTCAACCCACACCCCCGAGAGCACCCTATCCCACACCCCTCATGGGGGCAGCAAGGGGAACCCCTCCACCTGCTGCCTGGCAAACGCCCTCACCTGCATGTACCTAAACATGTTCCCCGGGGGGAGCCCAAACTTCCCCTCTAACTCCCCCAAGCTCGCGAACCTCCCCTCCACAAACAGGTCCCTCAACCTCCTAACCCCTGCCCTGTGCCAGCCCAGAAATCCGCCATCAATGCTCCCTGGGACAAACTGATGGTTCCCCCGTATCGGGGCCTCCATCGAGCCCCCCACTTCTGCCCTATGCCGTCTCCATTGCCCCCAAATTTTGAGGGTAGCCGCCACCACCGGGCTCGTGGTATACCTCGTTGGAGGGAGCGGCAACGGCACCGTTACCAGCGCCCCCAGGCTCGTGCCCACACATGACGCCGCCTCCATCCTCTTCCATGCTGCCCCTTCCTCGTCCATTACCCACTTACGCACCATCGCTGCGTTGGCAGCTCAATAGTACCTACAGAGGTTGGGCAACGCCAGCCCCCCCCTATCCCTGCCCCGTTCCAGGAACACTCTTCTCACCCTCGGAGTCCCATGCGCCCACACAAATCCCATGATACTCCTGTTGACCCTCCTAAAAACGGCCTTCGGGATAAGGATGGGAAGGCACTGGAACAGGAACAAAAACCTCGGGAGCACCGTCATCTTAACGGACTGCACCCTCCCCGCCAGTGACAGCGGTAACATATCCCACCTCTTAAACTCCTCCTCCATCTGCTCCACCAACCTTGTGAGGTTGAGCTTGTGCAGGGCCCCCCAACTCCCAGCCACCTGGACCCCTAGGTACCTGAAGCTCTTCCCTGCCTGCTTCAGTGGGAGTCTACCAATCCCCTCCTCCCACAAACAACTCACTCTTGCCCAGGTTCAACTTAGACCCAGAGAAACCCCCGAATTCACTAAGAATCCTCATCACCTCCGGCATGCCCCCCACAGGGTCCGCCACAGACAGCAACAGGTCGTCCGCATAAAGCGACACTCGATGCTCCTCCCCACCCCGCACCAGGCCCCTCCAGTTCCCTGACTCCCTCAACGCCATGGCCAGGGGCTCAATCGCCAACGCAAAGAGCAAGGGGGACAGGGGGCACCCCTGTCTCGTCCCCCGGTACAGCCGAAAGTACTCCGACCTCCTCCTATTTGTGGCTACACTCGCCATCGGGGCCTCGTAGAGCAGCCTCACCCACCGGATAAACCCCTCCCCAAACCCAAACCTCTCCAACACCTCCCACAGATACTCCCACTCAACCCTATCAAAGGCCTTCTCCGCATCCAATGCCACCACTATCTCCGCCTCCCCTTCCACAGCCGGCATCATAATGACGTTGAGGAGCCTTCGCACGTTCGTATTCAACTGCCTTCCCTTCACAAACCCCGTCTGGTCCTCATGAATGACCCCGGGCACACAATCTCTATTCTAGTAGCCAGGATCTTTGCCAGCAGCTTAGCGTCGGCGTTTAGCAGTGAAATCGGCCTCTATGACTGGCACTGCAGAGGGTCCTTGTCCCGCTTCAGGATCAAGGAAATCAGCGCCCGTGACATAGTTGGGGGCAAAGCCACCCTCCCTTGCCTCGTTGAAGGCCCGGACCAACAGGGAGCCCAACATGTCCACATACCTTTTATAAAATTCCGCCGGAAACCCGTCCGGCCCCGGCGCCTTCCCCAACTGCATGCTCCGTTTCCCTTTGACCACCTCCTCCAGCTCGATCGGCGCCCCAGTCCCTCCACCTGCTCCTCCTCCACCCTCGGGAATCGCAGCCTGTCCAAGAAGCGCCCCATTCCACCCCCCTCCACTGGTGGTTCCAACCGGTACAGTTCCCTATAGAAGTCCCTGAAGACCCCATTAACATCTACCCCCCTCCGCACCACCTTCCCAGCCTTATCCGTCACTCTCCCAATCTCCCTGGCCGCGTCCCGCTTCCGGAGCTGGTGTGCCAGCATCCTGCTCGCCTTCTCCCCATACTCATACACCGCCCCCTGTGCTTTCCTCCACTGAGCTTCCGCCTTTCTGGCAGTCAATAGGTCGAATCTGGCCTGAAGGCTATGCCTCTCCCCCAGCTATCCCTCCTCTGGAGCCTCCGCATATCTCCTATACACCCTCACCATCTCCCCTATCAGTCTCTCCCTCTCCCTCTGCTCTCCCCCCTCTCCCTATGGGTTCGGATGGAGATCAATTCCCCCCTCGTCACCGCCTTCAGTGCCTCCCAGACCATCCCCACTCGGACCTCCCCGTGTCATTGGCCTCAAGGTACCTCTCGATACACCCCCGAACCCTCTCGGCCACCTCCTCATCTGCCAGCAGCCCCACCTCCAAGCGCCAGAGCGGACGTTGGTCCCTCTCTTCCCCCAGCCCGAGGTCCACCCAGTGCGGGGCATGATCTGAAATGGCAATGGCGGAGTATTCCACATCCTCCACCCTTGAAACCAACCCCCTGCTCAGGGCAAAAAAAATCAATCCTCGAGTAGGCCTTATGTACGTGGGAGAAAAACGAGTACTCCCTGGCCCTTGGCCTCGCAAACCTCCAGGGATCCACCCCCCCCCCCCCCCCATCTGGTCCATAACCCAATCCACCATCTTAACATTCACTCCCTCCTCATCAATACACAGTGACAGCTGTGTGTATCACCTACAAGATTCACTGCAGCAACTCACCAAGGCTCGTTCAACAGCACTTCCAAATCCATAACCTCTAACACCTAAAGGACAAGTGCAACAGATGCATGGGAACACCACCTTCTGCAAGTTTCCCTCCAAGCCACTCAGACTAACCCCCCCCCCCTTCACTCTCATTTCATGGGCATGGCCCCATTGCCGCTGGGCAGTGCCACACTGCCACTCAGGCACTCTTGCACTGCCACCCTGACACCCAGACAGTGCCCCTGCTGGCTTGGCAGTGCTACCGGGGCACCTTGTTGCACAGTCGGTGATGGCCATGGCTAAGGTTTTTGGCAGGATGTTCGACTCGCTGGGAGATGTCACCCAGTTCCAGGCCAATCTTGATGAGGTTCTGCGGGACATGTCCTGCTCCCAATGGGCATGGCCGAGGCGCTGCGGAGCTTGTCCCAGTCACAGGTGGGCACGACTGAGGCACTGTAGAGCATGTCCCAGTGAGGGTATCAACACAATGGTGCGGACCATGGGGAGCCGCCAGGGCTGGCAGTGCCAGATGATGCAAGGGCATCTGGGGCTCGAACCTGCTGCCTGTCCACCTGAAGGTTAACCCCTATGGGCACTAACTGGGAGGAGGGGGTGCTGAATGCCAACCTAGACCCATCCCTTGGATTGGCGACAGTGGCCACCAGTGCTCCCGCGTTCCACCCCTCTGTGCATGTGCCGCTGACAAATGAGCCGAGGCCCTCCAGCACAGTAGCCCCCAAAGGACACCCACCAGGACCATCGAAGACCACAGGATGAGATAGCAAGCTGGCAGCCCCCACCTCAGATGTGCAACCTGGAGAAACACCTAGATGTAGTGGTAGAGCTAGGAGGGCCAAGCATGTTGAGGATCACAAAGGGCACCGGGGGAGGGGCACGGCACCATCGTGAGTGGGGTATTAAACACTTTTTTGCAAAGCCATTATGATGCATCTGTCACTTCCTTCCACAATGCAGCCTAACCACCGGACCCTCTGCCCATCTCTCAAGGCACTCTCCCCCCCCCCCCCCCCCCCGCCCCCCCCTCCCTGTGGTGCTCACCCACCCTCCGGCCGTGGACATGTCCCCGGAGCTGTGTCCCATCCCCTGGGTATTCGGATGTTGCATGTGTGGTGTTGCCTCCTGCATTGTTCAAGTACAATGTCCAGGCATCAAGGTGTGATTGGGATACTAGGCAATGACTCCCAAATGCTGCTACATGGCCCACCCATCCACAGGAATCCATTTGGCATGTGTGAAGTGCTCACTTAACCACGATTGCCAATTCCTTATTAGCAATAACCTTCAGCCGCCCAGCCAGAGGCCTCAGCAGTCGGGTAATGGATGGTCGTTAGGTTGGGAAGACGGGCATGGACAAGGGTTGCCCCCAGAATGGGTACACATAATTCAGGGGTTGGCATGGTGGTACTGCGAACCGCTGCCTCCCCCCCCCCCCCTCCAGAGCCTCCCCCTCACCCTCAGCCCAGGGTCCTTCACCCTGGAAGGACTGCACTGGAGTGGCAGGCCAGCGTCTCCGGGTAGCTGCCTGTGAGCAAAATTGGCCATCACATCCCTGGCTTCCATAGAAACCCTTCTGCCAGGTTCACGTTTTCAAAAAGGATTACTAATCGGCACCAGCGTGAGCACTTGCTGGGGAGGCCTCTGAATGATAGGAGGCTATTGGATATGGGGTGGCTTTCGTTAATTGTATGAAAATTGGGCTTAAGTGGTGATAATTGGTTTCTCGCCACACTATGGCGCGATCCCGATTTCGCCACAGGAGCAGGCCGGTTGCAACGCAAACTGTTTGGCGCCTGGTGCAAATCACGTTTTTGGCCTCTCCCGCTATTCACCGGCCTCGTTCTCTTGAGCGAGAACGTAATGAGGCCAGAGAATCGTGCCCACTGTCTTGCTTGCTCATACAAAACCAGGTCAAATGAATTGATACTTGTTAATCATTCCTGTTGTTGCTCATTTCTATTTCTGCCTTTTAGGCTTTATGGAATATCCATGATCTCATTTTATAGCAATGATAATTCGGTTTGATACCTAACATTCAAGCACAGTGACCTTGCAACAATTCATATGCTTATTAATCTACTTAAATATGAAGATGTTAAAGTGATTAAGTCTCCAATTTAATTGAGATGTCCTAATGAAATCTCAGAAGTTACAATATGAAAACATGCCATTTGACCTAACCAGTCCATGTTGGTGTTTTCTCTCCACATGAGCAAATGGTTCTGACTGCCTTTATCTGCAATTGCCACAGACTTTTCTGGCATTCACCTATCTAATCTAATGTTAATATTGACATAGTTTCTGCCTCAACCACTAACGCTGCAAGTGAATTCCACAATTTCAGAGCTCTCTGTGTAAAAAACATAAGAACATAAGAACTAGGAGCAGGAGTAGGTCATCTGGCCCCTCGAGCCTGCTCCGCCATTCAAGGAGATCATGGCTGATCTTTTGTGGACTCAGCTCCACTTTCCGGCCCGAACACTATAACCCTTAATCCCTTTATTCTTCAAAAAACTATCTATCTTTACCTTAAAAGCATTTAATGAAGGAGCCTCAACTGCTTCACTGGGCAAGTGAAGGAATTTATGATTGTGAAGTAGAGCTTCAATTTAAGGTTACCGGTTGTTCTTGAGCATTGCTGAAACTCAGTAGAAAATCAAGTTTAAAAACTTGTCAGGTGCAAATAAGAATTGTTTTATTTGGAGTTCATTGGTTACAACTTGAAAATCATTTAAAAGGTAGTTTGTAGACAATTTGATTTTCTTCAAAGAATCACAGGAATTATCTTCTGAGACAGTAGCCTGAACACAACTTTAAAAGTCAAAGTTTGAAGTCAAAGTATGAAAATGAAATATGAATACAGAACTCTTTTCTAATTCTCTTCCTTTACTTTATGGCTCTTTCTATCTCTCGTTCTGGCTCTCTGTCTTTCTCTCTCTCTCTCCACCTCTCTGCTGTTCCTTTCTGTCTTTCTCTCCTCTTTCTTTCTGTCTTTAACTTCTCTTTCTTTCTTCCTTTCTGCTGTTCCTTTCTGTCTTTCTTTCTTTCTCTCCACCTCTCTGCTGTTCCTTTCTGTCTTTCTCTCCTCTTTCTTTCTGTCTTTAACTTCTCTTTCTTTCTTCCTTTCTGTTGTTCCTTTCTGTCTTTCTTTCTTTCTAAAATGGTGGCCAAATCATCCATGGATATACTATTTCATATCTGTCTTAAGCGATCCGATCACACCCCAATATAATCCTAATTGGTTTGGGTTAGACTCAAACACATTTGATTTGATAACAAGCCGTCCATCTTCACGATGTAACATTACTTCCAATTGTTGCTTGTCTGCAACAATGGAGACCTTATGTTATCTCATCATACTATGCGAGGCATAATTCCGAAAATATAATTCAAACTGTCTTTTAATGTTGGAATCAAATATATATATTATATTTGATTTGATGTTTTAACTGTCCATTTATTAAAAACAAGGCAACACAGTCTAAAATGTTTCAGCTATTATAATCGTGGGATGTGATTTACTCTAATCTGAAATGGCGTGAGAATCATGCAATTCGTTCATTCTTATTCCTCATTGCCATGGATTCAACCCTTGTCCTTGGAAAAAATGTAATGTTTTTATCAGACTTCTGTGTTTTGCAAACTCATGACTGAGTTTGGAAATTGTATGTTTCTTTCATTTTAAAACTGGGAATTAATATTTATGCTTTAAGCAGCTTTTTACCTATATTAAGTGTATTTGAAATACCTGGCTTCTACAGTCGCCCCTTTGATAAATTGAAAGATCAAGTGAGATATATCAGAATAAGATAAAAGATATCATTAAAGTGATAGGCTACAGCAAGGAATTCCATAGATTCACAACCCTTTGGGTGAAGAAGTTCCTCCTAAGATCAGTCCTAAATCTACTTCCCCTTATTAAGAAGTATGCCCTGTCCTCCTCTAAATCTTTTAAATTTAATTGTATCTATGGATCTTCACGTTTGACCCCTCAACCATCCAAAAGTCTGCATCTATCTATCCTGTCTCTCCCTTTCTTCATTTCAACTGTTTCAATCATGTTGCTCCATAATATTATTAGCTATAACCCTTGCTAGCGAGGATGATCGTCTTCCATGAGTCCAACAATAGCTGATAAGGTCAAATCAGGATCTGCAGACGTCGGGCATTAGTTGTCATGTAGGATACCTGGTTGTTGTATAATCAGTCCGGGCCACAGCATGTTTTTTTCCACTTTTCCTCTTCATTCTGTCATTGTTGAGTCTCAAAATGCTGAGAAGCTTCCCACAGACTTTGCTGCCATCTGCTTTGTGTTCGGTCCAAAGCAATGGCCTACCAGGAGTTGATGCTAATATTGCATTTCTTCATGTTGGCTTTCAGCACAACCTTGAGCTTCTTCTGTCTTCCTCTGGTACATCTGTTCTTACTGAACTGGAAGAAATAGACCTGCTTTGAGAGCCTGATATATGACTTCTGAGCTATATGCCAAACCCAATGACGATGATAGCGGATGATGATAGCTTTGATGCTTGTGGTGCCTGCTTGTGAGAAGACACTGATGTTGGTTCGTCTGTCCTCCCACTGAAAAACAAGATCTTGTGTAGACAGTATTGATGCTTTGAGGTGCCTCCTGTACATTGCTAATGTTTCAGCCCCATGCAGGAAAGAAGGGATCACAAGCGCATGGTAGATCACAGGTTTGGTTTCAGTTTGATGTTGCAATCTTCAAAAACTCATTTCCTCAGATGGCCAAAGGCTGCAACAGAAGATTTCAGGCAATGCTATGTTTCTTTTTCAATGTCAGCCTTCTGTGAAAGATAAATTCCAAGGGACTGGAAGTGTTCCACAGTTTCCAGGGACTCATTATATGAGTCCCAATCAATGGGACTGGGGTGTGTGCATTCGGAGCTTGGTAATGGAACACATTGGTCTTCTGAATGAGAAGTCTAAGTCCCATATTCTTGTGGAAATTAATGAAGACAGCATGGGGCGCCACGTCCACCACCAAAGTGGGCAGCAGCCTGTACACTCCCTTATCCAGGATCGGGGGTGAAATTTCATTCCAGGACTTCTTGCAGTAGATGGAAATCCCACCTCCAATCCAACCAATTAGAGGCCAGCAGCTCTCCATTACCAGCAGTGCCACCAAGAGGATGATTGGAAGAAAATACAATGCGGCGACTCTCAGTGGACCCCCCACCCTGCGTCTTGATGCTGGGACCCCAATCAAGTACTCAGTGCCTGAGAATGAGGGATTCCCCCCTCTCATGAGGTAAACCCACTAGTAAATCCCCCACCTGCCGGTGGCTAAATACCTTTAAGCCCTTAAGTGGCCGGGCAGGAAGGCGCCATCCCACATGCTTCCACCCAGGCATTAAATTTCACTCTAATCTCAGCATTTATTATCCATCTCTAATTGCCCTTTAGAAGATGGGGAGGAGCTGCCTTCTTGAACTTGAAGCTCACAGCTGGTGGTCAGAATGAAGTGTGAGTTAGAGAGAAGACTACAAAGCGATAGTGTTGATTCTGGAACTACATGTCCATGTAAGTACGGACATAGTGCTTCTGATCAGGATTCAAGGGGCGGGATTCTCCAATCCCACGGCAGAGTGTCAACGCCATCGTAAACACCGTCGTGTTTTACGACGCTCCCACGACTAATTTTGGACCCTACATGGGGCCAGCATGGCGCCGGAGCGGATTGCGCCGCTCCAGCTGCAGATCCCAGCGTGAACTGTACGCCGTGGGATCCACGCATGCGCAGTTGTGCGGCGCCGAGGACATGTGCAGTGGCCTCCTTCAACGCCACGGCATTGACTACAGGGGCTGGCACGTAGGAAAGGAGGCCCCCAGCCACAGAGGCCGGCCCACCGATTGATGGGCCCCGATCGCAGGCCAGGCCACATCAGAGGCCTCCCCCCGGGGTCAGACCACCCCTCCGCGGACAAAGCAGACAGCCACCCCAGTGAAAACCATCTCAAGCCGAGAAGAAAAAAGTATCAAAGTGAAAGACTTGAACTGGAGACAATCCTAGAGCATCAGAGATTCTTTATCCTTTTATCTTATCATTATTCCCCTTCCTCTCCACCACCCCTTCCCTCTATATTGTCTGTGTGTGCATATAGTGGGGTGAGTTGGAAAGGGAATTAGTTGGTCAGTTACATTTTTTATCAGTTTAATTATGGTATTGTTAAATAATAAAAGGTTATTTTTGTTAAATTTACAAACCTTGTGACTGCAGTTTATTGGGCTCAGTCAAGGTCCCCAGGTATTTAAAAATAACATCTAATTTCACTTGTGTTGTAATTCTGGGTCAAGTAAGGCTGTAATTCAGCGCGCACTTGCTCGGGGGTCGTTACACCTTATAATCAGGCAGCATCCAATGAATATGAGCTAAAGCCTCTAATGTGGAACCCAATATTGCACACGTTACTGTATCCGAGATCTTAAAAATGTCATAAAGTTTCATTATATTCTATGCCTCTTGTGATAAAACCTAGAATTACATTGCCTGAAAGGGTGGTGGGGCAGGGACCCTCATAACATTTCATAAGTATTTAGAAGTGTGCTTGCAAAGCCAAGGCCTACAAGGCTATGGGGCACATGCTGGGGATTGGGTTATTTTTGACCAGTGCAGATGTGATGGCCGAAGGGCCTTTTCTGTGCTGTAGACCTCTATCACTGAAGTTTTAAACAACGGCAAAGATTAAAAGGTTCATATAATTTACTTTGGAGATTAAAAATGAGCTTTTCACTCGTTGCCAACTCTGTCACTATGGTAACATAATAAAGCACGTGGTTCACATTAGGATTGTTTTGCAACATCCAAAAATGATTTGAAACTGCAGGGTTGCAAGGTTAACTAAGTAATCCCAAGCTCACAGCTGGTGGTCAGAATGAAGTGTGAGTTAGAGATAAGACTACAAAGCGATTGTGTTGATTCTGGAACTACATGTTACATCAAGTCTGGCTCCCCAATGGAAACACCGAATCACTCAATTTCATCGTGACGTACATTAAGCAAGCTGCAGATACCCTTATTCAAAACATATGAAGATACTCCTATTCCCCAATACAAACTTTTGTCATATTTCAAAATATTCTAAACATGCATTACTTCTTTGATGGCTTACTGGGGAAACAAACAAACCAGTGGGTTAAATAAAGGGGAAAAAAGTACAGCACCCCTCGGCAAAAAGCCAATGAATTACTCTGGAGACATACACAGTTATTATGGAGTCAAGCAAAACAACCAACCTGCACAAAGTAAGATCTCTCAAACAACAAGTGATGTGAGTCACCTCTTTAGGAAGAGCAGCAAGGCCATGGGGAGATGGCACAGAAGAGATCTATTAAGAACACAGTAGTGACGAAAGGCCTTCGAGAAGAAGCTAAAATAATTGGGGCAGTTCTCAGAAGAACCGAACAGATTTAGGGAGATACAATTATTCAAAAATATTTCCTTTTTAATAATGTAAATTGAACGAAACTACAGAGACTCAGTCATTAGAGAGTGTAAATCAAAGATCATCATCATGAGAATGATGATGAAGAAGTGAAGATTTTTTTAAAATACAAATACTATTGAGATAATGGAAAGCCCTACCCAAAGTAGTGACAATGGAATCCTTAAATGGTTTTAAGAAGGGGCTTGAGACAGAAAAGAAGTTAAAAGATTAAGTGGATAGCTCTTTCAGGCAGGCGGCATAAGGACATTTAACCCTTTTGTGCACAATTTGTTTGGTGGTGGGTGTTGAGGGAGTGCACCGGAACACCTTACTGCTTTACTTTCCAATAATATTACTCTTTTACAACTACATCTACCTCAGGTTCCCCTCACCAAATTTCACCCATTCCAAATGTTGTGATACTTTGAAGATAGCCTTGACAGGTTTCTTTCTTGATCAACGGCAGAGATCGGTGCATATATTGGAAGAACAAGGCAGATATGTTTGTTCAAATGCGCTAATGGATTTGAGTTTCCCTTTTCCAAATGAAGTTTATCATTTATTCCATCAGAAAAATCCTTGGCATTATGTTGACGGATAAAGTATCTATGCACAAAACAAATGTCCAATGTTATATTTTGCTCTATGCCACTGGGTGGCTTAGAGGTCATTGAAATACCGTAGGCACCCGTGCATGCGTGGGTTTCCTCCGGGTGCTCCGGTTTCCTCCCACAGTCCAAAGATGTGCAGGTTAGGTGGATTGGCCATGATAAATTGCCCCTTAGTGTCCAAAATTGCCCTTAGTGTTGGGTGGGGTTACTGGGTTATGGGGCTAGGGTGGAGGTGTGCGGTTGGGTAGGGTGCTCTTTCCAAGAGCCAGTGCAGACTCGATGGGCCGAAGGGCCTCCTTCTGCACTGTAAATTCTATGTTATGAATTTGTAAATGTGTCTTCAAGTTGTTCAGTAAAACCTTTTCTTTTAATAAACTTTTTAACTTTACTATCCAGAGAATTTTGCCTTTTCTTTAATTGGTTAAAATTCTTGTCCGAACCAAAGCTGTTTAGCACATGGCTAAATCGCTGGCTTTGCAAAGCAGACCAAGGCAGGCCAGCAGCACGGTTTGATTCCCGTAACAGCCTCCCCGAACAGGCGCCGGAATGTGGCGACCAGGGGCTTTTCACAGTAACTTAATTTGAAGCCTACTTGTGACAATAAGTGATTTTCATTTCATTTCATTTCAAATAGTCAGTTGGGGATGGCCTAAATCTATTAAGGATCAGATAATATGAATCTTCAAGTTAAAACTTTCACTTCTGTCGCTTCTTTCACAACCACAGCATGTGCCAAAGTGTTTCTGAAGTGTCGTCACTGTTTTAGGAAATGCAGCAGCAAATTTCCACAAAGCAAGATCCCACACATCGCAATGTGACAAAGAGCAGATGATCTGATTTTGGTGATGTTGATTGACGGATAAATATTTGTGCCAGGACACCGGGGATAACTCCCCAACTCTTCTTCACAATAGTGGCTGTGGGAACTTTAACAGGACCGGAGAGGGGCAGACAAGGCTTCAGTTGAACATCCTATTTGAAAGAAGCTCTGAGAGTGCAGCACTCCCTCAGTGCTGACACGAGAAATATTGGATGTGATTTTTGTCCTCAGGTCCCTCCTCTCCTGATCTCTGTCACCTTCTCCAGTCCTACAGAATACATCATCAGCTCTTTCCTCTGACTGAAGCTCTTTATGCATTCTGCGACCCATGTCTTCAGCCACTTAAGTCCCACCTAGCCATCATGGCTACCGTAAGCCATGGGGTACGGGCCTCTGGCACGGAGTCTGTCCCTGTTGCTCAGAAGGGAAGGGGGGAAAGAAGTAGAACATTAGTAATTGGGGACTCAATAGTCAGGGGCACAGATAGGAGATTTTGTGGGAGCGAGAGAGACTCTCGTTTGGTATGTTGCCTCCCAGGTGCAAGGGTACGTGATGTCTCGGATCGTGTTTTCCGGGTCCTTAAGGGGGAGGGGGAGCAGCCCCAAGTCGTAGTCCACATTGGCACTAACGACATAGGTAGGAAAGGGGACAAGGGTGTCAGGCAGGCCTTTAGGGAGCTAGGATGGAAGCTCAGAGCGAGAACAAACAGAGTTGTTATCTCTGGGTTGTTGCCCGTGCCACGTGATAGTGAGATGAGGAATAGGGAGAGAGAGCAATTAAACACGTGGCTACAGGGATGGTGCAGGCGGGAGGGATTCAGATTTCTGGATAACTGGGGCTCTTTCTGGGGAAGGTGGGACCTCTATAGACAGGATGGTCTACATCTGAACCTGAGGGGCACCAATATCCTGGGGGGGAGATTTGTTAGTGCTCTTTGGGGGGGTTTAAACTAATTCAGCAGGGGCATGGGAACCTGGATTGTAGTTTTGGGGTACGGGAGATTGAGAGTATAGAGGTCAGGAGCACAGATTTGACTTCGCAGGAGGGTGCCAGTGTTCAGGTAGGTGGTTTGAAGTGTGTCTACTTCAATGCCAGGAGTATACGAAATAAGGTAGGGGAACTGGCAGCATGGGTTGGTACCTGGGACTTCGATGTTGTGGCCATTTCAGAGACATGGATAGAGCAGGGACAGGAATGGTTGTTGCAGGTTCCGGGGTTTAGGTGTTTTAGTAAGCTCAGAGAAGGGGGCAAAAGAGGGGGAGGTGTGGCGCTGCTAGTCAAGGACAGTATTACGGTGGCGGAAAGGATGCTAGATGGGGACTCTTCTTCCGAGGTAGTATGGGCTGAGGTTAGAAATAGGAAAGGAGAGGTCACCCTGTTGGGAGTTTTCTATAGGCCACCTAATAGTTCTAGGGATGTAGAGGAAAGGATGGCGAAGATGATTCTGGAAAAGAGCGAAAGTAACAGGGTAGTTGTTATGGGAGACTTTAACTTTCCAAATATTGACTGGAAAAGATATAGTTCGAGTACATTAGATGGGTCATTCTTTGTACAATGTGTGCAGGAGGGTTTCCTGACACAATATGTTGACAGGCCAACAAGAGGCGAGGCCACATTGGATTTGGTTTTGGGTAATGAACCAGGCCAGGTGTTAGATCTGGAGGTAGGTGAGCACTTTGGAAACAGTGACCACAATTCGGTGACCTTTACGTTAGTGATGGAAAGGGATAAGTATACCCCGCAGGGCAAGAGTTATAGCTGGGGGAAGGGCAATTATGATGCCATTAGACATGACTTAGGATGTGTTGGTTGGAGAAGTAGGCTGCAAGGGTTGGGCACACTGGATATGTGGAGCTTGTTCAAGGAACAGCTATTGCATGTTCTTGATAAGTACGTACCAGTCAGGCAGGGAGGAAGGGGTCGAGCGAGGGAACCGTGGTTTACCAAAGAAGTGGAATCTCTTGTTAAGAGGAAGAAGGAGGCCTATGTGAAGATGAGGCGTGAAGTTTCAGTTGGGGCGCTTGATAGTTACAAGGAAGCGAGGAAGGATCTAAAGAGAGAGCTGAGACGAGCAAGGAGGGGACATGAGAAGTCTTTGGCAGGTAGGATCAAGGAAAACCCAAAAGCTTTCTATAGGTATATCAGGAATAAAAGAATGACTAGGGTAAGAGTAGGGCCAGTCAAGGACAGTGGTGGGAAGTTGTGTGTGGAGGCTGAGGAGATAAGCGAGATACTAAATGAATACTTTTCGTCAGTATTCACTCAGGAAAAAGATAATATTGTGGAGGAGAATGCTGAGACCCAGGCTATTAGAATAGATGGCATTGAGGTGCGTAGGGAAGAAGTGTTGGCAATTCTGGACAAGGTGAAAATAGATAAGTCCCCGGGGCCGGATGGGATTTATCCTAGGATTCTCTGGGAAGCCAGGGAAGAGATTGCTGAGCCTTTGGCTTTGATTTTTAGGTCATCGTTGGCTACAGGAATAGTGCCAGAGGACTGGAGGATAGCAAATGTGGTCCCTTTGTTCAAGAAGGGGAGTAGAGATAACCCCGGTAACTATAGGCCGGTGAGCCTAACGTCTGTGGTGGGTAAAGTCTTGGAGAGGATTATAAAAGATACGATTTATAATCACCTAGATAGGAATAATATGATTAGGGACAGTCAGCATGGTTTTGTGAAGGGTAGGTCATGCCTCACAAACCTTATCGAGTTCTTTGAGAAGGTGACTGAACAGGTTGACGAGGGTAGAGCAGTTGATGTGGTGTATATGGATTTCAGTAAAGCGTTTGATAAGGTTCCCCACGGTCGGCTATTGCAGAAAATACGGAGGCTGGGGATTGAGGGTGATTTAGAGATGTGGATCAGAAATTGGCTAGTTGAAAGAAGACAAAGAGTGGTAGTTGATGGGAAATGTTCAGAATGGAGTTCAGTTACGAGTGGCGTACCACAAGGATCTGTTCTGGGGCCGTTGCTGTTTGTCATTTTTATAAATGACCTAGAGGAGGGCGCGGAAGGATGGGTGAGTAAATTTGCTGATGACACTAAAGTCGGTGGAGTTGTAGACAGTGCGGAAGGATGTTGCAGGTTACAGAGGGACATAGATAAGCTGCAGAGCTGGGCTGAGAGGTGGCAAATGGAGTTTAATGTGGAGAAGTGTGAGGTGATTCACTTTGGAAAGAATAACAGAAATGCGGAATATTTGGCTAATGGTAAAATTCTTGGTAGTGTGGATGAGCAGAGGGATCTCGGTGTCCATGTACATAGAACCCTGAAAGTTGCCACCCAGGTTGATAGGGTTGTGAAGAAGGTCTATGGTGTGTTGGCCTTTATTGGTAGAGGGATTGAGTTCCGGAGCCATGAGGTCATGTTGCAGTTGTACAAAACTCTAGTACGGCCGCATTTGGAGTATTGCGTACAGTTCTGGTCGCCTCATTATAGGAAGGACGTGGAAGCTTTGGAACGGGTGCAGAGGAGATTTACCAGGATGTTGCCTGGTATGGAGGGAAAATCTTATGAGGAAAGGCTGATGGACTTGAGGTTGTTTTCGTTAGAGAGAAGAAGGTTAAGAGGTGACTTAATAGAGGCATACAAAATGATCAGAGGGTTAGATAGGGTGGACAGCGAGAGACTTCTCCCGCGGATGGAGGTGGCTAGCACGAGGGGACATAGCCTTAAATTGAGGGGTAATAGATATAGGACAGAGGTCAGAGGTGGGTTTTTTACGCAAAGAGTGGTGAGGCCGTGGAATGCCCTACCTGCAACAGTAGTGAACTCGCCAACATTGGGGGCATTTAAAAGTTTATTGGATAAGCATATGGATGATAAGGGCATAGTGTAGGTTAGATGGCCTTTAGATTTTTTCCATGTCGGTGCAACATCGAGGGCCGAAGGGCCTGTACTGCGCTGTATCGTTCTATGTTCTATGTTCTATGTTCAGTACCTCCTTTAAGACTTCGTTAAAAATCTACTTCTGACCAAGTTTTTGGTCATGCCACAGAACCAATCTCTTGGCGACTCCAAGCTTGTTTTCATCATGGTTCAGTGAATCACTTTGGAATTTTTTCTACATTAAAGGTGCTTAATAAATAGATGTTGCTGAGGTGTAGTTACTTTCAACTCCTGAACAGAATAGGAATTAGTGATATATTTCCAAGTCAGAATGGTGAGTGGCTTGGAGGGTTACTCCTGGTGGTGGTGTCCCATGTATCTGCTGCCTGGTCCTGCTGGATGGCAGCGGTTGTGGGTTTGGAAGGTGCAGCCTAAGGAGCCTTGGTGAGTTGCTGCAGTGCATCTTGTTGATGGCACACACTGTATGTCAGTAGTGGAGGGATGAAATGTTTATGAATGGGATGGATATCAATCAAGCAGGAAGCTGAATGCGTGGAAAAGCAGCTACTAAGCCAAGCAAAGCAGCTGTCCCTGCAGAGAAATGGTTTCTGTTGTCTGACTCCCACCATGTGCATTTTACTAGTGTAAATTCAGGGGTCCTGGGAGGAGCACGGGCCGATCTGGCCCAGGGGGGTGCCCCCACGGTGGCCTGGCCTACGATCGGGGGCCCACCGATCAGCGGGCGGGTCTGTGCCGTGGGGGCACTCTTTTCCTTCCGCGTTGGCCATAGCCTTCACGATGGCCGACGTGGAAGTGACCCCCTCCCCTGCGCATGAGCGGGGATGACATCAGCAGCCGCTGACGCTCCGGCGCATGCGCGGACGTCCGCCGGCCGGCGAAGTCCCTTCGGCCCCGGCTGGCGTGGCGCCAAAGGCCTTTCCCGCCGGCCAGCGGGGCGTCAATCACTCCGGCGCGGGCCTAGCCCCTCAAGGTTAGGGCTTAGCCCCTAAAGGTGCAGAGAAAGATGTCGGAGTGGTTCATGCCACTCCATCCCGCCGGGACCCCCCCGCCCAGCCCCTGAACTTCATTTCACATGTTATTCACTACATAAACAGAACCTTTTTTACGCCTCAGAAGGAAAAGTGAATGCGTGGAAAAGCAGCTACTAAACCAAGCAAAGCAGCTGTCCCTGCAGAGAAAAGGTTTCTGTTGTCTGACTCCCACCATGTGCATTTTACTAGTGTAAATTTAGGAAATTGACATTCATTCTGGCACCTTCTAAATTGTGTCCTCCAACTCCCAGGATAGAATATAACAGTACAATTGTGTTCATGGAATGTGGGCACCGCTGGATAAGCTGGTAATTATTTCCCATCGCTAACTGCCTAATTTGTACTATTTGCATAAATTCAAAGTAGTTTAAACAAGACAGTCAGTATTGTGGAGATCTCACAAATTCCAAAGAAGTGCAGGTTAGGGGGACTGGCCACGCTAAATTACCCCTTAGTTTCAAAGATGTACAGGTTAGGTGGGGTTATGGGGATAGGGAGGGCAAGTGGGTCCTGGTTGGAGTGTCCTTTGGGTTGGTGCAGACCGGATGGGCCGAATGGCATCCTCCTGCACTGTAGTGATTCTATTATTCCATAAATTATAGTACGTATTTTATATTTTGTATTTGAGGCCTCAAAAACTGAAGTCAATAAAACAGGGACAAGCATCTCAAATATCTACATCAAGAAACATTTCATTAAAAAACATGTCAATGAACTCTAAATGTGCCACTTTACACTGGATTGGTCCTTAACTCTTGCTGACATTTACAGCAAAAAGCATAATTAAAATGAATTATTCAATTCTATATTGATTATGCCTCTGCAAATGCTCACATCCACCCCTGCACTCTTTACACCACAGCTGAATAGTAATCAAGAGCAGGACCTTGTTGACTCTTAAAAATTGCGAGCCAAGGGACACCGACATCATTTAAGTGCACTTCCTAACCCTTGATTTTTCCAATTGAGGCCATTTAATTTTGGCACCTTCTTGGCTATGTATAGTTCTGAATAATACCAGAGATCACATTTACCCACAGAGAGCTTTGGATATAGATAAGTTGCTTTTCATCTTCACTACATTTTATTTGACTACATATCGCGAGAGTGGAGAAAGGAAAACCAGACAGGATAATTCTCAGCTCTTCATGAATGGAAGAAAATGAGGTGGGTTCCGCTATCATTACGCCATGTTTCCTGCCTGGTGATCAAGATGGAAATTTACTCCCATGAGTTTTCACAAAATACTCTAGATTACCAATTTCTGCAGAATTTAGCTGGATATATTATGTCATCAGATTTTATGCTAATACAAGAATGCCAATCATGTGGACGAGGCTGCCCATGCATCCTGATTATTAACACATATCAATACTCTTGTGTGTGTAATAATGGATGTCTTAATCTCTTTAATAACCAATTTACATTGTTACTACAAGAAATTAATCAGGTCAATACTTCTGTTGCATGGTCTTCAAATAAAAATTGGCTTACAAATTGGTGTCTGAAATCCACTTGTTAATGTACACTAAGCATTTGTTGCAAACTAACATAGAAGAGAAAATACATTATGCTGAAATCAATTTTATGTACCAATCTCAAAATTTATGAGTAATTGTGTTTATGTTTGAAAAAAGCATTTCTAGTTAAACTAATTTAAAGTAACGCGCGAGTGAACTTTTCAACTTAACATGAGCATAAAACACGTGTAAAAGCACATTACATCTGTCAAATGATCCCACTACTGTAGGCAAAAAGGTGGAAAATTTGCAAACAGTCACAAAGGACTTAATAACATGAGATCAATTAATGCACTAATCAAAAGCTTAAATTAAAATACATGAATTTTGAAACTGACAATTTTCAGAAACCGAAAATATTTATTCTAAATGTCAATAGCCTCTTTAACGTTTATAACCATTTGTTAAGTTTGAAATGCTTTGCTTTTGAATACTCTTTTTTTGGTACAGATGTAATGACTGAATACGTTATCATTTAGCTGTGATATGGGCATTGAGGTGTAAGAGTTCTTCCTGTTTATTTATTTTGTTCCTATTTATTTTATTTGATTATTTTTGGTCCATGGACGCATAATCGGAATGTGCCTTTAAGCAGAGGGCTCAAGCTGAAGTAGCCTGCTCGGCAGAATATTGTGTTCTTAGATTTTATATTTTGGAGAGGAGAAAACAGACTCGTACGGTGCTGAATGAATCTTCGGAACGGGTTGTAGAGAACGTCGATTCGATTGGCTGGCTGGCAACATGTGGGTTGGCGAGGGACAGTGTTTTGCCAGACAATAGCCAGTGATTGGTTCCTTTCTGATGTTTTTTGAGCGAACTTGGCAGAAGTGTTTAGATCTGAAAGTGAAATGGAATGTCTCTCTCGCTGCAGATGTAAAACAGTGCTTTATCGTTTAAAACTAGAGTGCCTGGCGCATCTTTACTATAAACATGAAATCATCTTGAATCTACAGAGAACCTTGCCATAGAAAACCATCTCATGCCTATAAGGAAGAATTACCAGAATGAAAGCTTGAACTCCAGAAAGTCATTAGCTGGAAGCTATCCTGGTGCAAAGATGCTGTACCCTTTTATTTTTATTGATTTTTTTTTACCTCTCAGCCACCCTTTTGCTGTTTCTGTGTGTGTGTGTGTGTGTGTGTATGTATGTGTGTGTATGAAATTCATTTACGGGATCTGGGTGTCACTGATTAGGCCAGCATTTATTGCCCATCCCTAGATGCCCTTCAGAAGATGGTGGTGAGTTGCCAACTTGAACCGCTGCAGTCATTGAGTAGTTGGTACACCGCCGTGCTGTTAGGGAGGGAGTTCCAGGATGTTGCCCCAGTGACAGTGAATATGTTTCCAAGTCAGGATGATGAGTGACTTGGAGAGGAACCTCCAAGTGGTGGGGTTCCCAGGTATCTACTGCTCTTGTCCTTCTAGGTGTTAATGACCATGGGTTTGGAACCTCGCACAGCCAATCCTGTGCATGGCTGTGTGGGGTCAAAACTCCCCCAAAGATTTTTGTTACTGTTTTAGTGTAAGGAACCTTGGTGAGTTACTGCAGTGCATCTTGTAGATGGTACACAAGACTGCCACTGTTCGGCGGTGGTGAAGGGTTTGAATGTTCGTGTAAAGGGGAGCAATCAAGTGGGCTGCTTTGTCCTGGATGGTGTCGAGCTTCTTGAGTGTTGTTGAACAGTAGGATATCTAGCCTTTGAACTGCCTTGGTAGCCACAGTATTAATACAGCTAGTCCCATTCAGTTTCTGATCAATGGTAACCTCGCAGGATGTTGATTGTAAGGGATTCAGCAATGGTAATGCATTGAATGTCAAAGGGCAGTGGTTAGGTCCTCTCTTGTAGGAGTTGGTCACTGGCTGGCACTTGTGTAACGCAAATGTAACTTGCCACTTGTCAGCCCAAGCCTGGATATTGTCCAGGTCTTGCTGCATTTGGACATGGACTGCTTCATTATCTGAGGAATCGCAAAAGGTGCTGAACATTGTGCAGTCATCTGCAAACATCTCCACTTCTGATCTATGATGGGAGATCACTGATGAAGCAGCTGAAGACGGTTGGGCCGAGGACACTACCCTTAGTGGTGTCCTGGAACTGAGATGATTGACCTCCAACTACCACAACTATCTTCCTTTGTGCCAGGTATGACTCCAACCGGCAGAGAGCTTTCCTCCCGATTCCCATAGACTCCAGTTTAGCCAGGACTCCTTGATGCCATACTCGATCAAATGCTGCCTTGATGTCAAAGGCAGTCACTCTCAGCTCGCCATCATCATAATCAGTTAAAATTTTCTGTCAGTTTAATTATAATAGTTTACAATAAAAGGTTATTTGTGTTAAACTAGGGCAGCACGGTGGCACAATGGTTAGCATTGCTGCCTACGGCGCTGAGGACCCGGGTTCGAATCCCGGCCCTGGGTCACTGTCCGTGTGGAGTTTGCACATTCTCCCCGTGTTTGCGTGGGTTTCACCCCCACAACCCAAAGATGTGCAGGGTAGGCGGATTGGCCATGCTAAATTGCCCCTTAATTGGAAAATATAATTGGGTACCCTAAATTTATAAAAAAAAAAAAAAAAAAAAATTTGTGTTAAACTAAGGACCTTGAATACTTCAAAATAAAATCTTGTGTTGCGACTCGGGTCAAGTGGGGCTGAAATTGACCATGCACTGGGCCAGAGAGTCGTGACACTAGCTATAGAAATCTAACACAACTGTACTACCTCAATTAAAATTACAATTACTAGACGGATAGTAACAAAAAACAGTAACAAAAATCTGTGGGGGAATTTTGAGCGCATACAGCCGTGCGCAGGGTTGGCTGCGAGAGTGGAAAATCCCACGAGAAATGCAAAACACGCCTCTCACTGGAGAGATTGCATTTCCCAATTATCCCTGCCCCTCCCGGGTGATGTCACGAGGTTCATGCTACATTTCCACCAATTTAAATGTTATTCACGGGCCCCCGTCACATGATACCTCCATATTCAATAATCACACCTCGTTGACATGAAATCATGTTGCCGAGGTTCATGAAAGGTTTAGCCACATGTAAAGCAGTTGAGGGAATACCTCTGTGCCGCAGAGTTAAGTATATTCACCCAAACCTAGCAGTGCCAACCTATGCCAGGGCAGGACTCTAGTAGGAGCCACATGGGGGGAGGGGGTGTGCGTACATGTGTGGGGGCAGGGGTGGGGGTGGGGGGGAGCAGACATTGGGAGGGAAATCTGCCGACGTTGACTATTGCAGGGGAGGGCCCAGAGACTTCCGAGAAGTGGCCTGGGTGCCGTTTGGCTGCAGCGCTGGTCGGGCGTCCTTTAAAGATGGCGGCACGATCTGTTTGAAGGCAGTTCCCAGCTCGAAGAGCCCCGCCTCGCCAGAGTGATGGCGTTAACTGCGCCCAGCATTTCAACTTGTACATTGTTTTTTCCAAGCAAAAAATTTCCGAAGGAGCCTAACTCCGGCTATAATACTGATTCATTTAACGTCGTTTCACTTAAAGTCATGATTTCCAGGAACATTTAAAGTATTACAGTTCCACTTTCTCCTCTGGAGCATCAATATTTGAACCAACAATTTGTTGCAATTAAAAGTAGATCACAAAATGTACTAAACTTTGTGAAACGTTTTGAAATGCACAGCAATAACCATATTGTATTTGCTTATCCTTTGACCTACTTATTTCAACAACTCACCCTGGTCAGTACCTACTGAAGAAGCCTCACATTATGATGGTCTCATTAGCACACAAAGTCCCTTTTAAGCGTAGCATATAATGGAGGGTAAATACACTCTCCACTCTGAACGCAAGTGAATGTTTGTGGATGTCTCCTCAGAATCGTTCCATCAGATGATTGTCACAAGAGAGTTGTTAAACTCCACTCCCAAAAACACACTTAAATCTTCTCTAATAAAATTGTTTTCCCTTTGTGATTTGCATTCTGAAATGCAGACCAGGGGTGGGATTCTCCAATAATGGGGCTATATCCCCATGCCAGCGTAAAAATGCTGGAGAATCACTCTGGATGTTTCTGAAGAAAGTCCAAAATGATTCTCCTACCTGAAGGGGGTTAGCAGGGCCCCAGAGTAGCCCACACAGCTCTGCCTGCCAATACGGGGCCCTGCACTTCCGGTCAGGGGTCCGCGCATGCGCAAGGCGGCTGCCGCCCGCGCGATATGGCGGACTCACACCTAGGGCCGGCAACAAAAAGATAGCCCAGCCCCCCCCACCAGATCACGCTCCCACGGATCGGTGGCCCCTGATCGATAGCCTGGCCATCTGTGAGGCCCCCCACGGTGAAGGATCCCCCCGCCCCCCACCAGGGTGGTCGGGAACTGACTCCGCAGTCGCCACTGGCTGTTCCCGACAGGCAAAACGTGGTTAGAACCATGTCGTTGGGAATGGCCAGTTTATGTCAGAGAATCGCCATGGGGGCCTCTGTCAATGGCTCCCGACCCACGCTGCGTGGACCACGTTCGCACAATTTGCAGCGATTCTCCAGAGCGGCGTCGGACCGGATTTCAGGTTTGATGCCCATTCTCCGCCTCCACGCCGATCGCAATTTCAGCGCGGAGGCTCGGAGAATCCCGCCTCAGGTTTTCCAAATTACACTTTAAACAAAGCTTCTGCCCCACTTTTAACAGCAAATCCAGCCCAGGATTTCACATCAACCCCTTTTGGATTTCTTTGTTAAGACTGCTATGTAAACTGCTCACAATTGCTGTTACCCTCAATTCCCAGAATGACATCAGATGTTTGTTTTAACTTTGAAGGCTGTTGTCCCACTTTAAAGCTGGTTACTGCAATTGTCTCTTTAACTCAGAACACTTTGTTTACTCTTTCTTGAATTCTTCTGAACAATACCTTGGTCTCTGTTCACTTAACTCCATACTTCTTGGATACTTCTCTTAATTTCTCCAGTTTTCTTTACTAGCTGTTCTTCAAAACTCTGCACTTGTTTTCTTAACCATTACTCTCTGGTATGACGTTTTGTCTCGCAAAGCAGAGAGAGATGGTCCCTCTCTCACCTTCTAAACCAAATGCTTCCAGCAGAACTGTGAAAGCTATCTTCTCTCTTGCTACATTGCTCCAACTGCAATCAAATTAGCTAAAACTTAAGTTTCTGTATTTTACAAGGACCCAGTTGCTAAGCAACCCCCACATGCTTATGCCTTTCTTTTATTCTTCATGCCTTAGCCCTCTCTAAGCACAATAGAAACATAGTTGGAACTTAACCAACCCCACATACACACACAAACACTTTTGTCTAGCAATAATCTAACTTTAGGTTTTATCCTTCAAGGCACAGAAACATTAAATTAAACCCACTTAAAACTGTATCTTATTTATCATGCTTACCAATAAAAATATAAATCCCTTAAAATTACCTTTTGTTTTTCTAATATCATCTATATCATCCTGTAACCTAAGGCTTTCTTCCTTGCTATTCAAGTTCCTAAGTGTGCACATCACTAACAATCTGTCCTGTCCATCCAAGTCGACACTACAACCAAGAAAGCACAACAGTGCCTATACTTCCTCAGGAAACTAAGGACATTTGGCATGTCCACATTGACTCTTACCAATTTTTACAGATGAACCATAGAAAGCAGCCTATCTGACTGCATCACAGCCTGGTATGGCAACTGCAAGACCATAAGAAACTACAGAGAGTCGTGAACACAGCCCAAACCATCACGAGAACGCACCTCCCATCCACTGACTCTGTCTACACCTCCGCTGCCTTGGGAAAGTGGGCAACATAATCAAAGACACCGCCAACCCGGGTTATTCATTTTTCCAACTTCTTCCAGCAGGCAGGAGATACAAAAGTCGGAGAAAACGCACGAAGAATTCAAAAACAGCTTCTTCCCTTCTGTTACCAGACTCTTTAATTACTCTTATGGACTGAACTGATCTCTTCACTGATCTTCTCTACAGAGTAGTACTACACTCCGTAAGTTTCACCCAGTGTCGATGTATTTACATTGTGTATTTATTTATGTCCTATGTTTTATTTTCCATGTATGGAATGACCTGTCCGGACTGTAAGCAGAACAATACTTTTTACTGTACCTCGGTACACCTGGCAATAAAACAAATCCAATCCAATCATCACACCACCAATTTTCATGTCACCTGCGAACTTACTGATCAAACCTGCTACTTTCACGTCATTATCATAGAATTTACAGTGCAGAAGGAGGCCATTCAGCCCATCGAGTCTGCACCGGCTCTTGGAAAGAGCACCCTACCCAAGGTCAACAACTCCACCCTATCCCCATAACCCAGTAACCCCACCCAACACTAAGGGCAATTTTGGACACTAAGGGCAATTTATCATGGCCAATCCACCTAACCTGCACATCTTTGGACTGTGGGAGGAAACCGGAGCACCCGGAGGAAACCCACGCACACACGGGGAGGATGTGCAGACTCCACACAGACAGTGACCCAAGCCGGGACCCTGGAGCTGTGAAGCGATTATGCGATCCACAATGCTACCGTGCTGCCCAAAATGAAAATGGCTTATTGTCACAAGTAGGCTTCAAATGAAGTTACTGTGAAAAGTCCCTAGTTGCCACATTCTGGCGCCTGTTCAGGGAGGCCGTTACAAGAATTGAACCGTGCTGCTAGCTTGTCTTAGTCTGCCTTCAAAGCCAGTGATTAGCCCAGTGAGCTAAACAGCCCATGTACTCTAAAGCAAGAGTCAACCACATTGCTATAGGTCTGTAGTCACATGTAGGCCGGACCAGGTAGGATGGCAGATTTTCTTCCCGAAACAACATTGGACATTGCTTACTGGATAGAATTCTCTTTTGAGACAGAAAGCTTTGCTTTCAAGTTCCATTCCAGTAATACAGAATTATTGAATGATCAGAGCAAAGGAGACCATTCAGCCTGTCAAGTCTGTGCAGCTTTCTGCAAAAGCAACATAACTAGTTTCACTCCCTCGCCCTTTCCCTTTGCCCTACAAGTCTTTCTCTTGAGGTATTTATCCAATTCCTTTTCGAAAGACACATTTAACTTTGCCTCTATCACATTCTCAGGTAATGCATTGCAGATCCTAACCATTGCTGCTTTAAAAATGTCTTTCCTCTTGCTTCCATTGGTTTCTCTGCCATTCACATTATATCTGCATGTTCTTATTCCTGACCTTATCCACTCTGTAAACTTATGATTTTGTACACCTCTCTTTAGTCTCTTCGTAACCTACTCCTTTCCAGAGCTTCTCCTCAGCTTCTTCAATCGGCTCATGTGACTGACGTCCCTCATCCCTGGAGTCATCTTTTTGTAAATCTTTTCTGCACCCTCTCTAAACCTTCCTAAAGTGCGGTGCCCAGAATGGAACACAGTACTCTTGGGTTTTGCAATGGTTCATCTCACCTTCCTCCTTTTATACTCTTTATAAAACCCAGGATCTAATATCCTTTTGAACCTGTCCCTCAACCAGCCTGCTATATTCAACAATGTGTGCATATACCCCCAGGTCTCTCTGAGCTCAAAAAAGCTAAAACTGCTGGTGATGCCATCTTTCGATAACATATTAAACCAAGGTCCTGCACTATTTTGACTAAACCCTCAAGAGCCCTGGCCAATATTTATCCCTCAGCCACTGTAACAGACTATATAATTGTTATTACATGTTCTTTGTGGGACTTTGCCGTAAGAAACTTTAATGTTGCATTTCTTACATCAGAGACGACAAAAGTACAATTGAAAAGTACTGAATTGTCCTGAGGCCATGAAAAGTGCTATCCAAATGCAGGTTCTTTCTTTTCATCAATTCCTTTCATATGACACAATGATCACTTCAGTAATAGTGCATCTAGCAGGTGGAAGGAGTCACTTAAAGCAGATCAGTAGCCTCAACAAATTACATATCTTGGTACACTCTAGACTTTTGCAGAAAGCTGTTTTTCTCTCAAAATCTGCTTAAAATAGCTGAAGTCATGACAATACTGTCCTGGAATGTTAGTTTAGCCTACATTCTGATGGGTAGGAGTCATGAGTAAACAGCTACTGAAAACTTTTCTGATCTTATTTGGTGCTGACTGACCAAGGGAAAATAAATGTCCGTGTAGACCCAATTCATGCAGTTAATTACACAGAACTCTGAAAGAAAATACCCACAATTAAGTTAGTTGTAAGTTATTTTTCTGAACACAGAAGGACCACTCGATAATTAGCCTCCACTTCATCCTCTCAAAAGGATATTTATTTCTTCAGCTCAATAATCAAAACTATCGATTTAAAAAAATGTCTCACCAAGCGGGGGGGAAGAGCAATGAGCAAAATGGCTGGCAAGCAAGTTAAACAGAAGCAAAACTATCCTGAACTCTACCTGCAAGGGAGTCAGAAGTAATACATAAAAGATCCGTGGATGCGATTTTAACTCTGTCAGGTATTGAGCTGCAGTGGCATTGAGTGAAGTTTCAATGTATTGTAGCAGTAAGATGGATGGGCAACCAGGGTGTGATGGAAGATACTGGATGTGACAGTGAGAGGAGGGTCACTGTGGGAACTTTATGACACTTACCATGGAGTGTGATAGATTCTGAAGATCTGACCAGTGTCATCTGTTGTTACAATTTCAATAGCGATCTCTGCTGATGTTGCCCAAGGGCTGTTATTTTTTCAAAAGCTCCAAAAGCACTTAATCCCAGAGAGTGGGGGAGGGTGTGTGTGTGTGTGTGTGTGTGTGTGGTGGTGGTGGTGGGGGGGGGGGGGGGTGAAAGAGACTGAGTTCATATTTTAATTGAAAGTTTTAAGAGGCTATTAAAGGATTAGCTGTCTTTGATATAGTAAGTGAATAGAACGTTGTCTTTATAACAGATTTTACACTTTAAGGGATTTAAAATCTTTGAATGCTTTCACAAATGGGAGCCTTTTTGCACACTGTACAAGTGAGGCCTCGAGAAGATTATTTGTTTTTTCCTCTCCACATAGCTACTGATGTATCCCTGTATTATGAGAGACTCCCTCATCCCCCTCTGTTGTATTGATGTTGGTAGGGTGAAGTGGGGGTGAAAAAACATAGCAGAAAGGGGAAAGGAAAAGAACATGTGATGGTAGAAATTGTGCAGAGGGAAAGAGAAAAGTAAACCTATTCAGAGAAGTGATGCAGTAGAATGGAGCATAGAAAAGGAAGGCATAAGTGCTTAGGGGCATGAAGGCTGAACTTTGGAGAGCCATGAGAGATGGCAGAAGAAATGAAGGTGGAGGAAGAATATACTCATAAGCAGAGCTGATACAGGCAAACAGCAATGTGGGAGGGAAGCATACCTGTTTGAGAAAGTGCAATGAAAGGCTCAGTAAGGTGGGTAAACAGTAAGGTAGGAGCGGAAGCATACCTGTTTGAGAAAGTAAGTCTTACAATACCAGGTTAAAGTTCAACAGGTTTGTTTCGAATCACTAGCTTTCGGAGAACAGCTCCTTCCTCAGGTCACCGATCATTTGCTCTAAAACCCCTTAAATGACTTACAAAGAGAACAAAGAAAATTACAGCACAGGAACAGGCCCTTCGGCCCTCCCAGCCTGCACCGATCCAGATCCTTTATCTAAACCTGCCTCCTATTTTCCAAGGTCTACTTCCCTCTGTTCCCGCCCATTCATATACCTGTCAAGATGCTTCTTAAATTATGCTATCGTGCCCGCCTCTACCACCTCCGCTGGTATAGGGTTCCAGGCACCCACCACCCTCTGCGTAAAAAAACTTTCCACGCACATCTCCCTTAAACTTTCCCCCTCTCACATTGAAATCGTGACCCCTTGTAATTGACACCCCCACTCTTGGAAAAAGCTTGTTGCTATCCACCCTGTCCATACCTCTCATAATTTTGTAGACCTCAATCAGGTCCCCCCTCAACCTCCGTCTTTCCAACGAAAACAATCCTAATCTACTCAACCTTTCTTCATAGCTAGCACCCTCCATACCAGGCAACATCCTGGTAAACCTCCTCTGCACCCTCTCCAAGGCATCCATATCCTTCTGGTAATGTGGCGACCAGAACTGCACGTAGTATTCCAAATGTGGCCGAACCAAAGTCCTATACAACTGTAACATGACCTGCCAACTTTTGTACTCAATACCCCGTCCGATGAAGGCAAGCATGCTGTATGCCTTCTTGACCACTCTATCAACCTGCGTTGCCACCTTCAGGGTACAATGGACCTGAACTCCCAGATCTCTCTGCACATCAATTTTCCCCAAGACTCTTCCATTGACCATATAGTCCGCTCTTGAATTTGATCTTCCAAAATGCATCACCTCGCATTTGCCTGGATTGAACTCCATCTGCCATTTCTCTGCCCAACTCTCCAATCTATCTATATTTAGTTGTATTCTCTGACAGTCCTCCTCGCTATCTGCAACTCCAACAATCTTAGTATCATCTGCAAACTTGCTAATCAGACCACCTATACCTTCCTCCAGGTCATTTATGTAGATCATAAACATCAGTGGTCCGAGCACGGATCCCTGTGGAACACCACTCGTCACCCTTCTCCATTTTGAGACACTCCCTTCCACCACTACTCTCTGTCTCCTGTTGCCCAGCCAGTTCTTTATCCATCTAGCTAGTACACCCTGAACCCCATACGACTTCACTTTTTCCATCAACCTGCCATGGGAAACCTTATCAAACGCCTTACTAAAGTCCATGTATACGACATCTACAGCCCTTCTCTCATCAATTAACTTTGTTACTTCCTCAAAGAATTCTATTATGTTTGTAAGACATGACCTTCCCTGCACAAAACCATGCTGCCTATCACTGATAAGTCTATTTTCTTCCAGATATGAATAGATCCTATCCCTCAGTATCTTCTCCAACAGTTTGCCTACCACTGACGTCAAGCTCACAGGTCTATAATTCCCTGGATTATCCCTGCTACCCTTCTTAAACAAAGGGACAACATTAGCAATTCTCCAGTCCTCCGGGACCTCACCCGTGCTCAAGGATGCTGCAAAGATATCTGTTAAGGCCCCAGCTATTTCGACCCTCGCTTCCCTCAGTAACCTGGGATAGATCCCATCCGGTCCTGGGGACTTGTCCACCTTAATGTCTTTCAGAATACCCAAACTTTCCCCCTTCCGTATGACAACTTGACCGAGAGTATTTAAACATCCATCCCTAGCCTCAACATCCATCTTGTCCCTCTCCTTTGTGAATACCGATGCAAAGTACTCATTAAGAATCTCACCCATTTCCTTTGAGTCCACGCATAAATTCCCTCTTTTGTCTTTAAGTGGGCCAATCCTTTCTCTAGTTACCCTCTTGCTCCTTGCATATGAATAAAATGCTTTGGGATTTTCCTTAACCCTGTTAGCCAAAGATATTTCATGACCCCTTTTAGCCCTCTTTATTGCGCGTTTGAGATTCGTCCTACTTTCCCGATATTCCTCCAAAGCTTCATCAGTTTTGAGTTGCCTCGATCCTATGTATGCTTCCTTTTTCATCTTGTCACATTTTGTTCTATAATGCTCCTGTGATGCACCTGAAGATATTTTAGCCATGTTAAAGAGGGCAGCACGGTAGCACAGTGGTTAGCACTGTTGCTTCACAGCTCCAGGCTCCCAGGTTCGATTCCCGACTTGGGTCACTGTCTGTGTGGAGTCTGCCCGTGTCTGCGTGGGTTTCCTCCGGGTGCTCCAGTTTCCTCCCACAGTTCAAAGATGTTTAGGTTAGGTGGACTGACCATGCTAAATTGCCCTTAGTGTCTAAAAAGGTCACCTGGGGAAGGAGCTGTGCTCTGAAAGCTTGCGATTCGAAACAAACCTATTGGATTTTAACCTGGTGTTGTAAGACTTCTTACTATTTTCACCCCTGTCCAACGCCGGCATCTCCACATCCAAAAAGGTTGGGTAGGGTTGCTAGGTTACGGGGATAGGGTGGAGGTATGAGCTTGGGTAGAGTGCTCTTTCCAAGGGCCAGTGCAGACTTGATGGGCTGAATGGCCTCCTTCTGCACTGTAAATTCTATGATTCTATGAAAGGTGTCACGTAACTGTTTGTTTTTAACACTGCAGGGTCCAGGTACAAGACTCAGGTGAAGGCATTGTGGAGCCCTTGGTTTTGTAGCTGATGCGATTCAAGGCCCTAGGTATCATGTAAGGATCGAGGATGGCTTGGAATTCTTGACTGTTATTTCTGGAAGGACACAGACAAGCCCTTAGCAGGGTTTTCTACAATCGCACAGAGAACTCCAATCGGGAATTCCAGCTATGTGATCTGAAAATCTGCACTACTGTCAGCACGAACTTCCTTTTAAATTTCTTTAAGCGCTTTGAAAAATATTAGTAATTCCTAATACTTTTAGTTAAAATGGTTTCTCGCTGACAGTACAAGTGGATGAAATGGAGCGGGTCTCGAGCGAGAGGAAATATTCCAGGTACAACCATCACAGAGCTTAAGACACCTAAATTTGGATGACTGGCAGATGACCGCAAGGTGCCTTGGAGAACAATCATGGTGGGAAAAGGTAATGTGAAATCTGGAATCTCATTAATAGTGACCATGACAACTATCGTTGATTTTTGGAAAAACTGATTTGATTCACTGATACCCCAGTGAAGGAAGTCTGCCATCCTTAACTGGTCTGGCCTATATATATCTCCAGATCCACAGCAATGTAGTTAACTCTTCAATGGCCCAGAAAGCCACTCAGTGCAAAGACAACTAGGAATGGGCAACAAATGTTGGATTTTCCAGAAATCCCCATATCCCCTGAAAGATTAAATTAAGCTTGGGAGAGTCAAGCTCTAGTGAAGAGAATCCATGGGGCAGTTCAAGTGTAACAGAAAAATCTGACAGAAGAAGGTGACAGCTTGTGATGTACATGCAATGTGCAAAACCTTTCATCTTCATTGCAGCATTTACTTAATGTTTTCATGATTGAATCTGAATCATATTAATCTTCTTATAAGGGACTGCACATGTACATGGCTGTCTTTTGTTAAATTAATTCAACATAAATGTCAGCCAACATCGAACTAAATTGCGTCTGAATTTTCTACACTCTGTACTCTTGCTTTAAACCTCATTTTAATGTGTCACATGCATCATCAAAATCAATCTTCTGGAGAACTAGGGCAGTTTTAAGTATCAGATTGTCCTCTATACAAAGATAAAATCACATAATTGTTTGATGATTACAGTAGGTTTTTGCACACAACTGAAAAAGGTCATTTTTAAATTTTTAGGTAACTTTTAACTAAATATAGTGCCTGCAGAAGTATTGTCATGTAGGTTATAATTCAGAAAATAGATAGAGTTATGAAAATGAGAAATTCCATTATGACCCTAACTTATCAACATTATATTTCCAGAGTAAATTTTAAAAAAAACATTAATCACTCAGTTACAGACACTACAATACAATATCATATATGTCTGTGATGGAGCCATTTAAAGATCCAGTTCAGCAAGAAATTGTTAACAATGCAGTATGATTCAAACAACTGATTGTTTATTCTCCTATGATTAGCTGAGGAACTGAGATACACCAAAACAAAATTCTTATCTTAATGAGCTGGGAATCATTCAGTGCAGCATCAGGATGTCACTGTGAAAATGCCCATCCAGGCATTTAACAACATGTACCTTTTATTAGCTGAATGTCTTCACGTCTTCAGACTTTCTATTATTTTTTACAAGCAGAAAGAACATCAAAGGTGGTTGCTTCGTGCTGCAACATCTTTCTTTGCCTGTCATCATTTTCTGATTGGCAGCTGCCTCGTGCCATTTTCATACCACAATCTGATGTTGTTTGCTAGCACTGCATTTCAGGATGAAGGATCATTTAGGATGAGGTCACCCAGTCCTCTCAGTGGAGTAACTTGCTTTTCTGCTGCTTCAGTTACTTCACTTTGGATCAACTTACATTTACCCACCTATCATCTGTTAATCTGGGCAGCACAGTGGTTAACACAGGTGCTTCTCAGCTCCAGGGTTCCAGGTTCGATTCCTGGCTTGGGTCACTGTCTGTGTGGAGTCTGCACGTTCTCCCTGTGTCTGCATGGGTTTCCTCCGGGTGCTCCGGTTTCCTCCCACAGTCCAAAGATGTGCAGGTTAGGTGGATTGGCCATGGTAAATTTCCCTTAATGTCCAAAAAGCTTAGGTGGGGTCGCTGGGTAACGGGGATAGGGTGGAGGCATGGGCTTAAGTGAGGTGCTCTTTCCAAGAGCCGGTGGGGACTCGATGGGCCGAATGGCCTCCTTCTGCACTGTAAATTCTATGATTCAATTTTAACATCACTGGTGTAACTTTCCTTATATAGTAAGTAAAGTCGTCATAGTCCCACAGGCTGCTTTCCCACTTGAGGGGGGAAAAGAGCTTGCTGATGGTGATTTAATTTGAGGATCGCCACACCTCAGGGGAGGGGCAAGGCTGAGAAGGCGAGTCTTTATGAATAACCTCAGCCGATACAGGAACTGAACCTGCGCTGATGGACTCGCTCTGCATGACAAACCAGTTGCCCAGCCAAATTAGCGAAACCGACCCCCAACTTTCCTTCTCTGCACCTTGGCTGGTGGTATATTTGGTGCATTCGGAATACACCTTCCATATTATAGGTAGGTGATAGACAATCAAACCTATACCTGGTACCTGGGTTGAATCTAACGGACCATGTATTCAAACTATCACAAGCATGATATAGCCATATGGCATCAATATGGGCAATATGATGTGGCAATATTTGATTCCATGCTCCCATACTTCAGCAGAAAATACAATATGCAAAGGAAAAGAAAACTATGATTCACCCTTCAGTCTTCTTAACAGGAAAAAAAGCAAAGTAATTAAAATAAATTTGTCTGAACCACTATAATTTTCTAATTCAAAGACTGGAAAGCCGGCAGGCACTTCAAAGCACTGAAAAGATCTCAAGGATTATGTCCCACAAATAAATGGTGACTGTACCTTCAACACATATACATTCAAACTTAAATGGTAGGCCAGTGATTAACATTCAGTAATTTGTATGCAACCCACAGGAATATTTTATTTTGTGGAAAAGTCATGATCTCAGATTCAGAAACTGGGCAGATACATTAAAAGGCCATTTATTCATCAAATTAAATTCTACCTGGCAAGCCCTATTGTTGACCTTGTTAATTGAGAGGTTGCGTAGCGGTAACACCAACTAAGTGACTGTTTCTGCAACTTTAGTAAAAGCTGAAAACAGGAAAATAAAAAAGTAAAACACTAAAAATGGACACCTGCGATGTAGTTTTACAGTAAGTTGTTTAGTTTGTTTTAAACTTGAAGAGCTTTTGAAAAGTTGTGAGAAATGTTAAGATCATGTAGTCATCAGCACCCGTAACCATTTTTAAAATATAAAAAGGTGATGATGCAATTTGCACATTAAAGTCCTTTTAGACTGTGCAAAAGTAAATATTTGTAGATACTGTCCAAACAAGGAGGCAGCAATTTGCTCAAAGCTATATCTTAATTTTCTGCGTGTAATAGGAAGTTCAAAAGCAATGATCTATTGGCTGAGTAAAAGTAGTATTCTTCTTATTCAAACTACTCACCAAGATGGTGTAAAAGTAGCAACCCTCCTCCAACATGTTCTGAGATGAAGACATGGAAGGATTTCTTTTTAAATACCCAGGGCAGAATTCTCCGCAAGGCCCAGCGCCGTCGTGAAACCTGGAGAGGTTCACGTCGCCGTCGGAAACCTCTCCCGGCCCCCTATTCTCCCCTACCCGAGGGGATAGACGGGCCGTACCGGGAAACTCAGCGGCCGGGCTTTGTCCCTGGCTTCAAGGCCCGGCGCGCCATGAATGACGTCGCGGCGGCTCCTAATAACGTCAGCGGGTTGGACAGCTCAAACCCGCGCATGCGCGGTTGCCGTCTTTCCCCTCAGCCGCCCCGCAAGACGTGGTGGCTTGATCTTGCGGGGCGGCGGAGGGGAAAGAGTGCGTCCCCTTGAGACGCCGGCCCGACGATCGGTGGGCACCGATCGCAGGCCAGTCCCCTCCCGAGCACGGTCGTGGTGCTCGATCCCCGATCCACCCCCCCTAGGCCCCACACTTACCTGGCGCGCCATGTTCACAACGGCAGCGACCAGGTGTGGTTGCCGCCATCGTGAACAGGTCGGGAGCGGCAGGCCGCTCGGCCCATCCGTGTCGGAGAATCCGAGCGGCGTGGCGGAAAACCGGACACGCCATTTTGGGGAAGTGGGAGAATAGCGGGAGGTGTGGGAGCGGACCTCCCGCTATTCTCCCACCCATCGTGGTTGCAGAGAATCGAGGCCCCAATTTTTTCCCCCAGTGAATTTATAAAGATATATATATTATAAAATGGATCTGGGAATCCATTTCCTCTCAGTAAACAGTTATAATAATAATAATCTTTATTGTCACAAGTAGGCTTACATTAATATTGCAATGAAGTTACTGTGAAAATCCCCTAGTCGCCCCATTCCGGCACCTGTTCAGGTACACAGAGGGAGAATTCAGAATGTCCAAATTACCTAACAGCACATCTTTCCGGGACTTAATTAAGACCTCCAACTGCACAGCACGTTCCATTGGATTTTTCACCCTCCTACAGATGCTTTAGGAAACATCGAACAGAAGGTAAGAGAGGAGGGGGGGGTTGCGTTTTTGATGAGGGACAGTATCACAGCAGTACAGAGAGAGGATATAACCAAGGGTTCACCCACTGAGTCTATATGGGTAAAACTGAAAAATAAGAAGGGAGAGATCACTTTGACAGGATTATACTACAAGCCCCCAAATAGTCAGCGGAAATTGAGGAGCAAATATGTAAGGAGATTACAGATAGCTCCAGGCTATGTAAGTAGGGAACCCTGGATGACTCGGGATATTGAGACCCTGGTCAAAAAGAAGTAGGCATATGACACGCATAGGCAGCTGGGGTCAAGTGGATCGCTTGAAGAGTACAGTGGTTGTCGGAGTAGAGTTAAGAGAGAAATCAGGAGGGCAAAAAGTGGACTTGAGGTTGCTTTGGCAGAGGCAAAGGAGAATCCAAAGAGCTTTTACAAATACATAAAAGGCAAACGAGTAATTGTGGAGAGAGTAGGGCTTCTTAAGGATCTACAAGGTCATCTACAAAGGGCAGCCCAGTAGCACAATAGTTAACACAGTTGCTTCACAGCGCCAGGGTCCCAGGTTCGATTCCCCGCTGGGTCACTGTTTGTGCGGAGTCTGCACGTTCTCTCTGTGTCTGCGTGTATTTCCTCCGGGTGCTCCGGTTTCCTCCCACAGTCTAAAGATGTGCAGGTTAGGTGGATTGGCCATGCTAAATTGCCCTTAGTGTCTAAAAAGGTTAGGTGGGATTACTGGGTTACAGGGATAGGGTGGAGGTGTGGGCTTAAATAGAGTTCTCTTTCCAAGGGCCGGTGCAGACTCGATGGGCCAAATGGCATCCTTCTGCACTGTAAATTCTGTGATCTGTGATCTATGTGGGGATCCACAAGAGATGGGCGAGACCCTAAATGAATATTTCTCTTTGATATTTACTATTGAGAAAGACATGAATGTTAGGGAACTTGGGGAAATAAATAGTGATGTCTTAAGATAAATCCTCAGGACTTGATGAATTGTATCCTAGGACATTGTGGGAGGCTAGGGAGAAAATTGCAGGTCCCCCAGCAGAGATATTTGAATCGTCGACAGCCACAGGTGAGGTGCCTGAAGATTGGAGGGTAAGCAAATGTTGTGCCTTTACTTACGAAAGACCGCAGGGAAAAGCCTGGGGACTACAGACCGGTGTGCCGTACATCTGTGGTGTGGAAGTTGTTCAAAGGTATTAGGAGACAGGATGTACAGGCAAATAGAGAGGCAAGGACTGATTAGGGATAGTCAGCATGGCTTTGTGAGTAGAAAATCATGTCTCACGTATTTGAGTTTTTTGAAGGGGTAACCAAGAAGGTAGATGAGGGCAGTGCAGTTGATGTTGTCTACATGGACGTTAGCAAGGTCTTTGACAAGGCACTGCATGACAGGTTGCTGCAAAAGGTTAAATCTCATGGGATCCTGGGTGAGGTAGCCAATTGGATCCAAAATTTGCTTTACGGCAAATAAATGGTGGTTGTAGAGGGTTGTTCAAACTGGAGGCCTGTGGCCAGCGGAGTGCCTCAGGGATCATTTCTGGGTCCACTGTTATTTCTTATTTATATAAATGATTTGGATGAGAAGTTAGGAGGCATGGTTAGTAAGTTTGCAGATGACACCAGGATTGGTGGCATAGTGGACAGTGAAGAAGGTTATCTAGGATTGCAACAGGATTTTGATCAACTGGGCCAGTGGGCCGATGAATGGCAGATGGAGTTCAATTTAGATAATTGTGAGGTGATGCATTTTGGTAGATCAATTCGGGGCAGGACCTATTCGGTTAATGGTAGGGTGTTGGGGAGAGTTTTGGAACAAAGATATCGAGGAGTACAGGTTCAAAGCTCCTTGAATGTGGAGTCACAGGTGGACAGGATGGTGAAGAAGGCATTCAGCATGCTTGGGTTCATTGGTCAGAACATTGAATACAGGAGTAGGGACGTCTTGTTGAAGCTGTACAAGTCATTAGTAAGGCCACATTTGGAATACTGTGTACAGTTCTGGTCACCCTATTATAGAAAGGATATTATTAAACTAGAAAGAGTGCAGAAAAGATAAGGGGCGGAATTCTCTGACCCTCTGCCGGGTCGGAGAATTGTGGCGGGCCGCGCAAATCTCGCCAAGCCGCCCCAATGCCGGGACGCGATTCTCCACAGAGCGGAGAATCGGCACCACTGGAGCCGGCGTGGTCGGCACGGCAGCAGTCGGGGTATGCGCCAACTCTCCGGCCGGGATGGGCCGAGTGGCTGTCAACAAAAATCCGAGTCCCGCCAGCGCCGTTCTAACATCCTCTGAGCCGGCGGGACCTCGGCCTTGAAGGGTCCAGGGGTGGCCTGTGTGGGGGAGGGGGTGTCCGACCCCGGGGGGGGGGGGGGGGGGGCCTCCGTCGTGGCCTGTGCCACAATCGGGACCTCCCGATCGGCGGGCCAGCCTCTCTGTCAGGCCTCTCCTTTCCTCCGCGCCAGCTCCTGTAGCTCTGCGCCATTTGGCGTTGGGGCAGGGCGGGGAAGAAGGCTACTGCGCACGCGCTAGTTGGCGCTGGGCCAACTGCGCATCCCGGACCCCGCGGTGCCGGGTTCATGCAGGGATCGGCTGCTGAAATGGCGTGGGCCGCTCCAGTGCCATGCTACCCCACTGTGGCCTGGAGAACCGGGTCTCGGAACAGGCACCGACGCCGGAGTAAAATACTCCCGTTTTTAAGTCGGCGGCAGGATTTAGCCGCCCGATGGGAGAATCTCGCCCATGATTTACTAGGATGCTACCGGGACCTGATGACTAAGTTATAAGAAGAGGCTGGATAGACTGGGACTTTTTTTCCCTGGAGCGCAGAAGGCTTAGGGGTGTTCTTATAAAGGTCTATAAAATAATATGGGGCATAGATAGAGTAAACATCTTTTCCCAAAGGTAGGGTGGTCTAAAACTAGAGGGCATAGGTTTCAGGTGAGAAGGGAGAAATACAAAAGGATTCAGAGGAGCAATTTGTTCACACAGAGGGTGGTGAGTGACTGGAACGAGTAGCCAGAGGCAGTAGTGGAAGCGGGTACAATGGGTAAGATGGGTGTGGAGGGTTATGGGCCAAATGCAGGCAATTGAGACTAGCTTAGTGGTAAAAACTGAGCGGCATGGACTAGTTGGGCCAAGGGCCCGTTTCCATGCTGTAAACCTCTGTGACTCTATGCAGGTAGGACCTTTTCAAAGCAGGAAACATCAGCGACTTGAAATGTTAACTGTTATTTCTGTCACCACTGCTTGGCTTGCTACGTATTTCTTCCATTTCCTACTTTTATTCCTTATGTTTTTGTGGCAGGCATGAACTCAGTACAATAAGCATTCATGAAGTATGTATGTAACTTTTGTTTACCATATTGAATACTTTATATCTATCTGTATCCATTTTCTGATGAAAGATCAAGCTGAAATGCTGTGCGGAATTTATTGGAAGCCACTGGAGCGGGCAAAGGGGCGAGAGGCTGCATCGGGTAGGAGGCACCTTGGCCGTTTCCCAAAAGGAAAACTGTCCCACAGTAAGTGGGGCAGGTGGGGTGGGGGTGGGAGGGGCCTTGGCTGGATGTTAATGCAGCCCATTGACAAGCCATTTTAAAATAATTATCCCTGAGCCCATCGGGAGTTAGTGGTAGCTCATGGATTTAATGGCCTCCTGAATTGGCCTCCTGCTCCTCCCAAAGCCATGCACAGCATTCCATGTCAAACGTAACTGCGGCCTCATTGGGGGGGACCCAAGTTCACAGGCACTCAGTGTCCGAGCGAGGGATCCAGCATAGGGAGAGGAGGAGCCACTTTAAGCCATCTTCATGCCCTTGCATTCAAATCCCCTTCCTCTCCTTGTCGGCCGGCTCCCTCTGTAACCCCTATCCTGACATCCCGACCTCTCAGTGGCCTCGAGTGTTGCGTGTCGCAATGATCCCTGGTGAAAGTCTCAGTGCCTTGCTGAAAGCAAACGCCAGTAGCATTGTCGGCCTTTGATTGGCTGATAACCGTCTGGGACAGTAACTCTTCCCAACTGAGGAGGTCCTACACTGGCCTGGTAAGTGCCTGATTGCACTTAAAGTGCATCAGGCATCCCGTGGCGGAGCTGAGCACTTGCTATGCAATCCTTTACCTTTGAACTTCCAAGACGGATTCCCTTGTGCGTCTTTAGAATACACCCCAAATCCAACGCTGGGGAGCTCGGAAGTTACAGCCAAATATTTCTTCAATTTCTGACCACGTCAGGGCGGCACATAGCGCAGTGGTTAGCACTGGGTCTACGGTGCTGAGGGCCCGGTTTCGAATCCCGGCCCTGGGTTACTGTCCATGTGGAGTTTGCACATTCTCCCCGTGTCTCCGCAGGTTTCACCCGCACAACTCAAAGATGTGCACATTAGGTGGATTGGCCACGCTAAATTGCCCCTTAATTGGGAAAAAAAAATAGCTGGGTACTCTTAAGTTTTTAAAAAAATAATAAGTTTCTGACCACGTTAATACCGAACTGTCATTCATGTTACTGGCATAATTTTCCCAATTGTAAAAATTCACTTGTATCACCCTGATTTTTCAGTACAATTTTTTAATCAAAACGCAAGCAAGAAATAGAAACTTCCAACGGACGTGGAAGGCTGATAGAATAGGTGGAAATACGGCAGATAAAATTCAATACACAAAAGTTTGCTACATTTTGGTGGGAAGAATTAAGAAAGACAATAAAAGCTAAATGGGGACAATAATAAAGGGGATGCAAGAGAGAAACCTGGGGATGTTTATGCATAAGCCTTTCAAGGTGGCAGGACGTGTTAGCAAACAAGGTTCATGTGGGAAACATACTGGCCGGTGGACTAAAATGGTCTTTTCACATTTTGTGCACTCCTATGTTCCTACAACAGATTACCTGCCATATACAATTGCCTTCATACTTCAAAAATATATACATTTCCCAAAATTAAGAGAACAGATTTTTGAAAAAACTGTCTAGTTTTCTGTAGATAGGAGTATACCACATTTTTCCAGTTTCAATACCACATGAACATCCAAAATCAGCACGCATTATACCATCTCATTTTGGCTTGAAAATAGACTAACCCAAGGCCGAAATGGCAGTCAGCAGCAAAGCAAGGACACTCACCACTGACCTTGATGTAAGTCATACGGAAAGCTGCAGCAATCTCTACGGTTCTATCGGCATGGAATGGTACTGACTGCAGTGTTGGAGGGAATGATGAGCCAGTGTGGGTGGGGGGGAGGGGGTGGGGGGGGGGGGTGGAATGGCATGGTCTGGCATGGATCGGCATTGCTGTGGCTGGGGAGTGGGTGGAAGTGTGAGGGATGAGGTCTAGAGGGCCTAATGTTGAACAACATAACCAAGACCAACTTCCAAACAACCTAAGCAAGCTCCACAAATATCTCCATCCTCAATGATGGAGGAGCCCAGTATAGCTGTGCAAAAGATAAGGCAGAAGCATTGGCAACAATTTTCAACCAGAAGTGCTAAGTAGATGACCCATCTCAGCCTCCTCCAGAGGTCCCCAGCATCACAGATAAGGGAGCTGGGTGCCCCGGGTTCCTCCCACTAGTCCCGAAAGATGTGCAGTTGGGTGAATTGGACATTCTGAATTCTCCCTCTGTGTACCCGAACAGGCGCCAGAGTGTGCCGACGAGGGGCTTTTCACAGTAACTTCATTGCAGTGTTAATGTAAACCTACTTGTGACACTAATAAAGATTGTTATTTTTGTAACTCAGTTGCAAAGCATCTGACTGAAAAACAAAAGTTCCTCGGTTCAGATTTGAGTGCTCCCTCTCCTGATTCGGTGCCACATTGCAACAATAATGATACGTCAAAAAGCACTTTATTGGGTTGAAAGCACGTTGAGTTTTCTGCAGTTGGAAATGTGCCATATAAATCTAAGTCTCTGTGTTTAGAAAAGGGGTGACATGGTAGCACAGTGGTTAGCACTGCAGCGACACAGCACCAGGGACCTGGGTTCAATTCTGGCCTTGGGTGACTGTGTGTGTGGCACATTCTCCCCGTGTCTGCGTGGGTTTCCTCCGGGTGCTGCAGTTTCATGCCACAGTCCAAAGATGTGTAGGTGAGGTGGGCTTACGGGGATAGAGTAGAAGTGAGCCTAGGTGGGGTGTTCTTTCAGAGGATTGATACAGACCCAAGTCGTTCCAGTACAGCTGCAACACTGGCATCTACCCGGCAATGTGTAAAATTGCCTAAGTATGTCTTGTATACAAAATCTGGTTAAATACAACCCGGCCAATTACTGCCCCATTAGTCTAGCAGCAAAGTGATGAAAGGAGACATCAACTGCACTATCAAATGGCACTTTCAGCAATAACCTGCTCGCTGACACTCAGTTTGGGTTCCGCCAGGGTCACTCAACTCCTGACCTCATTACAGCCTTGGTTCAAACATGGACAAAAGAGCTGAACGCCAAAGGTGAGGTGAGAGTGACTGCCCTTGACATCAAGCAGCACTTGACTGAATATGGCATCCAAAAGCCCTAGCAAAATTGGAATCAATGGGAATCGCGGGGGGACGGGGGGGAAGCTCTCCGCTTGTTGGAGTCATACCTTGCACAAAGGAAGTTGCTTGTGGTGGTTGGAAGCCAATCCCCTCAGCTCCAGGACATCACTGTAGGAGTTCCTCAGGGTAATTAAAATAATTAAAATTATTATTAGAGTCCTAGGCCAGGGGTTTTCAAACTCAGGGTGGGTCACGGGCAGGGTTTAGGAGGGCAATGGCACATCTCCCTTCCAGATCGTGGGAGAAATGCCCAACAGCTGCGGCCGGCTTTTAAAAATGCCAGCCGCAACGGACTTTTGAGATTGCCGCCTTCCCACGCATGCGTGCCGGATCAAGCAGTGCACAGGCCCGGAGCCCTGTGGGTGAACCGCCTCCTCCTGATGTCAGCGCACTGTCCAGGGCAATTTCTTTTCAGCAAACAGCTGAGTCTTCCCCCTTGGAAGTGGCGGGAAAGAGCAGGTCATGCTCACCGTACGCTGAAGTCACGTGTTCTGGGCGCGAGAGAGATTCCTCTATTTTGCAGCTGCCGCAGTGCTGGTGTGAACTCCAGGGCCTCTGGTTAACAACCCATGAAGAAAAAGCTGAAAACAGAGCAGCCTAAAGACGATTACTTGAGGTATGGGTTTATTAATTGTGCCATTGCAAATCAGGATTCCAGACAGTGACTCCTTTTCAATGATTATCAATGCTTCACAAATCTCTTCAGTATTTTTGTTTTTAATTTTAAAAAATAAATTTAGGGTACTCAATTCATTTTTTCCAATTAAGGGGCAATTTAGTGTGGCCAATCCGCCTACCCTGCACATCTTTGAGTTGTGGGAGTGAGACCCACGCAAACACGGGGAGAATGTGCAAACTCCACACGGACAGTGACCCAGGGCTGGGATTGAACCCGGGTCCTCGGCGCCATGGCGCCCCTGTGCAGCCCCCCCCACGCCAAATCTCTTCAATATTACGGTATAATTTGTCTTTGGGAATCTGCATGTTTTTAAACCTTATAGACTGTCTAGGACTTAATCTCGTTTATATCAAAGTCATTAATTTTGTCCAGTTCTGGGTCTCTGGTTAGAGATGGACATGTAGTTCACACTGCGAACACTTAGAAGTAATAATTCATAATATGTAATAGGTTATGCTCATCCTCTATTAGCACAATTCCTGCTTTTTGATTAAAATTCATGCTAATTATTTGTCCGTTATTACAGTTATTAAGACAAATTTTATACAAACATCCTATTATTTGCTACATAAAACAGAACTTTACCATGCAAAAGACTTTAGTGCTCAACATCTGAAGGTAATAAAGATGTTTGATTTTTCATCATTGTGGTCTTTTAAAACATGTGGAATTTCCATTCATTTAAGATCATTAGAATATGCCAGGGCCTTGATTAATACATTTTTAGGAAACTTTCAATTGCTAACTGCATGTCTGAAAATTGACTTCAGCATGATGCTATAAACATTTGAAGAGTGATGCCTACCCACTTAAATTCATTACAGATCATCTGAGAACACCAACAGTAGTTTCACTACCATCTCTCATCGACAGCAAGTCCCATAAGGAAGTTCTAGTATTCTGGGACAATTGCCAGGCTTGCTTTTTTCACTGCCTCTTCACTTCTGTCTCGCCGTAACAATTATATTCTCTTCAGTTTTACTTTTCTTTTTCTTTCCCTACTCCCGACCTATTGATTACACAATATTTTGTTCAAATTTCTTTCCTTCTTCTGCTCAATTTCTGGATGGGGGTGTAAAACACTGATGATATTGCAAAATGTGACTGACTGCTTGAGGCCCCAGCCAATTACTATAAACTGTGCTATTAACAGGTAAACATCTTTGATTTAGCCTCCCTCAATGGTTCCATTGGTTAACTGGTGCAGGGCACACAGCAAGATAAATTTCCCCTTCAATCCATTGATTTAGATATGATGATGTAAGCATTGTTAGCTGGTCAGTGGTTGGAGTTCTTTTAACAAGCTGCAGTTCCGTTGAGCGAGGTAGAAAACAGTATGCCTGTTCCCGGTTACTATCCAGCAAACACCTTGTTAAAAATGCATACTTAGAGCAGACAGAATTGAACTCAAATGCAATGCCTCCTGCTGTTAAATAGCTCAAACACTCTGGCTAAGTCCACACCTGAAACATGAACATGGCTTTCGAGTAATACTTTGCTGAGAATTCATCACCTTCAGGAAAGAGACTCAAAGAAAAAAAAAATCAACAAGTAAAAAAGGAGTGAAGAAAAGCAATTCCAGTGTAATTTTAATGCCACTTTCTAAAGGTAAATACAATTCCAGTACAATTGCAGTTCTGGTTTACAAAGATTGGCTTGTCAAGCTAATCTTCCCAAAGCATCCTGCACTTCCATCATTGCACGTAATTGGCATTTATGATCTAAAATATTTGTTTTAACTATCCCATGAAAGATCATTCCAGGTCTAAATACACTGTGCTTCCAGACATCAGTCATGCACTCACCTCTTACCAGTTTATACTGATATTTTCTCATCTGACACTCAACGTTGAGCTTGAAATAGTGTTCTAATTAACCCTTCCTATTTGATGTCTATTACCATCAGAAATGCACTAGAACAGGACATTTTCCCACCAAGGTGACCTTGTGACCACATCCTATTTTTCTGGATCCATTTGGTTTTAATGTTGGCATTAGACCTCCAGCACTATCTGTATCCTCCACTGACAGTTGCAAATTTTGGTCAAGTTGAAAGATTCTACTACCAGCAAATTAAACACTGTGGTGCACTGTGGAGTCAGCAGTGTGCATGGCCATTCAAGCACCTCTGTGGCAAGGACCATAAGACATAAGAGCAGAATTAGAGCAGAATACTGGTGGCATGAAGGTGTTACATTGACCCATTTGCATCTATTTAGTGGGCTTGGCGCCCTATGCTCCACCCTCCCATGATTCTTGGTCCCCATGGCTGGGAATCACGTGGGTGCGGATCACTTGTGGTCTCTACAATCATAGCGCTGGTGCGGTGGAACTCGCGAGGGTGTACCACGCCAGGGCCATGATAGTACAGATCATCCAAGGTCCAACAACCTCCCCCCCCCCCCCCCCCACATTCTGCACAGCCGCTCCCAGATTGCCTTGATGCACCTCCACCCCCAAGTACAAGGGTGTCCCTTCCACCTCCCCCGCTCCCCGTGTAATACGGAGACCCCCCCCCATGCCAGGGACCCCTGAGACAGGGAGACCCCCCCCCCTCCAGAGAGACAGGATTGGAGTGTACTAAGTGCATTCCAATCACACCAGCATGTGGTTTCACTGCACTTAGCTCTCTTTGATGTGGTCAACGTTTCCAAACATTAGGGTTTCAGCACTCAGGCCACTAAACAGTGAAGGGATATGAATGGATCAAAGCTACAGATGTGTTTTTACGAGTTGTCGATCACAGATCACTTCTCCAAAGTTATGAATGGCCTGCAGATAGTGGATCTGTGGGAACCAGACACAAGCACAGCTGCTCTCCTTCGAGGAATGGACACGTGGAGCTGCAAGGTCAGTATTGTAGCTATAATGCTTCCCACTACCCCTGACTGGATTGCTCTCTAGCTTCTAGTCTGTGTGTGTGTGTGTGGGGGTGGGTGGGGGGGGAGAAATCTGTGTGTGGAGGGGGTTCTGAGGAGGATGTTCCTTCAGGTGAGGGGGTCCCACTATTACAGGGGTCCCTGGGGGGGGGGTCTCCCTATTACGGGGGACCCTTGGTATGTCCCCTATTTCAGGGATCCCTGAGATGGGGAGGGTCACCTCTGTACCTGGAGGTTGGGTGCATCAAGGCAATCTGTTGGCGGCAGTGCATTCTGGGGTGGGGATGTGCTGTATGTGGGGGAGAGGTTGTTGGGTATACTTGGGGGGCTGCCAGGCATTCTTGGGGTGGGGAGCTACCGTGCAATGGGAAGAGGGGGGGGGGGGGGGCGGGGCCGATCCGCGGTGCGGTCGGGGCCGATTTGCAATGCGTGGGGTGGGGTGGGGGATGGAATGATTTGGAGTGCGGGGGAGGGGGGGGGATGATTTGCGGTCGATCTCCACACTTGATCATTAATTTTAATCTAAATATGTATTAAATAAGCATGGTACCATACCTTTAAGTAGGTTTATAAGCTATGACATTTTGCTATCATAAAGGTCACCCTTACTATGTTCTGAATGTTAACACCTCTGGCATTAGGAATGCCGACTGGTGTAAGCATGAATTATCAAAAATAGGTGTACAAGACGCATGTAAAGAAAGTCCTGGTGCCCAATAGCTTCATTTTTAAACTCATTTTATGAACAGCCATAAGGAATCACACAATTGTGTGCGTTGTGTTCTTGAATGGAAAAATGAATGAGGTAATATTCTGCCAATTTGCACTGACAATACTATAATTGCTTGAATTATTACACTGTGGAATAAGATGCTGTTACCACAGAAATGTATTGTAAACCCTGTAACAGAGCCCAGAAACACATGCAGAATCACTCTTCATACAGTATGCCTTCTAAGCAAATTCCGCACCCTGGAAGAGTGTTGGAATGCATTCAAAATCCTCTTGTCAGCTGCTATTTGACTTAGGAGCTCTATCAGACAAGCTGCTCTGGTCCTTGGCTAATAGGCCAATTGAACATCTTGTCAATAGTGGTGTGCTTTGTCGTTGCAGAGTACTCCACATCAGATGAAGTTAAAATCCATAGGGAGATCCCGATAGTTGTACAAGAATCTGATTGGTCTCAGCTAGTAAGGAGGAAAGTTTCCAGTGAATTTGGAAAGGTCTTTGACCCAGATCCTCCTGTTCCTTTGACTGTAGGAGAACGGTATGCCGGACTTGAAAAGGCTCCAAAAACAGATGTAAACTTTTTTTTCGAAATAACAATTTTCCCATGTTAGTTTCTTTAAAAAAAAATCTATTTACTGCAGTTCCTATGTTTTCAGTGTCTGACAGAAAGCTTAAAGCAATGTATCTGAGATCAGTTGGATAACAATTCCTTGGCTCAATTCTGATGACAGCATATTTGCACCAAGATGTAATCATTTCTTTTTAAAAGACAAGCAAATAAATCTCGTGTTTCCATGAATCATACATTAAGAGAGGGGCTATGGGATCCAACTGAAAGGTATACAGCCACAAATGGAAAGAATTCTGGTGTATTTTCACAGCACAAGCTAACATGGAAACTGGTGCTCATAAAAAAATCATGGCGACTGGTTAGAATTCCTGTTATTAGAGATTCACAGTGCAGACACGATGCCTTCTTCTGCACTGTAACAACTCTGCGATTCTGGGATTTGACTCTTCAGAACCGTTACGAAAAATTCTCAAAATTATAGTTATGATTTTCCAGTTCAACCAGGAATTCCCGCCCAAATTCAACGGACCTTTGGCTGGTCTGTCAAATTTTCCACCCTGCCTGCAGCGGGAATTGTTGGCCAATGGAGCTGAATATCTTGGCCAACGTCTTTGCTTTACTTCAAAATGTCAGTGCAGCAGATATGGTATTTTCCCTGCAACAGGGATGCCCTGACTGACCGACAACATTAAACATTCATGGCACGGTTCTCTAAGCTCAATCATTTTTCCACACCTTTCAACTTCAATTCCACGCTATTTTCTCTGTTGGCATCTCAGAAATTGTTTGCTGGATGGATGGATGAAGTGTAGAAAAGAATGCGTGCACTTAGTTTCACTTTCGAATATTTATGATCTTGAAAGGAGAATTTCCAGTAAAGAACAGCTCAGTGGTAGTTCAAAGTCAAATGTTTTATCAGGGATTTGGAGATGGTTACAGCAATCAACAAATTAACGTTTTTAAAAAATATACCTTGGACAAGAAACGCAAAATTGAGGCACGAGTTTCCTGTGAGCAAGTCAGAATCTCACACGGTATGGGGGCTTCTCATTCACCTGTGCTTTTCCCGGGGAATGGGGCGGAGGGACAGCTGTGGGGGAGAGGAAGAGGGAGAGTGGAGGAGAGGGGGAGGGAAGTAAGAGGGTGAGGAGGGGGGAGAAAGGCGAGTATGGAGGAAATGAGGGGAAGGTGGGGGGAGGAAGAACCCCTCCTCAAATTGGCTGATGGCTGCTTATCCCAGGCAAGCAGGATAATGGGAAGTGGGGGTGCTGCCCCTAATCCTGGCTGGAGTGCTGCCCCACCCTTACCTGAAGCCAGGAGTCTGCCTCCAGGCAGTTGTCTCGTTTTCTGTCTTGCCTCCAGAGACCTGGGCGGAATTATCTGAAAATGGGGCTATGTCCCCACGGCTGCGGGAAAACGGGCGCAAATCACTCTGGACTTTGCTGGAGGAAGTCCAGAGTGATTCTCCGTTTTGAAAGGGGCTTGCAGGGCCCCGGACTGCTCCAGATCGCGCATGCTCCCCCCCCCACCCCGCCAAATCGTGCATGCCCGTCGATTGGTGGCCCCCAATCGGAACCCTGGCTGTCCTGAATGTCCCCCGCTGACGGATCCCCCGCCCCCACCAGGACAGCCACGGACTGTGCCCGCAGCCGCCACTCCGAGTACCTGGCGGGTGGAACCACGCCAGCTGCCGGCTGAGAATCGCCGCGGGGGCCTCTTTCAATGGCCCCCGACCGGCGCCGCGGCGACCGCGCACGTGACTGACGACAATTTTCCGGTCTGCGGAAAATCACGGGATGCAGTCGGACCCGATCGCGGGTCTAACGCCCCATTCTCCGCTCCCACGCCGAGTGTAATTTCGGCATGGAGACTTGGAGAATCCTGCCCCTGGATCCTAACAGGAAAAATCCCAATCAGCCTACTACAACAGGCTTCAATAAATATTTAATTTGTCAAATTATCTACCTGACACCTGTAGCCCACCTTATTTCCTCTCAATCTTACCTGCTGGAAAATGATTAGTGAGATCGAGCCGATGATCTTGTTTTTACTGCCCACCCACCTCCATGCCAGCCCTGAGCAGGATCTAAAACTGTCCATGGAATTCTCTCAATGACTGAGTTCAATGAAAGTAGTATGATACAAGGTAGAAACAGAACATGCTGAAAATACTTAGCAGGTCAGACAGCATCTCCGGAGAGAAAAGCTGTCTTTTCAGGTGCAAGCACTTCATCAGATTATGGAGACTCACCTGCTGCTGAGTGTTTCCAGCATTTTCGGAGTAAGAAGCCTTTCAACACCAGGTTAAAGTCAAACAGGTTTATTTGGAATCAGGAGCTTTCCGAGCTTAGCTCCTTCGTCAGGTGAGTCTCATGCGACCCACCCACGAGCCTTGGTTGCCCATCACTGCTCTAATCACTCAAGTCTCAAAAACCACCCCACAAGTAAAAACTGCCCCGGTTAGATAGGGGGCCTCAGCAGGAATTTTTAAATGGGCCGGGGTTGCCCGGCGTGGGTGTTGGGAGGAGTGCGGGGGGACCAGTGACCCTCCCATATTGCGTTTGGGCTGGTGGGGGTGGGGGGGTCATGATTGTTTCGGGGGATCTCTCGCTACAATGAGGAGTTACGACGAGCGGAGCTCCTCACTATAAAAAGCGGGGCTATGTGGGACCGCCCATTCCCCATTCAGGCCCCTTATTAGCCATGTGTTTCTTGGCACTGCGGCACTACCCCCGTTTTTAATAGTGGGGTTACATTAGCTACCCTCCAATCTGTGGGAACTGTTCCAGAGTCTATAGGATCCGGGAAGATGAGAACCAATGCATCCACTATTTCTAGAGCCAGCTCCTTAAGCACTCTGAGATGTAGATTATCAAGCTCTGGGGATTTATCAGCCTTCAATTGCATCAATTTGCCCAACACCATTTCTCTACTAATATTGATCTCCTTTAGTTTCTCCCTCTCACTAAACACCGTATTCACCAACTTTCTGATATGTGATTTGTGTCCTCATTTGTGAAGGCTGAACCAAAGAATGTGTTTAGTTGGTCAGCCATTCCTTCGTCTCCTATTATAAATTCCCCAGTTTCTGACTGTAAGGGACCTACATTTGTCTTCACCAATGTTTTTCCCTTTACCCACCTATAGAAACTTATACAGACAGTTTTTATGTTCCCGGCAAACTTAATCTCGTACTCTACTTTTCCCTTCTTCATCAATCACTTGATCCTTCTTTGCCATACTCAGGGGAATTAAACTCGCCAGCCGGATAGGTTCCTGAAGAGATTGGGGCTCCAATCTCTCAGTGAGATTGAGGATAACCCACACCCCTGCCAGACGGACAATGTGACCCTCCCCCCGCAGACATAGGCATCACCCCTGCCAGGTTGGCACTGCCAGGGGGCCCGGGTGCTTGCCCTGCCTAACTACCCGGTGGGCTTCAATGGCCTCTGAGACCCCCAGAGTGGCCATCACGCTTGGTCTCCACTACTAGTTGGTGCCTGGGGGGGCCTCGCCGGTGCGGCTGGTGACACCCAGGAGCCGGGAGAATATGGCTTCAGCTCGGCCGTGCATATTTAAATTACCCTAAAATTTAAACACGATTACCGGATCACACCTTTGCTGTGCCAGGCGCTGTGGTGGGAAAATCGCGCCCATGGTTTTGACATTATTTTGCTCAGCAAGTTTTTTCTTTTCAAACATCAACTTTTTCTTTGAAATTCTTGTTTAATGTTGTGCCAAACATTAAATTCTAAAATTTGTTCATCGGCTCCTTGCTCTGAAACCATCATTGGTTCTTTACTTGTCCTGTTATTATTGTCTTTTGCTGTGCATCATCAGTCCTTTTGTCATTTCATCTTTCCTGCTCTCCATCTTACTGCAGGTCTTCTCTTTTGTTTTTGCCCTACACTCCCATTTCCCTTGCCTCTTTACCTACTTAAAAGCTGCTCGCATAGGTTAACTCTTGCCAGTTTTGCTGAAAGATCATTGACCGGATACCTATTTCTCTGCCAACTGATGCTGCCTGACCTACTGAGTATTTGCAGAATTTCATGTTCTTCCTTTGGCAATATATTGGGCACAATTCAGCCGACGCAAATTAAAGTTGCCACTTTGACCGGCGGCCCAGATCTACCCGCCCCTTCCGCCGTTTTTTTTGACACCCCCTTACCTTCCTTCCCCGCCCCCCACCCAAGCTTGGCTATACCCCTGGAAAAACACCTCGACCCATCTCTACCTGGCAAGGCCCCCAAGGCTCAGCCCTTGGCAGTGCAAACCTGGCACCACAGCAGTGCCACCCAAGCATCCTGGCAATACATGGGTGGCACTGTCAGGCTGGCAGTGCCAAGGTGTCTGTGGTGTGCCGGGTGCCAGTCTGTCCTGTCCACTACCAGCCGGAGGTCACCAATGGCCTGGGAGACTCCCCAGATGCCATTACGACTGGTCCACGGTTGCGCTAAACGGCAACCTAATGAGGTCCCCAGGTACAGCCGGTGAATCCCGGGCCCAGGGTAAATTCAGCGTCCGGGTATTTAACTGAGCCGCACTGCTCATTTAAACATTCATCTGGACCTCGCCCTCTCGGATCACACCAGGCGGAGCGAGTCGGGTGACTCACGATCGGTCTGGCATCTGGCGATGAGCCCAATCTTGAGCTCTCGTGGGATTCACCCATTGCACCAGGATTGGCGCCTGGAACAACTGGATTGCTGAATTACGCCCATTGTTTTTCTCTTTACACACAATGCATTTGGTTTTGCTTTCCCATCTCACAGCAACCCACCATTCTGGTCTTACCCCACATCACCACCCTCCCCTTCACCTACCCCCACTCTCCCTACCCCAGGGTCACACCTTTTCCTTTAAGTCAGAAGTTACTGCTCCCTTTAATGATGCTTCAATGGTAGTCTTCCTGAAATAATTGTGCTGCAAAATACACCAGCTTAGTGGAGGAACGTCTTTTTATTTTCAAAACACCTATCCATTCTGTCAGGTGTGATAAACAGAATGGTTTCTTTCGCCTCATGCCTGTATACCAGATGTTCCTGCACTCAATGAAGACAATTCCTCCCTACTGAAGTGACAAAGTACCAGTGCTTTATTGCACAAGTGTGCCAGGTACGTTTTGTAATTGCCTCAAAAATATTCTTGGAATATGCACCGTTACATACCACCAAACTAAACAGGATTAACCTTGAAACACTGAAAGTTACAACGCATGAATAAGCAGACACAGTACTATCTTGAATAATGGATGGTCAGAAGTATTTTATGAGGCTGCAATGTAATCTATGGTTTCCAATGCATCTTACACCATGAGAGTAGCTTTTGAAATGTATCCAACTTAATTGGTTTATCACTGTCCAATCAATGAGATACTTACAGCTGCTTATTATCCAACTTCAATAAATAGAAAATGTTGTAATATACTTGTGATAAGCATTCTGCATTGAAAAAAATATATATATGGGAAAGCCAAAGAGTCATAATGAATAAGGTATCATAAGATCACAGATCTGAGACATATTAAAATTGTACACACAAAATTCAATAGTCAGCTCCACAAAATTAAAAATGGTACTCAATACAATTTTACAGTTTTAACATTGATACCTAATGTACACTTGTACAAAAATCCACACTGTGCTAATGGGCATTCCTGCCTGTAAATAATTAATCAATGATTCATTAAAATTTATAAACAATATAGTGTATTATTCATTAACCAGGTAATTATAGTAATTAGTACAATATATTTTGTTTGCTGCTACAAAATCAGCATCAAAATGTTTATACTGATGAGATTATTAAACATGCTACATTCTAATACTTTATCAGCTAATAGGTGGTAAGAATTGGTGAAATTCCTGTAACTATACTGCAAAATAAAGCCTAATTTACACTGGGCGAGATTTTGTGGCCACGTTGCGCTTGAGCGAGAACAACGTGGCCGGTAGATCCTAGGAGAGGTCTCTCACAGGCTTCCTAGCAGCCTTCGTGCCTCGGAATCTGAACCACATCCAAAAGGTGTGAGATCAGTTGGGTTTAAACCTACTTAGGCGAGTTCACCCGATATCTACCAGCCTCCCGGGATCGACCAGCCTCCCCCGTGAGGCTGCAGCTGGGTGCCGTACAGTACTGGTCCGCACAAACCTGGGCCAGGCGGAACGTGGGAACGGGGGGGGGGCATGCCCATGAAATGAGGGTGGAGGGGAGTTTTGTTGGGGGGAGGGAGGGAGGGGGGATGGCAGAAAAGTAAGGGCCTTGGGGGGGGGGAGTGCCCATGTGTGTGTGTGTGTGTGTGTGACCACGGGTGGGGTGTGAAGGACCCACAAGCTCAGTTAGAGATCGGGGCACCCTTTCAAAATAGTGCCCCGATTTCTGAGTTCGGCTCCCCAGTGCCTAAAAAAAATTCAAAGTGTGAGCTAAACCGGTGAGAAACTCCCCAGGGCCAAAAAAAATGACTAGGTGTCATCTGAACTCCCCACCACAAATTGACTTAGAAATGTTTCCATTAAATTCCGCTGACAATATATGTAACCCAGAATTATCAGTTATATGTGGATTCTGGCAACATATATTTGCCAGAATGGACAGAGCCAAGGACTGAACTAACTTTGCCCTCCGGCCTTATCATCCCAATTCAGGTACCCAGATACAACTCTCCTGTCTGAGCCTCAAAGATTGCTGTCAACGGTGAAATATCCAGAAAGAGGAGGTAAGTGGTTAATAAGAGCGAAGGTCGGGCTGCCTGTGTGCGGTCTGCAGCTGTTTTGAAAGTTACAGGTCTAAATTGTAAGAACTGGTGTTACCTGGCCAAAATTGGGAACTGATATGGCATTTACCATTCCTCCTTCAGTCCAATTTGTTGCAATTCACATTTGTAGGTCATTTATAGTTTGCCGAAAAACGTGTGATAGCCTTTTACTTGAAATATTGCGGTTCTTGCATTAACAGTACTCCCACAACAGCAGAAAGTAAAATTTGATGAAATGATGAAGTGTGTTCCCATAACCGTGTGGCACGGTATCACAGTGGTTAGCACTGTGGCTTCACAGCTCCAGGGACCCAGGTTTGATTCCTGGCTTGGGTCACTGTGTGTGCGGAGTCTGCACGTTCTCCGCATGTCTGCGTGGGTTTCCTCCGGGTGCTCCGGTTTCCACCCACAGTCCAAAGATGTTAGGTGGATTGGCAAGTGTCCAAAACAGGTTCAATGGGGTGACTGGGGGAAGGTGGATGTGTAGACACGATGGGCCGAATGGCCTCCTTCTGCACTTCAAACTCCATGATTCCATGATAACCACAGTATTATTGATCAACCTCCCCACCCCACCTCAAAACGTAGCTTTGGTTCACTGTTGATGAGGCAAGTAGCCGGATATCAACCTTAATGAAACGCAGACTTTTTTCAAGAGGAACAGCTTCATGGTCATCATTGGATGTTTAATTCCAGATTTGTATTGAATTCAAATTTCACCATCTGCCATGGTGAGATTCGAACTCAGGTCCCCAGAAAATTACCTTAGGTTTCCGGATCACTAGTCCAGTTCCAGTGACAATACCACTACGCCACCTCCTACCACCGCCTCGGCGTATTTAGTGGCGCCAAAGGTGGCCTGCCATTGGTCAATGGGTTTTCCTGTTGTTTTTACTCTCTCCCGCCGGGGAACCCATTGCGTGGGGTCGCCATTGGCAGGACCCGAGGATCCCCAGTGGGAAAGGCAGGAAAGTTTTGGCCAGAGCTTCTGGTTCAGGGGCAGTGATGTTAGCGCAAGACCTCCCTTCTATCTCAAGGATGTTGTTGTTAAAGAATATCTTGAAGGAGAGGTGGAGATGTTTATGCTGGAAATTCCACACATTAGGGCCTTGGCATGATTATCAACCATGGAATGATGAAATGGGTGATGCATAAAAGGCCAGAATTGGAGAACTGTAAAGATCTGAGGGTTGAAGAGCTGGAAGCAGTTCCAGAGATATGGAGGTAAGGCCATGTTGAAATTCAACAAAAAATGATGAGATTTTAAAAATTGAGCTACTGCTGGATCAGGGCCCAATATAGGTAAGCAAGTACAGGGTGATGGGTGAACAGCAGAGTGCATGTTTCAGACAGCAGCCGGATTTTGAATGAACTCGTGTTTAGCCAGCATGCAAGGTACTATATAGACCACTAGAACTTTGGAATATTAAAATCTGAAGGTGCCAAAGTCAGGGTTTCAGCAATAGATAAGCTAAGAAAAAGCAGAGACGAGTGATGTTCCAGAAGTGAAAACAGGCAGTCTTGGTGAAAGAGGTGATATGACTCCTGGCTGGAAACTCAGTATAGTGCCAAATAGAATGCCAAGATTGTAACAAAGCTAACATTTATTTGCACTACTTATGAAAGCTCAACCACTTACTCCTCTACCAAACAACAATCTCATAATCAACACTCAACTAACACTACTTTCCACACTCTATCTATGACTGTACTCGGACCACTACTCCTACGTTCTCCTCTCCAGTCTTCTCCCAGAAGTCTGTGAGGCAGTACTTTATATAGTTCTGCCTCTAACTCCAGCTAGTGGTTAATTATGATATGACAGGGCAGCAAGGTGGCACAGTGGGTTAGCCCTGTTGCCTCACGGCGCTGAGGTCCCAGGTTCGATCCCGGCTCTGGGTCACTGTCCGTGTGGAGTTTGCACATTCTCCCCATGTCTGTATGGGTTTCACCCCCACAACCCAAAGATATGCAGGCTAGGTGGATTGGCCACGCTAAATTGCCCCTTAAATTGGAAAAAATTAATTAGGTATTCTAAATTTTTTTTTAAATATTATGATATGACATTAACCCTTTGTATTCTGAGCATTTCCCATAATGTCATATGTAGTAGTCCTATGAGCTTTGCCCTTAACCGAAGAAATAGAGCCTTCAGGTTTTATGGGTGCATTGAAGGAGCCTTGGCAAGTTATTGGATAGCATTTTAGGAGAGCATGCACTGCAATCACCTGCGCCAATGGTGAAAGGAATGAATGTTTAAGAGCTGGATGTGGTGCCAATCAAGGACATTGCCTTTTCTGGATAGTACTGAGCTTCTTAACTGCTGTTAGAACTGAATCCATCTGGACAAATGAAGGGAATTACTTCACGTTCCCAGTTTCTGTCTTGTAAGTGTCAATGGATCCATATGCTTTTTAAATCGCCTTCTCAACCTGTTATGCCACTTTCAAAGATTTGTGTACAAATCACACACAACTTATCACTGCTTTGTTGGCAGTGGTGAGATATATCTCCCATTTCTCTCCCTGACATTAGGATCTTTCCAGGAAGCCTGCCTCATTATCTTTGACCATGACCCTGGAAAGTGGGCTGGGGTCACTTCTGAGGTTCAGTCAAAAGAGGAAGGTTCAGTCCCACCCCACATTGGAAAAAACAAAGAAGGCCTAAACCACTTTCAGCCAACGTCATGGGAGGCTCTACCTTATGTCCACCATTGCTTTAAGTAGCATTAAGCACTAGCAATATTGAGCGCTCTGCTGATACATGTATTCAATGAACAGTGTTGGTAGCGCTTGCCGCATATGGCAGTCATGTAAAGCAGCAGGCACTTAATATGCTATCTGTAACGCAAGGAAAAGGTGCGGGTTAATCATGGTTTGCAATCCCCACATCCATTTTCAGGTTTTAACCAACTTTTAACTCCGCAAAATTATGGAACAATGCAGCATAGACGAAGGCCATTCAGCCCACCCTGTCTGTGCTGATTCTTTGATGCAACAATCCACTTAATCCCACTCCCCCGCTCTTCCTCTGTATCCCAATACTTTTTCTTGCTTCAAATGTTTATCCCATTTCTTTTTGAAACCTGCAACTGAATTTATTTCCACCACCCTTTCAGAATTTGCATTCCAGCTGACAATTGCTCTCTGCCTGCGTCAAAAACGTTTCCTCATCTCAGCGTTGCTGGTCAACTACGTTAATTCTGTCCAAAAGCAAAATACTGCGAATGCTGGAAATCTGAAATAAAAACAGCTGAAAGGATATCAACCTGAAACTTTGGGCAAGATCTTCTGGCTGTTAGCGCAGGTGGGATCTTTGGTCCCACTAACAGCACACTCCCGCTGCAGGTTTCCTGGCTCTGTAGAGTGGATTCAATGGTAAATACCAGTGACAGCGGCGGGATTTCCCATTGAATTAATCCAAATTTTCTCTCCACAGATGTTTTCTGCCAGTATTTCTAGCATTATCTGTTTCCATTACCTTAATTCTCTGCCCTCTGGTTATTGGCCTTTCGGCCAGTGGAAACAGTTTCTCCTTATTTCAAAACCATACATTATTTTGAACAAATCTTCTCTTCACCTTCTTTTCTCAGAGAAAAAGAAAATCTTCAACCTCTCCAACTAATTCAAATCCCTCATTCCCTAGCTCAATTCAAACCATTCTCCTCCATACCCATTCTATGATCTTGATATTCTTCCTAAAGGGGCTGGTTTAGCTCACCAGGCTAAATCGCTGGTTTTTAAAGCAGGCCAGCAGCACGGTTCGATTCCCGCACCAGCCTCCCCGGACAGGCGCCGGAATGTGGCGACTAGGGGCTTTTCACAGTAACTTCATTGAAGCCTACTCGTGACAATAAACGATTTTCATTTTTCATAAAGCTTGGTGCTCAGAATTGAACACAATATTCCGCTGAGGTCCGATCAGTGTTTTACAAAGGTCTGATATAACTTCCTTGTTTATGTCTTTTATGTCCATCTTGGTGGAGATGGGAGTTGAAATATCCAACTTGGGACTGCTCTTGAACCTCTAGTATTTATGTGGCTAGTCCTAATTCCCTAGTCAATTGTGGCCCCAAGAATGTTGGCCCCAGTATTTGGCCCCAAGAATGTTGATGGTGGGGAATCCAAATCACTGACTTCACAGAAATGGCTCAGCACAGGTGAGGTAAAGGGTGTACGTGAAATAGCACCACTTATGTTATAAGGAAGAACAAGGCTGATGCAGACAATATAGGGAAATATATTGCAGCAGATGCAAGTCAGGCAAAATAGCAATGAGAACAAACTGAGTTGGGAAGGGATTTGAGATCATGGGACCATATCAATCTGAACAGAGATACCCAAACTGATACTTAACTGAGGTTTTTTAAATTATGGAGAACGTTGAGAGCGAGCAGAGAATTATTTTTTCTTCGGGACAGAAAGTTGGCAACAAAATGCCATCAATTTAAAATCCTCAGTAAGTGAGGAGAAGCAGCTGGGAAAATGTATTTTGCACGGAGTTGTGCGGAAATGACAATGGTCTTATAACCTAATGCCTGTTTCATGTATGGAGCCCTGGAAACCTCTTTTGATGCCTATATCAAGAAAACAGAGCAATTCATGATGTGCATGCACCCCCCCCCCCCCCCCCCCCCCCCCCACCACCACCATGGTCCCACCATCCTTGGGACAGAACATGATGGATATACAGTTAGGTAGGATCTGCCTTGCCTAAAGCCTTGCTGACTGCTACTTACTAGATTGGTGCTGTACAGATAATTACTCCTGCTAATGATTCCATTATTTTACACAGAAGTGAAGTAAGACTAATGAACTTGTCGTTGCCTGTGGTGTTTCTGTCACCCTTTAAGAATAACGTATTAAAAATGGGTACCTTGCAAATCTCCTCACTATTCCCTCCTCATACACTGGGATAGATAAGCAACATTCACTGCATTACAGCACTTCTTAACTGTTTGTTTTAATTCTAAAAATTCTATCTCCTCTAAGTTTTAACTGTGCCTGTGGAAATAGACCAGTATGTCACTTTTCTCCTCATAACAGAAAATGCTGGAGAACCAGAGGAAAGTCTGATAAAGGGAACACACACAAAACTAACCAACAATTCATAACCTAGCTTTTCTCTTTACTGCTCTGTAGTACCAGCATTTTCTTTTTCTCCCTTATCTTCCCTCATAATGATAATTTCTTGCCCTGGTATAACTTGTCTGCTGTTACATTTGTAGAACTCTTTCAAAATAACACTTTAAACCACGATGAAGCATGCATATAATGGCAAAATATTTCCGTGTCCAAATTTTCCTCTATTACTGTGCACTCATTTTCCGGCACAATGGTCTGGCATCATGGTTGTACACATAGAGTTTGGATCCTGATCTGCAAGAGGGCATAAAATCCAGTCACCCTACAATGTTACTGATTTTCCCAGTAAGAAGTCTTACAACACCAGGTTAAAGTCCAACAGGTTTGTTTAAAATCACTAGCTTTCGGAGCACAGCTCCTTCCTCAGGTGAAGGAATCTGGAAGCTCATCGACGCAGTCACACTGGGGAGAACTCATTTGAGAGGGTGCAGAAGAGGTTTACAAGAATGGTTCCAGGGATGAGAGAAGAAAGCTAAATTAAGAATTAATAGAAATGTTCAAAACCATGAGCAAAAAGGGGAGAGAAGATGAAATACGAGTGCAAGCTAGCAAGTAATATAAAAGATATATTTTTTTCAATATTTAAAAGGAAAGAGAAAGGCAAAAATAGACATTGGACCACAGGAAAAAGTGGCTGGAGAAGTAACAATAGGAAACAAAGATATGGCAGACAAACTGAACAGTTACTTTGCATCAGTCTTCACGGTGGAAGACACCAGTGATGCCAGAACTCCAAGAGAATCAGGGGGAAGAGGTGAGTGCATGGGCCATCACTAAGGAGAAGGTTCTGGGGAAACTTAAACGTCTGAAGGTGGATAAGTCACCTGGACCGGATGGACTATAACCCGGGGTTCTAAAAGAGATAGCTGAGGAGATTGTGGAGGCATTGGTGGTAATCTTTCAGGAATCACTGAAGGCAGGAAGGGTCCCAGATGATGGAAAGAGGCTAATGTAACGCCACTGTTTAAGAAGGGAGTGAAACAGAAGACAGGCAATTATAGGCCGGTTAGCCTGACTTCGGTCATTGGTAAAATTTTAGAGTTCGTTATTGAAGATGAGATCGCGGAGTACTTGGAAGTGCATGGTAAAATAGGACTGAGTCAGCATGGCTTTGTCAAAGGGAGGTCATATCTGAAAAATCTATTATCGAGTTCTTTGAGGAGGTAACAAGGAAGTTAGACAAAGGAGAACCAGTGGACGTGATTTATTTAGATTTCCAGAAGGCCTTTGACAAGGTGCCGCATAGGAGATTGTTAAATAAGTTAAGAGCCCATGGTGTTAAGGGTAAGATCCTGGCATGGTTAGAGGATTGGCTGACTGACAGAAGGCAGAGAGTGGGGATAAAGGGGTCTTTTTCAGGATGGCAGCCGGTGACTAGTGGTGTGCCTTAGGGGTCTGTGCTGGGACCATAACTTTTCACAACATACATTAATGATCTGGAAGAAGGAACTGAAGGCACTGTTGCTAAGTTTGCAGATGATACAAAGTTTGCAGGGACAGGTTATATTGAGGAAGCAAGGGGGCTGCAGAAGGATTTGGACAGACTTGGAGAACAAAAGAAAAAAGTACAGCACAGGAACAGGCCCTTCAGCCATCCAAGTCTGCGCCGACCATACTGCCCGTCCAAACTAAAATCTTCTACACTTCCAGGTCCGTATCCCTCTATTCCCATCTTATTCATGTATTTGTCAAGATGCCCCTTAAATGTCACTATCGTCCTTGCTTCCACCACCTCCTCCGGCAGCGACTTCCAGGCACCCACTACCCTTTGTATAAAAAACTTGCCTCGTACATCTCCTCTAAACCTTGTCCCTCGCACCTTAAAACTATGCCCCCTAGTAATTGACCCCTCCACCCTGGGAAAAAGTCTCTGACTATCCACCCTGTCTATGCCCCTCATAATTTTGTAGACATCTATCAGGTCGCCCCTCAACCTCTGTCGTTCCAGTGAGAACAAACCGAGTTTATTCAACTGCTCCTCATAGCTAATGCCCTCCATAGCAGGCAACATCTCTTCTGCACCTCTCTAAAGCATCCACATCCTTCTGGTTGTGTGGTACCAGAATTGAACACTATACTTCAAGTGTGACTTGACTAAGGTTCTTTACAGCTTCAACATGACTTGCCAATTCTTATACTCAATGCCCCGGTCAATGAAGGCAAGCATGTCGTATGCCTTCTTGACTATCTTCTCCACCTGTGCTGCCCCTTTCCTGTAGACCTGTACACCTAGATCTCTCTGACTGTCAATACTCGAGGGTTCTACCATTCACTGTATATTCCCTACCTGCATTAGACCTTCCAAAATGCATTACCTCACATTTGTCCGGATTAAACTTCATCTGCCATCTCTCCGCCCAAGTCTCCAGATTATCTAAATTCTGCTGTATCCTGACAGTCCTCATCGCTATCCGCAATTCCACCAACCTTTGTGTGGTCCGCAAACTTACTAATCAGACCAGTTACATTTTCCTCCAAATCATTTATATATACTACGAACAGCAAAGGTCCCAGCACTGATCCCTGCAGAACACCACTAGTCACAGCCCTCCAATCAAAAAAGCACCCTTCTATTGCTACTCTCTGCCTTCTATGACCTAGCCAGTTCTGTATCCATCTGCCAGTTCACCTCTGATCCTGTGTGACTTTACCTTTTGTACCAGTCTACCATGAGGAACCTTGTCAAAGGCCTTACTGAAGTCCATATAGACAACATCCACTGCCCTACCTGCATAAATCAACTTTGTGACCTCCTCAAAAAACTCTATCAAGTGAGTGTGACACAACCTCCCCTTCACAAAACCGTACTGCCTCTCGCTAATACATCCAATTTCTTCCAAATGGGAGTAGATCCTGTCTCGAAGAATTCTCACCAGTAATTTCCCTACCACTGACGTAAGGCTCACCGGCCTGTAGTTCCCTGGATTATCCTTGCTACCCTTCTTAAACAAAGGAACGCCATTGGCTCTTCTCCAGTCCTCCGGGACATCACCTTAAGAGGGTGAGGATCCAAAGGTTTCTGTCAAGGCCTCAGCAATTTCCTCACTTGCCTCCTTCAGTATTCTGGGGTAGACCCCATCAGGTCCTGGGGACTTATCTACCTTAATATTTTTCAAGACGCCCAACGCCTTGTCTTTTTGGATTTCAATGTGTCCCAGGCTATATACAGACCCTTCTCCGGACTCAACATCCACCAATTCCTTCTCTTTGGTGAATACTAATGCAAAGTATTAATTTAGAATCTCGCCCATTTCCTCTGGCTCAACACACAGATTCCCTCCCCTGTCCTTCAGTGGGCCAACCCTTTCCCTGGCTACCCTCTTGCTTTTTATGTACGTGTAAAAAGCCTTGGAATTTTCCTTGACCCTATTTGCCAATGAGTTTTCGTGACCCCTTTTAGCCCTTCTGACTCCTTGCTTAAGTTCCTTCTTACTTTGCTTATATTCCACACAGGCTTCATCTGTTCCCAGCCTTCTAGCCCTGACAAATGCCTCCTTTTTCTTTTTGAAGAGGCCTACAATATATCTCGTTATCCAAGGTTCCCGAAATTTGCCGTATTTATCCTTCTTCCTCACAGGAACATGCCGGTCCTGAATTCCTTTCAACTGACATTTGAAAGCCTTCCACATGTCAGATGTTGATTTACCCTCAAACATCCACCCCCAATCTAGGTTCTTCAGTCCCTGCCTAATATTGTTATAATTAGCCTTCCCCCAATTTAGCACATTCACCCTAGGACCACTCTTATCCTTGCCTACCAGCACTTTAAAACATACTGAATTGAGGTCACTGTACCCGAAATGGTCCCTTACTGAAACTTCTACCACCTGGCCGGGCTCATCCCCCTTCATCCCTGGAACGTTTAGCTGCCAATCCTGTCCTTCCCTCAACCAGGTCTCTGTAATGGCAACAACATCAAAGTTCCAAGTACTAATCCGAGCTTGAAGTTCATCTGCCTTACCTCTTATACTTCTTACATTAAAACATATGCACTTCAGGCCACCAGTCCCGCTGTTTTCAGCAACATCTTCCTGTCTACTCTTCCTCAGAGCCAGACTGGCCCTATTTCCTAGTTCTCCCTCAATGTTTTCACCTTCTGACCTATTGCTCCTGTACCCACCCCCCTGCCATACTAGTTTAAACCCACCCATGTGACACTAGCAAACCTCGTGGCCAGGATATTTATGCCTCTCCAGTTTAGATGCAACCCGTCCTTCTTCCCCAGAAGAGATCCCAGTGGTCCAGATAGCTAAAACCCTCCCTCCTACATCAGCTGTTTAGCCATGTGTTTAGCTGCTCTATCTTCCTATTTCTAGCCTCACTAGCACGTGGTATAGGGAATAATCCCGAGATTACAGCCCTGGATGTCCTGACTTTTAACTTTCTGCCTAGCTCCCTGAGAGTGGGTAATGAAGTGGCAGATGAAATACAATGTTGAAAAGTGTGATGTTATACACTTTGGAAGGAGGAATTTGGGCATAGATTATTTTCTAAATGGGGAGATGCTTAGAAAATCAGAAGCACAAAGGAACTTGGGAGTCCTTGTTCATAATTCTCTTAAGGCTAACTTGCAGGTTCAGTTGGCAGTTAGGAAGGCAAATGTTACCATTCATGTAAAGAAGGCTAGAATACAAGACCAGGGATGTACTTCTGAGGCTGTATAAGGCTTTGGTCAGATCCCATTTGGAGGATTGTGAGCAGTTTTGGGCCCCGTATCTAAGGAAGGATGTGCTGGCCTTGGAAAGTGTCCAGAGGAGGTTCGCAAGAATGATCCATGGAATGAAGAGCTTGTCGTATGAGGAACAGTTGAGGACTCTTGGCCTGTACTCGTTGGAGTTTAGAAGGATGAGGAGGGATCTTATTGAAACTTACAGGATACTGTGAGGCCTGACGGAATTTAAATGCTACCAGCTACCACAGTGGGATTCAAACCTGTGTCTTCAGAGAATTGGCCTGGGCCTCTGGATTACTAGGCCACTGATAATACCACTACTCCACCCCTCCCCATTTTTGCTGAGCAAAAATGAGAGTGCATGGAATTGGGAGAAACCTTAGGGTGTGGGTTGAAAAACGATTGTAAGAAAGGAGGCAGAGTACAAAAAGTGTTAACAGCACTGATGGGCAGGATGTGGAAATGTGGCGTTCCCTACCACTTTCTTAATGGTGAGAGATTACCAACACTGGAGGAGCAAAAGTATTTGGGTGTTCAAGTAAGGTTGGGGGGGGGGGGGGTTGTTGGGTTACGGGTATAGGGTGGATACGTGGGTTTGAGTAGGGTGATCATTGCTCGGCACAACATCGAGGGCCGAAGGGCCTGTTCTGTGCTGTACTGTTCTATGTTCTAAGTACACCAATCAATGACAGTTAGCGCAGAGGGACAAAAGGGCTGGCTAAAAGTTAGCTGTTCTCTCTTCGAGGACTGTAACATCAACGGGAGAAAGTTATGCTTCAGTTTGTCAGAGTCTTGGCCAAACACCATCTGAAATACTGCATTCAATTCTGGGAAGAGGTGGTGCATACATTTCCAAAATTGAAACATGGGCTTAAAAGGTTACAGTGTGCATACAGGTTGTATAAATTTGCAGATGTAGGCCAGGCGAGATAGAGGGACGACAGGTTCTTGAAGAACATGAGGAGTGAACAAGTTTGGATTTTAGACCTGCAAATGTCATGCCCACTTTCTGGTTCTAATCCAAAAGTGACCAATTATTTAACATTCATATCAATTTAATATGGAGAAATGTCAGACAAAATATAATGCAGACAGCTATAAGATAAGAAGAACTTGCATTCACGCGACAGAGGAGCAGAGGAATTAAGGAGTGCAGATACACAAATTATTAAAAGCAACAACCTGGGTTACTGAGACCATTAAAACAACACAGGTTCGGGCAGCACGGTGGCGCAGTGGGTTAGCCCTGCTGCCTCACGGCGCCGAGGTCCCAGGTTCGATCCCGGCTCTGAGTCACTGTCCGTGTGGAGTTTGCACATTCTCCCCGTGTTTGCGTGGGTTTCGCCCCCACAACCCAAAGATGTGCAGAGTAGATGGATTGGGCACACTAAATTGCCCCTTAATTGGAAAAACTGAATTGGGTACACTAAATTTATAAAAAAAACAACAAAAAAAAAACAACACAGGTTCATGAGACCGCCCTCAGAACTATTCACAGTTCCAGTTTCCAAGTTATGAACAGAATATGGAGGCACTGCGATGGTGCAAAAAAAGGGATGATATTGAAACAAGAGGATATTCAATAAAGTCTGAGTAAGCAGGGCTCATTTCTGTCGATCTACTTGTCATATTTTTAAAGGATGCGCCTGCAGGCCACGAAGGTACAAACACACGAGGGCTTTGCTGGAAAGAAGTTTTCTCACAGTCTGCTAGAATAGACTGACTGCCGATGACATCATCAGTACATCACATGATCGAACCCTAAAATGACCTTGCTCCAACTAGGAATAAACCCAAATACACAAAACTAATAAGTGTCTTGAAAACTATGAAGGGGCTTGATAGGGTGGATGTAGAGAATGTGTTTCCACATGGGAGGCAGATCAAAGCTAAAGTGTATAAATATGATAGTTAGTTATTGCATTACTTTTTTTTTTTTTTTTTAAATTTTTTTTATTGGAATTTTTTGCAGAAAATATAACAAAAAGTATAGCAAAAAGCAGTAATATGCAACTAACAGCCCCATAACACCCACAATTCCCCCCATACCGTAACATCACATGTATCACATTCCCCCACCCCCCCCCCCAAACAAGAGAACTTAACCATAAATTAAAATTAGATAAATCAAATTTAAATAAAATAAGCTAACATAATCAACGCCCCCCCCCCCCCCCCCCCCCCCCCACCCCCCCCCGGGTTGCTGCTGCTACTGTCCCAGTACCCTATCGTTGAGCCAGAAAGTCGAGGAAAGGTTGCCACCGTTTAAAGAACCCTTGCACCGATCCTCTCAGGGCGAATTTAACCTTCTCAAGCTTAATAAAGCCCGCCATGTCATTGATCCAGGTCTCCACGCTTGGGGGCCTCGCGTCCTTCCACTGTAGCAAAATCCTTCGCCGGGCTACTAGGGACGCAAAGGCCAGCACACCGGCCTCTTTCGCCTCCTGCACTCCCGGCTCTACCCTGAGTAGCAGTCCCACATTCCTGTCCACTAACCTAATGAGTGTGACCGTCTTTTATGTCGAAGTGTCCATATAACTCACCCCCTCACTGCTACCCTATAATATTTGCACCTCGAATTTCAGGAAACAACTCTGAGATGACATTCCTTGTTTTTAAAGAAATTTAGTGTACCCAATTCATTTTTTTCCAATTAAGGAGCAATTTAGCGTGGCCAATCCACCGACCTTGCACATCTTTGGCTCGTGGGGGTGAGACCCACGTGGACACGGGAGAATGTGCAAACTCCACAGGGAGCATGTGAGATAACGTTTCTGAAATGCAGACACTTAATGCACCTGTCCAGGATCACGATGCTCCGCAAACTCTCACACTCTGGAGTTGCGGCACATCACCTATACTGGCATCCCAATCTAGCCTAATTTTACTAAAGTAATGAATTAAAATATATGCAATTAATCAATGTAGCTTATTTCTTTTAGCTATTTAACAATTACTTTAGCTAGTTCAAGGTATAAGTTAATTTAATTAAATGTTTACCTCCCTACAGCCTCTTCCTTTAAATCCCTGGTGTTCAGGCTTCCTGCTCTTTTTACTCAACTGCTACTCTTTGCTGCAGTTTCTTTTAAATCAATGGACGTGAATCCTTCTTCTCGTCACACACCTGCCTCCTCACCCCTGCCCCTTCCCCACATCCCTGATTTACAAGCTGCAGACAATATAAGCATGCTCCCTTTGCTTCCACCACACTTCCCACTCTCTGGTTCTCAGAATCTTACCTATGTGTCTTTTTCCTATCAGATGGCCATGAACTGCAACCTGCTCAAACAATGATGGAAGAAATAAGATTTGGAAGAGAGCGATAAAGAAGAAACAGCGGCAAGCATTCTGACAGCAACTTGCTCAGATGCTGACACTGAACGGTCTTTAAAAGATAGATTAAAGGCAGGGGAGGTTAGCTCAGTTGGCTGGACGGCTGGTTCATGATGAAAAGCTATGCCAACAGCGTGGGTTCAATTCCTGTATCAGCTAAGGTCATTCATTAAGGCCCTACCTTCTCAACCTTGCCCCTCGCCTGAGGTGCAGTGACCCTCACGACCTGTCAGCTCTCTCCCAAAGGGGACAGCATCCCATAGTCCTCTGGGACTGTAGCGACGTTTACACAAAGGCAAGACCAGGTCCTGCAGCCAAGGAACGATACAAAGGTAGTGCAGTCACACACAAATGTAACTGAGAAAGACTCCATTGAGGAAGTCCATAGACTGACCTGCAGAAAAGGCTGATTGATATGCAAAAGAAAGATGCTGCATCGGCAGAAAACCTACTGTCAATGTCAAGAAGCTTGTAAGCACTTACATACCAAAGAAATTTGCACAGATGGAAGAGGTCGCCAAACCCATTAGCACACTTGTGCTCAACTAATACACAGCGGATATCTCAGCTTCCATTGCAGCACACGCAACATCTGGGTGCTTTATTGGAAGCTCAGATTTAAGTCCTGCAAGGTCAGGCACGAGTCATGCAAGGTCAGATTATTGCCATCAATGTTGCAGATACCAGGAGCTGGCTATTTAGAAAGGTTGGGGTTCAGATCGGACATGGGTAGATGCACGGGTTGACATGGAGCAAGCAGTAAATTGAGGTGGAAAATTTCTACAAGAACGATCATCACACTGTTGCTAGCCAATGTTTAGGTTAGAATTGCTCACTGGATGAATATAGTTTCCTGTTAGTTTCCTTTTCTCCTCATTCCTCCTGCAGCAACCTTTCTTGCTCTTGCACTGCTCATTCTCCCTGCCATCCTGTAATCCAAGAAATATGCGGCGCGATTCAGTGGACTGGAGTGTGCACTGAATGGCACGTTTAGTGGGGTGTTTCTCAGCGCCGAGAAACACCACGCTATTCAACAGCACTTTTGCCTTTTTTTGGCCTCAGGGAGATTCTCTCTGCTGAGGCTGCACTTAAAGGGATTTTGTGCTGCGGTGCTAAAGGCAGATCGAGGAGCCATTTTATCCGGCTGCCCCGATCTATCCCTTCCCCTTTCAGATCCATCCCCCCCCCCCCCCCCCCCACGCACATGGTAAGGCCACCCCTGGCCCAATTCCTGGCAATGCCAACCTGTCACCCTGGCCCTTCTGGATTTGAACCCTGGCAGTGGCACTGGACACCCTGGCAGCACAAGGATGTCACTGCCAGGGTGCCCAGGTGGCAGTGCCGAGGTGCCCATATGACAAAGGGAGAGCCAGGGTGCTACTCTGCCCTGTCCCCGATCACCCAGGGTCTCTAACGGCATAGGAGCCTCCCGCCCACCAGGTTATGATACAACTGGTCCGTATTCGAGTCTGCATCGACCCTCCATCTACCCAGGTAAACTGCTCCACATCGCCCACCCACCCCTATCCTCTTAACCTAACCTATGCATCCCTGAATACCAAGGATCAATTTAGCATGGCCAACCCACCTCACCTAATCTACCTAACTTCTACAATTATAGCAGCAGGCTGTAGAAATTAATCAGCAAATAACCTGAGAGTAGTTGACAAACCCTTTAAATAGGGAAGGGGAATTTGGGGATCACCTTCTTGTTCCTGAATACATTAAATTGTGTGAGGATAACAGGTTACATGGAGAATTGAGGTCCAAAATAGCAATGCTGGTGCCAAATCAGCTTGACACATTACAAATAAAAAACAGAAAATGCTAGAAAACCCAACAGTTCTAGCAGCATCTGTCGAGAGAGATACCAGGCGGGATTCTCATCTCCCCCAGCCGCGTATTTCTAGGCCGTGTGCCATTCGCTGGTGGCGGGATTCTAACATCTCGCCACTTGTTAATGTGATTTCCCACTGAAACCGTCCCATTCCACCATGAATCCCGCTGGCGGGGTTGCGCTGCCAGAGGGAAAATCCTGACGACTGGAGAATTCTGGCCACTGTTTCTTTGCTTTTCCAACATTTTCTGTTTTCCTTTCAGATTTCCAGCATTTGCAGTATTTTTGAACGTTATTTCAGCTTTGCACATTGACTGCTGTCACAATCTGTCCACTCTAAATACTTTCGCTAGATGTTCGCTTCCAGCCTCACCAACTTGACATCCAACACAGCTCACAGCTTGCAACAGGTATTAATATGCATCACGGACATCATTTTGGAGGAAAATTGGCACTCATAGAGCTGAATCACATGGCCATAAAATTAGATTTTACAGCATGATCTGATTTCAACTTGAAACTTACGACTTTCTACTTCAGTAACAAAAGCACCGGAGCATGATTTAATCTCAAAATTACTGCTCAAAAAGGAGACTACTGTGCTTATTTTTTCCTCACTGTTGAACAAGTGTTTTCTTTCCTAAGAATGTTTCTTTTACTTTTTTAAACCAAAGGTAATGGAAAATCGGCTGTAGTTTATGCAGCTTTTCAAAACAAGGAACTGTGCCAAAGCATGGAGAAAAGAGCCAAAAGCACTTCTGCCAGAACATTTGACTAAATGGGTACTTCCATGAATCAAATAAAAAAGCAAACTGAAAGCTAGAGGTTATGAATAATTCTATTTATTTTCCTAGGAACATAACCATTGTTTTGATACACTATCATTCAAGTCTATTTAAGAAAGCTGGTATCTCAATCACTTTTTTATCACTGACCATATTGAACATGACATTAAACTTGCTTGGGATAGAAATCTATAACAACAAGTAAACCGAATTATTTTGCAGGTGTTTGAATAACAGAAGACAGAAAGCTATAGATAGTCCTTTGTGAAAGTTTGTGTTTATATTGCAAAGGGTTGCAAGCAAGATCTCTTGGGAAAAGTTGGAATATAGACTATATGTATTAAAAACTTCTGTCTACGAGTACTTCCATTATAAATTCTTACATGCACGATTATATAGGAAATTTTGAAAACATGTGACATGGTAATTACACCCTCTCACCAATGGTGGCACTATAACATGCTGACTTTGCATTTCGCTATGTGTACTGTTGGAATACAAGCCCCTGAGCGTCAATCAATTCTACTTCTCAACTGCCCTCATTGAAGTTTTTCAATTTAACTACAATATTACAAAATCACATCTTATTTTTGTAAAATGCTGGAAAAAATGACATCAAAATAGGTAGTAAATTACATTCTGCCGAGGTTAAGTTATACTCTTCCCCATAATCTTGTTTCAATTAAAGATTATACTTGGTCTAAATATATGGCAAACTGTTACATAGACAAATTTATTGTCCCCATGTAAGGACAATAACAGTAAGGCCTGCCACTATTACTTCCAATAGGTGACACTAACAGATACTGTTAGAGGGGCTGGTTTAGCTCACCAGGCTAAATCGCTGGCTTTTAAAGCAGACCAAGCAGGCCAGCAGTACGGTTCGATTCCCGTACCAGCCTCCCTGGACAGGCGCCAGAATGTGGCGACTAGGGGCTTTTCACAGTAACTTCATTGAAGCCTACTCGTGACAATAAGCGATTTTCATTTCATTTCATTTTCATACTATTCAACTTTCCTACAATGGACTGTTACGGTTCATTGAACCGTTTGCCATTTTGTTCTAGTAGTTTCTAAAGTTTCATAGTTTATTTACTTTTTACTTTAAATTTAATAACCTGTTTTCCTTCAAATTTCACCTACTCCTGTTTCCCAATTTAACCCACTCTTTCTTACCTTCAATTGTTTTTCATATCCCCAGCCTCACAGAATGACTAAGCTATTACTTTTCAATCCATTCAAAGACCCAGCCCATTAACTTCTAACCATTTACAGGCTCCATCAATTCTCCCATCTCCCAGGTGCATTCCTTAACTGTGTTTGTGTGTGTATTTGGTGTAACCACAACATTTATTTCTTGTAAAAACACTCTGCCAACAGGTGTCTTTTACTGTTAAACAGTAATAAAATGTATTAGAATGATCTGAAACTAATTCCATTACACATAAATTTCAGGCTGATGTAAACATGCAGTTCACTTCTTTCTATCGGCCTGTTTCCAATCTGCGTTTCACATCTAACCGCAGTCCGGTTACTAATATTTGGTTCACTTCCACCCGCAGTTCTGAATCATAGATTTAGAATTTGTAACACAGAAATTGCCAACCAGAGGTTCATGTCTAATTCTTAGTCCTGATTCTATTTGATACAATGGGCAAAACATTACGCAGCGACCCAAAATATTGACGCAAGTCCACTTCCATTGGTGAGGAAACCATAACCAGATTTTGTGGTTGTCAGGCAGTAATTGCCAGAGGTCATGGCATCTGCTCCATAAGAGATGTAGGACCTCCCAAGAACTACTGGTCAATCAGATGGCTGGCAACTCTCCAGTCCCAGTAGCACCACCAGGAGTGGTGGCCACTGCTGGGGGCATGGTGGCTTCCCTAGCAGGAGCCTCAAAAGGGGCCAGACTAGAAGGTCAAGCTGGTCCTGGGAAGGTGGGTTCAAGCAGGGTGACCCTTTTGGGAGGGGAGGGGGTGCATGGGACTTAGTTCTCCACTGGGCACAGGGTGAGAAGAGGCTCTTTAGCAGTCACTAATTAGCCAATTAAGGACCTTAAATGGCCCACGGGTGGGTTCTACTCCAGCACTGCAAAAATACAGGCGAGGTGGGCAGATGATGGACATTGCAACATTTCCTTTACTTATTACATTTTCCTTTCTATTATTCTAGAGCACAATTTGATTTACCTTCTATACTCAAAACAAAATCTTCCACATCTACAAGGTACAGAAGTAATTAATACATTTTATTGAGTATTAAAAAAACCTCCATCCAAAAATGTATTTTGCAGCATTTCATGTCACATATTAAACTTTCTACAACACGCCTCGAATCTTTCTCCCATTACTTACTCTCCCTCAACCTACAAACCACAATTCCCTTCCCAATAATTCCAGGCCGTTCCTCACAGCGTTTACACGCCCAATAAATTGCTTCACAATAAGACTACGTAGAGAATTCATCCCAATTTTAAATTCAGCCCAACTTGTCTCGAGAAATGCTATTGGAAATAGGGTTGGACAATATTCTGCTTTATAGTTATGCCGTGTACTACAGTATTGACTGATCACAGTGACTGTCAAATCACATGCTTTATCACATGATATACAAGAATATTCACTAAATTTGCAGGTTTCAATTCCATCATTTTGGCCATTTTCTCCTGGAAACAAAATCAGTGCCCTGGTTTTGATCTTTTAATTTTATATCTGCAGTGACTGGCATGAAAAAGATTTCTTACAATTTACGTCCAGGATACAAAGCAAAAGGAGTCGCATTTGGGTGAACATTCATTAGTGCCAAGTTTCAGGACAAATAATAATAAAAGGTTATTGTCACAAGTGGGCTTCAATGAAGTTACTGTGAAAAGCCCCTCATCACCACATTCCAGTGCCTATTCGGGAAGGCCGGTACAGAAATTGAACTCTTGCTGCTAGCTTTGTTCTGCGTTACAAGCCAGCGATTTAGCCCACTGTGCTTAACCAGCCCCTGCGCTAAAGACAGCGATCTGGCTGCAAAGCGCACACAAACTGTGACGTCGAAGTTAGCACCCTCCCGGCTGCACAAGAATGCTTTATTTAAGTCCCAAGGCATTCACAGGTGCTTTACAAAACAAAGCCACATACGGAGATAGTCAGATAAGGCAAGTCAGATAACCAAAAGCTTGGTTTAGGAGGTAGGTTTTAAGGAGTGTCCTGAAGAAGTGAAGCGAGGTGGGAGGTGTTTATTTGAAATTACTTCATGGGATATGGGCATCGGTGGCATGGAAAGCATTTGTTTTCTTCATTACTGTAATAACCCTCATCAGACCCACGGGGGCACCCCAAGTAATCTCATTGTGGGATTTGTAGAATACAAGCTCCTCCGTTCGTAGGCGAAGGTCCATCAGTTGGAAATCATGTAAATCAACCTGTAAAAGCTGGCCTGGATTGGGGCCTGCTAGAATGGTAGCCTCGTTTGGGACCTTGGCACTGTAAGGTGTGTTGTGGCCTTTACTTTTGTTCTCAAATTAAACCTCTTTTGAATTTACCTCCTCACGTCTCCTGAGCTTTCAGAATTACTATACTTGGTAATTACGTTACTTGGTGAATCCCTGTGCCTAATTCAATATTATTTTCCTTGAAATTTCTAGAAGACTGACCTATTCCTCTCCTGTAAATACTTTATAATAATAATCTTTATTGTCACAAATAGGCTTACATTAACACTGCAATGAAGTTGCTGTGAAAAGCCCCTAGTCGCCACATTCCTGCGCCTGTTCGGGTACACAGGGAGAACTCAGAATGTCCAAATGACCTCACAGCATGTCTTTCGGGACTTGTGGGAGAAAACCGGAGCACACGGTGGAAATCCACGCAGACACGGGGAGAACGTGCAGACTCCGCACAGACAGTGACCCAAGCCGGGAACCGAAGCTGGGACCCTGGAGCTGTGAAACAACAGTGCTACCCACTGTGCTACCATGCTGCCCTTTGCTTATTGTTTAATGATTCCATAAGATATCAGTGTTGATGGCAAAGCCAGCATCCATTGCACATCCCTAATTGCCCTTGAAATGAGTGGTTCACTAGGTCAAACAAAGTCAACCACATTGTAGCGGGTCTGGAGTCACATGTAGGCCAGATAAAGTAAGGATGGCAGATTTTCTTCTCTAAAGGACATTAGTGAACCAGATGGGATTTTAACACATTACAGCGAATAGTTTTCGATCACAGATTTTTAAAATTAATTAACTGAATTTAAATTCCACCAATCCCATGTCCCCAAGGAATTAGTATGGGTCTTTGGATTACTAGTCCAGTGAAGGGAGGGAATTCCATAGCTTTAGGCTGAGGCAACTGAAGACAGAGCTACCAATTGGTGAAGCAATTAAAATTGTGATGCTCTATTGTGTTCTGTGTTATGACCGTGGTAACCAGAAAGATGATTTATAACAAACACGTGGAAAGATAACTAACAAACTATAATACAGACAATGGCTATTAAATGAATTCAGTGAATTCCCCTGGAGCTACTCTTAAGTGTGACTACCCACTTGTATGACTTACTACCAACTGGTGGGTGTCTTGAGTCACATGATAGATTTCTATCTCCGCCAGCTGGTTGGAGGTTGCATCGCTAACTATATACAGAACTGCATACAGAACAGCCATAGGGCCAGAATTAAAGGAGAGCAAATACCTTGGAAAAATATGGAGCTGGAGGAGATTGCAGAGATAGGGAGGGGCAAGATCATTAATACATTTTTTTTTTAAAAACACCTTTTGTTAGATCTGACCGATCCAGAGTAAAAAAGAGTAAACCGAGTAGGGGGTGGGACCTCTTTACTTAAGAGAACAAAATGTTAGAATTTATTTAAATTCATGAAGGTATTTTGAGACACAGTACACTGGATTCTCCGCCGTCGGGATGCTCCGTTTTGCTGGCAGAGACCGACAGCATGAGGCTGCCCAACAATGGGAAACCCCATTGACCAGCCGGCAAAATGGAGCATCCCACCGGCATGCTGAACCAGAAATCTGGTGTGGTGGGAAGGAGAACCCAGCCCTGGTTCTACAGGCATTTAGAGAGGCATGGATTGATTCAGGACAGTCAGCATGGCTTTGTGAGTTGATATATATGCCTCACGAGTTTGAGTTATAAGCAGAGGCTGGATAGGCTGGGATTTTTTTTCCCTGGAGCGTAGGAGGCTTAGGGGCTTCTTTAGCACACTAGGGGCTGGTTTAGCACACTAGGGTCTGGTTTAGCACACTGGGCTAAATCGCTGGCTTTTAAAGCAGACCAAGGCAGGCCAGCAGCACGGTTCAATTCCCGTACCAGCCTCCCCGAACAGACGCCAGAATGTGGCGACTAGAGGCTTTTCACAGTAACTTCATTGAAGCCTACTCGTGACAATAAGCGATTTTCATTTTTTATAGGGGTGATCTGATTGAGGTCTATAAAATAATGAGAGGCATAGATAAGGTAGATAGTCAACATCTTTTCCCAAAGGTAGGGGAGTCTAAAACTAGAGGGCATAGGTTTAAGGTGAGGGGGGAGAAAAACAAAAGGGTCCAGAGGGTTAATTTGTTTCACACAGAGAGTGGTGAGTGTCTTCAACGAGCTGCCAGAGGCGGGTACAATTTTGTCTTTTAAAAAACATTTAAACAGTTATATGGGAAAGATGGGTATCATGGACAAGTTGGGGTAAAGGGCCTGTTTTCATGCTGTAAACTCCAATTAATCTTTGCCACTTGCCAAATCAGTCACAGGAAACAGATTTTGGCCGGAATTCTCCGGCCGTTAGGATTCTCTGTTGCCGCCGGCAGCACATCCCCGCCCGTGGGTTTCCTGGCAGTGTAAAATAACTGCAGAAAATATATTAAACAGTCAATTTCTTCTCCTTCAGTTTTCTTTCATTGCTACATTCTTCTGATTGGTTGTACAATGTTGTTGTTTTCGAGCTCATTTTTGATTTCTACATTCCTCAATTCTGATTTTCTGCTGTCTTATTTGAAGCCAGTACGAAGTCTTACCACACCAGGTGAAGGAGCTGCGCTCCGAAAGCTAGTGATTCCGAATAAACCTGTGTGATGGTATGATTTGCATAGCTGTCTGCCATTGGTGCAGAACACTGGCTTACCATTGGCCCTTGTCGGTCATGTGCCTCTCGACCGATTGGTTGAGACCAGTCATGTGACGGCCCCCCGATTGGTCGAGAGGCTGAGTTAACCCCGCCTCAGAGCGAGGTATAAATACCCAGAACGCCCGGCGGTCGGCCATTTACTGTAGTGGACCGCAGGGCTAACTTCTAGCTTATTAAAGCCTAACTTTTGTACAGCAACTCGTCTCGCGTTCGATTGATGGTTCATCAACCTGTTTGACTTTAACCTAGTGTTGTAAGACTTCTTACTGTGCCCACCCCAGTCCAAAGCCGGCATCTCCACATTATGGTTACTTTGAGTCAACCAACAATGTCAGGTGAATTTGACATTCTGAAAGTTGATGACTGAAGCATAGCGGATAGGAAGTGCCGATGTTTAGCTAGAATGATAGCTGGAAGGTCTTGCATTGCACTGTTCACTGAATCAGAAATTTGTGTCAGAGATTATGCTATTTTGAAGGATGACGACTGGGATGAATACATCATTCACACAGCTGTATAAACAAACCTTTGTGGAAACACTGATTCTATTTGAATTCTCACTATAAACAAACATACAGATAGATATTACTATCACCCCATTGCCTATAAGTTAAAAAAATTGAAAATTTCGTTCTGAGACATGACCTCAAAAATATTGTAAATTAGTTCTTTAGCCTATTTTCAAACCTGAAATATTAAGTGTGCAACCACATCCTCAGCAAAGACATACTTTGACTTTTCCAAAATAAACATTCCACCGTTTTGAATTTTTAACGCTAACAAAATAGAGCAAAAGTTCTCTAACAAACCTCTTTAACACTATCTGACTCTCTCTCGCTTTCTCTCGGGTGACCTTTCTCTCTGAAATGGGAAAAAACACAATGGGTCAGAGTTTAATGTGACAACACTCAATGTTATTTATAGAGTTATAGGGTGGAAATTAGAGGGTCAGTTCGTCGCGCATGCAAATCCCATTATGGCTGCTAAATCTCACGAGGGGACCATAATGGGATTTTCACTGATGAGGTCTCAGTTTGAGACCTCCATCCGTGGCATGAACCTGATTTCCTAAATTTTAATAAGTTTACATATTCTTAAACCTAATATGCCATAATATCCACCAACGCTGGATCAACCCCCCCCCCCCCCCCCCCCCCCCCCCCCCCCCCAGCATCACGTTGGCGCGAATCACTACTGGATTTAATAAAGGAGAACCAATCGTGATTACCGGGACAGGGGCGCAGAGGTGAGTATAGCCCCTGGGTGGTGAGGGACATGAACTGCCCCCTGGCACTGACAATCTTCCAGGTTGTCACTGCCAAGGACTACAGAGCACCATAGAACATAGAACAGTACAGCACAGAACAGGCCCTTCGGCCCTCGATGTTGTGCCGAGCAATGATCACCCTACTCAAACCCACGTATCCACCCTATACCCGTAACCCAACAACCCCCCCCCCCCCTTAACCTTACTTTTTTAGGACACTACGGGCAATTTAGCATGGCCAATCCACCTAACCCGCACATCTTTAGACTGTGGGAGGAAACCGGAGCACCCGGAGGAAACCCACGCACACACGGGGAGGACGTGCAGACTCCACACAGACAGTGACCCAGCCGGGAATCGAACCTGGGACCCTGGAGCTGTGAAGCATTTATGCTAACCACCATGCTACCGTGCTTGAAGGGAATTCCCTTTATGTGTGTGGGAGGGGCTGATAGCCGATGGTTGATGGGCAGGGTAGTGCATCCATTGTGGTGGGGTGGGCAGAGATTATAGAGGAGGGTGGGGATGATAACAGTGATGGGGAAGGTGGACTCCACACAGAATCGCAGAATAATACAGAGCAGAAGAGGCCCTTCAGCCCATTGAGTCTGCATCAATACATGTACGACACCTGACCTGCTACCTAATCCCATTTGCCAGCTCTTGCCCTATAGCCTTGAATGCTATGACGTGCCAAGTGCTCATCCAGGTATTTTTTAAAGGATGTGAGGCAACCCGCCTCTACCACCTTCCCAGGCAGTGCATTCCAGACCGTCACCACCCTCTTGGTAAAAAGGTTTTTCCTCAAATGCCCCCAAACCTCCTGCCCCTCACCTTGAACTTGTGTCGCCTCATAACTGACCCTTCAACTAAGGGGAACAGCTGCTCCTTTGTCCATGTCCCTCATAATTTTGTACACCTCAATCAGGTCACCCGTCAGTCCAGCGAAAACAGCCCAAGCCTACCCAACCTCTCCGTATATCTTCAGTTTTCTGTTCCTGGTGAAACGCCTCTGCACCCCCTCCAGTGCAATCACATCCTTTCTATAAGGTGCCGACCAGAATTGTACACAATACTCCAGCAATAGCTCATCAAAGCTCTATACAACTCTAACATGACCTTCCTACTTTTGCAACCTATGCCTCAATTAATAAAAGGCAAGTGTCCCATATGCCTTTTTCACCACCCTATTAACCTGCCCTTCATTGAGATCTATGGACAAACACACCAAGGTCCCTTTGTTCCTCGGAACTTCCCAGTGTCAGGCCATTCATTCATTGTCACATTACTTCTTCCAAAGTGCATCACCTCACAGTTTTCAGGGTTAAATTCCATCTGCCATTTTTCTGCCCGTCTGTACCTTCCTGCATCGCAAGACGCTGAACCTCACTGTTAACCACCCGGCCAATCTTTGTGACATCCGCAAACTTAATTGTCATTTATATAATCGACAAACAAGAGGGGACCCAGCACAGATCCCATTAGTATGCCAATAGACACTGGCCTCACGAAAGCAGCCATCTGTGATCACCCTCTGTCTTCTACAGCCAAGCCAATTCTAATCCACTTAATCAAGTTACCTTTGTCCCATGTGCATTTGCCTTCTATTATAAGTCTCCCATGTGGGACCTTGTCAAAGGCTTTGCTGAAATCCATGTAAACTACGTCAACTGCACTACCCTCATCTACACACCTGGTCACATTCTCCAAAAATTCAATTAGGTCAGGGCCAGAGCCCCTGTAATCTCCTCCCTCACCTCCCACAGCATCTTGGGACACAATTCATCTGGACCTGGAGATTTGTTCACTTTTAAGCCTGCCAATACCTCTAATACCTCGTCACTCCCTATGACAATTTGCTCAAGAATCTCACAATCTCTCTCCCCGAGTTCCATAACAATCTCCTCATCCTCTTGTGTGAAGACAAATGTGAAGTATTCTTTCAACACCCAACCAATATCCTCTGGCTCCATTCACAGATTTCCCCCACTTCTAATGGGCCCTACTCTTTCCCTGGTTATCCTCTTCCCATTGATGTAGAATATCTTGGGATTTTCCCAACTATTGCCAGCCAGAACTTTCTCATATCCACTCTTTGCTCTCCTAATTGCTTACCTAAATGCATCCTGCACTTTCTGTACTCCACTAATTCCTCCGTTGATTTTCTCCCCTTGTATTTGTTAAAAGCCTCTCTTTTCCTTCTCATCGTATCCTGAATGTCTCTGATCATCCATGGTTCTCTGGGTTTGTTACTCCTTCCTATTACCCGAGAGGAAACATCTTGGGTCTATACCCTGTCCATTTCCTTTTTGAACACACCCCCACTGCTCTTCTGTAGATTTCCCCACAAGTAACTCATTCTATTCTACCTTGGTTAAATCCTGCCTTATTTTATGAAAAGCCACTCTCCCCCAATCCAAAATCTTTTCTTGCAACTTGTCTATTTCTTTGCCCAAAAGAAACTTCAATTGTACCCTGTTGTAGTCGCCAGGACCAAAATGATCCTTAACCAACACTTAACCATCTGTCCAGCTTCATTCCGCAGAATTAGGTTCGACACTGCACCGACCTTTGTTGGACCCTTAACAAATTGAGCTAAAATGTTCTCCTGCATACATTTTAAGAACTCCACTCCACCTAAGCCCTTGATACAATGACTATCCCAATTAATGTTGGAGAAGTTGAAATCTTAATTACCCGATTATAATTTTTACGCACCTCTGCGAATTGCGCACATACTTGCTGCTCAATTTCCTGCTGACTATCTGGGGATCTATAATAAACACCTAGCAATGTGGCTGTCCGATTTTTATTCCTAAACTTTACCCACAAAATTTCATTTGATTGATGTCCCTCCAAGATATTGGGCTGGATTCTCTGATCCTGGGGTTATGTCACCAGGCCTGTGAGTACGCCACTTTGGAGAGTGTGGAGCATTGCAAAAGCGGTGCCGCTCCTGATTTGGTCGGGAACTCTGATTCTCCAGCTGATCGCCGAAAGCGATTTCGGCGTCAGTGACCGGGGAATCCAGCCCATCATCTGTCTTTACTGCAGTAACTCACTCCTTAACTAATAATCCACTCATCCTCCTCTTTTACCCCTCCTGTTTTGCCTGAAGATTCTATATCCCAGGGTGTTGAACTACCAATACTGCCCCTCCCTCAACCACGTCACCGTGATGGCTTCTATATCACAATTCCATGTGTTAATCCTCGCCCATTACTCATTAGTATTACCTGTAATACTCTAGGCCAGTGCTTCTCAAAGTGTGGTATGCGTACCGGTGCCGGTACGCTAGCCATCGTCTGCCGGTACTTGGAGTATTTCCAGAAAAGAAAGAGACAGTAATCCTGGATTGGCTTGTTTCGCTCACCGGTCCCTGGCACATTGAAAAACAAAACTGCCGGTCCGCCACATCAGATAGTTTGAAATGCACTGCTCTAGGCCATCCTGCCTTGTCTTACTCCCTTGAAACTTACTACTGTTGTATTCATAGAATCATAGAATTTACAGTGCAGAAGGAGGCCATTCAGCCCATCGAGTCTGCACCGGTCCTTACAAAGAGCAAAGAGGCAGTTCCCTTTGACATGATTGCTTTTCTGTGTTATGCAGTGTCCCTATTTGCTTACAGTCTGTATCCGCTCCGCCTGCCAAATTAGTTTAAACTCCTCCCAACAGCACTAATAATCAGCAAGGATACTAGTCCTGCTGGGAAAGGGACACAGTGCCAGTGATGTCAGTCACGGGGATCCTGATCTCTGTGTGGAGGGTGGGAGGGGTCCCTGATTGCTGCATGGGGGGGGGGGGGGGGGGGGGGGTTATGTAACTTTGAGGTTGGGGCACCCGTTAAAATGGTGACACAATCTCAGAACCTTGGCTTTGTTGGCATGTTTAAGCCTCATCCAACCCCCAGCTAGCTGTGTGATCTTTGCCAGAACTTGCAGAGCGCTGTTAAATCAAGTGAGAAAAGACACATGTGAAGCCAATGTGTTTCACACAGCTTTTCTCGCCTGATCCAGCACTCTGCAAGTTTGGAAAAACTTTTTCCATTGAGTGTTATAGCACAAAGAGAGGCCCTTTGGTAAATTAAATTGCAATTTCAAACGACAATAGACAGGCAGTTCAAGTGATATCATGCTGTCTGAGATAAATCGCCCCTCCATATGCGGCATTTCAATGACTGATTTCCCATTCAAGTGTATTGAAAAGTGTCACTTCCTGTACTTGCACTGTAGTACAGGCTAAACCTATACAAAAAGTTCGACGGGCCGGCCTCTCGGGCCGGGGACCTCATTTGTTCGCGCCAGCCCCTGTCGCCCTACGCCATGTTGCGTCGGGGCCGGGGGAGAGAAGGGAGCCACCTCGCATGCGCGCAATCATGCCGGTCCCACTGCGCATGCGCGCATTGGCACCGGTCCCACTGCGCATCTGCAGACCCGCGGCGCCTATCTGACGCCGGGATCAGCAGCTGGAGTGACGTGGGTCGCTCCAGTGCCGTGCTGGCCCCCTGTGGGGATGAGAATCGCTGTTCCTGAGGGCATGCTGATGCCATTGAGAAACGCAATGGCGTTTATGACGGTGTCAACACTTAGCCTCAGGATCAGAGAATCCTGCCACTTTTATTTAAAATTCCCCTAAGATTTGCAACCATGGCTAAGATTTTGTGAGGGCTCAAACTCTGCACTTTTGCACCTTCTGGAATGCACACAGGATCCATGGGTGACTTTGCCTGGGATTTTGTCTTTGCACAAAGGGATCAGGTTTGCAGGACATGTTGTAAACTGTAGTGGTGTTCATGAGGAGCGTTAAAGTGGAAGCAGATCATTTAGAAAGCCCGCCTCTGTTCTCCAAACCAGCAGCTGAATTTCCAACATTATTTGAAGGCCCCTTAACCCGTGCCCCACCACACCCCATGTCATGCTATGTCCCCTCACCCACCTTCACCCATGTTTCCTTGGATCCCCTTGCCCCCTCAGATCCTTCACGCAACTTTTATGCCCACTCAGATTCCCCAGGCAACCTTCATGCCCCGCCATGTAATCTTCGTAGCCATTCACCCAATAGCCACTACACACATTCTTCTACATTGCTTTGCAGGAACCATGAAATAGCAATAGGAAATATTTTAAGATTGCTGGAGGAAAAAAATAATCGAATAAAACACAGAATTCAAACACACAAACAGTGATGCTAGGAAAGAAAACTACTCCAACATTAAAAAAAAGATCCTTTAATTGTCTATTAGACTCGCAAATATACAGTAGCCCGCGTCACTGGCATATTCCATTATTGCTGCCTCTTCAAAACTGTCAATAATTCCTGGTTCAATAAACCATCAGCTGAGCTGATGCCATTATTAGGCTCTGGAACACAGGCAAGCATTCATAATGGCCACATCTGTCACACAAAGAGATTTTAGCTGCATTGCCTGAAACTGATGGAGCAGATAGTGTTCCATTTCCATTTCAAAGCAGAGTACATGTCAATCAATGGAGGGGTACAGGTGCAAATTTAATTTAGCTTTGAGAAGCAGCATTCTATTTTAAACAGCCAGTGCTGTCAGTCAATTCAAAACATAGTTTAAAACATGGGGCGGAATTCTCCCCGCCACGCTGCCCCGGCACCCGCACACGATTCTCCCACACCCCCCAAACCGGCACGGCGAGATTCACGGCTGGCCGCTGGGAGAATCGCTGCTTGCCGTTCGTAACAGGCGAGTGGCGATACTCTGGCCCGGATGGGCCGAGCAGCCTGCCCAACACGACAGGTTCCCGCTGGTGCCGTCCACACCTGGGCCTGTGGAGGGGTGAGGGGGTTCTTGCACCCGGAGGGGGGCCGCTCCTAGACCCCGGGGGTGGGAGAATAGGGTGCTGGGTGCGGCCTCCGACGCCGGAGTGAAACACTCCGGTTTTCACTCCGGTGTCGGGACTTTGTCTCCCGATGGGAGAATTCTGCCCATGATATCAAAGGCTGACATTATGATTCTTTTCACATTTTTTACATTTACATCTTCTAGTCATGCCAAAGTAAATGGAATTTCAAAGTGAATTAACTTTTCAATGGATCGCCGCATCCACCCTGGCTCGAAAGGCCACACCAGGTCACAAAATCCCAGCAAGTGGCTTATTCTTCCTACAATGAATGCCCAGGACTCTGATCAATTTGACAACTTATATCCAATGTGTGAGGGCCTAGCTGGTCCATTTTTTATGCTGGTGTTCACCCGCACTGATCCCTCACTGGTTCTGTTCTCAGTGTCATTGAAGAACATTCAATAGTTTGTCATCATTGTGGTTGGTTTTCGATAGTTTCTGCGGTCACAATGGCCCACCTGCATTTGTCAAACAGTGCTCGGATTCAAGTTCCAGAGTAGGTGTCTATTGTTTCAAGCTCAACTGGGAGTGATGTGGGAATGTGCACAGTCATGCAGAATCATACAGTCATACAGAACAGAAAAGGCCCTTCGGTCGATTTAGTCTTTGCCGGTCAAAAACAACCACCTAACTATTCTAATCCCATTTACCAGCACATTGCCCATAGCCTGTATGCCTTGGGATCGCAAGTGTACATCTAAATACTTCTTAAAGGTTAGTGTCTCTTATTCCGGCAGAAAAAATGTCATTAATCTGGCAGATAGAGCAAGAGCATACCTTTGCGTGCATATGCATTTATTGACGGTTACTGCTGTTGCAAAAACTTCACAGCTGAAACTAGCACCAAACACTCTATCGAGAGAGAGAAGGTGGTGTGGAGGGACATGTAACCTAACAGACACAGCATTACACTGGATGATCAGAAAACTCCTCAAATTTAGTAGGGAAAAGACAAAAACCATTGTTTTCAGTCTCTACTTCCAAACTCAGTTCCCTACTTTCCAACTCCATCCCTCTCCCTGGCAGCATCTGAGAACAAGAAAATCTGTTCACAGCCTTGATTTTATTGCCGCATATTCACGCCATGACTAAAGCTGCCTGTTTCCATGTCTGTAACATCGCCCCTAGCTCAGCTCCTAAACGAGCCTTCATCCATGCTGCTGTTACCTCGACTTGACTATTCCAATTGGTGGCCATGCCATCAGTTGCCTCAGCCTCAAGTGAGAGAATTCCCTTCCTTTCACCTATCCACCTCGCTATCCTCGCTTTCCTCGAAGAAGCTCTTAAAAACCCATTTCTTTGACCAAGCTTTTGGTCATCTGACCTATTGTATTGCGTGGCTCAGTGTCATACTGTGTTTTATATGCTGTTGTGAAGTAACTCAAGACACCTGGTCATGTGCTATGTAAATATACGGGGCGGGATTCTCTAATCCCGCGGCAGAGTGTCTACGCCGTTGTAAACGCCGTCGCGTTTTACGACGCCGTGAACGGGCCGCTGCCAGGATTAATTCAGGCCCATACAGGGGGCCAGCGCGGCGCTTGAGGGGTTCGCGCCGCTCCAGCTGCCGATCCTGGTGCAAACTGGGCGCCACGGGATCCGCGTATGCACAGTGGCGTCGGCGCCAACACGTGCATGCGCAGTGGCCTCCTTCAAAGCACCGGCCCCAATGCAACATCGCGCAGGGCTACAGGGGCTGGCGTGGAGGATAGGAGACCGCCAGTCAGAGAGGCCAGCCCGTCGATCGGTGGGCCACGATCGTGGGCCAGGCCACATCTGCCACCCAACCCTTCAATACTGAGATCCCGCCGGCTCAGAGCACTTTAGAACGGCGCCGGCAGGACTCTTTTTTTTTTACTGCTGCTCGGCCCATCCGGGCCGGAAGAATTGTTGGGGGGGGGGGGGGGGGGGGCGGGAGCGCATGCTTAGAGAGGCCGGCAACCGTCGCCGCGCTAACCACACCGGCGCCAATGGCACCGATTCTCTGCTCTGTGGAGAATCGCGTGCCGGCGTCGGGGCGGCATGGCCCGGTCGCGGGGATTCTCCGAGAATCCCGCCCAAGGTGTTGCTGTTATACAGTAACTACTGTTTGTTTTCAGTATTCCTCGCACTTAATGGCATTAAATTCGACCTTCCATTTCTTAAGACTATTCCTCTATTTAATCTATATTGCTTTGCAGTTTCCTTTGATCATCTACATTAACTATACCTCATTTTTTAGTATCATCTGAAAAGTTCAATATCATTCCTCCTGGATTTATATTCAAATCACTAATATATACAGTGAACTGACATGACTCCAGAACTAAACTCTGAGGAATATCGCTAGCCACCTCCAAAAATTTTAAATACTGTCACTAACCCCATCTCTCTGTATTCTCCATTCTTATTAAATTTCAATCGAGCATATAAACAGGAACATTTCTATTATACTAATACCGATAGAGGCATGCTGGGATATTGTGAACATGGTATATGCAAAAACTGTAGCATCCTGGATACTACAAACACTTCTATCAGCTAACAGAATGGCTTCATACTATTTACACTGTAATGTGTCATGTTATTTACACTGCAAATTGAAAAACCATTTGTTAGGTTTTAATTAATGCAGATATTCCAGTTACATAGCTATGTAGATTATAGGAAACATCTTCATCAATTCTTCAGAATTTATTTTAACTCCGCTTGTCCTACTGTTACTGGGAAGAACATTTTCTTTCCAAATACTTTCAGTGAAGAAATGCGCTCCTCCCCTACATCCACAGCGAGCAAGCGCCCTCTGCCATTGTATCCTCTGACTCTGACCAGTTCTACAGGATATCTGTTAAAAATGGTATACTGGCTTAGATTTTCATTCCTGAGGGGGGTGCACAGAGCCATTAAAATTTCCACCAGACACAGCTTGGGGAAATATCTGGCCCAAATGGTAGGATCTTTGTTCCAAGGGTGGGTACAGGGTGATATCAGGCCAACCGGCCTCGGATACCAATTTCAGTAGCCACTGGGGCTGCTAAGTGCCAAGGTGGGTTGTTTAAACGGCCAATCTCAGTTTTCTGGGACTTCATCGAGGTTAGCTTCTGAATCATTAAACCCTCTTGCCTGCAACCCTCACACCCCTGCACCCACTTACTATGTCTATACATGCTAGCTCATACCCCCACGACCCAGCCCCATGCCAACTTAGTACAAACTCTAGCCACCCACCCCAAAGCACTTTTATAGCCCCCTACCAACTTAGTGTCACACATGATCCCCCACCCAGTAACCTTTGTCCTTCCATCCTCCATGCCCACTCAACCAATATCCACCATGGGGAGACCTCAGGATCCCTGCTGAGACCAAATAAAATAAAGTCCTAGAATCCAATGATAGACTTTACTATACTCTCACTCATGAAAGCCCATTCAATACAATTAAATTCCCTCAAGTACTTAATCATTTATAAAACCAAAAATTTGAATTCATAACCTCAAAAATAAAAGTTTATGGTTTAATAACCTCTTGGAATTGTCAATTAAAGTGTGAAATTACTGCCCCCATTGTGATAATAAAAGTTGTGGAAAGCAGTGAAGCATTAATGTGCTATAATGATAGCACCGAATTTTGTGTCAACAAACAGCTATTGAGACTACCTGAACAGGTTTTGTTTCAATTCAATCACAGGAAGGCAGCTTTTTCCAGTTTTAAGGTAGAGGATTTAAATAACTTGACAGCTTGACAGTTCGACACACCTTATAAGCTTTTCAAGAGCATTTCTATTGACTCTAAAAATCTGTAAATTACACACTGCGGAAAAAGGTCCTTACTCCAGAACAAAATAGGAACTGTTCGAACTCGGCAATGAATTTAGCCAAGATCTGGTTTCCCCACATGTTAGAGTCATGTTACCCTCTTGCCCGCTCAATGCTCCGGTGAAAATGATTTCTGCCAAAAATTGGAGAAGGGTCTCCGGATACAGGGACTGTACACCATTTTGGATGCACAGTAGAATCTCCACGACTTTGTGAAAAACCAGGGGTGTGTGTCGCATTATTTTTGCCACAGTTCAGTATCAGACATGCTCCATCTATGACTCAAATTTCACATTCTTCAAAAGTAGTCCATTCACTCCTATGCCCTCAGTAGTCACTGCAATGCAAATTGAGCTCTTTTTCATGTTTTCTCATGGTAATAATAATAATCTTTATTATTGTAGTAATCCACGGGAGGCAGGAGTTTCGTCACCACACCAATATTTATTTACAATAACGATATTACAGGAGCAGCTACAAACAATGCTGCTAGCAGTCCAGTCAACTTAAGACTGGCTCACAAAGCCTACACAAGTGATTATATCGGCCCCCTCAATAAGCTATCATTGAGGGAGCTCATACTCCAATTGGCCAACCAATATAGCCAATTGGAGTTAATTACAATTCATAGATCATAGAATTTACAGTGCAGAAGGAGGCCATTCGGCCCATCGAGTCTGCACCGGCTCTTGGAAAGAGCACCCTACCCAAGGTCAACACCTCCACCCTATCCCCATAACCCAGTAACCCCACCTAACACTAAGGGCAATTTTGGACACTAAGGACAATTTATCATGGCCAATCCACCTAACCTGCACATCTTTGGACTGTGGGAGGAAACCGGAGCACCCGGAGGAAACCCACGCACACACGAGGAGGATGTGCAGACTCCGCACAGACAGTGACCCAAGCCGGGAATCGAACCTGGGACCCTGGCGCTGTGAAGCAATTATGCTATCCACAATGCTACCGTGCTGCCAATTATTGTCACAAGTAGGCTTACATTAACATTGTAATTAAGTTACAGTGAAAATCTCCTTTAATTCAGTTCTTGTGCATAAAGGATTGAAAAATAGCTGAACTCAAGGATTCATGCCCCAGTCTAACTGCAAACAATGTTGTGGAAACTTGTCAGTTACTGCTGAGCAGATGGTGCGCTAAAAAATGAACCTGAGTGTGCCACTGCGCAGAAAACGGTAGAACCAGCTGGAGGCGCCGCATACCCCACCAGAAACATTTGGCTTAATTGATGCTACTGGTCCAAATTTCATGCAGGCATCAAGGGAAAGCCAGGCGACTCTATTCCATTCATGAAGACCTGTCTTCTCAAACTTGCCTCTCGCCTGAGGTGTGGTGATCCTTAGATTAAATCAGCACCAGTCAGCTCCCCCCCTCAAATGGGAAAGCAGCCTATGGCCGACTGGGACCAAGGCAATGTTATTCAAATTCAAGTATATAGGGTCATTGATTCAAAAGTGACAGATGTATTTTGACTATGTCCGACTCTTTCTAGTTTTGAGATCTTCAGGGATAAATGAATAATCATAACTCGGATACTCGCAAGAAAAACCTGCTAAAATCTTCTTCTAACCGACTTTTCCTCCAACAATAGACTTCAACAAAATTTCCAGACTATAACTCAAATCACTAAGAATTGGTCCTTGTACCTAACCCTTGTACTAGCTCATCTGGAATAAGCAAAGATGAGGAATTCAGCAGGGTAAAAGTAATAATAAAAATAATACATAAGACATTGGAATAAAATATTGGATAATCAGGCATATTGCTTTACAGCCTTGCAAAACCTGGGGCGGGATTCTCCCCTACCCGGTGGGGCGGGAGGTCCCGGCGGGATGGAGTGGTGTGAACCACTCCAGCATCGGGCCACCCCAAAGGTGAGGAAGTCTCCGCACCTTTAGGGGCCAAGCCCTAACATTGAGGGGCTAGGCCCGCGCCGGAGTGGTTGGCGCCCCGCCGGCCGGCAGGAACGGCCCTTGGAGCCACGGCAGTCGGGGCCGAAGGGACTTCGGCAGCCGGCGGAAGTCCATGCATGCGCCGGAGCGTCAGCGGCTGCTGCCGTCATCCCCGCGCATGCGCAGAGGGGGTCACTTCCGCCTCCGCCATCGTAAAGACTATGGCGAAGGCGGAAGGAAAAGAGTGCCCCCACGTCACAGGCCCGCCCGCCGATCGGTGGGCCCCGATTGCAGCCCAGGCCACCTTGGGGCACCCCACGGGGCCAGATCGTGCCCACAGTGCTATTAGGAATTGACCCAATGACAGTGAAGGAATGGCAATGTATTTACGTCAGGATGGGGAGTGGTTTGGAGGCGATCGCCCATAACTGGCACATCATGGGAGAGAACAGGCTCTAAGATTTTCCAATGCTGCACTGGAGATCTTGGTTGAGGAGGTGGAGAGGAGGAAAGATGTGTTCTAACTCATCGGCCCAGGAGGCCTCCAGGCATACTCATAGAATGCAGTGGAACTAGAAAACCGCAGAGTCAAAGTGCCCAAGGTGTGATCTCACGCGAGCGGTCAAGATCAGTGGATGCATCTTCAAATGCCATATCCAGCAACTGATCACTAGCTACAGAGTGTGTTCATTGCACCATATTCCCATCACTCACCTACCAATAATCAACCATGCTGCAGCTACTAAGGTAGCACCGTGTAGGAACAATATGATAAGCAAAGTCACACAGAAGGCAGACACTAATAAAAAGTACTATAGCGATGAGTTGATATTTATACGTAATGCGGCATGCGTGATTCACAAATTTGGTTTGGAATGCTTACATAATGTTGGTTTTTATTTTTGTTTTGAAGCCAAGCAGACACTGTGATCATCGGTATTGCAGGGAGGGTAAGATACGGGATTGTTGGTGAATGGAGAATTTGGATTGTAGTTATTGGTATTGCAGTTGGATGAGTTGTTCAGAGACAGCCTGGGCAGATAGGGGCTGTGCTAGTTTCCTCCTCCTTTCCTCTGTAGAACTGGTGGAAAAAGCTGTCCCCTCAAGATTGCAAAGTTGTAAAGGATAAAGAAGACGACCACAAATCTTAACACTGCTCTCCGGAGTACTGCAAGGTTCCTTCAGAACCATCCAGACAAAGGAGCATTGCTTCAGCACATGATTGGTCTGCTCTATCACATTTCATGTAGCAAAGTGACTTCCATTGCATGCTACGCATGTGTGCATATGTTGCACACCAGAGTCATTAGCCATATCAGTGCAGATAGCTTTTGCTGTTCAGTCGCCTCCCTTTGGTTTATCATTGTCACTCAAGTGTAGAAGGTGCAGTGGACTGCCGCAGAATGAAAGCTACCAGGAATGCTGCCAGAGTCATCTTCACAGCCGTTCGTAATGTGATCCTTTCCTTGCACTAAGGTTGCAGTTCTGACTGCATCAGGAGGCAAATTTCAGTGAGAACATCCTCAATGAGGTTCAGGTTGCAGGATTACTTGGACAGATACAGTTTCCTGTTGCAAGCCCTTCTTCCTTCCTCCTCCTTATTCTAGCAGGTCGCCTTGCTCGATGTACCCTCTGCTCATTCTCCCAACTATGCTGTAATCCAAGGAAAATATCTACTACTGCATTCATGCCAACAAGTAACTGGTTTGTGCATCTCCTGTAACACAGTCTGTAGATTTTAAAGAACTCTAGAAAGTACACCAAAGCAATAGTCACCAGCAATCAATCAGCAACTAACCTGAAAGAAGTTGATAATCCCTTTAACTTGCGACAGTAATCAGAAGTTGGACTTCCTTTCTGCTGCCTAGTTAATAAATACGTTTTTCAACTACTTCATTAATTACTGTTAGCTGGAGCATTGAGTTCAGAAATGGCAGCACTGATGTCAAATCAGCATAACACATTAAATTACATCATGATCTGTCTATTCTACATACTTCCAGCTGATGCTCACTATAGGTGCACTGACACTCTCGCCCATATGGTGTCCAGCACGTCTGCAGCAGACGTGTGTGGGGGTATGCACGGCACTGATGCCATTTTGGACATCAATGGTCACTGGTAGCAATGAAATAACAGGGGCTATGCATTTAAATTCTGTAACGAAAGACTCAAAAATTCAATGTTTGAGTGTTTCAGCACAAATATTTAGTCGGCTTTTGAACTTCGGCAGGTTATCCACCTTGCAATTTGGGACAAATTGCTTCCTGCTGTTCAATAGTAATGCAAAATAGACGAAGAGCCATTCATCACTTCAAAAATGAAGCACATCTTTTACTATGCTAAATAACGAAGGAACTGCCAGCTGCTACAATGCTGATAAGATTGAACCACAAAAACTGATGTTTTTCAAAAACAGACTAAATCACGTGAACTGCTTCCTTTTCTCTTGTCTGGCCACATAGTGCTAGGACACAGAATTTGATCTTTCAAGCACAGGGTTTCAGAATTTTAATTCTATTGACCCACAGAATTAGGTGGACAAAAATCAACAACGTTTGCTGACTCATTTGCAGACAAATTGAACTTTTGGATTTTGACTTTGTTGAGCATTTGATCCTCAATATTTCCCATGAACTGGGGCAGCATGGTGGCACAGTGGGTTAGCCCTGCTGCCTCACGGCGCCGAGGTCCCAGGTTCGATCCCGGCTCTGGGTCATTGTCCGTGTGGAGTTTGCACATTCTTCCCGTGTTTGCGTGGGTTTCACCCCCACAACCCAAAGATGTGTAGGCTAGGTGGATTGGCCACGCTAAATTGCCCCTTAATTGGAACAAATGAATTGGGTACTCTAAATTTATTTTTAAAATATTTCCCATGAACTAATTTCTTCCGCGATAAATTTCATCTGATAGCTGCAGTGGGAGTTTCTTTTCAGTTCTTTATTATTGACATTGCCTTTGTCACCACTTGAAAGAAAGATTTCCATCTGTACCAGTGGAGCATTTCTGTATTACACACCGAAGCAGCATGGTGCAGGTGCTTCTAACATATTAATGTCTTCGGGAAGACATTGCTCCCAAAAATCCTTCTGTGCTGCTGGATTTGCTGTGATGCAGGATGTGATAGTCCCAGCTGTAGCTCAATTGCTACCTCCATTGCTTCTGAGTCAAAAGGCTTTTGGGTTCAAGTTCCATTTCAGAGACCACCAAAATGTAGACTTAACAAGGCCTCACGGGCTTCTCGTCGCAAATGAAGGCTCACCAGCTGATTTGCCAGGAGCGGGCTCGCCAGCCCCCCACAAAGAAAGTCGAGCAGCACTTAAGCTGCATTTGCTCAGCCAACGCATCAATCGCACGCAGAAGACCGGCCCCAATATGCGGAGACGCTGACCTAAGGAGGCTGCTAGACGGCGTGGAAGCCAGGAGGGATGTCCTGTTCCCCCGCTAAGCCATAAAACCAGTCAATGCTGCCTGGGATGGGCGGTAGCTGTCAGTTGGGGAGTATGACCAGGAGGACTGGCGTTCAGTGCAGGAAGATGACAGACATACGCAGCACGAGTGAGTAGTCACCAACGGCCCATACCACCCCCGCCCCCAAAGGGAGCATCCAACCCTAACTTCCGAAGCGACGCTCAGCCCTTCCTCAACACCCCCCCACCCCCCCCCAACCCCCCCAAGGCAAAAGGGTTTAAGACCCATTTGACCCATTTCAGAGACCACCAAAATGTAGACTTATGGCGCAAATCTCCAGAGAAATGTCTAAGTGTGGTAGTGAGCTGGAATTGTCGGGGGTTTCCGTTCCCACCGCTGTGAACCACGCGTGTGGCTAACCATGCCCCTTCTGTGTCTCCTCAGGAAAAAGCTCTCCTATAATCGTCAGGAGTGGGCCCAGACTGGCGGAGGGTGCTGGACATAAGAATCCTCACCTCTTTCGAGGAGCATGCCCTGGAGGTAACAGTGTTGGCCGAGGACAGATTGGTCACCTACGCAGAGGCTGGTGGACGCCTTTGAGGTGAGGAACCACTAGGTTCCATTCGGAGAACCTGTAAAATGAGAGTTGTTATTGCCTTACTGACTGACCAATCCCTCTCACTGACTACATGTCTTTTCACCTGAAGGTCCTCCAGCCAACGGCACCGTCCCATCCCGGGCGACACCCTCTCCTGACTCCAAGGAGAACACCTTGGAGGAGAGCTCCCAGGATTGCACCGTAGCCGTGAAACAACTGTCACCCTACCCTCCACCAACGCAGGTACACACTCCTCGGTGGGAAATGCTAGTGGTCAGGCTTCGGGGGCACAATCTGGTGAGCACCACACTGTTGCTGATGTACATCAGGTGGAGGCAGGAACCCCCAGGCGAGACAGCAGTCGGAGGTCAGCTGGATCCCAGGACCCAGCTCGGTCCCAGCCTGATGTTGAGCGTGTGGAACAGTTACCTGGAGCTGATGGAGACAAGAGGGACCAACCTGGATATTCAGAGGGAGACGTCAGCATCACTCCAGCAGATCCATAGCTGCTTGGAAGAGTCCCAGAGGCTAGGGGCGCAGGAGATGGTGCTGGCAATGAATGGCACTGTGGCCAACACTGCAAAGGTGCCGACCGCAGTGGAGAGCCTGGTGCACGACATCGGCACCATGAGTGAAGGTGTCCAAGGCGTCGAGCAGTCAGGGCCTCAGCAAAACGTCCGACTCGCTGGGGGATGTCATGCAATACCAGGTTGACCTTGATAAGGTTCTGTGGGACATGTCCCGCTCTCAAATGGGACTGGCCAAGGCTTTGCAGAGCTTGTCCCAGTCGCAGGTGGGCATGGCTGAAGCCGTGCAGAGCATGTCCCTGTTACTGAGGAGCACCGCCAAAGGCGTCGACACGATGGTGTGGACCATGGGAAACCACCAGGGCTGGCAGAGCCAGATGATGCAGGGGCAGCCGGGGCTTGAACCAGCTGCCCCTTCATCCCAAGTTGAACCCCAGGGCCCTATGGGCACCGACCGTGAGGAAAGGGCGCAGGGTGCCAAGCCAGACCCGTCCCATGGAGTGGCTCCCCCGAGTTCCACACCTATTGATGAGACGGCAACTCACAATCAGCACATGGGACAGGGTGGCACAGCTGTGCATGTGCCGCCAAGTGTGCCAGGGCCCTCCGGCCTCAAGATCCCACAGAGGACGCTCATCAAAGCCACGGGTCAAGGTAAGCAGCTAGCTGCCTCCACCTCAGATGTGGGTGGGACCGCTCTGTCCACCCACGGGAACCCACTTGGCATGTGTGCTGTGCTCACTTAACTGATTGGCAATTCCCTATTAGCAGTAGCCTAAAGCCAAGCAGCCAGAGGCCTCTACAGTCAGTGGGGGTTAAGGATGGCCGTTGGAACAGATGAGCAGGGACAGGGGTTGCCCCCGGGACAGGTACACATGATCCACGGTTTGGCGTGGTGGTGCCTCGAACGGTTGCCCAGCGGTTAACCCCCCCCCCCAACCGCAGTGCAGCCCCCTCCGGCCAAGGCAGCCCACCCCTGCGGAAGGTCTCCCAACCCCACTGAGCAGGGGTGGCAGGCCAAGCACGCCCAGGCTCTTTCACCCCTACAATGGCTACTCACCTCCTCAGCTCCCCACAGATGCCCCTCTACCAGGTTCACGTTTCGAATACTAATCAGCGTCAGCGTGGCCACTTGCTTGGGAGGCGATGACAGGAGGCCTTGGATATGGGGTCGGTCTTGTTAATTGTATGGAAATGGGGCTTGAGTGGTGATAATTGGCTTCTCGCCACGCCAAGGCGAGACCACAATTTTGCTTGCAGGAGCGGGCCGGTCACATCGGAAACTGTTTAGCGCCTGCTGCGGATCGTGTTTTCACCTCTCCGCTATTCACTGGCCTCATTAAGCTAACACTCTTGTGTAGTACTGAGAGAAAGCTGCACTGTCAGAAATGCTGTACGTTGGATGAGACATTAATCAAGGGCCAGTCTGCTCTCTAAAGTGAATGCAAAATATTCCATGACTCTACTTTGAAGAAAAGAATGGGTGTCCTGGCCAATATCTATTTCTCAATCAACATCACAAAAACAGATTAGTTGTTTTCACACAGTTGATTGTGAGTCCTCACTGTGCTCAAACTGGCTACCTGCCACATTTTCTGTATTACAACAATCCTCCACTCCAAAAGTATTTTGTTGGCTGTGAGGTGCTTTTGCACGTTCTGAGGTTGTGAAAAGTGCTTTATTACCGCAAGTCTTCATTTCTTTCCATCTATCCCATCACCAATCAGCCTCAATGATAACTTTATTCCATAATGGAGGCTGTTCACGGCTATTCATGTCTGGATGTCGACCAAGAAGGGTTTCAAAAATATGGGGCAGGATTCTCCGTTTTCTGGCGCAGCAGCCGGCCAATGGGGTTTTCCATTGTGGCAACCCCCACATTGTCGGGAAATCCCTGGGTGTGAGTGTGCTGCCGCCAAAGTGAAGGATCTCGTTGATGGATTATTACTTTCATGCTACATTGAAGTGGGTGACCATTTTGGTCAAAGGGTTTCATTTTAAAATAATGCAGCCATTTTCTGTAAAGATGCATTCTTAACGACATTCCTTTTGGCTTAGCTTGGTCACCAGTGGCATCCATTTTGCCTGATTGCACTTCTACAAAGTACTTCGGCACTTCTCTACATTCAAGGTCCGATACAAATGCAAGTTTTTACTGTCAGATAAGAGGCAGTCTTCTGCTGAGTGCCCATGTAAAATCCCATATATCATGTGGGAGGTGTTCCCAAATTTCTGCTATGTTTCGGATGGATGATGTTTTCCACTGGAACATGAATCAGAAAATTATCCCATAACCTAAAAAAATATTTTCAGTGCTAATAAAGATATCATCACACGGGCGAAGAGGCAAGATGAATGAGTATGCCCAGTAGTCTTTCCAGAGCACAAAACTCACCTTATAATCTATCCCTCCACTTCAGACATCATTGTAAAGACGTACAATTTCACTGGACTAATCTGACCTCAACTGTAAAATGTCGAGATTCATAAAATATTCTTTCTTTTCTGAAATCCTTTTTTTTGAATTTCAAAAATGTATCAGTATCCCAATCAATGGTCTATTAATAGTGTTTTATTTGTATATGACACCTTCTTTCCAAAACAAAAGTACACAGCTGAGGCCTAACAAGGCCTAGCAAGTATTTTATAAAGTTTGGTTTTGTGATCGGTGTCTCTACTAATAAGGCTAAGGATTCAATATATTTCTTCTAACAAAATTTTTATTTGTTCTGTCATCTTATGTACATTCACCCCCAATTTTCTCCATTTCAGCACACCCTCTAAAACTGTACTCCATCTCCTCATTTCCCCCTAAGAAATGCATCACTTCATTCTTCTCAGCATGAAATTTCACCAATCTGTCAATGTCCTGAAGACTCTGTCCTCAATTTTCCACATTTCTGACGTTCAGTAAATTTTTTAAAAATCTAAATCTAGGTTGTTAACATATATCAAAACGGGCAGTTGTCTTAATATGGACTCCTAAGAAACCTTACTGCCTTCCAGACTAAAAAATAACCAATCACCAATATTCTGAATTCTGTCACCAACTCAATATCAATATGTCTGTTGCTACTGTACCATTAATCATATGTGCTATAATTTTGCTTTCATGGCCAGAACTTCCGCAACACCCCCCCCCCCCCCCCCCCCCCCCCCCACAATTCCACAGGTTCACCAACCTCTGAGTGAAGGGGTTTCTCCTCATCTCAGTCCTAAATCCTGAAAGTGACCCCTGGGGCGAAATTCTCCGACCCCCAGCAGGGTCGGAGAATCGCCTGGGGGCGCCTAAAATCCCGCCCCCGCCGTGGCAGAGATTCTTCGCCACTCCGATCGGGGAGGCCCCTGCGGTGATTCTCCGGCCCGGATGGGCCAAAGTCCCGCCGCTGGGAGGCCTCTCCCGCCGCCGAGGTTTGAACCACCTATGGAACGGCGGCATCAGCTGCACGAGCGGGCCCCGGGGGGGAGGGGAGCGATCGAACCCCGGGGGGGTGCCCCCACGGTGGCCTGGCCCACGATCGGGGCCCCCCGCTCAGACTCCGGGCCAGTGCCGTGGGTGCAATATTTCTCCTTCCGCGGCCGCCATGGCGGAAGCGGAAGAGAACCGCACATCGCGCATGCGCCGGCAGTGACGTCAGCTGCCAGCTGCCGCTGACGTCACTGCCGGCGCATGCGCAGACCGGCGAAAGCCTTTTGGCCAGCCCCGCTGCTGGGGGCGCCGGTTTTTTGCGCCGGTCTTCTGGTGGCAACCGCTCCGCGCGGGGCTGGCCCCCAAAGGTGGGGAGAATTCCCCACCTTTGGGGAGGCGCGACCCTGAGTGATTGGCGCCACTCCCCTACTCTGGGACCCTCCGTCACGCCGGGTAGGGGAGAATGCCGCCCCTTGGTCTTGACGACCCCACGCCAGAGAAAACATTATCCCTGCATCCAGTCTGGACAGCACGATCAGAATTTTGTAATGAAATTTTCAATGAAATCCCCTCTCATTCTTCTAAACTTCAATAAATATAGACTAGTTGATCCAATCACCTCATATGACAATCCTGGGGCGAAATTCTCCGACCCACAGCAGGGTCGGAGAATCGCCTGGGGCCGCCGAAAATCCTGCCCCCACCGTGGCAGAGATTCCCCGCCACCCGGGAAGTGGCGGGGGCGGGAATCACCCCACGCCGATCGGCGAGCCCCCTGCGGCGATTCTCCGGCCCGCGATGGGCCGAAGTCCCGCCGCTGGGCGGCCTCTCCCGCCGCCGAGGTTTGAACCACCTCTGGTGGCGACGGGATCGGCGCCGCGACCGGGCCCCCGGGGTCCTGGGGGGGGCCACAGGGCGATCGGACCCCGGGGGGTGCCCCCACGGTGGCCAGGCCAGGCGCGCGATCGGGGCCCCCCGATCAGGGGGCGGGCCAGTGCCCTGGGGGCACTCTTTCTCCTCCGCCATGGCGGAAGCGGAAGAGAAACCCACAGCGCGCATGCGCCGCTGACGTCACCGCCGCCCCATGCGCGAACCAGCGAAAGCCTTTCGGCCAGCCCCGCTGCCGGGCAGCGGGCCTGAAGGCCGCTGGCGCCGGTTTTTGCGCCAGTCAGCATGGTGCCAACTGCCCCGGTGCGGGGCTAGCCCCCAAAGGTGCGGAGAATACCGCACCTTTGGGGAGGCCCGACCCCGGAGTGGTTGGCGCCATTCCCCTACACCGGGACAACCCGTCCCACCAGGTCGGGGAGAATCCCGCCCCTGGTATCCCAGGAATCAGTCTGGTGAACCTTTGTTGCACTCCCTTGAGGGCAACTATATCCTTTCTTCAGGGAAGAGATCAAAACTTCACACAATATTCCAGGTATGGTCTCGCCAAGGCCCTGCACAGCTGCCGTAAGACATCCTTGCCCCTGTACTCGAGTCCTCTTGCAATCAAGGCTAACATACCATTTGCCTTCCTAACTGCTTACTGTAAGTACACACTTGCTTTAAGTGACTGGTGTACAAGAATACCCAGGTCCCTTTGTACATGAATATTTCCCAATCTATCACTATTGAAATAATACTCTTTCATTATATTTTTCCAACGGAGTGGATAACTTCACACATGTGGTGAATTATAAACCTCAGTAATTCAGACTGTATTGTACCACATGTATTGAGCCTGTACTCTGTACCGGATTTAGTGTAATCGTGCGGCCCTGCCCATAGGGGTAGATGAGGAGTTTGTACTGGGCCCCACCCTTGGCTCCGCCCATGGTTCCTCCCCCAGCCGGAAGTATAAAGATCAGTGTGTGAGCCTGCTGCCAGTTCATCTCGAGTTCATCCCGTCACAGGCAGGCTCTGTTGTAAGATGATTAAAACCACTGTTAACTTCTAACCACGTGCCGTGTGAATTGATGGTCTCATCAATTTAATCGTCTTAAGAAACAGTAAGAAACGACTATGGAATCGGCCCTCAAACCTGATCGACTGGAACTCGACCCACAGGATGCAGAGGCGAAATAAATCTTTTCACACTGGCTCAGATGTTTCAAGGCCTACCTGGCTGAAGCAAGCACTACAGAAACTACGGAGGAGCAGAAACTCAGCCTACTCAGCACGCAAGGGTGAGCCATCGTATCTCTACTCAACTTAATTGTACCAACTCATATACGGAGGCCCTGGCCCTTCTCAACAGAATGCAGGTGAGGCCCGTCAATGAGGTCTACGCGCGCCACGTTTTTACGACTCGCCGCCAGCACCCCACAGAAGCGCTAGAAGAATTCCTGCACGATTTAAAAGCCTTATCCCGGGACTGTAATTATCAAGCTGTAACTGCTGCCGAACACAGGGAACTCGCTGTCCGAGATGTATTCGTTGTAGGCCTCAGGTCCAACTACATGCGCCAGTGGTTGCTTGAGAAGAGGGCCCAAAACTTAGAAGACACGGTCGAACTCGCCACTACTATGGAGGTCTCGTTCCGCAGCCTCACCTCGTTCCCTGCGGACCCCAGGACCCCGTCATGGGCCCCCGACCAGCGACTGCCCCAGGCCTGCACCGCGCGGCCACCCAGCCACTATACTGCACCAGCGTGACAACTCTCAAAGGCGCAAAATTAAAAATGATAAAATCCTGAGGTGGAGGATCGAACTCTCCACCTACAAGTACGATATTATGTATCGACCGGGGAAGCTCAACGAGCCCCCAGATGCCCTGTCCCGCGGTACGTGCGCCAGCGCGCAAAACGACCGCCTGAAAGCCATCCACAATGACCTCTGCCACCCGGGGGTCATCTGGCTCGCCCACTACCTCAAAGCCCGAAATCTCCCTTTCTCCACTGAGGAGGTAAAAGCCATCACCAGGGATTGCCCGATCTGTGCGGAGTGCAAACCGCACTTCTATAGACCAGACAGGACCCACCTGGTCAAGGCTTCTCGGCCCTTTGAACGCCTCGCTATCGATTTCAAAGGGCCACTCCCCTCAACTAATTGGAATGTGTACTTCCTGAATGTCATCGATGAGTTCTCCCGCTTCCCCTTTGCTATCCCGTGCCCCGATATGACCTCCCACACAGTCATTAGGGACGGCATCAGATGTATAGCATCTTCACCCTGTTTGGTTTCCCCAGCTACGTACACAGCGACAGGGGTTCGTCCTTCATGAGCGACGAGCTGCGTCAGTACCTGCTCGACAAGGGCATCGCCTTGAGCAGGACTACCAGCTATAACCCCAGGGGTAACGGACAGGTGGAGAGGGAGAATGCGACGATCTGGAAGACCGTCCTACTGACCCTCCGGTCCAGGAAGCTCCCGACCTCCCATTGGCAGGAGCTTCTCCCCGACGCGCTCCATGCTATTAGGTCCCTCCTATGCACGACCACCAACCAGACCCCTCACGTGCGGCTCTTTGTTTTTCCCAGGGGCACTACCACGGGGGCTTCGCTCCCAGCATTGTTGAAGACACCGGGCCCAGTACTCCTCCGGAAGCACGTCAGGGCACACAAAACTGACCCACTCGTAGAAAGAGTGCTCCTACTCCACTCAAACCCCCAATACGCCTTCATAGAGTACCCTGATGGCCATCAGGACACTGTATCCCTCCGGGACCTAGCGCCTGCAGGATCTAATCCCACCACTACCACCGCCGAGGTACCCCTCACACTACACCCCACCCAACTCGCCGCGCCCCACGCCCCCGCATCTACTGGTTCGCTACCTATGTTCCGCGCACCTGCGCCCACAAGCTTCCAGCGCCCCCCCCCCCCCCCCCCCCCCCCCCGTCTGGTGTCTTCGAACCAGGCGGGTACGAAGCTCGGACAGAATCACCCCCGGTGTCCGCCATCGTACCCCAACCAACCGTTATCGTCCAGCCACCGGAAAAGGCTGCAAATCCGGTGCTCCACCGATCACAATGGACAACTCGGCCACCGGACAGACTCAATTTGTAGACCCATCACCCCCGCCGGACTTGCTTTTTTTCACAGGGGGTGAATGTGATGATTTATAAACCTCAGTAATTCAGACTGTATTGTACCACATGTATTGAGCCTGTACTCTGTACCGGATTGTGTGTAATCGCGCGGCCCTGCCCATAGGGGGAGTTGAGGAGTTTGTACTGGGCTCCACCCTTGGCTCCGCCCATGGCTCCTCCCCCAGCCGGAAGTATAAAGATCAGTGCTGTGAGCCTGCTGCCAGATCATCTCGAGTTCATCCCGTCACAGGCAGGATCTGTTGTAAGATGATTAAAACCACTGTTCACTTCTAACCACGTGTCGCGTGAATTGATGGTCTCATCAACACATATGCACATTATACAGCACTATGTATTTAACATAGCGATTAGGGGCTTTTCACAGTAACTTCATTTGAAGCCTACTTGTGACAATAAGCGATTTTCATTTCATTCCTTTAGTACTCTGGGATGGAGATTATCAGGCCCTGGGGATTTATCGGCTTTCAGTCCCATTAATTTCTCCAGCACTATTTTTTTATAATACTAATTTCTTTCAATTCCCCATTCTCACTCGACCATTTCCTAGCATTTCTGGGAAGGTATCGGTGTCTTCCTCCATGAAAAGGAAATAAAGTAGTTTGTTTAATTGCTCCATTTTATCACAGAATTTACAGTGCAGAAGGAGGCCATTTGGTCCATCGAATCTGCACTGGTACTTGGAAAGAGCACCCTACTTAAGCCCACATCTCCACCCTATTCTCGTACCCAGTAACCCCAGCTAACATTTTTTGGACACTAAGGGCAATTTAGTATGGCCAATCCACATATCCTGCACATCTTTGGACTGTGGGCGGAAACTAGAGCATCCAGAGGAAACCCACGCAGACAAGGAGAGAACGTGCAGACTCCACACGGTAGCACAAGTGGATAGCACTGTGGCTTCACAGCACCAGGGTCCCAGGTTCAATTCCCCACTGGGTCACTGTCTGTGCGGAGTCTACACGTTCTCCCCGTGTCTGCGTGGGTTTCCTCCGGGTGCTCAGGTTTCCTCCCACAGTCCAAAGACGTGCAGGTTAGGTGGATTGGCCATGATAAATTGCCCTTAGTGACCAAAAGGGTTAGATGGGTAGATGGGGTTATTGGGTTACGGGGATCAGGTGGAAGTGAGGGCTTCAGTGGGTCGGTGCAGACTCAATGGGCCAAATGGTCTCCTTCTGCACTGTATGTTCTATGTTCCGCACAGACAATGACTCAAACCGAAAATCGATGCTGGGATCCTGGAGCTGTGAAGCAACTGTGCTAACCACTGTGCTACCGTGCTGCCCATTTCTTACTCTCTGTTATAAATTCTTTTGTTTCGACTGTAAGGGACCTACATTTGTCTTCCCTTATCTTATTTAATCATATTTAAAATATATATGTATTTGTCAAATGCCTTTTGAAAGTCCAAACACAAATACCAATACTACATATTAACCACACTAGTCTTTCCATTACTTCATCAGAGAATTGAAATCAAGTTAGTCAAGCTCAATTGGCCTTTAACAAGTCCATGTTGACTTCATTCATTAGCGTTTTCCACATTCATTCTTTGAGGCGCTATTCAATACTTTCAAAAACACAGGAGGAAAGGATTGGCAAAATGCCACTTGAGACAAAGTAATATTCTCAAACATCACAATAAGCAAGGAAGACTGTTGATTAACCTTCACTAAAATTCTTCCAACTTCTTTAGTTGGGGTAATTTGTCTGGGCTGCTGGAATCTCATTTACTCACACTATTACTGACTTGGGAGCTATCTGCACTCCTGAATAAAGACCCATTATTATAATAAAAATGTTTTAACACCACATGTGGTGAACATCAAAACCACTGAAGTAAAAATAAAGAAACAAAATCCAAATACGAAGCCTTTAAAAAGCAATAAGCAGATTATGTACATTATTAGAGCACCCCAGCATAAGTAGGCGCAACAAAACATAGAACAGAATAGGGAAAAAAAATTCCAGCACCACTGTGGCAGGACCCACCACGAGAGATTTGGCAGCCCAGCCAAAAGTCCATTAACTTTGGTCAGGACCGGATGATCCTGGTGATAGGTGGGTCTGTCCAACAATGATCCCAAATTCTAGACTCTCAAGCTCGGGAACACATTTTGTCATCATCTACTCAATCAAGTCTCTTAAGGAGTTTATGTTTTTTGGGCGACACGGTGGCACAGTGTTTCGCATTGCAGCCTCACAGCGCCAGGGACGCAGGTTCAATTCCAACCTCAGGTGACTGCCTGTGTGGAGTGCACTTCCTGCTCATGTCTGGTGTTTCGTCCTGGTGCTCTGGCTTCCTCCCACAGTCCAAAGATGTGCAGATTAGGTGGATTAGTAAATTTCTTCTTTGATGTCCAAAGGCTAGGTGGGATTATGGGGATCGGGATGGGGGGTGGGCCTAGTTATAGTGCTCCTTCAGAGGGTTGGTGCGGACACGATGGGCCGAATGGCCCCCTTCTGCACTATCGGGATTCTATGATTCTGTGTTATTCAATTAGATGATCTCGCTAAGATTCAGACAACGTTGGCCCCTTTCATGCTGGAGTGATTTTGAAGTTCTCAGCTGGAAATTGACAGCACTTTACTCACATTGAAGTGGTTGATATTTGACAATATTGTGGCCCGAGCACTTCAGAGTTACTAAACTATGAAAAAGGGGAATGAAGCAAGGCTCACAGCTGTGTGTGTGTGTATTTAGGAGATCTGTAGGGGATATCTTTATTTAGGAAGTCCTGGGGGTTGGGCGGGGTCTCCATAATTAGGGGTTGGGGGGAGGGAATGCCCTGGGGTGTAATTTGAGGCAGCTCCCTTAAGGGGTTACTTACCTCCTTGGCCCATGGCGAGGTCCAGCACAGAAATACCAGTAGTTCCCACCCACGTGAGTCCCAGCCCAGGTGACTGGAGAATCACACGGGTTTGGAGAATATGGTGCCTGGCCCGCTAAGTGGATGCAGATGAGTCAATAAGACCCATTTTCAACCCTCTGCTGGCACACGGGCGAGAACCCTGATTCTACCGCCAACAAGGGGCTGGAGCATCGGTTTTTACCACGGACTCCCAATTCTCCACTGCATCGGGAACCCCGCTCCCGACGGCGTAGAATCCAGCCAATTGGCTTCCATGAAATCACTCAACATGTTTTCTTAAAAGATTTTCAGTTGCAACTCTTTGCTCAGTAACTTGTCATGTCCACGTTAAGAGTTTGGACATCTTTTAATATAAAATAAAAAATATTAAATGATTAAATTATCCACTGTTAGAACATAGAACAGTACAGCACAGAACAGGCCCTTCGGCCCTCAATGTTGTGCCGAGCCATGATCACCCTACTCAAACCCACGTATCCACCCTATACCCGTAACCCAACAACCCCCCCCTTAACCTTACTTTTATTAGGACACTACGGGCAATTTATCATGGCCAATCCACCTAACCCGCACATCTTTGGACTGTGGGAGGAAACCGGAGCACCCGGAGGAAACCCACGCACACAGGGGGAGGACGTGCAGACTCCACACAGACAGTGACCCAGCCGGGAATCGAACCTGGGACCCTGGAGCTGTGAAGCATTTATGCTAACCACCATGCTACCCTGCTGCCCCAAAGCCAATGTCAGGAGTGGGATATGTTGACATGTTAATATGTTAAACTTGATATAAGGAACACTTATCCCATTGAAAAGCCTTGTGCAAACCTGATTTTATGTGAGTAGTATTACAACACTATTTACGACTTTACAATTAGCCATATATGTGTTAATAACGGGTGGTCACTCTTGCTTTGTCAATTGTATCTGTATATTGTAATCCTCTGAATTGTCAGTCCACAATTGCAGGCATATTAGTACTGGTGAGACTTTCACGTGAGTCACCTAGGTTCACTTTTCCTCCTTTTTAAATTATTTTTTTAACAAAAAATATTTTAATTCTGATGGGTGAAAATACAGTTCATGCACCATTTATAGCAGGCGGGATTCTCCTTTCTAATTCCCCACGCCCGCAGGAAAACCGGCGCGAACCACTCCGGCATCAACAGCCCCCGAAAGTGCGGAATTCTCCGCACGTCTGGGGGCTGGGTGGACGGCAGAGGGGTTGGCGACGTGCCAGCTGGCACCGAAGGGGCTGCGCGGGATCGCGCATGCGCCAAAGGGCCAGCGTGATCTCGCGCATGCGCGAAACCGCCGGCGTGTTTTGGTGCATGCGCGGGGGCTCTCATTTCCGCGCCAGCCATGGAGGAGTACTACAGGGGCTGGCGCGGAAGGAGGAGTGCCCCCACGACACAGGCCCGCCCGCAGATCGGTGGGCCCCGATCGCGAGCCAGGCCACCAGGTGTGGGTCGAATCCCCCCCCCCCCCCCCCCCCCCCCCGAGGACCGCCCCTGCCGACTTACCTGCCAGGACCCGCCATTTGGGACCATGTCTAACTCACGCCAGCGGGACTGGCCAATAACGGATGGCCGCTCGGTCCATCGGGCCCAGAGAATTGCTGGGGTGGGCGCTGCCAACGGTCTCCGACTGGCGTAGCGTGAACCCCGCCCCTGCCCGAAAAATGGCGGCGGAGAATACGGCAGGCGGCGTCGGGGCGGGACACGCGCCGCCCCCCAGGGATTCTACGACCCGGCCGGGGGTCAGAGAATCCCACACCTGATTTGATGTTTACCCCACTCTTGAATCTGCACAGCTTTAACAAAAGAAGTCCTGCACCCACTACCACATATCACAACCTAATTTCTGTCCTCCTGATTCCAGCTTTTAAGTGAAGACATATGGTTGGCTACTCAACAGTTTCCCTGGACTTTGAAACGCTGTCAACACACCCCCTACCACCATATACTCTACTTACCAAATGTCCTGGGGACTGTGTGGGCTCATGCTGTGAGTGAGGAGTTGATGTGTCTGGACTGCCCCTTCCAGAGCTTGCCAAACTGAAGCTCACCGTTGACATGGTGATCTCAGGCAGCCCTCTGTTTAGAATGTCATCCTGGTCAGACTTTTTAAACTCTGAAGTGGCCTCCTCAACCTGAACCACTGGATGAGTGCAGCTCCAACAACACTCAAGAAGCTCGACACCATCCAGGACAAAGCATCGCGCTTGATTGCTCCCCCTTCCACAAACATTCAAACCCTCTGTCACAACGAACAGTGGCAGCCGTGTGTAACATCTGGAAGATGCACTGCAGGAACTCACCAAGTTTCCTTCGGCAGCATCTTCAAAACGCACAACCACTACCATATAGAAGGACAAGAGCAGCAGATTTGTGGGAAACCCCATCATCTCCAAGTCACTCACCATCTTGACTTGGAAATATATTGCCGATCCTTCACTGTCGCTGGGTCAAATTCCTTGAAAACTCTCCCAAACAGCAATGTGGGTGCACCTACACCATATGGACTGCAGCAGTTCAAGTAAGCAGCTCACCGTCATGTTCTGAAGGGCAATGAGGGTTGGGCAATAGAGGCTGGCCTAGCCAGCGACACCCACATCCCGTAACTGAATTTTATTTTTAAAAACACACGCCTTGGAATTTTAGAGCTCGGACATTGCTGTCTGTGTATTTTACTAGAAATATTGTGTGCTTTGCATGATTACAGAATTAGCACAAACAGCCAACTGGACCATACAGAAATGCTATATTGTTGTGTACTTTTACAGTTCCAATGTGACTATTTATTCAAATAAGACAAGCTTAAGCAAATAACTTTCTATTATTTATTGCTGCGATGTAAACAATCTTCATTTTTATGGCAGCTTTATCCTACTATTTGATTTATTTCATGATTTCTATTTAAATAAATAAAATAAATGCATTACATATACTCAAGATAATGCAACATATTATGTTCATGCAACCAATTTATTTTGAAGCATATAAACACAAATGAAGAAAATACCACCACACTTGGTCCAGGATTAACCACAGAGAGACCAAAGAAGGTTTTTACTGAATATTTATTGATTTGATCAGTGCTTTGTCAGATACATAAAAACAAAATTTGACCTTGCATGGTTTCACAATTGATTATGCCAAAGAATTTACACTCATGGAAAGAACTCTTTTTTTGGTCCAAAACTTTCTTACCTTTTAGCCAAGGAAAATAGATTTAGCAAAATAAATCACAGGATGAAGCTTTCATGACAGCATAAGAGTAAGAAGCTTTTGCACAATAGCATCTTCTGCTTACTGCAATGCCAACAATTTAATTTTGATATTTGTGACTCCAGGGAAACATAACAGAGAAGAATGTAGTGAAACCTCAGCAAAGGAAACCTCACTAGTTTTGGATTTTGCACCTACTTTTCCGCATCACCATACATACAGACTAATGAATGTGTTAGTGTAATAGTTACACTGCTAGATTAGTTGTCTTGAGATCTTGAGCTCAAATCCCACCATGATCAACTATGAAACAGAATTCAATAAATTCATAGGTTAGTTCCTGAAAAGAATGGCAATGAAAGTTGTTAAATTCCCCTAACTTTCATGAAAATGACCTACTGCTGCAGCCACGTCTCACCCAGATAAGACTCCTCATATGCCTCAAAACGGGGTTGACTCATCATGCCTTCTGAAATGGCTGAACAGACATGTCATGATATTTTAAGATAGAGGCAACAACAATAAATGAAGAGGGCACTCAACAGAGTTCATACCTCTGCCATGCTGTACTAACTCCATATGATTACAATTATGCAGCTCTTCCTTCAGTCATTTCCCTGCCCAGTTGAGGTTCTGTCACTACTAAGCTGAAAAAAATATTTTTATTAAGAGCTTCCATCTTACTGTGGAGGCTTCAGGGCAATCCGCATCTAACAACCTGCCCTGAAAACTCTGATCATATTTTGACAGCTGTGACAAATTCCACCACAGCAGCTGAGACAATCCACAACATTCCAGAACAATCAACAGTATCCTAAATAAATCAACCAACCTCATTCAAAAAAAAGTCACTTCACCCAATCTCTCAATGTAAATGGATCCTTTAAAAAAATCCAGGATCCAGATCCGAAACTTTGCTAAGAACTAAAACGTTAAGTTCTTCCTTGGGTCCGACACTATGTTGTTGAAATCCATCCATTAGTTTGTGAGGTATACTGTTCACAGACAAATATTCCCTGGCCTCTCCGTGGTCCTCTCCGTGGTGTGTTTCTCAGTGCCATTGGACGGCGGTGCCATATTCTGGCCTCACCACTGTCAATGGAATTTCTCATTGAATCCACCCCATGCTGCTGGGAAAGCCACAGTGGGGTGCATCATTGGCGAAACAAGGGGATTCCGCTGGCATGAACAGCCAGAAGATCTTGCCCATAACGTCCAAAAACATTATCATTGCCACTATAGAGGATAGTATATTGTGATTAACTGAATTGAGTTAAGTAGGTCTCCATTTGAAAATGAACGGCAGCTGATCCAATATTACCTGACATAAATTGCCGACGAAAGAAGAAAATATTGTTTCAAATTTGTTTCAAATACATGAATAGGGTGGGAATAGAGGGATATGGTCCCCGAAAGGGTACGGGTTTTTAGTTCAGACGGACAGCATGGTCAGTGCAGGCTTGGAGGACAGTAGGACCTGTTCCTGTACTATAATTTTCTTTGTTCTTCGTTGATATGCTGTATCATTCCCTACACAAAACATTCCGGGCGAGATTCTCCGCAAATGTGGAGAATCGTAAAGGCTGCCGTGGGACAGGCCGTGACCCATGGCAGCCTTCACGCACACTTCCGGGGCCGATTCTCCCCCCCGGGCGGGGCTAGGAGCGCGGCCCCATGACGGTCGTCAAGGCCGCACGTCAAGCGTCACGCCGGCTGACGCGGCCGACTATGTCAGCCGCACATGCGCAGGTTGGACAACGCCAACCCGCGCATGCGCAGTTGCCGTCTTTTCCCCCAGCCGCCCCGCAAGACGTGGCGGTTGATCTTGCGGGGCAGCGGAGGGAAAAGAGTGCGTCCGTTATGGTCGCACGGCCCGCGATCGGTGGGCACCGATAGCGGGCCTATGCCCCCCTTGGCACGGCCGTGGTACTGCCGTGCCAATCGGGCCCCCAGATGCCCCAAACGGGCATCTGGCGCCCGTTTCACGACGGCAGCGAGCAGGTGTGTTTGCTGCCGTGTTGAAACGGGCGTGAAGGCCCGGCCACTCGGCCCATCGTCATCGATGAATCGCCGCTCGCCGTAAAAAACGGCGAGCGCCGATTCGTGGCGTGGGTCGGGTGTGGGGGTGGAGAATAGCGGGAGGGTGTGAAAAATGTCAGGGGGCCCTCTCACTATTCTCCCACCCGGCGTGGGGGGGGGGGGGGGGGGGGGGCGCGGAGGGGGGGGGGGGGGGGGGGGGGGGGGGGAGAGGGGGGAGAGAGAGAATCGCACCCGTTGTTCAATGAACTGAGCCGTATCATTGGAGCTTGCTCATTGGTAAAAGTTCTATAATACACTCACAACAAATACTTTGGCTGTAAATAGTATTAAAAACCTAAAGAATGTCATGTCAGTTCAGATGTATCCAATAACAATCAGCCAAATGTTATTTTCCAATGGGCATCAAGATACATAAGGAGGTATTAAGGTGAATGATCAAAAGTTTGGTTACAAGAGATTGATTTGAAGAAGCATCTTAATGGAAGAAAATTAGGTGGAAGCAATGCAGAGAAGCGAAGGAGTGAATTCCAGAGTTTAGGGCCAAGGCAGATAAAAGTACAGGCATCTATGGTGGAGTAACTAAACACGGAGTTGCTGAACAGCCCAGAACGAGAGGAGTGCAGATCGCTTGAAGGGTTGTGGAGGTGGAGGAGATTACAGAAATAGCGAGTGGTGATGCATAGAGAGATTTGAAAACAAGGACGAAAATTGTAAAATTATGACATTACGTAATTGAGAGCCAATGTAGCTCAGTGAGAACCAAGTCCCGGGAGAGCAGGATTTGGAGCAAATTAGGATAGGAACAGCAGAGTTTCAGATGGCAGATGTGGTAGGCTTGCCAGGAGTCCACTGGATAGTTAATTCTAGAGGTGACAGAGGCATAGATGAGGGATTTGTGCAGCAGATGAGGTAGGGGAAAGTCAGACAATGTTATGGAGACGATTTTGGTTGAAAGCTCATATCAAGGTCAAACTTGACAACAAGATTGCAAACAGTCTGGCTCATCCTCATTCAGCTGCCAGAGAAAGGGATGGCAAAGGAGCAGAGTTTGTGACAATGGTCAAAGACAATGGCCAGCATCCCCCCTCCCCCCCCCCAATCGTTGGCAAGATAACCATTCCCGCAGTACCACAGGATTATCTGCCAGCACCGCCATTTTCGCCACAGCAAACAGCAGCTACAAAGTCTCCCCAATATACTGCCGGACGGTAATTTACGACAAAATTCTTGCAGAATAACCTTGGCTGAAACAGTCCTCAGCCACCAGATGGTCCTTGACATGACATTGTACATGTCCTGATGAAGCTGGCTGCATACTATATACTATATACTAGAATTACTCCCACAGAGTGCCTTCTTAATATAAGAATGTGTGGAAAACTTTGAGAGATGGATGCATTTTTGTCAAATCTGATATTCTATTCAGTTCTGATTTTGACAAAGCTGCAAAGGATGAAACTTGCCTTCTCCACAGATCAGAACACCTACATCAATGTGGAAAGAAGTAGAACCAGTAGTTAGCAGAAGACCCTCTAAGCTCCCAAGATTTTTAACAATTTGTTTCTGGGATGATGGCATTACTGGCAAGGCCAGCTATTGCCTACCGTAACTGCCCTCGAGAAGATGGTGGTAAGCAGCGTTCTATACTGCTAAGTCCATAGAGTGTAGATACACCACAGTGATGCTAGTTTTGGAGTTTCAGGAAATTAACCCAGAAATGAGGAAGTTAAGGTGGTGACTTGGTGGGGGGCAGGTGTAATGTTCACCTGTGTCTGCTGCCCTTGTATTTCTAGACGGTAGAGTTCCCAAGTTTGAAAGATGCTACTGAAGAAGCCTTGTCAAGTTACTTATAGTGTACCTTATAAATGGTACAGACTCAGCCATGGTGTGCCAGGGAGTAAATGTTGAAGACGGTAAATGGGTTCCGATCAAGCTGGATGCTTTATACTGGAAGTAACAAACTTCTTGAATGCTTTGGAGCAGTACATTTCCCGGAAAGTGGGAAGTATTTTGACTTGTAGTGGAGGACAGGTTCTGGTGAGTCAGGAAGTGAATCACTCTCTGCAGAATCCTAGGGGCGGATTTTCCTCTTCAAAGTGGGAATCCCATCTCACGAGTAGCCATACCAACCCATGCTATCTTCAACCCGGCATTGGAGTTGCGACTATCATCTCCGAAAGCAGGTGAAAACGGAGGCGGGTGCATGCCGAGGTGGGCAGAGTAGAAGGCCAGCCTCAGTTCACTGGAACATCGCCATTGTTCTGAAAATGAGTGAGGGATACACTAGCCCACACCGCCCAAGCCCCATATCCCCTATTCCTTCATAGAACCCGTCAGGCCACCACATATCCCCTATTGCCTCTCCATACCCCATACGACTTCATATAACATCTCCATGCATCCCGTGTCAACTTACCCAGCAGCTACTGTGGACAGAACTCATGAGTTCAATTAAAAAGTGTTTGAGATATCATGAAACTATCAAATTAAACAAAATCCATTGAAAAATCATCTCAAAAGACCTTAATCCTCTCTGTAGCTCATTGAAGTGCTTATCAAACACAAAAAGCCATTCAAACTCATTTGAAAAAGTTAATCCTCTTTAATGTTCATGAAATTGTCAAAATAGCAAACCAAAATCACTTTTAAAAATGAATAAAGAGAGTCTTAAAACATGGCTCCCAGATGTAGGACCACGATATTGGAGCGGAATTAGGCCATTCGGCACATCAAGTCTGCTCTGCCATTCAATCAAGGCTGATATGCTCATCATCCCCATTCTCCTGCCTTTAGAAGTAACATGACTTCTCTTGTGGATTCTACCTGCTGTCAGCCAGATTGTCCTTACCTCAAGAAGGGATCATGTCTTGAAATTCAAGGATGTTTGGACAACATAATTGAATTTCCGAAAAGGAGTGACAAACCATTTTATTTCTGAATCACTGAAATTAAAATGGGGCTACACATAAATTCTTAGCTCATGAACTACTTGAAGGAAATAGCTTTTACTTGGTTGTGACTCATCTCAATACTGTTGAAGATCACTTTATTCTGCAGGATAATGTATCATAGAATTTACAGTGCAGGAGGCCACTAGCCCTTGGAAAGAGCATTACATAAGCCCACAACTCCACCTTATCCCAGTAACCCAGTCACCCCACCTAACCTTTTTGGAAACTAAGGGCAATTTAGCATGGCCAATCCACCTAACCTGCACACCTTTAGACTGTGGGAGGAAACCGGAGCACCCGGAGGAAACCCACGGAAACACGGGGAGAACGTGCAGACCGTCCGCACAGACAGTGACTTAAGCCGGGTGTCAAACCTGGGACCCTGGAGCTGTGAAGCAACTGTGCTAACCACTGTGCTACAATGCCGCCCCATCTGAACGCTTACACATTCTGGTCAATTTAATGGCCATGTAACTTTTAAGAACTAAATCCTATAATCAATCATTGCATTAAAACATACTTAAAGACCTCACAGCATCTAAGTTGGACATATGAAGTTGCGAATAAATTCACCTGCCAAAAGGTTCCAAACAACAGAACTTGCCTCCCCTGGTTCACAAACATTCTAAACTGATGCGGTTCACACAAACTTCAGATACCCACCTGTTTCATGGAAATCTAAAACTCGAGGCAATACAGAATTATGGGGAGGCAACAACTTGCAAGACCTGGGCCGGGATTCTCCAATCCCGCAGCCAAGTTCTGACGCCGGTGTCAAGAGCGATGCCGACGTCAACGGGCCTCCAGGCCCAGGCATTCACCCCTTTCTAGGGGGTTAGAAAGGCGCCGGAGTGGTGTCCGCTGCTCCGGCGCTCGAAAGCCGGCATGTGTCCGCGCATGCGCATGGGTTGCCGTCTCTGCGCTGGCCCCCGGACAATACGGCGGAGTCCTATAGGGGCCCAGCGCGGAGGGGTATAGCCCCCCCAACCCCCCGGAATTAGCCTGCGCGCCGATCGATCGGTAGGCCCCGACCGCAGGCCTGGCCACCGTGGACCCCCCCCCCCCCCCCGGAATCGGATCCCCCTGCCCTGCCACCAGGACGGCCCCCGCAGCCAGAACTCCGAGGCCCCGCCGGGTAGGACCATACGTAACCCATGCCGGCGGGTCTTGGCGGGCACTCTGCCGGCGTGGCGGCGACCCCGCGGGCGCGATTGCCGACCGGAGAATCGGCGTCCTGGGGTCGGAGCGCCATGGCGCGATTCCCGCGCCCCCCCCCCCCCCGGAGATTCTCCGAACAAGCGCGGGATCAGAGAATCCCAGCCCTGATGTCCTATTTTTGTGCATTCAAGTCAAGACCCGCATGTTTCCATGCTAATCAAAATGGCAGTTGGCACGAATCAAGTTGCAAATTCTAAATTTGGGTCCTTCTTGCTAGGAATCGGGTAAATTAGATTTGTCCTTTTTGTGGAAAGAACCTGTCAAATAGATTCCTATGGTTTACTCTACTGGAATAGCTTGACTGAAAGCAGTTGCATGTTCAGGAGTACATTATATTATAGCTGGGAGGCAGTCAGGATCCATAGGGCGCGATTCTCCGCTCCCCACGCCGGGTGGGAGAATCTGCTCTGGCACCCCCCGCGATTCTCCCACCCCCGCTCGGAGAATCGACGCTCGCCGTTTTTCCCGGCGACCGCCGATTCTCCGGCCCGGATGAGCTGAGCGGCCTGACGACCCCGATGGGTTCACGCCGGCGGCAACAACACCTGGTCGCTGCGGGCATGAACATCGTGCAAAAGGTGAGTTTGGGGCCTGTGGGGGGCGGAGAGGGGATTGAGCACCAAGGCCGTGCTCGGGAGGGGACTGGCCCGCGATCGGTGCCCACCGATCATCGGGCCGGCGTCTCCAAGAGACGCACTCTTTCCCCTCCGCCGCCCCGCAAGATCAAGCCGCCACGTCTTGCGGGGCAGCGGAGGGGAAGACGGCAACCGCGCATGCGCGGGTTGGAGCCAGCCAACCTGCGCATGCGTGGCTGACGTCACTAAGGCGCCGCCGGCCGCGTCATTATCGGCGCGCCGCCTTGACGCCAGCGTCAAGGCCAGGCGGCCGAGCTTCACGAAACGCCGCTCCTAGCCCCCCCCGCCCCCTTTCCGGGGGGGGGGGGGGGGGGGGGGGGGGGGGAATAGGGGGCGAGAAGTGGCCTCCGACGCCGTCGTGAAACACTCCGGGTTTCACAACGGCACTGGCCGTTGCGGAGAATTCCACCCATAGCCTTTACTATATCCCGTGTAGTTGGCTGTTTATTGATATCACACAGAGTGCATCTATGAAAGGACTGGGCAGCATGGTAGCATGGTGGTTAGCATAAATGCTTCACAGCTCCAGGGTCCCAGGTTCAATTCCCGGCTGGGTCACTGTCTGTGTGGAGTCTGCACGTCCTCCCCGTGTGTGCGTGGGTTTCCTCCGGGTGCTCCGGTTTCCTCCCACAGTCCAAAGATGTGCGGGTTAGGTGGATTGGCCATGTTAAATTGCCTGTAGTGTCCTAATAGTAAGGTTAAGGGGGGGAGTTGTTGGGTTACGGGTATAGGGTGGATACGTGGGTTTGAGTAGGGTGATCATTGCTTGGCACAACATCGAGGGCCGAAGGGCCTGTTCTGTGCTGTACTGTTCTATGTTCTATGACTGCAGAGGAGGAAGACTTCAAAAAGTAACTGAATTGATGAGTTTCCATTTAACTTTCTCATAAATTAGATTGCAGCAGAAATGCTATTCTTGTGTCGATATCAGCTATTTTGCCTACTCAGATAAAAACTAACATTTCCTCAACTTGACTGAACAGGAGCTCTCTGACATTCCCACACAGAGGGTGGGATTCCACACCCTGCAACGTATTTTATGCCAGCGGAGGCGGCCCGTCACTGGTAGGCAATGGGATCTTCCTATTCCACTGCTGTCAATGGGGTTTCACGTTGTTCGCAGCCTTTGCTGCTGAGGTACCCACGGTGGGGGCTCTCTGTCAACGGACTGGACAATCCCGCAGGCGGGAACAGGCAGAAAATCCTGCCCAGTGTGCAGAAGTGAAATGGAACATACCTCGAGACACCACCTACAATACCACACTCTCATGAAATAGGAAGCAAAATAGGAAACAAAATAGGAAACAAAAGCAGACAGATGCTGACTTTTTTGAGATTAACACCACAGTGCTGGAAGCTGTCAATGAAGCAAAGCAGTGCTGCCATTAATTACAAGAGATCAAGCAAGAAGACTCTGAATGTATTATTTGCTGCTCAAAGTGCAGTCCAATAGAATGCTAAGAGGTGCACCAATGAGTGCTGGTTACAACTTTGTCAGAATATCCAGACGTCCTTTTCCACAGGGAATGCATGAAGGCAACAGGTCCAACAGTAAAGAAAATGGCTCCATTGGAAACAAAAGCATAAAAATAATCACAGGCTATAATAAACAGAATCACAGATTCCCTATAGTGCAGAAGGAGCCCATTCAGGCCCTCGAGTCTACACTGGCCCTCTGAAAGAGCACCCTTCCCAGACCTACTCCCCCGCCCAATCCCCATAACCCCACCTAAACTTTGGACACTAATGGGCAACGTAGTATGGCCAATCCACCTAACTTTGGGATGAAACGGGAGCACCCGACAAAGGGAGAACGTGCAAACTCCACACAGAATCGGGTCACTGTCTAAGTGGAGTTTGCACATTCTCCGTGTCTATGTGGGTTTCACCCCCACAACCCAAAGATGTTCAGGTTAGGTGGATTGGCCACACTAAATTGCCCCTTAATTGAAAGAAAATAATTGTATACTCTAAATTTTTTTTTTTAAACTCCGCACAGATAGTCACCCAAGGCCAGAATTGAGCCCAGGTCCCTGGCGCTGTGAGGCAGCAGTGCTAACCACTGTGCCACTGTCCTACCCCAAATGCTGAAAAGACAGGTTGAACATTAAGAGTTGTACTCTAGAGAGAACACCATCATCGTGGAGGCTCTAGGCACCATGGAAAATTCTGCCTGTCATGCCAGGGCTGAATATTGAACCAGTGTGGAAGAGCTTAACAAAGCTATTGACTTGTTTGCCATGGCAAAGCTCCATGCTGGGATGCTGTAGTACCTGAACACATCAAGCATGTGAAACCACCACTCCTGCAGCATCTGCACAAACACCTCTGCCTCTAATAATAAATAAATAAAATCACTTATTGTCACAAGTAGGCTTCAAATGAAGCTACTGTGAAAAGCCCATAGTCGCCACATTCCAGCGCCTGTTCGGGGAGGCTGGTACGGGAATTGAACCATGCTGCTGGCCTGCCTTGGTCTGCTTTCAAAGCCAGGGATTTAGCCCTGTGCTAAACAGCCTCTATTGGAGGGTGGGCACAATGCCCCAGGATATGCATGGTGCACTGTGACACTGTACACGAATAAGGGTGATCACAGCGATTGCAACAACTATTGAGGCATCGCTCTACTGAGCTGCTGAGGGAAAATGATCTGCCTGTGTTGTTCTTTTCAGACTGCAGATATTGACTGAATGCTATTATCTTGAATCCTAGCGTGGTTTCAGAACTGGAAAATCTATAATTCACATGATTTCCTTGGTTCAGAAACTGCAAAAGAAATGATGTGAACAAAGGAGACTACTATGTATTATCTTTATCAATCTCACCAACGCACTCAACCATATGAGCAGAGACAGTCTATTTTCTGTGGAGAAATTTGGTTGCCTGTTGAAGCCGCTCAATATGATCCCCTCTTTCTATGACACGCTCAACTATGATCGGGCAACATCGGAACACTTTGAGATCTGCAGTGATGTCAAAAAAAACCTGAGGAAGGAGCAGTACTCAGAAAGCTAGTGATTCGAAACAAACCAGTTGGGTCTTTAACCTGGTGTTGTAAGGCTTCTTACCCCAGTCCAGTGCCGGCATCTCCACATCATGGTCAAAAAAAAGGTTGTGTTCTGTCACTAATATTCTTTAGTATATTTTTTAACTTTGCTACTGTCTTATGCCTTCAGATCATCTACAGGGGGTGTCAACTTACATAGCAGAACTGATGAAAAGTTGTTCAGCCTCGCTCACCAGAGATATAAGACAAAGGTGTGCAAGTCCTCATCAGGGAGTTGCTCCAGGCTGACAATGTCAAATCAGCTGCAACTGAAAGAACAAACTCTCTCATGCCTGTAAAGAGTTTGGTTTGACCATCAGCATCAGGAAGACAAATGTCCTGGTCCAGAATGTTGACATACCACCATCTATCAGCTTTGGCAATGTGGCCCTGGAGGTTGTTGATGGCTTCACGTATCTGGGATCTACAATAATCAGCAATCTGTCACTTGATGGTGAAATCAACACACATATTGCAAAATCTGCAGCTCTTATGTTCAAGCTAAATAACAGCAGCAACCTGAATAAGAACACCAAACTACTAGTCTACCACGCCAGTGTCCTCAGCGCATTCCTCTACTGTGGCAAGACCTAGACAACTTGTACCAGGAAGGAGAAGTTTCCACCTTCACTGTCTCAGACATATCCTTGGCATCTCTTGGGAGAACAAGATCAGCAACGCAGAGGTCCTGGAATATGCTGATTTAATCGATGTACACTTAATGTTGGTTAAACCAACAATTGCCTGCATTGGCGCAGCCATGCCCATTGGATGAATGACGGCTGTATACCCAAAGTTCATCTGTGCAGCAATGAACAGACTACTGGATCATTACCTCCTGAGTGTCCTATCTCTGCTATGGGAACAACTACAAGTGAGATACGAAGATGACACTGACGACTTGGAGGATGACCTTGACCTCTGGAGGATGAATATTTGTAAAAGGTTTGGACGAGGCAAGCAGAAATGGAAAGGTTAAATGGGTCGAGAACAAGGCCCTGATAAAACAGAGGCCAACAAATTGTGAGCCCGTACTTTCCTCTCCAGTAAATGTGGCAGAAATTCCCATGCCAAAGAGTGAGTCCTGAGCCACACCAAGCAATTCTTAACATAGCACCACCTCACAAACTATCATAATAATAATAATCACTTTTTGTCACACGTAGGCTTCAACAAAGTTATTGTGAAAAGCCCCTAGTCGCCACATTCCGGCGCCTGTCGGGAGGCCAGTACGGGAATTGAACCCGCGCTGCTGGTCTTGTTCTGCATTACAAGCCAGCTGTTTTAACCCACTTTGCTAAACCAGCCCCATCTTAAAAGAGAGAACACTGCCACAATAATCCAGTGTGTTTGACTGTTCATTGATATTATATGGAGTTAATCAAATTGGCGAAAACACCTTCAGAGGAAGACTTTTTAAAAAACTGACTTGATGTGTTTCCATTTAAGTTTCTCAGAAATGAGTTTAAAACTATGTAATTTGAAATAATTTAGCAATCAGTAACTGTAGAATTCTATCTATAATTGAAGTTATTTGATAATTAAGTCTGATTCCAAAGTGTCTTTGTGACTTTATTTGTTTTTATAAATTTAGAGTGCCCAATTCATTTTTTCCAATTAAGGGGCAATTTAGCGTGGCCAATCCACCTAGCCTGCACATCTTTGGGTCGTGGGGGCGAAACCCACACAAGCACAGGGAGAATGTACAAACTCCACACAGAGAGTGACCCAGATCCGGGATCAAACCTGGGACCTTGGCGCTGTGAGGCAGCAGGGCTAACCCACTGCGCCACCGTGTTGCCCTTTTGTGACTTTATTAATCAGTCTCAGAAGTAATGAGGAAATCCTACGTATAAACGCAGCGGGAATAAACAGGTCTAACGTTTGCCTGTTGCACATTAGATCACACTTTGTTCATAAGGACGGCAATGAGGAAACTTTTATGTTCAATATTGAAAAAGCATCTGTTAAGATCTGAAAACCAGCAGCTATATGATTAGCCATGAAATAGATAATATGGAGCAATGAGCTGAACAGGACTTCTGAAATAATCTTTATCCACTAACAGTGCAACACCCAGTACTATTTTGGCTGTTTATGGTAATAAAACTGTTTCATGTAAAGAATGGCATGTCTGTTTATAATGCCTTTTGTATAAAGTACCGAAGGGAATTGTTAAACTTCTATGTAATTTGCAACTCTATCCCATTAATCAGTGCAAACTAGTGACTATAATGGCTTTCATTTTTTTTAAGAGGCCAAGAATTCCCCCAGGAGAGTTGAGACATAGTTTTTTAACTTTTAAAGGAAATTTTATTTTGTGTAGGTTCAAAAACACTTCTTGTGGATAAATTACACTGTCATATAGTCAAATAATTAATAACTGGCAAAACAAATTTACCAAATCATACTTGAAAAAAAATCCGAATTGAAATGTCGGCCATTGGCAGCATTTTGGCAAAGACAACATTCTCCATTAAATCTGTACTCACGACTCAATGCCAAAACTATGAAATTCAACTTCCCAATTTAATATGCATGCACACAGGTAATTTCAAATCAAAGGATTTCTGTTCCATTGTGCTTGCAAACTTTTATGATGCATAGCTTTTATTATTACACAAAAGAATCAGGTCCAGAAAATCCATGAAAATGTGATCCTAGCAGTTATGCCAGAATTGCACTCTCTGCTTCCATTACAGGGTTGAGAAGAAGTCTTTCAAAATTGTCCCCAACAATGCCAGAAATACATTAGAAATTTTCCAATCTAGCAGGCTGTATGTAGGGTAGGATATTGCCCTCATGACAGGGATGTGTCACAAGGGCAATACCCCACCTCAAACGATGGTCTTCAATTAAAGCAATCTTTGTTTAGCCAACTTCTGCAACAACGCTTCCAACTCTACACTATAAAATTGTGAAATCACAGGTTAATAGTGTGCCCTTAAAGAATAAAATCAATTCTCCATTATCTGCAAAACCTCACCATGCTCTCTGCATTGTTTTGAGAGACTTCTCTATGCCTCTCGAATTTCAGAGTATTAGGTCATTTAAATGTTCTCCACACAATAAGTTGCATTTACTGGTTCATTCAACGTAGTAAAACATCTCATTGCACTCTCATAACAGCTTGTGTCTTGGATAGGAAGGTGAATGACTAATGGCATGGCTGTACATCTCAATTACCTCTTTAGTTTCCTCTACTTTCTCTGACTTGTGGGTTCCTTGTCCAAAACCCAACCTTGATTGAAGTAAAATTTCTTCCAGTTGAACAATGGAAATACAAAAGCCATCATATCCAGCCACTGCCACAAATGCTATACCCTTTCCAATAACTCCATCCTCTCAGTATTCAAACCAGGTGATGGTATTACTGGTGTCAGGAGTCTACTTCAACCCAACCAGCTTTACTTCAAACCTTTTCTTCATAGCCTCAATGTTGAACCCAGACTGAAAATTAATGCTGTCCTCAAGTCTCTGTTAAGCTTTAAAAATGAAATGAAATGAAAATTATTGGAACAGTGTAGAAGGCTGAGGCGAGAGAGAGTGCGATGTCAGACAAAGCACTAAAATAGAAAACAACCAAATGTTTTGGGTCATGCCTGTGGGCAGAATGATCACCCAGACTGCATTTGGTCTTCTCAATGCAGCCCAACCAGCATTCACATTCAACAGATCACGTACTGCCATTTCCAACAAGGTATCACAATGAAACACATGGTCCTCTCTCCTTCTCATTCAGCATTCTGAAGGAACCATTCAAATTGATTGATCTGTTGAACACATACCTCCATTCAGCTCGCAAGCAAAGCCCTCAGCCCTCAGCTTCCGGTCGCTTGCTAATTTAATTTTCCATCCCATTCCAATCTGACACTTCTGTTGTCAAACTCCTGCACTGTTCCAATGAAACATAACAGAAGTTCATGGAACAGAACCTCATCCTGCGATTTGGCACTTTGTAACCTTCCGACTCAATACCGATTTCAACATATCAAATAGTCTGTTCCTATTTCTGTGGGCAGCTCGTTTGTTTATTTTTTTGTTACATTACCAGCCCTTTTGTCATTTAATCACTCTTGCTTTCAATACTATCAAAGGCCTTCCCTTTAATTCTTTCCTTTCTCCCCAAGCACCCCGAGCCGCCTCTGTACCCTCGTCAAATCAGTTATTTTTTCAAGTTCTGACGATATACCCGAAACATTGGCCAGGATTTTCCGGTTAGGTCCGCCACAGGATTCATCACAGGCAGTACGGAGGATTTGATGGATCAGTCAAAGGTCCTTTGATTTTGGATGGGACCGCCCATGTTTCTTTGGCCACAAATGCTGCCATTTTCTGGTTCGATTTCACACGTTTTTGTGGTGAATGTATTATGGCAGCCATTCACCACTGTATTGCATTGTACTATGTTGTTGCCCTTGTGGGCTCCACCTATGGACCATTGTATTGTAGTACACTGCATTGTATCATGTTGGTGTCCTTGTGGGCTCTGCCCCTGGCTCTCTTCCTTTGGGGGAGGTATATAGAGCTGCTGCCTTGTAGGCGGCTCTCAGTGCAGAGCAGTCACAGGCAGGCACAGTTCTAGCTGATTAAAGCCACTGTTCACTTCAACTCTCCGTCTCGAGTGAATTGGCGGTCGCATCAATTTTCTGCTATTACAGTTATATAATGCTTTTATAAAAATCCCAATGGGCTTCACAGACCGATCTAAAGAAAGGACTAGATGGAGGACTTACCAGCCTGATCCACATCCTGCTCTTTCAGATGTTAACTGAGGCCAATTAACTGCATTGTCTGGGACTCTACGAATAGCTTTGTTCTGTCTGACCCCTGTAGCCATCTCAGATGGCCACCTGCAAAGGACTAAGGGAATTATGGCCAACCCAGGACTCAAACAGACTCAGAGCTTGTGTGTGTATTTGCAACCCAGATAGCTAGACGCAATCAAAATCCCCGCTCATTTGCATTCTAATGGCCCATTTCCCCAAAACAAAAGAACTGTACTCAGGTAACCGATACAGATACAGACTAGTCGGCGCCACTCCCTTTACTCAGGGAGCCCAAACAGCCAAGGTCAATGACTGCTGAGGACACGCCCAGCCATCAAGGCACCCACCCCTCTATTGGCCAAAATCGAAGGCTGTGATCGAAGCCTGTCGAATTACTGGGTCCAAGTTAAGGACCGCCCCAAAGAGCGCGAAATCCCAGAGGGATAAGAGACACAGCCATGTGCTCGGTCTCTCTTGCCAATGCCAACCCAAGTGCAGCATAACAACCAGACAGACAAGTTCAAGACCAACGATCGCGACCAGACGGATGAACCCAGCAGAAACAGAGCCACTTCTTCCACCCAGCCATGCAAGATCCGGACAAAGGCCTTGTCCATCTGCATAGAGCCGGTGCCCAGAAGCTAAGTATAGGTTATTGTAGTTGTTAGGTGTAGTTCAATTTGCAGTGTTTTGTGGTGTATGTCGAAGTAATCCTTGTATGTAAATAAACCATCTTTGAACTTGAACTGACTAACTGGTTGTGTGGTCCTTTGATCGATATCCGGTAAAGCCTTGTGGCAGTATCATTTGATACCTGGCGACTCTAAAGAGCATTATTATTAATTGGCAACATTATTGGCGACTCCGGTGCCAATTGGCAACACACCTCATGAACAGATCCACAGAATGTCCCCCTTTTAATAAAGGCGAAGGGAGTCAGACAAGTAACATAAAGATGTTTATTTGTTACACATACTATTTACATAGGGCCAGTTTAGACTTCACTGGGTCTTCTCTGACAGTCGGTTCCTATCTGGCAGATCTTGTAAACACATGGTATTGGCCTATAGTTAGTGGGGGAGCTCATAATCCTCGAGCTACATGGAAAAAACAATCAACCCAGCCCCGTGTATTTGTGCAGCTTATTACACCCCTGCCCCACCGAGTCCAAAGACCTCCAAAGGGACCATTGAAGACAACGATGATCAGGAGAAGACGAAGAAGACAATGGCAAAAACACCAATCATGCGAAAGACTCATGAAATCAGTGGGGCCCCACCGGGTAGCGGGTTATGCAGACGCTTTGGTCTTGGCACCTTGTTGACTGACAGTGTGACCGGATCAGCTGGAGTATAATGAGCTGGAGAATGATGCTGAGGCTGAACAGCCTGAGCAGAGAACCGTCTGAAGGTGGTCGTACTATGATGTCCGAGTCAGGGACTCCAGAGGTGAGTCTCCACATCAGAATCAGACCACCAGACATCAGTAGCAGAATTCTGCGTTGGCAGGATCCTCAGGTCCACCAGCAGCGCACCCACGCTTTCCCGGCGATGTGGGGTGGCCAGAATGGGGAACCTCATTGACCGGCCCTGGGAACAGAGAAATCCGCTGCTGGCAAGGGTGTGCCGCGCAGAAAAATGCAGCTGCCAGACCGAAGAATCCCACCCCAGGCATTTTGGTGTCACGAGAGGAAAACAACAGTCAGGTGTGCAGATTGTGTGGCAGGACAGGGTGGAGTTCCCCCGGGTGCCTTCTGAGTTGCAGGCCAGAGCGAAGCAGAGTTCCCCCGAAGAACCTCTGGAGTGGAAAACCACTGAGCACGAAGATGATCGAGGTGACACTTCATGAGCTGATCTCGAGCATGGATCTGGTATGAAATGGGACCGGTTTGAAGAATAATGACCACTGGAAGCCAATGAGGACCTTCACCAAAGTTACGGTCATTGACCATCTCATCACGTGCGAAACATCATAGAAGCCTATTTGAGCAATGCCTTTGTAAATCTTGTACACAGCGCACCTTTAGGCCAATATCGGATAGCGACTCATCAACATCCCGGTTGGGGCCATTCTTGTAACAGCGTGAGGAGCCAACCTATACGAAGAGAGAAAGCGTGCCAGCCTGGTATCGAGCCTATGTTTTGATTTTTTCAGGCCCCACTTCACTGTCTGTACGACATGTTCCAGGAACCATTGCGGCACATCACCTGCTCTATTTTCCATCCTCAAAGCACCCAAACCCATCTTTTTTTTCAGTAAAATTCAGTCCAACACCTCAAATACATAACACAGGCAGTTTCAGGAAAAAGACCTTCAGTCCATATAACCAATTAATCCCCTTGGTATAAACTTGAATCTCATTTCTTGATGAGAACCTAGCTAGTTTCTTCTTGATTGCATAAACTAATTTAATTTTGAGTGTTTTGGCCTCTGATTTGTGTCAGCGAACAGAGCAACCATTTTTCATACGCCAAGGTGTCACAGACAGCAATGAAATAAATTATCAGTTACCCTCTGTTGGCAAAATGAACAATGTGTTCTCTCTTCCAAGTTTGCGATAATATCTACTATAATGCTATTTTGAGGTATGTTTTTATTTGAAAACTGCACTCTTGGAAGCTTAGAAATAGCAATACAGTCATAAAAAAAAATATTAGACTTGTATAATTATAGAACTTTCAGGATGACTTGCATTTCAATAGCATCTTTGACAACCACCAGATCTCTAATTGCATTACAACCAATGAAGCGTAGCCACTATTGTAACGTAGAAAACACCGCAGTCAATTCAGAGACCGCTTCCCGACAGCCGTTCAGCTTCGCAAGGCTTTGCGATCTGGTTCCTGCTCACAATGGGCGGGACCACATCTTGCATGACTAAGTGGGTTTAAGGACCTACTTAACCGCGTCGGCGCTGGATCTAACCGGCTCTCAGCATCTACCGGCCTCCTCGGGAAGACGCCAGCTAGGTGCCAATTAGTACTCGTCGACGCAAACTCCCAGGCTATTCGAGGCCCCTGGGTGGTCAGGGACAGGGTAGGGTGCACCTGGCTCTCCCCCAGCACCTGGGCAACTTAGCACTGCCTTGGTGGCCCTGCCAGGGTGTCAATGCCAGTGTCGCTGCGAACGGTCATGGCCTGCGGGGGCCCATGCCATGAAATGTCTGCCGGTCACTGTCTGTGCGGAGTCTGCACGTCCTCCCCGTGCGTGCGTGGGTTTCCTCCGGGTGCTCCGGTTTCCTCCCACAGTCCAAAGATGTGCAGGTTAGGTGGATTGGCCATGATAAATTGCCCTTAGTGTCCAAAATTGCCCTTAGTGTTGGGTGGGGTTACTGGGTTATGGGGATAGGGTGGAGGTGTTGACCTCGGGTAGGGTGCTCTTTCCAAGAGCTGGTGCAGACTCGATGGGCCGAGTGGCCTCCTTCTGCACTGTAAATTCTATAAAAATGAGGGATGAGGGGAAATGAATGGGGGGTGGTGAAGGGCAGGTATGAAGGGGCCTCCGGTTGGGAGAGTGAAGGGTGGGGGTCCAGAACAGGGGGCATTTTTTCCATTCCTGGGGAGCTGAAATTGCTGACCAGAGCGGTTCCTCAGAGGTGGGGCCACCATTTTGAAAGGGTTCTTCGATCTCTAAGTGAGCCGCCCTTGGGCAATGTCACCTACCACACACATGGGCAGCACTTTGCACTGCCCCGCAAGTGAGGACATCTTTTTAGGGGTTGCTGAGGGCTCTCTATTCAGGCTTTCATATGTCCCCTTTTGCCCCCCCCCCCCCCCCCCCCCTTCCAGGACACACACCTTTCTCCTCCCCATGTTCCGAAGGCCCCTTCATACCCGGCCTACACCTCCCCCCAACCCCAACCCCCCACCACCCGTCACACGCCCTGTCCCCTTATCCCTCCTATCATGGTGAGGGCCCCCTCAGGCCCTGACCCTTGACAGTGCCATCCCAATTTGCGATTCCTGGGCGCCGGGTGAGAGCCAAGCTGCCACCCGGCTCTGTCCCAGGGGCCCCCATAGCCTGGGAGGTCTTCAGGTGCCTTCTGCCTGGTCCAGGTTTGCATGGATCAGTACCAATTGGTGCCCAGCTGCAGTCTCCCTGGGCAGGCCAGTAGGTGCCAGGAGTTGGTTAGATCCGCCCTCAGCACGGTTAAGTCGGTTCTAAACCCACTTAGCCGTGTGAGACTTGGTCCTGACCATTGTGGGATCCTTGTAATGTTCTACTACTGGGCGGGGAACATTGAGAAGGTGCACCAGGTTGGGGGGCACCGGGGTCGGGGCAAATGGAAGAGGCTTCTTTTTTTTATAAATTAATTTGCGACATGTGGGTGTCCCTATTGCTCTTCAGAAGGTGGTGGTGAGATGCCTTTGAACTGCTGCAATCCCTCAGGTGTAGGTACACCCAAAGTGCTTATAGAGAGGGAGGTCCAGGATTTTGCCCCAGCAACAAAATGGCGATATATTTCCAAGTCAGATTTGTGAGTGACTTGGAGGGAAACTTCCAGGTGGTGAGGTTCCCATGTATCTGTTGCCCTTGTCCTTCTAGATGGTAGTGGTCGTAGGTTTGGAAGGTGCTGTCTAAGGAACCCTGGCGAATTACTGCAGTGCATCTTGTAGATGGTACAAACGGCTGCCACTGTTCGTCGGTGGTGGAGGGTTTGAATGTTTCTGGAAGGTGGAGCAATCAAGCGGATTCTTTGGCCTGGATGGTGTTGTGTTTTTTGAGTGTTGTTGGAGCTACAGGCAAGTGGAGAGAATTCCATTAAACTCCTGACTTGTGCCTTGTAGATAGTGGACAGATTTGGGGCGATTAGGAGCTGGGTTACTCGCCGTGAGAATCCTAGCTTTTGACCCCACTTAGTTACAGAATACTGAGATATTTCCACTAATAGGAGAAACTAGAACCCGATGGCACAACCTCAGACTAAAGGAACCATCCTTTAAAACAGAGATGATGAGGAATTTCTTCAGCCAGAGGGTGGTAAATCTGTGCAACTCATTACCGTAGAAGGCTGCGGAGTCCAAGTCACTGTGTCTTTAAGACAGAGATAAATAGGTTCTTGACTAATAAGGGGATCAAGGGTTATGGGGAGAAGGCAGCAGAATAGGATGAGAAACATATCAGCCATAATTGAATGATGGAGCAGACTCAAAGCGCTGAATGGCCTAATTCTGTTCCTCTGCTCATGGTCTTATGAACTGCCCTGGTAGCTACACTACTAATATGGCTAGTCCAGTTCAGTTTCTGATCAATGGTAACCCCCAAGGTGTTGATTATGAGAGATTCAGCGATAGTAATGCTATTGAATGTCATAGGTTGATGGTCAGATCCTCCCTTGTAGGAGATGGCCATTGCCTGGCACTTGTGTGGCGCGAATGTAACTTGCCACTTGTCACCCCAAGCTTGGATACTGTCCTGGTTTGGTTCAATTTGGACATGGACGGCTTCATTATCTGACGAGTTGCGAATGATGCTGAACATTTTGCAGTCATCTGTGGACTTCCCACTTCTGACCTTATGATGGAAGGAAGGTCATTGGTGAAGCAGCTCAAGACGGTTGAGCCAAGGGCACTACCCTGAGGAATTCCTGCAGTGATGTCCTGGACCTGAGATGATTTGACATCCAACCACCACAACCATCTTCCTTTGTGCCAGGTATGACTTCAGCCAGTGGGGGAGTTTCCCCCAATTCCCATTGACTCCAGTTTAGCTCGGGCTCCTTGATGCCATATCCTCCATATGGGGGATATGCCGGGCCAAGAGGTTGAATACAATTGTGCTGCTGCTGTTGGCCCATAGCACCTCATGGATGCCCAGTCTTGAGTTGCAAGATTTGTTCGAAGTCTATCCCATTTAGCATGGTGGTAATGCCACAGAACATGATGGAGGGTACTCTCAATGTGAAGGTGGGACTTTGTCTCCACGAGAACTGCATGGTGGTCACTTTTACCGATACTGTCATGGACAGATGCATCTGCAACAGGCAGGTTGGTGAGGATGAGGTCAAGTACGTTTTTCCCTCTTGTTGTTTTCTTCACCACCTCCTGCAGTACCAGTCCAGCAGGTATGTCCTTTAGGACCCGGCCAGCTCTGTCTGTGGAGGTACTACCAGGCCACTATTGGTGATAGACATTGAAATCCACCACCCAAAGCAAATCCTGCGCCCTTGCCAGCCTCAGTCCTTCCTCCAAGTGGTGTTCAACATGGAACACCATCGCCTCCCCTGCTTGTGTAGGGTTGTGTTTAAGGGCATTTGTTACTGTCCCTCTCCGATTTTCCTGGCCAAATTCACAACGAACCGGGTTGTGGTGGCACCTCTAAAAGTCTGGAAACAGTTCAGGCAACATTTTAGATTAGGGGGCATGTGAGTACTGTCACCAATCTGCGGAAACCATAGATTTGCACCGTCTGCCAAAGATGCGACATACAGGATTTGGAAGACAGAGGGGATCAGGATGTTTAGGGATCTGTTTGTGGTGGGTAGGTTCCCGGGACTGGAGAAACTGAAGGAAAAATACCAACTCCCAAGGGGGAGCGGGTTTAGATATATATATAAATTAAATGAAATGAAAATCGCTTATTGTCACGAGTAGGCTTCAATGAAGTTACTGTGAAAAGCCCCTAGTCGCCACATTCCGGCGCCTTTCCGGGGAGGCTGGTACAGGAATCGAACCGTGCTGCTGGCCTGCTTGGTCTGCTTTAAAAGCCAGCGATTTAGCCCAGTAAGCTAAACCAGTCTCTGGTATAAGTACGGACCTTTGTTCGCAAAGAACTCTCTTCGTTCCCCCAGTTGTCGAGACATACACTGATATATAGAATGTTATCATGATGAGCTGGGGGAAAGCAGATCTCGGACATGTACTGGTAGTTGCTGGAGATGGGGAAGGCCCCGTTAGAAGAGATAAAGGGGAAGTGAGAAGAGTAATTCGGCTTGGGGCTGAGGGAGAGGCCGAGAGTGAGAATTTCCATAGAGTAAATTCTACTTTCTCTTGCACCAGGTTGAGTTTGATACTATTTAAAGTAGTCCATTGGGTGAATATGACTAAAGTGTGCATGAGTGGGTTCTTCCCCGATGTGGAGGATACGTGTGAGCAGTGTTTAAGGGGGCCAGCGAACCACTTGCACATGTTCTAGTCCTGCCCAAGCTTGGTCACATTCTGGGACTCATTTGTTAAACCATGATGGTGATCATGGGGGTTAGGTTGCATGGTGACCACTGGTGGAAATCTTTGGGGTGTCGAGTGTGCCGGAGCTTCTAAATGGGAAAAGGGCCGACGCGTTGACCTTTGCCTGTCCGATTGCCTGGCAACGAGTCTTGCTTGGATGGAAGTCAGTGGTGCAACCTAGGGTTTCGGCATGGTTGGGGGACTTGGCTGAATTTCTGTGACTGGAAAAGATTACTTATGCCATTCGAAAGTTGGAGGAAGGATTTTACTCATGGTACAAGCTGTTCATCGCTTTCTTTAAAGTTCTGTTTGTGGCCGGCAATTAGTGCTCGTTTGCAAAGACAAAAAATTAGTGTTTTTTATATGTTTGTGAAATTGTTTGCACTGTTTGGAATAAAATATATTTAAACAAAAAAAATATGCCTTGCTGATGATAATTGTACCAGTGAAACTCATGTTAGAAAGCTGTTTTTGGATAGGACTCCTGACCTACCCTGCATGAATAAAGATAGCGTATTGTGGAACTGCGTAACTACATAATGTCATACTTGTGCAGGGAGCAATCTAAAAGCGTGGTTGTGTTAAATATCTTGTTGCATTGGCTATTTAAAGTAAAATTCATCTTTTTTATTTGCAGTTTCATTTTTCTGTTAATTCATGTTTCATTTGCATTGTTTCTGAGTCATGGTAAAAGTAAAAGTTACAAAAAGTGCAATTATGTTGTTAATTTTTTTCATCGAGTCGATCATTCAGTATATGTAGTTATTTTGGTTTACAATTTCCTCACGGGAGACCTAACATAACACCATAGAACAGTGCAGAAGGAGGCCATTCGGTCCATCGAGTCTGCACTGACACTCCCAAAGAGTATCCTACCTAAGCTCACTCCCCATCTCTGTAACACCAGTTAACCATCACATCTTATAATAATAATCTTTATTATTGTCACAAGTAGGCTTACATTAACACTGCAATGAAGTTACTGTGAAAATCCCCAAGTCGCCACACTCTGGCGCCTGTTTGGGTACACAGAGGGAGAATTCAGAATATCCAATTCACCTATCAAGCATGTCTTTCGGGACATCTTTGGCACTAAGGGGCAACTTAGCACCACCAATCCACCTAACCTGCACATCTTTGGGCTGTGAGAGGAAACCAGAGCACACGAAGGAAATCCATGCAGACATGGGGAGAATGTGGAAACTGAAAACAGATTCTGGCTACTCAGGGAAACAACTGTCTATGTGCTGGACAGGGTTGTATATACCTGCATCATTAGTCTGGACCAGGAGAAGACCTTTGACACAATATCACACACCTACATGATGGATGTGCTCACCAAAATCGGGTTTGGGAAGGGAATCTGGTATTCCAACAGCGCAGTTTCAATCAATGGGTGGGAATTAGGAAGCTTTCCAATTAAATCTGGAGTCATACAGGGTTGGCCTCTCACTACAGCCCAGGACTACATGCTAGGGATGCATTATAATTTGGGACAGCCACCACAGAGACGCAATAATCCAGCCCCATTATTGCTCGATCGGGCTTTCCTTAATCATTAATAAATTGGTGAAAGACCATGGCTGGGATTCTCCAATCGCGCGGCCAAGTTCTGACGCCAGCATGAAAAACAGTGCCAACCACTCCGGCGTCAACGGTCTCCGAATCCTCCCCTTCCTAGGGGGCTAGGTCGGCGCCGGAGTGGTGCCCGCAGCTCCATCCGGCGCAGAATGGCCGGCGCAAATTCGCACATGCGCGCCATGGCCGGCGTGATTCCGCGCATGCACGTGGGTTCCCGTCTCCGCTCCGGCCCCCAGGCAATATTGCGGAGCCATACAGGGTCCCAGCGTGGAGGAACATAGGCCCCCATGGAACCAGCCCGCCTGCCGATCGGTAGGCCCCAATCGTGTGCCAGGCCACCGTGGAGGCCTCCCCCAGGATCGGACCCCCCTTCCAGGATGGCCCCGTAGACACACCTTCCAGGTCCCGCACATGTGGGACTGAGTACGCCGGTGGGACTCGGCCGAACTCGGTGGGCACTCAGCCCATCAAGGCCCGGAGAATCGGCGGGGGGTGGGGGGGGGGGGGGGGGTTGCTCTATCAACGGCCCCCGGCCGGTGCGGTGCCAATCCCACAGGCGCCAACGTGTCGAGGCGTGATTCTCAAGTCCTCCCGGGGATTCTCCGACCCAATCCTGGCCCATGTCCGATATTATACAGGCAACTCGGAGAGAAATGCAACATCAAACACTTCACATGGCCTTCATCAATCTGACCCAGGTTTTTGACTCAGTCAATCGGGAAGTGCTATGGAAGACTATCCCAAAGGTCCAGAGAAATTCATCAACATCCTCCAACTCCTCCACAACAAAATGTTGACGAAAGTCCTCACCGACGGAAATAAGACAGAAACCTTTGACGTCAAGACTGGAGTCAAGCGGGGATGTGTCATCGCCGCCACCCCTTTCTCCATTTCAATTGCCATCTTGACAAGAAAAAGCTTCCCAGTAGAGTGGGCATCGTCTACATGATGGACGTTAAATGTTTCATCCTCAATTCATCCTCGAACAGTTGAAATCAAAGAAGAAAATTACACTGACATCACTTGTGGAACTTCAGTATGTGGATGACATCGCCATCTCCACTCTCTCAGAAGATAATCTCTTGACACCTTTGCAGAAACATACCAAAGAATGAGCCTCAAGTCAAGAAGACTCAAGTCCTTTACCAACCCACCCCAGGGTAAGATCTGGTCCCTCTCTCCACCAAGAACAATGGGGTACCCCTTTGAAACTTGGAACATTTCCCATTCCTTGGGAGCCAGCTCTCCTCTAAGGCTGATATCAATGTGGAGATCCAACATTATATCCAATTTGCTCCAATTCCTTTGGAATATTAACCACAAGATACTTTAACGACCGCCAGAACCACGCTGACATCAAGATCCTTGTGTACAAGGCAGTCGTCCTCCCAACTCTTCTATATGGCCCAGAAACTTGGACTATGTACAAACGCCAGGTCAATGCTCTGGAGAGGTACCATCCACGCTGTCGGAGACGGATTCTCCGCATCAGCTGCAAGGACAGACAAACTAACATCAGAGTCCTTGAAGGAGCCAAGAGCACCAGCATCATGATCATCCAAAACCAACTCTGCTGGGCCGACCATGTGCTTATGTATCAGAGTCCTGTCAAAGCTCAAGTAAGACTTCTGAACTAGAGGACAACAAAAAAGGTGCTTCAAAGGCTTACCTCCAGAAATGCAGCAGAGACATCAACGCTTGGGAGACCCTTACTCAGATGAGACCTATTTGGAGACCTCCTGATTAAAGGGACACAATTCTTCGAGGACACGCCACAGCAAAAGGAGCCTGGGAAAAGAAGGCTGAGAAGGGAGTACGAATGATCGAGAGTCCAAGGTCCGATCCCACCTCCCAGAAACACCTGCCAAGTATGCGGTCGAAGATGCAGCTCTAGGATCGGGCTCATCAGCCATGCAACAACGCACAGAATCCATGACCTGTAATATAGAGTTTCTTAGGTGGACAATCAAACTCGGTAGCAGGTGATTGCCAAAGAAGCCGGTGAAAGGTATCATTTAGTGTTAATAAGCAGCACTTCACCAAAAACCTGCTTACAAATGGTCAGTTTGGATTTGGTCAGGACCACTCAATTCAAACATGGATAGCAGAGCTTAATTCCAGAGGTAAGGGAACAATGACTGTCCTTAACATCCAGACAGAATTTGACCAAGTGTGGTATCAAGTAGCGTTGGTAAACCTGAAGTAAATGGAGTACAGGGTAAAAACACTCCACTCGCTAGAGTTATGCCTAGTGTAACAGATTTGGAGGTCAACCTTCAAACTATGGGATTATGACATTATCATAAATGTAAGAACTGCAACAGTTCATAAATCTCTAGATCAACCACTAGAGGGAGTTGGAGTTACAAATATATAATACTGATGATAAGCCTTGTGGAGAGAGAAGTGAAGGAGATAGCTAGAGTACAGACTGAAGGGAAGATAGTGTGAGTGAGAGCAGATCATAGTTTATAATAGTGTAGAGATTAGTCGTAGATGAGGGTAGATTATATGTTAATTATCAACTGTGTATTATATAGGAATAAATGTCGAATCCAAATAAGTAGTGTTAATAAATTTGTAGTTTTTGTTCAAGTTGAAGCCATTTTGTGGTCTTTGTGAACACTACGTCAACCATCCTGAATTTAGCAACACAAAGAACACCACAGGGGCATCATTATAGAGTTCTCATTCGCAGGGATCAGGCAGGAAATGGAAAGGTGTTTAACTCCTGACCTTGTAGTCTCCAGTATGGCTTTAAGCTGCTGTGTTTCTAGGAAACAGAGCCATTTAGGATTAAACTTCAAGGCAGCATTTAATTGTGCCACAACACGAGGGGGAAGCTCAACCTGTACATGCAGTGTCAGTGCCACGTGTCAGAGAACTGTGATTGCTTAAAGTGAGAGATGCTTTTAAGTACAGCTCTGCTCTCTGTCACTGAATTATGCATTTTTTGCAAGCTGGTGTCTCAAAACTGTCTCCTTTACAACAAAATCAGTTAATGGAAAAAATCGATGGCTGGGATTCTCCCCTACCCGGCGGGGCGGGGGGTCCCGGCATAGCGAAGTGGCGCCAACCACTCCGGCGTCGGGCCTCCCAAATGGTGCGGACTTCTCCGCACCTTTAGGGGCTAGGCCCGCGCCGGAGTGGATGGCGCCACGCCGACTGGCGCCAAAACCGGCGCCAACGGCCTTTGACGCCCGCCGCTAGACGTCGGGGCTGGCCGAAAGGCCTTCGCCGGTTCGCACATGCGCTGGTGCGTCGGCGGCCGCTGACATCACAACTGGCGCACGCACGGTAGGGGGGTCTCTTCCGCCTCCGCCATGGTGGTGGCCGTGGCGGCAGTGGAAGAAAAAGAGTACCCCCACGGCACTGGCCCACCCGCCGATCGGTGGGCCCCGATCGCGGGCCAGGCCACCGTGGGGACAACCCCCGGGGTCCGATCGCCCCGTGCCCCCCCCCCCAGGACCCCAGGGGCCCGCTCGCGCTGCCAATCCCGCCGCCACCAGAGGTGGTTGAAACTACGTCGGCGAGATTGGCCTGTCAGCGGCGGTACTTCGGCCCATCGCGGGCCGGAGAATCACCGCGGGGGGCACGCCAATCGGAGGGGCACAATTCCCGCTCCCCCCGATTCTCGGGTGCCGGCCCCGGGCGGAATTCTCCGACCCTGCGGAGGGTCGGAGAATTCCGCCCGATATTACTCAGAGAGCGACCATGTCTGATCAAATAGTTTCAATTGGTTATTCATGTAGTGAATACAATATGCATGGGAAACACTAGTAGATATTGTTTTCCCAGTAACCATTTAGTGCTTCTAACTGTGGAGGTAAAATCAATAATATAAATATTTAAGAAAAGAACGTCATCAGCCAAAGGTTTGGCTTAAAGCCACCATCCTGGGGTTAAGAGTCTCGTTAATTACCAACTGAGCTATCTGGACTGTTCAGGAACTCACTGTACAAAGGCTTTCTAACTTGATCACTTGTTCAAATATATTGGGCGGAATTCTCCGTTCCAGGACAGTCAGATCGCATTCCCTGATGGGATGCAGTGTCAGGCATCGGGGCAAAATTGAGATCGACGACGGGTGCAATCACGATGCTCCACCCCCACGCTGACAGTGGGAACGTGGTCCACGACCAAGCACTGATGGGGGGGGAATATAAATGAATGCAAATGGGTCTTAATGACCCATTTGCATCCATTTAGCAGACCAGGCACCCTATACTCCAGCCGGGTATGGATCAGTTGTAGTCTCTACCAGTGTGGCCCTGGTGTGGTGGACCAAGGGGGTAACCCCCCCCCCCTCAAAGGAGTTGCGACCACACTAATTGGAATGCACTTACATCTATTGATGAGGCGAATATTTATAAACATTAGGGTTTCACCACTAAGGCCACTGAACCATGAAGGGGGATGAATGAATCAAAGCTGCAGATGGTTTGTAGAAGCTATCAATCAGAGAGCACTACTAGAAACCTATGAATGGCTTGCAGCTAATGGATCTGTAGGAACCAGACGCAGGTCACAGCAATTCCCTTTTGAGGAATGGGCATGTGGAGCTCCAAGGTAAGTATGACAGCTGTAATTCTTCGCACTGGCCCTGTCTGGACTGCTCTCTAGCTTCCAGTCTGGGGTCTCTTTTCTGGGGAGAGGATCTGTGGGGAGGGGTCCCTTTAGGCAGGGGGTCCCTGTGAGGGATATGCTTATTACGCGAGTCCCTGTGGGGGAGGGTCTCCCTTTTATAGGGGTTCTTGTGGGGGTCTGCTTATTACAGGGGTCCAGGGTGAGGAGCCCGCAGGTAATCCGGGGACAGTGGGCCGGCCACAGAACCTCGCTATCGGGACGTCCGCTCAAAATGGCGGGAAACCCTCACATTCCACACCGTAAATGAATTTTCACAGCAAGGAACGCTTCATTGATTGCCGGTTAGCAGGCCTAGGGGATCGTAAACCGGTTGCAATTCACCTCCGGCAGGAGAACATAGTCTCCGAAATGGAGATTCCCGCCCATTGTATTAACCTACTCACAAAATAACTTTTTATAGATTAAAGATGCAGCTAAACTAGCCCTTTTACATAACTAAGCTAGCCTTCAAGGAAAACGACAAGCACCTACCTTCTTGTTGGGAGAATATGTGTGTATTATTACAATCAGGGGAGGCTTGGCTTGATCTAGGCTAGGCTTAATGGTCCTCCTGGTTTTGGTGTCAAGGAAGCTTAAAGATGTAAACTTATGATTTATCTGTTCCCCTGGAGGCAGCAGCTGCTGGCTTACGTTCTTTTGAAACTCTCTTGTATGGTACATGAATAATCAAACAACGGACAGGGTTTGAGCTTACAAAATGGGTGACGGGAAAAGCAAATTACTGTGGATGCTGGAATCTGAAACGAAAGGGAAAATGCTGGAAAATCTCAGCAAGTCTGGCAGCATCTGTAGGGAGAGAAAAGAGCTAACGTCCTCTGATGTTAGTTTCCCTGCTGTTTGACCTTTCACATGTTTTGTCCTCTCTGGGGACTGCCATTAACACTCTTTCCCCTTGGTTTCTGTGGCCATTAGCACCCGGTTTCCATGGGTTTCTGTGGCTATGACTCATCTTTCATTCTCACTCCACAGTATAAATATTTCCCCACTTTCTCTGTCTGTTAGCTTTGACAAAGAGTCATCGGACTCAAAACGTTAGCTCTTTTCACTCCCTACAGATGCTGCCAGACTTGCTGAGATTTTCCAGCATTTTCTCTTTCGTGGGTGAAGAGAAAGAATGAAGCCCACACAAAGTGTCTTGCCACTTCAGTGTCTTTACTGCTTCTGTCTCTGGTCTGATAAATTGATAAATTCTTGATTTCTCGAGGAATTAAGGGCTATGGGGAGAGAGCGGGTAAATGGAGTTGAAATCAACCATGATTGAATGGTGGAGTGGACTCGATGGGCCGAATGGCCTTACTTCCGCTCCTATGTCTTATGGTCTGGAGAAAACATTTTCTTAAACACTAAAATGGTTAGCTGGCTTGTCGCACAATGCACTGCAAATGAGCAGAAATCCAAATATAGTCATGGTATTGTGGATGGTTTCAACTTGATTAGATTATGCCTGTGGTGGATTCCTTTCTCAGCCAGATTTCATTATCTGGGTTGATTACACCATGCGTAGTTTCCACCCAAATAATTGTTGGGGTATTTGTGAATGGGCTTGCAAATGATCCCATTCACACTTTTTCAATGCGATTGTCTCTGCTGGGGTTTCCAGACATGTTGGATCCACTTTGGCTTTGAAATTTAGCATATACAGAGATGCAAATTTCCAGCCATCTGAGAAGCTGCAGTTTCAAGTCACTGCAATGAGTGTTTAGTCTTTTTAAAATCCAATTTGTAGTTTCTTGCCAGCAAATTCGAAGAACAGAATTGACACACACCCCCACGGGCAGGTTTTTAGGTGAGGGAGGGAGCATGAAATTAAAGGGAGGGATTTCCCCACTTGAACCACACAGCGATTCTACACTGGGGCGGGCAATGCCTTGATGGGAAGTCTGCTCTTGCCCCATCATTGGCCAGTTAAGAGCCATTCCCTACCATTCCAGCCTCTCCCTTCAGACCACGATCACTCCCCCCTTCCCCCCTCCAGGCCAGGCCATCCTTTCCCTCCTGGCCTGGGACCCCTTGAACTTAAATGGTCCTCTGGTGCCTGGCCTCCTCCAGCATTTCTTCTTCTGTCCACTGCCATGCTGTCGTGCATGGGACAGAATGGCTGATAGCTCTATAAGGCAGGTATTCCTCCCTAGTAAGGGGCAGACGTCCCACCTGCAGCCACTTAACACTCAAAAGGTGATATGTCCCCCAAAACTCTTAAGATGACAGGATAAATTCATGTTAAAAAGTCATTTTCTTTATAAAGCATGACTTTGTAAGAGTGTGCACTAGTGGCCACAGTGCAGGCAGAGTGCACATATACTACTGTTCCTGCTGCCTTTCAGGTCAGCAGAGATCGTTAGAATGAAACTTGAATGGCGAATAAACGTGAAACACTTGTGCGGTCTACTTATAATACTTAAATTCTGGTTCTCTTTGGAGTGGGTTGGATGTCATCTCCCTCCCCATTAAAAACAGAAATGGGCAGAGTAGAGCCAGGTCAGCATCAGGGTTCAGACGTCTGACAATAATTTGGAGAAAGAAACTAATGCTCACCATCCGCCAGCCCACAGTGGTGAGAACACCACAAAATGAAGTATGTTTCTTTATGTATAAATTTTGACTGTCATGATCCCTGCAAGTGGTAGTTTAGTTGTACGGTATGCAATGCAGAGTTTGACTTGGGGATCAATGCTGACAAGTTTCTGAATATGGTCAGTTCAATTTCTCCAAGGTTTCTGGTGATCTTCTGTCAAAGTTACCGCGGGAGATTAGAACCAGGGGCTGGTTTAGCTCACTGGGCTAAATCACTGGCTTTTAAAGCAGACCAAGCAGGCCAGCAGCACGGTTCGATTCCCGTACCAGCCTCCCCGGACAGGCGCCGGAATGTGGCGACTAGGGGCTTTTCACAGTAACTTCATTGAAGCCTACTCGTGACAATAAGCGATTTTCATTTCATTTCATTAAAAGAGCCAAGGTGGAAAATTGTCCCTCAAAGTAAATGATAGATTGTAGCATCATTATAAGGGGCTGTTGTTCAAATCACTGGATTTAGTTTCACAGGGACAATAGTAGGGAGAGTACAGTCTTGCAGAATAAATGTGACCTTAATCTGAGATCTGGATAAATGAAAAAGTAATATTGAACAAAGTATGCCCCGGTAAACGGATTAATCTGACCTGATATGAGACTTTCACAACATGTAAAGGTTTGCTGAGTTCCTTGCCTTGTGTGGAAATGTTCCTGTACTGACTGTTTCTGTATAAGCATATTTATTTCAATACTAAGTAGGGTTTGTATTAAACAGAAGCATCATCAAATTAATTTGATGCAGGAACTGATCTTTTTACAAAGACTGAATTGCAAATATTTTTGTCTAAGCTGCAAGGTGTCCTGTAAAGATGAAAGACACAGAAGCCAGATAGGGACAGCATCTGAATGGATTAAGTGCCTGCAATCCACTCATGAGGAATACTTGGAACCCAAGAACGTTTTGTTCATCCATATTCTTCATTATACTCAATTTTCCATTTCCCCCCTCAAAATGCATGACCACATATTTCTCCACATGCATGTTTTCCTGTTTGGCTAATCCCCTCACCGTCTATCTCCTCCATACTACTTATAAAAAATGTATTCTTGTTTTAACAACAAATTTCTGTCTCCTGCTGCCTTCGCAACAGTCCAAATCAAATCTGTGCCACATCTGTTAACCTTAATCCTTTTTTTCTTGTCCATCAACCAACGTTCTATCCATGTTGCTAAAATTCCTTTTGTTCGACACATAGGAATACTTGTAACGAATACCTGCATTTCAAGTACTGGTTTCTAAGATTGCATTAAAGATTCAGGGATACAGTTTTATGCAGGGTTTTGCTCACCATTACTTTCATGGAAGCCTCAGAGAAACAATCCTCATAATGGTTCCTGTTACTTATGTGTCAGATTTTACAGGGAGAGAGGAAGACTTAGGAGGTTTAATGATGTGAAAGGAAACCCAGGTGTCGAAACAAGAAACAGAATTTGTGGATAATTGATAAGATGTTGTAGAAAACAACACCTCTTGCGTAGCAATGGTTTAATGGCTGGCCGAGTGGGTGTGTTGCTGCACAAAATGGATTCAAGGAAAGTCTGACATGCCTGGCTAAAGGAGAAGCAATTTTCCTGTTAACATATGACAGCCAGGCTCAATTATCTGTACAGTCAATGGCAGCCTTATCATTGGTGTTCTGCACTCTTGGAAACCATGCCAATGAGAAATGGTTCTTTCCCTTCATGAGCAGATGCCTCTTTCGATAGCCTCAATCACTCCCCTAACACATAGGAGGACAGTTGACTGACTGATGTCGTATACGTCATTGGTTGTGGTCATGAAGGCTTGCTGAAGGAGTGATCTGTGAAACCACGAATAGGTGACATGCAGTCTGCATGCCAGCCTCCAAGAGACAGTAAAGTTAAGTAACAGCCTATTCTGTGCAGTGGGAGTGTCAAATGCAAGCCCCCACTGATATCCCCACAAGGACTATCTGGGATAAAGGAGGGTTATATATATAATCACACAACACACAAGTCACATCTGCCCTTCATGTCTGTTCTGCTTTTCCAAAATTGCGACTGTTGTTTCACAGACTAGCCAAGCGACAGCCGACATAGTTATACTCAGAATCAGATCTTACAATCAATTTCCCAGACTCCGCCATCACTATCCCTGGGTATGTCCTACCCCACTTGCAGGATAGACCCAACAAAGGTGGTGGCACAGTAGTATTCATTAGGTCAGATGGGACTGCCGTGGAAGGCAGCAAGGGCACAGAGTGTACTCTTGAGTCCGGAACTTTAATTTTCATCACAAAAAATGACTCAGTGCCCCACTACTGAATGAGCTGGCCATGTTCTGAAGGGTACGTCTGCATACAGCAGATGGTGAGGGAACCAAGAAGAAGGAAAAACCCATTGATCTCGACATAATTAATCTACCTGGAGCAAATGCATCTGTCAATGACAGTATTGATAGGAGTGACCAGAGACTAAATCACATTTTCACACTGAGAACACATTCCATTATGTTGTGTGGCAGTACCACTGTGCTAAATAGGATAGATTTAGAACAGATCTAGAATCATGGAATCCCTACCGTGCAGAAGGAGGGCATTCGGCCAATCAAGTCTGCGCCGACCCTCTGAAAGAGAACTCTACCTAGGCCCTATCCCTGCAATCCTATCCCCATAACCCCATCTAACCTGCACATCTTTGGACTCTAAGGGCCAATTTTAGCATGACCAATCCACCTAAACTGCACATCTTTGGACTCTAAGGGCCAATTTTAGCATGACCAATCCACCTAAACTGCACATCTTTGGACTGTGGGAAGAAACTGGAGCACCCAAAGGAAACCCACTCAGATACGGGGAGAATGTGTGTACGCACAGTCACCCGAGGCTGGAATTGAACTCGGTCCCTGGCGCAGTGATGTGGCAGTGCTAACCACTGTGCCACCGTGCTGCCCTAGCAGCATAAAACTGGACATCTATGACACACTGTAGGCCAGCTGCACAAGAACTGTATTCACCTCTAAACTCATGACCTGACATATCCCTCACTCTACTATAATGTTCAAAATAAACATGGGCTATAGGCCAATCTGCCACAGAAACGCCAGCGGTAACCCTCAAAAAGGACATTTTTTCAATTTATTTCTCCTGTTCCAAGCCTCCCTGGATATTTAGTTCCGAGGCATTGAATTGAATGAAGGCAGCAATTCCATACTTGTGTATGACATGGCTCCTACCACAACTCCATGATGAATTCAAGGCACACCTGCAGATCCAGAGAGCTGGAAAACCACATCCAAGTAAATGGAGGAACAAGCAAGCGAGCCTTGGGAGACAAAATCTGAAGAGCTGCAATTCCAATCACAGATTCTGTCTCTATTGCTGCTGCTCCAGCTCCTCCAATGACAGGCTCCCGACCTCCCACTCTTGCTGTTCCTCCAGAGACAGAAGCTTTGATTGGAGGATCACAATGGGCATCAGCCAGCAAAGCATACCTGTAATTGGAAGAACTATTCACCCAATAAGAGTTTGTGAAAATGTAAAAAGTAGCCCTCAAGAGAATCTCAAATGGAGCCCTTGACTCCAACTCTATTATTAGCATTAGTTTCAAACATAGAACATACAGTGCAGATGAAGGCCATTCGGCCCATTGAGTCTGCACTGACCCACTTAAGCCGTCACTTCCACCCTATCCTCGTAACCTCTCCTAAACTTTTTGGTCACCGAGGGCAATTTATGGTCAATCCACTTAACCTGCACGTCTTTGGACTGTGGGAGGAGCACCCGGAGGAAACCCACGTAGATACGGGGAGAACGTGCAGACTCCGCACAGATAGTGACCCAGCGAGTAATCGAACCTGGGGCCTTGGAGCTGTGAGGCAACTGTGGTAACCACTTGTGCTACATGGGTTTGAGGGTAGATGGTGGTGTAGTGGCCACTGGGCTAGTAATTTAGGCACACAGGCAAATGTTCTGGCAGAATATGTTCAAATCCCACCATGGCAGCTGATGGAATTTAAAATCATTTTTTTTTTTAATCTGGAATTAAAAGCTACTAACCATAAAACTATAATTAATTGTCATAAAAACCTATCTGGCTCACCATGCCCTTTAGGGAAGGAATTCTGTTTCCTTGCCTGGTCTGGTTTACTATTGACTCCAGACACACAGCAATGTGATTGACCCTTAACCATTGTCAAGGGGTGGACAACAAACATCAGAGCCCAAATTCCATGAATGGATAAAAAAATACAACAGACCAAACTTAGTTCAATGGGGAGCGTAGGAAAACATGCCAAGAGAAGCAACAGAACCACGACCGACCAGATCAAAGCTCAACTGCCCTGCCCAGCCCATGAATGATGATGGAAAATTAAACAACTTAGGCGAAGTGGAGGCTCCACAAATATCCCCACCCTCCATGAGATGGAACCCAGCATAGCAATGCAAAAGACAAGGTTGAAGTGTTTGCTACCATCTTTCACCAGACTTGCCGAGTGAATGATCAAGGTGTACCTCCTTCTCAGGTCCCCAGCAGCACTGATTCTAGTCTCCTCCCAATTCAATTCACTCCACGTGAAATGAAAAACATGGTTATGGGCCCTAACAACATCCCCCAGCTGTAGCTCAGAAAGCATGCGCTCATGAACTAGCCATGCCTCTAGTCAACCTGCTTCATTACAGCGACAACATTGGCATTTGCCTAACATATGGAAAATTCTGGCCAGGAAAAGCAACATAATTCCAACTTGGTCAATAATTATCCGATCAATCGACTCTCAATCTGAGTGGTGTACGGTATTGGAGACAGTGCTATCAAGCAGCACTTCCTCAGCAAACCTCTGCAACAATGCTCAGTTCAGGTTCCACCAGAGTCACAACTTCTGATCTCATTACAGCCTTGGTCCAAAAATGAACATAAGAGCTGAATTCCAGAGGTGAGGTTTGTAACTGCCCTTGACATTGAGGCAACATTTGATAGGGTCAGGTACCAACCTAGAAAAATTGAAGTCAATATGTATTTGTAAAAAAAATCTTCACTTGCTAGAGCCACACATATCACAAAGGACGATGGCTGTAGACATTAGAAATCAATCATTTCAACCTAATGAGATCACTACGGGTGTTCCTCATGGTTGTGCCCTAAGCCAAACCATCCTCAGCTGCTTCATACATGATCTTTCTCCATCATCAGGTCAGAAGTGGGGATGTTCATTGAGGATTGCTGTGTTCATTTGAATTTGTAATTTGTCAGAAACTGAAGCATTCTGTGCCACATCTATCAAGGCCTGGACAACATTTAGGCATAGGTTAATAAGTGGCAAGTAGTATTTATGCCACACAAGTGCCTGGTAACAAGAAAGAATCTAATCACATCAGCCTGACAGTGAGTTGCATTATAATCACTGAAACTCCTATCAACAGCATCCTGGAATTACCACTGACCTGAAACTTAACTGGACTATACACATAAATACAGGAGCTTGCCAGAGGCTGGGAATTCTGTCAGTAATAATTCACTTCTTGACTCCCAAAGCCTCTCCACTATCTACAACGCATAAGTCAGAAGTATTATGGAATACTCCCCAATTGCCTGGATCAGTGCAGCTCCAATAAGAGGCTCTCCACCTCCCTCTTTTCTTTCCCATGTTACATGGAGTCACCTCATTGCCGGTTGATCACTCCTTCATATCAACCATAATTGTTTTGGATTTGGCAGGTGGTTTTATATCCAAATGCCCTTCCTGCAGCAAACCCTCTCCCTTTATCTATGCTGCATCTAGTCCACACAAGCTGGTTTGCCTGCACCAATTATTGGGTTCTTTTGCAGCCAGCAATTCCTTGAGTAGGACTTGAACTCAGTCTCTTCTGGCTCAGAGAAAGGAGAGCTATTCACTGAGCCACTCCAACTCCCACTCAAAAGGTCCTACACCATCCAGGACAAATGAGCCTGCTTGATTGGCACTCTACAATCTTAAACATTCGCTCACTCCACCATCAGTACACAGTGGCATCAGTGTGTACCATCTGTAGGATGCTTCAGCAACTCACCAAGGAACACCAAGATTCTCTCTAAGTCACACATCATCCTTACTTGGAACTATATTACCGTTCCTGAACAGTCACTGGGAGAAGATCACGGAACTCCTTCGATAGCATCATTGTGAGTTTTATAATACCACATGGACAGCAGTGATTCAAGAAGGCAACTCATCACCATCTTCTCAAGGGAAATTAGGGATGGGCGATGAATACTGGGCTTGCCAGCGGCACCCACACCCATGAACAAATAAAATAACTGAAGCACCCTTTCAGAACCCCAGAGGGATTCCCATTCTGCCCTTTCTGTTTGATGCAAGCTAAACAGTGGCTGGAGGGTCAGCTGTTGTGAGAAATGTAATTGGTCATCAGTCTTTCAATGTCAAACATATCAGGTGAAAAAGGGAACAACCGGCGGGATTTACCAGCTGTTCATGCCAGCGAGAAATTCTGGTCCCACACCAGTGCACGGATTTCCCAGCGACAAGGGGTGCAGTCAATGGGAAATCCCATTGACAATGGCAGGATCGGTAGATCCCGCTGGTGGGCCGCCACTGCTGCCAAAACGTGGGGTGGGGTGGTCGGTAAATCCACCAGAGAAAGCACAGTTTAATCAATGTAAAAAGCAACAAAATTAACCTTTTGGACGTTAAAATCTGATAATTATCTTTGAAAGAGCTGACTCGTAGATGCAAGGCCATTCCTTCTGCATGCTTTTGTAGATATATAATTACCCTACAGAGTGATCAGTCAGCCTCTAAGCTGTTGATGTTTCCCTTTGAAATGTTGCATTGTAGGTTTACTCAATTTTGTCCAAAACATACTGGGGTCATGAGAAGTGTATTACAAGTCAGAATTCATTTCTACATTTAAAAATTGATGACTGCTGTGAACACTAATCAAGTGTTTAAATACCCATCTTTTCATCCCATCTGAGTGCTTACTTTATTTTGACATTCACGAGAAATGTTAGGCGGGTTTCTCCGTCCCGCCGCACCAGATTTCTGGTGAGGCACGCCGTCGGGATTCTCCGTTTCACCGGCTGGTCAATGGTGTTTCCCACTGTGGAGCAGCCCCACACTGTCGGGAAACCCCCAGGCTGCCGACAAAATGGAGAATCCCAACGGCGGAGAATTCAGCCCGTTACCTCTTAACCACGTGGGTGCACGGCTGCACGCCTGTGTGACCATGCAACAATCTTCAATAGACCATGCAATACGACAAATGGCTATGTACAGTGATGGTACATGAAAGGGAACACTGCGCACCAGCACAAAATTGCTTATTGTTCTTTCAGTCTTCTCCCCAAATACCTGCACAATCAGTACAAATTTCTTCAGGGACTTTGCCAGCTGTTGTAACTTCAGTGAAACCACCGGTACACTGCATGAATGAGATCTCTGTCAATCTTGCACTGATGAGAATTGTTATCTAAAAAACAAATGTTTCTTCTATCATATTAACTTTTCTAGTCTTTCTCCATATTATCAATACTGTGGTCAGTGCCCCTCTGAATTGCCAGAGTGAAGGAGGAGATAGTTGAAATACTTCTTCTTGGTCCTTGCCGAACCATGGCAAAGTGCCATGATTTTTTTTATTATGGATAGGGTGAAGAGGCAGGCCCCAAGCCTACCTTAGACAGAATAAGAATTGAATCCCACCCTGTTGCCATTAATCTGATCCATGCATCAGCCATCGAGCCATCTGAACTAAGCAGTTCCCCCAGTTGAAATATTTGAAATACTGAATGAAGAGTTCCAGAAATGTTGGCTGTTCTTAAATTGAATAAGTCACTAGAACCCGCTGAGACGCATCTGAAGATGCCGATTCCAGTAATGGTTGACATTGTGGAGTTATTTCCCATAATCTTCCAATCCTCCTTGGTTATCGGCATAATTGATGTCTGCAAACTGGAGAACTGCAAATGTTACACCCTTGGTCAAAAAGAGTGTACAAGAATAAACCCAGCAACTGCAGGCCACTCAATTCAACCTTGCAGTTCAGAAAGCTTTTAGAATCAAATACAGAATTAATAGTCATCTGGAAAAGTATGAATTAACGAAGGAAAATCAAAACAGATTTGTTAAAGGCAAATCTGTTTAACTAATCTAATTGAGATTTTGATAAGTTGATGCGGGAAATGCAGTTGATGTGTTTAACATGAATTTCCAAAAGGCATTTGATGAAGTGCCACATAATCAAACTGTCAGCAAAGTTGGAGCCAATGGAATAAAATATTTGCAGTGTACAAGAATTATTAAGTGGGGTGGCCTTCAGTTGTTGAACAGAGACAGGTTAACACACAGTTTTTGAGCAGGGTTGCTGGTGCCATAATGAAAGAAAATGCCAAGATAGCAACCTTCACCATTCTATTATTAAACTGCACACTAACTTTACACATAACAAAGTCATGTATTTTTACATTTAAGCCATTTTGCAAAAATGTTATCTAATTCACTGGCTTCAATGAGACATGTACACATACATCTTGCTACTTAGTTTCTCAAAATCTGGCAGTATGGTTGATGGTGCACATCTAACCCCCCAGCAAAATGCAAGCCAGAAATAAAAAGGACGCACTTTGGACATACACTGAGGCTTCCTTCCCATTCAAAACTTGTTAACTTCCTTCCCCTCCTATGAACTATGAGCCAGGGGGAGAGAAATCATGTGCACATATTGGGCACATGGGCCCAATTGGGCACATGGGAAATCATGGGCAGCACGGTAGCAGGGGCAGCACGGTAGCATGGTGGTTAGCATCAATGCTTCACAGCTCCAGGGTCCCAGGTTCGATTCCCGGCTGGGTCACTGTCTGTGCGGAGTCTGCACGTCCTCCCCGTGTGTGCGTGGGTTTCCTCCGGGTGCTCCGGTTTCCTCCCACAGTCCAAAGATGTGCGGGTTAGGTGGATTGGCCAGGCTAAATTGCCCTTAGTGTCTTAAAAATAATGTTAATGGGGGTTGTTGGGTTACGGGTATAGGGTGGATACGTGGGCTTGAGTAGGGTGATCATTGCTCGGCACAACATTGAGGGCCGAAGGGCCTGTTCTGTGCTGTACTGTTCTAATTCTAATTCTAATATCATGGAACCTTCGAGCCGGTCCCAGGACTTTCCCAACAGAGTTCCCGCTCCACAGCACTATTACAGCCTCAATGTTCACAACACCAAAATCTCATCCCATGATCATACTAAGGGATTATGACCCATGGCATGGTAATCCCTGGTTTTCCTTGGGGGCAGTGTCAGGATCACTGCTTTTCTTGATCTATATTAATAAACTAGACTTGAGTCTGCACAGTACAATTTCAGATTTTAAAAAAATGTTTCCAATTAAGGGGCAATTTAGAGTGGCCAATCCACCTACCCTGCATATCTTTGGGTTGTTGGGGTGAGACCCACACAGATATGGGGAGGATGGGGAAACTCCACACGGACAGTGACCCGGGGTCGGGATCGTGCCTGGGTCCTCGGCGCCGTGTTAACCTATGGCGCCACCGTGTTAACCCACTGCACCACCGTGCCGCCCCTCAATTTCAGAATTTGCAGAAGACACAAAGCTTGGAAATAATGAACTGTGAGGAAGATCGTGTTAAGAGTTCAGGAAAGTTTGACAGGCTGATGGAATAGACAAACTTTAATGGGTGGACAACTGCAGGTGCAGTTTAATGCAAAGAAATACGGTAATACATTTTTGTGCGAAGAGTCAGGAGTGGCAATAGAAACTAAATGTTTCATTTGTGAAAGGGGTGTACGAACCGAGAGACCTGGGAGTAAATGGACACAAATCATTGAAGAGCCAGAGGCAGATTCAGGAAGTGGTTAAAAAGACATACGGGATCCTGGGCTTTATGAATGGAAGAACAGAGAACAGAAGCTAAAATGATAGTAGTGATCTGCCTCAGCACAGGTCTGCTCATTTCTCCACATTTTGTGTTCTTGCACTTTTCTCTTCAGTTGCTTGTAGAATCCTCCTATTTTCAATTTCAGTGACCCGGGGCCGGAATCGAGCCTGGGTCCTCGGCGCCGCGTTAACCCATGGCGCCACCGTGTTAACCCACTGGGCCACAGTGCCGCCCCTCAATTTCAGAATTTGCAGAAGACACAAAGCTTGGAAATAATGAACTGTGAGGAAGATCGTGATAAGAGTTTATATAGATATAGAATATAGAACAGTACAGCACAGAACATGCCCTTCGGCCCTCAATGTTGTGCCGAGCCATGATCACCCTACTCAAACCCACGTATCCACCCTATACCCGTAACCCAACAACCCCCCCAACCTTACTTTTATTAGGACACTACGGGCAATTTAGCATGGCCAATCCACCTAACCCGCACATCTTTGGACTGTGGGAGGAAACCGGAGCACCCGGAGGAAACCCACGCACACAGGGGGAGGATGTGCAGACTCCACACAGACAGTGACCCAGCCGGGAATCGAACCTAGGACCCTGGAGCTGTGAAGCATTTATGCTAACCACCATGCTACCCTGCTGCCCCTTTCAGGGCAGGAAGTTCAGGAACGTTTGACAGGCTGATGGAATAGACAAACTTTAATGGGTGGACAACTGCATGTGCAATTTAATGCAAAGAAATGCATTAATACATTTTTGTACGAAGAGTCAGGAGTGGCAATAGAATCTAAATGTTTCATTTGAGAAAGGGGTGTATGAACCGAGAGACCTGGGAGTATATGGACACAAATCATTGAAGAGCCAGAGGCAGATTCAGGAAATGGTTAAAAAGACATACGGGATCCTGGGCTTTATGAATAGAAGCACAGAGAACAGAAGCTAAAATGATAGTAGTGATCTGCCTCAGCACAGGTCTGCTCATTTCTCCACACTTGGTGATCTTGCACTTTTCTCTTCAGTTGCTTGTAGAATCCTCCTATTTTCAATTTCAACTGGTTTCATCATGCTCTTTCTCCCTCTTGGTCTTCATCCCTCTAATCTTCCTTCAGTGCACCTCCTTCAATAAATTCTCATGTCAAGGCTATGGTGAATCTTTATCAAACATTGCTTCGTCCTGGTCAATCCAATCCTGCCTGGTCACTCCACTTTTAGGAAGCATATGAAGGTTTTGGAGAGGGTGCAGAAAAGATAATAAAGAACTATAAGAATAGTTCCAAGAATGAGAGACTTCAGTCAGGTGGATAGATAGAGGAAGCTGGGGCTACTCTGCTTGGAGAACAGAGGTTGAAAGGAGATTTGAGGGATGGTCAAAATCATGGCAGCGCAAGAGGGAGGGGGGGGGGGGGGTGGTTTACACAGATCAAATAGGGAAAACACTGTGACTATTGGCAGTAGAGTTGAAAACCAGAGACCACAGATTTAAAGTGATTAGTAAAATAAATAAAGGCAAGATGAGAAGACACATTTTCACAGTGAGTAGTGACAATCTAGAATGCATTTGCCTGTAAGGGTTGTGGAGGCAAATTCACCTGTGGCTCTCAAAAGAGATTTGCATAAGCACCTGAAGGGTCAGGAAGCAGGACTAGCCAAATTGCTTTTGCAGAAAGCTAGCATGGTCATCTGTGCTGCAACCATTTTCTAATTCTATTCGGTGATTCATGCCCACCATTCAATATGTTTTCCCTTCTCCCTAAATCCCTGTTATGCTGGAATCGAGACTCATAACCTAACTCATTTTCCCCCAGAGTTTGCAACTAGACAACTATGCAGCTTTCCTTATTATTTCTTCCCTCCTCCAGTCTTCAAGGATTTAAGACTCAAGATTAGAATCAGCTAATCATTCATTCCTAATCCCCCCCCCCCAGCCCCCTCTCTTGATCTGATTGGCATCCTTACCTGCTCCTGACTTCTCCAAGAAAATACTGACAGCAAGATTGTTTGGATCCATGCTAGAACAGAGCCGGGACAGAACTGCACCAACCTAACACTGTTTCTTCAGGTCTCAAAGTGTTTACTCTCCGACACAATGGACAACACATTTATCATGTTTGACCTCAGATGGCCTCTCGTGTTATTTCCACGTCAGTTGCAGTTGAAGGAAACTACTTTTGTATTGAAGTTTTGAAATTCTATGTGTAGTCAAGAAGTGTACAACCCTATGAAACAGCCACGAGCAAAGGTACAGCAGCAAAAGTCCATGCTCTCGTTAATTTTCCCCACCCAATGAGAAATCACTCTGGTTTCCTGCATTTTCATACCTTAAAAGCTCAATGGTGTGACAAATTGAGCATGTTACCAAAAATGCACTATCTTTATTCAATAAAAACAAGGAAAATGCATTTTACATGAATGCACATAAATCTTTGAAATGGAAAATTCTTACTTCTGAAGTTAAAATACGCAAACAATTATTTATGGTGCCTGCAAATACCATCAAAGGACTGCATGTTATGTTATTGTGTGGCTGGACTACAAGAGCAAGCTCTTAATAATAAGTAACTCTATATTTGCTACATTGTGCTTGTGTTATTTATTCTTCCACAAAACAAAGTTCCAATAATGAAACTATATTTTCAAACAGCCTGTCAAATAGAAATTAAATAATTCCATTTTCTTTTATCACAGTTTTAAACCTGTATACATAATATAAAACATTTTATTATTGTCTGTATTGAGTGTCAACAGGCTCCACTGTAAATATTAATCAATTTATATTTATATATTAAATAAATTTACCATCAAGTAAATTACAGATAGGTTATACGTGTATATACACACACAATCTAATTTCAAAACTTGAGAAAAGGAATCTATAAATTCAGCACTTTCAAACATAAAGTAGTTTGATTTTCATGTGGACTGCCGATTAAGTAGGCAGTGAGCAGGATGCCTGCTTGATGTCAGTAGCATGAGATCCAAGTCATTTTGATAGTCAGGCCTCATTTAAATGAACTGCCTGTACATCAGTAGCTTCGATTAGTATCTTGCAGTTTTGGCTTGTGGGGTCAGACTTCAAGCCTACTTTGACCTCTTAAATTTGAAAAAAAAATGTGTGGTGCATTTGGGACTTCTTGTGATAGATGTCTCCTGAAGGGAGTGCCAGGTTCAGTAATACAGCAATGGAAATTCTAATGGAATAGATGACCCCTGAGTCATTTTTATGAACTAGCAGAGAAACTAGTACCCAGAGTAGAAGAGGGAATGGATTTGAGGAATCTTCACAGGGTGAAGGGTAAACTGTTAAGAGTTAGGAATAGAGACAGATTAAGTGAGTGGATAATAAGAGAGTAAATAGAATATTACGTGGTGGGGTTATTCACTTTGGTAGTAAGAATTGAAAAGCAGAATATGTTTTTAAAATGTGTGGAACATTTATATATTGGGTGTACTCATACAAGGAACACAAAAGTTAGCGTGTAGGTACATAAAGTAAGCAATTAGAGACACAAGGCATGTTTGCCTTTATTGTAAGGGAATTGTAATATAACAATGTTGAAGTCTTGTTATAATTGTATAGGTTTTGGGAAGACTGTTCCTGGAATACGGTTTGCAGTTTTGGTTTCCATATTTAAGGAAGGATATACTTGCATTCTAGGCAGTACAGCAAGATTCACTAGATAGGTTCCTGAGATGAGAGTAAATTGGACCTGGATACCCGTGAATTTAGAAGAATCAGAGGGGATCTCATTGAAACACACAAAATTCCAAAGGGGCTTGACGGGATAAACAGAGAGGTTGGTTCCTCTGGCTGGGGAATCTAGAATGGTGGCCAGAGTCTCGGCATAAGGGGTCAATTCGGACTGAGAAGAAGAGACATTTCTTCACTCAGAGGGTTGTAAATCTTTGAAATTGTCTACCCGAGAGGGTTATGGATGCTTCATGGGTGAGTATACCTAAGGCTCAAACAGACAGGTATTTGAACTTCCAAGGAATCTAGGGATTTGGGGAGAAGGTAGGAAAATGGAACTGAGGCAGATCAGTCATAATCCGCAGGGCCGTATGTCCATTTCTCCTCCTATTTCTTGTGAATCTAAGCACAAATACTCAGCTCTACTAAGATGAAATTGGAAAAATTAGAAAGGGCGAACAAGGAGAGTGCAAGCTCTGGGTATAGGTCTTCGAAAGATCCAGAAAATGCTGCCTCACAATGTGAGAGAGTATCAAGCAGTAAACTTCCAACATATGTCGCATTCTGGAACAAAGTATTAACATGCATAATCTACTATGGAGCATCTGGTAATCTCAATGGACATTGCAGCTGCACTCTTTATCCAGGAGTCAATGGCACCAGCATTTCAGTTATAGCTCAAACAGTCGCAATACAGACTGCCTTCAAAAGACTGAGGGAACATATCAATACAGGTTTCAGCTGCAATGCAAATTCCCTGCAGGCTGGTGACAGTGCTTAGCCTCAATTCCATGAGAGTGACACTGGAACAAATGGAGTAACACAAGCTGCGTTCTTTCAGGACGCCACACCTGGTCCCCTGGCATCCCATCAGTCTGTCTTGGTTCCAGAAAGCCAACTGGGTCAGTATTTTTCATCAGCAGCCAAAGTGCTGCAGTCAGCAGACAGACTCCCTCTAGCCCAAGCTTTGTGAATCCTCAAACATGAGCATTTTTGAAGCTCTCATCTGAGCATCAACAGCCTCCCATTTGTTAACTTGACTAAACTGTGACACTTTTAATTGACAAGTTGTCTACAGCTTTTCTGTGTACTCACTTAAGAGAGATGGCATGTAGACAAATGATCACTGGGAGCACTAAAGGGTAGAAGAACTGGCTCAAATGATGCTGAGCTTGGGAAATAAATGCAATGGAAAAGAGTGAGTGATAAAAAGTGATGGTTAGTGAGTTGGCGGATACAGCTCAGATGTAGACAGATCTTCCACCACATTCTCCAGGTCATCAACTTTCTCATTTTATAGCCAACAGTAGCAAAGATATGCAGTAGGCAGCACACCACTATTATCTTGGCACTATTAACAAGGCTGCAGTGTAACAAAGCCCAAGATCGGTCCAAGTGGCAGATCATTTGTTTCAGAACCCACTAATAACTGGTTTGCTCCAGATGTGATTGCTTTTTATTTGTGATTTTCACTGGTATCCTTAGGTTTTACAGCAGGGTCATCAGTCACGTCTGCAGAGCATATCTACTATGTCCTGCCAACTAGCCTGGGATGTCCTGCTCTTCTTCAAGGAGAGGGAAATGCAAGGAGAGGGAGCACCAGAGAAGAGTTCAGAGTGGAAGGTTTCCAGGCATCACAAGAGCAGGAGTCCTGATAAACAAATGGGAAGGAGATCACTCCATGCTTGTAAGAATTGTTCACTAGTTGCAAGCCCTTCGTCACTTTCTGCTGATCATTTTGGAATGAAGTCAGGAACTGCTTTTCCCACATGAAGGTTGTTGAAATCTTAGGACTGTGAACACCTGGTGACTTGAAATTTTCAATATCAACAAATTCTTATTCATATATCAAGAAACTTGAAGCAAAGAAAAATAAAAAGGGTTGCTGAGACATAGATCAGTCATGATCTAATTGAACGGTAGAACAAGTTCAATGTCTGAACGGCCTATTCACATTACTGTTCCTACAGCTCCTGAGGTCCATGAAGAATGTCATGAAACTGTTAGCCTAGACAAACAGTACATTGGTCACCTGCTTTATAGAGAAATGCACTGCAGCCTGACTGATGTCACAAATGTTTCCATTTTTAGCCTCGAAAGACCATGATTCATGGGAATCCATGGTTACAATGACGATCACTTCAACAGAAAATAGTCTAAGTTGTATGTGAGTTACAGGTGAGTTGCATTCTGAAGCATGGCCTGTCCTGAGAAATGGATTACCCTCCTAGACTGCACCTCACTTAGCCACATATATCTCAGTTTTGGTTACAGACCACATGAATGGGATAAGGCTTCCTGCAAGTAAATATCCTTGTTCCTGGACTCCTTGCAGGGTGAAGGACTGTAATATCCCACAAGGGAATTACGAGGTGGGAAGGATTATCTTCCATGTGGTTCTCGTGGAGTACGAGTTCCTCCATTCAGCCATGTATAAAAGGTCAGCCAGTAAAGCACCGACCGAGGAGTGTAGGGATCTACTGAGAGTTGTATGTAACTTAATTGTAAATAAACCTGTTTGTTATTCTACTCACACAACAGAAAATACGAGACAATCACAGCAGGTCTGACAGTATTTGTGGAGAGAGAAGGGAGCTAACGTTTCGAGTCTGGATAACCCTTTGTCAAAGCTTTGAAATATTAGCTCCCTTTTCTCTCCACAGATGCTGCCAGACCTGCTTTGACTGTCCAGTATTTTCTGTTTTTGTTTCAGATTCTACCATCCACAGTAATTTACTTATTCATAGAATCACAGAATCATAGAATTTACAGTGCAGGAGGCAATTCAGCCCATCAAGTCTGCACCGGCCCTTGGAAAGAGCACACCGCCCAAGCCAACACCTCCACCCTCTCCCCACACACCTTCACCCTATCCCCGCAACCCCAACTCACCCTTTTAATATGGACACTAAGGGCAATTTAGCATGGCCAATCCACGGGACGTGCACATCTTTGGACTGTGGGAGGAAACCAGAGCAACCGGAAGAAACCTATGCAGGTGCGAGGAGAATGTGCAGATTCCGCACAGACAGTGAACAAGCCGGGAATCGAACCTGGGACCCTGGAGCTGTGAAGCTGCCCATTGTTATTCTACTCGGTGTGGACTCCCCATGTCCTTGTTAAACAGGCAAGGGCCGCTCACAGAAGCTGGCCCACCTGCTGCTGCTGTTCCTGTTTCTTCTTTTCTGACAATTGGTCACTACCAATTTCATTTTACAACAATGCGAGCACCTCTCTGTGCAAGGAGAACGAACAAGATGGCAAAAAAATGCCAAGCAGAAAGCATTCTTATTAAACCTCCTTCTAAAAACCAAATAGAAACCAATTATCTATTTGCAGCTGACTGCTCCTTTCAAGATTCTAACCGCTACTGGTTGAATTCAACATTAGTCGCACGTCACATCAAAGTGCGTGAAAATAGCATCAGATGTTTTGGCGCTTGTACCCAAGCCACAGTGGAAATTATGCCAGGTGAATAGGCAGTAAGACTATAAAAGTAAGCTCTACATCCTGATTTTGACAGTGTAACTGCCTCTGCCACCACAATCTTCCCCCACCTTGCTCCAGAAACACAGATGAATATCCGGTCAAGCTTGCAAATGCAGCTACTTTAGGTTGAAAGACAAAATGGTGTGACCTCACCAATGAACGTATCAATAAAAAAACAAAATATTTGCACAAAGTACAATTCAGGGACATGGTAAAACTTAAATAACTTTAGGCTTCTCCCTTCTCTGTAAAATGTTCCGTCATTTGTGAATAAAAACATCAGAAAGCAGGTGGGCCATCCACTCCTATGACTCTTCCTCCTGTTCAATTATATCATGGCTGATCTTTATCTTAACTCTATGTACCCAACTTGTTTTGTTAACCTTTAAGACTTGTCATGTGAGAGTACCTCTAAGAAATGAATGTTTAAGCAATGTTGCAGTTTTGAAATACTAATCTGACAGTTTTTATGAAGGGGGAGGGGAAGAGTTACAGGTCTTCATTACTCTTTCTTTGACGAAGAGTCTCGTGGCATCACCACTGCATGTCCTAGCTCCAATTTCAAAGCTTATATCTCCATTTTTAATGTTCTGAGCCTTGTTTCTGGTTATTTATAATAATATCTAATAGATACCAGCAACAGCTGAAAATTTCTTGCATTCTTCAGAAAGGGGAGACAGCAAATGCACCCTGCTGCCTTTTGGATGGAAAGGAAACACAACCAAATTGTCGATGTGAACTGGATTCTTCGCCAGCATAAATGCACTCGTCCCAACAGAACTCAATCCACTCAACCCAATATAATATGGCATCACTGACTGCAAACTGAGAGAAACATACAAGAGCAGAAAAGGGAAAGGAGGTTAGGCGAGAGGAGGAAGGAGACAGCTGAGCGGAGGAGGGGGGCTGGTTGAGAGGAGGAGGGTGGCTGGGTGAGAGGAGGGTGGCTGGGTGAGAGGAGGAGGGAGGCTGAGTGAGAGGAGGAGGGAGGCTGAGTGAGAGGAGGAGGGAGGCTGAGTGAGAGGAGGAGGGTGGCTGGGCGAGAGGAGGAGGGTGGCTGAGTGAGAGGAGGAGGGTGGCTGGATGAGAGCAGGAGGGTGGCTGGGTGAGAGGAGGAGGGTGGCTGGGTGAGAGGAGGAGGGTGGCTGGGTGAGAGGAGGAGGGAGGCTGGGTGAGAGGAGGAGGGTGGCTGAGTGAGAGGAGGAGGGTGGCTGAGTGAGAGGAGGAGGGTGGCTGGATGAGAGGAGGAGGGTGGGTGGGTGAGAGGAGGAGGGAGGCTGAGTGAGAGGAGGAGGGTGGCTGGGCGAGAGGAGGAGGGTGGCTGAGTGAGAGGAGGAGGGTGGCTGGATGAGAGGAGGAGGGTGGCTGAGTGAGAGGAGGAGGGAGGCTGGGTGAGAGGAGGAGGGTGGCTGGGTGAGAGGAGGAGGGTGGCTGGGTGAGAGGAGGGAGGCTGGGTGAGAGGAGGCGGGTGCCTGGGTGAGAGGAGGAGGGTGGCTGAGTGAGCGGAGGAGGGAGGCTGGGTGAGAGGAGGGAGATAGGGTGAGAGGAGGAGGGTGGCTGGGTGAGAGGAGGGAGGCTGGGTGAGAGGAGGAGGGTGGCTGGGTGAGAGGAGGAGGGTGGCTGGTGAGAGGAGGAGGGGGCAGTTCAGAGAAGGAGGGTGCTGGGTGAGAGGAGGAGGGGGGGCTGGGTGAGAGGAGGAGGGAGGCTGGGTGAGAGGAGGAGGGAGGCTGGGTGAGAGGAGGAGGGTGGCTGGGCGAGAGGAGGAGGGTGGCTGAGTGAGAGGAGGAGGGTGGCTGGATGAGAGCAGGAGGGTGGCTGGGTGAGAGGAGGAGGGTGGCTGGGTGAGAGGAGGAGGGTGGCGGGTGAGAGGAGGAGGGAGGCTGGGTGAGAGGAGGAGGGAGGCTGGGTGAGAGGAGGAGGGTGGCTGGGTGAGAGGAGGAGGGTGGCTGAGTGAGAGGAGGAGGGTGGCTGGATGAGAGGAGGAGGGTGGGTGGGTGAGAGGAGGAGGGAGGCTGAGTGAGAGGAGGAGGGTGGCTGGGCGAGAGGAGGAGGGTGGCTGAGTGAGAGGAGGAGGGTGGCTGGATGAGAGGAGGAGGGTGGCTGAGTGAGAGGAGGAGGGAGGCTGGGGTGAGAGGAGGAGGGTGGCTGGGTGAGAGGAGGAGGGTGGCTGGGTGAGAGGAGGGAGGCTGGGTGAGAGGAGGAGGGTGCTGGGTGAGAGGAGGAGGGTGGCTGGGTGAGCGGAGGAGGGAGGCTGGGTGAGAGGAGGGAGATAGGGTGAGAGGAGGAGGGTGGCTGGGTGATAGGAGGGAGGCTAGGTGAGAGGAGGAGGGTGGCTGGGTGAGAGGAGGAGGGAGGCTGGGTGAGAGGAGGAGGGAGGCTGGGTGAGAGGAGGAGGGAGGCTGAGTGAGAGGAGGAGGGTGGCTGGGGAGAGGAGGACGGTGGCTGGGTGAGAGGAGGGTGGCTGGGTGAGAGGAGGAGGGTGGCTGAGTGAGAGGAGGAGGGTGGCTGGGTGAGAGGAGGGTGGCTGGGTGAGAGGAGGAGGGTGGCTGGGTGAGAGGAGGGAGGCTGAGTGAGAGGAGGAGGGGGGTGGGGTGAGGAGGGGAGGAGGCTGGGTGAGAGGAGGAGGGTGGCTGGATGAGAGGAGGGTGGCTGGGTGAGAGGAGGAGGGAGGCTGGGTGAGAGGAGGGAGGCTGGGTGAGAGAAGGAGGGAGGCTGGATGAGAGGAGGAGGGTGGCTGGGTGAGAGGAGGAGGGAGGCTGGGTGAGAGGAGGGAGGCTGGGTGAGAGGAGGAGGGAGGCTGGGTGAGAGGAGGGAGATAGGGTGAGAGGAGGAGGGTGGCTGGGCGAGAGGAGGAGGGTGGCTGGGCGAGAGGAGGAGGAAGGCTGGGTGAGAGGAGGAGGGTGGCTGGGTGAGAGGAGGAGGGTGGCTGGGTGAGAGGAGGAGGGAGGCTGGGTGAGAGGAGGGTGGCTGGGTGAGAGGAGGAGGGAGGCTGGGTGAGAGGAGGGAGGCTGGGCGAGAGGAGGAGGGAGGCTGGGCGAGAGGAGGAGGCTGGGTGAGAGGAGGAGGAGGCTGGGTGAGAGGGAGGGAGGCTGGTGAGAGGAGGAGGGAGGCTGGGTGAGAGGAGAGGGGCTGGGTGAGGAGGAGGGTGGCTGGGTGAGAGGAGGAGGGTGGCTGGTGAGAGGAGGAGGGAGGCTGAGTGAGAGGAGGAGGGTGGCTGGGTGAGAGGAGGGGTGGCTGGGTGAGAGGAGGGTGGCTGGGTGAGAGGAGGAGGGTGGCTGGGTGAGAGGAGGAGGGTGGCTGGGTGAAGGAGGGAGCTGAGTGAGAGGAAGAGGTGAGAGGTGAGAGGGGGAGAGAGGCTGGGTGAGAGGAGGGAGCTGGGTGAGAGGAGAGGTGATGGATGCTGGGTGAGAGGAGGAAGGGTGGCTGGGTGAGAGGAGGAGGGTGGCTGGGTGAGAGGAGGAGGGTGGCTTGGTGAGAGGAGGAGGGTGGCTGGGTGAGAGGAGGAGGGTGGCTGGGTGAGAGGAGGAGGGAGGCTGGGTGAGAGGGGAGGAGGCTGGGTGAGAGGAGGGAGATAGGGTAGAGCAGGAGGGAGGCTGGGTGAGAGAGGAGGGAGATAGGGTGAGAGGAGGGGTGGCTGGGCGAGAGGAGGAGGGTGGCTGGGTGAGAGGAGGAGGAGGCTGGGTGAGAGGAGGAGGGGGGCTGGGTGAGAGGAGGAGGGTGGGTGAGAGGAGGAGGGAGGAAGTGTGGGTGAGAGGAGGAGGGAGGGTGGGTGAGAGGAGGAGGGAGGCTGGGTGAGAGGAGGAGGGTGGCTGGGTGAGAGGAGGAGGGTGGCTGGGTGAGAGGAGGAGGGGTGGCTGGGTGAGAGGAGGGAGGCTGGGTGAGAGGAGGAGGGTGGCTGGGTGAGAGGAGGAGGGAGGCTGGGTGAGAGGAGGGTGGCTGGGTGAGAGGAGGGTGGCTGGGTGAGAGGAGGAGGGGGGCTGGGTGAGAGGAGGAGGGAGGCTGGGTGAGAGGAGGAGGGTGGGTGAGGGAGGAGGGAGGCTGGGTGAGAGGAGGGTGGCTGGGTGAGAGGAGGGTGGCTGGGTGAGGTGAGGGAGGAGGCTGGGTGAGAGGAGGGTGGCTGGGTGAGAGGAGGGTGGCTGGGTGAGAGGAGGAGGGAGGCTGGGTGAGAGGAGGAGGGTGGGTGAGAGGAGGAGGGAGGCTGGGTGAGAGGAGGAGGGTGGCTGGGTGAGAGGAGGAGGGAGGCTGGGTGAGGGAGGGAGTAGGGTGAGAGGAGGAGGGAGGCTGGGTGAGAGGAGGGAGGAGGGGGGAGAGGAGGGGGTGGCTGGGGAGAGGAGGAGGGTGGCTGGGTGAGAGGAGGAGGGGCTGGGTGAGAGGAGGAGGGTGGCTGGGTGAGAGGAGGGAGATAGGGTGAGAGGAGGAGGGTGGCTGGGTGAGAGGAGGAGGGTGGCTGAGTGAGAGGAGGGAGGGCTGGGTGAGAGGAGGGAGATAGGGTGAGAGGAGGAGGGTGGCTGGGTGAGAGGAGGAGGGTGGCTGAGTGAGAGGAGGAGGGTGGCTGAGTGAGAGGAGGAGGGTGGCTGGGTGAGAGGAGGAGGGTGGCTGGGTGAGAGGAGGAGGGTGGCTGGGTGAGAGGAGGAGGGTGGGGGTGAGAGGAGGAGGGGGGGTGAGAGGAGGAGGGTGGCTGGGTGAGAGGAGGAGGCTGGGTGAGAGGAGGAGGGTGGCTGGGTGAGAGGAGGAGGGAGGCTGGGTGAGAGGAGGAGGGTGGCGGTGAGAGGAGGGAGATAGGGTGAGAGGAGGAGGGTGGCTGGGTGAGAGGAGGAGGGAGGCTGGGTGAGAGGAGGAGGGAGGCTGGGTGAGAGGAGGAGGGTGGCTGGGTGAGAGGAGGAGGGAGGCTGGGTGAGAGGAGGAGGGTGGCTGGGTGAGAGGAGGAGGGAGGCTGGGTGAGAGGAGGAGGGTGGCTGGGTGAGAGGAGGAGGGTGGGGGTGAGAGGAGGAGGGTGGGGGTGAGAGGAGGAGGGTGGCTGGGTGAGAGGAGGAGGGAGGCTGGGTGAGAGGAGGAGGGTGGGGGTGAGAGGAGGAGGGTGGGGGTGAGAGGAGGAGGGTGGCTGGGTGAGAGGAGGAGGGTGGCTGGGTGAGAGGAGGAGGGAGGCTGGGTGAGAGGAGGAGGGTGGCTGGGTGAGAGGAGGGAGATAGGGTGAGAGGAGGAGGGTGGCTGGGTGAGAGGAGGAGGGAGGCTGGGTGAGAGGAGGAGGGAGGCTGGGTGAGAGGAGGAGGGTGGCTGGGTGAGAGGAGGGTGGCTGGGTGAGAGGAGGAGGGAGGCTGGGTGAGAGGAGGAGGGAGGCTGGGTGAGAGGAGGAGGGAGGCTGGGTGAGAGGAGGAGGGAGGCTGGGTGAGAGGAGGGAGATAGGGTGAGAGGAGGAGGGTGGCAGTTCAGAGAAGGAGGGAGACAAGGTGACAGGAGGTCGGGTGAGAGGAGGAGGGTGGCGGCTGTCACTTACACAATCTCATCGTTGTCAAACTCCAGCTCTCCGGCCGTGTCCTCGTAGTCCTCGCCGCCTCCCCGGGCGCTGCCCTCCAGGGTCCGGTAGGGCACGACGACGGCTCCGCGCGCTCCGGACGCCCTCAGAACTTTCACCTCCATCACGCCCACGCTCTCGCTCACGTGCATCACCTTCTCCTCGAAGGTGAAGATGCCGGCGTGGTCGTCGTCGAAGATGGTGACGTTGGCGGTGGAGGGCGCGCACAGGCACGCGACCTCAGCGCTGGAGGGTCCCACGTGATTGGCGGCGGCGGCCGCCGTGTTGGTGGTGGTGGCGCCGCCGCCGCCGCCGGCGGCCGGGCTCGAAACCGAGGCTGCGTCGTTGGCGTCACCACCGGTCAGGGGCGACGGCGCCTGCGCGGTTGCCGGGCCCGACCCGGGCGCAGGCGCGGTGGTCAGCGCCGGCTCCTGCTTCCCGCTCCCGCCCAGCCGCAGGTTGCTGAGGTGGACGCAGAAGTTCTCGTCCTCCTCGAAGATGTCGTCGTCGATAATCCCCACCAGGATCTCCTTGTGCGTCTCGCCCGGCTTGAACACCAGGCTGCCCTCGGTGAACTCGTAGTCGGAGCCGGCGTTGGCGGTGCCGTCCTCGGTGCGGTAGTCCACGGTGACGGTGTTGGTCAGGTCGCCGCCCCGCCGCACCACGGTCAGGGCCACCGAGCCGCAGTTCTCCAGGCACTGGTAGCTGCCGGGTTCGAAGTAGATGCGGCTGACGGGGCCCTCGTCCACCTCGGGCCGCACCTCCTGCATGGAGACGGCCTTGCGGGCCTGGTCGGCGGCGTGCCGCTTGAGGATGTTGCCGGCGCCGATCATGAGGCGGGTGGCCTGGATGCGGTAGAAGGCGCGGCTCTTGGTCTGCTGGCTCAGCACCTGGTAGTTGGCCAGCTCGATCAGCTGCTCCATCTCCTTGTCCGGGTGCTTCTGCTTCAGCTCCTTCAGGATGCGCGCCATCTCCCGCCGCGACTCCTCCTCTTGGTCCTTGGAGGCGGGGGCCAGGGTGCCGTCGGGCGGGCCCGAGGAGCCGGGGCAGGGCGCGGAGGCGGCGGAGGCCTCCTGCAGCGAGTTGAACATCTTGCCGTCCATCTCAATGTCGACCTTGGCCGAGGCGGCGGCCGACAGGGCGGGCCGCTCGCCCTCGCTCTCCACGATGATGGCGCGGTGGCGGCCGACGCGGTACTTCTTGTACATGTACTTGTAGAAGAGGAGACGGCGGTCGGCCACCCAGGCGAAGACGACGCAGATGGGGAAGAAGATGAAGGTGAGCAGGCTCTCCCACAGCTCCACCACGCCGGGCGAGATGACGGCCAGGATCAGGTAGAGCCAGGCGTAGGCGAAGATGCTCCAGGCGGCCGTGACGAAGAAGACCCGCAGGTGCTTGATGCGGCGGATCTCGCCGTCGGGCACCACGTTCACGCAGATGGCGATGATCACGAAGGTGTTGAAGGCGGCGCTGCCCACGATGGTGCTGGGGCCCAGCTCGCCGGCGTGGAAGCCGTGGCCGCACACCTCGATGACCGAGAGCAGGATCTCGGGCGCCGACGAGCCCAGCGCCATCAGGGTCAGGTTGGACACGGTCTCGTTCCACAGGCGCACAGTGGTGGTGGTGGTCTCGCCGTTGGGCTTCTTCACCGTGATCTCCCGCTCCTGCGAGGTGATCACCTCGATGGACGACATGAAGCGGTCGGCGACGATGGAGACGCCCAGGAACATGTAGATCATGGCCACGAAGTAGACGATGGCCCTCGCCACCTTGTCGCCCACCGAGGGGTCCTGCGGGTACCAGATGGGCAGGATCACCCCCTCGTTGCACTTGTACGAGCCGCTGCACTGCTTGGTCGAGGTGTTGGCCTCCACGCTGGCCACTTCCCCGCTGCCCTCCACCCGCTGCGCACAAGTCAGCAGAAGGACCGCCAGCGTCAACCCCGCACTCGCCGCTTTCCACCACCTCGCCATGGCCATCATTGACACCTTTCCACACACTTCGTCTAAAAAAATACAGGGTTGGGAGGGAATAAAAATAATCATGAATCCCTGCTAGTCAGTCATAGAGAAAGAACAGTGCATTAAACCTTTCTGCCATCGTCCCATTGAAGGGGGTGTCACTGATTTTTTGTTTTTGTTTTAACAAACCACGGTACAGGCAGACAGCCAGAGGGTTAAGCTTACCTGGCGGATACTATTATCGTGCAATCAGTTACATGAGGACATTCAGGAAGCTTGCCTGAGAACACAAGATCCTTAAGCCTCAGATACCGAGAGGCATCAAACTCAAGGCATCCTATATTCACAGAACATTAGTGGCATTAATTGCTAAAATATGACCAAAGTCACCAACGTCAGTTTCAATATGTTGCAACAAGAAGTCTGAATGTGGGGGCTTCCCTTTCCACGCTAATCAATTAGTTCCTTTTAATTTTCCATGCCACTTTTGTTTCACTCAGCCGCGTCTTTCCATCTTTACTATATTTTAAACGCGCTTTGTCGTGCCAGTATATTTCCCATGCATGCATCCGTTTTGTATTTTAAAATAAAAAGAATTAACAGAAAGTGAGTGCTGTAACTCCAGCCTCGGGACAGCTGTCGATTTTTTACTTGCGGTTACAGAAATTATTTGAAAGGTTCGAGATAAGAACCACTTCCCGTTTATATAAAACAAAATATCAGCTACATTTTAGACCAGCCAAGTCGAACATACCACAGCGTTCAAGTCGGTGGCGATTCCTGAATCTCACGTCCGTCAAAGCCCTTGCCTTCCTTCGTCTTTCTTGCAAATCAGGAGCGGAACGTTCTGACCATGATCGTGTTGAGGGAAGCGAGCGACAGTGAAATCCGCTAGATTTCGCTCCTACTCCCAGCCATAGAGTCTATCTGCCGTTCGTTCTCATAACCCGACAAAATATTGATGGTTATTGGAGAAAGTACCAAGCCGAGATGAAGCCGAGCAAATGTGGAATGGGCAAAGTTTCTCCGCATTATGTTTTCATTATTATGCGTGGAGCATTTCCGCGTAACAAAACCAGTGTGGTCACCAAACGTCTGGGTCCTGTGCAACCCAAGCACTACGGATGTCTAAGGCAATTACTATTTTCCGATTTCTGATGGTGAGAAAGCCCAGGCTTGCAGTGCATCATGGGCTTCTTGCCAGGACTCTTATCTCCGTGTGACCCACCTACTCCATTGATCATTCTGCCGGCCTGTCTTAAAGACGAACGCTCTCTCTACTCTGCTTGAGGAAGTGCAATCCAAAAGAAAAAGGGAAATGCTTTGCAATAAAACGTGTTTTTCTTTTAAAGAGAGAACCTTCTGCCTCCTTCGGCGAGCCCAGGCTGAATGCAATGAATTGGCATGTCGAGCTCCCCTTGCATAATGAATGGTGTGCTACCGAATGATTTCAGACTAACGGAGTAGTGTTCGAGGTCTGTCGTTTCTATTGTTTATTTTGTACTACTATGAAATGCCAATCTTTCAAACAATAAAGTATCGTCTCCCGTTGCAGGCAGAGATAAAATCTCACGTTTGGAAAGTAAACCGCCTCAATTTGGCATCTCCACAGCAGTGATAAAATGATTAAGAAATCAGGCTGAAAAGTCATTTCTGCTATTTAATTCCATTTTGACATAATTTCCGTTATATTCGCACGTGATAGTACGTGCACACGAGGACATGTTCATGTGCATCAGACATGCAGGGAGGTTTATAACCTTGTTGAAGGACTTTATTACTGGGAGTCTTGGATCCAGTAATGCCCATTTACAATAAATGTGGTACCAATCAATAAATTGTTGCTATTTCTGTGACGTGGTCTGCATTACTTTAATTTCTCTCCACGGGCCAGTAATTCTAGAGACTAAATTGTACGTGCAGTAGCTGTCATATTAGACCACTGAGACATCTCATTTCTGTTTGTCCTTGAAGCACGTTTCAAAATACTGCAAGGGAACTATTTAATTAATATCTTGTGCCTCACAGAGTACTCGTGTTTTTACAAATTGAAGGAATACCATAAAAAAAGGCCCATTTGGTGATGAAAGGACATAGTACATCAAGGGAGGCATGATTTATGTAGTGTAGGAACTTCCACTGAATGGATGCAGTCAGTGGTTTCCTGTCCTTGAAGTTTGATACCCAGGGAATAACGGTTCGGGACCAGCAAATTGCTCTTTCTGATAAAAAACAAACTTCAAGCTCCATGCTTTTTCATTTATCAGAACCATTCGGGTAAAGTGAACACCCAGAGTGCGCCAAGATAGCATTGATTTATTGACATTATTTCATTTTGTATGGGTAGTTAACCAGTGAACAATTCAAATATGCATTTTGGGAAAATCACAGTGATTGGTAGGTGTGCCACTGCTACATCAGAACTATTGTCCCACAATATGTGCTCAATAACTTATTTTTTTATATTTGGATACTACAGTTAAGTGACTCACTGGTAGCCTTGGGCAGCACCGTAGCACAAGTGGATAGCACTGTGGCTTCACAGCACCACGATCCCAGGTTCGATTCCCCGCTGGGTCACTGTCTGTGTGGAGTTTGCAAGTTCTTCCCGTGTTTGCGTGGGTTTCCTCCGGGTGCTCCGGTTTCCTCCCACAGTCCAAAGATGTGCAGGTTAGGTGGATTGGCCATGATAAATTGCCCTCAGTGCCAAAGACGTTAGGAGGGGTTATTCGGTTACGGGGATAGGGTGGAAGTGAGGGCTTAAGTGGGTTGCTGCAGACTCGATGGGCCGAATAACCTCCTTCTGCACTGTATGTTCTATGCTCTATGTTATGCTCTATGCTCTCTTGTCCGGGACAGAAGACTGGGCTCAAGTGCCACTCCAAAGACTTGAGCGCTTAATTTAGGCTGCTATTCCATAATAATAATAATCTTCAGTATTGTCACAAGTAGGCTTACACTTATACTGCAATGAATGTACTGAAAATCCCCTAGTCGCCACACTGGTGCCTGTTCGGGTACACTGAAGAAGAATTCAGAATATCCAATTCACCTAACAGGAATGTCTTTCGGGACTTGTGGCAGGAGACCGGAGCAGCCGGAGGAAACCCATGCAGGCACAGGGAGAATGTGCAGACTCCCAACAGAGAGTGACCCAAGTCGGGAATCGAACCCGGGAACTTGGACCTGTGAAGCAACCCAGTAAATCAATCCTGGCTCAAAAGCCTCTAGTTAGTCCCATTCAACTACCGTTTTCTCAGCTCTGAAAACTGTGAAATTCCTTTCGAAAGTTATTATTGAATTTGTTTCCACAGCCTTTCCAGGCAGCACATTCTCAAAATCATCACAACTAATCGCAATAAAATTATCTCATCTCACTTCTAGTTTGTTGTGGATTCTGGCTCTGACCACTGGAAACAGTTTTCCCTTCATCAAAACCCTTCAGGACTATTAAATTTCTTAGAAATTGTGTAACTTTCTCTATTTTAAGGAGAACTGTCCCAGCTCCTGTTGTCTCTGCAGGTAATTAAAGTTAATGGGAATTGAAGCAAGCTCTCCAGTGGCTGGATTTATACGGAGTACATGGATTGTGATCCTACTTTTTGAGGTCAATTATCTCACACCTATACAATAGTTTCAGGAGTTCCTCAAGATAACACCCTAGGTCTAACCATCTTTATCAATGGCCTGTCTTCCACCATAAGGTCAGAAATGGGGACATTTGTGGACAATTGAATTCATTTGCAACTTATTAGTCAATGAAACAGCCCGTGCCTTCATGCAGCAAGACCAGAGCAACATTCAGGCTTGGGCTAATGAGTGACAAGTTACATACATACTGCACAAGTGGCAATCAATGACTGTCTCCAGCAAGAGAGAAGCTAACCACCTCATTTGACATTTAACAGCATTACTGTAACTGAAAACCCCAACACCAATATCCTGGGGGTCACCATTGGCCAGACGCTAAGCTGCTGCAAGAGCCACATAAATGCTATGGCTCCAAGAATATGTCACAGATTAGGAATTCTGTGTTCAGTAACTTGCCGACTGGCTTCTCAAACCCTTTCCACCATCTATAAGGAACAAGCCAGGAGTCTAATGGAGTACTTCACACTTGATTAGGTCAGTCCAGCTCAAAAAACACAAGACGTTCAACACCATCTAGGACAAAGCAGCCAATTTGATGGTTCCTCTTCTACTGCTATAAATATTTTGTCCATTGCCAGCACATGAGCAGTGATGTGCACCATTTACAAGATGCACTGCAACACATTGCTGAGGTTCCTTTATCAGCATCCTCCAAATCTGCAAAATTTACTATGTAGAAAAGCAAGTTAGAAAACCACCTCAAAGGTCCTCTCCAAGTCGCACATGCAGCAACATGGGACTAGGCCATTCAGCCCCTCGAGATTGCTATTCAGCTAGAATAGATCATGGCTCATAATCTACCTCAATGACATTTCCCTGTGCTGGGCCAATATCCTTTGGCGTCATTGGTTTCTGGAAATCTATTGATCTCTGCCTTGAACATACTCAATGATTGAGCTTCCATAGCCATGTTGGGTTAAGGGTTCCAAAGCTTTACTTCCCTTTGAGGAAACTTCCTCATCTCTGTACTAAATGGCCTAGGTCTTATTCTGACAGTTCTAGACCTTCAGACCAGGGGAAACATCCTTTCTTCAATTACTCTGTGTGGCTCCTTAAGAATTGTGTAAGTTTCAATGAGATCCCCTCATTTTTCTAAACTCTAGGAAATACAGGCCCAGTCTCCTCAATCCCTCCTGCCTAAGACAGTCCTGCCATCCCAGAGATTCGTCTTGTCAACCTCTGTTGCACTCGCTTTATGACAAGCATATTGCTCCTTAGATATAGAGACCAAAGTTGTACACAATACCCCAGGTGCGTATAGAACCAAGGTTCTACACAATTGAAGCAAGACATCTCTACTCCGGTACTCAAATCCTCTTGCAATCAAGACCACCATACGATTTGCCTTCCTAGATGCTTGCTGCACCTGCATGTTCGCTTTCAGTGAACGATGACACCCAGTTACCCATGGACTTCAACATTTCCCAATCTCTCACTATTTAAGAAATATTCTGAAATGAAATGAAAATCGCTTATTGTCACGAGTAGGCTTCAATTAAGTTACTGTGAAAAGTCCCTAGTCGCCACATTCCGGCGCCTGTCCGGGGTGGCTGGTACGGGAATCGAACCGTGCTGCTGGCCTGCTTTAAAAGCCAACGATTTAGCTGAGTGAGCTAAACCAGCCCCTCTGCACCTCTGTTCCTCCCACTAAAACAGATAACCTCAAACTTATCCATAGTATGTCCCATCTACCATGGCCTTGTCCACATTGAGACTACCCAAATTCTCTTGGAAGTCTTTGCATCCTCCTCTCAGCTAGTTTTGTCTCATCCACAAATGTGGAAGTATTGTATTTGGTCACCACATCCAATTGATGTAAACTGTGAGCAGCTAAGGTCCAAGTGCTGGTCCTTGTAGTATCCCAGTACTGTTAGCCTGCAAAACTGAGAATGGCCCATTTAATCCGACTCGTTTTCTGACTATTAACCAATCCTCAATCCACGGCAGTACATCACCTCTAACCTCCTCTCCCCCCCCCCCCCCCAATCCTGCATTCTAATTTGCATTCACTCTACTGACTGGGAAAATGTCAGGATATGGAGATGCCGGCGTTGGACTGGGGTGAGCACAGTAAGAAGTCTTACAACACCAGGTTAAAGTCCAACTTGTTTGTTTCAAACACTAGCTTTCATTCACCTGAGGAAGGATCAGTGTTCCGAAAGCTAGTGTTTGAAACAAACATATTGGACTTTAGCCTGGTGTTGTAAGACTTCTTACTGTGAAAATGTCTGCATCTCTTAGCCATCACTGGGTCACCTCCTTTACATTGCTTCGGTACCTACATCAAACAGACTGGAGTGGTTCAAGAAGCTGACTCACCATCATATGAAGGGCAATTAAAGATGGGCAATAAATGTTGATAGTGGCCCCATATCCCATAAGCAAGTAAAACTGCTTGTATCCTTAGTGTGATTTTAATCATTTTCTTCTGCACCACTCCTAAGGCCTGAAGTGTGCCTAGAATTGGGCACGAAAATCCATCTGGGATTCGGTGATACATAAAGGGTTATCATAACGTCCCTGCTTTTGTACTTTATTATAAATCCAAATTCCCCCATTATTTTTGAATATCCTTCTCAACTTGTCCCGTTACCCTCAAAGGTTTGTGTTTGAAATTGCAAATATCTTTGTCCTTGCACTTCGTTTAAAACAGCCTGATTTTCTTTATATTACATCTGACTACTCCTGTCAAAATATATAATTTCTCTCTGTTAAATTTCAACTCCCAATTTCATCACTATCCATATCCTCTTGAAGGTTTCTCCTACCCCTCACTGTTCAGTGTATGTGCGGATTTTGTGTCGTCTCCAAAAGTTTAAATTATGCCCCGTGTACCCAAATCTAGCTCACTGATGCATATCAAAGGATCAGTCATTCGGATACAGAGAACAGTAAGAAGTTTTTCAACACCAGCATATAGTCCAACAGGGACTATTTATTTGGAATCATGTGTTTTTGGAGCGTAGATCCTGTATCAGGTGAGTGGAGAGGTAGGTTACACAAATGCAGCATATATAGACAAAGCCAGATGATACTTTGAATGTGAGTCTTTGCATGTAATTAAGTCTTTACAGGTTCAGATGGTGTGACTGCAGAGAGGGATAATCACAGGTTAAAGAACTGTGAATTGTCTCAAGCCAGGACAGTTGGTAGAATTTTGCAAGCCCAGGCCAGATGGTGAAAGGTTAAATGTCATGAGACATGAATCAAAGATCCCGGTTGAGGCCGTACACATGCGTGCAAAACTTGGCTATTAATTTCTGCTCAGCGATTCTGCGTTGCCGTTCATCCTGAAGGCCAACTTGGATAACACTTATCCAGAGATCAGAGGCTGAATGCCCTTGATTGCCAAAGTGTTCCCTGACTGGAAGGGAACATTCTTGCCTGGTGATTGTCACACGATGTCCGCTCATCTGTTGTCACAGCGTCTGCATGGTGTCGCCAATATACCACATCTCGGGACCTTTCCTGAAGCGTATGAAGTAGACAACGTTGGTCGAGTCGCACAAGTATGTACCTCGTACCTGGTGGGTGGTGTTCTTACATGTAATGGTGGTATCCATGTTGATCTGGCACGTCTTGCAGAGGTTGCCATGGCAGGGTTGTGTGATATCATGGTCGCTGTTCTCCTGAAGGCAGGGCAGTTTGCTGCAAACAATGGTCTGTTTGAGGTTATGCGGTTGTTTGAAGGGAAGTAGTGGGGGTGTGGGATGGTCTTGGCATGAAGGCTCTGAAGAAGATGTTGTCGTTTCTCTCGAGGCGTGGTACAGTGGTGAGACCATGCAGATGCTGCAACAATGGATGAATGGACATCGCGCGACAATCACCAGGCAGGAATATTCCCTTCCAGTCGGGGAATACTTCGGGCATTCAGTGTCTAATCTTCGGGTAAGCGTTCCCCAAGGCAGCCTTCAGGACGTGCAACAACACAGAATTGCCGAGCAGAAACTGATAGCCGAAGTTCCATACGCATGAGTATGGCCTCAACCAGAATCTTAGATTCATGTCTCACTACATTTAACCCCCCACCATCTGGCCTGGGCTGGCGAAATCCTATCAACTGTCCTGGCTTGAGACAATTCACACCTTTTTAACCTGTAATTACCCCTCTCTCCAGTTACTCAGTCTGGACCTGTAATTATCTGCAAAGACTCGCATTCGAAGTATAATCTTGCATTATTGACTTTGTTTATATGTGCTGTGTTTGTGTAACCTACCTCTCCACTCACCTGATGAAGGAGCTACTCCCCGAAAGCTTGTGATTCCAAATAAACCTGTTGGACTATAACCTGGTGTTGTAAGTCTTCTTACTGTGCCCACCCGAGTCCAACATCACTGAAACCAAGAGGTAGGGACTCACCACCGCATACCTCCCTTAAGTCTAAGGAACAATTATCCACTGCAACACTTTACTTTCTATCTCATACCACATTATATGCTGCCGCTGTCTCTTCAACACCAACTTCACTTACAAGTCTGGGACAAGGTATTTTATCAAAATGCCTTTTGAAAATCCAGATCACAGCATCAACCTCCATAAATCCTCTTCATTTCCTCACTAAGGCTTTTTTCTGCCCTGTGCAGTTTGTCACGAGGAACTGGAGCGAAAACCGGCATCTGTGTGAATTAAACAACGTCAATTTCCTATAAGGTTGCACTTTATATGTGTTCACGCCAACAGCGGGCCATCGGTATAACTATTTTTCATGTTCCCGGGTGCTGAAACAGAAACAGGTATGGACGATACAGACATTGCCTGGTAGTTGCAGTGAATTTGTTCTAAGTCACTAACCAACATTTAATGGTTCATGGGTAATGTACCTCAGAATGCAAATGCTAGTTTCCATTGCGACAAAGCAGTTGTCTGTTCTATTTCTATCTGGTGTCACTTTGCTTAAGATGATATGTCTCTCTATTGAGTCAGTGGACAATAGTGAGAAGCAAGTCAAGCGGCTACATTTTAAGCAATCTCTTGAAAAATTAATCAAATAATGATGTAACAGCAGCATTTGGAACACTTCCGACTTTCTTGTCACCTGAGAAGCTTTGAATGTCTAAGAAAATTGTATTTACTGTAGTCAGGGGCCGTGTAACCTCCCGTCTTTAAACCAGCTATGCTCTTTAAAGCCTTTAGTTTGCACCTGGGTTGATTTCAAAGTTTCGTGGCGGCCTGGCAAATCATTATCCAATGTTGGTCATATCAGTGAGCACCCCTCCAGAGGGAAAACAGGTTCATAGTTCAACAATAGCACGTTAAAAAAAAAGGCTGGAAAGTAGATGTGGCTTATTGGCCAGAGCCAAACAAGGATATTTGAGAACATGTAGGGGAGGTTAAATATGTGACCCTCCCCCCTCCCAGGTGCAATAAAATATTAACTTTCAGTAATGTCGCATGATACTGTCTGAGCCAGTTACATCTATAATAAGTTGTATAATGTACTGGGGTTGTATAGTAACTGCTGTGAGCTGTACTGTTGTATTGGAGGGAAGATGGTTACATTCAGTGTTGCCATTGAAGGAGAGGCAAGAAGAGAGGAAGGTTTGACGCTTTCGACTCGTGTATATGAAAGAAGAGACAGCAAGTATGTCCTTTGACCCCTTTTGTCTAAAATTGATTATTTGAAAACACTTACCTGCAACCCTGCATAGAGGCCATTAAGTCGGGTCTCCCTCCCTGCTAGGCCCACCTTAGGACATCATTAAGAAATTACTGTACAATTCCAGTCCGTTAAATTAGATGATAGAAGTATTCCCACTAGTCCCCAACACAACACCTTCTCCCGGAAGGTGAGAGCGAAGTGGGGGGTGGGGGGGTGCGTTGGGCCAGGACGGGTTGAGTGTCCATTCAACTAAACTGCCTTCAAGCAGCAGTCAAAATGACAGCACAAAATGTTCTCGCGTGAAATTATTGTCTTTAACATGAATAGTGTTTGGAACAAAATTCTGTATCCTAGCCATTATACAAGATTATTTTTGTTCCAATCGTTTGCTGTGACCCAGCATTCTTGCCTCCAATGCCTGAAGGGTGTGGTTTCAAACCCGCTTCCCAGGCTTGAGCGCATCGTCTCGGCCTACACTCCAGTGCAGCACTGTGAGGATGCTGCACTGTCAGAGCTGCCACGTTTTCAGTAAGACCAAGGCCCGGTGCAGATAAATTACCCCTTGGCACTATTTGAAGAATATGGGAGATGTCCTGCCTAACCTTAATTAATGGCTACAAATCTGATAAGTTTTAGAATTTCTGTTTCTAAAGATGGCAAATTGAATTTCGATGTAACTCCCCAAGAGCGAAAGATGGGACCCCCGCCAGTGCAGAATTTCCCTCAGCACTGCATTGGAGTGTTAGTGTTTCCCTCAGTGCTGCATTGGAGTGTCAGTGTTTTCCTCAGTGCTGCATTGGAGTGTCAGCGTTTACCTCAGTGCTGCATTGCAGTGTCAGCATTTCCCTCAGTGCTGCATTGGAGTGTCAGTGTTTCCCTCAGTGCTGCATTGGAGTGTCAGCGTTTCCCTCAGTGCTGCACTGGAGTGTCAGCGTTTGCTTAGTGTTGCATTGGAGTGTCAGCGTTTCCCTCAGTGCTGCATTGCAGTGTCAGGGTTTCCCTCAGTGCTGCATTGGAGTGTCAGCCTTTCCCTCAGTGCTGCATTGGAGTGTCGGCGTTCCCCTCAGTGCTGCATTGGAGTGTCAGCGTTTCCCTCAGTGCTGCATTGGAGTGTCGGCGTTCCCCTCAGTGCTGCATTGGAGTGTCAGCGTTTCCCTCAGTGCTCATTGGAGTGTCAGCGTTTCCCTCAGTGCTGCATTGGAGTGTCGGCGTTCCCCTCAGTGCTGCATTGGAGTGTCAGCGTTTCCCTCAGTGCTCATTGGAGTGTCAGCGTTTCCCTCAGTGCTGCATTGGAGTGTCAGCGTTTCCCTCAGTGCTCATTGGAGTGTCAGCGTTTCCCTCAGTGCTGCATTGGAGTGTCGGCGTTCCCCTCAGTGCTGCATTGGAGTGTCAGCGTTTCCCTCAGTGCTCATTGGAGTGTCAGCGTTTCCCTCAGTGCTGCATTGGAGTGTCAGCGTTTCCCTCAGTGCTCATTGGAGTGTTGGCGTTCCCCTCAGTGCTGCATGGAGTCAACCTCCATTTTTGAACACAAGCAAGCAGGTTGATTTTAATTGGAAGCATACTTGGACTGGTGTCCTGCATGATAACAATTAACACACTTTTATTGGCTGTAAGTCTTTTGTGACAGGAGGTGAGGGGCGCTTTATGAATGCTTGTCCTTTCTCATCAAAAATGCAAGGAACGATCTTTCTCGATCTTCATTACATAAATGTCTCATTGTGCATGCACACTGTCAATCTTATGAAGTTTCTTTTCCAGTTGGTTTACTGTACATTGATTTTGCGATATATATATGAACTTTTGAAGATATTTTGTATTGGAGGGAAATCACTTTAATGCAATAAAATGTTGTACAATGAACCCGAAGCGGATTCTAACTGCCTTGTAAAATACCTTTTTTTTCTTGAAATGTGCTTTAATTATTCGTCAAGTGGTTTGTATGGAAGTACAGCACTTGTGAACTTCCCTCAGTCAAAAATAGTTTAAAAAGTGGATCATGCGTTGGCAACTCCTCCCAAATTCCTGCTAAATCACTAATCGTAAGATTACTTCATGTCACCTCAGACCGTGCTCAGCTGCTTCGTTGAGAGGGCTTATATTTCATTTCTCGAAAGCATCAAAGCAGCTGCAACACCTGATGAGATTTAAAACTCTCCCATTGCATTTTGATGCAAGGACAGGGCGATTGCATGGAGCAGAGGAAAGCTCGATGCTCTGCCCCCTGGCAGGCCTGCGAATTACTACAACCTGAACTGGAACACGTTAGATTAACACCAACATGGCAGTGTGTGGTTTTGTGTGTGTGGGTATGGGGGTCCACTAAAAGTGCAGTCAGAAAATCCACCCTGTTTCAACGAGCCATTTAAAACATGACTGGGTTTGCTTAACCAAAACCTTGTGTATTTTGTTGCACCAAACTAGAATCTTTCCCGCGGAAACGCAGGAAGGCCGTGAATTCCTACATTCAGATTGAAGACACGAGGACGAGAAAGCTCCACCCTGTTGAGTGACGTTTCATTGGCTGGTTTATACGGCTTTATAGGAAGTCGAGATATAGTAATCGTGTTTCGATTATTGAACAATTTGTTTGTGTATAAACTCCCCAAACAGGTCCCAACTTCTTCGTTTTCCTTTCCGTTATTCTGTTGTTCTGATTTTGCTTTCTTACTCGCTTGAAAAAGCCATTTTATCTCCGGGCGGTATGTTTTTCAAATTCTTATGCTTGTGAACAACTTGCGTGCAGTAGTTCGGATTTTGTTTTCCTTTCATTTAAGTGACCAATTGTACAGTCCATCACAGTACAACAATACAGCCCGAGGCACATGAATTGTGAGACCTGAATGGTAATCGTTATCCTCAATTCCGTCATCACTATATGTGGAGTCTCACAATGAGATAGCCATTATATATTTTCCCAGTATTTCATTTAATCTTCCAGATTTTCACAAATGGGGAACATCAATCCATTGAGCAATGACATTGCCAACAGCAATATCTAGAGATGCTTCAGTCTCTCTACACTCCTGAATCAGGGAAAGGAAGATTGTTCAGCGCTCATGTTTCTTGATTACTGCAGCCTTTCCTCCTTGAAAGTGTGTTGAAGTGGGCTTTGGGTCAGGGCAGAATTTTATGTAATTTAAGCCCGAATTATGTAATCGCCTTCGATAGGTTTAGTCTCACTTTGGTAACTACCTCATCTTGGCAACTTGGCCGATGCAAAATCAGTGTTATTCCAATCTGAATAATGGCACAGTAAGAAGTCTTACAACACCAGGTTAAAGTCCAACAGGTTTATTTGGAATCATTAGCTTTCGGAGTGTAGCTCCTTCATCAGGAACTCACCTGATGAAGGAGCTATACTCCGAAAGCTAGTGATTCCAAATAAACCTGTTGGACTTTAACCTGGCGTTGTAAGACTTCTTACTGTGCCCACCCCAGTCCGACGCGGACATTTCCACATCCTGAATAATAACAATCAATATCGAGGCTTACAGATGAATAATGGCCAATTATTCAAAAGCTTGGTGTTAGTTGTGCTGTACCTCAGCCAACATCTTCAGGAACAAAGAGAAAAGTTTGCTTTTGAATAACTTCTCATATGCCTCAGAAACGCCTTAAAACATTTCTTGCGGGTGAATGATCTCGAAGCCCGGTGTCAGCAATTTGCAGACAAATGGAACAATCATTTTGCTCATTGCAAGGTTCCACTACCAGGAGAGACAAACGACTAGCTACACTATTTATGGTACCTTTGGCTGAAAAATAGGTGTTGACTGGAATAATGAGGGCATTCCCTTCTTTCTTCGATTATTCCCATCTATCCAAATGACTGGAACAGGCAGCAGGGCCTCAGTTTAACATCTTGTCAGACAATGCAGCATTCCCTCAGTATTGCACAGGAGAATAGTGGAACAGATTAAGGAGGAAATTAACTTAAATGCTGAAAATTACATTTAGAAAAGGTGGAAGTGAGACTGACTGACTGTGGAAAAGTTAAGATGGTTAATATATAACACCTATTTCTTTGTCCCACAAAAAAAAAATAAACACAGCTCTATTTAGATCAATGCCACATTATGTTTAATTTTACTTTTGGTCTTGACCTTTTCTGGGCAACTGCACTGATACAAAATCAGCATGACCTTAATATTCACTAATTAAATATGCATCTGCTCAATACATTTTAAAGTTGGCAGTCACTATTTTACATCAGCCTCACTCTAACTATATTTCCGATTAACTTAGAAATACTACTTAGTATTTCAGTTGTAATTATGCATATTGAAGCTACACAGCATCCTGCAATTGTTTGACTTGACTGCAGCTAATAGAATAAATACCATATGATTTGAAAGGGAGAGTTAAAGACATACAGTTATAAAAGCTTACCTTGGAGAGTTCCTGCAGCTGTTTGCAGCTTTATGGAAAAAAGACAGCATGTAATAGCTTCTCTAAATTTAACAGAAAGACATCAGAGAAGATTCTTGTCCTTTAAGTGTCTCTAAACATGGTTTGCATAGCTCTGTCTGAGCTTATCTGTAGTTTTGTGCGTTTGCTTCCATACATGGATCTGTTCCCAACAGTAACTTAGAGCCGTTGAACAGCATTGTCTGGCACTCTAGCTGGATCCAACATGTGAATGATAACGTCTTTATGGCTAACACGGGTTCCAGCAAAAACAACTACACACATTGCTTTTTGTTTAAAAATTGGATTAGATATTTCCTTGAAGACATTTATATGTTTTTGTAACTAAATAAATTGATAGGTAAGCCTTTCATAAAAATCTTTTCCATGCACTGTTTATTCACCTGATAGTGCCTGTGTAAATCACTCCAGGCAGCACAGCCATTTTCAGGCTGACCAATCTTCCTGTACAACCATGCATACATTTCTTTGCAATAAATTTAGTGCTGCATATTTGGAAATAAACTAACGTTTAGCTTTTGTTCCACAGCTTATAAAATAAAGGCAAAAAAGTGTCAATAAACCAAACAATAGTACGAAGCAGCATTTGAAAATGCCGGATCTGATCTGGCTATGAGATTGTTATTACTGCAAAGATGGCTCCTGGACTGTGTCACCAGTGCAGAATATTTCAGAGCTGGGCAGATTAACCCGAGTAACTTTATGATGCACTTGATGGACCTGTATCAGCCAGATTTACTTACTTTACAGCTTGTTAGACTATATAAGAACCTGGCAAATTAGGTAAATTTCCAGGCAGGCTACAAATACCACACAAATCATTAAATACTAGAAACCAGAAATGCTTTAAAAATGCTGGAAATATGCAGCAAGTCCACCAACATATGTAAAAAAAAAAGCAGTAGAGGGGTGCAAATGCTTTGTTCAAATTAAAAAATAAGAAAGGCCTTAAATAGTTGTTGTATGCAAAAAAAAAAACCTTGGAAAACAACAGGTATAGCAATCACAGGAGAAAATTAGTGGGATGAACAATCTGCAAACTGCCTAGAAAAACATGATACTAAGCATTAAAACAAAGAAATCAAGCCACTTCCTGCTGGTTTCAGAAAAGCTGAACTGCAACAAGAAACGTCCTCCAATTGACTTCAGGATATACCCAACAACAATTAGCTGACAATTGACCTTAGGGTGTATTTATTTATAGCATAAGACTGGATAGAACAGCTTTGAGCATTGCACCCACACACAGCAGCATATTATATTGTGTAACATGGTATAATGCTTCTGTGCTTTCAACAGTATGGCCTTTGACTTAACATGAGCAATACCATGGGTGATCTGCTAATGTAGTAAGATTCACTGCATTAAAATGAACCACAGGATTGGAGAGCCTTTGGTCAAAATAGATGTGGGGAATAGTATAACCAGTCATAAAACTAAGGGATGTTTTTTACAAAATACTGCTCGACTTATTGATAAAACTAACGCACGTTACTCAGCCTCTATCCTATTTAACACTGAAGAGGAATTGTTGCCCAGACCCATGACCTTGACACTTAGTAAGTGATAGTGGACCATATTTTCTTACTTCGGACCAACATCGCCAACAGAGAAGGATCTCTCAATCTATCAATCAGCACTTGGCTAGTTGAGCAGAGCTACATTACCACTAAAACTTTTATTAGTTCAGTGTTTCTTCTTACACCGCTTCAAATGGAGGGATTCTGTCTCCTTCTTTCCCATCCCATTTCAATAAGATTTCCCTGTTCATCTTCCAATGATCAAGTGGTCAATCTATAAAATCTATCTATCTATATTATATCTATTTATATATCTATGTGCATGTATGTAAAGACATATAGCATAAATATATATTTATATATAAATTTATATATAAATGAAAGTAAATATATATAATCTATGTGACTATATACATTTATCTTACATATATATATATTGCTCCCTAGAACATTGACAAAAGGGAGCTGAATTCCAGAGGTGGGGTCGGAGCAACTTCAGAGTGACTTACTTTGACATCAAGGCATTGTTTGACTAATTGTAGCCCAAGCAACTCTGACAAACTTCAGTCAAACGTGTTTTGGGGGACATTTCTTGTGGCTGGAGTCATACATAATACAAAATCAGGTGGTCAGTTTAAGAAGAACATGGGGAGTGCCCACCGAGCGAAATAAAGAACGTGAATATCAGGTAAGCTCTTTCTTGCTTTTCTTTTATCCGCAAGTTATAGCTTCAGATTTCCGGCGGGAGCAGTGGCCAGAGGTCTGTCGAGAAGGTAAGTTTACCTCTTTAAAAACTTACCTTACAGGAGAAGCGGCCTTCATATTTCCGGCGGGAGCAGTGGCCAGGGCTCTGTCAGGAAGGTAAGTTTACCTCTTTAAAAACTTAAAAAACTTACCTTGAAGAGTGACATCGTAGCAAAGCAGTGACCTGATTGGCTGGTCAGGAAAGTGCTCCAATTAGCACTAGCTGGGAGAAATTTAACTTTTCGTGTGTTGGTAAGTATTGTGATTGGTAAGTAAAATCGTTCTTCCTTTCACTTATTCATTATTTAATATTATGTTTGTAATCAGTTAATGTAAAGTGTAAAAATGGCAGGAGATCCCAGACCCGTGTTATGCTCCTCGTGCGCAATGTGGGAGTTCAGGGACGCGGCCCATGCCCCTGACTTCTTCATGTGCGGGAGGTGTGTCCAGCTGCAGCTCCTGTTAGACCGCATGACGGCTCTGGAGCTGCGGATGGACTCACTTTGGAGCATCCGCGATGCTGAGGAGGTCGTGGATAGCACGGTCAGTGAGTTGGTCACACCGCAGATTAGGATTGGTGAGGGAGACAGGCAATGGATGACCAAAAGGCGGAAAAAGAGAAGGAAGGCAGTGCAGGTGTCCCCTGCGGTCATCGCCCTCCAAAACAGGTGTACCGTTTTTGATACTGTTGGGGGAGATGACTCACCAGGGGAAGGCAGTAGTAGCCAGGCTCATGGCACCTTGGCTGGCTCTTCTGCACAGAAGGGTGGGAAAAAGACTGGCAGGGCTGTAGTCATAGTGGATTCAATCGTAAGGGGAGTAGACAGGCGTTTCTGTGGTCGAAAACGAGATTCCCGAATGGTATGTTGCCTCCCGAGTGCACGGGTCAGGGATGTCTCCGATCGGCTGCAGGACATACTGAAGGGGGAGGGTGAACAGCCAGGTGTCGTGGTGCATAGAGGCACCAACGATATAGGTAAAAAACGGGATGAGGTCGTAAAATCAGAATTTAGGGAGTTAGGAGTTAAGTGAAAAATTGGGCCTCAAAGGTAGTAATCTCAGGATTGCTACCAGTGCCACGGGACAGTCAGAGTAGAAATTTAAGAATAGTCAGACTGAATACGTGGCTTGAGAGATGGTGCAGGAGGGAGGGGTTCAGATTTTTGGGACATTGGAACCGGTTCTGGGGGCGATGGGACCATTACAAATCAGAAGGTCTACACCTGGGCAGGACTGGAACCAATGTCCTAGGGGGTGCTTTTGCTAACACTGTTGGGGAGGTTTTAAACTAATGTGGCAGGGGGACGGGAACCAGATTAAGAAGTTAGAGGTCAGTAAAGAGGCAGCAACTAAAGCCAGTAAGGTACTAGATAATAAACTCAATGTGACTAAGGGGAAGAGTAGATAGGGAAGAGATGTTAAATGCAAAGGGGAAGGTGGTCTGAGGTGCATTTGTTTTAATGCGAGAAGTGTAGCAGGTAAGGCAGATGAACATAGGGCTTGGATTAGTACCTAGGAATATGATGTTATTGGTATTACTGAGACTTGGTTGAGGGAAGAGCAAGACTGGCAACAAAATATCCCAGGGTATAGATGCTTCAGGAGGGATAGAGAGGGAGGTAAAATGTGTGGAGGAGTTGCATTACTAGTCAGAGATTATATCACAGCTGTGATTAAGGAGGGCACAATGGAGGATTTGAGCACTGAGGCAATATGGGTCGAGCTAAGAAATAGGAAGGGTGCAGTAACATTGTTGGGACTTTACTACAGACCTCCCAAAAGTGAGCGTGAAGTAGAGGTACAAATATGTAGACAGATTATAGAAAAATGTAGGAGCAATAGGGTGGTCGTGATGGAAGATTTTAACTTCCCCAACATTGAATCGGACTCATGTAGTGTTGGAGGCGTAGATGGAGCAGAATTTGTAAGGAGCATCCAGGAGAGTTTTTTTAGAGCAGTATGTAAATAGTCCAACTTGGGAAGGGTCCATACTGGACCTGGTATTGGGGAATGATCCCGGCACTTGGTTTACAGTGATTACTTTGGGAATAGAGATCACAATTCCGTAAGTTTTAGAATACACATGGACAAAGGCGAGAGTGGTCCTAAAGGAAAAGTGCTAAATTGGGGAAAGGCCAAGTATAATAAAATTTGGCAGGAGCTAAGGAATGTGGATTGGGAGCAGCTGTTTGAAGGTAAATCCACATTTGAAATGTGGGAGTCTTTTAAGGAAAGGTTGATTAGAGTGCAGGACAGACATGTCCCTGTGAAAATGAGGGATAGAAATGGCAATATTAGGGAACCATGGATGACAGGTGGAATTGTGAGACTAGCTAAGATGAAAAAGGAAGCATACATAAGATCTAGGCGACTTAAAACTGATGAAGCTTTGGAGGAATATCGGGAAAGTAGGACAAATCTCAAAGTGCAATAAAGAGGGCTAAAAGGGGTCATGAAATATCTTTGGCTAACAGGGTTAAGGAAAATCCCAAAGCCTTTTATTCATATATAAGGAGCAAGAGGGTAACTAGAGAAAGGATTGGCCCACTCAAAGACAAAAGAGGGAATTTATGCGTGGAGTCAGAGGAAATGGGTGAGATTCTTAATGAGTACTTTGCATCGGTATTCACCAAGGAGAGGGACATGACGGATGTTGAGGCTAGGGATGGATGTTTAAATACTCTAGGTCAAGTTGTCATACGGAAGGGGGAAATTTTGGGTATTCTAAAAGACATTAAGGTGGACAAGTCCCCAGGACCGGATGGGATCTATCCCAGGTTACTGAGGGAAGCGAGGGACGAAATAGCTGGGGCCTTAACAGATATCTTTGCAGCATCCTTGAGCACGGGTGAGGTCCCGGAGGACTGGAGAATTGCTAATGTTGTCCCTTTGTTTAAGAAGGGTAGGAGGGATAATCCAGGGAATTATAGACCTGTGAGCTTGACGTCAGTGGTAGGCAAACAGTTGGAGAAGATACTGAGGGATAGGATCTATTCACATTTGGAAGAAAATAGACTTATCAGTGATAGGCAGCATGGTTTTGCGCAGGGAAGGTAATGTCTTTCAAACATAATAGAATTCTTTGAGGAAGTGACAAAGTTAATTGATGAGGGAAGGGCTGTAGATGTCACATACATGGACTTCAGTAAGGCGTTTGATAAAGTTTCCCATGGCAGGTTGATGGAAAACGTGAAGTCGTAAGGGGGTTCAGGGTGTACTAGCTAGATGGATAAAGAACTGGCTGGGCAACAGGAGACAGAGAGTAGTGGTGAAAGGGAGTGTCTCAAAATGGAGAAATGGTGACTACTAGTGTTCCACAGGGATCCGTGCTCAGACCACTGTTGTTTTTGATGTACATAAATGATCTGGACGAAGGTATAGGTGGTCTGATAAGCAAGTTTGCAGATGATACTAAGATTGGTGGAGTTGCAGATAGCGAGGAGGACTGTCAGAGAATACAGCAAACTATAGATAGATTGGAGAGTTGGGCAGAGAAATGGCAGATGGAGTTCAATCCAGGCAAATGCAAGGTGATGCATTTTGGAAGATCTAATTCAAGAGCGGACTATATGGTCAATGGAAGGGTCTTGGGGAAAATTGATGTGCAGAGAGATCTGGGAGTTCAGGTCCATTGTACCCTGAAGGTGGCAACGCAGGTCAATAGAATGGTCAAGAAGGCATACAGCATGCTTGCCTTCATCGGACGGGGTATTGAGTACAAGAGTCGGCAAGTCATGTTACAGTTGTATCGGACTTTGGTTAGACCACATTTGGAATACAGCGTGCAGTTCTGGTCGCCACATTACCAGAAGGATATGGATGCTTTAGAGAGGGTGCAGAGGAGGTTTACCAGGATGTTGCCTGGTATGGAGGGTGCTAGCTATGAAGAAAGGTTGAGTAGATTAGGATTGTTTTCATTGGAAAGACGGAGGTTGAGGGGGGACCTGATTGAGCTCTACAAAATTATGAGAGGTATGGACAGTGTGGATAGCAACAAGCTTTTTCCAAGAGTGGGGATGTCAATTACAAGGGGTCACAATTTCAAGGTGAGAGGGGGAAAGTTTAAGGCAGATGTGCGTGGAAAGTTTTTCACGCAGAGGGTGGTGGGTGCCTGGAATGATTTGCCAGCGGAGGTGGTAGAGGCGAGCATCATTTAAGAGGCATCTAGACAGGTATATGAACGGGCGGGAAACAGAGGGAAGTAGATCCTTGGAAAGTAGGCGACAGGTTTAGATAAAGGATCTGGATCGGCGCAGGCTGGGAGGGCCGAAGGGCCTCTTCCTGTCCTGTAATTTTCTTTGTTCTATGATTGCGTAGTGTTCAGTTCCATTTTGAGTTCTTCAGTTAATGAAGCAATCCGTCTTCTGACACATCAAGATCTCAACAACATCTAGGCTTGGGCTGATAATGGTCAATTAATATTTACTCCAGAGAAACCCCAGGCAAAGACTATCCCCAGCAAGAGAGAGAATCTAATTGCCACACCATGAGGATCGATGGGATTATGGTCATCAACAACATCCCGGGGGTTACCTTTGATGAGAAACCAGGGGCGCGATTCTCCCAAAACGGGAGAAATCGTAAAGCTGCCGTAAAACCCGGGCGGGTTTTACGGCAGCGCGCCCCTTCCGACCGGGGACCGATTCTGGTCCCGGTCGGGGCTAGCAGCCCGACGCCGTAGGCTCCGGCAAGACGGGCTTAACGAAAATCGTTAAGCCGCTTGCCGGAGTTAGCGCCGGCTGACGCGTCATATGACGTCAGCCGCGCATGCGCAGTTTGGAAGACTACAACCCGCGCATGCGCGGGTGACGTCATCGCGTTTTTGCACGAAAACCGCGCACGCGCGGGCCGGGTTGCCCCTCAGCCGCCCCGCGAATGGATACTGCGGGGCGGCGGAAGGACAAGTAGTGCGCGGGGCATCGGGCCCGCTGCCCGCGATCGGTGCCCACCGATCGCGGGCCCATGGCACCCTTGGCACGGCCGTGCCAATCGGTGCCATGGTTATAATAGCGATATTTAAATACTGTGCCTACAAGAGCAGGCCAGAGGCTGGGAATTATTGGGAATTCTACGGCGAGTGACTCAGCTCGACACTTGCGAAAATACTCGACAAAGTACCATCCATGAATGTGTTGAAATAATCTGGATGAATGCAGCTTCAGCAACACCCAAGATACTTGACACCGTCCAAGTCAAAGCAACCAGCACTTATCCACCTTCTTAAACATTGAGATTCGCACAGAAACAACCAAACATTTGTATTTAGACCAATTAATCAGATCACAGAAAACTACAGAAGTGACAAGCACATGAATTCATTTGATGGCATAGATTTTAAAAATCCCAAATGATTAGTTTTAGATAGGTAATGTCATTGTATTAACTAAGTCTGTAAACAAAGGTTTATTCCACACCCATTGCGGATGCATTAATTAATTGGAAATATCTTCAGGTTTATGCTCCTGAGAGTCTTTGCTAAGTAGTTTTCTCTAATGGCAACATTAATAAAATTGCATTGTACAATCTAACATCTAGTTGTAAATCAGCGTTCAGACATCAATTTTGAAGAGCCTTGCCATTGAATCTGGTAAATATCAGTGTGTTAACTTTCAATTATTATTTTTAAGAAACCATTCTATGAGCGTGAAATTACGTCTTATCATTTCTCCGAGTACAGAGCAAGACTAGAAGGAGGTAGAAGCAAATTTGAGATGCCTGTTCAAGCAGCTTTGTCCCAGCTAGGCAGTGCTACGCTGTATGTTGGCTGGGATTTCCAAACAACAGATGGTACAGCTCTGCATCTGGTTCCCTGGAGTCCTGGATCCTGTGAAGTCAATTGCCCATGACCACAGCTGGGTGAGTCCATCAGTTCCTGCAGAGATGGTCGGTCACATCTTAGTGGGTGTGCCAAAACAGGCTCCAATTGCTCCTCAATCACACTGATGATTTTAAGTAATACCATTAAAAGTATAAAATGCTGTGATTGGGATGTTTCCAAAGAACCATTCACACTCCAATCCATAAGGCCTTCATTTTTGTGTGTCGTTGGATATGCTGTCCATTTTGGAATTGGAGCCTGTGTGAAAGCAGATCTGTGTCTCTGTATCTGCAGTTATCTCTCCTTAGACAGTCCTTTGTGATTGAGGATACTTCCCTCTTCAGGTTGTATGTGTTCTGAGAAGGCTGCGAAGCTCAATGTGTGGCCTGCCGACTCTGCCACATGTAGCCTGTGGTTCTTGCTTGTGACCAACCAAAATGGGAAGGGCCATTCAGGAAAGAGCCAAAGACATCGAGTAATTTCATCTGGAATACGCAGAGGTGAAGTCGAGGTATCGAAGTGAGTGCCAAACACCTCATCTACCCAACCCATCAATAATAAGAATAATTGCTTTTGTCACGAGTAGGCTTCAATGAAGTTACTGTGAAAAGTCCCTAGTTGCCACATTCCCGTACCAGCCTCCCCGAGCCAGGGGGTATGTTTGTCCCCTTCATTTAGATTTCCAGAAGGCCTTCGACAAGGTGCCGCATAGGAGACTGTTAAATAAGTTAAGAGCCCATGGTGTTAAGGGTAAGATCCTGGCATGGATAGAGGATTGGCTGACTGGCAAAAGGCAGAGAGTAGGGATAAAGGGGTCTTTTTCAGGATGGCAGCCGGTGACTAGTGGTGTGCCTCAGGGGTCGGTGCTGGGACCACAACTTTTCACAATATACATGAATGATCTGGAGGAATGAATTGAAGGCACTGTTGCTAAGTTTGCAGATGGTACAAAGATCTGTAGACGGGGAAGGTAGTAGCGAGGAAGCAAGGGGGCTGCAGAAGGACTTGGACAGGCTAGGAGAGTGGGCAAAGAAGTGGCAGATGGAATACAATGTGGCTAGGTGTGCAGTTATGCACTTTGGAAGGAGAAATGGAGGCATAGACTATTTTCTAAATAGGGAAATGCTAAGGAAATCAGAAGCACAAAGGGACTTGGGAGTCCTTGTTCGCGATTCTCTTTAGATTAACGTGCAGGTTCAGTCGGCAGTTCGGAAGGCAAATGCAATGTTAGCATTATGTCGAGAGGGTTAGATTACAAGACTAGGGATGTACTTCTGAGGCTGTATAAGGCTCTGGTCTGACCCCATTTGGAGGATGGTGAGCAGTTTTGGGCCCCGTATCTAAGGAAGGATGTGCTGGCCTTGGAAAGGGTCCAGAGGAGGTTCACAAGAGTGATCCCTGGAATGAAGATCATGACGTATGAGGAACGTTTGAGGCCTCTGGGTCTGTACTCGTTGCAGTTTAGAAGGATGAGAGGGGATCTTATTGAAACTTACAGGATACTGCGAGGCCGGGATAGAGTGGACGTGGAGAGGATGTTTCCACTTGTAGGAAAAACTAGAACCAGAGGACACCATCTCAGACTAAAGGGACGATCCTTTAAAACAGAGATGAGGAGGAATTTCTTCAGCCAGAGGGTGGTGAATCTGTGGAACTCTTTGCCGCAGAAGGCTGTGGAGGCCAAATCACTGAGTGTCTTTAAGACAGAGATAGATAGGTTCTTGATTAATAAAGGGATCAGGATTATGTGGAAAAGGCAGGAGAATGGGATGAGAAAAATATCAGACATGATTGAATGGCGGTGTAGACTCGATGGGCCGAGTGGCATAATTCTGCTCCTATGTCTTCTGGTGTTTTAGGGATGCCTTCAGGACATCCTGGGCGTCTCCTGCTGTGACTGAGACCCTAGAAGAGCTCTTGCTTTGGGAATTTGGTGTCAGGCATATGAGCGACATGTTTCACTCAGCAGAGCTGGTTTTGAGTGATTAGCGTTTCGATGCTGGGCAGGCCAGCTTGGGCGTAGGTGCCACTATTGGACTGCCATTCTTGCCTGCCGCTTGTTTTGGAGGATTTGTGAAGCTACCACTGGAAATAACTATCCAGAGGTTTGAGATTCCTAGCGCAGCCTGTCCAAGACTTTGACAGGCATATAGCACCTGAAGATATAAGTCATAGGATAATGTTAGATGGGGATACAGAATTTCACTCCAGGCTGACCTGCATGGACCTCTTGGATTTGGATTTGTTTATTGTTGCCAAGGTACAGTGAAAAGTATTTTCTGCGTGCGGCTCAATCAGATCATTAAGTACATGAAAAGAAAATACATAATTTAAGGGCAGCAGGGTAGCATGGTGGTTAGCATAAATGCTTCACAGCTCCAGGGTCCCAGGTTCGATTCCCGGCTGGGTCACTGTCTGTGTGGAGTCTGCACGTCCTCCCCCTGTGTGCGTGGGTTTCCTCCGGGTGCTCCGGTTTCCTCCCACAGTCCAAAGATGTGCGGGTTAGGTGGATTGGCCATGCTAAATTGCCCGTAGTGTCCTAATAAAAGTAAGGTTAATGGGAGGGTTGTTGGGTTACGGGTATGGGGTGGATACGTGGGTTTGAGTGGGGTGATCATGGCTTGGCACAACATTGAGGGCCGAAGGGCCTGTTCTGTGCTGTACTGTCCTATGTTCTATAATAGGGCAACACAAGGTCCACAATGTAAATACATAGACACCGACATCAGGATGGTAGTGTTAGCACAGTGTTGGCTTTGAAAGCAGACCAAGGCAGGCCAGCAGTGCGGGTTCAATTCCCGTAACAGCCTCCCCGAACAGGTGCCGGAATGTGGCGACTAGGGGCTTTTCACAGTAACTTCATTTGAAGCCTACTCGTGACAATAAGCGATTTTCATTTCATTTCATTAATGAGGTCAGTCCATAAGAGGGTCATTTAGGAGTCTGGTGACAGTGGGGAAGAAGCTGTTTTTGAGTCTGTTCATGCGTGTTCTCAGACTTTTGTATCTCCTGCCCGATGGAAGAAGTTGGAAGAGTGAGTAAGCCAGGTGGGAGAGGTCTTTGATTATGCTCCCGCTTTCCCCAGGCAGCGGGAGGTGTAGATGGAGTCAATGGATGGGAGGCAGGTTTGTGTAATGGACTGGGCAGTGTTCATGACTCTCTGACGTTTTTTGTGGCCTGGGCCGAGCAGTTGCCATACCAGGCTGTGATGCAGCCCGATAGGATGCTTTCTATGGTGCACCTGTAAAAGTTGGTAAGGGTTAATGTGGATGTGCCGAATTTCCTTAGTTTCCTGAGGAAGTATAGGCGCAGTTGTGCTTTCTTGGTGGTGGCGTCGACGTGGGTGGACCAGGACAGATTTTTGGAGACGCGTACCCCCAGGGATTTGAAACTGCTAACCATCTCCACCTTGGCCCCGTTGATGCTGACAGGGGTGTGTACAGTACTTTGCTTCCTGACGTTTTGCTGGCATTGAGGGATAGATTATTGTCATTGCACCACTCCACGAGGTTCTCAATCTCCCTCCTGTATTCTGACTTGTCATTGTCCGAGATCCAACCCACTATCGTTGTGTCATCAGCAAACTTGTAGATGGAGTTGGAACCAAATGTTGCCACGCAGTAATGTGCGTATGGGGAATATAGTAGGGGGCTAAATACACAGCCTTGCCGGGCCCCGGTATTGAATACTATCGTGGAGGAGGTGTTGTTGTTTATTCTTACTGATTGTGGTCTCTGGGTCAGAAAGTCAAGGATCCAGTTGCAGCTGGGGGAGCCAAGTCCTAGGTTTCCAAGCTTTGATATGAGCTTGGCTTGAGCTTCACTTGATCCTCCTAAAATTGCAGATATATGAGATTCTTCGTCGAGAAACCTATTGATTCCACTAATGCAGCTCTTTGAAACAAAATCCAAGCAATCACCAGAAATGCTCCTGAAAACTTAAGTAGCAGCAGAAAAAAAAAGAAAATATAAAGCAAATGGATAAACATTGCAGAAATTACCTGAGCATGTTTCAATGAATTTTCTCATGGATCCCTTTAAGTTTATTACTGTGCACAGTTCAGTGTCCAAGAGTCTTTCTAGCCTGTCACATGGGGACGTGAAGCACTAATGTACATTGAATTGTCAGGTCGGTACACACTATAATGATACCAACCAGCCTTCATGCTGACCATGCAGGCAGGAGCTTTCTGCCTCGATAATTTTCTAACATCAAAATGTGCACAAATTTGGCGCAGGTCTGATGGAACAGATCTCTGGTAAATGTTTTGCTCAGTTATTCCCCATAATCTCTATAACAGAAGCCAGCAACATTCTGAATACACTTACTTCCAGGATCTTTGATCCTGCTGCAAGTGTTTCTGTGACTGCTTGTAATAAGAGCAGAGAATTCCGAATGTAAAAATGCCAGTCAGGTTTGGAAGAGAAAAATTGGCTGAGGAAAAAAGAGACTTGCATTTATATAGCATCTTCGGCTATCTTAGGAAGTGCCCAACGTATTTTGTAGCCAATGAAGTCCTTTTGAAGTGCCGTCACCAATGTAATGTAGGGAAGGTTTTGTGTGAGACCCTTCATCAGAGCTGGATGATGGGCCATGAAAAGGATCAAGGGCGTGAAATTGTGGAGAGAGGAGTTGTTAATAGTAAGAACACATTGGAGGTCACGAGTGGAACAGAAAGATGAAGGTTGACGATTCTAGCAGATGCTTTAGATTGAAATATGGTTGGGCAAATAGATCTTGGCAGATGCACAAGCCAGAAGCCACAGGGATAACATTGACGGTGAACAGGACAAGAGAGACAAATGAAAAGCACTCTGAAGAAAGGAGCAGAGTTTCTTTGGGATTGGTTAAGCAGCAGCAGTAAATCAATTGTGGAAATAAAAACAAAAAACTGCAAAGATTGGAAATGTTTATTTGCAGTCTTTCAAGTGCCTGACAAGCGTACAGACATTTTACTGTGCCTAAGACTCCGAAACAATCTATCAAGACTCCAATACAAAACGGTTCAGGTTTAGCTTTACCCAATGTGGAAAGCCCATCTTCCTCATCTCAACCCAGTACACTTAATTAAGTCTGAAGAGCGTTGATGCAGCTCAAGGGCCAGGGACTCCCGAATGTTTGTCAGGGCACTCCCAGAATTTCATTAACTAAATCCATATAAAGCACTGGTCAGCCTTTGCTGCATTGCCAACTATGGTCACAGTGCCTATTTGCTTAACCCAGTGGGAAGCATCTGTCCTGCTGGTGACAGGTTTATTTTTCCTGCTTCCATTAATGAGCTGGGCTGTTGGTCCAACACCACCAGTGTCCCGGAGTGCTGTCGGATTGCATAGCTTGGCTCTCATTGCCTGTATCGAGTCATGACCATCCCTCACTGAATGACAGCTCCTCTCTTGTCTGAAAAAGCACTCTTCTGGGCAAGTAAAATAAAACAGAAAGCGTCGAGTTGATTACCATCTAGTAGAAAAAAAATTGAATAATTAACACAGTGGGCACTGCTAATTGCTAAGTATGTTGTATTTTAAGTTAGGGTGCATGAGTTTGATACATATTAATAATGTAACAATCAGGAGTGTTCTAACCAGAGGCATTGTTGGCTCCATATTCCATAGGGGAGAATATTTTAAACTTACAACTTCCTTGCCCTTTAACACACTGGATTCAAAATCTTTGTCCTTGCTTCCAATGGTGTTCCTATCCTTCTCTGCTTTCACAGTTTGTCCTACCTTATAGCCCAGCCCGTGCCTTTCAGTCCATTCACTCCAACTTCCTGCACACCCCCTCACCACGACGAGCCGTCATTGGCAGCAGAGCTTGTAGACACCTCCCCTACTCCGTGGAATTGGTTCCATAAACACTTTTTCTTCTCTTTAAAATTATCAAAGCTGCCTTTCTGACCATGTCATGTTATTACTTGGTATTAAGTCTCACCATTGAAGTGCCTTGCAATATTTTCTTATGTTAAAGATGCTATAAAAATGTAGGCCGTTATTACTGCTGTCAGGACAACGAGCATAAACAATTTAGAAACAAAACCATGTTGCCATATATAGCCAGAAAACTGCGTATTTATGATGAGGTTTGAAACTGCTCTGGTGAAGAACACGCAGAGAGAAGATCAGTGGAGAACATCACCAGGAATGATCTTGAGTGTAAGGAAGATAAACTGTGAGGCAAGATTAAGGAGGTATTAATCTTTGCAATCTAGAGAGAATACTAAGGTGGGATCCATGCTGTTCATTCTTGGGAAATGGCGATCACTGTTAAAGCTGGCATTTATTGCTCACCCCTTGTTGCCTTAAAGTAGTGGCTTGATACATCCAAGTGGCTTGCCAGGCCATGCCAGAGGGCACATTGGTGTGGGATTGGAGTCACATGTTGAGCAGTCCAGATAAGATCTGCAGGTTTCCTTCCATGAAGCAAATGGATCGGGTTTTTAGAGAGATCCAAAAGCTTCATGATCAATTTTCACTTCCCAATTTGATAAATTAAATTCATGCTCCCTGGATTATTTATTTATTTTTAATCATTTACGGTATTTGGACATCGCTGGTGAGGCCAGCATTTATTGCACATCCCTAGTTGCGCTTCTGAAGGTGGTGGTGAGATGCCTTCTTGAACAGCTGCAGTCCCTGAGGTGCTGTTCGGGAGAGACTTGCAGGATTTTGCCCCAGCGACAGTGAAGGTCTGTAGTAGGGAAAATGGAACTTCAGAGGTACACTTGGGGCAGCAGGGAAAAACCTGCCAGGAAAGGGCTAAACTGACGTTCTCCAAGAACATAATCAAATTAGCATAGTACAAGCCAGCATACCACAGGTAACACATTTTCCAATTCAGCGACAGGAACTAATTGGAAAGCGATCAGCCCAGCTCCGGCCTGTCTCGGAGAGACATTGTACAGCTAGCTACACTCAAATATCACAGACATGGAGTAGCTGCCACCCCATCACGGACCGATTGTTTAGATATGGCCTTTTGTATTACAAATCAGGTGGACAAGATGTAACAGGCGCCGGAATGTGGCGACTAGGGGCTTTTCACAGTAACTTCATTGAAGCCTACTCGTGACAATAAGCGATTTTCATTTTCATTTCATTTCATTTCATGATCTTAATTGTCACAAGTAGGCTTGCATTAACACTGCAATGAAGTTACTGTGAAAACCCCCTAGTCGTCACATTCTGGCGCCTGTTCGGGTACAGCTGGTATGGGAATTGAACCCGTGCTGCTAGCCCACTGAGCTAAACCAGCCATCAAATCAGATGTATCTCCGAAACAATTAGGAGTTATCTAATCGAGAATGATTGTAATCCCATCATGCTGCCGGTACCGATAATAGGTTGCATTGTACTATTTGAATCGCTCGTGTCACGTTGAATCATTTTGAATTACTCTGTAACGAGCTGAAACAGTATAAAGAATTGTGTGGGGGCTTTGTTCAAACAGAGCAACTGGGACTTATTGCAGTTACAGCAGCCGAGTTTAGTTCTTCCGCATTCATGTGGCATCATAAGACATTTTGCTAAAGTTTCATATGGTCTGATTCATTTAACTCCGCCCACAAGGGCAAAATCCATTAATCCAGACTTTGGGATTATTAGTGTAGTAACAAAACCACTTGTCCCAGGTTGCAATGCCTGAGCATTGCTAACCCTCACTCTCCACCCATCTCTACCTCCAGCGATCTCTCCACGCTATCACAATGGGGCAAGTGGAAGCAGCAGGCCCCAGGAACCTTTTCAGCTGGTGTGGACGTTGAGCTTGTGCTGCCACACATACCCCAGCTAAGTGAGCTAACTGGGTCTAACATAGCCACAACCCACACCATCCCGCATGCAAATTTACATCAGATCTTTGAAAAACTTTGTTATTCTGAGGGAGAGAAAAGCTTTCTTTAAATTATTTTCCAAATAAAGTGGTGAAATGGAAGTTGGAAGTGAAATCCTTGGCTGGGATTTTCCCTGAAAACTGCAAAGTGCAGTTGTGAGGGTAAAAATGTTGAACCTACTGCGTCAGCTGCACTCCATTGCTATAGCCATTGGTGGCATCCATCAGTGGCTATGCGAGATGGCTGTGAAGCAACTTGATCTCACTCCAGCTGTTTGTTCTCCGCAGGGAGTCAGCTAGAGGCCCTCAAGACCCCATAGGGAAGCGGACCAGCACCTGCACACCTTGGGGACGTCCGCTCAGGTGATTCCGGGAGTGTCCAGCTGATTCAAATCTCCTCTTCCTGTGACCCCATCACCTCCAGCTCCACAGGCTGAGGAAGGTGCATCAGCCCCACAACAGGACACCCAAAGCAGGCCGGGGCCCTCCAGACTTTGGCCCTCCAGAGGACACCCACCAAAGTCAACACAGACAACAGGGTGTAGCAATCGGTGGACCGTCTCCACCTTCACTGTGGAAGCCATGGGAGCACCAAGATAGTTTTTAAAATAATCTTTATTGTCATAAGTAGGCTTACATTAACACTGCAATGGAGTTACTGTGAAAAGCCCCTAGATGCCACATTCCGGCGCCTGGTCGGGTACATAGAGGGAGAATTCAGAATGTTCAATTCACCTAACAACACGTCTTTCGGGACTTGTGGGAGGAAACCGGAGCACCTGGAGGAAACACACGCAGACACTGGGAGAATGTGCAGACTGCATACAGACAGTGACCCAAGCGGGAATCAAATCTGGGACCCTGGAGCTGTGAAGCAACAGTGCTACCCACTGAGCTACCATGCCGTCCGTAATAGCGCCAGGGTAAGGAAAGTGAAAAAGGTGTAGTTCCTGAATGCGAACACGAGTGTTAAACACATACTGTTCATAAATGTAAATGCATTCGCAATTATTCAATGTCTCCTCTTGCCTATGTCTCCTTCTTGTGATCAGCTGTGTTAATGTCAGCTACGTGTCAAACTTTGGTACCTGCGCACATTAATGTCTCTTGTCTCTCTCCTGTGCCTCGATTCTGTACAGTCTCTTACCATCTGGTTACAGTGAATGTTCTGTATCAACGTCACTCTCCATATCAGTAATACCTGTCTCTTAATGTAAAGTGTGGTTTACACATTGAGGCAGAGGGGTCCCCCTATCACACCACATTGTAGAGAGGGAAACGTATGGGGCTGGATTCTCCATTTGGGAGAAACGTGCTGACGGCGGCATGGGAACAGTGGTGTTTTACGCCCAAAAAAACAGCGCAAAACCTCCACTGAACCTCCGTCTGGTAGGGGGGGCTAGCAGGCACGCAGCGCAAAGCCCCCGGCCCGAATTATGGATACGGCCGGAAAATTGCCACTCTGTCCGCAGCTGCCATGCCGGGTTCCCGAAAAAAAAGCACACGCAGCCCACGCCGTCGAGAACCCGGCCCATTGGGGACGGCCCATCGGGGGAAGGCCTCAGGTAACGTCCTGAGGCCCTCCATCTGGCGTGCGGCGTACTCTGCGAGTATGCCATTTTGGGGGGGGGCGGAGCATCGGGAAAGCGGCGCCGCCACCGATTTCGGCGCTAACGGGGAATCTCCGGCTGATCACCGAACGCGATTTTGGCGTCGGAGACCGGAGAACCCCTGCCCACGGTGTTTATGCGATCACACATCGAAAAAGCCCATCTTCCTCCCAACTCATCTGCAGGCTTTGACAATATGAGCCCATTAACAGAGCTTTGTGTGCTTCCCTAGCTAGACAGTTATCCGCCGTTCCCACAGCCAATATGCTGATCTCAGCAAAGAGCAGGAGCATGTTACCACCTCAACGTGACGAAGCAATAGCACACTTGTTTGTCGGTGATGAGACACCTAACCTTAAGTGCCTCTCACCCTGTAGATGTGACTATTGTGGGAGGAATGGTCTCATCACAAAGTTGGTGGGCAGCACTGTGCGACCCATCGCCTTGACACCCGAAGAGATTACTGATGCAGCTTCCAAATGGTGATGTCTGGAGGGCATAACAGCCTTTTGACAGACTCTGGAATCACACATTGTTGCTTCTGACAATGCGCCGGGGAACAATGTGATAGGGGCGAGCGTGTGATGACCAAGAACAGGACTCCTCAGCAGCAAAAACATTTGCCTTGAGGGCTTCATGTTGTCTGATCATGTTGCACTTCACAAGGGCAAGGGCTGGCCAAGAGGACACCCTGGTTGTGTGTGAGAGGAAATATTTCACTGTCATTCAGGCAAGTATCTGCCCTTGTCATTCTCAGGTGACCCACTGCCTAATTGTTGGGATTAACACAATTTAGGAACTCAAAACCAAACTGCCGGGTGTGAATGTCACTTCGGTGAGGGTCCCAAGTGCAGTCACACCGGTGGAGATTCATCGGCTCCCTTGTCCCACGTGTCATGTCTCTTTCTAATCATCGATATAACATGTGGTGCACGGCTGACTTAGTCACGCTGAATCTACATGAGGAGCCTTGCCAGGTTAAAGTCATGCAGCTAATATCCCACTGACGATCATACAAATGCTCGTGCATCTTGGAAGGTTCTGTTGTGACTGGGATGTTGGATGGATGCGTGAGGAGGCCCCACTTGCTGATATCTGATGCCAGGACACCCGCCTCTGGTAGCATCTGATCTCAGGACGAACACGTACCCTCGAGGTGTGCTAATCGTTTAGAGCATCAGGGCAATGTGAACGTGGAGTGTAACGATGCACTGTCATAGAACCATAGAATTCCGACAGTGCAGAAGGAGGCCATTCGGTCAAGCGAGTCTGCACCGACCACCTGAAGGAGCACCCTACCGAGGCCCACTCCCCCACTCTATCTCCATCTAAGCTGCACTTCCCTGGACACTAAAGGGCAATTAGCATGGCCAATGCACCTAACCTGCATGTCATGTCAGAGGAAAGCCATTCAGATACAGGGAGGATGGCCTCCTTCTGCACTGTAGGGCTTCTGTGATTCTATGAATGGAGCCCGTGTCCTGCAGCCCCTTCCCTTCCTGCAGCCCTGCCTGACCTCTTCCATAATGGAGCTCTTGCCCCATCTTGACCTTGGCAAGGGCACAGTAGAGATTGCATGAGAGACCCCATGCCCCCCCATGGAACTGAGACGGTGCAGCCTGTGAAGCCTGGCACTGAACCTCGCAAAATCTACCCCCCTCCCCCCCTCGTCCGCCATCACGCCCAACACAATCGGAAGCAGAAAATGCCGGCCCCAGGGACCAGCTTCTTGTCCTTGTCTTTTCATTGGAAAAGCTGCTGTTGCTTTTGAAGGCTGCTATGGCCTCGTTAATCAGCTTTGGCATCAAGAGGTGGCTGGTTTCCGCTGGGGAGAAATTGGAAGTGACCAAATAATAATTTGTTCATCTGCCTGGCTGGAATGAATTCACTGATGGAGCCGTTTGAGAAGGTTGCTCATCAACATGGATTTTGCTGCAATTCCTGTATTAAACTGGTTGAATGTTGCCTTTGATGTTTGCCTGAATGCAGGACCTCTACAGGAAACAGAGCACCCGCCTCGCAAATCTGAATTTTCAGATCATAATCCTCATTATACTTTAATGAGCTAAGTTGTGCTCAGTGATGCTTTTGAAACTGCTGAAAGGTTCGGCGTGCTATTCTGCTTTTCATTTATTTGTTTATGGAATGTGGGTATCACTGGCAAGTTATTGCCCATTCATATTTGCCCTTGATACGTCTCAATGAGCAGCTTTCTGGTTTATCCATCTGGTTTAGGTACACCTCCTGTTGAGGGAGTTTGCTGCCGGGGGTGGACCTAACCAAAAGTCCACTGACAGAGGGGGAAGATCCCAGCAGTAGGTAGGGCTGGAAAGTCCCCGCCCTTAGTTCCAAGGCAGAAATCACAGAATTGTTACAGTGCAGAAGGAGACCATTCGGCCCATTGTGTCTGCACCGACTCTCCAGACGGGCATCATAATTTAGTGCCATTCCCCTGCCTTTTCCCTATACCCCTGCACATTGTTTCCACTTAAATAATCATCTAAACCCCCGTTGAATGCCTCAGTTGAACGTCACTCCACCACGCTTCCAGGCTGTGCATTCCAGATCCAAACCACTCGCTCTGTGAACAGGTTTTTTTTCTCACATCACATTTGCTTCTTTTGCAAATTACTTTAAACCTGTTCCCTCTAGTTCTTGATCCTTTAACGAGGGGGAACGTTCCTCCCTATCTACTCTGCCCATTCCCCCTCATGATTTTGAACATCTCTATCAAATCTTCTCTTAGCTTTCTCCTCTCTGAGGGGAAACACTCCCTACTTCTGTCCCAAGGACAGACAGAAAGGAAAAGGTGGCAGAGTTGTAACTGTTAATTAAAGAAGATATTAATGCAATGTTGATACAACATTGGAGCGGCACGGTAGCACAGTGGTTAGCACTGTTGCTGTACAATGTCAGGGGCCCGGATTCGATTCCCGGCTTGGGTCACTGTCGGTGCGGAGTCTGCACGTTCTCCCTGTGTCTGCGTGGGTTTCCTCCGGGTGCTCCGGTTTCCTCCCACAATCCAAAGATGTGCAGGTTAGATGGATTGGTCATGCTAAATTACCCCGTGGTGTCCAAGAGTTAGGTGGGGTTACTGGGTTACGGGGTTAGGGTGGAGGTCTGGGCTTAGGTAGGGTGCTCTTTCAGGGGCCGGTGTAGACTTGATGGGCGAATGGCCTCCTTCGGCACTGTAAATTCTATGATTCTATGATTCTGAGATATTAGCACAGATGATGTGGTATCTGAATGGGTCAAGTTAAGAAACACCGAGGGGCAAAAAACATTCGTATGGATGGTATACAGACCACCAAACTGCAGTGGTAATGTTGGGAATAGCATTCGACAGGAAATCAGAGATGTAAGTGATAAAGGAATATCTGTGGTTATGGGTGACTTTAATTTGCATATAGATTGGGTGAGTCAAATTAGTCACAGCACAGTAGAGGAGGAATTTCTGGAGTGTATACGGGATGGTTTTCTGGATCAATACATTGAGGAACCAACAATCGAACAGTCCATCTTGGACTGGGTGTTGTACAATGAGAAAGGGTTAGTTGGCAATCTAGTTGTGAGAGAACCTTTGGGGATGAGTGACTATAATATGATCAAATTCTTTATCAAGGTGGATAGTGAGGTAGTTGATTTTGAGGCCAAGGTCCTGAACCTCAATAAAGGTAACTATGATGGTAGGAGGCATGAGGTGGTTATGATGGACTGGGAAACATTACTGAAAGGAAGGACAGCGGACAGGCAATGGCAGGAATTCAAGAACAAATAGGTGTACTCCAAAAGTTCTTTATTCCTATTTGGCACAATAATGGAAAGGGAACTGAGGCCAAATCATGGCTTACAAGGGAAATTAGAGATAGTATTAGATACAAAGAAGAGGCATTCAAATTAGAAAGAAAAAGCAATAGACCCAAGGATTGGGAGCTGTTTAAAATTCAGCAAATGCGGACGAAGGGATTGATTAAGAAGGGGAAAATAGAGTATGAAATAAACTAGCAGGGAACATAAAAACTGATTGTAAACGTTTCCATAGGTATGTAAGTAGAGGGCGGCACGGTGGCGCAGTGGGTTAGCACTGCGGCCTCACAGTGCCGAGGTCCCAGGTTTAATCCTGGCTCTGGGTCACTGTCCATGTGGAGTTTGCACATTCTCCCCGTGTTTGCATGGATTTCGCCCCCACAACCCAAAGATATGCAGGCTAGGTGGATTGGCCACGCTAAATTGCCCCTTAATTGGAAAAAATGAATTGGGTACTCTAAATTTATTTTTAAAAATTTTTTTAAAAGGTATGTAAATAGAAAAAGATTGACAAAAATGAATGTAGGCCCCTAACAGTGAGAAACAGGGGAATTCATAATGGGGAACAAAGAAAGGGCTGAGGAACGATATTTGTAATTTGCTTCTGTCTTCACAAAGAAAGACATGAATAATGTGCCAGAAGTTCTGCGAAACACAAGTTTTATTGAGGAACTGAAGGAAATCAGTATTAGTAGCAAAATGGTTTTGGGGAAACTGATGGGATTAAAGGCTCATAAATCTCCAGGGACTGATAATCAGTACTTAAGGAAGATAAGGACTGATAAATTGCCCCTCAGTGTCCAAAGGGTTAGGTGGGGTTACTGGGTTACAGAGATAGGGTAGGGGCATGTGTCTAGATAAGGTGCTCTTTCAGAGGGTCGGTGCAGACTCGATGGGTCGAATGACCTCCTTCTGCACAGTAGGGATTCTCTGGGGTGCCAATTAAGTAGGCTGCTTTGTCTTGAATGGTTTCAAGGTTCTTGAGTGTTGTTGGAGCTACACAGGCTAATGGAGAGTATTCCATCACACACCTGACTTGAGCCTTTTAGATGATGGATGTTGACGAGCCAGGAAGTAGGTTACTGGCCACAGAATGTCTGAGCCAACACTCATCCCTTGCCCAACACCAAAAGAAAGATGGCCTTGTTTCATCGCTGCTTGTGGGATCTTTCGGTGTGGAGATCATAAGGCAGAGGAGGAGAAGTAAGCCATTCGGCCCATTGGGTTTGCTCCATATTCTGTGGATAGAAATATAACTCTTTCTTCCTTTGCACTTTTCAGAAAGGTACTTTTCCCTTTGTTATATTCAATACATTTAAAGGTCGTCTGCATAGCAAACTTCAAACCTGCTGAGTCAGCACATATCTCAACTTAAATCTGTGTACAGGAATATGTAAATGTGAGATATTGACTTCCTCTGCTTTTGTATCCAAATTGAATTTGAGTAAATGGTGCGAACTGACTTGAGTTAATACATCAGTGTCTGAACAAATGATTAGATTATGAATATTGCTTTGTGAAAGCCAGCCGCCACAAACATTTTGGTGAGTAAATTACATGAACGTGCCCTGGGCGTGTGACTTGGGACCATTACATAATGACTGACACATCCATGTTTATTACCCCAAACAGGAAATCGATGCTCTAAGGTTTGAGTTAATAAATAATGAATGTTGAGCGTAAGTCAGATAATTAAAGTTAAGTGTTAGAAAATGTGATTGTAATAATCTTTATTGTCACAAGTAGGCTTACATTAACATTGCAATGAAGTTACTGTGAAAAGCCGCTAGTCGCCACATTCACGTTCGGGTACACAGAGAGAGAATTTATAAATGTCCAATTCACGGAACAGCACGTCTTTGGGGATTTGTGGGAGGAAACCGGAGCACCCGGAGGAAACCCACGTTCTGCACAGGAAGAACGTGCAGACTCCACACAGACAGTGGCCCAAGCCAGGAATTGATCCTGAGATCCTAGCGCTGTGAAGCCATAGTACTAACCACTGTGCGACCATGCTGCCTAAGTGGTACTGAAGAAAACTCAGTGAAAATACAAGGGAATACTAAAATTTAGTGAGGACTGTTTAGGTATAAAACTACTAAGAGAACAAGGACGGATTTTATACTCTCCCAGGTGGTGGTGATGGGGTGTGGGGCAGGTGTTCTCAAGTGGCCTTCCCACACATCCCTAAACTGTTCCCAATTTTATGGGGCAATGGTGGGGGAGCGGTGTGTGGTGAATGTGTCACTGCTCCCATTCACCATTGTATTACATTACATTACATTGTATTATGTTGATACCCTTGTGGGCTCCGCCCCTCTTGGGGAGGTATATAGATCTGCAGCCTGTAGGCGACAGTCAGTCCAGAGCAGTCGCAGGCAGGCACAGTTCTAGCTGATTAAAACCACTGTTCACTTCAACTCTCCGTCTCGTGTGAATTGATGGTCACATCACGGTGGGAGGCGGTGGGTGAGGCCGTCTTGCCGATTATTGGCCACTTAAAGGCCGCTTCCTGGCTGGCCAGCAGGAGGATTTCAGGCCTCAGGCATGAAGGGAGACATTGGGATTGCTCCCATCACTGGCCCCCTTTTCCTATCCAGTATTTAAGAATCAACTTAAATGGTATCTGAAATGCCACATGTAGACGAGACCGGGTAAGGACGGCAGATTTCCTTCCCTAAAGGACATTCATGAATCAGATGGATTTTTATGGCAATCAACAATGGTTTAATGGTCATCATTAAGACTTTTAATTCTAGATTTTTATTGAATTCAAATTTCACCATCGAACCCGGGTCCCCGCGACATTACCCGAGGTCTCTGGATTCTAGTCGAGTGGACAATGCCACTGTGCCACTGGCTCTCCAGCACTGCAACAGTTCAAGGGGGCAGCTCATCACGACCTTCTCACGAGCAATCAGGATTGGGGCTAATCCATTGTTGGCCAAGTCAGTGACGCCCACGTGGCACGAAAAGAAAATGAAATCAGAGGAGGGAGAATGATGAAAAAGGGTCAAAGGAAGTGAGGGAATGAAAGTGAGGAGGCAAGAGGTTGGAGGAGGAAGTGAATTAGAAACAGAAGAGGAATGTAAGGGAGATTAGGTGAGAACGACTGTGAGCGAATAAGGGGAAAGGGATGTGTCCGAGTGATTGAAAGAGAGAATAAATGGCAGGCAGAGGGAGCGGGTTCGATTTTCAATTCAGGATGATTTCCAAATGCTGACAGCACGCTTCAACTATGTTGCTCGTGCCGACCTATCTGTACATAGACATGTACGCATTGAGTGTCACCAGGAGGCAGGACCTCCCTGCCAAGAGGCAAAGGCGGACGGCAGCCATGATGGAGTGTGCTGTGGTCTTGCAGAAGAGAGGAGGCAGCCGCTCAGAGGGCCAGCAGCATCAACATGCACAACCGTGGGCAAAATGCCAAGTAAAAGATGCTGCGCACAGCCTGGTGCAAAATCCCCACCATTCCCAGAATCATTTACCACATAAAAAACCTTCAATTCCCGCCTGTATTGAAGAATGAACAACAGGCTGTTCAGATTTGGTGATTTTACAAATTGAAAATTGCCCTCTTGCCTCCCTCCCCCCCGCCCCGTTAACAATTTCTTCCAGACGTTAATTCGTTATTTTGAGGCAAATGTGTTGCCAAATCCCCACACCCGCACTAATTTTAAATATTCCAGCATGTCAGCAGGCATCGGGACACTGACACGCTGTCGGAGAGGGATTATTTCAAAGCAGGCCAGCCCCTGTTCTGTCCCCCAAGGGCAGTTACAAATCCTGGCCGGAGAGATGTGAGTCGTGAGAGGGGAAAATAATGAGAAAAATCAATGATAGAAAACAAAGAGATAGAAACAAAGCATGTTAAAAATGACATTGATGTATCTGGCTCCACGATAGCTTGCATTGTACAGCAGCAGTTACAGTGCGTTTAGACATCAATGTACTGACACATTACATTAGCATTCAAAGAAAGGAAGAATTGCATTGATCTAGCACCTCAGAATGTCAGAAAGTCCTTCACTAGCAGTGAAATACTTTTTGAAGTGTAATCACTGTTGGGATGTCATCAAACAAGATACCCAATTTTCCACAAAATATGAGACATATGAATATAAAAATTAGAAGCAGGATTAGGCCACTCGGCCCTTCGGGCCAGTTCTGCTATTCAATAAGGTCATGGCTGATTTGATTGTAGCCTCCACTCCACATTCCTGCCTACCCCCGATAACCTTTCACCATTTTTTATCAGTATTTTCACCAATATTTATCTAGCTCTGCCTTACAAATATTCAAACACTGACCTCCAGTTCTAGATTTTCTCACAGGAGGAAACATCCTTTCTCCATCCACCATGTCAGGACCCATCAGGATCTTTACCTTTCAATCAAGTCACCTCTTACCCTTTCTAAACTCCAGTGGATGGAAGCCTAGGCTGTCCCCTCTCTTCATAAGACAAGCTTTAAATCTTTCCTTAAATAAGAAGGAATAATGTATACACTCCAGATGTGACGGCACCACCAACACCTGTTTCCTGAAGCATATCCTCCCGACTTTTGTATTCTATTCCCTCCACAAGAACCAACTTTCCAGTAGCTTTCCTAATTCCTTGCTGTACCTTTTGTGATTCATCGACTAGACAAGCAATGGTTAACCTGTTCTGATGACGTTGTCTAATATGTCAATGGATGAAAGTCATTGGGAGTCCCCTCTGGACGTTGAATTTTGTCATGAGATCTAAACATTGGTACTGATTCTCAGCATCTAGCGATTGAGGGGAGGGGGGGAGGGCAATCGAGAGGCTGTGATTTGGGGGCGGGAGGGAGGCATAGATAAGTAGGGCAGGGGCTAATGATGGGGAAGGAGATGCAGCAGTGATGAGAAGAGAGCGGTAGCAGGAATAGGGAGAGGATGGGAGGAGCAGAGGAAGGGGAAAGTGATGGGGAGGGGGAGTGGGCAGTGATGGGGAGGGGGAGGGGGCAGTGATGGTGTGGGAGGGGCATTGATCGGGAGAGGGAGGAGCAGTGATGGGGAGGGAGGGGAGGGGTAGTGATGGGAAGGGGGAGGGGCAGTGATGGGAGGGGTAGGGGCAGTGGTGGGGTGGGAGGGGCAGTGATGGGGAGGGGCAGTAATGGGGAGGGGGAGGGGCAGTGATGGGGAGGGGAGGGGCAGTGATGGGGAAGGGGAAGGGCAGTGATGGGGAGGGACAGTGATGGGAAGGGGAGGGGCAGTGATGGGGAGGGGGAGGGGCTGTGATGGGGAGAGGGAGGGACAGTGATGGGGAGGGGGAGGGTCAGTGATGGGGAGGGGCAGTGATGGGGAGAGGGGGGGCAGTGATGGGGAGGGGGATGAGGAGAACTTTGTGCTCATCCTTGTGTCACCCTCCGGGCCATGTTCTTGACCAGCTGCAGTCCACGTGATGAATGCAGTCCCACAACGGTGTGCAGGAAACCCTTTAATGTCTTGGAGTAGCATTAGGCTGTGAAATTGTATGAAGATTAGAGCAATGCGAGCATCTTTGTTGACTTTTCTTTCACTGGGGTTATTGGAATGAATGGCCAATAAAGAAAAAGAAATATGTGATGTTGTTCATAAAAGTGTCCAACTATCAAGCAGATTATTTTGGGAGTGATGAGTAAGGCTGTATTACACCGTGCTAGAAGTCATGTATAATGGAACAAAAGCTAGTGGCAGCAATGATTGACTGAGTCAAGTTGTGAACTGGTTTATATATTTTTTAAATATGACAGTGCACACGTTGCTTTACCCCAAGTCCCTCTCCCTAGCCATTGCAGTTGATGGTGGCATTAATGTATTATTATATAGGCCAAATGCAATCACAAAAGTGATTTAGGAAACACATGTTTTTCGGATTGCTTTCATGATAGTGGCCATTGCTTTTCATCTAAATCTTTGACAGGGATTTTGGGCGCATCCAAGGGGTCAGGAGAGGCTTTCAAAATGCGACGCTTTCTTTTATTTTTATTTCATTGTTTGGTGGAGATTGGTTCTGTAACCAGCCTTTGAAGAAACAAATGTAACTGCGGAAGACACAAGAGTCTCATTTCATTTTCCATGGCATTAGTACAGATTCACGTTTCAGGCGTGCAATGGAATCAGGATTAAATATTACCTAACACTTTTCATTAGAAGCTTCATTCCATTTGAAGCCTCTCTCTAATTCCTGCTTCCCTAATATACACGAGGAAAAACAACAGGGACCGAAACCGTGGAAAATGGATGCAAACAATTTTTCTCCAGGAGGAAATCAGAACTGAATCACAGGGAGAAAATTGCAGGCAGGTTTTGCCTTTACAGCAACCTTCAGTTGCTATGGCTTCTTCTCTCTTGCACGTTTTGATACTGCAGGGAATCGAAATAAAAAAATACTGCATAAATTAATGTTAAATTGAAGAGTTACATCATCGCATTGTAAATGCAAACCCATGTGCTCTGCAGAAACAAATTATAGTTCCACATTTTCCACATGAAAGGAAAACTTTTCATTTCATTATAATGAAGAAATATAATCGTAAGAGGTGATAAACCACTTAGGGTGATGCCATTGGAAGCCGTTATGACCTGTGCATTACCATAATATGCATTTAAAACCAATATGTGCTGAAATCAATCCGTGTTTATTATGTTCAAACTCTAATGGTTTGCCGACTGTTTTGGACAAACAAAACACACACAGGGCCGATATCCCACGACGTTTGGACATTAGTGCCCATGAGAAAGGCCACAGATTTTCAGATTCCATGGGGAAAATTGGCTAGAACATAAGTTGAAAAGTAATGACAGATTGCCTGCAAAACTCTGCCATAAGTGTAATAAAAATGGAATTTTAATTATTTAGTCACCATAAACCTGTGGACCTTTATTTAAAAGCATGAAATCTGAAAATGCAACACAGCAGTAAATATCCCAGAGTCCCTGACAATAAAAATGGAAATTGTCTGATGCAGTCCTTGTAAAGTTGCTCAGAATTTATTGGGTCAACGTCACTTGTGCGATGATCTAACTGCAAGACAGAAAGTTTCTTTAGTAGATTTTACAGTCCTTTTATTTTCTGTGGATCGATTAGGAGGCCAACAATATCTGGAATTGGGCAGTGAGGCCGTGTGCTGATTTTCTTCCGGTCTTGAAATCCACTGGAATTTTGATTGCCGTCTGCCATCTGCAGTGATATCATGGCTGTGTTGTAATTCACCGACTGACCACTAGGAGTCCCATTACTATATAAATAAACGTTGGAGTCAGGTGACCTCAGACTGGCTAGGGAGCGGGGAGAGAGATAGTGCTTTGTGCATGTTTATGCTGTTATTCATCTGTTGATTTGTATACATTTGACCCACAGTTAATGAATCGTTTATTGCTTTAGCTACAAGTGTACTTGTGATATAAATAAGGCCATCTGACAAGATCATAACACCATCTTTGACATCCCACAATACTAGCTCTGAATCCACTTCATTCTTCCTAACATGCAGTTCCCTCCCTCACAGCTAAGAAACAGTGCAGGGTTGTGTCTTCTTATCTTATCCAACCTGGCGAGATCATTGAACTTCATATTTTAAGTCGCCACCCGAGGGCTGGAGGAGGTATCTTGGACATCTTCTCCTTCGATGAATGTGGCCTATTTTGAGCCTCTTTCCAAGCAATCCAGCTTGTTTAGCGTAGAGTTACTGAACTTGAAGGTGGCGTGGCCTTCAGAGCTAACCTCTTCTACTTCATTTACCAATGGCTACTCTAGTCCTTTCAAATTGTATTGACACCTCCCACTCACTCTTAATAGTGAGTTCAAATAGTACAGGGAGCCATCCTCCACCTCTGTAGGTGTTTAAGTTGGTGGAAGTCAACTCTCAGTGTCCCTTTGGTGGTTCCCATGCCCAAGACATAAATCTAGTCCACGGTCTTATAAATGTGCATTGCAGCAATGTGACTTTTTTTGTTAATTCATCTCCGGATATGGTATTGCTGTCAAGGCTAGAATTAATGGCCATCCCTAGCTAGTGTTACAATTGAATGGCTTGTTAAGATTCAAGTACGATGATGTGGTACTGGGGTCACATATAGGCCACACCAGGCAAAGTCAACCAGTTGGATTTTTCTGACTAAAAGCTTCAAGATCACTTGTACTGTTCACAACTTTGCAAACAATTTCTGATACGTTAAATCAACTTCAAATTTTCTAAAACTGTCACTGTTGGATTTGAACTTACACTCGTGCGTCCACTAGCGTTACAGCCCAGACCTTTAGGCCACTAGTACAGCTTACGGATTTGATACCCTGGAAAGATTTCTAAATGTGGTAGTGATTGGGAACTTAGAAACATAGAAAATAGGTGCTGGAGTAGGCCATTCAGCCCTTCGAGCCCTCACCACCATTCAATATGATCATGGCTGATCAAGCAAATTCAGGATCCCACTGCTGCTTTCTCTCCATACCTCTTGATCCCTTTAACCGCAAGGGTCACACCCAGCTCCGTCTTGAATATATCCAAAGAACTGGCCCCAACAGCTTTCTGTGGTAGAGAATTCCACAAGTTCCTAACTCCCTGAGAGAAGAAATTCTTTCTCATCTCAGTCCTGAATGGCTTACCCCTTATTCTTAGGCTGTGCCCCTTAGTTCTGGACGTCCCCAACATTGGGAACAATCTTCCCGCATCTAGCCTGTCCAGTTCCATCGGGAGTTTATGTGCTCGATCCCTCGGCCACGCTGCGCGGGAAAAGCATCTTGCCGCAGTGCAGCGTGGCCAATGAAGGCTGCCGGGATCGTCCGGGCTCGCAACACCTCACGGGATTTAACGCATCTCGTGAAACTTTGCAAGAGGAATCCTGCCCACAATGGGCAGGATCATTTTATAGCAAAGCTGCATGTTAGAGTGAGGCAGTGAGCCTTACTCTACTGTGCAGATTCCCAAGGTACCCGCCAGGGTACCAGGTTGGCACTGCTAAGGTGCACAGCTGCCATTTTTTGCACGTGTGTGTTTGTGCTGGGGTTGCCTGTTGCGGGGGGTGCGGGGAACCCTCCCATGGTGCGTTAGGGCTGGGGAAAGGTTGGGGGTTTGATGCACGATCAATTGTACAAAGACTCAGATTGGGTACAACTGTGGCTTTATTGCAGTAAGATGCGTGGCCTCCTACAGCAGCTGGCGAAATGGCAGCTGAATGGAGGACACGCATATTTATACTCCTCTTCCTGGGCGGAGCCAGCATGTAGGGGCTACTGGCGAACCTGTAGTACAGGTCCTAACTTACATCACCTAATACAGGTGTTACAGTGGTTTACCACAGGGTTCTTTTCAGGGCCTCGGAGATCAGGATGCCACGGCGTCCAGGTTCACATTTTTCAAAAGCCGTACTAATCAGTGCCAGCGTGACCACTTGCTGGGGAGGCCGCTGGATCGCGGGTATCTCCTGTTAATTGTATGAAAATAGAGCATAAGTGTGATAATTAGTTTCTCACCATGCTACGGCGGGATCCTGATTTCCCCTACGAGTTGCATTGTGAACGGTTTGGGGCCCAGCGCGGTTCTCGGTTTAGGCCTCTCCCGCTATTCACCGGCCTTGTTGCACACTTGCTCGAGCAGAACGAGGCCAGAGAACAGTGCCCTACATCTTCAGTTGTGGTTCTAGTGACCCACAACAAACTGCTGCATCTATAGACCTCTGTGTATCCTTCCAAACGAAGAAGTGGGCCGGAAACATCCTTCTGAGTTTGTGTAATCAATCCCTCCAGCAGTGAGTAAAATGAACCAAGGAGCAATCGATCGACATTTGAAAACGCCGAGATAGTCTCCAAAACATGTTTGCAACACTCACCTAGAATTTCTGTGGGAGGGTTTGCAGATCACTAAAAATGTTGATGTAAATCATGGAGAATGCATGACAATGGCCCTTTACACTGCACCAGGGATTTGGCTCGTCGTCCACAAAAGGATGATTGAGAACACCTAGAAATTCTGCCACATTGGGGCAAACATCTGAGGGACCAAATATGTAAACATCTGAGTTTTGGGGGGTGCGGCTGTGTGTGTGTGAGTGTGTGTGTGAGTGTGTTTGGCACCAGCTGGTATCGGAATGGCACATCACAGCCTTTCCATCACCCTTCCTGAGTGGCTGAGGACTGCAGCACAGAGAGTCAGCATGGGGGTGGGTGTGACCTGGAAACATATTCAGAAAGACCCTGGGCGCGATTCTCCGCAAATGCGGAGTCGTAAAGGCTGCCGTGAAACTGGCCGTATTTCACGGCAGCCTCCGCGCCCCCTCCCGGGACCCGATTCTCCCCCCCGGTCGGGGCTAGCAACGCGGCCCCGTGAAGAATGGCATCGCGGGCTTAGCGACCGTCGGTGGTTGACGCGCACGATGACGTCAGCCGCGCATGCGCGGATGATGTCATCACGCATATGCGTCAAACCCGTGCATGCGCGGGCCGTCATGCCCCTCAGCCGCCCCGCGGACTGATCCTGCGGGGCGGCGGAGGAACAAATTGTGCGCGGGTATCGGAACCCTTGGTTGTCCCGAATGCCACTTTGCGGCTGTTTTCACGAACGGTGAGAGCAGGTGTGTTTGCGTTTGTGAAAACGGCCGTAAAGGCCTGGGAACTCGGCCCATCGGCCAGGGGAGAATCGCTGTTCGCCGTAAAAAACGGCGAGCAGCGATTTGTGTCGCGGGGCGGCCGTGGCGGGGGGGAGAATAGCGGGAGGTCGGGAAAAATGTCGGGAAGGCCCTCCCGCTATTCTCCGACCCGTCGTGGGCAGCGGAGAATCGCGCCCCCTGGACGGGATTCTCCGTCCCGCCGCACCCACACGTTTTCTGGTGCCGGCACTCCCCTGCCGGCAGCGGGATTCTCTGTCCCGGCACCAGCTAATGGGGTTTTCCATTATGGGCACCCCCCGCGTTGGGAAATCCACGGGCGTGAGTGCGCTGCCGGCGAGACGGAGGATCCCGCTGACGGAGAATCCAGGCATCTCTCAGTCCCCCTTCACATTTGGTGCTGAGTGTTTATTTTTAATTCTTACCATTTTGCTGAGGAGTGGGGAGCCTTAACCACTAAAATGGTTCTCCACCCGTGTCAGTGAAGGAGCTACTACACCTGGCCGCCACTGGCTGTCTTGACTGCTGTAATCACCTGTGACTCTGAGAGTTGGGGGTTGTAGAATCTCCTTGCGCTGGGAGTTCACAGCTCCACCTGTTAAATGTAAGAGATGGGGGCAGGCTCGACATCTGACAAAGTCCCAACCTAGAGCCGGGGCCATGGCTTCTCCAGCAGGCCTCAGCCTCATTCATTTTCAGCCTTTCTGGCAATGGCACCCATCTGCTCTAGAGGCAGCAGGAATGTCACTGAGATGACTGCAGAATTCCAGTCCCCGGGAATTTGGTCGGTCCCCTACAAGAACTAAGATTTAAAGTGATATCTGTCAGCAGAATATTTTTGTCAGCAATATATTTCAGACAAAATTAGCTACTCTTTGCCACACCAACAAATGGTTTTACTTCCTTAATCTCACTTCTTGCCTCAGTGATTTTGAGGTCAAGTGTTGCATTATGCGTTGTTAAATGATCTGCTTGGTTGGTTTCACAGAGACCGAGAGAGGAAGTTCCTTTTCATAGTAGTCGAGTTCACCACCCTTTTCCATCAAGCAGATATTTCAGCAGGCAGCGATCAGTCACCCACGATTCCCAGACTAAAGGCCCTGACCCATACCACTGGAGAGACCCGCCTGACAGGCCATGGCAACCCCCGTAGAGGAACCTGAAAACCCATACAGCCTGTATCCCCAACCGGACACAGAACAGAGCGCATGACGGTGCCAGGCTTTGCGACTTAGATGTAAGGAGAGGTAGGAGTTCCTGTGGGACACAGGAGGATCCCGCACTGCCATCAATACACCCTCCAGCCTGGGTAACACATGTTGCATTCAAAAAAAGATAATGTTGAGTGGCTTTGCATGCCACTTTCAGGAAGGGGTGGAGACAGACCGACTGGAATTCAGGATAAGGGACTTGGCGTGCTACCACCCCGCCATCTTAGTGAACCTCCAGCCCGAAGCAGAACACATCCGACGTTCAGATCTTATGCGAAAGTACAATTTTGATTTTGACCTGGCAAATCACTGCATCTGGTTGATGGCCCAGACAAATAAATCTCCAACAGAAGTAGTCACGGGGAACCACGTAGATAGAAATTCCACCATCGGGGAGTTATGGATAAAACCCACCGATATGACGGACGACCCAGGGCACAGGGAATATTACGATGCACACACAGGCCTTCACAAACCACAAACACGAATATGGGCCGAATGATAGGGGAAGTCATTACAGAAGGCCCTGATCCCAAACCCCAAAGATAGTACCGCTTCCCTAAGCACGCCGAGGGGAAAGTGATCCAAGTAATTAGCAGTTTATTGCAGCAGGGCCCCGTTGCCTCCACAAATCATTCCCAATGTGGCCGGTTAAAAAAAAAAGACAGGTCATGACAATCGATTGCTGGGAACTGAACCAAAGCACCTCGATCACTGCCCCCACGGTAACGACTAGCCCTGAAGCCATGATGAAGCAGGCTCCACACGCTAGGTATTTCACGGTGCCGGACATCAGCAACGGCTTCTGGAAGATTCCACTGGATCAGCAATCTCAGTCGGGGAGGCAGTGGCGTAGTGGTATTGTCGCTGGACTAGTAATCCAGAGACTCAGTCTAACGCTCTTGGGACCCGGGTTCGAATCCCAATACTGCAGATGGTGGAATTCGAATTCAATAAAAATCTGGAATAAGAAGTCGAATGATGACCATGAAACCAATGTCAATTGTCATTAACAAAAACCCATCTGGTTCACTAATGTCCTTCAGGGAAGGAAATTTGTCATCCTTACCTGATCTGGTCTACACGTGACTCCAAATCCACTCAGGGATGGGCAATGAATGCTGGCGCAGCCAGCGTTACCCACATCCCGTGAACAAATAGGTCTAAGAGTCAACCAGAAGAATGCCCAGGTTCCGAAATGACAAGTCTCCCCTTTGGGGACAATAGTGATCGAGGGGACGCACACAATAGAAAAGAAGTGGACTGAGTCAGTAACATGCCTTCCCCTGCCAGAAATTGAGAGCTGGCTGCGCTCTTTTCTAGGCTTGGTGGGGTTCCGTCAAACCCACATCGATAATTTCACTACTTTCCCCACCCTTTCAGACCTTTTAAAAAAAGAATGCCCCGTGGAAATGGACCGAGCACCACACACAGGCTGTCTCGGAGCACGGCCCCAGCAATTCGAATACCCAGCACAGGCCTTCCTTTTGCACAGGAAGTTTAGGACAACACACTTGCAGCCGTACCTCTGCAGGAACGCCAAGGGAGACTCGGACCGGTGTCCTAAGCCTCCTGGCTCCTAACCCCAGTCAGACAGGGTTTTTCAGTTTGCGAGAAACACCTTTTAGCAGTTTTCTGGGTGGTGCAACGTTTTACTTATATTTTTGGCCGAAATCCATTAACCATTCTCACGAAGCACACCCCCATATAGTTATTGTTCGACGGTCGGATTAGGGATGGGACAGTTAGTCAAGATTGTATAGTGTGCTGGACCCTCATGATCCAGGGCAGTGACATCGCAGTAAAGTGTACGCAAGCTAGCACCTTCTTGGTGGACAACGTAAGCTACGGAGGGGATCCTTATGAAGTTCATGAGTCCAAAGATGTGCAGGTTAGGTGCATTTGCCATGCCAATATTGCCCCAAAGGTTAGGTGGGGTCACGAAGATAGGAACAGGGGATTGGACCTAGGCAGGGTGTGCTTACGGAGCAGGGGCCGGTGCAGATCCGATGGGCCAAATGGCCTCCTTCTGCGCTGTAATGATTCTATGATGAGTGCCAATAAATGACCCCAAGGGGCTATTTGTCCAAAACAAAAGGGGACCCATGGAGCAGATAATCTGGCCCTAAAAGTATTTGTAGACGGATCCTCTCTTATGGAAGATGGGAGCAGAAAGACCGGGGTTGGGATCCTCCGTCTCTCTACACCCGCTTTCTGGTGCAGCGCCCCCACGCCGGCGATGGGATTCTCTGTTCCGGCAGCCGGCCAATGGGGTTTCCCATTGTGGGCACCCTCACGCCGTCGGGAAATCCGCGGGCGCGAGTGCGCTGCCGGTGAAACGGAGGATCCCACCGATGGAGAATCCAGCCCAGGGTGCGGAGTCTGTGTGGAGGACCAGCAAGGCAGGCCCCTGAGGGAGACGGCCTTAAAACATCCTACCCAAATGAGCGCCCAGGCTACAGAGCTAGCGGCCGTAGTTTACGTGGTCAGCCACCCTGACCAGTTCCCCCACACCGGCAGATATGCACTTGGACAGCAGGTATGTCTGCAATAGTTTAACTGACTTCCTGTCATTTTGGGAAGCTAAAGGATTCATCTGGGCAGCCGGGAAACCTTTACCATCTGCACAACTCCTTAAATTTATTTTCCAAATGCCCAGGGCCATGGGTGCGGCATCATTAAAGTTAAGGACCACCATAGAGTTCCCCAATTGGGAACATAAGGGCAGAAGAATTGGCCAAGCAGGACGTCCAGGAGGGGGAACCATGGCAATCCCCAATTACCGAGCGGAGCGATGCCATGACTGTCAGCAAGACTAAGGTCGAAGACCTTAAACACACCTGGAGCCGGGACCAGGACTGGAAACAAATCCAAGAAGGAGCACACTCTGCCTCCTTTGACAAATGGCAGGATACACTCACATACAGGATGGCCTGTACGTGGTCCCAACCAGGGACTGCAACCAAACCATATACCAAACCATGACGTCTAGTGCCACAAAGAGGCAGGAGCCATGGGGAGAGCCTATTAAGGGATTGTGCTGGTGGGTCGATAACTGCGTAGTCTGTGCCCTGATGCACAATCAATAGACACGAAACGTAGATAAAGTCCGAATGATAGGCTTTAATATGCAAAAAGTGGACCCGGCAGCAGACGTACAGAAGAATGGCTGGCTGCCGGGGAACATGGGTTCTTACACCCCGCCTCGTAGGCGGAGCTACCTTATTCTTAGCCAATGGGCTGAGAGGCACATGACATACCTGGGCCAATGGGCAGCGAGTCCTTTGCACCAATGGCAGCTCACACTCCCAAGGTACCGTAATACCCCTAGTCATACTACCACATGCCCAAAGCAATCCCCACAGATATATCCTAGAGAGAACTGAGGCACACCTGACCCATAGAAGGCCCCTGGACTTGCCCTGACGACCTGGATACAGTGTTGCAAGCAGTCAGGTTCAGTGGATGCACCATCAAATGCCATATCCCACCAACTGCGCCATGGTATATTGCAGAGCCCTCTCTGCTGCCCACTCTGTTCGGGAGGTGTAAACAAAACCCTCCAATGATGCTGCTGATCATGTTGCAGCTGAGCTTCTGTCAGTCCTTCCTCAGTGCACGAGAGTACACTGCTCAAATCACGACATTCTGACTCACCCATCTATCAGCTATCTCTATCAATCAGGACTCACCACATTTAGCATTGCTGCAAGCCTCATACTCACATCTTGCAGATTGCACACACTGCCAGTTGTTCAACCATGACAGATTGCACCACTTCCCTCTCTTTCGGAACAAAGTGCCACAGGAGTAGAAGTGGCTCCTTGTAATATGAACCCGCTGTCCACTCTCGGAAAGACAGCTCCCACCAGCATCCCTCCCATCTCCTCCCATCACCTTCAAATTCCTCTCCAAGCCATGCACCATCCTGGCTTTGAACCGTATCACTGTTACTTCACTGTTGCTGAGTCAAAATCCTTCAATTCCCTCCCTAAGAAACTGTGAGTGTACCTCCCCATGGACAGCAGACAAACATGGACTGCAGCTGTTCAAGAAGGTAGCTGATCACCACCTTCTCAAGGGGATTTAGGAGTGGGCAATAAATGCTGGCCGAACTAGTGACAGCCACATCCCATGAATGAATACATGTAAAAAAATCAGTGGGTGGGAAATTCTGAGGTGTTGTAAATATGTCCAACTCCAGTCTGAAAGGAGGCCATCAGGGAAAAGGTCATCGTTGTCGTTGCCTTCATAATAACTGGTGATACAGTCCAGAGCCAAGGTTGCAGTTGTGACTTCAACTGGTGTTAGATTTCAGTGAAGACACCCTTACTGATGCACAGATGTTTCATAGACCGTCCCTCACTGCGCTTCAGGTAGATATCCCCAGGCACCCCGGGTGGATCTGGCTTTCTGTTGAGAACTATTTTCTCCTTCTTCTCCCACCTCCTCTTGCAGTTTGCCTTTCTGCGTCTGTCCCCCTTTCTGTCCCGAGGTCATGGGGCATTCCAAGAAGATTAGCTGCTCGTGCGCCCATGTCAGGGAGACTGGTCTGTCTGGGAGACTGGTCTGTGTGGAAGACTTTTCAAAGATTCATTTATGGGATGTGGGCGTCGCTGGTTAGACCGTCATTTATTGCCCATCCCTAGTTCCCTTTCAGAAGGCTTTTAGTGCATAATGAGAACACATCCTCCATTTTGGAGCGCGAGGCTCCAGTTAATGCTGTCTTCAAATTGAACAACTGAATACGGGTTCAGCAGCTAAAGAAATGCCTTCTTGAACCCGTGCAGTCCTTTAGTTGTAGGTAAAACCACTGTGCTGTTAGGGAGGGAGTTCCAGGATTTTAACCCAGCGACATTGAAGGAGCGACGATATATTTCCAAGTCAGGACTTGAAGACACCAAAAAAGGTCTTCAGTCTGCCACACCACTCTCTGTCGACGTTTTCAACTTGAAACATCCACAGAGAGCCCTGGACAGTCAGGGAGTCAGTGGGTGCAATTCTCCGGCCTCGTTACACTCTCGCTCGAGGGAGATGAGGCTGATGAATAACGGGAGTGCCGGAAAACGAGAACTGGGCCGGGCGCCAAAGAGTTTGTGATGCAACTGGCCTGCTCCTGTTGGCAAAATCGGGATCTCGCCGTAGCGTGGCAAGAAAACAATTAGCACCTCTTGAGCCCCATTTCCAAAAAATTAACGGGAGCCCCCCCCCCTATGTGAACTAACAGCCTCATCAATATGGCACCCTCCTCAATTCACCACACTAGCGTGCACGCATGCTTTGGGTGGCAATTTGGAACGTTAAGGGCATTAGTCAGAATACAGGAGGGAGATAGAGAACCTAGTGGAGTGGTGCTGCAACAACAATCTCTCCCTCAATGCCATCAAAACTAAAGAGCTGGTCATTGAATTCAGGAAGCAAAGTACTGTACACACCCCTGTCAGCATCAACGGGGCCGAGGTGGAGATGGTTAGCAGTTTCAAATTCCGAGGGGTACACATCTCCAAAAATCTGTCCTGGTCCACCCACGTCGACGCTATCACCAAGAAAGCCCAACAGCGCCTATACTTCCTCAGGAAACTAAGGAAATTTGGCATGTCCACATTAACCCTTACCAACTTGTACAGATGCACCATAGAAAGCATCCTATCTGGCTGCATCACAGCCTGGTATGGCAACTGCTCGGCCCAGGGCCGCAAAAAACTTCAGAGAGTCGTGAATACCGCCCAATCCATCACACGAACCTGCCTCCCATCCATTGAGTCCATCTACACCTCCCGCTGCCTGGGGAAAGCAGGCAGCATAATCAAGGATCCCTCCCACCCGGCTTACTCACTCTTCCAACTTCTTCCATCGGGCAGGAGATACAGAAGTCTGAGAACACGCATGAACAGACTCAAAAACAGCTTCTTCCCCACTGTCACCAGACTCCTAAATGACCCTCTTATGGACTGACCTCATTAACACTACTCATTAACCAAGGGCTGGTTTAGCACAAGGCTAAATCGCTGGCTTTGAAAGCAGACCAAGGCAGGCCAGCAGCACAGTTCAATTCCCGTACCAGCCTCCCCGAACAGGCGCTGGAATGTGGCGACTCGGGGCTTTTCACAGTAACTTCATTTGAAGCCTACTTGTGACAATAAGCAATTTTCATTTCATTTCACCCTGTACGCTTCACCCGATGCCAGTGCTTATGTAGTTACATTGCATACATTGTGTTGCCCTATTATGTATTTTCTTTTGATCCCTTTTCTTCCCATGCACTTAATGATCTGTTGAGCTGCTCGCAGAAAAATACTTTTCACTGTACCCCGGTACACGTGACAATAAACAAATCCAATCCAATCCAAACTTGTAATGCGCAATAAATGAGTAGTAGGGGCCCAATCTTTCGAGTTATAAACTGATGGCAAGGAAATGAAATTAATTCCAGTTCCTGATACTTCCATTGTCGCTTTAGTAATTGTGTTACCATTAAGGGAAGAGCAATGTAGACAGGCTACCAAGGCAATGAGGCGTGCCTCTCATTACTTACCACCTGCTATTACACACCACAATCAAGAAGACAAAGAAACAGTCATAATGGACAGCAACCTATCCATTAAAGGACATTTGCTAATTGTCTTATTTTGGTTAACTGTGTGTTATGCACATAGAAAGCCATTGCCATGCATAAGAGTCTCTAAGCTATTGACAAATCCACAGGGGAAAATGCTCTAAACACACAGCAGGTCAGTTAAGATCTTTAAAGGGAGCAATGAAGCAAAGGTTTCAGCTGAGGGGGTGACCTCTCTTTGCCTGAAATAGACTGCATTATCTCTCCCTGTCAGTGACGGGTGATGTTTCATAAGTGTCGTTACTGGGACCACTTTAAACAATTTAAACTCTGACATTGGAAGTACAATTTCAGAATTTACGGGGGACAGCAAATCTGGGATACAGTTAATACCGAGGAAGTACAGGAAGGCAGTGAATGGGGGTATAATTGAAAATAAACTTCAAAACAAGCGAGTGTATTTTTGAAGAAGGGTGATTTTGTTCTGTTGGAAAAATATGACCTAAATAAGGAGCAAAAGAATCTAGGAGTTACCCGTACATAAATCTCTAAAAGGAGAGATTAGTTGGCAAGGCCAAAGCTTTGGAACTTGCAGATGGATGAAGTGGCTCCTGCTAGAATTTAACCAGCTGAAAGCAAGCAGTTTACCATGTAGAACACTGCTCATCTTTCTTCTCCTGAGCCTGCTGTTATCAACATTGCAGCCATCAGAAAGCTGTGTAAATAAGATATGAGAGCTCAATGATATTTGACAGTGTCAGAGGGAAGATATCAGACATACTAATTGCCTGAGCACTGACAGGAGTAATTACAAGGACATCGCGGTTTAACCCAGTGTCTACATGGATTAAATCTCTGGCCCCTGTAGTCCAGTGCTGAGCTTTGATGTCCTCTGATTCTGATTTCTCGGGGATTTCTGTTGAATATATTTTGCCTGCCAGGCCCAGCTTCTCCAGCAGTTGCAATGAATCCAGAAGTCCAGCTGTCGTTTCCTTTCCTCCCGAGAGTGAGGCAGGAAGAAAACACCCTGAGGATAAAATCGCTTCGGTAATGTGAACAAAGATCAGAATCTAAAGCAACATGTGAGCCGCTGTATAATGTACCACTGCTAATTCCAAGCTTATAGTCACATATATACGGTGTGGGGTGGTGGGTGGTTGTAGGTGTGTGTGTGGGGTGAGGGCTGGTGGGAGAATGCGGCATTGGATTTGGCCAGTCAGCTGGCGCCAGGATTGTGGTGCATGACTGCCAAGCTGGTTTCATGGAGGCGGGCAGCATGCAAACTTTGTGCTGCCTACTTATCAACAGAATTGGACTGTGCAGCCCAATGTAAATCACAACACCTATTGACAATACGCTCACTATTGGATCCAGCAGCGTGTGTAGCTAGCATGATACCTGAAAGCCATTTCTCAAAGACACCTCTTATAGTGGAGGGGCACTCAGGGGAAAGCAGCAACTGCAACACAGTCTCAGGAAAGCTTGGATGGAAAGTGCAGGGAAGCAAATGATAGGTTCTTGATCAATAAGGGGATCAGGGGTTATGGGGAGAAGGCAGGAGAATGGGGATGAGAAAAATATCAGCCATGATGGAATGGCAGAGCAGACTCGATGGGCCGAGTGGCCTAATTCTGCTCCTATGTCTTATGGTCTTATAAATGGAGTGGCAGAACAAAAAAAAGGCTCCAAGTCGTTGCTGGAACTGGAGGCCTCAGAGATTGAGGTGGAAAGGAGAAGGAAAGTCATGCTTCCGCAGGGGCCAGGAAGCATCCCCCCCCCCCCCCCCCCCCCACCCCCCCCCGAGTCAAACCCTGCATGAGAAGGGCATGGGAGTAGGTGACGAGATTGGTTAATTCAATGACTTCACGTGGGTGGTCTCAGTCTGGGATTGCTTCTTTAAAGAACACCACTTACCCAATGTGCTGCCTACCACTTCTTCAGCGACTGGCCTTGCCAGCAACTTTCACATCCTGTGAAAACATTTTGGCAAATCTCCATGTCAGCCCTTGCTGTGATGTAATATCTGTTGGCCGATGTTTCAGCTTCCATCACAGCACAGGTGGAAGTGACCTATCATCTGAGTGCAGCAGCGAAAGCTCAGCCTCGGCTCTGAGAACGATGCCTGTTGCTATGCAGGCTCAAACTGCTGGCAACAGGCCGGCACATGTCCGTTCTCAAAGGGGCATGTAAGACCTAGCAGCAGCTCAACAGTCTATCTGTGAGCAGGCGACCAGGGTTGCTTTGGCACCATGCCAGGGGCATGGCAGTGGCTCCATGGTGCTTTTGGGCTTTAATCTGCCCACTGCTTAGGCGTCTGCCTGTCAATCAGCCCAGACTGCTGGGGCACATGCAGAGGTCGAGCAGTCTGAAGCTGGGCCTGAGGGGCCTAGAGCAGCTGACGGTCGTATTGCAAGGTCATCTGCAGTCTCCACCACTGAAAGTCAGCAGCCTTCCATCAGCCATGCTGCAGGTACTCGGGTAGCACTGTGCTGGGTCACCAGGGGAGTGCAAAGTCACCCGCTAGACAAAATCATTGAGTTTTGCATGCATTATTGGAATTATTGGATGAAGTTGTTCTGAAGGTTGGTTTTGAAAGTTGTTATTTTGTTCACAGCTTTCGTTTCAGAATTTTGGCCAAGAAGACACGGTGACGGAACATGGCCGACAGATTGAAAGGTGTAGAATTATGGAGTATCTGTGATGAGGAGATGTCGAGAAGTTCAGCATCCGCCAATGGAAAGCCTGTTTGGAGCCACAGAGTTCTGGATGCCTCATCTCTTCCTCCACCTCTTCCTCCTCTTCCTCCTCACAAGATGGCCTCTAAAAGCCTGATGGCAAGGCCCGAGCTCTCATGACAGGAAGATTGTGCAGGCTGTGGTAGGTCACCACTCCAGTAATACTGCAGCACCCCGGGCTGGCTAGGCATTGGAAACATTCTTTCAGGTCTCTGATGGTTTGTATCACGGTGTTCCTGGTGACTGTGTGACTCTTGTTGTAGATGCCATGTCCAGGCATGGTCAGGTGGCAGAAGGCGAGTCAGACCCAACTGTAGATTGGGTGGGGCCGCTGTCACCCAGCAGTCTGATCCTGGTTGTTCACGGTGGCTCAAAGATGGTGGGTTAATGCGTCCTGGCTGCTGCGAGGACATTCACCAAATTGACCTCCTGGGCATGGTCACCTTAGAATGATAGCTCTTGTGGTTGTGAAGCATCATCCCATTAATATGTGGGGCGACAGAGCCATTGCCATGTAGCTGGTCGAACCCTGCACCATTGGAAGTCCTATTAGCTGAACAAAGGCACATTGTTTCCACTCCTGTTTCTTTCTCTTAAGAGAAAAGTACCATTCAAGAAGTATTTAGATGTGCTGGAAAATGGGATTAGAATAGTTAGGTGGTTCTATTTGACCGGTGCAGACGTGTTGGGCTGTACAATTTTATAACTCTGTGACTAAGACTATGATGTCTCCTCTCATTCTATACCGGGCATCTTCACCTCTCTGATAGAGTGATGGACAGTGCGCTGTAAGATGTTGCTGGTGTCATTAGCTCCTACTTGGTGAAAACATTTCGGGCAATGGTTAGCTTCACAGCCACTGGCAGAGCCACTCTTTCCCTGTTTGAGAGATTACAAACACTGTCTGGTCTGGTCTGGGATTGTAATATGTTTCAATATCCTAATATCACCAGTTATGTAAATCACACTAAACTTCGATTATTGCGGCCATGAAATTTGGTTCCGTACTACCCTGATGCTAGCATTATGTCAGGCCTAAATTCATTGCCGAAGAGCAATCAGTGAGGCGAAGGCTAAAACATCTGCCCCCGCACCTGCCTTCAGCTCCGACCCATCCGCACCCCGAATATGGCCTCTCGAGGAACGGTCTCCACGTCCACATGTAAAACCCCCAAAATGCTGCTGAACACCGTCCTCCAAAACCTTTCCAGCTTCGGGCAGGCCTAAAACACATGAACATGGTTCGCAGGGCCCCTCCCACATCGCTCACAGACATCCTCCACCCCTTCAAACAGCTGGCTCATCAAAGACTTCATTAAAAAAAATAAAAAATTTAGATTACCCAATGAGTTTTTTTCAATTAAGGGGCAATTTAGCATGGCCAATCCACCTAGCCTGCACGTTTTTTGGGTTGTGGGGGTGAAACCCACGCAAACACGGGGAGAATGTGCAAACTCCACACGGACAGTGACCCAGAGCCAGGATTGAACCTGGGACCTCGACGCGTGAGGCAGCAGTGCTAACCACTGTGCCACCGTGCTGCCCCATCTTAGACTTCATAAGTTGTGCTCTGTACACAACCTTCAGCTGTGCCAGCCCCAACCTCGCACATAAAGTCGAGGCATTTACCCTCTGCAGCACCTCGCACCACAGGTAGTCCTCCAGCACCACCCCCAATTCTTCCTCCCACTTCGCCTTAGACCCCTCCATGGAGACCCCGTCCTCCTACAAAATCCTCCTGTAAATCGTTGAGACAACTCCTTTCTCCACACCCTCCACTGACAGCACTGCCACCAGCAACATGGAGGTTGGCGCGATCGGGAAGTTCGCGAAGACCTTTCTCGCAATGTCCCACACCTGCATATGAAACTTTTGCACAGCCAGCTCTAAGCTCTCGCCATGCTCCTCCACACTCGCAAATCGCCCATCCAGAAACTAACCCTTCATTTCCTTAATCCCCCTCTCTTCCCAACCCTGAAACCTTGCATCGATCCTCCCCAGCTTGAACACATGATATCCTCTGATTACTATCCGTCCACTTCCTAATCCAAGCCACCTTCCCCGCCCAAACAAACGAGATCAGCCTGTCCATCCCCTTCCAAAAAAACGCCTTGGGAAGAAAGACTGGCAGGCATTGAAACAAGAACTGGAATCACGACAAAACATTCATCTTTACTGTCTATACCTGGCCCGCCAACAACAGAGGGAGATTGTCCCACCTCAGCAAGTCAGCCTTCACCCTCCCCACCAAGCTAGTGAAATTAAACTTCCGAAGCCCAATCCCGGGCCATCTGCCCCCCCCCACCCCCACCCCAATACCTTAAATGAGATGCCGCCAGGCAAAATAGCAGCCCCTCCCCCTGCCCCTGCCCCGGCCTCCCACCCCTGCTCCTAGTCCCGGAGGGGAGACCACAAAATATTCACTTTCCCGAAATTCAATTTGTACCCTGAAAACATCTCAAATTGTTGGAGCAATCCCATTATACTCCCCATCCCCACCGAAGAGCTCGGCTCTGAAATATACAGCATGTTCCTCCCCCTAACTATCCCCTTCTACAACCCCGAGCTCCTCTGCACAGTAGCCAAGGGCTCTATAACCAATGCAAACAGACGGGGGGGGGGGGGGGGACATGGGGCATCCCTGCCTCGTACCCCGGTGCAAAGTACCCTGAATTCATATTTTATTTGTGTGCACACTCGCCATCGGCTCCCATGTCACAAACTTCGGTCCAATCACAAATTTCTCCAATATCGCCATCAAATAACTCCACTCCACCCGATCGAAGGCCTTCTCCCCATTTAACATCACTCCACCTCCGTCTCCCTTCCCTCTGCCGGAGTAGGCACCACATTCAACAGCCTCCTCACAGGCCTACTAGGGAAGGGACAGTACTGACCTGGTATTGGGGAATGAGCCTGGACAGGTGGTTGAGGTTTCAGTTGGGGACCATTTTGGGAGTAGTGACCACAATTCCCTAAGGTTTAGGGTACTTTTGGATAGGGATGAGGGTAACCCTCGCATTAAGGTGCAGAACTGGGTAAAGGCAAATTACGATAACATTAGACAGAAATTGAAGAATTTGGATTGGGTGCAGCTGTTGGAGGGTAAATCAACATTGGACGCATGGGAGTCTTTCAAGCGACAGTTGATTAGGATTCAGTAAACTCACATTCCTGAGAGAACGAAGGATAACTATGGGAAGTTTAGATAACGAGGATAACTTGGATAACGTGGGATATTGTGAACAACTGTGGAGTTGGAGGTGGGGATACTGAGAAACCAGCAGAAAAGTCTCCTGGAGAAGGTAGAGGACCTAGAGAATAGATTTCACCGGCAGAACCTGAGAATCGTTGGTCTCCCGGAGAGGTCCGAAGGAGCGGACGCTGGGGCATACATAGCGGGCATGTTCGAGAAGTTGCTCGAGGATGGGAAGTTCTCCCGACCCTTGGAGGTGGACAGGGCTCACAGAGCGCTCACGAGGAAGCCGTGTGTGGGGGACCCCCTGAGGGCAATGGTGGTGAGATTCCACAGGTACTTGGACAAGGAGCGTACGGTGGGCCAGGGAGACACGGAGCTGTAAATTGGAGAACAGTATCCTGCGGATCTTTCAGGACCAGAGTGCGGAGGTGGCCAGGAGAAGAGCAGGGTTCAATCAGATAAAGTCAACCCTTTTTAAGAAAAAGGTGAAGTTCGGACTGCTGTATCCGGCCCGTCTCTAGGTCACGTATGAGGAGCAACATTTTTATTTTGAGTCACCGAGGAAGTGCTGGACTTCGCGAGAAGGAAAGGACTGGTGGCGGCGGACTGAGGACTTTGAAGTTGGCTGCAGCGTTCACGTTAAAAAGTTTCTTGTTGTCCTTTTTTTCGTACGTTATTTGTAAAGCCTTCTGTATTGATTTGGGGCCAGTTGCAGAGCTGAGTGAGTTAAAGTTTACATTTGCACTGATGGAGGTGTGAATGTTAGATGTTGGATCTTCTGTTTAATCTCTTCTTTGTTTGTTGTTTTTTTTTAGTGCAATTGTGTTGGGACTGGTATATGTGTTTGAGCGGGGGGCAGGGTGGGGAGGGAACAATAGGTGGGAGAATGTCTGGCGCCTTGGGCGGGGGCCACCAAGCTAGCTGGGCGGGTTAGCTCACGGAAGCGCAGTGGGGGTGAGCAGATGTTATGCTTGTCAAAGGGGTCAGTTTACATAGTGCTGTTACTGGGGGGGGGAGGGGGAGGAAATGTTCTGCTGATGGGGGGAGGGACTTTTGCTGTGGGACAGAAAGGAGGTCGGGGGCGGAGGCTGCCTGGGGGCGGGCCGGTGGATGCGTGGGGCGCGGGCTGGAGACTGGCCCAAGAAAGGTGATGGCTGATCGACGAAGGGGGGGGGGGGGGGGGGGGGGGGGGGGGGGCGATGAGCCCTCCAACTAGGCTGATCACCTGGAATGTGAGAGGGCTAAATGGGCCAGTTAAGAGGGCACGCGTGTTCGCGCATTTGAGAGGACTGAAGGCGGATGTGGTAATGCTACAGGAGACACACCTTAGAGTAGCTGATCAGATTAGATTAAGGAAGGGATGGGTCAGACAGGTTTTTCACTCGGGGCTGGACTCGAAGTCTAGAGGGGTCGCGATCCTGATCAACAAGCGAGTGGTATTTAAGGTGGGAAGAATAATTTTGGATGTGGGAAGCCGGTACATAATGGGAAGCTGGAAAGGTTGCAGGTGGTACTAGTAAATGTGTATGCGCCAAATTGGGACGATGTGAAGTTTATAAAGAGGATGCTGGGGAAGATCCCGGACCTGGATTCGCATAAGCTGGTCATGGGAGGGGACTTTAACACAATTATTGACCTTGGGTTCGACCGGTCGAGCTCAAAGACGGGCAGGGTGCCAGCAATGGCAAAGGAGCCAAAGGGGCCATGGAGCAGATTAGGGGGGGGGGGGGGGGGGGGGGGGGGGGGGGGGGGGGGGGGGGGGGGGGGGGGGTGGACCCATGAAAATTTGGGCAGCCAAGAGTGAAGGAGTTCTCCTTCTACTCACACGTGGATAAAGTGTACTCCCGGATTGATTTTTAAATTTTGCACAGGGCTCTATTGACGGGGGTAGTGGACACAGGGTATTCGCTGATCACAATCTCAGATCATGCCCCGCACTGGGTTGACCTACAGGTTAGCAAGGAGAGTAGCCAGCGTCCGCACTGGAGGCTGGATGTGGGACTTTTAGCTGATGAAGAGGTGTGTGGGTGGCTGAGGAAATGTATTCAGAGCTACCTGGAAGTCAACGACACGGGTGAAGTTTCAGCAGCGATGGTCTGTGAGGCATTGAAGGCAGTGGTCAGAGGGGTGCTGATCTTGATACAGACCCACAGGGAGAAGGCAGACAGAGCAGAGATGGACCGACTGATAAAGGAGATATTGCAGGTCGAAGGAGGTATGCGGGGACCCCAGAGGCAGGGCTTTTAAGGGAACGACGGAGGCTACAGGCAGAGTTTGGCTTGTTAACTACAGGGAGTGTGGTAGAGCAGCTGAGGAAGGCGAGGGTGGGGGGGGGGGGGGGGGGGGTGGGGGGGGGGGGGGGCGATCTAGGAACATGGGGAGAAGGCCAGCAGAATGCTTGCACTGCATCTTAGAAAGAGGGAAGCAGCCAGGGAGATAGGGAAAGTAAAGGGCGGGGACGGGAACCTGGTTGGAAACTCAGTGGGGTGAATAAGGCATTCAAGGAGTTTTACAGTAGGCTGTATGGGTTGGAACCTCCAGCTGGGCCGGAGGGGATGAGGTACTTTTTAGAGGGGCTGAATTTCCTGAAGGTGGACAGGGGGTTGGTAGAAGGGCTGGGGGCCCCGATCGGGTTGGAAGAGATAGCAGAGGGGCTGAAGGCCATGTAGTCGGGTAAAGCCCTAGTGCCGGTCGGGTACCCAGTGGAGTTTTATAAAAAGTTCTCTGGGATATTGGGGCCGTTGTTGATGAGGATGTTCAATGAGGCAAGGGAACGTGGGGTGCTTTCCCCGACGATGTCACAGGCCACAATCTCATTGATCCTGAAGCGGGACAAGTACCCGGAGCTATATGGGTCCTATAGGCCGATATTCCTATTGAATGTAGATGCCTAACTGCTGGCCAAAATCTTATCCTCTAGAATTGAAGATTGTGTTCTGGACGTTATTGGGGAGGACCAGAAGGGGTTTGTTAAGGGTAGGTAGTTGGTGGCCAATGTAAGAAGGTTGTTAAATGTGTTCATGATGCCCCCGGAAGGTAGGCATGTGGAGGTAGTGGTCGCAATGGACGCAGAGAAGGCTTTTGATTGGGTAGAATGGGAATATCTGTGGGAGATGCTGTGTCGGTTCGGATTTGGGCAGGGCTGTATTGATGGGGTCAGGTTGTTGTTTCAGGCTCCTGTTGCGAGTGTACGGACGAATCGGACAACATTGGACTATTTAAGGCTGCATCGGGTGACGAGACGGGGTGCCCCCTCTCTCCAGGGGCTGCAAGGGGCTGGTTCGGAGTGGGGGGGGGGGGGGTGGAACATAGGGTCTCGCTGTACGCAGATTAAGTGCTCCTGTATGTATCGGACCCAGCAGAGGGATGGAAGAAATTATGAGGATTCTGGAGGAATTTGGCCGGTATCCGGCGTATAAACTAAATATAGGGAAAAGTGAGATGTTTTCGGTCCAGGCAAGGGGGCAGGAGATTGGGGGAACTGCAGTTTAGAGTGGTAGGGGGAAGGACAGGGGCTGGTTTAGCTCACTGGGCTAAATCGCTGGCTTTTAAAAGCAGGCCAAGCAGGCCAGCAGCACAGTTCGATTCCCGTACCAGCCTCCCCGAACAGGCGCCGGAATGTGGCGACTAGGGGCTTTTCACAGTAACTTCATTGAAGCCTACTTGTGACAATAAGCAGTTTTCATTTTCATTTCATTTTGGTACCTCGGCATCCAGGTGGCGCGGGAATGGGAACGGCTACACAAGTTAAATTTAGCCCGATTAGTAGACCAAATGAAGGACGATTTTCGGAGGTGGGATGTGCTCCCGTTGTCACTAGCTGGGAGGATGCAGACAGTGAGAATGAGGGTTTGTGTTTCAGTGTCTCCCCATTTTTATTCCACGGTCCTTTTTTAAACGGGTCAATAAGCTGATCACTGGATTTGTATGGGCGGGTAAGACCCCGCGAGTAAAAAAGGGGATGCTTGAGTGGAGCCGGGAGGAGGGCGGGCTGGCGCTGCCGAACTTCAATAATTATTGTTGGGCGGTGAATGTAGCCATGATTAGGAAGTGGGTGGTGGGGGGAGGGTTGGTATGGGAGCGAGTAGAGGCGGCTTCATGCAAGGGCACCAGTTTGGGGGCATTGGGAACAGCGCCTCTGCCGTTCCCGCCGGCACGGTACTCCACCAGTGGTGACGGCCCTGAGAGTCTGGGGGCAATGGGGGAGACATGTGGGAGCAGAGGGAGCATCGGTGTGGTCTCCAATCTGTAATAATCACTGGTTTGCCCCGGGAATGCTGGATGGAGGGTTCCGGAGATGGCTGAGAGCAGGGATTGAGAGGCTGGGAGATATGTTCATAGACGGGAGCTTTTCTAGCCTGAGGGAACTGGCAGGTCTCAACCTTCCCGCTCCTACCACTAAGGGGGATGCAGGACAGGGTAGTTTCCAGAGGATGACTGGGAGAAGGGAGGGTCTCTGACATTTATAAGGAACTCATGGAGTCAGAGGAGACGCAAGTTGGAAGAGGAGTTAAGAGGAGAGATAGAGGAGGGTCTGTGGGCGGACGCGTTGAGTAGAGTCAACGCATCCACAACATGTACCAGGCTCAGCCTGATACAATTCAAGGTCGTTCACCAGGCCCACATGACAGTGGCCCGGATGAGCAGGTCCTTTGGGGTAGAAGGTAGGTGCGCAAGGTATGCAGGAGGACCAGCGAACCATGTCCATATATTCTGGGCATGTCCGAAGCTTATGGGATTCTGGCAGGGGTTTGAGGATGTCATGTCCATGGTGTTAAAAACAAGGATGGCACCGAGTCCAGGGGTGGCGATTTCCGGATTGTCGGAAGACCCGGGAATCCAGGAGGAGACTCAAAGCCCCCGAAGTTGGAGACCTGGCTATCGGACATGTCTAGCTTTCTCTGTTTGGAGAAAATCAAGTTGGGCCTTCTGTGTTCAGGTACACAGAGGGAGAATTCAGAATGTCCAAATTACCTAACAGCACATCTTTCGGGACTTGTGGGAGGAAACCGGAGCACCCGGAGGAAACCCATGCAGATACGGGGAGAATGTGCAGACTCCGCACAGACAGTGACCCAAGGTGGGAATCAAACCTGGACCCTGGAGCTGTGAAGCGACAGTGCTAACCACTGTGCTACTGTGCCGCCTTTTGTTACCCTTTCGTGTCCACAGGTTGGCTGTGCTAAAGTAGCCTTTAGTATCTACAGATTAGATGGATTGGCCGTGCTAAATTACCCTTTAGTATCTACAGGTGAGGTGGCTTGGCCGTATTAAATTACCCCTTAGTGTCCACAGGTTAGATGGGGTTATGGGGTTGCAGGGATATGGTGGGTGGGTGGAGGGGAGGGAAGCAGACCTAAGTAGAATGTTCTTTCGGAGGGCCGGTGCAGATTCGATGGACCAAATGGCCTCCTTCTGTACTGTGGACAGTCTGTGGTTCTAGTCCATGGCTCACTATTTGGGCAGCACAGTAGCACAGTGGTTAGCACTGTGGCTTCACAGCTCCAGGGTCCCAGGGTCGATTCCCTGCTGGGTCACTGTCTGTGCGGCGTCTGCATGTTCTCCCCATTTCTGCGTGGGTTTCCTCCGGGTGCTTCGGTTTCCTCCCACAGTCCAAAGACGTGCAGGTTAGGTGGATTGGCCATGAGAAATTGCCCTTAGTGTCCAAAACAGGTTAGGAAGGGTTATTGGGTGACAGGGGTAGAGTGGAAGTGAGGGCTTAAGTGGGTCAGTGCAGACTCGATGGGCCGAATGGCCTCCTTCTGCACTGTATGTTCTATGTTCTATTTATTCTTTTCAGTCTATTTCTTTATCGTCTCCTTACTGTATCAGTAAAGTAAGCATGTTGAGTTGTTATAATATTAAGTGATTGGGTAAACACTTTGTGGATTAATTTATTGATACGAGGCACATGGGAACATTTATACATGAGCGGACAGCTTGAACACACAGCAACTTAGCCACATTGAAAAAGGTCTGCTGAAAAAGCAAAAGTGAAACTAAAAATGGATCCCATGTCACACTTCCTTTCTATTCATCTCCTATCCCTTAAAGGCATATTGAAACAGTTTATGTGGATTGTCATTTCATATGAATGAGAAGCATCTTTCAGGAGACAATAATGTGACACATCAGATCCCTTGACATAATTATCTCATGGATTGAGACAATGACCCCAAGTTTTAGACTCAGGGGAAGCATCCACTAGAACCATAGAATTCCTGCAGTGCAGAAGGAAGCCATTCAGCCCATCAAGCCTGCATTGACCCTCTGAAAGTCCACCCTACTTGACGCCCCTGCCCTATCCTGTAACTCTATAATTCTGCTTAACCTGCACATCTTTGACACGAAGGGGCAATTTTTTTATCATGGCCTATCCACCTAAACTGCACGGGCTGGATTCTCCCAAAATGGGACCCTGTCCACACGCTGGAATAAAAACGGGGGAGTTTTACTCCAGAAATTCCGAGAATCAGGTCGAGCTAATTCTGTGCCCTGCAGGGGGCTAGCAGGGACCTGGAGTGATTCTCGCTGCTTTAGCTGCGGATATGGGCCTCCGCACTTCTGGTTCGGAGGCCGTGTAGGCGCACTGCGGCAGCCCCCAGCGGCCTCGCCGAGCTCCATGGCGGACTCGGACCATGGAGCCACACTGAAAAAAGAGACACCCCAATCGGCCGTGCACCCGACCCTCAAACCTCGCACAAATACTCCTCGGCTGCCCGTAAGAGGAGTTGGTTAGCACTGTGGCTTCACAGCTCCAGGGTCCCAGGGTCCCCCCCGGTCTCCAATTCGCCCGCCCCCGACCAGGGAAGCCGTGGACTGAGTCTGCAGCCGCCACGCCAGGATCCTGACCGGCAATAGGTGGTTAGTTCCACGCCGTTGGGAACTCAGCCGGTTGGGAGCGGAGGATTGCTGGGCGGGCCTCTGGCAATGGCCCTCCGATGGTGCGGCGTACTCTGCGGTCACATCGGCTTTCAGGGCCTGGAGAATTGCCGAACCGGCGCCAGACCAGGTAAGGATGGAAAACGTCCTCCGCTATAGGACATGAGTGAACCAGGTGGGTTTTTAGGATAATCGACAATGGTTTCACAGTCACCTTTAAACTTTTAAGTCCAGATTTCTATTGAAGAGCATTACCCTGCGACTCTGGATTATTCGTCCAGCAACAATACCACTACACCACTGTTTCCCCAAACGTTACAACCTGCTTTTAGGTCTCTTGATAGTTTATTCTTATATTATCTTTATTCTCTCTATCAAGCTCTTGGTCATCCTTTGCTGAGTTGTACTGCTGATCCTCAGGCTCAAATTCTTTTTGGCAACTTTACAAGCTTTATATTCCTTTATATTCTCTTTAACGTCTCTTGTTGGCCACAGTGAATCCACTTTTCCCATGAGTTTTTATTCTTTAAAGGAAGTTCTATTCATTGCAAAATGCAAATTAATTCTTGAAACGTTTGCCATTCCCCATCTACATTCAAATCTTTTCCGAATGTAATAACATATGAAATAGCTCAGAGCAGAATGAGCCCCCAGAGTTGGCTCTGCCATTCGATAGATCAGGGCTGATTTGTTTGCACGTTGAATTCCACATTCCCATCCAGCCCCGATAACCTTTGATTCCTTTGTCGAGCAAGAATCTATCTTCAGCCACTTTAAAAATGTGCAATGACCCCGCCTAATGCAATTTGCAATCTCTCTCAGCCAACTTATTTCTCAGCACTACCGAATTAGCTTTTTTTTTTAGATTTTAGACCCGAGGATTGGGTTAAACTAAATCATTCTCGAATGCAAGATAAAATTCGAATATGTTGCAATCATGTTTTGCCCCCTTAATTAGAAAATTATTAATTAACATTTTTTCATGGCTCAATACCAGGCCATGTTCACTAGTTTGATCCTCAATTTACTGATCCAGGCAACTACCTTGAATGCATTCCATGAACTGGTCCCCACACTGTTGTTGCAAATTTGAATTGCCCAGTCTGTATGACGGTTAAAGTTCACCGTGATTATATTATTACACTGTCTCCATATATCTCCAGTTTCTGGGTTGATACTTTGTCGAACAGTGCAACCACTGTTGGGGGCCTATTAACTATTTTCATCCACGTTTGCTGCCTCTTCCGGTTTACTGCAGTGCAGAAGGAGGCCATTCGGCCCATCAAGTGTGTACCGACCCTCTGAATGAGCACCGTACCTAGGCCCACTCACCCGCTCTGTCCCTGTGACCCCACCTAAACTTTTAGACACTAAGGGGCACTTTATCCTGGCCAAATCACCTAAGCTTCACATTTTTGGACTGTGGGAGGAAACCGGAGCAACCGGAGGAAACCCACGCAGACACGGGGAGAACGTGCAAACTTCACACTGACAATGACCCAAGCCGGGAATGGAACCCGGATTCCTGGCGCTGTGAGGCAGCAGTGCTAATCACTGTGTTGCCTGTGCCCCTTTAAAATCAGGACAATCCCTCTCCCTTCTGCCTTTTCCTATTTCTTCTAAAAGCCAAGTATCCAGGTTATTTTGTTCCCAATCTTGGTCACTCAGCCACATCTCCATATTAGCTCTCAGAGCAAGCCTATTAAGCCTATTCAAGGGTGGCACAGTGGCAGAGTGATTAGCACTGCTTCCTCACAGCGCCAGGGATCCGGGTTCAATTTTGGCCTTCGGTCACTGGCTGTGTGGAGTTTGTATGTTTTCCCCGTGTCTGTGTGGAGTTTGTATGTTCTCCCCGTGTCTGTGTGGAGTTTGTATGTTCTCCCCGTGTCTGTGTGGGTTTCCTCTGGATGCTCCAGTTACTCCCACATTCCAAAGATGTGCAGGTTCGGTGAATTGGCCAGGATAAATTGCCCCTTAGTGTCCAGGGATGTGCAGGTTAGGTTATGGGGTTACGGGGGTGTGGTGGTATGATTAGCATAGCTGCCTGCCATTGGTGCAGAACACCGGCTTACCATTGGCCCTGTTCGGTCATGTATCTCTCAACCGGTTGGTTGAGACCAGTCATGTGACGTTTCCCCGATTGGTCGAGAGGCTGAGTTAACCCCGCCTCCAGGGCGGGGTATAAATACCCAGTACTCCCGGCGGTCGTGCTTCTACTGTAATCGACTGCAGGGCTAACATCTAGTATATTAAAGCCATACTTCTGTTCAGCAACTCGTCTCGCGTTCAATTGATGGTACATCAGTTAGGTTATGGGGTTACGGGGGTAGCATGGGTTGGACAGGGGAATGGACATGCTTGGAGTGCTCTTTCGGAGGTCAGGCTGGATGGCCTCCTTCTGCACAGTAGCGATTCTATGATTCTAAGTTCCCCAGTGTTATTAATTCATTGTTGCAAATGCTTTATGCTTTCGGCTGTAGTGCCCGTAGCTTTAATTTATCTCCCTATTTTTTTCAGATGTCACCTTAATCCCAAATGCTCTATTGACTTTCTTAAACTCACTCGAGTTATTTTGACCTAAATCAGCAATTTAATGTCTTAATCAGTTTCATAATTCTTACCAGCAGTAAACTAAATAATCCAATCAGAAGATAACTGGGTTTATTGAAATCTAGCATCCAGACAGCCCCATCATATATAATAATATAATAGACATCAAACACTCGTAAAGCTGCAGGATTGAATCCAGGTGGTATCAACAGCAGCCGTCTTCTTCACAATCTGGTTAATGTATCCTCATAACAATTTGACAAATATCGAGGCAAACTTTCCTGCATGTCACAATGATACTAAAAGAGAGAGAAAAAGATGAAATACAGGCCAGTTAGTCCAATATCAGTTGTTGGGAAAACGTAGGAATCTATTCTTAAGGAAGCCTGAACAATGCACTTCATAATGACAGATGTCAGGGTCACCGGGAGATAGTCATTGAGGTGTGTGGCCTGGTTCTTCTTTGACACCAGTATAAAAGTGGTCTTCTTGAAGCAGATAGGAACCTTGGATCAGAGTAGGGAGAGGTTGACATGTCTGCAAACACACCTGGCAGTTGGTCCGTGCAGGATCTGAGTGCCCTCTCAGCTTGTTTGGATGAGAGTGAGGTCTGCAGGAAGGCTAAGCAAACTGGCCATGGCACAGGGTGCCATTTTAGTGGGGAGGGGGGGGGGGGGGCTGGACCATTGGGGAATCCACACCTGGACCATGCTGGGAACAGCGTTCTTGTGCACCGCACAACCAGGGGAGGGGAGATAGTGGGGGGAAAGGGATCAAATGTGGAAAGATATTATTACATTGAAGGTGATTCAGAGAAGGTTCATCAGGATGGACGCGATTCTCCCAGTCGCGCGTCGGACCGGGGAATTGCCGCAACCGCGCCACGCCGCCCTGACGCCGGCGTGCGATTCTCCGAGGTGTGGAGAATCGCCGGCGTTTGGTGCAGCATCGGTCGCAGGCCGCTGTACGAGGCCGGGCCGCCGATTCTCCGGCCCGGATGAGCCGAGCGGCCGCACGGAAAAAGCAGAGTCCCGCCGGTGCCGTCCACACCTGGTCGCTGCCGGCGGAAACACTGCGCGAAGGGTCGGGGCGGCCTGTAGGGGGGAGGGGCTTCCGATGGGGTCTGGCCCACGATCGGGGCCCACTGATCGGCGGGCCGGCCTCTCCCCACCCCCCCGGGTCTACTTTGTTGCGCGTCTGGACCCAGAACCCCTGCGCCATGTTGCGCCGGGGCTGGAGTGTTCAGTAAGGCCACCATGCATGCGCGGGTTGGCGTGTCGCCACTGTGCATGCGCGGGTTGGCGTGTCGCCACCATGCATGCGCGGGTTGGCCGCCCCCAGTGCGGGTCAGGAAGTATGGCTGGAACGGCGTGAACCGCTCCAGCGCCCTGCTGGCCCCCTGTGGGGGCCAGAATCGCTACTGCCCGTGCCCGTTTCACGCCATGAAACACGACGGTGTTCACGATGTCGCGGACACTCTGTCCCGCGATCGGAGAATCGTGCCTGATGTTCCCCAGTATGGAGAGATTGTCTTATGAGCAAAGGTTAAACAGATTGGAAATCTGCTCATTGGAATTCAGAAGAATGAGAGGTGACCTAATTAAAATATAAGGGGAGGATTCTCTGTTTCTGAGACTGAGGGTGGGATTCTCCCTTTTGACGGCGAAATCGGGGGCGGCGCCTGTTTTCGGATGCTCCCCCCCCCCCCACCAAAAATAGACGCCATCGGTAAGTACACCACAAGCCATTGGGACGGCCTCAGGACGTCACTAGAAGGACCTCCCCTGATGCTCCGCCCCCGATGCTCCGCCCCCAATGTGCCGACTTCCTGATGGCGTGGATCACTTGTGGTCTGAGGTTTCATCAACCTCGCATGGTGGATGCGGACTGTGTCCAGTGGTGCCACAGTCAGGGGGGAGCCATTCCGCTGGCCGGGGGATGCTTCGGCGGGGGCTGGGGGGACTGGTGGAGGTTGGCCCGGGGCTGGCGAGGGCGGTTATAAGGGGGCACAATCTGGCAGACCGGGTCTGAATGGAGCCGGTGCCATGTTGTACGGCGCGACCACTGTAGGTCACCGCCGTGCGCATGGGCGTGTACGGACCCGGTGCGGGGGCAGCGCTGACTTTTACAGCGTAAGACTAGACACATGCTCCGGACATAGCCTCAAAATCAGAGAATCCAGCCCTGAGTGCTGACGCCGGTGCAGAACTCGTGGAGTTCCACGGCAGCAAAACGGGTGCCGCACCTGGAGCGATTCTGCTATTGTGGAGGGGCTAGCACCGGCACCATGTGGAACACAATCGATTCCAATCAGAAATGGTGCCGAATTCGCTGGGTTCAGGATTGACACTCAGGAAGCTGACAAGCTGCAGCCGCATATACACACTGCACTCCCCACACACACCAGACAACAAGATGGCAGTAAGACACGTAGTCCCACGCTTCATGGATGCCGAGCTGGAGACCCTCCTGGATGCAGTAGAGGAGAGGTAGATGATCATGTAACCCGGCACGGGCAGGAGGCTGCGAGCAGCCGCCATTTGCCATGTCTGGGCACAGGTGGCAGAGGTGGTGAGCACCATAAGGCTGCACAGTCCGGACTGACCAGCAGTACCAGAGAAAACTGTATGACCTCCTCAGGGAGGGCAGGGTGAGTAGGCAGCACTGTGCCCCTGGCACCAACCCCCCCCCCCCCCCCTCCCCGCCCACATGCCCATAACTCTCCCCCCTACCTCACAACATGGAGAGTAGGAGAACCCCCATCCTGTAACACATGCCAGCACCAATGCCGGGCACCATGGCCGGATGCCCTGGCCAGTGAGGCCACCAGCTACCCACCCCCAGGGGTGAAGGTGGTGCGCACGGCTGCCACTGTTCCTCGGTGGTGGAGGGTTTGAATGTTTGTGGAAGGGGTAGCAATCAAGTGGGCTGCTTTCTCCTGGATGGTGCTGAGCTTCTTGAGTGTTTTGGAGCTGCACTCATCCAGGCAAGTGGAGAGTATTCCATCACACCCCTGACTTGTGCCTTGGAGATGGTGGACAGGCTTGGGGGGGGGGGGGGGTTCAGGAGGTGAGTTACTCGCCGTAGGATTGCATGCTACAGTATTAATGTGGCTCGTCCAGTTCAGTTTCTGTTTCATTAATCAATAAAGAGGTTAAAGCTAGGCACTTAGAAAAAAATCAGGTTAATCGGGAAGACTCAGAATGGATTTATGAAAGAGAAATCATGTTTAACCAATTTACGAGTGATCATTGAAAGAGTAACATGTGCTTTGGATAAAGGGGAATCTGTAGATGTACTGTACTTGGATTTCCAGGTGGCATTTGATAAGCTGTCACATCAAATGTTATTGCAGCAAATAAAAGCTCATGGTTTAGGGGGTAACATATTAGTCTGGATAGAAATTTGGCTAGTTGGCAAAAAAACAGAGGGTGGGATTCTCCCGAATCCTTGCGATAGCCCGATGCCGGCGTAAAAAACGGCGTGAACCACTCCGGCGTCGGGCCAACCAGACATTGCGGAATCCTCCGTACTTCCGGGCCTAGACAGGCACCGAAGGGGTTGGTGCCGCGCCAGCCAGAGCCGAAGGGCGGCGCGAGTTAGCGCATGCACAGAACCGCCGGCGTAGTTCTGCCCATGCACAGACCGGCCGGTGTATTCTAACGCATGCGCAGGGGGGGTGTCTTCTCTACGCCGGCCATGGGGGAGCCCTACAGGGGCCGGCGCAGAAGGAAGAAGTGCCCCCACGGCAAAGGCCCGCCCATAGATCGGTGTGCCCCAATCACAGGCCAGGCCACCGTGGAGGCCCCCCGGGGCCGGATCCCCCCGCGCCCCCCCAAGGATCACACCAGCCAGCCTACCAGCCAGGGTCCCGCCATGTGGGACCATGTCCAATTCACGCCAGCGGGGCTGGTCCGAAACCGACGGCCGCTCGGCCCGTTAGGGCCCGGAGAATTACCGGGGGTGGGGGGCCGCTGCCAACAGCCCCCGGCCGGCATGTCGTAACCCCCCGCCCCCGACCAAAAACCGGCGCCGGAGAATATGGCAGCCAGCGTCGGAGCAGCCGGGTGGGATTCACGCCGCCCCCCCGGGGATTCTCCGACCCGGCAGTGGGTCGGAGAATCCCACCCAGAGAGTTTGCACAAATGGGCCATTGGCTGATTGGCAGGATGTGATGAGTACATGTGGACATGTCTGTGATGGGGTCTCAATGTTTTTACAATTTTCATCAATGATGGAAATGAGGGGAGTGAAGGCATTAGAGCTAAATTTTCAGATAACACAAAGACAAGTCGGAAAGTATGTTGTGACAAAGACATGTGCGGGATTCTCTGTCTTGCTGCACCCGCTTTCTGGTGCGTTGCGTCCCCACTGACAGCGGGATCCCCATCCCAGCAGCTGGCCAATGGGATTTCCCGTTGTGAGCACCCCCATGGCGTCGCAAAATCCGCGGGCGTGAGTGCGTTGCCGGCGAAACGGAGAATCCAGCCCAAGGAGTTTGTAGATAGATTTAGATCGGTTTAATGAGTGGGAAAATAGCTGGCAGAGAGAATATATGTGCAAAAATATGAAGTTGTTCACTTGGGCAGAAGAATGAAAAAAGAGAGTTTTACTTAATTGACTACAGAATGACTGCAGAATCCCGAGTTTAGAGGGATCAAAGTGTTTTGCAAGAGTCACAAAACGTTAGTATGCAGGTGCAGCAAGTAATTAAGAAGACTAATGGAATGCCATCTCCTATTACAAGAGGAATTGCATTTAAGTAAGGATATTATGCTTCAGCCGCACAGGGTATTGGCAAGATCACATCTCAAATACTGTTTGCAGGTTTGGTCTACTTATTTCAGGAAAGATGTAAATGTGCTGGAGGCAGTTCAGAGGCAGTACTAGATTGATACCTGGAATAAGTGGGTTCTTATGAGGAAGGTTGGGCTTGTTTTTTACTGGAGTTTAGAAGAGTGAGGGATGACTTGATTACACAGATACACAGAAGATAGAAGCAAGAGGAGTCATATCATAGAACCATAGAATCAGAATTTACAGTGCAGACAGAGGCCGTTCGACTCTTTGGGTCTGTACCGGCCCTTGGAAAGGGCACCCCACTTAAGCCCATGCCTCCGCCCCATCCCCGTAACCCAGTAACCCCACCTAACATTTTTGGACACTAAGGGCAATTTATCATGGCCAATCCACCTAACCTACACATCTTTGGACTGTGGGAGGAAACCAGAGCACCCGGAGGAAACCCACGGAGACACGGGGAGAACGTGCAGACACCGCACAGACAGTGACCCAAGCGGGGAATCGAACCTGGGACCTTGGAGCTGTGAAGCAACTTTGAAGCAACTGTGCTAACCACTGTAATACCATGCTGACATCCTTCAGGCCCTTTGAGCCTGCTGCGCCATTCATCACGATCATGGCTGATCATCCAACTCAGTAGTCTAATCCTGCTTTCTCCCCATAGCCTTTGATCCCATTCTCTCCAAGTGATATATCTAGCTGCCTCTTGAATATATTCAAAGTTTTAGCATCAACTACTTCCTGCGGTAATGAATTCCACAGGCTCACCACACTTTGTATGAAGAAATGTCTCCTTATCTCTGTCCGAAATGGTTTACCCTGAATCCTCAGGCTGTAACCCCTGGTTCTGGACACACCCATCATTGGTAACATCTTCCCTGCATCTACCCTGTCTAGTCAGAATTAGAATTTTATAAATCTCGATGAGATTCCCCCTCGTTCTTCTGAACTCCAGCGAGAACAATCCCAACCGAGTCAATCTCTCCTCCTATGACAGTCCAGCCATCCCTGCAATCATTCTGGTAAACCTTCTCCCTCGAGAGCAAGAACATCCTTCCTCAGAAAAGGAGACCAAAACTGCACACAGCGGCCGGGATTCGCCCATACCGCGTCCGAGTTCCAACGCCAGCGTGAAAATTGGGGTGGATAACCTCGGCGTCAGACCCAGCAAATGTGCGTGAATTCTGCGCTATGGAAGGGTGCAGCACGGGCGTCACGGGAAGCACAACGGCACGACCTGGACCGGCAACATTGATGCTGCGCGGCGTTGCTGTTACATTGACCCCATCAACGGAGAAACGGCAACGCGGGAAGATGGGCGCCCGCTGCGCAGCGCCGAGGTTCCAGGACTGGGACATTGAAGCGCTCCTGGACGCCGTGGAGCGGAGGAGGAAAGCCCTGTGCCCCGGACATGGCCGGAGAATCGCTGCCAACACCAGCCGGTGCCTGTGGAGGGAAGTGACAGAAGCTGTCAGCGCTGTGTGCCAGCCAGTGCCACAAGAAGGTCAATGACCTAGTCAGGGCAGCTAGCGTGACTGGTCCCCACTGTGCCCATGGCACCAACCCCTCAAACCCCCCCCCCAACACATGTGGCACTGCTCCCCCCCCCCCCCCCCCCCCCCCACATGATGGGCGGCACAGCCATAGCTGATACCCACAGGGCTGCACCCACACTTGCAGGCTGCATTGGCAGGATGGTCTCTGAACCTATGCCAACATACACCCAACCACTGGACTGCAAATATATGTCCGCCTAACAATGATCTTTCTCGCCTCAACTCCCCCCCCCCCCCCCCCCCCCCCCTCCCCAGCAGGAGCGTGCCAGGCCCGGAGGGGGTCTACCTGAATTACGGCCCCTCACTGTTCATGAAGAGAGGGCCCTGGACATCGCAGGCGGACCCGAAGACCGGGGGTCACGGATGCAGAGATCGGGGACACAGCACCAAGTGAGAAAGCCCCTGCCTGCCCCCCACTCCAACCCCCTCCACTCAACCCCCTTCCCCCTCCCCTCATCCCCCTCCCTTCATTCCCCCCCTCCCCTCATCCCCCCTTCCCTCTCCCCTCATCCCCCTTCCCCCTCCCCTCATCCCCCCTCCGCTCATTCCCCTCTCCCCCTGCCCTCATCCCCCTCCCCTCATCCCCCTTCCCCCCTCCGCTCATCCCCCTCCCCTCATTCCTCCCTCCCCTCATCCCCCTTCCCCCCTTCCCTCAACCCCCTTCCCCATCCCCTCATCCCCCTCCCTTGCCCTCATCCCCCCTGCCCTCATCCCCCCTTCCCCTCCACTCATCCCCCTCCCTTCATTCCCCCCTCCCCTCATCCCCCTTCCCCCCTCCCCTCATCCCCCTTCCCCCCCTGCCCTCATCCCCCATCCACATCCCCCCTTCCACCCTGCCCTCACCCCCCTTCCACCCCGCCCTCATCCACCCAAGCCCCCTGCGCTCATCCCCCCCTTCCTCCCCCCCCCCCCCAGCCCTGTCTGCATGTCTAACCATGCATGCCGTGAGTGTGGTGTGCGCCCCCCCCCCCCCCCCAAATGGTCGCCCTCGCCACCCCGGCCCCTGGCAGACGACAGGTCCGTGCACTGCAGTGTCCAGGCCATATGCAAGGACGGTCCAGGTGGAGGGTGATACTATGACCATAAGTCAGACATCGTCTAACGATATAGAGCCTGGAGCTCATTGCAGAGCGGGTCGTCATCATCCTCCATGGCCTGCAGTAGACCCGCTTCCACTGGCGACCGTGTGAGCCCTGCCCGTTGTGCTGCAGGTGGATGTGTAATGTAGGGGTGGTGTGCATGCGGGTGCTTATTGCCGGGCGTGGTGAGGGTGATGGGTGATGGGTGGGTGAGGGTTGTGGGGTGGTGCGGTACTGTGCCATCCGTGCCCATGCTCATCGATTCCCTCCCCAGCTTGTGAACCTTGCGGCTATCAACTCATCCCGTGCCCGCTGGCCCATCCGGTGGGCAGCCTCCCGTCCCTGTCCAGCCCGTATGTCCTGTGCATTCCCACCCCCCTCCACATCTCCCTCCTCCTCCGCCTCCTCCTCCTCCTCTGCCTGCAGCACATCGCCCCTCTGCTGGGCTATGTTGTGCAGGACGCAGCAGACCACCACGAATCGGCCGACCCTATCCGACGGGTACTGGAGGGCCCCTCCAGAGGTCCAAGCACCTGAAGCGCATCTTCAGCAGCCCAAAGCACCCCTTGACCACACCCCCGGTCGCTGCATGGGCATCGTTGTCGCGGGTTTCCGCGTCGGTCTGTGACCTCCGTATAGGCATCATCAGCCATGACCACAATGGGTAACCCTTGTCGCCCAGCAACCAGCCCCTCCCCCTCCATCCCTGGACACCAGCCCCGACACGCCCGGCACCACTGGCCCTGGCCAGCTTCCGCCTCCGCCCCTGCCGAACACCCCCCACCCCGCCAGCCATGGCCCAGCCGTCTCGCATGCGGTGGCCCCCCCACGCCGACCTCCATCTCCTTCCACACTGGCGTCAGCCAGCACGACTGGTTGACGCCTTTAAATACCACGTTTGATTTACGCCGGCGTGAGCTGCGGTCACTTCGGCGTGACTGCGGCCCACCCGACCCAGAAACTCACAGCAGGCCCAGGACCAGCTTGTCACGCAGGGTCTGCCGATTCTGCGGGCCACGCTGCTCGATCCCCGTCGGGGCGCTTTTTCCCACTCCGGAGCATCGCAATTCCGGCGTCAGACAGCACGGCGTGATTCACACCCCCCCCCCCCCCCCCCCCCCCCCCCCCCGATGATTCTCCGAGCCGGTGCGGGCTCGAAGAATCCCGCCCAGCATTCTAGAAAGGCCTCACAAAGGCCCTGTATAATTGCATCCCTTGCTTCTGTACTCCAAACCTCTCGCAATGAAGGCCAACATACCATTAGCCTTCTTTACCGCTTGCTACACCTGCATGCTTACCTTCAGCGACTGGTGCACAAGGACACCCAGGTCCCACTGCACACTCCCTCTCCCAATTTACAATCATTCAGGTAGTAATCTGCCTTCCTGTCTTTGCTTCCAAAATAAATAACCTCAGACTAATCCAAATTATACTGCATCTGCCATTGATTTGCCCACTCATGCTTTTGGATCACTGCATCCTCGTCACGGTTCATCTCCCACCCAACTTGGTATTGTCTACAAACTTTGAGATGTTATATCTTGTTCCCTCATCCAAATCATTAATATATTGTGAATAGCTGGGGTCCCAGCACCGATCCCTGTGGTATGCCAGGCCCGGGTGGTCGCTGCGGTCTCCGGAAGCGAATGCAGACCGCCACTACAACCCTCTCCACGGGCCCCGGGCGGCCAGCGAACGGCGCCATCTTCCTCCTCCAGGGCCACGTGTGGCCTCCGGGCACCGCCATCTTGTTCCACGGACACCGCGTGCGATGGATGGGCGCTGCCATTTTGTGCACCCACAGCCACATGCGACCAGTGGGCGTCGCCATCTTGGATGGACTCCCAGGACCTCAGTGCAGATGACCATACACTGCCTGATGAGAACACCCAGCTTCTGCCACGATTAGCCTCGGTGACCCTGGACCAGTCTCGGCCTCGAAAGCTCTCAACTGCTATGACAATGGTGCTAATCAACGGACACGAGACGTCCTGCTTAATCGACTCTGGGAGCACGGAGCGCTTCATACACCCCGCCAAGGTAAGGCACTGTTCTGTCCCCATCCACCCTGTTAATCAAAAAATCTCCCTGGCCTCCGGTTCCCACTCAGTAGATATAAAGGGGTTCTGCGTAGCAAATCTCACGGTCCAGGGAAGGGAGTTCAAAAATTACTGACTCCACGTCCTTCCCCATCTCTGCGCAGCCACACTCCTAGGGTTAGACTTCCAGTGCAACCTCCAAAGTCTAACTTTCAAATTCGGCGGCCCTATACCCCCTCTCACTGTCTGCAGCCTTGCGACCCTCAAGGTTGATCCGCCTTCCCTGTTTGCGAACCTCACCCCGGATTGCAAACCCGTCGCCACCAGGAGCAGACGGTACAGTGTCCAGGACCGGATCTTTATTAGGTCAGAGGTCCAACGGCTACTGAGGGAAGAAGTCATTGAAGCTAGCAACAGTCCCTGGAGAGCTCAAGTAGTGGTGGTAAAGACTGGGGAGAAGAATAGGATGGTCGACTACATTCAGACCATCAACAGGTTTACGCAGCTGGACGTGTACCCTCTCCCCCGCATATCCGACCTGGTAAACAGGATCGCGCAATACAAGGTCTTCTCCACGGTGGACCTTAAGTCCGCCTACCACCAGCTCCCCATCCGCACGAGTGACCGCAAGTACACTGCTTTCGAGGCAGATGGGCGGCTCTACCACTTTTTAAGGGTTCCTTTCGGTGTCACTAACGGCTCTCGGTCTTCCAGTGAGAGATGGACCGAATGGTTGACCAATACGGTTTATGGGCAACATTCCCGTATCTCGATAATGTCACCATCTGCGGCCACGACCAGCAGGACCATGACACCAACCTCCGAAAATTCCTCCAGACCGCGAAAATCCTTAACCTTACGTATAACAAGGATAAATGCGTGTTTAGCACCGACCGCCTAGCCATCCTCGGCTATGTAGTGCGAAATGGAGTTATAGACCCCGACCCTGAACGCATGCGCCCCCTTATGGAGTGTCCCCTCCCTCACTGCTCCAAGGCCCTGAAGCCTAGGTTTTTTTTCTTACTACGCCCAGTGGGTCCCCAACTATGCAGACAAGGCTCGTCCTCTGATCCAAACCACAGTCTTTCCCCTGTCGATAGAGGCCCGCCAGGCCTTCAGCCGCATCAAAGCAGATATTGCAAAGGCCACGACGCACGCCATCGACGAGTCCCTCCCCTTCCCTCCCCTTCCAGGTCGAGAGCGACGCATCCGACGTAGCTCTGGCGGCACCCTCAACCAAGCGGGCAGACCCGTTGCCTTCTTCTCACGTACCCTCCATGCTTCGGAAATCCGCCACTCTTCAGTCGCCTTCATGTTCGATAATGCACAGCGGGGCAAGATAAAAAATGATAAGATCTTGCGGTGGAGGATTGAACTCTCCACCTATAACTACGAGATCTTGTATCGTCCCGGGAAGCTAAACGAGCCTCCTGATGCCCTGCCCCGCGGCACGTGTGCGAACACACAAGTGGACCGCCTCCGAGCCCTCCACGAGGACCTCTGCCACTCGGGGGACACTCGCTCCTTCCATTTTGTCAAGACCCACAACCTGCCCTACTCCATCGAGGAGGTCAGGACAGCCACCAGGAATTGCCAAATCTGCGCGGAGTGCAAGCCACACTTCTACCGGCCAGAGAAAGCGCACCTGATAAAGGCTTCCCGTCCCTTTGAATGCCTAAGCATGGACTTCAAAGGTCCCCTCCTCTCCACTGACCGCAACACGCACTTCCTGAACGTGATTGACGAATACTCCCGATTCCCATTCGCCATCCCCTGCCCCGACATGACCGCAACCACTGTCATCAAAGCCCTCCATAGCATCTTTACACTGTTTGGGTTCCCCGCTTACATACATAGTGATAGGGGGTCCTCCTTTCTGAGCGACGAACTGCGTCAATTCCTGCTCAGCAAGGGTATTGCCTCGAGCAGGACGACCAGTTACAACCCCCGGGGTAACGGACAGGTAGAGAGGGAGAACGGAACGGTCTGGAAGACCATCCTACTGGCCCTACGGTCTAGAAATCTCCCAGTCTCCCACTGGCAGGAAGTCCTCCCGGATGCCCTACACTCCCTCCGGTCCCTGCTCTGCACCACGACCAACCAAACACCTCACGAACATTTCCTTGTTTTCCCCAGGAAGTCCTCCACTGGGACCTCGCTCCCGACCTGGCTGGCAGCCCCCAGACCCATCCTGCTCCGAAAACACGTGCGGGCGCACAAGTCGGACCCGTTGGTTGAGAGGGTCCATCTTCTCCACGCTAACCCCCAACCCCGACAGCTGACAAGACACAGTCTCCCTATAAGACCTGGCGCCCGCCGGATCCCCGCGCACACGCTCGCCACCAGTCCCACCCCCAATCCCAACCGGTGCACCTTACAGCTGCCCCCTTCCCAGGAGGATCAGTTCTTCCGCCGGCCCTGTCTAGGCCCCCCCGCCCACCGACGCACCCCACAGACGCTCCCTTCCCAGATCAATCAGCTCCCACACCAGCGCCATCTAGGGGTGTTGAAGCTGCCACAGAGATTGAAACCACGCTCCCGGAATCACAGACACCCGAACCTCCACCGGCGTCACCACCGAAGATTCGACAATCACAGAGAACGACCAAGGCCCCCGATCGACTGATTGCTTCATTTTAACGTGTATATAGTTAATTGTTTAATAACATTCACCTGAGGAAGGAGCTGCGCTCCGAAAGCTCGTGTTTGAATCAAACCTGTTGGACTTTAACCTGGTGTTGTAAGACTTCTTACTGTACTCACCCCAGCCCAACGCCGGCATCTCCACATCATAGTTAATTGTAAAATTGTAAAATTGTAAATAGTTACGATAATAAGGCAAAATGCTGTACGGAGGCATTACGGTATCTCCATAACCATAACTTCTACCACATTACCATGTTGTAATACCAAGCCACCACCCCAGCCGGACTCTTTTTTTAACAGCGGGTGAATGTGGTAGTCTCTGTAGAGGTATTACGGTACCTAGTAATGCTGGAACACCATTGGTAGATAATGGATGTTTTCTATTGGTCGAGCCTGTATGGTAGCTCCGCCCTGCAATGTGGGGTATAAGAGCCCGTGCCGCCCCAGCAGCTTCCTTTCTGTACCTGAGCTGCTGGGGGAAACATCTAGCTTATTAAAGCCTTCAGTTGTACTACAACCTCGCTTTCGTAGTCATTGATTGTGCATCATGAATAAAATTATTCTGGGATTTGTGTGGGCAGGGAAGGTGACGAAGGTGATGCTTGAAAGGAGCAGAGGAGAAGAGGGGCTGGTGTTGCCGAACTTCAGCAACTATTACTGGGCGGCCAACATAGCGATGATAAGGAAATGGATGGTGGGTACGGGGTCGGTTTGGGAGCAGATGGAGGCTGCTTCGTGCAGGGGCACGAGCTTAGCAGCCCTGGTCACGGCGCCTCTGCCACTTCCGCCGGCACGGTACTCCACCAGCCCGATAATGGTGGCGGCTCTTCGGATCTGGGGCCAGTGGAGGAGGCATGTAGGGGAGGTAAGAGCATCAGTGTGGACCCCAATCTGCGGCAACCACCGATTTGCCCCAGGGAACATGGACGGTCGGTATCGACTGTGGAGGAGGGCGGGGATTGTGAGGATGGGGGATCTGTTCCTGGAAGGGAGCTTTCCGAGCATGAGGGCACTGGAGAAGTTTGGGCTGGCGAGAGGGAACGACTTTAGATACTTGCAGGTGAGGAAATTTGTACGCAGACTGGTGCCGTCCTTCCCACGTCTCCCGCCGAAGGGGAGGCAGGACAGGGTAGTTTCTAGGGGAGAGGTGGGAGAGGGTAGAGTTTCAGACGTCTACAAGGAACTAATGGGAGCTGAGGATATGCAGACCGAGGACCTGAAGCTTAAGTGGGAGGAGGAGCTCGGTGGGGAGCTGGAGGATGGTATTTGGGCAGAAGCCCTGAGCAGAGTAAACACGACCGCAACAGGCGCCAGGCTCAGCCTGATCCAGTTTAAGGTCGTGCATCGGGCCCATATGACGGTGGCCTGGATGAGCAGATTCTTTGGGTTGGAAGACAAGTGCGCTAGATGCGCCGGAGGGCCGGCTAACCATGTACACATGTTCTGGTCTTGCCCTTAACTCAGGGTCTTGGCAGGAATTCGCAGATGTCATGTCCCGGGTATTGAAAATTGGGGTGGTAATGAGCAGTTCTCTTGTCTAGAGAATGCCAAAGATCCACAATCCTTTGAACATATGAATTAGGGGCAGGTTGTAATAACTCCCATGAGAACCACAGGGATAACTCGATTAATCTCTTTGTGGGGCTCATGGAATCTGAGGCAATCTTTGGGGTTTCGGAGGACCTGGGAGTCCAGGAAGAGAGAGAGGCTGACGTTCTGGCCTTTGCTTCCCTGGTAGCCCGGCGATGAATACTGTTAGCATGGAGGGACTCAAAGCCCCCGAGGGCTGAGGTATGGCTATCGGACATGGCAAGCTTTCTTGGCCTAGAGAAAGTCAAGTTCGCCTTGAGAGGATCGTTATTAGGGTTCGCCCGAAGGTGGCAGCCATTTATTGACTTCTTCGCAGAGGAGTAAGCGCAGCAGGGGCGGGGGGGAGGGGGTCCTCAAACATCAGGGGCTGGTTTAGCTCACTCGGCTAAATCGCTGGTTTTTAAAGCAGACCAAGCAGGCCAGCAGCACGGTTTGATTCCCGTACCAGCCTCCCCGGACAGGCGCCAGAATGTGGCAACTAGGGGCTTTTCACAGCAACTTCATTGAAGCCAACTCGTGACAATAAGCGATTTTCATTTTCATTTAATTTCATTTACCAACCTCTGTCTTGGACATACTCCAAAAAGGAACAAGATCAGTTCTCTTGTCTAGAGAATGCCAAAGATCCACAATCCTTTGAACATATGAATTAGGGGCAGGTTGTAATAACTCCCATGAGAACCACAGGGATAACTCGATTAATCTCTTTGTGGGGCTCATGGAATCTGAGTTCTCCCTCGGAAGGGTGGAGGCCTAACAACGGGGTTCATTGAATTGGACAGGTAAAAACTAACCATAATCGGAATCGGCATCTTAGGATGGTCCCACTGGGTCTGGATGTACTGCCCGCTGCGTTGCGGCCTTGCTTTTCTTTAACTATATAAACCAATGAGTTGAAACCTTCTTTGGACTTCTATGAATATTGTACTGGCGATGAGGAAAAATGGAACTACAGGCTGCGATTCTGGATGTCTGGACTATGGTTGAATTTTGCTACAAGGCTACAAAGTGTTTTGGTGTCATCAAAAGCCTGACCTACCCTACGGTGCCACACTCCAAGACTTTCGGCGAGTTGGTAACACTTGTGGTGGTCCATTATAACGCCAAACCTTCGGTGATTATACAGAGCTACAGGTTGAACACAGCCAGGCGAACTCTAGGGGAGTCGGTCAAGTAGTTCTTGACGCGTCTACGCAAGTTGACAGAGCTTTGTAACTATGGGTCATTGCTGCAGGACCGCCTCGTGTATATCTCCACAAACGTCCAGAGTGGTTTGCGCCTGTTTTCTCGCAGGCGTGAGGACATAGCCCCATTATCAGAGAATTCCGCCCTTTAACTTTGACTTCTGTACAGTGCAGAAGAAGGCCATTTGGCCAATCGAGGCTGCACCAACCCTCCGAAGGAGCACTCCACTCCATGGGCAGCATGGTAGCACAGTGGAGGGTGTGTGTTTAAGTGAGATGCTCTTTCCAAGGGCTGGTGCAGACTCGATGGGCCGAATGACCTCCTTCTGCACTGTAAAATTCTATGATTCCACCCAGGACCATGTCCCCACCCCTTCCTGGTAACCCCACCTAACGTTTTTTGGATGATAAGTGGCAATTTATCATGGCCAATGCACCTAACCTGCACGTCTTTGGACTGTGGGAGGAAACCGGAGCACCCGGAGGAAACCCACGCACACACGGGGAGAACGTGCAGACCCCACACAGACAGTGACCCAAGCCGGGAATCGAACCTGGGACCCTTGCGCTGTGAGGCAGCAGTGCTAACCACTGTGCCACCAACTGTACAATTGCAGCACAATATCGCTACCATTATATTCTATTCCCCGTGCAATAAACAACAACATTCCATTTGCCTTCCTAATCACTTGCTGTACCCACAAACTAACATTTTTGCAATTCAGGACATCCAGATCCCTCTGCCCCTCCTAATTCTGTAATCATTCTCCATTTCAACAATATGCCACTTTTCTATTCTTTCTGATATAGAAGTTCACTTTTCTCACAATGTACTCCATCCGTCAATTTTTTTACCCACTCAGCTAACCCATCTATGTCCCTTTGCAGACTTCTTGGGCAGAATTCTCCGTTCCTGAGGCTAAGTGCCGGCGCCAACTGAGAATCCGCGGGTGATTCACAACGGGAAAATGGGCGCAAACCCCTCACCAATTCCGGTACCAGTGAGGGGCTAGCACCGGCGCCATATGGAACACCCGCGGATTGCACAGAAAACGGGCGGAGAATCAGCGGGTCCCGGGCTGCGCATGTGCAGGGCTGATGAGCTGCACTGGGCGCGCCGGAAAGCATGGCGCTGGCCGTGCTGAAACCCTAACCCGCCGACCCCACAGCCCACCCCCGGCCACCTACCACCAATACCGCCCTTTATGTGCTCTTCACAATTTACTTTCCTACCTACCTTTGTATCATCAGCAAGTTTAACATGCATACATTCAGTCCCTGCATCTAAGTCATTGATATGAATTGTAAATATTTGAGGCCCCATCACTGATCCCTGTGGCATTCCTCTCATCACATCTTTTCAACCCAAAAAAAAAGACCCAGTTATCCATTTGCTAATACGTTACCTTGTACACCATGAACTCTAATTGCCATAGTAAACTTTGATGTGGCACCTTATCAAATGCCTTCTGGAAATCGAAGTACAGCACATCCATAGGTTCCCCTTCATCCAGTTTCATTGTTATTTCCTCAAAGAACTCCAATAACTTCATAAAATGTGATTTCCCTTTCACAAGACCATGTTGACTCTGCTTGATTGAATTGAGATTTTCTGTCTGCCCCACTAATATTCCTCATAATAGATTTGAGTAACTTCCCTACAACAGATGTTAAGGTAACTGGCCTGTAGTTTTCGGCTTTGGGCCTCTTCCATTCTTGAATAAAGGAGTTAATGTTGCTATTTTCAAATCTGATGGGACCTTTCCAGAATCTAGGCAATTTTGGAAAATTAAAACCAATGCATCTACTATCTGAGCAGTCACATTTCTAAGACCCTAGAATGAAGTCCATCAGGATCTGGGGACTTGTCAGGTTTTAGTTCCAATAATTTCTCAGTGCCGTTTCCATGGTGATTATAATTGTTTTAAGTGCACCCATCCCTTTCACCTCTTGATTCACAATTATTAAAAATATCTGTTCCATTCATCCACCATTTCTTTATTTTCCACTAATAATTCCCCATTCTCACTCTATATAGGACCAGTACTCACTTTATTTACTCCTTTCCTTTCTAAATACCAGTAGGAACTCTTACGATCTGATTTTAGCTACCTTTCTCTCACACTCTAATTTCTCCCTCTTTATTAACCTTTCATTCACTCATTGCTGATCCCGTTTGAAAGCTGCTGCGCAAAGATGCACTTTTGGAATGGACAGTCATACATCAAACAGCGTTTAACATGCTAAAGGCTTCAACTTGTTACATTAATCATTAATGGTGGGAGGCCTGAACTTGATTGATCTTATTGGGTCTGCAAACTCTTCTTGCACTCAAAGCTATATCCTTCGGTTAGTCAACACAGCGTTCTGACCTAGAGTGCCACCTCCACCATGAAGTACCTGCCTGAGACTGACAAACAAAACCTTTCCGCCTCCACCATCACTAACCCAGAATAATTTGGTGACCAGTCATTTTGCTTTTCTGTTTTGGTGGCCTGCAGCGCTGGACTAATGTTGCAAAATGGGGCTGGTTTAATGCAGGGCTAAATCGCTGGCCTTTAAAGCAGACCAGGGCAGGCCAGATTCAATTCCCGTACCAGCCTCCCAGAACAGACGCCGGAATGTGGCGACTAGCGGCTTTTCACAGTAACTTCATTTGAAGCCTACTTGTGACAATAAGCGATTTTCATTTCATTTTTCATTTCATTTTCAAAATGTTTCCGAGCCAAGGTTATTTCCAATTCAGATAGTTACTGCAGATGCATTTGACTCATCTCTTGACCCCCCCCAAAGCCTGTCCACAATCTACAAGGCACTAGTCCAGAGTGTGATGGAATACTCTCCCCTTGCCTGGATGAGTGCAGCTCCAACAACACTCAATAAACATGACCCCCATCCAGCACAAAGCTGTCCACTTGATTGGCAAAATTTATTTCCTACTCTCTAAGCTCAGTAGAGACCAAGTCCAAGTCTCTTAGTAGGCTTGATGGGTATGTTGTACCCATGAGGGTGGCGAGCATCCACTCTCTCTGATACTGCATTATAATCATTTTACTTATAACAAGCTTTATTAAAATTCAAAACAAACCTCCATGCCAGCGCTATTAGCACGAGGCCTATTGTAGCTCCATCTCAACAATGTGCATTACACAAAATGTTTAATCATACTGTGCTCCTGGCATAGAGCCTTGCTCCTGGAGATACTTGTTATGAATTTGGCCACTTGCTCCCCATGACTTTCCACACATTAATTCTAATGGATAGAAATTTATTGAGTGGGGGAGAGGGCGCGCACAGTATAGAGTCACTTGAATTTCCATTGTGCTTTCCTGGCAGTCAAGGTTTGTCACCGGGACCTTCATTTTGAAAACAAAATCGTTTAATTCTAGCAGCAAAGCTAAACTCATTGCTTCACTAATCTGTCTCCCAGGCAAGATCACCAACAGGAAATTTATTCCTTACATCATCGAGTCAAAACACTCAATTGGGCGGCAAGGTGGCACCGTGGTTAGCACTGCTGCCTCACAGCGCCAGAGACCAAGGTTCAATTCCGGCCTTGGGTCACTGTCTGTGTGGCGTTTGCACATTCTCCCCGTGTCTGAGTGGGTTTCCTCCGGGTGCTCCAGTTTCCTCCCACAGTTCAAAGATGTGCAGGATAGGTGGATTGGCCATGCTAAATTGCCCCTTAGTGTCCAAAAAGATGTGTAGGTAAGATTAAGGGGTTAATGGGTTAGAGTGGGGGAGTGAGCTTGGGTGAAGTACTCTTTCAGAGGGTTGGTGCAGGCTCGATGGGCCGAATGGCCCCCTTCTTCACTTTAGGGATTCTATGAGATGGAAAATGGCCGTTTGGCCTATCAAGTCCATTTGGAGAAGTTCAATCCTGGCTCTAACAACATCCAGGTTATTGAACAGCACTGCTGGATTGCAGGAAACATTTTGAGTTGCTTCTTGGTGCCCGAGGGCCATTCGCCTATTCTTTCTGTGCCCCCCCCCCAGTGAACAGAAATGATCACATTAATGAAAGGTCTCTCCTCTAAGTGACTCATTCTGGCTTAATTAGCCCATTGTTCAGCTGCCAAGTGAACATTACAAAATGTGAAAGAAAAAAGGAATAAAACAACATCGCATATTTTCACTTTATCGTTTGTTCATCGGTAGAACTGGCATGTTTATTTCAAAATTCTGTCAGCAGAATCCATCTTATACTAATTTATCGCAAAGACTTTAATGGATGCTTTCCTAAACTGATGGTGAGAGGGCATTAGAACATCCCGCACAACAGCAGCACCACCGCAAACACTGAGGAAGCAGCTTTTAATCAAGTACTTCTGAATTAGCTTACATTCATGTATACGTTAGTTGTGTCTCTGATTTATTAGTTCATGTTGTTGCCCTCTACTGGCTTCAAGTGTTGAAATAGACAAATCAGTACGCAATACAAACTTGATTTTAGTTAACTCACTAAGACTTTAGTTATGTCATTATTTGAACAGCTACATAAGTTTCAAGACTCACAACTGGAACTGAAAATACTGCCCAGCAGAGAGAACTGGTCAGGCTCCGGAGGGTGTGCCTTGCTCTGAGTTTCCAAGCTCAGGATCTTATCTTGCGAATCTTGATCCCAGGGTTATCGCTGCCAAAAAATCTTGGAAGCTGTTTCCTTTTCGAAGTCTTTTCGTTCTTAGTTTATAGTTCATTGTTGTAAACCATCCTTTCGCACATAGGTATCATTCGTCCTTGAGAGAACCTTGTTTTCGCTGTTTCAAAGCAAAGTCTTGTCAGGGAAAAGACCAGCTGTACCTCATCGTTCTGACTTCCCACAAAATTAATTTTGCTGAGCTGCAGTTTTCACACAGAGAAGTCCGCTAGCCTCTTTTACCATGATGCCACGCTGTTAGCCTCTTTTACCATCATGCCACACTGTTAACCTCTTTTACCATCATGGCTCACTGTTGGCCTCTTTTACCATGATGCCACGCTGTTAGCCTCTTTTACCATCATGCCACACTGTTAACCTCTTTTACCATCATGGCTCACTGTTGGCCTCTTTTACCATGATGCCACGCTGTTAGCCTCTTTTACCATCATGCCACACTGTTAACCTCTTTTACCATCATGGCTCACTGTTGGCCTCTTTTACCATGATGCCACACTGTTAGCCTCTTTTACCATCATGCCACACTGTTAGCCTCTTTTACCATCATGGCTCACTGTTGGCCTCTTTTACCATGATGCCACACTGTTAGCCTCTTTTACCATCATGCCACACTGTTAGCCTCTTTTACCATCATGGCTCACTTTTGGCCTCTTTTACCATCATGCCTCACTGTTAGCCTCTTTTATCATCATGCCACACTGTTCGCCTCTTTTACCATCATGCCTCACTGTTGGCCTCTTTTACCATCATGCCTCACTGTTACCCTCTTTTACCATCATGCCTCACTGTTGGCCTCTTTTACCATCATGCCTCACTGTTGGCCTCTTTTACCATCATGCCTCACTGTTACCCTCTTTTACCATCATGCCTCATTGTTGGCCTCTTTTACCATCATGCCTCACTGTTACCCTCTTTTACCATCATGCCTCACTGTTACCCTCTTTTACCATCATGCCACGCTGTTAGCCTCTTTTACCATCATGCCTCACTGTTGGCCTCTTTTACCGTCATGCCACACTGTTAGACTCTTTTACCATCATGCCTCACGGCACAACATTAGCTAATTTTCTCCTCAGCAATTCATAAGGATGGGTCTTAGTGGACAATTTAGAATTACAGGTAGAATATATCTGTCTTCAGGGCAGCACGGTGGCCTAGTGGTTAGCACAGCTGCCTCACGGCGCTGAGGTCCCAGGTTCGATCCCGGCTCTGGGTCACTGTCCGTGTTTAGTTTGCACATTCTCCCCGTGTCTGCGTGGGTTTTGCCCCCACAACCCAAAGATGTGCAGAGTAGGTGGATTGGCCACACTAAATTGCCCCCTTAATTGGAAAAAATAATTGTATAATCGAAATTTATAAAAAAAAAGAAAAAAAAAAGAATATATCTATCTTCAAGGGATGGCGCGTGGCACAATGGTTCGCACTGGGACTGCGGCGCTGAGGACCAGGGTTCGAATCCCGGCCCTAGGTCACTGTCCGTGTGGAGTTTGCACATTCTCCCTGTGTCTGCGTGGGTTTCACACCCCCTTAATTGGAAAAAGAAATTGGATATTCTAAATTTATATTTAAAAAATACCTGTCTTCTATTTTGGTGGTGTTAAGTTCAAGTTAAAGGGCTACCTGTCATTCTCAGCCACCTGTGATTGTTGAGGACAATTTTCATCTATCCTTCATCAGGCTGTTCGATCTTCAGAGTGAAAAGGAAGCTGACCTACTTTTGTTTTCAGTCTGGGACTGCAGCGAAAAATGTCCTGCCTGACCATCTGTGCGATTCTGCCTGGAGTCATGGCTTATGTTGACGTGAAGAGAGAAGACAATTAAGGCAAGCAGCACAACAGCGTAAGGAGCCTGAATGATAAAAAGTCCAAATGAATAGACTCTATTCATTTAATATAATTTTCACCTGTGTAGTGATTCAGCTTTTCAGCCTGAAACTGTAAATTGAAATATCATTTCTAATGTTTATTTGACAGCAGAACAATGGGTCGAACCTCGAAACGGTTTTCAGGATATGCCTTTCATTCATGTAAATTTTGTGCTCATTGGCTTTTTCCAATTTCTTTCTTGTCCCTCACTCCAACAGTAGCTTCACATCAAGTAAATAACACAGAAACACAGCAATGGTCTTAGTGCTTGATGTACCATCAATTGAACGCGAGACGAGTTGCTGTACAAAAGTATGGCTTTAATAAGCTAGATGTTAGCCCTGCGGTCGACTACAGTAAATGGACGATCGCCGGGAGTACTGGGTATTTATACCCTGCCCTGGAGGCGGGGTTAACTCAGCCTCTCGACCAATCGGGGAGCCGTCACATGACTGGTCTCAACCAATCGGTCGAGAGGCACATGACCGACCAGGGCCAATGGTAAGCCGGTGTTCTGCACCAATGGCAGGCAGCTATGTTAATCATACCACCACAGTGCTCTATTATCGTTGTGATACCTCACACAAGAGTATCTAATGACATCTTCCGTCTGCCCTGGTATCTCGATAATTTCTTCCCACTCATATAAGCATCAAGCATTCACTTGAATTCCTCAATACTATCTGCTTTAACCATCCATATGGCAGCAAGGATCCACACTCTGGGTAAAGAAACTCTCCCTAATTCTTTCATTCCATCCATTAGGTGGTTACCTGATATTCCTGTTCTCTGGCTCTGGCCTCACCTACTAATAGAAGCAATTACTAAACACATGCACCCTATCAAACCCTTTCACTATTTAAAAAACTTCTATGAGGTCTTCGCTTTTCTATTACTTGTATCCTCTCCACTCTGGTAGCATCAGTGTCAATATTTTCTGAACGTTCTGCAGTGCTCCAATACCCTATTGGTAGCACATGAGAAAAACATAAAGAACATAAGAACTCAGAGCTGGAGTAGTCCATTTGGCCCTGCCTGCCTATGCCACCTTTCAATATAATGACCGATCTTCTATCTCAACTCCACTTCCCTGGCCCTCTCCTCGAATCCCTTGATTCTCGCAGAGCCCGAAAATACATCAATCTCAGCTCTGAATATGCTGGATGCCTGAGTGTCCACAGCACTCTGGGGCAGAGAATCCCAATGATTCTCCGAGTGAGGAAATGTCTCATCATCTCAGTTCTAAATGGCTGACCCCTTATTTTGGGTTGGTGCCTCCTGTTCAGCGGAGGGGGAAAAGCCGCTTAACATCAATCCCTATCAAGCCCCCTCAGAATCTCAAATGTTTCAATGAGATCTTCTCTCATTCCCACTGGATCCCTGAGTGTACAGGCCCATTCTACTCAATCTCTCCTTATGGGATAACATCATTCCCAGAAATTAATGGAGATCCATCTGTGGTGATCAGTGCTGCAAAACAATACTTAAAACCTGGAGCGAAATTCTCTGCCTTGCGACACCGCAAACGCGAACCGTGATCGGGCATCCGGCCAAAATTAAAGTCCGTGCCTGGCATTGATTCGGGCGTCATGCTCCATTTAACGGCTGGTTTGCTCTCCGTGCCTGCGGTGTCATGCCAATCCGGTATTTGCATGGATTTAAATGTGATCAGTGGGTTGGACACATTACACTCCACCCATCCACGATGCTCCGCTCCTCTCAGGCGGAGGTCTCGCGGGTGTGAATTACTACAAGTAATGATAAACGTGGACTGGGCGCCATGGCTGTGGAGAGGGGCGCGGGAGGCTAAAGAAACACTGAAAAGCCGTTGAAAACTGTCAGGCTTGCTGGGGGATGGCTGCCCAGGCCAGGGGCAGCAGAGAGTAGCGACTCGGTGTCAGATCCGTGGACTTGGGTGTCCCCTTGGGGTGGGGCTGGCGTGGTCACTGTTTATGATCGCCTGGATTTAGACACAACCCTCCATGTTATGCACTCTACACCTTCCTTAATTTGATATCATCCGTAAAGCATGTGCCGGAACCACCTGGACCTCGGACTGGCCCAGTCACAGCGGGCCAAGGCTGAGAATGTCGGCAGCATTGCCCAGGTGCTGGCCGCCGTGGCACAGACACAGAGATAGGTAGCCCAGTCCCAGAGGGAGATGGCACAGTCCCTGGCTGATATGACACAAACACAGAAAGTGGTGGCACAGTCAATGGCTGATGGGGCGCAGTCCCAGGCGGCGATGGTCCACTCCCTGTGCTCCGTGGCTGCAAGCAGGCAGACCCTGGCGGGCCTACAGGACATGCACTCAGGCCAAAGCAGCCCTCTTGAATGGCACTCCACCCACCACCTTTAATCTTTACACCTTCCATCGCTGGAGCGCCTTGTGTTTGCCATTTACAAGATGCACAGCAGCAACTCACATGAAACGGTTGACAGAATCTCCAACACCTGCAGACCAGTTGGTTCTTGGGACACCATTGGTTCCATGTTTCCTTCCACGATACTGACCATCCTGACTTTGACAAATCTCATCATTCTTTCCTCGCCACTCAGTCAAAATTCTGGAGCTGCCTATCTCTAATACAACTGAGGGAGCACCTTCAGTGCAATGGTTGAAGAAGGTGACTCACCACAATCTTCTCGAGGGCAACCAGGGATGCCAATGAATGCCAGCCTTGCTGGCAAATATACTGCTCCCCGCCCTCCTATCTTACTTTTGCCTCGGAGATTGTGGTTTATTAAATGAGTTGACTGTCTCCTATTTCCTCAATCGATGCAGAGTCACTTGATCACAATGATATGGACGGATACTGTTGTGTTATTCTGCCACCATAAAACAGTGCTCCTTTGATTCTTAAAATATGGTAAAAACCCAAAAACAAAAGGAGAAAAAGACCCAATTAATGAAAAATCTGTGGGCTTGGCTGAGGTGTCAGCTCAGTTGGCAGCATGCTTGTCTATGAGTCAGAACCTGGCTCCAGATTTCAAGACTTGGCCACATAATCAAGGCTGGTGCTTCAGAAGTTGCTTTCTTCAGATGGGGCACTTTGTTCAAGTTCCTCCTGGCTCTGACACCAGCCAACCTGCCCTGTGAAACAACACCGTGGTGAGTTGCCTTCTTCAACCATTGCTTGAAGCAACACCGTATTCCTTTCTCCGGAATGGGAGATTACCTTCTGGAAATGCAATTCCCATCCAGAGTCTACCCTGCACCTGGAGGAAAATCAGACCAGGAACTTGGACGTTGCCATGGGAGTGTCCCTTTAAGAAATGTATTTGTCTTAACATATGGCTTCAGTGATGTGGGTGGATCTGGGCTGTGGCTCTGGGAGTTGGTTTTACTTTCGCTTTGAATTTGAACTGGTTTTGTTCTGCACAGGTTGTGTTAGGAGCCAGGGTTTAAAGAACCCCAAAGCGTATCATGGAGTTCACCTGACCCATGACTTTAACTAGATTGTGGTATGGGGAGCACACGGCCCACTCTCCAGGTGTGGTGCAGCAGAAATTTAAAAGTAATTTTTAAAGCAAAACAATGTTTATTCTATGAACTCAGTTAACCTTTTTAAAACATACAGTGAACATCTTAGCAACCATTAATTCAAATACAAACCACAAAGATTACAACATTCTAAGTAATCCTTAAACTATCCTTTTAACACCCATAAGACAATTTTTTTTACAGAAGTACATCAAGTTTAACTTCACTACTAAGAACAGTTACCACCAAATGGATATTCATAAGCTTGCAGAGATTCACACACATCCTGCTGTGATTGTAGCTTTTCCAAAACCAAAACGAAACTAAAAAACAAAGACACACCCAAGCTTTTCCTCAAAGCGAAACTAAAAAGCAGAGCCAGAGCTCAGCTCCACCCACGCTCTGACATCACTGCAGCCACTTGAGCAGACAAACATTTCTTAAAGTGACATTCCCATGACAGTTGAAAGAAGGTTTTTTTTCTCTATCTGCATTTTTAAAAGCTGTTTCCAGACTGTTTGATAACTTGAAAAGAAATAACTGTTTTCTGGAATAAATTCAAACCTGCTGTTTTGGAAAGGAAACAGGAGCATCCATACCAGGTCTTAAGTGCTGTGTACTGGGCCACACCTTTGAAAGGGGTTTTCTGGTCAATGTGATCTTGTTATTAAATTGGAACAGCTTAAAGGAGGGAATTTCTTAAGGGTTATATATAGAGTACTGTAGCTGTGTGGGGTATTTATGTTTGTAGTTGACAAAAATGCTTACTGTGTGTGTTTATAAAAATGTTAACTAAATTTGTAGAATAAACTTTGTTTTTGATTAAAAGTGCCAAAGGCCTCTGTTGAATAACACCCGAAAGGTAGGCCCTTGTGCTCCTCGTAACCGAAATCAATAAACAGCTGTAGGTCAGGTGAACTCAGTGATATACTTTGGAGTTTTCTAAACCCTGGCCCATAACAATGTGAATTCTAGCTAACCTCCTGAGGAGGGGCTGGTTTAGCACAGTTGGCTAAATAGCTGCTTGCAATGCAGAATAATGCCAGCATGCCCGTACCAGCCTCCCTGAACAGGCGCCGGAATGTGGCGACTAGGGGTTTTTCACAGTAACTTCATTGAAGCCTACTCGTGACAATAAGCAATTATTATTATTATAACATTCGGAAAGTCTTGCCCATGGTGTCTAGTCAGGGGGATATTTGATTGATAGTTTAAATATTGCATCCCTTGTTATGCAGTGATGTGAATAGTGACGTGTCTGAGGTAAGATTGTTGTGATTTACAGGGGCATTTGGAAGTGATGGTGATGCCATATTGTTGCTGTTCTCAGCCTTCTTGGTGGCATGTGCCATCGGGCTTGCTGCCAACTGCAATGATATGGCTTTTCAAACTGGTTAATGTGCACCCTGTTGCTTGGCATTCGCCATCTCCAGATTCAGAATGGTTACGCCGGTTTTATATTTTAAACTGGAGTTGTCAGGAAAGGGAACGAAGGACGTAAGTTGGAAATTCCCAGAGCTTTAGCCAACTTGCAAATCAGGGCCAGGATTCTCGGGCCGTTGGCTGGAAGCAGGGTCCTCTGGTCCCTCCGACAACACACCACCTCCCGCGGTTTTCCCAGTGGCGTGGGGTGGCTTCGATGGAAATTCTCATCGACAGAAGCTGGACCAGAGAATCTCGATGCCAGCGAATGGCTTGTTGCCTCCCACCTCCGGGGAACATGGGACTGGGAGACTGGACAATCCCGTCCCATGTGACGTGGAGCAGCCATGTTTCTGGTCCAGCAAAGTCCATTATTCAAATGAGCAGAAAGTAAGGTTTAATATTTCTTTCAAGTCTTATTTATATGACAAAAGGAAAATTCCCATTAACAATCCTATTCACGACTGGACGTGAAAAGGCCTGTAGCTTCCTCGGAGTGGCTATTGCCGGCGGGGTACCACTCTCGATGGACGTTATTATTCCAAAGGCCCTGTCTCACCCAACCTTCCTCACTCAGGCTGGGTGAGGCAAGGAGCAGCTAAGCACTCCTCGGGCATGGAGTCACTGGGGCGCTGAGAGCTACAAAACTTGTTATGGCCTGAGGGAGTCAGACCAAAGAGAGGGTCAGACTGGAGTGGGGCGGGGAGGGGTGTTGGACCAGAGGGGTTGGAGGTTGGACTGGGGGGGGGGGGGGGCGCAGAGGTGTCAGATTGCAGTGGGGGATCAGGCTGGAGAGAGATAAGGGGGAGTGCAGATCATGTGGTTGGGGGGGGGGGGGGGGGGAGGGCGGTGCTGGAGAGAGATGAGGTTGGACCAGACTGGGTGGGAGGTTGGACTGGTGATGGGGAGGCCAGGGGAGGAGTTGCACTGGAGTGGGGTCGGATCCGAGAGGGGGGTGTCAGACTGGAGAGGTGGGGGGGGGGGGGGGGGGGTTGGTTAGGCCAGACAGGATGTGTGAAGGGTTGAAACCTGGAGAGGGCTGTCAAACTGGGGGCGGTGGGGGGGGGGTATTTGAATGGGGCAGGGAATGTTGGACCGGGGGAAACCAGCAGGGGGGGGGATCTTTGGATATAAAGTCTATCCTTGTTTTGACCCGTGCATACTCCTGCCAGAACTAAGACTGCCTATTATTATTGCCATCGTCATAACACCACTGGACTGTGCCTCAATTCATCTGCTGGGGAAATCCTCATTCCGGCCTTTGTTACGTCTGGAGTTGTCAATTCCAAAGCATTCCTGGCTGATCTCCCACATTCTGCCCTTTCCCGTACCAGCCTCCCCGGACAGGCACCGGAATGTGGCGACTAGGGGCTTTTTACAGTAACTTCATTGAAGCCTACTCGTGACAATAAGCGATTTTCATTTGATTTACAAACTTCAGGTCACCCAAAATCCTGCTGCCTGTGTCTTCATGGTCCATGTTCCCCCCTCACCCAAGCTCGCTGTCCGAATCTTCCAGAGGATCGGTGCAGACTCGATGGGCCATTGTCCTCCTTCTGCACTGTAGGGATTCAATGACACATGGGCTCCCTGTCAAGCAGTGTCTTGATTTTAAATATCTTGGGCGAGTTTCTCCGATCCTGGGGCTAAGGGTTGACAGCGTCATAAATGCCGGAACGTTTTACGATGGCGTCATCTGGCCCAAGAATCAGCGATCCTGCGTTGCACAGGGGGCCAACACAGCACTGGAGAGTCTCACGCAGCTCCAGCTGCGAGCACGGCTGGCGCGGGTTCGAGCATGTGCGCCACGGCTGGTGTAGGTTCATGCATGCGCGTGGGTTGCCGTCTCCGCGCCTGCCCCGGCGCAACAAGCCAGAGTCCCACAGGACCCGGCACGGAAGTACATCGGCCCCCACCGGAATTTCCCGCCCGCCGATCAGTAGGCCCCGATCGCGGGCCATGACATTGTGTATGTCCCCCCCGGAGGGGGATTCCCCCTTCCCCTCCCACCAGGCTGCCCCCGCAGCCTAAACGCCGAGGTCCTGCCGGGTATGACCATACAAGAAGGACGCCGGTGGGACTCGGCCGAACTCAGCGGGCACTCGGCCCATCGCGCAAGGAGAATCGTCGGTGGGGGGGGGGGGGGGCGCGTGGAGTGGCCCCCACTGGATACCGGAGAATCGGCGTGCCGACGTCAGAGCGGCATTGCGGGATTCGAGCCCCCCCCCCCCCCCCCCCCTCCACCCCCGGCGATTCTCCGATCCGGCACAGGATCGGATAATCCCGCCCCTTATACTTTTCAAATCCTTCCATGACATTGCCCCTCTCTACCTCTGTAATCTCCTCCAAACAGAAAACCCTCCATGATATCTGTGCTCCTCTAATTCTGGCCTCTTGCGCATTCCCAGTTATAATTGCTCCCAGTGTCACAGTGGTTAGCACTGCTGCCTCTTGGTGCCAGGAATCAGGTTTAATTCTGGCCTCGGGTTACTGTCTGTGTGGAGTCTGCACGTTCTCCCCGTGTCTGCGTGGGTTTCCTCCGGGTGCTCCGGTTTCCTCCGGGGCAGAGGAGCAGGCTTAGGGAATGGGGCAGAGGATCAGGCTTAGGGAATGGGGCAGAGGAGCAGGCTTAGGGAATGGGGCAGAGGAGCAGGTTTAGGGAATGGGGCAGAGGAGCAGGCTTAGGGAATGGGGCAGAGGAGCAGGCTTAGGGAATGGGGCAGAGGAGCAGGCTTAGGGAATGGGGCAGAGGAGCAGGCTTAGGGAATGGGGCAGGGGAGCAGGCTTAGGGAATGGGGCAGAGGAGCAGGCTTAGGGAATGGGGCAGAGGAGCAGGCTTAGGGAATGGGGCAGAGGAGCAGGCTTAGGGAATGGGGCAGAGGAGCAGGCTTAGGGAATGGGGCAGAGGAGCAGGCTTAGGGAATGGGGCAGAGGAGCAGGCTTAGGGAATGGGGCAGAGGAGCAGGCTTAGGGAATGGGGCAGAGGAGCAGGCTTAGGGAATGGGGCAGGGGAGCAGGCTTAGGGAATGGGGCAGAGGAGCAGGCTTAGGGAATGGGGCAGAGGAGCAGGCTTAGGCAGAGTATTCTTTTGGAGGGTCGGTGCAGATTGATGGGCCCAATGACCTCCTCTGCACAGATCGTTGGTGGCCCTGCCTTCAGTTGCCCAGGTCCTAAACCCTGGGATTCCCTTCCAAACATCTCTCCACCCCTCTAATCCATTTCCTCCTTTGAGGCACTCCTTAAAACCTACCTCTTTGATGAATCTTCTTGGTCATATGACCTAGTATCTCCTTATATGGCTTGGTGTCACACCTGGCTTAATAATCCTCCTGTGAAGCATCTTGGAACATTTCATTACCTTAAAGAATATAGGTTGTTGCTGTTGCGATGGGCACTTCCATTACAGTGAGCATTGCTACCAACGTGCTGCTGGGGTAAAGTGGTCAAGATGGTCAAAAATGGTCAATGTCACCGGCGCCTGGATGTCACATCGGGAACTATTGAGACTATCGATTGGATCATGTGGTCTAAATGTAGTTTGGAATGGTTTCGCTGGCACAGAATGCTGCTCAATCCAGATAAAAATGCAGATTAAATTTGATACTGTTTTGGAGCAGTCAGTGAAAGTTCCCTTTGATTGAAGGGGAAGTGATTGAATGATGGGCTGCTGCTCGAATTTCATGTAATCTAATGGAACATTATTTGCTCCTTCAAAGAAGAAGAGTGCAGGAAACAAAACGACAATTTAATTTCCTGCTGTCTAACTGGGGCAGTTATATTACCTCAGACAGTTGAATCAAGAAAAAAGATAGTTCAGGGATGAGCTTTAAATCTAACAGTAATAATGGTGTGCAGCGAGAGGCTTGTTTCTGCAAACAGTTGTCCTGCTCAAGGTTTAATTCAAAAATGCAAATTTTGGGCCACAATTCTAGCAAAGAGAATTAAATGAATCACAACATTTTACAGCACAGCAGGAGGCCATTAATTACACTGCCCATGAAGATTCTCTGTCAGATCTATCTGCTTAATGGTGTCAAGCCTGCATAGCGATGTTGGGCAAAATCGGCAGCTTCGCCACGCTTGATTCAGGACACGAGGGACCTCTTGTCGTGATCTGGGCCCGCCTACAATAGGCGGGGCCTACATTTGCATATTTAACTGTGGAGCCACCAGCACAATCCACCTCATTGTGTGGCTGACAATGCCCTCTCTTGTTCCCGCAGGAGAAGTTGGCCCGCAACAGATGGGAAAAGGCCCAGGCGGGGTGCCGGACATCAGAGTTTTCACCCCGTTTGAGGAATGGGCGATGGACGTCGTGGGGGTGACTGAGGATGGAGTGGTCAACAACATCGAGGTTGGCTTGCACCACAAAAGGTGAGGATCCACCCACCCCACCCAGATGACCCGTCTCAAGTGAGTTTCACATGTCAGGCAAGATGATTCTTTCCTCTCACTGACCGCTCGACCATTCTCCCACAGGATTGCTATCGGATGGTGCAAGCCCATCTGGAGTGGACCCCCCCCCCCCCTCCCGCCTTCCAAGAGAACATCTTGGAGGAGGTCTCCGAAGATGCCATCGCCGATGCGTCACAGCTGGCATCCCCACCATCTCCCAGCACAGAGACACACATCTCAGGCTTCTGAAGAGCACCACACAGCTGCTGATGCACATAATGTGGAGGCAGGAACCCCCGGGCGAGACAGTACGTGGACATCTGCGGATCCCAGGACCCAGCTGGGGCCCAGTCAGATGCCGAGGCTCTGGACATGTTGATCCCGGATCTGGTACTGACGTTAGAGTGTGGCCATGAGATTCAGGAGGGGTTGTCAGCGAAACTCCAGTAGGTCCATCGCCAATTGGAGGCTACAGGTGCAAGAGATGGTGCTGGCAATGCATGGCAGCGAGGGTGGCAACCGCAGTGGAGACCCTACAGCACGAGATCAGCATCATGGGTGGTGGTGTCCAAGGCATGGCTCAGTCTGTGATGGCCATGGCTGAGGACCTAAACAGAAAATCCAGGAAGCAGGCCGACCTTCCCGAGACACTGCCGAGCATGGCTGTGTCAGGTAGCCGTTGCTAAGGCGCTCCAGAGCATGTACTAGTTTCAGGTGGACATTGCCAAGGCACTCCAGAGCATGGCCCAGTCACAGAGGGGCATCACTAAGGGTGCTATGCTGCAGACAATGGGGTACTGCCAGGACCTCAGCAGGGATCCCTTATCCCCTAAAAGCCGTCATCCTGCGGTCTACCTCAAACACAGCGGGGATCTCTGGCTGCTGGAAGATGTAGCTGTTGTGCCTGATCCAGAGGTTGCACACAAGTTTGACATTCAAGGAGTGGAGCCCCTTCCTGTTGATACAGGGCACACTGTTAGCCTGATGTGCACAAGGCAGCATGCATGCCATCTATTACTCCCTGGACCTGGGGCATCACAGTGATGGCGGAGAATCCTGCTGCCCGTGAATCTTGTTGGGCTTCGTCTAGGTCAAAGTTTATCTCATCATGTTCCCGGGCAAACAGGGTGTCTGTGATCTGACAGATGCACTTGTGGATTGTTGGTTGGGATATGCCACACAATGCCTACTCTGGAATGAACCCGAAGCGTAGAGGGTCAGGGCCACGGTGACTTTGATCTCTGGCTGCTGCAAGATGTAACTGTTGTGCATGATTCAGGTGGTTGCACACAAGTTGGACATTCAAGGAGTGGAACTCCTAGGATATCCTCCTCCTCCGTGTGGTACCACGTCAGCAAGGACATGGCAAAGGTGGTGCACCTGCCCCATCTTGAAGCGGAGCCTCCCCGGTACATGTTGTCCAACCTCCTCAAATGACCAGCGACACCTGTACACCGTGGGCCGTCACTAGCCTCCCCCTCTGGGTCCCTCCCCAGCCTAATGGGTGGCTGGGTCCTCAGGATGTGGGGCGGGTCCCTGCGCATGAGCTGCCACCTTGAGCCAAAGCTGCTGCTGTAATCTTCTCCGGCGTCTGGTCGTCTGGACTGCCACCACCTTGGCGAGGGCAGCTGCTGTGGGCTCCACAACCTCATCCATAATGTGATATCTGTAAGGAATTGGAGAGCGTGAGAGACAGACAGTCAGTTCTGTCTTCCACCTTGAGTCCCTGAAGTCTTCCCCACCCTTACATTCCCCGTCTTCTCTCAAGGTGCCACCCAACAAGCCGATTTTGCTGTGGGACCCCACGCTGCACACGTATCCCAGCAGGGGCCCTGAGCATTGGACCCCGGACCCCAGACTCCTGCTGGGAACATGAATTGGGTCAAGCTCATGCTGTAAACCTTTATGCTTCTCTGACTATCCCAGTTAATGTTGGGAAAGTTGAAATCACCCACTATAACCCACTATAATGACCCTAATATTATTTTTACACACTTCTGCAAATTGCTCAAAGATCTGCTCCTTACTTTCCCGCTGACTATCTGGGGTCTATAATAAACACTTAGCAATGTGACTGTCCATTTTTTATTCCGAAGGTCTATCCACAAAGCTTCATTTGAAGCCATCCCCAAGATATCATCTCTCCGCACTGCAGTAATTGGCTCCTTAACTCATAGTGCAATGCCACCCCTCTTTTGCCCACTCCCCGCCCCTCCTGAAGATTCTGTATCCCAGGATGTTAAGCTGTCGATCCTGCCCCTCCCTCAACCACTTCTCCGTGATGGCTATGAAATCATAATTTCACGTGTCAACACTCGCCCTTAACTCATCCTTTGTAACTGTAATACTCCGGGCCTTAAAGTAAAGGCAATTCAGCCTTGTCGTCCTCTCCTGAAACTTACTACTGCTGTATTCCCTCTGACCTGATTGCTTTTTTATGCTACTCTATGTTTCCTATTCTGCTAACATTCTGTGTTTTGCCCTCGGTATAGTTCTGTCAGTGTTGAACTTTTTTATTTGTTTGTAATGGGAGCAAGTGTCAAGTCTGCCGGTAATGGAGCCTTCAATTTTCTTTGTACCGTTCTTCGTGGAGTTGCAGGGTTAGTTTTCCTCGACATTTTCCTCACTTTCAGGGCACGTTACAAATATAGTTCTGCAAACATTTGGGGTGAGGTTTTCAAAAATGAATGTCTCAAGCTTAGTCTGTTTTAAAGAATCTCATGTACGATACTTCACATTTGGGTTTGTGCAAGATGAAAGACGACTTGCCAAAGAGTTCAGCAGGCCCCTGAAACATCACTGAGACAATTAGCTGCCAAATACTGAAGACAGCTGTCACAGCCTGCTCTGGGCTACGCCATCTGCACTGAGGAGATCTCTACCTAACTTGAAACACAAGAATGGCAATACCTGTGATTGAAAATGTGAACATTTCCCTCAGCTATTATCTCATTCTGGCTAGAACTGCAATATAAAAGGTTCTTCAGATTTTGCAGGTTAATGACAGTGAAACTGTCAACATTCATCTTCATTGAAACTAGGAGTAAGTTGTGGTGTCAGTGGGGGATGAATGTAATGTGAGCAGTCCATCCACAATTACTGATGCAGGCATTTCCGGGAACCATGGATTACATGGCTACCAGGCAGCCTGCTGACTGCCAGAACGGTTCCTGGATCTTTGGAGGTGATGATCCCCTTTCCATTCGGAGCGGCGACATTGCTTCAGCGCCAGCAGTGCCACTGGGAGTGGTGGTCAGTGCTGGAACTGCAGGAGGCCAGGGTAGAGGTCCGAGAGGAAAAGGAGTGGGGTGGGCTCTCTGGGGGCAGCCAGGCAGGTGTAGACGAAAGGAGTTGTTCGGGAAGATGTTGGGGAGGGGATCTCTCCCAATGGGTTGGCCACACGGCACCCTTCGCCTCCCCCAACCCTGATTAAATACCCCTTGCCTCCAAAATTGAATTGAGGAGGACATCAAATTTCCCTGATATGTGCCGTTATAAATGGAAATGCTGAAGCTGTTGTCAGTGATTCCCAGATCCTCCATGGGCGCACTGTTGAAGTTCCTGTAGGTGACAATCTTTATAAACTACTGAACTGAAGAGAACTTTCCATTTTACTAAGTAATATCACTGTTGACACCTCCCATCTAGGGAACGTTATGCCTTGTTAATGCGCTATTACCGTATTTTAACAATATGATGAGTCATATTTTTGGGGCAGGACGGTAGCACAAGTGATTAGCACTGTGGCTTCACAGCGCCAGGGTCCCAGGTTTGATTCCCCGCTGGGTCACAGTCTGTGCGGAGTCTGCATGTTCTCCCCGTGTCTGCGTGGGTTTCCTCCAGGTGCTCCGGTTTCCTCCCCCAGTCCAAAGACGTGCAGGTTAGGTGGATTGGCCATGATAAATTGCCCTAGTGACCAAAAAAGGTTAAGAGGGGTTATTGGGTTACAGGGATAGGGTGGAAATGAGGGCTTAAGTGGGTCGGTGCAGACTCGATGGGTCAAATGGCCTCCTTCTGCACTGTATGTTCTATAACTACAGCCAAATATTTATGGATTTTGGAATAATGAAAACATATTTTTTGTTTCAATTTGTGATTTTTTGAACCTTATTCTTTCACGGGATGTGGGTGTCTCTGGTCAGCCAGCATTTGTTGCCCATCCCTAATTGCCCTTGAGAAGGCGGTGGTGAGCTGCCTTCAGTGCTGAGGAGAGATTGGAGAGGTTGGGGCTGTTGTCCTTGGATGGAAGAAGGCGAAGAGACAATTTGATGAAGCTGCTCAAAATCTTGAGCGGGCTGGACAGAGCAGATAGGGAAAAACTGTTCCCGTTTGTAACAGAATTGAGAACAAGAGGGGGCGTAGATTTAAAGTGATTTGCAAAAGAAGCAAATGTGATGTGAGAACCTTTTCACACAGCGAGTGGTTGGGGTCTGGGATGCACTGTCTGGACATGTGGTGGAGGCAGGTGGAATCTGGGAATTCCAGAGAACATTCAATGATTATTTGAATAGAAACAATGTGCAGGGGTAAGGGAATAAGGCAGGGGAATAGCAACAAGTCACGATGCTTGATTAAGAGCTGGTGTAGACACAATGGGCCGAGTGGCTCCTTCTGCACTGTACCAATTCTGTGATTCTTGAACCGCTGCAGTCCATGTGGCGTAGGTACATCGACAATGCTGTTGTGAAGGGAGTTCCAGAATATTGACCCAGGACAATGAAGAAGAGGTGATATATTTCCAAGTCAGGATGGTGTGTGTCCTGTGTATATGCTGCCGTTTTCTTTCTAGATGGTAGTGATTGTGGGTTTGAATGGTGCTGCCTAAGGAGCCTTGGTGAGTTGCTGCAGTGTGTCTTGTAGATGGTACACACAGCTGCTACTGTGTGTAGGTGGTGGAGGAAGTGGATGCTTGTGGGTTGGGTACTAATTAAACAGGTTGCTTTGTCCTGGATAGTGTCAAGTTTCTTAAGTGCTGTTGGAGCTGCACTCATCCAGGCAAGTGGAGAGTATTCTGCCACACTCCTGACTTATTACCTTGTAGATGATGGACATGCTTTGGCAAGTCAGGAGGTGAGTTACTTACAGCAGGATTCCTTGCCTCTGACCAGCCGTAATATTTATATGGCTAGTCCAAGTCAGTTTCTGGTCAATGGCAACCCTCCAGGATATTGATAGCAGGGGATTCAGTGATGATAATGCCATTGAATGGCAAGGGGCGATGGTTAAATTCTCATAGCCATAGAGTCATTAGAGATTTAGAGCACAGAAAGAGGCCCTTCAGCCCACCATGTCTGTACCGACCATCATAAACCTAACTATTCCAATCCCATTTTCCAGCCCTTCGTCCTTAGCCTTGTTGTTATGGCATTTCAAGCATTGCTATGGCTCATTTAAATGCTTCTTAAATATTGTGAGGGTGTCTAGTTGGAAATGGTTATTGCCTGGCATGTGTACTTGCTACTTTCCACTTATCAGCCTAAGCCTGGATACTGTCCAGGTCTTGCTGCATTTGGACACGGACTGCTTCAGTATCTAAGGAGTCACAAATGGTGATGAACATTGTACAATCACCAGCGATTACCCTCACTTCTGACCTTATGATGAAGCAGTTGAAAATGGCTGGGCCTCGGACACTCCCCTGAGGAGCTCCTGCAGTGATTCCTTGGAACTAAGGTGATTGACCTCCAAAAACCATGATGTTATGACTGGTCCACGGGTGAAGGCCCATAATTTAACTTCCAGAACTGGACCCCTCGGTGAGGAGGAATTAGTTGGCACCCCTTTATTATTCAACCCCACATGATTTGTCACAACAAGGTTAGTTTAAAAGGATTCACTTCCTCCTGAGCTTTGACAAAGGGTCATCTGGACTCGAAACGTTAGCTCTTTTCTCTCCTTACAGATGCTGCCAGACCTGCTGTGATTTCCCAGCATTTTCTCTTTTGGATTTACTTCCCCCTGTGGATAGCTTTTCCCCGCCCAAACATATTGGGCGGGATTCTCTGATCCTGAGTTGACACCATCGTTGACGCCGTCGTAAACGCCGTCGTGTTTCTCGTCGGCGTCAACATGGCCTCAGGAGCAGAAATTCTGACCCCCTACAGGGGGCCAACACGGCACTGGAGCGACCCACGCCGCTCCAGCTGCCGATCCCGGCGTCAGATGGGCGCCATGTCCAGTGGCACTGGCACCAACGCACGCATGCGCATGGACCGGCACGATTGCCGCGCATGCGCGGTGGCTCCCTTCTCCGCGCCGGCCCCGACGCAACATGGCGTAGGGCTACAGGGGCCGGCGCGGAACAAAAGAGGCTTCCAGCCTGAGTTGCCGGCCCACCGATCGGTAGGCCCCGATCGCGAGCCAGGCCACAGCGTAGGGCCCCCCGGGGGTCGGACCCCCCCCGCACCATGCTGCCCTCAGATGCACCCATGCCTAGGTCCCGCCGGGAAAGAGCAGGTGTGGGCGGCGCCGGCGGGACACGGCTTTTACAGCGTGGCCGCTCGGCCCATCCCGGGCCGAGAATCGCTGTAGAAAATCGGCCTGTAGAGCAGCCCCCGACCGGCACCGCGCTGATCGCGCTGGCACCAATGGCGCCGATTCTCCATGGCTCCGGTGAATCGGGGGACCGGCGCCGGGGCTGCATGGCGCGATTCGCGCCGGTCCCGGCAATTCTCCGGCCTGGCCCAGGGGTGAGAGAATCCCGGCCAATTATTTTTAATGGCAGCCAATTTAACTAGGCTTTTATGAGAATTTGTTATCAAAAAAAACCCGAGAAAATAATAAATAATGTAACATACAGATTCATGCACTGATCAGATGAAAACTTAAAGGTCGAAACAAAAGTTTAAAAAGGTGCATGAATCAGTCTTTGAATTGCCCGTAAGTGTAGATGGTGCAACGTTGCAGCCACTAGGTTGGGTGATTCCAGTGGAGCTGACTCTGGCAGGTTGGTAGTTAGTGAGTAGACACTGGGGGCGGGATTCTCTAAAAATGGGGCTATGTCCCCACGCAGCGGGAAATCCAGCACCAACCACTCCGCCGTCAACGGCCCCCGAAAGTGAGGAATTCTCACCTTTCTAGGGGCTAGGTTGCTGCTGCTCCAGCCGGTGCCGAGTTCGCGTATGCACAGAACGGCCAGCGTGATCTCGTGCATGCGCGAACCGGACGGCGTATTTCTGCGCACGCGTGGGTGTTCCCTTCTCCGCACCGGCCCCCGGGCAATATGACGCAGCCCTACAGGGACCCTGCACGGAGGAAAGAAGGCCCCCCACCAAAGCAGCCCGCCTGCAGATCGGCATTTTGGAAATCCAACATCAATCCAGCAAAATGCCCCTCAATTTATTTCTCTGTGCATAATATGCACCACCAAACATGAGATTATAAATTGGTGCATTTTCAAACAGCTCGGGTAACTTTGAGGGAGCAAAAGAAATCACAATCGTTTAGGCAACAGGGAAATGCTTTACAAATTTGCTTTGTCTGGCACTCGCTGGTCCAGTCAGGGTTTTATTTTGGCCTAACTCAATCTACAAGAGTAGTGAACCTGGTGCTACTGTTACAGACAGGAAGGGTATTAATTTAAATGTCACTGACCTTTCCTTCACGACTAGTCCATAAACAGAAAGGTGGTTTTGATTTCTCCCTTTATAAGTGTTTGTGCGTTTTCCCCACTCTTTAATTTAGAGTGTGTGGTAGTCACCACTGTTGTATTGTATTGTATGTACCGCATATAAGGTGTATTACTGTAAGGCCCTGTAGTACAGGTACGGAGGTAGATCCCTGCCTGCTGGCTCCGCCCAGTAGGCGGAGTATAAATGTGTGGGCTCACCGAGCCTCAGCCATTTCGGCGGCAGCTGCAGGAGGATACACATCTCTGTGTAATAAAGCCTCGATTACACTCTACTCTCGTCTCGTCGTAATTGATAGTGCATCAGAGTGTTCTAAACCTCTCTGCATAAATCGCACAGCAAACCCGAGATAAAATAAAAATAGAATGGGTTGGTTTACTTCACCACACACAACACGCAGAAAGGGGGTTTTATAACATCTGCCCCTTTGCACTCATCAGGCGAAGGGAAAAAAGGGGTATAGGGTCAGACCACAATAAAAATACAAGTTATGGCTTCAGAAGAGTCGAGAATCCAGAATCAATGGAGGGTTTCTTCCAAGGATTGGTCGGTTGGCTGTCACAGGGAGATTATTTTTCCAGAAGTGAGACTTGACAAGGGGTGAAGGCACGGGGGATTGAATTAGGTTTGAAGGTACCAGTTCCAATGTTCCAGTAATTTACAGTGTAGATAGGGCCAAGCAATTGTATCTGGACAGAGCTCCTTCTGCTGATACCTGGTCGATGGTAAGATGGTAGGCAGTGCAGGCTGCTGCCTCATGTACTGTTAACAGTAACTGTCTAGGTTCGGGTCCACAGGGCACTATTACAAGTTCTAGCGGCTTGGGAGGTCATGTGACATAGATCTCATTAGATCTCCTAGATGTCAGACAAAAGATGCACCTTCCCAGGGTTGGAATCTTGTGGTGTTTAATAGGAGTCAGAATTCCTTTTGGTCTTGGTGGCACAGTGCCTCTGGGCCAGAATTCTTCTTTTGAAATGTAAAGAGGTTTAGCGCAGTTCCAGAAAGCGGCATTAGTGCCTTTTATTTTAAAGATAATGAGGGTGTGGTGGAATGACTAGGAGGTTTACGGTACCTATCTGCCATTGGTGCAGAGCACTCGCTGCCCATTGGCTCAGGTCGGTCATGTGCCTCTCTGCTGATTGGTTGAGGCTAGTCATGTGACTGCTCACCCATTAGCCGAGAGGCAAGTAGTCCTGCCTACGAGGATCATGACCGCCGCTCCCGGAGTCAAGGACGGCCACCGGTCCGACGTCACCGGCACCGCTGCGACGGTCCAGCAGAACATCAAGGGCGCCCGACAGACTGATCGTGTCAATCTGATGTTCCACTGGACTTTTATCGGACTCCTTGTATCATTCAGAGTTCCAATGTACAAGTTGCACATTTTTTTTCGTTTTTTTTCTATTTTGTGTACTGTTCATTGCCGTTCATTGTATCTGCACAGTCGTCGCGAGCCAGTGGGCAGCCACCATTTACCTCGGTACACCTCGTTCTCTGCCCCCTTACTCTTGTACTGTTAACAGTAGTCATACCACCAGTCCAACAGCCCCCCCCTTCTTACTCCTGCCCCCCCCGGCTTCTTTCTCCACAAGGGGTGAATGTGGTGGTATGACTAGGAGGTTTATGGTACCTATCTGCCATTGGTGCAGAGCACTCGCTGCCCATTGGCTCAGGTCGGTCATGTGCCTCTCTGCTGATTGGTTGAGGCTAGTCATGTGACTGCTCACCCATTGGCCGAGAGACAAGTAGTCCTGCCTACGAGGCGGGGTATAAGAACCCGTAGGATCCGGCAGTCGGCCTTTCTCTGTAAGTTGACTGCCGGGCACACAACTAGTTGATTAAAGCCTGTTATATGGAACTTCTTCACGACTCGAGTCCAATTGATGGTACATCGGAGGGTTTGTCTGGAGGTTAGAAATTCCTCTGCTATGAACAAAGAACAAAGAACAATACAGCATAGAAACAGGCGCTTCGGCCCTCCAAGCCTGTACTGGTAATGATACCACCCATGGCCAAAACCCTCAGCACTTTCTAGTGCTGTATCCCTCTATACCCATCTATCCATGTATTTGTCAAGATGCCTTTTGAACGCCGTTAATGTATCTTGTTCCACAACCTCCCCTGGCAACGCGTTCCAGGCACTCACCACCCACTGTGTAAAATACCTGCCTCGCACATCTCCTCTAAACTTTGCCCCACGGACCTTAAACCAAAGCCCCCTGGTGACTGACCCCTTCACCCTGGGAAAGAATGCCTGCCCATCCACTCTATCCATGCCCCTCATAATCTTGTAAACCTCTATCATGGCACCCCTCAACCTCCGTCTTTCTAATGAAAACAATCTGAGTCTATTCAGCCTCTCCACATAGCCAACACCCTCCAGACCAGGTAACATCCTGGTAAACCTCCTCTGCACCCTCTCCAAAGCCTCCACATCCATCTAGTCGTGTGGCGGCCAGAATTGTGCGCAATATGAGTCATGACTAGCCAGGGTACAGCTTTGTCCATTTTTAAAAATAAAAATGATAATCTTTGCAGAATAGGTTGGGTGATGTAGATATGTGTTTATTTGCCGTCCCGTCTCAAGCGGGCACTACAAAACCAAGACACTGGACAAGATGGCGAATGAATCAGCACCTGAGCAGAGGACTGTAAATGTAATATTTCAGATTCAAATTCTTTTTATAAAGCACTCAAAATGTTAATGTTTCTGTTCTCACCACAGGTACAGATGGATCTGCTGGGATAGAGCTTCTCTGTGTGATAACGTGAAATGGATGATGGGGAATCGGCCAATCCATCAAGAACATTTGTCCCGATTGCCAGTGACCTCAATGACGAGGAGAGATGCTAAACAGACTGTTCCTTTACATGATGGCACAAAGGCAAGATCTGTCCTCCTCCTGCACCTTTCAGCATTTTCCGTCTTCTTTTCAAACATTTCTAGTAGCTGCAGCACTTCAAATTTGATGTTATCTACTGAGTTGAACACCTCTCACGTTCTCCACACATCCAAAAGTGTTTCACCTGTAAAGCCAAAGGAGTATTTTTGTTGTCTTGTCAAGTATGGTGGGTGGCACGGTAACACAGTGGTTAGCACAGTTGCGTCAGAGCTCCAGGGTCCCGAGTTCGATTCCCGGCTCGGGTCAATGTCTGTGCGGCGTCTGCACATTCTCCCCGTGTCTGCGTGGGTTTCCTCCGGGTGCTCCGGTTTCCTCCCACAGTTCAAAGATGTGCAGGTTAGGTGGATTGGCCATGCTAAATTGCCCTTAGTGTCCAAAATTGCCCTTAGTGTTGGGTGGGGTTGCTGGGTTATGGGGATAGGGTGGAGGTGTTAACCTTGGGTAGGTTGCTCTTTCCGGGAGCTGGTGCAGACTCGATGGGCTGAATGGCCTCCTTCTGCACTGTAAATTCTATGTAAAAAAAAATAGAAAGGCTTGCTTTTATATAGCGTTGTTCACGACCAGCCGCCATCTCAAAATGCCTAGGAAGTGGTTTTCAAGTGCAATGTGGGATCCTGGGGCAGCCAATCTGCACACAGCAAACTCGCACACACAGCAATGGGACAGTGGTCAGGTCATCTGCTTTTGTAATATCGATGAAGGAGAACCATTGGCCAGGACATTAGCATGATTCCCCTGCTTTTCATCAATATATTACCCCTCTGTTGATGATCTTCTCTGAGAGGGCAGAGAGGACCTGAGTCTACCATCTCTGCCTGTACAGTGCTCCCTCAATACTAGAGGGTCAGCCTTGATTTCTGTGCTCCAGTCCTCGGTGAAACCTGAACACATAGCCATATATGACTTGTGATACTAGCTGAGCCGCAGTTGACACGGTGGGATCTTCCTCATGTGTACAATCAAACAGGCCCTCAGCCAAGAGATGGTATGTCCCTCAACGCTATGACGAACTGTCCAGCCTAGATTGAGTGCTCGCATAGGTCTTGAATGGATGACCTAGGCAAGAATGCCACCACTGGGTCACGTTGACATTGGCAATATTTATGTTGTTTTTTTTGACAGCTTTAACAGGCCATTAACACGTTGTACTTTGGGTGGAACAAAACATCGATGTTTATGTGGCTTAGATCTGAAATTGGGACACTACACTTTGAGAATATTGCTTTGGCGTACAAACCCAGAGATTTAAATCCGTCCCAGCCCAGAATTGTCCCATTTAATATCATTACAATATCATCGAAGTGGCTTCTAAAGGGTCTTTTCCTGACATAAACAGCTGCTGTTCATTTGGATAAGGATCGTGATAACAGGGAGGGGAAGCTGACATCAAGAGATGACATACTGAAACTCATTTCGGGAGCAATAAATCTAATTACGATGAAAAATATTCAAGTAAAATTTAATAGCATGTTTGTGCATTTCTTTCTCCCCATGCAACGCCTGTCATTCTACCAATCAACCTGCTGCTGACCAGTACCATTCTGGTACTGTGCTCATTGTAGCTGGACTAGAAAGCAAGACCTGTTTTTCTACTTATTCAAGGAATGTGGGTCAGCATTTATTGCCCATCCCTAATTGCCCTTGTGAATGTGGTGATGAGCTGCCTTCTTGAACTGCTGCAGTCTATGCGCTGTAGGTACACCCGCTGTGCTGCTAGGGAGGGGGTTCTAGGATTTTGACCCAGCGACACTGAAGGGATAGTGATATATTTCCAAGCCAGGATGGTCGGTGGATTGGAGGGGAACTTCCAGATGGTGGTGTAAATAAAGACTTCAATGAAGTTACTGTGAAAAGCCCCGAGTCACCACATTCCGGCGCTTGTCTAGACAGAGGCAGTGAAAATACTTACTGTTTTGGCAGCAGGGTAGCATGGTGGTTAGCATAAATGCTTCACAGCTCCAGGGTCCCAGGTTCGATTCCCGGCTGGGTCACTGTCTGTGTGGAGTCTGCACGTCCTCCCCCTGTGTGCGTGGGTTTCCTCCGGGTGCTCCGGTTTCCTCCCACAGTCCAAAGATGTGCGGGTTAGGTGGATTGGCCATGCTAACTTGCCCGTAGTGTCCTAATAAAAGTAAGGTTAGGGGGGGGGGGGTTGTTGGGTTATGGGTATAGGGTGGATACGTGGGTTTGAGTAGGGTGATCATGGCTCGGCACAACATTGAGGGCCGAAGGGCCTGTTCTGTGCTGTACTGTTCTATGTTCTATGTTCAACTGAACAATACACCTGCTGGTCAGACATAGGAAGCGGCACCTGTCAATGAAAGGAAAGAGAAAAACAGTCAGCTGGGTTTAAACCCCCTCAGGTCTTTGATTTGCAAGCCTTTCATTCATTTCTCTTTGACATTGATTTTGTTAGGCTGTGATTGACAGCTTCCACACACTCCAGCTGTCAGAATTGCTCCATTCATCTCCCTTCACTGCTGAGTAACTCTGAATTGCTTTAACCACAATGTTTATAAACATCATAACCAAAGAGAAAATCTCAGCAGATCTGGCAGCATCGTTTGGACTCAAAACATTTGCTTTTTTCTCTCAGCTTTGACAAAGGGTCATCTGGACTTGACACATCAGCTCTTTTCTCTCCCTACAGATGCTGCCAGACCTGCTGAGATTTTCCAGCATTTTCTCTTTGGTTTCAGATTCCAGCACCCGGAGTAATTTGCTTTTATAAACATCATACTTTGATTGACAGCTGCTGGACACTTCAAACAGAGTTAAGTGCTGTCACTTTCCAGCTGACCACTTCAAAATCACCCAAGCGAGAAGGGAGGGGATTGGAAAGCACTGAATTATGTTCTCAGCCCTCCCTAGGGAATCTCTCACAATCCTTGCCATGGATTAATCTGCATGGCTAAGGATTGGGAATCACTTCCACACAGGGCAAATCAGGTGCAAATCAGTTCTGGTGGCAAAACATAGGCTCCCAAACAGAGAATTTAGCTCAGGGTGTCTCCCTTTCAGGATTTCCTGGTTATTACCTCGTCTTCTGTTGCAACTCCCTGAGAACCCTGATGTAAGGGGTTAGGTACCTCTTTTCTGCTTCTTAAGGTGCAACATTGAGTTTGTTCTGGGCGACCCTCTGATTGGATGCTGTAACTCAGCACCGTTGGAAACCAGAATGCTGTGACATTGTTGATAACCAAGATGAATTACCACGATTTAAAATGTCCACAGGGCCAATGGTGCCTGAAGGTCTGAAATTTACCCGCATCGTAACAAGACACCTGAATCAAGATAAATGAGAGAACTAAACTTCTGACTGTAAGTGTGCGGACTGCAACCACGAACACTGTATTTTCCAAATGAATGTTTTGTTTCTCAGGCTCAGAATACATAATAAGCACATCATTCACTGTTATCTTCAGATCATCAGCAAGGGCATTCAATTAAAAGTCATCAGTAAATGCAGCAGTATAAGGTGCTGTAATGCTTTGGCTGTGCCTCACTGCTTCACAACCACAGTTTGGTAAACACGCCATTTCAGCTCGTTGACTCAACCTTTTTGTTCCTGCCTGGTCTTTTTAATTTATTGTCTTGCCTAAAGAGGAGCAAGTGTAATGAGCTAATTTTAGTAGCTAAATTTGAATACCGTTAGTGGGTCGAGAATTTCTAATCAGATTAAGTTGTGTGATTACTCAGGAAGGACACTCACTACTCCAGTGCTTTTAGAATAGTTGTGCTGTTTTCAGAATCTTGGACGCAAGCACCTTATTGAGCGAAGTTGGGCATTTCACATATTGATTACTTCAGAGGTCGGGAGGGGAGCTCAGGATTCTTCAGTTGTTTCAAATATGATATTGCAAGGCTTTGGGATTTACAAAATTGAAAGCTGGATTGAATATTGTCCTTGAGAGTAGATCGGTCACTTTATATAACTATTGCCAATGTGTTCATAAGTAAACTACGAGGGTGAGATTCTCCGCTTGCCGACGCCAAAATCGTATTCAGCGAATGGGCAGAGAATCCCTTTTGACGCTGAAATCGGGGGGGGGGGGTGCCTGTTTTTGGACGCTTTTCCCCCTTCAACACTGCATCATCGGTAAGTACAGCATACGCCGTTGGGACGGCCTCAGCAAGTCACCTGAAGGTTCCCCCCTCCCGATGCTCCGCCCACGATGGGCCGACTTCCCGACGATGCGGGACACCTATGCTCTGAGATTTCGTCAATTTCACATGGTGGCTACGGACTGTGTCCAGCAGTCGGGGGTGGGGGCTGTTCCCTTGGCTGGGGGGGGGGGGGGAGGGGGGTGAGGGGGGGGGGGGGGGGCTTTGGTGGGGGCTGGAAGAAATGAAATGAAATGGAAATCGCTTATTGTCACGAGTAGGCTTCAAATGAAGTTACGGTGAAAAGCCCCTAGTCGCCACATTCCGGCGCCTGTTCGGGGAGGCTGGTACGGGAATTGAACCGTGCTGCTTTCAAAGCCAGCTGTTTAGCTCACTGTGATAAACCAGCCCCTGGTGGGGGTACCGAGGGGGGCTACAGGGTGGCACTCTGGCAGGCCGGGTCCGCGTGCAGCCGGCGCCATGTTGTATGGCGCGACCGCTGCAGGTCGTTGCGGTGTGCATGCGGGGCCACGGACCCGGCAATTCCCCGGCCGTTTCTGTCGGGAACGCCGGGGTTTTATGTGGCGCAGCTAAAGTGATTTTAGCGCCGGCATTTTCAACATAAAACTAGACACACCCTCCGGACATAGCCTCGAAATCAGAGGATTCAGCCCTCAGTGTTGACGCCGATGCAGAATTCGTGGACTTCCCCGACAGCAAAACTGGCGCCGAACCTGGATCGATTCAGCGATGGTAGAGGGGCTGGCACGGCGCTACGTGGAACACAATCGATTCCAATGTGAAATGGTGCGGGATTGACACTCGGGAAGCTCGGCAGCCGCATATACACATTACACTCCCCACACACAGTCATCCCAGCCAACAAGCTGCAGCCGCATATACACATTACACTCCCCACACACAGTCATCCCAGCCAACAAGCTGCAGCCGCATATACACATTACACTCCCCACACACAGTCATCCCAGCCAACAAGCTGCAGCCGCATATACACATTACACTCCCCACACACAGTCATCCCAGCCAACAAGCTGCAGCCGCATATACACATTACACTCCCCACACACAGTCATCCCAGCCAACAAGCTGCAGCCGCATATACACATTACACTCCCCACACACAGTCATCCCAGCCAACAGGATGGCACTGGTTGTGCTGGAAGCGCCCATACAGCTGATGGGTCGACTGGGGCCAGAGAGCACCTCGAGGGGTGGTCTGGGGGAACACCGAAACAACCCGTGACCCTAAGTTCACAGTGGGCTCTTAGCGGCATGCACAGCTGCATGGATGCCTTTCCAGCTGCGGCAATGGAGTTCCGTGCCCGTCTACCCCGACTCCACAGCCCACCTCCTGGCCATTCACCACTGCTCCCCCCCACCCCAAGGCAGATGCTCTCCCCGCCCAGTCGCACAACTGTCAGCAAACTTTGGTGATGTTGGACACTTTCCATTTAAAAACATATATTTTTTATCCTCCTCCTTTTTCACATTTTGTCCCAAATTTACACCCAACAATAAACAATTATCAGTAACGAATGTAACGTCAATCCCCATATCAAAAACAACGATCCCATCCTCCCACCAAACCAAACGTTGGCCCGCTTGTTAACATAAACAAATGGCGAAAAGGAATCAGGAATCACCCATAGTCATCATTAACACATAGAATAACATACAATACATAATCCCCCCAAACCTCCCAGCCCCAAACCCCCCTAATGTTCGATGTGATCCAATTCTCAAAAGTGCATAATGAATAACGGCCATGAATTGTAGAACCCCTCAATCCTTCCCCTCAGTTCAAATTTGACTGTTTCAAGCGTTAAGAATTCCAGCAGGTCCCCCGCAACGCCAGGGCACAGGGTGGAGAGGTTGATCTCCACCCTAACAGGATCCGCCTTCGGGCGATCAACGAGGTGAATGTTACAACATCTGCCTCCGCGCCCGTCCAACCCCGGCTCGTCCGACACCCCGAATATGGCCTCCCGAGGGCCCGGGTCCAGTTTCATGTGCACCACTTTAAGATTACCCTAAAAACCTCCTTCCAGTAATCCTCCAGCTTTGGACAGGACCAAAACATACCCATCCCCCCCCCGCAACATTCACACACATCTTCCACCCCCTCAAAGAGCCGGCTCATCCTCACCCTTGTAAGGTGCGCTCTATACACCACCTTCAGCTATATCAGCCCCAACTTAGCACACGAGGCTTACCCTCCGGAGCACTTCACTCCAGAACCCCTCCTCCATATCCTCTTCCAACTCTTCCTCCCACTTTGCCTTGATCCCTTCTAGCGGCACCTTCTCCTCCTCCAAAATAGCTCCGTAAACCGCCGATACTACCCCCTTCTCCAGACCCCCTGTTGTCAGCACCTCCTCCAGCAATGTGGAAGCCGGCTCTCCTGGGAAGCTCTGTAACTCCTTTCTGGCAAAGTCTCGAACCTGCATGTATCGAAATATTTCCCCCTGCTCCAGCCCATACGTCGCTCCCAGCTCCTTCAATCCCGCAAAACGACCCCCAAAAAATAAATCTTTAGTGTCCTAATTCCTTTCTCCTCCCATCCCACTTCCCTGGCTCAAATCTATGGTTCTCCCGAATCGGCATTTCCCTTGGCCCTGCCCTCAACCCAAAGTGCTGTCGAAACTGCCTCCAAATTCTCAGCAAAGCTATTACTACCGGACTCCCTTACAGGGCCGGCTCAAGGCACCGGCAACTCGGGCAGTCGCCCAGGGCGCCATGTGCTAGGGGGCGCCAGAGACTCGGGTCCCGCGCATGCGCAGTTGGGCCGGTGCCAACCAGCGCATGCGCGGTGGCCGCCCTCCCTCAGGGCGGCCCCCCCGGTCCGCCCCCCCCGCTCGGTCCGGTCCGCCCCCCCCCGCTCGGTCCGGTCCGCCCCCCCCCCCGCTCGGTCCGGTCCGCCCCCCCCCCGCTCGGTCCGCTCCCCCTGCCCCCCCCCCTCGGTCCCCCCCCCCCCCCCGCGGGTCCGCCCCCCCGCGGCCCCGCTCCCTCCTCGGTGTCCCCCCGTCCCCCCTCGGTCCCCCCCGTCCCCCCTCAGGTCCGTCCTCCCCTCGGGTCCGCCCCCCCGCCCCCCCCTCGGGTCCACACCCCCCTCGGGTCCGCTCCCCCCTCGGGTCCGCCCCTCCCGCCCCACCCTCGGGTCCGCCCCCCCCGCCCCCCCCCTCGGGTCCGCCCCCCCCGCGGGTCCGCCCCCCCCCTCGGGTCCGCCCCCCCGGCCCCCCTCGGGTCCGCCCCCCCCTCGGCCCCGCCCCCCCTCGCCACCCCCCCCCCAAGGGCGCCGAAGTTCAGCTTGCCCGGGGCGCCAGCAACCCTAGGGCCGGCGCTGCTCCCTTAGTATCTCCCGGGGCTGTCACTAGCGCCTTCAATCGCGACCCCCTGCACAAACTCTCCTCCATTCTGACCCATTGGGAGTCAACCACTCTGACCCAGCTCCGTACCTTCTCCACATTCGCCGCCCAGTAATAATACATCAGGTTCGGACCCAAACCCCTACCTGCCTTCCTCTCTGTAGTAGCACCTTTTTCATTCTGGTCACCCGCTTTCTCAATTTTTAAAATCACCAGTGAATGGGGCCGTTGGGAATTTAGTCCATCGGAGGCGGAGCACCGCGGAGGCCCCGGCGAATACCGGGTCAGGCCCACTATAATGTTATGCAAACGCTGTCTACTGTATGTGCATTTCGGACCCAATTGACGCCACTGTCGAGGTGACAGAGAGTCACGATTGGGTGCCTAATAGTTGCCTGCCCTGATTTTAACGTCGGAACTGATTTTTTTTTTTGATTTTTTAAAAAATAAATTTAGATTACCCAATTATTTTTTCCAATTAAGGGGCAATTTAGCGTGGCCAATCCACCTACTCTGCACATTTTTGGGTTGTGGGGGTGAAACCCACGCAGACACGGGGAGAATGTGCAAACTCCACACGGACAGTGACCCAGAGCCGGGATCGAACCTGGGACCTCAGCGCCGTGAGGCAGCTGTGCTAACCACTAGGCCACCGTGCTGCCCTGGAACTGATTTTATGGCCAATTGACATTTGCGATTTCAGTGTCTGCCAACGGGGAACCCCACCCCTAATTTTTAAATAAAAAAGGCAGCATGGCTGTATTCTCCTGCGCTTCCCAATGTAAGTGAGAAAGTAGAGGTGCTCCTGAAGAAGCCGTGTCGAGTTGCTGCAGTGTATCTTGTGCACCCTGCAGCCACTGTGGCGAGAGGGAATGTTTAAGATGGTGGGTAGGGCTGGATGGTGCTGGGCTTTTGAGTCCTGTTGGAGCTGCACTCATCCAGGCAAACGGACAGCATTCCATCACACTTCGTATTTGTGCCTTGCAGACGTGGTGGAAAGTCTTTGGCGAATCAGGAAGTGAATTGATCACTGCGAAATACCCAGCCCCTGACCTGTCGGCATAGCCATTGTTGGAACCAACAATTCTACGGACACGTGCTTGTCGGATTAGAATAGCGGTTTTAATATACTCACAACAGAGCCAGCCGGTTAGCCATTGAACGTTCGGTGAACTGGCCGGCTGACCATGTGGCACTGAGCTTTTATACAGGAGCTTCCGGGGGAGGAGTCCTGGGCGGAGCCAAGGGAGAAGCGCCATACAACTCGAGCATTCCCAGAGCTACTCCCCCTGGAGGACAGGTAGTGCGACTGCACTTACAATACAGACACATGTATATACAGATTACAATCCGGTGTGAATCACATTCACCACAGCCATGTTACTAAACGTGGCTGCTCCAGTTCAGTTTCTGATCAATGATGATCCACAGGAATCCCCTGCTGGGCACTTCAACAATTGGAATGTCAAGGAAAGATGTTTAGAAACTAGGAGCAGGAGTAGGCACCCCGATTCATGGCCGCTGAGCTGGAAAGGCCACTATACCACAGGGTGGGGTGGTGATTGCTGTCTGCCGCTGTGCACCAGGCCTGGGTACGGTGCCAGAGGCCGTGAGTGCCATGGCCAGCACCGTCCGGACCAGCTACCTGGGTAGGATGAAACTATAGTACCTCCTCAGTGTGGCCAGGGTGAGTAGCCAGCACCATGCCCCTGGCAATAGCCCCTGTCCCACACATCCGTAACCCCCCCCCCCCGACTCCACCCCCCGCCCCCCCCTCACCCGGAGCGTGTCCAACCCCCCGCTCTGCACCACATGCCAGCACCAATACTGGCCGCCATTGCCGGGTGCCCCAGCCACAAAGGCTACCAGCTATCCCCCCACTGTGCCGCATACATCCGACTGCTTAATACTGAGCGTTTTCTGTCTCTCCGCGCCCCCCTCCCGCCCCACCCTCCAGGAGAAGGAGGCCCAAAACAGCCAAGAGAGAAGAAAACCGGAGGGGCCTCACCGCAATAAAAGCAGCTGATTGGTAGGCCCGGGGAGAGGGCAGTCACCGAGGCAAAGGTAGACATTGAGCGAGCAAGTGAGACCCCGCTGAGTTGCGGTTCCCCATGGCACGTGCATCACCACACCCCCAAGCCACACCACACCCACACCTGCCCTCACAGCCCCCTCCACCACTCCCATAGCCCCACAGCCCCCTCCACCAACCCCACAGCCCCCTCCACCACTACCATAGCCCCACAGCCCCCTCCACCACCCCCAAAGCCCCACAGCCCCCTCCACCACCCCCATAGCCCCACAGCCCCCTCCATCACCCCCATAGCCCCACAGCCCCCTCCACCACCCCCATAGCCCCACAGCCCCCTCCATCACCGCCATAGCCCCACAGCCCCCTCCACCAACCCCACAGCCCCCTCCACCACCCCCATAGCCCCACAGCCCCCTCCACCAACCCCACAGCCCCCTCCACCACCCCCATAGCCCCACAGCCCCCTCCATCACCCCCATAGCCCCACAGCCCCCTCCACCACCCCCATAGACCTACAGCCCCCTCCATCACCCCCATAGCCCCCAGCCCCCTCCACCACCCCCATAGCCCCCAGCCCCCTCCACCACCCCCATAGCCCCACAGCCCCCTCCATCACCGCCATAGCCCCACAGCCCCCTCCACCACTCCCATAGCCCCACAGCCCCCTCCACCACCCCCATAGCCCCACAGCCCCCTCCACCACCCCCATAGCCCCACAGCCCCCTCCACCACCCCCATAGACCCACAGCCCCCTCCACCACCCCCATAGCCCCCAGCCCCCTCCACCACCCCCATAGACCCACAGCCCCCTCCACCACCCCCATAGCCCCACAGCCCCCTCCACCACCCCCATAGACCCACAGCCCCCTCCACCACTACCATAGCCCCACAGCCCCCTCCACCACTACCATAGCCCCACAGCCCCCTCCACCACTCCCATAGCCCCACAGCCCCCTCCACCACCCCCACAGCCCCCTCCACCACCCCATAGCCCCACAGCCCCCTCCACCACCCCCATAGACCCACAGCCCCCTCCAGCACCTCCACATCCCTCCTCCCTTACTGCCTCCTTCACCACCACCCGACACCTCAACCCGCTGTCCAGTCATGCACCCTGTCTTATGTCTTGCAGGATCATCTGGCAGTGAGATAGGCCCCTCTGTTGCCCCCCGACCTCAACCACAACCTCAACTCCAGGAGAAGAGCAGTGAGGAGGAGGAGGAAATGGGCGAGTGCCCTCAACTCGATCTGGCGACACCCATGAGCACCAGTCCGGGGACGACAGTGACTTTCCATCACAGCTGACTCCAACATCCTCCACCATCCCAGAGACACTCACCTTGGTTAGGCAATTTAATGGGACACTCTCTGGTACGCCCCACACACGTGCTGCAGTATATCAGGTGAAGGTAGGAACCTCTATTTTTCGAATCCTCAACCAGTGGAAACAGTTATCTTTTCCTACCCCGTCTTTCCCTGTTAATATCATAAATACTTTGATCAGATCACCCCTTAACCTTCTAAATTTGAGTAAAAACACGTAAAACAGATATAATTTAGAACATAAGAACATAAGAACTAGGAGCAGGAGTAGGCCATCTGGCCCCTCGAGCCTGCTCCGCCATTCAATGAGATCATGGCTGATCTTTTGTGGACTCAGCTCCATTTTTCGGCCCGAACATCATAACCCTTAATCCCTTTATTCTTCAAAAAACTATCTATCTTTATCTTAAAAACATTTAATGAAGGAGCCTCAACTGCTTCGCTGGACAGGGAATTCCATAGATTCACAACCCTTTGGGTGAAGAAGTTCCTCCTAAACTCAGTCCTAAATCTGCTTCCGTTTATTTTGAGGCTATGCCCCCAAGTTCTGCTTTCACCCGCCAGTGGAAACAACCTGCCCGCATCTATCCTGTCTATTCCCTTCATAATTTTATATGTTTCTAGAAGATCCCCCCCCCCCCCCCCCCCCCCCGCATATTCTAAATTCCAACGAGTACAGTCCCACTCTACTCAACCTCTCCTAATTCAACCCCCTCAACTCGGGGATTAACCTAGTGAATCTCCTCTGCACACCCTCCAGCGCCAGTACGTCCTTTCTCAGGTAAGGAGACCAAAACTGAACACAAAACTCCAGGTGTGGCCGCACTAACACCTTATACAATTGCAGCATAACCTCCCTAGTCTTAAACTCCATCCCTCTAGCAATGAAGGACAAAATTCCATTCGCTTTCTAAATCACCTGTTGCACCTGTAAACCAACTTTTTGCGACTCATGCACTAGAACACCCACGTCCCTCCTTTTTAAAAAAAAAAATTTTTATTAAGATTTTCACAAAATATAAACAACAAAACAATATTAACAAAACAACCGTGGTAAAAACCCAAGAACAACACCTCACCCAACTTCAAACGCAACTGCAAACAAAAGAAAAAAAACAAAACAAAAAAACACCCAAACAACAAAAGGGAAAGAGATAACACCCGCCACATCCCACAAACCCACGTACACAGTTCTCCCTCCCCCCGATCCAAACCACCCCCCCTCCCTCCCTCGCTCTCCTCTCCCCCCCCCCCCTCCCCGGGTTGCTGCTGCTGCCGGCCTATTTCCCTACCGTTCCGCCAGGAAGTCCAGGAAAGGCTGCCAACGCCTAAAGAACCCTTGTACTGATCCCCTCAGGGCAAATTTCACCTTCTCCAATTTGATGAACCCCGCCATGTCATTGATCCAGGCCTCCACGCTTGGGGGCCTCGCATCCTTCCATTGAAGCAAGATCCTCCGCCGGGCTACTAGGGACGCAGAGGCCAGAATACCAGCCTCTTTCGCCTCCTGCGCTCCCGGCTCCACTGCAACCCCAAAAATTGCGAGTCCCCAGCCTGGCTTGACCCTGGATCCCACCACCCTCGACACCGTCCTTGCTACCCCCGTCCAAAACTCCCCCAGTGCTGGGCACACCCAAAACATATGGGCGTGATTCGCTGGGCTCCCCGAGCACCTAGCACACCTGTCTTCGCCCCCGAAAAACCTACTCATCCTCGTCCCAGTCATGTGGGCCCTATGCAGCACCTTGAACTGTATAAGGCTAAGCCTCGCACAGGAAGAGAGGGAATTCACTCTCTCCAGGGCATCCGCCCACGTCCCCTCCTCAATCTCCTCACCCAGCTCATCTTCCCATTTCCCCTTCAGTTCCTCCACCGAGGCCTCGTCTACCTCCTGCATTACCCGGTATGTGTCCGAAATCCTCCCTCCTCCAACCCACACCCCCGAGAGCACCCTGTCCCGTACCCCACGTGGGGGCAGCAAGGGGAACCCCTCCACCTGCCGCCTGGCAAACGCCCTAACCTGCATGTACCTAAACATGTTCCCCGGGGGAGCCCAAACTTCCCCTCTAACTCCCCCAAGCTCGCGAACCTCCCCTCCACAAACAGGTCCCTCAACCTCCTAACCCCTACCCTGTGCCAGACAAGAAATCCGCCATCAATGCTCCCTGGGACAAACCAACGGTTCCCCCGTATCGGGGCCTCCATCGAGCCCCCCACTTCTCCCCTATGCCGTCTCCATTGCCCCCAAATTTTGAGGGTAGCCGCTACCACCGGGGTTGTGGTACACCTCATTGGAGGGAGCGGCAACGGCGCTGTTACCAGCGCCTCCAGACTTGTGCCCACACAGGACGCCACCTCCATCCTCTTCCATGCTGCCCCTTCCCCGTCCATTACCCACTTACGCACCATCGCTGCGATGGCAGCCCAATAGTACGCACAGAGGTTGGGCAACGCCAACCCCCCCCCCCCTCCCCCCCATCCCTGCCCCGTTCCAGGAACACTCTTCTCACCCTCGGAGTCCCGTGTGCCCACACAAACCCCGTAATACTCCTCACCCACGTTCCTCTACACAGCAGCATGTTTTAATATTTTATCATTTAAATAATAATCCCTTTTGCTGTTATTCCTACCAAAATGGATAACCTCACATTTGTCAACATTGTATTCCATCTGCGAGACCCTAGCCCATTCACTTAACCTATCCAAATCCCTCTGCAGACTTCCAGTATCCTCTGCACTTTTCGCTTTACCACTCATCTTAGTGTCGCCTGCAAACTTGGACACATTGCCCTTGGTCCCAAACTCCAAATCATCTATGTAAATTGTGAACAATTGTGGGCCCAACACGGTTCCCTGAGGGACACCACTAGCTACTGATTGCCAACCAGAGAAACACCCATTAATCCCAACTCTTTGCTTTCTATTAATTAACCAATCCTCTATCCATGCTACTACTTTACCCTTACTGCCATGCATCTTTATCTTATGCGGCACCTTTTGCGTGGCACCTTGTCAAAAGCTTAGTGGAAATCCAGATATACCACATCCATTGGCTCCCCATTGTCTACCACATGGATAATGTCCTCAAAAAATTCCACTAAATTAGTTATGCATGACCTGCCCTTTATGAACCCATGCTGCGTCTGCCCAATGGGACAATTTCTATCCAGATGCCTCGCTATTTCTTTCTTAATGATAGATTCCAGCATCTTCCCTCCTACTGAAGTTAAGCTAACTGGCCTATAATTGCTTGCTTTTTGCCTACCTCATTTTTTAAAGAGTGGTGACATATTTGCTAATTTCCAATCCACCGGGACCACCCCAGAGTCTAGTGAATTTTGGTAAATTATCACGAGTGCGTTTGCAATTTCCCTAGCCATCTCTTTTTGTAACCCGGTATGCATTCCATCAGGGCCAGGAGACTTGTCTACCTTTAGCCCCATTAGCTTGCCCATCACTACCTCCTTAGTGATAATCGTTATTTGATTAATCTCTCCTCTTAACTCATTCCCTGAGTCCAGGTATCAATTTGTAAACCTACGTTGTACTCCCTCCAAGGCCAAAATATCCTTCCTGAAGGTGCCCCAAGGTGCCCTAAATTAGATTTAGGATAGAGGGGGATTTAATGGGTTAAATGGTCCTTTCTCGCTCCAGACCATTTAGAGATTTTAATACTGGCTCTACCCTCTGCTAAATGGCAACAAATGTCTTCTTTATTCAGTCGAGTTTTTCATTCACTTGTCTTCTCCAGCAACCCTTTGTACTGAGGTAACAGCTTTAATCTTGTCTGCAATCCCATGGCTACCCTGTTCTATGCCAGCACAAGAAGAGCCGGTGCCACTTACTGACACCAGTCGATCCTAGGAATTCCACTGGTGTTGGCCTTAAGTCCTCTTTACTTCAAGAGTAGCAGCCAACACAATCATGGAATGTCGTGATTATCTCGGAAGGAAAGGTTTGGGAAATTGCTGACCACTAATCACCAGAACCCGGCACCAAAAACGGCGCCCTCCCCGGAGACCCATCAAGATGGCCGCCCGCTGCGCAGCCCCGAGGTTCCAGGAGCACATCAAGTCGCTCCTGGACGCAGTGGAGCAGAACAAGGAGGGCCTGTACCCCGGACACGGCCGCAGGGTCGGTCCACGCCTCAGCCGGCGCCTGTGGAGGGAGGTGGCAGAGGTCGTCAGCGGCGTGGCTGTAACAGCAAGCACAGGCGCCCAGTGCCACAAGAAGATCAATGACCTTGTCAGGGCAGCCAGGGTGAGTAACCCCCCCCCCCCCCCCCCACCTCCGATGTGCGGCACAGCCCTAAGTGGAACTGACATGGCAGCACCCACCCATGCAGCCTGCAGTGGCAGGATGGGTTGTGCGCCTCTGCCAACATACACACAACCGCTGGTCAGCATGTCTGTCTCTGCCTAACACTCTTGCCCTTTATCCCTGCCACCCACCCGCCCCCCACAGGAGAAGCGCGCATACAACAACCGGGAGTGTGAGAGGACCGGAGGGGGTCCAGCTGATGTGAGACCACTAACCGTTCATGAGGAGAGGGCCCTGGAACTCGCAGGCGGAAGAGAGGACTGGGAGGTTGCGGATGCAGAGGTCGGGGGCGCACCACCAAGTGAGACCTCCCATGGCCTGCCCCCTTTTCCCCTTCCCCATATCCCCCTTCCCCATATACCCCATATCCCCCTTCCCCATATACCCCATATCCCCTTCCCCCATATCCACTTCCCCATATCTCCTTCCCCCATATACCCCTTCCCCCATTTCCCTTTCCCAAATATCCCCCTTCCCCATATACCCCATATCCCCCTTCCCCCATATCCCCTTCCCCCATATCCACTTCCCCCATTTCCCCTTCCCCCATATCCCCCTTCCCCACATCCTCCACATCCCCTTCCCCCATATCCTCTTCCCCCATATCCCCATATCCCCATATCCCCTTCCCCACACACCCATATCCCCTTCCCCCATATTCCCCTTCCCCCACATCCTCCACATCCCCTTCCCCCACATCCCCCATATCCCCCTTCCCCATATCCCCCATATACCCCTTCTCCCATATCCCCTTCCCCATATCCCCATCCCCATATCCCCTTCCCCCATATCGCCCATATCCCCTTCCCCCACACCCCCATATCCCCTTCCCCATATTCCCCTTCCCCACATCCTCCACATCCCCCTTCCCCCACATCCCCCTACCCCTATCCCCCTTCCCCATATCCCCCTTCCCCCACATCCCCTACCCCTATCCCTCTTCCCCCATATCCCCATATCCCCTTCCCCATACCCCACTTCCCCCATATCCCCCATATCCAGCCCATAAACCAGCCCATAGGGGTTGGTTTAGCTCACTGGGCTAAATCGCTGGTTTTTAAAGCAGACCAAGCAGGCCAGCAGTACGGTTCGATTCCCGTACCAGCCTCCCCGGACAGGCGCCGGAATGTGGCGACTAGGGGCTTTTCACAGTAACTTCATTGAAGCCTACTCGTGACAATAAGCAATTTTCATTTCATTCATTTCATATCCCCTTCCCCCATATCCCCCATATCCCCCATATCCCCCATATCCCCTTCCCCCATATCCCCATATCTCCATATCCCCCATATCCCCTTCCCCCATATCCCCATATCCCCCATATCTCCTCCCCCCATATCCTCACATCCCCTTCCCCCACATCCCACTTCCCCCACTTCCCCCATATCCCCCTTCCCCATATCCCCCATATCCCTCTTCCCCATATCCCCTTCCCTCATATTCCCATATCCCCCTTCCCTCATATCCCCATATGCCCCTTCCCCCATATCCCCATATCCCCCATATCCCCTTCCCCACATCCCACTTCCCCCACTTCCCCCATATCCCCTTCCCCATATCCCCCATATCCCCCATATCCCCTTCCCCATATCCCCCATATCTCCCATATCCCCTTCCCCATATCCCCCTTCCCCATATCCCTCTTCCCCATATCCCCCTTCCCCCATATCCCCCATATCCCCCCATCCCCTTCCCCATATCCCCCATATCCCCTTCCCCATATCCCTCTTCCCCATATCCCCTTCCCTCATATCCCCATATGCCCCTTCCCCATATCCCCCTTCCCCCATATTCCCCATATCCCCCTCCCCCATATCCCCCATATTCCCCCTCCCCATATCCTCCATTTCCCCCCTCCCCATATCCCCCATATTCCCCTTCCCCCATATTCCCACACCCCCATATCCCCTTCCCCATATCCCCTTCCCCCACATCCTCCACATCCCCCTTCCCCCACATCCCCCTACCCCTATCCCCCTTCCCCCATATCCCCCTTCCCCCACATCCCCTACCCCTATCCCTCTTCCCCATATCCCCATATCCCCTTCCCCATACCCCACTTCCCCCATATCCCCCATATCCAGCCCATAAACCAGCCCATAGGGGCTGGTTTAGCTCACTAGGCTAAATCGCTGGTTTTTAAAGCAGACCAAGCAGGCCAGCAGCACGGTTCCAGCCTCCCCGGACAGGCGCCGGAATGTGGCGACTAGGGGCTTTTCACAATAACTTCACTGAAGCCTACTCGTGACAATAAGCAATTTTCATTTCATATCCCCTTCCCCCATATCCCCCATATCTCCATATCCCCCATATCCCCTTCCCCCATATCCCACTTCCCCCATATGCCCCATATCCCCCATATCTCCTTCCCCCATATCCTCACATCCCCTTCCCCCACATCCCACTTCCCCCACTTCCCCCATATCCCCCTTCCCCATATCCCCCATATCCCTCGTCCCCATATCCCCTTCCCTCATATTCCCATATCCCCCTTCCCTCATATCCCCATATGCCCCTTCCCGCATATCCCCATATCCCCCATATCCCCTTCCCCACATCCCACTTCCCCCACTTCCCCCATATCCCCCTTCCCCATATCCCCCATATCCCCCATATCCCCCTTCCCCATATCCCCCTTCCCCATATCCCTCTTCCCCATATCCCCCTTCCCCCATATCCCCCATATCCCCCCTATCCCCTTCCCCATATCCCCCATATCCCCCATATCCCCTTCCCCATATCCCTCTTCCCCATATCCCCTTCCCTCATATCCCCATATGCCCCTTCCCCATATCCCCCTTCCCCCATATTCCCCATATCCCCCTCCCCCATATCCCCCATATTCCCCTCCCCATATCCTCCATTTCCCCCCTCCCCCATATCCCCCATATTCCCCTTCCCCCATATTCCCCCACCCCGATATCCCCCTTCCCCCATATTCCCCCAACCTCGATATCCCCCTTCCCCATATTTCCCCACCCGCCATATCCCTCATATCCCCCCTTCCCCATATCCCTCTTCCCCATATCCCCTTCCCTCACATCCCCATATCCCCCATAGCTCCCTTTCCCCCATATCCCCCATAACCCCCTTCCCCCATATCCCACTTCCCCCAGATCATTGATATCCCTCGATCCCTGCCTGTGTGTCTAACCATGCTGCTGTATTGTGTATTGCAGGACCAAACATCGAGGTACCCGTCCCCGTGGATGCCAACCGTCCCCAGGATGATCCAGGGCAGCCACGGGACAGGGAGCGACTCGGCCCCTCCGGCATACGATACGCCCAAGGACGTCCCAGGGTGGCCACGGGACTGGGATAGACACGGAGCAGCAGGGAGACGACGACCCCGTCTGGTGCATGTGCGGCGATGCAGTCGGGCAACACCCAGCGATGAGGGGGGCAGCCACAGGCCCCTGTCGCAGCCGAGCCAGGACACCTCTGCCCAGGACACCCCTACCAGGACATCCCTATCCAGGACAGCCCTACCCAGGACAGCCCTACCCAGGACACTCCTACCCAGGACACCCCTACCAGGACAGCCCTACCCAGGACAGCCCTACCCAGGGCATCCCTACCCAGGACAGCCCTACCCAGGGCAGCCCTACCCAGGACACTCCTACCCAGGACAGCCCTACCCAGGACAGCCCTACCCAGGACACTCCTACCCAGGACAGCCCTACCCAGGACACTCCTACCCAGGACAGCCCTACCCAGGACAGCCCTACCCAGGACAGCTCTACCCAGGACAGCCCTACCCAGGGCAGCCCTACCCAGGACACCCCTACCCAGGACACTCCTACCCAGGACAGCCTTACCCAAGACAGTCTTACCCAGGACACCCCTACCCAGGACCGCCCTACCCAGGACAGCCCTACCCAGGACACCCCTACCCAGGACACTCCTACCCAGGACCCCCTACCCAGGACAGCCCTACCCAGGACAGCCCTACCCAGGGCAGCCCTACCCAGGACACCCCTACCCAGGACACTCCTACCCAGGACACTCCTACCCGGGACAGCCTTACCCAAGACAGTCCTACCCAGGACACCCCTACCCAGGACAGCCCTACCCAGGACAGCCCTACCCAGGACACCCCTACCCAGGACACTCCTACCCAGGACAGCCTTACCCAAGACAGTCCTACCCAGGACACCCCTACCCAGGACAGCCCTACCCAGGACAGCCCTACCCAGGACACCCCTACCCAGGACACCCCTACCCAGGACAGCCCTACCCAGGACAGCCCTACCCAGGACACCCCTACCCAGGACACTCCTACCCAGGACACCCCTACCCAGGACAGCCCTACCCAGGACAGCCCTACCCAGGACACCCCTACCCAGGACACTCCTACCCAGGACCCCCTACCCAGGACAGCCCTACCCAGGACCCCCTACCCAGGACAGCCCTACCCAGGACAGTCCTACCCAGGACAGCCCTACCCAGGACAGCCCTACCCAGGACACTCCTACCCAGGGCAACCCTACCCTGGACACCCCTACCCAGGACAGCCCTACCCAGGACACCCCTACCCAGGACAGCCCTACCCAGGCCAGCCCCACCCAGGACAGCCCTACCCAGGACAGCCCTACCCAGGACACCCCTACCCAGGACAGCCCTACCCAGGACAGCCCTACCCAGGACAGCCCTACCCAGGACACCCCTACCCAGGACAGCCCTACCCAGGACACCCCTACCCAGGACAGCCCTACCCAGGACAGCCCTACCCAGGATACCCCTACCCAGGACAGCCCCTACCCAGGACAGCCCTACCCAGGAGACCCCTACCCAGGACAGCCCTACCCGGACAGCCCTACCCAGGACACCCCTACCCAGGACAGCCCTACCCAGGACAGGCCTACCCAGGACAGCCCTACCCAGGACACCCCTACCCAGGACAGCCCTACCCAGGACAGGCCTACCCAGGACAGCCCTACCCAGGACAGCCCTACCCAGGAGACCCCTACCCAGGACAGCCCTACCCAGGACAGCTCTACCCAGGACAGCCCTACCCAGGACACCCCTACCCAGGGCAGCCCTACCCAGGACACCCCTCCCAGGACAGCCCTACCCAGGACACCCCTACCCAGGACAGCCCTACCCAGGACACCCCTACCCAGGACAGCTCTACCCAGGACAGCCCTACCCAGGATAGCCCTACCCAGGACAGCCCTACCCAGGGTAGCCCTACCCAGGGTAGCCCTACCCAGGACAGCCCTACCCAGGGCAGCCCTACCCAGGACAGCCCTACCCAGGACACCCCTACCCAGGACAGCCCTACCCAGGACAGCCCTACCCAGGAACCCCTACCCAGGATGCCGCTACCCAGAACACCGCTACCCAAGACACTGACACACAGGGGACGGGTGGACAGGAACCACCACCCCAGGGACCACAGACTTTGGGTTGGATGCAGAGCACGACACAATGCAACTGCTGTCTCCTACCCCCTCCACCATCGCAGAGTCACTCATCTCGGTTGGGCACTTTAGCGATGAGGCTTCTGGTACACTCACTGGTGCGCACAACACAGCCGTCCCGGTACAGCAGGTGGAAATAGGAGCAGCCGAGGGGCCGGGAGGTCAGAGGGCATCCCATCGCAAGCAACCATCTGCCGCCTAGACGGGTCCCGGGTTCCTTGAGTTACCACACCTACCCATAGAACCGATGCAGTCACAGACCCAGGGACGATCGAAGGGGGTGACGGACGGCTTGCAGCAGCTGCAGACGCAGGTGGAGGAGTCCACCCGCGTCCAGGAGCTGGGAGGGGTGCCGGTCATGCGTGCCACCCAGGCCAAAACCGCAAGGGTGCCGTCCGCGGTAGAGGCAATGGGGCTGACGGTGTCAGACATGGGGAGCAATATGCAAGGCCTGGGGCTGTCCGTGCAGGCGGCGTCTGTGACCTAGGGCATGGCTGTCCTCTCACAGGCAGCCATGAGCCAGGGCCAGCTGCAGATCACAGAGGCGCTCAACGCAGTGGCCCAGTCTCTTCAGGCAGTGGCCCAGTCTCAGCCGGCCATGACCCAGTCTCAGCAGGCCATGGCCCAGTCTCAGCAGGCCATCGCCCAGTCTCAGCAGGCCGTGGCCCAGTCTCAGCAGGCCATCGCCCAGTCTCAGCAGGCCATCGCTCAGGGCATCGGCGCCATTGCCCAGGTGTTGGCCGGCATCACCCAGGCACAGACAGGGATGGCCAACTCCCTGAGCTCCATGGCTGCAAACTTACAGGTCCTTGTTGATACCAGGACGGGCCTCCAGGGCTGGCAGTGCCAGGTGTCGGGGGGGCGTCAGATAGTCGGTCCGTTCGCATCCGCAACCCATGTAGAGGCCCGGGGGCCATTGGGCACCCCGAGGGAGGAGGAGATGCTGTGGCCCGTTCTGGGTCCCCCTGCAGGGGAGGTCCCGGAACACTGCGACACCTCTGACTCTCCCCCCTCCCCCTTCCGTCCAGGTGCAACTGGTGGGCAACGGGCTGGACAGGCTGGCAGCTCGCCATCCCAGTCGCCCGAGCCACAGCCTGGCCCACCTAGGCCGGGCTGCCCCAGGAAATGGCCGCCAAAGTGGTCCCTAGTCACAGGGCAGGAATCACAGGGGTCCGCCTCCAGTTCTGTTGTACCGACTGGGGAACCACCTAGACGTAGCCAAAGGGCCCGTAAGGCCAAACAGTTAGACACTGAGTAAGTTGGCACGAGTGCAGGGCACAGATGAGTTATAGGGGCTAGGGCACGTGTATGAACTGTTTGTTATTAAAATCACTTTCACAGCTGCAGAAGCTGCCTTTGTGCTCTGGCCGAAGCGTGCGGGGGATGGTGTGCGGTGAGCGCCAGTGTGTGTGTGAGGGGTGATAGAACGTCAGCCTCAGGTGAGTGTGCGCCCCCTCCCCCTCCCCCCGGGTCACCCCCGCCATCCACCCGAACAGAGGACGGGACCGTGCGCTGCAGTGTCATGGCCGCATGCAGGGATAGGTCGGGTGGAGGGTGGTACTATGGCCATGGGTCAGACATTGTCCACCGATGTAGAGTCAGGAGCTCATCGCAGAGCGGGTCGTCATCATCCTCCATGGCCGGCAATAGACCCGCTTCCACTGGCGACCGTGTTAGCCCGGCCCGTTGTGCCACAGGTGGATGTGCAATGGAGGGGTGGTGTGCATGCGGGTGGGGTGAGGGTGGTTGGTGGCGGGTGGGTGGGGGAGGTGAGGGTGGTTGGTGGTGGGTGGGTGGGGGAGGTGAGGGTGGGTGGGGGGGTGAGCGTGGTTGGTGGTGGGTGGGTGGGGGAGGTGAGAGTGGTTGGTGGTGGGTGGGTGGGTGGGGGAGGTGAGGGTGGTTGGTGGTGGGTGGGTGGGGGGGTGAGGGTGGTCGGCTGGTGCCGTGGTGTGCAGTCTGTGCCCATGCTCGGCGATTCCCATGCTCCCCTAGTCAATGAACCGGGCGGCTATCAACATGTCCCGTGCCCGCTGGCCCAGCCGGTAATGGTGGGCAGCCTCCTGTCCATGTCCAGCCCGTCTGTCCTGACCATTGCCCCCATGCTCCTCATCTGGGGAGGCCTGCCCTTCATCATGTTGCTCCTCCACTTCCCCCTCCTCTGCCTGCAGCACATCGCCCCTCTGCTAGGCGACGTTGTGCAGGACGCAGCAGACCACAACGATGCGGCCGACCATCTCCGACGGGTACTGGAGGGCCCTTCCAGAGCGGTCCAGGCACCTGAAACACATCTTCAGCAGCCCAAAGCACCTCTCGACCACACCCCTGTTTGCTGCAAGGGCATCGTTGTAGCCGGTCCCCATGTCACTCTGTGGCCTCCGTATGGGCTTCGTCAGCCACGATCACAACGAGTAACCCCATGATAACTGGTTGTCGCCCAGCAACCAACCCCTCAGCCAGGGGGTGGGGAGGAGGGTGTGGGGGCGTCCCTCGAACATGTCGGGGATGAAAGATTGCGCTAATACGAATGAGTCATGAACACTGCCTGGATACTGGCCGCAGAAGTGCAGGATCCTCATGCGGTGGTCGCAGACCACCAGAATGTTGCTGGAATAGGTCCCCTTCCTATTGGTGAACACGGCCCTGTTATCTGCAGGTGGCCACACGGAGACGTGCATCCCATCGATTGCCCCCTGGACCATGGGAATCCCAGCCACCGCACTCGCCCTACCCCCCTCCCCGGCACTCACCCTCTCCTCTTCACCTCTCCACCCCCCCAATCCACCCCCCCTCCACACACACACCACCCCCTCCATACATACACCCCCTCCCTCCACACACACCAACCCCTCCATACACACACCCCCTCCCTCCACACACACCACCCCCTCCATACACACACCCCCCTCCACACCCCTCCCTCCACACACCCACCACCCCTCCACACACACCCCCCTCCATACACACACCCCCCCTCCACACACACCCCCCCTCCACACCCCTCCATCCACACACACCCCCCCTCCACACACCCACCACCCCTCCACACACACCACCCCCTCCCTCCACACACACCCTCCCTCCACACACACCCACCCCTCCACACACACCCCCTCCCTCCACACACACACCCCCTCCATACACACACCCCCTCCCTCCACACACACCACCCCCTCCATACACACACACCCCCTCCACACACACCCCCCCTCCCTCCACACACACCAACCCCTCCATACACACACCCCCCCTCCCTCCACACACACCCCCTCCCTCCACACACACCAACCCGTCCATGCACACACCCTCCCTCCACACACACCCACCCCTCCACACACACCCACCCCTCCACACACACCCCCTCCCTCCACACACACCACCCCCTCCATACACACACCCCCTCCCTCCACACACACCCCCCCTCCACACACACACCCCCTCCCTCCACACACACACCCCATCCACACACACACCACCCCTCCACACACACCCCCCCTCCACACACACCCCCCCCTCCCTCCACACACACCCCCCCTCCACACACACACCCCCTCCCTCCACACACACCACCCCCTCCATACACACACCCCCTCCCTCCACACACACCAACCCCTCCATACACACACCCCCCTCCACACCCCTCCCTCCACACACCCACCACCCCTCCACACACACCCCCCCTCCATACACACACCCCCTCCCTCCACACACACCACCCCCTCCCTCCACACACACCCTCCCTCCACACACACCACCCCCTCCCTCCACACACACCCTCCCTCCACACACACCACCCCTCCACACACACCACCCCCTCCCTCCACACACACCCTCCCTCCACACACACCACCCCTCCACACACACCACCCTCCACACACACCACCCCCTCCATACACACACCCCCTCCCTCCACACACACACCCCCTCCCTCCACACACCCCCCCCTCCACACACACCCCCCCCTCCACAATCACACCTCCTCCCTCCACAAACACCACCCCTTCCATACACACACCCCCTCCCTCCACACACCCCCCCCCCCTCCACACACACACCCTCCCTCCCCACCGACTGCGGCCGCACCGTCACTTCTCCTGCGGCCACCCCACGCCAAGACCTACCTCCGCGCTGGCCGACGTGAACCATGACAACTGGTTGACGTCGTTAAAAATGGTGGTTTAATTTACGCCGACCTGACCCGTGGTCACGTCGGCGGGACTTCGGCCCATCTGGCCAGGTGAATTTGGGCAGCCTTGGGGCCCATAGCGTCGCGCCGTTTCCCGCCATTCTCCGAGGCGGGAGGCGCGATTCACGGCGGGGCAATTTTTGGGGGGTTGGAGAATTCGGATGACGGCGGGGGCGGGATTCGCGCCAACCCCTGGCGATTCTCCGTCCCCGCGGGGGGGGTCGGAGAATCCCGCCCCTTGTACAAGCTCTTGCAACTGACTATTGAAAAGATACAAATGATCTCTCCCAGCCCTCGCCAAAACCTCCATGTCCTTGGCGCAAACTACATTTGCCCTAGGTGCCCACACAAGCTGCACCGTACTGAGCACGTTCCTGAATTCACTTTAGGAGCCAGAAAAGAGGGCACAGGAATGATTTGAAGTAAAGAGCCCAGTATATTTTTGAGAGATGTTGTCACAGGGACAGTTTGATTGTGGCCTTGAAAATAACAGAGGGACAGTCAGGATTTCTGCTTGCACGTTACACAACGGCAGAAGGAGGCTCCATGTTGGGCACTTTTTCCTTTCCCCTGAGAATATTAAACCTGTGAAGTAAGTTGGCGACGCCATCAAGAAGGCCAAAGGCAGTGGATACATACGAACACCACGACCTGGAAGTTGCCCTCCAGGTCACTCACCATTTTAACTTGGAGCTGCGTCTCCGTTCCTTTACTGTAGTAACTTTGTCAAAATTCTGGAACACCCTTTCCTAACAGCACTGCGGGAGTACCCACACCACATGGACTCTTTTCAAAATTCCTTTGCAGAATGTGCATGTCGATTTATTGCCCATCCCTAATTGCCCTTGAGAAGGTGATGGCGAGCTGCCTTTGTGAACCGCTGCAGCCCCGATTGTTTAGATACAATCGTTCAAGAAGGCAGCTCACCACCATCTTCTCAAGGGCAATTATACATGGGCAATAAATGCTGGCCTAGTCAGTGACATCCACATCGCATGAACCATACACCCCCCCTCCCCAATTTGCCTTGGTTTTCCAAATCTCCCACAAGATTGCATGAAGTTCCAGGTGGATTGGGAGTGTAACAGGAAATGTATTGCATTCCCTCACCTTCATATCAAACAAATGATGAGGCAAGTTGTGTACTGTCAGGCTGAATGTGTTTGAGGGGCACTTTAGGTCTGTGAGAGTTGGATTGTTCAAGCTTTTTTTTTGGCCTGGTGCTTACCTTGAAAAATTTTCATCCTACCTTTTTGCCGACACTGCTGCAATCCCAATCCTGGATATGGGAATTCCAATGAGATGCACCTCTTTTGTTGTGACATTGACAAGAAAAGGACGAAGGAAGGGGTGGAAGGCCGGTTCAGATCCATCAGGAGTGGCTTGCATTTGCCCATCCTGTGGCCACATTTTCAAACCTACCTCGAAACGTCCAAGGAGAATTGTTTCCTTCGACTCCATTTCCACAGGGAGTAGGCGTTTTCTCATTTATTCAAATGCCCCTGAAGTCCACAGGAACCTGCTGCTACTGATATCTGAGCCTTAAGACTTTAGGCTTCACAGCTACTCCAAGCTACGATCGTGATTGCCAACCAGATCAGAAGAACATAAGTAGGATGAGGTTGATAGGCCACTTGAGCTTGCTCTGTCATTCAATAAATGATTGCTGATCTTATTGTGGCCTTAACGCCACTTTGTTGCCTGTTCCCCATAACCCTTAATTCCCTAATTGATCAAAATTCGAACACAACCTTGAATATATTCAATCATCCAGCCTCCACCGCTGAGTCTATGTGGTGTAGGTACACCCACAGTGCTGTTAGGTCGGGTGTTCCACGATTTTGACCCAGCGACCGTGAGGAAATGGAGATCCAAGTTAAGAGTGGCCTGGAGGAAAACCTCCGGGTCAGGTACAGAATTCCAAATATTAATAACCCTCTGATAGAAGAAATTCCCTCGCACCTCTGTCTCCTCTCTGAACAGTGCCCTGTCATTCTAGATCCCCACGAAGGGAAACATCCACTGCACATCTACCCTGTCAACTTCCCTCAGAATTTAATTGGCTGGATTCTCCGTTCCTGAGACTAAGTGTTGACGCCATGGCAGGATTCGTGGACTTCCCCGACAGCAAAGCAGGTGCCAATCTTGGACCGATTCAGCAATCGTGGAGGGGCTAGCACCGACTACACATGGAACGCAATCGATTCTAATGAGAAATGGTGCCAGATTCAAGGGTCCACGATTGACACTCAGGAGGCTGACAAGCTGCAGTCACACATACGCTTAACACTCTCTCCAAACACATCATCCCAGCCAACAAGATGGCACTGGTTGCGATGGAGCGCATCCATCCAGCTGATGGGTCATCTGAGGCCAGAGGACACCGAGGGGGTATCCGCGGGGGGGGGGGGGGGGGGGGGAGGGGGGAGGGGGGGTTGGGGGGGGGGGAAGTGGGGGGGGTGTTGGGGGGGGGGCTGGGGGCAGCCATATGATAGCAGGTTCCAAGTTCACAGTGGGCAGTCAGCAGAGTGCACAGCTCCATGGCTGTCTTCCAGGCTGCGGCAATGGTGTTTCATGCCCGACCACCCCGACCCCACAACCCACATCCTTGCCACCACCCCCTCCCCCCGCTTCTCCCCCCGGCCCTGGCAGAAGCCCCCTCGGCCAATGGCACAACTGTCAGCACACTATGGCAATGTTGGACACTTTCCGTACCCCCTCTCTCTTCCTCAATAGCCACTGTATCTGTTTCACGTTTTCTAAAGGGATAAGTGAACCCCGCTGTCGGGAATTCAGCCCAGAATCGCGGAGGCCCTGGAGAATATGGGGTGGGACCCGCGAATGATATGTCAACGCCGTTTACTGTACTGCACTGTACTGTACTGTACTTTACTGCGTTCCAGGCCACATTGACGCTGCTGTCGATGCGACGGAGAATTGTGATTTGGCGTGAAATCAGCGCCCGATTTCACCATTGGAATCGATTCTCCACCCAATTGCATTTCCCGATTCTGCCGTCGGCCAACGGACAATCCCGCCCATTCTCCTGGATCAGCGAGGTGGCCCGATGCCGGCGTAAAAATGGCGCAAATCATTTTTGATTTATCCTTGTGAATAGGTGAAGTCACCATAGTCCCGGATGACCATCGGCTGCTTTCCCCTTTGAGGGGGAGAGCTGACTGGTGGTTGTTTAACCCGAGGGTCACCACACCTTAAGCAGGGGACAAGGTTAGAAGGCTGGGACTTCATGAATAACCTCAGCCGGTACAGGAATTGAACCCCCGCTGCTGGTCTCGCTCTGTGTCGCAACCCAGCTGTCCCGCCGTCGGGCCGACCAGATGTTGCGGAATTCGCCGCACTTCTGGGGGCTAGGCCGACGCCGAAGGGACTGCGTGAGTTAGCGCATGCGCAGAACTGCCGGCGTGGTTTGGCGCATGTGCAGACCGGCCGGTGTATTCTGGTGCATGCGCAGGGAGTTGTCATCTCCAAGCCGGCCATGGCAGTGGTCGATCGCGGACCAGGCCACTGTGAGGCCACCACCGGCGTCGGACCCCCCGCGCCCCACTGAGGACCGTACCAGCCAACTTACCTGCCGGCAGCCGGAGTCGGAGCGGCGGGGCGGGATTCACGCCGCCACCCGGGGATTCTCCGACCCTGCGGGAGGTCGGAGAATCTCGCCCCATATGTTTCAATACATTCTTCAATACACCAATGAATGTAGACCCAGCCTGCTTTATTATGTAGGGAACTTAGAAAATTGTGATTCGATTAAACGCAGTCAATACAAATATAAGAAAGGGAAATTTTAAGTAGTGCTTGACAGATGTGTTGGAGTTTTTTGACAATATAATTAGTAAATCATTTCGGGAGAACAAATAATGTAAGTCTCTGGAATTTTAAAACACGTTTGATGAGGTGATAAAAATAAGAGTCATGGAATTGGTAGGTATTGTATTAGCCGGTCTAGCTCAATCGGCGGGACAGCTGGGTTGCGACGCAGAGCGAGACCAGCAGCGGGGGTTCAATTCCCGTACCGGCTGAGGTTATTCATGAAGGCCCAGCCTTCTAACCTTGTCCCCTGCTTAAGGTGTGGTGACCCTCAGGTTAAACAACCACCAGTCAGCTCTCTCCCCTCAAAGGGGAAAGCAGCCTATGGTCATCTGGGACCATGGTGACTTCACCTATTCACGAGGATTGGTTAATGGGCAGAAAATAGTGGGGAGGGATAAATGGGAGATTTCACTCTGCTAGCCTGTAACTCGCACACACATGCTGTCTGACCTGTTGAGCATTTCCAGTATTTCAACATCCAGAGTATTTTGGTATTGAGTTATAGATGTTGGAAGATCGGCAAGCACAAGCTGCAACCCAGCAGGAGAGTGGGACTGGCTGCATTGCTCTTGCAGCGAATTGGTACCGGATGCAATGGGCCGAATGGCCTCATTCTGTGCTGCAGCCGTTCTGTGGTTTCATTATTCGATGCCTCAATCCTTGAGTAATGATGTTACATTGCTGACATTCCCGGCCCGCAGCACAATTTGCATATCAAAGCAGGTTTAAAAGTTAGGATCAGAATCTCTGCTATGTTCCTGCTGACAGCTTCGCGGGCGCACATCATCCTAGACCCTGTAGGTATTTAAGAGGCAACCACATTGCTGTGGGTCTGGAGTCACATGCAGGCCAGACTAGGTAAGGACAGCAGAGTTTCCTTCCCAAAGAACATTAGTGAACCTGATGGACTTTTACGACAACCCACAATGGTCTCATGACCATCATTAGACTTTGAATTCCAACATTTATTGGAGCCTGGGTCCCCAGAGCATTGCTCTGGGTCTCTGGATTACTAATCCAGTGACAGTACAACACTGCACTCCCCTGATTAATAATCTCAGGATCATAAATTCAATTCACCGTCACAGTCTGAGAATTTGAATCCCATCCCAGAATAATCTGGAAATCTAAAACAGGTCCCAGGAAAAATATTCATGGCGCTGTTGTCAAAACTCCTTCCAGGCAAGAATCAAAGGTTATTGGGGATAGATGGGAATGTGGAATTCAAAACACAAACAGATCAGCCAGGGCCCTATTGAATGATGGAGCAGGGCCGAGGGGCTGAATGGCCCACGTTTGCTCCTATTTCATCTGTAAAAGAAGCTGCTGTAAAATGGTCTCTGATGATTTGTTATCCCCAGGTTCACCCTACATCCAAAGGTTAATGTCACCCACAATGCCATTTTGTCCTAAAAAGAATTGAGCTGCCATATATTCCTACTATTGTAGGTGCAGATTAGCTATTTACATGGATTTGCATCGATTCTACCAGGCATTGTCAAACTCGGAGGCGCGACCCGCGAGTGGGTCGCGGGAGGGTTTCGGGAGGGTTGCGGTGCCATCCGTCGTGGGGCTCCCGATTGTGCAAATCTGCATACAACAGTCGCAGCAGCCGGCTGTTAAAAACGGCAGCTGCAAGCGGCCTTCAAAATGGCCGCAAACATGTTAAAAACAAAAGCGGCCGCACTGCACATGCGTGCCAGATCATGGGGCAGCATGCGAAAAACTACGTGCATGCGCACCGATGATCGGGCATGCATGCGCAGTGCGGCCGCTTTTAAAACAACGGTCGCAGCTTTTTGTTTTACGAATTCGGGGGAGGTTTTATTCATTTTATTCATTTATTTTATTCATTTAATTTTTATTTTTTTCATTTATCTTATTCATTTTATTTTTATAATTTTTTACAAGTTTGGGGGGTGGGTTTATTTGAAAAACTTTTACCTGAAAAAATTGCAGAACTTTGGACAGATGGAGACTCCATACTTTCCGACACTGGAAGGCTTCACCTTCATCCAACAGGTTCCATTGGAGGAGCGTGTACGAGGGCCAAAGGGACCAAAAACCATTTCCTCCATTTTTGTCAGCAGCAAACAAGGTAAGAGAAAATGGTTGTTCGCACGCAGGTCGGCCAACGTGGGTCGCGAAGGTCGGTCGGCGTGGGTCGTGATGGTCGGCCAGGTTGGGTCCCGAAGGAGGGCCGGTTGGTAAAAATGGGTCCCCGGAAGTTTGAAGAACACTGGATTATACAGTACAAAAACAGGCCATTCGGCACAATCAGTTCATATCAGCATTTTTACAACACCTAAGCCTTTTTCATTCCACTTCCCTCGTATATTTCCAACCTCCCCCTAGCTGCATCTATATTAATTGTCTCAACCACTTCCTGTGGTTGCAGTTTCCATATTCCCACCTCTTTGTAAAGATATTTCTTCTGAATTCTTTGTTTGATTTTGATGCAATGACAGGATTTTGACCCAACAACAGTGAAGGAATGGCAATATAGTTCCAAGTTAAGATGATGTGTGGCTTGGAGGGTTTTATAAGACCACGGAGGAGTCCACACCGAGTAGTTCAAAGAAACTTAGTTTATTTACAATAACTATTATGTACATCACACAGTAGATTCCAATTGGGCCTGCCTTGTCAGTCCCTACAAATATACATTGTTTAGAAGTCCTCCATCCCCTTAACGGGGGAACCTGTATTCTGCAAGGTTCACGGGGAAGCTAATTGTTCCTACCCAGTAAGGTCCTTGCAGGTTATAACAGAGGGGAGGTTGCAGGAGGTAGTGTTCCCATTCTGCCCTTGTCCTTCTAGGTTGGGGAGGTTATGTGTTTGGAAAGTGCTGCCAAAGGCATCTTGGTGGGTCGCTGCAGTGCATTTTGTGCATGCTGATACTGTGCGGATATAGTGGAGAGAGAGATGGTGGTGGATGGGTGCCAAGCTGCTTTGTCTTGGATGACATTGAGCTTCTTGAGTGTTGTTGGAGCTGCACTCATCCAGGCAAGTAGAGAGTATTCCACCAGACTTGGAGACGGTGGAAGAGCCTTGGGCAATCAGGGGATGAGTTACTCACTCCAGAATTCTGAGCCTCTGACATGCCCTTGGTATCATAGCAGTTGTACGGCTGGTCCAGTTCAGTTTCTAGTCAATGGTAACCTCCCAGATGTTCGTGGTGGGATTTCAGTGGTAATAATGCCCTTGAATGTCAAAGGGAGATGGTTAGATTCTCTCTAATTGGAGATGCTCATTGCTAGGCATTTGTGCAGTCCAAATGTTACTTGCTACTTATCAGCCCAAGCCTGAATGTTGCCCTGATCTTTTTGCACGAGACATGGAATGCTTCAGCATGTGAGAAGAATCGGTAATCTAGGTAAATGTTATCCAATACATTTTCCTTGCCTATTCTTTTCCATTGGTTCAAAGCAATTCAATTCAAGCAAGGCATGTAATTTTGAAATCCATGTTGATTATTCATTTTCATATTTTTGGTTTCTAAATGCTTTTCTATTTTGTTCTTTAGCTGGGATTCTATTATTATTCTGAACACTGATGGGCAATAGCTGCAAGGAATGTTCTGCCTCCTTTCTTAAATGCATGTATTATATTAGCTATTCACTGGCACTGCATCTCTTTCTAATAAATTATTAAATATATGGAATGGTGCTTTTGCTATCACTTACAAATTGCAGCGATGTAATGCAACCAAGTCAGGGGTTTAATCCTCTTTGACTTTGTTTAGTTTATTTAATGTTTCTCCTCTTCTGCTGGCAAAGTCACCACAGCCTGAGTTTCTTCACCGATTCCCACCTGCTGGTGTTACATTTACCTGCTATAAAAGGCGTGGATAAAGTAGACGTGGAGCGGATGCTTCCTCTTGTGGAGCAATCTAGAATGAGAGGTCATAGCCTCAGCATAAGGGGGAGTAGATTTAAAACAGGGATGAGGAGAAACTAAGGGCTGGATTCTCCATTCTGGAGACTAAGTCCCCATGCCGACGTGAAAACGGTGGCGATTTGGCCGTCGGAATTCGGAGAATCCAGCCCTACTTCTCCCAAAGGTTGATAACTCTGTGGAATTCGCTACCCCAGAGTGTGGTGGATGCTGGGACACATTTAAGGAGTAAATTGAAGGAGTTAGACAGACTTTTAATTCGTAATGAGTTGCAGGGTTACGAAGAACAGGCAGCACGGTGGGTTTTGAGACCATGATGAGATTAGCCTGATTGTATTGAACAGTGGAGCAGGCTCGAGAGGCTAAATTACCAACTCCTGCTCTTAGTTCTTATGTTCTAAGCAGCAACTATTCAGTCTAATTCCACTTTCCAGCTCTTGGTCTGTAGCTCTGCAGGAAACTGCACCTCCAGCACAAATCTGGCATTCTTGATTCACAAGAGGATTTCTTGATCAATAAGGTGATCAGGGGTTATGGGGAGAAAGAGAATGGGGATGAGGAACATATTAGCGATAATCGAATGGTGGAGCAGACTCGATGGGCCGAATGGCCTGATTCTGCTCCTATATCTTATGGTTTTACCTGAACTGTCTCCTAGTAAATGCTGGCGCAAAGTTATTACTGAATACTTCTGCAATGTTGCTACTGCTTTCCATGATTTTATCATATCCATCCCTGTGTAACCCTATTCTCATCCTGAAATAGCTTACTCATGTTCATGTGCTTGTTGAATATTATATAATAAGATAATTTTATTATATTTTTATCTTCTTGAATTTGTTTCTGAAATTCTCCCTTACTATCTTTATATTCTCTCTGGTCTCTCCTAATCTCTTCATATTCTCCCTTGACTTGCTCTCCTCTGCATACCCCTATCCTTATCCTCAATTTTCCCCTCATGTCTTCACTAATCCATGGTATCTCATTAGTGTTTCGCTTGTTCTGGGACTTTAGCAGAATATCTTTTTCCCCTGGATTCGGTTAGACAACATTTGAACGGTTTCTCATTGTTTGTTCCACATCACTGTTTGCCAATATGGTTGAGCGTTTTATTTTCCAAAGTTCTTTTCTCAGCCCTCAATATCAGCTTGATTCTAAATGTACTAACCTGGTCTTCATTGTACTCATGTCCTTCTGAATTGTTATCTTAAAGATTATCTTACTTATTTCCTTAAAGATAAATGTTATGGTCACTATTTTTTTTGTTTGCACTGAGTGCTGAATTTGGGTGCATTTGAGTGCCATAGTGAGAGTTTGGTGACTGAGGGATATTAAAGGTTCATTTTTATCTAAAGTCTAGTCTTTCTTTTATTTAGTTAATTAACTTAAAAGTTGCTGTTTCGTTTAAAAGGTGAATTTTGAATCAGCTTTAAACAAAGGTTCTACTTGTAGCTACTTGCAGCTGGAGCTTGTTAATTAGTTAATTGGATTAGGCCAGTTTTTAGAGGCTAGAGTCACAGTAAAATTTGAGCCAGCTACAGTGCAGACTTTGTTTGCATTGAGTGCTGAATTTCGGGGCATTTGAATGCTATAGTGAGAGTTTGGTGATTGAGGGGGTTAGGTGAGGATGGAGTAAGGTGCTCCTTTCATTTCATTTCCTAAATTCCTCAAAGAGCGTGAAGGGAGCCGGGAGTTTACAGAGTGCAGCTGACTGGGAGCAGAGTCGGAGGGCGGAGTTCCAGTTGGTCCACAGGGCAGCTATATTCTGTAAGCTAAGAGGGGATGGAGGCTAGGGAAGTTGTATTCACCTCCTGTAGGATGTGGGTGGTGAGGGATACCACCGGTGTCCCCGCTGACTATACCTGTGGGAAGCGCACCCAACTCCAGCTCCTCAGAGACAGTTATGGAACTGGAGCTGGAGTTGGAAGAACTTTGGATCATCCGGGAGGCAGAGGGGGGAAATAGAGAAGAGTTACAGGGAGGTAGCCACACCCAAGGTACAGGATAAGAGTAGCTGGGTTACAGTCAGGGGAAAGAAAACGAATGGGCAGACAATGCAGGGATCCCTCATGGCCGTTCCTCTTCAAAACAACTATACCATTTTGGATGCTGTTGGGGGGATGACCTAACGGGGGAAGGCCCTAGCGGCCAGGTCTCTGGCACTGAGTCTGGCTCAGAAGGGAAGGGGGGGAGAATAGAAAAGCAATAGTGATAGGAGACTCAATGGTTAGGGGAATAGATAGGAGATTCTGTGTTCGTAAGCGAGAGTCCCAGAAGGTATGTTGCCTCTCCGTTGCCAGGGCCAGGGATGTCTTGGATCGAGTCCACAGGATACTTAAGGGGGAGCGTGAGCAACCAGAAGTTGTGATGCACATAGGCACCAACGACATAGCTAAGAAAAGGGATCAGGATCTAAAAAGTGATTTTAGGGAGTTAGGTTTGATGCTTGGCAACGAACCAGGCCAGGTCTCAGATGTCTCGATGGGAGAGCATTTTGGTGACAGTGACCACAACTCCTTGACCTTTACCATAGTCATGGAGAGGGATCAGAACACACAGTATGGAAAGGTATTTAATTGAGGGAGGAGAAATTATACTGTTATTAGACAGGAGCTGAGGTTATAAAGTGGAAACAATTGTTCTTGGGAAAATGACAACAGTAATGTGGGGATTGTTTAAGGAGCACTTGCTGCGAGTGCTGAATAGTTTTGTCCCACAGAGACGAGAAAGGAATGGTAAGGTGAAGGAGGCTTGGATGACAAGAGAAGTGGAGCTTTTAGTCAAGAGGAAGAAGAAAGCTTACGTAAGGTTGAGCAAGGATCTGACTCTAGATGGTTACAAGGTAGCCAGGAAGGAACTCAAAAATGGACTGAGGAGAGCTAGAAAGGAGCATGATAAAGCCCTGGCGGGAAGGATTAGGGAAAACCCCAAAGTGTTCTACACTTATGTGAGAAATAAGAAGGTGATCAGAGTTAGAGTAGGGCCGATCAGGGATAGTGGAGGGAACTTGTGCCTAGAGGCTGAAGAGATGGGGGAGGCCCTAAATGAATACTTTGCTTAAGTATTCACTAGAAAGAGGAACCTTGATGCCCATGAGAACAGGGTGAACCAGATTAATAGACTAGAACAGGTTGACATTAAGAAGGAGGATGTGCTGGAAATTTTGAAAAGCATCAGGATAGATAAGTCCCCTGGGCCTGACGGGATATACCCAAGGTTACTACGGGAAGCGAGGGAGGAGATCACTGTGCCGTTGGCGATGGTCTTTGCGTACACACTTTCCACTGGAGTAGTACCGGATGATTGGAGGGAGGCGAATGTTGTTCCCCTATTCAAGAAAGGGAATAGGGAAATTCCTGGGAATTACAACCCATCAATCTTAGTCTGTGGTGAGCAAAATATTGGAAAGGATTCTGAGAGATAGGATTTATGATTATTTAGAAAAACACAGTTTGATTAAAGATAGTCAGCATGGCTTTGTGAGGAGCAGGTCATGTCTCACAAGCCTCATTGAATTCTTTGAGGATGTGACGAGACATATTGATGAAGGTCGAGCAGGAGATGTGGTGCATATGGATTTCAGTAAGGCATTTGACAAGGTTCCCCATGGTTGGCTCATTCAGAAAGTTAGGGGCCATGGGATACAGGGAAATTTGACTGTCTGGATACAGAATTCGTTGGCTGAAAGAAGACAGCGAGTGGTAGTGGATGGAAAGTATTCCGCCTGGAGGTCAGTGACCAGTGGTGTCCCGCAGGGATCTGTTCTGGGACCTCTGCTCTTTGTGGTTTTTATAAATTACTTGGATGAAGAAGCGGAAGGGTGGGTTAGTGAGTTTGCCGATGACACAAAGGTTGGTGGAGTTGTAGATAGTGTTGAAGGTTGTTGTAGGTTACAACAGGACATTGACATGATGCAGAGCCGGGCTGAGAAGTGGCAGATGGAGTTCAACCTTGATAAATGTGAAGTGACTCATTTTGGAAGGTTGAATTTGAATGCTGAATACAGGGTTAAAGGCAGGGTTCTTGGAAGTGTGGAGGAACAGAGGGATCTTGGGGTCCACGTACATAGATCCCTCAAAGTTGCCACCCAGGTTGATAGGGTTGTTAAGAAGGCGTATGATGTGTTGGCTTTCATTAACAGGGGGATTGAGTTTAAGAGCCGCGAGGTTTTGCTGCAGCTTTATAAAACCCTGGTTAGACCACACTTGGAATATTGTGTCCAGTTCTGGTCGCCACATTATAGGAAGGATGTGGATGCTTTGGAGAGAGTACAGAGGAGATTTACCAGGATGCTGCCTGGACTGGAGGGCATGACTTATGAAGAAAGGTTGAGGGAGCTAGGGCTTTTCTCACTGGAGTGAAGAAGGCAGAGAGGTGACTTGATAGAGGTGTACAAGGTGATGAGAGGCATGGATAGAGTGGATAGCCAGAGACTTTTCCCCAGGGTGAAAATGGCCGTCATGAGGGGACATAGTTTTAAGGTGATTGGAGGAAGGTATAGGGGAGATGTCAGAGGTAGGTTCTTTATATAGAGAGTGGTAGGTGTGTGGAATGCTCTGCCAGCAGAGGTGGTGGAGTCAGAGTCAGGAGGGACATTTAAGCGACTCTTAGACAGGCACATGGACAGCAGTAAATTGAAGGGGTGTAGGTTAGGTTGATCTTAGATTAGGATAAATGGTTGGCACAACATCGTGGGCTGAAGGGCCTGTACTATTCTATGTTCTATGTATTGTTCAGATGCTTGCCCACTTTTACCTCTCTTATCTGCCCTGGTTCACCCCCTCTTCTGAAACCCTCAAATGAATCATCCTGCATCAGACTTTTATGTACTGTTTGAAAGAAGTCCTGTACACAGTCCAGCAAATCTATGCCTTTCTCTGGTCAATTAATTTTCAGGTAGTTGAAGTCTCCCATTATTATTATTATTCTACATTCATACTGATTTCCCTCATTTGTTTGCACATTTCTTCACCCAGCTCCTTTTCACTCTTAGCTGGTTTGTAGACTGGTCTTTTCAGTGTGAGTGATCCCTTATTATCTTTTATGTTTCTCCACAAGCATTCTATTTCTGTTGTATTGATAGCTGTGTCACATTTTTCTATTGCCATTATGTTATCTCCAATCAATGCAGTTACTCCACCTCTGCTTTTTCCCTCTTGATCATTTCTAAATTTGTTATACCCCGCGACATTTAATTCCCAGTCCTAATTTTTCTGTCATCATGTCTCAGTAACGCCCATTATAATTTATTTGGCGCAATATTTTATTGTTTCTAGTTCTTGTTTTATTACAGGCACGATGTGCAGTGCTGAACAGACAGTTGAACTCATTCTAATAGAAGTGCCCCCCACTTGAAGTTAGTCATATTTTTATACTCCTGTTCTGTGTTGGTAAGTATTGTGATTGGTAAGTAAAATTTTTACTCCTTTCACTTATTCATTATTTGATATTATATTTGTAATCAGTTAAGGTAAAGTGTAAAAATGGCAGGAGATCCCAGACCCGTGTTATGCTCCTCGTGCGCAATGTGGGAGTTCAGGGACACGGCCGATGCCCATGAGTCCTTCATGTGCGTGAAGTGTGTCCAGCTGCAGCTCCTGTTAGACCGCATGACAGCTCTGGAGCTGCGGATGGACTCATTTGAAGCATCCGCGATGCTGAGGAGGATGTGGATAGCACGTTCAGCGAGTTGGTCACATCGCAGATTAGGATTGCTGAGGGAGACAAGGAATGGGTGACCAAAAGGCAGAGAAAGAGCAGGAAGGCAGTGCAGATGTGACCCGGTCACCTCCCTCCAAAACAGGTATACCGTTTTGGATACTGTTGGGGGAGATGACTCACCAGGGGAAGGCAGTAGTAGCCAGGTTCATGGCACTGTGGCTGGCTCTGCTGCACAGAAGGGCAGGAAAAAGACTGGCAGGGCTATAGTCATAGGGGATTCAATGGTAAGGGGAGTAGACAGGCTTTTCTGTGGTCGCAAACGAGACTCCCGAATGGTATGTTGCCTCCCGGGTGCACGGGTCAGGGATGACTCAGATCAGCTGCAGGACATACTGAAGGGGGAGGGTGAACAGCCAGTTGTCGTGGTGCATATAGGCACCAACGATATAGGTAAAAAAACGTGATGCGGTCCTACAATTAGAATTTAGGGAGTTAGGAGATAAGTTTAAAAAGTAGGACCTCAAAGGTAGTAATCTCAGGATTGCTACCAGTGCCATGAGACAGTCAGAGTAGAAATTCAAGAATAGTTAGAATGAATACATGGCTTGAGAAATGGTGCAGGAGGGAGAGGTTCAGTTTTTTGGTTCTGGGGCAGTGGGACCATTACAAATCGGATTGTCTACACCTGGGCAGGACTGGAATCAATGTCCGAGGGGGTGCTTTTGCTAACACTGTGGGGGAGGTTTTAAACTAATGTGGCAGGGGGATGGGAACCAGATTAGGAAGTTAGAGGTCAGTAAAGAGGCAGCAACTAAAGCCAGTAAGGTACTAGATAATAAACTCAATGTGACTAAGGGGAAGAGTAGACAGGGAAGAGATTATGAACGCAAAGGGACAGGTGGTCTGAGGTGCATCTGTTTTAATGAGAGAAGTGTAGCAGGTAAAGCAGATAGAACATAGAACATAGAACGATACAGCGCAGTACAGGCCCTTCGGCCCACGATGTTGCACCGACATAGGAAGTCAAAAACTAAAGGCCATCTAACTTAGGGCTTGGATTAGTACCTGGGAATATGATGTTATTGGTATTACTGAGGCTTGGTTGGGGGAAGGGCAAGATTGGCAACTAAATATCCCAGGGTATAGATACATCAGGAGAGATAGAGAGGGAGGTAAAAGGGGTGGAGGAGTTGCATTACTGGTCAGAGATGATATCACAGCTGTGATTAAGGAGGGCACAATGGAGGATTCGCGCACTGAGGCAATATGGGTAGAGGTAAGAAATAGGATGGGTGCAGTAACATTGTTGGGACTTTACTACAGGCCTCCCAAAAGTGAGCGTGAAGTAGAGGTACAAATATGTAGACAGATTATGGAAAAATGTAGGAGCAATAGGGTGGTTGTGATGGGAGATTTTAACTTCCCCAACATTGAATGGGACTCGTGTAGTGTTGGAGGTGTAGATGGAGCAGAATTTGTAAGGAACATCCAGGAGAGTTTTTTAGAGCAGTATGTAAATAGTCCAACTCGGGAAGGGGCCATACTGGCCTGGTATTGGGGAATGATCCCAGCCAGGTGGTTGAAGTTTCAGTCGGTGATTACTTTGGGAATAGCGATCACAATTCCGTAAGTTTTAGAATACTCATGGACAAAGACGAGAGTGGTCCTAAAGGAATAGTGCTAAATTGGGGAAAGGCCAAGTATCTCAAAATTCAGCAGGAGCTAGGGAATATGGATTGGGAGCAGCTGTTTAAGGGTAAATCCACATTTGAAATGTGGGAGTCTTTCAAGGAAAGGTTAATTAGAGTGCAGGACAGACATGTCCCTGTGAAAATGAAAGATAGAAATGGCAAGATTAGGGAACCATGGATGACGGGTGGAATTGTGAGACTAGCTAAAATGAAAAAGGAAGCATACATAAGATCTAGGCAACTTAAAACTGATGCAGCTTTGTAGGAATATCGGGAAAGTAGGACGAATCTCAAACGTGCAATAAAGAGGGCTAAAAGGGGTCATGAAATATCTTTGGCTAACAGGGCTAAGGAAAATCCCAAAGCATTTTATTCGTATAAAGAGCAAGAGGGTAACTAGAGAAAGGATTGGCTCACTCAAAGACAAAAGAGGGAATTTATGCGTGGAGTCAGAGGAAATGGGTGAGATTCTTAATGAGTACTTTGCATCGGTATTCACCAAGGAGAGGGACAGGACGGATGTTGAGGTTAGGGATGGATGTTTAAATACTCTAGGTCAAGTTGGCATAAGGATGGGGGAAGTTTTGGGTATTCTAAAAGGCATCAAGGTGGACAAGTCCCCAGGTCCGGATGGGATCTATCCTGGGTGGTCCGGATGGGATCTATCCTGGGTTACTGAGGGAAGCGAGGGACGAAATAGCTGGGGCCTTAACAGATATCTTTGCAGCATCCTTGAGCACGGGTGAGGTCCCGGAGGACTGGAGAATTGCTAATGTTGTCCCTTTCTTTAAGAAGGGTAGCAGGGAGATTCCAGGAAATTATAGACCTGTGAGTTTGACGTCAGTGGTAAGCAAACTATTGGAGAAGATACTGAGGGATAGGATCTATTCACATTTGGAAGAAAATAGACTTATCAGTGATAGGCAGCATGGTTGTGTGCAGGGAAGGTCATGTCTTACAAACCTAATTAAATTCTTTGAGGAAGTGACAAAGTTAATTGATGAAGGAAGGGCTGTCGATGTCATATACATGGACTTTAGTAAGGCGTCTGATAAAGTTTCCCATGGCAGGTTGATGGAAAAAGTGAAGTTGCATGGGGTTCAGGGCGTACTAGCTAGATGGATAAAGAACTGGCTGGGCAACAGGAGACAGAGTGTAGTGGTGGAAGGGAGTGTCTTAAAATGGAGAAAGGTGACTAGTTGTGTTCCACAGGGATCCGTGCTCGGACCACTGTTGTTTGTGATATACATAAATAATCTGGAGGAAGGTATAGGTGCTCTGATTAGCAAGTTTGCAGATGATACAAAAATTGGTGGAGTTGCAGATAGCGAGGAGGACTGTCAGAGAATACAGCAAAATATAGGTAGATTGGAGAGTTGGGCAGGTTGAGTTCAATCCAGGCAAATGTGAGGTGATGCATTTTGGAAGATCCAATTCAAGAGCGGACTATATGGTCAATGGAAGAGTCCTGGGGAAAATTGATGTCCAGAGAGATCTGAGTTCAGGTCCATTGTACCCTGAAGGTGGCAACGCAGGTTGATAGAGTGGTCAAGAAGGCATACAGCATGCTTGCCTTTATCGGACGGGGTATTGAGTACAAGAGACGGCAGGTCAGGTTGCAGTTGTATAGGACTTTGGCTAGGCCACATTTGAAATACTGCATGCAGTTCTGGTCGCCACATTACCAGAAGGATGTGGATGCTTTAGCGAGGGTGCAGAGGAGGTTCACCAGGATGTTGCCTGGTATGGAGGGTGCTAGCTATGAAGAAAGGTTGAGTAGATTGTTTTCGTTGGAAAGACGGAGGTTGAGGGCGGACCTGATTGAGGACTACAAAATTATGAGAGGTATGGACAGGGTGGATAGCAACAAGCTTTTTCCAGGAGTGGGGGTGTCAATTACCAGGGGTCACGATTTCAAGGTGAGAGGGGGAAAGTTTAAGGGAGATATGCGTGGAAAGGTTTTTACGCAGAGGGTGGTGGGTGCCTGGAACGCTTTGCCAGCGGAGGTGGTAGAAGCGGGCATGATAGCATCATTTAAGAAGCATTTAGACAGATATATGAACGGGCGGGGAACAGAGGGAAGTAGATCCTTGGAAAATAGGCGACATGGATATGGATCGGCGCAGGCTGGGAGGGCCGAAGTTCTTTGTAAGGGATGGCACGCTGCCACAGCGTTAGCACAATTGCCTCACAGCGTCAGGGAGCGGGTTCAATTCCAGTCTCGTGTGACTGCCTGTGTTGAGTTTGCACTTTCTTCCCATGTCTGTGTGTGTTTCCTCCGGGTGCTCTAGTTTCCTCCCAGAGTCCAAAGATGTACAGGTTAGGGGGATTGACCATGCTAAATTTCCCCTTAGTGTCCAAACGTTAAGTGGGGTTATGGGGATAGGGCAGGGGAGTGAGCCTACGTGGGATTCTCTTTGCGAGGGTCAGTACTGACTTGATGATCTGAATGGCCTCCTTCTTCGGCAGCATGGTGGCACAGTGGTTAGCACTCATGGCACCGAGGTTCCAGGTTCGATCCCGGCTCTGGGTCACTGTCCGTGTGGAGTTTGCACATTCTCCCTGTCTTTGCATGGGTTTCGCCCCCACAACCCAAAGATGGGCAGGGTAGGTGGATTGGCCGTGCTAAATTGCCCCTTAATTGGAAAAAAAATGAATTGGGTACTCTAAATTTATTTTATAAAAATGAATGGCCTTTTCTTCACTGTCGGGATTCTATGATTTGAACTGTGCCCATCATTCCCTGACCATTTCCAAACTTCCCTAGTTTAGTCTATCTTTGGCTTTCCCTTTCCTTTTCCATTTAAATTTTGGCTTGTTTCATAGAACATACAGTGCAGAAGGAGGCTGTTCGGCCCATCAAGTCTGCACCCCATCCCCATAACCCAATGACCCCTCCTAAACTTTTATGGACACTGAGGGCACTTTAGCCTGGCCAATCCACCTAACCTGCACGTCTTTGGACTGCGGGAGGAAACCGGAGCACCCGGAGGAAACTCACGCAGACACAGGGAGAACGTGCAGACTCCGCACAGACAATGACCCAGCGGGGAATTGAACCTGGGACCCTGGAGCTGTGAAGCATTGACGCTAACCACCATGCTACCGTGCTGCCCAGAACAACGTGCAGACTCCGCACAGACAGTGACCCAGCGGGGAATTGAACCTGGGGCCCTGGCGCTGTGAAGCCACAGTGCTAGCCATTTGTGCTACCGTGCTGCATGTCATCTTCCAGATCCTTACTAATTTCTCTCACTAGATTGAAGCTATAATTATAATTGAATGGTGGAACAAGCTTGAGGGGCTGAGTGACCTATGACCCAAACCCGAAGACATTTGTGCCTGTTTGATACAGCAGACCTCTGCGCATGTGTGAGTTTGGTGCCTCAGTAGCTGTCCTTCCCAATGCACAGAGATAAAAAACATTCAGTTTGTTTATTTATTGGATGGGGGCATCGCTGGATGGTCCAGCATATGTTGTAGATCCCTAATTATCCTTGAGTGGCTTGCTAGGCCATTTCTGGGTGAACCACATTGCTGTGGATCTAAAGTCACATGTAAGCCAGATCAAGTAAGGGTGGTAGATTTCATTCCCTAAAGGACATTTGTGAATCATGGCCATCATTAGACTTTTCCATATTTTTGTGGTGTAAAATTTCACCATCTTCTGAGGTGGGATTCGTACCCAGGTCCCCATAAGCATTACCCTGGGTCTCTGGACGACTAGTCCAGTGACAACACCACTACATCACCACCTCCCTCGGAGTTTATCTGCACCACCAGAGCTCCATGGACCCACCCCACAAGAGATCTAACTCCACACTTGTACACATGAGCAATACCATCCGAGGGCTCCAGATATGTTAAAAAATCTTCGTCGAAATATGCACTCCAGTTCTCGCCGCACACATCATATTCCTGGATTAGCAGAGATTACTGAACTGTGATCAGGAGAAGAGAAAATCATTTTGGCATTTTTAAATTATCAGAACTCAGAGACATGTAAAATTTGAAAGCTAAATTATTTGCTAACCACCAGAATCAATCATATGAAAATGTAATAGGATAAAAAAGACTTCTGCGGTAATTAGGGGAAATTCTGATAACAGACAAGGGACTGGAAGAATTGATGCAATGCAGACCACACAACATAGATTGGATTTTATACTAAATCCTCGTGGATGTAGCTGATTATGTTGGATCTATTTTACAATCCTTAGAGATGGGAGAGATTGAAGACAATTGGAAAATAGTGAATACGACAGCAGTTTTGAAGAAAGATGACAAGTCACTGTCATCAAATTAGAGAGCCGTCATTTTAATACCTGTCATTTTGCTAAGTGTGGCAGCATATAATTTATTTTATGTGATGGATCACCTTGATAAATATGGACATTTTCAGCACTGTTCCTATTTAGGCCACTTGGGGAGACAGTGGCGTAGTGGTATTATCACTGGACCAGTAATCCAGAGACCCAGAGCCATGCTCTGGGGACCCAGGTTCAATTCCCACAAATGGTGAAATTTTAATTCAATAAAATTCTGGAATTAAAAGTCTGATGATAACCATTGTCAATTGTCGTAAAAACCATCAGGTTCACTAAATGTCCTTTGGGTGAAGGAAATGTGTCATCCTTACCTGGACCAGCCTACATGTGACGCCAGACCCACAGCAATGTGGTTAACTCTTCACTGCCCTCAGGGATGGGCAATGAGTGCTGGCCCAGCCAGCGACGCCCACATCCCATAAACAAATATTTTTAACCATGGCACCAAATTTATACCAATGTCACAGCAAAGGATAGCCAGATGTGCTAATGTTTATCTTTTCAAAGGTGCTTGCCCGCCCATTGCACGAAAGGCTACTGCATAACCTTTTTCTATGATGTCAACAGTAAAATATTAGGTTGGCTCAGAGTCCAGTTGATAAGCAGGAAATGAAACATGATAAATGTCCAGTCAAGAAAGGACATAACTGCACAGTTCAGCTATAATTCTCATGCAGGAACTTGCTATTTTCCAAACCAGGAATTCTTCAGTGTTTAATAAATTATAAAGGATGCACAACTGAAGAAGCAATCAAAGTGCCCCTGATGAAGCCAGATATTAAGCTTCTGGCCATGTTTTTAATGAGCTGAACTCTGCAGAACTTTCCTAATGCTACCGTAGGGTGTCTATCCCTCCGGCAACTTTTGTTCAGATGAAGCTGAGTATTGCCAAATGGCTGCTTTCAGATCATCCCAGGTTCCTGAAAATGCTGGATCTCAAACGTTAACTGCTTGCCGGTTGATAAAAGTGGCATCAAAATGACTTTGCTGTCAACGCAGCCAAGGCAAAATATGGGAAGGACTTCCTACTTGATGCTTTGAGGCAGGAGGCATGGGCAAATAAGGGTAGTTGTCGTGGGAGGGTATGGAGAGTCCCATTGACCCCCACCTCCCCCATCAGCTCCTATTAAACAGCTTTAGTGGTGTCTGCAAATGAAGTTACCGATACCTTCCAGGGCTGCATTACCTGTGAATACGGTACACTAAGCTGAAAAATATAATATTGAAGAGTACCAAATTGAGCAAGCAAATTGGTCTTTCACCTGAAAGACAGAACAGAGGTATTTCCAAAAGCAATCACACGATCTCCGTTTGCCCCCACCCCCAAATCCCCCAATCTACAGGAGACTGCATTGTGAATAGCCAATACAGTGCATCAAAACTGAAAGAGGTAAGCTGCTATTTCACTAGGAATGAGTATCTGGGCTACTCTGCTTCCTTGAGAATGTTCTATGCCCTTCTTTGGATGCCCCTGTCAGGCTTTTTTCTTGAAGACATTTGTGGGCAGCACGGTAACATTATGGATAGCACAATTGCTTCTCAGCTCCAGGGTCCCAGGTTCGATTCCAGCTTGGGTTATTGTCTGTGCGAGTCTGCATATCCTCCCCGTGTCTGTGTGGGTTTCCTCCGGGTGCTCCGGTTTCCTCCCACAGTCCAAAGATGTGCAGGTTAGGTGGATTGGCCATGTTAAATTGCCCTTAGTGTCCAAAATTGCCCTTAGTGTTGGGTGGGATTACTGGGTTATGGGGATAAGGTGGAGATGTTGACCTTGGGTGGGGTGCTCTTTCCAAGAGCCGGTGCAGACTCGATGGGCCAAATGGCCTCCTTCTGCACTGTAAATTCTATGATAATCTATGACATGCACCACCAAGATTCTTGTGAATTGTCTATTGTACATGCCTCACAGTTGCTTCACTGTGCACACCAATCATTGTTTACTCGCCACACCCGAAGCGTGCAGCTGAAATCTTCCGCCATTCCTCGAAAAAAGTCCGGTGGGGAACGTTTTGATGTCGAGAGAGAGTGAAACAGCAAAATCAGATCCGCTTCAAATTATATATTTTTCAGGTTTGTGCCTGAAGGCATGTCCAACGGCCAGTACCCATACCTCCACCAAGTGTAGGACAAAGCGGCAGGTCCCCATCTGGAACAGAGATCAATTACCATGCTGTCGGCACCAATCTGATACACACTGGCCACCCCCATCCACCCAAGTGCCTGTGTTGCTACAGCAACATGCACCTTTACATGCATATCGTAGTCCGCAGCTATGGATGGTGATGGTAGAGGTTTCAATTTTCTTTCCAATACATGTCCTACCTGGAATATCTCCCAATCTTACCGCCTGCCTTTGGATTTATGTTGGATTTGCAGATTGATCCTCAACCCGTTTGGCTGCGTTATGAACGCACCTTTCTTGGCCATCAAGTCCTGGAGTTGGACTGAATGCTGGATGAGAGTGTCAGCTTGGATTGTGGTTTTACATGGTGCGGCTGCTTGCCCCCTCACCGGGCTACATGTAGTTAAGGCATTGATGAATGAACAGCAATTTTCGTATCTCGTTGTATTTTCTAGAATATTGGGCGAATTCTCCGATTGGCGATGCCGAAATTTAATTTGGCGATCGGGCGGAGAATCCCTTTTGACGCTGAAATCTGGGGCGGCTGTTTATGGATGCTCCGCCCCCTCCAAAAGGGCATCATTGGTGATTTGGAACACTGTTGGAATGGTCTCAGGACATCACCTGAAGGCATTCTCCTGTTACTCCTCCCCCGATGGGCCGACTTCCTGACGGCGTAGCTCAAATGTTCTCTGAGTTTTCATCAACCTCGTGTGGCGGCTGCGGACTGTGTCCATTGCTACCACAGTCGGGGGGGGGGGGGGGGGGGGGGGGGGGTGGGGGTTACCAGTCCGATGGCTGGGGGAGCTTCGGCGGGGGACTGGTGGGGAGTGGTCCGGGGTGGCGAGGGGGGGGTTACAGGGGGCACACTATCTGGCACGGCCGGCACAATGTTGCACGGACCGACCGCTGCAGGTCGCTGCCGTACGCATGCGCCGCCACGTACCCGGCAATTCTCCGGCCGTTCTTGTCGGGAATGCCGGGGGCTTTACGTGGCACGGCAGCTAGCCCCCCACCGGGGGGAAGAGAGACTTGTGGTAGACAGTGGTGGAGAAATCATGAGCGCATTTCTGAACTGCCACATCGGGGAGAGGGTGCGCGATAGACTGCTCCACCTCAAAAGTGGATTTCACCGAAGACTAGACACATTCTCCAGACATAGCCTCAAAATCAGAGAATCCAGCCCATTGTTTTTTACTCAATCAAGGGGGATAAGCAATGTGACATGTGCTTTGCATGTGTAATACTGTGAAGCGTGACAAAAACACTGTACAGACGACATTTTGACATGTGGTGAACACAAAACTTTATTATAATGGGTGGATTACATTTTTGCCCTTCTGTTGAGGAATATTAATTAGAATAGAAATATTGGTAAGGAGGGAGAAGCTATCGATGTTGAAAGAGGAATCAATGAAAATACCATTATAAAGTGGAGAGAGACTAGATGAACTTGTGGTTAAAAATAATGAAGGATATTCCAAATGTTGCCTGGTACAGAACGTGGATATGGCTGAAAAGGGACATGTTGCCAATGCTTTTCATCTTGCCCATAACAGGACAAGCACAAGAATAGAAAATTTCAAACAATCCCAATAATTTACACTACAGGAGGAAAGGGTGACGATTAGTTGGTAAGTTGACTCTGATTGTGTGAGGCATTGCTGCGAAGAAAGCAACATTGAACTTTAGGTTCCCTGCGCTCTCAGGTAATTTTAAAAGGACATAAGGCTTGAGCATATTCCTTTTGTCTGCAGAGAATAGGTCCCTGCTTTTGAATGTATGTCACTGCCACCTGATTGAATAGAATTCTCCCATGCACCTGCTTATAGATTCAATGGCAGGGCAGAAAGCAACGGCGGCACGGTAGCACAGCGGTTAGCACTGTTTCTTCACTTGAACACCAGGGACCCGGGTTCAATGGCTCGCTGTTGTTCACATTTTTGAAACCAAAGAGAAAATGCTGGAAGATCTCAGCAGGTCTGGCAGCATCTGTAGGGAGAGAAAAGAGCTAACGTTTCGAGTCCAGATGACCCTTTGACAAAGCTTTGGCAAAGGGTCATTGACACTTGAAATGTTAGCTCTTTTTTCTCCCTACAGATGCTGCCAGACCTGCTGAGATTTTCCAACATTTTCTCTTTGGTTTCAGATACCAGCACCCGGAGTAATTTGCTTTCCTCCAGTGTTCCCATTTTTGAGATGCATTCCAGGGTAATTTGAGTTAGATCGAATCTTTGGCTCATTGCGAGTTTGTGCAATTCACAATGAACAATGATCTGATCAGGATAGGCATTGTCCTGCAGGATAGTTTGATGCACTCTATTTCTGCACCTTGCTTCCAAGGTGAGCAAATGGCCAGGGCCCTATTTACAAGATTGCTGATAAGGCCGATTATAATACAAAGGTGTAAGAATCCCAACATATGTATTGACAGGTGAAGAGAGACTTGTGGTAGACAGTGGTGAAGAAATCATGAGCACATTTCTGAACTGGCACATCGGGGAAAGGGTGTGCGATAGACTGTTCCACCTCAAAAGTGGATTTGAGCAGGGGATGGAACGCATTATTATTGTGATCATTTGACACTTGGCATTCTTGTCCTTATGAGTGTAAGACAAGAAAAGCTTTGGCCACATGTCTGACATTTCAACAATATATTCTAATACCCAGACTGATAAAGTCAACAAGTGTAATGAGGGACAGCCAATGGGGCTGGACAGCACTTTAAATATTATTCAAAAGAGTGAAAATAAGGCTCTGTTTTCGTGAAAAATTTGCTTTCACCCGTTCACCGATGCCAATGGAAGATGAGCAGGTTAACACTGAGTGGGACAAACTGATTACGTTATGACTGACGTTTGAATTATAGGTGCTATTTTTCCGATGAGATTTCAACGATGGTGGCCAGAGTAGAGGAATTTATCAGGTCATCAACTGGAAAAATAAAATGGTTTATTTACTTGAAGGAAGGCCTGTTATTTCTCAGCAATAGAAGCATGCCAAAATGTGTGTCCGCCGTGGCTTGTTGGCCGCACACTACCTTTGATTTACAAGACTGAGGCTAAAGTCCAACACTCGGGCTTGAGCATAAAATTCAAGGCTGACACTCTAGTAATAATCGCTTATTGTCACAAGTAGGCTTCAATGAAGTTACTGTGAAAAGCCCCTAGTCGCCAGATTCCGCCACCTGTTCGGGGAGGCCGGTACGGGAATTGAACCCGCGCTGCTGGCCTTGTTCTGCATTACAAGCAAGCTTTTTAGCCCAGTGTGCTAAACCAGCCCCTATTGGCTACAGGAGGACACCAGAGATAACCTCCCTGGTATGGGATTTATTTTTTACAGCCGCCCAAGGAGCCTTGGCTTTAGCATTTCATCCAAACAATAGCACCTCCACCAGTACAACACTCCCTCAGCAACAGAGTGGGCTGGCTTAGGGGCTGGTTTAGCACAGTGGGCTAAACAGCTGGTTCAATTCCCGTACCGGCCTCCCCGAACAGGCGGCGGAATGTGGCGACTAGGGACTTTTTAAAGTAACTTCATTGAAGCCTACTCATGACAATAAGCTATTATTATTATTTGTCAACGTACTCTGTCGATTATTCTTTTTGTCTACTGTGTACGTACTATGTACGTTCCCTTGGCCGCACTAAAATACTTTACCGTGTTCTTCGGTACATGTGACAATAAATATCAATCAATCAATTAATCAAACCGATACTTACCCTTCAATCAAAACACAGGGGGCTGGATTCTCCGTCCCTCCGCGGCAGATTTCTGGTTCAGCACGCCGGCGGGTTTCTCTGTTTTGCCGGCTGGTCAATGGGGTTTCTCATTGTGGGGCAGCCCCATGCCGCCGGGAAACCCCCGGGCTGCCGGCAAAACGGAGCACCCTGCCAGTGGAGAAACCAGCCCAGGGTATCTGGCCATTATCATCTCGCTGTTTATGGGAGGTCGCTGCGTCCAAATTGGATACCATCGGCGTCATTTTCCAGCCCTTCCCTGTGGCAGGTACCCTGATGGCGGGATGGGTGAACCACGCAAAACTCAGTAGACATCAGCGGAATCAGAAGGTCAAAACATGCCACGGGGGTGGGGGAGTGGTGCGGCACATCATGTTTCTACGTTACAATCGCGACTACACTTCAAACATATTTCATTTGCTATCAAAGGCTTTGGATTTTTGTTGGCTCTGGCTGAAAAGCGCGATATCAATGCAAATATTCCTTCTTAATAGCTATAAGAACTATTAAGTATGCCAAAGAAACAAATCCGCGCGTTTCCCAACCGGAAACCCTGAATGAACAGGGATATCCACTGCTTGCTGAAGTCTAGGTCTGAGGCGTTCAAGTCAGGCGACCCTGAGCTATACAAGAAAGCCAGATATGATCTAAGGAGATCCATCAAAGATGCCAAAAGACAGTACCGGACCAAGCTCGAGTCCCAGGCTAGCCACACGGACCCCCGCTGACTATGGCAAGGTCTGCAAGGGCTACAAGATGAAGGCATGTAAAATTACCTGCTCCAATGCACCCCTCCCTGATGAGCTCAACGCATTCTAAGCACGCTTTGAACAAGAGGTCAGCGAGAGCAAGCCCTCCACCCCGAAGCCTCGGATGAATTTATATCTGAGATCACCATTGCAGACAGAGCAGCCTTCTCGAAGGTCAACCCTCGGAAAGCCACTGGCCCGGATGGGGTACCCGGACGGGCACTCAGGTCTTGCGCAGATCAGCTGGCAGGAGCATTCGCAGACATCTTCAACCTCTCTTTACAAAAATCTGAGGTTCCTATCTGCTTCAAGAAGACGACCATCATCCCTGTACCAAAAAAAAGCCAAACAGTGTGTCTTAATGACTATCCTCCAGTGGCTCTGACATCCATCATCATGAAGTGCTTCGAAAGTTTAGTCATGGCATGAATCAACTCCAGCCTCCCGGATTGCTTTGATTCACTACAGTTCGCCTACCGCTGCACCGTGTCCACAGCAGACACCATCTCCATGGCCCTGCACTCTACCCTGGAACACCTAGATAACAAGGACACCCATGTCAGACTCCTATTTATCGAATACAACTCAGCCTTCAACACGATCATTCTTACGAAACTCATCTCCAAACTCCGTGGCCTTGGTCGCGGCTCCTTCCTCTGTGACTGGAACTTTCTAACCCACAGGCCACAATCGTGATGTGGAGATGCCGGCGTTGGACTGGGGTGAGCACAGTAAGAAGTCTTACAACACCAGGTTAAAGTCCAACAGGTTTGTTTCAAACACTAGCTTTCGAAGCACTGCTACTACCTCAGGTGAAACGCAGGCCACAATCAGTAAGGATAGGCAACATCCTCAACACCGGTGCCCCACAAGGCTGTGTCCTTACCCCCTACTACTCCTTGTACACCGATGACTGTGTGGCCAAATTCACTCCAACTCGATTTTCAAATTTGCTGATGACACCACCGTAGTGGGTCGGATTTCAAACAATGACGAGACAGAGTATATAGGAATGAGATAGAGAAGCTGGTGAACTGGTGCGACGACAACAATCTCTCCCTCAATGTCAACAAAACGAAGGAGATTGTCATCGACTTCAGGAAGCGTAATGGAGAACATGCCCCTGTCTACATCAATGGGAACGAAGTAGAAAGGGTCGAGAGCTTCAAGTTTTTAGGTGTCCAGATCACCAACAACCTGTCCTGGTCCCTCCATGCCGACACTATAGTTAAGAAAGCCCACCAACGACTCTAATTTCTCAGAAGACTAAGGAAATTTGGCATGTCAGCTACGACTCTCACCAACTTCTGCAGATCCACGATAGAAAGCATTCTTTCTGGTTGTATCACAGCTTGGTATGGATCCTGCTCTGCCCAAGACCGCAGGAAACTACAAAAGGTTGTGAATGTAGCCCAGTCCATCACGCAAACCAACCTCCCATCCATTGACTCTGTCTACAATTCCCGCTGCCTCAGAAAGGCAGCCAGCATAATTAAAGACTGCCGTGGAAATTATAATAAAGACAAATTCCTCGAGGTTCGATTGAAGGAAATTTATTTACACAAATATATTTGCGGAGAGAGAGTGTTCTGGCTGCATAGCCAGTGCGCCGCACTCTGAGATTCGAGTGAAGGAAGCATATTTTTATAGTCTAAAATAACATCTTGAAGTAAACAACCATGTTTATATTAAATAGATCTTGAAAAGTACGTAAGATGAAATACGTAGTACGTATGTTCTTGCCCTTGGCTAAAAACAACTCGAGTACACATTTTGTTACCTTTAGGAGGACAATGTGTTTTCATAATAAGGCCGAGACCAAAATATTAAGCGGTATTTCGTTCATGTTACCTGACCTACTTATTTTAGTTCAAAAGCTATAGTAAAGCATTTCCCAGCATGCTTCTAACTTGGCAACTCATTAATTTCCCTTCCACAATTCCCTCCTTGTTGATCTCTTGATCAACTCCTTTTAGTAAATTATCGTGTCCTCCGTGGAGAAGGGTGGTTTATAATGTAAGGGAAACGGACGTATGACAGTTCCATGTGTGTTATGAACCTGGTAGCAAGGCGGCTAGGGCTGTTCCCGCGTTAGTACAATAAAAATATCTTGCACAACATTAAAACAGTAACCATACAACAATCAAGATTACAATGGCGATTATAATCCAGAACACAATCCTCTGTCCTAACGATCCTACCATCCAAAGCCAAAGTTCCATCCCGCATTTTCAGGTAATCTTCTTACCTCTCTACGAATGTGATCCACCTGATTATCAATTTTCTCTGAGTTATCAGGGATGTATATATGCTACAGTCACTGCCAATCAGGGCACAAGTGCCTCCCTTTTCAGCTAACAAGAAATCAAGATCCGTTTCATTCTGCAGGGCAAACGCTCTTATACCAACCATCTCAGTTTCTATCTGGTTAACAGCTTCTGCAGTGTCATTAGCTACCTGCGCAAGGATGTCTCGTAGTTCCTGTAGTTCAAATGCATTAGTGGCTATTTCTAATGGTGGTATCATTATTCCCAGCATTTGTGCCCATGTCATAACACTTTGTGTCGTCCTGTGATGGGAATGGTCCTACAATTGCTGAACATGATGCACATAAGGGACTATGTATCCCAAATAGCAGGAGCCGTCCCAATTTTCTGGTATGGCCGCAGATAAAATAGGTGCCGTTATATACGGTCATGTTTCCTTTACTATCAGTCATCATTAGTCTAATCAATCCCCTTCCCAGGAGCCTCCACTAGTTTGATTTTCAACTCCTGACCAATCAAAGATGAATAGTCCTTTAGCTGTAAGGTGGAACATAGGGGGTTGCCAATTCAAGGTCTGATCACACTGACTCGTGCCTGCTGAGTGGGTCCCATATGCTTTATGATTCTTAAAGCATATACTTCCTTTTGGGACTCCAGTATAATTGGGAAGGATCAACCAGGGCGGTTGACATGTTACATTAAACCTCGGCCCCCACCATTCCTCAAACCTATGCATATCGTATCCAGCTAATCTCCAATCTAACATATTCTGTGTATCTTCACCACGTCCTGTACTATTTTGTCTCAGTGCCCATTCTGCTATCTCTTTATTGGTGAATGGGATAGGTCGCACAGGGAAGCCCTCCCCCAAGCATCTGGGAATTTGTATACAAACCCAATACCTGAATTTATTTACCCTCTGCGTGTGAGTGAGACATGTATATTAAGGTGTTAGTATGCAGTTTACCCTCACATGATGTTGGGTTAATATGATAATACATAAGAACAGTAGGGCCATCATTCTCTTCAGGTCAGCGTTTCGCTAGTACTCTCAAAGTTCCGTATGATGTAGTTTACACGAGTTGCGTGGATCCCATCTGGCATTTATTTTAATTTAGCGGCTGTTCGGGTTGTTAGCAACACTTGGTAGGGTCCATTCCACCTAGGAGAAAAAGAATCTTTGTTTAGTGCTTTCACATATACTTGATCTCCAGGTTTAAAGGGTGTGTATTTCCCTCTTTTGGATGCATCTGAACCTGTTGCATCTTTTCATGTATTTTTTCAGTGGTGTCACACAAGGCCTAGGCATATTTTAGTGATGTCTCATCTGCCCATATTGAGGCTACTGCTGCTGGAGTCATTGGCGGTTTAGTTCCAGTTGTCATGGGACTTTCCATTAATCTCTTTTATACGGGGTTAAACCCGTATTACGATTTCTCTGATTTCTCAGGGCATACATTACTATGGGTATGGCATCTGGCCGTAGCAGCCCATTTTGTTGACACACTTTTGCAACTGCAGTTTTAATTATTCCATCTGCCCTTTCCACTATTCCTGAGGATTGTGGCGGATATGGTATATGCAATTTCCAATCAAACCCCATGGCTTCTGTTGGGGATTTGGTCAATTTGCTAGTGAAATGAGTTCCCCTGTCACTGTTAATACCCATTGGTATCCCAAACCGAAGTATTATTTCCTTTAACAGAATATTTACCACTGTTTTAGCATCATCTCTTTTGGTTGGAAAAGCCTCTACCCACCGGGAAAATATGTCCACTATCACCGATTATTCCTTTGACAAATCATACATGTGCGGGCTACTTTTTCAGTTGTTACCATAATAACTCGAGCATACCATTGTTGACATATGGCATGTGTCATTCCTCCTTTGCCCACATGAGCCTGCCCATAGGCAAGGCGACATAGTGGCAAAAGCAGACTTCTGGGGCATACGGCGCAGGTATCTGGGTGGATCCAGATTTGATGATAGCAACCCACTTTTAGCCAAGAGTGATGCTCCTGTAGCGAAGCTTGCTCCTGTGCCTGTTTTAACTTTGGTTCAGTTATTGTGGATGGAAGTTCAACTGCAGCAGCTTGTAGCTGTGGCTGCTGTTTGAGAGCCACTTCCTTTGCTATTTTATCAGCAAATCTGTCTGCGGAAGTATGCGCGTCGTACTTTAAAACGGCTATCTTGCTGGGCAGCTGAACAGCATCTAGTAAATTTATAACCAATTTAGCATGTTTAATAGGTTGGCCGGAGGAAGTTATGAATCCCCTGTTTTTCCATAATTGGCCAAAATCATGTACTACCCCAAAAGCGGATCGAGAATCAGTATAAATATTGACTGTTTTATTTTTAGCTAAAATACATGCTTTAGTAAGGGCAAACTATTCGGCCGCTTGAGCAGACGTTCCCAAAGGCAGAGCAAAAGCTTCCACTATCTCGAATGGAATTACTATTGCATAGCCGGCCAGGAGGGTCATATCATTTGGTCAGTTTGCTGACCCATCGGTGAAAAAGATAATGTCTGGACTTTCTAGTGGGTGACTCAATAAATCAGGTCGAGGGGTTGCGGTGGTTTCAACCAATTGTAAACAGTCATGATCATATATATATATGTTCTGCTTCCGAGGGCGCGGGCAAGTGTAGCAGGGTTGGCAGCTGGCGCTCGCTTGTTGGTAAAATTGATTTTACTTTGTACCCAGTGCATCGAGCCGCAGTAAAATGTTGTGATGCGGATGAATTAAGCAGCAGCAAAACTGACTGAGGAACCAATACTGTACAAGGGTGGTCAAATACAAGCGGTATTGATTTTTCTAATGTGGCCACCGTGGCTGCTCCTGCTCTTAAGCAATTTAGCATACCCTTTACCACAGCACATAGGGTCACCGAGTAATAGGCAAGGGGTCTTTTCCCTCCTCAATGCTCTTGCACCAGGACCCTGTTGCAAATCCCCCTGCTTCATTCACATAAAGAGTAAGTCTCTCCAAATGGAGAAAATCAAATTCGCCATCCGAGGGTCGGACGACGGCTTCCACAGAACGTGGGAGCCATTCATGCAACTGTTCCGGGACCTGTTTGTGGCCAACGTACAGGAGGAAGTATAGTCGGGTGGCCAAGAACCAGGGGAAAATGGACGGGATCGGGGAAGGTAGCCGGGGGAGGAGGGGGGGGGGGGGGGGGGGGGGGGGGGGGGGGTGGGGGGGGGGGGGGGGGGGGGAGGGGGGGGGGCTACGGGCTCGGTATGGGGGTTTGATGGCAAGCCAAGGCCCAAAACCCAAACTATAAATAAATGCCTATAAACATGTGCCTCGGCCATATTGGGGAATGTAAAATATGTATGCTGGCTAAAGGGGGCGGCCACAATTATTGTTATGAAGATGCTTACCTGTAAATATCATGTTAAATTTTTGTGTTTTCCTTTTTTTTTCTCTCTCTCTCTAATAACTTGTAATTTGTCAAATATAAATATGAAAACTCAATGCTTGCTGAAATTAGGAAGTCCCAAGGCAGGGGCGCTAATCATGGCTTGTTTCAAGTTACAGGGGCTTTGTGTGTTCTCTTCAGCACCCCTTGCTGTAATAGTGCATTGGTCACTCCCTCTATCCCTTTTTCTGCTTCCGGTGCCAACCTGTATAGTTTTAAGCAGGGCAGGGCAACGTTCTTCTGTAACTGCACCCTTTGTGCTGGGGCAGAATGTACTTTTCCAACATGATTTTTATGTTGGGCCCATAGATGTGCCAGTACCTGGGCCAGGATTGAAGGGAGTAAATGATGGCTCTCTCAGGGAGGTTGTCTTTCAAATGTAGTGGGCCATTGCTCCTCTTTCCAGGTCATTCTGCCCTCCTGTTTGCCATAAAATTCGATCAGGCAATTTTGTCCGTCTATTTCAATATAAATCCCATGTACCGTATATACTCGCGTAACATGCAACTTTTGAGCACCTAATTTGAAGCCTAAATTTCGGGGGTCGCATGATACGTGAGGTACAAAAATCGCGGGTGTGAAATGCTGGCCAAGATAAGTTACATAGCATCCAGCTGGCTTTACTAGCGTCGTTCAGCCACTTGCCGTTTCCATTCATAAAAACATAAAAACGTCAAGTGGCTGAACATCTTCCCATCAGAATGCTGTGGTCAAAATCTGAAGAGTAGTATTCTGATGGGAAGAGTGGATTCTACTGTGAAAGCTGTTCGCGATTCGAACAGCTTTCCAGCTGGCTTTACATAAAAACATGAATGGAAACGTCAAGTGGCTGAACATCTTCCCATCAGAATACTACTCTTCAGATTTTGACCACAGCATTCTGATGGGAAGATGTTCAGTCACTTGACGTTTCCATTTATGTTTTTATGAATGGAAACGGCAAGTGGCTGAACAACGCTAGTAAAGCCAGCTGGATAGCTGTTCGAATCGCGATCAGCTTTCACAGCAGAATCAACTCTGCAGAAACCACACACAATGATACCATTTGGAAGTTTTAGTTTCCAAAATTAATTTCCAAAAAAGTCACTCGCATGATATATGAGGTATACCATAAAATCATGTTTTTGGGCCGAAGATTTAGGGGTCGCATGATACGCGAGATCGAAGGATACGCGAGTATATACGGTATTACTTTTTTCCTTTGGCCTCTTTGATCACTTCTCCTATTTGCTTTGCCTTAGCAGGATGTCTTACGGCCAATGTTAAATGTGGTTCTGAAGTTAAATCCATCCTAAAAAGGTCCCTCTGACTATGGGTCAACTGTACTAACATTCCTAATCCCACAACACCGAAACATAAAAAGGAGTGATATGCAATGATGTCTGCTTTCCTAAGTGACATTGTGCTTTTAAATTGTATGCCTGCTCATCCTCATGAGCCTACCAAGCCATGCAATGGGACACTATATTCTCTCGTCTGGACTCTATCAGGTGTTTTAATAGTTGTGCCGAAGGGTCATTAACCTTTTGTAAGACTTCCTGCAGTGTTTAAATTTTTTTTTAACAGTGGTACTGTAAGGGTCATGTAGGTTTTCCTACCTCTTTCCGTTGCTTTATGATTGCTTCTTTTCATTTTCTTATTCATTTTGACTCCCTTATCTGTTCTCTTTAAGGAGTTCACCTTCTTTCTTGCTCCGGATATCTTTACCAAGGCTTCGGGATGACCTGTGAGGGGGCGTCAAGTTCATTGCTCATCGTTCCTTCTGAAAATCTTTAGAACATATATATAACAATAACAACGACCGCGGAAATCATTTACAAAAACTACAGAGAGCGCACACCAGTGTTTATCCTTTCAGGAACCTCAGTCTTTTTTTTTATTTTAGTCTCTAAGGCACCTTATTTCCTTCCATGCAGCTATCGTTAATTTATTAATTAAGATAACTCATCCTAGCATGAGTCAGCGGCCAGTAATTAAGGCTGCTGAGCGCCGCCCCCCCCTTTCAGCTGGGGTCGCGCTATGGCTCTCTCCCTTTCAGTTGAGAGAGTCCTATTTATATAGTCCTTCCGGGGTTCACGTCCCACTAAATTAAGGAAACTGCAACGACTACGCCAATTTGTCATGGCAATTATAATAAAGACAAATTTCTCAAGGTCAATTTAAGGAAATTTATTTACACAAATATATTTGCGGAGAGAGAGTGTTCTGCCTGCATAGACAGTGCGCCGCACTCTGAGATTTGATTGAAGGAAGCATATTTTTATAGTCTAAAAAAAGCAGCCTGAAGTAAACAACCATGTTTATATTAATTAGACCTTGGAAAGTACGTAAGATGAAATACGTAGTACGTATGTTCTTGCCCTTGGCTAAAAACAACTCGAGGTACACATTTTGTTATCTTTCGGAGGACAATGTGTTTTCATAATAAGGCCGAGACCAAAATATTAAGCAATATTTTGTTTAAGTTACCTGACCTACATATGTTAGTTCAAAAGCAGTGTTGAACTATAGTCAAGCATTTCCCAGCATGCTTCTAAGTTGGCAACTTATTAATTTCCCTTCCACAAGGACCCTACTCACCCCGGACATACTCTCTTCCACCTTCTTCCATCAGGAAAAAGATACCAAAGTTTGAGGTCACGTACCAACCGACTTAAGAACAACTTCTTCCTGCTGCCATCAGACTTTTGAATGGACCTACCTCATATTAAGTTAATCTTTTCTCTACACCTTGCTATAACTGTAACATTATATTCTGCAGTCTTTCCTTCCTTCCCTATGTACGGTAATGCATTATTTGTACAGCATGCAAGAAACAATACTTTTCACTGTATACTAATACATGTGACAATAATAAATCAAATCAAAAACAAGAAAATCATCCGGTTACCATGGAAACACACTACAACAAATGCCCTAGAAACTCTAATAGCCAGTGGTCCTCGTCCAAGCATCAGTTTTAACCAATGTTTCAAATAGTGCCCAATTTCTTGCTGAATGCACCAACGAAGGACACTAATGAGAGATTTATTCCACCATTCATTGACATGAATGAGGTTGATGAGGAGTGTGTTTGACTCAGACGTTCTGTGTGAACTGTAATTGGTGATGTGACTGTCACGAGGTGGCTCGGTTAGCTCAGTTGGCTGGACGGTCAGAATAATGCGGACAGGGAGGGGTTTGATCCCCATTCTGGCTGAGGTGGACTCAGGGATTGCATCCTCGCCCTGCCGCACATCAAAGACCATGGCATAAACCATGGTTAGGTGGCCATTGAATAACCGAGGATGCGACCTGGAGGAGAAGAAGGAGAGAAGTCATTAATTTATTCATGCCTGATCTCATTCCTGGCCAGAGTTCATTGAACCATTTGGGTCTCCCGCACTGGTATGGCACAGCACTCAATCCAGTGAGTCAGAAATTTAATGAGTGTGTGTGAGGCTGTTAAATGTCACAGATTTTACTCTCAAGATGCCATGGCAGCTGAAAGGTTAGTAATCCAACACTCAGGACTGGTGGTGGCTCACATTTGTAGGTTCCAAGATTTCAAGAAAGTGCGTAACTTTTCCACAGCGTGAGTCTTGATAACACCTTAAATTTTTTTCAAATTCATTTATGCAACGTGGGCATCGCTGGCTGGGTCACAAATATCGCCCTTGAACTGAGTGACTTGCTCAGTCATTTCAGAAAGGCATTTAAGAGTTAACCACATTGCTGTGGATCTGGAGTCTCATGTGGGCCAGACCAGATAAGGATACCAGATTTCCTTTCTTCCCTAAAGGGCATTAGTGAACCAGATTTTTAAAACAATAACAAGTAAGAACGGTTTCATGTTCATTATTAGCTTTTTAATTCCAGATTTTAAAAATTTCAAATTTCACCATCTGCTGTGGAGGGATTCGAACCCAACCCTGGCTCCCAGAGCATTACCCAAAATCTCAGGGTGACTAACTCAGTGACAATACCACTACACCACCTCGCCAATGTGGATATTTGTGGTAATCTGGTAAATTATCCTAGATGCTGAACTGCATATAATGTCATGTGAGAGTACCTTTAAGAAATGGGTGTTTATTACTGCAGTGATGTCAGAGAGTGGGTGGAGCTGGGCTGTCTGTCAGCTTTTTACTTTCGCTTTCGGCTTTTTGCTGCAGGGTGGGTTTGGTTTCATTTTAGTTTGGGAGAAGCTGCAATCACAGCAGGATGTGTGTGAACGAATGAAAATCAATGAATGAATGAAAATGAAAATTGCTTATTGTCACAAGTAGGCTTCAAATGAAGTTACTGTGAAAAGCCCCTAGTCGCCACATTCCAGTACCAGCCTCCCCGGGCAGGCGCCGGAATGTGGCGACTAGGGGCTTTTCACAGTAACTTAATTTGAAGCCTACTTGTGACAATAAGCGATTTTCATTTTTCATCTCGGCAAGCTTATGAATGTCCATTTGCTGATTTCAACGTGGTAACTGTTCTCAACAGCGATGTTAAGCCTGATGTCTTTCTGTAAAAAGGTGTTTTTAAGTCTTAAGGATGTTAAAAGGAAAGCTTAAAGGATTACTTAGTGTTGTAGTCTTTGGGGGTTGTATTTGAATTGATGGTTGCTGAGATGTTCACTGTATGTTTTAAAAAGGTTAACTTGATTTCATAGAATAAACATTGTTTTGTTTTAAAAAATACTTTTCCATTTTTGCTGTACCACTCCTGTAGAGTGGGCTGTGTGCTCCCCATAACCACAATCTATTAAAAGTTGTGGGTCAGGTGAACTCCATGACACATTTTGGGGTTTTCTAAACCCTGGCCCAGAACAGTAATGTTCAATTTCAAATTGAAAACTTATTGTACCATGTGACTTCATGGTGACACAGTGGTTAGCACTGCTGCCTCACAGGGCCAGGGACCCCGGTTCAATTCCAACATTGGGTGGCTGTGTGGAGTTTGCACGTTCTCCCCATATCTGCATTGGTTTCCTTCTGGTGCTCTGGTTTCCTCCCATAATCCAAAGACGTGCAGGTTAATTGGATTGGCTTTACTAAATTGCCCCTTAATCTAAATGTTGGGTGGGGTTACGGGAGGGTGGGTCTGGGTGGGATGCTCTTTCATAGGGTTGGTGCAGACTTGATGGGCTGAATGGCCTCCTTCTGCGCTGTAGCAATTCTATAATTTCGGAGCCTCAGTAATTTCTCCCTCCTCTCCATCGGGATGTTTCCCATTGGCAACATCGAGACAATAAGGCGGACAAGTTTTAAGGTGCGAATTGAAAGGGCTGAGTATGCCGAGGCCGTAATTGTGCAAACTGCAACTGGGGACAACCAGCTGTGAAACACTAACCACTGCCTGTAGTTGAGACTGGAAACATCTAATGAATGATTGATTAGCACAACAAACGTAACGATCGGAAATCAAAGCCTCCGAACTGTTGTGTGTAATCTGAGAGTAACAGCACTAAATGGGTTTGTGTGGCAATTACTCCCATCTCGTATCTTTACCGGGTTAATGTCCCTTTTAAGCTCACCCACAGAGGAATATCATATTTAACGGGCGCAATCGAACGGCCAGGGTACCAGGGGCAACATGGTAGCACAGTGGTTAGCACAGTTGTTTCACAGCTCCAGGGTCCCAGGTTTGATTCCTGGCTTGGGTCACTATATGTGTGGAGTTTACACATTCTTCCTCCGGATGCTCCGGTTTCCTCCCACAGTCCAAAGATGTGCAGGTTAGGTGGATTGGCCATGATAAATTGCCCTTGGTGTCCAAAAAGTTTAGGTGGGGTGACTGGGTCACGGGGACAGATTGGAAGTGTAGGCTTAAATGGGATGCTCTTTCCAAGGGCTGGTGCAGACTCGAAGGGCCAAAGGGCCTCCTTCTGCATGTGAAGTCTATGATTCCCGTGCCAGGGATTGGGCCTGTGGTGCCCTGCCTTTATGAGGTGGGGTGAGGAGGGGTAGAATGGCTGAGGATCCCCTAGCATGGGATGTCGGGGAGGGGTAGAATGAAGGTACGTGTGGTCTCGGCAGGGCGTTCCTCGCCAAGGTAAAAAAATAGTCCCGTCAGATAGCGGGTTGGTTCTCAGCGCTGCGGGTGCCAGGAAACACCCCGCTATTCACACCCAAATCGGGACTCTTTTTTTTTGTCTGTTAAATTGCCCCTAACACGTTCAGAGCTCACACAGTAACAGCACGCGTAATCGTTTCTCAGCTCGAATGTGTGAGATTGGCCAAGTGTGCAAAGTTGTCTACCACAGGTATTTAAGGTAGGGCTCATATTTATAGTTCCTCAGAACGTACGTAGGAGCAGTAGAAGATGCAGTCCATTAAGCCTGCTCCGTCATGCAATGTGATCATGGCTGATCTTCTCACTCCAATTTCCCCTAATCCATCACCTCAGGACATCACAAAGCATGTCGCAACTAATGAAGCATTTCTGAGATAAATTTCTGTAATAAATATGGAAACTGATACTTGTACAGCAAGCTCCCAAAACCGCACTGTGATAGGTGCCAATCGAGGGATAAATATTGGCCAAGACACTCAGTTAGAACTAATGGGTTCTGTGGGATCATTCGCGTGGCTGTTAAGGGAGCTGACAGAGCCTTGGTTTGTGTCTGGTCTCTGACAGTGTGACATTTCATCGTGCTGCAGTGGAGTGTCAGCCTCCTTCTTGGCACGCAATCCTCTGAAGTGGGTGTTGACCCTCCATCCTTTTGGCTGAGGAGGCAAGAATGCCTTCCTCTGAATTACCAAGTGTGCACATGGGAGGTGTGGCATATGTACGTGATTACAAGTAAACAATCCACTGAAACTCTGGCACCAGGACCATGGAATTCAGGTACAAAAGGCACAAATGTGATTTATGCGGGTTCCACTTATAATGCCAATGTTCTCTTTGTATTTTTAATGAATTGGTTATATTACAGTCATAGAATCGTAGAATTTACAGTGCAGAAGGAGGCCATTCAGCCCATCGAGTCTGCGCCAGCTCTTGGAAAGAGCACCCTACTTAAGCCCACACCTCCACCCCATAACCCAGTAACCTCACCTTTGTTTTTTGGACACTAAGGGCAATTTATCATGGCCAATCCACCTAACCTGCACATCTTTGGACTGTGGGAGGAAACCGGAGCACCCGGAGGAAACCCACGCAGACACAGGGAGAACATGCAGACTCCACAGAGACAGTGACCCAACAGGGAATCGAACATGGGACCCTGGAGCTGTGAAGCAACAGTGCTAACCACAATGCAAAATGTCACTATTGTAGCCGATGCTCAATCAATATAAATGGAGCTATTCCACTTACTTTTACAACAAATTTGGTATAAAAATGTAGTTCTGATCGCCTGATCTTGGAAAGAGTCATTCTTTGTATAGGAATCTTGCCTCTTACTCACTTCTTAGTTCCATGGATAATTACTTTGGAATCCTCGAAGACAATTGAAATTTAGATATTTTTATATACAAAGCGTGCATGCATGAATCGTAATACAGCATAAATATAAAAACAGAACTGTTACAATCTGATTCATCTATTTGGTAGCTCACAATTTTACCTAACTATTCTTAATCCCATTTTCTAGCACTTAATAATAATAATCGCATATTGTCACAAGTAGGATTCAATGAAGTCGCTGTGAAAAGCCCCTAGTCACCACATTCCGGTGCCTGTTCGGGGAGGCCGGTAAGGGAATTGAACCCGCGCTGCTGACTTGTTCTGCATTCCAAGCCAGATGTTTAGCCCTCTGTGCTAAACCAGCCCCGATTTGGTCCACGGCACGGTAGCAAAGTGGTTAGCACTGAACATACTTACAGCACATACAATGCAGAAGGAGGCCATTCGGCCCATCGAGTCTGCACCAACCCACCTAAGCCCTGACTTCCACCCTATCCCCCGAACCTAATAACCCCTCCTAAACTTTTTGGACACTAAGGGCAATTTATCATGGCCAATCCACCTAACCTGCATGTCTATGGACTGTGGGAGGAAACCGGAGCACCCGGAGGAAACCCACGCAGACTCCGCACAGACAGTGGCCCAGCAGGGAATCAAACCTGGGACCCTGGTGCTGTGAAGCCACAGTTCTAACCACTATGCTACTGTGCTGCCCTACAGCTCCAGGGTCCCAGGTTCGATTCCCGGCTTGGGTCACTGTCTGTGCAGAGTTTGCATGTTCTCCCAGTGTCTGCGTGGGTTTCCTCCGGGTACTCCAGTTTCCTCGTACAAATCTCGAAAGACATGCTTGTTAGGTGAATTGGACATTCTGAATTCTCCCTCAGTGTGGTCCCGTGCCACGGACTAAATAGGGGCTGGTTTAGCACAATGGGCTAAACAGCTGGCTTGTAGTGCAGAGCAAGGTCAGCAGCGCAGGTTCAATTCCCGTATCGGCCTCCCCGAACAGGCACCGGAACGTGGCGACTGGGGGCTTTTCACAGTAACTTAATTCCTGTGTTAATGTAAGCCTACTTGTGACACTAATAAAGATTATTATTATTATAATGGCATCTCAAGTGTTCATCTAAATATTGTTTAAAAGTAATAGGTAGAGTTGCCAACTCTGGTTTAAAGTATTCCTGAAAGTTGTATCATTTGACTGCCTCCTGCCAACTGTAGTGCTAATTCTTTCAGTTGTTCTGTGTATGATTGTGAGAGTCCGGTAACTGATCTATGCTCACGGTGCATGTTTGGTTAAGCCTGGGTGTTGAGTCAGAGTAAAGAAAACTGACACGGCAGAAGTTGGGAGAAGAAGTTAGAGCCGGAATCAGCCCGACGCAGACATATTACAACTTTAAAAGGAATTTTAAAACTCTTGTAATAAAACCTATTGCACATTTCGAAACCTGTGCATTTCTCTAAGATTATAAAATGTACAACATCAACCACTGCATTGCTCTAAGTGGATTGAAATATACATCAACCATCGCACCACCTACACTCCTGCCATTGGCCATCCAGCATGTCCATTTGATGCCATTGGGAGAGAGATTGGATGATTTATAACAGTCAGTCAAACAGCTTTCCTTTGCCATCTCCACATAATTTTGCAGTTGACGCAAGTGGAAATAAAACATCTTTTTAAATACTCTGTGGTTATTCCCCTGGGACACTTGCAGCAAATTCCCAGGGATTAACTTTGAATTCCTGGAGACTCCGGGGCAATCCTGGAGGGCTGGCAACTCAGAATCCGGGTTTTCCAAGGCTTATCCAGTGAGATCTATCTCGTAAAACACAAGGGTGAAGGAGACGAGGAAACCAAAACGATGCTCTGTTCCCCCCACCCCCGCCACAGAAGGCAGTCAGTGCTAGGCACAGCCAGGCAAACAAAGCACATCCAGCAAATGTTTCCTTAACTTGAGAAACAGTCCTACAGACACTAGGCTGCTGAAAAAGCCAAAGGAACAAAGAGAACCTTTGAAAAGGCCAAGAAAACAAAAGGGATGTGACCAGATATAACGGAGACTGAGTGATGGATGGAACAAGTCGACTGGCTGGCCTCGCGCACTACTTTACTTTCTCTCACTTTAATCAAACTTAGCTTGCCCGTTGCTAAGGAGAGGTAAACAAAACAAAGCGGCGAGAGTGGGGGGAAAAAAAGCCCAGATTGAGACGTTAAATGTGAAGAAAAGTTTCTCTTGGTATGTGTCTGGTCTGTGAGCGATTCCAGTGGAATTTTGGATTGGTTTAAGCAATCTTTGTCAGCTCGCCATTAAAGGGGAGCAACATTCAATAAAGACATTTAATTGCGTATAAATGAATGAACGTTTATTGTGGATCACTGGAACCTGGTTTCACTCTTTGCGTCAGAATGCATTTCTATATTATAAATCCAGATGCTGGTAGATGGGCGACATCACTTCAGCGTTTGGCACGTTAATACTCCAGACACATGGGCGGGATTCTCTGATCCTGAGGCTACTTGTTGACACCATCGGAAACGTCGCCACGTTTCTCGACGGCGTCAACGTGGCCTCAGGATCAGCAATTCTGACCCCTACAGGAGGCTAGCATGGCACTGGAGCAGCCCACGCCGCTCCAGCTGCTGATGCCGGCATCAACTGGGCGCCGCGGATGTCCGCGCATGCGCAGTGGCACCGGCGCCAATGCGCGGATCAGCAGTGGCTCCCTTCTCCGCACTGGCCACAAAACAACATGGCGTAGGGCTACTGGGGCTGGCGCGGAAGAAAGGAGGCCCCCAGCCCGAGAGACCGGCCCGCCGGTCAGTGAACCCAAATCGTGGGCCAGGCCATAATGGAGGCCCCCCCCCCACCCCTGCGTCAATCCCACTCCCCCCCCCCCCCAACAGGCCGCCCCGGACCCTTCCACACCGAGGTCTCGCCGGCTGAGAGCAGAATAGAACGGTGCCGGCGGGACCCAGCTTTTCTGTTACGGTCGCTCAGCCCGTCCTGAGCCGAGAATCTCCGGGGAGGAGGGGGGGGGGGGGGAGTGCTGCTCTCGACAGGCGCCGTGCCGACCACGCCAGCGCCAATTCTCCACACTGCGGATAATCGTGTCCCGGCGTCGGGGTGGCGTGGCACGATTCGCGCCGATCGCAGCGATTCTCCAGCCTGGCCCCGGGCTGAGAGAATCCCACCCTATCCCTTTAAGTAAAGAAAATGATTTGGGTTTGTATACAATCTCAGGATGTTCCTGAGCACCTTACAGTCAAGGAGGTGCCTGTAGTGCCGTCACTGTTGTAACGTAGGCAATGTGGCTGCCAATTTGCACAAAATTAGCACTTTTTTCTTTAAGCAAGCATTGCCTTCAGTGCCAGTGACTACCACCACAAGTCACAATAGTTGAAGAACTAAACGGAGAATGGCAAAAGTGACTTGTGCGTGCCTTAATGTCACAGCAACCTCTTTTAAAACCACTTTCCAATGACTGAGAGGGTAAATTAATTGCCCAGGGCTTAGCAGTCTTGTAGCGGGGCCTTGCACTCACCTATAGATTGTTTAAGTAAGCTGGAGTGTTTAACTCCAGATTGTTTAAGTAAGCTAACCACTGTGCTACCGTGTGAAGAATGATCACTTGAAGAGGGGGTTTTCAAAGATGTACACCTTCAGAAATTTACTTCCTTGCCAGAAATCAATTCTTTCAGGAAAGCAGGTGGAAAGATGAACCAGAAGAGTCATTTAATAAAAACTCAACACTTTTCCTCATCATCGGCTTTGCCGACGAGAAAACGTGTAGATGTGAGCACCCCCCATTAGATCAGTGAGTCAGGACTGGGCCTAATCTTCAACCCACCATCTTACCATCTCTAGTCAGTGCTGAGCTAACAGATCTGAATGCAGGTCATGCCGTTTGACGCCCCAGTCCCTTCACTGCTTGTCGGGCAGAATCGGCTAAGATTCCTTCTTGTAATCATTATCCAGGCTGGAAGCCCTGTTAGAAGTGTGAATGTCTGAATAGTATCAGTTTTGGCCCACACTCACGGACAAAAAAAGAGGTAAAACGGGGAGATCAGTGCAGGTTGAGCAAATTGAAAAAAAACATACATGAGACATTTCACACTACCCTGCCACCCCCCCCCCCCCCCAGTCTAACATGGGACACTTGCTTGCTGCATCTGCCACCGCACACATGCGCAGACCAGCAGGCGAGATTGGGTTGGAACTCTCTTTCTGCTAATAGATTGGTGTACATCCACTCTGAGTCAAAGCAATCAATGTTCTACCAAATTAACACCTTTTTACATGTTGCTGGGCAACTACCCGTAAAGACCCGTACAACTGGAGGATTGTGAGCAGACACCGGAACAACTGATAGCGGAGGCAAAGCCGTCGCACCAAAGCAATTGGTGTAGGATACATTTGGGGCTCTGCTTCATTTAACTCCGAGAAATGGAGGGCGAGAGCTTGGGAAGAATGGGCTTGCTGAAGGTAGCCCTATTCCATGTTTTCTTGAGGCTTTCGATGTGAATATAAGCAAGGAAAATCCATTCAAATGGGATCAAAGAATCCCTAATGAGCCCTTCGGCTCATTAAGACTGCACCGACTGAAAGATAAACCTACCTAAGGCCCTAACCCCCACCCTACCCCTGTAGAGCCACCGAGCCTTGAAACACTTAGGGGCAATTCAGCATGGTCCATCCACCTATCCTGTGCATCTTTGGACTGTGGGAGGAAACTGGAGCATTCGGAAGAAACCCACGGACACACGGGGAAAACGTGCAGACTCCACAGACAGTCACCGAAAGTCGTAATTGAACCACTGTGCCACCGAGCTGCCCACTAAGGATGATTTACAAAAACATAGGCGTGGAAAGTGGTCCCAGTTGCAACCATTTTCAATATCCAATCAAAGAAAACAGGTGGACGGTGCTATATTTGGCAGTCGTGCCTAAAGAAATCTAGCTTTAATTAGGGGTTATAAGGTTTAAAAGAGTGACGCTATTTATAAATGGGATGATTTGAAGTATGCATTTAAATATTAGAAGCATCAGGTGGACAAGGGTTTTGTGTGCTCAAGGACACCAACGTCACCTGGCATTAGGATATGGAGTATCCTCCAACACAAGGAAGTTCCTGAAAAACAGGAACTGGCCTCCGAAAATCATGGATACATCACCTCGGTCAGGCATTGACAAATTAACATTTTAAAGATGTCCCAAAATAAACTGTCAACTAAATCCAGGAAAATGTGCTTGAACCTCAAGAGAAAATTATGTCGCAAGGAAGTTATCACCATCTGCATGTCTCAGGAAATTGCTGGGGCCTTGACAGGTGAAGTTCCAGAGCACTGGAGAATAGCCAATGTTGTTCCATTGTTTAAGAAGGGCAGCAGGGATAATCCAGGAAATTATGGGCCAGTGAGTCTTACGTCAATGGTAGGGAAATTATTGGGAAAAATTCTTAGAGACAGAATTTACTCGCATTTGGAAGCAAATGGACTTATTAGTGATGGACAGCATGGTTTTGGGAAGGGGAGGTCGTGCCTCACTAATTTGAGGAAGTTTTTTGAGGAAGTGACAAAGATGATAGATGAGGAAAAGGCAGTAGATGTTGTATACATGGACTTCAGTAAATCCTTTGACAATACCTCATGGTAGATTGTTACAAAAGTTGAAGTCACATGGGATCAGAGGCGAGCTGGCAAGTTGGATACAGAACTGGCTTGGGTACAGAAGACAGAGGGTAGCAGTAGAAGGGTGCTTTTCTGAATGGAAGGCTGTGACTAACGGCGTTCCGCAGGGATCAGTTCTGGGACCTTTGTTGTTTGTCGTGTTTATAAATGATTTGGAAGAAAATGTCGTTGGTCTGATTAGTAAGTTCGCAAATTACACAAAAATTGCTGGAGTCGCAGATTGTGAAGAGGATTGTCAGAGGATACAGCAGGGTACAAACTGGTTGGAGTCTTGGGCGGAGAAATGGCAGATGGAGTTTAATCCGGATAAATGTGATGTAATGAACTTTGGAACGTCCAATGCATAAAGGAATTACACAATAAATGGTAGAACTCTTGCGAGTACTGACAGGCAGAGAGATTTGGGCGTGCACATCCATCGATCACTGGAAGTGGCAATGCATGTGGATAAGGTGGTCAAGAAGGCATACGGCATGCTGGCCTTCATCGGTCGGAGCATTGAATATAAAAATTGGCAAGTCATGTTGCAGTTGTACAGGACCTTAGTTGGGTCTCATTTGGAATATTGTGTACAATTCTGTCACCACACTACCAAAATGATGTGGTTGCTTCGGAGAGGGTACAGAAGCGGCTTACTGGGATGTTGCCTGGTATGGAGGGCATTAGCTATGAGGAAAGGTGAGATAAACTTGGTCTGGTCTCACTGGAACGACAGAGGTTGAGAGGCGACGTGTTAGAGGTCGACAAGATTACGAGTGGCATGGACGGAGTGGATGGTCAGATGCTCTTTCCTCGGGCAGGAGAGTCAAGTACCAGGGGACATAGGTTAAAGTGCGTGGGGAAATGTTTAGAATAGATGTGCGAAGCAAGTTTTTTGAAGAGATGTCAAAAATGATTGATTAGGCAAGGGCTATGAATGTTGTCCACATGGACTTTAGTAAGTCATTTGACAAGGTCCCTCATGGCAGGCTGGTCAAAAGATTAAATCACACGGGGTCAGGGGTGAACTAGCTGTATGGATTCAGAACTGGCTTGGCGATAGAGGACAGAGGGTAGCAGTGGAAGGTGCTTTTCCGAATGGAGGGCTGTAACTAGTGTTCTGCAGGGATCAGTACTTGGACCTCTGCTGTTTACAATATATAAAAGTGACTTGGAAGAAAAGGTAGCTGGTCTGATTAGCAATGTTTGCGGATGATACTAAGATTGCAGGAGTTGCGGACAGTGATGAAGATTGTCAGAGAATACAGCAGGATATAGATAGGCTGCAAAATTAGGCGGAGAAATGGCAGATGGAATTTAACCCAGACAAATGCGAGGTGATGCATTTTGGTAGATTCAATTCAGGTGGGAGCTACAAAATAAATAGCAGAACCATCAGGAGCATTGATACAGAGATCTGGGCGTGCAGGTCCACAGATCTTTAAAAGTGGCAGCACAGGTGAAAATGATGGTAAAGAAAGCATATGGCATGCTTGCCTTCATAGGACGGGGTATCGAGTATAAAAGTTCGCAAATTATGTTACAATTATACAGAATGTTGGTTAGGCCACATTTAGAATACTGTGTCCAATTCAGGTCACCGCACTACCAGAAGGACGTGGAGGCTTTGGAGAGGGTACAGAAAAGGTTTACCAGGATGTTGCCTGGTATGGAGGGTATTAGCGGTGAGCAGAGATTGAATAAACTGGGATTGTTCTCCCTGGAGAGACAGAGGCAGAGGGGTGACCTGATAGAAGTTTATAAAATTAGGAGGAGTATAGATAGGGTGAACAGTTGGAGGCTTTTCCCCTGGGTGGAAATGACAATTACAAGGGAGCACAGGTTTAAGGTGAGGGGGGATAGGTTCAGTGGAGATGTGCGGGGCAAGTTTTTTTACCTGGTTTTTTTGTGGCCTGGAATGCACTGCCAAGTGAGGTGATTGGGGCAGTTACGTAAGCGACCGTTAAGACTTATCTAGATAGACATATGAAGAGACGGGGTATAGAAGCATATAGGCGGTTGGTCTAGATTGGACACATGATCGGTGCAGACTTGGAGGGCTGAAGGGCCTGTTCCTGTGCTGTACTGATTTTTGTTCTTTGTTCTTAACTGATGCCTGCCAGGCAAGTGACACAAATTGATATGTGGTATAGCAGGGAGGCATCTCTGGAAGCACAATAGGGGTTGGCAACCCTCCACCATTATGAAAATGACGCCCAGGGATCTAATTTCAGATTGGACTTGGGACACCAGCTTGTAATGGATGGTTGATGAACCTCGACTGCTCCTCATCCAAAATCGGGCTGAGCCCATTACTGTCAATGTAAGTTGAAGGAGGACAAGGGAAATGGTGGCTTTACAGCCTGATTTTTGTTTTTTTGTTTTTTTACAAATTAAGAGTACCCAATTATTTTTGTTTCAATTAAGTGGCAATTTAGCGTGGCCAATCCACCTAACCTGCACATCTTTGGGTTGTGGGGGTGAAACCCACACAAACATGGGGAGAATGTGCAAACTCCACACGGACAGTGACCCAGAGCCGGGATCGAAGCTGGGACCTCAGCGACGCGAGGCAGTAGTGCTAACCATTGCACCACCGTGTTGCCATTTACAGCCTGATTTTAGGATTCCCTTGCCATGTTGTTTGCTGTGTCCTTGTACAAATCCTCAGCTGCTGTGCTTTTGATCACAATGCACCAAAGGCAGTGGCAAGAAGCCAATGTATCGCGATTTTTATGTACCCGCACTTTTCCAAAAGTACACAGCAACACCGAGAAAATGGCATAATAAAATGAAGCATAGTCTTCACATTCCCTCCTAGTACTTACCTTCTGAGTTAGTTTCAATTGCTCTGGCTGCATTTATAAGTCACTATAACCCCAGTGAATGGACTGATGATGGAACACAATAAGATGCTCTGTGACATTGAGCTAGAGCAGGCAATAAGATATATTCAGGTGGTGAAATCTCTTTAGAACGAGCAATCAGATCCTATCATGACTCCATTTCACCTACCTCAAGATGGTTTGTTGGTTTTCTTTCACACAGATTCTTCACTGTACACAGACTGGGGACTTCGATACCCTAAGGTTTCTTGGTGTGTTTGCGCTTGTACTGGGAGGGATAGTTCGCCATATGTAAATGTACAGAGACCACAAATGAAAGGATATCAGAGTCATCCGAATATCCTCCGCCAATGATACTGTGTATGCACATGTGCAACTTTGAATGGGTGTGTGGACATATGCGCATGTGCGTGGGCACGCGCATGTATGTGTGTGCATGCAGGCATTTGCGTACCTACCTCTGATTATATTAGAAACGTGATGAATGAGGGACACGTAATGTTGTGCATGTGTCCTTCCTTTAATATGCTTATGTACAGGGGCTGGTGATGGTAGGCTTAGGGATTGTGGTGTCTGTGGGTCACAGCGACCAGGGGCTAGAGTGGCCAGAGATCAGTGTTAGGCACATCCTGGCTTCTGCAGATGACAGGGTCTGGGGAATTGAGGTGAATGGGGTAAGAGTGACCAGGGGTCACCAAGGTTGAAGAACATGGGGGCATGACTCATTGGAATTTGTGGCATAACATATTCTGCACACAATTACATCGAAGAACATCGGAAGTATTACATAGAAAGAGGCCACGCCTTGATTTGTGGTCCACACAAGCTTTTTTCCACCCTTCTCCACTTAACCCCATCAAGTTATCCTTCTCTTCCTTTCTTCCTCACTTGCTTATCTAGCTTTCCCTCAAATACACTGCATTGGTCAACCATTCTCTGGCTAAAGGCATTTTTCTGGAAATTCTTATAGAGTTTATTTGTGATTAATCTTGTACTCATGGTTAATGTGCAGATTCAGTCAGCAGTTAGAAAGGCAGTTAGGAATGTTTGCATTCATGTCAAGAGGGCTAGAATACAAGAGCAGGGATGTACTTCTGAGGATGTATATGGTTCTGGTCAGACCCCATTTGGAATATTGTGAGCAGTTTGGGGCCCCGTATCGAAGGAAGGATGTACTGGCCTTGGAAAGGGTCCAGAGGAGTTTCACAAGAATGAGCCCTGGAATGAAGAGCTTGTTGTGTGAGGAATGATTGAGAACTCTGGGTCTGTACTCGTTGGAATTTAGAAGGATGAGGGGGGAATCTTATTGAACCTTCCAGGAAACTACGAGGCCTGGTTAGAGTGGACGTGGCGAGGTTGTTTCTACCTTTATAAAAAAAACAGAGCCTGAGGGCACAGCTTCAGGCTAAAAGGACGTTCCTTTAAAGCTGAGATGAGGAGGAATTTCTTCAGCCACAGGGTGGTGAATCTGTGGAATTCTTTGCCGCAGAAGGCTGTGGAGGCCAAATCACTGAATGTATTTTAGACAGAGATGGATAGGTTCTTGATTAATAATGGGATCAGGGGTTATGGGGAGAAGGCAGGAGACTAGGAATGAGAAACATATCAGCCATGATTGAATGACCTACGTCTGCTTCTGCTAATGTCTTATGATACTTACTTTTAGAATCCTTCACAAGTGGAAACATCTTTTTTATGTCTACACTATCAATACTCGTCATAATTTTGAAGATCTCGATTCGGTCCTGCAAGAGTAATGAATCCCGGCCGAGTCAGCCTTTGCTAATAGTTGTAACTTCTCAGTTCTGAAGTAGAATTCTGCTGTGTACATTGGGTATGCAGTGAGACAGAAGCTTGACATGTGAGATTAAACAAGGACCATCTGCTAATTAAATTATATTGAGAAAAAGAATCCAAGAAACACTGGTATGACTGGGCTAGACTGTTCTGTACTTGCCAGTGAAGCCAATAAAAAAACCTTTAAATCAACAACATGGAGAACCAACAGCTATTACTGAACATTAAACTAAGAGATGCAGAGTCAATGCAGCAATGGGAAGGAAGCAACTGACATGATTAAGAGGAGATACTTGCGCAATGGTAATGCCACTTGCCTGAGTCCCAGGCTAATACTCTGCGTTCAAATTCCACCATGACAGCTGATAGAATTTAAGTTTATTTAATGAGAATCGGAGACTGATCATAAAACCACCATCAATTGTCACAAAAACCCATTTAGTTCCCTCTCGGGAAGGAAATCTGTCAGCTCTGCCTGGTCCGGCCTACATGTGACACCAGATGCACAGTACATGTGAATCAGGAGCAGAAGTAGGCCGACTCGGCTGCTCGAGTCTGCTCCACCATTCAATAAGATCATTGTTAATCAAAAAATCTCCCTGGCCTCCGGTTCCCACTCAATGGAGATAAAGGGGTTCTGTGTAGCAAATCTCACGGTCCAGGGAGGGGAGTTCAAAAATTACCGGCTCTACATCCTTCCCCATCTCTGCGCAGCCACACTCCTAGGGTTAGACTTCCAGTGCAACCTCCAAAGTCTAACTTTCAAATTCGGCGGCCCTATACCCCCCCTCACTGTCTGCAGCCTTCCGACCCTCAAGGTCGATCCACCTTCCCTGTTTGCGAACATCACCCCGGATTGCAAACCCATTGCCACCAGGAGCAGACGGTACAGTGTCCAGGACCGGATCTTTATTAGGTCAGAGGTCCAACGGCTACTGAGGGAAGGAGTCATTGAAGCTAGCTACAGTCCCTGGAGAGCTCAAGTAGTGGTGGTAAAGACTGGGGAGAAGAATAGGATGGTCGACTACAGTCAGACCATCAACAGGTTTACGCAGCTGGACGTGTACCCTCTCCCCCGCATATCCGACCTGGTAAACAGGATCGCGCAATACAAGGTCTTCTCCACGGTGGACATTAAGTCCGCCTACCACCAGCTCCCCGTCCGCATGAGTGACCGCAAACACACTGCCTTCCAGGCAGATGGGCGGCTCTACCACTTTTTACGGGTTCCTTTCGGTGTCACTAACGGGCTCTCGGTCTTCCAGTAAGAGATGGACCGAATGGTTGACCGATACGGTTTACGGGCAACATTCCCGTATCTTGATAATGTCACCATCTGCAGCCACGACCAGCAGGATCACGACACCAACCTCCGAAAATTCCTCCAGACCGTGAAAATCCTTAACCTTACGTATAACAAGGATAAATGCGCGTTTAGCAGCGATCGCCTAGCCATCCTCGGCTACGTAGTGCGAAATGGAGTTATAGGCCCCGACCCTGAACGCATGCACCTCCTTATGGAGTTTCCCCTCCCTCACTGCTCCAAGGCCCTGCAGCGCTGCCTAGGTTTTTTTTCTTACTACGCCCAGTGGGTCCCCAACTATGCAGACAAGGCTCGTCCTCTGATCCAATCCAGTCTTTCCCTTGTCGATAGAGGCCCGCCAGACCTTCAGCCGCATCAAAGCAGTTATTGCAAAGGTCACGATGCACGCCATCGACGAGTCCCTCCCCTTCCAGGTCGAGAGCGACGCGTCCGACGTAGCTCTGGCAGCCACCCTCAACCAAGCGGGCAGACCCGTGGCTTTCTTCTCACGTATCCTCCATGCTTCGGAAATCCGCCACTCCTCAGTCGAAAAGGAGGCCCAGGCCATAGTAGAAGCTGTGCGACGTTGGAGACATTACCTGGCCGGCAGGAGATTGACTCTCCTCACTGACCAACAGTCGGTCGCCTTCATGTTCGATAATGCACAGCGGGGCAAGATAAAAAACGATAAGATCTTGCGGTGGAGGATCCACCTATAACTACAAGATCTTGTATCGCCCCGGGAAGCTAAACGAGCCTCCTGATGCCCTGTCCCATGGCACATGTGCCAATGCACAAGTGGACCGCCTCCGAGCCCTCCACGAGGACCTCTGCCACCCGGGGGTCACTCGCTTCTTACATTTTGTCGAGACCCGCAACCTGCCCTACTCCAAGAATGAGGTCAGGACAGCCACCAGGAATTGCCAAATCTGCGTGGAGTGCAAGCCGCACTTCTACCAGCCAGAGAAAGCGCACCTGATAAAGGCTTCCCGTCCCTTTGAATGCCTCAGCATGGACTTCAAAGGTCCCCTCCGCTCCATGACCGCAACCACTGTCATCAAAGCCCTCCATAGCATCTTTACACTGTTCGGGTTCCCCGCTTACATACATAGTGATAGGGGGTCCTCCTTTATGAGTGACGAACTGCGTCAGTTCCTGCTCAGCCAGGGCATTGCCTCGAGCAGGACGACCAGTTACAACTCCCGAGGTAACGGACAGGTAGAGAGGGAGAACGGAACGGTCTGGAAGACCGTCCTACTGGTCCTACAGTCCAGAAATCTCCCAGTCTCCCGCTGGCAGGAAGTCCTCCCGGATGCCCTCCACTCCCTCCGGTCCCTGCTCTGCACCACAACCAACCAAACACCTCACGAACATTTCCTTGTTTTCCCCAGGAAGTCCTCCACTGGGACCTCTCTCCCGACCTGGCTGGCATCTCCCATCCTGCTCTGAAAACACATGTGGGCGCACAAGTCGGACCCGTTGGTCGAGAGGGTCCATCTTCTCCACGCTAACCCCCAACCCCGACGGCCGACAAGACACGGTCTCCCGACGAGACCTGGCGTCCGCCGGATCCCCGCGCACACCCCCGCCACCAGTCCAACCCCCAATCCCAACAGGTGCACCTTACAGCTGCCCCCTTCCCAGGAGGATCAGTTCTTCCGCCGGCCCTGTCTAGGCCCCCCCGCCCACCGACGCACCCAGCAGACGCTCCCTTCCCAGATCAATCAGCTCCCCACCAGCGCCGTCTAGGGGTGTTGAAGCTGCCACAGAGATTGAAACCACGCTCCCAGAGTCACAGACGCCCGAACCTCCACCGGCGTCACCACCGAAGATTCAACGATCACAGAGAACGACCAAGGCCCCCGATCGACTGATTGCTTCATTTTAACGTGTATATAGTTAATTGTAAAATTGTAAATAGTTATGATAATAAGGCAAAATGCTGTACGGAGGCATTATGGTACTTCCATAATCATAACTTCTACCACGTTACCATGTTGTAATACCAAGTCACCACCCCCGCCGGACTCTTTTTTTAACAGGGGGTGAATGTGGTAGTCTCTGTAGAGGTATTACGGTACCTAGTAATGCTGGAACATCATTGGTAGATAATGCGTGTTGTCTATTGGTCGAGACTGTATGGTATCTCCGTCCTGCAATGTGGGGTATAAGAGCCCGTGCCGCCCCAGCAGCTTCCTTTCTGTACCTGAGCTGCTGGGGGAAACATCTAGCTTATTAAAGCCTTCAGTTGTACTACAACCTCGCTTTAGTAGTCATTGATTGTGCATCAACCTGTCCTCATAAGACAACCCGCCCATTCCTGGTATAGTTTAGTAAGCCTTCTCTGAATTGCTTCCAACACATTTACATGTGTGCACATCGCCAAAAATCTGTCCTGGTCCACCCACGTCGACGCTACAACCAAGAAAGCACAACAGCGCCCATACTTCCTCAGGAAACTAAGGAAATTTAACATGTTCACATTGACTTTTACCAACTTTTACAGGTGAACCATAGAAAGCATCCTATCTGGCTGCATCACAGCCTGGTATGGCAACTGCTCGGCCCCACACCGTAAGAAACTTCAGAGAGTCGTGAACACCGTCCAGTCCATCACACGAACCCGCCTCCCATCCATTGACTCTGTCTACACCTCCCGCTGCCTGGGGGAGGTGTACCATCTTCCATCGGGCAGGAGATACAAAAGTCTGAGAACACGTACAAACAGATTCAAAAACAGCTTCTTCCCCGCTGTTACCAGATTCCTCTTATGGTTGGATCTGATTAATACCACACTCTTGTATGCTTCATCTTGTCTCTGTGCCTATGTATTTACATTGTGTACCATGTGTTACCCTTTTACGTTTTTTCTTCCCATGTACTAAATGATCTGTTTGAGCTGCACACAGAACAATACTTTTCACTGTACCTCGGTACACGTGACAATAAACAAATCCAAAATCTTTCCTTGAACAAGGAGACCAACACTGCACATAATACTCCATGTGTGGTTCACTAATGCCCTGTACAACTGAAGCATAACCTACCTAATTTTGTAATCAATTCCTCTCACAATAAATGATAACATTCTATTAACGTTCTTAATTACTTGCTGTACCTGTAGACCATTTCATATGTTAGGCCATTTCAGAGGGCAGTTAAGAAGCAACCTCAAAATTGAGACTCGCGTTACTTTCCTGAACTAGTAAAAAAAAATTAATGCTAATCCCCCTAACCTGCCACTTATAGAATTAAACATGTACAAAGTGACATAAAGGGAAGTTCTGAAAGAGGTTCGGAAGGAGTAAAAAGAAAACATTTAATATTGCTATCCTATCATTCTAGTTACTATGCTGCTACCGTTACTATGCTGCTACCGTTACTATGCTGCTACCGTTACTATGCTGCTATAGTTACTATAATGCTCCTGTTGCTATAGTGTTCCTGTTACTATGCTGCTACTGTTATTATAGTATTATGGGCTAGGGTTTAGAGAATCCCAAAGTATATCATGGAGTTCACCTGACCCACAACTTTTAATAGATTTTGGTATGGGGAGCACAAGGGACCACTTTACATGTGTGATGCAGCAGAGCTAAAGTATGTTTAAAACAAAATAATGTTTATTCTATGAATCCAGTTAACATTTTATAAACACAAAGTGAACAGTTTATCAACTACCAATCCTGACCACCCCCCAAAAGATACAGTACTCCAAACACCATCCACAAGTTAAACCCCTTTAAAATAAAGACAACATTTAAATTCTCTACAGAAACAGGCATTACTTTGAAATCATCAAGTGATCTTTAGATTACAGAGAGAGATCGTAACATCTTTTTGCTGTGAATGCAGCTCTTCATCTCTAAAAACAAAACCAAAAACACACTGCAACTGCCAGCTCAAAACAAAAGTGAAAGACAGACAGCCCAGCTCCACCCACACACTGACATCACTGCAGCTATTTGATAAACATCCATTTCTTAAAGGTACATCCAGCTGACAATAGTGCTTTTGTTATGTTTGTCGCTATAGGTACAATAGTGCTCCGTTTGTGATTGTGCTCCTATAACTATGCTGCTACAGTTACTACAATGCTTCTGTTGCTCTAATGCTCCTGGTACCATGCTTGCTTCTACAGTTACTATAGTGTTCCTGTTACTACAATAGTACTCATGTTACTATAGTAGCAATTGCTACTATACTTCTTCTGTTATTATATTGCGCCTAGCTTTCCTTCACCACCACCTCTCTCGATTCCTCCACTGTGGTAAATTATCAGACTGCTGATCCAACATCTTGTACTGGATGAGCAGGAGTTTCCAACAATTAAATATTGGTGAAACAAAGTAATTGCCCAATCCATTCCCTGGCTACTCGTGCCAACTCCCTCCCTGGCGGCTATCTGAGTATGAGCCAGACTATCCACAATCTTGTTATCATACGTACCCCTAGGTTAAGCTTCAGACTAGAAAACCATATCATTATTAGGAATACAAGGTTCCAAAGTCCACCTCATTGTACCTGCCATGGAATCTGGGGCAATGAGAGAGGAAGGGTTGATCAAAATATTGTGAAGTACAATGGCTCTCTTTACGTTTTGGGCTGCTTTGGGCTGGGGCTCAGGGAAACATACCCTCAGTGGCAGAACGGAGGAGGTTGAGGTGCCATCTCATAGAATCCATACAGCGCAGGGGAGGCCGTTCGGCCCATCGCCCCTCTGAAAGAGCACTCCACCCAGGTCTCACTTCCCCATCCCATCCCCATAACCCTACCTAACCTGCCCATCTTTGGACAGTTGGGTCACTTCAGCATGGCCAATCCACGCAACCTGCCTATCTTTGGACTGTGGGAGGGAACTGGAGCACCCGGAGAAAACCCACGCAGACACAGGGAGAACACTCAAACTCCAGACATGGCTTGAATTGAACCCGGGTCCCTGGCACTGTGAGGCAGCCGCCCTAATCACTGTCCCACCATGCCGCCTGGAATATCTCACCGGCTGTTCCGGCGGAAGAAGGTTACGGGAGTGTGAAACCTCCAATCGTCTTGGCTTCCTTGCCATTGGATGCCAATTTTGTTCTGTCAAGACACGCGGAATCTAATAAGCAATTGTTTCTCCCTGCAAACAGCTGGGTCAGGCACAGGTACCTTTCTTTCTGAGCGTATCTCAGAAGCTCTTCTGCAAACAGCAAATGGCCACAGGTTTGGAAGCTTGCAGGTCCTGTTAATAATCTTCATTAATAATTTGGCCTCATCAGCCATCGTCAGGCTTGTGAAAGACAATTATCCTCACTAGCGAGGGATAGTCAATAAGTATGACTTTAATATTTCCTTCTCCATAACATAACCTGACTCCGGCCCATCTCTGCTCACCTTCTGCTGAAACCTTTGTTTGTGACTTTGTTACCCCCAAATAAACTATTCAAACATTTTCCAGATTGGTCCACTTTGTTGTATCTTGTGTAAACCTGAGGTCATGCAAAATCTTACAGCCCACATCTTAACTTCCAAACAGGCCCACTCACCCATCACTATTGTGATCGGAGACCTGCATTGGCTTCTGGTTAAGCAATGTCTCAATTTCAAAATGCCTCCATGTCACAAGGCCTATGAGATTTCGCTGCCTGTCTAATTCTCTTCAACAGATTTTAATTGCTTCACCAGAGGTGACTGGTTTTCTAGTTGCCTAGGCCTCAACATCTGGAATTCCCTCCCCACATCTCTCCACTGTAAATGCTCTTCCTGTCGATTCCCTTAATTAGAAAATAGAACATACAGCGCAGAAGGAGGCCATTCGGCCCATCGAGTCTGCACTGACCCACTTACACCCTCACTTCCACCCTATCCCCGTAACCCAATAACAGCTCCTAACCTTTTTGGTCACTAAGGGCAGTTTAGCATGGCCAATCCACCTAACCCGCACATCTTTGGACTGTGGGAGGAAACCGGAGCACCCGGAGGAAACACACGCAGACACGGAGAGAACGTGCAGACTCCGCACAGACAGTGACCCAACAGGGGATAGAACCTGGGACTATGGCGCTGTGAAGCCACAGTGCTGTCCTAATACTTTAAGTTGAACAGAGGTAATAAGGAACTCAATATGCCAAAATAGTACACTGTGTTATAAAGTTTTGTACTTTGGGCAAAATAAACCAGACTTTATGGCACCCAAGAGATTGCAGCAATTTGTTTCTATTGGTTGGCTGCTGGCTAATGGATTGGTCAGGGACACTATTTTACCCGGCAACCATCATAACACCCCTCTCCACCTCTCCTTCCTCCTTTCAGACACTCCTTAAAACCCTCCTCTTTGACCAAGCAGTTGCTGATCTGACCGGATACCTCAGGATGTGGCATTACTGGTATAACCAGCATTCACTTGCTCCCCTTTGGGCGGCACAGTAAGCACAGTGGTTAGCACTGTGGCTTCACAGCGCCAGGGGATAACGTGCAGACTCCGCACAGACAGTGACCAAAGCTGGGAATCGAACCTGGGACCCTGAAGCTGTGAATCCACAGTGCTAACCACTGTGCTACAGTGCTGCCCCACAGATGTGCAGGTTTGGTGGATTGGCCAAGATAAATTGCTCTTAGTGCCCAAAAAAGGTTTGGTGGGGTTACTGGGATACATGGACAGGGTGGATGGGCTGAATGTAAATTCTATGATTCTATGATAAGATGGTGATTAGCTGCCTCGTGAGCTGCTCAATCCCGGAGGTGTAGGTACACCCATGGTGCTGTTAGAGAGGGAGCTCCAGGATTTTGCCTCAGCAACAGTGAAGGAACGGCGATATATTTCCAAGTCAGGATGATGTGTGGTTTGAAGGGGAACATCCAAGTGGCGGTGACCCCTGATGTGTTCGGCAGGTTGGTTTGACGTTGACTGAAACTGGATGCAGGGAAGCTAGAAACAAACATCTGACACCGGAGATAATCCAACATGGTTTTATTTAAACTATGAAGGGCTGTACATGTTCAGCTGTGGGTTGACACTACTAATCCTACTGACGACCTCTTTAGGTTTGACCAGACTTACTAGCTACCTCATGGTAATAATGTCCACTGACTTGTGCACTCTGACTGTCTCAGTATCTGGGTCCTTGAGAGCGGGAGTCTTAATGCCCTGTGGGCTTTATAGTGGTGATGTCTTGTCTGGTGATTGGTCGTTCTGTGTTGTGTGTTCATTGGTTATCCTCTGTGTGAATCACTGCCTGTCTGCATCTCATTATATACATGAGTGGATAGTATGACCCTTTTTTAAAAATAAGTTATGAAACGTGAAAGTATATACATGCCTGACTATGTACAAATGGTGAGTTAACAAACATATATACATGGGAAGGTGTATATCGTGCAGATATAGAGCAAACTGAACAAAATTTACAAAAGTAAAGTCTATAGATTCAGTCTTTGAGGTGGGCGCCGAATTCTGGTCGATCGCCGCAGAGGTGGAGCAGGAGACGCCGGCACTTGGACAGGTGGGATTGCTGCCATTGCGGCGGTGTCGTGGACAGGTAGGATCGATGGCAGATCGGTGTCCTCGTGGCAGGAAATGTCTGGAGGAGGCATGACAGCTGGCGGAGCAATGCGGTTAGGCGCTGGGCAGGGAACTCTCCGCAGCGCCCTCCTGTTGCGCCGGAGAATGGAGCCATCAGCCAATTGGACAATGAAAGACCTTGGGGCGACCTTCATGATAACAACAGCTGGGGCTGACCAACCTCCCTCAGGCAACTGGACGTGAACAACATCTGCTGGAGCCAGCGCAGGCAGATCCATGGCATGAGCATCATACGCAATCTTCTGCTGGTCCCTGGACCGATGCATGTTTTGCAGCACCGTGAGGTGGTCAGGGTCTGGAATGTGAATGGCTGGAACAATCGTCCTCAGGTTGCGGTTCATGAGCATCTGCGCCGGAGACAAACCAGTTGACAGAGGGGCCGCCCTGTAGGCCAGCAGCGCCAAGTTGAAATCGGATGCTGAGTCTGCAGCCTTGCACAACAACCACTTGACGATATGGACCCCTTTCTCGGCCTTCCCGTTTGATTGCGGGTAATGGGGGCTGGAAATGATGTGTCTAGAGTTGTAGGATCGTGCAAAATCAGACCACTCCTGGCTGCAAATACACGGACCGTTGTCACTCATTACTGTGAGTGGTGTCCCGTGTCTGGCAAACGTCTCTTTGCAGGCTTTGATGACGGACTTGGACGTGAGGTCTGGCGATTTCACCACCTCCGGATAGATGGAGAAGTAGTTGACCTGGAGCACGTAATCATGCCCATTGGCGTGAAAGAGGTCTACCCCCACTTTAGACCACGGAGAGGTCACAAGCTCGTGCTGTTGCAGTATTTCTGTGGGCTGAGCTGCTTGAAACTTCTGGCAGGTTGGGCAGTTGAGGACCGTGTTAGTAATGTCCTGGTTGATACTTGGCCAATAAACCGCCTCCCGAGCTCTGCGTCAACTTTTTTCCGACCCCAAGGTGACCCTCATGGATCTGTCCGAGCACCATAGCTCGCATGCTTTGAGGAATGACGATCCTGTCCAGTTTAAGAAGGACTCCCTCAATGACCGTTAACTTGTCCTTTACATCAAAGAACTGGAGACACTGCCCCTTTTGCCAGCCATGAGCGAGGTGTTGCATCATGCGCTGCAGTAGAGGATCCTTGGCAGTTTCTTCACGTATTTGGACCACACGTTCATCAGTGGCTGGTACGTTGCTGGCACACAACTGCACCTGTGCCTCTATGTGGCAGATGAAGTCGCCCTGTTCACACGGCGTGGTGATGGATCGGGACAGGGCATCTGCGATGATCAGCTCCTTACCCGGTGTGTAGACGAGTTTGAAGTCATATCGGCGGAGACGAAGAAGAATGCGCTGTAGCCGAGGCGTCATGTCATTTAGATCCTTCTGGATTATGTGGACTAATTGGCGATGGTCTGTTTCCACCGTGAACTTCGGCAGGCCATATACGTAATCATGAAACGTGACTATTCCTGTCAGTAGAACAAAGCACTCCTTCTCGATCTGGGCATACCGTTCCTCGGTCGGAGTCATGGCCCTGGAGGCATATGCCACTGGAGCCCAGGACGAGGAGTCGTCTCGCTGGAGGAGCACCGGCCCAATGCCGTCCTGGCTGGCGTCAGTAGATATCTTGGTGTCCCTGGTTGGGTCAAAGAACGCCAGTACTGGGGCTGTGGTGAGCTTCGCCTTTAGCTCGAGCCACTCCTTTTCATGTGCGGGCAGCCACTGGAACACTGTTGACTTCTTTACGAGATGCTGGAGGGTCGTGGTGTGGGCTGCCAGATTGGGAATGAATTTCCCGAGAAAATTCACCATCCCGAGGAAGCGGAGGACCGCCTTTTTCTCCTCCGGGGTCTTCATGGCGTTGATCGCCAGCACCTTGTCGCCGTCAGGCTGCACCCCGTGTTGTGAAATGTGGTCACCCAGAAACTTGACAGCGGATTGACCAAATGAGCATTTGGCCCTGTTGAGCAGGAGGCCATTTTCGTGAATCCGCTGAAAGACCTGTCGGAGGCGGGCAATGTGATCCTTGAGCGTTGTGGACCAGACAATCACATTGTCCACATATACCCGCACCCCCTCAATGCCCTCCATTATTTGCTCCATGATGCGATTAAATACTTTGGAAGCTGATATGATACCGAAGGGCATGCGGTTGAAGCAATAGCGGCCGAACGGGGTGTTAAATGTGCACAGCTTCCGACTGGACTCGCCCAGCTGTATCTGCCAGAAACCCCGGGAGGCGTCCAGCTTGGTCAAGAATCTGGCATGAGCCATCTCACTGGTCAACTCTTCACGCTTTAGGATCGGGTAGTGCTCCCGCATGATATTGCGGTTCAGGTCTTTGGGATCAATGCAAATGCGGAGTTCACCAGAGGGTTTTTTGAAGCATACCATGGAGGTAACCCAGTCTGTTGGTTCCGTGACCCTTGAGATGATGCCCCGGTCTTGGAGGTCTTGCAGCTGCTTTTTCAGGCGATTCTTGAGAGGAGCCGGCACCCGGTGTGGTGCCTGGATCACTGGGGTGGCGTTCGGCTTTAGCAGAATTTCATAGCCATATGGGAGCATGCCCATTCCATCAAACACATTGTAGTATTGCGTGAGGATGTCGTCTATCTCAGCCTGGAGATTCACATCGGTTGAGGTAGTCGCCAGTGTCGAGGATATGGTGTGGACTCGCTGGACCAGATTCAGGAGCTTGCAGGCGCGAGCACCGAGCAGGGACGCCCTGTCAGGCCGAACTATCTTGAATCGTAAGGTTGCCTTGAATTCCTTGTGAGATACCCCTAGCCGACACGATCCACTGGCAGCTCTGGCATTGCCATTATAGTTGAGGAGTTGGCAGGCTGGTGGAAGAATGCTTGGTCGGTCACAAATGCTGTTGAGATCTGACTGTGATATGAGGTTCGCAGACGCGCCGGTGCCCAGTTTAAATCGGATGCGAGCCTGGTTGACTGTGTGGATAGCACACCAATCGTCGTCTGGATCCACACTGAGGATCGAAAGGCGGGTTGCCGGTGACGTGAGGACCAGCTTGCGTGTGGTTATGATGCCCACCCGATATGGAGATTCGAGGCAATCAGCATCGGGATCCGTTGGGCTGTCGGGATCAGTATCTTGCATGTCTTGTTGTACCGAACGGATACTTCTGCGCCGTATCTGGGACCGCTGGCTGATAATCGGTGGAGTGGACCTGCAGCAGGCCGTGTAATGGCCAGGCTTCCCATACTGTAGGCATCGCCATCCTTTGGCTGGACATTGCCGCTTTAAATGGGCGGAGCCACAATTCGTACACGTCATAACGCTGATGTCAGCGCATTCCGTGCGCCAACGCGCATGCGCAGTGCAGTCGGCCGACGAACGCACTTGCGCATTAGGGTTGTCGGCTTCGTCGTCCACCCGGCTGTGGCGCGTATGCGTCGGGACCCGGGAAAAGCGCGTGAAACAGCCACTCTCCTCAATACTCAGGCCTTGCATTTTTCAATGGCCTGCACCAGTTCTGCCTCGTGGGAGTTGCAGTTTTCACCGCCCTGATGTGGGGGTAATGATTCTTGGCATGCTCATGGACCACGCACATCTCAATAGCGACGGAGAGAGTTAGCTGTTTTATTTTAAGGAGCTGTTGCCGAAGGGAATCGGAGTGGACACCGAAAACGGTCTGATCCCGGATCATGGAATCAGCCGCTGAGCCGTAATTACATGACTGCGCCAGGATGCGGAGCTGGGTCACGAAGGACTGAAAAGGTTCATCTTGACCCTGAAGCCTCTGTTGGAAGATGTACCGTTTAAAGCTCTCATTCACCTCAATGTCGCAGTGGCTGTCGAATTTCAGCAGAACCGTCTTGAACTTTGTCTTGTCTTTGCCATCGGCAAACGTAAGTGAGTTGTAGATATGGATGGCGTGATCCCCCACGGTCGAGAGAAATAGTGCGATCTTTCTTGCATCCGATGCTGCCTCGAGGTCGGAGGCCTCGATATACAGGAGGAACTTTTGATTGAAGATCTTCCAGTTGGCGGCGAGGTTGCCGGAGATGCGGAGCTGCGGAGGAGGCTGAATGTTTTCCATGTTGCTGGATGGCCGCTTTCTGGTCGTTGCAGATTTACTCGAGGTAGGTTCGGCAGGATTAATAGCACTCTGGTACCATGATGTGTGAGGCGGGTTGGTTTGGCATTGACTGAAACTGGATGCTAGAAACAAACGTCTGACACCGGAGATGATCCAACATTGTTTTATTTAACTATGGACTGTTGTACATGTTCAGCTGTGGGTTGACACTTTACTAATCCTACTGATGACCTCTTACTGGCTCGACCAGACTTACTAGCTACCACATGGCAATAGTGCCCACTAACTTGTGCACTCTGACTGTCTCAGTATCTGGGTCCCGAAAAGAGCGGGAGTCTTAATGCCCTGTGAGCTTTATAGTGGTGGTGTCCTGTCTGGTGATTGGTTGTTCTGTGTTCTGTGTTCATTGGCATCCTGTGTGTCAATCACTGCCTGTCTGCATCTCATTATATACATGAGTGGTTATTATGACAACCCCGTGGTGCCCTTGGCCTTCCAGTTGGCGGATGTCGGGAATTTGGAAGGTGCTGTTAAAGGTCCCTTGAAGAGTTGCTGCAGTGCAACTTATATATGGGAGGCGATTCTCCGAGCCCCGTGCCGGGCCAGAGAATCACCGTGACACGACGCCGGCGCGCGGTTCTCCGAGGTGTGGAGAATCGGCATCATTTGCACCGGTGAGTTTGACACAGCGCCGGCCTCACGTCACTGGAATCGGAGGGGCCGGCGATTCTCCGACCCGGATGGGCCGAGGGGATCTGACAGAGTCCCGCCGGCGTTGGTCACCCCTGGTTGCTGCCGGCGGGAGCTCTGCACGAAGGGCCGGGGGATGCGGCCTGTGGGGCAGGGAAAAGCGATCCTTCACCGGGGAGGGGGGGGGGGGGGGGCTGTGATGGGGTCTGGCCCACGATCGGCGGGCCAGACCCTCCCTCCCCCCGGGCTTACTTTGCTGGCCCCTGATCACTGACGCCATGTTGAGTCGGGGCCGGCGCGCAGAAGAAGACCCCCACACATGCGCGGGTTGGCGTGGCGCCCATTTTGTGCCGGGGAGGGAGGCTGGAGCGGCATGAACAGCTCCAGCGCTGTGCTGGCCCCCTGTTCCCGTTTCTCGCCATCCTGAAACGCAACGTCGTTCACGACGGCGAGAACACTTCGGTTCCATTTTTGGAGAATCGGCCCCATGGCACACACTGTTCCCATTGTGCACGCGTTATGGAGGGAGTACATGGTCAAGGTACTGGAGGGGGTGCCAATGAAATGTCTTGCTTTACCCTGGGTGGTGTTGTGATCCTTTAGTGTTTTTGGAGTTGTACTTATACAGGCAAATGGAGAATGCTTCATTACACTCCTTACTTGCTCTTATGGATAATAGATATCAAGGCAGCATTTGGCCAAGTGTGAGAACAAGGAGACTGAACAAAATTGAAATTAATGAGAATCATAGAATTTACAGTGCAGAAGGAGGACACACCTAACCTTTTTTTGGATACCAAGGGCAATTTATTATGGCCAACCCACCTAAACTGCACATCTTGGGATTGTGGGAGGAAACCAGAGCATCCGGAGAAAACCCACGCAGACACAGGGAGAACGTGCAGACTCCGCACAGACAGTGACCCAAGCCGGGAATCGAACCTTGGACCCTGGAGCTGTGAAACAACTGTGCTACCATGGAAAACTCTCTGCCGGTTCGAGTCATACCCAGCACAGGATGATAGTTTTGGTTATTGAAGGTTAATCATTTCAGTTCCAGGATATCACTGCCGGAAGATTCTCAGGGTAATATGTTCAGTCCAACCATCTTCAGCTGCTTCATCAATGACCTTCCCTCCATCGTTAGGTCGGAAATGGAGATTGCGCAATATTGAGTGCAATTCGCAACTCCTGAAATACTGAAGAGGCCCGGGTCCATATGCAGCAAGATCTGTGAAATATCCAGCTTGGGCAAGAATACACAGCTCATTGGGTAACAATTATTAAAGAAAAGAAAAGACAAATACACACAAACAGAGTTACCCTACTCTCATGCAATTAAGGGCAGCACGGTAGCATAGTGGTTAGCACAAATGCTTTACAGCTCCAGGGTCCCAGGTTCGCACCCCGGCTTGGGTCACTGTCTCTGTGGAGTCTGCACGTTCTCCCCGTGTGTGCGTGGGTCTTCTCGGGGTGCTCCGGTTTCCTCCCACAGCCCAAAGATGTGCAGGTTAGGTGAATTGGCCAGGCTAAATTGCCTTCAGGGTCCAAATTGCCCTTAGTGTTAGGTGGGGTTACTGGGCTATGGGGATAGGGTGGAGGTATGGGCTTGGGTAGGGTGCTCTTTCCAAGAGCCGGTGCAGACTCGATGGGCCGAATGGCCTCCTTCTGCACTGTAAATGCTATGAAAAGACGTATGAATTAAAAAACACAGTTTTTGTCGAACGTACCCCTTGTTACAAAATGTATCCAAGATACCTGAACTCTGTAAGACTTTCCCTGTTCCCAAACAATATCCAAATTGACTAACCAGCCATAGTTACTGTGACATTATGATAAATGTACAGAACTGTAAGGGTTAATGTTTTGTCCAAATCAACACTAGAGGGAGCTAGATGCAGAACTGTACAAGGCATCAATGCTAAGCCTTCTGGAAAAGAGGTTGAGGAGAAGGCGAGAAGACAGACTGTAGGAAAGATAGTGTGAGTGAGAGCAGATCATAGTTATTGTATTAGTGTAGAGATTAGTAGTAGATGAATGTAGATTGTATTTTTATTATCAACTATTTTTTTAGAGGAGAAAGTGTCGAATCCAATTATGTAGTGCAAATAAATCTTTAGCTTTGTTCAATATAAAATCTAGTTGTGGTCTTTGTGAACACTACGCCAACCATCCTTGAATGAGAGCCACAAAGGGCACCACAGTTACCACACAATACAGGGATGATGCTCAAATCTGCAAATCATTAACATGAGTATATCTCAGGAACCTTCCCAATCATCTCTAACCCAGAGAGTAGTGGGGGCATGGAATGCACTGCCTGTGGTAGTAGTTGAGTCGGAAAAGTTAGGGACCTTCAAGCGGCTATTGGATAGGTACTTGGATTAGGGTAGAATAATGGAGTGTAGGTTAACTTCTTAAGGGCAGCACGGTAGCATTGTGGATAGCACAATTGCTTCACAGCTCCAGGGTCCCAAGTTCGATTTCGACTTGGGTCACTGTCTGTGTGGAGTCTGCACATCCTCCCCGTGACTGCGTGGGTTTCCTCCGGGTACTCCGGTTTCCTCCCACAGTCCAAAGATGTGCAGGTTGGGTGGATTGGCCATGAAAAATTGTCCAAAACTCTATGATTAACCTAGGACAAAAGTTCGGCGCAACATCGTGGGCCGAAGGGCCTGTTCTGTGCTGTATTTCTCTATATCTATATCTATATCTATAATCTGTTTGTCCTCCATAAACTATTCACATTTGATTATTATCTAAACTGCCGTTCTAAACTTTTTACGGGGAGGCGGATACCAACTGAATACTGTCTACTGCTGCCTCATGGTGGATTCATGGCACAAGATAGAATCCAACCATCTTGACATTCAGTGGCATTACCATTGCTGAGTCCCACTATCAACATTGACCCATGACTGAACTGGAACTTCCATATAAATACCATGACTACAAGGACAGGTCAGAGACTGGGAATTCTGTGGTGAGTAACTCACTTCCTTACTGCTCAAAGCCTACCCATGATCTACAAGGCACAATTCAGACGTGTGATGAAATACCCTCCCCTTGCCTGATACTAAGTTGGCATGTGGGGCTATAAAGGGCTTTTGAGGCTGGACAGAGGAATATCAGTTGGCATGGAGAGTACGAGGGACCATAAGGGGTGGGTGAGGGGCATGAGGTGGCTTTGCTGAGGCATGGTGAGTGTTGGGGGGGATGAGGGGATCTGAGACATGAAGGCCGGAGGAATGTTTTTGGTTTAATTGCATTTCCGACAGCAGGGACGAGGTCTCAGAACATCGAGGCTGCCCTTTCACATAGGGGCAGCATGGTAGCATGGTGGTTAGCATAAATGCTTCACAGCTCCAGGGTCCCAGGTTCGATTCCCGGCTGGGTCACTGTCTGTGCGGAGTCTGCACGTCCTCCCCGTGTGTGCGTGGGTTTCCTCCGGGTGCTCCGGTTTCCTCCCACAGTCCAAAGATGTGCGGGTTAGGCGGATTGGCCATGCTAAATTGCCCGTAGTGTCCTAAAAAAAAGTAAGGTTAAGGGGGGGGTTGTTGGGTTACGGGTATAGGGTGGATACGTGGGTTTGGGTAGGGTGATCATTGCTCGGCACAACATCGAGGGCCGAAGGGCCTGTTCTGTGCTGTACTGTTCTATGTTCTATGTAACCCACCTTGCCACGTGGTAACCCTTGTGGCTCCCTCCGCACTGTTTGTGGGAGCGGCAGACGTAACTCCGGTTATCATCCGCCCTCCCTGGAATGAAAACTCAACTGTCCAGGCCATTCTTCTCCTGAGTCAGGTTTGCACAGTCAGGAACTTTCCCAACTCTGTACCTTTGACTTGGGAGCAGAAATTTGATCCAATGGTTATGTGGCCGTTATGGTTTCTGGTCAATGGTAATCCTTAGGGATAATACTATAAGACATAAGAGCAGAAGTAGGCCGCTCGGCCCATCGTGTGTGCTCTGCCATTCAATGAGCTCATGACTGACCGGTTGCGATAATCCTCAACTCCACTTTCAAGCGGGATTTTGCAAGGGATCGGTGGGGGAAGATGGCAATGGTTAGATTCTCCCAAGTTGGAGATGGTCATTGCCTGGCACTTGTGCAGCATGAATGTTACTTACCCCGAGTCAGAATGTTTTCCAGGTCGTGCTGCATATGGGAACTTTCTACTTCCTGAGGTCCCCAAGACTCTGCTGCCTGTGTCTGAACTTGCAGCCAATTCCTTTTGCCTGTCACCCTTGCCCTCACTGACCTACACTGGCTCACGGTCAAACAGCATATTGATTGAAAAACTCTCATCCTTGTTTTCAAATCCCTTCATGGCCTTGTCCCTCAAATCTTTGTGATCTCCTCCGGCCCACACAACCTGCTGAGATATCTGCCCTCCTCTAACTCTGGCTTCTTGTGCTTCCCTAATATTAATTAATGGATTGGATTGGATTGGATTTGTTTATTGTCACGCGTACCGAGGTACAGTGAAAAGTATTTTTCTGCAAGCAGCTCAACAGATCATTCAGTACATGGGAAGAAAAGGGAATTGAACAGAATTCAAGAAAATACATGAGAATACATAATAGGGCAACACAAGATATACAATGTAACTACATAAGCATTGGCATCGGATGAAGCATACAGGGTGTAGTGTTAATGAGGTCAGTCAATAAGAGGGTCAGTACAGTAAGAAGTCTTACAACACCAGGTTAAAGTCCAACAGGTTTGTTTCAAACACGAGCTTTCGGAGCGCAGCTCCGTCCTCAGGTGAATTCCTCACCTGAGGAAGGAGCAGTGCTCCGAAAGCGAGTGTTTGAAACAAACCTGTTGGGCTTTAACCTTGTGTTGTAAGACTTCTTACTGTGCTCACCCCAGTCCAACGCCGGCATCTCCACAATAAGAGGGTCATTTAGGAGTCTGGTGACAGTGGGGAAGAAGCTGTTTTTGAGTCTGTTCGTGCGTGTTCTCAGACTTCCGTATCTCCTGCCCGATGGAAGAAGTTGGAAAAATGAGTAAGCCAGGTGGGAGGGATCCTTGATTATGCTGCCCGCTTTCCCCCGGCAGCGGGAGGTGTAGATGGAGTCCATGGATGGGAGGCAGGTTTGTGTGATGGACTGGGCGGTATTCACGACTCTCTGAAGTTCCTTGCGGTCCTGGGCCGAGCAGTTGCCATACCAGGCTGTGATGCAGCCCGATAGGATGCTTTCCTTAGTGCATCTGTAAAAGTTGGTGAGGGTTAATGTGGACATGCCGAATTTCCTTAGTTTCCTGAGGAAGTATAGGAGCTGTTGTGCTTTCTTGGTGATAGCGTTGACGAGAGTGGACCAGGACAGATTTTTGGTGATGTGCACCCCTAGGAATTTGAAACTGCTCACCATCTCCACCTCGGCCCCGTTGATGCTGACAGGGGTGTGTACAGTACTTTGCTTCCTGAAGTCAATGACCAGCTCTTTAGTTTTGCTGGCATTGAGGGAGCGATTGTTGTCATTACACCACTCCACTAGGTTCTCTATCTCCCTCCTGTATTCGGACTCGTCGTTATTCGAGATCCGGCCAATATGGTTGTATCGTCAGCAAACTTGTAGATGGAGTTGGAACCAAGTTTTTCCATGCAGTCGTGTGTGTACAGGGAGTAGAGTAGGGGGCTAAGTACGCAGCCTTGCGGGGAACCGGTATTGAGGACTATTGTGGAGGAGGTGTTGGTGTTCATTCTTACTGACTGTGGTCTGTCGGTCAGAAAATCAAGGATCCAGTTGCAGAGTGGAGAGCCAAGTCCTAGGCTGGTCATGCCTTCAACTGTCTCAGTCCCAAACTTTGGATTAACAGCCTCACATCATTCGTCTTCTCCATCGCATTTCCCTTCTTTAAGAAGCTGCTTGAGACTTACCTCTTTAATCAAGGATATGGTCACCTGATGCAGGATGCCCAAATAAACTCAATTGGGATTTGTGATGGCCCGTTGAATCGGGCCAGAGGGTCAAACCCATTGCAAGTCCCCTGCCCGCCTGCGCCTTGCCCGATCATGTTCTTGCCCAGAATGGGCGTAAAACTGATCACAGCTCATGTACATGCATTGAAATATAATTACCAGCTTGTAGGTCAGATGCTCCGGCCGCTTGGTATTCTCCCCCCCCCCCCCCCCCCCCCCCTCCAACTGTCCTGCTGCTGCCAATCTCTCCTGGCCCTGAGAAGCGGGGACCAGGCATGTGGACTCAGGAAGGGGGAGGGGGAGGGCAAATGGTGAGAACCCTCTTTACCTTTTGGGGAGATGGGGTCAGGGGAGGGGGCTTGGCCTGTGATCGAGGGGCACAGGTCAGGGTCTTTCTCAGGATGGGGTCATGTGGCAGGTCTTCCCTTTGTAGCTTTGAAAACCATTCAAATGTCTTTCGGAATGTCACATTGTCATTCAAAGTCTTTCCTCTGATGTGTTGGAACCCTTTGCTGTCTCTCCCAGCATGTCAGATTTAAACACCTGTTAGGTGAAAGTGAGAGTCTTCCTTCTATACCCTTGAAATTCTTTGCTGTCTCTCCCAGAATATCAATCTCAATGATCTGTCAGATGAAGGTAAATGTACCAAGGGAAATGTGTTCAACCAAGGTCAATGTGTCCAAGTTTGCAGATGACACTAAGATGAGTGGTAAAGCGAAAAGTGCAGAGGATACTGGAAGTCTGCAGAGGGATTTGGATAGGTTAAGTGAATGGGCTAGGGTCTGGCAGATGGAATACAATGTTGACAAATGTGAGATTATCCATTTTGGTAGGAATAACAGCAAACGGGATTATTATTTAAATGATAAAATATTAAAACATGCTGCTGTGCAGAGAGACCTGGGTGTGATAGTGCATGAGTCGCAAAATGTTGGTTTACAGGTGCAACAGGTGATTAAGAAGGCAAATGGAATTTTGTCCTTCATTGCTAGAGGGATGGAGTTTAAGACTAGGGAGGTTATGCTGCAATTGTATACGGTGTTAGTGAGGCCACACCTGGAGTATTGTGTTCAGTTTTGGTCTCCTTACTTGAGAAAGGACGCACTGGCGCTGGAGGGTGTGCAGAGGAGATTCACTAGGTTAATCCCAGAGCTGAAGGGGTTGGATTACAAGGAGAGGTTGAGTAGACTGGGACTGTACTCGTTGGAATTTAGAAGGATGAGGGGGGATCTTATAGAAACATATAAAATTATGAAGGGAATAGATAGGATAGATGCGGGCAGGTTGTTTCCACTGGCAGGTGAAAGCAGATCTAGGGGACATAGCCTCAAAATAAGGGGAAGTAGATTTAGGACTGAATTTAGGAGGAACTTCTTCACCCAAAGGGTTGTGAATCTATAGAATTCCTTGCCCAGTGAAGCAGTAGAGGCTCCTTCGTTACATGTTTTTAAGGTAAAGATAGATAGTTTTGTGAAGAATAAAGGGATTAAGGATTATGGTGTTCGGGCCGGAAAGTGGAGCTGAGTCCACAAAAGATCAGCCATGATCTCATTGAATGGCGGAGCAGGCTCGAGGGGCCAGATGGCCTACTCCTGCTCCTAGTTCTTATGTTCTTATGTTCTTATGCCTTCCCTTTGATGTATTGGAAACCTTTGAAGTGCTTTTTACACCGTCAATGTCATTCCCCTTTAACCTTTTCAAGCCTCTGGGATGCTGAGAGGCCCTAAAGGACCCTCACGGTACCCTGGAGGTAAGTGTAGAGAGGGTACTCACCCCCTTGCCCCCCTTTGGAGTCCAGGACACCAGCTTGACACTGCCAAGGGGTGAGACCTGAAAGGGGACCTGAACGGAGGAGGCCTCGAACCCTGGGGGCATTTGGCAAGCCCATAACAGAGTGTCACTCACTTGAAGGGGGATTGGCGGGGGGTGGTTGCAATGTTATTGTAAGACCTCTGAGGAGTGGCATGTGTTCGTGAATTTCGGCATCCCTGCTCTCAAGGCCATTGCAAAGGCACAGTTAGCACTGCTGCCTCACAAAGCCAGGGACCCGGGTTCAATTCCTGTCTGTGCGGAGTCTGCATGTTCGTGGGTTTCCTCCGGGTGCTCCGGTTTCCTCCCACAGTCCAAAGATGTGCAGGTTAGGTGGGGTTATGGGGGGAGGGCAGGGGAGTGGGCGTGGGTAGGGTGCTCTTTCAGAGGATCAGTACAGGTGGGCCGATTGGCCTCCTTCTGCACTGAAGGAATATATGAATGAAATATGAAAACCCTCCCCTCTACAAAAAAGTTTCAAAGTGCCACTGAATGCCGCCTGAGAGGTGGTGCCAGCGGCAGTGAGTAACAGCAGTTATCCTGCTGGGAGCAGCACTTAGTTTTTAATCGGTTGAACCGCGCGTGGGCTTTGTTTTATAATGTCCATGTGAAGCAGCTCGCGATGTTTCATTCGATTTTAGGTGCTGTGTGAATATAAGTTGTTGTTGTTTTGAACCAAGGCTGCAATGAGTCCAGGAGCCCAGAGATTCTAGTGGGACGCAAACTGAACTTTGCTAAACGGGCCGCTGGTGAGTGTGTCCCACTTGATAGTCGAGGACTTCCTTCTGTCACTTTACTGATGATTGAAGGTAGACTGATGGAGCTATAATTGTTTGGAATGGCTTTGTTTCTGCATTGTCTGAACAGAACGTAGCCGGACATTCTTCCACATTGTCAGTGTTGTAGCTGTGCGGGAACAGCCTGGCTAAGGACACGGCCCTGCTGGGGGTGTTATCGGAGCCTTTGTGATATCCAGCACACTTAACCCCTTTCTTGATGACTTGTGGAGTGAATCGAATTGGCTGAAGGCTGGATTCTGTGATCATGTGTGGACCTCAGCGGGAGGCTGAGATGGATCATCGACTCAGGGAAGGCGCTGGCCCAGTGGTATTGTCACTGGACTAGTGACCCAAAGTAATGCTTTGGGGACCCAAGTTCAAATCCCGCCACTGCAGATGGTGAAATTTAAATTCAGTAAAATATTTGGAATTAAAAAAAGCCTAAATGATGACCATGAAACTATTGTCGATTGTCGTAAAAACCAATCTGGTTCACCAATGTCCTTTGGGGAAGGAAATCTGTCGTCCTTACCTGGTCTGGCCTACATGTGACTCCAGACACACAGCAATGTGGTTGACTCTTACTGCCACTCAAGGGCAATTAGGGATGGGCAATAAATGCGGGTACAGCCTGCGACGCCCATCTCCCATGAACGAGTAAAAATACAAACTGGCGGCTGAAGATGTTGGCAAACACTTCAATCTTGTCTTTCGCCATGTGTTGATACTGCCTCCTTTTCCTGTCAGTTATTTTTCACCATAAATATAGGGCTATTGCTAATTAAATTGTCTCCATCTGTACAATATGACCATTCCTATGTTGTTATTGTTACTATAGTCCTGTTATAATAGTGCTATAATGACACAGCTATCAGAGTGCCTCTAGAAAAAGAGCCCATCTGTTTAATGATAAACTACCAAGGAACTTGAATTGTGCTCATTCTTCTACAATTTCCCAAGGCGTGAATAAGCTTGTGGATGCCAGTAAAGATAGCAGCTGAAGAGATACACATATCCTCAGGTGGCCAACCAATAGATCACTGTCACTCGATGTTACCATTGGTAATTTTGTGGAGCAATTCGATCTCAATCTCTAAAGCCGTAGCGAGCCGCTCTTTCAGCTGTTGGGACATTTCCTGTCGAGGAAAAAGGATGTAGGGTTTTGGCCAGCAATGTTTTTGTCTGAATTTCTGCCAATCTGTATCTATCATCCAGACGATTCCCTTGGTGCCTTTGCAGCTATCCAGGATGGCCACTTCCAACTCGGCACAAAGAAACTCGCACAGCCTAGAGGTTAAAATGGACAAGCCGGCTCAAGCAGGCTCAGAGCCTGAAATGCATATTTGCCAGCAAGAAGTCCAGACGGTATCGAAACTCCGTTTATAAATTTAGAATACCCAATAATTTTTTCCAATTAAGGGGCAATTTAGAGTGGCCAATCTACCTATCCTGCACATCTTTGGGTTGTGGGGGTGAAACCTACGCAGACACGGGGAGAATGTGCAAACTCCACACAACAGTGACCCAGGGCAGCGCCGTAGGCAGCAATGCTAACCACTGTGCCACCGTGCTGCCCTCAATTAGCATTTTAATGGGGCCGATTAGCATTTGATGGCCCATCTTCACCAAAACAAAGGACTGGTACTCGAGCAACCGGGACAGTCCCAGACATTTCGACGCCACTCCCTGTTCAAGGGAAACGCAAACAACGGGGTCAATGAGCGCTTGGGACACGCCCAGTCATCCAGATCCCCACCAACGTATTGGTTAAGGAATCGAACGGAGTGATCAGGGATCACCCAATTAGTAAGGCCCAAATCGAAGGACCACCCAAAAGAGCGCAAAAACCCCCCGAGTATAAGAAGAGTTTGCCATATGTTCATCCTCTCTTGGTCTTGGTACCCCGGTCACGGCCATCTCCAAGTGCAGCAACACCAGAGCAAGTCCATGTTCAGCGCTCACTACCAGACGGATGAGCCTAGCTGAACAGCAGTTACTTTTCCAGACTTGTTAGATCCAGAATCAAACAGCGGCCACTGTTTTCTGAGCTAAGCCGGGTGCCCAAAGTTAAGTACAGGTTGTCTTAGTCGATAGGTGTCTTTAACTAGTAGTGTTTATGTTGCATGACTAATTGTGTGTAAATAAAGTACCCTTGACCTTGAACTAACTAACTAGTGTTTGGCTCTTTGATCGATAACTGGTTGAAACTTGTGGTGGTATCATTTGATACCTGGTGACTCTAAGCATTCGGACATAGATAACATAGAAAGAAGGGCAAACACTGATTGCCATAATTAGAATAGCGCCACAGAAAAGACAAAGTAGAAAAGAAATTGACAATGTCATACTATCCACTCATAGATATAATGAGATGCAGACAGGCAGTGATTGACACACAGGATAACCAATGAACACATGACACAGAACAACCAATCACCAGACAGGACATTACTACTACAAAACACACGAGGCATTAAGACTCTGCCTCTTTTCACTGGATACAGCTGCAGAGATAGTTAGAGTGCACAAGGCCATGAGCACCTTCTCCATGTGACAGAGAGCTAGTCTGGTCAAGCTAGTCTGAGGGTATCAGTTTAGATTAATAGAATGTCAACCCACAGCAGATAATGTACAGCAACAAGCAAGTTCAATAATGTTGGACCATCTCCTGTGTCGGAAGGCTGATTCGCGTCTCACTGCATCCAGTTGCAGTCGATGTTAGACCAACTCAGATAACACATCAGGCAACACCTTCAGTGTGGAAGAAGCTGGCACAAAGTATCTCGAGAAAAGCTCCACAACTTTGTTGACTTGAAGCGGCACGGGTGGCCTGGAATTCACGCCCCACAAAATCTTCACCAAAATCTGATAAAGTGTGGAAATGCAGAAGTTTGTGATACCCAGTTCCTCAAACAGCCTGCTCAGAAGCAGGGGCATAAGACTGAACCACAAGAGCTGGTATGGTGGTAGCAAGGAGAATGGAGAATTGAACTGGCATCAGGCACTGCACGCCATTAGTGCCGCAATGAGAAGAGGCACATGTCAACTCAAGTTTTGTCTTTATTTTATAACATTTGCTTGAGGACTGGCTTTACCAACAGTTACAGACTCCACGGATGCGGTCAACAAAGAATCAGTGATTTCTCGTGCATTTCAACTTTTTACACAAAAACTGGGGACCCACTATTCAACGTGGTAAATGTGCATCGCGCAGCAGGGAATCGGCAAAATGGACTAAAATGGGCAGCTAGAGCTATGCTTTACCATGGACTCTGTGTGAGAAGCAGCTACTTCCAAGCTGGGACACAAGGTATCCTGGTGATATCTGAGATCACACCACTGGCACCAGCGAGATCTCCTGCCATACTGCCCTCAACAGTGTTCTCATCACTTGTAGCACTGACTGTGACCCTGACCCACTCCTTGGTTTGCAGGAAGGTCAGGCTTAAGCCAAGGAAACTATACCATGCCAAGAAGAAAAGTCATAGTTGAATCAGCACATAGAATTATAGAAACTCTACAGTGCAGAAGGAGGCCATTCGGCCCATCAGGTCTGCACCAACACTTGGAAAGAGTACCATACATAGGCCCACGTCTCAACCCTATCCCTAACCTTCTGGGCACTAACGGATAATTTAGCGTGGTCAATCAATCTAACCTGCACGTCTTTGGACTGTGGGAGGAAACCAGAGCACCCGGAGGAAACCCACGCAGATACAGGGAGAACATGCGGACTCCACACAAACAGTGACCCAAGCTGGGAATCGAACCTGGGACCCTGGAGCTGTGAAGCAACAGTGCTAACCACAGTGCAAAATTTCACTATTGTAGCTGATGCTCAGTCAATCAATATAAATGGAGCTATTCCACTTACTTTTACAACAAATTTGGTATAGAAATGTAGTTCTGATCCCACGCCGGGTCGGAGAATTGGCGGAGGGGTTGCGAGAATTGCGCCATGCCGCTCCAACGCTGGGCCGCCAATTCTCCAGCAACCGGAGAATCGGCGGCAATCGCGACAGCGAGGACACCGCCGCGCTGGTCGGGGGCCGTTGAAAGCCCCCCCCCGGCAATTCTCCGCGCCTCGATGGGCCGAGTGCCCGCCGAGTTTGGCCGAGTCCTGCCGACGTGGGTTACATATGGTCCTGCCCGGCGGGATCTCAGAGTTCTGGCTGCGGAGGCCGTCCTAGAGAGGGGGGGGGGGGGGTGGATCCGACTCCGGGGGGGCCTCCACATTGGCCAGGCCCGCACTCGGGGCCTACCGATCGATGGGTGGGCTAATTCCTCCGCGCCGGGTCCCTGTAGCCATATTGCCCGGGGGCCGGAGCAGAGATGGCAACCCACGCGCATGGGGGACATGCGCCGGCTGTGGCGTGCTGGCTTTCGTGCGCCGGAGCAGCGGAAACCACTCCAGCGTCATACTAGCCCCCTTGGAAGGGGTGAATGCCTGGGCCCGGACGCCCGTTGACACCGGAGTCGCTCACGCGGTTTTTGACACCGGAGTCAACACTTGGCCGGAATTTTGGAAAAGATATAGTTCGAGTACATTAGATGGGTCGTTCTTTGTACAGTGTGTGCAGGAGGGTTTTCTGACACAATATGTTGACAGGCCAACAAGAGGTGAGGCCACTTTGGATTTGGTTTTGGGTAATGAACCAGGCCAGGTGTTAGATCTGGAGGTAGGTGAACACTTTGGAGACAGTGACCACAATTCGGTGACCTTTACATTAGTGATGGAAAGGGATAAGTATACCCCGCAGGGCAAGGTTATAGCTGTGGGAAGGGCAATTATGATGCCATTAGACATGACTTAGGATGTGTAGGTTGGAGAAGTAGGCTGCAAGGGTTGGGCACACTGGATATGTGGAGCTTGTTCAAGGAACAGCTATTGCGTGTTCTTGATCAGTACGTACCAGTCAGACAGGGAGGAAAGGGTAGAGCGAGGGAACCGTGGTTTACCAAAGAAGTGGAATCTCTTGTTAAGAGGAAAAAGGAGGCCTATGTGAAGATGAGGCGTGAAGTTTCAGTTGGGGCGCTTGATAGTTAGAGGGAAGCGAGGAAGGATCTAAAGAGAGAGCTAAGACGAGCAAGGAGGGGACATGAGAAGTCTTTGGCAGGTAGGATCAAGGAAAACCCAAAAGCTTTCTATAGGTATGTCAGGAATAAAAGAATGACTAGGGTAAGAGTAGAGCCAGTCAAGGACAGTGGTGGGAAGTTGTGTGTGGAGGCTGAGGAGATAAGCGAGATACTAAATGAATACTTTTCATCAGTATTCACTCAGGAAAAAGATAATATTGTGGAGGAGAATGCTGAGACCCAGGCTATTAGAATAGATGGCATTGAGGTGCGTAGGGAAGAAGTATTGGCAATTCTGGACAAGGTGAAAATAGATAAGTCCCCGGGGCCTGATGGGATTTATCCTAGGATTCTCTGGGAAGCCAGGGAAGAGATTGCTGAGCCTTTGGCTTTGATTTTTAGGTCATCATTGGCTACAGGAATAGTGCCAGAGGACTGGAGGATAGCAAATGTGGTCCCTTTGTTCAAGAAGGGGAGTAGAGATAACCCCGGTAACTATAGGCCAGTGAGCCTAACGTCTGTGGTGGGTAAAGTCTTGAAGAGGATTATAAAAGATACGATTCATAATCATCTAGATAGGAATAATATGATTAGGGATAGTCAGCATGATTTTGTGAAGGGTAGGTCATGCCTCACAAACCTTATCGAGTTCTTTGAGAAGGTGACTGAACAGGTGGACGAGGGTAGAGCAGTTGATGTGGTGTACATGGATTTCAGTAAAGCGTTTGATAAGGTTCCCCACGGTCGGCTATTGCAGAAAATACGGAGGCTGGGGATTGAGGGTGATTTAGAGATGTGGATCAGAAATTGGCTAGTTGAAAGAAGATAGAGAGTGGTGGTTGATGGGAAATGTTCAGAATGGAGTTCAGTTACGAGTGGCGTACCACAAGGATCTGTTCTGGGGCCGTTGCTGTTTGTCATTTTTATAAATGACCTAGAGGATGGCGCAGAAGGATGGGTGAGTAAATTTGCAGACGACACTAAAGTCAGTGGAGTTGTAGACAGTGCGGAAGGATGTTGCAGGTTACAGAGGGACATAGATAAGCTGCAGAGCTGGGCTGAGAGGTGGCAAATGGAGTTCAATGTGGAGAAGTGTAAGGTGATTCACTTTGGAAAGAAAAACAGAAATGCGGAATTTTTGGCTAATGGTAAAATTCTTGGTAGTGTGGATGAGCAGAGGGATCTTGGTGTCCATGTACATAGATCCCTGAAAGTTGCCACCCAGGTTGATAGGGTTGTGAAGAAGGCCTATGGTGTGGTGGCCTTTATTGGTAGAGGGATTAAGTTCCGGAGCCATGAGGTCATGTTGCAGTTGTACAAAACTCTAGTACAGCCGCATTTGGAGTATTGCGTACAGTTCTGGTCGCCTCATTATAGGAAGGACGTGGAAGCTTTGGAACGGGTGCAGAGGAGATTTACCAGGATGTTGCCTGGTATGGAGGGAAAATCTTATGAGGAAAGGCTGATGGACTTGAGGTTGTTTTCGTTAGAGAGAAGAAGGTTAAGAGGTGACCTAATAGAGGCATACAAAATGATCAGAGGGTTAGATAGGGTGGACAGCGAGAGCCTTCTCCCGCGGATGGAGGTGGCTAGCACGAGGAGACATAGCCTTAAATTGAGGGGTAATAGATATAGGACAGAGGTCAGAGGTGGGTTTTTTACGCAAAGAGTGGTGAGGCCGTGGAATGCCCTACCTGCAACAGTAGCGAACCCGCCAACTTTGAGGGCATTTAAAAGTTTATTGGATAAGCATATGGATGATAAGGGCATAGTGTAGGTTAGATGGCCTTTAGTTTTTTCCATGTCGGTGCAACATCGAGGGCCGAAGGGCCTGTACTGCGCTGTATCATTCTATGTTCTATGTTCTAGTGTCAACTGAAATAAACTGTGGTGAACTTGCTATGGGCACGAGGCCAACAGATTGCCCAGGTCTGCGAGACAAGGGTATCTGCAAGTGAGACTTTAAGTTACAGGGAATAGAATAACTGCATGGGAAACTAGTGCCTGGAGGTAAGCTGTTAGGCGGGGCATGGAAAAAGCAGAAGACAAAAGAAATGGCCAGATGGTAAAAGAAACGGCAGTCGGTCTTGGGCTATTCATCGGTGCCAGCTAGGGAAGGGACTGCCACTCATGAATCAACTTCTTCAGCCGCAACAGACAATATTAAATCCAGAAATAACGTAAACTTTGAGCAGTGCCCATAATCTACTGAGACAGGAAGACGGCAATATGAAGTTAGTAATTGCTGTACAACGTGTGGGTTGGAGCTGGAGGTCATGTAATGGTCCCTTCAGGAGTCTGTACAACCAGAGTTGGCAACCCTACACTAGAGGGATCTCTTTTTCAGCAGGAAGAAAAATGGCTCGACAGTAAAGTTGTTTCCAGCTGATTGACCTGAGTGCACGTTTGACAGTGAATCAAGAGAGAGGCAACCTTTAACTGAATGGATGAGAAGACACAGCACGGTGGCACAGTTGTTAGTGCTGCTGCCTCACCTGGGACCCGGATTCAATTCCCGGCTTGGGTCACTGTCTGTGCGGAGTCTGCACGTTCACCCCGTGCCTGCGTGGGTTTCCTCCGGGAGTTCCGGTTTCCTCCCTCAGTCCGAAAATGTGCAGGTTAGGTGGATTGGCCTTGCTAAAATTGCTCCTTGGTGGCTAAAGGTTAGGTGGGGTTACGGGGACAGGGCGAGGGAGTGGGCGCCGGTAGGGTGCTGTTTTGGAAGGTCGATGTAGTCGCAATGGGCCAAATGGCCTCCTTCTGCACTGTAGGGATTCTAAAGCGGCTGAGCATTTTGCCTTCTTGTTGCTGCTGTTCACTGCTCCTGTAGCGTGGCTTTTCCCTGAGTTTGTCAGGCGAGGAACTGTGCGTCTGTTGGTGAGGTTCTGTTCTTAGAGTCGTCAGAGGGCAGTCGGCTGGGGGTAATGCAGGAGATGCCGAAATCCACATGGTCATGTGGATCCCTGAAACTCTTCGCTCCCCCTGACCCCACAAATAGGAAACATTAAATGTAGTTGTCACGGGCTCAGCTGCTAATTGATAATGTGCAGAGTGCAACCGTACAAACCCAGTTCAGTCCAACTTGTACCATCAGGGTCCGATTGAGGTGAAAGGACCCAGAGTTCGATGTTCAAATTGGCTGTGTGATAGACGCCTATGCGGAGGACCTCAGAGAAATGGAGATGGCCACATCAGTGGAGCAAATGGGATGAAAAGTTCTCCACTGAGCCCAGAGCTCTGTCACACCATTTCCACGAGGCAGGAGACCTCAGGAAGGGCAGTGGCATTGTGGTATTATCATTGGACTCGTAATTCCAGACCCAGAATCATGCTCTTGGAACCTGGATTCGAATCCCACCATTGAATTCAATGAAAAAACCTGGAATTAAAAGTCTAAAAGCGACCATGAAACCATTGTGAATTGTCATAAAAATGCATCTGGTTTACTAATGCCCTTTAGGGAAGGAAATCTGTCATCCTTGCCTGCATGTGATGCCAGGCCCACATCAATGTGGTTGACTTTTAAATGCCCTCAGGGATGGGCAATAAATGCTGGTCCAACCAGCGACTCCCACACCCCATGCACGAATATAGAAAAATAATTCAATCCAATGTCTTGATGAATATCTACTGCACCATCCAAAAACAGCTTTTCTTAATTATCAATCAGCGGACTGACAACAGAAGCTGTACTCGCTTCATAACTAGCCCGGCTACTTCAGGATTCGAAGCAATAACAGTGAGTGATAACTTGGCTCATCCTTCTTCATAGCTGTCATTGTTTGTCTGGCTTTGGTTTTATGAAGGACCATGGAGACAAGCTGGGAAAGTTTTTGATGACTTGAGCTTTGGGGAGAGTGTCAATGTCAGCAGGAACAGTCTGCCAAACCATATGATAATATAAATGGAGAAAATAAAACTCAATAAAGACAACTCTTGAAACCCAGTCCTGACATTTATGGAAAAGTAATTGAGGAAAGCTAATTTCTGCCTGAGCTTGATAATGCCGTCCTCCACCAGGAAAAGGAACTGCTGTGCAAAACAAACAAACTTGCATTTATATGACACCTTTACTTACCTCCAAGCCAGTACCTTTTAAAGTGTAGTTACTGTTATAATGCAGGAATACATGACAATCAAATTCCTACAGCATAGGAAGAGGCCATTCAGCCCATCGAGTCTACACTGACCCTCTGAAAGAGCACCCTACCTAGGCCCAAATCTCTTCCCTATCCCCGTAACCCCACCTGGCCTGCACAACCTTGGACGCTGAGGGGCAATTTAACACAGCCAGTCAACGTAACCTGCACATCCTTTGGACTGTGGGAGGAAACCGGAGCGCCCGGAGGAAACCCACGCAGACACGGGGAGAAAGTGCAAACTCCACACAAAGTCATCCAAGGCCGAAAGTGAACTAAGGTCTCTGCAGCTGTGAGGCAGCCGTACTAACCATTGTGCCACCCATGAAAGAATAAATTTAAAAAAGGTTGGAGTCAGGGCAGCACGGTGGCCTAGTGGTTAGCACAACCGCCTCACGGCGCTGAGGTCCCAGGTTCGATCCCGGTTCTGGGTCACTGTCTGTGTGGAGTTTGCACATTCTCCCCGTGTCTGCGTGGGTTTCGCCCCCACAACCCAAAAATGTGCAGAGTAGGTGGATTGGCCACGCTAAATTGCCCCTTAATTGGAAAAAATAATTGGGTAATCTAAAAATTAAAAAAAAAAAGAAAAAAAAAAAAGGTTGGAGTCAAGATCCTTAATTTGGGAACCACTGGCACAGAATAATGAACTGGCAGTTAACAATCCTGGCGTTGGAGTTGAAAATTAACACCCGTAAGTCTGCAACGCTCAAGCACTGAAGGTGGACCCATGTCCCACAGACATGTACAAAGTACACAGCGAATGGAGTTGGATTTACGCAACAAAAGTAGTAACTTGAATTTGTAAAGCAACATTGTCAAACGTCCCAGGGTGCTTCATTAGGAGGGTCATGGAAAATAAAATTGACATCGAGCCACAGAAGGAGATATTTGGACAGATGACCAAAGGTTTATCCAAAGAGGTAGGTTTACAAGAATACAGGGAGGTCGAAGCAAAGAAATTTAGGGAGAGAATTCCAGAGTTGAAGCATCTGAAGACAAGGCCACCATTGGAAGAGCAATTCAAATCGTGAATGTTCATGAGGCTACTCAACAAGAAAGAGTCTCAGAGTGAACGCAGTGCTTGTCTCAAAAATGATATGAGTAAAAATGTTCTATTGGTGCAAACCAAAATGGCACCTGGAAGCTAGTTTGCAGGGACCAACACCTTTGCTCATTCTCAATGCGACCATCAACACAGACATCAGTTTCTTAATCTGATTCCAGCCATTGCAATTTGTCCTCCCACTGAACCACAACAACACTAACAGATGTTGTTAACATGGATGCGAAACACAGCCTCCTGTCCGCAATGATGAGTGAACTGGCAATCTCTGTACTCCGCGCATTCAACCAGAAGGTGCAAACCGAGGGGTAACGCAGGAAACAAAATGACAAAGAGCAGCACTTGAGAGATATAAAGAATCATTTTTGAGAACATGTGTGGATGATCAGCGAGGGAATTCATGATAAAGAAAGAAATAGAAAGGAACCGGATATAGAAGGAGGCAAATGGCACAGTCTGGCATCCTGACATGGCAGTTCTGATCAGTTTGCAGTACAAGGAAGCAAAAAGTTTCAATGGAAACAACGATAGCATCTCTTTGCCTTAATGGCTTACTGAGGGTGATTTATCACAGTGCTTTGAAATAAACGCAAGGAATGCTCATTGAACATGTAACAAGAGAAAACAAGGTGGAAGAAAGGAAAGTTATGTTTGTAATGATATGTATAATGTAGGGAGTGTAAAGGGTTAACAAGATGATGTTCATGTATCTAAACACTAGATGACGCCACAGAGTAGTCATGTAAATGTACTGTGACTCCTGGGATTCTGGGATAAGGTGTCGGTGAAGGTGTTAGTGAAAGGTTGAGATAGGGGGCTGGCTCCTCCGATGTTCAGGCATCAGCATGGAAATGGTGGCATTTTACGACTGAAAATTCGGCACAAAATGGCCACTGATCCTCCGCTTGGTGGGGGGCTAACAGGCAGGCAATGTTGAGCACCCAGCTCCAGCTGCCGATACGTCTGTAGAATTGCCAGACCCATGGCCGCGCATGTGCATGGCGGCAGCCTGCCACGGCACATTGAGCCGACCGCTCGCAGATCCGGCCTGCCAAGTAGTGCCCCCCCTCTTTGGCCTGCTCATGACCCTCGGACCACCCCTCATCACTGCCTTCAGCCTCTGCCAAAGTCTCCCCTGCCCGTGGATTGGCTCCCCCCCCCCCCAACTGTGGCGGCACTGGAATGAGTCCACAGCCGTCACACGAGTTCCCGACAAATAATAACATAGTAGGCCCACGCCGCCGGGAACTTGGCCGGTCGGAGGCGGAGTATTGGTGGGAGGGCCCCTGAGGCCGTCGATACGGCGTGCGGGGGGGCTCCGAGAGTACACAGCTTTGGAGGGGGGGGGGGGATCCATCGCGAAAGCGGCGCTGCCCCCAATTTCAACGCGAACATTGATTCTCTGGCCGATTGCCGAATGCACAGAGTGTTAATTGTATTAGTGAGATATTGTAGATTTCAGAGCATATATTTAATATTGTTATTTTCTCAGCTATTACTTAGTAAGGTGTGCGAATCATTTAAAGTAGTGTAAATAAACTAGCTTTGTTTGAAAGACATAGCTTGATGTTCTTTGTCAGCACTACGACTTTTAATCATCTTGAGGGACTCAACCGGGAACAGCACAATGTTTATCAAAAATGAAATTTAGTATTTTCTCTGGATGCTGGCGACAAATTCAGCTTCATTACGATTATGGTATTGTGCCTCAGGGATTTCTATTCGTCAGAGCACTGGGTGAATTGATGGATTGCTCGTGGTTGAGATTTTCGATAATAAAATATTCAAACGTTGTTTAACCTGACCTCCATCTGCCCGAGCTGCAAACCTGAATATGCTGAGCGACCTTGTCACATTTGGTCTAAGTGCAGTGGAAAAGTCTTATGTTTTAAAAATGAGGAGCATCGAGTGAGATGATATCTTCGCACACAGCGGAACGTGCACTGTTATGTCATGTGATTTCAGTCGGATCCCACGACAAAAAAAAAATAAGGCTTTGAAGAGAGTTAACTGGTAGTATTTGCTGCTCCCTGCTTCCAACCTGTGCTTTAGATTCATATTTCTGTTGAGGAGAACTGACTAATTTTGCCTGAGGCTCTTTATATTAGTGCTTATGCTACAGCCTTAACATCAGAGGTGTAAGTGAACGATCAGGCTTTGCAGCTAAATCAACTGCGTTCCAGGTTAATCTACTCCCATTACTTGTAAACACCAAAATGTTTAGAAATAGCTGGAATGCCGTCAGCCGGGCGGAAAGCAGTCACTTTGGAGATGAATGTGAATTTTAAATCCATTGTATCTTAGCTCCTCTGTGGATTAGTGAATGAAAGCAGGAGCACAAAAATAGACTTTCCATTTTTAAAATCCAGTACCATTTGTGAGCGCAGGCCGCTTCATGTTAGTAACAGACATGGGGGTGTAAATAAAACTTCCACCGGGATAACTAGAATCGTTTGTGCTCAATGGCTTTGTTTGCGAATGACTGATCTGGGGTGGTATAGGGACCCTCCAGCATGGGAAACCCACCCAGAACCCATTCACATAAAAGGAAGCTGCACTGAATCAAAACCCCCCCCAGAAAAACTCAAGCTCACTCGTTTCCTATCTTCGTTGACTAATGGATTCAGGGCACACCAACTGTTAGAGGATGGTGTAGAGATCCCCGAGGAACCCGGATTCACATGTCATAAAAATGGAATTTGACTACTTCAGCCACCGGAAATAAAGAAGTTGCATTTGCGTCCAATCGTCCCAAAGTGACTGACAATGGATTGCTTTCAAAGCGAGATCGCTGCCATCTAGGCTGGCACAGCAGCCAATTCAAAACACAGCAAGGCCCAGGAGAAAGCAAGGAAGGTGAACGGGCGGCTAATCTATTTTTGGGTGGAGGAAGGGATGTTGCTCAATGCCTCAGGAAAATTCCCTATCATTCTCCAAAGAGTGCCGCAGGATCGTTAATATTGCATCAAGCAGTAGACACGGAGGCCATTGGCCCTTTATGCCTGTGTCGCTCCCCGCTAGAGCAAACTAATTCTAATCCCACTCCCCAGCTTTCCCCATGGACCTGGACACTTTGGGTATAGATCCGATTCATTCTGAAAAGTACTGTTGAAACGTCTTCCCCCCCCCCCCCCCTCCCTTTCAGACAGTGCATACCAGATCATAACAACTCAGTGGCAGCATGGTAGCATAGTGGTTAGCACTGTGGCTTCAGGGTCCCAGGTTCAATTCCCCACTGGGCCACTGTCTGCGGAGTCTGCACGTTCTCCCCGTGTCTGGGTTTATTTCCACCGGGTGCTCCGGTTTCCTCCCACAGTCCAAAGACGTGCAGGTTAGGTGGGCTGGCCATGCTAAATTGTCCTTCGTGACCAAAAAGGTTAGGGCGATAGGGTGGAAGTGAGGGTTAAAGTGGGTTGGTGCAGCCTCGATGGGCCGAATGGCCTCCTTCTGCACTGCATGTTCTATGTTCTAACTCGTGTGTAAATAAAAACATCGATCTGATTCTAGTGCTAGCCATGTTAAATTTATGCTCTGTTTACTGGCCCTTTTGTCAGGGAAAACAGTTTCTCCTCAGATACTGCAATGCAATCCCTCCTCATTTTGAACACCGCTATTAAATCTCCTGCTCTGCTCTAAGGAAAATAATCCTAGTTTCTCGCCTGTATTTAAAACAGGCAAAGCTGGTAATGCTGAGCAGATTTGACAGTATTTGACGGGAGACAGTATTTAATGTTTCAGACCGCTGAACTTTCATCAGGGGATTGAAGGATGCTATTGAAGGAAATAGTTAGATGGGGCTGAGCTCCACCAAACGGGGCCAACAGCTCCAAAGGCCTTTCACAATTTTCTGCATCCCACGTAAAAGACAAGGCATTTGTTTTTATTTTTAGAATACCCAATTAATTTTTTCCAATTAAGAGGCAATTTAGTGTGGCCAATCCACCTAGCCTGCACATCTTTGGGTTGTGGGGGCGAAACCCAAGCAAACACGGGGAGAATGTGCAAACTCCACACGGACAGTAACCCGGGGCCGGAATCGAACCTGGGACGCCGTGAGGCATCAGGGCTAACCCACTGCGCCACCGTGCTGCCCTAAGGCTGTAGCATTTTCAACCATCAGCCAGAAGGGCCGAGTGGGTGATCCATGTCGGCCTCCTCTGGAGGCACTTCACATCACTTCTGTCAGTCTTCAGCCAATTTGATTCACTCCACGGGATATCAAGAAATGGCTGAAGGCACTGGATACTGCAAAGGTTGTGTGGCCCTGACAATACCCCAGCAATAGTACTGAAGACTTGTGTTCCAGAATACCCACAACGCTGACATTGGTCTGATCAAATGGAATATAGGTAAGTTATGTACTTGTATGGAGGTGGGTTAGCTCAGTGCCTGGATGGCTGGTCTGTGATGCAGAGCGATGCCAACAGCGTGGGTTCAATGCCCGTACCGGCTGAGCTTACCATGAAGGCCCCGCTTTCTCAACCTCGTCCCTCGCCTGAGGTGTGGTGACCCTCAGGCTAAATCGCCATCAGTCAGCTCTCTCTCACAAAAGCGGAGAGCAGCCTATTGTCTGCTAGGACTATGGCCCCTTTCAATTCACTGTCCACAAAAAGCAGAACAAATCCAACCCGGACAATTTCCGTCTACTCTTGGTCATCATAAAGTGATGGAAGTGGCCATTGATAATACTTTCAAACAACACTTAAGCAGTAATACCTACCTACTGATACTCAGTTTGGGTTCCGGGAAGGCCATTCAGCTCCTATCCTCATACACATCTTCACCTGATGTCTATGTAGTTACATTGTGTATTTTATATTTGCCCTATTATGTATTTTCTTTTCATGTACGGAATGATCTGTTTCAGGTGCACGCAGAACAATACTTTTCACTGTACCTCCGTACACGTGATAATAAACCAATCCAATCTAAGCCAATGCAAGTGTGGTCAAAAGAGCTGAATGCAGAATTGAGATGAGAGTGACTGTCTTTTGACATCAAGGCAGCATTTGGCCGAGTGTGGTATCAAGGGCCCAAGCAAAAGGGAAGTCAGTGGGAATCAGGAGGAAAACTCTCTGCTGGTTGGAGTTATACTTCGCACAAAGGAAGATGGTTGTGGTGGTTGGAGGTCAATAACCGCAGCCTTGGGACATCACTGCAGGAGTCCCTCAGGGTAGTGTCCTAGGCCTACCCATCCTCAGCTGCTTCATCAATGACCCTCACTCTATCATAAAGTCAGAAGTGGGGATGTTTGCTGATAATTTCACAGTGTCCATTCGTGACTCCGCAAATACTGAAGTGGTCCGTGCTCATACGCAGTAAGACATGGACATCATTCAGACTTGCATATCTTGAACTGCTGTCCGTCACTACCCACCTTGAGATAGAAATGAGATTATAATCCTATGATTTATTAGACAGAACACAATGTCAGTTCTACAGATTAGACATGTCTACATAGACAACCAATTAGCATTGATCTGTATATGATCTTATCCTGAGAACTGAGATGAGGAGGAACTACTTCTGGTAGAGGGTGGAGAATTTGTGGAACCCACTGCCTCATAATGTTGTGGAATCTGAATCATTAAATGGTTTCAAGAAGGAGATAGATATATTTCTGATTTTAAAAATGGGTTAAAGGGGCATTTCCGGTTGCGGTGATGCGGAGCTAAGCTGCACGTTCGATGGCTCCCGCTATTTTCGGTCTTTTGGGCTCTTTTAAGGGCCCGTAGCGGGGCTGTTTGGACTTTGCCCCGTGTGGGAACATTTTTTTAAGATTCTCCGCTGGTGGATGGCCTGGACTAGGAGTGGAGCAGTCAAAAAATCAGCTTTGGAGCAGAGAAAGGTGCGAGGCAGGAAAAGCAAGATGGCGACGGGCGGAGAAGCAGCAGCGTGGCAGCAGTGGGTGCGAGAGCAGCAGGAGCTGCTTCAGCACTCCATCAAGGAGCTGAAGGCAGAGATCCTGGAACCGTTTAAGGCCTCCCTGGACAAGCTCATGGCGACCCAGACGGCTCAGGGTGCGGAGATCCGAGAGCTTCGACAAAAGGCCTCGGAGAGCGAGGATGAACTTCTGGGCCTGGCAGTGAAGGTGGAGTCGCACGAGGCGCTCCATAAGAAGTGGTCAGCGAGGATGGAGGAGATGGAGAACCGTGCCCGTCGGAAGAACCTGCGGATTCTGGGCCTCCCAGAGGGACTGGAAGGTTCAGATTTGAGGGCCTATGTGGCTATGATGCTGAACACGCTAATGGGCGCGGGGTTGTTCCAGGGACCCTTGGAGATGGAGGGTGCCCGTCGGGTGCTGCTGCGGAAGCCCAGGCCAAGTGAGCTGCCTCGGGCGGTGCTGGTTCGTTTTCACCGCTTTGTCGACCGTGAGTGCGTGCTGCGATGGGCGAAGAAGGAGAGGAGTCGCAAGTGGGAGAATGCGGAAATCAGGATCTACCAGGACTGGAGTTCGGAGGTGGCGAAGAGAAGGGCTGGGTTTAACCGGGCGAAGGCAGTGCTCCACAAGAAGGGGGTCAAGTTTGGCCTGTTACAGCCGGCACACCTGTGGGTCACTTATAAAGACTGCCAGCTCTATTTTGACTCCCCGGAGGAGGCCTAGACTTTTGTTCAGACAGAGAAGCTGGACTTGAACTGAGGACTGGGGGCTGGGGAACGTTGTACACAGCCCGGAAGCTTTGCCCTCCTTGGTATCCTTTCGCTTTATCGGTTCAATTGGATGATTTTGTTGCTGTTCTGCTTTTTTGCTTTTTGGGACTGTTATCTGCTTACTTGGGTGTTTTGTCATGTTTGGATTTTTATTTTTTTTCATTGGTTGAGAGTTTGGGTGGGGTTCGCGGTCCTGTTGGGTCATGTGCCCGTCTTTTCCCGCGTTTTGGGTCGGGGGGCGGGGCTTGGGATGGAAGCGCGGGCTTTTCTCCCGCGCTAGAGGAGCAGTGGGGCGGGGCCGGCACTGGGGGGATGGTGGTGTGGCACTGGGGAGGGTCATTGGGGTGGCGGGAGCAGCCGGGGTCAGCAGGAGTCGGCTGACTTACGGAAGTACAAAGGAAGGGGTTACGCAGCTAGGGAGGGCCCTAGCTTGGGGGGTGGGGTGGGGAGGTTTGGGAGGGGGGGAAGAGGGGGGTTACCAGGTTGCTGCTGGAAATGCCGAGAAGGAGCTGGAGTGTGTAGAGGGGGTCGGGATGGGGGTCTGTCGCTGTGGGGAATGGGCTGAGTGGGGGGCACGGGCACGTGGCGGATTACGGAAGGGTGATGGCTAGTCGACGGGGGAGGGGGGTAGGTGGCCCCCTGATCCGGCTGATCACCTGGAATGTGAAGGGACTGAATGGGCCGGCTAAACGGTCCCGCGTGTTCGCGCACCTGAGGGGGCTGAAGGCGGACATGGCTATGCTTCAGGAGACGCACCTGAAAGTGGCGGATCAGGTTAGGTTGAGGAAGTGTTTCATTCGGGCTGGATGCAAAAAAATCGGGTGGTGGCGATCCTGGTGGGGAAGAGGGTGTCGTTTGAGGCGTTGAATATGGTGGCAGACAGCAGCGGGAGGTATGTGATGGTGAGCGGCAAGCTGCAAGGGGAGCGGGTGGTGCTGGTCAATGTATATGCCCCGAATTGGGACGATGCGGGTTTCATGTGACACATGTTGGGCCGGATTCCAGATTTGGAGGCGGGGGGCCTGATAATGGGGGGATTTCAACACAGTGCTGGATCCGCCACTGGATCGATCCATGTCCAGGACGGGTAGGAGGCCTGCGGCGGCTAAGGTGCTGAGGGGGTTTATAGACCAGATGGGAGGGGGTGGATCCTTGGAGGTTTGCGAGGCCGAGGGCCAGGGAATTTTCATACTTCTCCCATGTGCATAAGGCCTATTCTCGGGTTGATTTTTTCATTATGAGTAGGGAGCTGATTGTGAGGGTGGAGGATGCTGAGTATTCGGCGATAGCCATTTCTGACCACGCCCCGCACTGGGTGGACCTCGAGCTGGGGGAGAAGAGAGACCAGCGCCCACTTTGGCGCTTGGAGGTGGGGGGGCTGGCGGACGAGGAGGTTGGGGGGCGGGTTCGAGGATGTATCGAGAGGTATCTGGAGGCCAATGACAATGGGGAGGTCCGCGTGGGGACGGTCTGGGAGGCGCTGAAGGCGGTGGTTCGGGGGGAGTTAATCTCCATTCAAGCCCACAGGGAGAGAAGGGAGCGGAGAGAGAGGGAGAGATTGGTGGGGGAGATGGTGAGATTGGGCAGGAGATATGCGGAGGATCCGGAGGAGAGATTTCTGAGGGAGCTGCGCAGCTTCCAGGCTGAGTTCGACTTGCTAACCACCAGAAAGGCGAAAGCTCAGTGGAGGAAGGCACAGGGAGGGTGTATGAATATGGGGAGAAGGCGAGCAGGATGCTGGCGCACCAGCTCCGTAAGCGGGATGCGGCCAGGGAGATTGGTGGAGTTAAGGATCGGGGAGGAAATGTGGTGCGCAGTGGGGTAGACATTAATGGGGTCTTCAGGGACTTTTATGAGAAACTGTATCGGTCCGAACCTCCAGCGGAGGAGGGGGGGATGGGGCGCTTTTTGGACCGGCTGAGATTTCCGAGGGTGGAGAAGGGACGGGTGGAGGGTCTGGGGGTGCCGGTTGAGCTGGAGGAGCTGGTCAAAGGGATAGGGAGCATGCAGTCGGGGAAGGCGGCGGGGCCAGATGGGTTCCCGGTTGAATTTTACAAGATGTATGCAGACCTGTTGGGCCCCCTGTTGGTTAGGACCTTTAACGAGGCAAGGGAGGGGGGGGGGGCTTTGCCCCCGATGATGTCTCGGGCGCTGATCTCCTTGATCCTTAAGCGAGACAAGGATCCACTGCAGTGTGGGTCATATAGGCCGATCTCACTCTTGAATATGGACGGCAAGTTGTTGGCAAAGATCTTAGCCACGAGGATAGAGGACTGTGTACCACAGGTTATCCATGAGGATCAAACGGGGTTTGTGAAGGGGAGGCAGCTGAACGTTATTATGATGCTGGCGGTGGAAGGGGAGGCGGAGATAGTGGTGGCGATGGACGCGGAGAAGGCCTTTGATAGGGTTGAGTAGGGGTACTTGTGGGAGGTGCTGGAAAGGTTCGGGCTTGGGGAGGGGTTTGTCAGTTGGGTGAGGCCCCGATGGCGAGCGTGACCATGAATAGGAGGAGGTAGGAGTATTTTCCGCTATACCGAGGGACGAGGCAGGGGTTTCCCTTGTCCCCCCTGCTTTTTGCGCTGGCAATTGAACCCCTGGCCATGCCGCTGAGGGAGTCGGGGAATTGGAGGGGGCTGTTCCGGGGTGGGGAGGAGCACCGAGTGTCGCTCTATGCGGATGACCTATTGTTTTATGTGGCGGACCCGGTGGGGGGAATGCCGGAGGTGATGTGGATTCTCTGGGAATTTGGGGATTTTTCAGGGTATAAGCTCAACCTTGGGAAGAGCGAGCTGTTTGTGGTACACCCGGGGGACCAGGAGGGGGGAATTGGGAGGCTCCCACTGAAAAGGGCGGAGAGGAGCTTCAGGTACTTGGGGGTTCAGGTGGCCAGTAGCTGGGGGGCCTTGCATAAACTTAACCTCACAAGGCTGGTGGAGCAAATGGAGGAGGAGTTTAAGAGATGCAACATGTTGCCGCTGTCTCTGGCGGGTAGGGTGCAGTCAGTCAAGGTGACGGTGCTCCCGAGGTTTCTGTTCCTGTTCCAGTGCCTCCCCATCCTTATTCCGAAGGCCTTTTTCAGGCGGGTTAACAGGAGCATTATGGGGTTTGTGTGGGCACACGGGCCCCCGAGGGTGAGATGGGTGTTCTTGGAGCGGGGCAGGGATAGGGGGGGGCTGGCGCTGTCCAGCCTCTGTGGGTACTATTGGGCTGCCAATGCAGCAATGGTGCGTAAGTGGGTAATGGACGGGGAAGGGGCAGCATGGAAGAGGATGGAGAAGGCGTCCTGTGTGGGCACGAGCCTGGAGGCGCTGGTAACGGCGCCGCTGCCGCTCCCTCCAACGAGGGTTACCACAAGCCCGGTGGTGGCGGCTACCCTCAAAATTTGGGGGCAGTGGAGGTGGCACAAGGGGGAGGTGGGGGCCTCGATGGGGTCCCCGATACGGGGGAACCACCGGTTTGTTCCGGGGAGAATTGATGGCGGATTCCTGAGTTGGCACAGGGCAGGTGTCAGGATGTTGGGGGACCTGTTTATAGACGGGAAGTTCGCGAACCTGGGTGAGGTGGAAGGGAAGTTCGGGCTCCACCCGGGGAACACCTTTAGGTACATGCAGGTAAGGGCGTTTGTCAGGCGGCAGGTGGCAGAGTTCCCTCTGCTGCCGCCGCGTGGGATCCAGGACAGGGTGCTCTCGGGGGTGTGGGTTGGAGAGGGGAGGATCTCGGCAGCATACCAAATGATGCAGGAGATGGATGAGGCCTCGGTCGAGGAGCTAAAGGGTAAATGGGAGGAGGAGCTGGGTGAGGAGATAGAGGAGGGGACGTGGGCGGACACCTTGGGGAGGGTGAACCCCTCCTCTTCTTGTGCGAGGCTTGGCCTCATACAGTTTAAGGTGCTGCATTGGGCTCACATGACCAGGACAAGGATGAGCCGGTCCTTTGGGAGTGAGGACAGGTGTATTAGGTGCTCAGGGAGCCCAGCAAATCATGCCCATATGTTCTGGGCATGCCCAGCGCTGGGGGAGTTTTGGAAGGGCGTAGCAAAGACGCTGTCGAGGGTGGTAGGATCCAGGGTCGATCCGGGCTGGGAGCTCGCAATATTTGGGATTGCAGTGGAGCCGGGAGTGCAGGAGGCGAAAGAGGCCAGTGTTCTGGCCTTTGCGTCCCTAGTAGCCCGACGGAGGATTCTTCTTCAGTGGAAGGATGCGAGGCCCCCAAGCGTGGAGGCCTGGGTCAACGATATGGCGGGGGTTTATTAAATTGGAGAGGGTGAAATTTGCCCTAAGGGGGTCGGTGCAGGGGTTTTTCAGGAGATGGCAACCATTCCTAGATCTCCTGGCAGAACGATAGGAGAAGGCCAGTAGCGGCAGCAACCCGGGGCGAGGGGGGGGGGGGGGGGGGGGGGGTCGTTTCTTTGTTTTGGACTGAAGGGACGTGCATAGATGTTCTGTGCTAATGACGGGCGCTATTTGTTTCTTCTTTTGTGTATACACGGGAGGGGGGGGGGGTTCTGTCCTCTCTGTTGAAGGGACGGGCAGTTGTTTTGTGGGAATGACGGGTGTTCATTTATCTCTTCCTTTGTATATGCACCGGGGGTGGGGAGGGGGGGGGGGATGGGGGGGGGGGGGGTGTTGTTCCTTCTGTTCTCTGTAATTTTTTTTCTTTTTGTTGTTGATATTTTGCGAAAATTTGAATAAATTTTTTTTTTAAAGGGTTAAAGGGATAAGGGGAACTGATAAGGAGGTGGATTTGAGACCAAGAAGAGATCAGCCATGATCTGATTGAATGGCGGAGCAGGCACGTAGGGCTAAATAGCTTATTTCTGCTCCTAATTCCAATGTTCTTATGTTCTATCCTCAACTAAAGAACCAATTACTGTTTTATCATTCTTTGGGATTATTTGTTGTCCTATGAATGGTGTGGTTGTGATAAACAAAAGAACGCAAGGTGCTGGCAGGACTGGTAGTCAGTGAGAAATATACAAATCACAACCCTTTGACATACAGCAGACCTGGTGCGGAAGTTAAACTCTGTCAAGTACTCATTGGGCCATAACCCTGGGTTCCCCAGCGTCACATTTAGAGAGTATCCCTAGGATGTGCTGGGAATCCCTCTGGGATGTTTGCATGTCAGGCTTTACCCAGCAATTGCTCAGAAGTGCTAACTTCCTCTGGGCAATTCCGCTGGGCTGGGAACCATCTAATAGAAGTGATTCAAACTGGTTTTGCCAGTTTTACCCTGATAGTTACTCCTGAAGAGTTAAAAGGGGAAAACAATGCCAGAGTAACTATTTAAATATCCAGGCCCAGCCTCACACGGGACACCCCACACAAACCTGACCCTTAGAGAACCCTGTTGCTATATTTATCTGGTTATAAATACAGCGGTCAATATGGTCGCCTTCCTTAATCCTAATTATGTTTGCTCTAGAGTCGCCAGGTATCTCTCGATACTGCCACAAGGTTCAAGCCCGAATACTGATCAAAGAACCAATGCACCAGTTAGTTAGTTCAAAATCAATACTATTTATTTACACACATAGTAATATCTACTCATGCACAAATACCACAAACTAAACTACCTCTAACGCTAACGCCTATACTTAACTTCGGGTGCCCACTCAGTCAGAGGAACAATGGCCGTTGTTCGGATCTGAGGCTGTTGGGTACGAAGAGGTAACAGGAGAACAGCTAAGGTCGTCTGTCTGATAGCGAGCGTTGACCTTGGACTTACTTGCTTCTGGTGCAGGTATATAGAGTTAGGTCACAGATCAGAATTATGTAATTGAATTATGTCGATAGCCTAGTCCAAGAGAGCGATTCTCTCTCGGGGCCTTTTTCTTATACCCGAAGGGGCTTTGCGTGCTTTTGGGCGGGCTTTGAACTTGGCCCCGCTTAATTAGGCTGCATCTTGATCACTGGTATTGATCTTGACCAATGAAGGGGTGGGTGCCCTGATGGCTGGACGTGTCCAAGGTGGCCGTTGGCCTTGCTTTGTTTACGCTTTTGGTTTGGGGAACTGGCGCCGGGATGTCTGGAGCTAGATCGGTTGCTTGAGTGTCTTTCCTTTGTTCCCGGAGATGGGCCATCAATATGTTAATTGCCTGACAGTTTCAGTCTCGTCTGGGAGTTGCCTTCTCAATACGCACCCAGGCTCTGTGCCTGCTTGCTTTCCTAACATTGTCCATATTTCCCAACAGTCATTGCGATCATCCATTTTGTATTCTGGAAGTGGCCATCCCAGATGGCTACAACCTACTCCTGCCACAATTTTGTCCATTCACCTAGTCTGTCACTATCTCAATATATCAAAGGGCTGCATGGTGGAACAGTGCTTAGCACTGCTGCCTCACGGCGCCAGGGACCCGGGTTCAATTCCCGCCTTGGGTGGCTTGGTGGGAAAAGTGACTCGCAATGAATTCCGGCCACTGTTATGTTATTGCTTAGAGAACATAGTCTGAGACACAGTCCTAACCTTACCAACAACCAATATTCTGAAGACGTAATCTCAAAATAGGATTACCATAACTAACTCTAAAGTAGAAGTATATGGCATAAGATTACCATAACTATCTATGAGGTATGTCATGATCCTCGGCATATCCCCAAGCTGTTGGTCAGTTCCAGTTATGCAGCATTTTGTTTAAAGTACACAAAGTTTGAGATTCAAAACACTTGCTAATAGAATAAAGCCACAAAGTTCCATGGGTTTGGAACAAACAAAGATAACCTACAAAGCCAAAAAGATAAAAATAATTTGCAATATTCTTCATACACTCTAACATTCAGGGTAAGCATGAGGTAAGTAAGTAAAGTCACCATAATCCCAGATGACCATAGGTTGCTTTCCCCTTTCAATGAAACAGAGAGTTGACTGGTGATGATTTAACCTAAGGATCACAACACCTCAAAAAGAAAATTAAAAATCTAGCATAAGGGCACTTTAGTTCATTGCTCGAAGCATTCGAAACAAGATAAATGAGTTGACTCCACAAATCATTGGGAATGATTATGATTTAGTGGCCATTAGAGAGACATGGGGCAGGATTCTCCGACCCACCGCGCCGAAATCATGCTCGGCGCAAGGGTGGAGAATTACCCAAAATAGGCTCCCACGGCGGCACGCGATTCTCCGCCGACCGGAGAATTGCCGCCAGTCACGCGTGCGTGATCGACGCGGCTTCAGTCGGGGGCCGTTGAAAGCGCTCGACAGGCCGAGTGCCTGCCGTGGTTCACTAATGGTCCTACCCAGCAGGATCTCGGCATTCTGGCTGCAGAGGCTGTCCTGGAGTGTGGGGGGGGGGGGGGGATCCGACTCCAGGGGGAGCTTCCACGGTGGCCAGGCCCACGATCAGTGGCTACCGATCGGCGGGCGCGCTCATTACGGGGGGGGGGGGGGGGAGGCCTATGTTCCTCCACGGCGGGCCCCGATAGAGCTCCACCATGTTGCACAGGGGCCAGCGCGAAGACTTATATATCAGTCCCTCTATCCCAGGAATCAGTCCGCTAAACCTTAAAATTGAATGGGGAGCTGACCCATGGCGCTCTTTCCAGGAGCCGGTGCAGACTCGATGGGCCGAATGGCCTCCTTCTGCACTGTAAATTCTATGAAATATTCCTTGCCTCAAACTGACTGTCTGAATTTTTTAATTGTTGACAACACGGATGCCGTCCTAAAACGGGCGGGTGTCCTTTAAATATGCAGATCAAGTTGCGATGACATCATTGGGACCTTGCTCTGTCACTTTAAGAATAAATGGGAGAGCAGCGATGAATTCCTCACTTGGCCAAACCCATCCAAGGCAGGAAGTCGCCAGAGCTGGGGGAGGCCCAGTGCAGTGAACTTTAATTGTTCTTCTAGTTTACCAACAAGTCAGGATGAGCAGGTGCACACCCCTTGATCTCAAAACTAGCCTGAATTTTCCTGCTCCCTTTATTGGAACAGAATTCCCCTAATTTGCGTCAGGGACTATCCTACCAGCTCCCTATATGTTGCTCACACTGCCATCACTGACCAGCCATGGCCTCATTGAATGGTGGAGGAATCTCAAGGTGCTCAATGTTTATATGTTCCTAGCCATCTTGTCTAATCTTAGTGATACCCAGAAATGTGAGTGGGAGGTGTGATAGTGCTTGGAGCAATTCCAGCATAAATCAATCTGCTAAGATCCCCAGAGAGATGTATAACTTTAAAAAAGAGATTTGAACTCCCAGTGACTAAATTAAAGCAATTGCATGACAAGATTGCAAGTTTTAAGACATTTATTATGAGCCACCTTCTTGAGCTGCTGTAGTCCTTGTGGTGTATGTACATCCACGGTGTTGCTGGGGTGGGAGTCCCAGGGTTTTTGACAGTGTGGTGTGGTATGATTAGCATAGCTGCCTGCCATTGGTGCAGAATACCGGCTTATCATTGGCCCTGATTGGTCATATGCCTCTCGACCGGTTGGTTGAGACCAGTCATGTGACGGCTCCCCGATTGGTCGAGAGACTGAGTTAACCCCGCCTCCAGGGCGGGGTATAAATACCCAGTACTCCTGGCGGTCGTCCTTCTACTGTAATCGGCCGCAGGGCTAACATCTAGTAGATTAAAGCCATACTTTTGTTCAGCAACTCGTCTCGCGTTCAATTGATGGTACATCAGACAGTGAAGTAATGATGGTATATTTCCAAGTCAGGATGTGTGTGTGTGGCTTGGAGGGGAGTTTGCAGGTGGTGGTGTATCCATGCATCGGCTGCCTTTGTCCTTCTGAATGGTAGAGGTTGCAGGTTTGTAAGGTGTCGTCGAAGGAGGCTTGACAGATTGTTGCAGTGTGTCTTGTATAGAGAACACAGTGCTGTTACTGTGCACCACTGGTGGAGCGAGTGTGTGTCTACGTTAGTGGAAGGAATGGCAATCAAGCAGGCTGAATTGTCCTGGATTGGGTATGTTGGAGCAGCATTAATCCAGGCAAGTAGGGTGTATTCCTTATAGATGATGTGCCTTATAGATGATGGATGGGTTTTGGGGAGCCAGGAGATGAGTTACTCTTTGCAGAATTCCCAGCCACTGACCTGCTCTTGTAAAAAAACGATTTATATGGGCGGCACGGTGGCACAGTGTTAACTACAGCTTCACAGCGTCAGGGACCCGGGTTCGATTCCCAGCTTGGGTCGCTGTCTGTGCGGAGTCTGCACGTTCTCCGTATCTGCGTGGGTTTCCTCCGGGTGCTCCGGTTTCCTCCACAAGTCCCGAAAGACGTGTTGTTAGGTGAATTGGACATTCTGAATTCTCCCTCTGTGTACCCGAACAGGTGCCAGAATGTGGCGACTAGGGGCTTTTCACAGTAACTTCATTGCAGTATTAATGTCAGCCTACTTGTGACAATAATAAAGATACTATTATATGGCTTGTCCAGTTCCGTTTCTGGTCAATGGTTACCTTCAAGATGTCAAGCAGAGATGGATGGATTCTCTCTTACTGGAGATAGTCATTGCCTGGCACTTGTGTGGCACAAATACCTCCTGCCATTTATCAACCCAAGACTGAATGTTGTCCAGGTCTTGCTGCAGGTTGTCCAGGACACAGACTGCTTCACTACCTGAGGAGGCATGAATGATGCTGGAAATTGTGCAATTATCGGCGAACATCACCAGTCCTGACCCCATGATGGAAGGAAAGTCCCTCAGTGGGCTGCCCCCTCCTTCCCAATGTTGGGTCCCTCAATCAGGCACCGAGTGGCTTTGAGCTCGAGACCCACCTTGCCTGGATGGTCGTTAGCTATCCTGACAGGGTCTGCCTTTTAGGTTTCTTGCACGATGAGTGACCATCCTGCCTCTGGGAGAATACGAAAGGTAAGGGGATGAGGCCCTTCAGTGAGAACTTATTTACTTAAGTGCCTCAAATTGACAGCGGAGCCGGAAGGCCGACCACAATCCTTGCCATCACCAACTTAAATAGGATAGAGGCGGTAAGGTGCAGTCGATCCTACCTGCCATCCCCTGCCTGGGTAAAAGCTCCACAGCTTCTAATCTCGGCTCGAGGGAGAGCATTTAATCCTGCCTGTTGACTCTGCGTAATAGGGTGATTGGAAGTCAACAGCCCAATTTTTACTCCCAATTGGCTTTGACGGGATTTTAAAAATGCATTTACAGGATGTGGGCATCTCTGGCTAGACCCGGCTTTATTGACTTGCCCTTGAGGAGGTGGTGATGAGTTGCCTTCTTCATCCCCTGCAGTCCTTGTGCTGTACGTACACCCACAGTGCTGCTAGGGAGGGAGTTCCAGGATTTTGGCCCAGCCACAGTGAAGGAACAGCGATATATTTCCAAATCAGGTTGGTGAGTGGCTGATTTGATGGCACCCATTTCACTCTCCCGCTCGCAAAGTCCTTATCCCCCCTCCCTGTGCTCAGAATGTTTGAGGTGATCTTTGGTGCCGGAACTGGGCGAGGAGGGCGAGGTGAAGAGTGTTTTCTAATCTGCAGTATCAAAACACTGCGCCCGGTACAAATTAGACTGAGCAGAACTGATCGTGTGAGACCATTCTGATTGTTTTTCTCCCAGCTCGCAAGCAAGCCTGTCGTTGCCCTTCAACCCAGTGAAAGAAACAGCTGTGAAGATAGAATTAAGGACTTCATGTCAATGAATTCTTCCGTGCGATTATTTTATTTTAAAAATATCTTGTTACAAAGGAACGTTTAAAAAAGAAATGTGAATTGATGCACTCTAATGTACAAAAACTAAAAGGCACAAATTATACTGCATGCAAACCAAAACTTAGTCATCCATCCTCCGACAATTACTTCTGTCTTATCCTTTCATGTCAAGCTCAGCAGTTGTTACATGTCATGAATCATGAATTGCAGAGCACTTTAATATCATTCTCTTTTTGCCTTTAATCCTTATTCCTATAGCTTTAACTTTGGCAAAATAATGGATTGCTTATGCAAATTCAAAAGTTTCAGAACATTATTACTATGCTGCTGTTTGTACCCCCCCCCCCCCCCCCCCCCCCCCCCACACACACACACACAATCAAATAGACTGAATTACCAACATCACAATTCAACTGCGCTCCTCATATTCACAGAAAGATCGCCTGGATTGGATCGGCTTATTGTCATGTGTACCAGGGTACAGTGAAATGTATTGTTCTGCGTACAGTTCAGGCAGATCATTCCATATAAGCAAAGAAAATACATAGGGCGAACATAAAATACACAATGTAAATACATAGACACAAGCATCAGGTGAAGCACACAGGAGTGTAGTACTACTCGGCAGAGAAGATGTGTGAAAAGATCAGGTCATGTCCATAACGAGAGTCATTCAGTCGTCCGGTAACCGCGGGGAAGAAGCTGTTTTTGAATCTGTTGTGTGTGTTCTCAGACTGTTGTATCTCCTGCCCAATGGAAGAAGTTGCAAGAGTGAGTAAGCCGGGTGGGAGGGATCTTTGATTTTGCTGCCCGCTTTCCCCAGGCAGCGGGAGGTGTAGATAGAGTCAATGGATGGGAGGCGGGTTTGTGTGATGGACTGGGCTATGTTCACGACTCTCTGAAGTTTCTTACGGTCCTGGGCCAAGCAGTTGCCATACCAGACTGTGTTGCAACCAGATAGGATGCTTTCTATGGTGCATCTGTAAAAATTGGGAAGAGTCAATGTGGACATGCCAAATTTCCTTAGTTTCCTGAGGAAATAAAAGTGCTGTTGTACTTTCTTGGTCGTAGTGTCAACGTGGGTGGACCAGGACAGAATGTTGATGATGTGAACGCCTAGGAATTTGAAGCTGTCAACCATCTCCACCTCAGCCCCGTTGATGCAGACAGGGGTGAGTACGATACTTTGCTTCCTGAAGTCAATGACCAGCTCTTTAGTTTTGCTGACATTGAGGGAGAGATTGTTGTAGTTACACCACTCCACTAGGTTCTCTATCTCCTGGCGGCCTACGAAAGGTTCAGAGTGGGTGATAACGGACTTTGAAACCAATTCACTCCAGGTGGGGGTGAAGGTCATCTTTGATTTCCCTAAAGCTCAACAAGAAATAACTTGGGGGTGGTCATGACCAAGTTGCCAATACTGGACATTCCCTCAGCACCTTCTCTCTCCACAGATGCTGTCTGACCTGCCAAATATTTTCCAGAACATTTTCTGTGATTATTTATCGTGGGCGGCACCAACTGTTTACCCCTCACAGGAGACACCCAGCAAAGATTCCCGCTCTGGCACTAACTTATCTCCATTTTGAATAAGTCACTCCACACAAATATGAACATGGAGAGACTGGAGAAGCTGGGATTGCTCTCCTTAGAGCAGAGAAGGTTAAGGGAGATTTAACATAGTTGTTGGAAAATGATGAAGGATTTTGATAGAGTACACAAGGGGGAAATGTCATTAACCAGGGACCAAAGATTGAAAATATTTGATGATTGATCCGGAGGGTAGATGACACCGCAAGTTGTTATGATTTAGAATGAATTACTTAAAAGGATTGTGGACGCAGATAATGCAGTAATTTTCAAATGGACATTAGATATGTACTCAGAAAGGGGAAAGAATTGCAGGCCTCTGGGACGGTTAGGGACGTAGGGCTAATCGTATGGCTTATTCAAGAGCTGGCGCAGGCTCAATGGGTCGAATGGCCTCTTTTTGTCTGGTCTGGTTCTAGTCTAGTTTGAATTACAAATCTGCCTGTCAATGGGTGATCTTTAATCTGTGAACACTTTATTTCGATAAGGACCAGGTCACCATTTCATTTTAATGCCCTTGGGTCTCAGGTATTACAACCACTTTATCACTGAGGTCTACGTCTTTCTGAAATCACTTAATTGTTAATTCATTCAATATCACGGTGGTATATTCCACACAATATTCAATATGAAACACTGATTCAAAAGGTGGGTGTTAATTATGACAACAGCCAATCAGCATACATTATAGTGTGTCCATGTTGAAATAGTAAGAAGTCTTTCAACACCAGGTTGAAGTCCAACAGGTTTGTTTCAAATCACTCGCTTTTGGAGCACTTCTCCTTCGTCGGGTGAATGAAGAGGTATGTCCTAGAAACATGTATGCAGACAAAGTCAAAGATGCAAGACAATGCTTTGAATGCAAGTATTTGTAGGTAATTAAGTCTTTACAGATCCAGAGATAGGGGTAACCCCAGGTTAAATCCAGCAGAGGGCAGCAGAGCGGGGCCGCTGATTGATTGTTATGGGGAAAAACTGCATCAGTGCATTGCGGTCACTGTACCCAGAAGGTGTACCTAAGCAATACACCCTCCGTGTTCAAGTGAAGGCAGGCATCCAGCAGAGGGCAGCAAAGCAGAGCCGCCGATTGGCTGTTGGGGGGAAATTTTGCAGCAATGCATTGCAGTCACTGTATCCAGAAGGTGTATCTGAGCAAGACACCCTCTGCGTCCAAGGGAAGGCAAGGATCCAGCAGAGGGCAGCAGAGCGGAGACGCTGATTGGCTGTTGTGGGGAAACATTGCATCAGTGCATTCCGGTTACTGTATCCAGAAGGTGTACCTGAGCAAGACACCCTCCGTGTTCAAGTGAAGGCAAGCATCCAGCAGAAGGCAGCAGAGCGGAGCCGCTGATTGGCTGTTGTGGGGAAAATTTGCGTTAGTGCATTGCGGTCACTGTATCCGGATGGTGTACCTGAGCAAGACACCCTCCGTGTTCAAGTGAAGGGAAGCAACCAGCAGAGCGGAGCTGCTGATTGGCTGTTGCAGGGAAAATTTACATCAGTGCATTGTAGTCACTGTATCCAGAAGGTGTACCTGAGCAAGAAACCCTCCGTGTTTAAAAGAAGGCAAGCATCCAGCAGAAGGCAGCAGAGTGGAGCCGTTGTTTGGCTGTTGCGGGGAAAATTTGCATCAGTGCATTGTGGTCACTGTATCCAGAGGTGTACCTGAGCAAGACACCCACCGTGTTCAAGTACATAAGAACATAAGAACTAGAGCAGGAGTAGGCCATCTGGCCCCTCGAGCCTGCTCCGCCATTCAATGAGATCATGGCTGATCTTTTGTGGACTCAGCTCCAGTTTCCGGCCTGAACACCATAACCCTTAATCCCTTTATTCTTCAAAAAACTATCTATCTTTACCTTAAAAACATGTAATGAAGGAGCCTCAACTGCTTCACTGGGCAAGGAATTCCATAGATTCACAACCCTTTGGGTGAAGAAGTTCCTCCTAAACTCAGTCCTAAATCTACTTCACCTTATTTTAAGGCTATATCCCCTAGTTCTGCTTTCACCCGCCAGTGGAAACAACCTGCCCGCATCTATCCTATCTATTCCCTTCATAATTTTAAATGTTTCCATAAGATCCCCCTTCATCTTTCTAAATTCCAACGAGTACAGTCCCAGTCTACTCAACCTCTCCTCATAATCCAACCCCTTCAGCTCTGGGATTAACCTAGTGAATCTCCTCTGCACACCCTCCAGTGCCAGTACGTCCTTTCTCAAGTAAGGAGACCAAAACTGAACACAATACTCCAGGTGTGGCCTCACTAACACCTTATACAATTGCAGCATAACTCCCTAGTCTTAAACTCCATCCCTCTAGCAATGAAGGACAAAATTCCATTTGCCTTCTTAATCACCTGTTGCACCTGTAAACCAACCTTCTGTGACTCATGCACTAGCACACCCAAGTCTCTCTGCACAGCGGCATGCTTTAATATTTTTTCGTTTAAATAATAATCCCGTTTTCTGTTACAGTAGTCCCCGTTATACCGCGCTCCGCAATACCGCGGTTCGCGATATACGGTGGGGGGGGGGGGGGCTTATGGACCCCAACTTATTCGAAACTTACTTGCACTGGGATAAGGGGACGGAGCTGGGGCAACTTCAGGTTTCCAGTCGGGGAGCGGATTATTTTAGCAAACAAGCCTGCCCAGAAAGTTGCTAAATGTAAAAGTTTGCAAAGTTAATCCTTCACCAATTGTCAGTTAACTGCGGGTGGCTGGATTGCTGACAGCAGCGAGAGTGATGGGCTGCATTCAGGAAGTTTTAAAGTTGGATGTTGACATCTAAATGACACATTTACATTAGTCACTGTCCAGGAAAGTGTGCCGAAAGCTGGCAATCTTCTCCTTTTTAAACCTGTCTCAATAACCGTGTGGATCTGCAGTCACTTGCCCTGTGGTCTCTGCTCCGCTTCGAACAGTCTGTGATATACGGCGGGGGGGCTTATGGGAGGCTGTCTACCAATAACCCTGAAATGTTTAAATTAAAAAACCCCCATCGTGGATATCCGCGGCTCGGATGTAACGCGGATGGCTGTCTTGGACCCCAACACCCGCGTTATAACGGGGGAACTACTGTATTCCTACCAAAATGGATAACCTCACATGTGTCAACATTGTATTCCATCTGCCAGACCCTAGCCCATTCACTTAACCTATCCAAATCCCTCTGCAGACTTTGGAGTATCCTCTGCACTTTTCGCTTTACCACTCATCTTAGTGTCATCTGCAAACTTGGACACATTTCCCTTGGTCCCCAACACTAAATCATCTATGTAAATTGTGAACAATTGTGGGCCCAACACGGATCCCTGAGGGACACCACTAGCTACTGATTGCCAACCAGAGAAACACCCATTAATCCCCACTCTTTGCTTTCTATTAATTAACCAATCCTCTATCCATGCTGCTACTTTACCCCTAATGCCATGCATCTTTATCTTATGCAGCAACCTTTTGTGTGGCACCTTGTCAAAGGCTTTCTGGAAATCTAGATATACCACATCCATCGGCTCCCCGTTATCTACTGCACTGGTAATGTCCTCAAAAAATTCCACTAAATTAGTTAGGCACGACCTGCCCTTTATGAACCCATGCTGCGTCTACCCAATGGGACAATTTCTATCCAGATGCCTCGCTATTTTTTCCTTGATGATAGATTCCAGCATCTTCCCTACTACCGAAGTTAAGCTCACTGGCCTATAATTTCCTGCTTTCTGCCTACCTCCTTTTTTAAACAGTGGTGTCATGTTTGCTAATTTCCAATCCACCGGGACCACCCCAGAGTCTAGTGAATTTTGGTAAATTATCACTAGTGCATCTGCAATTTCCCTAGCCATCTCTTTTAGCACTCTGGGATGCATTCCATCAGGGCCAGGAGACTTGTCTACCTTTAGCCCCATTAGCTTGCCCATCACTACCTCCTTAGTGATAACAATCCTCTCAAGATCCTCATCTGTCATAGCTTCATTTCTATCTTTTTTAGTAGCTTTCTGTTGCCCCCTAAAGATTTCCCAGTTCTCTAGTCTCCCACTAATCTTTGCCACTTTGTATGCTTTTTCCTTCAATTTGATACTCTTCCTTATTTCCTTAGATATCCACGGTCGATATTCCCTCTTTCTACCGTCCTTCCTTTTTGTTGGTATAAACCTTTGCTGAGCACTGTGAAAAATCGCTTGGAAGGTTCTCCACTGTTCCTCAACTGTTCCACCATAAAGTCTTGGCTCCCAGTCTACCTTAGCTAGTTCTTCTTTCATCCCATTGTAATCTCCTTTGTTTAAGCACAAAACACTAGTATTTGATTTTACTTTTTCACCCTCCATCTGTATTTTAAATTCCACCATATTGTGATCGCTCCTTCTGAGAGGATCCCTAACTACGAGATCATGAATCAATCCTGTCTCATTACACAGGACAAGATCTAGGACCGCTTGTTCCCTCGTAGGTTCCATTACATACTGTTCTAGGAAACTATCGCGGATACATTCTATAAACTCCTCCTCAAGGTTGCCTTGGCCGACCTGGTTAAACCAATCAACATGTAGATTAAAATCCCCCATGATAACTGCTGTACCATTTCTACATGCATCAGTTATTTCTTTGTTTATTGCCTGCCCCACCATAACGTTACTATTTGGTGGCCGATAGACTACTCCTATCAGTGACTTTTTCGCCTTACTATTCCTGATTTCCACCCAAATGGATTCAACCTTATCCTCCATAGCACCGATGTCATCCCTTACTATTGCCCGGATGTCATCCTTAAATAACAGAGCAACACCACCTCCCTTACCATCCACTCTGTCCTTCCGAATAGTTTGATACCCTCGGATATTTAACTCCCAGTCGTGACCATCCTTTAACCATGTTTCAGTAATGGCCACTAAATCATAGTCATTTACGATGATTTGTGCCATCAACTCATTTACTTTATTCCGAATACTACGAGCATTCAGGTAAAGTACACTTATGTTGGTTTTTTTACCTCTGTTTTGAATCTTAACATCTCCAGTTTGATTCCTTTTATTATTACTGAGCCTATTCACTGAGCTCCCCTCAGCCACTGTACCTTGTACTGTCGCCCTTTTAGATTTTTGACTATGTCTTCTCTGCCTTGCACTTTTCCCCTTACTTCCTTTTGCTTCTGTCCCTGTTTTACTACCTTCCAACTTCCTGCATCGGTTCCCATCCCCCTGCCACATTAGTTTAAACCCTCCCCAACAGCTCTAGAATACACCCCCCCTAGGACATCGGTTCCAGTCCTGCCCAGGTGCAGACCGTCCGGTTTGTACTGGTCCCACCTCCCCCAGGTCCCAATGCCCCAGGAATTTGAATCCCTCCCTCTTGCACCATCACTCGAGCCACGCATTCATCCTATCTATCCTGACATTCCTACTCTGACTAGCTCATGGCACTGGTAGCAATCCTGAGATTACTACCTTTGAGGTGCTACTTTTTAGTTTAACTCCTAACTCCCTGAATTCCGCTTGTAGGACCTCATCCCGTTTTTTACCTATATCGTTGGTGCCTATGTGCACCACGACAGCTGGCTGTTCACCCTCCCACCCCAGAATGTCCTGCAGCCGCTCTGAGACATCCTTGACCCTTGCACCAGGGAGGCAACATACCATCCTGGAGTCTCGATTGCGTCCACAGAACCGCCTGTCTATTCCCCTTACGATCGAGTCCCCTATCACTATAGCCCTGCCATTTTTCTTCCTGCCCTGCTGTGCAGCAGAGCCAGCCACGGTGCCATGAACATGGCCTCTGCTGCCTTCCCCTGGTGAGCCATCTCCCTCAACAGTATCCAAAGCGGTATATCTGTTTGCAGGGAGATGACCGCAGGGGACACCTGCACTGCCTTCCTACTCTTGCTCTTTCTTTTGGTCACCCATTTTCTATCTCCCTCATTAATTTTCACCTGCGGTGTGACCAACTCGCTAAACGTGCTATCCACGACCTCCTCAGCATCGCGGATGCTCCAAAGTGAGTCCATCCGCAGCTCCAGAGCCGTCAAGCGGTCTAACAAGAGCTGCAACTGGACACACTTCTTGCACGTGAAAGAGCCAGGGACAGTGGACGTGTCCCTGAGCTCCCACATCGCATATGAGGAGCATAACACGGGTCTGGGATCTCCTGCCATGTCTTAAACCTTAGGTAAACTTATACAACAACAATTTCAAAATAAAAATAAATAAATTAGACAAATAAAAGAATGGAAAGAAAAACTACTTACCAGTCACTTACCAGGGTTAAAAAAGCACCTCTGGAAAAGCACCTCCTCACACTCTGCACCGAATTACCTCACTGCACCAAATTACAAACGGAAAGCATGCAGCAGAGGGCAGCAGAGCGGAGCCGCTGATTAGCTGTGGCGGGGAGAAATTGCATCAGTGCATTGCGGTCACTGTATCCAGAAGGCGATCTGTGGAGGAGCTGCTGTCAAGTGACTCGACTGAATCCCAGCTGAGTAAAGATCAAGAGGTAGACTCGAGGGCAGGTAGCAGTAGAAAGAAGTTAAACTGTGATGTCACAGCCAGCAGGTAAGTGATTGGTTGGTGACTGGTAAGTAGTTTTTCTTTTCCCTGAGGTGTGTTGATAAGGTAAGGTTTTGCAATTTCTATTTTTTTTTATCGTGTGATTGGTAACAATTTTTCTTTCTTTTCTTCCTTTTTCATTTATCTATTATTTGATATTATAGTTGGACTAAGTTAATTTTAAGACTAATAATGGCAGGAAATCTCAGACCTGTGTTATGCTCCTCTTGCTCAATGTGGGAGCTCAGGGACGTGGCTGATGTCCCTGGCTCCTTCACGTGCAGGAAGTGTGTCCAGCTGCAGCTCTTGTTAGACCACATGACGGCACTGGAGCTGGGGATGGACTCACTTTGGAGCATCCGTGATGCTGAGGAGGTCGTGGATAGCACGTTTAGCAAATTGGTCACACCAAAGGCTGGAATTTCTGAGGGAGAAAGGGAATGGGAGACCAAAAGGCAGAGAAAAAGCAGGAAGGCAGTTCAGGTGTCCCCTGTGGTCATCTCCCTCCAAAACAGGTATACCATTTTGGATACTGTTGGGGGAGATGGCTCACCACGGGAAGGCAGCAGTAGCCAGGTATATGGCGCCGTGGCTGGCTCTGCTGTACAGAAGGGCGGGAAAAAGAGTGGAAGGGCCATCGTCAGAGGGGATTCAATTGTAAGGGGAGTAGATAGGCGGTTCGGTGGTCGAAAATGGGACTCCCAAATGATATGTTGCCTCGCAGGTGCACGGGTCAGGGATGTCTCAGATCAGCTGCAGAACATTCTGAAGGGGGAGGGTGAAGAGCCAGTTGTCGTGGTGCATATAGGCACCAATTATATAGGTAAAAAACGGGATGAGGTCCTACAAGCAGAATTTAGGAAGTTAGGAGCCCAAGTTAAAAAGTCGGACCTCAGAGGTAGTAATCTCAGGATTGCTACCAGTGCCACGTGGTAGTCAGAGTAGAAATGAAAGAATAGGCGGCTTGAGAGATGGTGCAGGAGGGAGGGGTTCATATTTTTGGGACATTGGAACCGGTTCTGGTGAACGGTCTACAACTGAGCCGGACTGGAACCAATGTCCTTGGGGGTGCTTTAGCTAACGCTATTGGGGAGGGTTTAAACTAATGTGGCAGAGGGATGGGAACCAAATGAGGAGATTAGTGATTAGTGGACTGTAAGGAGGTAGGAACTAAAGCCTGTAAGGAACTAGATCATGAAGTCAGCGTGACTAAGGGGAAGAGTAGGCAGAGAGCAGATGATGAACGCATCTGGTGGTCTGAGGTACATTTGTTTTAATGCAAAAAGTGTAGTAGGTAAGGCAGATGAATTTAGGGCTTGGACTAATACCTGGGAGTATGATGTTATTGCTATTACTGATAGTTGGTTGTGGGAACGACATTATTGGCAACTACATATCCCAGGATACCGATGCTTCAGGTGGGATAGAGAGGGAGGTAAAAGGGGTAGGGGAGTTACATTACCGGTCAGAGAGGATATCACAGCTGTGCTGAAGGAGGGCACGATGGAGGACTCGAGCAGAGAGGAGATATGGGCAGAGCTCAGAAATAGGAAGGGTGCGGTCACAATGTTGGGGCTGCATTACAGACCCCCCAACAGCAAGCTTGAGATAGAGGTATAAATATGTAAACAGATTATGGAAAGATGTTGGAGAAACAGGGTGGTGGTGATAGGAGATTTTAATTTTCTCAACATTGACTGGGATCACTTAGTGTCAGAGATCTAGATGGAGCAGAATTTGCAAGGCGCATCCAGGAGGGTTTTCTAGAGCAGTATGTAAATAGTCCAACTCGGGAAGGGGCCATACTGGACCTGGTGTTGGGGAATGAGCCCGGCCAGGTGGTTGAAGTTTCAGTCGGGGATTACTTTGGGAATAGTGATCACAATTCCGTAAATTTTAGAACACTCATGGACAAAGACGAGAGTGGTCCTAAACAAAGAGTGCTAAATTGGGGGAAGGCCAACTATACCAAAATTCGGGAGGAGCTGGGGAATGTGGATTGGGAGCAGCTGTTTGAAGGTAAATCCACATTTGATATGTGGGAGGATTTTAAAGAGAGGTTGATTAGAGTGCAGGACAGACATGTCCCTGTGAAAATGAGAGATAGAAATGGCAAGATTAGGGAACCATGGATGACAGGTGAAATTATGAGACTAGCTAAGAGGAAAAAGGAAGTATACATAAGGTCTAGGCAACTGAAGACAGAAGAAGCTTTGGAAGAATATTGGGAATGTAGGACCAATCTGAAGTGAGGGATCAAGAGGGCTAAAAGGGGTCATGAAATATCTTTAGCAAACAGGGTTAAGAAAAATCCCAAAACCTTTTATTCATATATAAGGAGCAGGAGGGTAACTCGACGAAGGGTTGGCCCACTCAAGGACAAAGGAGGAAAGTTATGCATGGAGTCAGAGAAAATGGGTGAGATTCTTAACAAGTACTTTGCATCGGTATTCACCGAGGAGAGGGACATGACGGATGTTGTGGTTAGAGACAAATGTTTGATTACCCCAGGTCAAGTCAGCAGAAGGAGGGAGGATGTGTAGGATATTCTAAAAGGCATGAAGGTGGTTAGGTCCCCAGGTCCAGATGGGAGCTATTCCAGGTTACTGAGGGAAGTGAGAGAGGAAATAGCTGGGGCCTTAACAGATAAATTTGCAGCATCCTTGAACATGGGTGAGATACTGGAGGACTGGAGAATTGCTAATGTTGTCCCCTGGTTTAAGAAGGGTAGCCGGGATAATCCAGGTAATTATAGACTGGGGAGCCTGACATCAGTGGGAGGGAAGCTGCTGGAGAAGATACTGAGGGATAGGATCTATTCCCATTTGGAAGAAAATCGGCTTATCAGTGATAGGCAACACGGTTTTGTGCAGGGAAGGTCATGTCTTACCAACTTAATAGAATTCTTTGAGGAAGTGACAAAGTTAATTGATGAGGGAAGGGCTGTAGATGTCATATACATGGACTTCAGTAAGGCATTTGATAAGGTTCCCCATGGTAGACTGATGGAGAAAGTGAAGTCTCATGGGGCCCAGGGTGTACTAGCTGGATGGATAAAGAACTGTCTGGGCAACAGGAGACAGAGAGTAGTAGTGGAAGGGAGTTTCTCAAAATGGAGAACTGTGACCAGTGGTATTCCACAGAGATCCGTGCTGGGACCATTGTTGTTTGTGATACACATAAATGATCTGGAGGAAGGTATAAGTGGTCTGATTAGCAAGTTTGCAGATGACACTAAGATTGGTGGAGTAGCAGATAGTGAAGGGGACTGTCGGAGAATACAGCAGAATATAGATAAATTGGAGAGTTGGGTGAAGAAATGGCAGATGGAGTTCAATCCAGGCCCCCCAATAGCAGCAGAGATGTGGAGGAACAGATTGGGAAACAGATTTTGGAAAGGTGCAGAAGTCACAGGGTAGTAGTCATGGGTGACTTCAAGCTCTTTAGATCAAATAGTTTGGATAGGGTAGTGTTTGTGCAGTGTGTCCAGGAAGCTTTTCTAACACAGTATGTAGATTGTCCGACCAGAGGGGAGGCCATATTGGATTTGGTACTTGGTAATGAACCAGGGCAGGTAATAGATTTGTTAGTGGGGGAGCATTTTGGAGGTAGTGACCACAATTCTGTGACTTTCACTTTAGTAATGGAGAGGGATAGGTGCATGCAACAGGGCAAGGTTTACAATTGGGGGAAGGGTAAATACAATGCTGTCAGACAAGAATTGAAGTGCATAAGTTGGGAACATGTGCTGTCAGGGAAGGACACAAGTGAAATGTGGAACTTGTTCAAGGAACAGGTACTGCGTGTTTTTGATATGTATGTCCCTGTCAGGCAGGGAAGAGATGGTCGAGTGAGGGAACCATGGTTGACAAGAGAGGTTGAATGTCTTGTTAAGAGGAAGAAGGAGACTTATGTAAGGCTGAGGAAACAATGTTCAGACAGGGCGCTGGAGGGATACAAGACAGCCAGGAGGGAACTGAAGAAATGGATTAGGAGAGCTAACAGAGGGCATGAAAAATCTTTGGCGCGTAGGATCAAGGAAAACCCCAAGGCCTTTTACACATATGTGAGAAATATGAGAATGACGAGAGCAAGGGTATGTCCGATCAAGGACAGTAGCGGAAGACTTAATAGAGGCATATAAGATAGTCAGAGGGTTAGATAGGGTGGACAGTGAGAGTCTTTTTCCTCAGATGGTGATGACCAACACGAGGGGACATAGCTTTAAATTGAGGGGTGGTAGATATAGGACAGATGTCAGAGGCAGTTTCTTTACTCAGAGAGTAGTAGGGGTGTGGAACGCCCTGCCTGCAACAGTAGTAGACTTGCCAACTTTAAGGGCATTTAAGTGGTCACTGGATAGACATATGGATGAAAATGGAATAGTGTAGGTCAGATAGGCTTCAGATGGTTTCACAGGTCGGCGCAACATCGAGGGCCGAAGGGCCCGTACTGCGCTGTAATGTTCTATGTTCTATGTTCTATTGTGTATTGAGTCTGAAGAGATAGGAGAGGTCTTGAACAGGTATTTTTCTTCAGTATTTACAAACGAGAGGGGCCATATTGTTGGAGAGGACAGTGTGAAACAGACTGGTAAGCTCGAGGAGATACTTGTTAGGAAGGAAGATGTGTTGCGCATTTTGAAAAACTTGAGGATAGACAAGTCCCCCAGGCCTGACGGGATATATCCAAGGATTCTATGGGAAGCAAGAAATGAAATTGCAGAGCCGTTGGCAATGATCTTTTCGTCCTCACTGTCAACAGGGGTGGTACCAGAGGATTGGAGAGTGGCGAATGTCGTGCCCCTGTTCAAAAAAGGGAATAGGGATAACCCTGGGAATTACAGGCCAGTTAGTCTTACTTCGGTGGTAGGCAAAGTAATGGAAAGGGTACTGAGGGATAGGATTTCTGAGCATCTGGAAAGACACTGCTTGATTAGGGATAGTCAGCACGGATTTGTGAGGGGTAGGTCTTGCCTTACAAGTCTTATTGACTTCTTTAAGGAGGTGACCAAGCATGTGGATGAAGGTAAAGCAGTGGATGTAGTGTACATTGATTTTAGTAAGGCATTTAGGTAGGCTTATGCAGAAAGTAAGGAGGCATGGGATAGTGGGAAATTTGGCCAGTTGGATAACGAACTGGCTAACCGATAGAAGACAGAGAGTGGTGGTGGATGGCAAATATACAGCCTGGAGCCCAGTTACCAGTGGCGTACCGCAGGGATCAGTTCTGGGTCCTCTGCTGTTTGTGATTTTCATTAACGACTTGGATGAGGGAGTTGAAGGCTGGGTCAGTAAATTTGCAGATGATACGAAGATTGGTGGACTTGTGGATAGTGAGGAGGGCTGTTGTCGGCTTCAAAGAGACATAGATAGGATGCAGAGCTGGGCTGAGAAGTGGCAGATGGAGTTTAACCCTGACAAGTGTGAGGTTGTCCATTTTGGAAGGACAAATATGAACGCGGAATACAGGGTTAACGGTAGGGTTTTTGGCAATGTAGAGGAGCAGAGAGATCTTGGGGTCAATGTTCGTAGATCTTTGAAAGTTGCCACTCATGTGGATAGAGCTGTGAAGAAGGCCTATGGTGTGCTAGCGTTCATTAGCAGAGGGATTGAATTTAAGAGCCGTGAGGTGATGATGCAGCTGTACAAAACCTTGGTCAGGCCACATTTGGAGTCCTGTGTGCAGTTATGGTCACCTCATTTTAGGAAGGATGTGGAAGCTTTGGAAAAGGTGCAAAGGAGATTTACCAGGATGTTGCCTGGAATGGAGAGTAGGTCTTACGAGGAAAGGTTGAAGGTGCTAGGCTTTTTCTCATTAGAACGGAGAAGGATGAGGGGCGACTTGATAGAGGTTTATAAGATGATCAGCGGAATAGATAGAGTAGACAGTCAGAGACTTTTTCCCCGGGTGGAACACACCATTACAAGTGGACATAAATTTAAGATAACTGGTGGAAGATTTAGGGGGGATGTCAGAGGTAGGTTCTTTACCCAGAGAGTAGGGGGGCATGGAATGCACTGCCTGTGGAAGTAGTTGAGTCAGAAACGTTAGGGACCTTCAAGCGGCTATTGGATAGGTACATGGATTAGGGTAGAATAATGGAGTGTAGATTAATTTCTTCTTAAGGGCAGCACGGTAGCATTGTGGATAGCACAATTGCTTCACAGCTCCAGGGTCCCAAGTTCGATTTCGACTTGGGTCACTGTCTGTGTGGAGTCTGCACATTCTCCCCGTGTGTGCGTGGGTTTCCTCCGGGTCTCCGGTTTCCTCCCACAGTCCAAAGATGTGCAGGTTGGGTGGATTGGCCATGATAAATTGCCCTTAGTGTCCAAAATTCTATGATTAACCTAGGACAAAAGTTCGGCACAACATCGTGGGCCGAAGGGCCTGTTCTGTGCTGTATTTCTGTATTTCTCAGGCAAACGCGAGGTGACGCATTTTGGAAGATCCAATTCAAGAGTGAACTGGTTCAACTGGCCCATGGATGCTGAGTTTCTGTAGGATGTCCGTCTTGTTGCGACAGAAGCTGGGCGTTCCTTGTACGATGGGTTTCAAGATGCCCTCGATGTAGCCAGAGAGGTTCTCACACAGGGTCCCATTGCCTGATACGATAGGACAGCCTGGTGTGTTGGCCTTGTGTATTTTCTGGAGGCAGTAGAGATCTCCTACTGCAGGGAGTACGTGGGATGAGAGCACGTAGGGTGCTCCGAAGGTCTGGATCCAAGATCTTGGTCAGTCTGTTGAGTTGGTGGCTGTGTTCCTTGGTTGGATCTGCGGGTAACTATCTGTAGTGTTCCTGGTTATTGAGTTGTCGGTATACTTCTTTGCAGTAGCCTGTTCTGTTCAGTACGATGGTGGCCCCTCCTTTGTCTGCTGGTTTGATGACGATGTTGCAGTTGGTCTTGAGAGCGCGGATGGCGTTGCGTTGTGCTTGGGTGACGTTCGGGGCTGTCTTGTGAATGTGACTGATGAATCTGGCATGTTTGCTGCCAACGGGATCTTCCAGACGCGTCGATGTCTGTGGAGTTTTGCATGGCCCGCCCTTCCCACTGCTGAGAAATTCGCCGCGACAGGACTGGAAGATCCCGCTTGTGGGAAGGGCTGGGAAACCCCATGCTTTGTCGAATTCTCTAGATACCTTCTGTGGGTGTCAGCCCTCAACTGGTCATTTTAGCTCTTCTGTATCTCTGGGCTGGATTATTCCGCCCCGCCCGCCGCAAGAACGCCAGGGGTCATACGCGGACAATGGAGAAGTCCGTTGTCCTCGGGCGGGATTCTCCGGTCGCTGGCCGGGCGTAGCCGGAGACTCTCGCCCTCTGCTTCATCGCTGGTCCGAAGGTTCACTGAAATCCTGGAACAATCATTTTTTTGCTTTTGAAAGTAATTTATTCACAATCAATACATGTTAAATCGCAAAGGAAATGGCATGATGCGGCCTTAAGCAAGAATAAGACCATAAAATATTCTCTTCTTGACATCGGCCAACTTCGTTCTTCCTGTCTACAAGTTGTGTCGCAAGCCTGCCCACCCTTTCTGCTGCTTTGCTTTATGCTGCGGGTGGATAATGAGGAAAATCAACCATTTTTTTAACTCTTACATGGGATGTGGACATCAATGGTGTTTGTTACCCATCCTGTGAACTAAGTGCCAAGGGGACAGTTAAGAGTCAGCAACATTACTGTGGACCCAGAATAAGGACAGATTACTTTCCTGAGGGACATTAGTGAACCAGGTGATGATATACAACAATCAATGAAGAGCTTTTACTCCCCGGTTTTAAGGATTGAATTTAAATTTCCCCAGTTGCTAAGGCAGGGATTTGAATCCCTGTGCCCACAGCACTAATCTGGGCTTTACTTGATTAATACCCCAGTGACCTTACCCACTACATCATCATCTGCTACAAGAAATTCCAATCCTGGAATAAAACGAGCAGGAACGACAAACAGGTGGGCAAGGTACATAGGAAGCAGCTGTTCCCCTTGGTTGAGGGTTCAATCCCAAGGGGCATCCCAAGGGGTAATCTAACACACCTAAATCATACCCCCCCCCCCCTCAGCCTTCTCTGTTCTAAAGAAAACAATCCAAACCTATCCGGTCTTCTTTATGACTGAGATGCTCCATCCCAGGCAACATCCTGGTGAATCTTCTCTGTACCCGCTCCAGTGAAATCACCTCCTTTCTATAGTGAGGCGACCAGAACTGCACACGGTACTACAACTGTGGCCTAACAAACATTCTGTACAGCTCCAACATAACCTCCTTGCCTTATATTCTATGCCATGACTAATAAATACAAGTGTCCCATATGCCTTCCTAAATACGCTATTCATCTGCTCTGCCGCCTTCGGGGATCGGTGAACAAGTACCCCAAGATCAATCTCTTCCTCTGAGTTTCCTTGTGTCCTGCCATTCATTATATACCCCCTCATCCTGTTTCTTCTTCCACAGTGCATCACCTCGCACTTATCAGGGTTAAATGCCATCTGCCACTGCTCTGCCCATTTGACCAACCCATCTATATCTTCCTGCAACTTCTGACCCTCTTCTTCATTGTTAACCACCCTACCAATCTTGGCGTTGTCTGAAAACGTACTTATCATTCCCCCACGTTCTTGTCTGTATCATGCCTGCAGTTACACAAACAGCCTTCTACCTTTGTGTCCTAATAGTAAGCCAGTTTCGGATCCACCTCGACAAGTTTCCTTGAGTTTCATGTGGTTCAACCTTCTCAATCAGTCTCCCAAGTAGGACCTTGTCAAAGGCTTTGCTAAAATCCATATAAACTACATCAACCGCACTTCCTTCATCCACACACTCTGTCACTTTATCAAAAAGTTCTATCACATTTGTTAGGTATGAGCACCCTCTGGCAAAGCCATGTTGACTATCCCTAATCAACCCATGCCTTTCCAAATGGAAATCAATTCATTCCTTCAGAATGTTCTCCACTAGTTTCCCTGCCACTGACGTGAGACTCACCAGTCTGGGAATTCCCTGGTTTATTGAAAATTGGAACAACATTCTCTGTTCTCCAGTCCTCTGGAACTTCTCCTGCAGCCAGAGAGTGCAACTTTTACAGATGCACCATAGAAAGCATTCTATCTGGCTGCATCATACCTGGTATGGCAACTGCTCGGCCCAAGACTGCAAGAAAATTCATGAACACCGCCCAGTCCATCACACGAATCTGCCTCCCATCCATTGACTCCATCTACACCTCCCGCTGCCTGGGGAAAGCGGGCAGCATAATCAAAGACCCCTCCCACGCGGCCCACTCACTCTTCCAACTTCTTCCATCGGGCAGGAGATACAAAAGTCTGAGAACACAAACAAACAGACTCAAAAACAGCTTCTTCCCCGCTGTTACCAGACTCCTAAACGACCCTCTTATGGATTGACCTGATTAACACTAATTGTGTTGCCCTATTATGTATTTTCTTTTATTTCCTTTTCTTTTCATGTACTTAATGATCTGTTGAGCTGCTCGGCGAAAAATATTTTTGCACTGTACCTTGGTACACATGACAATAAACAAATCCAATACAATCCAATTAAAAACCTGCATCATTTTTAAGCCCGTCAATGCTTCCAATACCTCCTCACTTCCTATGTCATACCGCTCAAGGTCCTCACAGTCCCATTTCCTGAATTCTGGTCCCATGTTCTCCTTCTCCTCAGTGAAGACTGATGAGAAGGATTCATTTAACACGTTAGAAATGGCCTGTGGGCTTCACAAACAGATTGCCCCCTTGGTCTCTGATGGGCTCTAGTCTTTCCCTGGTTAACCTCTTGCCCTTAAAGTAATTATAGAATATCTTAGGGTTCTCCCTAATCTTCTTCGCAAGTCCTTTTTTCATGCCCCTTTTTGCTCTTCTAATTACTTTCTTAAGTTCCCTCTTGCACTTCCTATATTCCTCTAGGGCCGCAGTTGAATTTCTCCCGTTGGACTTTCTGTCTCCTTATCCAGTCCTGTATTGTCCGAGACATCCAGGGTACCCTGAACTTATCGCCCCTACATTTCCTCCCTGTAGGGAACATCCCGGACCAGTACTCTCCCCATTTCCGTTTTGAATGCCCTCCACTGCAGATTTCCCCCCAAGAAGCTGTTCGCAGTCCAATTTGGACAGATCCTGCATATTTTAGTCAAATCTGCCTTGCCTCAATCCAAAACCGTCTCTTGCAGGTCATCTTTTCCCTTGCCCAGAGCAAACGTGAACTGCACCGTGTTGTGGTCGCTATCACTAAAATGCTCCCCCACTGCCATATTGAAAACATGTCCGGCTTCTTTCCCAGAACCAGATCCAGCACTGCTCCATCTCTTGTTGGGCCTTCTACATATTGATACAGGAAATTCCCCTGAATACATTTCAAGAAATCTAAGTCATGGGGTGCGAGCAGCTCCGACAAAATTCACAGCCTTTGTTTTATCTAACACATTTTTTTCCGGAAGAGCTGCTGTCTTTTAATAGATTTGAAGTGAAATAAGGAATAGAATCCAACCCTATATATATATTGCGATTAAAGTGCCTCGGATTGCTAGTTTCAGGGCTTTGGATTAATGACTTTCCTCAAAAGGTACACATGGGAATTTAAGATGGATCCACCAATGAGAAAACCCACAAACCACAGAATTGTCAGCTCTTAATTTATGTTTAAGATGAAAAGTATTTACCGTTTTCAACTATTGCAGCTATTTATGCAATACAAATACAAATGTTTGCTCGCTATGATCGTGAGTTTCTTCACCCTCCCCTTGTCGACCAGTTGAGATTTTCGGCAGATGAGGTGCTTCTTCTGTCTGATCTTCCTTACAAATGAAGCCAATCCTGATGACCAGATGGGCTGAATGGCCTCCCTCTGTGCTTTACTGGTCCTGTGATTCTAAGAAGTCACTTTTGGTCTCTCCTCAGATACAGAAGTTACATTCCTGCACTCAAATAGGTAAAACCTTTGGCTGTACACTTGCCTGAACAACTTAATCAGTCTCTGGTTCTCAATTTGAGAGAGGGTCAAAGGGGGAGAATGCAATATTGTTGTCACATTCCCATTGGATTAACTGGAGGGGGGTCACTGGTTCAGTGATCCATGTTTCTCCATTTCTCAGTGGCCTTCTGATAGGTAAATGATGCTGCTCTGATTTTCTCGGTGTCTTTCCATTCACAACCTGCAGAATGCTCAAGGTGGGGGGAGTCAGGAACCAGAGGGCACGGATTGAAGGTAACTGGTGAAAGAAACGGGGAGGGGTGGGGGGGTAACAAATTAATGATTCTTTTTAATGATTCTACGATTTCAAACTCCACTCTGTTAAAGCATTGCATGTGTTTGCCTATTGCCTTCATGTCATCTGCACAGGTCAAGTGGTTGCCTTGCGCAGGCCCGAGTATTTGAAATTGATGTAAAACTAATGCCTGATCAGATGGCTTCAATTCTCACCGAGAACGTGCAAGATTCAATAAAGTCTAAAATGGAGTCTGCTGCCTTAAAAATCATTCAGAATCAATGCCGCACAAGTGGCTAAAGTGCCTTTAAACTCCGGGAGCCTGGCAACTTCCCAAGACTCTTCATTATTAATACAATGTAAGCTTTTGACTGGGAATGAATATCTGATTGTGTCGAATGCTTTGCGTGCTTTGCCTATTTTCTTCAAATGTAATGCAGTTGTCAGTACTCTGTACATTCTACACTGATCTTCCCCCTTCTGTTTTTGCATTAAGCATTCCAGAAAGAAGGGACAAAATTAGGTCTCACATTTGCACTGACAATTAAATTAATCTCACTGCAAATGAGATTAATTTCACTGCAAATGAGAGAAGGTAGGTAGGTTTGAGAATTGACCATTTCAAACATGATTCCATGCAGAGATATCCCCCAGATGTCTGCAAGCCCTGGTCAGAGAACACTGCGCTTAACATAAATAAGGTGAAAATGTCAAAGGTGCAATGTAGAATGAGAGGACTATACAATCCAGAAGGTAGCCACTTGGCACATCGGGCTTGTGTTTACTCTGTGAAAGAACCTGGGAGGTGGTGGCATACGTGGGTAGGTGGTGATGTCGTGGTATTGTCACTGGTCTAGTACTCCAGGAGCCCCGTGTAATGCATCTGACAACCTGGGTTTGAATCCCACCATGGCAAATGGTAAAACTGGAAGTCCATTAAAAAAAAAAATCTGGAATATAAAATTTTAATGAGGACTGTTGTTGATTGTTGTAAAAATCCATTTGGTTCACTAATGCCCTTGATCCACTGTCCTTACCTGAAATAGTCCAGTTCAAGGGCAATTATGAATGGGCAATAAATGCTGACCCAACCTATGGCGCCCACAACCCATGAACGAATAAAACAAAAGCTTTGACAGAGTCATCGGACTCGAAACGCTAGCTCTTTTCTCTCCCTACAGATGCTGCCAGACTTGCTGAGATTTTCCAGTGTTTTCTCTTTCAAAACAAAAACTAGTTCGACAATGTGCTGTTCTTTTCTTTTTCAATACATAACCAATTCCTTTCAGAAAGTTTCTATTAATTTATTTCTGTCAGCCTTTCAGGCAGAACATTCCTGAGAACAACTCGTTGCTTAAAAAGATCCCCATCTATCCTTTGGTTCTATTTGACAAGTACCTTCAATCTGGGTCTCCTGTTTACTCACCCTCCTGCCTCTGGTGGAATAAGTTTCTTCTCGTTTACTCCATCAAAAGCCTTAATGATTTTGAACACCTCTATTAAATCTCCCCTTACCTTTCTCTAATCTCAGGAGAACAGCCCCACTTTCTGCAGCCAAAAGGAGATGTAGCATCCAGTCGTTCCCTGGTAAGACAACTAACATCATGTTCAACACAGTTACCCTGAGTTAATGCAATGGGGACAGCTTTGTTTTTAAGGGTGAATGATTTATTTTCTGCACTTCAACTAGTTACGAACTGTATTAAAATTGATAAAGGAATATTCGTCAATCAAGCCATAGTAAATGTATAGGTTTGGACCCCATGTTTTGTAATTAGAGTGTTTTGAATTATTAGTAATAAACTAATCCAGGTGGAGGCCCGACCGGGCCTACTTCAAGACATGCCCCCAGGAGCGCCCAAGGACGGAACAGACCACGGGACCCAGCCCAAACTGCCTCAGGAAGCCACTACCCAGGACCCCCGAAATGGCGGAGACCCCGTGCGAGGACCCGAACACGCTGCAAGCTATTCCCGTGCCTCAGAATGACGGGTCCCATCCTGATCGCAAACATGCTCCCCCAGCAACCCCTCTATCTCAACCAGTGCCCGGGACCCTGCCAGACGTGATCCCGGAAACGAAAGCAGTGCCCTGGTCCCCGTCAGTGCCCTGGACCCTGCCAGATGCAACCACCTACCTTCCACAAGTTCAGATTCCTCCTATCGGATCCCGGGACCATCCAGCCGCAGCCGCCAACCGAGGAAGCGAGGGAAACGCAGCGGTCTGCAGGTTAGACTGAAACAATACGGTTCCAAGACTCCTCTCCCCAGCATACTCCTGGCAAATGTCCAAGCGATCGGAAACAAGCTGGATGAACTTAACACCAGACTTACCTCTCAGGGGGAAGTAAGAGACTGCTGTGTGCTCTGTTTCACAGAGACATGGCTCACCCCCGCCTCACCGGACTGTGCCATACAACCTGAAGGCTTCTCTATTCACCGGGCGGACCGCACGGCATCTTCAGGCAAAGCGAAGGGTGGAGGGGTTTGCCTCCTCATCAACTCCTCCTGGTGCTTGGACGTGGCGACCCTGGCGACCTACTGCTCCCCGGACCTGGAATACCTGACCGTGGAGTGCCGCCAATATTATCTTCCATGTGTGTTCACTTCAGCCATTATCACAGCGGTCTACATCCCACCCCAGGCAGAAGTGAGGAAGGCGCTGGACGAACTGTACACAGTTAGAAACAACTACGAAACAGAACACCCGGAGGCCTTATTCATCGTGGCTGGAAACTTCAACAAGGTAAACCTCAAGAGTGTACTGCCAAAATTCCACCAGGAATCTCCTGTCCCACCAGGGGAGACAACACTCTTGACCACTGCTACTCAAAAATTAAGGGTGCCTCCCATTCCATCCCCCGACCGCCCTTAGGGAAATCAGACCATAAGACTGTGCTCCTTCTCCCGGCATACAAGCAGAAACTCAAGCGGGAGAATCCAGCTAAGAAGGTCGTGCAGTGCTGGTCCGAGGAAACAGAAGAGATCTTACATGACTGCTTAGAGTCAGTGGACTGATCCATATTTAAGAACTCAGTGACCAACTTAAATGAGTATGCCACCACCGTCACAGACTTCATCAGCAAATGTGTGGACGACTGCGTGCCAAAGAAAGCAGTACGCATGTTCCCCAACCGGAAACCATGGCTCAATCGCGAGATTGACTCCCTACTGAAGGACAGATCTGAGGCTTTCAGGTCAGACGACCCTGTCCGATACAAGAAATCCAGGTACGACCTCCGCAAAGCCATCCGAGATGCCAAGAGAGAATATCAAACTAAGCTAGAGTCACAGACAGACTCTCGGCGGTTGTGGCAAGGCCTAAACAACATAACGGGCTACAAAGCGAAGCCGAGCAGTATCTCTGGTAGCAGTGCACCCCTCCCCGATGAACTCGATGCATTCTGTGCTCGGTTGGAGCAGGAAACCAACAAACTGCTGTCGAGTGCCCCAGCAGCCCATAACTCACCAATACCCACCATCGCAGCTTCCAAAGTCAGATTGGCTTTCCTGAAAGTGAACCCTTGGCAGATGATGGGCCCGGACGGGATCCCTGGTCATGCACTCAGAGCCTGCGCGGACCAGCTGGCAGAGATGTTCGTGGACATCTTTAACCTATCCCTACTCCACTCCAAGGTTCCCACCTGCCTCAAGAAGACCACCATCATACCGGTACTAAAGAAGAACCAGGCAACGTGCCTCAATGACTACCATCCAGTGGTCCTGACTTCAGTCGTAATGAAGTGCTTCGAGAGGTTGATCATGAAGCGCATCGCCTCCATATTCCCAGAATGCCTTGATCCACTGCAATTCGCATACCACAACAACCGGGCCACATCAGACGCCATTTCACTGGCCCTACACTCATCCCTAGAGCATTTTGACAACGAGGACTCCTACATCAGACTCCTATTTATTGACTACAGATCCGCCTTCAACACCATAATCCCAGCCAAGCTCATATCAAAGCTCCAAAACCTAGGACTTGGCTCTCCACTCTGCAACTGGATCCTTGACTTTCTGACCAACAGACCACAATCAGTAAGAATGAACAACAACACCTCCACAATAGTCCTCAATACCGGGGCCCTGCAAGGCTGCATACTTAGCCCCCTACTCTACTCCCTGTACATACTCGACTGTGTGGCAAAATTTGGTTCCAACTCCATCTACAAGTTTGCTGACGATACGACCATAGTGGACAGGATCTCGAATAATGATGAGTCAGAGTACAGGAGGGAGATAGAGAAACTAGTGGAGTGGCGCAGCGACAACAATCTCTCCCTCAATGCCAGCAAAACTAAAGAGCTGGTCATTGACTTCAGGAAGCAAAGTACTGGACACACCCCTGTCAGCATCAACAGGGCCAAGGTGGAGATGGTTAGCAGTTTCAAATTCCAAGGTGTGCACATCACCAAAAATCTGTCCTGGTCCACCCACGTCGATGCTATCACCAAGAAAGCACAACAGCGCCTATACTTCCTCAGGAAATTAAGGAAATTCGGCATGTCCACATTAACTCTTACTAATTTTTACAAATGCATCATAGAAAGCATCCTATCTGGCTGCATCACAGCCTGGTATGGCAACTGCTCGGCCCAGGACCGCAAGAAACTTCAGAGAGTCATGAACACCGCCCAGTCCACCACACAAACCTGCCTCCCATCCATGGACTCCATCTACACCTCCCGCTGCCGGGGGAAAGTGGGCAGCATAATCAAAGACCTCTCCCACCCAGCTTACTCACTCGTCCAACTTCTTCCATCGGGCAGGAGATACAGAAGTCTGAGAACACGCACAAACAGACTCAAAAACAGCTTCTTCCCCGCTGTTACCAGACTCCTAAATGACCCTCTTATGGACTGACCTCATTAACACTACACCCTGTATGCTTCAACCGATGCCAGTGCTTATATAGTTACATTGTGTACCTTGTGTTGCCCTCTTATGTATTTTCTTTTATTCCCTTTTCTTTCCATGTACTTAATGATCTGTTGAACTGCTCGCAGAAAAATACTTTTCACTGTACCTCTGTACACGTGACAATAAACAAATCCAACTAGAATATGTGGGATGCGCAAATACCTCAGGTCAGATGAATTGCTCCATTGCCTCCATTGTTGAAAAGCTGCACAGTATTAAATCAACAATAAAACATCTCGAACTTTCGAGACTTTCACTAAAAAAAACTTTGCTTATCGCTCTTGAACCTTTCCAGGCTGTGGTGAAAGAAATCGTGGAGAAAAACAACAAACGCTATGAAAGTCTAAGCAGAATATTGACATTTACATAGCACCCTTCATATCCTCAGGATGTTCCAAGCTTGTTTACAGCTAAAGGGGCAGCACGGCAGCATGGTGGTTAGCACAATTACTTCACAGCTCCAGGTCCCAGGTTTGATTCCTGGCTTGGGTCACTGTCTGTGCAGAGTCTGCACATCCTCCCCGTGTGTGCGTGGGTTTCCTCCGGGTGCTCCGGTTTCCTCCCACAGTCCAAAGATGTGCAGGTTAGGTGGATTGGTCATGCTAAATTGTCCTTAGTGTTGGGTGGGGTTACTGGGTTATGGGGATAGGGTGGAGTTGTGGGCTTGGGTAGGGTGCTCTTTCAAAGAGCCGGTGCAGGCTCGATGGGCTGAATGGCCCCCTTCTGCACTGTAAATTCTATGATTTTAAATGTGACAGTCACAAACACGAGATATCTTATGAGGATATAGGACATAGAAACAGGAGTAGGCCATCAGGCCCTTGGAGCCTGCTTCGCCATTCAGTGAAATCATGAGCGCGAATTTTCCACCCCCTTGTGCCGGAGTCAGTCCCGCTGCACCGGTTACATAACCATTAGGCCCAAACAGGCTTATATGTAGCCTGTTTGTGGCCGCATTCTCCAGGCTCCTGTTGTCACCACCATCGCAAATTAGTACCAGTCTCCAAAAACAGAGACCAGACGTGATGGCCACGCTGTATGGGTGGGGGTTAGACATAAGAGGACATTAGAGCACCCCAGGTGGTTGACGACAGGGAAGTGCCAACCTGGTAGTGTCGACCTGACACATGAGAGGAGCCAGGTTGGTGCTGCCAGGGTGCCAGGAGTAGGACCTGAGGGGGCCATGTCCATGAAAGGGGGGGGGTGAAGGGGAGAATGAATTGTGGGGGGATGAAGGAGGTATGAAGAGAGGAGGCTAAGGGGGGCCTGAAAGATGGTGGCTGAAAGGCCAGGACCCTAAAGACGGGGGGTTTACAATGCCCATTGGTGGAGTTTGGCGGGCCCTCAAGTTCTCTTTAAGATCTGGGCGTCCTTTAAAACCGGAGCCCCAATATCTGTGGAGCCGATCATGTCACCATCTTTAGTTCCCCACTACAGGACACAATTTAACCAGAGCGTTGTGCCTGGCATGGGCCGGGTAAATAGTGGGTAAGGCCAAAATCAAGGCTCGCGCCGGGCGTAATTCACCCAGCGTGCTCCTGATGGCGAATTCCGGATCACGGCCACAGATCGCGAGAATTATTTGCATATATAAATTATACCCTCAGTTGCATTCATTTCAATCTCAATACTTGAATGCAGTGGCCTCTCAGGAATTACCCAACTTCCCAGTGAGACATCACACAGGTGTCGTTTAGTGCACCTTTGGAAAAAGTTGAAACCGGCGCGATGGCTTCCGAGAGGAAGTGCGGAGGTGAGTAGCCATTTCCATTTTTGGGCATGCAGCTAAGGGCACTGGAGCTGCTGCCCCCATGCTGGGGGGGGGGGGGGATTTGGGGGGGACCCGTCGGGGAAGTTGGAATTGGTCAGGTGGCTGAAGCTTTCTAGGTCGGGAGTCGCCCCATGGCCCTGGAATGAGGGGCTTTGAATCTGTGATACCTTCACGCCATCTTTAAATATTGTGGAGACCCATAACAGGGGAAACCACAACTGGAGCCTGCCTGCCCAGATCAAACACTTCCAGGTCAGAGCCTGCCTGCCCAGATCAAACACTTCCAGGTCAGAGCCTGCCTGCCCAGATCAAACACTTCCAGGTCAGAGCCTGTCTGCCCAGATCAAACACTTCCAGGTCAGAACCCTGCTGCTGCTTACCTTATGAAAGTCAATTTCACCCCCTTTGACTATGAGCAGCCTCTAGCTTCACAGCTGAAGGCTATTTTAAATGAGGAATTAGCCTTGTTAGTAGTGAGAGCACTTCACAGCTGCAGGTTGTGTTTGCTGCTCGCTCCTGCTGGTGGCTGTAGATGCCTGGAGGCCGCTGTTGCTGTTTTTTCTAAGATACCTGGGCCCTGGAATATCGGGCTCAGGGGGACGTTTGAATTCAGAAGTCAATCGGGTTTGAAACAAGAAGCCGCTGTGGGATCTGGTGCGCGGCATTGCTCCAAGTTGGCCACCTGCTAACGTTGTTGAAGAAATTCACAGATTGCTGATGCTTTTGTTGCTGGTGTGGTGAGTGCTGCGTGTAACTGGCATGTCACCTTGGGTTAAAAACGCTGGAAGTCAAGGATGTTCAACTGCACATTGAGCGTCAGTAGGATATGTGGATGCCAGGATTTGGTTCGGGTGAGATTGGGCCGTGTGGGAGGTCCTGCACAGCTGTGACTCCTGGATGGAGAATGGCACTGATATGTGGAACAAGTCACACATTGATGCACAGATCATTTCTACAACAAAGTTCTGAACATAATAACACATTCTCAGGCTTATCCTCCATTTTTGTTGAGGAACCTGCGATGGGTTAAACCCAGAAAGAGAAGAGCTTCAGCGAGATCTTCTCGTGACCAAAGAGAAATTCAGGGGAGGGCACCTGAGCACGGCCTCTCTAATATTCCTGGCAGAGGTCTGGGGTGCAGGGGCTTCTGATGTGGCTGGGGTGAGTGTGCAGAGCAAGGTTTGCCAGCACAACTGGCTCAGTGGATGGCATTCTGAGAGATGGCGGGACATGTAAGGGTGGGGGAGACTTGGGGGATTTGAGGGCCCCGGGAGGGAAGCCCTAACTGACTGTCAGTCTCTCTCTTTCTCCAATCCCTTACAGATATCAAAATGGTTGCTGGTATCAATCCTGCAGTGGCCGCCGTCGCGTTGCTGGTGGCAACCGAGGTGACCAGACGCTGGAGAAGGCAGCATCGACGCCGCAGGCTGGAGGCAGCACTCCATGTGCAGAGGGCTGCCACACACCGTGAAGACCCAGGCTGAAGAGGGACCCAGAGGGGGAGGCCAGTGACAGCCCATGATGTACAGGCATCGTTGGTCATGTGCAGACATCATGTGCTGTAGAAGACTACGTCTCAGGAGAGAGACAATGCGGGCCCCGTGTGACTTTCCACAATCTACAGCTCATAGGTGCATCCGAGAGGGCATGGATGCTCTTTGTGCCCGGGCATCAGACTTTATCACCTTTGAGCTGGACCAGGCCCACCAAGATGCCAGGTCTACAGGGTTTGTGGCCATCACCGGGATGCCCCAGGTTCAGGGGGCCATCGATGGCACGCATGTCACCCTGCGCACACTGGGGCATCAGGGAGTCCCCTTTCTTAACAGGAAGGTGTTCCGCTCCTTGAATGTTCAGTTAGTGTGCGACCACAGCCTCAGTATGCTGCATATCCTATTCTCGTATTATCCTGGGAGTGTGCATTACAGCTGCATCTTGGGGCACTCGGAGATCCCCAGGGTCTTCGGGGACCAACCCAGAGTGACCGGTTGGCTCTTGGGGGGGACAAAGGATACCCACTGAGGTCATGGCTGATGATAGCAGTGCAGAGGCCTGAGACCATTGAGGAGACCCGATATAACTAGGCCAATGTTTCCACCCGTGCTGTCATTGAGCACAGCATCGGTTTGCTGGAAATGCGGTTCCAATGTCTGGACCACTCTGCAGTACACCCCCCAGAGCGTCTCCCGCTTTGTGGTGGTCTGCTGTACTCCACATGACCTGGTACCACAGTGGGGCAAGGAGGAGGTGGAGGGAAATGCAACCTCATCTGAGGAGAAGGCTGACCGGGAGGGGCTGAAGGACAAGCCCCAGAAGGAGCTGGAAGATGGAGGACCAGAGGCAGGAAGTGTAAAACATACCTGGAGGACCCGGGAGCTTCTCATTGTCTCCAGATTCTCATAGGATGAGGCTGTGTCCGGCAGCCCAACAACACCCCCCCCCCCACCCCCCCCCCATGTCCCCCCACCCCCCCCATGTCCCCCCTTCCCCCCTGATTTCCGCATTGGGGCCTTTTGATCTTGGATTGAATTAGCCATCCTTCGTACAGAAGTTCAGACATTCCGGAAGAAACAATGTAGATGAGGGGCAAGCAATTTAAACCCAGAAATAACTCTCGTTCTGCTTTGTTGGGAGAAGATGACAGACCAAAAGACCATACGAGATAGGAGCAGAATTAGGCCACTCGGCCCATCGAGTCTGCTCTGCCAATCAATCATGGCTGATATTTTTCTCATCCCCATTCTCCTGCCTTCTCCACATAACCCCTGAACCCCTTATTAATCAAGAACCTATCTATTTCTGTCTTAAAGACACTCAGTGATTTGGCCTCCACAGCCTTCTGCGGCAAAAAGTTCCACAGACTCACCACCCTCTGGCTGAAGGAATTCCTCCTCATCTCTGATTTAAAGGATTGTTCCTTTTGTCTGAGATTGTGTCCTGAGATTGAGGCCCGCCCTGCTATTCTCTGCCCCTGACTGGCTGAAGTCCCGATGGTGTGGATCTAACATGGTCCTGCTGTTTGGGATGCTCGTGTGGCGGCTGCAGACTCAGTCCACGGCAGCCATGGTCAGTGGCGGGCCGATTGGAGGCAGGGGGGCCCTCATACGGGACCAGGCTAATTTTGGGCGTGCAGTCCGGGTGGGGTGCGCGACTGAATGGGGGCACTATTTCCGCAGTCCAGCTCCTCAATCTGAGTCCGCCATAGAGCACAGCGCGGACGCTCGAGGCTGCCTCCTTGCGCTTGCACGGCCTCTGACCTGGAAGTGCTGGGTCCATATCTGCAGCTAAATCTGCAGGATTCACGATGGTGTCTGCTAGCCCCCTGCATGGCTATGTATATGGAACCTTCTGACGCCAGTTTATCTGGTGTGAAAGGCCACAGTTTTTACGACGGTGTGGGGACATAGTCCCTGAAATGGAGAATCCAGCCCTATATACTTGTAACTGTAGCTCCATCTAGTGGCCGATTGAAACATTTCATTAACCCTTACATTTACGATAATACCACAGAATGTACTTGAGTTAGCCCAGGATATCGTGACGCTGTGTTGTTGTTGCTGGAAGCTTTCTGTGTGCAAATCGGGTGCCACTTTTCATGACAACAGTTACAATATTTAATTGGTTGGAAATCATTCTGAAATACCCAATCACCATGAAAAGCACTATGCAAATGCAAGTCTTTCCTCGTTCTTGCCTCTGAAGGCTTGTGCATCCTTCATTGGAGATGCCAAGTGGAGAGGAAGCAAAGCAGGAATCAGAATCTCTGCCCCCAACGATGAAGAGAGACGTTTCAAATTAGAACTGCAAACACAATGACAATTTAATTCAAAATTGGGCGGGTGCTCTAACAAGACAGGACATGATTGCATGGTGCCTTTTCTCAGAGATTACTCACCGCAGCTCCGATGTCGGGCATCATTCCAAATCGAAATGTCTGCTAATTGCAATAATTCTCTGGTAAATTTTGAGTCTTTTTCTCATGACAAAGGTTTCATCTGTCAAAGAGCCACTGAAGGAGAGAGCCGTCGCCGCAAGCAATGTCGTGGCAGAACAGAAAATGACAACAACATGCATGTTTGAATTTGAATGGGCACCATTGTGTTCTGCTAATCACTTTGGAAATGCACAGAATGCAAGTTGACATGATGCTCCTCCACTCAAAATTCAGATCGCTGCTCTCTAAATAGTTTTTATTTTATGAATGGAATCATCTTAGCACAAATCAGAGGTCACCCAGGCATGAGGAGGTCGTCTGAAGTAGTTAAATTCAAGGGAAAGGTCACAATGTATGTGTTAAAATTCAGCCATCGAGAATTGGCTCTTTTATTATTCCATGGACAGCAAGGGCAACTGGTTGCCACAGACCCTTAGAGACAGGTTCTATTCCTGATTATCTGTCAGCAGGATATTTTGAATAAAAACAACGTCTTGCAGAGGCCTGCAGCGGGATTCCACGACCCACCCCACCCCCCCCCCCCCCCCCCACCCACCCCCCCGCCAGGTCGGAGAATCCCCGGTTGGCGGTGGCGAATCCCACCCCACCACCGGCTGCCGTATTCTCCGGCGCCATTGTTCGGGTGAAGGTCGGGGTCCACGCCATGCCGGTCGGGGGCCGTTGGCAGCACTCCCCCTCCCCCCCGCCCGGCAATTCTCCAGGCCCCGATGGGCCGAGCGGCCATCCGTTTTTGGCCAGTCCCGCCGGTGTGGGTTAGACATGGTCCCACACGGCGGGACCTGGTAGGTAAGTCGGCTGGGGGGGGGGAGTCCTCTGGGGGCGCAAGGGGATCTGACCCTGGGGGAGGCCCCAGGATGGCCTGGCCCGTGATGGGGGCCCACCGATCTGCGGGCGGGCTTGTTCCGTGGGGGTACTCCTTCCCTCCGCGCCGGCCCCTGGAGGGCTCTGCCATGGCCGGCGCGGAGAAGACAATCCCCTGCCCATGCGCGAACTCGCGCAGTCCCTTCCGCGCCAGCTGGCATGGCGCCAACCCCTCCGGCATCCACCTAGTACCCGGAAGTGTGGAGAATTCCGCACTTTCGGGGGCTGTTGATGCCGGAGTGTTTGGCGCCAGTTTTCCCACCGGCTTAGTCCCCGGAAAGGAGAATCCCACCCCAGAAGTCTGAAGTAAGAAACAGAAAATGCTGGAAACTCCCAGCAGGCCTGGCAGCATCTGTGGAGAGAGAAACCAAGTTTAAATGTTTCAAGTCGAATATGACGCTTCCTCAGAGTATAATTTCGAGGGGTGCAATCAAAGCTGCATGCACATGAAGAGCAGAAATGTTTCTAAAAGTAACCAGGTAGAGCGATGGTGTAGGATAGGAGCCCAAATCCACCCAAACACTTTTGTGAGGAGTCCTTGGGCTCAAACAAGTAAAAGAAATCAGAGAACTTCTTTCGGTATTAAGATATTGCTATTTACCCTGAAGATATTCAATTCCATTTCTGAAAATATTTGTTTAATCTACAATCAATACAATTCAATTTGTACTTGCATGTAAATTATGTTGTAATTTGTGGTGATCCTGCATCTCCAAAATAATGTTTTTTTTAATTCATCCATGGGATGAATAAATCAGCATTTGTTGCCTATTTGCTCTTGAGAAGGTGGTAGTGAGTTGCCTTCTTGAACTTCTGCAGCCCGTGTGCACCCACAGCGCTGTTAGGAAGCGTGTACCAGGACTTTGACCCAGTGACAGCGAAGGAACGACGATTTTCCAAGTCAGGGTGGTGAGTGTATGGAGAGGAACTTCCAGGTGGTGGTGTTCCCATGTGTCTGCTGCCCTTGTTCTTCTAGGTGGTAGAGATCCCGGGTTTGGAAGGCACTGTCAAAGGAGCCTTGGTGAGTTGCTGCAGTGCATCTTGGAGATGTTTTCAGGAACAAATTACACTGCATTCATTTCAGAGGGAAATATGGTTCCCTGTAAAATGCACAACTGTCTATGTCCCTCAGCTCCTCTCAATGGGGGTTGAAATGCATTTTTGTTCCCACCAATAAAACTATGCGAATGGAAACTTTATTTCTCCAATTTTGAAAGAAGCATTGTTTATTGATACCTTTGGTCACTCTGGCTGGGATATTCCTGGGCCATCCACCATCAGAGGGAACCCAGATGGCTCACTGAATCAGGCACCGAGCCAGAGATGGGTTTCATGCCGGTTGTGAAACCCGATCAGAGTCTCCCAGCAGGCCCCACAGGCCCCATTGAGCTTGCCGACCTCCCCAACGCGGTTCCTGCCCAGACCTGGCGGGAACGTGCAAATAGCTCAAACAGCTGTTGCATGTAATTTATGGATGGGTTGCCCGATTCACTTGATTCCTGGAATGCTCCAGCCCCTCCAAATAGGAGTCCCGCAGACATGAATTGGTGCATGTCCTGAGAAACAGGGATTTGGTGGCTTGCTGTCCAAGGGGTGTCAAAGGGAGGGGGAGTACCCACCCTACAAATGCATTCAGATTGCTGAGGGGGGCCTTCATTGGAGGTGGGGTTAGGGGCTCATGTCAGGGCTCTTTCCTGGGATGGGGATCATTTGGTTGCTCTTTCCATCTGCAGCCTTTAAACCCTTTAAACAGTCTGCCAGTATCTAAAAATTAAAATTGTCTGATAATAAAGCAAAAGTCTCCCATCTGCTGGCTTAGAGCCTTCAAACAATCTGTCAATATGCCAAGTTCAAAGGTCTGTGAGATGAAGGTGAAAGTATCACCTTGAATGTGGTTGAAATCTTAGTGAAGTGGTTTTCTCAGTCAATTTCATTATCCTTTAAAGTTTCAAAGCCTGTTTGTATGCTTAGAAGGTTAAAAGCTTTGAACTGCATTGTTTACATTCAATTTGATGCATCATTCCCTCCTAAACGCTTCTTGTTTGACAGGTTGAAGCGCACTCAAAGGGGGCTTGCATGTTCCACCGGCAGGGGGCGGACAGGTAGACATGGCGGGTCTGACACCGGTGCAGATGCTGATTTTGACCCGACACAGGATTCAGTGGGTCATTGCAAATCCCGCAGCTAACGAACGCCTGGGAAAATCCCGGCCCTAGTATCAATCGCCAGTCTGACCCATGTTAACTGATCTCTGCGAGAGTGGTGCTTGGGATTCTTCTATTGGTTTTTAACATTCCTGACCTGCAGAGAGGGAATGACAGATGGGATTGTTGTTCCCTGTCATTAATCCATGACTGTTGCAAAGACATTTTGTGTGAATGTTGGGAAAGGGCAGACGTATATCTGCAGGGTGAATGGATCAAGCCAACTAACTAACACCAGTCAAAATGGAAGACAGGAGAGATGTAAAATGCAGAGTCACCAGTGAGCATTTTGCTTGATCACAGCAAGTGCCAACAAGGAACCCACAAGAAAGGTGGCAAAGAAATATGGCCCAATGATAATTGTTACAAAATTAAGCTGTTGCAAATAACTGAGCAATGATAAGGCAGGCTGAGCTCAGTGTGTGCAGTGCAAATCTTAATGAAGAGTGAAGAATATGTGATGGAACGTAGGATATTTATATTGGCACCTGCTCTGTATTTTCTGTTTCTATGACTGCATTTGTTTGACATCGCTGTGTGTCACGTAACATTGAGATTTGGAAGGTGCTGTCAAAGGAGGTTTGACAAGTTGCTCTAGTGCATCTTGTAGATGGTGCACACTGTTGTCACTGTGCAAAGGTGGCAGAAGGAATTAATATTTATCGTGGTGGAAGTGGTGCCAAGCATTACTCTGTCCTGGATCAATCGTCTTGAATCTTGTTGGAGCTGCACTCATCCAGGCAAGTGGAGAGTATTCAAAAACGCTCCTGACTTATGTCTTGTAGATGGTGGGCAGGCTTCAGGGAGCCTGGAGGTGAGTTATTCCCGACAGAATGCCCAGCCTTTGACCTGCTCTGGTAACCAGAGGTATGGCTACTCCAGTTCATTTTCTGGTCAATGGCAACCTTCAGGATGCTGATGGTGGGAGATTCAGTGATGGTAATGCCACTGAATGTCAAACGGAGTTGGATTGTTTCTCTCTTGTTGGGGAAGTCATTGCCCAAGTCTTGTGTGCGGTGATTGTCCCTTTCAGGCAACACAAGTTGGGACTCAGAGTGGGGAACCACCTCAGGGGGAGGAGTTCTCCTCAGCAAGGGGCATTCCAGAACTAGCTGCAGACATGCTGTTGTTCTTTCCTTGTAAATAAATCCTTTATTGTTCACCAATGACGCTTCAGAAACTGCATCATTACAGTTTGACTGCCTTTTTTGGGAAGAGGCGGGTGGGGCATGAGGTATTTCTGCAGCAGTATTTTCTCAAGGGATTAGATAGGTGAGGTTAGTCAAGAGTATCCATGGTCCATTGGAAGTGTGTGCTTGATCTCAATGGCCTTTTGTCTTCCAAACTAATGCAGTGCAGAAAAGGCCCTTCAGCCCATCGGGTCTGCACCTATGCATGAAAGACACCTGACCTGTCTACCTAATCTCATTTGCCAACACTTGCCTCATAACCTGAATGCTATAACGTGCCAAGTGCTCGTCCGGGTACTTTTTAAAGGATGTGAGGCAGCCCACATCTACCACTCTACCAGGCAGTGCATTCCAGGCCATCACCGCCCTCTGGGTAAAATGTTTTTCCTCAAATCCCCGCCTAAACCTCCAGCCTCTCACCGTGAATCTGTGTCCCCCCGAACTGACCCTTTAACTAAGGGGAACAATTCAAACACATTCCAACATATTTACAAATTCCCAATCGCCTGGTCCCGAAGAATCTTGCTCGCTTCCTCTGGACTGTCCAAATAGTGCTCCTTGTTCAAGGTGGTACATCGGGTTCAAATGACTTGGACCTAGGTTTATCTTGGGAGTAGAGAATGTGTGCACGAGGTTTGGGAGAGGGTCGGCGAACCATGCACACATGTCTTGGTGGGTGTGCAAAGCTGGACAGCTTTTGGGAGGGGGTGTTCGAGAGCTTGTCGGGGATTGTGGAGTTTAAGATGACGCCGTGCCCTCTGGTGGCGATCTTTGAGGTGGCGGAGGTGCCAGGGTTGCAGGAGGGGATGGGGGCCGATGTCCTGGCCTTCGCCTCTCTGATTGCCTGGCAACGGATATTATTGAACATGGAGGTCGGCAGAGCCACCAGAGTTTGCGGTGTGGTTGGAGGATTGCATAACTTTCTCCTTCTGGAGAAGATAACGTTCACACTGAGGGGGTTGGAGGTTTTTTTAAAAATGTTTGGTGGATGCCATTTCTGTCTGTGTTTGAGGAATTGTTTGCCACTGGGGACAGTGAGGTGGAGGGAGGGGGGGTGGGGGGGAGGGGGGGGGGACATTGGTGGAGGTCAGGGGTTCATGGTTTAAAGGGGAAAAAGTGAAAAACTGTATGTACTATGTTTGTTTTGAGGTGTTACGTGTTGATATGTTTGACCGTGCTTGGAATAAAACATATTTTAAAAAAAATATTCCGGTGTGCGTTAATGAGATTGGAAGGATATTCGAGAGAAATTAAGCATCTACAAATTGCCGGCAATGATGGGCATAATTTTAGGTGTAACACCCGAATTGTACGCTACAGAAAAATCCCATTTTCAATATATTTTCAGAAACAATTTGATTTTATACAAATGCAGAGTGCTCATGCACCTTTTAATATTCTAGTTTTGTTAAACCAACTGAACATCAATAAGTAACATTCATTGCTATCGAAAGCACAATGGTAAGTGAGTTAAAGGAAATAAATCTTGACAGTTTGAGTTCTTATTATCCTCTGCTCCTCTCTTGTGCGATTTAGGTTTGTTGATTGACAGAAACATGTTTCTCCCAGGGGCACAGTTCCTTAAGGTAACAAGAATGTGAGAGAGTTTAGAAGACAAAAGGCCATTGAGATCAAGCTCGCACTTCCAATGGACCGTGGATACTCTTGACTGACCTCACCTATCTAATCCCTTGAGAAAATACTGCTGCAGAAATACCTCATGCCCCCACCCGCCTCTTCCCAAAAAAGGCAGTCAAGTGAAGCCCTACCACATCTGTACTGCTGAGCTCGGGGCTGCGAGCGTGCTTAAACAACATATTCCACTGCAAAGTCACAGTACTGGAACCATTGTGTTCTGTACAGCAGGAGTGCGTGGTCTGGGTTGCAAGGATTACATGCGGCTCTCAAATTGCAGGCACCACAGTCCTCCGAGAGTGCATGTCTTTTTTTAATTACTGATTTGTGCTGCTTGAATTATATAAACCTCGACGTTTGGAGGGCACTACTTTTAGGCACTTTTGTCTCAATGCTGGATAAATCTTTAAGCAGCAATTCGAGATATATGAAGAAAGATTAAACATGCATTTTAGCCTTATATGTTGCTCCCAAGGTCCCATGGTGCACACCTACATAGAATAGAATCATAGAATCCCTACAGTGCAGAATGAGGCCATTCGGCCCATCGTGTCTGCACCAGCCCATGGACAGAGCACCCTACTTTAGCCCATGCTTCCACCCCTATCCCTGTAACCCACCTCATCTTTTGGACACGAAAGGGGCAATTTAGCATGGCCAATCCACCTAACCTGCTCATCTCTGGACTGTGGGAGGAAACCGGAGCACCCGGAGGAAACCCACGCACGCACGGGGAGAATGTGCAAACTCCACGCAGTCAACTGAGGACAGAATTGAACCCGGGACCCTGGAGCTGTGAGGCAGCAATGTGAGTCACTGGGCCACCGTGTCGCCCTGACCTTCAAGACAAAAAAACTTTTGACACGTGCTAGGACACAGGGATCCATAGTTGAGAGCACTAATCCTTGACCCTGTACTCCCTGTGCTCCTATTGGTCCTCCAGCTTTTAGAGCTTGCCCATCTGAACTAGATGGCAAGTGTGCCCACTGGCCACTAATGAGTGAATCACAGAAAAAATCCCTGTTGGGTGATTATTCCTGATACAGTGCAGAGTCAAGATCCGTTTTGATTCAGATGTCGGAGTCCCAACGTAAAAAACAACTTCCTGCAAATTCAGTTTCTTTGGGATGTTCAGCAAACTGCAATCTTCCTCAAGTTCAATACTGATGCAAAGTAATTCATTGAATTTACAGTGCAGAAGGAGGCCATTTGGCCCATCGAGTCCGCACCGGAAAGACCAACCCACCTAAGCCCACACCTCCACCCTACCTCCACAATCCAGTAACCCCACCTAACCTTTTTGAACACTATGGGCAATTCAGTGTGGCCAATCCACCTAACCTGCAGATCTTTGGACTGTGGGAGGAAACTGGAGCACCCGGAGGAAACCCACGCAGACACGGGGAGAACGTGCAGACTCCACACAGACAGTGACCCAAGCCGGGAATCGAACCTGGGACCCTGGAGCTGTGGGTAGGTGGATTGGTAATGTTAAATTGCCCTTAGTGTCCAAAAAGGTTAAGTGGGTTTACTGGGTTATGGGGATAGGTTGGAAGAGTGGGCTTGGGTAGGGTGCTCTTTCCAAGGGCTGGTGCAGACCCGGTGGGCCGAATGGCCTCCTTCTGCACTGTAAATTCTATGATTCTATGTGGAATTGGATTTTGGGGTTGTGTTGATATCATGGTTGTGTTGTAATTCACCGACTGACCACTAGGAGTCTCATTAGTATATAAATGAATGTTGGAGTCAGGTTACCCCTGACTGGAGAACTGGAAGAGAGAGGTTGCTTGTGCATGTTAATACTGTTATTCATTTGTTGTTTTGTGTGTAGTTTACCCTCAGTTAATGGTAATAAATCATTTAAAGCTTTAGCTACAAGTGTTCTTCTAATCTAAATCAGGCCATCCGACAAGAACATTACAGGGGTCATTTTAATTTTTATCATGAGGAAAGAAATGGATGATCGCAAATCAGCCGGCTGTTTTTTGTTGAGATGTCGGACCTGCCGCTTCCACCCATTTTTGATCCAGTGATACAAATTAAATGTCTTGTAAAGTTCCTATTCTGAGCTCGAGTCCGCCACTGAACATTTATATCATACTTGCACTTGCAAACACAAATCATGAAACAATTGAAGGTTGAAACTGAAGAAGTGGGTTTTCTAACTGTGAAACCACCCATCAATTCTCCCGCACATTTTATTTGTTTTACGCTGTCTCAGATCATTAGAGCTTGCTGTGTAATGGCAAGAGGCAATGGCTCACTTTGACATCATTCCCCTCAAAAAGAGAGAACAAAATCGACCTGTGAGCCTAAACAATAACATTCAGAAATGGCCTTGGTCAGACAAAGCACCTTGAGTCACAAAGCAATTAACCAACTCTTTTCTCATGGTGTTTCTGTACAGAAGCCCCCACAATAATGGCCAGTTTCTCTCTTTCCAGATTCCCAATGCCTGATTTCATCATTTCCAAATCTTGTGACAAAATCTCATTCTAAAATCTAAAAGACCTTTTTTGTAACTGCTCGCGTTTCAGCTGATAAATATAACTGTCATATGGGAGTACCTTTAAGAAATGGGTATTTATAAATGGGTATTTATATAAATATCTGAGAGTGAGAATGCCTTTAAGAAATGAGTGTTTACTACTGCAGTGATGTCAGGGAGTGGGTGGAGCTGGGCTGTCTGTCAGCTTTTCACTTTCGTTTTAGGCTGTTTGCTGCAGGGTGTATTTTAGTTTTGTTTTCAGTGTTGGAGCACCAAGCAGGTGTACTGCTGTTCTCTCTGCCATCAAAATAATTCAGAATTCTAAATTTTTTCAGCAGTGACTTTAGCCTGATGTGCTTCTGATAAAGGTTTTGTTTTTGAGTCATACAGATGTTAAAAGGAAAGCTTAAATGATGACTTAGTATTGTATTGTTTGGGGGTTGTACTTGAATTGATGGTTGCTAAGATGTTCACTGTATGTTTTTAAAAGGTTAACTTGAGTTCAGAGAATAAACATTGTTTTGCTTTAAAAATTACTTTTCCATTTCTGCTGTACCACTCCTGTAGAGTGGGCCGTGTGCTCCCCACACCACAATCTATTAAAAGTTGTAGGTCAGGTGAACTCCATGATACACTTTGGGGTTCTCTAAACCCTGACCCATAACAAATTGGGGGCTCGAGGGGGATAAAAGTCTATCTATTGGATTGGCGTAGTGAACTTAAAGACTGTGAGGGGTGAGCATATTGTGGTTGTTTTTCAGGTGTGGTATTTCAGTTTAAGTAGGGAGTGTGTTGTGGACAATGGTTCTTTCAGAGGCTCAGATGTTTTTAGGGGTGGAGACGGTCACATGCAGTACCTTACGGACTGAGATTAAAAGCAGACTGTTAGATTTGGGAAAAACATTGCAGTTAACATTACTTGACAAAATGCAAAAAGGTAAGGTAATTATGGCGGTGGCTAAGCATTCAAAGTTGCCTGAGATACAGTTTGACTCATTGGAAATGGCAAAGAATCGTTACAAATTGAACAAATAGTACATGAGAAAGAATTAAAGCAGCTTGAATATGAAAGAGAGAGTGAGGTAAAAGAAAGGGAAAGAGAAAGAGGGAGAGAGGAAGTAGAAAGAGAAAGAGAGAGAAAGAGGAAAAAGAGAGAGAAGAAAGGAAAACAGAAACCGTGGCCCCATCAGAACAAAAAGAAAGAGAAAGGAAGATACAGATCAGGGAAAAAGATAAAGACAGAGAATTTGAACTTCAGAAAATGGCCATGAAACATGACAGTCAGTTAAAATTGGCAGACGTAAAGGGCCATGTCCAGTTGGTGGATAGTGATGAGGGTAGTGAGAAAGAGCGTCAGAGTCGAAGGCTTGGTGGGAATCTATTTAAATATGTCCAAGCATTGCCAAGGTTTGACGAGAAGGAGGTGGAAGCCTTTTTCATTTCATTTGAGAAGGTAGCTAAACAAATGAAATGGCCACAGGACATGTGGGTATTTCTGGTAAAGTTTGGGGCAGCACGGTAGCATTGTGGATAGCACAATCGCTTCACAGCTCCAGGGTCCCAGGTTTGATTCCGGCTTGGGTCACTGTCTGTGCGGAGTCTGCACATCCTCCCCGTGTGTGCATGGGTTTCCTCCGGGTGCTCCGGTTTCCTCCCACAGTCCAAAGATGTGCAGATTAGGTGGATTGGCCATGATAAATTGCCCTTAGTGTCCAAAATTGCCCTTAGTGTTGGGTGGGGTTACTGGGTTATGGAGATAGGGTGGAGGTGTTAACCTTGGGTAGGGTGCTCTTTCCAGGAGCTGGTGCAGACTTGATGGGCCGAATGGCCTCCTCCTGCACTGTAAATTCTATGTAAATTGGTAGGTAGGGCTAGTGAAGTGTTTGCATCACTACCGGAGGAGGTATCTGGGACGTATGAGGAGGTGAAAAAAATCCATCTTAGGTGCATATGAACTAGTGCCTGAAACCTACAGACAAAGGTTTAGAAATTTAGGGAAAGTATTTGGTCAAACAAACATGGAGTTTGAAAGAATCAAACAGAGTAATTTTGATTGGTGGATAAGGGCTTTGAAAATAGACCAAACGTATGAAGCTCTCAGAGAAATTATACTTTTGGAGGAGTTTAAAAATTCATTTCCTGATGTAGTGAGAATTCATGTGGAAGAGCAGAGGGTTAAAACTGCGAGATTAGCAGCAGGAATGGCAGATGATTATGAATTAGTTCATAAATCAAAGCTTGGTTTCCAACATCAATTTCATCCTGTGAGGGATAGAAACTGGGAACATGAGAAATACTCAAGTGGTAAAGCTAAAGGTGATCTGATGGGAGATAATAAGGAGAGTGTACCTCAGATTAAAAAAGAAATCCAGGAGGGCGGAAGAGACATGAAAAATTTAAAATATTTTCACTGTAATAAACTAGGCCATGTAAAGTCACAGTGTTGGTGGTTGAAGAAAAGCACTGGGAAGGCTGATGTGGTAAAACAGGATAAGACAGTAGAGTTTGTTAAAGTGGAAAAGGAAAGCCCAAGTGAAGCGAAGGAGGTGCAAAAGATTGTATATCCTGATCAAGAGGTGATTGATAAGAAGGTGCCAGATCTCTTTAAAGAATTTACTTGTGTGGGTAAAGTTTACTCATGTGTATCAGGAGGAGCAAGTAAAGAAGTCACAATTTTAAGAGATACGGGAGCTAGTCAATCTTTAATGGAAAAAGATGAGGAGTTATGTAGTTTGGGAAGAATGTTGCCAGAAAAGGTGCTAATATGTGGAATTCAGGGTGAGAGCAGTAGTGTTCCATTATATAAGGTAAGGTTGGAAAGTCCAGTGAAGAGTGGTGAAGTGTAGTAGGAGTAATAGAGAAATTATCTTGTCCATGAATACAGTTTATCTTGGGTAATGATATAGCTGGATCGCAGGTGGGAGTGATGCTTACTGTTGTTGATTGATAAGCCAGTGGAAAATCAACTCAAGCGTTGAAGGATGAATATCCTGGGATTTTTCCGGATTGTGTAGTAACAAAGTCGCAAAGTCACAGGTTAAGACAAGAGAAAAAATCAAAGAGTGAAGATGATGTTGAAGTGCAATTATCAGAAACTATTTTTGATCAGATGGTTGAAAAAGAACAAGAACAGGTGGAGGATGAGACGGATACTTTTAGTTCAGGAAAATTGGCGGAGTTACAACAAAAAGATGTAGAAATAAAATGTATCAGAAAGCATACACGGAAGAGGAATCAGAGTGTATACCAGAGTGTTATTACCGTAAAAGTGATGTCTTGATAAGAAAATGGACACCTTTACATATGCAGGCGGATGAAAAGTGGGCAGAAGTTCATCAAGTAGTATTGCCGGTAGGGTATAGAAAGGAGGTGTTGCCAGTTGCACATGAGGTACCAGTGGGAGGTCATTTGGGAATAAGGAATACTCATGCTAAAATCCAGAAACATTTAAGTTGATTCAGGAAAAATTGCTGAGTGAGAAATCAAAATTACATTTTTGGATTATGTGTCAAATTTTATGGAACGATTAAATAGAGCTGGTGAATTGGCTGGACAACATTTGAAAGTTGCACAAAATGTGATGAAACGGGTAGCAGGCACGAAATCCAAAGTTCATAGTTTTGCCAGTGTAGATAAAGTTTTAGTATTGTTACCAGTGGTAGGTGAACCTTTAAAAGCTAGGTTTTGTGGACCGTATAAGATTGAAAGGAAATTAAGTGAGGTGAATTATGTGGTAAAAACACCAGATAGAAGGAAGACTCACCGAGTGTGTCATGTGAATATGCTTAAAAGGTACTTTGAAAGGGAAGGAGAGAAAAAGAAGGGGGTTTTAATCATTCCAACTCTAAGTGATGAACCAAATCCAGATGACTGAATTTGACATACCTCAAATTAAATTGGAAAACGAGGATGTTCTTAGAAATTGGGATAAATTGTTGAGTTACCTTCCAGAGGAAAAACAAACTGACATGAAAGAATTATTGATATCACATGAGCATATTTGTGGAGATAAATTGGCAAGTACTAAAAGGGCTATACATGATGTAGATGTGGGAAATGATGTTCCAATCATACAATATCCATATAGACTTAACCTTTTAAAATTGGCTCAGGTTAACAAAGAGATTGAGAGTATGCTTAAAAATGGCATAATTGAAGTGGGTTGCAGTCAATGGAGCTCACCCATAGTGATGGTACCAAAACCAGATGGTACCCAATGGTTGTGTGTGGACTATAGAAAGGTTATTGCAGTTACAAGAATGGACTCTTATCCCATCCCACGTTTGGAGGATTGCATTGAGAAAGTGGGGCAATCAGCTTTTATTTCCGAATTGGATTTACTTTAAGGTTACTGGCAGGTACCTTTATCCGAAAGGTCGAAGGAGATTTCAGCTTTTGTGACTCCAGATGGTATATACCAATTCAAAGTTATGCCATTTGGCATGAAAAACGCCCCAGCAACATTTCAATGGTTAACTAACAAAGTTGTTTTCGGATTACCCAATTGTGCGGTATACATCGACGATCTGGTAATTGTCAGCCAGACATGGAAAGAACATTTGAAACATCTGATGGAGTTATTCGATCGACTTCAGGAGGCGGGTTTGGTGGTAAACCTAGCCAAAAGTGAATTTGGAAAGTCCCAAGTCACTTTCCTTGGCCATACAATCAGACAGGGTCGAATGGCCCCACGGGATGTGAAAAAAAAAGTTATTGGGGAGTTTCCAATACCTTCGACACAACGGGAAATAATGTGATTTCTTGGCATGAGTGGATTCTACCGGAAATATGTACCCAATTTTAGCAGTGTGGTCGCTCCACTGACGGACTTGCTGAAGAAGCGTAACAAATTCCAGTGGACAGCGGAGTGTCAAGAGGCATTTGACGGCCTGAAGGCTGTGTTAACCACTGCTCCTGTGTTAGCAATCCCAAATTATACCAAACCATTCAAAGTGGCGGTTGATGCGAGTGATGTGGGTGTAGGTGTGGTGCTTCTACAAGATGACGACGAAGGGCTAGAGCGACCTATTGGTTATTTTTCAAATGAATTGAATTTTCACCAGAAAAAGTATTCCACGATTGAGAAGGGGACTTTGAGTTTGGTGCTGGCTTTGCAACATTTTCACATTTATGTAACCAGCAATCCGTCTGACACCGTTATATATACTGATCATAATCCGTTGACATTTTTGGAGCGATTCCGGAATAACAATGCACGGCTGTTTTGCAGGAGTTTATTGTTGCAGCCGTTTCATTTAAAAATAATACATGTGGCAGGACGAGAAAATGTGATAGCCGATGCTTTGTCACGAATTTGATAAATGGAAGCAGTTTCAGTTGGAGAAGAAGAATGAAAAAAAAAGGACTATATTATTATACCTGTTTGCGTTTGTTGTTTTTTGAAACAGGAAAGTATATTTACTGTGTGCATTTCTTAAAGAATGGTGAAAAGGTGAAAAATGAAACTATCTTGAAGTTGATGGATTTTTTTTCTTGGGGGGAGGTGTCATGTGGCAGTACCTTTAAGAAATAGGTGTTTATAAATGGGTGTGTATATAAATATATGTAGTGAGTGTACCTTTAAGAAATCGGGTGTTTATAAATTGGTGTGTATATAAATATCTGTAGTGAGAGTACCTTTAAGAAATGGGTGTTTATATATTGGTGTGTATATAAATATCTGTAGTGAGAGTACCTTTACAAAATGGGTGTTTATAAATGGGTATGGATATACATATCTGTAGTGTGAGTACCTTTAAGAAATGGGTGTTTACAACTGCAGTGATGTCAGACAGTGGGTGGAGCTGGGCTGTCTGTCAGCATTTTACTTTTGTTTTAGGCTGTTTGCTGCAGGGTGTTTTTAGTTTTGTTTTCAGTGTTCGAGCTGAAGCCAGACCAAGCAGGTGTACTGCTGTTCTCTCTGCCATCAAAAGACTATCTCTTGATCATTTGGTGAATTCAGATTTATAAATGTTTTCAGTAGTGACTTTAACCTGATTATCTTCTGATAAAGGTTTTGTTTTTAAGTCCTATGGATGTTCAAAGGATAGCTTAAAGGTTTACTTAGTGTTGTAGTCTTTGGAGGCTGTATTTGAATTAATGGTTGCTAAGGTGTTCACTGTATGTTTTAAAAAGGTTAAATTGAGTTCATAAAATAAACATTGTTTTGCTTTAAAAAATACTTTTCCATTTCTGCTGCAGCACACCTGTAGAGTGGGCTGTATGCTCCCCATAACCACAATCTATTAAAAGTTGTGGGTCAGGTGAACTCCATGATACACTTTGGGGTTCTCTAAACCCTGGCCCCTAACAGTAACCTAGACAACCTGGATGGTGCAACAAAATTACTTAACGACCGATCCAATTGTGCTCTTTGCAAATCGCATTGAGAAAGTGCTCTCGTTGATGGTTACAATGAAGGATAGATAGCCCTGATGAGTGGGAGGCAAAAACAAGATAATGTTGCTAAGTTTCCATTTGGAGTGACTGCACTTCTCATCAACCTTTCTGCCAACAGATACATCCCACCTGACCTGCATCAATTTAGACACTTCCCTTATTTAAAGTAGCCTGCGTTTACTGTACTCGATATAAATAATAATAATAATCTTTAAATTGCCTCTAAAAAAAATATTGGGTACTCTCAATTTTAAAAAAATTGTTCTAATCAATCTCCTTGTTCAAACCCTTTGTTCTCAGTCTAGAAATTCTTCTGAGGAATAATGAACTCCAGAGCAATTGGGGAAGCAGACAAGCCTCAAAAGCCTGTTGGAAAGTTGCCGCTGGACGGTTTATTGAAGAGAAGCTCCAGGCCCCCTCAAATCATCATAATAATCTTTATTGTCAGAAGTAGATTTACATTAACACTGCAATGAAGTTACTGTGAAAAGCCCAAAGTTACCACACTCCGGCACCTGTTCGGGTACACAGAGGGAGAATTCAGAATGTCCAAATTACCTAACCCGCACATCTTTGGACTGTGGGAGGAAACCGGGGCACCCGGAGGAAACCCCCGCAGACACGGGGAGAACATGCAGACGCCACACAGACAGTGACTCAGGCCTGGAATCGAACCCGTTGCATTGTGAAGCAACAGTGCTACCCACTGCGCTACCGAGCTGCCCTAATCTCAAATCCTGGATAAATCTTGACTCTCATGCTTATTCACGTGGAGTGAATCGTATTGGCTGAAGACTGACATCTGTGATGCTGGGACCTGCGAAGGAGACCAAAATTGATCATATACTCGGCACTTCTGGCTGAGATTGTTGTGGATGTCTCAGCCTTATCTTTTGCATATGTGCTGGGCGCCGCCATCATTGAGGATGGGGATATTTGTGGAGCCTCCTCCTCCAGTGAGTTGTTTAATTATTCACCACCATTCATGGCTGGATGTGACTACAGAGCTTTGATCTGATGTGCTCGTTGTGGAATTGCTTAGCACTGTCTATTTCTTACACTATAAGACATAGGAGCAGAACTATGCCATTCAGCCCATCTGGTCTGCTCTGTCATTCAATCATGGCTGACATGTTCCCCTTCTTCCCATTCTCCTGCCTTCTCCCCATGACCCCTGATTCCCTTATTAATCAAGAACCTATCACTGTCTTAAAGACATTCAGTGATTTGGCCTCCATAGCCTTCTGCGGCTATGAGTTCCACAGATTCACCACCCTCTGGCTGAAGAAATTCCTCCTCATCTCAGTTTTAAAGGATCATCCCTTTAGTCTAAGGCTGTGCCCTCTGGTTTTAGTTTTTCCTATTAGTGGAAACATCCTCTCCACGTTCACTCTATCCAGGTATCCTGTACATTTCAATAAGATCCCCCCTCATCCTTCCAAACTCCAACGAGTACAACCCCAGAGTCCTCAAATGCTCCTCATATGAGAAGCTCTGGATGAGGTGGAACACCCAGTCTGACAGCTGTGACTGGGACTACAGCTGGAGGTTTCCTTCCCAAGTTGAACCTGAAGCCATGAGACTACATGGGGTCAATGCTGAGGACTCTATGTTCTATGACTCCCAGGTCAACTCCTTCACAACTGTATACCACTGTGCTGCTGCCACCTCTGCTGGGTCTGTCCTGCTGGTGAGACAGGACATACCCAGGAATGGTGATAGTGGTCTCTGGGACATTGTCTGTAAGGGATGATACTGTGAGTATGACTATGTCAGACTGTTGCTTAACTAGTCTGTGAGATAACTCTCCTAGCTTTGGCACAAGCCCCTAGATGTTAGCAGGGTCGGCAGGTCTGGGTTTGCCGTTGCAGGGGGGGGGGGTGGGGGGACGCGCGGGGTGGTGTGGGGGGGCGGTGGTGGCGGTGGGGGGGGGGCGGGGGGGGGGGGTGCAGATAATTCCAACGAGGAGATATTATAATGAGATGCAAAAGTATTGAAATGACATTGCCTGCATGCAGCAGCGGGAAACGTGACCTGCCATTAACAACAGGGGCGCACAATCGCGATGCGGAATTCCAAAACCGTAAAACCAATCCTTGGCCTTCTCGCGACGGTCTCCGCTCAGGTCTGCTGTGATGCCTGCTGTGAATGGGAGCAGAAAAGCCCGGCCACTGGAATTTTTTACCTGTGGTCAACCTCCGCACAAGTATTGATGGTTAAACCAGGGGCTGGTTTAGCACAGTGGGCTAAACAGCTGGCTTGTAATGCAGAATAACGCCGGCAGCGTGGGTTCAATTCCTGTACTGGTCTCCCCGAGCAGGCGCCGGAATGTGGGGACTAGGGGGTTTTACACAGTAACTTCATTGAAGCCAACTTGTGACAATAAGCAATCATATATTTAAATGTAAGGTGCTGTTAATGCAAAACATGTTTTATGGGAAATAAAGGGCGCGATTCACCAACCGCGGGGCTAAGTGTCTGCGCAACATGACGGCGCGAAACGGGCGAGGGCAGTAGCAATTCCGGCCTGCACAGGGGACCAGCGCCGTGGCTGGAGCGGTTCACGCCGCTCCAGTCTTACATCCTGGCGCAGACTGGGGGCTGCGCCAACCCGCGCATGCGCAGCGGCGAAGCACCAACTAACGCATGCGTGGTAGACTCACGGAACGCTCCAGCCCCGACGCAACATGACGCTGGGGTTCTGGGGCTGGAAGCGCAACAAAGTAGGCCCGGGGGGGGGGGTGGGGTGGAGAGGCCACCTCGCCCATCGGTGAGCCCACGATTGCGGGCAGACCCCATCGGAGGCCCCACCCCCACCCCCCACCCCCCACGGTGAAGGAGCGCTTTTCCCCACCCCACAGGCCGCCTGTCGACCCTTCACGCAGAGTTCCCGCCGGCAGCGACCAGGTGTGAACGGCGCCGGCGAGACTCTGCCGTTTCCGCGTGGCCGCTCGGCCCATCAAGGCCGGAGAATCGGTGGCCCGGCCGTGGACAGCGGCTTGCGACTGGCGCCACGCCAAACGTGCCATCGCAAATGGCGCCAATTCTCTGCTCCTCGGGGAATCACCTACTGCCGTTGGACGGGCGCCGCGGGAAAATATGGCGATTCTCCCATATGGTGCGGCATGGGAGAATCGCGCCCAAAGGATTTGTGAAGTGTAGTCAATGTTGCAAAGTAGGATCTGGCTGTCGGAAACCTTTCCCCCAGCCTGTAACTAGCGGAGAAAATCTTGGCAAAATCATGCTGGGTTATGAATGAGCAAGTGAGGTACTTCTCACAGCTTGCAATGGTCAATCTAACATCTCAGCTGATGGTTAACTGTGCCTCAAGCTCACGGCTTTAGCATCTGGTAGACAACCAGGTAATGTGATCCTGTTTGGGAGCAAATTCCACAGATAGGGAAGCAGTGCTTGCAGATCGACTCCTGAGGCCGGTTCCTTCCATTTTGACTGAAAAATGGCAGAAAGCTCCAAGCAGGCACTTCCAGCAGGTGAAGATCCCCACCAGGGCCGGCGATCTTTTCAAATCACCCTCATTGAGTAAAGCTGCTAAAATAAGACTGCTCCGAATTCCTGCAGGGCTCTCCTGCTGCCGGTTCAATCCCTGTAAAGGGCAGCGAGCCCTCCCAGTTTCAGGGCTTGTCCTTTTACACAAAGCACAGGGAGGCAGTGGTAACGTCACCGAGCGGACACAGGTTCAAATCTCACCATGGTAGCTGGTGGAAATTGAATTCAATTGGTCAACAAATTTGGAATTGAAAGCTGGCATCAGCGATGAGGACTATGAAACTATCATCAAGTTTTCCTGTTCAGGTGCACCTCAGTGAGTAGCTCTCTCACCGTGGATTTAGCAGGATGTAGGCTCAAGACCAACTTCACAATTTGCTCCAGGGTGGTTGCTCCAGTGAAAAAGTTCTGTCTTTTTTTTCTTGGCAAAAAATAATGTTCCTGGGGTTGATCATGCACTCTGACCCCACGAATGAAGGTTTGGTCCGATTTCCTTTGGGACGGTCAAGCACAGGGATTGACCCTATGACCTTGACATTGTTAGCAGGACACTCTAACCATCTGAGCTGACTGGCTACAAAAAGCCAATTGCTTCATGGTCACTATCAGACCTTTAATTCTAGATTTTCATAGAATTCCACCATCTGCCGTGATGGGATTCAAGCCCTGATCCTCAAATCTTTCCAGGATTGGTAATCTTGGGGCGGTACGGTAGCACAGTGGTTCGCATTGTTCCTTCACAGCTCCAGGGTCCCAGGTTCGATTCCCTTTTTATTCAGACAAAATTTTCATTATAACACAAACAAAAACAATCCAATAACCACCCCTCCCCCCTCACCACCACCATGAAAAAAAACAAACCTTAAATAAAATACAGAGAAAAACTCCTGCACTAATTGTGAGGCGGGGCCTCACGGTAGCATGGTGGTTAGCATCAATGCTTCACAGCTCCAGGATCCCAGGTTCGATTCCCGGCTGGGTCACTGTCTGTGTGGAGTCTGCACGTCCTCCCTGTGTGTGCGTGGGTTTCCTCCGGGTGCTCCGGTTTCCTCCCACAGTCCAAAGATGTGCGGGTTACGTGGATTGGCCATGCTAAATTGCCCGTAGTGTAAGGTTAATGGGGGGATTGTTGGGTTACGGGTATACGGGTTACGTGGGTTTAAGTAGGGTGATCATTGCTCGGCACAACATCGAGGGCCGAAGGGCCTGTTCTGTGCTGTACTGTTCTATGTTCTAACTGCTGATGGTAACTGATGAACCATCAATTGAATGCGAGATGAGTTGCTGTACAAAAGTAGGCTTTAATAAGCTAGATGTTAGTCCTGCGGTCGACTACAGTAAATGGCCGACCGCCGGGCGTGCTGGGTATTTATACCTCGCCCTCGAGGCGGGGTTATCTCAGCCTCTCGACCAATCGGGGAGCTGTCACATGACTGGTTTCAACCAATCGGTCGAGAGGCACATGACCGACCGGGGCCAATGGTAAGTACCAATGGCAGGCAACTATGTTAATCATACCACCACAGTAACCAACTCCCTGAACAAAGAACAAAGAATAACCAAGAACAGTACAGTACAGGATCAGGCCCTTCGGCCCTCCAAGCCTGCGTCGATCATGTGTCCTATCTAGACCAACCACCTGTATCCTTCTGTAACCCGTCTGTTCATGTACCTATCCAGATAAGTCTTAAAGGTCGCTAATGTATCTGCCTCAACCACCTCACTAGGCATTGCATTCCAGGCCACCACCACCCTCTGTGTAAAAAACTTCTCCCGCACATCTCCACTGAACCTTTCCCCACTCACCTTGAACCTTGCTCTCCCTTGTAATTGTCATTTCCGCCCTGGGAAAAAGCCTCCAACTCTTTACCTATCTATACCCCTAATAATCTTAAACTTCTATCAGGTCGCCCCTCAGCCTCCATCTCTTTCGGGAGAACAGACCCGGTTTATTCAATCTTTCCTCATATCTAATACCCTCCATACCAGGCAACATCCTGGAAACCTTTTCTGTGCTCTCTCCAAAGCCTCCACGTCCCGCTGGTCGTGCGGTGACCAGAATTCGAGACAGCATTCTAAATTTGGCCAAACCAACATTCTATATAACTGTAACATCAATTTTCGAGCTTTTATACTCTATACCCCATCCTATGAAGTCAAGCATGCCTTCTTTACCACTATTTCCACTTGTGCTGCCACTTTTAAGGATCTGTACGCCCAGATATCTCGTGTGTCTCTTTGCTCCTGATGGTTCTGCCATTTATTTTTTAGCTCGCACCTGAATTGGATCGACCAAAATGCATCATTGTCTGGATTAAATTCCATCTGCCATTTCTCTGCCCAATTTTGCAGCCTACCTATACCCTGTTGTATTCTTTGACAATCTTCATCGCTATCTGCAACTCCTACAATCTTAGAATCATCCACAAACTTGCTAATCAGACTCCCTACATTTTCTTCCACGTCATTTATATATGTTACAAAGAGCAGAAGTCCCAGTACTGATCGCTGTGGAACACCACTAGTTACAGACCTCCATTCCGAAAAAATACCCTTCCACTGCTACCAGGCAGCAGGGTAGCATGGTGGTTAGCATAAATGCTTCACAGCTCCAGGGTCCCAGGTTCGATTCCCGGCTGGGTCACTGTCTGTGTGGAGTCTGCACGTCCTCCCCCTGTGTGCGCGGGTTTCCTCCGGGTGCTCCGGTTTCCTCCCACAGTCCAAAGATGTGCGGGTTAGGTAGATTGGCCATGCTAAATTGCCCGTAGTGTCCTAATAAAAGTAAGGTTAAGGGGGGGGGGGGTTGTTGGGTTACGGGTATAGGGTGGATACGTGGGTTTGAGTAGGGTGATCATGGCTCGGCACAACATTGAGGGCTGAAGGGCCTGTTCTGTGCTGTACTGTTCTATGTTCTATGTTATAGCTATGCCAGTTCTGGATCCATCCAGCTAGTTCACCTCTGACCCCATGTGACTTAATCTTTTGCACCAGCCTGCCATGAGGGACCTTGTCAAATGCTTTACTAAAGTCCATGTGGACAACAACCACAGCCCTTCCCTCGTCAATAATTTTTGACACCTCCTTAAAATACTCAACTAAATTAGAGAGACATGACCTCCCTCGTACAAAACCATGCTGTCTGTCGCTAATAAGACCATTCACTTCCAAGTGTGCATAGATCCTGGGCTGGACTATGCCCCAGGCCGTCGTGAAAACTGTGGTCTTTTATCGAGAAAAACTGCCGTCAAAAGGTCAGAGATTCACAGCCCTGCAGGGGGCTAGCAGGGAGCTGTCCTGGAGCTCGCAGCTCCAGCTTCAGATATGGCCCCCTCTCACTTCCTGGTCAGAGGTTGCACAAGGCGGCAGCCTCCAGCGGCTACGCCACGCACCATGACGGACTCAAACCGTGGAGCTGGATCGCGGAAATAGTGCCTCTGATTGGCCGTGCATCCAACCCGGACTGCCCGCACAAGGCCCCCCTCTCTGGTCAGACTATCCACAAAAGGACAGGAAAGGTTGCCACCTTGAGTCGAACCCTTCCACTGATCCCCTCATGGTGCAAAAATTCCAATAGGTCCCCCAACCAAGCCTGAGGAGGAACTGGGGTCCTCCACCCAAGCAGAACTCGCCTTTGGGCTGTTACTGCGGCAAAGGCTAGAACATGTGTACTTGTCCCTGTCTGCAGTATCAGCGAGCACAAAACTCCCAAAAAATGGCTACCACGGGCACGGCTCCAGCTGAATGCTCAAAATCCCTGACATTGTATCAAAAAGGGAGGCCCAGAAACTAACAACCTTGGGACAAGACCAAAACATGTGTGTGTGATTCTCCGACCCCCTATCCTCTACCTCCGAGAAGTACCCTCTCATACTCACCCGGGTCAGTTGCACCCTGTGCACCAACGAGAACTGGATCAGGCTAAATCTCGCACATGAGGTGGAGTTGACCCTGTGAAGAGCCTCACTCAACACTCCCCCTTCAAAGACCAAACCCAACTCACCCTCCCACTTCTTCTATACTTAATCCAATGATGCCTGCCCATCGACATCTGAAATCTTACCCTCTACTAACTTGGCCTGGGACAGGACCCTGTCCATAAGCGAAGACGATGGCACCAGGGAAAATCTCTGTGCAGAAAATCATGCACCTGTAAGTACCTGAATACATTCCCTCTTGGGAGCTGGAACTTCTCTAATATATTGGGGGTGATTCTCCGAGCCCCACGCCGGGCTGGAGAATCGCCGCAACCGCGCCACGCACCCCGACGCCAGCGCGTGATTCTCCGTGGTGCGGAGAATCGGCACCATTTGCGCCGGCGCATTTGGCACGGCGCCGACCGCTGGAATCGGCGGGGCTGCCGATTCTCCAGCGCGGATGAGCCGAGCGGCCGCGCCGATACGGTGGAGTTCCGCCGGCGCCGTTCACCCCTTGTCGCTGCCGGCGGGAACTCTGGCCGAACGGTCAGGGGGCGGCCTGTGGGGGGGGGGGGGGGGCTCCTTCACTGGGGGGGGGGGGGGGGGGGGGGGGCTCCGATGGGGTCTGGCCCGCGATTGGGGCACAAACGATTCTCTTGGGACTGGAGAATCGCGGGAGAAGCGCCGGTCCCGATTTCCAGGTAAACGGCCATTCTCCGCCCCCACGCCGAACATGGTTTCGGCACGGAGCCTTGGGGAATCCAGCCTATGATTCCTGCAAATCGGAGTCGGCAGTGACATGGAACCTGGTTGAAATCACTGCAAAAACTCATTCCAAATTCTCAAAGTGGATATCACCACCGGCCTGGAAGAGAATCTAGCAGGGGAAACCGGGAATGGCACAGTAACCAGGGCCCGCAGACCCAACTCTATGCACCAAACCTCCTTCATCGGCCCCCGTATAGTGTCTGCATTCTTCAACCATTCCCGCACCTTATCAATATTAGCCGAACGACAGATTAGTTAGTGCCAACCCTCCCTTTGCAAAAACGTTCTACGAACCCGAAGAGTCTTACTCGCCCAAACGAAAGTAGGAATCAATTTATTAACCCTCCAAAAGAACAACTTGGGAAGAAAGACTAGGAACAAAAACAAAAACCTCAGGAGAAAATTCATCTTTACTGTCTATATCCTTCCTGCTAAGATCAGAGGGAGGGCATCCTGCCTTTTTACCCCCTCCACCAGACTAGAAAAGTTAGGTTTATCGAGTGCAGCCCAGTCTTGGGTCACTCAGATTCCCAGATACCAAAAGCTAACCCTGGCTGGACGAAGTGGCAGCCTCCCCAGATCAGCGGGAGGGGGGTTGGGGAGGGGGGGGGGGGGGAATATTCACTCTTGCCCAGATTCAATTTGTACCCCGAAAAGGTGCCAAACGTCTTGAATAATTCCATTATTTCCCCCACATTGGAAAGTGGATCTGTGACAGAGAGTAACAAATCATCGCCACATAAGGACACTGTGCTCTGTCTCCCATGATAGGGGCTGGTTTAGCACACTGGGCTAAATCGCTGGCTTTTAAAGCAGACCAAGGCAGGCTAGCAGCATGGTTCAATTCCCGTACCAGCCTCCCCGAACAGGCGCCGGAATGTGGCGACTAGGGGCTTTTCACAGTAACTTCATTTGAAGCCCACTTGTGACAATAAGCAATTTTTGTTTTCATTTTCCGACGCTCTATCTCCCTCCACCTGGTGGACCAGCTTAGAGCAATGGTCAGTGGGCAGCGCGGTAGCACAGTGGTTAGCACAGTTGCTTCACAGCTCCAGGGTCCCAGGTTCGATTCCCGGCTTGGGGCACTGTCTGTGCGGAGTTTGCACTGTCTCCCCGTGTCAGCGTGGGTTTCCTCCGGGTGCTCCGGTTTCCTCCCACAGTCCAAAGATGTGCAGGTGAAGTGGATCGGCCATGCTAAATTGCCCTTAGTGTGCAAAAGGATTAGTTGGGGTTACGGGGGTAGGGTGAATGTGTGGGGAAATTTATCATGGCCAATCCATCTAAACTACAAATCTTTGGACTGTGGGAGCAAACCGGAGCACCCGGAGGAACCCCACGCAGACACGGGGATAACGTGCAGACTCCACACAGTCACCGAAGGTCGGAATCGAACCCAGATCCCAGGTGTTGTGATGCAACGGTGCTAACCACTGTGCTATCACGTTGCCCTATGAAAGGGCAAAACAGGCGTTGGTTTAATTTCTTGACCAAGAGTGTAGCACTCCCCCAGTGTTTCAAAGGAGTGCCAGCCTAGAAATTTGCTGTCAAGCCCCAGAATGGGGTTTGAAACTCCCAACTCCATGGCTCGAAAGTGAGAGTTCTGCCAACTCAGCCACACGAGCTGACATCAGGACAATGCCATGTAAGGTCCAGGTGCTCGCTGGGCATCTGGAGAATCGTTCCTTTCTTGGGCCATTTTCTCCGATTTGAAATTGGCAACCAAAAAGCCGCTACTTGGCCCAAGACACCCATTCCTTTTCGATATCTCTAAACGCCCTCAACCATTGCTGCACCAGATTTGGTTAACTCCCTGAAAGTCAATGCTCCCATGTGCTGAGAATCTTAAATCCCAATTCAAGGAGTTATAATCATTTTCTTAGTTATAAGCGAGAACTAAACTAAACTTGGTTCGAAAGATATGTTTACCTGTGCTTGATCTCAACTGGGCCTGCCAGTTATGGAGAACACCTTGGGCCGCATCTTAAATTTCAATTTGTCTTGAGTCAGGAGATCAAATTGTGGAAAACATAACCACACACATCTCTCATGTTTTGCAGACATCTTCATTATGTAATTAAAGTCCAAAATCAATCAGATAATGTCAGAGCATTTTATTATTTATTACCATGGTTCCAATAATTGCTTCTATTTTGCTCAGAACATCCCAGAACTTTGATTTCATCAATTGTTCAATTTTATCGTGACATTTGGAGGCAATTAACCTTCACTTTGTGTGAGATCTCTTAGGCCAACTTCTTGTACATTGGAACAGTGAATCGTGAGCCAAGTAGTTACGAGGTAGAAATGGAAGTCATTGCCAGGTTAAAAATTTCCTCTTGAACTTTTTATTTCTGATTTTTGCAAAGTATACTGGAGAGGAAGCACGAATTAAAGGTCAAAGATGAGAATACACCTGCAGTACTTCCCTATAAAATGTGTTCTCAATCATGTACCCTTCTTTAAAATGATTCAGAACAATCAATACCTTCCTTCCCACGCGAGCCCAACGCTTAGCTGTACAACGGAAGGGGGAAAATGAAACATGTCTCGATTACTAAAACGGCATTGCCATGGAAACTGAACACGTTGCAGTTCCAATTTAGGGTGATGTCCACCAATGGCGCACTCCCAGTTGACAAGGAGGCTAGCTAACATGTTAGGTTTTACAGGTCATGCTGTATAGAGTGGGTGGGTGTCAAAAGTGAGACATTTTTAAAATTGAACTTATCCTCTCTACAATGCAATGGGATCCAATGTTGCAGAAGCAACCTCACTCCACTTGGACAAAGACTCGTAAGGCTGTAACTTCCAGGCTTCGTACATCAATGGGAATATTTAGCCATGTACATCGTGGGGCGGCACGGTGGCGCAGTGGTTAGCACTTCTGCCTCACGGCGCCGAGGCCCTGGGTTTGAATCCCAGCCCTGGGTCACTGTCTGTGTGGAGTTTGCACATTCTCCACGTATCTGCGTGGGTCTCATCCCCACAACCAACATGCACAGGTTTGGCGGATTGGCCACGCTAAATTGTCCCTTAATTGGAAAAATTTGAAATAAACAAATGTACAATAATTGTTCCTTTCCTTGCTGTCACCTTGACGTGGTGGGGAGGTCTGAGTAACGATCCTAGTGATCCTGAGAGTGACGCCAGCCAAAAACAGCAACCTCGGTATTCTAATCCCATTTTCCAGTCGACGCATGGCAAGTTACTGACTGGAGGGCACAGGTCAGAAGTGGCGAACATTGTTTGTCCACCTGTTGTATAGTTTAAGATACATCATTGCCGGGAGGGGAAGGGGGGATTGTAGTGCAAGACGGACTCTGCCGTTGGCATGGACCCCAGCAATTGGCATGATGGTGGAAGCTGGACCAACTGCAAAGTGAAGGGTAACCAGTGAGTGACCTCTGATTTCCCAATGAGGATTCAATGGGTTTTAAGGAGCATAATCTCATTCCAGTTCGAACTTCACACAGAGATGGGAATGTCCTGGGAGCCAGTCTTGATCCACGTCCTAACTTCAGCGGGAAGCACTGTTTACAAGGGAAACATACTTCCAATAAAGTTTGATTGGCACTGCAGGAGCACTCTGCAGGGAACTTGCTGGACTCTCATGTTCATGTGGAGCTATAAGCAGCCCAAACAGCTGCTCAGGGTTTAAAACAAAAGAATAGGAGACAGCTTCCCATTGAAATCATTCTATGGACACACATTTTGTGCAATAAGGATTTAATTCATTTCAACTTGCACATCTTCCAAAATGTTTTCTGCAGGAAGAATTGCTTTTGCAATGAGGAACAGAGAGAGAATAACGCTAAATTTCTATCAGGCGCAAGTCATATCTAAATAACTAATAAATAGCCCAATTTATATCAGAGTGCTAATGTGTTAATAGTGTTCAGTCAGCTCATTGGCATTGCTAATTGCACATGCAGATACAGGCAAGGTCAAGTGGAAGAAGCACTGTGTGATGGAAGCAGGAAATTGTGGTGCAATTGGAATAGTATAGATTAGGACAATAAAAGACAAGTGTCACATGATGGAGGAGATCATGTGGTGCAGAGGCAGCATCCCTATCTCTGAGCTGGAAGCTGATGGTTCAATTTGTACTTCTGGATATGAAGGGGTGTGTATAATGTGGCCAAACACATTGATTTTCAACTTGTAAATCCTTCCAATACACCTGATGGCAGGTGGTAAGAATGGGAGGTTCCAGGTCTACAACTGCAGAAGGCAATATCAAACCGCTGCAGTATTTTGCCGAAGATAATCACAGACCTTTTCAGTCGAGGTCCGTGTCAACTCATGTGGTCCCTGGGGGCAGAGAAGGTCACTGCTTCACATGACTGAAGCAATCCACATCCAAATGCAACAAGACCTGGACAATACCCTGGCTTGAGCTAATTATTGGTAAGCAACATTCATCCACGCCTGTGTCAGGCAATGACCATCTCCAACATCTAGAAGGCACAAGTCAGGAGTGTAATGGAATACTCTCTACTAGCCTGGATGAGTGCAGCTCCAAGAACACTCAAGAAGCTCGACACCATCTAGGACAAAGCAGCCCGCTTGATTGGCACCCTTCCACAAGAATTCGGCCTCCACAACCAATGAACAGTGGCAGCCATGTGTACCATCTACAAGGTGCACTGCAGTAGCTCACGAAGATTCCTTAGACAGCACCTTCCAAACCCATGACCACTACCATCCAGAAGGACAAGAGCATCAGATACCTCGGAACACCACCACCTGGAGGTTCCCCCCCCAACTCATTCACCATCCTGACTTGGAAATATATCGCTGTTCCTTCACTGTTGTTGGGCCAAAATCATGGAACTCCCTCCCTGACAGCACAATGGGTATACCTACAACACACGGACTGTAGCGGTTCAAGAAGGCAGGTCACCGCCATCTTCTCTAGAGACAATTAGGGATGGGCAACAAATGCTGGCCGTGCCAGCGAAACCCACATCCAGTAAAAATGAATTTACAAAATTTAGCAGCCTTTTCGAAGCATGGCTGACGGCTTCTTGTTGGGTGAAGTTGATCTGAATTCACTGGTTGATGGTGAAGAAGCCATGGGTGAAAACAGAGGCAAAGGAAGCTCCGTGTGTCGGTCTCTACCACTCACTGTGCAAGCGCAATGGTACATATTATTATAGCAGATGGCACAACTCTACAGGCCCATCCCATCTGTGGACACTTCCCTTCAGTCACTGCCCTGTGGCAATGTTTGTAAATATGTTTCATGGTAATGAGTGTAGTCAATTCATCTTCACTGACTGATGATCACCCAGGTCTGCCTCTCTCCACATTGTGTGGAGTTTAGGGCAGTTTACTGCCCTTTATTCTCTGAAGGCAATCATGTGCTTCCTCACTAACTTTGCTTTCTAATCCCCTTAATGTTTTCTTCCTTTGATCTTACAATCTATCTTGTATATATTATATTTCATCGACATGGACACCACCATTACACGTGGAAACACCACCCACCAGGTACGCGGCGCATACTCGTGCGACTCGACCAATGTAGTCTACCTCATACGCTGCAGGAAAGGATGTCCCGAAGCGTGGTACATTGGCGAGACCATGCAGACACTGCGACAACGAATAAACGGGCATCGTGCGACTATCAACAGGCAGGACTGTTCCCTTCCAGTTGGGGAACACTTCAGCAGTCAAGGACATTCAGCCTCTGATATCCGGGTCAGCATTCTACAAGGAGGCCTTCAGGAGACGCGACAACGCAAAATCGCTGAGCAAAAACTTATAGCTAAGTTCCGCACGCATGAATGCGGACTCAACCGGGATCTGGGATTCATGTCGCATTACATTCGGCCCCCACCAACAAGCCTGGACTTGCAGAGGCCTACCGACTGAACTGGCTTGGGACAATTCACACCTCTTTAACCTGGAGTTACCTCTCTCTCTGCATCTTTGATGATTTGATTGCCTGCAGGTGCTCGCATTCCGGGGCATCTCTGACTGTGTCTATATAAACATTTCTGGAACAAGCCTTTCCATTCACCTGAAGAAGGAGCCGTGCTCCGAAAGCTCGTGTTTGAAACAAACCTGTTGGACTTTAACCTGGTGTTGTAAGACTTCTTACTGTAATATTATCTTAAACCTACATCGATGCTGGATAAAGTATTAGTCATTGAGATTTGGATTAAGCTTCTTTGCTATCATAATCTAATAGGTTTTAATACTCCAGCCAATGGCTTTCTTTTGCCTTCGTCCGAGAGTGGAAAGCAGCCCTTGTTCCACAGGAACAATACCAATGTTTCATTGTGACCCTCAAGCAGGCAAATAGCCTTCTGTGAAGCCAATATGTAATATTTACGCACTAATTTCTCAAGGTGTTTTTTTCCCACCAAGTTGATAATAGCAAATGCATTGCCCTGAGTGACAACCGCTGAGAATATCACTGAATATATAATGTCATTCAGCAAGGCAAGCTGTCATAGAACCATTTCTTTCTGCTTAATGATATCACAGAAAATGTGCAAATGCAACTTTCTAGATTACAATTGTGCATCAAAGTCAAGTCGAAAAGTGTGGGGTGGAATTTGGGAAGCAGGCAGAGTGGCCCCCAATAAAGACAAACTTGAATGAGTATTGAATATTTTAACCTGCGATTTGATCGCCCACCGGCTGCTCGCTCTGCTGTGCTTCAGTTGGTAACACTCTTGTGTCAGAACATCGTGGGCTCAAGGCCCACTCCAGAAACTTCAGCTTTGTTCACACTCCAGTGCAGTACTGAGGGACTGCTGCATTGTCAAAGGTGGCGTCAATCTAACCCATTGTCTTCCCTTTCTGGTGGGTGAGAAGATCCCACGGAATTATTTCAAAGAAGAGCGTGGAAGTCCTCTCCGGCTCGACTGTGTTTTGTTCTTAAACTGATAGCTGGGGCAGGTCACCAATACATAAACGGATGACATTTTACCATCTTCACAGACCACAAGCCTCTATTGGGCCTCTGTAAAGAGGATACGGTGATTCCGCTCATCGCCTCAGCCGAGTCCAACGTTGGGCACTCTAATTGGCGCCGTTTTTTAGCATTGCCCGGAATGCAACTGCAGATGTCCTGAGTCAGATCCGCGGTCTACAAGCCTGTCTCCCCCCCCGATCCCCATCAGTGATGGGCAAAGTCATTATGACACTAAATGTCATGGACACCCTGCTGGTATCTGCAACACATTCCCAACTTAGACCCAAAAGGACCATACACTGGAAAAGCTGTGCCACCACGTTCTAAGTGACCCTACAGTGGAAAAGCTGTGCCACGTCGTTCTAAGTGACCCTACACTGGAAAAGCTGGGCCACATCGTTCTAAGTGGTGGACCACCAGGACACCCCCCACAGGACTTAAATCCCTTCCTCACAAAACACCAGGAACTAAGTGCGGAAGACAACATTATCCTGTGGGGACCCCGAATAATCGTCCCATGCCCAGGTCAGCGCCCAATATTACAGGGGATACAAAGCGGCCACCCAGAAGACTCAAAAATGGAAATGCTCGCAAGGAGAAATGTCTGGTGGCCCGGATTAGGTGCGGATATTGAGGACGAATCTCAAACGCGCAATAAAGAGGGCTAAAAGGGGTCATGAAATATCTTTGGCTAACAGGGTTAAGGAAAATCCCAAAGTATTTTATTTGTATGTAAGGAGCAAGAGGGAACTAGAGAAAGGATTGGCCCACTTAAAGACAAAAGAGGGAATTTATGCGTGGACTCAGAGGAAATGGGTGAGATTCTTAATGAGTACTTTGCATCGGTATTCACAAAGGAGAGGGACAAGACGGATGTTGAGGCGAGGGATGGATGTTTAAATACTTTCGGTCAAGTTGTCATACGGAAGGGGGAAGTTTTGGGTATTCTAAAAGACATTAAGGTGGACAAGTCCCCAGGACCGGATGGGATCTATCCCAGGTTACTGAGGGAAGCGAGGGTCGAAATAGCTGGGGCCTTAACAGATATCCTTGAAGCATCCTTGAGCACGGGTGAGGTCCCGGAGGACTGGAGAATTGCTAATGTTGTCCCTTTGTTTAAGAAGGGTAGCAGGGATAATCCAGGGAATTATAGACCTGTGAGCTTGACGTCAGTGGTAGGCAAACTGTTGGAGAAGATACTGAGGGATAGGATCTATTCACATCTGGAAGAAAATAGACTTATCAGTGATAGGCAGCATGGTTTTGTGCAGGGAAGGTCATGTCTTACAAGCCTAATAGAATTCTTTGAGGAAGTAACAAAGTTAATTGATGAGGGAAGGGCTGTAGATGTCGTATACATGGACTTTAGTAAGGCGTTTGATAAGGTTTCCCATGGCAGGTTGATGGAAAAAGTAAAGTCGTATGGGGTTCAGGGTGTACTAGCTAGATGGATAAAGAACTGGCTGGGCAACAGGAGACAGAGAGTAGTGGTGGAAGGGAGTGTCTCAAAATGGAGAAGGGTGACTAGTGGTGTTCCACAGGGATCCGTGCTCGGACCACTGTTGTTTGTGATCTAGATAAATGACCTGGAGGAAGGTAGAGGTGGTCTGATTAGCAAATTTGCAGATGATACAAAGATTGGTGGAGTTGCAGGTAGCGAGGAGGACTGTCAGAGAATACAACAAAATATAGATAGATTGGAGAGTTGGGCAGAGAAATAGCAGATGGAGTTCAATCCAGGCAAATGCGAGGTGATGCATTTCGGAAGATCAAAATCAAGAGCAGACTATATGGTCAATGGAAGGGTTTTGGGGAAAATTGATGTGCAGAGAGATCTGGGAGTTCAGGTCCAATGTACTCTAAAGGTGGCAACGCAGGTTGATAGAGTGGTCAAGAAGGCATACAGTATGCTTGCCTTCATCGGACGGGGTATTGAGTACAAGAGTTGGCAGGTCATGTTACAGTTGTATAGGACTTTGGTTCGGCCACATTTGGAATACTGCATGCAGTTCTGGTCGCCACATTACCAGAAGGATGTGAATGCCTTGGAGAGGGTGCAGAGGAGGTTCACCAGGATGTTGCCTGGTATGGAAGGTGCTAGCTATGAAGAAAGGTTGAGTAGATGAGGATTGTTTTTGTTGGAAAGATGGAGGTTGAGGGGGGACCTGATTGAGGTCTACAAAATTATGAGAGGTATGGACAGGGTGGATAGCAACAAGTTTTTCCCAAGAGTGGGGGTGTCAGTGACAAGGGGTCACAATTTCAAAGTGAGAGGGGGGAAGTTTAAGGGAGATGTGCGTGGAAAGTTTTTTATGCAGAGGGTGGTGGGTGCTGGAACGCTTTACCAGCAGAGGTGGTAGAGGCGGGCACAATAGCATCATTTAAGAAGCATCTAGACAGGTATATGAATGGGTGGGAACAGAGGGAAGTAGACCTTGGAAAATAGGAGACAGGTTTAGATAAAGGATCTGGATCGGCGCAGGCTGGGAGGGCCGAAGGGCCTGTTCCTGTGTTGTAATTTTCTTTGTTCTTTCTTTGTTCTAACATGGTGAGACAGTGCCCATCCTGACAAGAGAATCAGAAGCTCCCATGTAGATCTCGCTGCACCCATGGGAACGGCCAGGGAGACCCTGCGTATGAGTACATGCAGATTTTGCTGGACCATCCATGTTTCTAATCTTAATTGATGCCCATTCCAAATGGGTGGATGTGCATTGGATGGCTTCCACTACTTCAAGTGCCACTGTAGAGAGACTCTGACAGTCATTCATGTTCATCAGTAGGAAATTCCAGGCATTTATGAAGATTCATGGAGTGAAGCACATCCTACATTAGGGTTGGGGTACGACACCATATCACTCATCCTCAAATGGCCTGAACGTGTGGCCCAAACATTTAACAGCAGCATGAAGAAGCCAACCACACTCAAAACAAAACTAGCATGGTTCCCCTTTAATGGTAGAATCTTAGGACATAGAGTGCAGAACGAGGCCATTCGGCCCATTGAGTCTGCACCTACCCACTTAAGCCTTCACTTCCACCCTATCCCTGTGACCCAATAACCCCTCCTAATCTTTTTGGATACTAAGGGCAATTTAGAATGGCCAGTCCACCTAACCTGCACGTCTTTGGACTGTGAGAGGAAACCGGAGCACCCGGAGGAAACCCACGCACACACGGGGAGAACGTGCAGACTCCGCACAGTCAGTGAACCAGCAGGGAATCTTGCCACAAAGAACAGCAGGGGTAGCACCAGCGGAACTATTAATGGGTGGGCACCCACGGACCAGACTCAGCTTAATGTTCCCCAACTTAAACGGGAAGGTACAGTAAGAGGCCCGAAAGAAAAACCACGACAGCAGGAGGAGAACAGAAGTTGTAGATCGACCAGGAGACACTGTCCACATCCGCAATTTAGGAGAGGGTTCCTGTTGAATCCCAGGAGTCGTAATAGAGAAAACAGGCTCCACATCATATCAGGTCACAACCAGATAGAAGACTACAAGAAAATATGTCGACCACCTCAGCAGCAGGGAATCTCCCCCCACACTGAGGAGACTACATGGTGAAATGGTACACTCAACATCCTTCATACTGGCCTACAGGCCGGACCGCAGTCAGCAAGACAACAAGGGCTCAAGCTCCAAAATGAGAAGTAGAGGTGACAGAACCCCAGCCGGATGTCACTGTTGAGGAAGATCCCCCAGCAACGGCCCTTTGATGCTCATCACAGAATAGACGATTCCCCAACACCGTACGCCTCCCGACCCAGCTCACTGATGGTAGACACATGGGGCGGGATTCTCCCGCACTTGGTGCGATGGCCTGACGCCGGCTCCAAAGCGGCGCGAACCACTCCGCCGTCGGGCCACCCGGAAGAAGCGGAATCCTCCGCACTTCAGGGGCTAGGCCAGCACTGGAGGGGTTGGTGCTGTGGCAACCAGCTCCGAAGGGCCGCCGTGGGCCGGCGCGAGGTGGCGCATGCACAGAACCACCGGCGTGTTTCCTGCGCATGCGCAGGGGGTTTCTTCTCCACGCCGGCCAAGGCGGAGCCTTACAGAGGCTGGCGCAGAGGGAAAGAGTGCCCCCACGGCACAGGCCCATCCCGGTCACGGGCCAGGCCACCGTGGAGGCCTCCACGGGGCTGGATCCCCCTGCGCTCCCCGAAGACCCCGCTAGACGGCCAACAAGCCAGGTCCCGTTGGGATGGACCATGTCCATATCATGCCGTCGGGACAGGTCGAAAACGGGTGGCCGCTCGGCCCATCGGGGCCAGAAGGATCGCCGGGGGGGGGGGCGCATAGCAACGGTCCCCCGACCGGCGTGGCATGATCCCGGCGCCAGAGAATTCATCAGCCGGCTTCGGAGCGGCGGGGCGGGATTCACGCCACCCCCCGGCGATTCTCCGACCCGGCGGGGGGTCGGGGAATCCTACCCATGGCCACATGTGAAGAGGCAAGGGAAACCCCATCGTCATGAGAGGAAGGGAGAATGGAGAGCTGGTCATCCCTGTTGGGGCTCCTACTGTACATGTGACAGCGGATTTCACAGCGCCAGGGCTCCAGGTTCGATTCCCGGCTTGGGTCACTGTCTGTGCGGAGTCTGCAGGTTCTCCCAGTACCAGCATGGGTTTCCTCCGGGTGCTCCGGTTTCCTCCCACATGTCCTGAAAGATGTGCTGTTCGGTGAATTGGACTTTCTGAATTCTCCCTCTGTGTACCCAAACAGGCACCGGAGTGTGGAGACTAGGGGCTTTTCACAGTAACTTCATTACAGTGGTAATGCAAGCCAACTTGTGGCAATAATAAAGATTATTATTATTGATTATTGTGTTGTAAATAAACTACATTAGCCTTCCTGCTTGTGTCTTCTGGACTATGACATTGGTGTATCCTGGTCTTCGGCGATCTACCACCACTTTACATTGTACTCCTTGGCATGTTTTCCTCGAGAAGTCAGAAATTCAGGTCTTTAATCAAGGAGAGGACTGAGGAACATAAGAACATAAGAACTAGGAGCAGGAGTAGGCCATCTGGCCACTCGAGCCAGCTCTGCCATTCAATGAGATCATGGTTGATCTTTTGTGGACTCAGCTCCACTTTCCGGCCCGAACACCATAACCCTTAATCCCTTTATTCTTCAAAAAACTATCTATCTTTACCTTAAAAACATTCAATGAAGGAGCCTCTACTGCTTCACTGGGCAAGGAATTCCATAGATTCACAACCCGTTGGGTGAAGAAGTTCCTCCTAAACTCAGTCCTAAATCTACTTCCCCTTATTTTGAGGCTATGTCCCCTAGTTCTGCTTTCACCCGCCAGTGGAAACAACCTGCGCACATCTATCCTATCTATTCCCTTCATAATTTTAAATGTTTCTATAAGATCCCCCCTCATCCTTCTAAATTCCAACGAGTACAGTCCCAGTCTATGCAACCTCTCCTCATAATCCAACCCCTTCAGCTCTGGGATTAACCTAGTGAATCTCCTCTGCACACCCTCCAGTGCCAGTACGTCCTTCTCAAGTATGGAGACCAAAACTGAACACAATACTCCAGGTGTGGCCTCACTAACACCTTATACCATTGCAGCATAACCTCCCTAGTCTTAAACTCCATCCCTCTAGCAATGAAGGACAAAATTCCATTTGCCTTCTTAATCACCTGTTGCACCTGTAAACCAATTTTCTGTGACTCATGCACTAGCACACCCAGGTCTCTCTGCACAGCAGCATGTTTTAATATTTTATCATTTAAATAATAATCCCATTTGCTGTTATTCCTACCAAAATAGATAACTTCACATTTGTCAACATTGTATCCCATCTGCCAGACCCTAGCCCATTCACTTAACCTATCTAAATCCCTCTGCAGACTTCCAGTATCCTCTGCACTTTTCGCTTTACCACTCATCTTAGTGTCATCTGCAAACTTGGACACATTGCCCTTGGTCCCCAACTCCAAATCATCTATATAAATTGTGAACAATTGTGGGCCCAACATGGATCCCTGAGGGACACCACTAGCTACTGATTGCCAACCAGAGAAACACCCATTAATCCCAACTCTTTGCTTTCTATTAATTAACCAATCCTCTATCCATGCTACTACTTTACCCTTAATGCCTTGCATCTTTATCTTATAGAACATAGAAAAATACAGCACAGAACAGTCCCTTCAGCCCATGTGTTGTGCCGAACCTTTGTCCCAGATTAATCATAGATTATCATAGAATTTACAGTGCAGAAGGAGGCCATACGGCCCATCGAGTCTGCAGCGGCTCTTGGAAAGAGCACCCTACCCAAGGTCAACACCTCCACCCTATCCCCATAACCCAGTATCCCCACCCAACACTAAGGACGATTTTGGTTACTAAGGGCAATTTATCATATCCAATCCTCCTAACCTGCACATCTTTGGACTGTGGGAGAAAACTGTAGCACCCGGAGGAAACCCACGCACACACGGGGAGGATGTGCAGACTCCGTACAGACAGTGACCCAAGCCGGAATCGAGCTTGGGACCCTGGAGCTGTGAAGCAATTGTGCTATCCACAATGCTACCGTGCTGCCCTTAAGAACAAATTAATCTACACTCCATTATTCTACTGTAATCCATGTACTTATCCAATAGCCGCTTGAAGGTCCCTAATGTTTCCGACTCAACTACTTCCACAGGCAGTGCATTCCATGCCCCCACTACTCTCTGGGTAAAGAACCTACCTCTGACATCCCCCCTATATCTTCCACCATTCACCTTAAATTTATGTCCCCTTGTAATGGTTTGTTCCACCCAGGGAAAAAGTCTGACTGTCTACTCTATCTATTCCCCTGATCATCTTATAAACCTCTATCAAGTCGCCCCTCATCCTTCTCCGTTCTAATGAGAAAGGGCCTAGCACCCTCAACCTTTCCTCGTAAGACCTACTTTCCATTCCAGGCAACATCCTGGTAAATCTCCTTTGCACCTTTACCAAAGCTTCCACATCCTTCCTAAAATGAGGCGACCAGAACTGCACACAGTACTCCAAATGTGGCCTGACCAAGGTTTTGTACAGCTGCATTATCACCTCACGGCTCTTAAATTCAATCCCTCTGCTAATGAACACTAGCACACCATAGGCCTTCTTCACAGCTCTATCCACTTGAATGGCAACTTTCAAAGATCTATGAACATAGACCCCAAGATCTCTCTGCTCCTCCACATTGCCAAGAACCCTACCGTTAGCTCTGCATCCTATCTATGTCTCTTTGCAGCCGACAACAGCCCTCCTTACTATCCACAACTCCACCAATCTTTGTATCATCTGCAAATTTACTGACCCACCATTCAACTCCCTCATCCAAGTCATTAATGAAAATCACAAACAGCAGAGGACCCAGAACTGATCCCGGCGGTATGCCACTGGTAACTGGGCTCCAGGCTGAATATTTGCCATCCACCACCACTCTCTGACTTTTATTGGTTATCCAGTTCGTTATCCAACTGGCCAAATTTCCCACTATCCCATGCCTCCTTACTTTCTGCATAAGCCTACCATGGGGAACCTTATCAAATGCCTTACTAAAATCCATGTACACTACATCTACTGCTTTACCTTCATCCACATGCTTGGTCACCTCCTCAAAGAATTCAATAAGACTTGTAAGGCAAGACCTACCCCTCACAAATCCGTGCTGACTATCCCTAATCAAGCAGTGTCTTTCCAGATGCTCAGAAATCCTGTCCCTCACTACTCTTTCCATTACTTTGCCTACCACCGAAATAAGACTAACTGGCCTGTAATTCCCAGGGTTATCCCTATTCCCTTTTTTGAACAGGGGCACGACATTCGCCACTCTCCAATCCCCTGTTGACAGTGAGGATGAAAAGGTCATTGCCAACGGCTCTGCAATTTCATTTCTTGCTTCCCATAGAATCCTTGGATATTTCCCGTCAGGCCCGGGGGACTTTGTCTATCCTCAAGTTTTTCAAATTGCCCAACACATCTTCCTTCCTAATAAGTATCTCCTCGAGCTTACCAGTCTGTTTCACACTGTCCTCTCCAACAATATGGCCCCTCTCATTTGTAAATACTGAAGAAAAGTACTTGTTCAAGACCTCTCCTATCTCATATTTCTCACATACGTGTAAAAGGCCTTGGGGTTTTCCTTGATCCTACCCACCAAAGATTTTTCATGCCCTCCCTTAGCTCTCCTAATCCCTTTCTTCAGTTTCCTCCTGGCTATCTTGTCTCCCTTCAGTGCCCTGTCTGAACCTTGTTTCCTCAGCCTTACATAAGTCTCGTTCTTCCTCTTAACAAGACATTCAACCTCTCTTGTCAACCATGGTTCCCTCACTCGACCATCTCTTCCCTGCCTGACAGGGACATACATATCAGCCAGCCTCCCCGGACAGGCGCTGGAATGTGGCGACTAGGGGCTTTTCACAGTAACTTCATTGAAGCCTACTCGTGACAATAAGCGATTTTCATTTTAATTTCATTTCATCAAAAACACGCAGTACCTGTTCCTTGAACAAGTTCCACATTTCACTTGTGTCCTTCCCTGACAGCCTATGTTCCCAACTTATGCACTTCAATTCTTGTCTGACAGCATCGTATTACCCTTCCCCCAATTGTAAACCTTGCCCTGTTGCAAGCACCTATCCCTCTCCATTAATAAAGTGAAAGTCACAGAATTGTGGTCACTATCTCCAAAATGCTCCCCCATTAACAAATCTATCACTTGCCCTGATTGATTACCAAGTACCAAATCCAATATGGCCTCCCCTCTGGTCGGACAATCTACATACTGTGTTAGTAAAGCTTCCTGGACACACTGCACAAACACCTCCCCATCCAAACTATTTGATCGAAAGAGTTTCTACTCAATGTTTGGGCAGTTGAAGTCACCCATGACTACTACCCTGTGACGTCTGCACCTTTCCAAAATCTGTTTCCCAATCTGTTCCTCCACATCTCTGCTGCTATTGGGGGGCCTATAGAAAACTCCCAACAAGGTGACTGCTCCTTTCCTATTTCTGACTTCAACCCATACTACCTCAGTAGGCAGATCCCCGTCGAACTGCCTTTCTGCAGCTGTTATACTATCTCTAATTAAGAATGCCACCCCCCACCTCTTTTACCATCCTCCCTAATCTTATTGAAACATCGATAACCAGGGACCTCCAACAACCATTTCTGCCCCTCTTCTGTCCGTCATTGCCACCACATCGTAGTCCCAAGTACCGATCCATGCCTTAAGTTCACCCACCTTATTCCTGATACTTCTAAGTATACACACTTAAACCCTTCCCCACTGCCTCACTACATGCTTTGGCATCCTGAACATCGGCTACCTTAGTTGCTGGACTGCAAATCCGGTTCCCATTCCCCTGGCAAATTAGTTCAAACCCTCCCTAAGAGTACTAGAAAACCTCCCCCCCAGGATATTGGTGCCCCTCTGGTTCAGATGCAACCCGTCCTGCTTGTACAGGTCCCACCTTCCCCAGAATGCGCTCCAATTATCCAAATACCTGAAGCCCTCCCTCCTACACCATTCCTGCAGCCACGTGTTCAACTGCACTCTCCCTATTCCTAGCCTCGCTATCACGTGGCATTGGCAACAAACCAGAGATGACAACTCTGTCTGTCCTGGCTTTTAACTTCTAGCCTAACTTCCTAAACTCGTTTATTACCTCCACACCCTTTTTCCTACCTATGTCGTTGGTACCAATGTGCACCACGACTTCTGGCTGCTCACCTTCCCCCTTCAGGATCCTGAAGACATGATCCGGGACTTCCCTGGCCCTGGCACCCGGGAGGCAACATACCTTCCGGGAGTCTCGCTCGCGACCACAGAACTTCGATCTATTCCCCTAACCATTGAGCCAGACTCAGGGCCAGGGACCTGGCCGCTAGGGCCTTCCCCCGGTAGGTCATCCCCCCCAACAGCATCCAAAATGGTACACTTGTTTTGAAGGGGAACGGCCACGAGAGATCGCTGCACTGTCTGCCTGATCGTTTTCTTTCCCCTGACTGTAACCCAGCTACTCTTTTCCTGTACCTTGGGTGTGGCTACCTCCCTGTAACTCTTCTCTGTAACCCGCTCTGCCTGCAGGTCCAGCTCAAGTTCCCTAACACGGTCTCTGAGGAGCTGGAGTTGGGTGCACTTCCCACAGGTATCGTCAGCGGGACACTGGTGGTATCCCTCACCACCCACATCCTACAGGAGGAGCATGCAACTGCCGTAGCCTCCATCCCCTCTTACTTTACAGAATATAGCTGCCCTGTGGACCAACTGGACCTCCGCCCTGCTCCCAGTCAGCTGCACTCTCTATAAACTCTTGGCTCCCTTCTCGCTCTTTGCGGAAATGAAATGAAAGGAGCACCTTGCTCCCTCCTCACCTAACTCCCTCGGTCACCAAACGCTCACTGTAGCATTCAAATGCACCAAATTCAGCACTCCCTCAGTCACCAAACTCTCACTATAGCACTCAAATGCACCAAATTCAGCACTCCCTCAGTCACCAAACTCTCACTATAGCACTCAAATGCACCAAATTCAGCACTCAGTGCAAACAAAGTCTGCACTGTAGCTGGATCCTTTTTTATACTGTGAATCTAGCCTCTGAAAACTGGCCTAATCCAATTAACTAATTAACAAGCTCCAGCTGCAAGTACCTACAATTAGAACCTTTGTTTAAAGCTGATTGAAAATTCACCTTCTTCTAAGCCAAACAGTAACTTTTAAGTTAATTAACAAAATAAAAGAAAGACTAGACTTCAGATAAAAATGACCCTTATACTCCCTCAGTCACCAAACTCTCACTGGAGCACTCAAATGCACCAAATCAGCACCCAGTGCAAACAAAAGTTATGCAGCAACCTTTTGTGTGGCAGCTTGTCAAAGGCTTTCTGGTAATCCAGATATACCACATCCATTGGCTCCCCGTTATCTACTGCACTGGTAATGTCCTCAAAAAATTCCACTAAATTAGTTAGGCACAACCTGCCCTTTATGAACCCATGCGGCATCTGCCCAATGGGACAATTTCTAGTCAGATGCCTCGCTATTTCTTCCTTGATGATAGATTCCAGCATCTTCCCTACTACCGAAGTTAAGCTCACTGGCCTATAATTACCCGCTTTCTGCCTACCTCCTTTTTTAAACAGTGGCGTCACGTTTGCTAATTTCCAATCCGCCGGGACCACCCCAGAGTCTAGTGAATTTTGGTAAATTATCACTAGTGCGTTTGCAATTTCCCTAGCCATCTCTTCTAGCACTCTGGGATGCATTCCATCAGGGCCAGGAGACTTGTCTACCTTTAGCCCCATTAGCTTGCCCATCACTACCTCCTTAGTGATAACAATCATCTCAAGGTCCTCACCTGTCATAGTCTCATTTCTATCCGTCACTGGCATGTTATTTGTGTTTTCCACTGTGAAGACTGACCCAAAAAACCTGTTCAGTTCCTCAGCCATTTCCTCATCTCCGATTATTAAATCTCCCTTCTCATCCTCTAAAGGACCAATATTTACCTTAGCCACCCTTTTTTGTTTTATATATTTGTAGAAACGTTTACTATCTGTTTTTATATTCTGAGCAAGTTTACTCTCATACTCTATCTTACTCTTCTTTATAGCTTTTTTAGTAGCTTTCTGTTGCCCCCTAAAGATTTCCCAGTTTTCTAGTCTCCCACTAATCTTTGCCACTTTGTATGCTTTTTCCTTCAATTTGATACTCTCCCTTATTTCCTTAGATATCCATGGTTGATTTTCCCTCTTTTGTACCGTCCTTCCTTTTTGTTGGTATAAACCTTTGCTGAGCACTGTGAAAAATCGCTTGGAAGGTTCTCCACTGTTCCTCAACTGTTTCACCATAAAATCTTTGCTCCCAATCTACCTGAGCTAGCTCTTCTCTCAGCCCATTGTGATATCTTTGTTTAAGCACAAAACACTATGTTTGATTTTACCTTCTCAGCCTCCATCTGTATTTTAAATTCCACCATATTGTGATTGCTCCTTCCGAGAGGATCCCTAACTATGAGATCATTAATCAATCCTGTCTCATTACACAGGACCAGATCTAGGACCGCTTGTTCCCTCATAGGTTCCATTACATACTGTTCTAGGAAACTATCGCGGATACATTCTATAAACTCTTCCTCAAGGCTGCCTTGACTGACCTGGTTAAACCAATCGACATGTAGGTTAGAATCCCCCATGATAACTGCTGTACCATTTCTACATGAATCAGTTATTTCTTTATCGCCTGCCCCACCATAATGTTACTATTTGGTGGCCTATAATATACTCCTATCAGTGACTTTTTCGCCTTACTATTCCTGATTTCCACCCAAATGGATTCAACCTTATCCTCCATAGCACCGATCTCATCCCTTACTATTGCCCGGAAGTGCCGCATTGTCAGAGACAATGTGCTGCCGATGAAACATTAGCTTAAGGCCCAGTCCATCAGTTCTCAGTGCCCAACTGGATGTGAAAGAGTATAGGTGCTATTCGAAGAACAGTAAATCCTCAATCAACAACAGCAAAACTCCAGATAACTGGTCACTTTATTCCTGGGACGCACAAAATAGGCTTTGAATTTGCTTCCAGATCAGCTTTAGCTCCCTGGGAACTGTTTTGCTTCTCTGTCAGAAGGTCCTGGGATCAAACATTATTGCAACAACTTGAAGATGTAACAAGATAGATCTTTCAGTGCAGTATGTGTGGAGCGCCGCATTGTCGGACTAAATCCCCATCTGTTGTCAGAGACAGACACACAAGTTCCATGGCTATTCCAAGACCATGGAAGCTTATTTGATGTTGGTTCCTGCAGCAAGGCGTAACTGGAAAGTCATTGAAAAAGGATGAATACAAAAAGATATGACAAAAGAGTAGGAAAAGACAAATAGAATAGACAGCTCCCAGTTGGAAAATAAGCATCGGAATAGGCAATGTCGTCTTCTTCTGTGTTATAACTGGCATCATTCTGTTATTCATATTGAAAATATGAATTATCTCTATTACGACCACCAATTCACACGAGACGGAGAGTTGAGGTGAACAGTGGTTTTAATCAGCTAGAACTGTGCCTGCCTGTGACTGCTCTGTACTGAGAGCCGTCTACCGAGGGGGCGGAGCCATAGGCGGAGCCCACAAGGGCATCAACATAATACAATACACTCTAATGTTATGCAATGGTGAATGGTAGCAGTAATAGATTCACCACATTCACCCCCTATTAAAACTTGAAGTCCAGCGGGGGTGAAGTGTGCTCACAGATCGCGTCTATCCGGCGCCTTGATCATTCACTGTGATCGCCTGAGCTCTGGTTTCGCTGCAGGCATCGGTATTGAGCTCGTTGACTCCGGTCTTCTGGAGCTTCATCCCTGTAGGTCGGTGATGGGGGGGGAAGGGGAGTGTAGGCCATGTAGGGGCGGGAGCAGTGTTTGGTGTAGGATCGGGGGGGGGGGGTAGGTGATGGTCACAGGGGAACCGGCGGGTGCCAGATCCCGGAGGGAGACTGTATCTTGTTGTGGTGCGCCACGTAGGCATACTCTGGGTTGGCGTGAAGGAGCTGGACCCTCTGAACCAGGGGGTCGGGCGTAAGGCTCCTCACGTGCTTTCAGAGGAGGACAGGCCCCGGTGTCGTCAGCCAGGTCGGAAACGAGAACCCGGAGGTGGACTTCCTGGGGAAGACAAATAGGCAGTCATGAGGGGTCTCGTTCGTGGCTGTGCAAAGGAGTGACCTAATGGAGTGGAGCGCGTCGGGGAGGACCTCCTGCCAGCAGGAAACTGGGAGACTCCTAGACCGTAGGGCCAGAAGGACCGTCTTCCAGACCGTCGTGTTCTCCCTCTCCACCTGCCCGTTTCCCCGGGGGTTGTAGCTGGTAGTCCTGCTCAAGGCGGTGCCCTTACCGAACAGGTACTGATGCAGCTCGTCGCTCATAAACGAGGAACCCCGGTCACTGTGGACGTAAGTGGGAGAAACCGAACAGGGTGAAGGTACTATGCAGGGTCTTAATGACAGTGGCCGCGGTCATGTCAGGGGCATGGGATTGCAAAGGGGAAATGGGAGTACTCGTCAACGACGTTAAGAAAATACGCATTGCAGTCAGTGGAGGGGAGGGGCCCTTTGAAATCGATGCTGAGGCGCTCAAAGGGCCGGGATCCCTTTACCAGGTGGGCCTTGTCTGGTCGATAGAAGTGCGGCTTACACTCCGCACAGATTTGGCAGCCCCTGGTCATGGCCCTGACCTCCTCGGTGGAGTAGGGCAGGTTGCGGGCCTTGATGTAGTGGATAGGCCGGGTGACCCCCGGGCGACAGAGGTCATTGTGGATGGCCCAGAGTCGGTCATCTTGCCCGCTGGCACATGTGCCGCAGGACAGGGCATCTGGGGGCTTGTTGAGCTTCCCTGGATGATATACAATATTGTAGTTATAGGTAGAGAGTTCGATTCTCCACCTCAAGATTTTATCATTCTTGATCCTGCCCGGCTGTGTATTGTTGAACATAAAGGCTACCGAACTGCGACTGCTCTGTACTGAGTGCCACTTACCGGCTGTCGATCTGGGGCTGTTTAGCACACTGGGCTAAATCGCTGGCTTTGAAAGCAGACCAAGGCAGGCCAGCAGCACGGTTCGATTCCCGTAACAGCCTCCCTGAACAGGCGCCGGAATGTGGCAACTGGGGGCTTTTCACAATAACTTCATTGAAGCCTACTCGTGACAATAAGCGATTTTCATTTCATTTCATTCATTTCATTTTCATTCATTTCTATGTACCTCCCCGAGGGGGCGGAGCTCACAAGGGCATCAACATAATACAATACAATGTAATGTAATACAATGGTGAATGGTAGCAGTAATACATTCACCACAATCTCTTTAATGTGAAGAAGCATGTTAGCAATGTGAGGTTATATGCTCAAAAATATGAAGAACCCAGCACTGAAGCAAGAAGCCATGAAATGCCATCTGTCAACTTTAATCAGCCTTGTGGTTAACGTAAATTGCAATCCTGGCATTTAGTTAATTACCTTAGGGATGGGGAAGAAGCTTCCCAGCATTTAATATCTGCAACTTCTACCCAAAGTGGCTACCTCCCCTCAGGGAATGAAATGAATTGAGCAGAGTTTCATCACAATCACATTGCATGATCCCGGATGCCTTAAAATAAATACCAAACGAAATGACGAAGTTGAGGTCGAGGTTAACGAGATATATTTCCAATCTATGTGATCCCTGCAACTGAAGGTAGGAAAAGATCTTGGGTGCCCTTTGCTCCGGTTACTGCATCCTTCCTTAATATGCCGTTGCCATCTCTGACGTCTGCCATCCAATCACCTGAAAGGCTGTACTTCCAACAACACGACCCTCCCTCAGTGTAGCAGATAAACGCCAGTCGGACTGATGCACGCCCCCTCGCACTGGTGGGCTTGAACGTGCAACGTTCTGACACAAAACCAAGCATGCAGCCAGTCACGGTTAAACCGCACCGTGCATTCCTCATGAAGGTTCAGCTTTTATCGATTGCTGACATTCAAACGAAAAACATTCATTTATATGGTGCTTTCCACAGCCACCGGGCATCTCAAAGCACTTCTCAGCCAATGAAGTACTTTTTTGGAAACAAAAACAGAAAATGCTGCATCACCTCAATAGGGCTGTGGGCAAAGGACAGAGCTAACGTTTCGAGTCTGGATGACTCTTTATCAAAGCTGGAGAGAGCTGGGAATAGGATGGCATTTATACTGTTGGGGTGGTGGGCGGGGGGTGGTGGAGCAGTGGGGCTAGACAGAGGGCCAGCGATAGGTAGATATTTACAAAGATGGGGTGGACAAAAAGTCAAAGGGAATGTAAATGGCGGTGACAATGACTAAGCAGGGGCGTAGTGGCACATTAAGAGATCAGAATGTGTTCATGGGCAGAACAGGGGTAAGCAATGTGGACAACCTGGAACAGGGGGCAGGTGGCCCTGGTGGGGTGGGGTGGAGGGAGGATGAGAAACCATGGTGAACGGAAAAGCAGATCGATGGGGGAAATGAAAATAAATCAGTGGAAAGAAAAATGGGGTGAAGTACTTTTTTGTAATGCAGTGACTGGTGTGAGTTAGGAAGCACAGCAGTTAATTAACACTCGGCAAACTCCCACATGCGATCAGGTAATCAGTTTTCTGCGATGTTGATTAAAAGTTGAAGACTAGCCAAGAGACAACACCCCTGTTCCTCTTCATTGTAAGCCTACTTGTGACAATAATAAAGATTACATCATTATTATTAAACAGTGGCAAGGGATTTAGTCCATTCAGTCGAACGGGCAGAATTAGATCTTGGTTTAACGTCTCATTTGAATGATGACACCTCTGTCAATGAAATGCTCCCTCAGTCCTGCACTGGAGTGGCAGCCTTGATCTTTGTGGTTAAGCCCTTGGAGTGGGACCTGAACACACAACTACAAGATCCAGAAGTGAGCGTGTCACTAACTGTGCCACAGCTGATCGTCAGATAGGCAATATAACCCTTATCATGTTGACTGGCTTGCAAGTCATTGAAAATGATTGAATCCAAGACAGAGTAGTGGCCTGCTGAGCACAACTGCAATATTCCAGTACTTAGTGGAGCTTTGCAGAACATTCATGTTAAACACTGAGACAAGTTGTGTTCAGCCAAGGAGAAGGTTTGAAATTGAAGGCAGCTTTCCATTCTGTAAACTAGCGATGGCTGGACAAGCACTCATGTTTCAGGAGCAATTCAATAAATGCAGCTCAAAATCAAATTTTAATTGGGAAAATTGGTACGAATCAGTGATTCCAGTAAAACGGAAGTACTAATAACAAGCAATGAAGGGGAAAAAAACAAATCATACACTCCATGAAAGAACCTGGTGGATCGCAGGGACTCTTGTTCAATAGATGTTGTGCATAGAATTTAGAATTTACAGTGCAGAAGGGGGCCATTTGGCCCATCGAGTCTGCACCGGCCCTTGGAAAGACCACTCCACTGGCACACACCCCATCCGCACATTTCCACCCTATCCCCATAACCCCACCTAACAATTTTTTTTATGGACACTAAGGGCTCACTTCCTATATTTCTCTGCAGAAAGCACTTAACTGCCATTGATGTGGTCCAAGAACTGTCAATCATAGAACCATAGAAACCATAGAAAATTTACAGCACAGAAGGAGGCCATCCAGTCCATTTTGTCCATAACTAGATGTTCAGAAACATCACTGGGTACTTGAGATCCATTCAAGCATGTAGGTAAGTTTTAAAGCAGTAATTGCTTTCACTGTCCACCTCTGGACTTCTCTCCAACTTCCAGGAAAGGGTCTCTGTAATGGGGGGGTCTCTGGTAGGGGGCCGGGCCACCCTCATACTGTGGGGGGGGGGGGGGGGGGAAGAGGTAATCTAACAAATCCCATGCTGGGGTGGAATTGCATTGCAACATATGAGGGGGCGCAGCCTCAGGACCTTGCTATCAGTGCCCACTCAAAATGGAAGCCCATTGGTGGGATTTGTGAGGGAATCCCTTGCAATCCCCCCATACATAAATTTGCATTGCAAGGAATAGTGAATCGTTTCTGGATTCTCATTCCCAGCATGAGCACAAATCAGAAGTGATTAATCTCTGGCGGGAGAACAATAGCCAGTCAGGGATCGTTGACAGCGGCCCTCCCGACAAATCTACGGGCACCGATGGGCCGAGTGGCCGACGAGTTTGGCTGAGTCCCGCCGGCGTGGATTACTCACCTCCCACACGGCGGGACCTGGAAGTCAAGTGTGTGGGGGTCGTCCTGGAGGGGGGTGGAGGGATCTGACCGCCGGGAGGGGGGGGGGGGCCGCAGTGACCTGGCCTGTGATCGAGGTCTACCGATCGGCCGGCGGGCTGGTTCCCTGGGGGACTACTTTACTCTGCGCCGGGTCCCTGGAGGGCTCCGCCATATTGCCTGGAGGGCGACGCGGAGAAGGGAACCCCCACGCATGCGCGGGAATACCCCGGCTGTTCCGCGCATGCGCAGACTCGCGCGGGCCATTCCCTGCCAACAGGAGCTGCGGGGACGACTCCATCGGCAACCTATCCCCCTAGAAAGGTGAGAATTCCTCACTTTCGGGGGCCGTTGACGCCGGAGTCCTTGTTGCCGGTTTCACACCCGGGTGGGGACATGGCCCCATTTTTAGAGAATCCAGCCCATAGACTCCCAAACGAAGAATTGAGCCCTGTTTCTCTCTTACTATGACCCCGTGATGATGGGTAAAAATGACTCCCCTATTCTGTCACTCCAGGTTTGACTGTAACAGGGTTTTTGTGAGAATTTATAGAAGATCTACTTTGCCAAGACTGCAAGACAATAATCTTTACTGTCACAAGTAGGCTCACATTAACATTGCAATGAAGTTACTGTGAAAATTCCCTCGTCGCCACATTCTAGCGCCTGTTCGGGTACACTGAGGGAGAATTCAGAATGCCCAGTTCACCGAACAAGCACGTCTTTCTGGACCTGTGGGAGGAAACCCACGCAGACACAGGGAAACGTGCATACTCCGCACAGTCTCCCAAGCCGGGAATCCAACCCGAGTCACTGGTGCTGTGAAGTAACGGTGCTAACCACTGTGCTACCATACCAGCCCCGCTATTAATGCTTTCAGATGATATAGAATTAGTCAGATGGGTTTTCTGAATTTAAAGAAAGTAAGTTAATTGAAACTCTTCACCACCCAAAAAAACAGATAAACGGTATTCGTCATTTAATCAACATCAGAGAAAACAAAGCAAATTAAATGGCAACCAAATGTCACAGACATTTCCTCGGCTTAAACACACACACACACACGCATACACACACACACGCACACACGCACACATACTAGTTACAGATGGTGGCATAAGAGGATAGGGTTAAAAGTTTTTTTTACAGTTTATGAAGAGGATAAACAAAGGAATGTACCGTTAACTGTGCTTTAGCTGGCCTCAAATAGGTGATTTCAAGTTGCGGCCATTTTGTTCTGTCTCCCGAGGCATAGTTGTGAGGTCAGATTTCCGTATTTTGTCCTCAAAAGATCTTGGTTTTCAGTAGATTTCTCTTCTCAGGAGGGCCGAAGGGCCTGTTCCTGCGCTGCGTCGTTCTTTGTTGATCTGTCAGAGAAACAAGAGTAGGCCATTCAACCCCTCAAACCTCCTCCACTAGTCTGTGAGCTCTTTGCTGATCTGTGATCTTACTCCATTTAACTCCAATTGGCTGATATGATTAGTGGTGTCCTTGGATACAAGGATATGTGGCTCTCTAACTAACCCATCATCAAAATCATGAATAAATATGGCGAATATCTGAGATTCCTGTGAAACAGCCCCTGACACATCATGCCAATTATTTCTACTTTCAGATGCACAGCCGAACGAGGTCAATGATGTGCCTTGAAATTCAACTTCAGTTCGAAGACTCTGATGAACATCCTTATAAAAGTACCTTTGAAATTCTACGCAGATAACATCCTTGGACATTCCTCTGTTCAGCACTTTTGGCAACCCTTCACCAATGTCAGTCAGCTTCATCGGGTGAGCCCTGTCCTTTATAGATCCATGCTGCCTGGCTCTGAACAGCTGGAACAGTTCTCAGGATGTTCAGTCGCTTTATCCTTAATTTATTAGCTGGATTTTTGTGGAGCTGTGGAGACTGGACAGTCCTTTAAAATTGGTGTACGGCAGCCGGATTTGGAAATCCCAGCCCCATTTCCAGCATCCCACTTTGACAGCAGGGGAAAGGGGGCAGGGCATTACTCACATATGATGGAAGCCGGAATGCAACAGAGCTATTTTAACTCACTGCTAAGTTTAAAACAAAAACACCCAGTACGGTTAAAAAAAGGCCTGACACAAAGTGTGTCAGTTCCAAATTTTTAGAGTGCAGATATGCTCTGCAATTCTATCAAGCTGCAAAGTTTTTTAAATTAGTTAAAATAATTAAAATCCCTTAAAATAATTTTAAAATATGCTGCTTGTGTCAAAGAGAGTTGAATAAAAACCTGGTCGAACAGCTACAATGGCTGTTTGTTGGCATTTCCCCAATGACTATCATTAAGTAATTATTAATGGTTGGCTATTTTCCACTCATCGGCCGGGGATCTCCGACACGACGCCGGGTCAGAGAATCCCGGGGGGGGGGGGGGGGGGGGGGGTCGCGGGAATCTAGTCCCGATGCCGGCTTCCCCATTCTCAGGCATCGTTTTTCAGGCACCCGCGGGATTCCCACTGCACCGGTCGGGGGCGTTTGACAGCAGCCCCCCATGCCCATGGCGATTCTCCGGGCCCCGATGGCCAGAGTGGCCGACGAGTTTGGCCGAATCCCGCCGGTGTGGATTACTCAGCTCCCCCAAGGCAGGACCTGGAAGGTGGGTGTGTGGGGGCCGTCCTGGAGTTTGGACGGGGAGATCTAACCCCGGAAGGGGCCCCCGCGGTGGTCTGGCCCGCAATCGGGGCAGACTGATCGGCGGGCGGGCTGGTTCCGTGGGGGCCTACTTTACACTGCGCCGGGCCCCTGTAGGGCTCTGCCATATTGCTGGAGGCCGGCATGGAGAATGGAACCCCCGCACATGCGTGTAACTACGCCGGCTGTTCCGCGCGTGCGTAGACTCGCCCAGGCTGTTCTGAGCCGGCTAGAGGTGCGGGGACCACTCCGGTGCCAACCTATCCACCTAGGAAGGGGATAATTCCTCACTTTCAGGGGCCGTTGTTGCCGGAGTTGTTGGCGCCGGTTTTCACGCTGGCATGGGGACATAGCCCCATTATTAGAGAATTCCGCCCATTGTGTCAGTAGAGGATACTGACTTCACAGTTTGATTGACAGTGCAAAGAGAGTATTAAAGGATTAGCTGTTTTTGATGAGAGCAGTTATCACTCTGAATTCACCAAATGATCTAGAGATAATCTTTAGATGGCAGAGAGAATAAAATTACACCTTCTTTGGCTGGCTGCAGCTCCAACACTAAAACAAAACCAAAAAAACAGACACACCCAAACTTTTCCTCAAAGCGAAACTAAAAAGCAGAGCCAGAGTTCAGCTCCACCCACACTCTAACATCACTGCAGCCACTTGAGCAGACAAACATTTCTTAAAATGGCATTCCCATGACATTTTGGAAAGTGTTGCCTGAGGAACTCTGGTGAATCCTGTAGTGCATCTTGTAGATGGTACACATTGCAAATTGGTTATTTTTGAACTCAGCGGTGAGTTCAAATGACTCTGAGTAAATATTTGTGGAAGGGGTGCCAATCAAGCAGGCTGCTTTGTCCTGGATGGTGTTGAGCTTCTTGAGTGTTGTTAGAGCTGCACTCACCCAGGAGACTTGTGCTTTGTAGATTGAAGACTGGCTTTGGGGAGTCAGGAGGTAAGTTACTCGCTGCAGGATTTGTGGATTCTGATCTGCTATTGTAGCCACAGTATTAATATTGTTAGTCCAGTTCAGTTTCTGGTCAATGGTAAACCCTAGGATGTTGCTTATGGGGGATTCAGCGATGGGGCTGCCATTGAGTGTCAAGGGCAGATGGTTAGATCCTCTCTTGTTGGAGATGATCATAGCATGGAAATTGTGTGGCGCAAATGTAACTTGCCACTTGTCAGCCCAAGCCTGGATATTGTCCAGGTCTTGCTGCATTCGGACATGGTTCAGTATCTGAGGAGTTGCAAATGGTGCTGAATATTGTTTGTGCAGTCATCAACAAACATCGTCACTTTTGACCTTATGATGGAAGAGATAGAACATAGAACATAGAACAGTACAGCACAGAACAGGCCCTTCGGCCCTCAGTGTTGTGCCGAGCCATGATCACCCTACTCAAACCCACGTATCCACCCTATAACCGTAACCCAACAACCTCCCCCTTAACCTTACTTTTATTAGGACACTACGGGCAATTTAGCATGGCCAATCCACCTAACCCGCACATCTTTGGACTGTGGGAGGAAACCGGAGCACCCGAAGGAAACCCACGCACACAGGGGGAGGACGTGCAGACGTGCAGATGTCATTGATGAATCAGCTGAAGATGGTTGGGCTGAAGTCATTATCCTAAAGAACTGGAAATGAGATAACTGACACCAACAACCACAACCATCTTCCTTTGTGCCAGGTATGAGTCCAACCAGTGGAGAGTTTTCCCCGGATTCCCATTGACTCCAGTTTTGCCAAGGCTCCTTGATGCCATACTCAGTCAAATGCAGCTTTAATATCAATGGCAGTCACTCACACACCTCTCTGGAATTCAAGTCTTCTGTCTGTGTTTGAACCAAGGCTGTAATGACTTCAGGAGCTGAATAGCCATGGTGGAACCCAAACTGATACTCAGTGAGCAGATTATTGATAATTAAATGCCACTTGATCGCACTGTTGATGACCCCCTTCCATCACTTTACAGATGGATCAAGACTGGCCTGATGGGGTGATAATGACAAGATTTTACATAGATTTTACATAGAATTTACAGTGCAGAAGGAGGCCATTCGGCCCATCGAGTCTGCACCGGCTCCTGGAAAGAGCACTCTACCCAAGGTTAACACCTCCACCCTATCCCCATAACCCAGTAACCCCACCCAACACTAAGGGCAATTTTGGACACTAAGGGCAATTTATCATGGCCAATCCACCTAACCTGCACATCTTTGGACTGTGGGAGGAAACCGGAGCACCTGGAGGAAACCCACGCACACACGGGGAGGATGTGATTGGACTTGTCCTGGTCAGATGCCTGTGTTGAAGCTGTACTGGAATATAGTGTCTCGGGGTCCAGAAAGATCTCATGCACAAGTCCTCAGTACTATTGCTGGAATACTGTCAGAGTCCATAGCCTTTGCAGTATCCAGCGCTTTCCATCCTCTCTTGTTTCAGGCACAGTGAATCGAATTGGCTGAAGACTGGCATCTGCGGGCTTCCATGACAGGAACTTTTTTTTAAACTGTAGTAAAGGCTGAAACAGATAATTAGATCTTTATTGTATTTCATCTCAACATGTCTTACGAAGTCTGGCCCATGGTGGAGACTGGGTGAGTTGGCATGAAGGCTGTCAGGATGAAGGATGGTGGAACAAGATCCAACTCACCTTCGTATTGAGCAGGGGCAGGCAACTCCAAATCCCAGAATGCCCTGGGAGTTCCTGCACATGTGCGTGTGTAGTTTAAGGCTAAGGTCACAGGCCCAGTGCGCCTGCCATAAGAGGACTAAAACCCTGATCATATGACCCAAGAGCAGGGCAACATCATCGGAGCAGAGTCAAAAACAGGGGACAGGGAGAGGTCCTAGGGAGTTAAAGACAGGAAGAGGCGACAGGGAGAGGCCCCAGTTAAAAGGAAAGAAAGAGAAGCTGAGAAAAAGGCTCCAGGTAGAAAATGGCTACAGCTGGCTGACTCCCGGGTGAGGGCTTTGGAGTAGCCCTACAGATCGAAGAAGGCAGCAGAAGTCGGTGAATCTGTGCTGTGGGCCGTTGGAGCAAAGGTAGCCACTTGCAGGACTGATTTTCTGTACAGTGTAACCGAAGAACAGAATTTGCAATTACGAGTTGGTGCTGGAGTGCAGATTCAGGAACAAGTCTTGGGAAGTGAGATTAAAACCCAACAAGGGTTTTGTACTTACATTGTACTTATATATATTTGCATATACCTATCTGCAAATATATATATACACGAATAAACACACGTGCACACTCACAGAAACTCACCAATGACTCCCCAAAGACTGTCTGCCAGCTACAAGGTGCAAGTCAGGAGTGTGGAGGGATACTCTCTGTTATGTATCAGAGAATACATCCCTGCTGGAAAAGCATCACATAAGGATCTGCATGCAGGGACAGAGTGTAACGTAGCAAAATTTGCAGATGATACTAAAATAGATGGGAAAGTGGGAGGTGGAGAAGAGATACAATTTTTACTGATGGATAGACATAGGCCAAGAGATCGGGCCAGAATTTGGCAGATGGAGTTTAATGTGGATAAGTGTGAGGTTATCCATTTTGGCTGAAAAAACAGAAAGGCAAATTATTACCGAAATGCAAAACAGATTCAAAATACTGGGCAGAGGGATCTGGGTTTCTTTGTATGCAGGTATAACATGTAATTAAAGAGGCAAATGGAATGTTCGCATTTATTGCAAAAGGACTGGAGTATAAATGTAGAGAAGCATTGTATAGGGTGTTGGTGAGACAGTGGGCGGGATTCTCCGCCGGGCCGTAGAATCGCCGGGGTGGCGGCGTGAATCCTGCCCTGGCGCCGGCTGCCGGATTCTCCGGCGCCGGTTTTTCGGCATGGGCGGGAATTGCGCCGCGCAGGTCTGGGGCCGTTTGCAGCGCCCCCCCCTCCCCCCCCCTGGCGATTCTCTGGCCCACGATGGACTGAGTGGCCACCCATTTTTGGCGGGTCCTGCCGGCGTAAAATAAACCAGGTCCGTACCGGCGGGACCTGGCTCTACGGGCGGCCTGCAGAGTCCTTGGGGAGGGGCACAAGGGGATCTGGCCCCGGGGTGGGGGGGGGAGGGAACAGTGGCCAGGCCCACGATCGGGGCCCACTGATCCGCGAGCCGGCCTGTGCCATGGGGGCACTCTTTCCCTCCGTGCCAGCCGGTGTAACAGTTCACCATGGCCGGCGCTGAGAAGAACCACACTGCGCATGCACTGGGATGACGCCAGCACACTCTGGTGCTTCTGCGCGTGCGCCAACGCGTGCATGCCGGCAGAGGCCCTTCGGCACCAGTTGTCACAGCGCCAACCCCGCCGACACCGGTCTAGACCCTGAAGGTGCGAAGGATTCCGCACCATCCAGGAGGCCCGATGCCGGAGTGGTTCATGCCACTCCTCAGCGCTGGTACTGTCCGCCCCGTTGGGTAGGGGAGAATCCCGCCCCACATCTGGAATTTAGGGTGGGATTCTCTGACCACGGGACCAGGTAGGAGAATCGTCAGGCTGGGCGCAATTCACGCGACGACTCCCCGAAGTCAGTGCGCCAATTCTCCGGTTGGCCCGAATCCTGCAGGCGCCGTACACATACGGTCTTACCCGGCGGGACCTCGGCCTCCATCCTGTGGGGTGTGGCCTGGTGGGGGGGGGGGGAGCAGGGGAGGGGGGGATCTGAACCCGGAGTGGGGCCTGCACCATGGCCTGGCCTGTGATTGGAGCCTACCGTTCAGCGGGCTGGCTTCTCCTGGTGGGGGCCTCTTTAACTTCACGCCGGCCCCTGTAGCTCTCCGCCATATTGCATTGGGGCCGGCATGGAGAAGGCAAGTAGTGTGCATGCGCCAGTTCGCGCAGGTCGCAGAGCGCATGCGTAGACCCGCGCGCAGCATCCGTTTGACGCCGGTATTGGCAGCAGGAGCTGCGTGAGTCACTCCAGTCCCATGCTGGCCCCCTGTATGGCGCAGGATCGCCATTCCTGGGGGCCTGTTGACAGCGTCAGAAAACGCAACGGCGTTTAGGTCATCGTCAACACTTAGCCTCATGATCAGAGAATCCCGCCCATTGTGTCCAGTTTTGTGTCTCCTTGTTTGAGGTAGGGTGTGGTGGCATTGGAGGAAATTCAGAGGAGGTTCACCAGATTGATTCCAGGATGAAAGGTTTGATGTATGTGCAGAGATCGATCAATTTGGGCTGGGATTTAGAAGGACGAGAGGAGATTTGATCATGATATAGAATACTAAAAGGGATTAATAAAGTAAATGTAGGCCAAATGTTTCCCCTTGTAGGGCAGTCTAGAATGAGAGGTCACAGATATAGGTTGAGAGGCAATCGATTTAAAACTGAGATGAGGAGGAACTACTTCTCGCAGAGGGTGGTGAATTTATGGAACTCGCTGCCCACATTTCTGTGGAATCTGAATCATTAAACCATTTCAAGAAGGAGATAGGTATATTTCTAATTTTAAAAACAGGTCAAACAGATATGGCGAACAGGCAGTGAGGTGCATTTGAGACCAGGAATCAAAGAATCATAGAATTTTCAGTGCAGAAGGAGGCCGTTCGGCCCATCGAGTCTGCACCGGCCTTTTAAAGGACATCCTGCACAAGCCCACACCTCTACCCTCCCCGTAACCCCATCCAACTCAACATTTTTGAACACTAAGGGCAATTTAGCGTGGCCAGTCGACCTAACCTTTGGACTGTGGGAGGAAACCGGAGCACGTAGAGGAAACCCACGCAGACACGGGGAGAACTCCCGCACAGACAGTGACCCAAGCCGGGAATCGAACCTGGAGCTGTAAAGCAACTGTGCTAACCACTATGCTACTGTGCTGCCCAGGAATGATCTGATTGAATGGGGGAGCAGACTCAAAGGATTGAATTGCCTGCTTTTGCTCCTAATACCTATGTTCCTATCTACTTATGTCAGATTACTCAAAAGATAACGTACCAGAGCTACTGCAGGAGCTGAAACTAGGTGTCTGGTCGGTGCGGGCCGCTCAGCAATGTTTTTGGGCGTACATAAAGCGCAAAGATCATGAAATCAAATGGAAGTGGATATGGGTGCAGCAGTATTGTTAATACCCTGAGACAATTTACAATCAAAGGCTGAAGCATCTACTATTAAAACCATCAAATGTGATCCTCAGGACATACACAGAAGAGGTTGTACCATTAAAAGAATGCATTATGGTGAAAGAAGAAGCAAATGGTCAGACGGCGAAGTTGCCTCTTCACATTGTCCATGGAGATTTCCCTGCTTTATTTGGTAGAGAATGGTTGGCAAAGATTAGACTCAATTGTGAAGCAGTAAATAACCTAGTAGATTCAAAGATTGGATTGGATTTGTTTATTGTAACGTGTACCGATGTACAGTGGAAAGTATTTTTCTGCGAGCAGCTCAACAGATCATTAAGTACGTGGGAAGAAAAGGAATAAACGAAAATACATAATAGGGCAACACAATATATACAATGTAACTACATAAGCATTGGCATCGGATGAAGCATGCAGGGTGTAGTGTTAATGAGGTCAGTCCATAAGAGGGTCATTTAGGAGTTTGGTAACAGCGGGGAAGAAGCTGCTTTTGAGTCTGTTTGTGCGTGTTCTCAGACTTCTGTATCTCCTGCCCGATGGGAGAAGTTGGAAGAGTGAGTAGTCCGGGTGGGAGGGGCCTTTGATTATGCTGCCCGCTTTCCCCAGGCAGCGGGAGGTGTAGATGGAGTCAATGGATGGGAGGTAGGTTTGTGTGATGGACTGGGCTGTGTTCACGAATGTCTGAAGTTTCTTGCAGTCTTGGGCTGAGTAGTTGCCATACCAGGCTGTGATGCAACCAGATTGGATGCTACCCATAGTGCATCTGGAAACGTTGGCAAGAGTTAATGTGGACATGCCAAATTTCCTGAGGTGCTTTCTTGGTGGTAGCTCGACGTGGGTGGACCAGGACAGAGTTTTGGAGATGTGCACTCCTAGGAATTTGAAACTGCTAACTATCTCCACCTCGGCCCCATTGATGCTGACAGGGGTGTGTACAGTACTTTGCTTCCTGAAGTCAATGACGAGCTCTTTAGTTTTGCTGGCATTGAGGGAGAGATTGTTGCTGCTGCACCACTCCACTAGGTTCCCTATCTCCCTCCCGTATTCAGACTCGTCGTTATTCGACATCCGGCCCACTATGGTCGTATCGTCAGCAAACTTGTGGATGGAATTGGAAACAAATTTTGCTATGCAGTCGCTTGTGTACAGGGAGTATAGGATGGGGGACAAGTACACAACCATGCGGGGCCCTGGTATTGAGGACTAGTGTGGAGGAGGTGTTGTTGCTTATTCTTACTGATTGTGGCCTTTTGGTTAGAAAGTCGAGAGGCGGAATTCTCCGCAAGGGCCGACGCCGACGTGAAACCTGGAGTATTTCACGATGGTGTCGGAGGCCGCTCCTCGCCCCCTATTCTCCCCCCCCCCCTTCGCGGGGGGCTAGGAGCGGCGTTTCGTGAAACACGGCTACCGGGCCTTGACGCTGGCGTCAAGGTGGCGCGCCGATACTGACACGGCCGGCAGCGGCTTAGTGAGGTCAGCCGCGCATGCGCAGGTTGGCCAGCTCCAACCCGCGCAAGACGTGGCGGCTTGATCTTGCGGGGCGGCGGAGGGGAAAGAGTGCGTCGCTTAGAGATGCCAGCCCGACGATCGGTGGGCACCGATCGCGGGCCAGTCCCCTCCAGAGCACGGCCGTGGTGCTCGATCCCCTCTCCACCCCCCACAGGCCCCAAATTTACCTTTTGCGCTATGTTCACGCCGGCAGCGACCAGATGTCGTTGCTGCTGGCGTGAACAGGTCGGGAATGGCTGGCCGCTCAGACCATCCGGGCCGGAGAATCGCGGGGGGTGCCAGAGCGGCCCTCCCACGATTCTCCCACCCGGCCTGGGGAGCGGAGAATCGCGCCCCAGGATCCAGTTACAGAGTGGAGAGCCAAGTCCTAGGTTTGGGAGCTTTGATATGAGCTTGGCTGGGATTATGGTGTTGAAGGCGGAGCTGTAATCAATAAATAGGAGTCTGATGTAAGAGTCCTTCTTGTCAAGATACTCTAGAAATGGGTGCAGGGCCAGTGAGATGGCGTCTGCTGTGGACCGGTTGCAGCGGTATGCGAATTGCAGTGGATCAAGGCATTCTGGGAGTATGGAGGTGATGCGCTTCATGACCAACCTCTCAAAACACTACATTACGACTGAAGGCAGGGCCACCGGATGGTAGTCATTGAGGCACGTTGCCTGGTTTTTCTTTGGCACCGGTCTGATGGTGGTCTTCTTGAATCAGTTGGAGATCTCGGAGTGGAGTAGGGACAGGTTAAAGATGTCCGCGAACACATCTGCCAGCTGGTCCACGCAGGCTCTTAGTGCATGACCAGGGATTCCGTCCAGACTCGTCACCTTCCGAGGGTGCACTTTCAGGAAAGGCAATCTGACTTTGGAAGCTGTGATGGTGGGTATGGGTGAGTTATGGGCTGCTGGGGCATTCGATAGCAGATTGTTGATTTTCTGCTCGAACCGAGCACAGAATGCATTAAGTTCATCGAGGAGGGGTGCGCTGCTGCCAGAGATACTGCTTGTCTTTGCTTTGTAGCCCGTTATGTTGTTTAGGCCTTGCCACAACCGCCGAGAGTCTGTCTGTGACTCTAGCTTAGTTTGATATTCTCTCTTGGCATCTCGGATGGTTTTGTGGAGGTCGTACTTCGATTTCTTGTATAGGTCAGGGTCGCCTGGTTTGAACGCTTCAGATCTGTCCTTCAGTAGAAAATTCATCTTGCAATTGAGTCATGGTTTTGAGTTGGGGACTGTACGTAATGCTTTCTTTGGCACGCAGTCGTCCACACATTTGCTGATGAAGTCTGTGACGGTGGTGGCATACTCATTTAAGTTGATCGCTGAGTTCTTAAATATGGACCAGTCCACTGTCTCCAAGCAGTCACGTAGGAGCTCTTCTGTTGCCTCGGGCCAGCACTGCACGACCTTCTCAGCTGGATTCTCCCGCTTGAGTTTCTGCTTGTATCCCGGGAGAAGCAGCACAGTCTTATGGTCTGATTTCCCATAGTGCGGTCGGCGGAAGGAACGGTAAGTGCCCTTGATTTTTGAGTAGCAGTGGTCAAGAGTGTTGTCGTCCCTGGTGGGACAGGAAATGTGCTGGTGGAATTTTTGCACTACCCTCCTGAGGTTCTACTGAGCAACAACTCCTAGCATGAGAAGGTGTTCAAAGATTCACTAGAGTTGAGGTGTACTTAAGAATCAAACCAAACATTGGACCAAAATATCTCAAAGCAAAATATCTCAAGCTAGATTCATACCATACAGCCAAAAGTTGAAGAATAGCTAGAAAGGCTAGTTCAAACAGTGGTCATTGAACCCGTTGTTATCAGTGATTGGGCAACACCAGTAGTTCCTGTATTGAAACGCGATGGTTCAGTGGGACTATGTGAAGATTTTACAACAATTAACCCAGTATAGTGCGCACATTAATATCCACTGCCGTTGATTGAAAACTTCTTTGCTGGACTTTCTGGAGGACAGAAATTCAGTAAAATCGATCTTTCACGGATATATCCGCAGGTGAATGTGGCTACGGAATCATAGCTGCTACTCACCATTGTGATGCACAGAGCTCTGTTTTGTTACAGAAGGCTTCCTTTCGGAATAACACCTGTGCCTGTTCTTTTTCAAAGGTCCACGGATCAAATTCTGAGTGGGCTAAATGGGCTGAACTCTTATTTAGGTGACATACCCATCACTGGTTCAAGTGAACAGGAACACTTGAATAATTTGGAAGCTACTCTGAAGCGTTTACAGAGCTACAACCTGAGCATTAAAAAGGAAACGTGTGGCTTTTTCAAGTCTTGCTTCATAAACTTTTACAAGCACAGAAATAAATTACACTCAGCGAGGAAAAAAGGGCTTTGAGCATCGTTTTCGGGGTGAGAAGGTTCCACACTAAATTTACGGATGTTATTTTACTCTTTTTTTTTAAATTTAGAGTACGCAATTAATTTTTTCCAATTAAGGGGCAATTTAGCGTGGCCAATCCCCCTAGCCTGCACATCTTTGGGTTGTGGGGGTGAAACCCACGCAAACATGGGGAGAATGTACAAACTCCACACGGACAGTGACCAGAGCCGGGATTGAACCTGGGACCTCAGTGCCATGAGGCCTCATGGCTAACCCACTGCGCCACCGCCTCTTTTGATGGATCATTGACACATCACGACAATCTTTGGGCCATATAACGGTATTCCTTCTTTCGCAGCTAGTAGGTTACAAAGATGGTCTTTGACACTGCCAGCACACACGTACCATATCCAATATCGTAAGTGAGAGCAGCATGCAAATGCTGATGCTTTGTCTGGATTGCTGTTACAAGTTATGCATGAATTTGAAGACGATTTTGTCAACACCCTGTATTTTGCATTTGTGGACAATATATGTGTGGCTTCATCTCAAGATCCGAGAATCCATGAGATTATTCCTCTGTGCTTGCATCGTAAAGTCATTGACATGAGGGACATCCTGGTGTGGTGAGGCTGAAGGAACTGGCAAACAGTTCTTTTTGATGGCCAGGATTAGGTGCTCAAATCGAAGAGAAATTAGGGCAATGTCAACCCTGTGACAATCTAAAGAACACTCCACTATTACAACCATTATGCTGACCCAGTTGTAGGTCACATGTTCTTCGTGACTGTGGATGCACACATAAATGGCCAGAATTCATGATCATGAAGTCAATGGTGACTGAGCAGATCATTGAGAAACGAGACAAAATACTCAAGCCTTGGAATACCGGAGCACATTGTCTATGACAATGGTACTCAGTTGACTTCAAAGGAGTTTGAGAACTACTTGAAGGGATATGGTATACACCACATCAAGACAGCTCCAAATGAGTGGAGTCTCTGTGTTCTCCCTGTATCTGCACGGGTTTCCTCCGGGTGCTCCGGTTTCCTCCCACAAGTTCCGAAAGACGTGCTTGTTAGGTGAATTGGACATTCTGAATTCTCCCTCTGTGTACCCGAGCAGGTGCCGGAATGTGGCGACTAGGGGGTTTTCACACGAACTTCATTGCAGTATTAATGTAAGCCTACTTGTCACAATAAAGATTATTATTATAACTATTAATATTATATGCAACAAATGGATTGGCCAAACAGAAGAGTGAACAAATTCTTAATGTCTTACCGGAACAGCGCACACGCTACAGCGCAGCGTTCACCAGCAATGCTGTTGAACAAAAGGAAACTGCAAACACAGTTTGATTTGTTAAATCCACCTGATACTTCAGAGATTATCAAATCAACAAGCTCAATTTGTTAGGAGGGAACAAAACTCTAAAAAGCGAGTATTCCATCAGGGAGAAAATGTGGGCAAGAGATACACCTCCAAGAAGAAATGGATACCTGGTGTGATCCAAAGATAGGTCAATATCACACACCGTACAGATGGATGAAAGAGTTTGGCAATGTCATGCTGATAAACTACTAGCTTCACAAAGTGAAATCACCGAGACTTCTTCAGTAGTTCTGTCGTTGGAAATTCTAGACAGCGATACTTTCGGACAAAGGTTAAATGCAGATTCTGTTTCAGAGGACCTTTCCATACCTATAGAGGCAGACGATGGAGTAACTTCCCAGGAAATACCGTGTACTGAAGGATATGAGGACGCTCCCAAGGTCTCGTACAGCCAGATTCCAGAACGTCAAATTCAACCCAAATAGAATAGACATCCGCCTGCCTCACTGAATTGTATTTATGTGTAAAGATAATGCATAAGTCAATCTGTTGTCTCAATGTCAATCCTTGTCATTTCACTAATGAAGTAAAGGGGGAGGGGTGTTATGTATCAGAAAAACATCCCTCCTGGTAAAGTGTCACACGGTGTGTAGTGATGCCAGCAGAGTGTTTGCGTGGGCTTCGCAGTTCTCTATCTTATATCGTTTGTGCAACACCTCTTAATAAAACCTCTCATTGTGCTTGAAAGAATCCAGAATGTGGCACCTCTGTACCTTTTTCTCTTTTTGCGGCTAACGTGCCTGGCTGAGTGTAGCTCCAACAACACTCACGAAGCTCGACACCATCCCAGACAAAGCAGCCCGCTTGACTGCCACCCCAACAACCACTTCCAACGTCCACTCCCTCCTCCAGCATCGTGCAGTGGCAGCAGTGTGTGCTATCCATAAGATACACTGACGGAACTCACCAAGGCTCCTTCTGCAACACCTTCCAAACCCCTGACTACTACCACCTTGAAGGACAAGGGCAGAAGTTGCATCAGAAAACACTGCCTGGACGTTGCCCTCCAAGTCACTCACCATTCTGACTTGTTCCTTAACTGTGGGTGTACCTCCAACACGATAGACTGCTTTTGACTGCTCACTTTCCGAGGGAAATTAGTGATGGGCAATAGATGCTGGCCTAGCTGGCAATGCCCACTTTCCATCAAAAAAAATCAATAAGTATGTGACGGCAGGCTCTGAAGGGAAGACAGATCCAAGCTACAGTCAGATGCATTTTCAAAGCAAACGCATTAATAACAAATCTTACAACTGCAGCTTCCATTACATTAATGAAAACTGCCTCATGGAATTTATATGACAGGAAATAAATAATGTATTAGGGCCATGGAGGGCAACCCAAAGGATTGGAGATGTAATAAAATAAATGGCACCTTAATTTAGCATAGTGCAGTGGCTAGAATTTGCATTCTGACAGGCTGGACAAGGCAGATATCTTCTCTTTCTCTCCCTTTGGGGGAGAGTTTTTAATCACAGTAATGAGTGGGTTTTGGCAGCAGACAGAGTGGTTAAAAGTGCTGAAATTGAGGCCGCACCACAAAGATTTCTCAAACTCACTGACCTCCATTCTAAACTGCAGCATGTCAGCTTACAAGCAAGGACGTCCCCTGAGAGTGGCGGGCTGCTAATTCCTGTCAGTTAATATCTCAATAATAGCGATTTACATATGGATTCGGGGATTTAACTGTGAGTGCATGGATTTCCCGGGTTCTCGGGAGCTTGCCAGTGACAACAATGTGAGAGGATCGCAGCACTGATTGGCAAATATTCCCAAAAGTACTAAAGGTTCACACTTGATTTCTCTCCTTACTGTGTGAACAGCCTTAGTTTTCACAGTACTTGTTCAGAGTGACTACTCTCACACATTCACAGGTTAAATCAACAACTGTGGGGTCGGCATTCACTATTTTGAAGGTTTGAGCATCTGAACGCCACTGTGCAGCTGCGGTCAACAGATAGGTTTTCTGCTGTTTATGTTTGGTTCTCACTGAAGGAGCAGAGTGACAAACAACATAAACAGCACCAAAAGCATCAATGTCACCAATGTCATCAATGTCATCAACATCGTCATCAACGTCATCACAACTATCATCATCGACATCATCATCATTAAAATCATCATCAACATCACCATCAACATGATCAAAATCATCATCATCAACATCCTCAAAATTATCAACATCATCATCATCAAAATCATCAACAACATCACCATCAACATCATCATCATCATCATCAACATCATCAACATCATCAAAATCATCATCATCAACATCCTCAAAATTATCATCATCAACATCATCATCATCAAAATCATCATCAACATCACCCTCAACATCATCAAAATCATCATTATCATCATCAACGTCATCAAAATCATCATCATCAACATCCTCAAAATTATCATCATCAACATCATCAAAATCATCATTATCGTCATCAACATCATCAAAATCATCATTATCACCATCAACATCCACAAAATTATCATCATCAACATCATCATTATCACCATCAACATCATCAAAATCATCATCATCAACATCCTCAAAATTATCATCAACATCATCAAAATCATCATTATCATCATCAACATCATCAAAATCTTCATCATCAACATCCTCAAAATTATCAACATCATCAAAATCATCATTAGCATCATCAACATCATCATTAACATGATCATCATCTTCTACAACAACTGTATCAATACCATCAATATCTTCAACATCAAATCATCCACATCGTCAACAATATCATCAACATCTTCATCAATATTATCAACATCATCAATACCATAATCAACATCATCACCATCATCAACAGCATAAATACCATCAACGTCATCAACATCTTGAACATGAAATTATCTACATAATCAACAATATCATCAACATAATCTACAGCATCAACATTATCGATCAGCATCTTCATCATCATCAATATCATTAACATCAATATCCTTTACAGTATCAACATTATCAATATCATCAAGATCTTCCAAACATTATCAACATCATCAAGATCATCATCAACATCATCATCAACATCTACAAGAACATCATCATCAATAACAGCATCAATACCATCAACATCTTCAACATTAATATCATCCACATCATCAACAATATCAACATCATCTACAGCATCAACGGTATCAATCAACATCATCAATATCATTAACATCAACATCCTCTGCAGCATCAACAATATCAGCTACAGCATCAACATCATCATGATTGACAACACTTTAAATAGCATCAACACCCTCATCATCATCAATTTTATTGACAGCATCAACATCAGAGATCACAAGCATCCTCAGAACAAGGTTGACACCAAGATTGGTGGAGTAGTGGATGAGGTGGAGGGCTGCTGTAGGCTGCAAAGAGACATTGATAGGATGCAGAGCTGGGCCGTAAAATGGCAGATGGAGTTTAACCCTGATAAATGCGAGGTGATTCATTTTGGTAGGACAAATTTTGAATGCGGATTACAGGGTCAACGGCAGGGTTCTGAGGAATGTGGAGGAACAGAAAGATCTTGGGATTCATGTCCACAGATGTCTGAAGGTTGCCACTCAAGTGGATAGAGCTGTGAAGAAGGCCTGTAGTGTGTTAGCGTTTATTAACAGGGGGCTTGAGTTTAAGAACCGTGGGGTTATGCTGCAACTGTACAGGACCCTGGTGAGACCACATTTGGAGTATGTGTGCAGTTCTGGTCACCTCATTATAGGAAGGATGTGGAAGCATTGGAAAGGGTGCAAAGGAGATTTACCAGGATGCTGTCTGGATTGGAGGGTAGGTCTTATGAGGAAAGGTTGAGGGAGCTAGGGCTTTTCTATTTGGAGGGGAGGAGGATGAGAGGCGACTTAATAAAGATTTATAAGGTGATGAGGGGGATAGATAGAGTGGATGCTCAGAGACTATTTCCTCGGGTGGATGTAGCTGTTACAAGGGGGCATAACTATAAGGTTCGGGGTGGGAGATATAGGAGGGATGTCCGAGGTAGGTTCTTTACTCAGAGAGTGGTTAGAGTGTGGAATGGACTGCCTGCTGTGATAGTGGAGTCGGACACTTTAGGAACTTTCAAGCGGTTATTGGATAGGCACATGGAGCACACCAGAATGACAGGGAGTGGGATAGCTTGATCTTGGTTTTGGACAAAGCTCGGCACAACATCGAGGGCCGAAGGGCCTGTTCTGTGCTGTACTGTTCTATGTTCTAATCAGCATCATCAACATCATCAACAGTATCAATAGCATCATCGTAAACGTTATCAACATCCTCAACATTTACAGCAGCAGCATAGCATCATCTTTAACGTTATCAACAGCATCAGATTCATCAACACTGTCATCAGCAGTAGCAACATCATCAACATCATCAAATTATCCTCATCATCATGAACATCAACAGCAGCAACACAGTCAATATTAACATCCTCAATATCCTCAACATCATCAACATTGTCAACAACTGCATCATCACCATCCTTTGGCATTGTATCCAGGAGAAAGGTACCACATTCCTGCTGCCAACCTCCTGATTAACCTCCAGTTATGTCTTTTTGTATTAATTGGCACACTTCTGTCTCTGGACTCCACCCTATCCCCTGCTCCCAGAACATTGTCAATTTAAAATATCCCCTCTCGTTTCTCTTTCTGAACCTGATTTGACATTGCATTCACCCTCAGTAACCTACATTCCCTTCTCTTGTTCCGCTCTATATTCCGCAATCCTTCATTCTGACGGCATAAGGCTGTTGCATATCAAGTGAAAAATGAAATTAAATTAAAAATCTCTTATTGTCACGAGTAGGCTTCAAATGAAGTTACTGTGAAAAGCCCCTAGTCGCCACATTCCGGTGCCTGTTCGGGGAGGCTGGTACGGGAATTGAACTGTGCTGCTGGCCTGCCTTGGTCTGCTTTAAAAGCCAGCGATTTAGCCCACTGTGCTAAACCAGGCAAAATCATGTGTGTGATTTTAGAAAAAGTAAAAATCTCTATGTGCAAGGGGCAGATACAAAGGCATCCACTCCAGAGGTAAAACCTGGTACGTACAGTGAGCGCCGTAAATAAAATCGCAGTAATCGGGAGAGGTCACAAAATACACTGAAGAGTTATCAATCATAACCATTCATCCAGATCCATGATCAGCATGCCAGCTTGCAGGCATTGAACACAATATTGAATACCAAAGATTCAGAGTGATTAGTCAGACCCTGGTGCATGCTGTTGAGTTACGGTAATTTACCAGCAAGTGAAATCCTTGAAGATCTTTCTTCACCATTAATACTTAGGGCTGGTTTAGCTCACAAGGCTAAATTGCTGGATTTTAAAGCAGACCAAGCAGGCCAGCAGCACGGTTCGATTCCCGTACCAGCCGTGCCGGAATGTGGCGACTAGGGGCTTTTCACAGTTACTTCATTGAAGCCTACTCTTGGCGATAAGCGATTTTCATTTCATTTTTCACTTTGGGTCATTGAGATGAGCGTTCCGCTCCCCTCTCATTAAGTCAAGGCAGGTGTAAATCTGCTCGACAATTATTCATTCCTCAGTACATTTTTTTCTTGATAAAACAGAAATGCCATATGGAATTGGTAATAAAAAGCACATGGAAACAATCAGGCAAATGTAGCACAAATTATATTGAACAAGCAGTAGTCCCATGAATCATGGTGTTTACTGATTGATTCATTCAGGGTAACAATTGAATATCTTTAAAACGGCCCTTAAATGTTGCTGCTGTAGTATTTATTTGGACCATGTGTCCCTGACTGTGTCCGAGATAATGTGCTGTCTCACATGATAGCAACAGTAGCTGTCAAATTGCTCGCTGTAAGGTAGAAGAAAGAAAATCCTGCAATCCTATGCCACCTATCATGATTTCACACTGACCAATGCTCTTTATGGCCAATTAACCACTTTTGAAGATTTGTCACTTATGATATGGGCAATGCGACAGCCTGTTTGAACACAGCAAGCTCAAAGAAACAGCAAAGTTAGCAGAGGAGGTTAGGCAAGAATGAAGAACTAAAGGATCTGGGCCTGAACAGACGGGGATGCTGTCTGTCTTTGCAAAATCACACCGATGGCCTATATCAAGAAGTCTGCCCATTTTTGCTGCTGTGAAATGAGTATCAGGTGCGAGTTGAACTTTACACATCTGTAGTTCGCGGAGGCAGCTGCACGTGCCAAACTGGGAAGGAGGGGGTGGAAATGTGTATGCATTGGACCTGGTGGCTTAAGGTTCAAAATTACTGGAGGGTACAATTTTAGAGAGATAAGGAACCTTGTGAATTTGATCTGAGCCATCTTTGGGGTGACCTTTGGGAGAGGTAAAGAGAGTTCAAATGTCCTTTGGTATTATTAAAATTAGACACAATAATAATCGCTTATTGTCACGAGTAGGCTTCAATGAAGTTACTGTGAAAAGCCCCTAGTCGCCACATTCCGGCGCCTGTTCGGGGAGGCTGGTACGGGAATTGAACCGTGCTGCTGGCCCACCTTGGTCTGCTTTAAAAGCCAGAGATTTAGCCCAGTGAGCTAAACCAGCCCCTGGTAATTGTGGACCAGTAGGAAACGGCGTCCTGGTGAGCACTCCCAGGCGCGGCCGGTGAAACTCGGCCTCCAGGAGAATCTGGCGAATACATATTTAAATGAGCCTAATGGCGAGATCCAGATTGTGTCATCTCACGAGACACCATTAAATCTGGCAAAATGTTTCGGACGCTACGAGGCCGTTGAATTTTGCCCACTGATTTGAGAACTTTATTTGATCTCAGCAAAGATCTCAGGAGTTGCCCAAGGTGGATACTGGTTGAGTTGGCATTGAGGGTGTCAGGCAAATGGGGGGGCATGGGTTGGCATAATTAGCATGAGAGTAGAGTGACGTAAGTTAGCATAGGGGACATGGAAATAGGTAAAGAGACATTGGTTGGCACGGTAGGGTATGAGAAGCCTTGGGGACGAGGGACATAAGGTGGCATGGGTGAATCATAGAATCATAGAGTTTAAGGTGCAGAAGGAGGCCATTCGGCCCATCGTGTCTGCACCAGTCCTTACATAAAGCACCCTACGGAAGGCCACATATCTACCCTATCCCTGTGACCCAGTAACCCCCACTTAACATTTTTTGGACACTAAGAGCAATTTATCATGGCCAATCCACCTAACCCGCACATCTTTGGACTGTGGGAGGAAACTGGAGCACCCGGAGGAAACCGACGCAGACATGGGGAGGATGTGCAGACTCCACACAGTCAGTGACCCAGTCGGGAATCGACGTCTGGCAGGGGCATGGGGTGTGTGTGGAAGGGGTCCAGTGAGGGCTGGAGAGTTTATTTTTGTTTAATTCTTGTTTTCACAATGCCGGAACACTGAGGCAGTCCAATATGCTCAGCTGTTCTCTGCACCTGGTCACCCCTCAGCTGCTTCCAAAATGTTTCTGGGACGGCAGCCCCGATTCTAATTTCACCCTACCCCCACCCCAGAGCCCGGAATTGGCCGAGCTCTGTGCTCCCAGTCTGGGAGTGAAAACCCCGGCGCTGGAGTTCACAGGGCAGCAAATGCACATTTGACGTAACAATATGGTCACTAACCAATCACACGTGGCTATTTGCATCCTTCAAAACCTTTCTTCAACACTATCAGCAGCCAAATGCCATCCCGGTTTGCCGTAGCAATCACTGTGGAGCAATTAAAGCCCAGTTAGGGAAAAATGCAAGCTGCTGATCAGGAAATAACAAATAATTTAAGCCAATGATGTTTCTTATTCTACGAGAATGAATGCTGGGATTGTTGTTAGGAGACAAAGGCTGAATGTATAACATTCCTCTCTAAGGCTTTGAAAACTAATGTGCTACTGCCTCCTTTAACGCAGCAGGCAGAGGGATTTCATACAAACTTTAAAGCATCTCGTGTGCTTCATTGCGTGAAAAGTACAGCTATTCGACTTTAGTGTACTTCATTCTTCCACTCACGAGAAAACAGATGAAGACCCTTGGAGTAAAAAAAACGAGTCTTTAACCACAAGCTGTAGCAGGGGCTATTGGCATTCCAAATTGGGACGCCAGGGAGCACGGATTCAAGGATAGTACAGAGTTATACTTTGACATTCAAGTACAAGAAATTAGCATATGCCAATCATTTGTTACTAGTTACCTATGTCCAATCGTGACTATTAATGAAGGCCACGTCATGCATAGTGTATGAGAATGATTATCCAATCATTCAGGGGCAGGGGCTGGTTTAGCTCACTGGGCTAAATCGCTGGCTTTTAAAGCAAACCAAGCAGGCCAGCAGCACGGTTCGATTCCCGTACCAGCCTCCCTGAACAGGCGCCGGAATGTGGCGACTAGGGGCTTTTCACAGTAACTTCATTGAAGCCTACTCGTGACAATAAGCGATTTTCATTTCATTTCATTTTCAATCACATTTAAGGTCTGCATGCTTAATTAAACTATCCGGTCATTTACAAAGGCACGCATGTTGTCTTGCAATTAATGATACCGGTGGTCCAAGATCTGGGGTGTATCTATCAATCACCTTCCTCTCTGCTGTTTAATGGTTCCTCTTGAGGCATGGATGCTAACCACCCCCCACCACCCCCCTGCTTTTATCGGCAGACTTCCTGTAGCTTTAGCAAATGGTACACAGTCGCACATTGTCGAATAGAGTTTGAGTTTTAATACCTGCAAATGTTATGCCTGGAAGCTGGCCCCAACCAGCAGATTGGCCTTGTGATGTCTTTTTACAATTTGGCAGCTTGTCTCGTAGAACTGAAGATTTTAACGTCTCCAGTAAATGATGGAGCAAGAGTTTTTTTTTAACTGGTTGCAATATCTAAAGATGCCCAAATTTCCCTCTTCAGTCTTCCACCATTAACAAATATTCTGGTTTATCTTTCTCAAATCCAATATGGAGAACCGGCCATGATGCGTCCCGTGTGCTACAGTTTTGCTCAATCGCTTAGTCTGCCTACGTGCCTTTGTAACTTCCTTCTTCCATCAACACAATTTGCCATGTCTTGCGAGGAATGCCATCTTCAAACTTGGAAATACAATTCTCTACTGCTTCCTCCAAGTCATTTTAATGTGTTTAATAAAAGGGTTGAAGAGCGGCATGTGGCGCAGTGGTTAGGACTGGGACTGCGGCGCTGAGGACCCTGGTTCGCATCCCGGCTCTGGGTCACTGTCCGTGTGGAGTTTGCACATTCTCCCCGTGTCTGCGTGGGTTTCACCCCCACAGCCCAAAGATGTGCAGGTTAGGTGGATTGGCCACGCTAAATTGCCCCTGAATTGGAAAAAAATTATTGGGTACTCTAAATTTTTTTTTTTAAAGGGTTGAAACCACAATACGGATCTCTTGGGAGCATCACTTGTCACATCCTGCAGATTCCCTTCTCTCTGTCTCATCCTTTCCAGCCCATATCTTGGAGTTACTTCCAATCCCATGTTTTCATTTTTGCGAATTATCTCTTCTGTGGGACCTTATCAAATGGTCGTCTGGCAGAAACACTCTGGGCTGGATTCTCCGCCAGCAGCATACTCTGTTTTGCCGGCAGCCCATGAGTTTCCCGACTGCATGGGGCTGCCTCACAATAGGAAACACCATTGGCTAGCCGGGGTAATGGAGCATCCTGCCAGCGGGGTGAAAAAGAAATGTGGCACGGAGTGGAGAATCCAGCCCCCTATTAGCTTTGCATGGACCCATTTACGTAGGTTTGCATTGTTACAATGATTATTTCATCATGCCAAGTGCTTTCAGAGCTGTACACAGACGCATGAGATGTGTCGATTACAAGAACTGCTTCTTACACCATAAGACAGAGGAGCAGAATTAGGCCATTTGGCCCATCGGGTCTGCTCCACCATTCAATCATGGCTGATATTTTCTCCTTCCCATTCTCCTGCCTTCTCCCCATAACCCTTGATCCCTTTATTAATCAAGAACCTATCTATCTCTGTCTTAAAGAAACTCAGTGATTTGGCCCCCGCAGCCTTCTGCGGCAAAGAGTTCCACAGATTCACCACCCTCTGGCTGAAAAAATTCCTCCTCATCTCGGTTTTAAAGGATCGTCCCTTTAATCTGAGATTGTGTCCTCTGGTTCTAGTTTTTCCTACAAGTGGAAACATCCTCTCCACATCCACTCTATCCAGGCCTCCCAGTATTGTGTAAGTTTCAATAAGATGCCCTCTCATCCTTCTAAACTCCAACGAGTACAGACCCAGAGTTCTCAAACGTTCCTCATACGACAAGTTCTTCATTCCAGGGATCGTTCTTGTGAACCTCCTCTGGACCCTTTCCAAGGCCAGCACATCCTTCCTTAGATACGGGGCCCAAAACTGCTCACAATATTCCAAATGGGGTCTGACCAGAGCCTTATACAGCCTCAGAAGTACATTCTTATCTGATTTTCAAAGCCTTCTTGTTGACTTTCCCATCAGAGATCCGGGTAACGCATTTTCCATGCACTCCTTGACATCGTTTTTCGACTCATCTTCAAATGCACAAGGTTCATTTTGCTTCCCTCCTGCACAAGGTTCATTTTGCTTCCCTCCTGTGTTTCTTTCATTCGTTCTCTGATGTCCGCGCCACTCCCTGAGCCGCTCTCTCCTCTGAATGAACCAGAGCCTCCTGAGACAGACAAGATGCTCCAAAAGAGAAAGTTGACCAATTTCTTTGGAGAAAATATACAATTGTATTTCATTTTTGAAGTCTGTCTCCCATGTAGCCCTGCAGATCGGGAGACATACTGGATAGGTGTTCCATACCGAAGAAGATCATCCAGCTATTGCGGTTGTACTGACTTTCCGCTGGAACCAATCAGAAATAACTACCATGTGTTCTCTCCACGCCTCTAGATCTAACAATCTTTATTTGCTCTTCTTTTTCAAGGTTCATTGCCCCCCCCCCCTCCCCCCCCCCCCCCCCCCCCCCCCCCGATGCTTCAGTGCACAGTTTTACTTTGGGAGGTGCCATTTTTCAGACTAGTTGTTAAACCCAGACCCTGCCCATCTCTCAAAGGGAAGTTAAAGATCCCATGATGATATTCAAAGAAGAAGAGGGTTTTTTTCCCCAGGGTCATTGTGGTGTCCTTTGCGTTGCTAAATTCATTATCGTTGGCATAGTGTTCACAAAAACCACAAAATAACTTTAACTTGAACAAAGCTATAAATTTATTAACACTACTAATTTGATTTGACACTTACTCCTATATAATCCTCAGTTGACAAGTAATATATAATCAACACTCATCTACTACTAATCTGTACACTATTATAGACTATGATCTGCTCTTACTCACACTATCTTTCCTTCGGTCTGTACTCTAGTTGTCTCCTTCACTTCTCTCCGCCCCAAGGCCTTGTATACTTATAACTCTAGCTCCCTCTAGTGGCTGATCTAGACATTTCATTAACCCTTGCAGTTCTTACATCTCTGATATTGTCACAGTCTTGTTGATATTTATCACCTAACCAACAGCACTAAACAAGATTGGCCGTGCCATTCATTCGTATCGCAGCATTGTACCTGCAGAGTTGGAGTGCAAGAGAAGTGGCACTGAGCACTTCCTGCACAGTGCCATTCAGTTGGACTGCTGAACATGGGTACGTGTCCTGGCTGTGCTTAAATCTGCTAAATATAGATTATTATCACTGGTGTCAGAGAGCTGGGCCAACGCGCAAATACTAACATAGGTCAATAAATGTGCTAGGCACACCTTCCTTATTCCCACCCACCTCCTCCCACCGCCAACATAACAAGTATTGGGAAGAAGGATGGGCCTTATTCTGGGGCCTGTTTTAGGGCCAAGTTGCAGTTGAGGGGCTTTTAACTTGTGCTCACATAGAGTTAGTGAAAGCTTTGCAGTGAGTTTGCAGAGGTGTCTCGAAGTGTTTGTTGACCACAGAAAGCATCGCATTGCCTTACAGTGAACAGCTGCAGTGTCACTTGCTCTGGAGAGTAGAAGATCCGCAGTTATTTCGTCTGCACTTCATGGTATCTTTCAAGATGAGGGTGAGGAATGAATGGAGATAATGCAGAAGACAACATCATCCTGGATGACCTCAGAAAGGCTGGGTGCCACTGGCTCCAAGGCTCCCTCAACTTCTTTAGTTTGTGCTAATGGCTGTGGTTTCCAGAGATGCAGAGACAATAGATGCATTTATTATAACATTCCAAAATTCCTTAGGTTCTCGGAGAGCCCAGTAGATTGGAAAATGGCGAATGTAACACCTTCATTCAAGAAAGGAAAGAGACAGGGTGGTGTGCGGCGCAGTGGTTAGCACTGGGTCTATGGCACTGAAGACCTGGGTTCGAATCCCGGCCTTGGGTCGCTGTCCGTGTGGAGTTTGCACATTCTCCCCGTCTTTGTAAGAAAATAAGAAAGGAAAGAGACAGAGAGCAGCAATCTACAGGCCAGTTAGCTCAATATCGGAAATTGCTTTAATCCATTATGAAGGAGGTTATAGCAGGATACTTAGAAAATCACTATATACAAGATAGCACGGTGGCGCAGTGGTTAGCATTGCTGACTCACGGCACCGAGGTCCCAGGTTCGATCCCGGCCCCGGGTAACTGTCCGTGTGGAGTTTGCACATTCTCCCCGTGTTTGTGTGGGTTTCGCCCCCACAATCCAAAGATTTGCAGGGTAGGTGGATTGGCCACGCTAAATTGGCCGTTAATTGGGAAAAAATGAATTGGGTACACTAAATTTATTTTAAAAAGTTACGATACAAGATTAGATTACGTGATGTGGATGGGACATATTAGGGTGGAAATGGGATTGGTTAGCTGACAGGAAGCAGAGAGTAATGCTAAATGACAGCACAGTAGCACATGTGGCTAGCACTGTGGCTTCACAGTGCCAGGGTCCCAGGTTCGCTTTCCCTGCTGGATCACTGTCTGTGCGGAGTCTGCACGTTCTTCCTGTGTCAGCGTGGGTTTCCTCAGGGTGTTCCGGTTTCCTCCCACAGTCCAAAGACGTGCTTGTTCGGTGGACTGGCCATGATAAATTGCCCGTAGTGTCCAAAAAGGTTAGGAGGGGTTATTGGGTTATGGGGATAGGGTAGAAGTGAGGACTTAAATGGGTCAGTGCAGACTTGATGGGTCGAATGGCCTGCTTCTGCACTACATGTTCTATGTTCTAAATGGGTTATTTTTGGGTTGGCAACTGTAACTGTTGGAATACCACAGGGATCATTGCTAAGGCCTTAACTATTCATAATCTACATCAATGATTTGAAATAAAAGACCAAATGTATGCTAACTAAATTTGCCAATGACACTAAGATCGGTAAACAATTCAGTTGTCAAAACGAGGTCGGGAGTCAAAAGGATATCGACAGGTTAAACGAGTGGGGAGAAATGCAGCAGTTGGAGTATAATGTGGGAAAATATCAATCCCACTTGGGCAGGAAGAATAGAGTAGCCGACTATTATTTAATGGAGCGAGATTGCAGGGCTTGGTGGTACAGAGGGATCTGGGTGTCCTGGTGCATGAGTCACAAAATGTCAGTCAGCAGGTTCAGCAAGTGATGAGGAAGGCAAATGGTGTGTTGACTTTTATTGAAAGGAGAATGGGATATGGAAGTGGGGAATTTTTACGGCTACTGTAAAGGGCCTTGGTGAGACCAGAAGAGGGACTTTCTGGCTTGACTTGCTGCCGGGATAGTCCCGTCCCACCAACATTTGGCTGGGCTGCCGAATCTCCTGGAATCAGTCCCATCACAATGGGGTTGTGCAATCCTGCCCACACCAAGAACCGAATACAGTTTTGATCTCCTTATTTGAAAAAATCTCTAATTTGTTAGAAGCAGTTCAGAGAAGGCTCATCCAGCTCATTCCTGGGGTGACGGCTTATCTTATGAAGAAAGGTTGAATAGTTTCAGTCCTGAGGGGATTTTGTAGCCATCTCGGATGGCCACCTGCAAAGGACCATGGGAATTACAAGCCTCTGTACCACACACCACACCAGCTCCGAACACCACTACACAACGTGACACCCCTAGCTCGGACACCACACCACACATAGTGATAGACACTGATACTCCCACTTGGTGCGAAAACATTGCCAAATGGAACCCATTTCATACACAGTAGAGGCCCTTCTGGTAATTGCAATAATCTGCAGTGTTATCCAGACATTTAGGGCGCGATTCTCCGCACCCCACGCTGGGGGGGGGAAAATCACGGGAGGGCTGGGCGAATCACGACACGCCGCCCTGGCACCCCCCGCGATTCTCCCACCCCCCCCCCCCCCCCAAAATGGCATGTAGCGTTTTTCGACAGGCCGCTTGGAGAATCGCCGGTCGCTGTTTTTCACGGCGACCGGCGATTCTCCGGCCCAGATGGGCCGAGCGGCCTGCCGAACCCGACCGGTTCACGCCGGCGCCAACCACACCTGGTCGCTGCCGGCGTGAACAGCGCGCAACCTGTGTTTGGGGCCTGTGGGGGGGCGGAGGGAGGATCAAGCACCACGGGCGTGCTCATGAGATGGCTGGTCCGCGATCGGTGCCCACCGATCATCGGGCCGGCGTCTCTAAATGACGCACTCTTTTCCCTCCGCCGCCCCGCAAGATCAAGCCACCATGTCTTGCGGGGCAGCGGAGGGGAAGACGGCAACCGTGCATGCGCGGGATGGCGCCGGCTAACCTGCGCATGCGCAGCTGACGTCACTTAGGCGCACCTGCCGCGTCATTCCCTGCGGTCCACCGCTCCTAGCCCCCCGGGGGGGGGGGAGAATAGGCGGCGAGGAGCGGCCACCGACGCCGGAGTAAAACACTCCAGGTTTCACTCCGGCGTCGGCTGTTTGTCTCCCTTAGGAAGAATCGCGGCCTTAGACTTCGCAAATGTTGAAAAAGAACCTCCCGCTCCCCGATATATACACTCCCAGCCCCCTTCTTTGGAATTCACCCAAGTCAACAAACACTGTAATCGCTGATAAAAAAAATAAAGACCGTATATATCTGTAACTTTGATAGATTAAATAGAAATGTGATACTGCTGTTTTGAAATCTTAAGTACTTAAACTCTTTTTGGTATTTGCCAGCAGCATGAGAGTAGCTTAGATAGTGATGGTTATATGTCCCCTTGTGCGATTAAGTTAAATGCGTAATAGTGAAATGTTTTATAGTGACCCATTAGAAATTATGAATATATGATGTATTAATGAATGTCAGGTAAATGTCTCACACATAGGACAGAGTAGTGTAGAACCTGTCCTTGACCAAGGGTAACCGGCACACCAGGGATGGATTAGGGATCAACAGTGTGACCCACCACGCTTCGCGTTCAGGATCAAGAGAACAGGATGTAGCCATCTCAGATGGCCACCTGCAAAGGACCATGGGAATTATGGGCAACCCAGGATTCAGACAGATTCAGAGCTTGTGTGTATTTGCAACCCAGATAGCTAGACCTGATCGAAACCCCCGCCCGTTTGCATTCTAATGGCCCATTTCCCCAGAACAATAGGACTGCACTCAAGAAACCGATACAGCCAGAGACTGATTGGTGCCATGCCCAAACAGCCAAGGTGAATAACCGCTAAGGACACGCCCAGCCATCAAGGCACCTGCCCCTTTATTGGCCAAAATCGAAGGCTGTGATCGAAGCCTGTTGAATTATTGGGTCCCAGTTAAGGACCGCCCCAAAGAGCGCGAAATCCCAGAGGGATAAGAAGAGACACAGCCATGTGTTCAGTCTCTTTTGGACCCGGCCTCTGCCAACCCAAGTGCAGCAAAACGACCAGACAGACAAGTTCAAGACCAACGATCGCTACCAGACGGATGAGCCCAGCAGAAACAAAGCCACTTCTTCCACCCAGCCACGCAAGATTCGGACAAAGGCTTTGTCCATCTGCATAGAGCCGGTGCCCAGAAGCTAAGTATAGGTTATTGTAGTTGTTAGGTGTAGTTTAACTTGCAGTGTTTTGTGTTGCCTGTCGAAGTAATCCTTGTGTGTAAATAAACCATCTTTGAACTTGAACTGACTAACTGGTTGTGTGGTCCTATCCGGTAAAGCCTTGTGGTGGTATCATTTGATACCTGGCGACTCTAAAGAGCATCATTATTAATTGGCAACATTACTGCGGTGCCGATTGGCAACAATTTGATATGGTGGATACCAGAAGGATGTTTCAACTTTTGGGAGAGATTAGAATCAGGGGACAGAGTTTAAGAATAAACAGTCTAATCTTTAAGACTGATGTGAGGATTTTTATTTCTCCCAAAGGCTTATTAGTTAGCGGGTGTTCTTCCCTCAAGCAGTGGAGGCTGAGTCGTTGATTTTATTCAAGGGGGAGTTTGAGTTTTGATAGACAAGCGAGTCCAGGGTTATGGAGGTGAAATGGGGTTGAGGCCACAACTAGACCAGCCATGATCTGATAGAATTGAGGAGCAGACTTGAGGGGCTGAATGGCCTGCTCCTGCCTCTACGTCCTATTTGGAGGCCCTCAGAATACAGTAGTGTGATCAAACCCTTCTTTGCTACTCAACTCTAACCAAGTGGTTCTGTCTTTGACCACGCAAGGACATCCTCTCTTTTGAACATTGCCAAGTCTTCCACCTCACCCCCCCCCCCCCCCCCCCGATCCCTCCCCTCCCTCTCCCCGCAACCCAAATATGGAATCTCCTATAACAACTGTTTTCCTACTCTTTTCAGTCCCATGGCCATGGTGCCATTGTCTGGGCTGCATTCCTTTGGGGTAGTGTTCCTCCGGGCGATACTGATTACCTGTCTGAGAGTAACACATCCTCTGAAGACTTCCTATTCTATCAGATGATCACCCAGCTTTGATCCTGGCCTCTGACTATACCTTCAGACCACTGTTCTCCCTTATCCAACCCACTGATACTGATTATAGAACACATATGGCACTCTGAAGTGTAATGTGCTGAAGCAGGGCAGTGGGGGTATGGTAGCTCAATGAATATGGACTCAAAATTATGACGTTGAGTTCACTAATGGTGGCTGTGGATTGGCATTGAAAAAGCAAGCTCCCAGATAGTTTTGAAAGCACAATTTATTAACCGACATCCTTTAGCGAAGGGATGTGGTTTAGCCTACACCTGACTCTTAATCATAGAATTTACAGTGCAGAAGGAGGCCATTCGGCACATCGAGTCTGCACAGGCTCTTGGAAAGAGCACCCTACCCAAGGTCAACACCTCCCCCCATCCCAATAACCCAGCAAACCCATCCAACACTAAGGGCAATTTTGGACACTGAGGGCAATTTATCATGGCCAATCCACCTAACCTGCACATCTTTGGACTGTGGGAGGAAACCGGAGCACCTGGAGGAAACCCACGCACACACGGGGAGGATGTGCAGACTCCGCACAGACAGTGACCCAAGCCGGAATCGAACCTGGGACCCTGGAGCTCTGAAGCTATTGTGCTATCAACAATGCTACCATGCTGCCCCCAATGCTCTTGGGGAAACCGGCAATACTGCCTTGTGTTAGGATCCTGGATGAGAACCCAACTATTTTCAAGTTGTAAAACTGTGAGAAATGTTACTGCACTGCAGGAGTAATAACACTAACCAAAAAGGTATCTTTAATGTTCAAACAAACTTTAATTTAATCAGAGAATTAGCCACATTAGCAACAAAGAAATAGCTTTGCAGTTGACAGTTACAACAATTCTGAAGTACAGGAAGAAATATTAAATTTCCTTGCTACACCTGCCACTGTATTCTAATTAAACAAACAAACCAATATATCAAATATGACTCATGAATAAAGTTAAAATACAGTTTTATTTGTTTTTCTCTGTTCAGAATCTTTGGAGTGAGAACCTTTCAAGGCCAAATTATTCAAATTAGGACCTACTGACTCTTCAAACTGATCTGGTTCTACCCATTAACCACATTGTCGATACCTAAAGCATAAGATATTATTTTGTCTCTTCTCACAAGCAGTCTCTTGACTTGTTTAGCCAGGACCAAACACAATAACCCTCATAAGTTATCTACACTCCATGCGTCTTCAAACCTCAACAATATTCCATTAGCCAACTATCTGTAAATAAGTAAATGGTTTTCAAGACCAATGAGCTGAAGACTTCACCTGCAAATCAACGATTATCGCACTTTTATGACATCTTAACCACCGCTCTAGCAGCCATACTGGCTGTATGCATCTTAGTCCAGGCTTTTAATAACATTGCTGCAAAAAAATAAATAAAATATAAAATATGACAATTTCTTACATTCATTACACTTGCCAAAGTCAGCCACATCCCAACAAGAAATGTATAAATAAAGTCCAGTCTGTAGGCATTTAACACAAGACCTCCAGGCTCAGATGGAAATGTATGGAGTGTATACCTCCATCTGCATTAATAAACTGGTATATTTACATTGTTCTCGGCTGAGGTTTTGGTCAATTCTCTTTGTTGTTTGGTGCAGAAAACCTTTCAGGCACGGCAAAGAAAACAAGATGTATATTTAAATTAAACAGTCAACAAAGGGAGTCTATTGAGATGACTGGTGTCATTCCGAAAGACCTTTGTTTTGTTGGGAAATGCTTGAAGTGATTCAGTGGCCCATGTTTAACAAGTCAGCGAGAGGCTTTCACATTCAATCTGCAAACAGTTTAGAAAAATGTGGCCTTTTCCAAAGGGTTTCCAAATCACAGTGGCAATCAAAAAGCAAATTAAATATCTATTTGTGCAGCTAATCGCTGTGGTTGGACAGACATTCAGTGCTAATTCATTGCACTGTTTGTTATGTTGCCCATAATGGCCTCAAGAATAACTGGCTGCACTCACTTCTCCAGCTATGCTGATGGCCATGAATGGTCTGCATGCTTCACAGAATCTATTAAACCATATACACAATGGTTAGCACTGCTGCCTCACAGCGCCAGGGACCCGGGTTCTATTCCGAGCTCGGGTGAGTGGAGTTTGCACTTTGATGCACTATCAATTGACCCCAGAAGCGAAGTTGTCGTCCGAAACTGAAGGCTTTAATAGACAAGATGTTTCCCCAGCAGCAGGTACAGAAATGGAAGCTGTGGGGAACACACGGGCTCTTATACCCCGCCTTACAGGGCGGAGCTACCTTACAGCTCTAACCAATGGGTGACTCGTGTTACATACCATTGAGCCAATCAACAGTGAGCCTTCTCCACCAATGGTGTCTCGGCTTGCTAGTTACCATAATACCCCTAGTCATACTACCACGCACTTTCTCCCCGTGTCTGCGTGGGTTTCCTCCGGGTGCTCCGGTTTCCTCCCACAGCCCAAAGATGTGCAGGTTAGGTGGTTTGGCCATGCTAAATTGCCCCTTAGTGTCCAAAAGGTTAGGTAGGGTTAGAGGGTTAGGAAGGTGGGGCCTGGGGAGTGGGTCTGGGTCGGGTGCTCTTTCAGAGGATGGGTGCAGACTTGATGGACCAGGTGGCCTCCTTCTGCGCTGTAGAGATTCTACGGTATTCCATGCGACAAAATCAAGAGCGCAAATTGGACTAATTAAGTTACCCAAAGCACCAAATGTGTCATCACCCAGATTGATAAGGCCGGACAGAAAAGCAAGGCAAGCACTGGGGGGGTGGGCGGGGGAGGGGGGTTCATTTCCAAAGCGATAGAATTGAAAAGCTGAGAGTTTCTGCTTGTAGCTTGGGAGCACCGTGAGCAGTTTGGGTCTCCATGTCACAATAAAAATAAAGAAATATCGGATAAGATGCAAGAAAGATTTACAGGATGATACTGGCACGGAGACGTTATACCTATTGAACAGGCTGAGGCTCAATGGAGGCCGAGGGAGTGACCTGATAGAAGCCTTTCAGATTATGAAAGTCTTTGATGACATGGGTATGAGCAAAATAATTGTTTCCACTTGTAGGAAAGTCCCAAACTAAGGGACGTGTGAACATAAGGCAGTCATGAATAAGGAGAGTGGTTAGAATATGGAGCTTGCTACCACAGGGAGTAGTTGAGACAAACAACATAAATGTATTTCAAGCAAGCCAGAAAACTGCACGAGGGAGAAGTGAATAGAGAGTTACGTCGATTGAGTGAGATGCAGAGGAATGTGGTAAAATAATGATCTGTTCTGTTTGAAACAAATGTTCAAAATCATGAGATATTTTGCTAAGTAAGGAGGGTCAATACCCAGACGATACAGAACACAGATAATTGGCCAAGGGATGGGAGGGAGGATGAGGAGAATTATTTTGCTCAGTGAGTTGCTGTGATTTGCCTAAAAGATGACTTAATGCTCACTTTGGAAAGGAAATTGGTAATATATTTGAACAGGAAGCATTGTAATATGGGGATAGAGCAGGTGAATGGAACCGATTGGATTAGCCTACAGAGAGCTGGCATGGACCTAATGGCCAGAATGGCCCCCTGTGTGCTATAATAAGGTTCAGGGCTGTGTTCAGCCCACGGTTGCCATCAGAGATAATGGGGGCATGGCGGAAAATCCGGATAGAATCGAAAGCACAGGCATCGTCACGAGGTTCACACCCACAAAGGGAGGAACCTTATTTGAATAGATTATCAGTAATGTAATATTATTAATGGGCCTTCCCTCCTCATGATTTCACCCCTCACTAACATGTCCTGTTGGGTCTGTAATGATATGGATATAGTCAAGTTAGAGAAGGGGAAATTATTACATCTCTGTGGAAATCAAACACTAGAAGGCACCACTACGTCTCTGTATTTAAGTCAGACCCTGAGGGAATTCTGGGAGTAGAATGAGGAGAAGCATGGTGACAGCATGAGAAGACGATTAGATTAGATATAGTTAACACAAGGTTAGATCATAGTGTATTTAGTGACTATTTAGATTATTGAGAACTGGATTGGATTTGTTTATTGTCACTTGTACTGAGGTACAGTGAAAAGTATTTTTCTGAGAGCAGCTCAACAGATCATTAAGTACTTGGGAAGAAAAGGGAATAAAAGAAAATACATAATAGGGCAACACAAGGTATACAATGTAACTACATAAGCACCGGCATCGGATGAAGCATACAGGGTGTAGTGTTAATGAGGTCAGTCAATAAGAGGGTCATTTAGGAGTCTGGTAACAATGGGGAAGAAGCTGTTTTTCAGTCTGTTTGTGCGTGTTCTCAGACTTCTGTATCTCCTGCCCGATGGAAGAAGTTGGAAGAGTGAGTAAGCCGGGTGGGAGGGGTCTTTGATTATGCTGCCCACTTTCCCCAGGCAGAAGGAGGTGCATATGGACTCAATGGATGGGAGGCAAGTTCGTGTGATGGACTGGGCGGTGTTCACGACTCTCTGATGTTACTTGCAGTCCTGGGCCGAGCAGTTGCCATACCAGGCTGTGAGGCAGCCCGATAGGATGCTTTCTGTGGTGCAGCTCTAAAAATTGGTAAGGGTTAATGTGGACATGCCGAAGTTCCTTAGTTTTCTGAGGAAGTAAAGGCGCTGTTGTGCTTTCTTGGTGGTAGCGTCGACATGGGTGGACCAGGGCAGTTTTTTGGAGATGTGCACTCCTAGGAATTTGAAACTGGAAGACAGATTCAATATTACTCAGTTATCATCTGCAGCTCAGTGGAGTGTTTGAACTTCATTTAATTAATAGTGTACTGATAATTTAGTTTTGTTTCAATATTTTGATTGGTTAATTCTTTGTCAGCAACACATCGGATCATTCTGGATGAAAGGACAAAGAATACAACATATTACCATGAATGGTAATATAACCGGATCCTTCACTGGAACCTGAGCAGAATTTCAGAAGGAAAATACATTTTAATGTCTAAGAGGAATAAGGCAGAGCAGTAAGGGTGGTTATTAATGTTGCGCACAAGGGGCTGCTGCTGGGCCTGAATATAGGAAACTCAGCAACCAATTTACACACAGCAAGATTCCACTGGCAGCAGTGTGATAATGAGCAAGTAATCTGCTTTTCTCACGTTGATTGAGGGATGAATATCAGTCAGGGCACCAGGGATAACTCTTCTTCAAAATAGTGCCTTTGGATTCTTCTGGCTAACCTGACAAGGCAGAGAGGACCTTTATTTAAGGTCTGATCTGATTCTGGGGACATGGTGGTATAATGGTGTTCTCTTTGGACTAGTAACCCAGAGTTCCAGGCTAATACTCTGGGAACAGGGTTTCAAATCCCTCAGCTGGTGGCTTTTTAAATTCAATTTATAAAATCTGGAATTAAAAATTAATCTCAGCGATGGTAACCATGAAATTATCATTGATTGTTGTCAAAATCCATCTGGTCAAAGGAAATCTGCCATCCTTAATAATAATAATCGCTTATTGTCACCAGTAGGCTTCAATGAAGTTACTGTGAAAAGCCCCTAGTCGCCGCATTCCGGCACCTGTTCGGGGAGGCCGGTACGGGAATTGAACCCGCGCTGCTGCCTTGTTCTGCATTACAAGCCAGCTGCTGCTAAACAGCTGGCTTGTATTGCAGAACGAACCAGGCCTTACCTGGCCTGCATGTAACTGCAGACCTACAGAATCCATGGATCCCTTCAGTGCAGAAGGAGGCCATTCGGCCCATCCATATGCAACCACCCCACTTAATGATCACCCCACCTACATCCAGTCTCCAGGCCTAGTCCCATAATTCCGTAACCCCCACGTAAAATGCAACATTTTTGGACACTCTAGGCCAATTTATCATGACCAATTCACCTAACCCGCACATCTTTGGGCCATGGGAGGAAACAGGAGCACCAGGAGGAAATCCGTTCAGACACGGGGAGAAAGTGCAAACTCCAAACAGACAGCCACCCAAGGCTGGAATCGAATCCAGGTCCCTCGTGCTGTGAGGCAGCAGTGCTAACCACTGTGCAATGTGGCTGACTCTTTCATTACCCTCTAAACTGGCCTAGCAAGCCATTCAGTTCAAGGGCAATTACGGGTGCCGGCCTTGATGTCTACATGCCATGAAAGAATAAAGAATCAGAAGGACAGAACTTCCAACAGTGCATCATTGGCTCTGTACTGCATTGGAGTCTCAGAACAAGATTGCAGCCCAAGCAAGGTGCAAAGTAAGAGACAATTTATTAATTTTAACTATGGGTAAACTATATACAAGACAACAGATGAAAAACAGTAAAATCATGCAAAGCAACCTCTTTCATCTGCTTCCTCCAGCCAGTCTGAGGTCAGCTGATTTTAACATTCACTTATATACTAGTGGGACTCCTACTGGTCAGTTGGTGAATTACAACCATGATATCACTACATGAGGGACTTGAACCTGCAACCTTTCAGACTAAGAGGCAAGAGCGCTACTAACGGCGCCAGGGCTGCCACTACGGGAAGGTGTTACTGCCCTTTTCTTATTTTCTTTGGGGACTTAACGTCCTGATCTTGTGCGTGAAGATCTAGAAGAAGCCATTTTAGATGCTACAAAATGAATTAAAGATCATTCTCTCGGTACAGGCGGGCAAAGTTCTGGCACTCACAGATTGCTCTCAAAGTTTTGCGATGCTGCCTTGTTCTTTCTTTTCCAAGTCGGCAAATCCAGCCAAATGGAGGTAAGCTTCCCACTCAAAAAAAGAAATCAATCTTCACACGATTTTCAGCCAATGGGGCGGTGCACCAAAACGCCACTGAAATTCAGGTCAATTCTCCTGAAAACAGATCTGAACTCTTGGCATTGTGAAACCCATGGTGCATGTCGAACAAGAGAAAGTGGATTGTAGTTCTGAGGTTTAGACCTTTGAATTCTATCAATTATTATGATGTCTGCCAAGATATATGTTCCACATTGTATTCTCTTGTTTACTACAGTCCTTCGAAACTGAGCTGTCAAATACCTTTATTTTTTAAAAAGTATTTCTTGCTAGTTTACTCTCAGAAACTAATTTCTCCCTTTTTTCTTTGTCAACCTTTGCTGATTTCTGACATTTTCCCAATCCTCTGGACGACCACTAAGCCTCACAGCTTTGTATGCCTTTTCTTTCAATTTTATACCATCCTTAACTTACTCAGTTCACCGTGGATAATGAATCCTTCCTGCAGAGTCTTTCTTTCTCAACAGAGATATCTTTGTTAAGCGTTATCTCCTTGAATGCCTGCCACTGCTAATCTACCATTTTATCCTTTAATCTGTTTTCCCAGACCACTGTATCCACTCGGTCTTCACCCCTATATAATTAAGTTCAAGACACTAGTTGCAGACCCAAATTTCTCACCCTCAAACTAAATGTGAAATTCTACCATGGTATGATCACTCTTGCCGCGAGGATCCTAGAAGAGCCAGTGATGAGGGGAGTGTATCTGATGCAAGAGAGAGGAGCCAGTGGTGGGGCAGATGAACTGGTGGGGGAGAGATGAGCAAGTGGAAAGGGGGAAGAGCCAGTGAAACTGGAGAGGAGCCATTGGGAAGGGGAGAGAGAGGCTGTAATGTTTGCCTCAGGAAGATGGGTGAGGAGAGCAGGTGGAGGTCCAAGAGTGCAGACAATGGGAGGAGATCAGCCCTTAATGTCAAGGATGTATTTCTGAGTTTGCTCCAGTCGATCTGTATTTTGCTGTCATGAATTAGCTGTGCCTACCCCCTGTAGAGGTAAATATCTAGAGAATTACTTTCCCATCCAATGTAAATTTTAGTTCTGTATTATGGATGAGATTCCTTTAAGTAATGCATTCACTTCCTTATTCTTTGAACTGACAGAGCCTGTAAACAGTGGGCGTGATTCTCCAGAAAGATTTCTAAGTGTGTAGCGAGTGGGAATTGCCGCAATCTACCCGCCGTTGGCCCAGCGAGGCCGGCAACATTATTCAGCGTTAATTAGTCCACTTAATGAGGCCCCACTGGCTTCTCTCCGCAAATTAAAGCTCACAAGCTGATTCACCAGCACCCCCCCACCCACCCCCTCCCACATCCCAACAAGGTCACACAGCACTAAAGCTGCACTTGCTCAGCCAACTCCAGCCAGCTCCAACAATGGAGCCCAGGAGGCTGACTCCAAGATTCAGGAATGCAGGTCTGCGGAGGCTCCTCGACGCAGTGGAGGCCAGGAGGGATGTCCTGTTCCCCCGAGACTCCCGGAGGATGAGCCACAGGCCAGCCGATGCTGCCTCGGACAAGATAGCAGAAGCTGGAGCGCTGGGAGTGTGACAAGGAGGATTAGCCTCCAATGCCAGAAAAAAAGGTCAATGATCTACACCGGGCAGCATGAGTGAGTAGACACCAACTTACCCACCCTCATCCCGCCAAAACCTTTCCGCCCCCACTCAAGCATCCACCGCCCCAACTCTCCAAGTGACCCCCAACCCTTCCTCCGCCCCCTCTCGATTCAACCCTCTCAACTCTTCCTTCACACCACCCCTCTCAGCATTGTGACCACGCGCGTGGCAAACAAGTCCCTTTTTGTGTCTCCTCAGGAAAAGCTTTCCCATAATTGCCGGGAGTGGGCCCAGACTGGAGATTGTGTGCCGGACTTGAGAATCCTCACTTCCTTCGAGGAGCAGGCCCTGGGGTAGCTAAGGACATATCGGTCACCGATGCGGAGGCTGGCGCTGACGGCAGAGTTGAGGAAGTACCGGGCTCCACTCGGGGAACCTGTCAAATGTGAATTGTTATTGCCTTGCTGACTGACCCATCCCTCACAGTGACCACATGTCCGTTCTCCAACAAGTCCTCCCGCCGACGGCGACGGCATCCCGGGCGGCCCCCTCTACAGCCTCCCAGGAGACCGCCTCGTAGGGGAGCTCCGAGGAAGACATCATCGAAGTGTCACAGCTGTCATCCCCACCCTTCACCAGCACAGAGACACACTCGTCGGTGAGTGACAGTAGTGGTCAGGCTTCTGGGGCACAATCTGGTGAGCACCACACAGCTGCTGATGCACATCCGGTGCAGGAACCCTCAGGCGAGACAGCAGTCAGACATCTGCAGGGTCCCAGGACCCAGCTGGGTCCCAGCCTGATGCTGAGCCTATGGAAGAGGTATTTGTGGAGCTGATGTAGATGCCAGGGTACGATCCAGACATTAAGAGGTAGATGTCAGCAATACTCCAACTCCGATTGGAGGCATCCCACAGGCTAAGGGTGCAGGAGATGTCACCATCAATGCATGGCACTGAGGCCAACTGCTAGGGTGGCGACCGCAGTGAAGAACCTGGTGTATGACGTTGGCACCATTAGTGAAGATGTCCAAGGCGTCACGCAGTTGGTGACGGGCATGGCTGGGGGGCCTTGGCAGAATATCTGACTTTCTGGGGGATGTGATCCCAAGCTGACCTTGCTAAGGTTCTACGGGATATGTCTGAAGCGTTTCAGAGCTTCTCACAGTCACAGGTGGGCAATGCCGAGGCGTTGCAAAGCATGGCCCAGTCACTGAGGAGCATCGCCAAGGGCATTGACACAATGGTGCGGACCATGGGGAACACCCAGGACTGGCAGAGCCAGATGATGCAGGGGCAGCCAGGGCTCAAACCAGCTGCCCCTCCACCCAAAGGTGAACCCCAGGGTTCGATACGCACTGACTGGGACAAGTGGGCGCTGGGTGGCAACCTGGACCTGAACGATGGAGTGGGCATGGTGGCCAACAGCTCCCCCGAGTTTCACCCCTCTGATGAAGCCGGATCTCACAGTCAACACCCGGAATAGGGCGGCCGACAAGTGAGCCGGGGCCCTCCGACCCCAGAGCCCTAAGAGGGCACCGGCCAGGGGCATCGATGGCCAAGGGTCGAGGTAAGCAGCTGGCTGCCTCCACCTCAGATGCGCAGTCTGGGGAGACACCTAGATGTAACGGTAGAGCCAGGAGGTCAAAGAGCACAGGGGGAGGGGGGGTGGGGTAGGTGGGGGGGGGGGGGGGGTAGGGTAGTGGAGGGGGGGCAGCAGCATTGGGAGAACGGGGAGTTGTCAAACACAATAACAGCTTTGTGCACAACCATCATGATGCCTCCTTAACTTTCTTCCACAATGCGAGCCGGCCCTTAGCCTATCTCTCTAGGCATTCCCCCCACCCCTCCCCCAATCCATCTACCCTGCACATCTTTGGGTTGTGGGAGCGAAACCCACACACACACGGGGAGAATATGCAAACTCCACACAGACAGTGACCCAGAGCTGAGATCGAACCTGGGACCTCGGCGCCGTGAGGCAGCAGGGCTAACCCACTGCGCCACCGTGCTGCCCAATCACTGATTGTCATAAGTAGGCTTCAATGAAGTTACTGTGAAAAGCCCCTAGTTGCCACATTCCGGCACCTGTTCAAGGAGGCCAGTACGGGAATTGAACCCGCGCTGATGCCTTGTTCTACTTTACAAGCCAGCTGTTTAACCCACTGTGCTTCTACTTGGGTTGCGTGAAGTGCTCACTTAGCCAAGATTACCAATTCTGTATCAGTGATAGCCTTCAGCAGCATGGCCAGTGGCCTCTGAAGTCGGTGGGGGTTATGGGTCAGTGGGGCAGATGGAAACGGTCGAGGGTCGCCCCGGATCGGGTAAACCCTATCCAGGGGTTTGCATGGTGGTGCCGCTTGTGGTTGCCCTCCCGGTTGACCCCCAGATCCTCCCGCTACCCTCCCATGCCGGCCCACCCTGCGGATGGTCCCCCACCCCCAGCCGACAGTCCCCCATCCCCAGCCGAGCACTAGGGTGGCAAGCCCAGCACACCCCCGGGCTCTTTACGCTGTGAGCAAAGATGGCTACCCACCTCCCAGGCAGAAGCCCTTCCGCCAGATTCACGTTTTACTGAAGGAGCACTAATCGGTGCCAGCGTGACCACTTGCTGGAGAGGCTGCTGAATGACTGGAGGCCGTTGGCTATGGTGTGGCTCCTGTTAATTAAATGGAAATAGAGCTTAACTGGTGATAATTGGTTTCTCGCCACTCTATGGTGAGATCCCGATTTCACCGAGGGGAGCGGGCCGGTTACATCGCAAACAGTTTGGCGCCTGGCGCGGTTCTCGTTCTTGGTCTCTCCTGCGATTCATCGTCCTTGTATCGCTCTAGCGAGAGCACATTGAGGCCGGAGAATCGCGCCCATTGGCTTCTTGATAAACCATCATGGCTTTTGAACCAAATTATTTCATCATGCCTCCTGGTAAATGCCAGCTGACAATTATTTGGCGAGTGATACTGTGGAGCACTGAATGATTTCACCGCAATGTTTTAAAAAAAATTAGGTGGAATGTGATGCACTATCAATTACGACGAGATGAGAGTAGAGTGTAATTGAGGCTTTATTACACAGAGATGTGTCGCCTCCCGCAGCTGCTGCCAAAATGGCTGCAGCTCGGTGAGCACACACATTTATACTCTGCCTACTGGGCGGAGCCAGCAGGCAGGGATCTACCTCCGTACCTGTAGTACAGGAGCCTTACCGTATTACACCTCATCTGCGATAAATATACAAGTGGTGACGACCACAGACTATTTCTTACCTTTCAAATAAATTTAACGCCAAGATTTTTGAGACAGAAAAATTTTAACAAGAACTGCAATGCTAAACTGTTGCCCTGTTGAGTGCAGGCCTGACTTTTGAGCCACATTAACAAACTGTCACTTTTATTCTGTAACCCTGGGGCAATCAACTCTACATCAACTCTAACAATTGTTCCATTTGTGGAAGAGCTGAGTGCCATTAACATAGCCCAAATGAAAGCTTTCAGCGACAAAGTTTTTGTAAGTGGCTATGCTGCCATAGCAACCAGGGTTTCTTGCATTTCACAGAATGAAACATGTGTTTAACACGGAGGAAAATGGCAAAAAGATGAATTATCAGGGTTAAAGGAACTCCTTCTCTTGCTGTTAAACTTCCAGAATGGCTGACTGACATCGGCAATATTTCATGTGGCAGCGTACGCTGGCGTGTTAGCTCCAGATTCTTTGCTAATTGTTCTGAAGTTTCAATACATTTTCAACTTATTAATACAGATGAATAATTGAAGAAAATGATCAATTATTTGAGGGACTGGTTAGAATTCAGGTACAATGAGTGATTAAGAAGGCATATGAAACATTGGCGTTTATTGCAAGGAAAATGGGGTATAATAATAGGGAAGTTTAACTGCATCTGTATAGTACCTTGGTGAGATCACAAATGGAATAACTGTGTACAGTTTTGGGCTGCTTGGCCGGTGTTCTCCGACCCCCGCCGCCGGTTCGCCAATTCTCCAGCGCTGATTCTCGGGCGCCCCTGCGATTGCCGCCGTGCCGGTCGTGGGCCGTTGAAAGCGCTCCCCCCCCCCCCCCCCCCCCCCCGCCGATTCTCCAGGCCTCGACGGGCCAAGTGCCTGCAGAGTTCGACCGAGTCCCATCGGCGTGGGTCACGTATGGTTCCACAGGGCGGGACCTCGGAGCTCTGTCTGTGGGGGCCGTCCTGGTGGGGGGGTGGGGGTATCTGACCCCTGGGGGGGGGGCCTCCACAGTGGCCTGGCCCACGATCGGGGCCTACCGATCGCTGGGCGGGCTGGTTCAGTGGGGGCCTTTGTTCCTCCGCGCCGGGCCCCTGTAGGGCTCCGCCATATTGCCCGGGGGCCGGCATGGAGAAGGGAATCCGCACGCATGCGCAAACACGTGACAGCCGCACTGCGCCGGCAGGCGTAGCGGGGCCCACTCCGGCGCTGACCCAGCCTCCCAGGAAGGGGTGAATACCTGACAATCGAGGACCGTTGATGCCAGAGTGGTTTGAGCCGCTTTTCACGCCGGCGTCAGAACATGGCCGCGGAATTGGAGAATCCCGGCCCTTATTTCAAAAAGGATATCCCATGGGATCCAGCAGCCTCCCAGTGAGGCCTCGGCCGGGTGCGTTCAGTACTGGTCCACAGAAATGTGAACCAGGGAGAACACCTGAGCCATCGAAAGCCCCTGGATGGAGAGGGATAGTGCACGGTGATCCCCTGGCCCTCCCCCCGGAACACGGGCACCTTGGCACTGCCCAGCAGGCACCTTGACACTGCCTGCCTAGCACTGGCAAGGTTCCTGGGTGCCTCCGCAAAGCCAGCAGGAGCACTCTGAGCATGTAAGGGTGGCAGGCCAAGGAGCCCAGGTGCCAGGGTGGCACTGCCATGTGTCAGGGCCTCAGATGGTCATACCCATGAAAGAAGGGTGGAGACTGCTATGAAGGGTGGGGCAAGTAAGTAGGGGCCTCTGCGAGGTTGGGGGTGAACGATGGGCGTCCCTGATGGGGGTCTGTAACGGGATGTGGGGGGGTCTGAAGAGGGGGAGCCCCCCAGGGATCCCATAGCGGGGTGTCCTCACATGGGGAGGGGGGAACTGCCGTGGGGGGTTTTGGGGGAACCCATAAGGCCACTTGGAGATCAGGCACCCTTTTAAAATGGTGGCCCGATCTCTCAGGAGCCAGTCTGGCCAGTGAGTTCAGCCAACCAGTGATGAAGGGTGGGCGTAACCGGTGAGAAACCCACCAGGGCCTAAAGAAGAACTAAATGTGGTTAGATAGCGGTGGGAACTCGCTGAGAGAGCCAGTGGGAAACTCCCAACAAAACCCTCCCAAAAGAGTCTGGGCAGAGGGATCTGGGTGTCTCTGTTCATGAATCACAGAAAGTCAGTCTGCAGGTACAGCGTGTCATTAAAAAGGCAAATGGAATTTTAGTGTTTATTGTAAAAGGACTGGAGTATAAAAGTAGCAAAGTTTTGTTGCAATTGTTTAGGGTGTCGGTGAGACCAGGGGCTGGATTCTTGGCAGCCCCGTGCCGAAATCGCGTTTGGCACAGGGGTGGAGAATCCAATTAGGCTGCCCGTCTGGCTATTCTCTGGGCCCCGAAAATCGCTGTGTGCACGTAGTACTCTGCGCGGCTGGAGGGGTCATTGCCAGAGTCCTGCCCAGTGATCCTCCGCTCCCGACCGGCCTAGTTCCCGACGGCGTGGAACTAACATGCTGTGGCCGGTCGGGATGCTCTCATGGTGGCTGCGGGCTCAGTCCGGGCGGCTGGCGACAGACGACAGATCGGGCCGATAGGATCTTCGGACCGTTTGGGAGGACCTACATCTTGCAGCTGCCTCCGCTGTCTGAGTCCGCCATGGCGCTTGGAGTGGCTGCTGGAGGCCACCGCATGAGCGGACTCGAAACCCCGGAGATTTCTCTGACAGCATCCCCTTTTCAACCACCCCCCACATCCCCTTAAAGTGCAGGGGCCTTAGGCTTCCGGGTCCCACAGGCTTCCGGGTCACGCTAGAGCTGCGTGAATTACTCCGGGTCCCTGCTAGGCCCCCTGAAGGTGAGAGAACTGATTTAATATTTTTTGAGGAAACTCCGGCGTGAAACGCCAGCCTTTTAATGCCGGCATGGTCGCAAAGCCCCATTTTGGGAGAATCCAGCCCCACATCTGGAGTATTATGTCCAGTTTTGGTCTCCTTATTTGAGGAAGGATAATAATAATAATAATAAAAATAATAATAGCTTGTTGTCACAAGTAGACTTCAATGAAGTTACTGTGAAAAGCCCCGAGTCGCCACATTCCGCCACCTGTTCAAGGAGGCCGGTACGGGGATTGAACCCGCGTTGCTGGCCTTGTTCTGGAGTACAAGACAGCTGTTTAGCCCACTGTGCTAAACCCATTGTTGGTCATTCAGAGGAGGTTCCCCAGGTTGATTCTGGGGTGTGAAAGGGTTGACATATGAGGAGAGATTAAACACTTTGGGTTTATACTCACTGGAGTTTAAAAGGACGAGAGGGGATCTGGTCGAGGTTTATAAAATACTAAAAGGGATTGATAAAGTAAACATAGACCAAATGTTCCCCCTTGTGGGGAAATCCAGGATGAGAGGTCACAGATATAGGTTGAGAGGCGGTAGATTTAGAACTGAGATGAGGAGGAACTACTTCTCGCAGAGGGTGGTGAATTTCTGGAACTCGCTGCCCTGGCGCGGAGTGGAATCTGAGTCATTAAATGGTTTCAAGAAGGAGATAGATACATCTGACTAAAAACGGATCAAAGGGATCTGGGGAACAGGTCGGGCGGTGGATTTGACAGCAGGAAGAGATCAGTCATGATCAGATGGAATGATGGAGCAGGCTTGAAGGGCTGAATTGCCTAATTCTGATATTAATTACTATGTTCCAAATGCATCCAGGAACTTTTCCATTGGATCGAGCCCCATGATTCTATGATGCTTCTGTGAGAGACTTGGAGACCCTCAAGGACCACACTTCACACCCACCTCTTGCTGCCTCCAAATAGCTCCAGCTATTCAGCTGTGGCAGGCATATTGTCCAAAAACAGTACAATGCAATTCCTGACACCCTGTCCCCTCCTTTGATGGATAAGGTGCCAGATAACAGAACAGACAGGGGGAAAACAGGCATACATTTCCAAAGCCCTGCGAAGAATAGGAAAGGGTGTGGAGAGTAGGAAAGGATGCTGAATTAGGAGACAGAATGTGGGGGTGTCGACAGCATGTGGAGTAAAAGACAGAGTGAGGTGTATAGGGAAGTATAGGACAATGTATGGAGTGTAGGACAGGGTGCGGAGCATGGGACAAGCTATGGAGTATGGGACAGGGTGTGGGGTATGGGACAAGCTATGGAGGATAGACAGGGTGCGGAGTATGGGACAGGGTGTGGAGGTAAAGGACAGTGTGTGGAGTATGGGACATGGTGAGGAGTATGGGTCAGGGTGTGGGGTATGGTATAGGGTGTGGGGTATGGGACAGGGTGTGGAGTATGGGACAGGGTGAGGGGTATGGGACAGGGTGTGGAGTATGGGACAGGGTGAGGAGTATGGGACAGGGTGAGGAGTATGGGACAGGGTGTGGAGTATGGGACAGGGTGAGGAGTATGGGACATGGTGAGGAGTATGGGACAGGGTGTGGAGTATGGGACAGGGTGTGGAGTATGGGACAGGGTGTGGGGTATGGGACAGGGTGTGGAGTATGGGACAGGGTGTGGACTATGGGACAGGGTGTGAAGTATGGGACGGGGTCACGTTTCCGTATCTGGATAATGTTACCATCTGCGGCCATGACCAGCAGGACCACGACGCCAACCTCCACCGTTTTCTCCTGACGGCCCAAAAATTAAACCTTACATATAACAAGGAGAAATACGTGTTCCGCACAAACAGACTAGCCATCCTTGGCTACGTCGTAGAGAACGGAGTCCTGGGCCCAGACCCGGACCGCATGCGCCCCCTCTTAGAACTCCCCCTCCCCCATGGCCCTAAGGCCCTCAAATGGTGCTTGGGGCTCTTTTCGTACTACGCCCAGTGGGTTCCCCAATATGCGGACAAAGCCCACCCACTCTTCAAGGCCACATGATTTCCCCTGTCTGCTGAGGCGCGATAGGCATTCAGCTGCATCAGGGACGACATCGCCAAAGCAGCCATGCGGGCGGTGGATGAATCCACTCCCTTTCAGGTTGAGAGCGACGCCTCAGAGGTATCGCTAGCAGCCACTTTAAACCAAGCAGGGCGGCCCGTTGCATTTTTCTCCCGTACCCTATCCGCTTCAGAACTCCGACACTCCTCAGTCGAGAAGGAAGCACAAGCCATCGTGGAGGCTATCCGACACTGGAGGCACTACCTCACAGGTAGGAGGTTCACCCTCATTACCGACCAACGGTCGGTCGCCTTCATGTTCGACAACTTGCAAAGGGGCAAAATAAAAAATGACAAAATTCTTCGGTGGAGGATTGAACTCTCCACCTGCAATTACGATATCAAATCTCAACGAGCCCTCGGATGCCCTATCCCGCGGGACATGCGCCAGCGAGCAAATCAGCCGCCTAAAAGCCATCCACGATGACCTCTGCCACCCAGGGGTCACCCGGCTCGTCCACTACATCAGAGCCCGAAACCTGCCTTTCTCCAACGAGGAGGTAAAAGCGGTCACCAGGGACTGCCCGATCTGTGCGGAGTGCAAACCACACTTCTATAGACCAGACAGGGCCCACCTGGTCAAGGCTTCTAGGCCCTTTGAACGCCTTGCGATCGATTTCAAAGGGCCACTCCCCTCCACTAACAAAAACATTTACTTCCTTAACGTTATTGGCGAGTTCTCCCGATTCCCCTTCGCCATCCCATGCCCCGATATGACCTCCAACACAATTGTTAGGTCCCTTCATAGTGTCTTCACCCTGTTCGGTTTCCCCAGCTATGTGCACAGCGACCGGGGTGCGTCCTTTATGAGTGACGAGCTGTGTCAGTAACTGCTCGACAAGGGCATCGCCTCGAGCAGGACTACCAGTTACAACCCCAGGGGGAATGGACAGGTGGAGAGGGAGAACACAATGGTCTGGAAGACCGTCCTACTGACCCTCAGGTCCAGGAAGCTCCAAGTTTCCCAATGGCAGGAAGTCCTCCCTGACGCGCTCCACGCAATTAGATCCCTCCTGTGTACAGCTACTAACCAAACCCCCCACGAGCTGCTCTTCATTTTTTCCAGGGGCACTACCACAGGGGTCTCACTTCCGGCGTGGCTGAGGACGCCAGGCCCGGTTCTCCTAAGGAAGCACGTCAGGGCGCACAAAACCGACCCCATTGTTGAAAAGGTGTGCCTGCTTCATTCCAACCCACAGTACGCATTTGTTGAGTTCCCGGACGGTCGCCAGGACACAGTATCACTCCGGGACCTGGCACCCGCTGGATCCAGCCCCCCATCTACCCCCACCGAGGAACTCCTTTCCCCGTTCCCTATGCGGCCCCCCCCCTTGTGCCCCCGATTCTGCGAGCTCACCCCACCAGTCCCGAGCGCCAGCACCAGCCCTCCCCCCACGCCCCCAGTCTCCAGTCGACTAGGAGGTGTATGAGGCTCGGACAAGACTCGCCCCGGAGCCGGCAACCGTACCCCAGACCTCGACGCCCGCCCAGCCACCGCAAGAGGCTGCAACCCCGGTGCTCCGCAGATCAAAACGGACAATTCGTCCACCGGACAGACTGACTCTTTGAGCCATCACCCCCGCCGGACTTGATTTTGTTAACAGGGGGTGAATGTGGCGAATGTGATTCACACTATATATAGTTGCCAATATCACTCCATGTATATATGTTCATTATCTACCCGTTGTAAGATCAATGCTGTATATAGTTGCCAATATAACTCCGTGTATATATGTTCACTATCCAACATTGTAAGTGCAGTTGCACTATCCGACCACCAGGGGAGTCGCTCTGGGAGTACGCGAGAGTTTGTACTGGGCTCCTCCCTTGGCACCGCCCAGGACACCTCCCCCTGGGACAGATGTATAAAGATCTGTGCCTTAAAGCCAGCGTGCAGTTCATCTGAAGTTCAACGACGAATAGGCTGGGTCTGTTGTAAGTGTATTAAAGTCTCTGTTCAGATCCAACAACACGTGTTCGCTGAATTGATGGTTCCATCATATGGGACAGGATGTGGAGTATGGGACAGGGTGTGGAGTATGGGACAGGGTGTGGAGTATGGGACAGGGTGTGGAGTATGGGACAGGGTGTGGAGTATGGGACAGGGTGTGGAGTATGGGACAGGGTGTGGAGTATGGGACAGGGTGTGGGGTATGGGACAGGGTGTGGAGTATGGGACAGGGTGTGGAGTATGGGACATGGTGTGGTGTTTGGGACAGGGTGTGGAGTATGGGACAGGGTGTGGAGTATGGGATAGGTGTGGAGTATGGGACAGGGTGTGGAGTATGGGACATGGTGTGGCGTATGGGACAGGGTGTAGAGTATGGGACAGGGTGTAGAGTCTGTAATGGGACAGGGTGTAGAGTCTGTAATGGGACAGGGTGTAGAGTCTGTAATGGGACAGGGTGTAGAGTCTGTAATGGGACAGGGTGTGGAGTATGGGGCAGGGTGTAGAGTCTGTAATGGGACAGGGTGTGGAGTATGGGACATGGTGTGGAGTATGGGACAGGGTGCGGAGTATGGGACAGAGTGTGGAGTATGGGACAGGGTGCGGAGTACGGGATAGGGTGTGGAGTATGGGCCAGGGTGCGGAGTATGGGCAGGGTGTGGAGTATGGGACATGGTGTGGAGTACGGGACAGGGTGTGGGGTATGGGACAGGGTGTGGACTATGGGACAGGGTGAGGAGTATGGGACAGGGTTTGGAGTATGGGACAGAGTGTGGGGTATGGGACAGGGTGTGGAGTATGGGACAGGGTGTGGGGTATGGGACAGGGTGTGGAGTATGGGACATGGTGTGGAGTATGAGACACGGCGTGGAGTATGTGACAGAGTGTGGAGTATGGGACAGGGTGTGGAGTATGTGACAGGGTGTGGCGTATGTGACAGGGTGTGGAGTATGGGACAGGGTGTGGAGTATGGGATAGGGTGTGGAGTATGGGACAGGGTGTGGAGTATGGGACAGGGTGTGGAATATGGGACAGGGTGTGGATTATGGGACAGGGTGTGGAGTATGGGACAGGGTGTGGAATATGGGACAGGGTGTGGAGTATGGGACAGGGTGTGGAGTATGTGACAGGGTGTGGAGTATGGGATAGGGTGTGGAGTATGGGACAGGGTGTGGAGTATGGGACAGGGTGTGGAATATGGGACAGGGTGTGCAGTATGGGACAGGGTGTGGAGTATAGGACAGGGTGTGGAATATGGGACAGGGTGTGGAGTATGGGACAGGGCGTGGGGTGTGGGACATGGTGTGGAGTACGGGACAGGGTGTGGTGTTTGGGACAGGGTGTGGAGTATGGGACAGGGTGTGGAGTATGGGATAGGGTGTGGAGTATGGGACAGGGTGTGGCGTATGGGAGAGGGTGAGGAGTATGGGACAGGGTGTGGAGTATGGGACATGGTGTGGAGTATGGGATAGTGTGTGGAGTATGGGACAGGTTGTGGAGTATGGGACAGGGTGTAGAGTCTGTAATGGGACAGGGTGTAGAGTCTGTAATGGGACAGGGTGTGGAGTGTGGGCCAGGGTGTGGGGTATGGGACAGGGTGTGGAGTATGGGACATGGTGTGGAGTATGAGACAGGGTGTGGAGTATGGGACAGGGTGCGGAGTATGGGACAGGGTGTGGAGTATGGGACAGAGTGTGGAGTATGGGACAGGGTGCGGAGTACGGGATCGGGTGTGGAGTATGGGCCAGGGTGCGGAGTATGGGCAGGGTGTGGAGTATGGGACATGGTGTGGAGTACGGGACAGGGTGTGGGGTATGGGACAGGGTGTGGAGTATGGGCAGGGTGTGGAGTACGGGACAGGGTTTGGGGTATGGGACAGAATGTGGGGTATGGGACAGGGTGTGGAGTATGAGACAGGGTGTGGGGTATGGGACAGGGTGTGGAGTATGTGACAGAGTGTGGAGTATGGGACAGGGTGTGGAATATGGGACAGGGTGTGGAGTATGGGACAGGGTGTGGCGTATGGGATAGGGTGTGGAGTATGGGACAGGGTGTGGAGTATGGGACAGGGTGTGGAATATGGGACAGGGTGTGGATTATGGGATAGGGTGTGGAGTATGGGATAGGGTGTGGAGTATGGGACAGGGTGTGGAGTATGGGACAGGGTGTGGAATATGGGACAGGGTGTGGAAAATGGGACTGGGTGTGGAGTATGGGACAGGGTGTGGCGTATGGGACAGGGTGTGGCGTATGTGACAGAGTGTGGAGTATGGGACAGGGTGAGGAGTATGGGACAGGGTGTGGAGTATGGGACAGGGTGTGGAGTATGGGACAGGGTGTGGCGTATGGGACAGGGTGTGGAGTATGGGACAGGGTGTGGCGTATGGGACAGGGTGTGGAGTATGGGACAGGGTGTGGCGTATGGGACAGGGTGTGGAGTATGGGACTGGGTGTGGAGTATGGGATAGGGTGTGGAGTATGGGACTGGGTGTGGAGTATGGGATAGGGTGTGGAGTATGGGACAGGGTGTGGAATATGGGACTGGGTGTGGAGTATGGGACAGGGTGTGGAGTATGGGACTGGGTGTGGAGTATGGGATAGGGTGTGGAGTATGGGACAGGGTGTGGAATATGGGACTGGGTGTGGAGTATGGGACAGGGTGTGGAGTATGGGACAGGGTGTGGAATATGGGACAGGGTGTGGAGTATGGGACAGGGCGTGGGGTATGGGACATGGTGTGGAGTACGGGACAGGGTGTGGGGTATGGGACAGGGTGTGGAGTATGGGACATAGTGTACAGTATAGGACAGGGTGTGGAGTATGGGACAGGGTGTTTAGTATGGGACAGTGTGCGGAGTATGGGACAGGGTGAGGAGTATGGGACAAGGTTTGGGGTATGGGATAGGGTGTGGGGTATGGGACAGGGTAAGGAGTATGGGACAGGGTGAGGAGTATGGGACACGGTGTGGCGTATGGGACAGGGTGTGGAGTATGGGCCAGGGTGTGGGGTATGGGACATGGTGTGGAGTATGAGGCAGGGTGTGGAGTATGGGACAGGGTGCGGAGTATGGGACAGGGTGCGGAGTATGGGACAGGGTGTGGAGTATGGGACAGAGTGTGGAGTATGGGACAGGGTGCGGAGTACGGGATAGGGTGTGGAGTATGGGCCAGGGTGCGGAGTATGGGCAGGGTGTGGAGTATGGGACAGGGTGTGGGGTATGGGACAGGGTGTGGACTATGGGAAAGGGTGAGGAGTATGGGACAGGGTTTGGGGTATGGGACAGAATGTGGGTATGGGACAGGGTGTGGAGTATGGGACAGGGTGTGGGGTATGGGACAGGGTGTGGAGTATGGGACATGGTGTGGAGTATGAGACAGGGTGTGGGGTATGGGACAGGGTGTGGAGTATGAGACAGGGTGTGGGGTATGGGACAGGGTGTGGAGTATGTGACAGAGTGTGGAGTATGTGACAGGGTGTGGAGTATGGGACAGGGTGTGGAGTATGGGACATGGTGTGGAGTATGAGACAGGGTGTGCAGTATGGGACATGGTGTGGAGTATGAGACAGGGTGTGGAGTATGTGACAGCGTGTGGAGTATGTGACAGGGTGTGGAGTATGGGACAGGGTGTGGAGTATGTGACAGCGTGTGGAGTATGTGACAGGGTGTGGAGTATGGGACAGGGTGTGGTGTATGGGACAGGGTGTGGAGTATGGGACAGGGTGTGGAGTATGTGACAGGGTGTGGAGTATGGGACAGGGTGTGGAGTATGTGACAGCGTGTGGAGTATGTGACATGGTGTGGAGTATGGGACAGGGTGTGGAGTATGGGATAGGGTGTGGAGTATGGGACAGGGTGTGGAGTATTTGACAGCGTGTGGAGTATGTGACAGGGTGTGGAGTATGGGACAGGGTGTGGAGTATGGGACAGGGTGTGGAGTATGGGATAGGGTGTGGAGTATGGGACAGGGTGTGGGGTATGGTACAGGGTGTGGAATATGGGACAGGGTGTGGATTATGGGACAGGGTGTGGAGTATGGGACAGGGTGTGGAGTATGGGACAGGGTGTGGAGTATGTGACAGGGTGTGGAGTATGGGATAGGGTGTGGAGTATGGGACAGGGTGTGGAATATGGGACAGGGTGTGGAGTATGGGACAGGGTGTGGAGTATGGGACAGGGTGTGGAGTATGGGATAGGGTGTGGAGTATGGGACAGGGTGTGGCGTATGGGACAGGGTGTGGAATATGGGACTGGGTGTGGAGTATGGGACAAGGTGTGGAGTATGGGACAGGGTGTGGAATATGGGACAGGGTGTGGAGTATGGGACAGGGCGTGGGGTATGGGACATGGTGTGGAGTATGGGACAGGGTGTGGAGTATGGGACAGGGTGTGGAATATGGGACAGGGTGTGGAGTATGGGACAGGGCGTGGGGTATGGGACATGGTGTGGAGTACGGGACAGGGTGTGGGGTATGGGACAGGGTGTGGAGTATGGGACATAGTGTACAGTATAGGACAGGGTGTGGAGTATGGGACAGGGTGTTGAGTATGGGACAGTGTGCGGAGTATGGGACAAGGTTTGGGGTATGGGATAGGGTGTGGGGTATGGGACAGGGTAAGGAGTATGGGACAGGGTGAGGAGTATGGGACACGGTGTGGAGTATGGGATAGGGTGTGGAGTATGGGATAGAGTGTGGGGTATGGCACAGGGTGTGGGGTATGGGACCGGGTGTGGAGTATGGGACAGGGTGTGGAGTATGGGACAGGGTGAGGAGTATGGGACAGGGTTTGGGGTATGGGACAGGGTGTGGAGTATTGGACAGGGTGTGGAGTATGGGACAGGGGAAGGATTATGGGACAGGGTGTGGAGTATGGGACAGAGTGTGGAGTATGGGACAGGGTATGGAGTATGGGACAGGGTGTGGAGTATGGGACAGGGTGAGGAGTATGGGACAGGGTGTGGGGTATGGGACAGGGTTTGGGGTATGGGATAGAGTGTGGAGTATGGGACAGGGTGTGGAGTATGGGACAGGTTGTGGGGTATGGGACAGGGTTTGGGGTATGGGACTGTGGAAGGAGTATTGGACAGGGGAAGGAGTTTGGGACAGGGTGTGGGGTATGGGACAGGGTGTGGAGTATGGGACAGGGTGTGGGGTATGGGACAGGGTTTGGGGTATGGGATAGAGTGTGGAGTATGGGACAGGGTGAGGAGTATGGGACAGTGTGTGGGGTATGGGACACGGTGTGGAGTATGGGACAGGGTTTGGGGTATGTGACAGGTTGTGGAGTATGGGCAGGGTGTGGGGTATGGGATAGGGTGTGGGGTATGGGACAGGGTTTGGGGTATGGGACAGGGTGTGGAGTATTGGATAGAGTGTGGGGTTTGGGACAGGGTGTGGGGTATGGGACAGGGTTTGGGGTATGGGACAGGGGTGGAGTATGGCACAGTGTGTAGGGTATGGGACAGGGTGTGGACTATTGGACAGGGCGTGGAATATGGGACAGGGTGTGGAGTATTGGACAGGGTGTGGAGTATGGGATAGAGTGTGGGGTATGGGACAGGGTGTGGAGTATGGGACAGGGTGTGGGGTATGGGACAGGGTGTGGACTATTGGACAGGGTGTGGAGTATGGGACAGGGTGTGAGGTATGGGACAGGGTGTGGGGTGTGGGACAGGGTGTGGAGTATGGGACAGGGTGTGGAGTATGGGACAGGGCGTGGAGTATGGGACAGGGTTTGGGGTATGGGATAGAGTGTGGGGTATGGGACAGGGTGTGGAGTATGGGACAGGGTGTGGATATGGGACAGGGTGTGGAGTATGGGACAGGGTGTGGAGTATGGGACATGGTGTGGGGTATGGGTCAGGGTGTGAGGCATGGGACAGGATTTGGGGTATGGGACAGGGTGTGGAGTATGGGACAGGGTGTGGAGTATGGGACAGGGTGTGGAGTATGGGACAGGGTGTGGTGTATGGGACAGGGTGTCGGACAGGGTGTGGAGTATGGGACAGGGTGTGGTGTATGGGACAGGGTGTGGGACAGGGTGTGGAGTATGGGACAGAGTGTGGGGTATGGGACAGGTTGAGGAGTATGGGACAGAGTGTGGGGTATGGGACAGGGTGTGGGGTATGGGACAGGTTGTGGGGTATGGGACAGGGTGTGGAGTATGGGACAAGGTGCGGAGTATGGGACAGGGTGTGGGACAGGGTGTGTGGTATTGGATTGGGTAAGGAGTGTGGGACAGGGTGTGGACTATTGGACAGGGCGTGGAATATGGGACAGGGTGTGGAGTATTGGACAGGGTGTGGAGTATGGGATAGAGTGTGGGGTATGGGACAGGGTGTGGAGTATGGGACAGGGTGTGGGGTATGGGACAGGGTGTGGACTATTGGACAGGGTGTGGAGTATGGGACAGGGTGTGAGGTATGGGACAGGGTGTGGGGTGTGGGACAGGGTGTGGAGTATGGGACAGGTTGTGGAGTATGGGACAGGGCGTGGAGTATGGGACAGGGTTTGGGGTATGGGATAGAGTGTGGGGTATGGGACAGGGCGTGGAGTATGGGACAGGGTGTGGATATGGGACAGGGTGTTGAGTATGGGACAGTGTGCGGAGTATGGGACAGGGTGAGGAGTATGGGACAAGGTTTGGGGTATGGGATAGGGTGTGGGGTATGGGACAGGGTAAGGAGTATGGGACAGGGTGAGGAGTATGGGACACGGTGTGGCGTATGGGACAGGGTGAGGAGTATGGGACAGGGTGTGGAGTATGGGACATGGTGTGGAGTATGGGATAGTGTGTGGAGTATGGGACAGGTTGTGGAGTACGGGATAGGGTGTGGAGTATGGGCCAGGGTGCGGAGTATGGGCAGGGTGTGGAGTATGGGACATGATGTGGAGTACGGGACAGGGTGTGGGGTATGGGACAGGGTGTGGACTATGGGACAGGGTGAGGAGTATGGGACAGGGTTTGGGGTATGGGACAGAATGTGGGGTATGGGACAGGGTGTGGAGTATGAGACAGGGTGTGCAGTATGGGACATGGTGTGGAGTATGAGACAGGGTGTGCAGTATGGGACATGGTGTGGAGTATGAGACAGGGTGTGGAGTATGTGACAGCGTGTGGAGTATGTGACAGGGTGTGGAGTATGGGACAGGGTGTGGAGTATGTGACAGCGTGTGGAGTATGTGACAGGGTGTGGAGTATGGGACAGGGTGTGGTGTATGGGACAGGGTGTGGAGTATGGGACAGGGTGTGGAGTATGTGACAGGGTGTGGAGTATGGGACAGGGTGTGGAGTATGTGACAGCGTGTGGAGTATGTGACAGGGTGTGGAGTATGGGACAGGGTGTGGAGTATGGGATAGGGTGTGGAGTATGGGACAGGGTGTGGAGTATTTGACAGCGTGTGGAGTATGTGACAGGGTGTGGAGTATGGGACAGGGTGTGGAGTATGGGATAGGGTGTGGAGTATGGGACAGGGTGTGGGGTATGGTACAGGGTGTGGAATATGGGACAGGGTGTGGATTATGGGACAGGGTGTGGAGTATGGGACAGGGTGTGGAGTATGGGACAGGGTGAGGAGTATGGGACAGGGTTTGGGGTATGGGACAGGGTGTGGAGTATTGGACAGGGTGTGGAGTATGGGACAGGGGAAGGATTATGGGACAGGGTGTGGAGTATGGGACAGAGTGTGGAGTATGGGACAGGGTATGGAGTATGGGACAGGGTGTGGAGTATGGGACAGGGTGAGGAGTATGGGACAGGGTGTGGGGTATGGGACAGGGTTTGGGGTATGGGATAGTGTGTGGAGTATGGGACAGGGTGTGGAGTATGGGACAGGTTGTGGGGTATGGGACAGGGTTTGGGGTATGGGACTGTGGAAGGAGTATTGGACAGGGGAAGGAGTTTGGGACAGGGTGTGGGGTATGGGACAGGGTGTGGAGTATGGGACAGGGTGTGGGGTATGGGACAGGGTTTGGGGTATGGGATAGAGTGTGGAGTATGGGACAGGGTGAGGAGTATGGGACAGGGTGTGGGGTATGGGACACGGTGTGGAGTATGGGACAGGGTTTGGGGTATGTGACAGGTTGTGGAGTATGGGCAGGGTGTGGGGTATGGGATAGGGTGTGGGGTATGGGACAGGGTTTGGGGTATGGGACAGGGTGTGGAGTATTGGATAGAGTGTGGGGTTTGGGACAGGGTGTGGGGTATGGGACGGGGTTTGGGGTATGGGACAGGGGTGGAGTATGGCACAGTGTGTAGGGTATGGGACAGGGTGTGGACTATTGGACAGGGCGTGGAATATGGGACAGGGTGTGGAGTATTGGACAGGGTGTGGAGTATGGGATAGAGTGTGGGGTATGGGACAGGGTGTGGAGTATGGGACAGGGTGTGGGGTATGGGACAGGGTGTGGAGTATTGGACAGGGTGTGGAGTATGGGACAGGGTGTGGGGTATGGGACAGGGTGTGGGGTGTGGGACAGGGTGTGGAGTATGGGACAGGGTGTGGAGTATGGGACAGGGCGTGGAGTATGGGACAGGGTTTGGGGTATGGGATAGAGTGTGGGGTATGGGACAGGGCGTGGAGTATGGGACAGGGTGTGGATATGGGACAGGGTGTGGAGTATGGGACAGGGTGTGGAGTATGGGACATGGTGTGGGGTATGGGTCAGGGTGTGAGGCATGGGACAGGATTTGGGGTATGGGACAGGGTGTGGAGTATGGGACAGGGTGTGGAGTGTGGGACAGGGTGTGGAGTATGGGACAGGGTGTGGTGTATGGGACAGGGTGTCGGACAGGGTGTGGAGTATGGGACAGGGTGTGGTGTATGGGACAGGGTGTGGGACAGGGTGTGGAGTATGGGACAGAGTGTGGGGTATGGGACAGGTTGAGGAGTATGGGACAGAGTGTGGGGTATGGGACAGGGTGTGGGGTATGGGACAGGGTGTGGGGTATGGGACAGGGTGTGGAGTATGGGACAAGGTGCGGAGTATGGGACAGGGTGTGGGACAGGGTGTGTGGTATTGGATTGGGTAAGGAGTGTGGGACAGGGTGTGGACTATTGGACAGGGCGTGGAATATGGGACAGGGTGTGGAGTATTGGACAGGGTGTGGAGTATGGGATAGAGTGTGGGGTATGGGACAGGGTGTGGAGTATGGGACAGGGTGTGGGGTATGGGACAGGGTGTGGACTATTGGACAGGGTGTGGAGTATGGGACAGGGTGTGAGGTATGGGACAGGGTGTGGGGTGTGGGACAGGGTGTGGAGTATGGGACAGGGTGTGGAGTATGGGACAGGGCGTGGAGTATGGGACAGGGTTTGGGGTATGGGATAGAGTGTGGGGTATGGGACAGGGCGTGGAGTATGGGACAGGGTGTGGATATGGGACAGGGTGTGGAGTATGGGACAGGGTGTGGAGTATGGGACATGGTGTGGGGTATGGGTCAGGGTGTGGGGTATGGGACAGGATTTGGTGTATGGGACAGGGTGTGGAGTATGGGACAGGGTGTGGAGTGTGGGACAGGGTGTGGAGTATGGGACAGGGTGTGGTGTATGGGACAGGGTGTCGGACAGGGTGTGGAGTATGGGACAGGGTGTGGTGTATGGGACAGGGTGTGGGACAGGGTGTGGAGTATGGGACAGAGTGTGGGGTATGGGACAGGTTGAGGAGTATGGGACAGAGTGTGGGGTATGGGACAGGGTGTGGGGTATGGGACAGGTTGTGGGGTATGGGACAGGGTGTGGAGTATGGGACAAGGTGCGGAGTATGGGACAGGGTGTGGGGTATGGGACAGGGTGTGGAGTATGGGACAGGGTGTGGAGTATGGGACAGGGTGTGGGACAGGGTGTGTGGTATTGGATTGGGTAAGGAGTGTGGGACAGGGTGTGGAGTATGGGACAGGGTATGTAGTATGTGACAGGGTTTGGGGTATGGGACAGGGTGTGGAGTATGGGACAGGGCGTGGAGTAGGGGACAGGGTGCGGGGTATGGGACAGGGTGTGGAGTATGGGACAGGGTGCGGAGTATGGGACAGGGTGCGGAGTATGGGACAGGGTGTGGAGTATGGGACAGGGTGTGGAGTATGGGACAGGGTGTGGAGTATGGGACAGGGTGTGGGGTATGGGACAGGGTTTGGGGTATGGGACATGGTGTGGAGTATGGGACATGGTGTGGAGTATTGGACAGGGTGTGGAGTATGGGACAGAGTGTGGGGTATGGGACAGGGTGTGGAGTATGGGACATGGTGTGGAGTATTGGACAGGGGAAGGAGTATGAGATAGGGATTGGGGTATGGGACAGGGTTTGGGGTATGGAACAGGGTGTGGGGTATGGGACAGGGGAAGGAGAATGGGATAGGGTGTGGAGTATGGGACAGGGTGTGGAGTATGGGACAGGGTGTGGAGTATGGGACAGGATGTGGGGTATGGGACAGGGTTTGGGGTATGGGACATGGTGTGGAGTATGGGACATGGTGTGGAGTATTGGACAGGGTGTGGAATATGGGACAGAGTGTGGGGTATGGGACAGGGTGTGGAGTATGGGACATGGTGTGGAGTATTGGACAGGGGAAGGAGTATGAGATAGGGATTGGGGTATGGGACAGGGTTTGGGGTATGGGACAGGGTGTGGGGTATGGGACAGGGGAAGGAGAATGGGATAGGGTGTGGAGTATGGGACAGGGTGTGGAGTATTGGACAGGGTGTGGAGTATTGGACAGGGTGTGGAGTATGGGACAGGGTGTGGAGTATGGGACAGGGTGTGAAGTATTGGACAGGGTGTGGTGTATGGGACAGGGTGTCGGACAGGGTGTGGAGTATGGGACAGGGTGTGGTGTATGGGACAGGGTGTGGGACAGGGTGTGGAGTATGGGACAGAGTGTGGGGTATGGGACAGGTTGAGGAGTATGGGACAGAGTGTGGGGTATGGGACAGGGTGTGGGGTATGGGACAGGGTGTGGGGTATGGGACAGGGTGTGGAGTATGGGACAGGGTGCGGAGTATGGGACAGGGTGTGGGACAGGGTGTGTGGTATTGGATTGGGTAAGGAGTGTGGGACAGGGTGTGGACTATTGGACAGGGCGTGGAATATGGGACAGGGTGTGGAGTATTGGACAGGGTGTGGAGTATGGGATAGAGTGTGGGGTATGGGACAGGGTGTGGAGTATGGGACAGGGTGTGGGGTATGGGACAGGGTGTGGAGTATTGGACAGGGTGTGGAGTATGGGACAGGGTGTGGGGTATGGGACAGGGTGTGGGGTGTGGGACAGGGTGTGGAGTATGGGACAGGGTGTGGAGTATGGGACAGGGCGTGGAGTATGGGACAGGGTTTGGGGTATGGGATAGAGTGTGGGGTATGGGACAGGGCGTGGAGTATGGGACAGGGTGTGGATATGGGACAGGGTGTGGAGTATGGGACAGGGTGTGGAGTATGGGACATGGTGTGGGGTATGGGTCAGGGTGTGGGGTATGGGACAGGATTTGGGGTATGGGACAGGGTGTGGAGTATGGGACAGGGTGTGGAGTGTGGGACAGGGTGTGGAGTATGGGACAGGGTGTGGTGTATGTGACAGGGTGTCGGACAGGGTGTGGAGTATGGGACAGGGTGTGGTGTATGGGACAGGGTGTGGGACAGTGTGTGGAGTATGGGACAGGGTGTGGAGTATGGGACAGGGTGTGGAGTGTGGGACAGGGTGTGGAGTATGGGACAGGGTGTGGTGTATGTGACAGGGTGTCGGACAGGGTGTGGAGTATGGGACAGGGTGTGGTGTATGGGACAGGGTATGGGACATGGTGTGGAGTATGGGACAGGGTGTGGAGTATGGGACAGAGTGTGGGGTATGGGACAGGTTGAGGAGTATGGGACAGAGTGTGGGGTATGGGACAGGGTGTGGGGTATGGGACAGGTTGTGGGGTATGGGACAGGGTGTGGAGTATGGGACAAGGTGCGGAGTATGGGACAGGGTGTGGGGTATGGGACAGGGTGTGGAGTATGGGACAGGGTGTGGAGTATGGGACAGGGTGTGGGACAGGGTGTGTGGTATTGGATTGGGTAAGGAGTGTGGGACAGGGTGTGGAGTATGGGACAGGGTATGGAGTATGTGACAGGGTTTGGGGTATGGGACAGGGTGTGGAGTATGGGACAGGGCGTGGAGTAGGGGACAGGGTGCGGAGTATGGGACAGGGTGTGGAGTATGGGACAGGGTGCGGAGTATGGGACAGGGTGCGGAGTATGGGACAGGGTGTGGAGTATGGGACAGGGTGTGGAGTATGGGACAGGGTGTGAAGTATGGGACAGGGTGTGGGGTATGGGACAGGGTTTGGGGTATGGGACATGGTGTGGAGTATGGGACATGGTGTGGAGTATTGGACAGGGTGTGGAGTATGGGACAGAGTGTGGGGTATGGGACAGGGTGTGGAGTATGGGACATGGTGTGGAGTATTGGACAGGGGAAGGAGTATGAGATAGGGATTGGGGTATGGGACAGGGTTTGGGGTATGGGACAGGGTGTGGGGTATGGGACAGGGGAAGGAGAATGGGATAGGGTGTGGAGTATGGGACAGGGTGTGGAGTATGGGACAGGGTGTGGAGTATGGGACAGGATGTGGGGTATGGGACAGGGTTTGGGGTATGGGACATGGTGTGGAGTATGGGACATGGTGTGGAGTATTGGACAGGGTGTGGAGTATGGGACAGAGTGTGGGGTATGGGACAGGGTGTGGAGTATGGGACATGGTGTGGAGTATTGGACAGGGGAAGGAGTATGAGATAGGGATTGGGGTATGGGACAGGGTTTGGGGTATGGGACAGGGTGTGGGGTATGGGACAGGGGAAGGAGAATGGGATAGGGTGTGGAGTATGGGACAGGGTGTGGAGTATTGGACAGGGTGTGGAGTATTGGACAGGGTGTGGAGTATGGGACAGGGTGTGGAGTATGGGACAGGGTGTGGAGTATTGGACAGGGGAAGGAGTATGTGACCGTGTGCAGAGTATGGGTCTCGATGCAGAGTATTGAACAGGGCCCGGCGTGTAGGCCATGTTGCAGAGTATGGGACTCGATGCAGAGTATTGAACAGGGCCCGGCGTGTTGGCCATGTTGCATAGTATGGGACACAGAGTATATTCTGGGACTTCAGTTTTCATCTGTTACACTGAAATAAAAACAAAATACTGCAGATGCTGGAGTCCTGAAGCAACGGAAAGTGCTGGAAAACCTCAAGTATGTCTGGCAGAAGACGAGGCGAGTTAACATTATTGCTGTTTTTTCTCTTCAGAGATGCTGCCAGAGCTTCTGACGTTTCCAGCATTATGTGTTTTCATTTCATCAGTCGCACATTTTTCAGAAGTTCGATCTTGTTCATGAATTTGGTTGAACGAAACATGATGGCCGTTTCATATTATCCAATTAACAGTGAACAGGCTGAGTCTCGACGCACGTGATTTATGAAAACATCCCTCGTTGTCTGATTCAGATCGGATTGCATGGGAATAAAATCCTGTAACTTCCATTGTCTGGCAGTTTCCATCCTCCTCAACACTGTTTTATTTAATTCCACTCAGAGCCTGATTTGTTGCCTCACACTATTGCTGCAGCAAATCTCAGCAGGAACAGTAGATGCTACCAAAAGGCATGAGCAAATATCGCAGCCCTGTACAGCACAGCAGATGGTGGGGTGAATTCCTGATATGTGTCTGCTCCCTTGCTGGTACAGAGTTGGCATAGAGATGGATGAAGGGGCCCAAAACGCAGCATGGGACTGCAGCATCCATCTTTCTAACAGATCCACGCAATTCGTCAGCTGTATGTGGTGGAACGTGTGGGCAGATCCTACGTCATTCTCCAAAGTATGCTTGTGCTTTCTTCAAGGGCCGATGGGGGTGGGGATGAAGTAGCTCGACTGTGCCACATCCATCAAACTGTGATCCTTCCCACACAGTGACTGCCCTGGGCACTCGCACCAATCCTCGCTTTGCTTTCGAGAGCTTTTTTTGAGTACACGAGGCTGCTGCAGGGCAGGGTCGTGTTGGAGGTAGAGAACCTCACTGTGGCGTGCAGTGTTTGAGTGGTGTGCTTCAGACAAAGGGCTGGAGGATACGTCGATAAACTGCACAACCTTCACTTCTTCTTTTTGACAGACGTGATGGTAGTGCAAGAGGAATAACACTGCTCGCTGACAGGGTTGGTCTATCCTTGTGTGCCTGGGATTCTCTCTCTTCGTCTCTGTGGAATTTTCTGAAATGAGACCTGTGTAAAGTGCATACCACTTACCCGAGCGTTTGCCGGCTAAGAGTTGGGACGAGCAGTGCAGAGCATGCTTAGCATCTTTGTGTGTGTGTGCATCTATGTATGTGCATGTACATCTGTGTGTTTGTGTAGCTGTGTGTGTATGTATCAATGTGTGTGCACACGGGAAACTGTGTATGTGTGCATTTGTGCATATGCACATCTGTATGTGTATACACATCTGTGTGTGCACATCTGTGTGTGCGTGCACATCTGTGTGTGTACATGCATCTTTGCATGTGTGCACATCTGTATGTGTGTGTGTACCCATCAGTGTGTGTGCACATCTATGTGTGTTTGCACATCTGTGTGTGTATACATGTGTGTGTCTGCGCATAACTTTGGGTAGGAATTTCCAATCTCACCGGACTCACACCCAAAGTCAATAGACATTTTTCTGGTCCGCAAAACTTTCCTTCCCGTCCGTGACAATTTGCACAGCGGCTAGGACTGGAAAATCACACCTTTTGTGTGTCTGCGCATGTGTGTATGTGTGCGCATTTGCATTTGTGCTTGCATGTGCACCTGTGTGTGTGCCGGCGTGGGCACCTCTGTGTGTGTCTGTGTGTATACCTATGTGTGTATGTCTGTGTGTATACCTGTGTGTGTTGTCTGCATGCATATATGTGTGTGTGTGCCTGTCTGTGCACCTGTGTGTAACTCTGCATGTGCACATGTGTGTGTGTGCCTGTGTGTGCACCTTTGTGTGTCTGCATTCACACATGTATGTGCGTGCTTGTCTGTGCACCTGTGTGTGAAATGTTGTGCGTCCATGTGTGTGTCTGTGTGTACACCTGTATGTGTGTGTCTGCATGTGCACCTGTGTACGTGAGTGTGTGTCTCTGCATATACCTGTATGTATGTGTGTCAGCGTGTGCACATGTGTGTGTGTCTAGTTGCACAACTGTGTGTGTGTTTGTATATGCACCTGCACACCTGTCAGTGGGGGGGGGGGTATTTGGGAATTTAGTTCGGAAAATCTAGGGCTAATAATAATTGCTTGTTTGACGAGTAGGCTTCAATGAAGTTACTGTGAAAATCCCCTAGACGCCACATTCCGGTGACTGTTTGGGGAGGCCGGTGCGGGAATTGAACCCGCGCTGCTGGCATTGTTCTGCATTACAAGTCAGCTGTTTAGCCCACTGTGCTAGAAGAAGGTGAGTTGCCTTCTTCAACCGTTGCAGTCCTTGAGGTGTAGGGACATCCACTGTGCTGTTAGGGAGGGATTTTCAGGATGACAATGAAGGAACAACGATATACTTTCAAGTCAGGGTGGTGAGTGACTTGGAGTGTAACCTTCAGGTAGTGGGGTTCCCAGGTATCTGCTGCTCTTGTCCTTCTAGATGGTAGTGGTCATGGGTTTAAAAGGTGCTGTCTAAGGAACCTTTGTGAGTTACTGCAGTGCATCTTGTAGGTGGTACACACGGCTGCCACTGTTCATTGGTGATGCAGGGCTTGAATGTTTGTGAAAGGGAAGCAATCAAGCAGGCTGCTTTGCACTGGATGGTGTCGAGCTTCTTGAGTGTTGTTGGAGCTGCACTTATCCAGGCAAGTGGACAGCATTCCATTACACTCCTGACTTGTACCTTGTAGATGGTGGACAGGCTTTCGAGGGTCAGGAGGTGAGTTACTCTCCATAGGATTCCTAGCCTTTGACCTGCCCCGGTAGCCACAATATTAATACAGCTAGTCCAGTTCAGTTTCTGAACAATGGTAATCCCCAGGATGTTGATTGTGGGGGATTTAGTGATGATAATGCCATTGAATGTCAAGGGGTGATGGTTAGATCCTCTCTTGGGGGGGCACGGTAGCACAGTGGTTAGCACTGCTGCTTCACAGCACCAGGGTCCCAGGTTCGATTCCTGCATGTTCTCCCCATGTCTGCGTGTTTTTCCTCTGGGCACTCCGGTTTCCTCTCAAAAGTCCCGAATGACATGCTTGTTAAGCGAATTGGACATTCTGAATTCTCCCTCAGTGTACCCGAACAGGCGCCGGAGTGTGGAGACTAGGGGCTTTTCACAGTAACTTCATTGCAGTGTTAATGTAAGCCTACTTGTGACAATAATAAAGATTCTTCTTCTTGTAGGAGATGGTCATTGCCTGGCACTTGTGTGGTACAAAAGTAACTTGCCACTTGCCAGCCCAAACCTGAATATTGTCCAGGTCTTGCTGCATTTGGACATGGACTGCTTCATTATCTGAGGAGTCACGAATGGTGCTCAACATTGTGCAGTCATCTGCAAATATCCCCACTTCTGACCTTATGATGGAAGGGAGGTCATTGATGAAGCAGCTGAAGATGGTTGGGCCTAGGACCCTATCCTGAGGAACTCCTGCAGTGATGTCCTGGAGCTGGGATGATTAATCTCCAACCACCACAACCATCTTCTTTTGTGCCGGGTATGACTCCAACTAGCGGAGAGTTTTCCCCCTGATTCCCTTTAACTCCAGTTTAGCTCGGGCTCCTTGATGCTGCCTTTACGTCAAGGGAAGTCATTCTCCCCTCACCTCTGGCATTCGCCCCTTTTGCCCAAGTTTGAACCAAGGCTGTGAAGCAAGGGAGCGTCCCTACGCACACCAGCAGATGCAGGCTTTTGCCATGTGTCATCAATGCTCGATTACAAATTCAATCGACAAAAATTAAAATCAAATGACTTCACCAGCAAAACATCTTGGAAATACGACAACCTGCTCCCAGCTCTTGCCGCTCATCCTCTCCAATTTGGTAACGTCTCAAAAAAAATAGGACGGTGAATAGCTCGGGCATTAGTTGCTTGCGCTGCACTCGCTTGCAAGAGAAGCAATGGATTTGAAGGGGGGTTTATTTTAACTAAAAGGGATTTTGAATAAGATGTTTATTTTCCCCCTTCCAAAGCGCGTTACTGTCTCAAGAACTGCAAGCAGACGCCTGCCGTTTGCCAAGAAATTAATAAAACCGCCATGAAACATCAGAATGTATCAAATTGCTAAGATCTGCGTATAAAGCTGTATCCACAATAGAAAGCCTCCATTTCTCAATATTACTGCCCGTTGCTTAGCAAACTGAAGACATTTGCTTTTACACTGGTGGTGGTGGGGGGCGGGTGGGGGGGGGTGGGGAGATGGGGAATGGTGGTGTTCAAAACGCTTTTCTTTTTACTCCAGTCACTTCTTTGCGAGAGTGCTTATTAAATGTTTTAAGTGCTGGTCCAGGCAGGTGGGAAGGAGTACGGTGACATTTTCTGTGAAAGTTGGCACTTGCTGAGAATGCTGTGTTCTCTTTTTTGATTTTTAGTGGACTTTATTGCTCATTCCTCTCGACCTGTAGCAGCTTGGCGAGCTCCACCACACCATAGAAAATCACAGAGAATTTCTAGGCCATTTAGCCCAACCGGTCTGTCGTGACGTATTCGCTCCACATGAGCCTCCTCCCACCCCACTTCATCTAACTCAAATTTTAATTTTAATTATCTTTATTGTCACAAGTAGGCTTACATTAACACTGCAATGAGGTTACTGTGAAAAGCCCCAAGTCGCCACATTCCAGCCCCTGTTCGGGTACACGGAGGGAGAATTCAGAATGTCCAATTCACCGAACAGCACGTCTTTTGGGATTTGTGGGCAGAAACCGGAGCACCCGGAGGAAACCCACGCAGACACGGGGAGAACGTGCAGACCCCACACAGACAGTGGCCCAAGCCAGGAATCGAACCTGGTACCCTGCCGCTGTGAAGCCACAGTGCTAACCACTGTGCTATCGTGCCGCCCGTATCAACAAATCCTTCTATTCCTTTCTCCCTTGTGTGTCTGTCTAACGTCCCTTTAAATGCATCTGTGCTATTCTCCTATGTGAGAACATAGGCAGAGACAGGGCAGCACGGTAGCATTGTGGATAGTACAATTGCTTCACAGCTCCAGGGTCCCAGGTTCGATTCCAGCTTGGGTCACTGTCTGTGCGGAGTCTGCACATCCTCACTGTGCAAATTGGCACGGACGGGAAGGAAAGTTTTGCGGACCAGAAAAATGTCTATTGACTTTGGGTGTGAGTCCGGTGAGACGGGAAATTTCTACCCAAAGTTAGACGCAGACACACACATGCATACACACACAGATGTGCAAACACACATAGATGTGCACACACACTGATGGGTACACACACACATGTGCACACACACATACAGATGTGCACACATGCACAGCTGCGTATACACATACACACACATGTTTGCACACACACATGGATGCACACACATGCAAAGATGCATGTACACACACAGATGTGCACGCACACACAGATGTGCACACACAGATGTGTATACACATACAGATGTGCCTATGCACAAATGCACACACACACAGTTTCCCGTGTGCACACACAAATGAAGCTACTGTGAAAAGCCCCTAGTCGCCACATTCCGGGCCTGTTCGGGGAGGCTGTTACGGGAATCGAACCGTGCTGCTGGCCTGCCTTGGTCTGCTTTCAAAGCCACCTGAAAACTTGGCCGAACATTTCCGGCTGTTCCTGCCAGTGGCATCTTCAGGTCAGGCCAGCGACAATCGTTACTCCCCCCACCCCCCCCCCCCCCCTCCCCAGCCAACCCACCGTGGGTTCCCAAGGGCGAGGGCAGGAACAAGGGGAAAACCTGTTGTCATTGGCAGGACTGGAGGATCCCACAGCTAGGCAATGGCGGGCCACCTCCACAAAACACGCCCAAAGAGGGGGAGTCGGGGGTTGTAGGGGTGAAAATCCCACCCTCTAACTCTGTTTCTCCCTCCATAAGTGACGCCAGTCCTGCTGAGTAATTCCAGAAATTCCTGTCTATATTTCAGCGTTCCGACGTCAGCGATGTTTTGCTCCTGTTTGCGATTCGCCTGGACCATTCTCTGCGGTAGGTCGCGGGTTGCACACTCTCACCACTATCTGAGTTAAAAGCTGCATTCCTTCAGGCTGTATTAGTTCCTATCTTACGTTTATGAGCTGGAGCACGCTCGCACTTGGGCTTGCTAAGAGTTTTGTTTTGGCAAGTGAAAATTAAATAGGAGATGCAATCAAATCCAAGTGCCCAGAGAAAAATCACTTAAACGTCAAACCATAATCACTTTAATCGCTGAGCTAAATCTGGCCAAAGAAAGTGTTTCCTGGCCGCCGCGTGGAACATCATTCATCAACTGCTCCTCTTAGAAGGACAAGTGGTTCATCGGATTCATTCCGAGGGAATGTGTCTTCCACTTGGCTACAGTATGTAACAAACCTGGCATGCGAACAGCACACTGTCATTCTGGCCCTGCTGATTCAAGAGCAAGTCCAACTCTTTCTAGATGTCAAGTGAAGCCCGAAGGCTCCAAACCACTGTGAATGTCAAAAAGCTTGCTGCTGACTGAAAGATGCTGTGATGGAAATGAACAGATTCAGGGAGGTGGGGAGTATCATGGAATTTACAGTGCAGAAGGAGGCCATTCGGTCCATCGAGTTTGCACCGGCTCTTGGAAAGAGCACCCTACCCAAGGTCAACACTTCCACCCTATCCCAATATCCCAGTAACCCCACCCAACACTAAGGGCAATTTTGGACACTAAGGGCAATTTATCATGGCCAATCCACCTAACCTGCACATCTTTGGACTGTGGGAGGAAACCAGAGCACCCGGAGGAAACCCACGCACACACGGGGAGGATGTGCAGACTCCGCACAGACAGTGACCCAAGCCGGCATCGAACCTGGGACCCTGGGGCTGTGAAGCCATTGTGCTATCCACTAAGAGGGTTAATCCCTCTTAGTGCTCCGATCGGCAAGAACTCCTCTCATCACTACGCATTGCAGACTCGCACACCCAGGGCTGGATTCTCCGCCCCGCACGCCAGATTTCTGCCTCACCCCGCCGGCGGGATGCTCCGTTTCGCAGGCTGGTCAATGGGGTTTCCCATTGTGGGGCAGCCCCCTGCCGTCAGGATGCCCCCAATTCGTAGAAATTTCCTGCGTTCAATATTTTCAGTGACTCGTAGAATTTCAAAAAGAGATTTGCTGGGAATGCTGAATGGAGGCAATCTCGCCGAGTAGTGAGAATGCGGAATTCTCTGCCAAGTTGGAAGTCGCGAATTGTGTGGATGCATTTAAGGGGCGTCCAGATAGGTACGTTAGGGAGATGGGAGTAGAAGGGGATATGTTGGTAGGATGGGATGACAAAGTGAGAAGAAACTTGTGTGGCTCTTACACAGACAGAGGAGGGATTTCATGGAATTTACAGTGCAGAAGGAGGCCATTCGGCCCATCGAGTCTGCACCGGCTCTTGGAAAGAGCACCCTACCCGAAGTCAACACCTACACCCTATCCCCATAACCCAGTAACCCCACCCAACGCTAAAGGCAATTTTGGACACCAAGGACAATTTAGCAAGGCCAATCCACCTAACCTGCACATCTTTGGACTGTGGGAGGAAACCGGAGCACCCGGAGGAAACCCACGCACACACGGGGAGGATGTGCAGACTCCACACAGCCAGTGACCCAAGCCGGAATCGAACCTGGGACCCTGGAGCTGTGAAGCAATTGTGCTATCCACAATGCTACCGTGCTGCCCGTGATGGGTGAAGTGGTCTGTTACTGCACTTTAAATTCTGGATAATCCTATGAGCACATTTCTCAAACATTACATGGAGCTACCAGAGGAGGCATTACCCTTGCTTTGGCTGAGAAACAGTTTCACCCTGGAAGAGAGGCAGGATTACCCTGTGCGATCAGATGTAAACATTCCAGCCATTAACAGTATTCTTCGTCCTGCAGAGTCCTGTTAGCACACTGGAAGTGCACCCCCTCACCTTTAACCTCAACAAGAGAAGTCAAATTAAAAGTTCAATTATGCCGTGTTACTAGGTGAATTGTGCTGATCCAGAGGCCAACATAATTCATAATGCAAAATGTCCACGTTAATAGAATTGTGTGCTGTTGTTCTTTGGGTCCTTCTTCGCTAAAGTAGTTTGCCAATGGCACAACTGAGGGTTGTGCCTGGCCACATGTGCCGTAGCCATCCTCATGTGGCAGCTTCCCACTATTGGGCAATCTGTGCTTGATGCATGAACTCAACCTCCTCACTCTACCCCCTTCCCACTGTGAAAGATTTTCTAAAAGATGGACCTTCGAATCAAACCACTTCGCCAGCTGCTGTGGGAGGCCACACATCTTACTGCAATAAATTGATGCACGATCAATTGTATAAAGACTAAGGTTGGATACAACTGTGGCTTTATTGCAGTAAGATGTGTGGCCTCCCACAGCAGCTGGCGAAATGGCTGCTGAATAGAGGACACGCATATTTATACTCCTCCTATTGGGCAGAGCCGCAGTCCACATCCGGGGTGTTACTCCCGACGTGGCTCGCAGCTCCAGGACCGGCCCTGCTCCGTAGGCACGTCCGACTCCACAAGGCGGACCCGTTGGTGGATAGGGTGCACTTGCTCCATGCCAACCCCCAGTATGCCTATGTGGCGTACCCCGACGGCTGCCAAGATACTGTCTGCCTCAGGGACCTGGCACCAGCAGGTTCCACCCATACACACTTCTCCGGCCCGGTGTCACCCTTCCCTCCCCCAGCACTCCCAAAATTAACCATACCAGGACCATCACTCCTTCCCCTGCCCACGCCAGAGGATGAAGAGGATTCCGGCACACTCCCAGAGTCATCCAACATCAGGCCAGCATCGGCATCGCCAGCATCGACATCGCCGCCGCTGCCACCGCTACGTCGCTCCCAGCGGAACGTCAAGGCACCAGTCCGGTTGAATCTCTAACTGGCACCGGACGTTCAAAGGACATTTTTTCCCCCCTGATAAAACACTGTACATAAATTCAATACTGTATATAGCTCTCCACCACCCCCACCGGACTCATTTTTAACAGGGGATGAATGTGGTCAACCACTGTTACACCTGTATTAGGTGATGTAAGGTAGGACCTGTACTGCAGGTTCGCCGGTAGCCCCTGCCTGCTGGCTCCGCCCAGTAGGAGGAGTATAAATATGCGTGTCCTCTGTTCAGCAGCCATTTTGCCAGCTGCTGTGGGAGGCCACACATCTTAGAGCAATAAAGCCACAGTTGTATCCAACCTTAGCCTTTCTAAAATTGATCGTGCATCACACAGTGGGTAGTTCGGGCCTGGAATGCGCTGTCTGGAAGTGTGGGAGGCATTCAATAGGGCCTATTTGATTAGAAACAATGTGCAGGGATATGGGGAAAAGGCAGAGGAATGGCACTCAGTCATGATGCTTGTTTGGAGAGCTGCTGCGGACTGGATGGGCCAAAAGCCTCTTTTTACAGCACAACAATTTTGTGATTCTGTACCTTCCCATTCCTCTCACTCATGAAAGTGCCAGCTTCAGGCTGAATGAATAAACCTTTTCCTTGTTGAAAATAAACCTATAGAAATTCAGCAAATCTTTCAATTGGTCCTTAAGTAGCAAGTAAAAGGTTTTACGAGCTGAGGCATTTACAGCCATTTACCTGATTGGCCGAGCAGCAATTTTAGGAGTGAGATAGAGATGATCACTGTGGTGATATGCATCACTGCAGATACACAAGGGGTTAATGTAAGTACACGTAGACAAGCTAGACACTAGAGGGAGCACCAGAGACATCAGACAACAAAGTGATTTGACCACTTCTTGGTTCCTCATGCACAGGGACAAGGATGGTGTTTACAATGCAATGCCACCAACAACATCACCACCTCACCAACCCAACAAGAAAGACATTCGACCATAATAATTAATGAATTTTGGACTCATACATATGATTTAGACTTACTGTTTAATGATCACTGTTATCATAACTTGTACAGAGCATCACTTATCTACCTAGTTTGTTCAATTTTATTTAACAACCGTACAGAAAATATGTAACACGAAAAAAAGGAGGATGTGTTGATATGCATCACTGTAAATGCACAAGGGGTTAATGTAAATACACGTAGACTAGATAGACAGTAGAGGGAGCACCAGAGACATGACACACAGACATTCAACCAATAGGTCAGTAAGATAGGACACGACCAATGGGCAGTCACGATTCACACAGAGGTGACACTACCACAGGAGGGCATTACACCAACCCATATATAAAGGACACAGCACACATGATCTTCCTCTTTCCAGTGGAGATTCTCAGTGAGTACAGACACAGGGTTGATTGAACATCACACCCACCACGTGGATTGTAGCAGACTGGTTCGTCAGTCTGAGTAGCTATAGGAAGATTAACAGTAGAGGTGAATCCGAGTAGGAGAATTGTTAATAGTTTAATAAACGTGTTGAAGTTATCTCCACATCTGAACCTTCCTTTGTCAGAGTGAACATCAAGGAAGCAGCTTATGCTACGCCAAGAGCATAACAAGACATGGTACCAGCGAGTGACTGTTTCAATCCAAATAGTTACAACTCAGCAAACAGTTACAACCAGCAACGACACCCAGGCAAGGTGATCGAGATTCCAGTTCCACAGTGGCTCAAGTGCACAGGTACTGACTCCGACATGTGACAGTGTTAACCTGCCTTCAGATGGTTATGGGTTCAAATGGCATTCCGGAGATGAGCACATTATCTTGGACGACACTTCAGCACAGAAAGTAAGGGAGTGCCACTTTAACAAAGCTGCTAAGTTTCTTTAATGATGTGGTGCCAGACTGAGGCCCTGACATGTCGTCTCAGACCTGTTATGTGAAATATGGTGAGCAAGGGTAGTGGGAGTCTGGAATTCGCTGCCCCAGTTGGTGGTGGAGGCAGAGACTTTAAACTCTTTTAAAAAGTGCCTGGGTCTGCACCTTAAGTGCTCTAAGCTACAAGGTGTCGTAGTCTGTATTAGGGGTATTGCGGTACCTAGGTTGGAGGTACCTGATACTGTAAGATCATTGGTAGAGCCTGCCTGCTGGTTCCGCCCAGAAAGACGGAGTATAAGAGTCTGTGTTTCCCTAACGGGCAGCATGGTAGCATGGTGGTTAGCATAAATGCTTCACAGCTCCAGGGTCCCAGGTTCGATTCCCGGCTGGGTCACTGTCTGTGTGGAGTCTGCACGTCCTCCCCCTGTGTGCGTGGGTTTCCTCCGGGTGCTCCGGTTTCCTCCCACAGTCCAAAGATGTATGGGTTAGGTGGATTGGCCATGCTAAATTGCCCGTAGTGTCCTAATAAATGTAAGGTTAAGGGGGGGGGGGTTGTTGGGTTACGGGTATAGGGTGGATACGTGGGTTTGAGTAGGGTGATCATGGCTCGGCACAACATCGAGGGCCGAAGGGCCTGTTCTGTGCTGTACTGTTCTATGTTCTATGTTCTAATGTCTGCCATTCTGTACCTGCGCTGCCGGGGGAAACATCTAGTTCAATAAAGCGTTCAATTGTTCTACAATCTCACTTCGGGAGTTATTGATCGTGCATCAATTTATTGAACAAGATTTGAAGAATTGAGCTCCGCATCAAGCTGGAATGTCTGCAACTTAGCCCCCACGCGGCAAACTCAGCTGCGACCTTTAACCACTGGCTGGCATGTTTCAACGGATACATCAGGACGGCCACAACTACACCCATGGAGGGCCAGAAACTGCAAGTTCTCCACTCAAGGGTGAGCCCAGAAATCTACACGCTCATCGAGGACGTGTACAGTTTCGAGGCCGCGCTGACCCTGTTAAAAGGACACTACATTCGCCCAGTAAATCAGGTTTACGCCCGACATCTTCTAGATACCAGACGACAAATTCCGGGGGAATCGCTAGACGAATTCTACCGCGCATTGCTAGTAGTAGGTAGGAACTGTGACTGTCCGCAAGTTTCAGCCAACGACCACACCGAACCTTTAATCCGGGAAGCCTTTGTTGCAGATAGTCAACCCATTCAGGAATGCATTTGCTTGTGGAGAGGCTCGAGCGAATGAGGTTTGAAGTAACGTGGTGTCACCGGAGTCACCAGTAGTCTCACTTTGATCATCGAGTGTCTCTGTACACACTAGCTGAGGTCTGTCACAATGCACATCTTGTATGGGAAGTGGGATGCCATCATCACTTGTCTCACATACAGTGGGTAGAGCCTCTGTAGCTTCTTGTTGTTCACTTGAGCTGGGTAGACTGTCAGAGTCTTCTTCTTGTGGCTTAAACAATCTGGGTTGACTGTCATTGTCTTCTTGCTGTGCACTTGAGCATGGCAGACTGTCATAATCTTTCTGTTGTTCACTTGAGCGTGGCAGACTTGCATCGTCTATTGCAGGTTGCCCAGAGGAGGTTGCCAGACCCTCATGGTCTTGTTCATGCAAGGACTCCGCTCTGGAGTCTTGCATTGCTTCTATCGTGGAGTCTGTCCATGAGCTCGCTGTGGAGGCTTGTGACACTGGAGTCACATTCTGTGTGGAGACGTGCAGTTGTCTCGCTGTGGAGTGTTGTTGAAAACTCACCACTATTCTTAGAATTCCCCCTACACCAAAAAGGGTCGATATTCTAAATGGTGAACAGGGATTCTCACTCCCTGACTCTGGTGCAGGCTTCGGTGGGTGCTATTCAGGTCAAACTATATTTTCAAGTTATCCCCTGTATAACCCATACCTTGACCGAAGATTTCATCTACTTACCACTTAGTAGCATCGATTCTGGGTCCTACATTGCTAAGTAAGTAAAGTAGACTTAGGAATAACCACTGTTTCACGATAAATTAAATTATTTTATTATTGTATTTTTTCTTTTAAAAGCTGCAATCACTTTCTTTATAGAAAGGTAAAAAGATCTGGCTTCTGGATCCTTCTGGTTGGTTGAAGGGACCTTCAGGCTCAACTTGACAATCAATCTTCTTTTTAAAATCTGGTCTTCTTTAGATGTATTCGCTGGTGAGCTCGGTTGCTATGTCCTATCTTTCCCATGTACCGAGCAGTGAGAGCTGGCTCTGCTGACTGTGTCTGAGCTGACTCTTAGCTGACTCTGCCTCCTCTTTAAATTCTAGTCTTCCTTAGATGCACTAGCTGTTTTAGCTCGGCTGCTATGTCTTATCTTTCCCATGACTGAGCTGGCTGTAAGCTGACTCTGCTTGCTTCTCTTGTTCCTTCTCTGATTCTCTCCTCTCTCTGAGTTCTGGTAGTTCCTGCTCTGGTCTCTGGGTTTATATATTTTTCTAACAGTTATTAAGTTTTTATGACCTTATTGTAAAGTAACTATTATTTCACTTTGATTGTAGAAAGTATCTTTGATCTAAACATTCTAATACAACTAAGCATTCATTTTGACATAACCTCACCTCTCAGGTCTCTGATTACATTGTTTCCTTTGTGATGTTCAAAGTTCCTTTGTGATATTCAAAAATGCTTTGGTTTCAAGAGGTGTTACTTTTAATTCCTGTCATTTCTATAGTTTTATTTTCCAATTGTGTCCCCAGCTCATAATTTTGACTTTAAATTATGTTTCTCATAGACTGATAGTCTCCAATTTTTTTTAATTTACTTGGTGTTCGCAGAACTTCACACCTAGAATTGTCACCAAATTCAACTGAACCTCATCTTTTCCTTTCCAGCTGCTTACTAAGATAGTTAATTTCAATGAAGGTGTGAAACATTGCTTTTAGCTGTATGCTAAAATCCACTTGGTTATAACTTGAAAGGTTTACATTTATCACTGAGCTCAACTGAAATCCTCATCCATGCTTTTCCAGATGCTTACTCAGATAGTTGCTTTCAATTAAGGTGTGAACCACTGTTTTTACTTCATACAAAAATCCTGTTTGCTAAGCCTGTTTTGAAGAAAAAAATCTGCATTTTATAATCCTGGTCTTTGCAGCTGCTGTTAACCCTTTGTGGGATCTTGCCCTGTATTCTCTCATGTTTCTCTCAGACCAGATGTTGCCAGACTTTCATGTTTCAAATGACACATCTCTCCATATTTTCAATAACAGGATCTTTTATCGCTTTCTGTGTGGAGGCTGAGACCCTTTGTGGTGCTTGGACCACTCTCTGCGTGGAGTCGAGGACCCTTCGCGGTGCGTGGACCGCTCTCTGCGTGGAGTCGAGGACCCTTCGCGGTATGTGGACCACCCTATGTGTGGCAGCAGGCCCCTCTCTGTGGGCTTGTACCGCTCTCTGTCTCTTGGCAGCAGGCCGCAGCATAATCCTGCACTCACGAGTCGGAATGTCATATGTGCTGGGCTCAAGATCCTAAAATCCGAAGAACACATCCGCGTCTGTGTCGGATTCTTCACTGTAGAACACATCTCATTGCAGTTCAGATTTGGTACTGGGGTCGCCATCTCCAATGATGAAACCGTGGTCTGAGTCGTAGTCTTCTCGGACCATATCATCACTTTTTGTGTCGGAGCTGGCATTGGACTCGTGATGTCCAAAGAAGAAATCAAGGTCGGAGTCGTAGTCTTCAAGGACTGTATCATCTCTTTGGGCGGTGCTAACTGCTTGTTGCAGAGTTCTGCGGAGGTTACTTTCAGCTACTGGTTGAATTTCAGGCATTGTGCTGTCGTTCCAGGTGGAAGAATCTTGTTTTGAGGCTTTAAAAAAAAAATTTCTTCTTTTGGGACATTTCCCCTTTAAGGGGGCGTGGTCCGGGGCCTCTGACATCACGAAGCGTGTGACATAGTGCGTAGGAAGCGATTGTGCATGCACAGATCGCTGCTCCTTTACTTTGCGCATTTCTCGCAACTGCAGATCAAAATTGTCGTTATCTGCTCCGGGACCGCGGCCTCGTGGTGAGTATTGGCGCCTCTCTTACCTTTTTCCGTTTGTTTGTTTGTGTTTTCCTCGCAGCATTGTCTAAATTTGTCCAGGACTGCCTGGAAGTCGCTCCTGTTTTGCCCTCTGGAGAACTTGAATGTTTTGAAGATTTCTTCTGCTCTGTCACCGGCGATGTTGAGCAGAAACTCTGTCTTTTCAGCATCGGCCACGTCTTGTAGGTCGGCTGCTTCCAGGAAGATCTCAAACCTTTGCCTGAACGCACGCCAGTTTTCACTGAGATTGCTGTGGCACCTGAGCCGCTGTGGAACCTGAATCTCGATCATCTTGCCTGGGTGTTGTTGCTGGTTGTCACTGTTTGCTGAGCTGTAACTATATGGATTAAAACAGTCACTCACTCACGGCCATTCAAGCAGGACAATCAGTTACAACCCCTGGGGAAACGGGCAGGTGGAGAGGGAGAACGGAACAGTCTGGAAGTCCGTCCTACTGGCCCTACGGTCCAAGAATCTCCCAGTCTCCCGCTGGCAGGAGGTCCTCCCTGATGCACTCCACTCCATTCGATCACTGCTGTGTACCACGACCAACGAAACACCTCATGAACATCTCCTTGTCTTCTCTAGGAAGTCCTCCTCCAGGATCTCTCTCTCCCAACCTGGCTGGCAGCTCCTGGACCCATTCTGCTCCGCAAACACATGCGGGTGCACAAGTTGGACTCGTTGGTCGAGTGAGTGCATCTCCTTCATGCTAACCCTCAGTACGCCTATGTGGCGTACCCCGACGGCCAACAGGATACGGTCTCCCTCCGGGACCTGGTGCCCTCTGGATTCTCACCCACACCCCCCTCACCAACCCCACCCACACCCCCCTCACCAACCCCACCCACCCTCCCACCGGCGCACCCCACGGCTGCCCCCTTCCCAGGGGGGATCGGTCCTTCCACTGGTCCCACCCAGGGGTGATGAAGCTGAAGCAGCCACGCTCCCGGAGTCACGGATGCCCGAGCCAGTGCCTGCATCACCGCCGAAACTGTGACGATCACAGAGGATGACCAGGGCCCCCAATCGACGAATAGCTTCATTATGAAATGTGTCTGTAAATAAATACCTGTAAATAATTTGTGTGACATGTAAAAAGGCAAAACACTGTACCACCGACGGGTACCGCCATAACCTCCACCACTGTATAACGCGAGACTACCACCCCCGCCGGACTCTTTTTTAACAGGGGGTGAATCTGGTAGTCTGTATTAGGGGTATTGCGGTACCTAGGTTGGAGGTACCTGATACTGTAAGATCATTGGTAGAACCTGCCTGCTGGTTCCGCCCAGAAAGGCGGAGTATAGGAGTCTGTGTTTCCCTAACTGCTGCCATTCTGTACCTGCGCTGCTGGGGGAAACATCTAGTTCAATAAAGCCTTCAATTGTGCTACATTCTCGCTTCGGGAGTTATTGATCATGCATCACAGGGCTATGGACCGGGTGCAGGTAGGTGGGATTAGAAAGGGCACCTGCGTGTTCTCGGGCTAGCACAGACAGGATGGGCCAAATGGGCTCCTTTGGTGCTGTAACTTTTCGATGATTCTCTGATTCTAAAGGAGTTCCTCTGCTGTCCAGGCCAGCATTTATCCCGTATCGATATTATTATCATAAAATCATAGAATTTACAGTGCAGAAGGAGTCCATTCAGCCCATCGAGTCTCCACCGACCCTTGGAAAGAGCTCCCTACTGAGGCCCATGCCTCCACCCTATCCCCGTAATCCAGTAACACCACCCAACCTTTTGGACACTACGGGACAATTTAGCATGGCCAATCCACCTAAGCTGCACATCTTTGGACAGCGGGAGGAAGCCGGAGCACCCAGACGAAACCCACGCAGACACGGGGAGAAAGTGCAAACAGACAGTCATCTGAGGCTGGAATTCAACCTGGGACACAATGCTTTGTATGGAATCTTGCTGTGCGCAAATTGGTTGTCACTTTTTTCCACATTAGAACAACGGCTGTGCACCAAAAATTACATTATTAGATAGAAAGCATTTTGGGGTTCTGCAAGGCATTCTCTAAAATTCAGGCTCTTCTGTCTTTTTACCTTTAGAACATCCGGTGATGAACGCTCCATAAGAGCAGATGTCGAAAATGAAACATACACCCTTTTTTCCGTATACTGTGCCATTTAAACAGTTTGATGGACTCAATGCAATTTGCCGCAGCGTGGGGGGGGGGGGGCATTCAGCCCATAACGCCAGTGCCTGCTGTCTGCTATCAGTTCGATGGTGAAGACACTCTTTGAAAAATATTTTACTTTAAGCTAAATGTTACATTCTGGTTCTCCCATCAAAGTTGTTACATGACAGGAGTACCTGTTGGAAGTCAAGCACGAAACCTGACATCCTGAGGTGCTCTTGATGCTCTACCGTTGGGAGCACAATGCAGTGAAACTTACTTCCAGGAAAACAGTTCCAAAAATAGACCAGGGCCAGCGTCAGGTATTCAATATTTAGACAATGAATTGTTCAGCCATGGGACTTTTTGGGGTATCGATGTGATGTAAATAGGAGACTTTTCAGTTACTTAAAGGGGTCTGGAAGGTCAGGAATTCTGGGTGAAGACCCGAAGCTTGAGCGTTGAAAGAACCCCGCCCTTCGAATGGACAGATGTAGAATCGTAGAAAGCTTACGTCACAGAACAAGGCCACTTGGCCCATTGTCTTTGTGCCGGCTGAATAAAACAGCCATCCAACCAGCTGTGGTGATTGTCCCTTCAAGGGCGACACAGCAGAGTAAGGGTCACCTGGTCTGGGCGACCAATCGTAACACAGGCTGTGGAATAACCCGATGGTGAGAGACACTTCTCGCAGAGGCACTTTGGGAGCAAACTACAGCCATGCGACTGCTGTACAATTCTTATTAATAAATATCTTCTGTGTTCACGAATGAAGTCCATGAACGTGCATCTTTACATCTGGCGACAAGGATAAATTATCACGACACTGCCTCGGGCCTGGCACTTGAGAGTATCCTATTTTAATCAAAGTCCTAAGGAAAATAAAGTACTCACCAGAATGCCTCTCTTTGGGTGAAAAGACCCATTTGAAATTAAAATCGCTTATTGTCATAAGTAGGCTTCAAATGAAGTTACTGTGAAAAGCACCTAGTCGCCACATTCTGGCGCCTGTTTGGGGAGGCTGGTAAGGGAATTGAACCGTGCTGCTGGCCTGCCTTGATCTGCTTTCAAAGCCAGCGATTTAGCCCTGTGCTAAACCAGCCCCTGATTTGACTCCTCCACGGAGGACTGGACACAATACATTGAGAGCCTTGGGTATTATTTCCAAGTACACAAAATAAGGGAGAAGGAAAAACACACACAATTCTCCTGAGTGCTTGTGGAATTCAGACCTATAACCTTATTCACAGTATTACAGCACTAGACACGCCCAACCATTAGTCATAGTTTAGAGATTCAAATTTAATTTGAAGATGAGAGCCCCAAGGGAATCGAGTATTGTGATTTTGGAGCCACCCTAGACAACATGTTATGGGACAGGTTTGTCTTTGGCATAACAACCATGTTATTTAGCACAGATTGCTTGCAGAGGTCGACACAAATTTTAAACAAGCAATGGAGATAGCACTGGCCATGCAAAGTGCTGAAAATGCTGCAGAACAGCTTCAGAGCTCACCAGTTAGGGCAGGAACCTGCAGCCACTAATTTCAGCCACCAACAAAATAGAAAGGTACAGAATAGGTTATTCAGTCAGTAAGGACTAAAGGGAAATGTTACCGATGTGGAGGTAACCACACTCCTTTAAAAAGTACCTGGATGAACATTTGGCACGTCATGACATTCAAGGCTATGCCGCACGCAGACACGAGGACGACGTGCAAACTCCACACAGACAGTCACACAAGGTCAGAATCGAACCAGGGTCCCTGGCACTGTGAGGCAGCAGTGCTAACCACTGTGCCGCAATGTGGAAGAACGTAGCACTAGTGGATCTTGTATTCCCTCTCTATTTAATCTAAAAACAGGCAAGGTAGGCCCTATTTCTGTAATGCTCCGGCTAACTGGGAAGCCTCTATAGATGGAAATGGATACAGGGGCATCAGTCATTGTGATGGGCGAGCATAAATTTCAGTACCTAGAGAGGGAGTCCAACCATTGGACTTTAAGAGCAGTTCTGCCAAATTGAAGACTTATACCGGAGTAGTAATAAAATTAAAAGACACCACAATGGTACCTGTAAGCTATGGACAACAGTCTACCTAACTCTTAGTGATAATAGTGACGGGTGAAGGACCAAGCATCCTCAGCCAAGATTGGCTAAAAGAAATCAAGTTGAATTGGACCGCCTTCAAATGAGGGAAGGCGGACTGTCCGAACCGATAAGAAAATACGAGAGCATCTTCTGTGATGAATTAGGAAAAATCAAAGGGTTACAAACTGCGATTTATGTGCATTCTGAGGTGACTCCCTGATTATTTAGGATAAAACTGGTACTATATGCCTTTGAAGAGAAAGTGGATATTGGGTTAAACAGGTTAAAGAACTAGGCATTATGCAGCCAGCTCAGTTCTCGAAAGGGCAGCCCCTGTTGACCCCGTATTGAAACCATCTGCATTTGCGGCAATTATAATCTCGCAGTTAATCAGGCTACGAAGCTGGATAAGTATCCAATCCCGAGACTTGAAGACCTGAATGGAATGTTGGCAGGAGGTCAATCTTACAGAAAGCTGGATATGAGTCACGTGTATCAGCATGGCTTCCCGGGGGTATGTCACAATAAACACACAGAGAGGCCTGTTCCAGTTTATGCCCCTGTCTTTGGTGTGTCTTTGGGATGTGCAATATTCCAAAGGACAGTGGTGAGTCTGCAACAGGGGCTACAGTGGGTTGCAGTAAATCTTGATGATGTCCTTACACCTGGATCAACAGAACCGAGTATCTGGAAAACATAGAAGCGGTGTTAAAGAGCTTTCAGGAGTTTGTCTCAAGAAAGAGAAGTGCCCCTTTCAAACCACTGAGGTGACCAACCTCGGGCACTGTGTAGATGCACAAGGATTGCACGCCATCAAAGACAATGTTAAGGCAATAAAGAAGGCACTTTCTCCCACAAACACAACTGAATTCAAATCGGTTTTGGGGATGGTAAACTACTATGGATGTTTTTTTTACCAAACTTATCAATGATATTGGCCACCTTGCATATTCTGCGAAAGAAACACCACCATTGCTCTTGGAAGGCTCCCCAGGAGGAAGCTTTCAACAGAGTAAAACAATTACTGCATTCCTCAAACCTGTTAGTACACTTCAACTCATCCAAAGAACTGATATTGACCTGCGATGCCTTTCCATATGGTGTTGGTGAGGTCTTATCACATGAGATGGCCGATGGCTCTGTTGGCCAATAGGTTATGTGTCGAGAACTCTCTCAGAGGCTGATAAAGGCTACTAACAAATCAAGAAGGAAACCTATCAATAGTCTTTGGCGTATGAAAATTCCACCAGTACATACACGGTAGACACGTGGACAGCACGGCGGCACAATGGTTAGCACTGCTGCCTCACATCGGCAGGGACACAGGTTCGCTTCCGACCTTGGGTCACTTTCTGTGTGGAGTTTGCACTTTCTCCCTGTGTCTGCATGGGTTTGCTCCGGGTGCTCTGGTTTCCTCCCACAGTCCAAAGATGTGCAGGTTGGGTGGATTGGCCATGATAAATTGTCCCCAAGTGTTCAACAGTTGGGTGGGATTACAGGGATAGGGTGGGGGCTTGGGCCCAGGTGGGGTGGTCTTTCGAATTGTTGGTGCAGACTCGATGGGTTGAAGGGCCTCCTTCTACAAATCAGGATCTATGATAAAAGGGAAAGAGTATTCACTTTACCACCGTTTCTGACCACTTCAAAGTCTCTTCAAAGAGGACAAGTTTATCCCACTGATCGCCTTGGTTCAACGATGGGCCTTCATTCGCCTTCATTCAACGATGGGTGTTAATTCTGTCTGCCTATGAACATACTTTCAGGCACCGATCTGGAACTCACACAGTGAATGTGGATGCTCTTAGCCACCTACCCTTATAAAGAATGTATCACATGAACTCCAGTACCACAAGAAATCATCGTGGCATTAAAACTTTTGCACATTGTCGGTCTCAGCGGAGCAGATCAGGAACAGATCTACTTCTGTCCAAAATACTTTTGGGATGGGTAAAGGAGCCAGTTTCCAAGAAAATTAAACCATTTTTTACCTGCAAGAATGAATTGAATTGTTAGGACGGCATCATGCTTTGGGGAGCAAGGGTAGTCGCTTCTGCACCAAACAAAGAGCTGCTCCTGTCTGAGTTACATGGCGCTCATCCTGGCATCTCCAGGATGAAGTTGTTTGCCAGGTATTGTGTGTGGCACCCTGGTATTGATGCTGATATTGAGATAACAACAGTGCCATCTGCAACAAAGATTGCCTGCTACAGTCCCACTTCACCCTTGGGAATGCCATGGGAATCCATATCATAGAATCATAGAATCCCTACAGTGCAGAAGAAGGCCGTTTGGTCCATCAAGTTTGCACCAGCCCTCTGAAAGAGCACCGTACCTAGGCCCACACCCTTGCCCTAGTTCCATAACACCATCTAACCCTTGGACACTAAGGGGGCAATTTAGTCTTACCAATCCACCTAACCTGTACATCGTTGGACACAATTATGCTGGTCCATTCCTCGGCACAATACTTTTGCTCGTGATTGATGCACACTCTAAATGTCTGGACGTTTTGAGGTGACATTATCTACATTACATGCTGCCATTGAAAGATTACGCCAGTGCCTTTCAATTCAGGGATTACCTGAAGTCATGGCTTTAGACAATGGAAACATGTTCACCAGTTTCAAAACGTCACAACTCGCAATGGTATCAAACAAATTAGAACTGCATCTTACCACCCAAGATCAAACAGATTAGACGAGAGAGCTGTCCAAACTTTCAAGTCTGGCCTCAAGAAACTGTCAGGAGGAACCTTGGAGACCAAATCCTCACGATTCCTCCTCAGCTATTGCACAACTTCACATGCAACAATCGGTGCTCCACCAGCAGAACTGCTAATGAGGCTAAGCCTCGTGGTTCCAAATTTTCCAGGGAAGGTAGAAACCAGCCAAAGTAATCGGAAAGCAAGCCATGATTCAAACAGTACAGCACAACCATTTATGGCAAATGAAACCGTATACATGAGAAACTTCGGTAGGGGATCAAGTTGGATCCCCGAATTGTTATCTTTAAGACCAAACCCCTATCATACCAGATGAATGCAGAGGGACGGATCATTTGTAAACACGTGGACCAGTTGAGGAGTAGAAGGACGCTTCAGCAGTCAGCGTTGCCATCTAGAAATGTTTTCGATTCCATAGGCACCGAAAAACCTGAACAACCTATCATCGACGTAACTGGTATCTCCGTGGAAACAAATAGTGATGAATAGCCTGTGCCAGAAGAGATACCCGCTATTGCAGTTCTTGTTAACATCGATCCTGTGGAAGCATCTCAGACAACAGAATTATGCCGCTCTACAAGGAACAGAAAACCCCCTCAAAGACCTGATTTATAATTGTCCAACTCATGTATGTAATGTTTAGTTAGTATTTAGGACTGAGTGAATTAGTTATTAAAGATTGTTTAAAGTAGTTAAAGGGGGAGGGATGCGGTAATTGTCACTTTCAGGGCAACACAGCAGAGTAAGGGTCAACTTACCTGGGTGACCAATCAGATCTCAATAATAATATAATAATAATAATAGCTTATTGTCACAAGTAGGCTTCAATGAAGTTACTGTGTAAAGCCCCTAGTGGCCACATTCCGGCACCTGTTCGGGGAGGCCGGTACGGGAATTGAACCCGCGCTGCTGGCCTTGTTCTGCATTACAAGCCAGCAGTTTAGCCCACTGTGCTAAACCAGCCCCTCAGTGTGAAAGAGGCTCCTAGGCATCAACATTTTGGGAGCAAGCTACGGCCATGTGGCTGCTGTACAGTTCTTATTAATAAATACCTTTTGTGTTCAATGATGAAGTCTGTGAACGTGCATCTTTACACCAGCGTAATCCCACTTTCCAGCCTTTAGTCTGTAGCTCTCAAGTTATGGGCACACAAGGATAAAATCCAAACGCCTTCAACTAATTGAGGGTTTCTGCATATATATCGCTTTCGGACAGCGCTTTCCAGAAGGGAATGTGAAGGGAAAGGTTTTCATAGAATCCCAATAGTGCAGAAGGAGACCATTCGGCCCATCGAGTCTGCCCCAACACTCTGAAAGAGCACCCAACCTAGGCTCACTTCTCAACCCTATCCCCCTAACCCCTACCCAACAAACCTTTGGACACAAAGGGACAATTTAGCATGACCAATTCACATAACCTGCACATCTTTGGACTGCGGGAGGAAACCAGAACACCCGGAGGAAACCCACGCAGACACGGAGAGAACGTGAAGACTCCACACAGACAAGGCCAGGATTGAACCCGGGACCCTGGCACTGTGAGGCAGCAATGCTAACCACTGTGCCACCGGGCATCTTCAAAATGTTGTACTTGGAAATATCTTAATTCAGGCCTGGTTCAAGTCTCACTGTATCGCACTTCCTTGCTCGTCATGTTAATTACTTTTGACTTGTTAAAAATGAGGAGTAATGTGCAAGCACATTCGTACAATCGTTCAACCTGCAACGCTGCCTCCATCTGTCCTTTAACATGACTGCAGGAAGTCACTGTGTGACTCGCAAGTCGCGTGAATGGCAGCTGTTCACTGATGGAAAGAGCTGAACACTATCGGTATTATTAAAGTACTTACTGCAGTCTTAGCCCTGCTGATTTGGGGGAAAAGTTTGAAGCTTGGGGTGGATCAGCAAATTGATCGCAAATTTTTCTCCATGTAGGTCTCTCAATTGGATTTTGTCACAAACACATTTGCATTCCTCAAATGTAAATTTGGCGATGAAACAGCGCAATTAGGTGGCCTGTTGGACAGCAATTATTTATATGAAGAAATATCGTTGTGAGTGGCAACCGGGTACAGTTTAATTAGTATGGCTAAAGATCGCAAGAAAGCATTTTTAGACAGTGTCTAGTCCACCAACTGTGAGTGACCTTGATTTTAAATAATTAATTGAAGCTTTTAAAAGATGAGAGACAGAACCATTTACTGGGTTCATTGGTGTACGTCAGTCAGTTTGTCGTATAATTCAGTCTTTTAATTTTTAAAAGCTTCTCAAAGTTGCCTAATAAAGCTCCAATTCCAAAAGAAGGCTTCATTTTAACAGTTTTCTCGAAGGCCTGCAAATCAGCCGGGATTTGCCATGGCGATTAATTTGATCTGGGAGTGTTGCCAATTTTTTGACTGGGGCAGGATCCAACATTTTTTTAAACTGGCGCAAAATAGTTCGGCCAGACACAATTTGTACTGGGAATTAATTCTGGGATCTTTTACATTGGCTTGGCTGGTTTGGGGTGGATTACGTCGAAACATTGTCACTTCCAAGCCATCGTTTGGTCATTTTCATATTGATGTTTGTGGAACCGTCCTGTTTTGAGTTTCCTACATTAATGGAGTTCAGAACTAAGTTCATAGACATGAGACAGCTGTGAGTAAATCCAGTGGGGAATTCAGGAGAAACATCTTTTTTTTTAAACAAACAATTTTATTGAGGTATTTTAGGCGTATAAAAAAAAGTGACACTGTACAGCACAAAAAACAGAAGTCAAGGCAAAAATTAAATATAGTGCAAACCATGGCTCTGTTCATGCAAGGACCTGCCTCAATATCCCTCTACTATACCCTTGCCCCCCCCCCCCCCCCCCCCCCCCCCACCCTGCTGACACTTACTCCTCTGCGAAGAAGTCAATAAATGGCTGCCACCTTCGGGCGAACCCTAATAACGATCCTCTCAAGGCGAACTTGATTTTCTCCAGGCCAAGAAGGCTCGCCATGTCCGATAGCCATACCTCAGCCCTCGGGGGCTTTGAGTCCCTCCATGCTAACAGTATTTGTCGCCGGGCTACCAGGGAAGCAAAGGCCAGAACGTCGGCCTCTCTCTCTTCCTGGACTCCCGGGTCCTCCGAAACCCCAACGATTGCCACCTCTGGGCTCATTACCACCACAGTTTTCAATACCCGGGACATGGCATCTGTGAATCCCTGCCAATAGCCCGAGTTAAGGGCAAGACCAGAACATGTGTACATGGTTAGCCGGCCCTCCAGCGCATCTAGCACAATTATCCTCCAGCCCGAAGAATCTGCTCATCCGGGCCACCGTCATGTGGGCCCGGTGCACGACCTTAAACTGGATCAGGCTGAGACTGGCGCATGTTGCCGTCGTGTTTACTCTGCTCAGGGCTTCTGCCCAGATACCGTCCTCCAGCTCCCCACCGAGCTCCTCCTCCCACTTAAACTTCAGGCCCTCGGTCTGCGTATCCTCAGCTCCCATTTGTTCCTTGTAGACGTCTGAGACTCTACCCTCTCCCACCTCTCCCCTAGAAAATACCCTGTCCTGCCTCCCCTTCGGCGGGAGACATGGGCAGGACGGCACCAGTCTGAGTACAAAATCCCTCACCTGCAAGTATCTAAAGTCGTTCCCTCTCGCCAGCCCAAACTTCTCCTCCAGTGCCCTCATGCTCGGAAAGCTCCCTTCCAGGAACAGATCCCCCATCCTCACAATCCCCGCCCTCCTCCACAGTCGATACCCCCCGTCCATGTTCCCCGGGGCAAATCGGTGGTTGCCGCAGATTGCGGTCCACACTGATGCTCTTACCTCCCCTACATGCCTCCTCCACTGGCCCCAGATTCGAAGAGCCGCCACCACTATCGGGCTGGTGGAGTACCGTGCCAGCGGAAGCGGCAGAGGCGCCGTGACCAGGGCTGCTAAGCTAATGCCCCTGCACGAAGCAGCCTCCATCCGCTCCCAAACCGAACCCGTACCCACCATCCATTTCCTTATCATCGCTATGTTGGCCGCCCAGTAATAGTTGCTGAAGTTCGGCAACGCTAGCCCCCCCTTCTCCCATGTTCCTTTCAAACATCACCCGCTTCACCCGTGGGGACTTCCCTGCCCATACAAATCGCAGGATAATTTTATTCAGTCTCTTAAAGAAGGACCGCGGGATAAAGATGGGGAGACACTGAAAAACAAACAAGAACTGCGGGAGAATCGTCATCTTAACAGTCTGCACCCTCCCCGCCAATGACATCGGGAGCGCATCCCACCTCCGTACCTCCTCCCTCACTCGATCCAACAATCGGGACAGGTTGAGCTTATGCAACTTGAGGAGAAACATCTTTACCCAGAGAATGGTGTGAATGTGGAAATTGCTGACACATTCAGTCGTTGAGGCAAATGGCACAGATGCATTTGAGGTAAAGTTCGCTAAGGAGAGAAAGGAATAAAAGGTTATACTGATAAAATTAGCCTTGATGTGGAGATGCTGGTGTTGGACTATGATGGGCGCAGTAAGAAGTCTTCCAACACCAGGTTAAAGTCCAACAGCTTTGTTTGGAATCACTAGTTTTCGGAGTTTAGCTCCTTCACTCAACACTCACCTGATGACCACTCACCTGATGACCACTCACCTGATGACCACTCACCTGATGACCACTCACCTGATGACCACTCACCTGATGAAGGAGCAATGCTCCAAATTCAAACAAACTCGTGATTCCAAACACACCTGTTGGACTTTAACCTGGTGTTGTAAGACTTGATAAAATTAGATGAAGGGGAACATAAACAACAGAATTGAGTATTTAGGTCAAATGATCTGTGTCTATGCCGTACATTCAATGTATTGAATTAGGTGTAAATGAAAAGCTAATAGCGCTAACCAATTGCCAAGAAACATGACCCTTCTTTTGCTTTCCCCCAGTTCATGGGATCCCCATGATTCTGGTTGGTCACACTTCATATGAACTATTATTTTCTTTTGGATGGAGCGGGTGGTTTTACAGCCAGTTGCCCTTCCTGTCACTCCCTTTCCCCATTTATCGAGGCTGGGGACTGGGGCTGATACAAACCAGCCTGCCAGCATCCACGGCATATTGGCTCTTTGGTGGTAAGTGGGACTTGAACCCAGACCTTCCCGGCTCAGTGACGAGAGAATTACCCCACCTCACCGATTTAATAAACACCTCAGTCGTTCAAAATGACCTGGTGTCCAGACAGGCCTGTGAAGAGAAAAGGGAAGATTCTGTGAGTGGGCACTCTCAGTGGGTAAGTGGCCTGCAATTTAAGGTGCTGTAAACTGCGCCCATGATAGCCTACAATCCACACAGGAATCAGCCCGAATGGTACATGGGGAGATAGTCCATCTTTATGAATAGGGGCCTGTACAGTGACAGGGTTGGCGGTGCAGTCATGCATTTCATGCACTTGCGTTTGTATTTCGGATTGAGCAAGTTTTGCTCAGGTGAAGTAGAGACAGCTGAGTGAGATAGCTCGAGTGAGGATTGAAGCTTGCTAATTTGGAGCAGTGTGGTAATTCGGTGCGGAGTGGGAGGAGGTGCTTTTCCCCTTTTGTTTCGTTTTCTTTCTTCTGGCTTTTCAGGAACGGAGTGGAGACGAGCGGTTGGACCGACGGCATCTTGGGAAAGTAAGCGGGTAAACGGTGAATCTGAGGTTTAGACTGGGGGGAAACTGAAAAGTGACATTACAGGAGGGCTGTGATTAGATTGGCCAAGAGGGGACCTGCTAAATTTGAATCTATCTGGTAAGTAGTGGTGACTGGAAAGTAGTTTTTATTTTATTTTCATTTATTTTTTTTTGCCATTCTAGTTGTAAAAAGTGACCTCAGGGTTAAGACATGGCAAGAGATCCAAGACCCGTGTCATGCTCCTCCTGTGCGATGTGGGAATTCAGGGACATGCCCACTGTCCCTGGCTCTGTCATGTGCAGGACGTGTGTCCAGCTGCAGCTCCTGTTAGACCACTTGACGGCTCTGGGGCTGCGGATGGACTAACTTTGGAGCATCCACGATGCTGTGAAAGACGTGGATAGCACGTTTAGTGAGTTGGTCATGCCGCAGATAAAGAGTACTGAGGGAGATAGGGAATGGGTGACCAACAGGCAGAGGAAGAGTAGGAAGGCAGTGCAGGTGTCCCCTGCGGCCACCTCCCTCCAAAACAGGTATACCATTTTGGATACTGTTGGGGGAGATGGCTAACCGGAGGAAGGCAGCAGTAGCCAGGTTCATGGCACTGTGGCTGGCTCTACTGCACAGGAGGTCAGGAAAAAGAGTGGTAGAGCTATAGTGATAGGGGATTTGATTGTAAGGGGAGTAGACAGGCATTTCTGCGGACGCAAACGACACACCAGGAAGGTATGTTGCCTCCTGGGTGCAAGGGCCCTGGATGTCTCAGATGGCTGAAGGACATTCCAAAGGAGAAGGGTGAACAGCCAGCTGTTGTGGTGCAAATAGCAGCACAAGTTAGGAACTAACTTTAGGGAGTTAGGAGCTAAACTAAAAAATAGGATCTCAAAGGTAGTAATCTTGGGATTGCTATCAGTGCCACGTACTAGTCAGAGTAGGAATGATGGGATAGACAGGATGAATGCGTGGCTTAAGAGGTGGTGCAGGAACATAAGAACATAAGAACTAGGAGCAGGAGTAGGCCATCTGGCCCCTCGAGCCTGCTCCGCCATTCAATTAGATCATTGCTGATCTTTTGTGGACTCAGCTCCACTTTCCGGCCCGAACACCATAACCCTTAATCCCTTTATTCTTCAAAAAACTATCTATCTTTACCTTAAAAACATGTAATGAAGGAGCCTAAACTGCTTCACTGGGCAAGGAATTCCATAGATTCACAACCCTTTGGGTGAAGAAGTTCCTCCTAAACTCAGTCCTAAATCTACTTCCCCTTATTTTGAGGCTCTTCCCCCTAGTTCTGCTGTCACCCGCCAGTGGAAACAACCTGCCCGCATCTATCCTATCTATTCCCTTCATAATTTTAAATGTTTCTATAAGATCCCCCCTCATCCTTCTAAATTCCAACGAGTACAGTCCCAGTCTACTCAACCTCTCCTCATAATCCAACCCCTTCAGCTCTGGGATTAACCTAGTGAATCTCCTCTGCACACCGTCCAGCGCCAGTACGTCCTTTCTCAAGTAAGGAGACCAAAACTGAACACAATACTCCAGGTGTGGCCGCACTAACACCTTATACAATTGCAACATAACCTCCCTAGTCTTAAACTCCATCCCTCTAGCAATGAAGGACAAAATTCCATTTGCCTTCTTAATCACCTGTTGCACTTGTAACCAACCTTCTGTGACTCATGCACTAGCACACCCAAGTCTCTCTGAACAGCGGCATGCTTTAATATTTTATCGTTTAAATAATAATCCTGTTTGCTGTTATTCCTACCAAAATGGATAACCTCACATTTGTCAACATTGTATTCCATCTGCCAGACCCTAGCCCATTCACTTAACCTATCCAAATCCCTCTGCAGACTTCCAGTATCCTCTGCACTTTTCGCTTTACCACTCATCTTAGTGTCATCTGCAAACTTGGACACATTGCCCTTGGTCCCCAACTCCAAATCATCTATGTAAATTGTGAACAATTGTGGGCCCAACACGGATCCCTGAGGGACACCACTAGCTACTGATTGCCAACCAGAGAAACACCCATTTATCCCAACTCTTTGCTTTCTATTAATTAACCAATCCTCTATCCATGCTACTACTTTACCCTTAATGCCATGCATCTTTATCTTATGCAGCAACCTTTTGTGTGGCACCTTGTCAAAGGCTTTCTGGAAATCCAGATATACCACATCCATTGGCTCCCCGTTATCTACTGCACTGGTAATGTCCTCAAAAAATTCCACTAAATTAGTTAGGCATGACCTGCCCTTTACGAACCCATGCTGCGTCTGCCCAATGGGACAATTTCTATCCCGATGCCTCGCAATTTATTCCTTGATGATAGATTCCAGCATCTTCCCTACTACCGAAGTTAAGCTCACTGGCCTATAATTTCCTGCTTTCTGCCTACCTCCTTTTTTAAACAGTGGCGTAACGTTTGCTAATTTCCAATCCACCGGGACCACCCCAGAGTCTAGTGAATTTCGGTAAATTATCACTAGTGCATCTGCAATTTCCTTAGCCATCTCTTTTAGCACTCTGGGATGCATTCCATCAGGGCCAGGAGACTTGTCTACCTTTAGCCCCATTAGCTTGCCCATCACTCCCTCCTTAGTGATAACAATCCTCTCAAGGTCCTCACCTGTCATAGCCTCATTTCTATCAGTCGCTGGCATGTTATTTTGTGTCTTCCACTGTGAAGACCGACCCAAAAAACCTGTTCAGTTCCTCAGCCATTTCCTCATTTCCCATTATTAAAACTCCCTTCTCATCCTCTAAAGGACCAATATTTACCTTAGCCACTCTTTTTTGTCTTATATATTTGCAAAACCTTTTACTTTCTGTTTTTATATTCTGAGCAAGTTTACTCTCATACTCTATCTTACTCTTCTTTATGGCTTTTTTAGTAGCTTTATGTTGCCCCCTAAAGATTTCCCAGTCCTCTAATCTCCCAGCAATCTTTGCCGCTTTATATGCTTTTTCCTTCAATTTGATACTCTCCCTTATTTCCTTAGATATCCATGGTCGATTTTCCCTCTTTCTTCCGTCCTTCCTTTTTGTTGGAGGGAGAGATTCAGATTTTTGGTGCATTGGAACCGGTTCTGGGAGAGGTGGGACCATGACAAATCAGACGGCTTACACCTGGGCAGGACTGGAGCCAGTGTCATAGGGGCGTTGTTTGCTGGTGCTGTTGGGGAGGGTTAATGTGGCAGGGGGATGGGATCCAATGCAGAAAGTCAGAGGGCAGTTAAGAGGGGTTAAAAGTCAGTAAGGAGAAAAGTGGAAGGCAGAGAAACAGATTGAACTGCATTTATTTAAATGCAAGAGGCCTAACTGGCAAGGCAGATGAACTCAGGACATGGATAGGTACATGGGATTGGGATATTATAGCTTTACTGAAACATGTCTAAAGGAGGGGAAGGTCTGGCAGTTCAATATTCCGGAGTACAGATTCTGTAGGAAAGATAGACAAGGACATAGGAGAGGAGGTGGGGTTGTGTTTTTGATTAGGGTCAACATCACAGCAGTACAGAGAGAGGATTTATCCAAGGGTTCGTCCACTGAGTCGATATGGGTAGAACTGAAAAATAAGAAGGGTGGGATCAGTTTGATAGGCCCCCAAATAGTCAGCGGGAAAGCAAATATGTAAGGAGATTACAGATAACTGCTGGAAAAATAGGATGTTAATAGCTGGGGACTTTAACTTTCCCAACATTAACTGGGACAGCCACAGCCCTCGGGGCTTGGATGGAGAGAAATTTGTCGAGTGTATTCAGGAAGAATTCCTCATTCAATATGTGGACGGCCCAACTAGAGAGGGGGCAAAACCTGACCTCCTCTGGGGGAATAAGGAAGGGCAGGTGACGGAAGTGTTAGTGAGGGATCACTTTGGGCCCAGTGACCATAATTCTATTAGTTTTAAGATATCGATAATGATAGTTCTGGCCCAAAAGTTAGAATTCTAAATTGGCGCAAGGCCAATTTCGATGGCATTAGGTGGGAACTTTCAAAAGTTGGTTGGGCGAGCCTGTTTACAGGCAAGGGGACAGCTGGTAAGTGGGCGTCTTTCAAAAGGGTGTTTACTAGGGTTCAGGGTGAGCACATTCCTCTTAGAGTGAAGGGTAAGGCTGGTAGAAGTAGGGAACCGTGGATGACTCGGGATATTGAGGCTATGGTCAAAAAGAAGAAGGAGGCATATGGCATGCATAGGCAGCCGGGATCAAGTGGTTCCCTTGAAGAGTATAGGGCTTGTCAGAGTGGAGTTAAGCGAGAAATCAGGAGGGCAAAAAGGGTACATGAGATTGTCTTGGCAGATAACCTTCAGTCGACAGTTAGGAAGGCAAATGCAATGTTAACATTCATGTCGAGTGGGCTAGAATACAAGAGCACAGATGTACTTTTGAGGCTATGTAAGACCCCATTTGGAGAATTGTGAGCAGTTTTGGGCACCATGCCTAAGGAAGGATGTGCTGGCCTTGGAAAGGGTCCAGAGGAGGTTCACAAGAATGATCCCTGAAATGAAGAGCTCTAGTATGAGGAACGGTTGAGAATTCTGGGTCTGTGCTGGTTGGAGTTTAGAAGGATGAGGGGGGATCTTATTGAAACTTAGGAAACTGCGAGGCCTGGATAGAGTGGACGTGGAGAGGATATTTCCACTTGTAGGAAAAACTAGAAGCAGAGGACACAATCTCAGACTAAAGGGACGATCCCTTAAAACAGAGATGAGGAGGAATTTCTTCAGCCAGAGAGTCGTGAATCTGTGGAACTCTTTGTCGCAGAAGGCTGTGGAGGCCAAATCACTGAGTGTCTTTAAGACAGAGATAGATAGGTTCTTGATTAACAAGGGGATCAGGGGTTATGGGGAGAAGGCAGGAGAATGGGGATGAGAAAAATATCAGGCATGATTGAATGGCGGAGCAGACTCGATGGGCCGAGTGGCCTAATTTTGCTCTTATGTCTTATGAAAATCCAAAGATATTTTCCAGAAATATAAAGAGCAAAAGAGTTACTCGGGAGAGGGTAGGGCCTCTTAAGGATAAACAAGGTCATCTATGTGCAGATCCACAAGGGATGGGAGAGGCCCTAAATGAATATTTCTTGTCAGCATTTATTGTTGAGAAAGGTGCAAATGTTAGGGAAATTGGGAAAATAAAAAGTGATGTCTTGATGAGTATACATATTACAGAGAAGGAGATGCTGGAGGTATTAAAGAGCATCAAGGTACTCTAACGTCACCAGACGGAACGTCACTCGTGAGGGTCTCCCAGGAGATTGGAAACCCCCAAGTAATTGCCCTTTGTGGGAAGGGTGGTACCTTGGTACTACTGATGCCACCCGGGCACCATGGGCTCCCTCCCATAGTGCGTTGGGGGTTGGGGGGGTCAGGGGTCATGTCGGGGGACATTTAAAAATGGCATCAGGATCTGTTGCTATGGTGAGGAGTTGCGGCGAGCACAGGGCTATTGCGGCTTCGGCTGTGCATTCCCCGCTGAGGCCCTTTATCGAACGCCTGTGCTGTTTTATAGCCACGTGTTTCTCAACGCTCTGCACGCCGGAAACACGCGGCTAAACGTGCTCGCAACGGGACTTAGTACCCTTTTAGTTAAATCACACCCAACATTCCTTCTCGCCCCACAGGTGCTGCCAGATCTGCTGAGTTTTTCTAACATTTCGTATTATTATAAAATCCACAAGTATTACTCCAACATTAACCAACCGTAAATGGTTACTTTTTAATGGTTACAGGTAATTTGTGTTTAATCTGTAAGAACAAGTGGTTTGTTACTTATACAATAACCTAACCACACATTCTCCAGCTCAGTGGGGCATGGGACTGGATATTTTCCAGCTGAATTTAGCACAGGGTGTAGAAAGTACCGAGGATTCCGTGGCAGCAGAATGATACTTTGCCTTAACCTGCATCAACTAGGTTTTGGTTTCCAAGTTAAATTTTGCTATCTGTTTACTTATTCACAGGATGTGGGAGTTGTTGGAAAGACCAGTATTTATTCCGCATCCATAATTGAAAAGGTGTTGGTGAGCCACAATGGCCGCTGTCCATATGATGGCAAAGCTGTCAATGTGCTGTGAGGAAGGATTTAGACCCAGCAACAAGGAAGTAATGGGAATGCAGTTCCAGATCAGGATGAAGCGTCACTTGGAGGATGACTTACAGGTGATGGTGCTTCCCTAACACTGCCCTTGCCCTTCTGGGTGGTAGAGTTTGTGGGTTCAAAAGGTGTTGAGGAAGGAGCTTTGCTGACTTGCTGCATTACTTTTTGTAGATGGTACACATTGCTGCCACTGTGTGGCAGTGTTGGAGGGAGTGAAAGTTTAAGCTGGTTGGGGTGCAAATCAAGCGGGCTGCTTTGTCCTGGATGGCGTCAAGATTCTTGAGTGTTGTTGGAGCTGCACTCATCCAGGCAAGTGGAGAGTATTCCATCGCACTCCTGACTTGTGCTTTGCAGATGGTGGACAGACTTTGGGGGGTCAGGAGGTGAGTTACTGTTATAACCCGCCCAGATCCGATTAGCTGGTGATCCCTGACTCTTGAGGAATATGAGTGACCCCAATGAGGGGGCAGAGCAATTGTTAATCTTTCAGCTGTATAAATGAAGGTCCGCCTTCTCAGTCTTGCCCCTCACCTGAGGTGTGGTGATCCTCAGGTTAAACCACTACCAGTCAGCTCTCCCCCTCAAAGGAGAAAACAGCCTATGGTTATCTGGGATTATGGCGACTTTACCATAAATATTTTATAAATAGAGCTGGCCAGCATAGTACCAGCTAGAGAGAGAGAACCAGTAGTGAGCTACTGGTGCTGTGTGAATATTGTTGTAAATAATAGTCACTTTCTGTTTGACTCCAGAAACTCGTGTGGATTCTTCGTGGCCCTCACTTTGCAGAGTCCCCAGCCTCTGTCGCCACAGTTTTTATATGGATGTTCTAGTTCAGTTTCTGGTCAATGATTACCCCCCAGGATGTCGAAAGTGGGGCATTCAGTAACGCAATGATATTGAATGTCAGAGGAGATGGGTAGATTCTCTCTTACTGGAGATGGTCACTGCCTGGCACTTGTGTGGCACAAATGTTCTTTGTCACTTATCAGCCCGAGCCTCAATCTTATCGATGTCATTCATATGGACAGTTTCAGCATTTGAAGTGTTTAGAATGGTACTAAACATTGCACATGCACCTGCGACCATTCCCACTTAGAACTTAGAACAGTACAGCACAGAACAGGCCCTTCGGCCCTCAATGTTGTGCCGAGCAATGATCACCCTACTCAAACCCACGTATCCACCCTATACCCGTAACCCAACAACCCCCCCCTTAACCTTACTTTTTAGGACACTACGGGCAATTTAGCATGGCCAATCCACCTAACCCGCACATCTTTGGACTGTGGGAGGAAACCGGAGCACCCGGAGGAAACCCACGCACACACGGGGAGGACGTGCAGACTCCGCACAGACAGTGACCCAGCCGGGAATCGAACCTGGGACCCTGGAGCTGTGAAGCATTTATGCTAACCACCATGCTACCATGCTGCCCTTCTGACCTTATAGTGAAGGGAAGCAGGTTGGGCCCAGAATACTACCCCGAGGAAACTTTCTTCAATACGAGAGAAGTTAACAAAGTGATCGTTGGTTCTATAGAATGAGTCTGGGGAATTATTAATGGAAAATAAGGAGACGGCAGATGAATTGAACAGGTTAGTTGCACTGGTCTTCGCTATAGAGGATACAAGTAACATCTCAGAAATAGGAAATGTATATCAGGAAATGGAAGGGAGGGAGGAACTCAGTAAAATTGCAATCACCTTGGAAGTGGTATTGAGCAAACTGTTGGAGCTGTGGGCTGAAAAATCCTCGGCTCCTGATAGACTTCATCGTAGGGCCTTGAAAGAAGCGGCGAGTGAGATAGTTGACGCATTGGTTTAGTTTCCCAAAATTGCCAACATTAATATCTTTATTAGTGTCACGAGTAGGCTTACGCTAACACTGAAATTAAGTTACCGTGAAAATCATTTGGGGAAGTGCCATTAGATTGGAAAATAGTGAATATAAATCTTTTATTCAAAAAGTGAGACAGAAAGCAGGAAACTACAGGCCAGTTAGCTGAACATCTGTCATAGGAAAATTATTATAAGCTATCATTAAAGATGTTCCAACAGAGCATTTCGAAAAATTCAAGGCAATCAGAGAGATAACATGGTTTTGTGAGAGGGAAATCATGTTTAACCAATTTATTATTTACCATGGGCAGCACGGTAGCATAGTGGTTAGCACAAATGCTTCACAGCTCCAGGTTCCCAGGTTCGATTCCCAGCTTGGGTCACTGTCTGTGTGGAGTCTGCATGTTCTCCCCGTGTGTGCGTGGGTTTCCTCCGGGTGCTCCTGTTTCCTCCCACAGTCGAAAGATGTGCAGGTTAGGTGGATTGGCCATGCTAAATTGCCCTTAGGGTCCAAATTGCCCTTGGGGTTACTGGGTTATGGGGATAGGGTGGAGGTATGGGCTTCGGTAGGGTGCTCTTTCGAAGAGCCGGTGCAGACTCGATGGGCCGAATGGCCTCCTTCTGCACTGTAAATTCTATGAAATCTATTAGAGTTCTTTAAAGAAGTGCTGTGGATAAAGGGGAATTGGTTGATGTACTGTACTTAGATTTCAGGAGGCATTTGATAAGTTGCCACATCAAAGGTCATTGCATAAGTTAAAAGGGTAACACAGCAGCACTGTGGTTAGCACTATTGCTTCACAGCTCCAAGTGGGCTTAAGTCGGGTGCTCTTTCCAAGAGCCGGTGCAGACTCGGTGGGCCGAATGGCCTCCTTCGGCACTGTAAATTCAGTGATTCTGTAAGTTCATGGTGTAGGGGATAGCATACTGGCACAGATAGAAGATTGGTTAGATAACATGAAACCGAGCAGTCGGCCTTTTTCTGGTTGGCCAAATGTGATGACTGGTGCACCACAGGGATCAGTGCTGGGGCCTCAACTTTTTCCAAGTTATCTGTGCTGGTCAAAAACAACCACCTAACTATTCTTCATTTCTACTCTACCTATGCCCCTCGTCATTTTATGCATCTCAATTATGGGAAAGCATTAATATTGGTTCTGCTTCCTAGGGAAGACTGTAAGAGGTAGTTAATCCCTGAGGGATCAGTTACTGTTACGTTAATGGCCTGACAGCCAGAATATCTCTGGCTTTATTCTCAGTCTGACTCGGGCCTTCTTTCGGAGTGGTCCGGACGCTCACCAATATCCTTCTCCACGGTTGGATACACTGTTTGCACCATGGCTGGTGCAGGCTCCCTCCTTGATTTTTCAATCCCTACTTTATAGCCTGCAACATTAATCTGACTACAATGGAAGTCCTTGGAGCCCAGAGGTAACCCTGTTAAAGTCGACTCTGACTCGACTTTGGTTATTACACAGATACAAAAGGTAATTGGAGGAATTCTAGACCCTTAGGGCGGGATTCTCTGAAAATGGGGCTATGTCCCCACGCCGGCGGGAAAACCAGCACCAACCACTCCGCCGTCAACAGCCCCCGAAAGTGAGGAATTCTCCAATTTCTTGGGGGCTAGGTTGACGGCGGAGTGATTGGCGCCGCTCCGTCGTATTTCCACGCATGCGCAGGGGTTCCCTTCTCCGCGCCGGCCCCCGGGCAATATGGTGGAGCCCTACAGGGGCCCGGCGCAGAGGAAAGAAGGCCCCCCACAGAACCAGCCCGCCCGCAGATTGGTAGGCCCCGATCACGGGCCAGGCCACCGTGGCCACCCCCCCCCCCCCCCCCGGGTCGGATCCCCCCCCCCCCCCCCCCCGCACTCCCCCTCAGGACCGCCCCCGCACACATACCTGCCAGGTCCCGCCGTGATTGAGGTGAGTAATTCACGCCAGCGGGACTGGCCAAAACTTTACGGTCACTCGGCCTATCGGGGCCCAGAGAATCGCCGGGGGGAGGGGGGGGCGCTGTCAATGCATCACGACCAGCGCGGCGGGAATCCCGTCGGCTCTCGAAAAACGGCGCCCGAGAATCGCGCAGCCGGCGTCGGGGCGGGATTCGCGCCTCCCCCCTGGCAATCAAAATGTTTGAAATTATGAAGGTTTGACGATAGGGTACAGGGCAACTATTTCCTCACAGAGAGAATGGAAACAAGGGGTTGTGATCTTCAAATTAGCTTCATAGGATAATAGAATCAAAGGACTTTATAGCATGGAAATAAGCCATTTGGCCCATTGAAACTTTGTTGGCTAACGAGTAACCATCGAGCCTAATCCCATTCCTTTCCGGTTCTTGGAGCTGGTTCATTCAGGAGTGGAATCAGGAAACACTTCATAGAATCCCTAAAGTCCAGAAGGAAGCCATTCAGCCCACTGAGTCTACACTGGCCCTTTGAAAGAGCACCCTACTTACGTCCATGCCTCCACCCTATCCCCGTAACCCAGTAAACCTACCAAACCATTGGACACTAAGGGGCAATTTAGCTTGGCCAATCCACCTAACCTGCACGTCTTTGGACTGTGGGAGGAAGCTAGAGCACCTTCCTAGAAGCAAGGAAGCATATATCTGAATTGGATAGCCTGTCATATAATTTAAATAAATGTTGGCCAACAATTTATTGGCCTCCGCCAGCCTATTTAGTATTTACTGCTTAATCAATTATTAAAATGCAGGAGGAAGGCAGTGACAGTGGCAGAACTTCAATACTGCATCGAGCTGACCTTCATTTTACCTTACTCAATACGCAGTCCCCTGGAAGATTATTTGGCTGCTAATTTCAGAATCCCATATCTAACAGCGAGCTTTGCCATCAGCACCCACCCCCAGGCCCCCCCCCCCGGTGGCACCATCTGCTGCAGGATCTCTCCCAGCTTATATTTGAAATGTTCAAATAAAGGATGCCCTTCTGCCCCTTGCATCATAGAATCATAGAATTTACAGTGCAGAAGGAGGCTATTCGGCCCATCGAGTCTGCACCTGTTCTTGAAAACGGCACTCTACCCAAACCCACACCTCTACCCTATCCCCATAACCCAGTAACCCCACCCAACACTAAAGAAAATTTTGGACTCTAAGGGCAATTTAGCATGGCCAATCCACCTAACCTGCACATCTTTGGGCTGAGGGAGGAAACCGGAGCACCCAGAGGAAACCCACACAAACATGGGGAGGATGTGCAGACTCTGCACAGACAGTGACCCAAGTAGGAATTGAACCTGGGGCCCTGGAACTGTGAAGCAATTGTGCTAACCACTATGCAACCGTGCTGCCCCACCGAAGGATTTGGTCTCATCCTTCCGGAACGTCAACATTGCCATCTTCCCATTACTGCACCGGCTTGTTTCTTTGTTGAGTGAGTCTGCTGCGGTTGGCTCTTAACTGCCCTCTGAAATGGTCTGGCAAGTCACTCAGTCCAGGGGCAATTAGGGATGGGCCACAAATGCTGGCCTTGCCAGTGACGTCTACATCATGGAAAAAATAAAAACTAATTGAAAAAAATAATAATTTACAGGATGCTAGTTAGAGAGCATGTCAGAGTCAACCACATTGCTCAGGCCCTGGAGTCACATGTAGGCCAGACCCGGCTTGACTAAAGCTCGGCTGCCCACCTTCTAGTTTATTTCTCTAAAGGGTACGAGTGAACTAGGTTTGCGTTTGAGGACATTTAACAATGGTTTCACAGACATCATTAGACTTTTCATTCCAAATTTATATTGAATTCAAATTTCACCACCTTCTGCAGTGGGATTCAAACCCAGACCCTGGGGTCTCCGGGGGTTACCAGTCCAGTGACAATATCACTGTGCCACCGCCTCCCCACAAATTGACCAGGTCTCAGACATAACCAAGCTAACCCTAGGGTCATGGGTAGGCAGTGTCTAGAATTAATGCAATCATCAGAAGGCCTCGAGTTGAATGTCTTGTTATGACATCTTGGGTTACTGCGTGGTCAATTCCTGGAGTCACAACACAAGCGAATTAACCAATAATTCTTAGCAAAATACCCAAAGTCGTTGGCCCTTGGCTGCCCAATAATTACAGTCACCAGGTTTGTAAATGTAAACGCAATTATTTTTTATTAATAACAATAGCTGTAATGAAACCTGCAGCATATACAACTGGTTAATTATTTCTAATTCATAATTCCCCACTTTAACTTGTCCCCCATCCTCTACACACACACACACACACACACAAGACAGACAGACACAGAGGGGATGAAAGGGGCAAAGAACATGTAAAAGAGAAAAAAGTATTTGTTTCAGATTAGTGTTTCCAGCATTTTACTCCTGTGCAAACATTACTTTCAGTTCAAGGTTTTCACAGTAGATTCATTCAGGCCCCTGAAGTTTAAGGAGTGCAGCACTCACACCCTTTCTGAAGAGGGAGAGAAAGTCACTGTCTTTGTTTGCACCCGAAAAATGGTTTTCCTGTAGATTCATTCATTCAGGTTCCCTGCAGCTTCAGTACAGCACTCACAGCCTTTCTCGAGAGCGAGGAAAAACAGGTCCTTGTCTTTCAGTCTCCCAGTCAAACTGAAACGCCTCCTTTTTGCCAATCCATTGGCCCCCAGCTAATCAATCAAACCAGTCCCAGCCCATCTCTCCCTCTGGTGCCGAAATGTCTGAAGCCCCTGTTCAAACTAGCAGAGTATTCTCTCCTGTAACCTCTGAATTCCTCATTCCCTCTGCTGCTTGACCTAAAGATACATCTCCATTAATCATCCATGGATCAAATATGATCACGGCAAAATTAAAAGAAAGGGGGAATAAGGAGATAAATAGGAAGAACCCCCACCTCACTCCCTAAAAGAATGAAACATTAGGGCATGGGCATTTCATTATGAGGTATGCAAGAAGAAAATCACACAAATGGTTCCATTCAATCCATTCCCATGATGTAAGTTCCCTTCCCAGCCTTTACAATGGTAAATAGTCAGCCCCTAAACCTGTGACCAAGCATCCGCAGTTCCAATATACTTTCTGGAAACATGTACAATTTTAACATTGAGCTGTTGTAATAATGAACCCCAATGGAATAACCTTACGGCCCGGGTTTTAAACTTCTCCACAAATCATCCCACTGTGGACTATGGTCTGTATAAATAAAACTTTGTTGATTGTCATGTTGGGCATATGCTTCAAAGTGTTAAAAGGCTAGTAGCATGGCTAAAGTTTCCTTTTCAATGGTGGAATAGTTTCTTTGGCACAGACTTAGTTTTGTCAAAGAATATCACACTGCCTTGTCATCTTGTAGTAGCACTGCCCCTACCCCAGGTCACTGGCACTGTGGCCATTTTAAATGGTCTGGAAAAGTCCTGGGTGCCAGCACCAGTCCGTCGATGGCCTTCAGACTCTAACGCTATTTGGCGCTCTGAGGACCACAACATTCTTGCTGGTTTCTGCAACATGTCCAACATGCATTGTATTTCAGTCTCTATCTGAGCCAGTGTTTGTGGTTTTAGTCAAGCTGGATGTGGCTTTATTGGTTCAGATTTTCTTATGTCAACATCATGATTAGTTAATGGACTACCTCCTGGTATTTCCTACAGTTCTGTCTATGCTCTTTCACTGTCTTTATTATATCATCTTTACCTTGACTACCTGCCTTCTTTTTGCTCTCCCTATCCTTTTCAGAATTATGAGGGTGTTGGAACAAATTCTGGGTGGCACAGTGATTAGCACTGCTGCCTCACAGCGTCAGGAACCCGGGTTCGATTCTGACCTTGGATGACTGAGTGGAGTTTGCACGTTCTCCCCGTGTCTGCGTGGGTTTCCTCCGGTTGCTCTGATTTCATACCACAGTCCAAATATGTGCAGGTTAGGTGGATTGGCCATGCTAAATTGCTCCAAAGTGTCCAACAGTTAGGTTGGGTGGTGGGGAAAGGGTAAGGAGTTGGTCTGGGCAGGGTGCTCTTTCAGAGGGCCAGTGAAGACTCAGTGGGCCAAATGGCATCTTTCTGCATTGTAGGGATTCTATGACAAAGGTTTACATTCATGGACTAACTCATAATCGTCCGCCATAATTACTACCTGCTGTCAGTCTTCACCCTTCGGTCTTCAACATGGGTTCTTATCATCGAAGGTTGGAAATTCTTAAATTCCTCTCAGAAAATGGCCTCTCTCAGAGCCTCATAGGGAGTTGCAACTCCCGATGCTCAATACTCACTTCTTGAATTCAGCTGTTTTGACAATCTTTTCCCTCTTTCTGCTCTGTACGATTCTTTGATTATTATCGGAAATCTCCCTTCAAAGCAAACCCATTGATCTGGATTCTTCAGTGTCCCAGCAGAGGGCAGCAGAGCAGAGCTACTGATCAGCTGTTCTGGGGAAATTTGCATACGTGCAGTGCGGTCAGCCTAAGTTGAAGGTGAACCTGCGAAGAAGACCCAAGGAGTTTGAGTAAAGGCAAGCAACCAGCAGAGGGCAGCAGAGCAGAGCTACTGATCAGCTGTTCTGGGGAAATTTGCATACGTGCAGTGAGGTCAGCCGAAGTTGAAGGTGGTTTGTGGAGGGGCTGTTGGCAAGTGACAGTTAAACCCGAAACACTTTGTGAGTGTTTCCCACCCTACCTCCTCCTCTAACCAACCCCCCCACCCCACGGTGGTTGGGAAGCGGGAGCAGGGGCCTGTCGTGAAGGTGAGTGAGTGCCTTTAAATTTGCTTACCTTTCAGCGGGATCAGGGTTTGAGGTAATATCAGGTAAGCTCTTCCTTTCTTTTTCTTTTTCTTGTTTTTTTTTTAATCTAGAGGGGATGTCAGGGAAGGCAGTACAATGCTCCTCCTGCAGAATGTTTGAGGTGAGGGACGCCGTCAGTGTCCCTGCTGATTTCATCTGTGGGAAGTGCACCCAACTCCAGCTCCTCAAAAACCGTGTTAGGGACCTGGAGCTTGAGCTGGATGAACTTCGGATCATTCGGGAGGCAGAGGGGGTCATAGATAGGAGCTTCAGGGAAGTAGTTACACCAAAGACTGGAGATAGATGGGTAACTGTAAGAGGGACTGGGAAGAAGCAGTCAGTGCAGGGACCCCCTGCGGTCGTTCCCCTGAGTAACAAGTATACCGTTTTGGATACTTGTGGGGGGGACGACTTACCAGGGGTAAGCCATGGGGTACGGGCCTCTGGCACGGAGTCTGTCCCTGTTGCTCAGAAGGGAAGGGGGGAAAGGAGTAGAACATTAGTAATTGGGGACTCAATAGTCAGGGGCACAGATAGGAGATTTTGTGGGAGCGAGAGAGACTCACGTTTGGTATGTTGCCTCCCAGGTGCAAGGGTACGTGATGTCTCGGATTGTGTTTTCCGGGTCCTTAAGGGGGAGGGGGAGCAGCCCCAAGTCGTAGTCCACATTGGCACTAACGACATAGGTAGGAAAGGGGACAAGGATGTCAGGCAGGCCTTTAGGGAGCTAGGATGGAAGCTCAGAGCGAGAACAAACAGAGTTGTTATCTCTGGGTTGTTGCCCGTGCCACGTGATAGTGAGATGAGGAATAGGGAGAGAGAGCAATTAAACACGTGGCTACAGGGATGGTGCAGGCGGGAGGGATTCAGATTTCTGGATAACTGGGGCTCTTTCTGGGGAAGGTGGGACCTCTATAGACAGGATGGTCTACATCTGAACCTGAGGGGCACCAATATCCTGGGGGGGAGATTTGTTAGTACTCTTTGGGGGGGTTTAAACTAATTCAGCAGGGGCATGGGAACCTGGATTGTAGTTTTGGGGTGCGAGAGATTGAGAGTAGAGAGGTCAGGAGCACAGTTTTGACTTCGCAGGAGGGCGGCAGTGTTCAGGTCTGTGGTTTGAAGTGTGTCTATTTCAATGCCAGGAGTATACGAAATAAGGTAGGGGAACTGGCAGCATGGGTTGGTACCTGGGACTTCGATGTTGTGGCCATTTCAGAGACATGGATAGAGCAGGGACAGGAATGGTTGTTGCAGGTTCCGGGGTTTAGGTGCTTTAGTAAGGTCAGAGAAGGGGGCAAAAGAGGGGGAGGTGTGGCGCTGCTAGTCAAGGACAGTATTACGGTGGTAGAAAGGATGCAAGATGGGGACTCTTCTTCCGAGGTAGTATGGGCTGAGGTTAGAAACAGGAAAGGAGAGGTCACCCTGCTGGGAGTTTTCTATAGGCCACCTAATAGTTCTAGAGATGTAGAGGAAAGGATGGCGAAGATGATTCTGGAAAAGAGCGAAAGTAACAGGGTAGTTGTTATGGGAGACTTTAACTTTCCTAATATTGACTGGAAAAGATATAGTTCGAGTACATTGGATGGGTCGTTCTTTGTACAATGTGTGCAGGAGGGTTTTCTGACACAATATGTTGACAGGCCAACAAGAGGTGAGGCCACTTTGGATTTGGTTTTGGGTAATGAACCAGGCCAGGTGTTAGATCTGGAGGTAGGTGAACACTTTGGAGACAGTGACCACAATTCGGTGACCTTTACGTTAGTGATGGAAAGGGATAAGTATACCCCGCAGAGCAAGAGTTATAGCTGGGGGAAGGGCAATTATGATGCCATTAGACATGACTTAGGATGTGTTGGTTGGAGAAGTAGGCTGCAAGGGTTGGGCACACTGGATATGTGGAGCTTGTTCAAGGAACAGCTATTGCATGTTCTTGATAAGTACGTACCAGTCAGGCAGGGAGGAAGGGGTCGAGCGAGGGAACCGTGGTTTACCAAAGAAGTGGAATCTCTTGTTAAGAGGAAGAAGGAGGCCTATGTGAAGATGAGGCGTGAAGTTTCAGTTGGGGCGCTTGATAGTTACAAGGAAGCGAGGAAGGATCTAAAGAGAGAGCTGAGACGAGCAAGGAGGGGACATGAGAAGTCTTTGGCAGGTAGGATCAAGGAAAACCCAAAAGCTTTCTATAGGTATGTCAGGAATAAAAGAATGACTAGGGTAAGAGTAGGGCCAGTCAAGGACAGTGGTGGGAAGTTGTGTGTGGAGGCTGAGGAGATAAGCGAGATACTAAATGAATACTTTTCGTCAGTATTCACTCAAGAAAAAGATAATATTGTGGAGGAGAATGCTGAGACCCAGGCTATTAGAATAGATGGCATTGAGGTGCGTAGGGAAGAAGTGTTGGCAATTCTGGACAAGGTGAAAATAGATAAGTCCCCGGGGCCGGATGGGATTTATCCTAGGATTCTCTGGGAAGCCAGGGAAGAGATTGCTGAGCCTTTGGCTTTGATTTTTAGGTCATCATTGGCTACAGGAATAGTGCCAGAAGACTGGAGGATAGCAAATGTGGTCCCTTTGTTCAAGAAGGGGAGTAGAGATAACCCCGGTAACTATAGGCCGGTGAGCCTAACGTCTGTGGTGGGTAAAGTCTTGGAGAGGATTATAAAAGATACGATTTATAATCATCTAGATAGGAATAATATGATTAGGGATAGTCAGCATGGTTTTGTGAAGGGTAGGTCATGCCTCACAAACCTTATCGAGTTCTTTGAGAAGGTGACTGAACAGGTAGACGAGGGTAGAGCAGTTGATGTGGTGTATATGGATTTCAGTAAAGCGTTTGATAAGGTTCTCCACGGTCGGCTATTGCAGAAAATACGGAGGCTGGGGATTGAGGGTGATTTAGAGATGTGGATCAGAAATTGGCTAGTTGAAAGAAGACAGAGAGTGGTAGTTGATGGGAAATGTTCAGAATGGAGTTCAGTTACGAGTGGCGTACCACAAGGATCTGTTCTGGGGCCGTTGCTGTTTGTCATTTTTATAAATGACCTAGAGGAGGGCGCAGAAGGATGGGTGAGTAAATTTGCAGACGACACTAAAGTCGGTGGAGTTGTAGACAGTGCGGAAGGATGTTGCAGGTTACAGAGGGACATAGATAAGCTGCAGAGCTGGGCTGAGAGGTGGCAAATGGAGTTTAATGTGGAGAAGTGTGAGGTGATTCACTTTGGAAAGAATAACAGGAATGCGGAATATTTGGCTAATGGTAAAATTCTCGGTAGTGTGGATGAGCAGAGGGATCTCGGTGTCCATGTACATAGATCCCTGAAAGTTGCCACCCAGGTTGATAGGGTTGTGAAGAAGGCCTATGGTGTGTTGGCCTTTATTGGTAGAGGGATTGAGTTCCGGAGCCATGAGGTCATGATGCAGCTGTACCAAACTCTGGTACGGCCGCATTTGGAGTATTGCGTACAGTTCTGGTCGCCTCATTATAGGAAGGACGTGGAAGCTTTGGAACGGGTGCAGAGGAGATTTACCAGGATGTTGCCTGGTATGGAGGGAAAATCTTATGAGGAAAGGCTGATGGACTTGAGGTTGTTTTCGTTAGAGAGAAGAAGGTTAAGAGGTGACTTAATAGAGGCATACAAAATGATCAGAGGGTTAGATAGGGTGGACAGCGAGAGCCTTCTCCCGCGGATGGAGGTGGCTAGCACGAGGGGACATAGCCTTAAATTGAGGGGTAATAGATATAGGACAGAGGTCAGAGGTGGGTTTTTTACGCAAAGAGTGGTGAGGCCGTGGAATGCCCTACCTGCAACAGTAGTGAACTCGCCAACATTGAGGGCATTTAAAAATTTATTGGATAAGCATATGGATGATAAGGGCATAGTGTAGGTTAGATGGCCTTTAGTTTTTTTTTTCCATGTCGGTGCAACATCGAGGGCCGAAGGGCCTGTACTGCGCTGTATCGTTCTATGTTCTATGTTCTATGTTCTTTATTGGCGGCGCACCATTCACTGGTGGGGTGGGGGGGGGGGGGGATTCACTACTCACGCTGCTTGTCAATGGGATTTCCCAATGAAGCCACCCCGCACCGCCAGGAAAACCATGGGCAGAGCTGCGCTACCGGCAGGAAAAGAGAATTCCAACGCCCGTTGCTTTTTTAAATTCTCTAATGGCTTTCAAGGGCACTTATTTTCATAGAATGTACAGTGCAGAAGGAGGCCATTCAGCCCATTGAGTCTGCACCGGCTCTTTGACAGAGCACCCTACCCAACCAATCACCTCCACCCTATCCCCATAACCCAGTAACCCAACCCAATACTCAGGGCAATTTTGGACACTAAGGGCAATTTAACATGGTCAATCCACCTAACCTGCACATCTTTGGACTGTGGGAGGAAACCGGAGCACCCGAAGGAAACCCACACACACACGGGGAGAATGTGCAGACTCCACACAGACAGTGACCCAAGCCGGGAATTGAACCTGGGACTTTGGAGCTGTGAAGCAATTGTGCTATCCACAATGATACTGTGCTGCCCAAACTTGATGCAGCCTAAAAGAGTAGCGTGTTTTAACAGCAGTACTTGATGAACTCACACAGCTACATTATTCCTGCTTCTGGGAAGCATTTAAAAAAAATCTAAATTGTCAATTTTCAACAGACGCCCTGTCAAAGTTGATAAAATCCTGCAGTTAGCTTATGTTTATTTGTGTCATGCTTGAGAAAGCAAAGGAGGGAGTGGGTGTGGGGGCAGGACAAGGGTGCGGGGGGGGGGGGGGGGGGGGGGGGGAGGGGGGGGTTGTACGAGGAGAGGAGGAGTAGGGGAGGGGAGTGGACGAGGGGATGTTGTATGAGGGGAGGAGGTGTGGGGGAGGGGATTGGGGGAGGGGGTTTGTGTGAGGAGAGGAGGAGTGTGGGAGGGGAGTGGGGGAGGGAATGTTGTATGAGGGGAGGTGGAGTGGGGAGGGTAGAGGACGAGGGGATGTTGTACGACGAGAAGAAGAGTGGGGGAGGGGAGTGGACAGGGGGTTGGGAGTGGTGTACAAGGAGAGGAGGAGTGGGGGAGGGGAGTAGACGAGGAGTTGGGAGTGTTGTACAAGGGGAGAAGGAGTAGGGGAGGGGAGTGGGGGAGGGAATGTTGTATGAGGGGAGGTGGAGTGGGGAGGGTAGTGGACGAAGGGATGTTGTACGAGGAGAGGAGGAGTGGGGGAGGGGAGTGGACAGGGTGTTGGGAGTGTTGTACGAGGAAAGGAGGAGTGGGGGAGGGGAGTGGACGAGGGGATGTTGCACGAGTAGAGGAAGAGTGGGGGAGGGCTGGGGTGAATAATTCAGTTAATAGTCTCCAAGAAGTGGGGACTTTAATTATTGACAGGCAGGCTAATCACTAACTCTGGATATATCCAGACTGAGCCTCTGTTTGCAGCTGTCAGTCACCTCACGACCCTTCCTCAGCGAGATCCCAAAATTTTTCCCGAAACCTCTTGTGACCAACTGAGAGAATCAATGCCCTCAGTGCAAAGTGCCTGCCTTTACAGCAGTGCTCAGAACTCCGCTGCCGGAGCCATTTCCCAACACTGTGTTTCACTGCCTCATACTGATATATAGCTCACTGTCTTCCCAGTCTCTGTGTGATACTCTGCTTCACACATCCCTCAGCTTCTTACATTAATTCCTGTTTCCGATTCTGAGGATTACGGAGTCGGGTTGGGCATTCCTGCACATTCCTTGCTGCATAGAAAGGTTTTCCTTTTTCAAAAGAATCCTACTTTTCCTTCGCCCAATGCTTGACAATATTGTTTTTCGAGCTCCCTTTCGTCATTCACTGTTAATTATAAGTTAATTGTGTTTAATTGTATGCAGATGGTGGGCATTAACTGGGGGATTCACTCATAGAATTATAGAATTTACAGTGCAGAAGAACTCCATTCGGCCCATGGTGTTTGCACCGACCCTTGGAAAGAGCACCCTACGTAAGCCCACGCCTCCACCCTATCCCATGAACCAGTAACCCCACTTAACCTTTTCGGACATTAAGGGCAATTTATCAAGGCTAATCCACCTAACCTGCACATCTTTGGACTGTGGGAGGAAACTGGAGCACCCGGAGGAAACCCACACAGACACGGGTAGAACGTGCAGACTCCGTGCAGACAGTGACTCAGCAGGGAATCAAACCTGGGACCCTGGAGCTGTGAAGCAACTGTGCTAACCACTGTGTTACCGTGCTGCTCTACTCGAGCTTCTATAGATAGTTCAATGTGTATTTTTAATGTGTGACTCTATTAAAAAATGCTTCGGAAAGTGCTCCAGCTCTCTCCCTGAGGAACTGTTTCTATGAGACTTACGGCCTGCCTTCTTTACTCTGCCCCAACCTCCAACCGTGACAACAGTTCCAGCCTCTCTCCCACATCCTGCAGCATGTTCCCCTTTTAGTATCCCGTATGGGAACTACGGGCTGGGAATGATCATTTCCCCCGTGGTCCTCGCAGAGTACAAGCTCCCCTGCTAGGGCTGGGGTAGGTCTAATGAACCAATGCATAAAAGGTCGGCAGTAAGGCACCGACTGGATGGAGGAACCAGGTAGGGAACTGCCAGGCACAGTATATACCGCATTGTAAATATGATGTGGAGATGCCGGCGTTGGACTGGGGTGAGCACAGTAAGAAGTCTTACAACACCTGGTTAAAGTCCAACAGGTTTGTTTCAAACACGAGCTTTTGGAGCGCAGCTCCTTCCTCAGGTGAATGGAGAGGTATGTTCCAGAAATGTTTATATAGACAAAGTCAGAGATGCCAGACAATGCTTGGAATGCGAGCATTTGCGGGTAATCAAATCATTACAGATCCAGAGATAGGGGTAATCCCAGGTTAAAGAGGTGTGAATTGTCTCAAGCCAGGACAGTTGGTAGGATTTTGCAAGTCCAGGCCAGATGGTGGGGGGTGAATGTAATGCGACATGAATCCAAGATCCCGGTTGAGGCCGCACTCATGCGTGCGGAGCTTAGCTATAAGTTTTTGCTCGGCAATTCTGCGTTGTCGCGTGTCCTGAAGACCGCCTTGGAGAACGCTTACCCGGAGATCAGAGGCTGAATGCCTTTGACTGCTGAAGTGTTCCCCGACTGGAAGGGAACATTCCTGCCTGGTGATTGGCGCATGATGCCCGTTCATTCATTATCGCAGTGTCTGCATGGTCTCGCCAATGTACCACGCTTCGGAACATCCTTTCCTGCAGCGTATGAGGTAGACTACATTGGTCGAGTCGCACGAGTATGTACCGCGTACCTGGTGGGTGGTGTTCTCACGTGTAATGGTGGTATCCATGTCGATGATCTGGCATGTCTTGCAGAGATTGCCATGGCAGGGTTGTGTGGTGTCGTGGTCGCTGTTCTGAAGGCTGTGTAATTTGCTGCAAATAATGGTTTGTTTGAGGTTGCGCGGTTGTTTAAAGGCAAGTAGTGGGGGTGTGGGGATGACCTTGGCAAGATGTTCATCTTCATTGATGATGTGTTGAAGGCTGCGAAGAAGATGTCGTAGTTTCTCCGCTCCAGGAAAGTACTGGACGACGAAGGGTACTCTGTCAGTTGTGTCCCATGTTTGTCTTCTGAGGAGGTCGGTGCGGTTTTTTGCTATGGCGCGTTGGAACTGTCAATCGATGAGACGAGCGCCATATCCCGTTCGTACGAGAGCATCTTTCAGCATCTGTAGGTGTCTGTTACGCTCCTCCTCGTCTGAGAAAATCCTGTGTATACGGAGGGCTTGTCCATAGGGGATGGCTTCTTTAATGTGTTTAGGTGGAAGCTGGAGAAGTGGAGCATCGTGAGGTTGTCTGTGGGCTTGCGGTAAAGCAAAGTGCTGAGGTGACCATCCTTGATGGAGATGAGTGTGTCCAAGAATGCAACTGAATTTGGAGAATAGTCCATGGTGAGTCTGATGGTGGGATGGAACTTATTGATCTCATCGTGTAGTTGTTTCAGTGATTCTTCGCTGTGGGTCCAAAGGAAAAAAATGTCATCGATGTATCTGGTGTATAATGTCGGTTGAAGGTCCTGTGCGGTGAGGAAGTCTTGTTCAAACTTGTGCATGACAATGTTGGCATATTGAGGTGCGAATTTGGTCCCCATGGCTGTTCTGTGTGTCTGGATGAAGAATTTGTTGTCGAAGGTGAAGACGTTGTGATCTAGAATGAAGCGGATGAGTTGCAGAATTGCGTCTGGAGATTGGCAGTTGTCGGTGTTGAGTACTGAGGCTGTTGCAGCAATGCCGTCGTCATGGGGGATGTTGGTGTAGAGTGCCGAGACATCCATTGTGACGAGGAATGTTCCTGGTTCAACTGGTCCATGGGTGCTGAGTTTCTGTAGGAAGTCCGTCATGTCGCGACAGAAGCGGGTGTACCTTGTACGATGGGTTTCAAGATGCCCTCGATGTGGCCAGAGAGGTTCTCACACAAGGTCCCATTGCCTGAAACAATGGAACGGCCTGGTGTGTTGGCCTTGTGTATTTTCGGGAGGCAGTAGAGATCTCCAATGCGGGGATTACGTGGGATGAGAGCACGTAGGGTGCTCTGAAGGTTTGGATCCAAGGTCTTGATCAGTCTGTTGAGTTGGCGGATCTGTTCCTTGGTTGGATTGCGGGTAACTGTCCGTAATGTTCCTGGTTGTTGAGTTGTCGGCATACTTCTTTGCAGTAGTCCGTTCTGTTCAGTACGATGGTGGCCCCTCCTTTGTCTGCTGGTTTGATGACAATGTTGCGGTTGGTTTTGAGAGCGCGGATGGCGTTGCGTTCTGCTTGGGTGACATTCAGGGCTACCTTGTGAATGCGACTGATGAGTCTGGCATTGACACGGCTCCTGACGGCTTGAGCATACATGTCGAGTCTAGGGCAGCGGCCTTCTGGAGGGGTCCAATTCGACTCTTTCCTTTTCGTTTGCTGAACCGCAGATCTGACGGTCTGCTGTTCTGGTTCATTGGTCGTATCCTTGGGTTCGCTGTCGGCCTCTTGGGGTCTGTGGAAGAATTCCCGGAGCCTCATTCGCCTGATGAATTCCTCCATGTCTGCCGCGAGACTGATGGGGTCCATTTTGGTGGTGGTGCAGAAATTGTGCAGAAATCCTCTGCTGAGGACTTCGATTTCGTTTGGTTGAAGGGTGTAGTCCGACAAGTTGGACTAAATAAATCTAGTTCTTCACTTTACTGGGTGTAGACTCCCCATGTCTTATTAAACTCCCCTCCCTCACACTCACATCTCCCATCACTCCTGGTTGTTAATTTAACTGATTCTATGAAATGCCTCCTTCATTCCCAGAGTCATAGAGACATAAAAGATAGGAGCAGGAGGAGGCCTTTTGGCCCTTCGAGCCTGCTCTGCCATTCATCACGATCATGGCTGATCATCCAACTCAATAGCATAATCCTGCTTTCCCCCCATAGCCTTTGATCCCATTCTCCCCAAGTGCTACATCCAGCCGCCTCTTGAATATATTCAATGTTTTACTATCAACTATTTCCTGTGGTAATGAATTCCACAGGCTCACCACTCTTTGTATGAAGAAATGTCTCCTTATCTCTGTCCGAAATGGTTTATCCTGAATCCTGAATCCTCAGACTCTGACCCCTGGTTCTGGACACACCCATCATTGGCAACATCTTCCTTGCATCTACCCTGTCTAATCCTGTTAGAATTTTATAAGTCGCTATGAGATCCCCCCTCATTCTTCTGAACTCCAGCGAGAACAATCCCAGCCTAGACAATCTCTCCTCATTTTCCCCTTCGAAATCCATGCTGACTTTTCCTAATCAGCCCACATTTTTCCGTGTGACTGCTAATTCTAAGCTGCATAGTTGTTTCCAGCAGTTCCCTGGAAGTTGAACTGACTACTCTGTAATTGCTGGGCTTATGATCAAAACGTTGTTTTTGAACAAGGGTGTAATGTCGGCAATTCGCCAGCCCTCTGGCACCTCCCCTGAGTCTAGAAAAGATTGAAAGATTACTGCTAATGCCCTGCAATTTCCACTCTCACTTCCGTCAATATCCTTGGATGCATCTCATCTGGCCCTGGTGTCTTGACAACTTTAAATACCGACAGTCTATCTAGTACTTCCTCTTTATCAATTTTGAAATCTGGTGACCGGGTTTCCTCGTCAGTCACTATGGTCCAGAAAGGATCTACTCCCTTGGTAAAGACAGATACAAAGTATTCATTTAAAAATAATCTTTATTATTGTCACAAGTAGGCTTACATTAACACTGCAATGAAGTTACTGTGAAAAGCCCCTAGTCGCCACCTTCCGGTGCCTAGGGAGAATTCAGAATGCCCAATTTACCTAACAAGCACGTCTTTCGGAACTTCTGGGAGGAAACCGGAGCACCCGGAGGAAACCCACGCAGACACGGGGGGAGAATGTACAGACTCTGCACAAACAGTGATCCAATCCGTGAATCAAATGTGGGACCCTGGCGCTGTGAAGCAACAGCGCTAACCACTGTGCAGTCGTGCCGCACATATTACCTCAGCAATGCTCCCAGCCTTAATGTGTAAATTCCTTTACAGTTCCCCAGCTGGCTCTACCCCTCCTTTTAGTCCCCTTTTATTATTGATAAGCCTGGAGAAGACTTTGAGATTTGGCTTTATGTTGGCTGCCAATCTATTTTTTAATTTCACTCTAAAATTCTCTTCCTGAATCCCCCCAGTCCCCATCCCTGAGCTGGTTTAGCACAAGGCTAAATCGCTGGCTTTTAAAGCATACCCAGGCAGGCCAGCAGTGCGGGTTCAATTCCCGTACCAGCCTCCCCAGACAGGTGCCGGAATGTGGCAACTTGGGGCTTTTCGCAGTAGCTTCACTTGAAGCCTACTCGTGACAATAAGCAATTTTCATTCATTTTATTTCATATCTTGTTACCCCTCTTCCCATCTTCAAAAGCCTCCTCTGATATCCCCCTCCTTGGCCATGCCTTTGCTCCCCCTCCGCCAGTTCTTTTGCTTCAACCCGGCATTTGTTTTGCATGTTTGGAGATGCTTCCAGTTCTTGTTGATGTTGTCTATAATTCTGATGTCAGCCATCCATCTGGCCTCTCCAGGCGAGGCAGCTTGCACTGTGGACTTTTGCCCAGTAATAGCTGGATTGGAGACAGCATGAGTTTATTTCAATGAGGCAGCCTTGCAGCTGTGATGTACCATCAATTGGACGCGTGGCACGATGAAGGTCCAAACTTAGGCTTTAATCAGCTAGTTGTTAGCCCGGTGGTCGATTACAGAGAAAGGCCGACCGCCGGGAACTCTGGGTACTTTTACCCCACTTCGGAGGCGGGGTCTACTTGCCTCTCCACCAATTGGCGAGCAGTCACATGACTAGTCCCAGCCAATCAGACGAGAGGCACATGACCAGCCAGAGCCAATGGGAAACCAATGATCTGCACCAATGGCAGTGCTCCCATTCATACCACCACAAGCTGGAAAAGAGAGATTACACTTATCCCACTCAAACTCAGGATTCAAGAAGTGCAGGGACATTTTTTCCTAACCGCTGTGCCTTATTTATATTAAAGGACACTTTGATTGATTGCTCCAGATTATCATCAACTTTAATAATATTCAAGGGGGCTAGCTTGGGACTAACTTCTATTTTTCCATTTCATTGCAGAATTCCTGGAACTTGAGATTTTTTTTCCATCTATTATTATGTCTGTTTGACAAGGGGCCATAGTGTCTGCTGAGGTTTGCTGCTTGGGGTTTTACGAAGATTTGTGCATTTGTTAATAGTCTGGATTCCTTGCACATACTTTAATATTTGAGGTCAGCGCTCGATTGTTCACCTCCAGTCATTAGTGCATCTATCCTTCTTATTATAGGCCTGTAGATTTTTCTCTTATCTTGGCTGCAGCCGCCATTTCTGTAATAGTAATTGAAGATTGCCTTTTGCTTTTGGGGGTTGTTGTGTCTGGGGGTCTCGCAATCTTTCACTGTGGCTGCACTGTTCATCGTGTTCTGGAACACTTCCCAGAGTTTTATAGAGTCCTTTACTTGTTAAGTGTTTTTGCCCATTCACCTGTTTAATTTAGTTAATTTTTGAAGCCCACTTGTAGCGCATCCAATGCCTGGCCTATCCAAGTTTAGGCGTGCGCGTCTGAGTATCGGCGAAATACAGAAGCTCAATTCTTTTCGCAAGTAAAGGAGTTCATCCTCGCCCCTAAAGCAGCAGCAACTGCTCTGCTGTTCCAGGTGACCACCTGTGAGATCTGCCCCCATTTACTTCACAGAGCCACTTGCAAACTTAGAACATAGAACATAGAACAGTACAGCACAGAACAGGCCCTTCGGCCCTCGATGTTGTGCCGAGCAATGATCACCCTACTTAAACCCACGTAACCCGTATACCCGTAACCCAACAATCCCCCCATTAACCTTACACTACGGGCAATTTGGCATGGCCAATCCACCTAACCCGCACATCTTTGGACTGTGGGAGGAAACCGGAGCACCCGGAGGAAACCCACGCACACACGGGGAGGACGTGCAGACTCCACACAGACAGTGACCCAGCCAGGAATCGAACCTGGGACCCTGGAGCTGTGAAGTATTGATGCTAACCACCATGCTACCGTGAGGCCCCCAAACTGTGGTGCCTTTCCCAACTTTCCCAACTGGGCAGCACGGTAGCCTTGTGGATAGCACATTTGCTTCACAGCTCCAGGGTCCGAGGTTCGATTCCAGCTTGGGTCACTGTCTGTGTGGAGTCTTCACATCCTCCTCGTGTGTGCGTGGGTTTCCTCCGGGTGCCCCGGTTTCCTCCCACAGTCCAAAGATGTGCAGGTTAGGTGGATTGGCCATGATAAATTGCCCTCAGTGTCCAAAATTGCCCTTAGTGTTGGGTGGAGTTACTGGGTTATGGGGATAGGATAGAGGTGTTGACCTTGGGTAGGGTGCTCTTTCCAAGAGCAGGTGCAGACTCGATGGGCCGAATGGCCTCCTTCTGCACTGTAAATTCTATGATAATGCTAAACGGCGCCACGGCAAGGTCTCCCAAGCATGGGGGTTCATTCCTGGGCTTCGGGAGATTCGGGTGCCAACATATTTAAATAAACCTAATGGCTCACTTAAATATGTAAATCTGGATCTCGGCTGGTAAGGGCCTTGGATCTCGTGAGGCGTTCCAAGCGCCGCAAATCTCGCGAGAGGCCTCTCACGAGATTTAACAATGTCGTTGTGTCACCGAGTCAGGCGCAATGATGTCAATTGATCGTGCCCATTGATCAGATTCCTTGCAATTTCTGGATTGGTATGTCTGAATCTGATGTCTTAGACAGCTTCCTATGTGGCAACGGTGGCTGAATATCAAAGCAAAGAACTTCAGCGGCTGCAAAACACTTTCAGATGCCTGGTGGTCGTCAAAGGTGCCGTGCAGATACAAGTCTCACCTTTTTTTACAGATGGGTTCACAATACTTCTAGCTACTGTTGATGTTAGCCAGCCAGCCTGGCTAGACCAATGGAATCAGCACAGGTATATATTAGCTAGAAGACTCCTCTCCATTGACTCCAAATAACCCACATCTCTAGGACACCATCAACTGGACAAATCATGTGAAACTTGTCAGTAGTCTGTGGTAAGATGCATCGTCTTCACTTGTTAAACTCCATCAGTGGCCCCTCGCACATTTGTTACACCCACGTTGTCTGCAACTAGCTAAGTGGAGTGTGTGAGTGGAGAGCGCACAGGTAAGCTCACAATGGTCAAGCAGGACCTCAGCTTGTGTAAATGTCTCAGCGGCTTCAGTTTGAGACAGTTACTTGAGTGATTCTCTCTTTATGCTTCTGACAGGACAGCCGGCTGACCAATGGTAAAACTCCTCGAAACAACTTCGAGAAACTTTAATGATGAGAACCCTATAGGATTTCACCACACTTGGAAGCTGTTATCAAACAGTGAGAAAACCTTACTGCTGGCCTGCTGTGAGGAGACAGTGATGCCATTTCACCAGCTGCTCCTTGATGCCTGTTCAAGTTTGTGTGAAGCACTAATGAATATGGAAAAGGTTAATGCCGTTGTTTTCATTGCCATTTTGACAGTAGATGGTGAGGATGGAAATGTACAAATGCGATCAGTAAGGTTCTCAAGGACCAATGTTAATTATTTGCAGCATCAACTTCCTTAACTTGCTTTCAGTTGTAATGAGCATTATGCCATTCAATGATACACCATTATCATACATAAAGCAGATGGTTGCTAAGCTGCCAGTATCAACTTTTAGACCCTTAACTCTTGAAGGGACGAATATTTATTTTTCATCCGTTGGGAAAAGGGGCTGATTTAGCACAGTGGGCTAAACAGCTGGCTTGTAATGCATAATAATGCCAGCAGCTCAGGTTCATTTCCCGTACCGGCCTTCCCGAACAGGTGCTGGAATTTGGCAACTAGGGGTTTTTCACAGTAACTCATTGAAGCCTACTTGTGATAATAAGTTATTATTATTATTAAATGAAATGAAATGAAATGAAAATCGCTTATTGTCACGAGTAGGCTTCAATGAAGTTACTGTGAAAAGCCCCTAGTCGCCACATTCCGGCGCCTGTTCGGGGAGGCTGGTACGGGAATTGAACCGTGCTGCTGGCCTGCCTTGGTCTGCTTTCAAAGCCAGCAATTTAGCCCTGTGCTTAGAAGATTTAAGAGTTTTCTTCCACTTCCTCCCTCGGACAGAGATTCAGGAGCTGTTACCTCCCCATCTGAAGGAGATTCAAGCACTCTGCTGTTATATTTTCTTTCAATTCGCTGGGACGCGTCCAAAATTTTCGAGAACAGTGGGTGCGATTCTCCGATCGCCGAGGCCAAAATTGCGTTTGCCGATCAGCTGGAGAATCCCCACTTTCTTTAGAATCGGGGGCGGTGCCGCTTTTGCGGTGCTCTGCCCCCTCAGAAACGGCGTACTCGGGGAGTACACCGCACGCCGAATGGACGGCCTCAGGACGAACCTGAGGCCCTCCTCAGATGCTCCGCCCATGATGGGCCGAGTCCCCTACAGTGTCGCTCACGTGTGCTGACACCGTACGGAGACCTCGCGTGGCGATTGTGGACTGAGTGTCCAGCCCTGCCATATTCCGGGGGGGGGGGGGGGTGTGTGGGGGGGGACCGTTCCACTGGTCGGGGGGGTTTCGGCAGGAGGTTGGTGGTCCTGGGGTGGTAAGGCTGGTTACGGGGGGGGGGGGGGGGGGGGGGGGCAGGTTTGGGCAGGCCAGGTCCACGCGCGGCTGCTGAAGGCCACCGCAATGCGCATGCGTGGCCACAGACCCGGCCATTCTCTGGTAAGACCAGACGGAGAATGCAGCCCACGTTGCCTATTTCCCCAAATGTATCAAATCGCAGCATCGTCAGGTTTGCCTTCTGAAGCCAATGTTTCCTTATCTCCCCAAACCAGAACAAAATACAATTATTTTGATGCAGCCTGCAGCCAACTCTTCCAGGAACATATAACAAAAAGGAGCCCAGAAAATTATTTTTAACATTTTCTCAGACATAAGCAGCAACAATCTACCTTCAAGTTCCCTCTATGTTTCCTGTATCTTTAACAGCATAAAATATAGGGTTGGATTTTCCAACCCTAAGGTTCAATATATTTCTGGAACAGTGGTCTGTCTTAACAAATGGTTCACATGTAGAGGAAACTTAAATTCATGTCTCCACCTCCAAACTTGAAAATTGGCACAGAAACCGAAATGCTCAGGATGCTGAACCTGAAACGCATAAAATGCTCGCTGCACCTTCAGATCAGGCATCCCCTGTGGAGAGGTCTTTGTGGCATTAATTCTACTAAAATACCATTTAGAGTGACATTATCCTCAGCCAAAATTAAGTTGACCAAAGTGATCTCTTTTAAAAAATAAATGTCAAATTTAATAGGTGCGCACGGTGGCAAAATGGTTAGCACTGCTGCCTCACAAGTGTAATGTTCTCTGTATGCACGGTCTTTGTAGTTGAAGTGATCGGAGAACATATGGCTTTGTAAATGAACAAAACTGTTTATTAACTAAAACACAAAAGGATTTCTATGATGTCTACTAAGATTACAGTTGGATATGACGGCTAAATACAAGCAACTATGATTAACTATTGCTGTTGAATCAGGAGCTGCTCAATATGCGACTGCTCTGTGTGCCTGCTGTCCAGGTTCTGTCTCCCATGTGGGTGTCTTCCAGTAACATCTTCTTGTTGTCACGCCACCTGTGGTCGGATGCTAGAATACGTCCTGCCTCACATGTGGCTGTCTTCCAGTAACGTCTTCCTGTCGTCGCGCCACCTGTGATCGGATGCTAGAATACGTCCTGCCTCACATGTGGCTGTCTTCCAGTAACGTCTTCCTGTCGTCGCGCCACCTGTGATCGGATGCTAGAATGTATTCTGCCTCAGGCGGCACGGTAGCATAGTGGTTATCACTGTTGCTTCACAGCTCCAGGGTCCCAGGTTTGATTCCTGGCTTGGGTCACTGTCTGTGCGGAGTCTGCACATTCTCCCTGTGTCTTCCGGGTGCTCCGGTTTCCTCCCACAAGTCTCAAAAGACATGTTGTTACGTAAATTGGACATTCTGAATTTGCCCTCTGTGTACCCAAACAGGTGCTGGAATGTGGCGACGAGGGGATTTTCACAATAACTTCATTGCAGTGTTAATGTAAGCCTCGTTGCGACAATAAAGATAATTAAACACATTTGGCTGTGTTCCAGTAATGTTCTCCCGTCATCCCACCAATTGTGGTCGGATGATAGACTACCTGTCTACACACCCAGGCACCAACATTTACATACAGTTTGGTCACCACATTATGCACACAGATGATAGTTCACTTTCCAGCACACACAGTGCCAGGAACGCAGGTTCAATTCCAGGTTTGGGTGACTGTCTGTGTGGAATTTGCACTTTCTCCCCGTATCTGTGTGGGATTCCTCCAGGTGTTCCGGTTTCCTCTCACAGTCCAAATATATGCAGATTAGGTGGAATGGCCAAGTTAAATTGCCCCTTAGTGTCCAAAGGTTAAGTTGGGGTATGGGAGTAGGATGGGGGAGTGGGCCTTGTTCGAGTGTTTGGAGGTTCAGTGCAGACCCAATGAGCCGAATGGCCTCCTTCTGCATTGTAGGGATTCTACGATTAAAATTAAAACAAAAGGAAATGTAACAATTGAAATCAAAATGATGCGACATATGCATTTTATTCCATCCTAATCTCGCTGCTCGTGGGAAAAGGAAAATAGGGTTGGGTTTTTGCAATCAGCGACAATTAACAATTCTTGTCACAGATCTCAAAAAAGGTTTCCCACAAAGACAAGCTCTGTCACGCAAATTTCTCCTTTCTTGGTATCAGTTTCAATGTGATGTTAAGTCAAGGGAATCTCCAGGTGTCCAGGAACAATGATATCATCAAACTGAATAAGCAGCCAATAAAATTCAAGTATTCTCATCGACTGCAATCCAGGGAAAAATCATCACAAAACCGCTCGCAGAGCGTGAAATAAATGATTGGGACATACACATGTGATTAAAAATCATAATCAAACTTGTAAAAAAATAAAAATAAGCAGAATGTCTTAACATTAAGGAAAAATTTGATATTCAACAAAAATAATAATTAGGCTGTTCCATAGTAATCATGAACAGAATAAGCTGTTGAAAATGCGATTGCATAGAGAGGCAGTGGCATAATGGTATTGTCACTGGAGTAGCAATCCAACGACACAAGGTGAAATTAATGAAAGTCGCCACGTTCCCAGATGACCATTGGCTCCTCTCCCCTTTGAGAGCTGACTGGTAGTGATTTAACCTGAGGGACACCACACCTCAGGCAAGGGACAAGGTTGAGATGGCGGGGCCTTCGTGGATAACCTTAGCCAGAGACCCAGGGTACTGCTCTGCTCCACCATGGCGGATGGCAAAATTTGAATTCTCTAAAGGTCTTGCATTAAAATTTGAATGATGGCCATGAACCCATCATTGTAAAAACCCACCTGGTTCACCAATGTCCTTCCGGGAAGAAAATCTGCTGGGCGCGATTCTCCCAAATCGGGAGAAATCGTAAGGCTGGCATCAAAAACGGGCGGGTTTGACGCCAGCCTCCCCCCCGCCCCCCCCGACCGGGAACCGATTCTGGTCCCCGGTCGGGGCTAGCATGCCGCGGCTGTGAACTCCGGCATCGCGGGCTTAACGAATTTCGTTAAGCCCGCTTGCCAGAGTTTGCGACGGCTGATGCGTCACATGACGTCAGCCACGCATGCGCGGATTGGAAGACTCCAACCCGCGCATGCGCGGATGACGTCATCGCGCATTTGCGCGAAACCCGCGCATGCGCGGGCCGGGATGCCCCTCAGCCGCCCCGTGAATGGATACAGCGGGGCGGTGGAAGGACAAAGAGTGTGCGGGGTAAGTACCCGCTGCCCGCGATCGGTGGGCACCGATCGCGGGCCCATGGCACCCTTGGCACGGCCGTGGTACTGCCGTGCCAATCGGTGCCATGGTTGCCAAGATCCCAACTTTACGGCCGTTTTTATGAACGGTCAGATCAGGTGTGTTTGACGTTCCTAAAAACGGCCGTAAAGGGCTTGGACTTCGGCCCATCGGCCAGCTGAGAATCGCTGCTCGCCGTAAAAAAACGGCGGCAGCGATTCGTGTCGGGAGTCGGGCGTGGGGGGGGGGGGAGAATAGCGGGAGGGCGTCAGACTAGCGTGGCCGTAAAAATTTACGACCCCCGCTATTCTCCGCACCGTCGTGAGTGCGGAAAATTGCGCCCGCTGTCTTCACTTGATCTGGCCTACATGTCAGACCTGGCCAGGTCCACCCAAATGTGGTTGACTCTGATATGCCCTCAGATCACGAGCAATTAAGGATGGCCCATATCCTATGAATGAGTGCAAACAAGTTGATTTTAAAATTTTCAATTTTATTGTGAGACACAGAGGCTAGCAGTGCCTCTTCTTGCCAATTCAAGGTTTTCTAATGTTTGCAACCTGGGGATACTTTCCGTCTGGAAAAGTGTAGAATTACTGACAGTAACTTTGAAGTTGTGAGACGGATAAAGGGAAATTCTCAACTTGCCAGAGCCACCTCGATAAACAGTTACCTGAAACGTATGACTTTCACTTCGGCATGGTTGTGGGACAGACTTGATCCTAATGACCCCCAAAGGAGAGTAAACACAGGGTTGAATGGGGACCAAGTGGGCTGGTTAGAAGGTTCACCTTGGCTCCCCGGGATTTTGTTCCCGTAGTTTTAACAGTCATTAGGTCTTCCAGGTGGCAACCACACTCCCTTCCTCCCACCAAGCAACCCCCCGATAGCTCTTAATTCCCTCCAAGCCAACTCCATAGCTACTCACCCAGGATCAACCATGGACAGACCTAGGGAGCTACGGGGGGGAGGGAGGAGGGGGGGGGGGGAGGACACTTATAACTATCCAATACAACTCTCACTCCCTCATATAGATCATGAAGTTAACTCCTATTTGCACAACCCATTCAAACTTTTAAATCTCAAATGGTAATTTAAAAAAAAACAGACAACCCTCTATTCATACGCCCACATGAAAGGCAGCTAATCCTTCAATAGGCTATTTAATCTGCCATTTAAACTCTGCATTTAGAATCCACTGCTGAGGACAACTTTTGAAATTCAACCAAGCATTCATAATGACATAATGATAACCTTTGGTAAAATGACAACAGAGAGCTATATTGAAACTGCACAGGCAAATGCTACTTTTATTTTCTAACCCATGCCTGTCAATCAAAGCAGTCCAGCAGATGTTTTTTTAAAACTTTGTGACAGCTGCTGCCTTTTTTTTTAAGTTTAAAGAGCAGGGGAGTTTAAAAGCCTTCAGACCATAACAGTAATTCAGACCATATCCAGCATTTACTTATATTCCGTCAATTCCCGACTCCCTAACTGTTTGTAAAGGTTCTGGCAATAGCCAAAATGGGGAATTGTTAAACTGCGCATTAGGTTCAAGTGGCCCTGCTGAGTTTGGGTTTCTCACCTTATTGATTCACACCCTGGGCCCTTTCCCCTCATGACAACATTTGGATTTTGAAAATGGAAATGGGACTTCTGCATCTGGGTACCGGCCACCATCTTTGAAAGTCTGCAGAGTCTCCCCGACTCCAAGAAAATCCGGTGCCGTGTGTTTAACTTTGCACATGCAGACTCCAGAAGTTGCTGTCAGCTTTAGAGGTGTAATAGAGGTGAATGCTGACAGTCGTTACCGCTGAAAGATGCAGGCAACGAACCTGTGAGGGGGTCTGCACTTTAAGAATGTTTAATTAGGATGTGAAGTTCTTTTTTAAAAATAAATTTAGTGTACCCAATTCATTTTTTCCAAATTAAGGGGCAATTTAGCCGATCCACCTAGCCTGCACGTCTTTGGGTTGTAGGGGCGAAACCCACGCAAACACGGGGAGAATGTGCAAACTCCCACACGGACAGTGACCCAGAGCCGGGACCGAACCTGGGACCTCGGCGCCGTGAGGCATTGTGCTAAACACTGCGCCATTGTGCTGCCCGTGAAGTTCTTTTGCAGGTTCTGGAGCTGGTAGGGTGGGGGAGGTGAGGGAAGGGGCGTGCCATGTTGATCCTCTGTTGTTACTGTTACAAGGGAAAGTCTTTGCTTTGGAAAAAGGGAAGGCAGCTCCATCTGGAACAATCCCTGGGATTTTCGGGTCCCATCGCGACAGACGAGCCAGTCAGATGTCCATTGGCCCAGGCGGGACTGGAAGATCGTGAGGGTGGGCGGGGCTGTTGAATCCCACCAAATAGCATTGAGGTATGGCTGCCTCCAGGTTTGATAGGATTTCATCCCAATTTTCAAATCTAATTTTGGGAGCGAGGGTAGAGGGAGAGGTGAGGGCATGCGGTTAAATAATCAGTTGAATGATTCAAAATCAGAAAGCCTAACTAGCAGCAATTAACATACAGCTGCTACCAAAGGATAATAATAATAATGTATGAAGGAAACAGAATAGACCAGTAAAACCTTTACTGCAGCAAGCTGCAAAGCAACATCCTTCACCAAAGGAGATCCAACCTATGTCATCCATAAACCTCAGGCAGTTTAATCAAGGATTACTGATGCTTGTGCCAGCTGAATCATCTTATCAGGCCTGACTCCAACCGCCCCCACCCAGAATGAACCTCAAGGCTAAAGGGAGGGCGGCTCTAACCTTAGCGAACAGAGAGAGGGAGAGATCAAATAGTTAGTGAAAAGAGGGAGAGGGGAGAGTACAAAGCGATATGCTCGGCCAGCACTGAGATGAACTCTGACCTGACAGACAGACCAATTAACAGCAAACTACATGAAGGAGCAGCTTGGCTGGTGCCACGTAATTCAGGTTCAATCGAGCTAAGCCACACACCAGTCACAGTCCAGTGAAAAGCAGTTATTGTTGGAATAAAACCGGTGGAAAGTCATCTCAGGGAATTGCATCTCAGGGACGTGGAGTAATTAAACAAGTTGGACATAAAGCTCCCAGAAATACTGACAGCACAGCACAGTAAATAAAGCAACAGCCTGATTCCGAATCGGCTGAAGAATGGGTTGTGGCTTGACTGGCGGAGTGGTGGGTCCATAACCTGGGTCACACCGTCAAATGATTCAGTAGCATGAACAGGCATGACAGTAAAGTGGGCCTTAAATTGGGACGGCTGGTTAGATCTCAAATTGTATCATGGTTGTCAAGTTATGTACGGGAGCAAGTAACCAAGGCAACACTTACTGTGGAAATCGCAATCGAATGCTTGTTTGGAGTATGGTAAACAGCAATGCATGGATCAAGTTGACACAGAGATGCAGTCAGTGATGCATCGATAATAATTCCATTGTCTTAAAAGGACTCTTTCCTGGGTCAAATTCCCACTGAATGATCTAAGAGAGCCAGGGAACTATCTGTTCATAGTAATATCCATTGGTGGCAGGGTAGCACAGTGGTTAGCACTGCTGCCTCATGGTGCTGCGGACCCGGGTTCGATCCTGGCCCCTGGTCACTGTCCGTGTGGAGTTTGCACATTTTCCCCGTGCCTGCGTGGTTCTCACCCCCACAACCCAAAGATGTGCAGGGTAGGTGGATTGGCCATGTTAAATTAACACTTCATTGGAAAAAAATTAAAAAATATATATTAATAATATCCATGAGCTCGAGATGTCTGACCTCACTTAGCCTAAGCTTATTAGAATGATTGATGAGTGCTTGGAAGTGCATGATAAAATAGGACTGAGTCAGCACAGCTTCGTCAAAGGGAGGTCATGCCTGACAAATCTGTTAGAGTTCTTTGAGGAGGTGACAAGTGTCATAATATCCACTCATGTATATCATGAGATGCAGACAGGCAGTGATTGACACACAGGATAACCAATGAACACACACGACACAGAACAACCAATCACCAGACAGGACACCACCACTATAAAGCCCACAGGGCATTAAGGCTCTCTCTCTCTCTCTCACAGGACACGGCCAGGGAGATAGTCACAGTGCATAGGCCAATGAACATCATCACCATGTGATAGAGAGCTAGTCTGGTCAAACCAGTAGGAGGGTATCAGTTAGGTTAATAGAGTGTCAACCCACAGCAGATTATGTACAGCAATTAACAGGTTCAATAAAACAGTGTTGGACCATGTCCTGTGTCGGAAGCCTGTTTCTCGTTTTACTGCATCCAGTTGCAGTCAATGTTAGAGCAACACAGATAACACATCATGGAACCAGAGAGCTATTAACTCTACCGAACCTACCTCGAGTGAATCTGCAACAACCAGCATGCAGCCATCCAGTGGCATGGAAAATATCCAGCCTCCCCCGCAACTCTGGATCTCCGGCAACCTTGGCACCAACTGGAAAGTCTTCAAACAGAAGTTCCTCCTCTGTATCGAGGCCTCCGACCTCGAGGCAGCATCGGATGCCCGAAATATGTTCCTGTCGACTGCGGGGGACGACGCCATCCACATCTATAACTCGCTCACGTTTGCCGATGGCGAAGACAAGACAAAGTTCAAGACGGTTCTGCTGAAATTCGACAGCCACTGCGACATTGAGGTGAATGAGAGCTTTAAACGGTACATCTTCCAACAGAGGCTTCAGGGTAAGGATGAACCTTTTCAGTCCTTCGTGACCCATCTCCGCATCCTAGTGCAGTCATGTAATTATGACTCGACGGCTGATTCCATGATCCGGGATCAGATCGTTTTCGGGGGTGCACATCGCAGGGTGTGCAACCTGACGCTGACAAGGTGCTGGCAATCAATGTCATGAAGACCCCAGAGGACAAAAAGGTGGTCCTCCGTTTCCTCAGAATGGTGCAATTTCTCAGGAAATTCATTCCCAAAATGGCATCCCACACCATAGCCCTCCGGCATCTCGTAAAAAAGTCAACAGTGTTCCAGTGGCTTCCCACACATCAAGCGAGTGGCTTGAGCTGAAAGCGAAGCTCACCACAGCCCCAGTACTGGCATTCTTTGACTAAACCAAGGATACCAAGATATCCACCAAGACGCAAGCCAGGATGGCATTGGGGTGGTGCTCCTCCAGCGAGATGACTCCTCATCCTGGGCTCCAGTGGCATACGCCTCCACGGCCATGACTCCGACCGAACAACGGTATGCCCAGATCAAAAAGGAGTGCTTGGGTCTCCTGACAGGAATAGTCAAGTTTCATGACTACGTATACGGCCTGCCAAAGTTCACGGTGGAAACAGACCACAGGCCTTTAGTCCACATAATCCAAAAGGATTTAAATGACATGACGCCTCGGCTGCAGAGAATTCTTCTTCGTCTCCACCGATATGACTTCGAACTCGTCTACACACCGGGTAAGGAGCTGATCGTCGCGGATGCCCTATCTCGATCCGTCACCATGCCGTGTGAACAGGGCGACTTCATTTGCCAGATTGAAGCACAGGTGCAGCTGTGTGCCAGCAACTTACCAGCCACTGATGGACGAGTTATACAAATACACAAAGAAACTGCCAAAGATCCCCTACTGCAGTGCGTGATGAAGCACCTCGCCCACGACTGGCAAAAGGGGCAGTGCCCCCAGTTCTTCAACGTTAAGGACGAGTTAGCGGTTGTTGAGGGGATCCTTCTTAAACTGGACAGAATCGTCATTCCCCAAAGCATGCAAACCATGGTGCTCATGAGGGTTACCTTGGGGTCGAGAAATGTCGGCGCAGAGCTCGGCAGGCAGTTTACTGGCCTGGCATCAGCCAGGACATTGCCAACACGGTCCTCAACTACACAACATGCCAAAAGTTTCAACCAGTTCAGCCCAAGGAAATGCTGCAACAGCACGAGATCGTGACCTCTCCGTGGCCCAAGGTGGGGATAGACCTCTTTCGCGACAATGGGCGTGATTACGTGCTCCTGGTCGACTACTTCTCCAGCTACCCGGAAGTGGTGAAACTGTCGGACCTCACATCCAAGTCCGTCATCAAAGCCTGCAAAGAGATGTTTGCCAGGCATGGGATACCACTCACGGTAATGAGTGACAACGGTCCATGTTTCTACAGCCAAGAGTGGTCCGACTTTGCACGATCCTACCACTTTAGTCACATCACGTCCAGTCCCCATTACCCGCAATCAAACGGGAAGGCCGAGAAAGGGGTTCACATTGTCAAGCGGTTGTTGTGCAAGGCTGCAGACTCAGCCTCGGATTTCAACCTGGCGCTATTGGCATACAGGGCAACCCCTCTGTCGACCGGTTTGTCTCCGGCGCAGTTGCTCATGAACCGCAACCTGAGGACGACTGTTCCAGCCATCCATGCTCCAGACCCTGACCACCTCACGGTGCTGCAGAAGGTGCTGCGATCCAGGGACCAGTAAAAGATCACGTATGATGCTCATGCCACAGATTTGCCTGCGCTGGCTCCAGACGATGTTGTTCGTGTTCAGCTGCCTGAGGGAGGTTGGTCAGCCCCAGCTGTTATCATCAGACAGGCCTTTCGTTGTCCAAATGGCTCAATTTTACGGCGCAACAGGAGGGCGCTACGTAAAGTTCCCTGCCTATCACCCGACCGCACTTCTCCTCATGTCATCGTGCCTCCTCCGGACGTCTTGCACCACGCGGCCACCGATCTGGCAGCGGTCCTGCCTGTCCACAAGGCCACCGAGATGGCAGCCATCCCACCTGTCCACAAGGCCACCGAGATGGCAGCGATCCCACCTGTCCACAAGGCCACCGAGATGGCAGCCATCCCACCTGTCCACAAGGCCACCGAGATGGCAGCCATCCCACCTGTCCACAAGGCCACCGATCTGGCAGCCATCCCACCTGTCCACAAGGCCACCGAGATGGCAGCCATCCCACCTGTCCACAAGGCCACCGAGATGGCAGCCATCCCACCTGTCCACAAGACCACCGAGATGGCAGCCATCCCACCTGTCCACAAGGCCATCGAGATGGCAGCCATCCCACCTGTCCACAAGGCCACCGAGATGGCAGCCATCCCACCTGTCCACAAGGCCACCGAGATGGCAGCCATCCCACCTGTCCACAAGGCCACCGAGATGGCAGCCATCCCACCTGTCCACAAGGCCACCGAGATGGCAGCCATCCCACCTGTCCAGGTCCCCCCTCCACCTCTGCGGTGATCGACGAGAATTCATCGCCCACCACAAAGACTGAATCTATAGACATAAATATTGTAAATTTTGTTCAGTTTACTCTATATCTGCACGATAGACATCTTCCCATGTCCATATGTTCATTCATTCCCCACTTGTACATAGTTAGGCATGCATATACAGTCACGTTCCAAAATTTATTTTAAAAGGGGGAGATGTCATAATATCCACTCATGTATATCATGAGATGCAGATAGGCAGTGATTGACACACAGGATAACCAATGAACATACACGACACAGAACAACCAATCGCCAGACAGAACACCACCACTATAAAGCCCACAGGGCATTAAGGCTCTCTCTCTCTCACAGGACACGACTAGGGAGATAGTCGCAATGCACAGGCCAATGAACATCATCACCATGTGGTAGAGAGCTAGTTTGGTCAAGCCAGTAGGAGGTTATCAGTTAGGTTAATAGAGTGTCAACCCACAGTAGATTATGTACAGCAATCAACAGGTTCAATAAAACAATGTTGGACCATCGGAAGTCTGTTTCTCGTTTTACTGCATCCAGTTGCAGTCGACGTTAGACCAACACAGATAACACATCAACAAGGAAGTTAGACAAAGGAGAACCAGTGGGCGTAATCTATTTAAACTTCCAGTAGGCCTTTGACAAAGTACCGCATATGAGATTGTTAAATAAGATCCCATTGTTTTCAGGATGAGATCCTGGCATCGATAGAGGATTGGCTGACTGACAGAAGGCAGAGAGTGGGGGTAAAGGGGTCTTTTTCAGGATGAGGTAGGGACCATAAGACCATAAGACATAGGAGCAGAATGAGGTCACTCGGTTCATCGAGTCTGCTCCGCCATTCAATCATGGCTGATATTTTCTCATCCCCATTCTCCTGCCTTCTCTCCATAACCCATAAGACCATAAGGGAGAAGCCAGGAGGTTCTGTGGATATGGAAACAAATAAGGGGCGGGATTCTTTGGAAACCAGCAGGGTGGGCAACTCCAGCACGAAGGAATGGCATGAAGCACTCCGGCGTCGGGCCGCCCAGAAGGTGCGGAATCCTCCGCACCTTCAGGGGCTAAGCCGGCGCCGGAGTAGTTTGCGCCGCACAGGCTGGCGTGGAAGGGACTTGGTGCCATGCCAACTGGCGCCGAAGGGCCCCCGCCGGCCGGCACGAGTTGGCGCATGCACGGGAGCACCAGCTTGTATTGGCATCATTCCAGCCCATGCGCAGGGGGGTTCATCTCCAAGCTGGCCATCGCGGACTGGTACACCAGCCGGCGTGGAGGAATAGAGTGCCCCCACGGCACAGGCCCGCCCGCGGATCGGTGGGCCCCGATCGCAGGCCAGGCCACTGTGGGTGGGCCCCCCAGGGCCATATTCCACCCCCCCCCACCCCACCCCCCCTCTCAAGGAACCCGGAGGCCCCCCGCAGAGCCAATTCCTGCCGGTAAGTACCAGCTCTAATTTACACCGGTGGGATCGGTCTAAAACGGGCAGCCGCTCGGCCCATCGCGGGCCAGGGTATCTGGGCAGCCCCGGGGCCCATAGCGTCGCGCCGGTCCTCGCCATACTCCGAGGCGGGCGGCGTGATTCACCTTAGCAGGACATTTGGGGGGCCGGAGAATTCGGCAGCCGGCGAGGGCGGGATTCACGCCGACCCCCAACGATTCTTCGACCCGGCGGAGGATCGGAGAATCCCGCCCAAGATATGCTGCCTGTAAGATTTTCCTCAATTGTCTGTATATGTTTATTTATCTGTTTTATATGTTGGAGACGCAAAGTGGCCCAGCAACCATTTCCATCAGACCTTGATGAAATGCTAGCAACTAACAAGCTTCTAGAACAGCCAGATGAATGGGCTGTGAAGAACAGAATGATAAGGAACCCTTACTTAGACACAGCAAGCTACCAAATTCCCACAATAGGGAGACTGAAAGGAAAATGAATATCATCAGGAAATTCCACATATTGAGGCATGAATGACAGTGTCAGAGTTTCAAAGGTCCTCCCGATAAAATTGGATCATTTCATGTCTGCTGAATTAATTGCTTTTATTCCTTTAAGGCCATCCTTAAAATTTGTGATCCGCTGTTAACATTTTGACTGCTGTCCTTTTAAAACTACATCTAAAATCTATCCACTGTATACCCGGTTGATTCTGTCTCTTTCGGACCTCTTACAGATCTCACAAATGATCAGTGTTGAGTGATATGACCACGCTCTCAAGATCTGAGATCTTCATTGCACCTTCACAGGACCACTTGGCTCTCTTAGTATGGGGTGACGTTTTGCCAGTGTTTGGCCAGGCTGGATAAATATTCCACAAACCTTTGCTTAGTGTCACGCTTGTCTAACATCGCTCTGAACAAATTGATATTCGACGTGAATGCCGCCTTGACCATTGAGTTGTTGGTAATCCTATTGCACGATGGTAGCAATCAGGTAACTCGCAAGAAGGTGAGCTTGAAGGAAGATTGAGTAAGAATCATTGCAGCTTTCATGCAGTATGATGGTTCTCATCTTTTAAGTTATTTCTCAAGGTTGCTAAGGGTGACATTTTGAGTGCATTCTTGGCATTTGGAAGGAGTTTGTGAGCAAAGAAATCTCGTAAGGTAAAAACTGCCTTCTTTATGGCTCTCCTTCAACATATTGTCTTCAATGATTTCCATTAAACTAATTTGATTCTGTCTGTCTGTTGTAACCAGCCTGACGTTAGCTGCTTGCAAATTGACTCCATTTAAAAATATACGGCAAAGGAGATAGTGAATTCAGGGAACTGTTGGTAATTGGGCTGAAAAGCCTGAAAACAACATGGTGGACATTATTAATCAGGTGTGGGGGTTTTTTTTCGAAATTAGAACTCAAAAAAGGCGTGTGAAAAATTTTGGGAGGGCGTGGATTTTGAAACGCTGCAAATACCAAAAGTTGTGATTAGAAAATGAAGGAATTAATGACCAAACTGCATCAGTGCATCTGAGCAAATTAGTCATTGACTTTTGGATCATTACTTTAATCAACAATCTCCTCAGGATTGGCAGCAGCTTCATATTGTGAATACTTTCCATTTCCAACACAGATCAATAAAGACTAGAACCTGAGGGTGGTGATTAACATGGAATAGCTTCATAACACCACTGAATTAATAACAATGGAAGTAATCATCAAAAGAAAAATTGTTATTTATATAACAAATTTCATGACCTCAGGATGTCCCAAATGCTTTGCAGCTATTGAAATGCAGTCATTATGGTAATGTAGAAGACAATTTGCCACAGCAAGTTCCCACTTATAGCAATGAGATAATTCCCAGATAATCTACTTCACAGAATCACAGAATTGTTCCAACTCATAAAACACTGTCCCCTCCTGTTCTAAATCCATCCACTAATAGGGAACATTTTATCTATCTACTCTGTCTTCATACCTTTGTAATGGCTTCATTTAAATTTAAGGGGCTACTTTCAGACCTAAGTCTCTCATCCCCAAATTGAATATGAAGTTCAACCATGTTATGATCACTCTTACCAAGAGGTTCCTTTATTATCCAGCCAGGCAAAAAACCGCCTCTCAGTATCTCCCCCGTCAAGCCCTTAAAGAGTTTTATGCATTTGTGGAAAAGTGTGAGGTTATGCACTTTGTTCGGAAGAATGGAGGTACAGATTATCATCTAAATGGGAAAAGGTTCAGGAGATCAGAAGCACAAAGAGACTTAGGAGTCCTAGTTTAAGGTTCTCTGCAGGTTAATGTGCAGGTTCAATGGCAATTAGGAAGGAAAATGCAATGTTAGCATTCAAGTCGAGAGGGCTAGAATACAAGGGATGTACTTCTGAGGCTGCATAAGGCTCTGGTCACACCCCATTTGGAGTATAGTGAGCAGTTTTAGCCCCCATATCTAAGGAAGAATCTGCTGGCCTTGGAAAGTGTTCAGAGGAGGTTCACAAGAATGATCCCTGGAATGAAGAGCTTGTCTTATGAGGAGCAGGTGAGGATTCTGGGTCTGTACTTGTTGGAGTTTAAAAGGATGAGGGGGGAAACCTTATTGAAATTTACAGGATACCGTGAGGCCTAGATAGAGTGGACATGGAGAGAATGTTTCCCCTAGTAAAAACTAGAACCAGAGGACACAGCCTCAGACTGAAGGGACGATCCTTTAAAACAGAGATGGGGAGGAATTTCTTCAGCCAGAGGGTGGTGAATCTGTGGAACTCTTTGCCGCAGAAGGCTGTGGAGGCCAATTCATTGAATGCCCTTAAGACAGAGATAGATAGGTACTTGATTAATAAGTGGATCAGGGGTTATGGGGAGAAGGCAGGAAAATGGGGACGAGAAACATATCAGCCATGATTGAATGGCGGAGCAGACTCAATGGACCAAATGGCCTAATTCTGCTCCTATATCTTATGGTCTTATTTCAATGAGATCATCGCATCACTCCTCATAATTTTGAATACCTCCATTAAATCTCCTCTCAACTTTATCACAAGGAAAACAATCCCAACTTCTCCATTTTATAGATATAACTGAAAGTTCTCTTCCCTGGGACATACTGATGAATCTTTCCTGCAGCCTCTCTAATGTTCTCACATTTTCCCTAGTGTGGCAACCAGAACAGGGTGCAATCCTTTAATTGAGGCAGAACCAGTATTTTATACAAGTAAAGTACTTCACTAATATTGCTTGAGGTATAAACATTAGCCATAACCCTTTGCTCTTCTTCACATAGTCTTGTTGGAGCTTAGACACCTACTGAGAGGGCAGATGCAGGCTTAATTTAACATCTCATCCTAAAGATGGTGTCACTGACAGTTCAGCACTCCCTCAATACTTTCTTAAAGAGTCATATGCCGGAATTCTCCAGCCAATCATGCTGGCGAGTTCTTCCGGTTCTGCCGGCACATCCCGGCCGCCCATTTCCCGGCGATGAGGGATGCACTCATTGGGAAGCCCTGTTGAGAATGGCGGGACCAGAAGACCCCGCCACCAGCCAATGGCTGCCACCTCCGCCGCCACGAAACATGGAAAATCCTGCCCAAAGAGTTTCACATTACTAACAGTAGCCCTTCGGCCCATCATGTCCGTGCCACCCATCAAGCCCTTATCTATCCTAATCCCATTTTCCATCATTTGATCCGTATTGGGCAGGATTTATCGAATAACCCGCCGCGTGTTTGTCAGCGGAGGAGGTGGCCCGCCAGCAGGATTTTCTGATCTATGGACATGCAGACCAAGGTCCCTCTGGTCCTCTGTATTTCCCAGCATCCTTCCGCTCATTGTGTACTCCCTTGCCTTTGTTCGTCCTCTCAAATTCATCACCTCACACTTGTCACGGTTAAATTCCATTCGCCACTGCTCTGCCAATCTAACCAGCCCATTATATCCTGGAGTGTCAGCCTGCTTTATGTTCTCAAATCACCAGTGTGGGCTTGAACTCACAACCTTCGCAATTAGGAAACAAGAGCTTTACCATTTGAGCCACCACTGACTCCTAAATCAAACGTTACTTCGACAATTAGATAAGTGCTTCGGATCAAGTTATCTCACAGTTGCCCCGCCAGTTCATTTAACATCAGTCCACAGGAAATCACTGTTTCCCATTTTAAAATTGTTTAATTTCCACAAGCACTGAAACATTAGGGTAATCAATGAATGCACACTCAGCTTTTGTGCCCCCTTGATCAGTATAGATTTCTAACTGAGACCACATTACTTACAATTGCCGCTCCATCCGCCTGCTCCACTCAGTATAACAAATGAAGCATTCAAATATTTGCCTGAAGAAACAAATGATAGAAAGGAAATTCTATTTCATGTGCTTGGTAATGTGAAACAAAACGTCTGTTTAATGACAACCTTAAAAAGCATTATACTCAATCCTTCTCTCAACTTGACTCACAAGATTTTGTTTTTAATTCTTCCTCTGCCTTTTCTTGCCTGGAGATTCCTGACTGTAAACACCAACATGGAAATGGATCCTGTAAGGTCTCATGCATCGCTAGCATGTCCACGTGTATTTCTGACATTGTCAGCTGTACGCTTCACTGCTCCATTACACAGTACACTAACAGTGACTGTACACTTCAAAAGGTGTTTAATTGACTGAAGCACTTGGAGGTATTTGGTGCTCACGAAAAATGCGATATAATAAATGCAAGCATTTCAAACAGCAGTGAAAGAAAGACTTGCATTTATATGGAGACTTTCGCAACCTCATTACGTAACACAGTGCTGTACAGTCAGTGAAGTATTTCCTGATGTGCAATCAATCCAGCCACCATAGTCCCAGATGACCATAGGTTGCTTTCCCTTTGAGGGGGAGAGCTGACTGGTGGTGGTTTAACCTGAGGATCACCACACCTCAGGCAAGGTTGAGAAGACGGGAAGCCAGTACGGGAATTGAATGTGCGCTGTTGACCTTGCTCTGCATCACAACCCAGCTGCCCAGCCAATTGTGCTAAACCAGCCCCAGCTGTTATATCACTCTTTGGTAATATATCGTTACTCTTTGCTTCATAATCCAGAATGGTCCGGATATCCTAAGATCCCCTGAGTTCTTATATTTATAGTGGGAACTAGTGGTGCCCTCTAGTGGTTGTGTTACACTGAGGTGTAATAATTAACCCTTTACTTGTCCACATATATACATATATTACATCCCCCGTTTTTTTAACATTTCTTTCTTATGTGTAACAAAAGGAAAAATGTTGACTAATATTATAACAAAACATGATTATGTATATCTATGTACATAGCAAAATGAGTAACGATCATAAAGTTTTTTTTGCTGCTGCTGCTGACCTTTACTGCTCTCCTAAAAAGTCGAGAAACGGCTGCCCCCTCCGAGAGAACCCCGCCATGGACCCTCTCAAGGCAAACTTATTTTCTCGAGACTGAGAAACCCAGCCATGTCACTAACCCAGGTCTCTACACTCGGGGGCTTGGAGTCCCTTCACATTAAAAGGATTCATCTCCGGGCTACCAGGGAGGCAAAGGCCAATATGTCGGCCTCTTTCGCTTCCTGAACTCCCGATCGTCTGACACACCAAAGATTGCTATCTCTGGACTCGGCACCACCCACGTGTCTAAGATCTTGGACATTGCCAGAATCCCTTAAGAACCGGGCATGCCCAGAACATATGGACATGATCTGCAGGGCTTCCCGCACACCTCGCACATTTATCCTCAACCCCAAAGAGCTTTCTCATCCTGGTTGCTGTCATGTGTGCCCTGTGGACCACCTTAAACTGGATTAAGCTAAGCCTGGCACATGATGAAGAGGAATTGACCCTGTTTAGGGCATCCACCCACAGGCCCACATCCAGCTCCCCGCCTAACTCCTCCTCCCATTTGCCCTTAAGTTCCTCCACTGGGGCTTCCTCCGCCTCCTGAAGTTCCTGGTAGATGCCCGACACCTTTCCCTCCCCTACCCAGGTGCCGGAGACCACCCTATCCTGTATCCTGCGTGGGGGTAGCAGTGGAAATGACACCACCTGTTTCTTCAGAAAGTCACGCACCTGAAGGTATCGGAAAGCATTTCCAGGGGGCAAGCTGAATTTCTCCTCCAGTGCTTTCAGGCTAGGAAAGGTCCCGTCTATGAACAGGTCCCCCATCCTTTTAATGCCAGCCCTATGCCAGCTTTCAAACCCTCCGTCTATCTTGCCCGGGACAAATCTGTGATTATTGTGTTTTGGAGGCTCACCCCCCGTGCCTTCTCCACTGACCCCAGATATTTAATGCCGCCACCACCACTGGACTGGGGGAGTAGTGGGCCGGCGAGAATGGCAGAGGTGCCGTTACCAATGCCCCTAGGCTGGTACCTTTGCATGAGGCCGCCTCTAACCACTCCCACGTTGGCCCCTCCCCCAATTACCCATTTTCTAATCATGGCTATGTTAGCCGCCCAATAGTAGCTGCAAAGGTTCGACAGTGCCAGTCCAACGCCCCCCCCCCCACCCCCCCCCAACTGTGCTCTAGGTACAGTCTCTTTACTCGCGGGGTCTTATTAGCCCATATGAATCCCGAGATGATCTTGTTCACTCGCTTAAAGAAGGACTTAGGGATGAAGATGTGAAGGCACTGGAAGACGAACAGGAATCTGGGAAGAACCGTCATCTTAATGGTCTGCACCCTCCCCGCTAAAGATAGCGGGAGCATGTCCCACCTTTTGAAGTCGCCCTCCATCTGCTCCACCAGCCGAGATCGATTAAGCTTGTGGAAGGCATCCCACTTTTGAGCCACCTGTATCCCGAGGTACCGGAAGCTCTTCCCAACCATCTTCAGTGGAAGCTCTCCCAGTCTCTTTTCCTGCCCCTTAGCTTGGATCACGAACATCTCGCTTTTCTTTTCGTTCAGTTTGTACCCTGAGAAATTGCCAAAGTCCCTCAGAATCTGCGTGACACCCCCATCCCCTTTAGTGGGTCCGAGATTTACAGGAGCAGATCGTCCGCGTAATGCGAGACCCGGTGCTCCCCCCCCCCCACCCCCCCCGAACCAACCCCTGCCAGTTCTCCAGTTCTTTGAAGTCCGCAGTGCTATAGCCAGCGGCTCTATCGCAAGGGCGAATAATAACAGGGAGAGGGGGCACCCCTGCCTCGTCCCCCAGTGGAGCCTGAAGTATTCCGACCTCACCCCGTTCGTGCACACACTTGCCACAGGGGCCTGGTAGAGTAGCTGGACCCAACCTATGAAGCCCTCACCGAACCCAAACCTTCTCAGCGCCTCCCACAGGTACTCCCATTCCACCGGTCAAAGGCTTTCTCTGCGTCCATCGCCGCCACTACTGCCTCCCCTCCCTCTGAGGGCATCATGATGATGTTTAGGAGCCTCTGTACATTGGACTTCAATTGCCTGCCCTTGACGAAGCATCTCTGACCCTCCCCTATAACCTCAGGGACACAGTCCTCAATTCTAGCAGCCAAGATCTTGGCCAGCAGTTTGGCGTCTATGTTCAGGAGTGATATCGATCTATAAGATCCACACTGTCGCGGATCTTTCTCTCATTTGAGGATGAGTGAAATCAAAGCCTGTGACATTGTGGGGGGGAGGGTCCCTCTCTCTTTGGCCTCATTAGAGGTCCTTAGTAGGAGTGGGCACAGCAGTTCCAAAAATTTCTTGTAGAATTCTACAGGGTAGCCACCCGGCCCTGGGGCCCTGCCCGATTCCATGTTCCAAAGCCCCCTTACCATCTCTTCCAGCTCTATCTGGGCCCCCAGTCCCTCCACCAGATCCTCTACCACCTTTGGAAACCTCAGTTGGTCCATGAATTGCTTCATCCCCTCCCCTCCCGGCGGGGGCTCAGACTCATACAATTTACCGTAGAACGCCCTAAAAACGTTGTTCGTCCCCTCTGGGTCTATCACCGTGTTGCCCTCCTTATCCTGTACTTCCCCAATTTCCCTGGCCGCCTCCCTCTTGCAAAGTTGGTGCACCAGCATTCTACTCGCTTTCTTCCCGTACTCATAGACAGCCCCTTTGGCCTTCTCAGCTGTACGACCGCCTGTCCAGTGGTCAGCAGGTCGAATTCTGCCTGCAGCCTCCGGCGCTCCCACACCGTGGACGCCGTTACCTCCCCGTATCATTAGTTTCCAGGCAGTTTATAATGTTCCTCCTTATCCGCCCACAAACCTCGGCATCTGCCAGCAGCCCCACATCTAGGCTCCATAGTGGGGTCTGACATCTCTCCTCCCCAAGACGTAAATCCCCTCAGTGTGGAGCATGATCGGAGACTGCAAAGGCCGAGTATTCTGTCCCCTCCACCCTAGGGATTAACGCCCTGCTCATCACAAAGACATCTATACGGGAGCAAACCTTGTGGACATGGGGTGAATCTCCGCGGGTCTACGCCCCCCACCTGTTAACGATCACAAAGTTTACTGTAAATTATTTATAAATTCAGTTTATTAGGTTTTCTTCTTCTCATTGATCTTCTTAATGCACAAGGAGGTGACATTGAAGTTTGTACAGTTCTTTGTGTGTCATTACAAACTTGAGTGTTGGTTAAAGTATCGTGGAAAATACTCTCATGAAGTTGTAAGTCTGAAAAAACTTGGCTGTGTAGCTTAATTTTTTTGAAGTGCTTGATGATTTCTTCGAAGTATGTTTCCTTCACCTGTTTGAACTATGTAAGAACGCAGTGCTGCTTGTCTGATGACTCTTGCAGGAGCAGACCAACCTCCATCAGGTATCTTGATCGTGACGGTATCATCTGAGTAAAGAACCTACCTCTGACATCTGTCCTATATCTTCCTCCCCCCAATTTAAAGCTATGTCCCCTCGTGCTGGACGTCACCATCTGAGGAAAAAGGCACTCACCATCCACTCTATCTAATCCTCTGATCATCTTGTATGCCTCAATTAAGCCACCTCTTAACCTTCTTCTTTCTAACAAAAACAGCCTCAAGTCCTTCAGCCTTTCATCATAAGATCTTCCCTCCATACCAGGAAACATCCTTGTAAATCTCCTCTGTACCCTTTCCAATGCTTCCACATCCTTCCTATAATGTGGCGACCAGAACTGCACGCAATACTCCAAATGCGGCCGCACCAGAGTTTTGTACAACTGCAACATGACCTCATGGCTCCGAAACTCAATTCCTCTACCAATAAAAGCTAACACACCGTACGCCTTCTTAACAACCCTCTCAACCTGGGTGCCAACTTTCAGGGATCTATGAACATGGACACCGAGATCTTTCTGCTCATCCACACTACCAAGAATCTTACCATTAGCCCCGTACTCTGTCTTCCTGTTATTCCTTCCAAAATGAATCACCTCACACTTTTCTGCCTCAAACTCCATTTGCCATCTGTCAGCCGAGCTTTGCAGCTTATCTATGTAACTTGTAACATCCTTCTGCACTGTCCACAACACCACCGACTTTAGTGCCATCTGCAAATTTACTCACCCATACTTCTACGCCCTCCTCCAGGTCATTTATAAAAATGACAAACAGCAGCGGCCCCCAAACCGATCCTTGTGGTACACCATGCAACAGGAACCCAAGGTGATCTGTCGTCCTTTTGCAACAGTGACTCGCATTGGTCGAAATTTTCATCTCTCTATTCTGTTTGAAAAATGATAGAAGAGGTGCAGTTGTTAATGGTGATTTTAAATCAAGCCATTACTTTTGATGGTCAGTCTTGCATTCGAATGTGGTTGACCTTATGATCAAATTTCTGTTGTTCTGGTTGATAGATTAGGTATAAATTTGCCTAAACAATTTACAACACCCAGAAAATATAGAACTGTCTTTTTGTCCTCTGGAACTTTCATTCCCTGAATGGCTACTATCTTGTCAGTGTCAGGTCGCACACCATGGTCAGGAATCTGGTCTCCAAGGAACTTGAGCGTGGAAGTGCCAAAACTACACTTGGATTGATTCAGCTTTAGACCATACTTGTGTATTCGTTGAAAAACGTTTTTCAGTCTTGAGACATGTTCTTCCTTTGTTGATAACCATATGAAAATGTCGTCGACGTAGACACGAACACCTTCTATTCCCTCAGTCATCTGTTCCATAATGCGGTGGAAGATTTCAGATGCAGAGATTATCCCGACTGGCTTTCGGTTAAACCAGAATCTGCAAAAGGTGTGTTGAAGGTGTATACCTTTCCACTTGATTTATCCAATTGCATTTGCCAGAAACCTTGCAATGCAACTAATTTTGTGAAGATGCATGCATTAACCATCTCGCTAGTGATCTTCTCTCGCTTTGGAATGGGATAGTGTTCCCTAATGAAAAATTCTGTTCAAGATCTTCTTCCTTAGATTCAACACTTCATGTATTAAGCTGTCTTGAATTGGATTTTGCAGATTTAAATGCGAGTATAGATCTGCACTGAGCATCAAAATAGTTGAATTTGCCACATTGTGAGCATTGCTTTCCTCTGGCAGGGCATTTTTTTTTTGAAAGTGGGAGGTTCCACATCTTGAACACATCATGACGTTGACGTCATCATGCACAACACTTCTTCGTGCATGCGCAGGTCGGCTGTTGTCCGTCTCACATCTTTTTACAAAGTGCGCATGTGCAGCGTTAGAATGCACGCACGCAAGATGGCTGCCATCCAAAACGTGCATCTTCTTCATCTGCGACACTGCCTTAACACATTCTACCTCGTGGTGAATTAATTCGCCCTTTTCACGGCGATAATACTCTTGGTATTGATTTTTTGATTGCTGGTGAACATAGTAGCACAGTGGTTAGCACAGATGCTTCACAGCCCCAGTGTCCCAGGTTCGATTCCCGGCTTGGGTCACTGTCTGTGCGGAGTCTGCGCGTTCTCCCCATGTCTGCATGGATTTCCTCCGGGTTCTCCGGTTTCCTCCCACAGTCCAAAGATGTGCAGGTTGGGTGGATTGGCCATGCTAAATTGCCCTTAGGTTAGGTGGGATTACTGTGTTGCAGGGATGGGGTGGAGGTGTGGGCTTAAGTGCGTGTTCTTTTCAAGAGCCGGTGCAGACTCGATAGGCCAAATGGCCTCCTTCTGCACTGTAAGTTCTATGATTCCATGACACATTTCAATCGCAATTTCTAGAGTTAGATCCTTTTGCCTAAATAATCTTTCTCTAACCTTTGCATCATTTATGCCAATGACTATTTGGTCTCTAATCATGGAATCATTCAGTGCGGAGAAGTTACAGGATTGTGCCAGCAGTCTCAGATCAGTAACAAAGCAGTTAATCGATTCACCCTTGTTTTGCAATCTCTTCTTAAAAATAAAACGCTCAAACATTTCATCAGTTTGGATTTTACAATGGTTCGCAAATTTTGCAAAAGTTACATCAAACTTTGTTTTATCTTGATCCACCGTGTACTGGAAAGAATTATAGATCTCAGTTGCATGTGGACCAGCCATTGTTGGTAGAAGAGCAATTTTCCAGACATTGGTAGCATTATTCAAATCGGAAGCCTCTAAATAAATTTGGAATTGCTGCTTGAACAAATGCCAGTTTCCATTTAGGTTACTGGTGATCCTGAGATGTCGAGGAGCTTGAGCTTTATCCATCGATCCTGGATTTATCAAAGTTCTGCAGTCGCAGGTTGGTGCTTCGCAACTAGTATAGCTTCTTAGTTTTTCTTTTTTCTAATCTTACTAAATTATGTTAGCTAGTTTCTATAGCCAACACCTGGTACCATGTTATATTACTCTTTGGTAATATATCATTACTCTTTGCTTCGTAATCCAGAATGGTCTGATGGTGTGATAATAAACCACCAATCTCTAACTTAAAGAAAAACTGATTTATTGAATGATGATTGATTAATAATGAGCTTGCACACGCCACAGAACTATAACTAGCAATCAAGTTATCTATATTTAATAATAACTAATTTAAACTACACATGCTGCTTTTTCTAAACTTAACTATGCTGGGCAGCACAGTGGCACAATGGTTAGTGTGGATGCCTTACGGCGCCGAGGTCCCAGGTTCCACCCCGGCTCTGGGTCACTGACTGTGTGGAGTTTGCACATGCTCCCCAATTTTGCGTGGGTTTTGCCCCCACAACTCAAAGATGTAGGTGGATTGGCCATGCTTAATAAAAAAAAAGAAACAAAATCTTAACTATGCTGTGATCTACCTCTCTTTGCTTACACTCTACTGACTAGAATATCCCAAGGTCTCCTGAGTTCTTAGATTTATAGTGGGAGCTAGTGGTGCCCTCTAGTGGTTGCGTTACACTGTAATAATTGACCCTTTACTTGTCTACATATATATCATTACACCAGCAAACAATCACTGCAGCCAATCTATGCTGCCATGTGAGAGTATCCTTAAGAAATGGATGTTTAAGCAATGTACTTTTAAGAAATGGAGCAGCTCATATTACTGAAGTGATGTCAGAGTGTGGGTGGAGCAGGGTTTTTTCGCTCATGTTTAGGTTTCAGTTTTGCAGTGTTTAGGTTTCAGTTTTGAGAGAGAGCAGCTGAAAAGTGCCTGGCTGGTTTGCTGTGAGCTGTTTGAAAGAAGAAAGCCGGTTTGAGGAGAAAGCTGGGTGTGTTTTGCAAAAAGCTGCAAGAAGAAAACACAGAACTGGTCTGTTGATGTCTGAAAATCCAAAGACTATAAGTATATTGAATGTAACCTCATGTCTGTTGTTAAAGGCGAAGTCTTTTGGAGGTTTGAAGGAACATTTTGAATGTTGTATTATTTTCAGGGCTATCTTTGAAGTAAGGGGTGTTAAGGGATCTAATGTTTATTTAAAAAGGTTAAGTTGAATTCATGGAATAAACATTGTTTTGTGTTTCAAAACCCACATGTCCATAATTATAATACCACACCTGGAGACCAAGCCGTGTGCTTCAAAAGCAACAATACATTAAAGGGAGAGGTTGGTTGAACTCCATAATACATTTTGGGGTTCTGAAAACGGCGCTCCCATAACAATGCGTGATAATGACCAGATAATCTATTTAAGTGAGACATATTGACCAGGATACACTCTTGCTCTTCTTTAAACAGTGCTATGAAGTACATCCACTCTGGGGAAGAACAAGCTTGGTTTCATGTCATCTGAAAGTCAGCACCTCCAGTAGTGCCACACTCCCTCACTACCATGTTGAAGAGGCCCTATCGATTTTACGTTCAAGGTCCTGGAGTGGGGGCAACCGATAATCCCTGGTCTAAAAGACAAGAGCGCTGCCCACTGAGCTGTGGCGAACTGCTAAATGATTCTCACACAGGCCTTGGCAAGTACTTCTGTGCTAATCATGTGGGGGATCTCTGCACTGGGGGAATGGAACAACTGATCCAATTCTCTGCAGTCAAGCAGTCCAAAAAGGCTTTCTGTCTTCATAAAACATCCACTCTCATACCTGTCACTCATTGTGACCCGTGAATTACAAGGAAACAAAGCGTGTTGCCCCGGACAAAATTGAGTCATTTGTACTCAGAGTTCCAAATTTAAAATGGAAACTGCATTTAAAAGAATTGCCGGAAAATTAAAATGCCTGCAGATGTAATAGGTTGAGAAAAGATGGAAGAAAAGAAAATAATGAAGAAACCAAACAATGATTTGTTACTTTACTTCGAGCGAATGAATACTTCACTGATAGCGAGCACCAGATTGCTCAAATATTTTTATTTTACTCCCAGCAATAAATGCTTGACCAATATTCAGCTCACCTATGTTATTGACTGTGGTCATACAATCATCCCAAACGGCCATCTCCTTTGGTTGCAGAATCTTCTCCCAATGATTGATTGGGTTATTTTCTCGAGATCTCCTTACAAATTCTGAGTTGGGTCTTCATCCCTCAACTGCTGCAATGGAGCCGTCCCAACATTTTAAACCCCTTTCTGATTGGATGGGGTCGGTTTACTATCCGGCGAAGGTAGTCCGTCAAATTGAAGATTTTTCTAAAGACGCAACATCCAATTCTATTCTGTAGGCCTTTGTTCAAACCCTGAATTTCATCCACACCACACCTGCCTTTCTTTCACTTTCTCTCTTTCCAATATGTTGATCCCCTTTGTGGTCAATGTTTCAGAAAAAGTCACCATGGTAACACTGTACTTCACCTGATCTCGATTCCGGGCCTAGTCTTTGTGAACTGAAGTACAAATATCTCCTGCTTCCCTGGCTGGAATTTCATACCAGCAGGATCTCCGAGTCCGACTAATGTGAACAGAGACTTCAATGGCTGGCCGCCCCGACCTCACGTTCCCCCCTCCCCTCAGTGGTGGCGGGAGGTGGGAGGCTGGAACATTCCAGCAGTGCTATCTCTAATGTTCCTCTTGATAGTATTTATATTCATCTCTTGGCCTGGCAAGCTCAGCAGGTTTGTTTGAGATTACACAAGAGATGTTTTCACAGCCTAGCTGATTTCAATGCAAAGCTTGATGGCCGATATTGTGAATCTTTTTTGTCCTGAATTCATAATCATTATTTTTATCTCACACTCCAAAATCCCAGCTAAGCACTGTCCTCGAGCAAGGAGCTAAAGGATAATTCCAGAAGTTAACCTCTTAACCGCATCGGTATAAAATTTCAGAAATACATCTACTAGCTTGACATGAATGGCAGCTTCCTATTCTAGGATATAAGGAAATCATTCCTGGGGTGTCTTGTGGCTCCGTGCTTCTCAGCCAGAAGCTCTGGGTTTGAGTCACACCTCAAGGTTGATGGCCAAGGAAGGTGGGTTCATAACAAGGCCAAACAGATTGAATGTCAACCTGCAAAATCATTCCAACACGTCAATGGCCGGTTGTAAGAGTGGTAGAGACTCTTGGTCAGCCATGTTTGATGTGGAGTGACGCCCCTCCATCTTTTAGCCTCTGGTGACAGGCTAGCGACCTGTTCCAGGAATTACTAGCAAAGGAAACAGAGAAGCGTCTGCCTTGGTGTACCACTAGGTGCAGGAAGAGAATTGGAATTAGAGATCATTCCTGACTTCACCCAATTCCTCTAATGTCCTTTGCCCCTGAGAATTAACTTCAAGACCTGCACCATTATTCCAAAATCTCCTTGAGGAGTCTTCCACAGCAGCTTTCGTAATCTCTATGCATGTCCTTTGTTTTCAATGGATGGTTTTTCAGGAGCTGTGTTGTAATTGAACTGTGCTATGCCCCTTACGGAAAGCAGCTCGGTTGACTCTTGGGACAGAAGTAGAGACCATCCTTAACACTGACCAAGCTGGTTTCCCTAAGGGGTGCAACGCATGTGGCCAACTTCTGGCTCTCACCACTTACGTCGAAAATAGCTCCCAAAAGAATCCAAAGAGAAGCATAGTGCGACTGGGCCTCAAAGCTGCCTCTGCTACAGGGTGGCACACAGGCCTGCAGCTACAGCAGTCCAAAGTGCTTCCAACCTGGGTCGGGACAGTCATTGAAACATTCCTTCGCACTTGGGAGCGACTCTAGACAGGACTCCAGATAGGACATTTGAAGAAACCTGCAGCAAAGATCAAAACCTGCCACAGAAACAACTTACTCACCAAACGTGTTGGGTCTGGGTAGGGGAACGTCAACATTCGGGAGTATTGTATTATGAGCCAGGGTTTAGAGAACACCAAAGTATATAATATAGTTCACATGACCCACAATTTTGAATAGATTTTGGTTATGGGGAGCACAAGGGCCCACATTACAGGTGTGATGCAACAGAGAACTAAAATATTTTTAAACAAAAACAATGTTTATTCTATGAATCCTGTTAACATTTTATAAACCCACAGTAAACATCTTATCAACTATCGACACAAGTATTCCCCCCAAGATACAGTACTCTATAGGTAACCCTTAGTAACTTTCCTAACAACATCCATAAGCCAAAATACATTTTAACAAAGACAGCAGGTTTAAATTCACCACAGAGAACAGTCCACATTTAAATTATCAAGTGATCTAAACACCTTATTTAACACACAGAGAGGCTTCAGTATACATCTGCTTGGTTTGAATGCAGCTCTCCAACTGAAAGTGAAACTTAAAAACAGAACCAAAAAGAGCTTCCAGCTCAAAACAGAAGTAAAACGCAGAATCGCATTCCAGCTCCACCCACACAATGATATCACTGCAGCCATTTGATAAAACATACTTTTCTTAAAGGGACTCTCACATGACAACTGTGTCAGGCAAAGGTCATCATCACACACACACACGTATCTTGATGACTCAATTGAATGCCACACTGTGCATCATAACTGGAACCTCTCCTTTGGCTTCCTGTCTTTGCAAACATCACTCCCACACACATCAAGGCCAAGGCTCCTGGACAGCCAACTTTATCGATACAAGCTGTATGCAAGGATGTACTTCTGAGGCTGTACAAGGCTCTGGTCAGACCCCATTTGGAGTATTGTGAGCAGTTTGGGGGCCCATATCTAAGGAAGGATGTGCTGGCCTTGGAAAGGGTCCAGAGGAGGTTCACAAGAATGATGCCTGGAATGAAGAGCTTGTTGTATGAGGAATGGTTGAGGACTCTGGGTCTGTACTCATTGGAGTTTAGAAGGATGAGAGGGAATCTTATTGAAACTTACAGGATACTGCGAGGCCTGGATAGAGTGGACGTGGGGAGGATGTTTCCACTTGTCAGAAAAACTAGAACCAGAGGACACAATCTCAGACTAAAGTGACGATCCTTTAAAACTGAGATGAGGAGGAATTTCTTCAGCCAGAGGGTGGTGAATTTATGGAACTCTTTGCCGCAGAAGGCTGTGGAGGCCAAATCACTGAGTGGCTTTAAGACAGAGATAGGTAGGTTCTTGATTAACAAGGGGATCAGGGGTTATGGAGAGAGGGCAGGAGAATGGGAATGAGAAAAGATCAGCCATGATTGAATGGTGGAGCAGACTCGATGGGTCGAGTGGCCTAATTTTGCTTCTATGTCTTATGAGGAGTCTCCAGGACTGTCAGCGACAGATAACTCAAAGGGCTCTGGAGCTCAATTCAGCTGCCCCTCCGTCTCATGGAGTCTCACAGGGCTTTATGGGCACCATCAGGAATGAGGAAGTGCTGGAGGCCAACCCGGGCATGCCTTCCAAATCATCACCTCCTAACAGCAGCATATCTCAAGGGCAGCGAGCAGAACAGGGTGGCACGGCAACGCCAGTGACATCGGTAAGTCGGCCAGGGCTCCCCAGCTCCTGGTCCTCCAGAGGACATCTGCCAAGGGCATCAAAGACCACAGAGTGCAGAAGGCAGCAGGCTGTCTCCACCTCTGATGTGCAGCCTGGGGACACACCTAGACGTAGCACTAGAACACCAAAGACGAAGAAGAGGGAGGAACATTGAGTGGGCAGTGGTGAGGTCGCTATCTGTAGCGAGTGGAATGGAAATCTATCACAGCAAAATGTTCACGATTAAAACATGTCATACCTCATACATGTGAAGTCTCTGTCATGTCAATCTTTACAGAGGCCTGCCCGCACCCCTGCCCTCTTGTTGCCCTCTGCTCCCCCAACCCCCAGCCCCTGGGCACAGTGGTCCAAGATCAAAAGCCGCCGTTGCAGAGCCTGTTCAGAGGATGGGTGTGACCACACTGTCAGCAGCTTCCCTTATAGTGAGTTGTCATCACTCTCCTGCCCTGCTGGCTGGCAGTGCCAACACAGGCCCATCACCCTGGAGTGATGTTACACAGATTAGGGAGAGGGCGTGGAATGGGGTGGGCGGGATATTGGGGGGGTTGGAAAGGAAATGGGGTGAGATGGGATGGGTAGGGAAAAAATGCGTGGGGAGGGGGAGTGGGGGGAAGGAAGGAAGTGGGGTGAGGGAGGGAAATGGGGAAGAGGGAGGGAAAGGGTGGGTGCTTGAGGGCCACAGATAGGTGCTTCTGTGGGTGTGAAAGAGACTCCAGGATGGTATGTTGCCTCCCTGTTGCCAGGGTCCAGGATGTCTCAGAATGTCTCAGAAAGGGTAGCGGGCATCCTGAAGGGGGAGGGCAAACAGGCAGAGGTCGTTGTACATATTGGTACTAACGACATAGGCAGGAAGTGGCATGAGGTCCTGCAGCAGGAGTTCAGGGAGCTAGGCAGAATGTTAAAAGATAGGACCTCTAGGGTTGTAATCTCAGGATTACTCCCTGTGCCACGTGCCAGTGAGGCTAGAAATAGGAAGATGATAGAGCAGCTAAACACGTGGCTAAACAGCTGGTGTAGGAGGGAGGGTTTCCATTATTTGGTCCACTGGGAGCTCTTCCGGGGCAGGTGTGACCTGTATAAGAAGGATGGGTTGCATCTAAATTGGAGAGGCATAAATATCCTGGCCGCGAGGTTTGCTAGTGTCACACAGGAGGGTTTAAACTAGTATGGCAGGGGGCGGGGGGGGGGGGGGGGGGGGGGGGGGGGGGGGGTTACCGGAGCAATAGGTCAGAAGGTGAAAGCATTGAGGGAGAACTAGGGAATAGGGCCAGTATGGCTCTGAGGAAGAGCAGACAGGGAGATGTTGCTGCAAACAGCGGGTCTGGTGGCCTGAAGTACATATGTTTTAATGCAAGAAGTATTACCGATAAGGTAGATGAACTTAGAGCTTGGATTAGTACTTGGAACTATGATGTTGTTGCCATTACAGAGACCAGACCTGGTTGAGGGAAGGACGGGATTGGCAGCTAAATGTTCCAGGATTTAGATGTTTCAGGCGGGATAGAGGGGGATGTAAAAGGGGTGGTGGAATTGCGCTACTGGTTAGGGAGAATATCACAGCTGTACTGCGGGAGGACACCTCAGAGGGCAGATAAGTCCTCAGGAGCTGATGGGATCTACCCCAGAATACTGAAGGAGGTTAGAGACGACATTGCTGAGGCCTTGACAGAAATCTTTGGATCCTCACTGTCTTCAGGTTGTGTCCCGGAGGACTAGAGACCAGCCAATGTTGTTCCTGTGTTGAAGAAGGGTGACAGGGATAATCCATGAAACTACAGGGAACTACAGGCCAGTGAGCCTTACATCAGTGGTAGGGAAATTATTGGAGAGAATTCTTCGAGAAAGGATCTACTCCCATTTGGAAGCAAATGGACATATTAGCGAGAGGCAGCGTGGTTTTGTGAAGGGCAGGTCGTGTCTCACGAACTTGATAAGAGTTTTTCAAAGAGGTTACAAAGATGATTGATGCAGATAGGGCAGTGGATGTTGTCTATATGGACTTCAGTAAGGCCTTTGACAAGGTCCCTCATGGCAGACTGGTACAAAAGGTGAAATCACACGGATCAGGGGTGAGCTGGCAAGATGGATACAGAACTGGCTAGGTCAGAGAAGGCAGAAAGTAGCTATGGAAGGGTGCTTTTCTGATTGGTGGGCTGTGACTAGTGGTGTTCCGCAGGGATCAGCGCTGGGACCTTTGCTGTTCGGAGTATATGTAAATGATTTGGAGGAAAATCCAACTGATATCAGATTAGTAAGTTTGCGGACGACACAAAGGTTGGTGGAATTGTGGATAGCGATGAGGACGGTCAGAGGATACAGCAGGATTTTGATCATTTGGAGAGTTGGGCAGAGAGATGGCAGATGGAGTTTAATCCGGACAAATGTGAGGTAATGCATTTTGGAAGGTCTAATGCAGGTAGGGAATATACAGTGAATGGTAGAACCCGCAAGAGTATTGAAAGTCAGAGAGATCTAGGTGTACAGGTCCACAGGTCACTGAAAGGGGCAACACAGGTGGAAGGGGCTGTTTAGCACACTGGGCTAAATCACTGACTTTGAAAGCAGGCCAGCAGCACGGTTCGATTCCCGTAACAGCCTCCCCGAACAGGCGCCGTAATGTGGCGACTGGGGGCTTTTCACAGCAACTTCATTGAAGCCTACTCGTGACAATAAGCGATTTTCATTTCAAAAGGTAGTCAAGAAGGCATACAGCATGCTTGCCTTCATTGGCCAGGACATTGAGTATAAGAATTGGCAAGTCATGTTACAGCTGTATAGAACCTTAGTTAGGCCACACTTGGAGTGTAGTGTTCAATTTTGGTCGCCACACTACCAGAAGGATGTGGAGGCTTTAGAGAGGGTGCAGCAGAGATTTACCAGGATGTTTTAAGGGGCATGTTGACAAATATATGAATAGGATGGGAATAGAGGGATACGGACCCAGGAAGTGTAGAAGATTTTAGCTTAGGTGGGCAGCATGGTCGGCACAGGCTTGGCGGGCTGATGGGCTGCTCTTGTGCTGTACTTTCTTTGTTCTTTGCTCTTTGAGCTGATGGACACGGCCTCGTCCTTGGAGAATCTGGAGATGGTGAGGGCCTCCCTGACCTACCAGGCATGGCGGGCCCTAACCGCCGCCTATCTTCCATCCTCCGGCTCTTCCTCGGGCTCATCCTCCAGCCCCTCTTGGAGCGCCTCATCTTCCTCCTGAGATGAGGCCACATGTCCCTTCGCCGCCTCTTTTTCCTCCTCCAGCATGTCGCCCTGCTGCTGTGCCAGATTGTTGAGGGCCCAGCAGACAGCTGCTGGGGGCTGACGGTTGCAGCTCAGTATTGGCCCAGTGGTTTGGGAAAGGGGAGTGAGTGTGCATCGGGAGCTGGCAGATGGAGGGTGGCAGGTTTGAGGGGAGGGAGTGAGAGTTGAGCCTGACTGAGGAGGGATTGAGGCTGTTTCCGTGGGGATGGAGAATCGCTTGAGTCAGCGAGTTCCTGTCAGGTGGGTGTAGTCCCTTGGCTCTGGGGTGAGATTCCCATTCAGGGGGTATTCAGGATGGTCTGGGAAGACCTCTGGGGGGGTCAGGGCGATCTGGGGGAGACCATAGGGGAGAGTCCTGTGTGTCTGTCAAATGGTTACACAGAAGGGAGAAGTTTTAACTCACCTACCATTTTCTGGGTCACCAACTGATGTGGCCCAGCTGGAAGCTTCTGACTTAAATCCCATTTCAGGTGGTTCCCAGCGCAGGGTAACTGGCCAGGGAATGTCTGCACGTACGGGCAATTTCCGTGCAACCATACCAGTGAGATTCTGAAAGAGATTCTCCAGCACATCAATGGGGTAGCAGCCCCCCCCCCCCCCCCCCCCCCCCCTCCCACTCCCTCCAAACCCCCTCCAAACAGATGCCGTGGAGAGCTCGGAAGTTGCATCCCATGGTTCAGGCCCGAGAACCAGTGCCTCCGCAGGATTGGCAAAATTCTGCACTCTATCTGAAATAGTCTGGTAGGTTCTATCCCACACCTTCCCAAGCTGTACCAAATTGGAAAAGTTAGCGTGCGCTCGCTATTGACTGACAATTTTGATGTCAAGAACTGAAACTGGTGTTTTGGGGCTTTGTCGGGTTGGAAGCAAGCGGTTACCATGGTGAAGCAAAAATGAAAAAGAATTGCTGCAAAAACGTACTGAATCACAAGCTAATGAGTAGTGAGGCACCACAGCCTTGCTGGAAGCACGACCAGTTCCATCCCTTTTGTCACTGACATCTCCTTGAGAAGCATGTTGATCTTCACTTGACACAGCAGCTCCAGGTTTCATCTGAAATAACGTGTCACTGACACTCTGCAGAAGGTGCCCTGTGATACTAACTCTTCAACATATTTACTATTTTACATCATAATTAATGAATTCCAGAAATCTTTGGTTTAACTTCAATAACAGCAACGGTGTGCATTAATTAATTAATTAATTTGTTTGTTTGTTTGTTTATAATGCAAATCCCAAAGCAAGTGATATCCTCACCATTTGCTGAGTTTAAGGCGATTAGTCCATCACTGTAGAGAAGACACTACTCAGTAATGTACATTATTGTTTGTGTCTTTCCACTATAAGACCATGAGACCACAAGACCTCCGATACTCTATATTACTGCCCCCACCTGATTGAGCCCCAGATGTCTGTCCGCTAATGTCGCCCACTGAGGTGCGTGTCTCTGTGCTGGTGGAAGGTGCGGGTAAAAGCTGTGACACCTCGCCAGTGGTCTACTCAGAGCTCTTCTCTTGGGTGGTGGGGGTGGAAGGATCAGGTATGGCCCAGCTTCACCAAATGGTAATCTTGTGGGACAATGGACATGTGGGCATTGAGAGGGAAGGATCATTTTGTCTGACATGAACAACTCACTTGACCACCTCCTGCTGCCGCACGCGGTTGGACTCCTCCAACTGCACCTGCGGGTACTGGACGCTCGCTGACAACCCCTCATGTAGTCCCTGGCTCTGAGATTGCATCTCCACAATCGATGGGACTGTCCGTTCCAGAAGCCGGAAAATCGTCTGGGGGGGGCAGCTAGTTCCTAGGGTCAGCCTGGCCTCTGACCCTCCATTCCCGTGGGAGCTCACCTCCACCTGTTGTACCGGATCAGCACCAGCTATAGTCCCAGGAGCCTCTTCACTAAAGTGCCCAACCGAGGTGAATGTCTCTGAGTTGGTGGAGGGTGTTGGAGACAGCTGTGACGGAAAGTCACTGTCATCCTCCAACCCGAGCTCCGGGGTCTCCTGGGTCTCGGGCGGGGGGCTGGTTTTGGAGCTGCTCCCTTTGCTGCTCAGCTCACGGAGGAAGTGGGGGGGGGGGGGGGGGGGGGGGGTTCCGGCTCTGACACTGGCTGGGCTGGGAGCAGTGGATGCCAGATGGACCTGCCCCATCCCCAGCAGGTCCTGCAAGGCACAAGACAAGACATATGATTATGTCTTGGGGCAGCACGGTAGCACAGTGGTTAGCGCAGTTGCTTCACAGCACCAGGGTCCCAGGTTCGATTCCCGGCTGGGTCACTCTCTGTGCGGTGTCTGCACGTTCTCCCCGTGTCTGCGTGGGTTTCCTCCGAGTGCTCCGCTTTACTCCCACAGTCCAAAGACGTGCAGATTAGGTAGATTGGCCAAGCTAAATTGCCTTTTGTGTCCAAAAAATGTTGAGTGGGGGTTACTGGGCTATGGGGATAGAGTAGATACGAAGGCTTCAGTAGGTTGCTCTTTGTAAGGGCCGGTGCAGACTCGATGGGCTGAATGGCCTCCTTCTGCACTGTAAATTCTATGATTTTACGATTAAACCGCAGGCCGGGGATGGTGGGGGGAGAGCGTGGGAGTGGGGAGTGGTGAAGGTAGGGGTGGTCTAGGGTGCAGGTGGTGTGGGGGTGGTGTTGGGGTGGGTGGGTTGACACACGGGTCATGGGGAACCGCAACTAAGCGGAGGTCACACTTCCCCACCCGCGGCTTCCTCCACCTCGGCGACCGCCCATTCTCTGGGGCGCCGACCACGTCCTGGGCCCTTGGTCAGTCACAGCCAGGGGACTCAGGTCCGGTGGTTCCCCCTCCCCTACCACTCCTGCCGGTTGTGTGCGGCCTTCTCCTGGGCGGGGAGGGGTGGGGTGGGGCGGTTGGAAACAGTAAACGACAGTGTTAGACAGTACGACGCATGCAACCCAGGGGGTGGCTAGCTGGTGGACTGAGTGACCAGGGCCGCTGCCCATGGCGGCCAGTATGGGTGCCGGCATGTGGAGCAGGGTGGGGGTTCACCCACCCTCCAGGTTGGGGAGGTAGGGTTGCAGGTGTGTGGTACGTTTAGCACAGTGGGCTAAATCGCTGGCTTTGAAAGCAGACCAAGGCAGGCCAGCAGCACGGTTCAATTCCCGTAACAGCCTCCCCGAACAGGCGCCGGAATTTGGCGACTAGGGGCTTTTCACAGTAACTTCATTTGAAGCCTACTTGTGACAATAAGTCATTTTCATTTCATTTTCAGGGGTGAGTGCCAGGGTCACAGTGCTGCCTACTGATCCTGGCTGCCCCGAGGAGGTTGTGCAGTTTTTTGCTGCACTGCTGGCCAGTCTGGACAGTGTTGCCACGGTGCTGACCGCCTCTGCCAGCTGCGCCCAGCTCTGCGTCCGCCGAACCTTGGGGCTCCTCTCCTCGCTGCCATCTTGTTGGCTGAGATGGTGTGTGTGGGGAGTGCAGTGTGTATATGCGGCTGCAGCTTGTCAGCCACCTGAGTGTCAATTGTGAAACCGGCGAATCCGGCCCCGTTTCTCATTGGAGTCGATTGTGGTCCACGTGGCACCGGTGCCAGCCCCTCCGCAGGCGTGGAATCGGTCCAGATGTGGCGCCAGACTTGCTGTCGTGAAAGTCCACAAATTCTGCATCGGCATCTACAGTCTCAGAAACGGAGAATCCCGCCGCATTTGTTCACTCAGAGGCTCGTCAGCCTGTACAACAGTACAGCAACTTAGAAGCCAGTTAACAAATTATCATTGGTTTACATTTCTGACATATTCATATTGAACAAGTGAAATGAAATGAAAAATGAAAATCGCCTATTGCCACGAGTAGGCTTCAATGTAGTTACTGTGAAAAGCCCCTAGTCGCCACATTCTGGTGCCTGGTTTAGCTCACAAGGCTAAATCGCTGGCTTTTAAAGCAGACCAAGCAGGCCAGCAGCACGGTTTGATTCCCGTACCAGCCTCCCCGGACAGGCGCCGGAATGTGGCAACTAGGGGCTTTTCACAGTAACTTCATTGAAGCCTACTCGTGACAATAAGCGATTTCATTTCATTCATTCATTTCATTCATTCATTTCTTCCTGAAAGTGTGGAAGCAGAGTCTTTCAATATCTTTACCGAAGAGTGTGATAGATTCTTGGAATGCAAGGGGTGATCGGTTACTGGTTGTAGATAAATCGGGGGGTGGGGGGGCTGTAATTCGGTGAGCTTACCATCAAATCAGCCATGATCTTATTAAATAGCACAGCAGGCCCGAGGGGCTGAATGGCCTAGTACTTGTACCAGCCTCCCCGGACAGGCGCCGGAATGTGGTGACTAGGAGCCTTTCACAGTAACTTCATTGAAGCCTACTCATGGCAATAAGCGATTTCATTTTTCATTTCATTTCACTTGTTCAATATGAATATGTCAGAAATGTAAACCAATGATAATTTGTTAACTGACTTCTAAGTTGCTGTACTGTTGTACATTCTTTCTGAAGGTGGGGGCCGCTGAACCTTTGAACTAAGAGAGTCAGTATTGTTAATGAAGTCATGCTTGTCTGAGCTAAACGTTTTATTCAGTCAATGCTCTGATTGTGTGGGCACCAGCATTCATAATTGGAGTGTCACTGTATAAACTCACTGCTAATTGTTTAGGGATGGGTTGTGAAGTAGTTGTTCTGTGTGGGAAAATTGTACCTCAGTCAAGAGAACACGAAACACAGGAGAAAATAATATTATTTATTGATGAAAATTGTAGCTAAGTTGTCACTGAGTTAGGATAACAAGAGGACTGGAGGAGTGACACTGCACATGAGGATCCCCAAAATATAAGTGTATGTCCAATCTTTTTTTAATTCTTCCTGGGATATGAGCATCCCTGGCAGCATCAATATTTGTTGGTCATTCTGGATTGTCCTCAAGTAGGTGGTGGTGAATCACTTCGTTGAACGGCTGTAGTTCATCTGCTGTGGGTACACCTGCAGTGCTGATAGGAAGGGGTAACCAGGATTTTGACCCAGCGACAGTGAAGGAACGGCACGTCAGGATGGTGTGTGGCTTGAAGGTAGTGGATGGGGTGCCAATCCACCGGCTGCTTTGTCCTGGATGGCGCTGAGTGTCCTGAGTGTTGTTGGGGCTGCACTCATCCAGGCAATTGGAGAGTATTCCTGTTGGACAAGCTTCGGGAAGTCAGGGAAGCTTCAGTATCTGCAAAGTTGCGGAGGGTGCTGACATCAGGTAATCAAGGCTGGAATCGAACCCTTGTTCCTGCCGCTAACCACTGTGCCACAGTGCTGTCAAGGGGGATTGAAAGGGGTCATGCCATCCACTGTGGGAAAACCCACTGTGGCGGAGCCAGGGATGTCTCACAGCGCCAGGAACCCGGGTTCGATTCCAGCCTTGGGTCACTGTCTGTGTGGAGTTTTCACGCTCTCCCCGTGTCTGCGTGGGTTTACTCCGGGTGCTCCGGTTTCCTCCCACAGTCCAAAGGTGCGCAGGTTAGGTGGATTCGCCGTGCTAAATTTCCCCTTAGTGTTCAAAGATGTGCAAATTAGGTGAGATTAGGGGGTTACAGAGATAGGGCAGGGGGGTGGGCCTGGGTGGGGTGCTCTTTTGGAAGGACGGTGCACACCCAATGGGCCGAATGGCTTCATTCTGCACAGTAGGGATTCTATGGATTCTATGGACTTTGATGGGATCAGAATATCTCACCAGCAGGAGGGCCCGGAGAATCCCAACAACATACTCACAGAAACGTATCATTCAATTAACATCCCAGAAATGTGCATCATGATCCCTGGGGATGTGCTGTCCAACTTATAGAACAGTATCACCAATGCTGGCCGTGCAATGGTCTATAGCCTGGAGGGAGTGACCCTGTGGGAGTCTTCAACACAGACACTGAACCCCAAGAGGTCTTATGTCAAACACAGACAAGGAATCTGCCGATGAGAACCACCCCCCACAAGCGATGAATAAGTACATGTTGAATAAAAGCAAAATACTTCAAATGCTGGAAATCCTAAATAAAACCATTACTTTCTGTTTTTTCTTCTCTGTGTTGAATACCACTTAGAAGAGGAGGTGACAGCAGGAAAGCCACAGAATGTAGTCTGGATGTAGACCTCAAACTCGGTAGCACCACTTGTGACTAGCTGGCTGAATGATGAATGGCATAGCTGCCAGCCTGGATCTGACGCAGATGGTGCGAGAACCAACACTTGACCTTGTCTTCACCAATCTATCGTCTATAGATGCATCTGTCCATATATTGGTTAGACGGATCATTGCCTAGTCCTTGCCTTGTTTACCAAATGCCTTGGGGAAAAGCAAATTACTGCGGATGCTGGAATCTGAAACGAAAGGGAAAATGCTGGAAAATCTCAGCAAGTCTGGCAGCATCTGTAGGGAGAGAAAAGAGCTAACGTTTCGAGTCCGATGACTCTTTGACAAAGCTGGCCTCCACCCTATCTCCATAACCCAGTAACCCCACCCAACACTAAGGGCAATTTTGGACACTAAGGGCAATTTATCATGGCCAATCCACCGAACCTGCACATCTTTGGACTGTGGGAGGAAACCGGAGCACCCGGAGGAAACCCACGCACACACGGGGAGGATGTGCAGACTCCGCACAGACAGTGACCCAAGCCGGAATCGAACCTGGGACCCTGGAGCTGTGAAACAATTGTGCTATCCACAATGCTACCGTGCTGCCCCTATCTCAATAAGGTCACTCCCATTCTTCTAATGGCCTAGTCTGTTAACTCTTCTCATATAATATTCCCACAAACCAGGTACAAGTCAATTGAGCCATACCAGAACTGTTTCTAACACATTTATATCCTTGCTGAAATAAGACCGGAATTGTGCAGAGTACCCCAGACGGGGTCTCACCAACGCCCTGTATAACTACTGCAAATCACCCCTCCTTTTATGTTCCATTTCGCGAGCAATAACCGGCAATATCCCATTTGCCTTCCTAATCAAAGAACAAAAAGAACAAAGAAAAGTACAGCACAGGAACAGGCCCTTCGGCCCTCCAAGCCCGTGCCGACCATGCTGCCCGCCTAAACTAAAATCGTCTACACTTCCTGGGTCCGTATCCCTCTATTCTCATCCTATTCATGTATTTGTCAAGATGCCCCTTAAATGTCACTATCGTCCCTGCTTCCACCACCTCCTCCGGCAGCGTGTTCCAGGCACCCACTACCCTCTGTGTAAAAATCTTGCCTCGCACATTTCCTCTAAACCTTGCCCCTCGCACCTTAAACCTATGCCTCCTAGTAATTGACCCCTCTACCCTGGGAAAAAGCCTCTGACTATCCACTCTGTCTATGCCCCTCATAATTTTGTAGACCTCTATCAGGTCGGCCCTCAACCTCCGTCGTTCCAGTGAGAACAAACCGAGTTTATTCAACCGCTCCTCATAGCTAATGCAAATCATGTATTTGCGTGTTACCTTTTTGTGATTCATGTACCAAGGCACCTAGATCCCTCTGTACCTCAGAGTGTTGCAGTCTCTCTCCATCTCAATAATATTCTGTTTTTCTATTCTTCCTGCCAAAGTGGGCAAGTTCACATTTTCCCACATTTTACTCCATCTGCCAAATGTCTGCCCACTCATTAACCTACTGATGACCCTTTGCAGGGACCTAGAAGAGGATTTTCCAGTCCTGTCATGATGGGACCCATTGCAGTCGGCAGCCTGGCTAGAAGTCCATTGACATTTGGCGGAAATGGACAATCCCAGTGGCAGGCGGGGCCAGAAAATCCTGCCCCTTATGTCCTCTTAATGTTGGTTAAAAAAAATCATGGCTGACAGGTCGTGAAAATGGTGGTTTTTTAACACCAGGAAAACTGACGTCAAAAGGCCACCGATTCCCTGCTTTGCTGGGGGACTAGCAGGGAGGAAGCGCAGAGCTCGAAGGTCTAGCTGCCAATACGGCCCCCAGCACATCCGGTTCAGAGACCATGCATGCCCGCGGACCTGGACCGGCAAAGTAGTGCCCCGCATCGGCTGCTCGCAAGCCCCAGATCGCCCACCCACATTGCCCCCAGCGCCGAATGAAGCCCCCCCCCCCCCCGTCTGCCGATTGGCCCTCCCCCGACTGAGCCCACAGCCACCTCGCAAGGTTCCCGAATGGCTGGAAGTATTAGACGCCCACGCCATTGGGAATTCCACCGGTCGGCGACAGAGCATCGCAGAGTGGACCTCAGGCAAAGAAGATGAGGCGGTGGATAATCAATGCAGAATACTCCTCGAGTACGCCGATCTTCAGGGGGCGGAGAATTGAAAAACGGATGCCGCTCCCGATTTTGGCGCCAAAACAGATTCTCTGCACCGTTGCCGAACATGATTTCGGCATCTGGGGCGGACAATCCTGTCCCATGTTAATGGGAACAAGTTCAGATGCTTAAGTCATCGACTCCCTGCAAATTTATGTACAGTTTCTGACTTCAGAAAAATAATGTATAAACTGTTACGTCTCCAAGGGTTACAGAAAGGCTTTAGATAAACGCCGGTCTCCCTTTCTTTCTTTCTTTCTCCTACACTTGGAAACTGTTAATCTCTAACATCTTCCACCTCTGATGAAAGGACATCGATCTGTTACTCCCTCGACAGATGCTGCCAGAACATGCAAGTGTTTTCCAACATTTTCTGTTATGATTCCAGATTTCCCACACCAGCAGTCTGCTGCGTTTGTTTTATAACACCTCTGTCCTTTGAGAATTTGTCGCCAAGGCTATATTTTCACTGGTTGTTTTGAGTTATTTCTATAACATACATAAATACAAGAAATGGAGCTGCTATCATCCTTCAGGGGAAAAAATTGCATCATGTAAATAAAAAGTGAACAATGGCAAACTTTCAAACAGCTAGGTTCCATCAATTGTACATGCAAACTTTCTGCACTTATGAACTGCATTCTCAGCAAAAGTTTTACAAACAGCAAAATGAGGTGCTAACCGTTCACCAGGGGCAGCACAGGACATAGCACAAGGTGAGGTGCCAACCATTGAAGCTACAACACAGGACTAAATTCATGCTAAACAGTAGGAAGCAACACACTTTGGAATGAGCTCAAGTTCCACACTACTGAAAGATCAGACCAAAGCGCTGAACTCCGGCGACATCCAGTCGGTGTTGGGATTGAAGAATTTAAACAACTAATGGGCTTCACAAATGTTGCCCTTCACAGTGATAGTGAAGTCCAGCACGGGTCCACCAGGAAAGGAGAATTATTTGTAAACATCTTCAGCCAGAAGTGTTGGGTGATTGATCCATCTAACCCTCCTTCTGTGGTTTCCACCATTACGCATACCAGTCTTCAGCCAATTCCACTCACTCCAGGCGATATCAAAGAAATGGCTGATCACACCGAATACACTGAAAGTTATGGGACAACATCACAACTGCAGTGCTGAAGACTTGCACTCCAGATCTAGCCTTGCCCCTGGCCAAGCTGTTCCAGTACAGCGACAACCAGCTGGTATCTACCTGACAATGTGGAAAAGTTGCCCAGGTATGCCCTGCCTACAGAAAGCAGGAGAACCCCAATCTAATCAATTACTGCTCGATCAGTCTCCTCTGATCATCAACAGCACTATCAAGTGGCACTTCCTTGCCAATAACCTGCTTACTGATGCTTAGCTTAGGTTCTGCCAGGGCCACTCGGCTCCTGACCTCATTACAGCCTTAGTCCAAACATAGATGAAGAGCTGAACTCGAGAAGAGGAATGAGAGTGACTGTCCTTGACATCAATGCAGCATTTAACTGACTATGGTGTCAAGGAGCCCTCGCAAGCTCGAGTTCAGTGGGAATCAGGGAATAAACTCTCTACTGGTTGCAGACATACTTCGCACAAAGGAAAATAGTTGCGGTTGCTGGAGATCAATCATCTGAGGCCAGGATATCACTGCAGGAGTACCTCAGGGCAGCGTCCAAGGCCCAACCATCTTCAGCTGCTTCTTCAATGACCTGTACAAGCACTGGGAATGGCCACAGTAATCCCTCCAGAACGGACTCTTTTTTTAAGTTAGATCACGCCATAGATTGTGAATAGCTGGGGCCCCAGCACTGATTCGTGCGGTACCCCACGGCCAACCTGGGAATTATTTAAAATTCACTTACTGGATTTGGGCGTCACTGGCTGGGTCAGCATTTGTTGCCCACTCCTAATTACCCTTGAGGATCTGGTGGTGAGCTACCTTCCTGAACCGCTGCAACCCATGTGGTATAGTTACACCCACTGTGCTGTTAGGAAGGGACATCCAAGATTTTGACCCAGCAACAGTGAAGGAACAGTGACATATTTCCACTTCAAGATGGTGAGTGGCTTGGAGGAGAACTTGCAGGTGGTTCTATTCCAATGTGCCTTTGTTTTTCTAGATAGTCTTGCTGCATTTGGACATGGACTGCTTCATTATCTGAGGAGTCGCGAATGGTGCTGAACATTGTGCAGTCATCCGCAAACATCCCCACTTCTGACCTTATGATGGAAAGAAGAGGTTTGACGAAGCAGCAGAGGATGGTTAAGATGGCTCCCTGAGGAACTGAGATGATTGACCTCCAACATCCACAACCATCTTCCTTTGTGCCAGACATGACTCCAACCAGTGGAGAGTTACCCCCCTGTTTTCCACTGAATCAGTTTAGCTCTGGCTCCTTGATGCCATATTCGATCAAATGCTGACTTGATCGCAAGGACAGTCGCTCTCACATCACCTAAGAAGTTCAGCTTTTTTGCCCATGTTTCGCCCAAGCCGGCAATGAAATCAGGAGCTAAGTGACCCTGGCAGAACCCGAACTGAGCATCAATGAGCAGATTATTGCGATGAAAATGCCACTTAATTGGACTGTTGATGATCCCTTCCATTAGTCACTTATGATCAAGGGTAGACTGATGAGGGGCATCACGGTGGTGCAGTGGTTAGCACTGGGACTATGGTACTGAGGACCCGGGTTCAAATCTCGGGCCTGGGTCAATGTCCGTGTGGAGTTTGCACATTCTCCCCGTAGTCTGCGTGGATTTCGCCCCCACAACCCAAAGATGTGCTGGTTAGGTGGATTGGCCATGCTAAATTGTCCCTTAATTAGAAAAAAATAATTGCATACTCTAAATTTATTTTTAAAAAGAGTAGACTGATGAAGGGCAGTACGGTAGCGCAGTGGTTAGCACGTTTGCCTGAAGGAGCCGAGGTCCCAGGTTCAATCTCGGCTCTGGGTCACTGTCTGTGTGGAGTTTGCATATTCTTCCCGTGTTTGCGTGGGTTTCGCCCCCCCACAACCCAAAAGATGTGAAGGGTAGCTGGATTGGCCACGCTAAATTGTCCCTTAATTGGAAAAAATGAATTGGGTACTCCAAGTTTATTTTTTAAAAAGAGTATACTGATAGGTAAGCCTGGTTGGTTTTGTCCTGTTTCTTGTGTACAGGACATACCTGGGAACTGTTCCACATTGCCCGGTGGATGCCAATGTTATAGCTGTATTGGAACATCTTAGCTAGGAGCATAGCAAGTTCTGGAGCACAAATCTTCTGTACTATATCCATTATATTGTCAGGGTCCATAGCCTTTGCAATATCCAGTGCCTTCAGCCATTACGTCTGTTAGTTACAATGGCTGGTTTTGCTCAGTTTGCTAAACAACTGGTTCATAATGCAGAGCAAGGTCAGCAGCGCGGGTTCAATCCCCGTACCGGCTGAGGCTATTCATGAAGTCCCCGCCTTCTCAACATTGCTCTCGCCTGAGGTGTTGTGATCCTCACGTTAAAGTACCACCAGTCAGCTCTACCCATCAAAGGGGAAAGCAGTCTGAAGGTGGAGATCCTCAAGGTAGTGTCCTAGGCCTAACTATCTTCAGCTGCGTCATCAATGACTTTCCTTCCGACATAAGGTCGGATGTGGATGTTTGCTAAAGTTTGCACAATGTTCCATCCAAAATTCTTCAGATAGTGAAGTGGTCCATGTCCATTTTCAGCAAGACTTGGATAATGTTAAAACTTTGGCTGAGAAGTGGGAAGTACTACTCGAGCCACACAATGCTGGGCAATGACCACTAACAGCAAAAGAGAATCTAGCCATTACATTCAATGGTATTAGCTTTACTGAATCCCCTATTATCAAATTCCTGGGTGTTACCAGAAACTGAACTGGACGAGCCATATAAATACCGTGGCTACAGCAGCAGTCCAGAGTCTGAGAATTCTGCGGTGGCACAGTGGTTAGCACTGCTGCCTCACAGCTCCAAGGACCCAGGTTCAATTCCGGTCTCAGGTGACTGTCTGTGTGGAGTATGCATTTTCTCCCCGTCCAAAGACCTGCAGGTTAGGTGGATTGGCCATGCTAAATTGCCCCTTAGTGTACAAAAGGTTATGTGGGGTTACTGGGTTACGGCGATAGGTGGGAACTTGGGCTTGGGTAGGGTGATTTTCCAAGGGCTACTGCATACTTGATGGGCCTAATGGCCTTCTTCTGCACTACAGGGATTCTATGAGTAATTCACCTCCTGACTCCCCAAAGCCTCTCAATCATTTACATTTAGCACAAGTGTGATGGATACTTCTCACTTTCCTGGATGAGTGCAGCTCCAACAACATTCAACAATCTTAACAACAACCAGGCAAAAGCAGCCTACACAGTGCGAAAATCGCGCCCTGTGACTCAAAGCTGCTGAAGAGAAAGAGTTCCATGTGCAATTAGGGAGTACCATTGAAACGGCTCCTTCTTTTTACAGGCCATAACAACAGTGGAATCATTGAACATAACGGCAATCGGTGCATTGTTTTGTTGTTCGGGCATTGACAATGGCAGATGGAAAATCAAAATCACATCCCTTCCAATGGAAAATCTCAGAGGCAAATGAGATTGGCAGGCAACCAATGGAATAGCACCAATGCCAAACTCCTTTCTACGCCAAATGTAGTCCAAATTGAATGGAATATGAATGAAAAATTGAGACTAAAGCGCAAATTAGGGAAACGCACCTGGCCCACACTTCCCTGGAGCAATTCAGTCACGGCTGGCATAAAAATGAGAATTTCCTGAGGGAAGTAATTGAACAAAGCCAAAACTGTGCTCTTTTTCCAGATAATACTGCCATGCCTAAAGGATCTGTGCCTTTAACTACTTAATCATCTGTGATGTAGTTTATTCGGAGAGCCTTCAAATCCTCCTTTTCTAAAATATTCGCTGCTTGAGTATAAACTAATTTTGAACTGAAGTCTGTTCCCCGCAGTGGCAAATCTGAATTAATGGCTGGTCAGAAATTTCAGAGCTTATCTTGGCTATGACCTGAGCTTTTTAACCACTCATTAGATATTAATAAACGAAGGAAGGCCCAGAACAGTAAAAGTTAAGTACAGTCTGTTGGAATACCTCCATTTGGTCTGTCGCACTACATCAGAGATCACCACTTCTTTTATGGGCAGAGATCAATCTGCCAAATGTCTGCGATTTCAGCTGAACTTCCTCTTGACACGTGCCACTGCAACCATTTTCAATGATGGCAAGCTTTTCTTTGATTTGTCTTCAGCAGTAGAGGTTAAGAGTGTCTGGGTGTTGTAATTGCAACCTCAGGGGGCAGCACAATGGGTCAGTGGTTAGCACTGATGTCTCACGGCGCCGAGATCCCAGGTTCCATCTCGGCTCTGGGTCACTGTCCGTGTGGAGTTTGCACATTCTCCCCGTTGTTTGCATGGGTTTCGCCCCTGCAACCCAAAGATGTGCAGGGTAGGTGGATTGGCCATGCTAAATTGCCCTTTAATTGGAAAAAATCGAGTGCTCTAAATTTATTTTAAAAAAGTAATTGCAACCTCGCCCAAGATATTTTCCGTTTTGTGTGAAGGCATCTCAAGGGGCTGGCCAAGACACATTGCTCTGAGAGGCTGCAATATCGCACACCTGCCAGACCACGGCTACTGAGGTCTTTATTCTGAACAGCCACTGAGCAACAAGGAACCTTCCCAAATAGATCATTCAAGCCTTGGGCCATGCTTGGCTGTATTTTACACTCCGTGCCATCCCCACCCCTGTTATATTACCATTTGTGATAATATGTTGTGTTCTTTGTCTTTTCTTCCAGAATGATCCAATGTGTTGCTGACAAAGAATCCACCAATCAAAAGATTTAAACAAGACTAATTTATTATAAAACTATTAATTAAATGAAGTTCGCACACTCTACTGAGCTACAGTTAATAATCAAGTAATATTGAATCTGTCTAGCAGTACTCAATAATCTAAATAGTCACTAACTACACTATGATCCAACCCCATTTTTATCTCTGTCTAATCTAAACTTCTCCTAATGCTGTCACCATGCTTCTCCTTATGCTACTCTCAGAATTCCCTCAGGGTCTGACTTAAATACAGAGACATGGTGGTGCCCTCTCGTGCTTGATTTACACAAAGATGTAATAATTAACCCTTCACTTAACTGACTATATACATATCATTACAACCCTCACCCCTGTCCCCACCTTCGTAGCCAGCCGAATGTCTCCTTGACCACATAAGACCATCTCGACTCCTTGACCATCTATGACAGCAGTAACAGCCTGCATTGTTGATAATCATAGAATCCCCACAATGCAGAAGGAGGCCATTCGGCCCATCAGGTCTCCACCGACGCTCTGAAAGAGTACCCTAACCTTGGCCCTGGCCCACTCCCCCGCCCTACCTAACCTCCCTAACCTTTGGAGAGTAAGGGACAATTTAAATTTAGCATGATCACCCACCTAACCTGCACATCTTTGGACCGTGGGAAGAAACAGGAGCACCCGGAGAAAACTCGCAGAGACACGGGGAGAACGTGTAAACTTCATACAGACAGTCACCCAAGCCTGGAATTGAACCCGGATCCCGGGCGCTGTGAGGCAGCAGTGCTAACCGCTACGCCAGTTTGCCGCCCAGAGGTTTGATTACGGAATTTTGTGTATCACCAGCTTTTTATATGTTGTACGTACATGGTTTGCCTCAGAGCAATGCAGGAATGGCACTAGCTTCTAAATGTGCAATAGGAATATCCACTGCTTTCAAAATGCCTGTGCAGTTATACAATACCTGCAGCATGCTTATCACTCAGCTTCTAGATCTTTCCGTTTATGATAGCTGAGTCCACACTCAGGAGTAACCAATCAGAAACCAATCAGACACATGTACTCGAACATGGAGCAAATAACCCACTGATCCCCGCACGGCAGGGTCTTTTTTACGATCCCAAGCTGCAGTTTGTTCGGGAGATGCCATTTACTGAACACATATTCATCGTGGCTTTGCAGCTGTGGGTGGAAGACCCCATTTATGACACCAGTCACAGGGCCTGTGCATTTGCCAGCTGTGGGTGGGCGACCCCATTTATGACACCAATCACAGGGCCTGTGCATTTGCCAGCTGTGGCTTTTGTGTTCGTGGGGCCTCATCATGCGAAAATAACCATCGCATTTCCCAATCTGATGTCCTATCATCATCACTGAGTGGGGTGCCTTTAGTTTGGCAGCTAGAAAAAGGGGGAGAGCAAACGATGGGCACGGTGGCACAGTGGTAGGCACTGCTGCCTCACAGCTTCAGGGTCCCAGGTTCAATTCCCACCTCGGGTCACTGTCTGAGCGGAGTTTGCACTTTCTCACCTGTGTCTGCGTGGGTTTCCTCCGGGTGCTCTGGCTGCCTGCCCGCAGTCCAAAGATGTGCCACGTTAAATTGCCCCTCAGTCTCCAAAAAGGTTAGGTGTGGTTACGGGGAAAGAGTGTAGGTGTGGGTTCAAGTGGGGTGCTCTTTCCAAAGGAACAGTGCAGACTCGATGGGCCGAATGACCTGCTTGTGCACTGTAAATTCTGTGATCCCATAGAGGGCTTGAGTGATCCTGAAGCAAAGGGTTAGAGTTTTCTTGTATCCCTCTCTTTGATTGCTGCTGAACAAATTGAAGGGTCGTGCATGTGGTTCGTAAGCAGCATAATGGTTCCAGACCTTTCAACATAATGTATCACCCAAACTATTCACAATCTCCTGTACTAACAGGTCGGATCAGGTCTGATCTGCTCCCTCCAATAATAGCGTGTGTTAGCAACACAAGATGACAGGAACAAGAGTAGACCATTTCATCCCTTGAAGCTGCACATTCTTCCAATGAGATCATGGTTGGTCCAATTGCCTTTTCCCCTTATCTTTAAAAACCTTTGATTAACAAAAATCCATCAAGCTCAGATTTAAAATTAACAATTGATCGAGCATCAATTATTTGTGAAAGAAAGTTCCAACTCCTAAAAGGTTTGATTCTAATTCTTAAGCCGATGACCTTACTTTCAGACTCCACAACCAGAGGGAACATCTTCTCTCTATCCACCTTATTCATTCCTCGAAAAATCCTGAAAATTCAAATTACCGCTTAAATTTCTGAATTCCAGGCACACGGACCTAGTTTGTGTAATGTTTCCTCACAATTTAACCCCTGGAGTCCAGGAATCATTCTGGTAAATAGGAACTTGATCCGTTCAAGGCCACCAATATATACTTCCTAAGGTGTGGTGCTCAGATCTCTTTACAATACTCCATGTGCAGGTTAACCAGTGCTTTTTAATCCTATAACATCACTTGTATTCTTAATCTTTTTAATGATTCACATCCCATCATGGCCACTGGGTCAAAACCTTTCTGAGCATTTTAAGTACTTCATTTATATGAAAAACAAACATTTTCTTCAAGTACTTAATCCAAAATGAAGACAAACATTGGTATTGGCCCCACATCAAATAAAGCTGATCTCTTTGTAATATTTTGAGTTCTCAAACAGCCTTTCAGGTTATTGCTCTATTCCTTTATCTCGCATGTTCTTGCCCAGTTTATTTTTCAAGACATCCAAGCTATTTGCCTCAATCACTTCTTGTGGTCACATTGTAACCATCCTCTGAGTAAATAAACTTGTCCTTACTCCCTACGAGCAGTGATCCACAAAGCATTCACGCTGAAATCTGTAGAAGAGTCATTCGGACTCGAAGCGTTAACTCTGTTTCTCGCTCTGCAGATGCTGCCAGATTGAAGGGACTCAGTGGCAGAATTCTCACCGAGCGCAGCATGGTGGCATAGCGGTTAGCACTGCTGTCTCACAGTGCCAGGGTCCCAGGTTCAATTACGACCTTGGGTGACTCTGTTGATTTTGCACGTTCTCCCCCTGTCTGCGTGGGTTTCCTCCGGGTGCTCCGGTTTCCTCCCACAGTCCAAAGATGTGCAGGTTAGGTGGATTGTCCATGCTAAATTGCCCTCTGGTGTAAGGTTTAGGTGGGATTATGAGGGTAGAGTGGGGGTGTGGGCCTAGGTAGGGTGCTCCTTCAAAGGGCTGGTGCAGACCTGATGGCACAAATAGCTCACTTTTACACTGCAGGAATTCTCTGAAACTGTAAACTTATAGCCACCCACCCCCCGCCTGTGATAACAATGGGTTTTGGAGCAACCAAGCAGCACTAGACCCCATAAATACAAGAGAGTTGCTTTACATATCAAATATAGAATAACAAGATGCAATTTTTGTCTGTATGCATTTTTCTGATTTGTCAGTGGTTTGATTTGATGGGCGGAGCCTACCACACACAAGACAGAGACTGCAGGGTTCGGAAAAAGCAGTATAAATTGATATTGTACAAATCAGACTCATCATTATATTTTTATTTGTTTTGAGTTGGATGGGTTTGATATGTTAGAGATGACATGGGAGGGTTCTAATCTTATGCAAATGTGCACTGCTATAAAATCCCTACAGTGCAGAAGGAGGCCATTCAGCCCATCGAGTGTACACCTGCCCTCTGAAAGAGCACCCTAGCCAGGCCCACTCCCCCACCTCATCCCCTCAATCCCACTTAACCTGCACATCTTGGACTGTGGGAGGAAACTGGAGCACCCGGATGAAACCCACGCAGACACGGGGAGAACGTGCAAACTCCACACAGTCGCCCAAGGTCTGAATTGAACCCGGGAACTGGCGCTCTGAAGAAGCAGTGCTAACCCCTGTGTCCCTTTGCAGCCCCATGGTGAGAATTCTACCACTGATCCACCAATGCAAACCACGGAATGGGTTTATGTTGCAATGAAGTTTTAAATGTAAAATAAAAGCAAAACAATGCAGATGCAGGAAATCTGAATAAAAACAGGGAAACCTGGGAAAACTCAATCTGGCAGAATCTGCGGAAAGAGAAACAGAGTTAACGCTTTGAGTCTGAATGGCTCTTCTGCAGATTTCAGCGTGAATGCTTTGTGGATCTCTGCTCGTAAGAAAATAAGGACAAGTTCATTTACTCAGAGGGTGGCTGGAAGTTTGAACTTATCACGACAAAAAGTGATTGAGGCAAAAAGCTTGGACGCCTTGAAAAAGACACGAGGCGAGAACATGAGAGAAAAAGGAACAGAGCAATATCCTGAAAGGCTGAAATGAAGTAGGAGGAGACTTGTGTGGAACATAAAACACCAGCATAGAATAGATGGGTTGAACCGTCTGCTTCTGAGCTGCATGTGCCATGCAATCTGAAACCCTTACCAAATCTCTTTGTCACTTCTGGACACATATAGTGCAGTGTTTCACAGACATCTGGAGAATTCCTCTATTGCGTGGCAGTTCAATCATCTCTGAAGTCAAAGCTGCCAAGAAGTCATTAGCATGATTACATTGTGCACTAATGGACAATTAATCACACATTGACTGAGCCTCCAGTAGCTCACAAGGTCCTGCTGGCGTACAATTCAATTTACACCAAGACCAAAACCCTTCTCTGAACTGATATATTGATCAATCGATACTCCGAGCTGCCCCATTGACAGGATACCTCCTGCCCTCCATTTTGAAATTTCACGCAGAACGAGGCTCCTTCGCTATTCTTTGAGGAATAAGATGCAAAGAAAGGAACAAAAGGAGTGTGCCGATTTTTCACAATGGTCTCATACACCTGTCAGTACAAGCCATGCAAATATTTAACCTGTAACACTGGTGTTAGCATTATGTCGTATTAAGAGAGATTCATCAGTGCTTACGCTTCCCAGCTAACTGAGACGTTTGCTTGCTCTTTCCAATTATTTTTGTCACCATTTTAATGCAAAATACGTATTTATATATTACATAGCAAGAACTAAACTCAGGACCTATGGAGGTACATCAGAAGAGTTATGGGCAGGGTTTAGAAAACCCCAAAGTGTATCATGGAGTTCACTTGACCCACAACTTTGAATAGATTGTGGATATGGGGAACACACGGGCTTACTCTGCAGGTGTGATGCAAACAGAAATCTACAGTACATTTAAATTAAAACAATGTTTATTTATGAAACAGTTAACACTTTATAAACACAGTCAACATCTTAACAACTATCAAAAACCAAACATCCCCCAAAGAATACCGTACACTATAAGTAACTCTTAATCTTTCCTTGCAACATCCATAAGACACAAAAATAACCCTTTTCACAGAAAGACATCAGGTTTAACTTCTCTACTGAGAACAGTTACCACTTTGAAATCACCAAATGAACATTCCCCAGCCTGCAGAGATTTGCAGACATTCTGCTGTGATTGCAGCTTCTCCAAAACTAAAACAAAACCAAACACACACTGTAGCAAACAGCCCGAAGCGAAAGTAAAAGCTGACAGCCCAGCTCCACCCACACTCTGACATCACTGATACACAACCATTTCTTAAAGGTACATCTACTACAGCTATTTTTTCTAAACACCTGTTTCTTAAAGGAACTCTCATATGACATCTCCCCCCAAGAAAAAAAAACCCATCAACTTCAAAATGGTTTCATTTTTCAGCTAGTCACTTTCCTTTAAGAAATATGGACCATGAATATCCTTTTTTTTAACAAAACAAAACACGCAAACAGTTAATAATAACATAGTCCATTTTTGTTCTTCTTCCTCCAACTGGAATCCTTCTCGATTGACAGTCTCTTTGGACAAGAAGATCTCTGCACGATCCATTCATTTCTCTATGCCTCGGCATTTCTCTTTGGAGTCTGATACTTTAGTTCAATCTGATCAGAGTCCCTTGTAATTCTTCAACACAGGTGCATTGGTTATCACAGCTTTTAGTCCTTCAAATGCCCATTGAAACTCTGCTGTCCACTGAAATTTCTGACGTTTCTTCAGCAAGTCCATTGAGTGGAGCAACCACGCTACAAAAATGTGGCACAGATGTTCGATCAAATCCACTAATGCCAAGAAATCTCATTATTTCCCTTCATCTCGAAGGTATTGGAAACGCCCCAATAATTTTTGTTTTCATATCCCGTGGGATCATTCGACCCTGTCCGATTGTGTGGCCAAGGAAAGTGACCTGGGATTTTCAAAATTCACTTTTGGCTAGGTTTACCACCAAACCCGCCTCCTGAAGTCGATCGAATAACTCCATCAGATGTTTCAAATGTTCTTTCCATGTCTGGCTGAAATTACCAGATCGTCGATGTATACCGCACAATTGGGTAATCCTGAAATGACTTTGTTAGTTATCCGTTGAAATGTGGCTGGGGCGTTTTTCATGCCAAATGGCATAACTTAGAATTGGTACATACCATCTGGAGTCACAAAAGCTGAAATCTCCTTCGCCCTGTCGGATAAAGGTATATGCCAGTAATCTTTAAGTAAATCCAGTTTGGAATGCAATCTCTTTTTTTTTTTAAATAATTTTTATTGAAAAATTTTGTACTTATATAACAACGAACCGCAATAAAATACCAACAATAACAATAATGATAACAGTCATAAAGATTCGCCCATCCTCAATGAACAACAAAACATATTAACAACAACTTAAATTAACACAATATTAAGTTAAATAACCATAGAGAAAAAAAATAGAAACAATAAAGAACACCCTCCTTTCCACCCACCACCCCCCCCCCCCCCCCCCCCCCCTCCCTCCCCCCCGGGTTGCTGCTGCTATTGACCAAGATACCTATCTTTGAGCCAGAAAGTCCAGAAAAGGCTGCCACCATTTATAGAACCCTTGTACTGATCCTCTGAGGGCAAATTTGACCCTCTCCAATTTTATAAATCCCGCCATAAATGTTCCAGGTCTCCACACTTGGGGGCCTCGCATCTTTCCACTGCATCAAGATCCTCTGCCGGGCTACTAGGGACGCGAAGGCCAGAACACCGGCCTCTTTCGCCTCCTGCACTCCCGGCTCCGCTGCAACTCCAAAAATCGCGAGTCCCCAACCTGGTTTGACCCTGGATCCAACCACCCTCGACACCGTCCCCGCCACCCCCTTCCAGAATTCTTCCAGTGCCGGGCATGCCCAGAACATATGGGCATGATTCGCTGGACTCCCCGAACACCTGGTGCACCTGTCCTCACCCCCGAAGAACCTACTCATCCGAGTCACAGACATATGGGCCCGATGCAGCACCTTAAATTGGATGAGACTAAGCCTCGCACATGAAGAGGAAGAGTTGACTCTCTCCAAGGCATCCGCCCAAGTCCCATCCTCTATCTGCTCCCCTAGTTCCCCCTCCCATTTAGCCTTCAGCTCCTCCACTGACGACTCTTCCACCTCTTGCATTACCTTATAGATGTCAGACACCTTCCCCTCTCCGATCCACACTCCGAAAGCACTCTGTCCATCGCCCCCCGCGAGTGCAGGAAAGGAAATTCCTCCACCTGTCGCCTAGCAAACACCTTTACCTGCAAGTATCTGAACATGTTCCCTTGGGCGAGCCCAAATTTATCTTCCAGTTCCCCCAGGCCTGCAAACCTCCCGCCAATAAACAGATCCTTCAATTTACTAATGCACACCCTTTGCCACCCCCTAAATCCCCCATCAGTGTTCCCCGGGATGAACCGATGATTTCCACCTAATGGAGCCTCCATCGAGCCCCCTGTTTCCCCCCGATGCCGTCTCCACTGTCCAGATTCTTAGGGTTGCCGGCACCACCGGGCTCGTGGTAAACCTCTTAGGGGAGAGCGGCAACGGCGCCGTTACCAGGGCACTCAGGCTCGTACCACTACAAGACGCCATCTCCATTCTTTTCCACGCCCCCCCCCCCCTCCATCACCCATTTACGCACCATTGACACATTGGCCGCCCAATAGTACCCCAAAAGGTTGGGCAGCGCGAGCCCGCCTCCATCCCTCTCTCGCTCCAGGAAAACCCTCTTCACTCTCGGGAGTCCCATGCGCCCACACAAAGCTCAAAATACTGCTAGTCACCCTCCTAAAGAAGGCCCTGGGGATGAAGATGGGCAGGCACAGAAAGAGGAACAAGAACCTCAGAAGCACCGTCATTTTGACGGACTGCACCCTCCCCGCCAAGGACAATGGCAGCATGTCCCACCTCTTGAACTCCTCCTCCATCTGATCTACAAGCCTGGTGAAATTATGTTTGTGAAGAGCCCCCCAGTCCCTGGCCACCTGCACCCCCAGGTACCTAAAACTCTCCCCTGCCCTCCTAAGCAGGAGCCTACCAATTCCCTCCTCCTGGTCCCCCGGGTGCACCACAAATACCTCACTCTTGCCCAGATTCAGTTTATAGCCTGAAAAGGTCCCAAACGCAGCTAGCAGCTCCATCACCCCCGGCATCCCTCCCACCGGGTCCGCCACATACAGTAGCAGGTCATTGGCATACAACAACACCCCATGTTCCTCCCCACCCCGCACCAAACCCCTCCACCTTCCTGAATCCCTCAACGCCATCGCCAATGGTTCGATTGACAATGCAAACAGCAAGGGGGACAAGGGGCAACCCTGCCTGGTCCCTCGGTAGAGCCGGAAGTACTCCGACCTCCTCCCATTCATGGCCACACACGCCATCGGGGCCTCATATAGCAGTCTCACCCATCTAATAAACCCTTCACCAAATCCAAACCTCCCCAACACCTCCCATAAGTACCCCCACTCCACTCTATCGAAGGCCTTCTCCGTATCCAGCGCCACCACTATCTCAGCCTCCCCCTCAATCGCCGGCATCATGATGACATTCAGCAATCTCCGCACATTCGTGTTCAGCTGCCTTCCCTTAACAAAACATGTCTGGTCCTCGTGTACAACCCCTGGCACACAGTCCTCTATCCTGGTGGCCAGGATCTTTGCCAGCACCTTGGCATCCACATTAAGGAGAGATATGGGCCTGTATGAACCACACTGCTGGGGGTCCTTGTCCCTCTTTAAGATTAAAGAAATCAGCGCCCGCGACATCGTCAGGGGCAAGGTCCCCCCTTCCCACGCCTCATTAAGTGTCCGCACCAGCAAGGGGCCCACTAGGTCCACAAACTTTTTATAAAATTCCACCGGGAACCCATCCGGCCCCGGTGGCTTCCCTGACTGCATCTGCCCGATCCCCTTAACCAGCTCCTCCAGCTCAATGGGCGCCCCCAATCCCTCCACCTGCTCCTCCTGCACCTTCGGGAAAGATAGCCGGTCGAGAAAATTCTCCATTCCCCTCCTCTCCACCGTTGGCTCCGACCGGTACAGTTCCCCGTAAAAGTCCTTCGGAATGCAATCTCAATGCAATCCTCCAAACGTGGGGTAGGAAAAGCGTCCGTTCTTGTAACTGGATTAACCTTTCTATAGTCCACACACAACCATTGGATACCATCCAGTTTCGGTACCATCACTATGGGTGAGCTCCTTTGGCTGCAATCCACTTCAATTATGCCATTTTTAAGAATACTTTCAATTTCTTTGTTAACCTGTGCCAATTTTAAAGGGTTAAGTCTATATGGAGGTTGTTTGATTGGAATGACATTTCCCACATCTACATCATGTATAGCCATTTTAGTACTTCCCAATTTATCTCTACAAACTTGCCCATGTGATATCAATAACTCTTTCAGGTCAGTTCGTTTTTCCTCTAAAGGTAACTCAACAATTTATCCCAAATTTTAGAAACATCCTCGTTTTCCAATTTAATTTGAGGTATGTCCAGTTCACAGTCATCTGGATTTAGTTAATCTCTTTGAGTTGGAATCATTAAAACCACCTCCGTTTGCTCTCCTTTCCTTTCAATGTACCTTTGAAGCATATTCACATGACACACTCGGTGAGTTTTCCTTCTATCTGGCGTTCTTACCACATAATTCACCTCACTTAATTTCCTTTCACTCTGATAAGGTCCACAAAACCTCACTTTTAAAGGTTCACCTACCACTGGTAACAATACTAAAACTTTATCTCCACTGGGAAAACTACGAACTTTGTATTTCTTGTCCGCTACCCGTTTCATCACATATTGTGCAATTTTTAAATGCTGTCTAGCCTCTTCACCTGCTCTATTTAATCGTTCCCTAAAATTTGACACATAATCCAATAATGTAAGTTCCGATTTCTCACTCACCAATGTTTCGTCAATCAACTTAAGTGGTCCTCTTAACTCATGATCAAAAATTAGTTCAAAAGGAATTTAGTTCAAAAAGAATTTGGTTGACTCATTAGGTGCATCCCTAATTGCAAACAGTACAAATGGAATTCCTTTATCCCAATCCTCTGGATAATCATGACAATAATGAAATGAAAATCGCTTATTGTCACGAGTAGACTTCAATGAAGTTACTGTGAAAAGCCCCTAGTCGCCACATTCCGGCAGCTGTTCGGGGAGGCTGTTACGGGAATCGAACCGTGCTGCTGGCCTGCTTGGTCTGCTTTCAAAGCCAGCGATTTAGCCCAGTGTGCTAAACAGCCCCTCAACATTGTCTTTAATGTCTGATGCCACCTTTCTAACACTCCCTGCGATTCTGGATGGTGCGCAGTTGATTTAAATTGTTTTATTCCTAAGTTATCCATAACTTATTTGAATAACCTGGAGGTAAAATTTGATCCTTGATCTGATTGTATTTCTGTGGGTAGTCCATATCAAGTAAAATATTTAAGTAACTCCTCAACAATCTTTTTAGCTGTAATATTAGGTACTGGAATGGCCTCTGGAAAGCTAGTAGACACATCCATTATCGTCAAAAAGATATTGATTCCCACTTTTTGTTTAGGAAGCGGTCCTACGCAATCAATTAAGACCCTTGTAAAAGGTTCCTCAAATGTTGGAATGGGTATTAAGGGTGCTGGTTTTATCACTGCTTGAGGTTTCCCTATCATTTGACATGTGTGACATGATCGACAAAATTTAACTACATCTTTATGTATTCCAGGCCAATAAAAATGTTTTTGGATTTTAGATTGAGTTTTCCTTATTCCCAAATGACCTCCCACTGGTACCTCATGTGCTACTCTCAACACCTCCTTTTTATACCCGACCGGCAATACTACTTGATGAACTTCTGCCCACTTTTCATCCACCTGCATATGTAAAGGTTTCCATTTTCTCATCAAGACATCACTTTTACGGTAATAACACTCTAGTATACACTCAGATTCCTATTTCGCGTAATTTTTCTGATATCCCAGCTGGGAATCGAACCTGGGTCCCTGGCGCTGTGAAGCAACAGTGCTAACCACTGTGATACCGTGCCGAGATTAAGTCAGTTAGGATTGTATTCATTGCAGTTTAGAAGATTGAGAGAGGATCTCACAGGAATAGACGGGATAGATTCAGAAAGAACGATCCCGATGGTGGGGGTGTCCAGAACTAGGGGTCATAGTTTGAGGATAACCTTTTCGGACTGAGGGGAGGAGAAAGTTCTTGACTCAAAGAGAGGTGAATCTGTGGAATTCATTACCACAGAAAGTAGTTGAAGCCAAAACATTGTGTAATTTCAAGAATGAATTAGATAGAGCTCTTGTGGCTGAAGGGATCAAGGGATATGTGGGGAAGGCAGGATCAGGGTACTGAACTTGATGATCAGCCATGACCATAATGAATGGCGGAGCAGGCTCGAAGGGCTGAATGGCCTTCTCCTGCTTCTATATTCTAAGTTTTCTATGTTTATTTCATGTCAGAAACGTTTAGCTTCACAACAACGAGTGAATATAAGGAAGTTTGACAATTATTTCAAGATGAGATTCTGACAATGGGGCACAGTTTTATTTGTTGAAACGGAGGAAGGTTTTAAAAAAGGACATTAAGGCCAACAAACCTGAATTTCCTGGGGGCTAGCTGTATAAATGGTATTTACTCAGCAGCTGCAATGTAATACAATGGCCCCAAAGATGATTTCCCAGCTGAAAATCTCTCCACTCTGCATCTGCTCCCAGGTCTGGTGAGCAGCGCTTAAAATGGATGATAAAGGTTTGAGTATCAGACAAAAAAGCCACAGACAAGGATTTGTAGCCGTACGCAGGCCCTAAGTGCATTCTGGGAGACAGAGGTCCTCTACACAGGGAGGCTGGGAATTTCACCCCCTCCCCCCAAGCTGGTTTTCCGCCAGTGGAGACAGGTTGCCATTGGCCAGTGGTTTCCCCAGCATCCCGGCCAAAGAACCGTGGAAAACACCATTTCCTTTGGCATGACTAGAAGATCCCCCGCTGGCCAATGGTAGGACATTTCCATTGCCGGAAAACCAGCCGCTGAAGGGGAGGGGCGTGCAGCCAGTGTTTCACAGAGCAGCGTAGCTGGATCGGTCCTTTGTTAATCGGTCGTCCATTGTGAATCGAGCAATCCATTGTGATTCGGAAAGTCAGTTCTTTGTTGAATACAGTTCTTCTGCTGCTGATGGCCCACAGCACCTCATGGATGCTCAGTCTCGAGTTGCTGGATCTGTTCAAAGTCTACCCCATTCAGCATGGCGGTAATGCCACACAACATGATGGAGGGTGTCCTCAATGTGAAGATGGGACTGGGCGATGGTCACTTCTACCGATACTACCATGGACAGATGCATTGTCAGCAGACAGATTAGTGAGGATCAGGGCAAGTATATTTTTCTCTCTTCCCCCTTGGTTCCCTCACCACCTGCTGAAGTCCCTAGGCTGTAATCTCCATTATTGAGATTATGTCCCCACGCCAGCGTAAAAATGGTGGGCTTTTAATCCTGAAATTCCTGCAAAAAAGTGAAATGAATTCCTAGCCCTGCAGGGGGCTAGCAGGAACCAGGAGTGAGTCCCGCAGCTTTTGCTGCAGATGCGGGCCCCCGCACTTCCGGGTCAGAGGCCGCACATGCACACGGCTGCGGTCTCCAGCGCCGGGCCGTGCTCAATGGCGGACTCGAATTGCGGAGTTAGACTGAAGAAAGAGACACCCCGCGATTGGCCGCGCGCCCGACCCTCAAACCCCACCCATTAAACCCCGGCCGCCTCTAAGGCCCTCCCCGGTCTCCGAATCCGCCCGCCCCCGTCTGAGTCCACAGCCGCCGTGACAGCATCCCGACCGGCAATAGCAGGTTAGTTCCACGCCGTTGGGAACTTGGCCTGTCGGGAGCAGAGCATTGCTGAGCGGGCCTTTGGCAATGGCCACCCGGCGGCGCAGCGTACTCCCCGGTGCCCGAAGAATCGCCGAACTGACGCCAGACCCGATTGCGGCGTCAAATTGATTCTCCGCCCCGGCATCTGTCGCGAATTTGGCGTCGGGCTGCGGAGAATCCAGCCCCCTGTCTATCAGTTCTGTCCATTAGGACCCGGTCAGCTCGGTCTGTGGAGGTACTACCGAGCCACTCTTAGTGATGGACATTCAGGCCCCCCACCAGAGTATATTCTGCTCCTCAGTGCTTCCCCCAAGTGGTGTTTAACACAGAGGAGTACAGATTGATCAGCTGAGGGGGGACCGTACGTAGTAATCAGCCGGAGGCTGCTTGCCATGAGATTTCATGAGGTCCTCAGTTGATGCTGAGGCCTCCCAAGGCATCCAGAACCCACACAATTGATGCGATCTGCCTACTGGAAACGCATATCAATGGCAATACCCCAAAATCCAGATTAAAAATCGGCAACCATGATCTGGTCGCTTTCCATAGCCTTAACAAGCATGGTCGAGCAATATTTATGCATGCATACATTGTGCATCAATTACACAAATGTCTGGGGTTGGATTCTTTCCTTCATAGGACCAGCAGGGCAATTGGCGATCGGGCAGACAATTCAGCGTCGGCCGAAAAATGGTTTTGGTGGCCCAGGCACCAGAAAACGGGATCGGTGTATCATCAGCAACTAACCGCTGGTCCGCAACTTCCAACCGGAGCTGTGACCCACCGAGTGCAGTGGCCAGTCACCTTGTCAAAGGTGGCAGAGCTCTCACCAGAGCGAGCCATAGTGGCAATGTTGCTATGGAACGGAGATCCTTCAAAAGAGACAATAACTCAAGTCCGGGCCAAACTGCTGAAGCCAGAAACAAGTCCAATCAACAAACTGAAACCTGGCAAAGTTGCGGCTTACAATCAAATCTACGGTGAATTTGGCCCTGGGGTGACAAAATGATTCTCTGTATTCCTGACCAGAATAATCCAGTTGATGCCACTGCCAGAAATCTGGCAGAAAGCTATCCCCAAGCCTGTCAACGATGTGAAAGAAGCTTCCAGTTACAAACCAATTTCTCTTCGATTTCCATGTTCTTAGCTGCTAGAGAGGATCACCTTGCACCATATCTAACCAACAGTGGAGGATACACTATCCATAGACCAAGTTGGATTCTGTAAGGAGTGTACCACAGAAGATGAGGTACTTGCCCTCACCACCCATACTGAAAATGGCTTTCAAAAGCACCTGAAAACTGGAGTTATCTACCTCTATCTCACTGCAGCCTGCGGCACTCTGTAGCATAAAGACCTACTGGTCAAGCTTTCTAGGGTCCTACCAACCTGGTTTGTTGATACCATCGACCCTTCTTCAAAACAAACTATTTTGATTCGATGTAGGACCCTGAGCAGTACGGTGGGGCTGGGTGGGGGGAGGGGGCACGCAAGGTGAAGGGTGATGCCGGCTGAGTGGTGACGTCCCTGTCAGTCCAGCCCTACTGGGAGGTGAACTGTTGGCCACAGTACGTCGAGAGGGCATGATTCAAACAATGAAAACTAGGCATCCTTGTGAGTCAGGAAGAGCAGGAGCCTTCTTTCTCCCTAACTGTCCCGGAATTCCTCCTGAGCTGCCACCCCTTGAACTGATGCCTGGGAATGATTTGCCCTTTCAAATCGGAAGCTACATTTAAACTTGTCTGAGAGTGATTTAGGATAAATGAGGCAGAGAGTTTGGAGTGGCGTTCACTGTATTTAGGGGAGTGCCCCATAGCTTAACTGTTCATAGAAGAAAATACAGATAAAGTTAAGTTCTGGGTTCTCCCTTCTGCTTGTGTTCATTTCCAAAGTAATTCTTTGTTTTTTTTAAATGTTTTTATTCTCCATTTTCACCTTTTCTTCAGAATGTACACCCCACCAACAAGCAGTAAACGGTAACAAATACAAAGTCAATCCCCTAAACAACAACAACGATCCCATCCTCTCACCACCCCAAACAACGACCCCCTTGGCAATATAAGCATCAAATAAAACAAACCCTCCCACGGTGGGAAAAACCAAGGAGAGAAAAAAAAGGAAAGGGAATCAGGAATCGCCTAAGGTCACCATTGACCTATAGAGTCCACCCCTCCCCCTCCCCCTAACATTCAATACCATCCAATCCTCGAAAGCATTTCCAAAGTAATTCAAAGTATGAAATGGTGGCAGCAGTTAACAGTAAGAACATAAGAACAGGGGTGACCCATGCATCATCTCAAGCCTGATCTTCCATTCAATGAGATCAGGGCTGTCCTTCTATCTGAACACGACTTTCCCACAACACTTGATCCTCTAAATGCCCAAAAGTCTACCGATCTCAGTTTTGAATGTACTCAATGACTGAGCATCCATAACGCTCCGGGACAGAGAATTCCCAGGCCCTCTTCCTGATTCAGTCCTGAATGCCCAATCTCTTCTCCCAACACTCGGCGCCCCCTAGTGCCCAGCTGGGGAGGTATGGGACAATTGGGCGTGGCCGTTTTGGCACGGCCGTTTGGGTGCCATGGGACAATTGGGTGCAGCCAATTTGGCGCGGCCGTTTGGTCGCAGACGACAGAAATTTTTTTAGTTTTTGTGGCTAGTAAATTGTTGCAAGTAAATTGGTGCAAGATTCAGTATCATTCGAAGGAAGGACTTAAAAGCAAGTTTAAAACTGTAAATTAAAAGATGAGCTTTAAAAAGTTTTTAAACTAACTTTATTGTAAATTAAAAACCTTAAATTAGTTCATTTAGTTAAAAACCTTAAATTAGTTCATTTAGTTTAGTTCATTTTGTAATTATGAGCAAGGCTCCTCAAGTACTCGATAGCATCCATGTTTTCAAATTTAAGAACAGTTTCATGTATTCTTTTATCTGCATCTCTATACTTTTTTAGTTTTTGTGGCGGTTCATGGCCGGCTAGTAACCTTTCATAATATGCATCTCTACCTTTCTGTACTTTACGCAGGCCATCAATTAGTTTCCATAAGGTGAGATGATGCATGCCAAGTTCGTATTTCAATTGACGGTGGGCTGCCTCTGCATTATTGTTTGTGCGGTCTTCCCCGTTTAATGTTCTCTGATAAAGGTTCCAAATCTCAGGGCGAAATAAAGGTGTTCGTCTACCATTTCCTCGTCTGTTCAGACGACCAACATATGTATCTTCAAACCAGTTGAGTTTCCTGTGCTCTCTTTTTTATTTTAGTTTTCACGAGTGCAACCTCTACTTGTGCAGCAGAAGCATCATGCAAATGGCTGTTCAGTTGCCTCACCACGTTTGCAGCTTTAGTATGGACCCGTGCTTTGCACCGGTTTTTTTGCTCACAACGCCAAAATTTCACTTCGCTGTCACCTTTGCTTGTTTTGTCAAAGACGTAAAGGAATCCGTTATGAACAAATTTTTCTTTACCACGTTTCGTTGATACTTCCTCAGCCATCATATGGGTATGCAAATTGGTTTAGTTAAAAAATATATAAAAAGATGGTGATAGAACGAAACACTTGTGACAGCGGACCCGCACCAGCAGCCAACTCAACTGAGGCTAATTTACAAATAAAGAAATGTTATTATGGCCAAAACGTCCGGCGCCAAAACAGCCGGCGTCAAAACGGCTGGCGCCAAAACGGCCGCGCCACAACGGCCGCGCCCAAATGGCTGCGCCAAAACGTACCTAACCCCAGCTTGGGAAACGTCCTCGCAGTGTGGAGATTTTGTTAAAGCTTTTGTCTGGAAACAGAGAATAATTCCGCCAGAGACAAGAAAAGATTAAAGATTTTGCAACAAAACAAAATGAAGCCTGGGAACAGATAATGGAAGGGATTAAAAACTAAAAAAAAATTACTTGTTTCCACTTGAATCAGGCAATTTCGAATAGTTTCAGGAAACCTGTAGTGTGGCCAAGGTAGATAAAGTAATTTGAAATTGCTACAAACATAGACAGGAAAGATGAATGCATTCAGATTAAAATGTTGATACACCCAGTGGGTACGGGTGAAGGCACTCTATGTTTCTTTAACTGTCTGGGAAGGTTATGGGTGTTTATGAAACAACGAAAAATCAATTTTTAAAAACATTTTGTGGTGCACAGAAATCCATTTTTTGGATGACAAGAAACTGAATCAATAGTGTTTTTCGTAGCTGGTTTGTGGTGCTGGATCAAACACTATACCCGTCGTACACTACATAATGGGCCATATGCTCTTGTGGTATTGTGATGAGGGATGGTCTGAGAGATTACAGCTGGACCCTGACTTTACAAAACCCTCCATGGCCTCATCCTTCCCTATCTCTGAAACATGCTCAAGCTGTACACATTGAAAAATCTCTATGTCCTCCTCCAATTCTGACCTCCTGTGCATCCCTGATTTCCTTTTCCCATTGGCTATCATGTCTTCACCTTCCTGGGCTCCAAACTCCCACATTTCCTCACTAAATCTTTCCCCCTCTCTACCTCCCTCTTCCGATAAGCTACTCCTTAAAACGTACGGTAGTGTTCAATGGCTTGATTGATCTGTGTTTTATCATGTTAGTCGGTTATCTGATCTATGTAACTGTACTTGTTTGTTTCAGCTTATGGGTGGACCTGGAGAGTTAATTAATTTGGAATGATCCACGAGAAGATCTGAGCTAAATGTGTGTCTCCAAAATCTTGGAAGTCCTGAGATACCGGCAGCACAAGTGGATAGCACTGTGGCTTCACAGCGCCAGGGTCCCAGGTTCGATTCCCCGCTGGGTCACTGTCTGTGCGGAATCTGCACATTCTCCCTGTGTCTGCGTGGGTTTCCTCCGGGTGCTCCGGTTTCCTCCCACAGTCCAAAGACGAGCAGGTTAGGTGGATTGGCCATGCTAAATTGCCCTTCATGTCCAAAAAGATTAGGAGGGGTTATTGGGTTACGGGGATAGGGTGGAAGTGGAGGGCTTAAGTGGGTCGGTGTAGACTTGATGGGCCGAATGGCCTCCTTCTGCACTGTGTGTTCTATGTTCTATTTGTAAGCTCCGCGAATAAACCTGTTGTAGATTTAGAACAAGCAGTTCAGCCAGTGACTGCATTTACATCCTATAACAGCACCCTGGGCCAGTGCATGGGCAATTCCAGCCCCACTTGTCCTGGAGTCACAACACAATTGAATTAACCAATAATTCTTAGAAAAATACCCAAAGTCTTTGGCCCTTGGCTGCCCAATAATTAGTCACCAGGTTTGTAAATGTAAACACAATTACTGTTTATTTATATCAGGAATTATGATGAAACATGCAGCAAATGCAACTGGTTAACTATTAACTGATTCCTAACTCCCCACTCTAACTTGCCCCCACCCTCTACCCACAAACACAAGACAGACAAACGCACAGGGGTGGAAAGGAGTAAAACCAATAGCAAAAGGAAAACAAGTCTTTGTTTCAGATTATGGGTTTTTTTAGTACACTTTCCTCCACAACAAGCTTTCAATGTAAAGTCCCTGTCCACAGTCTGTAATAACCTTCACTGTAGATTCATCCATTCAGGTTCTCTGCAGCTTTAGGAATTGAGCATTCCCAGGCTTTCTGGCGAGAAACACAGAGGAGAGAGTGAGAAAGTAGCCAAACCTGGCCTTTGTGCTGCCAGGATCAGATTGGAGCTCCTTGGGACTTTGTAAAACATTCCACTGGGATAGGAATCAATCACCGCCTGTTACCAGGCAGAGTCCAGCCCTTTGGGCCCATTCATTGACCACCTGCCAATGACTAAAACTGAGCCCCCACCCCACCCCCCCCTCCCCCCTTCCCCCCCCCCCCCCCCCCCCCCCGTCCCTCCCATCTCTCTCTTTGGTGCCGACAAGTCTGCTGCCTCCTGTTCAAGCCAACAAGAGCTAGAACTCTCTTTGGTAATTTCTGAATTTTGCTGCTTAAAGATGCATGTCCATTAATCATCCATGGATCAAAATTATTGTGGCAAAATGAAAGAAAAGGAAAATAAGGGTATAAACAGGAAGGACCCTTACTATTCCCTTTGGCTCGCACTTCAATATGTCCAGGGTAGGGAAACAAGATTATAAAAGGAAATGTTCCTGGACAAAGAAAACACATTGTGATAGCAATGCAAAATTCCCAGTATATCCCAGGCATGTAGCGAGGGACATTTTCAAATGGCATACTGGAAAAGAGAGAGCAACATGTCAGAGGGGAACGAGCATGATCCTAATCTGCTTCACTGAGAATGACAGGAGGATCGGGGCAGTATAATAATAATCTTTATTGTCACAAGTATGGATACATTAACACTGCAATGAAGTTACTGTGAAAAGCCCAACATCGCCACATTCTGGCGCCTGTTCGGGTACACAGAGGGAGAATTCAGAATGCCCAAATCATTGAACAAGTATCCCTTGGAAAATGCCCGGGAGAGATTAATATTAACATTTTTCCAATAGTTGTGTACTGATATAAAGAAAAGGACATTGGACCACAATACAAGCCAAATAAAAAAACCTCTGTGGTCCGTGAGACAATTACCAGCAGTCCAGTTTGCTCAGTGCTATACTGGAAAAATTACTTTCCCAACATTTTCCACTTTGCAAGCTGCAATGTTATTCATTGTGGTTTAGCTCAGTGGGCTAGACAGCTGGTAGGTAAGGCAGAACAAGTCCAGCAGCGCGGGTTCAATTCCTGTACCAGCTGAGAACTCTGAATTCTCCCTCTGTGGACCCGAACAGGCGCCGGAATGTGGTGACTAGGGACTTTACACAGTAACTTAATTTTAGTGTTAATGTAAGCCTACTTGTGACGATAAAAGATTATTATTTATGGAAAAGCTAGTTTAGTTGGGAGGGGGCGAAATGTGTTGATAGGGTGAGACAGATAATTGGGAGGAGGTTAGCATGAGTCATAAACGCTGGCATGTGTTAATTGAGCCAGACGGCCTGTGCTGTAAATTCTGTCTAATTCTGTGTGATAAAGCCCACAAGAGTAAGACCCACAACGAGTGTGCAGCCGCGTGCATTTGAAACAGCCACATGTCCATTGTGCTGGGATGAATTGATGATCAATTAAATCTCTCCAGCATTCAACAATTATATCCACAAGATTAGATAAGGCGCGACTCAGTGAAACTGCAAACAAAGGATTAACAGAGCGGTACATGTGAGTCCTTGGCTGAACAATAAGAAAGAGCATTTAGCAATGTGACTGGGCTGTATGTTATTCTTGCTGTGTTTGAAGCCCTGTGAGTTTCACTTCGGCTCCTGCATTATATTCGGCCCTGCAGGCCGCATTATGACTGTCTTTCATGTTGGGACATTTAATAATTTTAGGCAGTCGCTGCTTCCCATTTCCCTCTCGAATCCGAGTTGTCGGACGACCTTGTTTATCCTGCTGCTCAGTTTTCCCCACAATCACATACTCACGAGGCTACAAGTGCAGCGTGTTGACGGACACAAAAGAGGCAGTTTGTGTTTCCATCAGGAGTTTGACCAGCTCTATTTCCTTTGACTGAAACGGCGCAGTGTGTCTCCGCAAAACTGCTTTCAACCAACGTCACGCGGAGAAAATCTCTTTCTTTACCTGCCAAATGGATCCATGACGGGATCACAAGTAAACAGTGTGTGAGGAAGGAGGCCACAAGATCAAGTTCAGTTTGGGACACGGTGGGAAGGCTCCCAGGTCATAGAGGGTAAGTCGCATTGTTAGTTTGAAGTGTTATTCCCGCAACCCCCCCACCTCCCTCCCACTCACTCTGCCATCCATAATCAGGGGAGAGGTGGGGTCAAGTTAGAATTGAGGTTAAAGATACAGGCCAGAAACTTCTCTTTTTTTTTTCAAAGTATCAACTCGGGTGGGAAAAGCAGTCTGTAAAAATGTAGGCAAGTCGCATGCCATTTTTCAAGGGTGCCCTGATGATTATTATTATGTAAAAACATTTTTGAAAAAGGAAACCCCGACGTACACTGAACACCCCTCATGGACACAGGACCCCACTCCCACCCTCCATGGACATGGACCCCACCCACACTGTACCTCCCAAATGGAAGGCACCCCCCACCCCGCCGGCACTGTCTCAGCTCTGTCCATTGGTAGTGTTAGGGGCACCGCCAGGGGGAAGTGCCTGGGTACTGCCTGGGCACGACCCTCTGCCCCCTGGGGGCTCGACTTACCTATGTGCCCCTGGTGGGTTTTGGTTGCCAGTCCCCCATTTTTTAAAAACTGTTGTAAATCCCGCCGATGCTGGCAAGGCGGAATGGGAGGGGGATTCCCTACATGGGGGGGGGATGATGCAGCAGGGAGGCCTGCTCAGTCGAGGTAAATGTATGCAAATTAGGTTCTCCATCTTTCATGGCAGGAACCCCATTTTGTCATTGGCAGGAGTTAGGGACAATCTCACTGGGAAATCCCACTGACGTAAAGGCCGTTTTGCTGGATTCTCCACCATTCGCTTCCTCCGCCGTTCCCACCCCCCGAAGACAGGGGCCAAAAATCCAGCGGGATAGGCACCACCAAGACAATAGGTACCAAGGCATTCCTACTTCTACGCAATTAATATATCCCTATGGTATTTGGTGTGTTCCATGTGCTTGCCCAGCTTTCCATGTTCCTACATACTTTCCTCTTCAGCCCTCTTGGCTTCATCCCTTGAAAAATAAATTGCATTCGGATTAAGGCATTTCCAGAGGGCAATTTACACTCAATGCGGTAAGTTTTCTGAATCGCACAGCAAAGAGAAATGATGAAGCCATGAAGATAAATGCCGAGGCTGAATCTCATCTCTGCACACACAGCAACTCATGTCGAAGTGCGTAACTCGACATAGTTTATCAGGATCAAAATAATGCTGCCACGCATACACACCCCCATTCCCACCCACCGCATCAGACAGAGATATTGTGAAACAAATAGAAGAGCCTTATTCGAGGGTGTGGCCATAACACAAGGACACTTGGATTCAACCCAACACCAGTTGGAGAAGATTGACTTGATGAGCATAGAGCTCTCACTTATGCTCTCAATTAAGCACTGTTTATTGGCTGATGACCTCTAAGCCTGGGATGGAGTGTGTTTAATTGTCGACTGCTTTATAAAGGCATTACATATGGTCCTGGAGACATATCCACATTAAGTACAACCAGCCTATCTAATATCTCCTCTTTATCAACTTTTAAGGCATCGTGTCTCAACTACCTCCTCTTTCACCATCACCTGGATGCATCTTCTACCTTGCAAATGTAAAAAAACCTCATCACCAACAATCTGTCCTTGTCCACCCACGTCAACGCTACCACCAAGAAAGCACAACAACACCTCTACTTCCTCAGGAAACTAAGGAAATTCAGCATGTCCACATTGACTCTTACCAATTTTTACAGATGCACCATAGAAAGTACCCTACATGGCAGCCTGGTATGGCAACTGCTCGGCCCAAAATCATAAGTAACTACAGAGAGTCGTGAACACAGCCCAGTCCATCACACAAACCCACCTCCCGTCCGTTGGCTCTGTCTACACCTCCCACTGCCTTGGGAATGCAGGCGGCATAATCAAAGACCTCTCCCACTCTTCCAACCTCTTCCATTGGGCAAAAGATACAAAAGTCTGAGAACACGCACTAACAGGTTCAAAAACAGCTTCTTCCCCGCTGTTACCAGACTCCTGAATGACCCTCTCATGGACTGAACTGATCTCTTCAAACATCTTCTCTCCTGAGTAGTACTACACTCTATATGATTCACCTGATGCCTGTGTCTATGTATTTACATTGTGTATTTATGTTTGTGCTATGATTTTTCATGTATGGAACGATCTGCCTGGACTGTACGCAGAACAATACTTTTCAATGTGCCTCGGTACACGTGACAATAAATCAAATCGAAATCCTCATTCTTCCTCCCAAAGTGCACCACTCTGTGTTACATTTATCTGTCACGTGTGTGCCTCCTTTGTCATAAAGCATGAAAATAATGGCAGTTTACAATGTTACTTTTAAAGCAATGACAGTTCTTAAACCCTCAAGAGTATTGACAGTCGGAGAGATCTCGGTGTAGAGGTCCACAGGTCACTGAAAGGGGCAACACAGGTGGAGTAGGTAGTCAAGAAGGTTTACGGCATGCTTGCCTTCATTGGCCAGGGCATTGAGTATAAAAATTGGCAAGTCATGTTGCAGTATAGTGTTCAATTCTGGTCGCCACACTACCAGAAAGATGTGGAGGCTTTAGAGAAGGTGCAGAAGAGATTTACTAGGATGTTGCCTGGTATGGCGGGCATTAGTTATGGGGAGAGGTTGAATAAACTCGGTTTGTTCTCACTGGAACGACGGAGGTTGAAGGGCGACCTGATAGAGGTCTACAAAATTCTGAGGGGTGTAGACAAAGTGGATAGTCAGAGACTTTTTCCCAGGCTAGAGGAGTCAATTATTAGGTTTATGGTGTGAGGGGCGAGGTTTAGAGGAGATGTACGAGGCAAGTTTTTTTACACAGAGCGTAGTGGGTGCCTGGAACTCGCTGCCGGAGGAGGTGGTGGAAGCAGGGACGATAGTGACGTTTAAGGGGCATGTTGACAAATACATGAATAGGATGGGTATAGAGGGATACGAACCCTGGAAGTGTAGAAGATTTTAGTTTCGACGGGCAGCATGGTCGGTGCAGGCTTGGAGGGCCGAAGGGCCTGTTCCTGTGCTATACTTTTCTTTGTTCTTTTCTTTGTTCTAAATATTTATCAGAGTAAGTTTTCAATGTTTATACGTTCTCAGCAATATGGATATAGCAGCCTTATCGTCGGTCTCTTCTTGTCCTCCTTTTGAACCACTTTAGTGGGAAGTCCATGGGGTCTGGTTTCACCAGGACAGGTACCTGGCCTTGACTTCACTGTGATGGGGGGCCATGGATTTTTGCCAGACTGGATTTACTGAGGGCGTCTCCTTCAGGGTGCAGTCTGTAATTGTTGTGCATCCACAGATCACTGAGAAGCTTATTACATCTCGCAATCGGGTCAATTAGAGAGCTCCTCACGTGACTTCTGAAGAGTTATTTAATTTTCCATAGGTTGGGAATAATTTGTCTTGATCAGGCTGTGTTCATTAATTTTTTTATTCCAAAAGTAATTGGAGAGCACACCAAACGTCCAATAACTAATAAAACTATTTTAGGACAGGAGCTGTATACGAAGCTCTGATCCTGGGGCTGGTTTAGCACAGTGGGCTAAATAGCTGGCTTGCAATGCAGAACAATTCCAGCAGCGTGGGTTCAATTCCCGTACCAGCCTCCCCGAACAGGTGCCAGAATGTGGCGACTAGGGGCTTTTCACAGTAACTTCATTGAAGCCTACTTGTAAGCAATTATTATTATCCTTCTATTTCAGATGGTGATCGATCTGCTGTGCTTTCTTTCTTCTGAATCCAATAACCTGTCCCAGCAACTAGAAAAACAGCTGCTTGAAAATGCAATTGGGTGAAGTCCCACTGTGTAATACAACAAATAAACATTCATCGACACACTGTTGTGCGGCTGTTACACAGCAGAAATCAGTTCCATTTTGTGAGGTAGTTTATTTGTTTTTTTAAAATTAGTTCAACAATAGAGCCTGAAGAACAGGGCAAACCTGGGGGCTTCGATAACTGGAATCTAGTTTAATGTAAATACTAAAATGAGAGAAAGCACTGCAGGGTGAAATACATTCTGCATTCCTCATCCAAATTCATCACGACGATTTAAAAATACCAAGTATTTCAGACTTTTCAGCCCATTGTTTCTTGGTGGACATGATGCTTTGTGTCAGCTTCCTTGACCTTATTTCATTTAACCCTGTCTGTATTCCCCTGTATTTCTCTCTCCCTCTCGCACTGACACTGAACCGTACTATACAACTCAATTACTCCATATGATAATGAAATGTACATTGTCACCACTTTCTGGGTAAGGAGGTTTCTCTCGGATTTCCTTATTGGATTAATCAGTGATTATATATGTTTACCAGTAGGTTTGGAAGGTAGTGGCTCCACTCTGCTGCCTGCATTGAATTAGAGTCACAGAACACACAGTGCTCAGCGCAGTTTAAAACCGACCAGATAAATTAAGCATGGAATTTATTGAACTGCCATTGGGTTTCAGGCTGAAGTAGGTTCACGCTGGCATGGCGCAATACTGTGCTCCCACTCCCATCCTTCTCTGGGCCCCATAATTCAGTCACCCAGCTGTCAGAAAATATGAACAGGAACCCATCAAGTTAAATCCAATAAACTGAATATGAATGATTAAAAGAACCACGTGAGATGGAATGTTCCCATTCTACCCTCGGGCGGGAGGGGAGGATCTGGCGGGAGATAAAGAGTTGGAGGCCAGATGGAGTAAAATCACATTGCGATTCTCTCAATGGCGGGTTAATGGCAGGTCGGTCTACGCGCTGGCTGGTGGGTGAACGCTATTTGTATTCATATGCGTCTTGACGGCATCCCATCAATCTTCCAATATTGCGCCATGCCAGCGTGAACCTACTTCAGCCTGAAACCCAATTGCTGAAGAGTGGTATGCACAAGACGGCCCTCACTTCACTAGAGACTTTGAGGTGAGTGCCTTTCTGGGCCATGGTGCTGCGCTGTACCTGATTCCCTGTGCACCACTCTGCCAGGGCAGACCTACTCCTGCCCTCCATCTCCATGCCGAGCTGGTCTTCATGGACAGCAATGTGATGCTGGACCCATGGACTCTCCTGTGTGACCAGGTCAGGTCAGTACTGCACTTGGGCTTGGGGTGTACAGTGGTCCCCTCCACCTGTGGTGCCACACTGCACTGATTTATCTGGACAGGATTGTGCGGTGGGATTCGTGCTGCCACTTCCAAAAGGTCCGAAGTTCAACTAGGGGGTGGAGTGTGACGTGAGGCCGGGGACGTGGCCTAACGAAGACAAGGGTGGAAATGTGGAACGAGGGCTGTGCAAGCAGTGGGGCAGGGGGAGGGGAGCTGGGGGAAGGCAAGGGCTCACGATAACAGGCAAAGCAACAAGGAGGTGAATGAAGAAGATGAACAATGGAAGGCAGAGGGAAGAGTAAAGGGAGGAAAGCTGGTCCTCCAAACGTCTACAGGAAAATCAAGGGGTTCAAAGGGATACCACATCATTCGCTGGAAGTGGCTGCATGATGACTCAGTATGCGGTGGGTAGAGGTCCAAATGGGGCATGGGCGCCTTGCAGGTGATGGCTCGGGGAGGGGGAGGGTGGTTGACTCAAGCAACTGACTTCTTGAGGCCTTCTTGCTCGCCTTTCCCTCTGGGTTGCCGACATCTTGCATGGCCTGGTGAAGGCAGGTGGGCTGGAGTTAGTGATATTAGTTGAATTTAAAAATGGCGCCAGGTCCTTTGAACAGACCAGCTGACAGCAGACAGAGAAATCAGCTGCCGGCGTGCCAGGTGACTTGGAGGGGGACGCACTTGCGTATAATAAATGAGGCTCTAAGCCAGGGGTGGGCAAACTTTTCCGTGCAAGGGCCACATTCAGAAATTCACAATTCACAAAGGGCCGCATAGTATATTAAGTAAAATAATTACTTCACCCGGTTATGATTCTGGGCGCCTCATATAGAACATAGAACAGTACAGCACAGAACAGGCCCTTCGGCCCTCGACGTTGTGCCGAGCAATGATCATCCTACTCAAGTCAACGTATCCACCCTATACTAGTAAGTAACCCAACAGCCCCCCCATTAACTTTAAAAAAAATTAAAAAAAAAAAAAAAAATTAAAAAAAATTTTTTTTTTTTTTTTTTTTTAAATGACTTGGAGGGCCGCAGAAATTCCTTTGGCGGGCCGCATGCGGCCCGCGGGCCGTAGTTTGCCCACCCCTGCTCTAAGCGCAGTATCTACTATGGGATGTCGCCATTCTGGCCAGCAGGAAAGGCACTGTTGGAGCCACCCGCCACAGCACGTGGTCTCAAAAACTGTAAATTCCACACATACGTGTGTGTGTGTTTGAGTGGGGGATTTGGGGGTGGGTGGGGTCGGTGGGGGGAGCGTTATTTGGACATTTGCCAATGGATGTAAATATCAACAACAATAACAAATTGTATTTATGGGGGTAACTTTGGGAAGAAATGCGTGATATCCCATTTAATCGCTGTCCTGATATTCATTTACTTTGGTTGTTGAGGAAGTCGCACAGTGGGCTAAATAGCTGGTTTGTAATGCAGAAAAACGCCAGCAGCGCCGGTTCAATTCCTGTACCGGCCTCCCCGAACAGGCGACGGAATGTGGCGACTAGGGGCCTGTTTATTTCAAATGGGTTATGAGTTATCACCCATTTTATGCAATTACTCAAAGTCAAAGTGACCCATTGAAAGGAGGCAATGGCGGGTTCTAAAGAAAATAGAATTTGTCACAAATAGAATTCGCCTCAAAGCAAGGAAACTAAGTGGCTCAAAAATATCCAGTTCTTGACAATTTCCTTGTTATCCAGCCAATCTCCCATAACAGAAACAGAAAATGTTGAATAAACTCAGCAGGTCTGGCAGCACCTGTGGAGAGAGAAGCAGAGTTAACGCTTTGAGTCCATACAACTCTTCAACAGAATTGAAGAGGGATAGAAATGTGATGGATTATGTAGTTGGAGAGGGGGTGGAGAAGGTGGGGTAAGATAGAAGGCCAGGAGAGGTCGGAGCTAAGGAGAGACTAAGGAGAGATTGACAAAGATGTTATGTTCATAAGACAAATAGTAACATTAAGGACTAAAGAAGTGCTAATAATGGCATAAAGGTAAGATGGTAGAATGTGTTAATAGGAGAACAAGGTCAGTGATTGGTGAAAATAAAGTTGATAAACAAGTGACAGGTGGTCCTGTGGGGGAGAGGTGAGATTGTATTGGCACAAACTTGCACTAGGCCTGAAAGGGAGCTTTGGAGGGTTTATTTTGTTGCATTTGTTATGGACCGGGCATTAGAAAACCCCAAAGTGTGTCATGGAGTTCACCTAACCCACGACTTTTAATAGATTGTGATAATGAAAATGAAAATGAGAATGAATGAATGAATGAAAATCACTTATTGTCACAAGTAGGCTTCAAATGAAGTTACTGTGAAAAGTCCCTAGTCGCCACATTCCGGCGCCTGTTCGGGGAGGCTGGTACGGGAAACATAAGGCCCACTCTTCAGGTCTGGTGCAAACAGAGCTTTAGAGTACTTTTAAAGCAAAACAATGTTTATTCTATGAACTCAAGATAAGCTTTTTAAAACATCCAGCGAACATCTTAGCAACCATCAATTCAAATACAACCCCCAAAGAATACAACACAAAGTAATGATTTAAGCTTTCCTTTTAACATCCATAAGACTTTAAAAACCTTCAAAACAGAAAGACATCAGGCTTAACTTCACTACTGAGAACATTCATAATTCTGAATTCACCAAATGATCACGAGATAGTCTTTTGATGGCAGAGATTACAGCAGTGCACCTGCTTGGTCTGGCTTCAGCTCCAACACTGAAAACGAAACTAAAACACACACTGCAGCAAACAGCCTAAAACAAAAATAAAAAGCTGACAGACAGCCCAGCTCCACCCACTCTATGATATCACTGCAGTAGTAAACACCCATTTCTTAAAGGTACTCTCACTACAGATATTTATATACACACACATTTATAAACACCGATTTCGTAAAGGTACTCTCACATGACACTTTGTATATGTTGCAAGAAGGTCGAGATTAATGGCCTCCATGCGCAATAAATTTGGTGCAGAAAATTAAACCGCTCTGCGTAACCATCCATGGATTCGAAAGAGAACAGAGCATCCTGGACTAGATCAGCCCACGAAAGGATAGCTCAAGTCTGTACGACCATGTGAACCTGACTATTTTAAATAACGTCTTCTACTCTTTTAGACCTGTGATTTATGCATGGTCATACAGAGTTGAGCTATCTTTTCGTGGGCTGAGCTAGTCCAGGATGCTCTGTTCTCTTTCGAATACAAGGATGGTTACAGAGACTGGTCTAATTTCCTGCACCAAATTTATGCTGACACTAACAGGCAATGTACCACAATTAAAAACATAAAAAGTGTTGAGCTAATTTTACTCTGTAACCTTTTCGATATTTAACTGTAAAGTTTCTGCTTTGGGCTTGATGAGTGGCCTGGGTGCAAACTGAGGCCAAACCTGAACCGGTTTTGTGAAGGTTGTTTTTTTGCAACTCGGGTTCCGCTCAAGTTCATTTGCATGTTGCCGAACTCGAAATCCACTGTGAGACATCGCTGTCCAGGGGCGTTGTATAACATACCCCAAAAAAATTACTTTCAATTTAAATAATTCGGAGAAGACGTCTCAGAATGTTTCCTGGTGTGAGGAACTTGAGCTACATGAATAGTTTGGAGAAACTGGGGTAGATCTTCTGAAGATTGAGAGATTTGATCGAGGTATTCAAAATCATGAGGGGCCTGGACAGGGTAGATAGGGAGAAACTGATCCCATCGAGCGGGATAGTTTTAATAAGGGCATGGGGAGTCCACATTGAATAAAACAAAGAACTTAGATTTATTGACTATAACGGTATTACACGACCCAGCAGATCAGGACCAACTTTTACAGATGCTGCTCAGCCCAAGACAGCAAGAAACTTCAGAACACAGCCCAGACCATCACACAAACCTGCCTCCCATCCATTGACTCTATGTACACCTCCCGCTGCCTGGGAAAAGACTTCTTCCATCGGGTAACAGATACAAAAGTCTGAGAACACGCACAAACAGATTCAAAAACAGCTTCTTCCCCGCTGTTACCAGACTCCTAAACCACCCTCTTACAGACTGACATATCACACTCCGGTATGCTTCACCCGATGTCAGTGTTTATGTACTTACATTGTGTACCTTGTGTTGCCCTATTATACATTTTCTTTTTATTTTATTTTCGTTTCATGTACTAAATGATCTGTTTGAGCTGCTCGCAGAAAAATACTTTTCACTGTACCTCGGTACACGTGACAATAAACAAATCCAATTATCTTGGAAACCCTTCTTGAATAACGGTACAACATTGGCTATCCTCATTTTACATTACTGAACGTGACTTTTAGGGAATATATGGACCCATTTCCGAGTTGTATTTGGGTACGGTCGGCAGTTCATTAGTAAATTTCTAAACATATAAATATCTAAAAGCTTCTAAAACATGCCTATTATTGTCCTTATACCCAAAATACTCAGATTACTTTTAGAGATTCCTCAAAGGCCCACTAATAAGGGCAATTAGTGGAAAATTGTAACAGTGAATTATTTGATTGGGGGCTTGGGCAGTTTTGTGGACAAATTCAAGTGCAATATTTTTTAAACGAACACAAAAGATCCTCGACTTGCACTGGACGCAATTTGCATTTAAATTCTCAGATCTTTTTGCATTGGTTTAGTCATTTTCTAGTGTAATGCACTCAAAAAAACAACTTAATGGAGTGGAAAACCTAGCCCTATTGTAACCTAACGTTCCACAATAGCGAAACAAGAAGGCAGAGAACTGGAAAGGACAGCTTTCACAATAGCTTCATTTACCATATTTAATAAACCTGAAGAGAAAAACCCATCTATATTTTAAACAGTTGTTTTATTTACAAGTAGTTTGATAGTGCAGCTAAGCAAATGTTTAACTCAAGATGTTTGAGTGTAAATTGTTCAGCTTGCCGATACATATATATGCACATGCGTTCTTCAAAGCTGGTGCAGTGCACATCACACCATACAGCGAATCACTTAGATATTTTTAGGGATGTCACTGCTGTCGACACCATCTGTTCACAGCTGGTTTGCCATGCACTTTGATCCTGAGGCGTTTTGTGTGCCCTATCCACCTGCACACCGAGATAATCAGAGACGGCAGCTTCCTTTACGTGAATGGGGTCTCGCGATTTAATATTATTGGATGCTGACCTTGTGCCTGGGCTAATCCAGGGTTCATGCTCAGCTGATTTTGATTGGGTCAAAGAACCGCAAGAGCAAGCTGTCCATAAGGCTCGGCGATTGTGCAACCTAGACACACATTTCAGGATTTCTTACCCAGGCAGATCCTTTTTCAAATGCAGCACACAGGCCAGGCAGCGGCTGACAATTCCCTTGCATCTCACGCTGTGTGACTGTTGCTCGTCTCAATGGAATTGTCTCCATCCATGTTCACAGTGAACTGGGTTAGCTGTGTGCCAACCACAAGAGATAAACCATTGGGCCATATCTTGCTGGAAACATAAAGGTGTGTTCCCACCATACCCGATTATCAATGTGAAAATCAGGTAGCAGATTAAAGGATTGTGAGATGTACCATGCATTGTGAGCCCACAGAATTTGATGGAATTTGCATCACTTCGCCACTTGTTTTGCACAAACAGACTCATTCTCAGCCTCCCTGCCATTTTTAAGAATTTGTTTTTTTTTAAATCACCACAGGAAGTTAGGGTTGGAAGTGTAAGTGCCATTTTAATTCGCGGAATCCCTGCAGCGCAGAAGGAGACCATTTGGCCCATCGAGTTTGCACCGACCCTCCGAAAGAGCACTCTACCCAGGGGTCCACTCGCCCGTCCAATCTCCCTTACCCCGTAACTTCACCTGCACATCCCTGGACACAAAGGGGCAATTTACCATGGTCAGTCTACCTAACCTGCACACCTTTGGACTGAGGGAGGAAAACGGAACACCTGGAGGAAACCCACGCACACACGGGGAGAACGTACAAACTCCACACAGTCATCCAAGTCCGGACTCGAACCAGGGTCCCTGGCTCTGTGAGGGAGCAATATTAACCTTTGTGCACACTCTAATTATGTGATAATTGTCAGTTCTTTGATAATCAACCTCTCTGGCCCAGAAAGGGAACTGCTCATTTTTATTTCTACATGCAGTAAATTGGTGTTAGAAGTTAAAATTGTTTTTAAAGTTCTTACTTTTCCTTTGTGTATTTCTCTATCCTTTAATCCAATCATTCTTTCTTTCTCTTTATTCCTCATTCTGTACCTGATTTGACTCAAATTCACCCTCTGTCTGCTGTTCCTCTGCTTCTCAATCTTTAAATCTATTAACTAAGGAGATTGACTATTGGTCCCATTGTTCACTGAGATCTCTGGGCTGTCCCACTACCTTGGCTATGCAGTTTTTAGCTTGCAGCAAGTTAAAACCCAAACTTTTATCAAGCCAGACGGTACAGGAACGTGCCTAACTAACGGTGTGCGATATTTGAAGAGCAGGACCAGTTGTTGACCGCCAAAACAGGCACGGGGGATGTGATGCATGAATAATCTGCACAATTGAAATGCACAATGCCAACTTTATACCCACAATTGTCCTCATATCATCCCACTTACCTCTCATTCCACTATCGCTTCTGATGTTCAGATGGCATAAGCATACAATCTTCCCTCAACACTGTTTTGTTACCTGCGTGGTAGGTAACATGTGCTACCCAAACCTTGATTAGTGATGAGGTCTTCGGAATCTTGATGAAGAAGACTCAAACTCGTCCAGTAGTAACAAAAGGTGTATTGAGTAACTATAACAATAATTGCATGAGTTCTTTACTTTAACTTTGATACTAGTGATAAGGTTAACAAGATCTAACTACGGTAACTATACATAACTCCACTAGCCATCTGAACTGGTCTGCTATTTCTCTGGTCACAGTGCACCCACGAGAGAGATAGAGAGAGACCTAATGTGGGTGCCTTTTATACCCCTGTTTGCCTGGCCCTCTAGTGATCATGTGGTGCTACTGATTACACATTAACCCCTTGTGTACATGCACATAGAGAGATCACGACAAACACAACCTTATCCCGGTGCCTTTCTCCAACAAGAGGTTGATGATGAAGACACTGCCATCAGTGGTTTTCATATTCGTGTTCCCCCGCTCGGATACTGACACTGCGCCTAGAGGAAAAACTGGAGGCCATATCTGTATGCATTGCGACACTGGGCTTGGGTGCACTACAACCAGGGTTGGAATTAAATATCCCCAAGGGGCTAGCTCACCCAGAGGGTGAAGGCACACATGGGTTCTGTTGACAGAAGAACGTTGATGGGTTTGTACAATAAAATACGTGGCACATTGGGAGGCCTACCTTCAATGTCAAGGAGCAGAGAAGAATCTAGGACCAACTTGGCATCGGCTTTGCACTGAGCATGATGTCCATCATGGAAGTGATAGCCAACTCCATTCAAATACACGTGGACCCAACCATGATACCATGAATCCGATCGCCACGGACGTAATCACATAATGCTTCTTGTATAACTAACGTCTAACTAAGTATAAGCTCAGACTGCAACCATCATTGACAGTGTTCACATGAGCTTGCAGGCTATCAAAGAAGTACATACGAATGTGCATATTAGGAGCCGGAGTAGACAACTCGGCCCCTCTAGTCTGCTCCACCATTCAATAAGAACAAAGAACAAGGAAAATTACAGCACAGGAACAGGCCCTTCGGCCCTCCCAGCCTGCGCCGATCCAGATCCTTTATCTAAACCTGTTGCCTATTTTCCAAGGTCTACTTCTCTCTGTTCCCCACCCGTTCATATATCTGTCCAGATGCATCTTAAATGATGCTACCGTACCCGCCTCTACCACCTCCGCTGGCAAAGCATTCCAGGCATCCACCACCCTCTGCGTAAAAAACGTTCCACGCACATCTTCCTTAAACTTTCCCCCTCTCACCTTGAAATCGTGACCCCTTGTAATTGACACCCCCACTCTTGGAAAAAGCTTGTTGCTATCCACCCTGTCCATACCTCTCATAATTTTGTAGACCTCAATCAGGTCTCCCCTCAATCTCCGTCTTTCCAATGTAAACAATCCTAATCTAATCTATAAAATCATGGTTGATCTGATTGTAAGCTCAAGCCGAATGGTAGTGGCTTCATGAGGCATGAACCTGTTTCCCACTTTCAGGATGACAACATTCATTCTTGGTTCATTGCCACTCCAGCAGTGCCCTCACTCTTACCCGTCAGCCGACCAGCCCAGTCTGCTGTCACCCATGCTAACGTGGTGCAGTCCACAGCTAGGGTCCAAATGCCTTGGTTCATTTATTCAAATTCATTCTCTGAGGAGAATGTGTTGAAGTTATGATCTGCCTGCGCTGCATACTGGGCCCTCACAAAGATAGCGTCTGATAGGCTTTGTGGCAGAAGTGCACACATGTGCGCTAACTGCCATTTTGTTCCCCAGGCTGCACCTGTCACCCAAACAACTGCGCTGCCAAAATCAAATTTCATGTCCTTACAGTCTTGGAGCAGACAAAGAGACCATTCAGCCCACCTAGCCTCTACTGGCTTTGATTTAGTCCCAATCCCCTGTCGATTCCCACAGCCCAGTGCTTTTTTCTTACGGATTCAATTCCTTTTTAAAAGTTAGGATTAAATCTGCTTCCACCACCCGTTCAGGCAGTGCATTCCAGATCATAACGATTGGCTGCGTCAAAAATAAATCTCCTCATGTCGCTTTGAGTTCTTTTGCCAACTGTCTTATTCATTTGGCTATGAGCTGCATAAATGGCATATTTCAGCTGCACAGACCTTTGTCCAGATTGCGCTTCTCATGCCCAAATGACACATATGTGACGCACACCAGTATCACATTACACGCGTGTGTACTGCCCCCTTGCAGTCCACTGAATCTTGATGCAATGAGTATCTTGGGAGATGACTGAGGTTGGCCTAGCAGACACGTGGAGAATAGGCCCAGTATACCAGAGTGAACTGTGTTCGGAGATGATAAAACATGAAGGCTTTCCTCAGAAGAGGTCAGAATGGAGGCCTGACTCTTTCTGGTTTCTCACTTCGCTAACACCGCAAGGCAAAATAAAATTCACAATCTGGCCTCAAGTGTTGTCAGAAGTCAGTTTTTATGCATCATGGTAATGAGACAGTTGGGCTGTGGAGATATCATACTGCGGTTAATGTCCCACTATCATTAATCATTTGGACAACTGCATGAATGGAACTATTTGCACATTTACAGATAACACCGTAATGTAATTCAGACCAATGAACAGGTAGCATTAGATTGAGATAAATTAGGGTGATGTGTCTGTCCATGGTAGATATCCTTCAAAGTGGACAATTGGAGTGCCCTACCTTGTATCAGATTACAAGATAGCTATGACGATGAAGACCATTCAGCCCTTTTAAATATAAGAATAGGAACAAGCTATTTATCCCTTTGAGCTTGTCCTACCGTTAAATTGGATCACAGAATCAATTAATCGCAGAACGATACCGTGCAGAAGGAGGATATTCCGTTTACTGAATCTATATCTGTAGAGTAATTCAAATTGTGCCATTTCCTCACTCATAGCCCTGCAATTGCTTTTTCATCAAGTATTTATCAAAATTTTTGGAAGTTAGAATTGAGTCTACTTTCACCAACCTTTCAACAGATTGGTTCCAGATCATGGGTGTGATCTAACCAAAGGAAAACAGATTCCATTCTGGGTGGGAATCCCCCGCTCTGGATTCTTGTGGGCCTCAGCGGGAATGTCCCACCAAGGCCGCACTCCGCTGGATTTCCTACACTGGGGAGCTCCAATGAGCGGAGTTCATTGCTGCAGGGAGAGATCTCTTGACCCCCTGGCACGACCCTCAAACCTCCCCGACGCCCCAACTCACCTGTTGGGGAGTTCCTCGAGCCCACCGCACCCCACCTCACATGGGCAGGGCACCCCCTGGGCCTGATCCCCTGCATGGGAGAATGCCACCTGGGCACCTTGGCATTGCCAGCCTGTCACCCTGGCAGTGTCCTGTTCCAATTCGGCGGGGATGTAACCAGTACATCACACCCCATATATAAATGGATGGCACGGTAGCACACTGGTTAGCACTGTTGCTTCACCACGCCAGGGTCCCATGTTCGATTTTTGGGCTTGGGTCACTGTCTGTACGGAGTCTGCACGTTCTCCCCGTGTCTGCGTGGGTTTCCTCCGGGTGCTCCGGTTTCCTCCCACAAGTCCCGAAAGACATGCTGTTAAGTGAATTGGACATTCTGAATTCTCCCTCTGTGACCCGAACAGGCGCCGGAATGTGGCGACTGCAGGATTTTCATAGTAACGTCTTGGCAGTGTTAATGTAAGCCTACTTGTGACACGAATAAAGATTATTACTATTAAATCATGTTTCCTCATGTCAGCTTTGGTTTTATTGCCAGTCACCTTAAATCTGTGTCCTCTGGTTACTGATCTCTCTACGATAGAAATTTTTTAAAAATTTAATCTATCAATACAGTTCATGATTTTGACCACCTCTACCAAATCTGTAAATCTTCATTGCTCGATGGCGAACAGCCCATTGTTCTAGTTTCCCACCATACCGAACCGTTTCATCAGTGCTGACCTCCTAGCAACCTCTTCTGCATCCTCTCCAAGGCCTTTATATTCTCTCTAAAGCGCGGTTCTCAAAGGGGTGGATTCTCACCGAGTCAGCAAACGGCGGCCATGACCCGATTCCAGGATTCTCAACCCCATTCTGGAATTCTAGGTCGGGTTACGAGCACGGCACCCTGCACTCCCAACTTGGTGGTCTCCCAGTACTCTGCAATTTTTATGGAATTGGGCCAGCTTTTTCATAAGACCATAAGAAATAGGAAGAGGACTAGGCCATCCGCCGCTTGAGCCTGCACCACCATTCAATAGGATCGCATCTGATCTAACATTCCTCATGTCCACTTTCCTGCCCTTTACCGGTAACCCTTGATTCCTTTACTGATCACAAATCTCTTTCGCAGCCTTAAATATACACAAGGGCTCGGTCCCCACAGCGTTCTAGGGCAAGGAGTTCTAAAGACTCACAACCACCTGAGAGAAGAAATTCCTCCTCATCTCAATAAATTGGCTCCCTTTATTCTGAAATAATGCCTTCTGGTCCTAGACTCTACCTTGAGGAGGAACATCCTCTCAGCGTTTACTCTGTCAGCCCCTTAACAATCCTTTATGTTTCAATGAGATCGCCTCTCATTCTTATGAATTCCAATGAGTAGAATCACAACCTGATTAACCTTTGCTCATAAGACAACCCTTCCATCATCTGAGTGAACCTTCTCAGAACTGCCTCCAATTAAATAATATCTTCCCTTAAATAAGGGGACCAAAACTGCTCACAGTACTCCAGATGTGGTCTCACAAGTACCTTGTACAGCTGCAGTCATGTTACAGTTGAAGACTTCCCGACTCTTATACTCCCCTTGAAATAAAGGCCAACATTCCATTAGCCTTCCTGATTACCTGCGGCATCTGTGTACTCACTTTGTGTTTTGTGCACAAGAACGCCCCCCCCCCCCCACCCGAGTCCCTTTATGTTCCAGCTTTCTGCAGATTTTCTCCATTTAAATGATACTCCGTTCTTTTTTTAAATTTCCTTCCAAAATTAACAACTTCACATTTTCCCACACTATACTCCATTTACCCACTTTTTGCCCACTGACTTAAGCAAAATGAACAAAGAACAATACAGCACAGGCACAGAGCCTTCGGCCCTCCAAGCCTGTACCAGTCATGACACCAATCTTGGCCAAAACTCTCAACACTTGCTTGTGCCCATCCTATACCCATCCTATCCATGTATTTGTCAAGATGCCTTTTGATCGCTGTCAATGTATCTGGTTCCACAACCTCCCCTGGCAACACATTCCAGGCACTCACTACCCACTGTGTAAAAAACCTGCCTCGCACATCTCCTCTAAACTTTGCCCCATGGACCATAAACCTATGCCCCCTGGTGACTGACCCCTCCATCCTGGGAAAGAGTGCCTGCCCATCCACTCTATCCATGCCCCTCATAATCTTGTAGACCTCTATCAGGTCACCCCTCAACCTCCGTCATTCTAATAAAAACAATCCGTGTCTATTCAGCCGCTCCACATGACTAATACCCTCCAGAATAGGCAACATCTTGGTAAACCTTCTCTGCACCTTCTCCAAAGCCTCCACATTCTTCTGATAGTTTGGCGACCAGAATTGTGCAGAATATTCCAAATGCGGTCTTCCCAAAAGTCTATACAACTGTAGCATGACTTGCCAGTTTTTATACTCGATGCCCCATTCAGTGAAGGCAAGCATTCCGTATGCTTTCTTGACGATCTTGTCCACTTGTGTTGCCACTTTCAAAGATCTGCACACCCAGATCTCTGACTTTCTATATACCTAAGAGTTTTGCCATTTAAGGTATGTTTCCCCTCGATGTTAGATCTACCAAAATGCATTACATCACACTTGTCTGGATTAAACTCCATTTGCCATTTCTCTGCCCAGGTCTCCAACTTACATGCGTGGCACGGTAGCACTATGTGCGGCACAGTAGCACAGTGGTTAGCTTCACAGCGGCAGAGTTCCAGGTTTGATTCAGGGCTTGGGTCACTGGGTCTCCCTGTGTCTGCGTTGGTTTCAACTAATGTGGCAGGGGGATGGGAACCAATGCAGGAAGTCGGAAGGTAGTAAAACAGGGACAGAAATAAAAGGCAGTAAGGGGGGAAAGTGTAAGGCAGAGAAGACATAGTCAATAATCAAAAAGGGCGACAGTACAAGGTACAGTGACTGAGGGGAGCTCAGTGAATAGACCCAGTAATACTAAAAGGAATAAAACGGGAAGTAAAAACATAAATGGTAAGCGACGCGGCAGGTTGTTATATGAAGATATGGGTTCAACGACAAGGAAAATTAGGAGAAACGTTAAGAGGAATTATAACTTGGGAGAAGTTACTGATCGAGGTGTTCAGATTCAAAACAGAGGTAAAAAAACCAACATAAGTGTACTTTACCTGAATGCTCATAGTATTCGGAATAAGGTAAATGAGTTGATGGCGTAAATCATCGTGAATTACTATGATTTAGTGGCCATTACTGAAACATGGTTAAAGGATGGTCAAGACTGGGAGTTAAATATCCGAGGGTATCAAACTATTCGGAAGGACAGAGTGGATGGTAAGGGAGGTGGTGTTGCCCTGCTATTTAAGGATGACATTGGTGTTATGGAGGATAAGGTTGAATCCATTTGGGTGGAAATCAGGAATAGTAAGGCGAAAAAGTCACTGATAGGAATAGTCTATAGGCCACCAAATAGTAACATTATGGTGGGGAAGGCAATAAACAAAGAAATAACTGATGCGTGTAGAAATGGTACAGCAGTTATCATGGGGGATTTTAATCTACATGTCGATTGGTTTAACCAGGTCGGTCAAGGCAGCCTTGAGGAGGATTTTATAGAATGAATCCGCAATAGTTTCCTAGAAAAGTATGTAATGGAACATACGAGGGAACAAGCGGTCCTACATCTTGTCCTGTGTAATGAGACAGGATTGATTCATGATCTCATAGTTAGGGATCCTCTCGGAAGGAGTGATCACAATATGGTGGAATTTAAAATACAGATGAAGGATGTGCTTAAACAAAGGAGATTACAATGGGATGAGAGAAGAACTAGCTAAGGTAGACTGGGAGCAAAAACTTTATGGTGAAACAGTTGAGGAACAGTGGAGAACCTTCCAAGCGATTTTTCACAGTGCTCAGCAAAGGTTTAGAACATAGAGAACATAGAACATTACACGCAGTACGGGCCCTTCAGCCCTCGATGTTACGCTGACCCGTGAAACCATCTGTTATACCAACAAAAAGGAAGGACGGTAGAAAGAGGAAAAATCAACTGTGGATATCTAAGGAAATAAGGGAGAGTATCAAATTGAAGGAAAAAGCATACAAAGTGGCAAAGATTAGTGGGAGACTAGAGGACTGGGAAATCTTTAGGGGGCAACGGAAAGCTACTAAAAAAGCTATAAAGAAGAGTAAGATAGGCTATGAGAGTAAACTTGCTCAGACTATAAAAACAGATAGTAAAAGTTTCTACAAATATATAAAACAAAAAACAAAAGAGTGGCTCAGGTAAATATTGGTCCTTTAGAGGATGAGAAGGGAGATTTAATGAGGGGAGATGAGGAAATGGCTGAGGAACTGAACAGGTTTTTTGGGTCGGTCTTCACACTGGAAGACACAAATAACATGCCAGTGACTGATAGAAATGAGGCTATGACAGGTGAGGACCTTGAGAGGATTGTTATCATTAAGGAGGTAGTGATGGGCAAGCTAATGGGGCTAAAGGTAGACAAGTCTCCTGGCCCTGATGGAATGCATCCCAGAGTGCTAAAAGAGATGGCTAGGGAAATTGCAGATGCACTAGTGATAATTTACCGAAATTCACTAGACTCTGGGGTGGTCCCGGTGGATTGGAAATTAGCAAACGTGACACCAGTGTTTTAAAAAAGGAGGTAGGCAGAAAGCGGGTAATTATAGGCCAGTGAGCTTAACTTCGGTAATAGGGAAGATGCTCGAATATATCATCAAGTAAGAAATAGCGAGGCATCTGGATGGAAATTGTCCCATTGGGCAAAGCAGCATGGGTTCATAAAGGGCAGGTTGTGCCTAACTAATTTAGTGGAATTTTTTGAGGACATTACCAGTGCGGTAGATAACGGGGAGCCAATGGATGTGGTATATCTGGATTTCCAGAAAGCCTTTGACAAGGTGCCACACAAAAGGTTGCTGCATAAGATGAAGATGCATTAAGGGTAAAGTAGTAGCATGGATAGAGAATTAATTAATAGAAAGCAAAGAGTGGGGATTAATGGGTGTTTCTCTGGTTCGCTAGTTGTGCCCCTCAGGGATCAGTGTTGGGCCCACAATTGTTCACAATTTACATCGATGATTTGGATTTGGGGACCAAGGGCAATGTGTCCAAGTTTGCGGATGACACCAAGACGAGAGGTGAAGCAAAAAGTGCAGAGGATATCGGAAGTCTGCAGAGGGATTTGGATAGGTTAAGTGAATGGGCTAGGGTCTGGCAGATGGAATACAATTGTTGACAAATGTGAGGTTATCCATTTTGGTAGGAATAACAGCAAAAGGGATTATTATTTAAATGATAAAATATTAAAGCATGCCGCTGTGCAGAGAGACCTGGGTGTGCTAGTGCATGAGTCGCAAAAAGTTGGTTTACAGGTGCAACAGGTGATTAAGAAGGCGAATGGAATTTTGTCCTTCATTGTGAGAGGGATGGAGTTTAAGAATAGGGAGGTTATGCTGCAATTGTATAAGGTGTTAGTGAGGCCACACCTGGAGTATGTGTTCAGTTTTGGTCTCCTTACCTGAGAAAGGAAGTACTGACACTGGAGGGTGTGCAGAAGAGATTCATTAGGTTAATCCCAGAGCTGAAGGGGTTGGATTACGAATAGAGGTTGAGTAGACTGGAACTGTACTCATTGGAATTTAGAAGGATGAGGGGGGAACTTATAGAAACATAGAAAATTATGAAGGGAATGATAGGATAGATGCGGGCAGGTTGTTTCCACTGGCGGGTGAAAGCAGAACTAGGGGGCAAAGCCTCAAAATAAGGGGAAGTAGATTTATGACTGAGTTTAGGAGGAACTTCTTCACCCAAAGGGTTGTGAATCTATGGAATTCCTTGCCCACTGAAGCAATTGAGGCTCCTTCATTAAGTGTTTTTAAGATAAAGATAGATCGTTTTTTTGAAGAATAAAGGGATTAGGGGTTATGGTGTTCGGGCCGGAAAGTGGAGCTGAGTCCACAAAAGATCAGCCATGATCTCATTGAATGGCGGAGCAGGCTCGAGGGGCCAGATGGCCTACTCCTGCTCCTAGTTCTTATGTTCTTATGTTCACCCTCCCACCCAACTTGCTTTCATCTGCAAATGTTGAGGTGTTACATTCTGTTCCCTCATCCAAGTCATTAATATATATTGTGAATAGCTGGGGTCCCAGCACCGGTTCCTGTGGCATCCCCACTAGATACTACCTACCAATTTGAAAAGGACCCATGAATTCCTACTCTTTGTTTCCTCTCTGCCAACCAGTTTTCTATCCACCTCAATACACTTCCCCCAATCCCATGTGCTTTAATTTTGCACAATAATCTTTTATGCGGGACTTTGGCAAACGCATTCTGGAAGTCCAAATATACTACATCGACTGGCTCCCCCTTGTCAACTGTACTGGTTACATCTTCAAAGAATTCCAAAAGTATTGACAAGCATGATTTCCCCTTCATAAATCCATGCTGACTCTGACTGATCCTGCCACTGCTTTCTAAACGTTCCGCTATAAAGTCCTTGATAATGGATTCAAGCATTTTCCTCAGTATTCTGGGATAAACCCGGGACCCGTGAGGGGCTAGCAGTGGCGCCGGGTGAAACTCCCGGCTCCAGCGCCTCAAATGGATGGAGAATGGCCGGTTCCCTGAGCGTGCATGCGCACGGAGACAACCTGCAGTGGTCACGACGTACAACATGGCGGAGGCCGTGTGCGGACCCGACCCACCATCCGCGACCCCAGAGGACAGCCTCTGGCCAATCCCTGCCCAGCCTCCACCAGTTCCTCCAGTGCATCCCAGCTGAGTGTGGTGCTGCTGCACACAGTCCGTAGCCACCACGCCGGGTTCCCAACCACTGAGACCACACGTGTCCCGCAAGGTCGGGAACTCAGCCCATTGGGGATGGAGCATCGCGGGGAGGAGCTGCTGATGACCCCGTCAGTGCCATTGCAACCCGATGACACTATTTCAGAGGGGGCGGAGCATAGCTGACAGGCGTCAAACCAGCGCCAGCCCCGATTTGAGTGTTGCCGCCGATTCTCCGCCTGATCACCAACCCCAACACTTCCTCTTTTTGGATGTCAACATGACCCAGACTGTCCACATACTTGACTCAAGAATAATCTTCCACAAAGTCACTTTCTTTGGTGAACAGTGATACAAAGTATTCATTTAGTACCTCACCCATTTCTGCTGGCTCAACATAAAGATTCCCCCCACTGTCCTTAAGTAGTCCGATCCTTTCCCTGGCCACCCTCTTGCATTTTTCATTTGAATATAAAGCTTTGGGATTCACCTTAATCCTATTTGCCATGGACTTTTCGTGACCCACTCCCTGCCCTCCCAATTTTCCACTTCAGCATCTTCCTACTTTCTTTATACTCCTCGAGGACTTCCACTGTCCCCAACCTTCTGGACCGTACAAAAGCCTCCTTTTTCTTTTTGACAAGGTTCACACTATCCCTTGTTATCCAAGGCTCCCTAAAGGCTTCATAAAAGAAGTGCGGAGAATTCTGCAACTTTCAGTTGGCCCGATGCCGGGGTGGTTCGCACCGTTCTTGGCGCCGGCGTGGGGCCAATTTGCTGTTTGCGGCGATTCCCGCCCATGGTATCAGAGTAGGTCAAATGCTAGGAATCCCATGGTAAGTAATTCACCCCTGGCCCCCCACAACCTGTCCACCATCTACAATGGAATACTCTCCACTTGCCTGGATGACTGCAGCTCCATCAACACTAAAGAAGCTCGACAGCATCAAGGACAAAGCAGCCGCTTGATTGCTCCCCCTTCCACAAACATTCAAACCCTCCACCACCGACGAACAGTAGCAGCCGTGTGTACCATCTACAAGATGCACTGCAGTAACTCACCAAGGTTCCTAGACAGCACCTTCCAAACCCACAACCACTACCATCTAGAAGGACAAGAGCAGCAGATACCTGGGAACCCCACCACCTGGGGTTCCCTCCAAGTCACTCACCACCCTGATTTTGAAATATATCGCCGCTCCTTCACTGTCACTGGGACAACATCCTGGAATTCCTTCCCAAACACCACATGGGCTCCAGCGGATCAATAAAGTAGCTCACCACCACCTTCTAAAGAGCAACTCGGCATGGGCAGTAAATACAGGCCCAGCCAGTGACACCCACATCCTGCAAAATAGTGTTTAAAAATCCTGTTAAAGCTTTCAGCTCGAGAGAGAGAGAGAGAGAGAGAATTTGGAGATGAGAGAGAGAGGGGGAGAGCTGAAAATATTTAAAAGGTGCAAAAGCAAAAAGGGTGGTTATTGGGGAAACAATTAGGATCTTAGGTTCTGTTACTGTTGGGGTAGATCTTGAGCTTGTGACGTGGCCTTAAAGGTGACAATGTGAGTCAGAGAAATGGCCCAATTTTTATTTCAATCGCGACAAGTAGAAAACCTTCCTTATTGAGTATAAAATGCACTAGTTTGGGCTCTGAAAATCCTGCACATGGAGTATCGTTTCCACCCTTGCCCCTCGCAGGTAAGGATGACCTCAGTGCTCTGGAGGTGGGGCAATGGAGGTTAACCCAATCATTAACTGGTGCAATTCTCAGGGTGAGCCCCAAGAATTAGAACTGTGTGTCTCCGAGGGAACATGACTGCGGTTTATAAAACGATGAACAGATTGGATGGAGTCGAGTTGGATAGGTTAACTGAAGTGAATTGCGGTTAACGGACTAGATGGCATTGTGTAAGAAATCCTCAGGCTGAGCTGCAGATTAAAGAGAATAGTCCTTTTCATAACAAGCTATCAAACGCTGGAGCAGACTGAACAACATCTCACAATTGGTGCTGATGCACTGCAGAACTTTAAAAAACACCTGACAAATAGCTGAAAGGAGAGCAGGCCTGTGGTTGTTGAGAGAAAGCTGCCAGTCAGCTGCCATGCCAACAGGTTAAAGGCCAAAACCACCTCCTACAGCCTTACCTGATTGGCAGAGGGACTCTGACAGGAATTTCCCCCAGGGTCTATTCTAACTTGGCAACAGGATTTTATGCTCATGTCCCTTTTCCTCTCCAGTCTGGGATTCTGTGATTGGGGGGCCAATCAATGGTGCATTGACACCAGCTGGCTCATTGGGGGCAGCATAGTGGTTAGCACTACTGTCTCACAGCATCCAGCACACTAGCACTGCCAGCCTGGCACATTGGCAGCGCTAACCAGGTACCCTACCGCTCTACTCTCTGCCCTTCCTCTCTCTGCTCCCCTCTCTGGCCCTCCTCTCCCTGGTCCCCTCTCTGGCCCTCCTCTCTCTGGCCCTCCTCTCTGGCCCTTCCTCTCCCTGCTCCCCTCTCTGGCCCTTCCTCTCCCTGCTCCCCTCTCTGGCCCTCGTCTCCCTGCTCCCCTATTTGGCCCTCGTCTCTCTGGCCCTCCTCTCTCCGGCCCTCCTCTCTCTGGCCCTCCTCTCTGGCCCTTCCTCTCCCTGCTCCTCTCTCTGGCCCTTCCTCTCCCTGCTCCCCTCTCTGGCCCCCGTCTCCCTGCTCCCCTCTCTGACCCTCGTCTCCCTGCTCCCCTATTTGGCCCTCGTCTCTCTGGCCCTCCTCTCTCTGGCTCTTCTCTCTCCGGCCCTCCTCTCTCTGGCTCTCCTGCCTCTTCTCCTCTCTCTGCTCCTCTACACTTTCTCTCTCTGCCCCATCTCTATCTCTGCCCTTCCTCTATCTCTGCCCTTCCTCCATCTCTGCCCTTCCTCCATCTCTGCCCTTCCTCCATCTCTGCCCTTCCTCCATCTCTGCCCTTCCTCCATCTCTGCCCTTCCTCCATCTCTGCCCTTCCTCCATCTTTGCCCTTCCTCCATCTCTGCCCTTCCTCCATCTCTGCCCTTCCTCCATCTCTGCCCTTCCTCCATCTCTGCCCTTCCTCCATCTCTGCCCCTCCTCTATCTCTACCCCTCCTCTATCTCTACCCCTCCCCTCTCAAGTCCTCCTCGACCTCTGCCCTCTCCTCCATGTTAAACTCGTTTCCCCCCTCACCCTCCCAGCATTGAGGTCTACTCTGGTCACCAGACATCAGGAAGGATGCTGAGGCTTTGGAGAGGATGCAGAGGAGGTTTACTAGTTTGGTGCTGTCCTGATATGAGGGACTTCTCTGAAAGGAAGACGATGGGATTGTTCGATTTAGCACCGAGAAGCTGAGGGGATGATCTGTCGAGATGTTTAAAATTATAAAGCGTGCTGATAGAATAAATGGACAGATCTGTTTGCACTCACAGGCGGGTCAGTCACCAGGAAAACACATATTTGAGATAATTGGCAAAGGAGAGGGAGAACAGAATTCTTTTAAAGCTGTGTTATCACAATTATGCATGAAAAGGAAAGAATTGGAGGGCTATGGGGAATGAGCGGAGGAGTGGGACTAATGGATAGAACTGTCAAAGGACCAGCTCAGGCACAATGGCCCCCTTCGGTGCTGCAAGATTCAATGATTGGCATCTTAACTACCTACCTTTGCAGGCTTTTGTTGTCTTTTTGTTCAGCGGCGAGACTCCAGCCTTTCAAACGCAGCATTTAAAATAACTTTTTCTTTTTGACTCCTCTCTGTGGAAAGTTAGTGGAAGGAGCCTGATTCATGGCAGTAATGTCGGCCAGCTGGCTCTCTGGGTTTACTCCCTCGGCAAACCGCCATTCGACCTTTACCTCCACCTGAACTGAGCGGGAGTCCTCTGTTTCATTTTGAAAGCCAGCGCCGTTGACATTGCTGCACTCCCTCAGCATGCCCAGCCTATTTTTAGGCCTTCCACGCCTTTGGAATTAACTTAAATTCTTTGTGAGAGTTTACATTCCGCGGCCGGCCGCTCACCTGACCCGAACACGCGGAACATTCTGTAAAATGGCATTGGGTGTGCGCCCCGGCACCATCGTGCACACGTTGAGTTCGGTGGGAGTTGGAGCCGGGCCTGCCAACAATTAAGGGACAAATTAAGTTAAAATGCCTATCGATCGAGATTATACATCACTCGTGCGATTTTGTGTTCAAGGCAAATTGGGCAGGTGGACAATCCATTCTTTTCATGATATCATCCAAGGACAGGTTAAAATTGGTCCAGAGTGATGTCGCTGTGAGGAGTGAGGTGTTTAGGAGATAGTCTGCTGCTGCTGGTTCCTTCGTGAAACTTGACGGGCAGGGTTCTCTAATAATGGGACTATGTCCTCACGCCGGCGTGAAACCCGGCAACAACGACACGTGCATCAACGGCCCTGAAAGTGAGGAATTCTCCCCTTTCTAGGGGATTAGGTTGCTGCCGGAGTGGTGCCCGGCAGTTCCAGCCGGCGTGGAATGGCCAGCGCGAGTCCACGCATGTGTGGAACGGCTGGTGTATTTCCGCGCATGCGTGGGGGATCCCTTCTCCGCGCTGGTCCCCGGTCAATATGGCGGAGCCCTACAAGGGCCCGGTGCGGAGTAAAGTAGGCCCTCACGGAACCAGCCCGTCCGCTGGTCGATAGACCCCGATTGTGGGCCAGGCCACCATGGGCGTACCCCCACTTCCCCCCCTTCTCCCATCCCCTGAGTCGAATCCCCCCCCCCCCCCCCCCACCCTTCTAGGCGATTCTCCGGGCCCCGATAGGCTGAGTGGCCGACGAGTTTGGCCAAGTCCCACCGGCGTGGATTACCCACCTCCCACACGGCGGGACCTGGAAGATGAATGTCACAGTGGCCTGGCCCACAATCGGGGTCTATCGACCAGCAGATGGGCTCGTTCCGTGAGGGCCTACTTTACTCCGCACCGGACCCTTGTAGGGCTCCGCCATATTGCCCGGGGACCGGCGCGGAGAAGGGATCCCCCAAGACTGTGACCTCCATATGTCAGCTGACAGGGCCGAAGATCACCTCCAACTGGAGTGGCCATCCCATGTCAATGCTCTAAAGGTGACAGCAGCCCTCAGCTTCCATTCCTCTGGATCTATCCAGGGCTCAGTGAAAGATCTACATTGTGTAGCCCAATCAGCTGCCCACAGTAATGTCAATCTGGTCACTGAGGCTCTGTTCAGGCGGCCATGACATTTATTTATTACCGGGTGGATGAGACCAGCCAGACTGAAGGAGCCAGAGGCTTTGCTCCAATTGCAGGGATTTCCCCCACATCCGGGGTGCCGTCGGCCGCACTCACGTGGCCATCAAGGTGCCAGTGGGTGAGCCAAGGGCCTTCGTCAACTGGAAGGGCTTCCACTCCTTAAATGTGCAGCTAGTTTGTGATCACAAAACCCACATGCTGCAAGTCTGTGCAAGGTAACCTGGCAGCTGCCATGATGCATACATTCTCCGACACTCACAGGTACCAAGGCTGTTCGGCACTCCAGCTGGGCTGGATGGGTGACAAGAGCTACCTACTGAAAAGGGGACTTCTCATTCCTCTCTGGCACCAGGACAAAAGCAGGGGAGAGGTTTAATCCACAAGGGCAGGGATGGAGAGGTCCATCGGACTGCTGAAGATGAGATTCAGATGCCTGGACTGTCCAGGGGGGCACTGCAATATCCTCCAAAGCACGTGTCCCTTACGGTCACTGCATGATGCACTCTCTACAATCTGGCTTTGGCAAGGAGGGTACCTTCAGCCAGGGCACTGTCCCCACCTCATGCCAGGGCTGTGCCTCCTTACCAGATGTTTCTAATGACCGTTCCATTGAACTGAAAGTCCACTCAGTATCTGCCCAATAGGTTTACAGTCCCTCACACTGAGCATGTGACACTGGTGTATCCTGCAGCTAGAAAACAAGCGTACTCTGGCCCTTAACACAGAAGCAACATTTATATGCTCTTGTTACTTGCAGACAATTAGCTTAACATAATAGGTGTTAACAGTCACAGCAGGAAACAACTTAACAAATAATAGCAGAAAGGAAGGGCACCTGTGAAAAGTTCCTCTTGCGCTCACGGTGATTTAAACTTGCATTTGTCGGTGCTGCGTCTTGGTGCCCACCCCTCCCTGGCAGTGGCATTGGAACCATGTGTGCCAGACCATGTGCTGACCTGAGCTGCCACCTCTGACCAGGTGCGGTGCCCTCATCCTGCCATCCTGTAGCATCAAGATGCCCCGCCTGGTGTTGACCTCCTTCACCGGCAGTCCGAGGCATTTATCTTAAAAACAGGAGGGACAGAGTCTGGACGGTCTCCGCCTTCCCGTGCCCCAGGGCTGCTCGGGCTTTGATGGCTGAGAAGGGTGAGGTCGGCGATTCTCTGCCGGACAATTCCGTGAGGCTCCTCCGCAACTCCAGTCATCCATCAGGAAGCTGCCAACCATGCGCCCAACCTGCTCCTGCCCCCATCCTGACCACGTGTTTCACCCTGGGTGGGCCTTAATTGGCAATGCCACCTGGGAGCGGATTTCACATCCGCCACCGAGCCTGCCCACCCAGCATGCCCGACAGGTGTCAAATTGAGGCCCGTACTTCTGGCATGAGCCAGTCTCTCGGCCCTGTGACTCGGACTGAGTCAGGATTTTCCCAGTGTTGGCTACTCCAGAGGACCAGGGACCCACCAGTGGTATCCCAGACTAAGTCAGCATCTCCAGGAAAGGGGGAGAGCGAATTGGGAGCGGGGTGGGTGAGTTGGGGGGAGTGAGGGAAAGGGGGGAATGTGTTTGCAGTGAAATCTCAGCCTCCCCAAGCTGCCACATGGAGTTGGAACTCAGTCATTAGCCGGAGCTGCTGACACACCCCATCCCTGGGATAGATTCCTTCACATTTTCGGGCTGTGGTGTCATGGAATCATAGAATTTACAGTGCAGAAGGAAGCCATTAGGCCCATCGAGTCTGCACCGGCCCTTGGAAAGAGCACCCTACTTAAGCCCACACTTCCAACATACCCCCGTAACCCTACCTAACCATGTTGGACACTGAGGGCAATTTAGCATGGCTAATCCATCTAACCTGCACATTTCTGGTACCGTGCTACCGTGCGGCCCATAAAACTCCATTGGATACAAGCATGGCCTCTCCAGCCTTTCCTCATAAGATTCACCTGAGGAAGGAGCTGTGCTCCGAAAGCTAGTGATTCAAAACAAACCTGTTGGACTTTAACCTGGTGTTGTAAGACTTCTTACTGTGCTCAGCCCAGTCCAACGCCGGCATCTCCACATCATGCACATCTTTGGACTGTGGGAGGAAACTGGAGCGCCCGGAGGAAACCCACGCAGACACGGGGAGAACGTGCAGAATCCGCACAGACAGTGACCCAAGCCGGGAATCGAACCTGGAGCTGTGAAGCAACTGTGCTAACCACTGTGCTACCGTGCTGCCCATCTCTAGATGTTATATTTGGGGCCAGCCACCCAGTCCATTGAGGGGAAGTGGGCTGACATGCCTTCAGGAGTATTGTATGGCATTTGATTACTACCAGTTGTGGCACCATGAGCAAGCACTGTGGCCTCACTCAGACCCACGCCAATTCTCAGAGACCTGAGGCCTATCCGTGGCCTAATTGGTAAAGGGTCTTTCCCTCTCCTGATGCGTTCTCTTGGTACATGGGCTGAAGTTCCAAAGTCCAGAATTTAAAAAATAATTATTTGTTCATAGGACGTGGGCATCACTGGCTGGGCCAGCATTCATTGCCCATCCCTAATTGCCCTTGAGAAAGTGGTGGTGGTAGCCACCTTACTGGCTGCTGCAGTCCATCTGCACCCACCAGCTGGCGGGTGAGGGGAGTTCCAGGATTTTGACTCTGCGGCAGTGAAAGAACAACGGTACAGTTCCAAGTCAGGAGCCTTGCTGAGTTTGTGCAGGGCATCTTGAAGACGGCTATTACTGCTGCTACTGTACATTGGTCGTGCTGGGGGTGAATGTTTAAGGTGGTGGATGGGGTGCCAATCAAGTGGGTGCTTTGTCGTGGACGGTGCTGATCTTCTTGAATGTTGCTAGAGCTGCACTCATCAGTAAGTGGAGAGTATTCCATCACACTCTTGACTTGTGCCTTGTAGATGACGGACAGCCTTTGGGGATCAGGTGGTGAGTTATACTCTTCAGAATTCCGAGTTTCTGACCAGCCCTTGTAGCCACAGTGTTTATGTGGCTAGTCCGCTTCAGTTTCTGGTCAATGGTAACTCTAGGATGTTGATAGTGGGGGAATAGTGGCACAGCGGTTAGCCCTATTGCCTCACAGCACCAGGGGCCGAGGTTCAAGTCCAGCATTGGGTGATTGTGTGGATTTTGTACATTCTTCCCGTGCTTGCATGAATTTCCTCCAGGTGCTCCGGTTTCCTCCCACAGCCATAAGATTAGGTGGACTGGCCATGACAAAATTACTCCTCAGTGTCCAGGGATGTGCAGGTTAGGTGGGGTTATAGGGATAGGGTGTGGGAGTTGGCCGAGGAAGAGTGCTTTTTCAGAGGGCTGGTACAGACTCAATGGGCCAAATGTCCTCCTTCTGCACTGTAGGAATTTTATGGTTCTATGGATTCAGTGATGGCAATGCCATTGAATGTCATGGGGAGATGGTTAGATCCTCTCTTGTTCGAGATGGTCATTGGCACTTACATGGCATGAATATTTCTTGTCACTTATCAGCCTCAACCTGAATATTGGATGTGTCTTGCTGTACATGGACATGGACTGCTTCAGTATCTGAGGAGTTATGAATGGTGCTGAACATTGTGAAGCCATCAGCAAACTTCCCCACTTCTGACCTCATGTTGGAAGAAAGATCGTTGATGAAGCAGCTGAAGATGGTTGGGTTTAGGACACTACCCTGAGGAACTCCAGTGTGAAGTCCTAGAGTTGAGATGATTGACTTCCAACATCAATCATCTTCCTTTGTGCCAGGCATGAATCCAACCAGCGGAGAGATTTCCCCCGATTCCCATTGACCCCAGTTTTGCTCAAGATCGTTGATGCCACACGCGATCAAACGCTGCCTCCATATCAAGGGCAGTCACTCTCACCTCACCTCTGGAGTTCAGCTCTTTTATCCACCTTTGGTCCAAGGCTGTGATGAGGTCAGGAGGTGAGTGACCCTGGTGGAAAACAAACTGAGGCAAAATCCAGCTCCAATCGCATTTATCCAGTGCTTTGACTGAACATGTGCTCTGATTGTGCCAAGTCCTGAACTTGGGTTTCATATTCTAAATCAGTATCTCAGCTAGTCTTTGGTGAACCTTCCTCTCTGGCACTACCATATTCCGGTATCGATTAATTTACTCCCTGTGGTGGTATGGCTAGCAGACCTTGCAGCACCTTAAGAGGTGTGCTACTATTGGGGCAGAGGACTCGCTGCCCATTGGCTCTGGCTGGTCATGTGCCTCTCTGCCAATTGGCTGACGAGAGGCTGGTGGCTCCTCCCACGGGGAGGGGTATAAGTACCATCGCACCTGGCAGTCGGCCATTCTGTGTAAGTCGACTGCAGGGTTAACATCTAGCTCATTAAAGCCAAAGTTTTGGACTCACTCTACAGCTCGTGTCTGAATTGATGGTATATCACTCCCAGGTCTACCACCAATATCAGTAACAGGACACGGGGGCTTCTAACAGCTCAATTCATAAAATTAACACAAAACTATTTTGGAGACATTGGCGGAGGGAGTTAATCACATACTGAAGAAAGGCAAGAATTTATCATTAGATATATGGCTAATATCCTGCCTTCAGGCCACAGTGCAATCAGCTGACACAGCACCGATAAACTGGGGATTGATGGAAGTAGTATTTCAAACTGACAGGCCCCATTACAATTTCTGTCACACTGCACCAAACTCTTTAAAGATGTCACAGTGAGAACAAAACCATTCAGGGCTCTGCTGGGAGGCTGGAGGCCTGACAGTGGCCTTGATCATTCCCTTTTTGCGTAACCTTTCCTTTGCCCAACCTCCTGAGGGAGAGAGGGGGAAAAAAAAAACAATCTCTCGCAGCTGTTTTCAGGACTGTGAAAGATTATTTCTGCTGCAGTAAAGCAGCTAAGAGGCTGCCTGGGTTCCCTTCCCTCCTGGGCCCACGGAATGTGAGGTCCCTATGTTCAAGGGCTGTCATCTGTCAACAATTTAATGTTTCCCTGAAGTGACAGTTGGCATGTTTAGAAGGTTCCAGAGTGAGAGATGACTGTGTCCCAGGATTCCACCTTCCTTCCCACTACATCTAGAGAACGTTTCTCATTAAGATGCGGCGTCAGATAAAACTGTCGAGAGACTACGGTTCAGCGGAAACTTAGTTCACTCACACGCTACAGCGAGAGAAAATATGTTCTGAGGGAATGCTTAATCTTATTGTTTGTTCTTTTCTTCACTGGCTGGAGATGAATAAAGAGCCCAGTCCAATATTGAGGTCTTTGCGTTGCTGTCAGTAGCCTCCTGTGGTTTAAATGGCAGCAATAATAAAATGGATTATTATTGGATGTGGGTGATTAATCCATAAATTCATGGCTGATTTTACTGTAATATTGGTTGAAGTTCAGGATGTAAAAACGTATTATTCTCACAAAAGCTGCTGAGCTGTTTTTCTGTCAAACGCCAGGCCTTGTTTCATGTTGCAGTACATCTCATTTATATTCCTAATTCTCATCATTGTTGATGTTTGAAGCGTAGAGGTGACCCACTCAGTCGTAGCTCCAGGGTTTGATTCCCAATGGGGAGGTTGTGAGTTTGAGTCAACAGGTCGTTATTCCTCAAACCAGTTGGCCTTGCATTGGGTGGAACTCATTAGCCTTTCTTCTTTTAATGGAGACTTCGGTGGCGGCCTAAGAGGCAGCAGTTTGAGTGAGAGAGTAATTGCGGTGCGACACAGGAGAAGATGGTGGAGAGTAGGGGGCAGCGCTGCCCGCCCACTGGGTGCTGGTGGAATTCCTCAACAGCAGGTTCCAGTAGCAGAGGAAGGAGGCCTCAGAGGACTTGGCTAAGGTGGTAGAGCGGAGATTGGGCACTTGGAGCAGAGGCAGGAGACACAGGGCCGGGCGATCCAAAAGATGGAGGAGATGGCGGGGGAGTACGAGGATCGATTGACCTCGCTGGAGGCGGACATGGGGATGGTGACGAGCAGGGGCTGGTTTAGCACACTGGGCTAAATCGTTGGCTTTTAAAGCAGACCAAGGCAGGCCAGCAGCACGGTTCAATTCCCTTACCAGCTTCCCCGAACAGGTGCCGGAATGTGGCGACTAGGGGCTTTTCACAGTAACTTCATTGAAGCCTACTCGTAATAATAAGCGATTTTCATTTTCAAATTTTCATTTTTCATTTTCAGTCAGAAAAGGCTAAGGGAAAAGTTGGAGGATCTCGAGAACCACTCCAGGAAGAAAAACCTTTTGATTGTGGGGATGCCTGAGGACATTGAAGGTACGCAGGCTTTCATTTCATTTCATTTCATGTATGTGGCGAGCGCGCTGTAGAAGCTGATGTGGGAGGGGTCTTTGAGCGTCCTCTTGAGGTGGACTGAGTGCACAGGGCTCTGAGGAGGAGGCCGCAGGTGGGGAAGACGCCGAGGGAGATGGTGGTGAGGCTGCATCGTTTTCTCAATAAGGAGAAGATTTTGAAGTGTGTGGGGCAGACAAACAAGTGCATAAGCGAGGAGAGAGATCTGTGTATCTATCAGGACCTGGGAGCAGAGTAGGCCAATCGGAGGGCCAGGTACAACCAGATCAAGGCTGCCCTCTACAAGATGGGGTGACGTTTGAGGTCCTGCACCCCACTCATCTAGTGGGTTACGCACCAGAAGCATTAGTTTAACTTTGCCTCGCGAAGGATATTATTGGAGGCTATGGACTGGGCGGAGTATGAGGATATTAAACTTTGGATTTGTGTCTTGTGCAGAGTGTGGGCACACAGGGTCGGTGGATTGGAGGTATTCGGTTGCGCTAGAGGAGGGGCTACTAAAGGAGAGGCAGAGGCTCCAGATGAAGTTTAGGATGGTGTCCACAGGGAAGGCGGTAGGGCAGTTGAGGAGGGCCAGAGGGGTAATAGACGAGAATGGGGAAAACGTGAGCGGGATGTTGACACACAAACTGAGGAAGTAAGCAGTGGGAGATCTGAGGGGTGAGAGATGAGGGAGGTAAGGTGTCGGACCCAGAAGGGGTGAATGGGGTTTTGAGGCCTTTTGCAGGTGGGTAAATGAATCGGAGCCCCCACCTGGGGAGGAGGGTATGAGGCGGCTCTTGAATGGGCTGGAGTTTCCAAGGGTGGAGGAGGAGGTGCAGTGGTTGGGAGCTTTGATTGGTCTGTGGGAGGTGATGGACTGCGCAGGCTCAATGCAGGGGAGGAAGGCCCCGGGGCCGGATGGGTTTCCGGCCAAGTTCTATAGGAAGTTTGGCCCAGAGCTGGGGGCCCTGTTTGTGGGGATGTTCAATGAAAGGGGGGATGTTTCCCCCCACATTGTCGCAGGTGTCCATTTTGTTGATTCTAAAGAAAGGTAAGCACATGGAGCAGTGTGGGTCATACCGCCTGATTTCGCTGCTAAATGTTGATGTGAAGTTGTTTGCGAAGGTGACAGCATTACGGATAGATGACTGTGCATCGGGGGTACATAGAACATAGAACACAGAACAGTACAGCACAGAACAGGCCCTTCGGCCCTCGATGTTGTGCCGAGCAATGATCACCCTACTCAAACCCACGTATCCACCCTATACCCGTAACCCAATAACCCCCCCCCTTAACCTTACTTTTTAGGACACTACGGGCAATTTAGCATGGCCGATCCACCTAACCCGCACATCTTTGGACTGTGGGAGGAAACCGGAGCACCCGGAGGAAACCCACGCACACACGGGGAGGACGTGCAGACTCCGCACAGACAGTGACCCAGCCGGGAATCGAACCTGGGACCCTGGAGCTGTGAAGCATTTATGCTAACCACCATGCTACCGTGCTGCCCCAATCAGCATCCATGCTGGGTGATAGGGGAGTACCAGTGAAGGGGCGGCAGGTAATGACAAATGTGCGGCCATTGCTCAATGTTATTATGATGCCCTCGGAGGGGCAGGAGGTAGGTGTGGTGGTGGCAATGGATGCAGACAAGGAGTTTGATTGGGTGGAGTGGGCCTATTTGTTGCAGGTGCTGGGTTGTCTCAGGTAGGGCCAGCGTTTCATGGGTTGAGTCCGGCTACTGTTCAGGGCACCAATAGTTTATGTCCGGATGAACAGGACGAGTTTGGGGTACTTTGGGCTGAATAGGGAGAGGAAGGCAGGCATGCCTGTGCTCCCTGCTGCTCTTAGCTCTGGCAACACAGCCATTGGCAATGGTGCTCAGGGCATCAATGAGTTGAAGAGGGATTGACCGGGTGGAGGTCTAGCACTGGGTCTCGTTGTATATGGACAATCTTCTATTGTATATCTTGGACCCAGTGGGCAGTTTTGATAGGATGCTGGAGTTCCCGAGGAAACCTGGCCATTTTCTGGGGCATAACTTGAACATGGGGAAAAGTGAGGCATTCCCGATGAATGCCAAAGGGCAGGAGAGGAGGCTAGGGGAGTTACTGTTCAGGGTGCGGGATCAAGTTTTCGGCATCGTGGGATACGAATGGCGTGGAGCTGGGCATAGCTGCATAAATGGAGCTTGGCATGTATACAAAGAACAAAGAAAATTACAGCACAGGAACAGGCCCTTCGGCCCTCCCAGCCTGCGCCGATCCAGATCCTTTATCTAAACCTGTTGCTATTTTCCAAGGATCTACTTCCCTCTGTTTCCCGCCCATTCATATATCTGTCCAGATGCATCTTAAATGATGCTATCGTGCCCGCCTCTACCACCTCCGCTGGTAAAGCATTCCAGGCACCCACCACCCTCTGCGTAAAAAACTTTCCACGCACATCTCCCTTAAACTTTCCCCCTCTCACCTTGAAATCGTGACCCTTGTAATTGACAACCCCAATCTTGGAAAAAGCGTGTTGCTATCCACCCTGTCCATACCTCTCATAATTTTGTAGACCTCAATCAGGTCCCCCCTCAACCTCCGTCTTTCCAATGAAAACAATCCTAATCTACTCAACCTTTCTTCATAGCTAGCACCCTCCATACCAGGCAACATCCTGGTGAACCTCCTCTGCACCCTCTCTAAAGCATCCACATCCTTCTGGTAATGTGGCGACCAGAACTGCATGCAATATTCCAAATGTGGCCTAACCAAAGTCCTATACAACTGTAACATGACCTGCCGACTCTTGTACTCAATACCCCGTCCGATGAAGGCAAGCATGCTGTATGCCTTCTTGACCACTCTATCAACCTGCGTTGCCACCTTCAGGGTACAATGGACCTGAACTCCCAGATCTCTCTGCACATCAATTTTCCCCAGGACTCTTCCATTGACCATATAGTTAATATCTTGACAGATATTAACAAGTGGGGTGTGTTGCTGTTGTCACTGGCAGGGTGTGGGCAGATGGTTAAAATGACGGTGCTGCCTAAGTTGGACGGGCTGGAAGGCAAGTCTCTGTGGGCGCCGATACGCGATAATCATACGTTGGTGTCGGCGGGGCCTGGATGCGAGATTCTGGGGGTGGCGGCAGGTGGGGATAGAGTACTCCAGGGACCTGTTTGTAGGGAATAGGTTTACAGGCCTGCAAGAGCAGGAGCAAACATACGAGATCTCGAAGGGGAATGGCTTTGGGTTCCTGCTGGTGAGGGACTTGGGGAGGAGAGAAGGGTTATCCTTCCCGGGGCTGCCTCCGGTGTTACAAGATAAGCTGCTGTCCAAGGATGAGGAGGGAAGTGTCAGGCATTTATGGTCATTTATTGCCAGGCCAGTGAAAATACAAGAAAGAAAGGTTGGCCAAGAAGTAGCTTCCCCTCAGTGCCTCCTACTGGCTGATTGAGGAATAGCATGGGTAAGTAATCCTGAACGCTTCTGCAAGCTGGAAGCAATGTCGCCTGGAGCTACAGGGAGGCAAACAAGTGTTGATCCAGACATCATTCCTGGCAGCGTGCACTGTGGTGAGACCAGTATCGAGGTTTAAAACCAGGAGGGGATTTTTCTGAGCTGTATTAGGAGGCTTAACTGCCAAAGCCTCTCCAGAGTGAAGTCCTCACAGAAACTACTCCATTGTGAACCTGGTGGCAAAAAGAGTGTGCCGCTCATGTCAGGCTTGCGTGAGCAGTGTGCTAATGAGGCTCTGTTTCAAATGGGACAGTGTGAACTGGGCTGAAAGGAGCTGCAGATTTCGGAATCTAAAGGGAGGTGAAGGGCAGGGATGATCGGAACAGAGAACTGGGAGATGCATCCCGGGAATGACAAGGGCAGCTTTTTGAATGTTGGCGATGGTGTCAGGCAGACGGAATTGATTCAGCCGCTGTCATTCATCTTGCTCCACTTTCATTTCCCTTGGACGCATTAGAAATCAGGGCAAATGCTTCAGGCTAATCTCCTGAGCCATCATTATCCCCATTGTGGGGACATTGTGGTGCAAACATTCAATGTTTTGGCATTAAACGCTGCAGCTGGTTATTTTAACAAAGTCGTAAATTAGCAGTTCTATCAAATACTTTTGCCCCCTCGATTCCACTCGACCCCTCCCATTGCTGGGATAAAGGGCTTGTCTCACAAGGACAAATTGGACAGGTTGGGCCTGCACCCATTGGAGTTTAGAAGGATGTCAACTGATGTTATTGAAACATATAAGATCGTGAAGGGGTATGTTTCCTCTTCTGGGGGAGACTAGAACTATTTAAGAATAAGGGGCGCGATTCTCTGCAAATGCGGCGAATCGTAAAGGCTGCCGTGAAACTGGCCGTGTTTCACGGCAGCCTCCACGCCTCCTCACGGGACCCGATTCTCCCCCCGGGCGGGGCTAGCAACGGGGCCCCGTGAAGCACGGCATCGCGGCCTTAGCGACCGTCGCTAAGTCCAAGCGTCGCGCCGGCTGACGCGTACGATGACATCAGCCACGCATGCGTGGGTTGGAGCCGTCATCTCCCTCGGCCGCCCCGCAGACTGATCCTGTGGGGCAGCGGAGGGAGAAAGAGTGCGTCCGTAACCGCGATTGGTGGGCACCGATCGTGGTACGGCCGTGCCAATCGGGGCCCTGGAGGCCCAGAACGGGCATGGTGCGGCCGTTTTTACGACGACAGCAAGCAGGTGTGTTTGCTGCCATAAAAACGGCCGTAAAGGCCTGGGAACTCGGCCCATCGGCCTGGGGAGAATCACTGTTTGCCGTAAAAAACGGCGAGCAGCGATTCGTGTCGTGGAGCGGCCGTGGGGGGGGGGGGGGGGAGAATAGCGGGAGGGCGTGAAAAATGTTGGGGACGCCCTCCCGCTATTCTCCGACCCGTCGTGGGCAGCGGAAAATCGCGCCCAAGATGTTTCCCTTTTAAGACGGCGATGAGAACGTTTTTCTACTCAGAGGATAGTTAGCCTGTGTAATTCTATTTTCTAAATAATTGACTAACTGAATATATTCCGGTCTGAGGCAGATAGACTTTTGATAGATAAGGGAATCAGTTCAGCGCCCGGCTCAAACCTTGATTTCAGTCCGACGCCCGATTCTCCGCCCGATTACAATCCGCATTGCCAACGTCCTGGAGCAGAGAATCCAGGCCCTGCAAAGAGAAAAGCAGTAACCTGTGTTTAAATCTCTGATAACCTTCAGCTGCAAGCCATTCATTCACTCTCTCAATGGGCTGTGATGTGAGGGGGTTTAAACACAGGTCAATGATTAGCTTATCTCTTTCTGGGAATGGGCACATGGTGCTTCCTCTGACTGAGTCAGAAGGTGTAAGCCCAGGTGAGCATACAATAGTGTTTCTTTTTACTGCTCCTGTCTTAACTGCTCTCCAGCTTCCAGACAGGGATCTAGAGGGTCTTTTCCAGAGGGTCTGTGGAGGGGGTTCCTTTAGTTAGGGGGTTTTGGGGGAGGTCACCCTATTCAGGATGTCTGGGGGGTCCCGCTATTTAGAGGGTCTCTGTGGAGGATCATCCTATTCAGGATTTCTCGAGGGGGGACCCTTTTCAGGGGGGCTCTGTTGGGGGTCCCCCTTTTCAGGGGTATCTGTGGGGGTGCCCTATTCAGGGGTCTTCGGCTCACTTGTCTAGGGGGTCTCTGAGGGGTCTCCCTAACAGGTCCATGTGAGGAGGGTCTCCCTATCTAGGGGGTCTCTGGGTGGTCCCATTTAGGAGTCTCTGGCAAGGTCCCATCTAGGAGTCCCTGGGGGGGGGTCCCCCTATCTAGTGGGTCTCTGCTGGGGTGTCTCCCTATCTAAGGTGTCTCTGGGGGTGTTTCCCATTTCAGGAGGGTCCCTCGGGAGAGGACAAAGGGTGGGGGAGTCGGATAGGAGCAGGTTGTGCATTGTGGGGGGTGAGTTGCCCTCGGCTGGAGTTTGGGGGGCACCTCCCTTTAGGGGTTTCCTCCTTGACCCATGGCGAGATCCATCAGGGACATGCCGGTAAATACCAGTAGTGAGCTGCGCCCACATGATTCCTAGCCTGGAGGACTGGAGAATCGTGAGGGCCCAGAGACTCTGTTGCTGGACATGCTACGTGGAAGAAAATGCGCCATTAGGACCCATTTGCAGGATATCTGGGGGGGGGGGGGGGGGGGAGACACCAGTGCGACGCTGGAGCATAGTGGCCGTTTCAGCCAGACACCTGATTTTCAGCCTGATCCTGATCCAGGTTGCCAATGCCTCAGGGAAGAGAATCCAGCCCACAATTAATCTGCAGTTGGAGAGGCAGGGATTAATCAAGAAAGACCCTCTCGATCCTTTTTGGAATCAAGAACGGTCATGTCTGGCCAACCTTTTTAAAAAGGTTTGCCAAACAATTTAGCGTGGCCAAACCACCTAACCTGCACAGCTTTGGGTTGTGGGGGTGAGACCCACGCAGACACGGTGAGAATGTGCAAACTCCAACACGGACAGTGACCCAGCGCCAGGATCGATCCCGGATCTTCAATACCGTAGGCAGTAGTTCTAACCACTGCGCCACCTTGCCGCCCTATGTCTGACCAGCTTGATTGAATTATTGAAAGAGGTGGCCAGGTGTGTAGGTGAGGGAATTCCTTATGACGTTGTCTACTTGGACTTCAGCATGGCTTTTGATAAGGTCCCATATGGGAGCCTGATAGCGAAAGGCCCATCGGATCCAAGGAAATTTGGCAAATTGGAATCAGAATTGGCTGAGGGGGGTTATTCGGACTGGAAGCCTGTGTTTAGTGGGGTCCCGCAGGTTTAGTATTGGGGCCCTTGCTGCTTGTGGTTGCGATAAATGATTTAGATATAAATGTAGGAGGGTTGATCATGAGGTTTGAGGACGATACAACAATTAATGGGGTGGTAAATAGTGAGGATAGCCTTTGATTACAGGAGGATGGAGACAGGCTGGTCAGATGGGCTGATTAGTGTCAACTGGAATTCAATCCAGGTGAGTGTGAGGTAATGCACTTGGGCAGAATAAAAAAGGCAAGGGAATATATGACCCTGGAAGCACCAAGGGCCAGAGGGATCTTGCTGTGCATGTATACCAGTTCCTTAAGGTAGCAGAGCAAGTGGATACAGTGGTTAAGAAGGCATATGGTATACTTGCCTTTATTAGCTGAGGCATCGAGTTTAAGAGTAGGGAGGTTATGATGGAACTATATAAAACATTGGTTAGGCCAGATTATTGTACGCAGTTCTGGAATCTACATGAAAGGAAGGATGTGATAGCCCTGGAAAGGGTGCAGAGGTGATTTATCAGGATGTTGTCTGGGCTGTAGAGTTTTAGCTGTGAAGAGAGATTGGATAAGACCATAAGACATAGGAGCAGAATTAGGCCACTCGGCCCATCGAGTCTGCTCCACCATTCAATCATGGCTGATATTTTCTCATCCCCATTCTCCTGCCTTCTCCACACAACTCCTGATCCCTTTATTGATCATGAACCTATCTATCTCTTTCTTAAAGACACTCAGTGATTTGGCCTCCACAGCCTTCTGCGGTAAAGAGTTCCACAGATTCACCACCCTCTGGCTGAAGAAATTCCTCCTTATTTCTGTTTTAAAGATTGTCCCTCGAAGGGATCATCAAGGCGAACATCTCCTGCACTTCTTCGGATGGTGACGGGAGATCATTTGAAGACCAGGGCAGAATCTTACCAAGGGTGTACAGAAGTCTCAAGACTCGCACATTCAGACATAGGAACAGCTTCTTCCCCACAGCTACAAGACTCCTCAACGACTCCCCCTCGGAGTGATCTATTTCCTGTAAGAACACTATTCATGATGCCCTATGCTGCTCTTGCTCATGTATTTGCTTTGTTTGGCCCCTTGTTCCGCACTGTAACCAATCACTGTTTTGTCGATGTACCGTTTGTCAATGTTTCCTGTTGATTATTCTTTTTGTCTACTATGTACGTACTGTGTACGTTTCCTTGGCCGCAGAAAAATACTTTTCACTGTACTTCAGTACATGTGACAATAAATCAAATCAAATTCCGGGAGATTATGCAGCTGCCGGTGTCTGGGGAGTTTTGGGAGTGTCATGTGAGAGTGCCTTTAAGAATTGGATGTTTAAGAAATGTACCTTGAAGAAATGAGGCTGATCATATTACTGAAGTAATGTCACGGGGGGAGCTGAGCTCACTTCTGATTTTTGGGAGTTTTAGTTTCAGTTTGAAGAAAGCTTGGGTGTGGCTGTGAGCTGCATTGCTGGTGATCTCTGCCATGAAGGACTATCTCTTAATCCTTTGGTGAAATCGGAATTGTAAAAAGGTCTCAGTATTGAATGTAAATCTAATGTGCTTCTATTTGAAGGATTTGTTAAGTCTTTTGGATGTGTAAAGGAACAGTTTGCAGGATTGGATAGTGTATTATTTTCGGGGTTATCTTTGAAGTAAGGGGTGTTAAGAGATCCAATGTTTATTTAAAAGGTTAATTTGAGTTCATGGAATAAACATTGTTTTGTTTTAAAAACTACGTGTCCATAATTGTAATACTACACCTGGGGAACAAGCCGTGTGCTTCAAAAGCAACAATCCATTAAAGGTGGGGGTTGGTTGAACTCCATGATACATTTTGGGGTTCTGAATACACCTCTCCCATAACAGGAGGGTCATGTCGTCTCGTTGCAGGACTGAATGAGACTGACTCCATGGAACAGGTAACCTTTTGACCTTTTCCTCACCCTCTTTTATTTGTATATATGAATTTCTTTGCATCCACCTGAAAAGCAGCTTTGACGGGGATCTCACTCCCAGCTGTATAGTGCTGCCTCAGTGCTGCTGGTGTGTTAGCCTCGACTACGTGCTCAAGTTCTGAGGTCAGGCTTGAACCCATGACTTTCATCCTCGAAAGGAAGAGTGTGACAGGTGGGCAACCCACGAGGTGGTGAAAGATTATCTCGGAGGGGCGAGGGATGGGCGAGGGGTTGCATTGAGAGACTGGGGGTCAATGACCTGCTCTGGCTGCACAAAGAAGGTTGTTCACTCTCTTTGGGTACTGCTGCCCCGTCCTCGTCTGCAGTGAGCTGGCACTAACTAATGCCGCTATGGCACGCCCAAGTACGTCTGGTCACCTTGCTGGCGGGCCGCACCCTGGAGTGCGGGTACAGAACGTCCCACCTCTGCTGTGCTCCATCCAGTAGTCTGGTCAGGGCTCCCTCTGAAAATTGTGGAGCCGACTTTCTGGATGGCATCCCCTCTATTGGATCTAAGGCATGTGCTGGGGAGGCATTTAAACGGGGCTCCCCAGTGATTGCAGTGATTACGTCTCCCTGAATCGAGCAAATTAGCACGGCGTGATTGACGGAGAAAAAAATCTTTTGTTTCTGAGTCTCGATATTCCGTGGGAATTCTCACCGACCCTGCCGGTGGGATTTGCACTGTTTTTCGCTGCAGAACTGACATTTTACCATTTCTTTGGTAAGATTCTGCCCTGGTCTTCCAATGATCTCCCGTCACCATCCGAAGAAGTGCGGGAGATGTTCGCCTTGATGATCCCTTCGAGGGACGATCCTTTAAAACCGAGATGAAGAGGATTCTTCAGCCAGAGGGTGGTGAGTCTGTGGAACTCTTTACCGCAGAAGGCTATGGAGGCCAAATCACTGAGTGTCTTTAAGGCAGAGATAGATAGGGTCTTGATTAATAAGGGGTTCAGGGGTTATGGGCAGAAGCCAGGGGAATGGGGATGAGAAAATATCAGCCATGATTGAATGGCGGAGCAGACTCGATGGGCCGATTAGTCTAATTCTGCTTCTATATCTTATGGTCTTAGTTCATTGCTGGACAGAGTGGATAGGGAGAAACTGTTCCCTCATAAAAAGATCAAAAACAAGAAGGGATAAATTTAAATTGATTTGCGAAAGAAGCCACTGACAGAAAAAGTACATTTTCACGCAGCAAATGTTTGAGGTCTGGAGTGCACTGCCTGGGGATGTGGTGATAGCAGCTTCACTCGAGGCATTCAAGAGGGCATTAGATGATTATTTGAATAGAAACAATGTGCAGGAGTACAGGCTAAGCCATGATGCTCATTTGGAGAACCAAGCAGATACGATGGACCAATTTTAAAAATTCTTTCAGAATATTAATAATCTTTATTATTAACACTGCGCTGAAGTTACTGTGAAAATCGTCTAGTCGTCACACTCAGAAACCCAGAGGAAACTCACGCAGACACGGGGAGAAGGTTCAGACTCCGCACAGATAGAGACCCAAGTGGGAATCGAACCTGGGACCCAGGTGCTGGTGAAGCAGCAGAGCTAACCACTGTGCTACCATGCCACCCCAAGTATTTGGGCATCGCTGGCAAGGGCAGCATTTGTTGCCCATCCATAATTGCCCTCGAGCTGAGTGGCAGTAAGAGTCAACCACATTGCTGTGGATCATGAGGAGTCACATGTAGGCCAGACCAGGTAAGGACAGCAGATTTCCTTCCTTCCTATGAGCATTAATGAACCAGATGGGTTTTTAACAACAATCAGCAATGGTTTCATGGTCATCATTAGATTTTGTAATTCCAGATTTTTATTAAATTAAAATTTCACCATCAGCATTGATGGGGTTTGAACCAGGGGCCCCAGAAATTACCCAGGGTCTCTGCATTATGAGCCCAGTGACAATACCACTACGGCACTGACTCCACTAGCGGCAGCAGGGATTATGTGGTTCTGAACAGTACCAGAGAAAGAGAGAGGCAGCTCCAAACATTTTGCCAGCTCAGATTTAATAAGTGGCACGGAATCTTCTTATAAGAAACTAGAATAAGGAGCAGCTGAAATTTCTGTTCGTTGTTCCAACATTGGTTCCGAGGTCAGCTCTTGTCACCTGTCATTCCAGGCTACTGGTTACCCCATCAAACTTTTCCCCCTGTTGACATGAGGGAACCATCAAATTCTCCGGCAGGATCTTGTGTAAATTATACTAACCACAAGTAGAAGTCGTCAGTTTGATGTAACCACGGCGACCGACTGCCTTGGCAATGCAGAATTGCGCAGGTTTACTACTAGAAGGTAATTCAAATCCTATTTTTACAAAATGATGAAACAGCGAGACAATAGAGCTGTCTGGTACCAATTGTAAAACAGCACTTTGCACCTCACGGCTTCACTGGGTAAATTCCAGTCTGTAAATTACAGAGTAATAAAATGCCTTTTTCTCCCCATGTCAGTGGTAAATTGCCAGCGTTAACTATCCTGCAAGCCGACTTGTCGTGTGCTTGTGGGGCAGGGAGGCAATGGCGTAGTGGTGTTGTTACTGAGCTAATCACCCCGACACCCAGGGTGATCCACTGGGGTCACAGGTTCAAGTCCCACCACGGTAGGTGGTGAAATTCAACTTCAACAAAAATCTGGAATTGCAAGTCCAATACAGTAGTAACTATTGTTGATTGCTGGAAAGATCCATCAGGAATCTAATCTGTCATCCTTACCTGGTCTGGCCTTTGTGAGACTCCAGATCCACAGCAATGTGGTTGACTCTTAAATACCCTCTGGGATGGGCAATAAATATTGACCTACCCAACGAAACCCACAACCCATGAATGAATTTTTTTTAAAAACATGCGCCAGAGATATCCTTTAAGGTGATCGGCATATTTTGGCCATTGATGCTAACAGCATTTTAACTCTTTACTACGGAGGATGGGAGAGGTAATTCAACACTTTATGGAGGCTGGAGGGATAATTTAACTCATTATGAAGGCTAAGGGGGTAATTATAAATGATTATGGACGCCAAGATGATACTTTTAATTCATGGGGTTTGAAAGGGGCTATTTTAACTCTTTATGGCGAATAAGGGGGTAATTTCAACTCTTACAGAGGTTGGGATGGGTAATTTTAGTTGCTTATGGAGAGTGAAGCGATAATTTTAATCTTAGAGTAGCTAAGGGGTGTAATTTTAACTCATTATAGAGGCTGAGAGGGGTAATTGTGACATTATAGAGGCTGAGAGGGTAAATGTAACTCATTATAGAGGCTGAGAGGGGTAATTGTAACGTAGAGGTTGAGAGGGGCAATTGTAACATTATAGAGGTTGAGAGGAGCAATTGTAACATTATAGAGGTTGAGAGGGGCAATTGTAACATTATAGAGGCTGAGGGGTTAATTGATACTCATTATAGAGGCTGAGAGGGGCAATTGTAACATTATAGAGGTTGAGAGGGGCAATTGTAACATTATAGAGGCTGAGGGGGGTAATTGTAACATTATAGAGGCTGAGGGGGTAATTGTAACATTATAGAGGCTGAGGGGGGTAATTGTAACATTATAGAGGCTATGGGGGCAATTGTAACATTATAGAGGCTGAGGGGGTAATTGTAACTCATTATAGAGGCTGAGGGATAATTGTAACATTATAGAGGTTGAGTGGGTAATTGTAACTCATTATAGAGGCTCAGAGGGGTAATTGTAACATTATAGAGGCTGAGGGGATAATTGTAACATTATAGAGGCTCAGAGGGATAATTGTAACATTATAGAGGCTGAGGGGGGTAATTGCAACATTATAGAGGCTGAGGGGGTAATTGTAACTCATTATAGAGGCTGAGGGATAATTGTAACATTATAGAGGTTGAGTGGGTAATTGTAACTCATTATAGAGGCTCAGAGGGGTAATTGTAACATTATAGAGGCTGAGAGAGGGTAATTGTAACTCATTATAGAGGCTCAGAGGGGATAATTGTAACATTATGGAGGCTGAGGGGTAATTGTAACATTATAGAGGCTCAGAGGGATAATTGTAACATTATAGAGGCTCAGAGGGTAATTGTAACATTATAGAGGTTGAGAGGGACAATTGTAACATTATAGAGGCTGAGGGGGTAATTGTAACATTATAGAGGCTGGGGGGGGGGGGTAATTGTAACATTATAGAGGCTATGGGGGCAATTGTAACATTATAAAGGCTGAGGGGGGTAATTGTAACATTATAGATGCTGAGGGGGTAATTGTAACATTATAGAGGCTGAGGGGGTAATTGTAACATTATAAAGGCTGAGGGGGATAATTGTAACATTATAGAGGCTGAGGGGGGTAATTGCAACATTATAGAGGCTGAGGGGGTAATTGTAACTCATTATAGAGGCTGAGGGGTAATTGTAACATTATAGAGGTTGAGTGGGTAATTGTAACTCATTATAGAGGCTGAGAGAGGGTAAATGTAACATTATAGAGGCTGAGGGGATAATTGTAACATTATAGAGGCTCAGAGGGGTAATTGTAACATTATAGAGGCTGAGGGGTAATTGTAACATTATAGAGGCTCAGAGGGATAATTGTAACATTATAGAGGCTGAGAGGGTAATTGTAACATTATAGAGGTTGAGAGGGACAATTGTAACATTATAGAGGCTGAGGGGGTAATTGTAACATTATAGAGGCTGAGGGGGGTAATTGTAACATTATAGAGGCTGAGGGGGCAATTGTAACATTATAGAGGCTGAGGGGGTAATTGTAACATTATAGAGGCTGAGGGGGGTAATTGTAACATTATGGAGGCTATGGGGGCAATTGTAACATTATAGAGGTTGAGAGGGGCAATTGTAACATAGAGGCTGAGGGGGTAATTGTAACATTATAGAGGCTATGGGGGTAATTGTAACATTATAGAGGCTGAGGGGGTAATTGTTACTCATTATAGAGGCTGAGGGAGGGTAAATGTAACATTATAGAGGCTGAGGGGGTAATTGTAACATTATAGAGGCTGAGGGGGTAATTGTAACATTATAGATGCTGAGGGGGTAAATGTAACATTATAGAGGCTGAGGGGGTAATTGTAACATTATAGAGGCTGAGGGGGGTAATCGTAACATTATAGAGGCTGAGGGGGTAATTGTAACATTATAGAGGCTGAGGGGGGTAATTGTAACATTATAGAGGCTGAGGGGGTAATTGTAACATTATAGAGGTTGAGAGGGGCAATTGTAACATTATAGAGGCTGAGGGGTTAATTGATACTCATTATAGTGGTTGAGAGGGGTAATTGTCACATTATAGAGGCTGAGGGTGTCATTGTAACAATATAGAGGCTGAGGGGGCAGCACGGTAGCATTGTGGATAGCACAAGGGGCTGGTTTAGCTCACTCAGCCAAATCGCTGGCTTTTAAAGCAGACCAAGCAGGCCAGCAGCACGGTTCGATTCCCGTACCAGCCTCCCCGAACAGGCGCCGGAATGTGGCGACTAGGGGCTTTTCACAGTAACTTCATTGAAGCCTACTCTTGACAATAAGCAATTTTCATTTTTCATTTTCAATCGCTTCACAGCTCCAGGGTCCCAGGTTCGATTCTGGCTTGGGTCACTGTCTGTGCAGAGTCTGCACATCCTCCCCGTTGTGTGCGTGGGTTTCCTCCGGGTGCTCCGGTTTCCTCCCACAGTCCAAAGATGTGCAGGTTGGGTGGATTGGCCATGATAAATTGCCCTTAGTGTTCAAAATTGCCCTTAGTGTTGGGTGGGGCTGCTGGGTTATGGAGATGGGGTGGAGGTGTTGACCTTGGGTAGGGTGCTCTTTCCAAGAGCCAGTGCAGACTCGATGGGCCGAATGGCCTCCTTCTGCACAGTAAATTCTATAATTCTATGAGGGGATAATTGCAACATTATAGAGGCTGAGGAGGTAAATGTAACTCATTCTCGGGGATGGGGGGGTAATTTTAACTCATTACGGAGGCTGGTGGGGAGGTAGTATTTGTAGCTGATTATGGAGATGAGCGGGGTAATTGTAACTCACTATTGTGGCTGAGGGGGTCACTTTAATTTATTCCGGAACCTTAAAGTGTTAATTTTCACCTTCACTGCCAGGTAGTGATCGCCACCCAATCCAAATCCATCCAGTACTAAATGGACCAAATCCTCAAAACCCCCAGAGGCATGGCCTCTGCCAAAACACTGCCTGGACAGTGAGAGTGGCCTCTGGATAGTGAGTGTGACCACCGGGCAGTGTGAGTGGCCACCGGGAAGCACGGTAGCACAAGTGGCTAGCACTGTGGCTTCACAACATCAGGGTCCCAGGTACAATTCCCCGCTGGGTCACTGTCTGCACGTTCTCCCCGTGTCTGTGTGGGTTTCCTCTGGGCAGTGGGAGTGGCCACTGGGCAGTGAGAATGGCTACTGGGCAGTGGGAGTGGCCACTGGGCAATATGAGTTGCCACTGGGCAGTGTGAGTGGCCATTGGGCAGTGTGAGTGGCCACTGGGCAGTGGGTATGGCCATCAGGCAGTGAGAGTGGCCACCGAGCAGTGAGAGTGGCCACCGGGGAGTTAGAGTGCTCACCGGGCAGTGAGAGTGGCCACCGGACAGTGAGACTGGTCAACAGGCAGTGAGAGTGGCCACCATACAGTGAGACTGGTCACCAGGCAGTGAGAGTGGCCACCGGGCACTGTGAGTGGCTTCCAGGCAGTGGAAGTGGCCACTGGGCAGTGAAAGTGGCCACCAGGCAGTGAGAATGGTCATCGGGCAGTGAGAGTGGCCACTGGGCAGTGGGAGTGGCCACTGGGCAGTGAAAGTGGCCACTGGGCAGTGAAAGTGGCCACTAGGCAGTGGGAGTGGCCACCGGGCAGTGAGAGTGGCCACCGGGCAGTGGGAGTGGCCAACGGGCAGTGGGAGTGGCCACCGGGCAGTGGGAGTGGCCACCGGGCAGTGGGAGTGGCCACTGGGCAGTGAAGAAGAAGAAGAAAGAAGAAAATTGTTGTCACAAGTAGGCTTCAAATTAAGTTACTGTGAAAAGCCCCTAGTCGCCACATTCCGGCGCCTGTTCGGGGAGGCTGATACGGGAATTGAACCGTGTTGCTGGCCTACCTTGGTCTGCTTTAAAAGCCAGCAATTTAGCCCAGTGTGCTAAACCCTGGCCACCGGGAAGTGAGAGTGGCCACCGGGCAGTGAGAGTGGCCACTGGGCAGTGAGAGTGGCCACCGGGCAGTAAATGTGGCCATCGGGCAGAGAGAGTGGCTACCGGGAAGTGAGAGTGGCTACCGGGAAGTGAGAGTGGCCACCGGGCAGTGAGAGTGGCCACCGGGCAGTGAGAGTGGCCAACGGGCAGTGAGAGTGGCCACCGGACAGTGGAGTGGCCACTGGGCAGTGAGAGTGGTCAACCGGCAGTGAGAGTGGCCACTGGGCAGTGAGAGTGGCCACTGGGTAGTAAGAGTGGCACCGGGCAGTCGGAGTGGCCACCAGACAGTGAGAGTGGCCACCGGGCAGTGAGAGTGGCCACCGGGCATTGAGAGTGGCACCGGGCAGTCAGAGTGGCCACCGAGCAGTGAGAGTGGCCACTGGGCAGTGAGAGTGACCACCAGGCAGTGAAAGTGGCCACTGGGCAGTGAGAGTGGCCACCGGGCAGCCGGAGTGGCCACCAGGCAGTGAGAGTGGGCACTGGGCAGTGAGAGTGACCACCGGGCAGCCGGAGTGGCCACCGAGCAGGGAGAGTGGCCACTGGGCAGTGTGTGTGGCTACGGGGCAGTGAGAGTGACCACCGAGCAGTGAGAGTGACCACCAGGCTGTGGGAGTGGCGACTGGGCAGTGAGAGTGACCACCGAGCAGTGAGAGTGACCACCGAGCAGTGAGAGTGACCACCAGACAGTGAGAGTGGCCACCGGGCAGTGAGAGTGGCCACCGGGCATTGAGAGTGACCACCGAGAAGTGAGAGTGACCACCAGGCAGTGAGAGTGGGCACTGGGCAGTGAGAGTGACCACCGGGCAGCCGGAGTGGCCACCGAGCAGGGAGAGTGGCCACTGGGCAGTGAGAGTGACCACCGAGCAGTGAGAGTGGCCACCGGGCAGTGAGAATGGCCTCCAGGCAGTGGGAGTGGCCACCAGGCTGTGGGAGTGGCGACTGGGCAGTGAGAGTGGCCACCGGGCAGTGAGAGTGGCCTCCAGGCAGTGGGAGTGGCCAGCGGGCAGTGAGAGTGGCCAGCGGGCAGTGAGAGTGGCCACCAGGCAGTGGGAGTGGCCACCGGGCAGTGAGAGTGGCCACCAGGCAGTGAGAGTGGCCACCGGGCAGTGAGACTGGTCAGCAGGCATTGAGAGTGGCCACTGGGCAGTGAAAGTGGCCACCGGACAGTAAATGTGGCCATCGGGAAGTGAGAGTGGCCTTCGGGAAGTGAGAGTGGCCACCGAACAGTGGGAGTGGCCACCGGGCATTGAGAGTGGCCACCGGGCAGTGAAAGTGGCCACCGGGCAGTGGGAGTGGCCACCGGGCAGTGGGAGTGGCCACCGGGCAGTGGGAGTGGCCACCGGGCAGTGAGAGTGGCCACCGGGCAGTGAGAGTGGCCACCGGGCAGTGTGAGTGGCCAACGGGTAGTGAGAGTGGCCTCCAGGCAGTGAGAGTGGTCACCGGGCAGTGAGAGTGGCCACTGGGCAGTGAGAGTGGCCACCGGGCAGTGAGAGTGGCCACCGGGCAGTGAGAGTGAGCACCGGGCAGTCGGAGTGGCCACCGGGCAGTGAGAGTGAGCACCGCGCAGTGAGAGTGACCACCGGGCAGTCGGAGTGGCCACTGGGCAGTGAGAGTGGCCACTGGGCATTGAGAGTGAGCACCGAGCAGTGAGAGTGACCACCGGGCAGTCGGAGTGGCCACCAGGCAGTGAAAGTGGCCACTGGGCAGTGAGAGTGGCACCGGGCAGTCAGAGTAGCCACCGAGCAGTGGGAGTGGCCACCGGGCATTGGGAGTGGCCACGGGGCAGTAAAAGAGGCCACCAGGCACTGGGATCGGTCACCGGGAAGTGGGAGTGGCCACCGGGCAGTGAAAGTGGCCACCGGGCAGTGAGTGTGGCCACTGGGCAGTGAGAGTGGCCTCCAGGCAGTGAGAGTGGCCACCGGGCAGTGGGAGTGGCCACCGGGCAGTGGGAGTGGCCACCGGGCAGTGGGAGTGGCCACCGGGCAGTTTGAGTGGCTTCCAGGCAGTGGGAGTGGCCACTGGGCAGTGAAAGTGGCCACCAGGCAGTGTGAGTGGTCATCGGGCAGTGATAGTGGCCACTGGGCAGTGGGAGTGGCCACTGGGCAGTGAAAGTGGCCACTGGGCAGTGGGAGTGGCCACAGGGCAGTGAAATTGGCCACCAGGCAGTGAGAATGGTCATCGGGCAGTGAGAGTGGCCACTGGGCAGTGAAAGTGGCCACTGGGCAGTGGGAGTGGCCACCGGGCAGTGGGAGTGGCCACCGGGCAGTGGGAGTGGCCACCGGGCAGTGGGAGTGGCCACCGGGCTGTTAGAGTGGCCACCGGGCTGTTAGAGTGGCCACCGGGCAGTGAGAGTGGCCACCGGGCAGTAAGAGTGGCCACCGGTCAGTGGGAGTGGCCACCGGGCAGTGAGAGTGGCCACCGGGCAGTGAGAGTGGCCACCGGGCAGTGAGAGTGGCCACCAGGCTGTGGGAGTGGCCACCGGGCAGTGAGAGTGGCCACCGGGCAGTAAGAGTGGCCACCGGTCAGTGGGAGTGGCCACCGGGCAGTGAGAGTGGCCACCGGGCAGTTTGAGCGTCCACCGGGCACTGGGATCGGTCACCGGGAAGTGGGAGTGGCCACCAGGCAGTGAAAGTGGCCACCGGTCAGTGGGAGTGGCAACCCGGCAATGAAAGTGGCCATTGGTCAGTGGGAGTGGCCACTGGGGCAGTGGGAGTAGCCACCGGGCAGTGAGGGTGGCCACCGGGCAGTGAGAGTGGCCACCGGGCAGTGGGAGTGGCCACCGGGCAGTGAGAGTGGCCACCGGGCAGTGAGAGTGGCCACCGGGCAGTGAGAGTGGCCACCGGGCAGTGAGAGTGGCCACCGGGCAGTGGGAGTGGCCACCGGGCAGTGGGAGTGGCCACCGGGCAGTGAGAGTGGCCACCGGGCACTGGGATCGGTCACCGGGAAGTGGGAGTGGCCACTGGGGCAGTGAGGGTGGCCACCGGGCAGTGAGAGTGGCCACCGGGCAGTGAGAGTGGCCACCGGGCAGTGAGAGTGGCCACCGGGCAGTGAGAGTGGCCACCGGGCAGTGAGAGTGGCCACCGGACAGTGGGAGTGGCCACCCTGCAGTGAGAGTGGCCACCAGGCAGTGAGAGTGGCCACCGGGCTGTGAGAGTGGCCACCGTGCAGTGAGAGTGGCCACCGGGCTGTGGGAGTGGCCACCGGGCAGTGGGAGTGGCCACCGGGCAGTGGGAGAGGCCACCGGGCAGTGAGAGTGGCCACCGGGCAGTGGGAGTGGCCAGCGGGCAGTGGGAGTGGCCACCGGGCAGTGAGAGTGGCCACCGGGCAGTGAGAGTGGCCACCGGGCAGTGGGAGTGGCCACCGGGCAGTGAGAGTGGCCACCGGGCAGTGAGAGTGTCCACCGGGCACTGGGATCGGTCACCGGGAAGTGGGAGTGGCCACCGGGCAGTGAAAGTGGCCACCGGGCAGTGGGAGTGGCATCCCGGCAATGAAAGTGGCCATTGGTCAGTGGGAGTGGCCACTGGGGCAGTGGGAGTAGCCACCGGGCAGTGAGGGTGGCCACCGGGCAGTGAGGGTGGCCACCGGGCAGTGAGGGTAGCCACCGGGCAGTGAGAGTGGCCAACGGGCTGTGAGAGTGGCCACCGGGCAGTGGGAGTGGCCACCGGGCAGTGAGAGTGGCCACCGGGCAGTGAGAGTGGCCACCGGGCAGTGGGAGTGGCCACCGGACAGTGGGAGTGGCCACCCTACAGTGAGAGTGGCCACCGGGCAGTGAGAGTGGCCACCGGGCAGTGAGAGTGGCCACCGGGCAGTGAGAGTGGCCACCGGGCAGTGAGAGTGGCCACCGGGCTGTGAGAGTGGCCACCGTGCTGTGAGAGTGGCCACCGGGCAGTGAGAGTGGCCACCGGGCAGTGAGAGTGGCCACCGGGCACTGGGATCGGTCACCTGGCTGTGGGAGTGGCCACCGGGCAGTGGGAGTGGCCACCGGGCAGTGGGAGAGGCCACCGGGCAGTGAGAGTGGCCACCGGGCAGTGGGAGTGGCCACCGGGCAGTGGGAGTGGCCACCGGGCAGTGAGAGTAGCCACCGGGCAGTGAGAGTGGCCACCGGGCAGTGGGAGTGGCCACCGGGCAGTGAGAGTGGCCACCGGGCAGTGAGAGTGGCCACCGGGCAGTGAGAGTGGCCACCGGGCACTGGGATCGGTCACCGGGAAGTGGGAGTGGCCACCGGGCAGTGAAAGTGGCCACCGGGCAGTGGGAGTGGCATCCCGGCAATGAAAGTGGCCATTGGTCAGTGGGAGTGGCCACTGGGGCAGTGGGAGTAGCCACCGGGCAGTGAGGGTGGCCACCGGGCAGTGAGGGTAGCCACCGGGCAGTGAGAGTGGCCAACGGGCAGTGAGAGTGGCCACCGGGCAGTGAGAGCGGCCACCGGGCAGTGAGAGTGGCCACCGGGCAGTGAGAGTGACCACTGGGCAGTGAGAGTGGTCACCGGGCAGTGGGAGGAGCCACCGGGCGGTGAAAGTGGCCACCGGGCAGTGGGAGTGGCGACTGGGTAGTGAGAGTGGCCACCGGGCAGCGGGCGTGGCCACTGGGTAGTGAGAGTGGCCACCGGGCAGTGGGAGTGGCCACTGTATATTGAGAGTGGCCACCGGACAGTGGAGTGGCCACCGGGCAGTGAGAGTGGCCACCGGGCAGTGGGAATGGCCACCGGGCAGTGGGAGTGGCCACCGGGCAGTGAGAGTGGCCACCGGGCAGTGCGAGTGGCGACCGGACACTACGAGTGGCGACCGGGCAGTGAGAGTGGCCACCGGGCAGTGAAAGTGGCCACCGGGCAGTGAAAGTGGCCACTGGGCAGTTAAAGTGGCCACCGGGCAGTGGGAGAGTGAAAACAAACTCAAATCTTGCCTTCAGCAAAAGTGCAATGTTTGGAATGGAAGTTCTCAGTGAGGGATTGAGCAGCATCCTTTGACCTTGTCTTGCTGATAGGAGTGTTATCTCGAGGTATGTGGTAGAATCGGCGAAAACCTTGCGCAGAAGCAAGTGTCTGTCCCGTGGGCACTATTGAGAGCTCCAAATCAGAGCGATCTGATTTAATCTGGGAAATATCAGCAGGGTCGGAAGCATCTGGCCCATTTCCCTGCCTCCTTTCAGGTTTTCCGCTTTCGAGTGCTTATGTGATTCCCTCTTCAATCGTAGCTCCAGTAGCTACGTGTGGTTCTCACATCACTCTTTGAACGTAAAGAACTGATGTGGCCCTGTTATTATAGCCTAACGACTACACTTTATTCTGCGCTAAAGTGGCGGGATTCTCTTCTGTGATCTCGCAGCGATGGTGGGAAATAATGTCCAAGTTATTCTTGTCAAACTGGCATGTGTTCAACCAACATTCAAGAGCAATTTATAAACCGAGCTCCGACATTGCACAGGGGAACCGAGGCGGACTGTTAGTAAACAGAGACATACACCAAAGACTGAACTGCATGGTAAATCTTATCCTTTTCTTGGATTTTTCTCAGGGATCACAGAGTAAAATAACCAAGATGCGGGGGGGGGGGGGGGGGGGGGGGGCATCATTCCAATTGGTTTTGTCAGGCTATGTTGGCCCAACAAATATTATTACGCTTTATTTATGTTCCAACATTCCAGAAAATCCAGGCTACAGTGACAAGAAAGGGAAACAGTAAAGCTAACAAGTTAATTTCCCAGGAATTGGACATCAACCCCCTCCCCCACCCACTCACATGTCCCCCACCACTTGAACCCTCTGCTTCCATCACCTGTCGAGTTTTCTGCTGTTTAACAAGCAAAGCACAGCGGCGCAGTGGTTAGCACTGCAGTCTCACGGCGCCGAGGTCCCAGGTTCGATCCCGGCTCTGGGTCACTGTCCGTGTGGAGTTTGCACGTTCTCCCCGTGTTTGCGTGGGTTTCTCCCCCACACCCCAAAGATGTGGATAGGTAGGTGGATTGGCTACGCTAAATTGCCCATTAATTAGAAAAACTGAATTGGGGTATTCTAAATTTTGAAAAAAGAAAAAAAAATCAAAGCTTTCCTGTTGCCCAAAAGGGAGGTTGTGGGATCAATGCTGGCATGTTCTCGTGCAAGTGTGGGTGGCACGGTAGCACAGCGGTTCGCACTTTTGCTTCATAGCTCCAGGGTCCCAGGTTCGATTCCCGACTTGGGTCACTGTCTTTGCGGAGTCTGCACATCCTCCCCGTGTCTGCGTGTGTTCCCACAGTCCAAAGATGTGCAGGTTAGGTGGATTGGCCATGCTAAATTGCCCCTCAGTGTCCAAAAAGGTTAGGTGGGGTTACTGTGTTACGGGGATAGGGTGGTGTTGTGGGCTTCAGTAGGGTGCTCTTTCCAAGGGCCGGTGCAGACTCGATGGGCCGAATGGCCACCTTCTGAACTGTAAATTCTATGATTCTAAGTGTGCATTTTACAACAGCTCAGAATTTCCTTCTAACACCGTTAGGTCGGACATTTTAGGCCTCAATGCGCTGGTGATGAGCTACGAAACTGATCTGAGTGCAGCACAGCGAAGGGCGCTGGTGAATCGGGGGGGGGGGGGGGGTAGGTCGGCAGCACAGCCATTGGTCAACAAAAAGATTTTGCTCTTCGTATGAGCTTGATTCATCATTCATGCATCCATGCAGACTACTCTGTTTAAAAGGGTTGCAGTGCAATCGTAATATTCAGGAAACTTCCATTTTTATAATAGTGAACAATAAAAAGGCAGTGTGTTAAGGTATTCCAGCATGGCATTTTATCTATTTTATTTTATTTTCCTTTGAGTCATTGCATGCTTCATTTGAGCTGTCCATAGGTTCTATATCGAAAGCAGTAAAATAGAACAAGCTAATCCAGAAAATGGTTTGCTGTGAAACTAGGATTTCTTTGAACTGTTGAAAGGTTGGTAAAATTACCAAATTTTACAGATGCACTATAGAAAGCATCCTATCTGGCTGCATCACAGCCTGGTATGGCAACTGCTCGGCCCAGGACTGCAAGAAATCTCAGAGAGTCGTGAACACCGCCCAGTCCATCACACGAACCTGCCTCCCGTACATTGATTCCATCTACACCTCCCGCTGCCTGGGGAAAGTGGGCAGCATAATCAAAGACTCCTCCCACCCGGCTTACTCACTCTTCCGACTTCTTCCATCGGGCAGGAGACACAGAAGTCTGAGAACACGCACGAACAGACTCAAAAACAACTTCTTCCCGCTGTTACCAGACTCCTAAACTACCCCTTTATGGACTGACCTGATCAATACTACACTCCTGTATGCTTCACCCAATGCCGGCGTCTATGCATTTATATTGTGGACCCTTGTGTTGCCTTTTTATGTATTTTCTTTTCTTTTCATGTCTAAATGATCTGTTTGATCTGCTCACAGAATAATACTTTTCACTATACCTCGGTGCAATTGACAATAAACAAATCCAAATCCAATGCCGATGGATGATTCTAATGTTTGGGTGATATCTGAAGGTTTCTTTATACCCAGAAGAATGCAATCTTGTTCTTTAAGCCTTGGCTGTTTTGCCAAAATATCTCCCTCTCTCAGTCTTGGGATTAAAGATCATTGTTATAGGTGCTCCAAGGGGAAGCGAGTTCAGTCGGAACTCCATTTGTGTCACTTCAAGGTACAAGTCTGATTCAATTAATTAATTTCAAAATCAATACCACACTGCTGGCAGTCACAGAGACAATTCTTCTTAAAATTCCAAGTGTCTGCAGTGTGAAACTGGTTTAAATGCAGAAAAATGCCTCAGCCATTACTGTGACTGAAGCTAAGATAATGATATTCTAATTGGTATGGTGGATGCCACAGAACAATCATTTCAGGAAAATATTAAGTGGTGTAATAAGTGGTATGAGTTACTTACTCCAGAATTTCCTCTTTCTTCACAATTCAAGGGTCACGAAGCTGTGGATACAAGTCTCGAGGAAAATCTAAGCTAGAGTTTGAAGTTTATAGTGGCAGTTTATATAGTCAGTGTTAATATAGGGGGGCGGAATTCTCCGACCCCCCCCCCCACCCCGCTGGGTCGGAGAATCGCCGGGGGAGCGGCGTGAATCCCATCCCCGCCGGCCGCCGAATTCTCGCAGCGGCCCCCCCCCAGCCGATTCCCCGACCCGCGATGGGCTGAAGTCCCGCCTGTTCTTTGCCAGTCCTGCCAGCATAAATTATATTAGGTCCCTTACCAACGGGACCTGGTGGCACGGACGGGCTCTGGGGTCCTGGGGAGGACGCTGGGTGATCTAGCCCCAGGGGGGTGTCCCCACGGTGGCCTGGCCCGCGATCGGGGCCTACCGATCCGCGGGCGGGCCTGTGCAGTGGGGGAACTCCTTTCCTACGCACCGGCCGTGTCAGCCTCCGCGATGGCCGACGCGTAGGTGAACCCCCCCCCCCCCGTGCAAGCGCGGGGATGCCGTCAGCAGCCGCTGACGTTCCTGCGCATGCGCGGACCCGCGCCAGCCGGCAGAGTCCCTTCGGCCCCGGCTGGCGCAGCGCCAAAGGCCTTCCACGCCTGCCGGGTTTGCGCAAACCACTCCGGTGCCGGCCTAGTCCCTGAAGGTGCGGAGGGTACGGGAGAATCCCGCCCGGGGTTTATAAGGACAAGAATTAACAGGAAGTGCACACACACACACACACACACACACAATGGCCTGGGGGTTCGTTCAGGTCACCCCTGTTTTTTGTCTACACAATTTGCCTGAAACCAGCCGAAGCCGATGAAAAAGGGTTTGGATTCTCTGGTCCTCAGCGTTGCACGCTTCGCTGGGGTGGGGTGATCTGCCCCTGCCATTTGTCAATGCAATTTCCCATTGAAACCACCCCAGGCCACCGGGAAACCTGTGGGCGGGGGTAGCCTGCCGACGGGAACAAGGGATACCCAATGGTCAGAGAATTCCGGCCAAGATTGGTTTAGAAGTTTACTCCAACCACAGAGCTGGCCACACCCACAGATTGAATTAAACACATGATGGGTTCCCACCAATTACACTCATTTGCAAGCCCAGGGGTTCCTAATATTAAGCTCTTAGAACATAGAACAGTACAGCACAGTACAGGCCCTTCGGCCCACGATGTTGTGCCGACCATTTATCCTAATATATGCTCAACCTAACTTACACCCCTTCAATTTACTGCTGTCCATGTGCCTGTCTAAGAGTCGCTTAAATATCCTTAATGACTCTGACTCCACCACCTCTGCTGGCAGAGCATTCCACACGCCCACCACTCTGTGTAAAGAACCTATTCCTGACATCTCCCCCATACCGGCCTCCAATCACCTTAAAATTATGTCCCCCCCGTGACAGCCATTTCCATCCTGGGGAAAAGTCTCTGGCTATCCACTCTATCCATGCCTCTCATCATCTTTTACACCTCTATCATGTGTACCTCTCTTAAGTCACTTCTCTGCCTTCTTCGCTCCAGTGAGAAAAGCCCGAGCTCCCTCAACCTTTCTTCATAAGACATGCCCTCCTGTCCAGTGGAAATCTCCTCTCCACCTGCAGGTACTGATTGCAGCTTTGGTCTCATTACCTACGGATTTGCCTCTTTTTGGGGGCAGAAGGACAGTAATGGGCACCTTTAAAAAGGTGGCATTATATATGCATTACTTTGCAATGGGAAGAGAAACAGTCGTAGACAGGATGTATAGAAAATGTGCGGCACTACAGGAGTACACCACCTCTTCCAAACAGAGGCGATTTGCAACAGTGCACAAATGATAGCATAATTGCTTTTACCTCCTGTGTGCTCCTAAAACCTTGTCCAGGATCATCCTGGAATGAATCCGGAAAAAGACACAGAATGAGGTTGTTGATGAGCAGGCTAGAATTTGACGCGGAAAGAGGGGCCAGGGATCAAGTCACTCGTCGTAAAATCGCAATACACAAATCCCAAGAACATCAGTAGTCAATATCCATGCGCTTCACTGATTTTGATTCGATTTTGTCTCACAGTGGAAGCTCTGGTTGATAATGTGAAGCATGGGATATCCACCACTTTTAATTGACTTGCTGGGCAAGCTTTACCGTAAGCAATGAGCTAGGGTCAGAGTTGCCGGTAGCCTCTGAGAACGATTCTGTTTCAGAACAGGTGTTGGACAGGGGTGCACCCTCTCACCATATTTATTCGATATCTTTGCTGAAATGGCCATGAGAGACATGGTGGATACAAAGGTGGGAAACCAATTGGCAGGCGGTAAGTTCTGAAGGTTTGGCATGCCAATTACATCATTCTGCTCGCCATTGTTGTGTTCAGTTATCTTGTCTTGCAATGATTCTACGGAACTGCTGCTGGCTAGGCTAGAAGGATGTTTTATTAATGTAAATGTGGTTAAGTAACGATACAAATCTTATACAGACCAAATTATTACAGAGTTTCCTCTAGACTCTCCTGGCACGACCCTTATGTGCAACTGTCCTTGTGTACGCCTTACAAACTTCTGTTGCTGGTCGGATGTCACCTGACTGATGTCTTGCGCCACCTGCTTGTGGGAGGTCACACTGCTGAGTACATGTAATGTTATCTACAGGCATATCACCACAGCCATCTCAGCAAGGGAGCTGGTCGATCATCTTGATTGAATTAACCGTAAACAGTCTCCTGATCAATGTTGACAAGACCAGGGTGATGGGAACAGTGGAAAGATTGGCAGAATTCTGATGAACACATTTCAGCTTGAAGAACTTGATGCTTTCCGCTATCTTCGGTCACACATCACGGAAGATGCGGAGTCTACCAACAAAACTTGGGCCAGACTTAACAAGGGTCGTGACATTGTGAACTCACTTCAAAGAGAATGGAGCCACAGGATCTCAATTACAACAAAATATTATCTTCTAAACGTCCCTGTGAGGCCGGTGACAATGTGTGGCTGTGAGAGCTGGACCATTCAGCGGAGTAAAGAGGCTCGAATAAGACCATTTGAAATGAAATAACTCAAATGGACATCACGCATGATATGGACGGACAAGAACCGAGTTGGTGCTCAAGAAAGCAAATCATAGATTGTTCCAGAGGATATTGAAGGCCACTGAAAAAAATGTGTTTACGTCCACTATGTAATCTGCTTACCACACATCTCCTGCGTCTCAAAAACATGGGCAAGTTAGCTAGCCTAAATCCCATCATGCATTGTGGCCACTGCTTGTAGCCAGAGCCTACGTGATTATCGCTGCTATGTCCTAAAATACAGGTTTAATAGTTAATGATGATTACCCAGTACACATTCTATAACTAATCTCAATCCTTAATAAACTAGCTTTTATAAAACTACTCTAGTAGTTTTATAAACTGGCATCCCAGCTATTCAGTTTTAAGAGGTCTCATCGCTGTACACCCGTTCACCAGGTACACGAATCAAACAGCAACGGTGTTAAATAGATCAAATAATATTAGTTAAAGCCAGAAAATGTTGGGCAGGATTCACCATTGTTCGATGCTGATATCGTAATCGGCAACCGGGTGGAGAATCCCTTCCGACACCCAAATAGGGGGCGCCGCCGGTATGATGCTGGTTTTCTATCCTCTGCCCCCTCCGAAATGGCGTCATCACGTCGTGCGCCGCACGCCGTTGGAACGGCGCCAGCACGTCACCTGAAGGTCTTCCCACGATGCTCCGCCCCTGATGGGCTGAGTTCCCAACTGCACAGTTGAAGTGGGGTCTCGGCGGTCGGGAACCTGGTGTGGCGGCTGCCGACTGTGTCCAGCGTCGCCACACTAGGCCAGGAGCCGTGCCGCTGGTGGGAGGGTGGGGGGGAGGCGGTGCTTCTGCTAGGGCTGGGGGACTGAGGGGTGGCCAGGGTGACAGTATTTGGCAGGTTAGGTCCGCGGTTGGCCAGTGCCACGTTTTACGGAGAGACCGCTGCACGTTGTCGCCCGGCGCATGCACGACCACGGACCCAGCCATCCTGCAGTTGTTTTTGTCGTGCGAGCCGGGAGCTTTTCCCAGCTTGGCTGCTAGACCCTCACCGGTCGCAGGATGGGGAGTGGCGTGAACCACTCCGGCGTCGGGCTGCCCAGAAGGTGCAGAATCCTCCGCACCTTCAGGTGCTAGGCCGGCGTCGGCGCGGTTGGCGCCACGCCAACCGCCATGAGTTGGCGCATGCGCAGGAGCAGCAGCGTGTGCTGGCGTCATTCCAGCGCAAGCGCAGGGGGGTTCATCTCCGCGCCGGCCATTTCGGACCGTTACAGCGGCTAGCGCGGAGGGAAAGAGTGCCCCCATGGCACAGGCCTGCCCACGGTTCGGTGGGCCGTGGACCCGGGGCCAGATCTCCACACGTCCCCCCGAGGACTCCGCAGGCCGCCGGCAGAGCCAGGTCCCGCCGGTACGGACCCGGTTTGATTTACGCCGGCGGGACTGGCCAAAAACGGGCAACTCGGCCCATCGCGGAGCGGAGAATCGGCGAGGGGGTGGGGGGGGGGGGCAGTGAGGGGGGGGCCACTGCCAACTGCCCTCGACCAGCGCAACGCGATTCCCACCCCCGCCGAAAAACCAGCGCCGGAGAATCCAGCAGCCTGCGGCGGTGCGGTGGGACGGGATTCACACCGCCCCCTGGTGATTCTCCGGCCCGGCGGGGGGTCAGAGAATCCCGTCCGTAAAGTAAAATGAAGGGATCTTCCATTAGCTATGTAAATATGCTGAAATAGGAAAAAATAAACGCTTAGCTTTGTAGCCCCACCCCACTGCTGTTCTCCTCTTATTGCTTTTGTTCCTACTCCACAAGGTTTGCTCCTCCCACAGACCAGAGGTTGGTTCTTGTTATCGTTCCATTTCCGCCAAGTTAGGTACGGGATCTTTAGTCATTGACAATGTCTTGTGTAGCGGAGCAGTTCAGGACTGTCATCGCCCCTGATTATCTGTTGCCTTGCTGAAGCGATTCAAACTGTTCTCTCAACCTGTGAATAAATGAAAGCTAACACTCTGGGTCTGCGTCTCGGCCACAGAAATAACCCGGCAGAGGAACAGCTCCTCTGACAAGAAGAATATTTGCATCAATTGAAACCTCTGCTTTCTTCATTCCTATTTAATTGAATTATCATGTGGCCTGGGAAATAATGTGATTCTCGACGGCGTCAACTCGGCCTCAGGATCAGCAATTTTGGCGCTACAGGGGGCCAGAACGGCACTGGAGTGGCCCACGCCGCTGCTGATCCTGGCGTCAACTGGGTGCAGTTGGGTCCGCACATGCACAGTGGCACCGGCGCCAACACGCACATGCACAGTGGCACCAGCACCAACGCGCACATGCACAGTGGCACCGGCGCCAACGCGCACATGCACAGTGGCACCGGCGCCAACACGCACATGCACAGTGGCACCGGCGCCAACACGCACATGCACAGTGGCACCGGCGCCAACGTGCACATGCACAGTGGCACCGGCGCCAACACGCACATGCACAGTGGCACCGGCACCAACGCGCACATGCACAGTGGCTCCCTTCTCCACACCAGCCGGACGCAACATGGCATAGGGCTAAAGGGGCCGGTGCGGAAGAAAGGAGGCCCCCAGCCAGAGAGGCCGGCCTGCCGATCGGTGGGCCCCGATCGCAGGCCAGGCCACAACGGAGGTCCCCCCCCTGAGGTCGGACCCCCACTCCCCCCCCAACAGGCCGCCCCCAGACCCTTCCATGCCGAGGTCCTGCAGGCTGAGAGCAGATTAGAACGGCGCCAGCGGGACTCGGGTTTTTTTGCTGCAGCCGCGCGGCCCATCCCGTGCCGGAGCATCGACGGGGCGGCCACGTAGAATGGCCACGACCGGCGCCGTGCCAACCGCGCCGGTGCCAATGGCACTGATTCTCCACTCTGCGGAGAATAGCGTCCCGGTGTTGGGGCGGTGGGGCGGTGGGGCGGTGGGGCGGTGTGGCGGTGGGGCGGTGGGGCGGTGGGGCGGTGGGGCGGTGTGGCGGTGTGGCGGTGTGGCGGTGTGGCGGTGGGGCGGTGGGGCGGTGGGGCGGTGTGGCGGTGGGGCGGTGGGGCGGTGGGGCGGTGGGGCGGTGGGGCGGTGGGGCAGTGGGGCGGTGTGGCCCGATTCGAGCCGGTCGCGGGGATTCTCTGGCCCGGCCCCGAGTTAGGGTGAAGAAGAGCAAAACCCTTGATCGTCCACCATGGAAATCCATGGAAAATGACTGGTCATAGAGGGGCCAACACCACTTGAGAATTGGGCACCCTTTCACTCATCCAATCTATCACTCTTGTTCTGCTATTGTATCCCAGGGGCAAGAATAAGGGGCGGAATTCTCCCAGAAAATTTCTGTGTCTTGTCTCCGGTGTGAAAAGCAGTGAGCTTCCCGTCGGGTGTGTTGGTACGATCCAGATCACAATCCACTCGCAATTAGTCATTATTTTGGAACTTGGGTGGATTCCCACCGGGAAAGAAACATGCAGATCCCAAAGACGCCGGCCAGGCGAGATCCTCGGAGATTGCGGCGCCTTTTCCAATCTCCAGACAACCCTACAGTCTACCAGCCTCTCCCCCACTCACCAGCAGAGATCCCACTCCCTGCCAGTCTCCGCCATCAGGCGCACCCCTCATCGCTGGTATAAGCGTCCCCCTCCTCCACCCCCCCCAAGTGACTGACACCTGCAATGGGGTCACCAAAGGCCCCCTCCCCTATTCAGGCCCCACTCCTCCTTTAAGCCCTCCCCTCTTTTCAGACCCCTTCCCCTCCATGCTCCTCCTATTCATTCCCCACCTTCAGGCCCCCACCTCTTGGCCCCCCCCCATGGGTCTTTGCAATATCGAGATCCCAGCAAAGTCTAGAACTGCCATTCTTTCTGTGCCTTTTGCCATTGGCTGCAGTGAGAGGCAGGAATCCACAGAGACATCCATGTTGCCTGCTCCAGGCAAGCCTGCCTTGGTATAATGGCTCTCATTCAGATGAGGAGGCGGAGGGAACATTGTGGGTTGGTATTGGATCGGTAGGAGCAACGATCCGAGCTGCAAAAGGCGCCAAGGCTTTGAAAAGGTAAAGATGCTGGCGAACAAAGTACATTGCAACGGTGGACATTGATCTGAACATGGGAGTATTGCAGACGGTGTTCTTATCTGGATGTCTTAGTTACATGTCCCGGGTTGTGGTTGCCAGCTTGCCCAGTGAGAGTTGTGGCCACAAGGACACTGGAGTAATCACCTGGAGCTCCCGGCCTGCAATGAGTCAATGTGCATCCAGCTGCCGGCTGGACCTTTGACCTCATTAGGTAACGACGGGGGAGGCGACCACCTGCCCACCATGCTCCTCGTGGATGAATAATCAATACGTGAACAATGGAAGATAGCGTGTGCTCAGCTGTTCCCCTGATCTCCCCTTCTGCCATTGGCCTTAGACTCCTGAACGGAACAGCCTGCACCAAGAGTCCAAAATGTTGAGGGTTCGGTTGCCCCAGCGCCAACGTCCCTCACCTTGTTGACATGACAAGTTGTAAGAAAAAAACTAAGGTAAACATGGCATCAAAAGAATTGGAAACCGTTAACTTGTGCCACAATCAGTTCGCCTAAGGGAATGATTGCTGCTGTGGGAAGGATATTGGTATTTTAAGGATTACAGTCCACTGAACAAACATGATGTGAGATCAACACGTTCGCAATACTCCCCCAACCGTTCCATTCTGCTGAAGCGACACTGCGGCAATTAACCTTGAGCGGCTCTATCCCAACCTCAGAAGAGCTGTCCCTCCTGTCAGGTAGGTTCACACGTTCCATGTAACATGTGACCTTCAGAGTGCAATCAGGAATCTCACACAGTATTGGGGCAGTACTGCGAAGGGAAAGATTTGGCACAGTTCCTCCTCCTGACTGCAATCCCCTTATCCCATGCTGGAATGTAGACGCTGGGCGTTAACCAGATTGTGATGTATACCCTCCAAGCCCCTCACACCATTGTTTACCGTCTAGACACTCACTGCCTTGACTAAAATGTGGGAACTCGCCATTCATGGCTGTTACTGGAAAGTGTCTGCTGTTTGCGCAAATGTGCACCAGCAAGGAATCATGTCTTTCGGCAGCGAACGAAGGGAAAAAAGATCACCTACTCTTCATGGTATCACTTTCAATCCTTTTCTGTGCATTTAACGCTTTTGAAATCTACACGGGAAAATGTTACTTCTCAGCAACCATGTATCAATTCAACCAGGCTGAAAGTGTGTGTGTGTGTGCTTTTTTTGGGGCGGGGGGGGAGCTTGCTTATGCAATTTCTCCTTGGATGGGCATTTGAGATTTGCATTAGGCGGGCTATTGCTGTAATATTCTTTGATGGGCTGATGTGGAATCTCGATATTGCCATGTGAGCAAAGAACATTAGACTTTTTTTAACAAAGTTATTTGTTACTAATCCTACACTAACAAATGACTAAAATGCCTACGATGAATACAGTTGGAAATAACACTAACTTACACTAAGATCCAACAGAGCTGCTCTAATCTGCGACTGCTATCAACTCCTAACAAACACCTTCTGAAGGAGCACATGGTGCATCCGGGTCCTGGGACTCCATACTCGCCCCACCTGCTGGTCGGATGCTATAACTACAACAGTAAAACATATAACTTATAATGCACCTGCAGATTATAGATCATCGAATTTAAAGTGTTGATGAACTACTCATATTATATACAGATGATAGTCTGCCAATCATCACAATTGCAACACCTGTACCAACAAAAGGCTGCAACAAGGCCCATTCTGTATTAAGCATGTGGTAACAGAGGACACACAGATTTAGGTCAACAGGTTCACAGATGTGGTGAAAGCATGCGCTGAATGCCAGCACACTGCGGAAGGAGGCAGATCAATGTTTAGAGGGTAGAGTAGGCAGAAAGAAATGGCCAGAAGCCTGAGGGCGGTTCGACTCCTCTGATTTAGGCTGCAGTTTGACTGAATTCTCATCGCAACTATCGCCTCACCATCAATGCTTTGTGTGTGTACACTACAGAGAGGGCCTGCACGTGCCAGCTGTAACATCGCACTGGCTGCACAACTGCGAAAGAGCAGATGTACCAGATAGAACATAGAACGATACAGCACAGTACAGGCCCTTCGGCCCTCGATGTTGCACCGACATGGAAAAAAAAAACTAAAGTCCATCTAACCTACACTATGCCCTTATCATCCATATGCTTATCCAATAAACTTTTAAATGCCCTCAATGTTGGCGAGTTCACTACTGTTGTAGGTAGGGCATTCCACGGCCTCACCACTCTTTGCGTAAAAAACCCACCTCTGACCTCTGTCCATCTATTACCCCTCAATTTAAGGCTATGTCCCCTCGTGCTAGCCACCCCCATCCGCGGGAGAAGGCTCTCGCTGTCCACCCTATCTAACCCTCTGATCATTTTGTATGCCTCTATTAAGTCACCTCTTAACCTTCTTCTCTCTAACGAAAACAACCTCAAGTCCATCAGCCTTTCCTCATAAGATTTTCCCTCCATACCAGGCAACATCCTGGTAAATCTCCTCTGCACCCGTTCCAAAGCTTCCACGTCCTTCCTATAATGAGGCGACCAGAACTGTACGCAATACTCCAAATGCGGCCGTACTAGAGTTTTGTACAACTGCAACATGACCTCATGGCTCCGGAACTCAATCCCTCTACCAATAAAGGCCAACACACCATAGGCCTTCTTCACAACCCTATCAACCTGGGTGGCAACTTTCAGGGATCTATGTACATGGACACCGAGATCCCTCTGCTCATCCACACTACCAAGAATTTTACCATTAGCCAAATATTCCGCATTCCTGTTTTTCTTTCCAAAGTGAATCACCTCACACTTCTCCACATTAAACTCCATTTGCCACCTCTCAGCCCAGCTCTGCAGCTTATCTATGTCCCTCTGTAACCTGCAACATCCTTCCGCATTGTCTACAACTCCACCGACTTTAGTGTCGTCTGCAAATTTACTCACCCATCCTTCTGCGCCCTCCTCTAGGTCATTTATAAAAATGACAAACAGCAACGGCCCCAGAACAGATCCTTGTGGTACGCCACTCGTAACTGAACTCCATTCTGAACATTTCCCATCAACTACCACTCTCTGTCTTCTTTCAACTAGCCAATTTCTGATCCACATCTCTAAATCACCCTCAATCCCCAGCCTCCGTATTTTCTGCAATAGCCGACCGTGGGGAACCTTATCAAACGCTTTACTGAAATCCATATACACCACATCAACTGCTCTACCCTCGTCTACCTGTTCAGTCACCTTCTGAAAGAACTCGATAAGGTTTGTGAGGCATGACCTACCCTTCACAAAACCATGCTGACTATCCCTAATCATATTATTCCTATCTAGATGATTATAAATCGTATCTTTTATAATCCTCTCCAAGACCTTACCCACCACAGACGTTAGGCTCACCGGCCTATAGTTACCGGGGTTATCTGAATTTATATATTGAATTTATATATTGAATTACCCTTGAAGATAAAGTGGGCACAATGCCTTAGGGTATAAAAAGCAATGCCATGGGAATCAGGACATGCAGCAGTAGGAAAGAAGGGAAGGCTCTACATATTTCAGTCAGTCACAGAATTTACAGTGCAGAAGGAGGCCATTCGGCCCATCGAGTCTGCACCGGCTCTTGGAAAGAGCACCCTACCCAAGGTCAACACCTCCACCCTATCCCCATAACCCAATAACCCCACCCAACACTAAGGGCAATTTTGGACACTAAGGGCAATTTATCATGGCCAATCCACCTAACCTGCACATCTTTGGACTGTGGGAGGAAACCGGAGCACCCGGAGGAAACCCACGCACACACGGGGCGGATGTGCAGACTCCGCACAGACAGTGACCCAAGCCGGAATCGAACCTGGGACCCTGGAGCTGTGAAGCAATTGTGCTATCCACAATGCTACTGTGCAGCCCTCAATACCAGCTGTAGAAAGTTATTTATCTGATAGTCCTGATGATACTTTGGGAGATTGAAGGCCGTAAGGGGAAGGGATGGAGTACGCATACTGTTAGGACCAGCTTCATCCAAGCTCTGAATGAAGATGGTGCAAATGAAACAGTGGAATGTCATTTTGTTTACTTACAAGAAAAGGCTTGACCATTTCTAGGTTACTTCATTCCTGGCGGAAAGAAGAATATAACTCAAAAGGTTTATCCCCCTTCTGTACGCCCCAGATGCTAAATTGTCTGACAGTGTGACAGATTTGTCTCTGTGTCAGAGACCAGCAAAGCAGGCAGGGTTTACACCTGCCTCATCCTGCTGGGCTGCCTTCATCCCCAAACCAGGAATCAGCAGCATTCCCTCCTCTGCCAGTCTGAGTCAATAATACAGGTCAATACGATGGTTAAGACGGCCAGCTTATTGGCCAAGGTAGCGAATGCAAGAGCAGGGAGGTTATGCTGGAACTGTATAAAACATTAGTTAGGCCACCACTTGGGTAACGTGTGCAGTTCTGGTCACCTCATCACTAGACAGTCTGTAATTCTGTCAGAAGGATACAGAGGAGACTTCCAAGCATGTTGCCAGGACTGGAAGAATTGCAGCTACGAGGAAAGATAGGCTGGGCTGGGTTTATTATCTTTGAAACAAGAGGGTTAGGGATATTTGATTCAGATGTCCAAAACTGAGAGGGGTCTGGATAGAGTGGATGGGAAGAGCTTGTTCACAGAGAGGTCAGTGACCAGGGGAAATAGATTTGAATATTATAGTGATCTTTATTATTGTCACAAGTAGGCTTACATTAACACTGCAATGAAGTTACTGTGAAAAGCCCCTAGTCACCACATTCCGGCGCCTGTTCGGGTACACAAGAGGGAGAATTCAGAATGTCCAAATTACCTAACAGCACGTCTTTCGGGACTTGTCGAAGGAAACCGGAGCACCCGGAGGAAACCCACGCAGACACAGGGAGAACGTGCAGACTCTGCATAGACAGTAACCCAAGCCGGGAATTGAATCTGGTATCCTGGCGCTGTGAAGCAACAGTTCTAACCACTGTGCTATCGTGCTGCCAAATAGAGAGAACCCCAAATGAAGAGACCCCCAGGAACCCCTGAAATAAGGAGCCCCAGAGACCCCCTAAATAAAGAGACTCCACACAGAGACCTCCTAAATAAGGAGACCACCCACAGACAACCCAGAAGAAAAACCCTGTCTGGAAGCTAGAGGACAAACCAGAGGCAGTGAAAGAAATTACTGCTTTAAAAACTAATCTGGACAATACACCTTCCGGCTCAGGCACAGGAAGCAGCATCTGTCAATTCCTGGAAAGAGGAAAACAGTCAGCTGGGTTTAAACTCCCTCTGATCTTTGATCTACAAGCCTTTCATTCATTTCTCTTTGACATTGATTTTACTAGACTGTGATTGACAGCTCCCGCACACACACAGCTATTAGCATTGCTCCATTCACCCTCCTTCACGGTTTGAGTAACTCTGAAGCAAACTCCGCACAGGCAGCCACCCAAGGTCGGAATCGAACTGGGGTCCCTGGAGCTATGAGGCAGCAGTGCTAACTACTGTGCCACCATGCCCTTTCAGCCAATTGAAATGCTCTCACTATTATTATGTGGGCAAATGTGGTAACTTACTTGCACAACAAACTCCCACAAACAGCAATGCGGTAGTGACCAAATAATCTGTTGTTGCAGCATTGATGGCTATCAACCAGGAGATTGGGAATAATTCCCATAGTTTGACTTTGGCGTTGTGCCATAGATCTTTAAAGTCCCCTTCAGAGAGTAGACAGGGCCTTGGTATACCCTCCTATCCAAAAGACAGCAAGGCAGTGTAATGGTACCTTGATTTTTATGCTCAAGTTCCAGAGGGGGACTTGAACTCACAATGCTCCTGACTGGAAATTTTGCAAATGGAATTGAGACAGAGCAAACTGCTTAAAAATAGGAGACCATGTTCCAAGATGTGTGAAACAAACAAATCACCCTCAGTGGAGTGTGAAGGGAGAGGCATTTCCTATAAATCAGGCACCCATTGAAACTCGAAACTGAGGGAGAGACATGAAAAATACAGAGTGCTGGATATTGAAGCAAATGCTGCCACAGAAAGACCCGCCCAAAGCCTCTTGGAAACGCATAATGGGTGAAGTTCTTCAAGACGAGGCAGCCCAGCTACTGAAAGAGATGGCAAGTGACACCGAAAGGCTTCAGCAGAGGAAACAGCCTGAGGGCTACCCACTCTCCTTCTCTTACTTGTCACCCGGCCCAAGAAGCCAGCCCACCAGTGACCTGAGATCTGATCATAATCGTAATATCTTCTCCATCCGACCACATCCAAGAAATCAACTGAACTAAATTAGCCACAGCATTTAAAATCCATCCCTGAAGGACCAACAAAGGACACCTAACCATATATTATTTTGCTCCTTTTATTGGACTTCTGATACAACGTGGTGTTTTTATTATTCTCTTGAGTTTAGTGATTAATAAATGTTCTCTTTCTTTCACTCAAGAAAACTTGGATTGTCTCCTTATTGCTCACAGCTTAAATAGTTAAATACATTCTGAGTTGGAGAAGGTGTTTCCTTGTGAAAAAGAAACATACACCTTTGTTGGAACCTACCGAGAAGGTTGACTAGAGGAGAATCAGTTCACCCCTTCACATGTTAGAACATAGAACATAGAACAGTACAGCACAGAACAGGCCCTTCGGCCCTCAATGTTGTGCCGAGCCATGATCACCCTACTCAAACCCACGTATCCACCCTACACCCGTAACCCAACAACCCCCCCCCCCCCCTTAACCTTACTTTTATTAGGACACTACGGGCAATTTAGCATGGCCAATCCACCTAACCCGCACATCTTTGGACTGTGGGAGGAAACCGGAGCACCCGGAGGAAACCCACGCACACAGGGGGAGGACGTGCAGACTCCACACAGACAGTGACCCAGCCGGGAATCGAACCTGGGACCCTGGAGCTGTGAAGCATTTATGCTAACCACCATGCTACCCTGCTGCCCCAAATGTTATTGTGATAATGCACACACATAGACATGCACACACACAATCATGCACACACATGGACACATGCACAATCATGCACCCGCACACACACTCCCACTCTCATGTACCCTCACTTACACATACACCAATGCCCATGCATACCCCTCACCCACATTTACTCACACACATGCCCATGCACTCACATGCACGAAAAAGCTAATGATATGAATGTTCAATTTCCTGAAGCAGTCGAACATTTTTACTTTGTCACTATAGAAACAGGGACAAGCGTTGCTCTGCCGATTGCGCTGCTGGATATCTATTTTTATTCCTCAAATTCGATGGTAGATCTCATGCAATTGCCTCGGTTACACAGTCACGTGGCGGCATGGCAACATTTCAGTGAGCGTTCACAAACCTTGCTCCGGCTGAGATGAGTGAACTGCCCGGGGGGGGTCAAACCTAGGTTTGTGGTGCATTGACCCATCATGCTATTGGGAAGAGCTGTGTATCTACGACAGTCCCACTACATTCATTTACAACCGGCATTGCCACAAAAGCAGACTATTGTTGAATTCTGTCGGAAGAAAGAAACAAATCTCACTTTAGGTCAATGAATCTCACAATTATGACATCTTCAAGATCAGTAGTCCTTCACCGAGGTGTTGAGGGGAGAGCTGGGTTGTTGCTGTACCTTTGTTGTACTCTAACCCAATCCATTGGCACAAGCAAAACTCAGCAACAGCACACCCTGAACACACCCTCTTTCTACCTTCTTCTTTTGGGGTTATTTTTATTCATGAACACCCCCGTTTTTTAGCACAAAACCATTCAAAATAAAAGCAATTCAGGAATAACGATAAGGTTCCTTTGCTTTAACATAAAAACAGCTAACAATATTTTTAAAACGTCCGGTCCCACAGAGACAAAAAAAAGAGTAATTCTTTCTTCAAAGAATCATAGACTGATCAGTAAAGGAGGCCATTTGGTCCATCATGTCCGTGCTGGCCCTTTGAAAGAGCATTCCAATTAGCCACACTGGTAGTCCCATTGCTGATCTATAGAACATAGAACAGTACAGCACAGAACAGGCCCTTGATGTTGTGCCGAGCAATGATCACCCTACTCAAACCCACGTATCCGCCCTATACCCGTAACCCAACAACCCCACCCCCCCTAACCTTACTTTTTAGGACACTACGGGCAATTTAGCATGGCCAATCCACCTAACCCGCACATCTTTGGACTGTGGGAGGAAACCGGAGCACCCGGAGGAAACCCACGCACACACGGGGAGGACGTGCAGACTCCGCACAGACAGTGACCCAGCCGGGAACTGAACCTGGGACCCTGGAGCTGTGAAGCATTTATCCTAACCACCATGCTACCGTGCTGCCCTATCACTGGTGACTCCAGGCAGGTGGTGTCTTATTATACCAGACAAGTTGTTGGATCAGTGCCTGTCCCTGCATTCTGCACCTAATAAAGTTACATGGCAGAAACAAAGTAATTCATATTCCCAATCAAATAAAGGCAGGAAAATCAAATACTCCGGAATAAAGGAGGCTTGGTGGCCACCTGCTAAGGATCCTCAGCGTGCATTGTCAAAGGTCAAATAGCAATTCAATGTTAACTTCAGATCAGATAAACAACTTCACAGAGAAATGTTGGCACAAGAAGCTTTTCCTTGGCCTCCTGACAGGAGACTGCAGCGTTCTCAGAAAGCAGGGATTGAAGCAGGGAATGTCACAGAGTCTGGGCAGATTTCCAAAGGAAAGCTCTCAGCGTCAGTCTTTCACCATGAGGTACTCAGTGTAGTCTTGCAGATAATATAGACTTGATGTTTGGCCTTGGATTGAACATCTGTATACTGTATCACTAAACGCACTGGAAGGTAGGGTGGACATTGACCTGTCAAATAGATATAAAATTAATATATGCGAGTCACACGAGTTAATTTGAGTGCTCTAAATTAGTGTGTGTGCTTTAACTGTGTTTTACCCAATGTGCAAAGGCAGATGTTCCTCTTATTGTCTTTGGTTAGAAGGATCATCGGGGCAGAGCACGTTGGGTCCCACTGACCTACACTGCCCCCAGTTGGAAAACGACTTCATTGAAGAATTATCGTCCTTGTTTAAAAATCCCTCCATGTGGCCTCGCCCTCTGTGTCAATGTAATCACCTCCAGCCCTGCAGCTCACAGAGATATGGGAACCCCTCAAGGAAAATAATAATAATCTTTATTATTGTCACAAGTAGGCATGCAATAACACTGCAATGAAGTTACGTGAAAAGCCCCTAGTCGCCACATTCCAGCGCCTGTTCGGGTACACAGAGGGAGAATTCAGAATGTCCAATTCAGCTAACAAGCACGTGTTTCGGGACTTGTAGGAGGAAACCGGAGCACCCGGAGGAAACCCACGCAGAAACAGGGAGAACGTGCAGACTCCACACAGACAGTGACCCAAGCAGGAATCAAACCAGGGACCCTGACATTGTGAAGCAACAGTGCTAACCTCTGTACTACTGTGCCGCCAATCTCTTACGCATCTCTAATTCTAGTCACTCCATCATTATCTTCCCTGTCATCTCGTGCCTATTCTGAAAGCTCTGGAATTTGCTGCCTCTTCGTCCTTCTGTGAGATGCTTTTTGAAACGCGCCCTCTCCTTCAAGCTCTGCTCTACTATCTCCTTTCTTGGCTTGCTGTTATATTTTGCTTGACGACGCTTCTGTGTAGCAACTTGGGGCTATTTTACTATAATAATAATGTCACATAATTGCCTCGTATAAAGATAAGGATAATTTCAAAAAAGATAAAACTGAGGGTTAAAAGTTTGATCAGATGCATTGCTGGGCATGGCAACCTCAGTGTATGATAAGCTCATCGAAGCAAGGCATACAGGATGCAAATTTTGTGCTACCTGTCCATCACCATGCCGACGATGTGCAGCCCAAGGCAACACATGCTGCTGCCTGACTGCATATTCAACATTCAGCCAAGGTTCTTTGCTGCATTGACAGGACCACTAGTCCGGGAGGTAGAAAGGAGGCCGGAGGCCATGTTTCACCAAGAAGACAAGAGACCCTCCAAGCATATTGAGGCACCCTCAATTACGACGCGAGAGCGAAGTCGGTAATCAAAAGGCTTTAGTCTACAGAGAACTGAACAGCATTCGAGAGAAGTGTGCTCACCACATGGAGCCTTATCCTATATACCGTTTCCTGGGGGCATAGCCAGAGGCGGAGTCCCCCAGGGTTCCAAGCCTCTTAAAGGGGAAAGGTATTAAAGGTCAGGTACCGTTTACAGCAGTTATTAATACCGTCATCACACATATGTTGAGAAGGGAATTGGAATGGGTAACCATGGAGATCGAGGAGTAAATGGGGGGGTGAATTGTACGCCCTCCACCCTCCCCCCCCCTCCCCACCCCCCTCCCGCTGGTGTATTTGAAAGCAGGTAGAACACGTAAAATAAAGGAGGTGGCAAGTCCACCACCTTTCTGCCCACCCCAACCAGCGGGTAAGGCATGAAGCAGTCCCTCTGCCTATAGGCCTCTAGAGGTGCTTAAGTGTACAGATAAGAGTCTCAGTCCACCTCTGCAGCAGTATTGCAGCCTGTGGAGGAAGGTAGGGTAATGGTGAACAACGTGACAGCTATCTCTGCATGGGCTGCTGGGGGTAGGAAAGAGGGTACCTTCTTTGTCGGGAACCCCTGTGCTCATTGGGAACAACCTTCCAAATATGGTAACCCCCTTTAACCCTCCCGTGTGGCCTCTCTAACCTGACCTCTTTATCCCCCCCCCCCCCCCACCACCCCCACCCCCAATGCTTCCATGCTGCCTTCATGCTCTCACAATTGTCTTGCCATCAGTGCCTTTGTCATTGCCTCTCAGTCAGCCAGCCCAGAGTGCAGCTACCACTCCAAAATGGCACAGTCCGGGGCTAGGTCCTTGTCATAATATACATCTATGTATACGATGGAGTGCAGACAGGCAGTGATTGACACACAGGATGACCAGTAAGCACACAGAACAGAGCAACCAATCATCAGACAGGACACGACCACTATAAAGTCAGAGGGCACTAGTTTTCCCGCTCTCTCGGGATCCAGCCTCTGAGACAGTCAGAGCTCGTGGGCATAGCCAGTGCAAACACCATGTGGTAGTCAGTAAGTCTGGTCAGGCTAGCCTCAGGTCTCCAGTCAATTTAGCATAGTGTCAACTCACAGTTGAACATGTAAAATAGTTAGATGTCAAATAAAATCGTGTTGCATCTCGCCAAGTGTTGGAGGTCTGTCTCTCGCGACACTGCATCAAGCAGACCCAGCCTGCCCAACACATCAGTCCTCAAGAGCCAAAGCTACTCAAGGTCACCCTGCAAGACTATCTGCAGTCTCCCCCAGTGAAAGTCTGCAGCCATGTTGTAGCTACTGGGGTGGCATGGTATAGGAGAACTCAGAGCAGGGAAGACAGGCATGAAAGCAATTCACAGTCTTGTACAGTTGAACTTTTTATGTATTATTGAAAGTGTTTTTTGGATAAAATTGTTGTGTCATTTTTTCTATGCTGTCTTTATTTCAGGTTTCAGGCCTGAAGGACTCTCTAACAGTGGGTAGCAGAGGAAAGCGGGGGAATAGTGAAGCAGTAGAGATCCTTTTCCTCCTCCTTGTCATCCCCCTCCTTGTTCTCCTCTTCCTTTTCTTCTACTTCCTCTTTCTTCTCCTCTCCCTCATCCTCCTTCTCTGGGCAGCATGATAGCACAGTGGTTAGCATTGTTGCTTTTCAGCGCCAGGGTCTCAGGTTCGATTCCCGGCATGGGTCACTATCTGTGCGGAGTCTGCATGTTCTACCCCGTGTCTGCGCGGGTTTCCTCCGGGTGCTCCGGTTTCCTCCCACAGTCCAAAGATGTGCAGGTTAGGTAGATCGGCCATGCTAAATTGCCCTTAGTGTCCGAAAAGGTTGGGTGGGGTTACTGGGTTACGGGGTTACTGGGATAGGGTGGGCTTGAGTGGGGTGCTCTTTCCAAGAGCCAGTGCAGACTTGATGGGCCGAATAGCCTCCTTCTGCACTGTAAATTCTATGATTCTATGATTCTCCCCATGGCCTACATCAAAGGCCTGATGACAGCTGTTGCATCTTCATGACAGTAAGGTTGAGAAGCACACAGCAAACTCCAAAGTTGGAAACGTACCCCAGCGAATGCTGGAAAGCTCTCCCGCTCCGAGCAGTGTTTACAACAGAACCATTGTTATAGAATGTTCTTGGTTTGCTCCATGACGTTCCTGGTGACAGCTTGGCTCTCATTATGTGCACACTGTCCACATATGGATAACCAATGGAGGGGACCACATGTCACCAGTCAGCCAGCCTTAGTGCCTCTGTTTCATTTCAGTGGCTCCAATATCTTGGGATCAGCTGATTCACTCAAGATGAAAGTGTTGTGATTACTGCCAGGAAGAGCGGGCATTGCCAGAATACTGGCCTTGACAGTGGCGCCCACATCCCTGAAAGAATAAACAGCAAAACAAAATCAACTCTAGAGGCTAAATAATAATAATCTTTATTAGTTGCACATGTAGGCTTACATTAACACTGCAATGAAGTTACTGTGAAAATCCCCCAGTCGCCACACTCCGGCGCCTGTTCGGGTACACTGAGGGAGAATTCAGAATGTCCAATTCACCGAACAACACGTCTTTCGGGACTTGTGGGCAGAAACCGGAGCAACCGGAGGAAACCCACGCAGACACAGGGAGAATGTGCAGACTCTGGACAGACAGTGACCCAGCCGGGAATTGAACCTGGGTCCCTGGAGCTGTGAAGCCACAGTGCTCACCACTGTGCTACCGTGCCGCCCAATGAAGTCACGATCTTCCCACTCTCCATACATAGGGTGCCTGCATGGCATGACGACGCAAACACATTTTTATGCTCGGCATGCCCCGTGGTCTGGGCCACAAGTGGCGTGAAGCGGATGGGCTGACATTTTCAAATCCCGAGGCATCTGCGAAAACCGGCACCAGCAGCACTACGGAGCTGGACTTTGCAGCCGAAGCCCGTAACTGAAATTCTGCCACAACCTTAGATATATAGAACAGTACAGCACAGTACAGGTCCTTCGGCCCTCGATGTTGTGCCGAGCAATTATCACCCTACTCAAACCCACGTATCCACCCTATACCCGTAGGCCCCCCCCAACCCAACCTTACTTTTTAGGACACTACGGGCAATTTAGCATGGCCAATCCACCTAACCCGCACATCTTTGGACTGTGGGAGGAAACCGGAGCACCCGGAGGAAACCCATGCAGACACAGGGAGGACACTCCGCACAGACAGTGACCCAGCCGGGAATCGAACCTGGGACCCTGGAGCTGTGAAGCATTTATGCTAACCACCATGCTACCGTGCTGCCCTTACTTAAAGATTATCTCATTAACCCGATTGGGTGTGTGTGGGGTGGGGGGAGGGCCTTGTCGAACTGCCGTTGACAGCCCATCAGCTGTTTTCCCATTCCTCTTGTGCAACTCTCGCGGAAATTGATGGAAGCGGCTCACTGACACCATCCGGTGCTTCCCGTGATCCTGCAGGCTCCCCGCGGTGCTCGAAGGCCTTGGCTTTGGGTGCCGACATACACTCAGCCTGAGGGCCGAGGGCAAGTAAACCCCGAAGCCCGTGGGCTGGGGGAGGCGCTCCAAGTCGATTGGGGCCTGTGGGACCTCTCTGACATGGAAGCTGAACACTTGAGGTGGAGACAGGAGAGGAGAATAAAGATTCTTACTTCCACTTTGCTGAGCTGTGCAGTTTAATTTTTCCCAGCCCTTTTGTTGTTGTAAATTATCTTCTGTCAGTCTCATTCACATCTGAATGAGCTTCTGTATCACGAGGAGCACTGTAGCTAGAAAACCAAATGAAAGCTGCTTCCAATAATTCAACTCTAACCCACGTTTTGCTCTTGGTTTTAATATATTATCTGTCAGGAGTAAGGTCAACTGCTTTTTGCTGTGCTCATTAATTTGATGGATGATGGAGCCGGAGGATGAGCATCCTCTCATTTTGTGTTAAGTAACAGCGCAGAGCACCATTAGATCAGGTGCAGTGTGGGTCAGTAGCAATGTTAGCCTCCTGCTAATCGCCCTGACAAATTAAATGAACCAGAACCTCAAAAGACGTCCTTCTCAGCACTCTTTAATTAGCAATACATGATATTGCCACAGTCCATTTAATCCCTGGAACTAGATAAGAGCTGGTCCCTGGTTTACTAATTTACAAAGGAAGTTTCGCAACACTGTACCACTTCATCTTTTGAAACAATCTATGTTATATCACTGCTGATTCAAATATGTTCGGGAGTCAGTGGCGGCTCAGCTAATCGCACACCTTCCTCCTCAGTGCAAAGGCTACGAGGTCAAGTCCTGTGTTAAAAAAGTTTACAAAAGAGTCCTTCTCTAATTTAAACTTCCAACATGTGATGACGTGACCCATTTTGCCATCGGTGACGGCAATTGGAGGGGCCGGGTGTACCTTGTTCATATGTTCATAAAAGGTTATCAGGGGTAGGCGAGAGGTTATTATCAGATCAGCCATGATATTATTAAATCGCGGAGCAGGTTTGAGGGGCTGAATGGCCTCCTTCTGCCCCTTGTTCAGATGTTCGTATGTTGAGGAGCAGGGCGGGGCGGGGTGGGGGGGGCAATTTAGCAATGGAGCCGTAAGTCCCAAGGGGCAAATCAATCAATTTCTATATTATCAATACTGTCCGTTTAAGTGTTAAATCCCTCAGAGGATCTCCCAATATTGGACATGAAGGGCACTTGTGCCTTCTAACCATCCAGAAATAGTGAGGCACCTTTGACGTGATGTAGATTATACATGGAAGCCTTTCCTTCATTGGGATGTTTATCGATAGCTTGAAAAAAAAATTGAATTCCCAGTGACCAAATTAAAGGAATTGAATGGTAAGAGTTCAAGTTTTAAGACTTTTATTTTAACAAATAAAAAGCAGCACTGACTAAACACTATTTTGTAGGCAACTTATATTCTGAAGAACAGAGAAGCTAACCCTTTTCAATGCTTCAACACAACCGTTAACCGCACACCTGAGTTGTATGTTACACTTCCCTCTCCATGAATTTTATTTTTTAGAGGATACAGTCCACAGTCCGTCCAAGCTTCAGGTTTCCCCATTTTGCCAATTAGTAGCTTTGAGTGACCATATAAATGTGCTACCCTTTTCAGAATGTTTCCAAATCCACGACAAACAATAAAGCTTCCTCTGATGATGCTTCACCGCGATGTTTGGCCACACAGGATAAATCTCCTGGAGATTTTCTTCTTTTCTTCTGCCCAAAGGTCTGGAGACTGAAAGTCTACTCACTGTCAGCACAACGACCCTAGCCATTTACAGGTGTGAATATCTTCACCTGTTTCCCAGTATGACAACCGAGCCGCTGCCTCCTTCCCACTTTAACCTGAACAACCAAACCATCCAAATCTGTTATTGGACAGAGTTCATAGCAAGTCACATGACCCCCTTCATTCCTCCATTTTGAGACAGTCACAAAACGTAATCTTAAAAGCTTCATGGCTGGGATTCTACGAAATCCCGGCCCAGTGTTGACGCCGGTGTCAAAACCTGGCGCGAGCGATGCCGGAGTCAACGGGCCTCCAGGCCCAGGCATTCACCCCTTCCTAGGGGGCTAGAATGGCGGTAGAGTGCTGTGCGCTCGAAAGCCGCCGCAACACAGCCCTTGCAGGATCGCGCATGCGCGTGGGTTGCTGGCTCCATTCCGGCCCCTGGGAAATATGGCGGAGCCCTACATGGGCCCGGCGCTGAGGAACATCGGCCCACCCCCCCGAAATTAGCCTGCCTGCTGATTGGTAGGCCCCGATCGCGGGTCTGGCCATGGAGGCCCCCCCCGGAATTGGATCACCCCGCCTCCAACCAGGACAGCCCCCGCAGCCAGAACCCCGAGGTTCCGCCGGGTCGGACCATACGGAACCCACGCCGGCGGGACGTGGCAGAAATCGGCGGGCACTCGGCCCGTCGAGTGCGGAGAATCGCCGGGAAGTTGGGGGGGGGGGGGTCGCTTTCAACGGTCGCCAGAGATCAGCGGCCCGGCGTCAGAGCGGCGTGGCGCGATTCTCCCCCCCCCCCCACCCCCGGCGATTCTCCGACCTGGCGCGGGATCGGAGAACCCCGGCCCATATTAGTAACAATGGTCATCAGTGAAAAGGAAATGTTTGTTCTTAGTTCTTGTACTTGGTGTCTGTTGGAGACAGACATGAACACAAAAACTAGAAGCAGGCGTACACCCCGTGGCCGTCGAGACTGCTCCCCCATTCAATATGATCACAGTTGATCATGGGTTTCCACTTCACTTTCTTGCTCCCCACCCCGATATCGCTTTGATTCTTTGAGAAACTATAAATCTGTTTGTCCCAGCCTCAAATGTATTCAATCATGGAACATGCATAACATTCTGTGGGGAAAGGTTCACAAGGCTAGTGTGAACTAATTTCGCTTCATATTTTCCTTCTTCTCAGTCCTAAATGATCAGCCACTTATCTAGTGACTGTGCCCCCTGTGTTTTACATTCCCCGTCCAATCCAGTCTCTCAGCGTTCATCCTGTCAAGCCCCTTTAGGACTTGTTTAAAAATTAATTTACAGGATGTGGGCATCGCTGGTTAGGCCAGAATTTAGTGCCCATGCTTAGTTGACCTTCAGAATGTGATTACTAGTTGTCTTCTTGAACCGCTGCAGTTCCTGAGGTATAGGTACACCTACTGTGCTGTTAGGAAGGAGTTTCCAGGATTTTTCCACAGCAACAATGAAGGAACTGTGATATGTTTCCTCGTCAGGGCGTTACGTTACTTGGAGGGGAACCTCCAGGTGGTGGAGTTCCCAGGTATTTGGTTGTGGGTTTGGAAGGTGCTGTCTAACGAACCTTGGTGCGTTCCGCCAGTGAATCTTGTAGACGGTACACACGGCTGCCACTGTCATCGGTGGTGGAGGGTTTGAATGTTTGTGGAAGAGGGAGCAATCAAGTGAGCTGCTTTCTCCTGGATGGTGTTGAGCTTCTTGAGTGTTGTTGGAGCTAAACTCATCCAGGCAAGTGGAGAGTATTCCATCACACCCCTGACTTGTGCCTTACAGCTGGCGGACAGGCTTTTGGGGGGTCAGGAAGTGAGTTATTCACCATAGGATTCCTAGCCTTTGACCTTCCCTGGCAGCCACAGTATTAATGTGGTTAGTCCAGTTCAGTTTCTGATCAATGGTAACCCCCAGGATGTTGATTGTGGAGGATTCAGCGATGGTAATGCCATTGAATGTCAGGGGGCATTCAGATGGTTAGATTCTCTCTTGTAGGAGATGGTCATTGGCTGGCACTTGTGTGGCGCGAATATAACTTGCCACTTGTCAACCCAAGCCTGAATATTGTCCAGGTCTTGCTGCATTAGGGGCTGGTTTAGCTCACAAGGCTAAATCGCTGGCTTTTAAAGCAGACCAAGCAGGCCAGCAGCACGGTTCGATTCCCGTACCAGCCTCCCCGGACAGGCGCCGGAATGTGGCGACTAGGGGCTTTTCACAGTAACTTCATTGAAGCCTACTCGTGACAATAAGCGATTTTCATTTTTTTTTTTCATTTCATTTTGATATAGACTGCTTCATTATCTGAGGAGTCATGTACGATGGTGAACATTGATGCAGTCATCCGCAAATATCCCCGCTTCTGACCTTCTGATGGAAGGGAGGTCATTAATGAAGCAGCTGAAGATGGTTGGGCCTAAGACACTACCCTGAACTCCTGCAGTGATATCCTGGAGCTGAGATGATTGACCTCCAACCACCTCAACCATCTTCCTTTGTGACAGGTATGACTCCAACCAACGGAGAGTTTTCCCCCTGATTCCCATTGACTCCAGTTTAGCTAGGGCAGTCACCATTCTGCTTATTGTCATTGCAGAACCCATTGAAGCAAGCCATCCTCAGGACCTCGAGGTTGCCGAAGAAGTGGGGCTAAGGAGAGCAGTGGTCAAAGGGGTGGAGGAAGAACCTGCGTCTGGGATGTTGTGGCTGTAATTTGAGGACAGGGATTGTCAGGGTCTCGCTGAGCCAGCAGATTTTGAATGTATAGTTAGGAGGAGCATATTTGGTCATGGTTAGGAAGTTCAGGGGAGCATATTTGAAAATCCTACCTTGGTTGCAAGCTAAGAACGAACTGTTACGCCTTGTGTCGACCCCACTTTTCCGGAAGTAATTAAACACAATTTGACACTGAGCTACATAAGGAGATATGAGGCCAGATGACTAAATCTTGATCAAAGAGTTAGGTTTTCACGAGCATCATGAAGGAGCCATGATGTGGAGATGCCAGCGTTGGACTGGGGTGAGTACAGTAAGAAGTCTTACAACACCAGGTTAAAGTCCAACATGTTTGTTTCAAACACTAGCTTTCATAGCACTGATCCTTCCTCAGGTGAATGAGACATGCAAGATGTGGAAAATTGCCCAGTTGTGACCTTTACACAAGAAACAGGACAAATCGAATCAAGCCAATTACCACCTTGTCAGTCTACTCTCCATCATTAGAAAAGTGATGGAAGGAGTCATTAACAGTGCTATCAAGCAGCACTTACTCAGCATTAACCTGCTCACGGATGCTCAGTTTGGGTTCCGCCAGGGTCACTCAGCTCCTGACCTCATTACAGCCTTGGTTCAAACATGGACAATAGAGCTGAATGCCAGAGGTGAGGTGAGAGTGACTGCCCTTCACATCAAGGCAGCATTTGATCGAGTATGGCATCAAGGGGCGGGATTCTCCAGTCTGCGATGCCAAAATCAGGTTTGGCAATCGGCCGGAGAATCAAAATTTGCGCCGAAATCGGGGACGGCGCTGCTTTCGCGATGCTTATCTCCCTCCAAAGCAGCGTACTGTAGCAATCCACCACACACCGTATCGACGGCCTCAGGACGTTGCCTGAGGCCCTCCCCCTGATGCTCAGCCCCAACTGGCCGAGTTCCCGACGGCGTCGGTCTCCCATGGTATTACTTGTTGGGAACTTGGCGTAGTGGCTGCGGACTGAGTCAGGGCCGCCACAGTCGGGGGAGGGCCGATACACCAGCAGGTGGGGCTTTGGCAGGGGCTGGGGGCACTGTCGGGGGGTAATCCAGGGGGTCGCGAGCCGGCCAAAAGGAGGGGGACACTATTTGGCAGGCCTGGTCCGTGCGCGGTTGGCGCCATGTGCGCATGCGTGGCCACAGACCCGCCAATTCTCCGGCCATATTGGCAGCTAGAGCCGGGTGCTCTATGCTGCCGGCATGCTAGCCCCCAGCCAAACGGAGGATCGGTGACCATTTGCGCTGAATTTTCGGTCATAAAAGGCCATCGCTCCCGTGCCGGCGTCAGGATGCAGCCTGAAAATCGGGGAATCCAGCCCATGGAGTTCAAGCAAAATTGGAGTTAATGAGAATCAGTGGGAAAACTCTCCGTTGCTGAAGTCATACCTGGCACAAAGGAAGATGGTTGTCGTTATTAGTCCCCGGACATCACTGCAGGAGTTCCTCAGGGTAGTGTGCTCAGCCCAACCATCTTCAGCTGCTTCATCAATGTCCTTCCAATGCAAGGCCAGATGTGGGGATATTCACTAAGGATTGCACAATGCTCAGCATCATTCGCCACTCCTCAGACACTGAAGCAGTTCATGTGTAAATGCAGTGAGGTCTGGATAATAGCCAGACTTGGGTTGACAAGTGGCAAATTACATTTGTGCCACACAAATGCCCGGCAATGACCATCTCCTACAAGGGATGACCTAACCACTGCTTCCTAACATTAAATAACTCTCAGGAGAAGAAATTAACGCTTTAGGGATGCCCACAGTGCATCCTGGGAGAGGTCATACCTGCCCTAGCTTCCGACCAACCAGAATGAAGAAGGTTCACTCGGGAAGGCACTGACCTCATCGGGGAATGTTCTGAGGCGGGACCTCAGGGAGGTCATGTCTGACAAATCTGTTAGAGTTCTTTGAGGAAGTAACAAGGAAGTTAGACAAGTTAGAAGTTGGGAGCCTGCTAAATATGTTAAGAGCCCATGGTGTTAAGGGTAAGATCCTGGCATGGATAGAGGATTGGCTGACTGGCAGAAAGCAGAGAGTGGGGATAAAGGGGTCTTTTTCAGCATGGCAGTCAGCAACTAGTGGTGTGCCTCAGGGGTTAGTGCTGGGGCCACAATTTTTCACAATATACATTAATGATCTGGAGGAAGGAACTGTAGGCACTGTTGCTAAGTTTGCAGATGATACAAAGATCTGTAGAGGGACAGGTAGTATTGGTGAAGCAGCTGGGAGCTGCAGAAGGACTTGGACAGGCTAGGAGAGTGGGCAATGAAGTGGCAGATGGAATACAATGTGGAAAAGTGTGAGGTTATGCACTTTAGAAGGAGAAATAGAGGCATAGATTATTTTCTAAATGGGGAGATGCTTAGGAAATCAGAAGCACAAAGGGACTTGGGAGTCCTTGTTCACAATTCTCTTAAGGTTAACGTGCATGTTCAGTCGACAGTTAGGAAGGCAAATGCAATGTTGACATTTATGTCGAGAAGGCTAGAATACAAGACCAGGGATGTATCTCTGAGGCTCTGGTCAGACCCCATTTGGAGTATTGTGATCAGTTTTGGGCCTGTAACTATGGAAGGATGTGCTGGCCTTGGAAAGGGTCCAGAGGAGGTTCACAAGAATGATATTGGAATGAAAAGCTTGTCGTATGAGGAACAATTGAGGCCTCTGGGTCTGTACTCGTTGGAGTTTAGAAGGATGAGAGGGGATCTTATTTAAACTTACAGTATACAGCGAGGCCTGGATAGAGTGGACGTGGAGAGGATGTTTCCACTTGTAGGAAAAACTAGAACCAGATGACACAATCTCAGACTAAAGGGACGATCCTTTAAAACTGAGATGAGGAGGAATTTCTTCAGCCAGAGGGTGGTGAATCTGTGAAACTCTTTGCCGCAGAAGGCTATGGAGGCCAAATCACTGAGTGTCTTTAAGACAGAGATAGATAGGTTCTTGATTAATAAGGGGATCAGGGGTTATGGGGAGAAGGCAGGAGAATGGGAATGAGAAACATATCAGCCATGATTGAATGGCGGAGCTGATTCGAAGGGCCAAGTGGCCTATTTCTGCTCCTATGTCTTATGGTCTAATCCAAAATGTGCCAGGCACCTCAGGCTCTGGGTCCTCCATGGGCCCCACCAGACCAGGCACCTCAGGCTCTGGGTCCTCCATGGGCCCCACCAGACCAGGCACCTCAGGCTCTGGGTCCTCCATGGGCCCCACCAGACCAGGCACCTCAGGCTCTGGGTCCTCCATGGGCCCCACCAGACCAGGCACCTCAGGCTCTGGGTCCTCCATGGGCCCCACCAGGCCAGGCACCTCAGGCTCTGGGTCCTCCATGGGCCCCACCTGACCAGGCACCTCAGGCTCTGGGTCCTCCATGGGCCCCACCAGGCCAGGCACCTCAGGCTCTGGGTCCTCCATGGGCCCCACCAGACCAGGCACCTCAGGCTCTGGGTCCTCCATGGGCCCCACCAGACCAGGCACCTCAGGCTCTGGGTCCTCCATGGGCCCCACCTGACCAGGCACCTCAGGCTCTGGGTCCTCCATGGGCCCCACCTGACCAGGCACCTCAGGCTCTGGGTCCTCCATGGCCCCACCAGACCAGGCACCTCAGGCTCTGGGTCCTCCATGGGCCCCACCTGACCAGGCACCTCAGGCTCTGGGTCCTCCATGGGCCCCACCAGGCCAGGCACCTCAGGCTCTGGGTCCTCCATGGGCCCCACCTGACCAGGCACCTCAGGCTCTGGGTCCTCCATGGCCCCACCAGGCCAGGCACCTCAGGCTCTGGGTCCTCCATGGGCCCCACCTGACCAGGCACCTCAGGCTGAGGCTCTTCTCGAAGATCTGCCAGGTGGCACCCGGCAGCTATTCACCTTATTCTGGAGAAGGCAGCTCTGCCTGCAGCCTACACTCTGCACTCCATCTTCTACGGGGGTAGAGCAGCTGATGTGGTGTATATGGATTTCAGTAAAGCGTTTGATAAGTTTCCCCACAGTCGGCTATTGCAGAAAATACGGAGGCTGGGGATTGAGGGTGATTTAGAGATGTGGATCAGAAATTGGCTAGTTGAAAGAAGACAGAGGGTGGTGGTTGATGGGAAATGTTCAGAATGGAGTTCAGTTACGAGTGGCGTACCACAAGGATCTGTTCTGGGGCCGTTGCTGTTTGTCATTTTTAATAAATGACCTAGAGGAGGGCGCAGAAGGTTGGGTGAGTAAATTTGCAGACGACACTAAAGTCGGTGGAGTTGTAGACAGTGCGGAAGGATGTTGCAGGTTACAGAGGGACATAGATAAGCTGCAGAGCTGAGCTGAGAGTAGGCAAATGGAGTTTAATGTGGAGAAGTGTGAGGTGATTCACTTTGAAAAGAATAACAGGAATGCGGAATATTTGGCTAATGGTAAAATTCTTGGTAGTGTGGATGAGCAGAGGGATCTCGGTGTCCATGTACATAGATCCCTGAAAGTTGCCACCCAGGTTGATAGGGTTGTGAAGAAGGCCTATGGTGTGTTGGCCTTTATTGGTAGAGGGATTGAGTTCCGGAGCCATGAGGTCATGTTACAGCTGTACAAAACTCTAGTACGGCCGCATTTGGAGTATTGCGTACAGTTCTGGTCGCCTCATTATAGGAAGGATGTGGAAGCTTTGGAACGGGTGCAGAGGAGATTTACCAGGATGTTGCCTGGTATGGAGGGAAAATCTTATGAGGAAAGGCTGATGGACTTGAGGTTGTTTTCGTTAGAGAGAAGAAGGTTAAGAGGTTACTTAATAGAGGCATACAAAATGATCAGAGGGTTAGATAGGGTAGACAGTGAGAGCCTTCTCCCGCGGATGGAGGTGGCTAGCACGAGGGGACATAGCCTTAAATTGAGGGGTAATAGATATAGGACAGAGGTCAGAGGTAGGTTTTTTACGCAAAGAGTGGTGAGGCCGTGGAATGCCCTACCTGCAACAGTAGTGAACTCGCCAACATTGAGGGCATTTAAAAGTTTATTGGATAAGCATATGGATGATAATGGCATAGTGTAGGTTAGATGGCCTTTAGTTTTTGACTTCCCATGTCGGTGCAACATCGTGGGCCGAAGGGCCTGTACTGCACTGTATCGTTCTATGTTCTATGTTCTTCCTGAGGACAGCTTACCCTGCAAAGAAAAACCCTCCCACTCCAAGGCTGAAATCCAGTGAGAACTCCTTGGGCTGTGCTCATTAGATACACATCTTTCCCAGGCGCTAACTCAAGTATTGATCCCCTTCAGCAATATGACAGCACAATTGCAAATAGGGTTGGAGAGGCTCGAGCACAGCTTTTGATACAAGGCACTGACAGGCTGTTACATTTGGACTTGGATTCACACCTGCCCTGCATTTTCGGAATTTGTGGAAGCCTTGTGCCTTGGAAGCCACGTCTATTCCACAATGCAATTTGGAGGGTCTCATAGACCATATATATACTGCCTCTATACCCCCTTAATGGTGTGATCACTCCTCCCTTCTCATATTCCTCTGATGGCAACAGGCTCAATGGCACCAACTGAAACGTGACCCCCAAACCTTAGTGTGTAATCGTGTCACAGTGCACCACGATTAAGGTTCCTGTTTCACTACCTTTTCAATAAGTCCTAATGACTGCTGAGCACAGATCCCTATTCTCTCATGTGCAAAAATTATGGGCCCTTAAACACATCCATCAACCCCGCCCACATGGCTTCTGACCCCTCCCCTTGCAATTTTTCTCTCAGGGTCTTTTTTAAGTGTGTCACTCCATCGGGCTGCAGTTTTACTTTGAGACCAGCTTCCAACCTCCCCCTTGTCGCCATGGACGCCCCTCTGATCATTCTGGAACCCTGAGATCAGCAAGTAGACCTCCCTCTGATCATTCTCCAGCCTCCCCCTGTTACCCTGGAACCCCACTGTAATCGTTATGGACATTGCCGCTCTCCCCGTTAAACGTAGGCGTCGGAAGCAATGTCTTGGAATATTTTTATAAGGCAGAGCTCGATAGATTCTTGATTAACAAGGGGGCGAAAGGTTGTCGGGGTCGGGCAGGAACGTGGAGCTGAGGTTACAATCAGATCAGGCATGATCTTGTTGAATGGTGGTGCAGGCTTGAGGGGCCGAGTGGCCTACTCCTACTCCTAATGCTTATGCCAGAGAGTTGTGGCTGCTCAATCGCTGAGCATCTCCAGGATCGCACTCAGTAGATTTTTGAACTGTACGTAGGGATATGGGGGATCAGACAGGAAAGTGCAGCTGGGCAGCACGGTGGCGCAGTGGGTTAGCCCTGTTACCTCACGTTGCCGAGGTCCCAAGTTCGATCCCGGCTCTGGGTCACTGTGGAGTTTGCACATTCTCCCCGAAGTTTGCGTGGGTTTCGCCACCACAACCCAAAGATGTGCAGGCTAGGTGGATTGGCCACGCTAAAGGGCCCTTAATTGGAGAAAGTGAATTGGGTACTCTAAATTTATTTTTAAAAAAGGAAAGTGCAGCTGAGGTCCAAGTAGGGGCCGGTTTAGCACAGTGGGCTAAACAATGGGCTTGTTAAGCAGAACAAGACCAACGGGTTCAATTCCTGTACCAGCCTCCCCGAACAGCACCGGAATGTGGCGACTAGGGGCTTTTCACAATAACTTCATTGAAGCCTACTTGTGACAATAAGCGATTTTAATTTCATTTAATTTCAAGATCAGCCACGATCCTATTAAATGGCATGGCACAGACATGAAGAGGCCTATGGCCGACTCCTGCCCCATTCTTACACTCACATCAGATTAGATTCAAAAAAAAATTTTTTTCAATAGTTGAATGGATAAAGGCAGTTTGACAATTTTGTCCTCCATTCCTTTGCTACTGAGCTGTTCCTATCCCATTTCCTGGTAGTTTTGTGCACCTGGAGGAGATCACAAAGAAAAAAAACCGGCAGAAAATGGGTTAACTTAAAAAAAAGAAAATTCTGGGAGGACTGCGCTGTTATTCATACATGGAAAATGAATTCAAAATTAAATCTCAAAATTGAAATGTATTATTTAAGAAGGATCTTTCTTTTAGCGATACTAATTTCTGCAGAGATGAAAAATGGGAAAGGAAAGATGTAAGCTAATTTGATATTTTATTAAGTTATATCATTTCTGGCCCTCTCAATGGAAGCCCCCCCCACCAGTCTATAATATTGAGTGATAGCCGCTGCGTTCAATAACATTCAATATTCTACTAAATGTGTCAAACTAATTATAATTTGTATGTTTTTTTGCTCAGGATGTTGGCTTGAGAAAAAAAATCTACATATTCCAGTGGGAGACCGGAGGAACCTTCTGGAAAATAGATCAGACCCGTTTGTGCTAGGCCTCAACTATTTCTGGAAGTTTCCAAATAAACCTCCCGCCACCCCCCCCCCCCCCCCCCCCCCCCCCCCCAACCGCCCCCACCTTAATGAAGTAAATGTGGTCATTACAGATGGAAGAAGGCATGAGCACTGCCAAGGCATGGGGTCCCTGGTTGCCTGGCTGCGTTCAGCCAGAGTGAGGTTTATTTCCAGATGTGAGATGTTAATGTTATTTGTCTGCACGCCATTTTAATGTTGAGGTACTTGACATGGGACTGGAGAACAGCACCGCCCATAGTATAATGGGCAGAGTCACATGGTAATAGGTGCGGAGAACAATCTGGAGAGAACATGCATTTTCATATGTTCGCATGCGCAATCATGCATGCCAGTAACCTGGAATTTGTAAATAGTTAAAGACTAACAATAAACAGTACGTGTTTATACATACAAGTCTCAAGCTCCTCATCAATGAACCATGGCAGTCTCAGTCTCCAAATGATTTTGAAGCCCAAATCGGCGGACTTACAGCTAGGGGAGCCAAGGTTGGGTTGACCAAATGGAACCAGGGAAAACCCATCTGTGGAAGGGCAGAGACCAAACTTCCCAGCTGTGTGGGGCAGACAGGTGCCAGGAAAGGAATCTGGAATGATGTACGTGCCCCCCACATAAATTTGATCCCCTCACACTGACCAGCTACCATGTCCAGCGCCGATGCAGCGGTTCACAAAGGCAGCTCACCACCGCCTTCTCAAGGGCAATCCGGGATGGGCAATGAATGCTGGTCTGCTGTCCTGCAAACCGAATAGCGAAAAGCGAAAAAGACTGTTCTGAGCAAATCCACTTGAGCAGCTGAATATAGGCAGTGTTTAGCCCCAAATGACTGATTACCATGCTTGTCCTGTGAGGAGATAGGCTTGTGTGCCTGGAATACCAATCACCCAGCTGTGAAAACATGTCTCTGCGCAAAAACATCCAGTTTCACAATGGAAAATAGGAGGGTTTTTTTTCCACCTTGGCCGGGCCCTCCTACAAGCAGTCATGAAACATTACTGTCACATGCAGCTATTTACCTCTTGCTGTGTTCTGAAACAGGGTCACAATGCACAGCACTGAGCAGCTCGGGCTTGGATAGGATCCATATATCAACGTAGCACCTTCAAGAATGTACTTTAAATCCCGTTTATCATCTGTCCTCAGCTTTAGGTTATCACTACAATGCTTAAATGACTTTGGAACAACAGAGTGATTTTTAAGGCTGTCTCACCAAAGAAACAGCCATGCTGGTGAGTCACATGTAGGCCGACACAAGTAAGGACGTTCTTCTAGGACACAGGGGTGAACAGCCGGGGATTTTTAAGACAAGCCTTTTACCTGACATTGGTCTTTCAGAGTTTTGTTAAATGATTGAATTCAAATTTCCACGCAGGCGTTGGGATTATTCTCAGGATTTCTAGTTTGAGCCTTTGGCTCAGAAGTCCAATGACATCAACTCATTGTCACCAACACCATATTATCTTTGGCTTCTTTAAAAGACCCAACACCAGGAAATGTCACAAACTGTTTGATAACTTATTGAGAAACTGGAGGGATTGGCTGCAATGCGGGTTTCACCCATGTCCCAATTTTGCCCTGTCAATCCGGCGTTCCATCCAGTCTGCTACAACAATACATTCCACCACATTTGGCATTTCTCTAACCTGCGGAACCATCCAACACATTTCCACTGACCTCACTCTTGGAATATTGCAACAACAAAAATTCCAGTGGGAGGGAGGTGGAGATTGGAATGATAGTGTGTTAATAGCATGAATTATAGAGTTTGCTTTGTTGCTTACCTGGCAGATTCCACTGCTAACAACACTGATCATCAACAGCTCCACTGACACAAATGACATGTTGTCGCCGAGGGAGCAGCAGCCAGACTCTTGTCCAGGGAACGCACGTGTTACTTAGTGAAAGCTGGATTACATTCACATTGAAATTTAAATGGCTTAATACAATTAATTCATTAACTGTGATGTTCCCTCTCATTTTCTGTTGCTTTATGAATATTCTATGTAATAACTCCAAAGGAAACTGTCATGAACGTAACTGCATTTATTTCCATATATACAAGTTATTCCTGCACCTCAATCCCAGTGTAGACCCCACTGGGAGGACAGATCTGACCGGGCCCTGATTGGATCTTAAAGTGGTGGAAATTGAGGTGGGTAGCGATATGGTCGCCATTTGCCTCCGGATCCTGTGCCTCGGTCCCTTGTGCATCATTTAGTCCCGTAAACCTCCTCAGCATCAAGGAAATCTGCTGCCATTCAGCTTGTTCTGTTGTGTACAGCAAATTCCTGAGAAGCACTGGAGGCCAATTTAGAGGAGACAGTTAACCGAGAATTAGTGAGCAATTGTTCATCGGCAAGCAACATAATAATGATGCACCATTGTGTAAAGGTAAAGAAAGGTAAATTCGCCATCGCCCCAGATGACCAGAGGCTGCTTCCTCCTTTGAGGGGGAGAGCTGACTGGTGGTGATTTAACCTGAGGATCACCAATCACTAGGCGAGGGGTGAGGTTAAGAAGGCGGGTCCTTCATGAATAACCTCAGCCAGTCCGCACTGTTACTATCATTGATGAAGACAATGGAAACTGCATAAAATTGTGGAGCATAGGTAGCGACTTGACAGAACAGAACTGTTCCAGAATCTTGCAACCGCCATGAGGATCATGTGATAATATTTACTGATCTTCCGATGGGGCTTATTGAATATGAGCTCCCCAGGTAGGGGGTGGAGACCCACCATCTAGGGCTCGTCAGATTAGAGGATAAAAGCAGGCACTGGGATGTGACGTACAGCAATACTTTGTGTATATGTAAATAAATCCAGTTACTTTACTAACAGTTTCCTTTGGAGTTATGGCAGACACATTGAGTAGTTACTTTACATCAGTCTTCACGGTGGAAGACACCAGTGGGATGCCAGAGCTCCAGGAGAATCAGGGGGAAGAGGTGAATGCAGTGACCATTACTAAGGAGATGGCTCTGGGGAAACTGAAAGGTCTGAAGGTTGATAAGTCACCTGGACCGGATGGACTAACCCCAGGGTCCTAAAAGAGATAACGGAGGAAATTGTGGAGACATTAGTGATGATCTTTCAGGAATCACTGGAGGCAGGAAGGATCCCAGAGGACTGGAAAGTGGCTAATGTAACACCACTGTTTAAGAAGGGAGGGAGGCAGAAGATGGGAAATTATAGGCCGGTTAGCCTGACTTTGGTCATTGGTAAGACTTTAGAGTCTGTTATTAAAGATGAGATCGGACTTCCGGTTGCGGCTATGACCAGCTAAGTCGCACATTTGGCAGCTCCTGCGACAAAGGTGTTTAAGGGCCGATTGGAGGGCCCCGACGGTACTGTAAAGACGAATCCCGGTGGGGGAAGGCTCCCTGAGGAGAGTGAGACCAACTTTATGGTCGGTACTCGGAGTGGGGCGACAAAAAAAGCGGCAGCAGCTCCCCGAAAAAAGCGGGGGAAGAGGACCAAAATGGCGGCCGGTGGCGCACTAGAAGATTGGAGAAAATGGGCGGAGGAGCAGCAGGCCGCTCTCCTTCGGTGTTTTACGGAGCTGAAAGTGGAACTCTTAGAGTCTATGAACGCGACGACCACAAGGCTGATGGGGGCCCAGGCGACCCAAGAGGCGTCGATAAGAGAGCTGCAGCAGGAGATGACTGCAAGGGAGGAGGAGGCCACGGTCCTCGTGGGAAAGGTGGAAGTGCACGAGGCACTCCACCTGAAATGGCAGAGCCGCTTTGAGGAGCTGGACACTCGAATGAGGCGGAAGAACTTGAGGATCCTGGGCCTAGCAGAAGGCCTGGAGGGGCCTGATCTCCCGAAATATGTAGCGGAGATGCTGAGCTCCCTGATGGGAGAGGGGGCCGGTCCATCGCCCCTGGAGCTGGAAGAAGCATATCGGGTCATGGCTAGGCGGCCTAGGGCGAACGAGCCCCCGAGGGCGGTGCTGGTGCGATTCCAGCGTTTCTGTGATCGGGAGAAAGTGCTGAGGTGGGCCAAGAGGGAGAAAAGCAGCAAATGGGAGAATTCGACGGTGCGGATATATCAGGACTGGAGTGCGGAGGTGGCAAAGCGGCGGGCCCGGTTTAACCGGACGAAGGCGGTGCTGCACGCAAAGAGGATCAAGTTCGGAATGCTGCAGCCAGCGCGCTTGTGGGTCACCTACAAGGACCAGCACCATTACTTTGAGACCCCAGAGGAGGCATGGACTTTTGTTCGGGAGGAAAAGCTGGACCTGAACTAGAACTTGGGAACGCCGGCGGTCGAGGCCGCCCGAGTACCCTTGACTGATCAAGTGGCCCATGTCTTTCTTAGGCCAGGTCGGAACTTGGTTAAAGTTGATGGATCGTTTGGTTTCTTTGAAACTTGTGTTATGGGGGGTTTCTTTGTTCCTTTTTGTGTGTCTCTTCCCGTTGCCAACTTCCCTTAATTATTGTTGTTGTAGGGGGGCTTTTTTACTGTTTTTTGATCTGTTCTTTAAGGATTATGGTTACTGTTCTGTTCGATGGAGGGTGATGGTTAAATACGTTATTATTGGGTAGTCATTTAGTTATGCAGGCATAGTTATGTATTTATGTATTTATTTGAGATTTGTTATTTATATTGTTATATTGTTAAGTTGGGGAGGCGGGACGGGGGGGGTGCAAGTTGGTTATGCGTGTTTTCTTTTTCTCTTTTTTCTTCCTCTCGTTTTAAGGGGGCTTCTTATTTATGGGCTTGGATGGGGACGGGGGTGGAATTGAAGATGGCGGGGTAGGGTGTGGCCGGGCGAAAGCGCGGGCTTTCCCCTGTTTCCCGCGCGCGGGACGGAGGAAGGGGGAGGAGAGAAGAGTGGGGTGTGGCCAGCAATGGCGGCTTTTCCCGCGCTGAAGCGGGGTCAGAGAGGGATGGCAAGGGGGGGGGGAGGCCCCTCCCCCCCCACATCGGGAGGAGTCGAAGTGTGGCAGGGGCAGCCGGGTCAGCGAAAACCAGCTGACTCTCGGGAGTACGATGGTGGATACACCGCGGCTAGGAGGGGTCCTAGCCAGGGGGGGGGGGGGGGGGGGGGGGGGGGAAGGGGGGTTAGGGGGGGATATCGGGTTGCTGCTGGAAAGGCCGAGGACGGGAAGGGAAGAACGGGAGGAGAGAGGGGGGGGGGCCATCGCCATGGGGAACGGGTCAGAAGGGGAGGGTCGACCCGGGGCGAACAGGGGACAGGACATGGCTAATAGACAGGGGAAAGGGACGGGTCGCTCCGCGACCCGGTTGATTACTTGGAACGTGAGGGGGCTGAATGGGCCGGTCAAGAGATCAAGGGTTTTTTCACACCTAAAGGGACTGCAGGCGGATGTGGCAATGTTGCAGGAGACTCACTTGAGAGTAGTAGACCAGGTACGCCTGAGAAGGGGGTGGGTGGGACAGGTGTTCCACTCAGGCTTGGACGCAAAGAACCGGGGGGTGGCGATTTTGGTGGGAAAGAGGGTGTCGTTCGTGGCGGCGCAGGTGGTAGCAGATAAGGAGGGTAGGTACGTGATGGTGAAGGGTAGGCTGCAGGGAGAGAATGTGGTGCTGGTGAATGTGTATGCCCCGAATTGGGATGACGCGGGTTTTATGAGGCGCCTGTTGGGCCTCATTCCGGGTCTGGAGGCAGGGGGCCTGATCATGGGGGGGGACTTCAATACAGTGCTCGACCCTGGGCTGGACAGATCGAGTTCCAGGACGAATAGGAGGCCGGCAGCGGCAGAGGTGCTAAGGGGGTTCATGGAGCAGATGGGGGGGGTAGACCCTTGGAGATTTGGCAGGCCAAGGGCGAGGGAGTATTCTTTTTTCTCCCACGTCCACAGGGTGTACTCCAGAATAGACTTTTTTGTACTGAGCAGGGGGCTGATTTCGAGAGTGCAGGACACGGAGTACTCGGCCATTGCGATTTCGGACCATGCACCACACTGGGTAGAGGTAGAACTGGGGGAAGCACGGGACCAGCGCCCGTTGTGGCGCCTGGATGTGGGGCTGCTGGCGGACGATGAGGTGTGCGGAAGGGTCCGGAAGGGCATTGAGAGATATCTGGGCACGAACGACACGGGCGAGGTGAAGGTGGGGGTGGTCTGGGAGGCCCTGAAAGCAGTGATCAGAGGAGAGCTGATCTCCATAAGGGCACACAGAGAAAGGAAGGAGAGGCAGGAGAGGGAGAGACTGGTGGGGGAACTTATAGAAGTGGACAGGAGATATGCGGAGACACCAGAGGAGGGGCTGTTGAGGGAGCGGCGCAGTTTACAGGCCCAGTTTGACCTACTGACCACTAGGAAGGCGGAGACGCAATGGAGAAGGGCACAGGGCGCGGTCTATGAGTACGGGGAAAAGGCGAGCAGGATGCTAGCACACCAGCTGCGCAAGCGAGATGCAGCCAGAGAGATTGGGGGAGTGAGAGAGAAGGGAGGGAACGTAGTGCAGAAGGGGCAAGAGGTGAACGGGGTCTTCAGGGATTTCTACAGGGAATTGTACCGGTCTGAGCCGCCCAGGAGGAGGGGGGGAATGGAGAACTTCCTCGATAGATTGAGGTTCCCAAAGGTCCAGGAGGAACGGGTGGAGGGGCTGGGGCGCCGATAGAGCTGCAGGAGCTAGTTAAAGGGATAGGCCAGATGCAGGCGGGGAAGGCGCCGGGGCCGGATGGGTTCCCGGTGGAATTTTATAAGAAGTATGTGGACTTGGTGGGTCCAGTGCTGGTGCGAGCCTTCAATGAGGCGCGAGAGGGGGGGGTTCTGCCCCCGACAATGTCACAGGCCCTGATCTCCTTGATCCTGAAGCGGGACAAAGACCCTGTACAGTGCGGGTCCTACAGGCCTATCTCCCTCTTGAATGTAGATGCCAAACTGTTGGCAAAGGTCCTGGCAACCAGAATAGAGGATTGTGTGCCAGGGGTAATCCATGAGGACCAGACGGGGTTCGTAAAGGGACGACAACTTAACACAAATGTCCGGAGACTGTTGAATGTGATTATGATGCCAGCAGTGGAGGGGGAGGCTGAGATAGTGGTAGCACTGGATGCGGAGAAGGCATTCGATAGGGTGGAGTGGGAATACCTGTGGGAGACGCTGGAACGGTTTGGGTTTGGGGAGGGATTTATCAAGTGGGTGAAGCTGCTGTATTCGGCCCCGATGGCGAGTGTGGTTACAAACGGGAGGAGGTCAGAGTATTTTGGGCTCCATCGAGGTACCAGGCAGGGATGCCCCCTATCCCCCTTACTATTTGCATTAGCGATCGAACCGTTGGCGATGGCACTGAGGGGTTCAGGGGGGTGGAGAGGACTGACAAGGGGAGGGGAGGAACATCGGGTATCACTCTATGCGGATGATTTGTTGTTATATGTGGCGGACCCGGAAGGGGGAATGCCGGAGGTAATGGAAATACTAGCGGAGTTTGGGGACTTTTCGGGATATAAATTAAATGTGGGTAAAAGTGAGGTCTTTGTGATACACCCGGGAGATCAGGGGGAGGGAATTGGGCGGCTCCCCTTTAAGAGAGCAGTAAAGAGCTTCAGGTACTTGGGGGTGCAGGTGGCAAGGAACTGGGGGACCCTCCACAAGCTGAACTTTTCAAGGCTGGTGGAGCAGATGGAGGAGGAGTTCAAGAGGTGGGACATGGTACCGCTGTCGCTAGCAGGGAGGGTGCAGTCAGTCAAAATGACGGTCCTCCCGAGGTTCTTGTTTCTGTTCCAGTGCTTGCCCATCTTTCTCCCCAGGGCCTTCTTCAAGAAGGTAACTAGCAGCATTATGGGCTATGTGTGGGCACATGGCACCCCTAGAGTGAGAAGGATTTTCTTGGAACGGAGTAGGGACAGTGGAGGATTAGCGCTACCCAATCTTTCCGGATACTACTGGGCGGCGAACGCATCGATGGTGCGCAAGTGGGTGATGGAGGGGGAGGGGGCAGCTTGGAAACGTATGGAGAGGGCGTCCTGCGGCAATACAAGCCTGGGGGCGCTAGTAACGGCACCATGGCCGCTCCCCCCCACAAGGTATACCACGAGTCCGGTAGTGGCGGCCACCCTTAAAATCTGGGGGCAGTGGAGGCGACACAGGGGGGAAGTGGGGGGTCTGATGGCGGCGCCACTGAGAGGGAACCACAGATTTGTCCCGGGGAACACTGGCGGGGGATTCCAGAGCTGGCACAGGGCGGGCATCAGGCAACTGAGGGACATGTTCATAGAGGGGAGGTTTGCGAGCCTGGGAGAGCTGGAGGAGAAATTTGAGCTCCCCCCGGGGAACACGTTTAGATACCTGCAGGTGAAGGCATTTGCCAGACGACAGGTGGAAGGATTTTCCTTGCTTCCCGATAGAGGGGTGAGTGATAGGGTGCTGTCAGGGGTCTGGGTCGGAGAAGGGAAGGTCTCGGACATCTACAAAATAATGCAGGAGGTGGAGGAGGTATCGATAGAGGAGCTGAAAGACAAGTGGGAAGCGGAGCTGGGAGAGCAGATAGAAGATGGGACATGGGCGGATGCCTTAGAGAGGGTCAATTCGTCGTCGTCGTGCGCAAGGTTGGGCCTCATCCAATTTAAGGTGCTGCACAGAGCCCATATGACGGGGACTAGGATGAGTCGGTTCTTCGGGGGTGAGGACAGGTGTGTTAGGTGTTCGGGAAGCCCTGCGAACCATGTACATATGTTCTGGATGTGCCCGGCACTGGAAGAGTTCTGGGAGGGGGTGGCGGGGACGGTATCGAGAGTGGTGGGAACCAGGGTCAAACCAGGGTGGGGGCTAGCGATTTTTGGGGTTGGGGTGGAGCCAGGAGTACAGGAGGCAGGGGAGGCCGGAATATTGGCCTTTGCGTCCTTGGTAGCTCGGAGAAGGATCTTGATTCAGTGGAGGGACACAAGGCCACCAAGTGTTAACACCTGGTTAAACGACATGGCAAGCTTCATCCAATTGGAAAGAATCAAATTCGCCCTGAGAGGGTCGGTACAGGGGTTCTTCCGGCGGTGGCAGCCCTTCCTTGACTTTCTGGATCAGAGATAGGAACTGGAGGCCGAAACAGCAGCAACCCGGGGAGAAGGGGGGGGGGGGGGGGGGAAGGGAGGGGGGGGGGGGAAGGGAGGGGGGGGGATAGCAACGAAGGGAGCACGTCAGCGGGGGGTCGCGGGCAATGACTGCCCGAGGCCATCGGCAGAAAGGGAAAAACGGTTTGGTTGCTAGACTGGTAGCGCGGGGGGGGGGGGGGGGGGGGGAGAGGGTGGGGGGGGGTGCGCGCGGGGGAGGGCGTGGGGAGGATTTTCCAGGGGGGGATTTGTTGTGTTATAATTTAAAATGTAGTAGGGGTAAATGTTTGTATCGAAAAATTTCAATAAAAATTATTTAAAAAAAAAAGATGAGATCGCGAAGCACTTGGAAGTGCATGATAAAATAGGACTGAGTCAGCACGGCTTCGTCAAGAAGAGGTCATGTCTGACAAATCTGTTAGAGTTCTTTGAGGAGGTAACAAGCAAGTTAGACAAAGGAGAACCAGTGGACGTGATTTATTTAGATTTCCAGAAGGCCTTTGACAAGGTGCCGCATAGGAGACTGTTAAATAAGTTAAGAGCCCATGGTGTTAAGGGTAAGATCCTGGCATGGATAGAGGATTGGTTGACTGGCAGAAGGCAGAGAGTGGGGATAAAGGGATCTTTTTCAGGATGGCAGTCAGTGACTAGTGGTGAGCCTCAGGGGTCTGTGCTGGGACCACAACTTTTTACAATATACATTAATGATCTGGAAGAAGGTACTGAAGGCATTGTTGACACAAAGATCTGTAGAGGGACAGATAGTATTGAGGAAGCAAGGGGGCTGCAGAAGGACTTGGACAAGCTAGGAGAGTGGGCAATGGAGTGGCAAATGAAATACAATGTGGAAAAGTGTGAGGTTGTGCACTTTGGAAGGAGGAATTTAGGCACAGACTATTTTCTAAATGGGGAAATGCGTCGGAAAGCAGAAGCACAAAGGGACTTGGCAGTCCTTGTTCACAATTCTCTTAAGGTTATTGTGCAGGTTCAGTCGGCAGTTAAGAAGGCAAATGCAATGTTAGCATTCATGTCAAGAGGGCTCGAATACAAGACCAGGGATGTTCTTCTGAGGCTGTATAAGGCTCTGGTCTGACCCCATTTGGAGTATTGTGAGCAGTTTTGGGCCTCATATCTAAGGAAGGATGTGCTGGCCTTGGAAAGGGTCCAGAGAAGGTTCACAAGAATGATCCCTGGAATGAAGAACTTGTTGTATAGAGAAGGTTTGAGAACTCTGGGTCCGTACTCGTTGGAGTTTAGAAGGATGAGAGGGAATCTTATTGAAACGTACAGGATACTGCGAGGCCTGGATAGAGTGGACATGGAGAGGATGTTTCCATTTGTAGGAAAAACTAGAACCAGAGGACACCATCTCAGACTAAAGAGACGATCTTTTAAAACAGAGATGAGGAGGGATTTCTTCAGCCAGAGGGTGGTGAATCTGTGGAACTCTTTGCCGCAGAAGGCTGTGGAGGCCAATTCACTGAATGTCTTTAAGACAGAGATAGTTAGGTTCTTGATTAATAATGGGATCAAGGGTTATGGGGAGAAGGCAGGAGAATGGGGATGAGAAAATATCAGCCATGATTGAATGGCGGAGTAGACTCGATGGGCCAAGTGGCCTAATTCTGCTCCTATGTCTTATGGTCTTATGATCTTATTACACAGAGTATTCATAAAGTGACAGAAAATGAGAGAGAACAGTTAATTGAGTAATTGTATTAAGCCATTTAAATTTCAGTGTGAATGTAATTTCAAGGGGCAATTTTAGCCCTACGTGCCGAGCAGAATCCAGGAGGATAGGTAACAAAGCGAGGTGCCTTGCCCACTGATGTCCTGGTGGAATCCCATTGATTCAGTGATCTGTTCATTCTGAGCAGGCATGTGCGTCCTCAACTGTGTGTGTCAGTCTGGGTCTGATTGGACACGGGCTGTCATTTTTAATTCTGATTAGCACACTGGTTAGCACTGTTGCTTCACAGCACCAGGGTCCCAAGTTTGATTCCCGGCTTAGGTCACTGTGCGGAGTCTGCACGTTCTCCCCGTGTCTGCGTGGGTTTCCTCCGGGTGCTCCGGTTTCGTCCCACAAGTCCCGAAACATGTGCTGTTAGGTAATCTGGACATATTGAATTCTCCCTCAGTGTACCCGAACAGGCGGCAGAATGTGGCGACTAGGGGCTTTTCACAGTAACTTCATTGCAGTGTTAATGTAAGCCTACTTGTGACAATAAACATTATTATTCTTATTACTTGAGCAGGGAAGCCACTGTGACTAGCCCTGCCTGTAAAGTCAGCTGGAAGAGAGACAGGAGACAGACGACTGCATTTTTAAAGTTACTTGCTTTACTTCACTAGTGAGGCCAGTGCAGCTTCACAAAGGAAGAATGTAAGAACGTAAGGCATGGGAGCAGGAGTAGACCACACCACTCCTCCAGCCTGCCCCACCGTTAATAGAATTATGGCTGATTTTCTTTTTTTTTATAAATTTAGATTACCCAATTATTTTTTCCAATTAAGGGGCAATTTAGCGTGGCCAATCCACCTACTCTGCACATTTTTGGGTTGTGGGGGCGAAACCCACGCAGACACGGGGAAAATGTGCAAACTCCACACGTACAGTGACCCAGAGCCGGGATCAAACCTGGGACCTCAGCGCCATGAAGGCGGTTGTGCTAACCACTAGGCCACCGTGCTGCCCTGAAGTATGGCTGATTTTCAACGTCAACTCCACTTTCTCACTTGACTGTCATATCCCATAATCCTCTTCGGAATTAGAGATCCCAAAAATGCTATCGATCTCGGCTTTGATTATGGTCAACAACTGAGCATCAACAACTGCAGGATTGCAAGGGTTCAATGCCCTCTGATGAAGTGATTAAGTATTTCCTCATCTCAGTCCTAACTGGCAATCCAATATCCTGAGACTGAGCTCCCGAGTTCTAGACTCGCCAGCCATGGGAAACGGCACCTGTCCCCCGGCCTCCCCCCCCCCTCTTTCAGTTAGTTCAGATCTATACTTTTGATTTATAGGCCCCCATCTCACCATGGGATTTCTTTCTGTCAAGAAAGAGGAATAGGTCTCACAAATGGCAATGAGGTGAATGACGAAGTAAAGTCACCATGGTCCCTGATGATTACCTGTACTAGGATAAAGGGATGAAGACCCCCTTGTACAGTTAAGGGTAGAACTGGTCGGAGCCATGCACTTCCCCACTGACAATAAAGCCACACAGGCCCATCAATAGGTAAGATTGATGCTATTTTTGTGGAAGCTGGAATTCTCAAAACTAACCCAGGTAGTTGTTACCCACACTTCCAACCATGCTTTCTACCAACCACCCTACACCGCACCCCCCCACCATCCACCCTCTATCATGACAGGGGAGAGGGGTCATAGGGAGGCAATGGTTAGTGACATTGTCATTGGATCAGTAATCGTGAGACCCAGGTTAATGCCCTGGGGACCCATGCTGAATCCCATCGAGGCAGATGTTGAAATTTGGATCAATATAAATCTGAAATTAAAGGTCTAATGGTGACTCTGAAACCATTGGCGATTGTCCGAAAAACCCATCTGGTTCACAACTGTTCCCTTAGAGAAGGACATCCCATACCTGGCCTACATGTGACTCCAGGTCCGAGGCAAACGGGCTGGTTTAGCTTAGTGCGCTAGACAGCTGGTTTGTGATGCAGAACAAGGCCAGCAGAGTTGGTTCAATTCCCGTACCAGCTGTGAATTCTGAATTCTCCCTCTCTGTACCCGAACAGGTGCCGGGCTAGGGGCGACTAGGGGCTTTTCACAGTAACTTCATTGCAGTGTTAATGTAAGTCTACTTGTGACAATAAAAGATTATTTATTTATTGATATGGTTGACCCTGAAACTGCCCTCTGAAATGGCCTAGCATGGGGCAATAGTTATGGGCAATAATTGCTGATCCAATCAGTGATGCACACATCACATGAATGAATTTTAATTTTAAAAAACCTTTCCCCCTCCCACCCCAGTGGTCTCTGGATCTCTCGATACTGAACTGGCCTTAATCCGGCGAGCTACCTTTGCAAATCAGTTTGGGTCCCATAGCCGATTGGCTATGTCCATGGTTTCAAAATGGCTCCAGCCTGTTCCTCCGCAAAGCAGATAGGCTATGGTACGATCTGCTATTCGACATCCCAGAACCAGCGAGAGAAGTGGAGAAATCGATCAATCTCTTGGAAAAATAGGTACCATTTAGCCAATTAATCACTTTCTTAATTAAAAAAAATTCTATTTAATGAGAAACCTGACACAATAACCATGTCTTAATTTAAAATCCTTCTATTTGAGCGTTGGGATGCAGGGGATTTTTAACATCCATCTAACCAATTGAGCAGTCAGTTGGCGTAATGCTTCATCTGAAGGATGGCAGTCCTGTTGGTGCAGTGTACTCTCGGTAATACATTGTGGCATTATTCATTTTGTGCAGAGGACTCTGACGGTGGGTTCAAAATCATCTTACCTGGAGATAAGAGCACAATGACTGAGCCAAGCTGACACAATACTGTCAGGAACAAACCCACTGACAGTGATAAAAGATTTAAGCCGCACTTTTGCTTTAAATATTTAACAGGATATTAAAGACTGTGACCAGAATTTTATCGATAGACCTCAGGCACGTGTCCCACCGCCATTGTGCCCTTACTTCATTTTTAGGTCGGCGGGCACACATGCGAGTCGGAAACATACCCCAGCGACAATCAAGAAGCCCATTAAAATGAATTAACCAGCAATGGACAGGGAATTTACATTGCCCCTTGACCTCTACGGTTGGCAGACGGGTCAATTGGCAAGTACATGTGTCTGGGGACTGAGGCCTGAGGCCTATATGATTGTGCTGCCATTGATATTTATCTTGCACAGGTCCACAGCTCTCTCAGGCACCTCCGCCACTGCTGCCGTCCTGAGGGAGTACATTGGAACTGCCAGCCCGCACCCTCCCTTTCCTTGGCACCCGCCCTCTTCCTGCCCTCCCTGGCAGCGCTCAATCTTTCACAAAGCATGTTTCACGCTGGATGGCCATTAACTGGCTAGCCAATGTAATAATGTCACGTTAACGACACCATCTTGGGTGGGAGCGGGTTTCACATTCGCTCCCGCCTGCGCCATCTACAGACACGCCCTCAACGCAAAATTCAGGCCAGTAAATGTAAATGTGAAGAAAGAGGAAGAGTCGGGAGGCCATTATGTCGCAGAATGATATCTGTCGTAGCAAGGGTTAATGTGGGCCATGGAAACAGTCCTACGTACAGCGTGATGTGAAGAGACACATGACCTGAAACTATAGGGTCAGTTGTAGACTGAACAGAGGACTGGGTCGTAGCAAGCATGCAGTTCGCTCATAGTTTGCACAATACCCTGTATATATGTACATTGTCTGTGTTATCACGAAGTACTTAACGGGGCGGCACGGTGGCACAGTGGTTAGCACTGCTGCCTCACAGTGCCAGGGACCCGGGTTCAATTCCGGCCTTGGATGCATGTTTTTATGGAGTTTGCACATTCTCCTTGTGTCAGTGTGGGATTCCTCGGGGTGCTCCGGTTTCCTCTCAAAGACGTGCAGATTAGTTGTCTTGCCCGTGCTCAATTGCCCCCTGGTATCCAAAAGGTTAGGTGGGGATATGCGTTCTTTCAGGGGGTCGGTGCAGACTCGATGGGCCGAATGCCCTCTGCTACACGTAGGGACTGTATGATTCAACCAAACCACAACTCGGAACCTCTTTGTAAGACATAACAAACGGGCATACAACATATTATAAGTTGTAGCACCAATACACTGCACCGCCAGGTGAGAAGTGGGGTAAGCTCCTCAGTTGCTGATGTTCATTTTGTCAAGCAAAGGCCAGGCAGTGTGAGAAGTCCCTTCTGTCCCCTTGTGCTTTCAAGCAGCTAGTTAGAGAATGGATGGGGAGGCCTAGAAACAGGTTGCCTGCCTTCTTCATTCTTCAACAGACGCAAGCGGCTCCCTAGCTCTCTTGGTGATTAGAGCAATAAGGGAGAAAAATTGCAAAATACCTTCATAAATAAAAAGTGACGGTAAGAAAACCAGACCTATTAAGGTTGGAAATTAGTCTCTTTAGGTCCTATTAATTTTGCGCACTGCAATCCAAATCCTCTCTCATGCAAATCCCGACACATCCATCATTGCAACCGTGCCAAGTTACACTGACGTTATGTATCAGTTTCAAGATGAACCTTCCATATTTGCAAAAGCTTCCACTTCCTTCACTGCCTGATCCTCTCAAACCTGTGGCGTTTAGTAGACTGTGTTCTCCCACTAGATCTGAACCGTTCCTGGTCGCGCTGGCACTCAGGAATGATTCCCTCTCCCTTACCATTCATGCATGGTGGAGATCTCGAGGGATTCACTCCAAAATCCCACTTTCGGCCCGTCATTTTGAATGGATGGCCTGATACTGAGGTCTGGTTGGCAGGCTCCCTCTCCCCTGTGCAATGCAAATTCTGCAGCCCTCCCCCCCTGTAGTGATCTTTGCATGGGTATGTACATAAGGGGTTAATGGAAAATTAAAAGATCACTAGGGGGCAGCACGGTAGCATTGTGGATAGCACAATCGCTTTACAGCTCCAGGGTCCCAGGTTTGATTCCGGCTTGGGTCACTGTCTGTGCGGAGTCTGCACATCCTCCCCGTGTGTGCGTGGGTTTCCTCCGGGTGCTCCGGTTTCCTCCCACAGTCCGAAGATGTGCGGGTTAGGAGGATTGGCCATGATAAATTGCCCTTAGTGTCCAAAATTGCCCTTAGTGTTGGGTGGGGTTACTGAGTTATGGGGATAGGGTGGAGGTGTTGATCTTGGGTAGGGGGTAGGGTGCTCTTTCCAAGAGCCGGTGCAGACTCGATGGGCCGAATGGCCTCCTTCTGCACTGTAAATTCTATGTAAATCTATGTATAAAAGCCAGACGCAAGCGGCTCTCTGCCTCTCTTGGTGATTAGACTGTGACGAGAGCAGGAGCAAAGATCTAGCTCAGGGCTATTAGTGTGGTCAGACATAGCTACTGTATATAAACCATTGTAACCTTTCTACTGGTATTAATCTTAAAGTAAGAACTCACACAGTTGTTAAATTCTGTTACTCAATGAACCTTTCAATACCTCTGGACGATTTTGAGCCTTCTTCATCAAGGTGCAGAAAGCCTCTGCCGCAACTGGATTGAGTAACTACAGTAAGGTAACACAAAGGTCACCCACTCTAACACAGGTGCAAAAGGGTGACTGTGGCCCCGCACAATGACCCCCCCCCCCCCAAGCCCCAGTCTGAGGCTGTCCCATCAGACCCTCCCATCAGACCCCCTTATCACAGACCTCCATCAGAGAACCTCCATATCAGAGACCCCTCCGATCATCAGTCCATCTTGCGTGGAAGCTAAAGAGCATTCCGGGCAGAAACATTGATAAATCATTGCTTTTTCACTTACCTGTCCCTTACACATGCTGCCTTAGACAGAGGTGTAGGAAGCAGCAGCTGTTACATCATAGAAAGCCAAAACCACATCATTAGACTTTAACACCCCACTCCCATTCTTTGATCTGTGAGGCTTCTTTAACTTTCAAAGAGAAATAGTTTTTAGTAGGCTGTAATTGACAGGTAATGGTAAGATAACGGTAAAGGGTCCAGTTTAGCTCAAAGGGCTAGACAGCTGGTTGCAGGAACAAGGCTAGCAGCATGGGTTAAATATCCATAACGGTTGAGGTTATTCATGAAGGCCCCACCTTCTCACCCTTGCCGCTCGCCTGAGGTGAGGTGATCCTCAAGTTAAATCGCCACCAGTCAGCTCTCCCTCTGAATGAGGGAAGCCACCTCTGGTCATCTGGGACTATGGTGAATTTACTTACCAATTGGCAGGATAATAGCTTACAGACAGCCAGGTGTCTGGATTGTTTGATTTATTTCCCTTCTCATTTGAATGCATATCATGCACCCTGCTTTGAGCCTAACCACAATGTTTATAAATGTCTAGCAATGATTGACAGCTCCTGACCACAGCAAAAGCAGTTAAGTGCTTTCTGCTGAGAAAAATAGGAAATGAAAGCACTTAACTCCAAGATGTTTATCTAGGCTTTGGGGAATCAAGAAGTGAGTCACTCACCGCAGGACTCCTAGCCTCTGTCTGACTTGCTCTTGTAATCAGAGTAATTATATGGCTAGTTCAGTTTCTGGTCAATGGTAACCTCCAGGACATTGATAGTTGAGAATTCAGCGATGGTAATGCAATTGAATGTCAAGGGCCTCTGGTTTGATTCTCTCATATTGGAGATGGTTGTTGCCTGGCACTTGTGTGACGTGAATGTTACTTGCCACTTGTCAGCCCAACCCTGGATATTGTCCAGGTCTCACTGCATTTGCATGTAGACTGCTTCAGTGTCTGAGGAGTCATGAATGATGTTGAACATTGTACAATCATCAGCAAAGGGCCTCGGGCACTAACCTGAGGAATTCCTGAAGTGATATCTCGGGAGATGACTGGTCTACAACAACCACAACTATCTTCCTTTGTGCCAGGTGTCACTTCAACCAGCAGAGAGTTTCCCACCTGATTGCCATTGCTTCTTGAAATGCTCAAACTCCTTGATGCCACACTCTATTAAATGCTGCCTTGATGTCAAGGTCAGTCATTCTCACCTCACCTCTGGAGTCCAGCTCATTTCATAGAATCATAGAGTTTACAGTGAAGAAGGAAGCCATTCGCCAATCGAGTCTACACCGGCCCTTGGAAAGAGCACTCTACGTAATCCCACACCTCCACCCTATCCCCGTAACCCAGGAATCACACCTAACCTTTTGGACACTAAGGGGCAATTTAGCATGGAAAATCCACCTAACCTGCACATCTTTAGAATGTGGGAGGAAACCGGAGAACCAGGGGGAAATGAGCATAACATGCAACCTCCACACAGACAGTCACCTGAGGCCAGAATTGAACCCGGGACCCTGGAACTGTGAGGCAGTAGTGCGAACCAGTGTGCCACCATGCCACCCTTTTGTCCATGTTTGAACCCAAGGCAATAATGCGGTCAGGAACTGACGAGACCCAAACTGAGTGTCCGTGAGCCGGTTATTGCTGAGTATGCTGCTTGATAGCTCTGTTGATGACCCCTCTATTACTCTGTTGATGATTGAGAGTAGACTGATATGGCGGTAATTGGCTGGATTGGATTTGTTCTGTTTCTTGTGTTCAGGACATACCTGTGCAATTTTCCACATTGCCAGGTAGATACCACTGTTGCAGCTGTACTGGAACAGCTGGCTTGGGGTGCAGCAGGTTCTGGAGCACATGTCTTCAGCCCTATTGCTGGGATCTTGTCAGAGCCTATGGCCTTTGCAGTATCAAGTACTTCAGCCATTTCATGATACCACATGGTATGAATCAAATTGGCTGAAGACTGGGATCTGCGATGCTGGGGACCTCTGGAGGAGATTGAGGTGGAACATCCAGACAGCACTTCTGGCTGAAATTTGTTGTGAAAGCTGCAGCCTTGTGTTTTGTACAGATGTGCTGATCTCCTTCATTATTAAGGGTGGGGATATTAGTGGAGCCTCTTTCTCCAGTCAGTTATTTAATTGTCCATCACCATTCATGGCTAGATGTGGCTAGACTGCAGAGCTTAGATCTAATCCATTAGTTGTGGAATTGCTTAGCTCCGTCTATTACTTGCTGCTTATGCTGTTTGGCACACAAGTAGTCCTGTGTTGTAGCTTCACCAGGTTAACACCTTATTTTTCAGTACGCCTGGTGCTGCTTCTGGCATGCCCTCCTGCACTCTTCATTATAGATAGTTCACAATGCTGCGATTGTATATCAGTGAATGTTTAAAGTGGTGGATGGAGTGCCTGTCAGGTGGGCTGCTCCGTCCTGGATGGTTTTGAGCTTATTGAGGGTTGGGGAAGTTGCACTCATCCAGGCAAGCATATTCCATCACAGTCCTGACTTGTGCCTTGTAGATGGGGACAAGTTTTGCAGAGTCAGTGAGAGATCTCACTTCCTCTTTTACTCTGCAAAAAGCACTTAGCTGCTTTTGATGTGGTCCAAGGGATGTCAATCATAGCTAGATGTTTGCAAATATTGCAGTTAGTTTCACAGCAGGGTCCTTGCAATCCATTCACGGGTGAGGGGAAAATAAATTAAACAAACCAGAAAGCTAGCTGTATGAAAGCTGTCAATCACAGCCCGGTAGAACCAATTTCCCATTGATATGAATGAAAGCCTTGCACATCAAAGATCTGAGGGTTTTTTCGCTTCCTAGGAATTGAAAGCTGCTGCTTCCTCTGTCTGAGTCAGCAGGTATAGGGCACAGGTGAGTTTTAAAGCAGTGATGTTTTCACCGTCTCTGTCTGGACTGCTCTCTAGCTTCCAGGCAGGTGTCTCTGAAATGAGTGAGAGGAGGTTTCTGGTGGCAGCCTCTGTAATGGGCCGGTTTATGCTGGGGGCCTCTGTAATGGGTAGTCTCTGATAGGGGATCTCTAATGGAAGGTCTCTGGTTGGGGAGGGCTCTCTTATGGGGGGGTTTCTACTGGAAGGTTTACATATGGGGGTTTCTGGTGGGGCTGTATGTAATGAGGGGGTCTCTGTTGGAGAGCTTTCTTGTGAGGGCCTTTGGTGGGGGGGCTTTCTTATGGGGAATCTCTGGTGAGGGGGCTCTCTTCTGGGGAATCTCTGGTGGGGGTTTCACTTATGGGGATCTCTGGTGGGGGTATCTGTAATGGAGGGCCTTTAAGAACCCTTTTAGTACCTTTTAAGAACTGGGGGTTTATCGAATAGCTGTAGTGGGTGTACCTTTAAGAAATGGATGTTTATTAGAGAGCTGCAGTGATGTCAGAGAGTGGGTGGAGCTAGGCTGTCTGTCTGCTTTACTTCCGTTTTAGGCTGTTTGTTACAGGTTGTGGTTAGTTTTGTTTTGAGAGCTGGATAGCTGCAGGCAAAGCAAGGAGCTGCATAAGGATCTCTCTCTGCAAACTAAAGACTGTCTGCAAATCAATTTGGTGATTTCAAAGTACTGACTGATCTCAATAGTGAATTTAAACCTGATCTCTGTGTTTAAAAGGGTTTTCTGTCTTCCGGATGTTGTTTGGGAATTTATTAAGGGTTATCTATCAAGTACTGTATTATTTGGGGGATTTATTGGTGTTGATAGTTGTTAAGGTGTTTACTGTGGGTTTATAAAGTGTTAACTGGTTTCATAAATAAACATTATTTTAATTTAAAAGTACTGTAGATTTCTGTTTGCATCACACCTGCAGAGTAAGCCCGTGTGCTCCCCATAACCATAATCTTTTAAAAGTTGTGGGTCAGGTGAACTCCATGATACACTTTGTGGTTCTCTAAACCCTGGCCCATAACAAACTGGGGGCTCGTCCGGAATAAAAGCCTATCTATTGGATTAGCTTAGTTAATTTAAAGACGGTAAGGGGTGAGCATATTGTGGGTGCTTTTCAGGTGTGCTATTCTAGTTTAAGTAGGGAGTATTTTGTGGACAATGGCTCTTTCAGAGTCTCAGAAGTTTTTGGAGTGGAGATGGTCACGCGCAGTACCTTACGGACAGAGACTAAAAACAGACTTTTAGATTTAGCAAACACATTGCAGTTAACATTACCTGACAAAATGCGAAAAGTTGACACACTTATGGCGGTAGCTGAGCATTTAAAATTGCCTGAGATACAGTCTGACTCATTGGAAATGGCAAAGACCCAGTTGCAGATTAAGCAAGTTGAGCATGAAAAAGAATTAAAGCAGCTTGAATACGCAATGAGAGAAAAAGAAAGAATAGCCCTAGCAAAACAAAAAGAAAGAGAAAGGGAGATCAGGGAAAAAGAAAAACAGAGAGGAAAGGGAAAAAGAGAGAGAGAAACGAGAAAAATAGAGAGAGTTTGAACTTCAGAAAATGGCCATGAAACATGACAGTCAGTTAAGATTGGCGGCTGGAAAGAAAAACATAGAGTTGGAGGTTAGTGATGAGGGTGAAACGAAAGAGCATCATAGTCGAAGGCTTGGTGGTGATCTATTTAAATATGTCCAAGCATTGCCAAGATTTGGTGAGAAGGAGGTAGAAGCCTTTTTCATTTCATTTGAGAAGGTCGCTGAACAATAAAGGTAAAGGTGATCTGATGGGAGATAATAAGGAGAGTGCACTTCAGATTAAAAAGGAAATCCAGGAGGGTGGAAGAGACATAAAAAGTTTCAAATGTTTTCACTGTAATAAACTAGCCCATGTAAAATCACAGTGTTGTTGGTGGAAGAAAAGCACCGGGAGGCTGATGTGGTAAAACAGGATTGTTAAAGTGGTAAAGGAAAGCGAAGGAGGTGCAAAAGAATGTACAGCCTGATCAAGATGTGATTGATAAGAAGGTGCCAGAACTCATTCAAGAATTTACTTGTGTGGGTAAAGTTTACTCATGTGTGTCAGGAGGAGCAGGTAAAGCAGTCACAATTTTAAGAGATATGGGAGCTAGTCAATCTTTGATGGTAAGAGATGAGGAGTTATGTAGTTTGGAAAGAATGTTGCCAGAAAAGGTAGTAATATGTGGAATTCAGGGTGAGCAGAGTAGTGTTCCATTATATAAGGTAAGGCTCGAAAGTCCAGTGAAGAGTGGTGAAGTGGTAGTAGGAGTAATAGAGAAACTATCTTGTCCAGGAAGACAGTTTATCTTGGGTAATGACATAACTGGATCGCAGGTGGGAGTGATGCCTCCTGTGGTTGATAAGCCAGTGGAAAATCAGACAACTGAAGTGTTGAGGGATGAATGTCCTGGGATTTGTCCGGATCGTGTCATAACAAGGTCGCAAAGTCACAGGTTAAGACAAGAGGAGAAATCAGAAAGTGAAGATAAAGGTGAAGTGCCATTATCAGAAACGATTTTTGATCAGATGGTTGAAAAAGAACAAGAACAGGTGGCGGATGAGGCGGATATTTTTAGTTCAGAAAAATTGGCAGAGTTACAAGAGAAAGATAAGAAATAAAACAGATGTATCAGAAAGCATACACGGAAGTGAAATCTGAGTGTATACCAGAGTGTAATTACCGTAAAAGTGATGCCTTGATGAGAAAATGGAGACCTTTACATATGCAGGCGGATGAAAAGTGGGCAGAAGTTCATCAAGTGGTATTGCCGGTAGGGTATAGAAAGGAGGTGTTGCCAATTGCACATGAGGTACCAGTGGGAGATCATTTGGGAATAAGAAAAACTCAAGCTAAAATCCAAACTTTTTGGCCTGGGCTACATAAAGATGTAGTTAAATTTTGTCATCATGTCACATATGTCAAGTGATAGGGAAACCTCAAGCAGTGATAAAACCAGCGCCCTTAATACCCATTCCAACATTTGAGAAACCTTTTACAAGGGTCCTAATTGATTGTGTAGGACCGCCTCTTAAAACAAAAAGTGGAATCAGTATCTTTTGACAATAATGGATGAGTCTACTAGGTTTCCAGAGGCCATTCCAGTACATAATATTACAGCTAAAAAGATTGTGGAGGAGTTACTTAAATTCTTTACAAGATACGGACTACCCACAGAAATACAATCAGATCAAGGATTGTATTTTATCTCAAAGTTATAATAAAACAATTTAAATCAACTGCATACCATCCAGAATCGCAGGGAGCATTAGAAAGGTGGCATCAGACATTAAAGACAATTATTGTTAAGATTATCCAGACGATTGGGATAAAGGAATTCCATTCCTACTGTTTGTAATTAGGGATGCACCTAATGAGTCAACCAAATTCAGTCCTTTTAAACTAATCTTTGGTCATGAAGTAAGAGGTCCACTTAAATTGATTAAGGAAAAATTGGTGAGTGAGAAATTGGAACTTACATTATTGTTTTATGTGTCAAATTTTAGGGAACGATAAAATAGAGCAGGTGAATTGGCCAGACAGCATTTAAAAGTTGCACAAAATGTGATGAAACGGGTAGCAGACAAGTAATCTAAATTCGTAGTTTTGCCAGTGGAGATAAAATGTTAGTATTGTTACCAGTGGTAGGTGAACCTTTAAAAGCTAGGTTTTGTGGACCTTATCAGATTGAAAGGAAATTAAGTGAGGTGCATTATGTGGTAAGAACGCCAGATGGATGGAAAACTCACCGAGTGTGGCATGTGAATATGCTTAAAAGATACTTTGAAAGGGAAGAGAGAAAAAGGAGGAGGTTTTAATGATTCCAACTCAAAGTGAAAAATCGAATCCAGATGACTTGGAATTTGACATACCTCAAATTAAATTGGAAAATGAGGATGTTCTTAAAAATTGGGATAAATTGTTGGGTTACCTTCCAGATGAAAAACAAACTGACCTGAAGGAGTTATTGATATCACATGGGCAAGTTTGTGGAGATAAATTGGGAAGTACTAAAATGGCTATACATGATGTAGATGTGGGAAATGTAGAAAGGTTAATGCAGTTACAAGAACGGACTCTTATCCGATCCCACGTTTGGAGGATTGTATTGAGAAAGTGGGACAATCAGCTTTTATTTCCAAACTGGATTTACTTAAATGTTATTGGCAGGTACCTTTGTCCGACAGAGTGAAGGAGATTTCAGCTTTTGTGACTCCAGATGTCATATACCAATTCAAAGTTATGCCATTTGGCATGAAAAACGCCCCAGCCACATTTCAAAGGTTAACTAACAAAGTCGGTTCAGGATTATCCATGGTATACATCGATGACCTGGTAATTTTCAGCCAGACATGGAAAGAACATTTGAAACACCTGATGGAGTTATTCAATCGACTTCAGGAGGCGGGTTTGGTGGTAAACCTAGCCAAAAGTGAATTTGGAAAGTCCCAAGTCACTTTCCTTGGCCATACAATCGGACAGGGTCGAATGGTCACACGGGATGTGAAAACAAAAGTTATTGGGGAGTTTCCAATGCCCTCGACACAAAGGGAAATAATGCGATTTCTTGGCATGAGTGGATCTGACCGAACATTTGTGCCAAATTTTAGGAGTGTGGTTGATCCACCGACGGACTTGCTAAAGAAATTTCAGTGGACAGCAGACTTTTGACTACCTGAAAGCTGCGATAACCAATACTCCTGTGTCGGAGAATTACAAGGGGCTCTGTGATCAGATTGAACTAAAGTATCTGACTTTAAAGACAAATGCCGAGGCATAGAGAAATGGACGGATCGTGCAGAGACCTTCTTGTCCAAAGAGACCGTCAATCGAGAAGGATTCCAGTTGGAGGAAGAAGAAAAAAATGGGCTGTTATTATTAAATGTTTGCGTGGTATTATAAAGTGTTAACTGGTTTCATAAATAAACATTGTTTTAATTTAAATGTGCTGTAGATTTCTGTTTGCTTCACACCTGCAGAGTAAGCCCATGTGCTCCGCATTACCACAATCTATTAAAAGTTGTGGGTCAGGTGAACTCCATGATTCCCTTTGGGGTTCCCTAAACCCTGGCCCATAACAGCGTCTTCTCTCCCAGTCTGTGTGGTGTAACTGTTGACTCCATTCACCAGCTCAACCGTGGAGAGGCCTGAGGAGGCAATGACCTTTGACAGGCGGAAGTAAATGTTGATGGGTCAGAGTTCAAAGCGGAGAGCATGGTGGAATTTATCTGTTTGTTGTTTACGATAATCCAATCTCTTCAATCTCAGTAAATTTAATATTAAAATGAGGCCGCTTTCCACCTCCGGTCAAATACTACCAGCCTAGGCAGAAAAGTAGAAAATTATTTAGGGATATGTTGTACCAATGTAGCCCAGGATTCGGCTTTGCCGTTAGGAAATCCCCTCATGTCAGTGCAGTGAACACAAACTAGGTATGAAATAGCTGAAACAACATCCACAGCAGGCGTTTCAGCCTCCAGAGAAAGTAAAGCGAGTTAACGTTTTTGGTTCAGATCCTTTTATCAGAATAGGGAATGTGGAGATAAACTAGCTCCATTTGCAAACAGAACCAAATGAAATGATGAGCAGAGGGCAAGAGGTAAATATTTTGGGGATGCATTGAACCGGGGTGCTCACTGGTCAAGGTGTGGGTGGTGGGGAATACAATCTTGTTGCTCCTCGAAAAAGGACCCCCGAGTTGGAGGGGTGAGGGTTGGGGATCAGGGGTTGGAGGTTTTGGTAAGAGGATAGTCAATGGAGAAGATGCCATGGGGTATGTTTGTATGTGTCGACAGGCCAGCGCAGGCTGCATGAATTCTTGCGGGTCCAGGGAGAGCTTGAAGATTCCTCCAGGCTCCTGAGCGATCTTTGACAAGTTTACTCCAAACGTATCTGGTATTTGGAGTGGACTGAAACAGTCCCTTATAGGCGAGCTAGTTTGATTGCTCGGCACCCACCAACTGGAAGCTCACCCTTCACCCCTTTCTACACAGCCTACTGGGCCTCACCTCTCTACCTCACCCTGAGACCCTCAAACCGTACCTGACCCTGAATTCATGGGATTGAGGTTTTGGGGGACTGTGTGCAGTCCCTGTCCTGTCCACTGCGGTTTCTGGCATTGCAGGGGCTAGAGAACCGCTGGCCAGTCAGATTGACCAGCAGCTGTCCGAGGTGGCACTTCCCCTCGAGTGAGGGGCAGAAGTCCCGCCTGCTGCGAATTCACTCTTTTAAAAAAAAAATTTAGAGTACCCAATTCATTTTTTCCAATGAAGGGGCAATTTAGCGTGGCCAATCCACCTACCCTGCACATCTTTTTTGGGTTGTGGGGGCGAACATGGGGAGAATGTGCAAACTCCACATGGACAGTAACCCGGGGCCGGGATCGAAACTGCGACCTCAGCGCCATGAGGCAACAGTGCTAACCACTGCGCCACCGTGCTGCCCACAGCGAATTCACTCTTGTTGCAGCGTTAAATGTTTGCAAGGCACTATTGGTGGTGATGTGTTCGCTGCCTGCTCCTCAGGTGGCTGGAAGGGAAAACCAGCCATCCTGGAAATCCTGGCCCGTGAATTGAGATTAAGGCAGGAATTACAAAAGTCTGAGAACACGCACGAACAGACTCAAAAACAGCTTCTTCCCCGCTGTTACCAGACTCTGGAATGACCCTCTTACAGACTGACCTGATTAACACTACACAAAGAACAAAGAACAAAGAAAATTACAGCACAGGAACAGGCCCTTCGGCCCTCCTAGCCTGCGCCGATCCAGATCCTTTATCTAAACCTGTTGCCTATGTTCCAAGGTCTACTTCCCTCTGTCCCCGCCCATTCATATACCTGTCTAGATGCTTCTTAAATGATGCTATTGTGCCAGCCTCTACCACCTCCGCTGGTAAAGCGTTCCAGGCACCCACCACCCTCTGCGTAAAAAACTTTCCACGCACATCTCCCTTAAACTTTCCCCCTCTCACCTTGAAATCGTGACCCCTTGTAACTGACACCCCCACTCTTGGGAAAAGCCTGTTGCTGTCCACCCTGTCCATACCTCTCATAATTTTGTAGACCTCAATCAGGTCCCCCCTCAACCTCCGTCTTTCCAATGAAAACAATCCTAATCTACTCAACCTTTCTTTATAGCTAGCACCCTCCATACCAGGCAACATCCTGGTAAACCTCCTCTGCACCCTCTCCAAGGCATCCACATCCTTCTGGTAATGTGGCGACCAGAACTGCACGCAGTATTCCAAATGGGTCCTATACAACTGTAACATGACCTGCCGACTCTTGTACTCAATACAAAATGTGGCCGAACCAAAGTCCTATACAACTGTAACATGACCTGCCACACCCCTGTAATCTTCACCCGATGCTGGTGTTTATGTAGTTACATTGTGTACCTCGTGTTGCCCTATTATGTATTTTCTTTTCTTTTATTTTCTTCCCATGTACTTAAATGATCTGTTGAGCTGCTCGCAGAAAAATACTTTTCACTGTACCTCGGTACACGTGACAATAAACAAAATCCAAATCCAATCCTATGAGAACAGATATCCAGACCTGCATCCTGCATATCCAGACCCTTGGGCACATTTGGGATGATTTACCTTGTTGGTGACACTAAATAAATGCACAATGTTGTTGTCATTGTTGTGAGGCCAGAGACAGCTCAAAATTCAAAGTACAGAAGCAAATTTGGTTCCTTTATTAAAGCAATTTCTGCGTACTCTACTTCTGTTTACAGACTTCCTCGACGGATACAATTGTTTATGGCAGCTTTAAGCGAAAGTATGTACACTTAAATTTCAAAACATGACAGCATTGTTGTTGACAGGTTAACAATGACATAATTGGACAGCTTGACCCATTTGCGTGATTAGCTTCATCTAAAAGTGGAAGTTGGAAGCCTGAATTAAAAATTACAAATACTCTGCAGGTCCGACAGCATCTGTGGAGAGGCAAAACTCTGGGTCTACCGACACCACATGGGCTGCAGTGATTCTGAAGACCCTCTCAAAGACAATTAGGGATAGGCAATAAATGTTGGCCTAGTCAGTGATACCTGCACCCTCTGAATGAATTTCTTAAAACCCTGAGGGAGGTTGGGGTCTTGAACTCACTGCCTGAAAGTCTGAAAGAGGCAGACATTCTAATTGCGTTTTGAAAATATTTGGATATGCGCTTGAAAGTGTGTTAACCTAACAGGCCTCTGCAGCACAAACTGGCAAGTGGGATTCGGCTGGATAGCTCTTTTCATGGCTGGCACAGAGGCAGTGGGCCAAGTGGCCTCCTTCTGTTTCATAAACATCCCGTATTCCAAATGGGAATATGCAGCGAGGAAGCTCACCAGGCTGACAGCATGCAGATACCCGTAGATTTACACGGGTTACAAATACGGGGGTGGAGGAAAATAAATCAGCAGCAAAACCATTGCTTTGGTTGGCGCAATATGATCCAGACAGGACAGTTCCTTTAATTAATTGGCTGATTGATTAACTGTACCACCCTGCACCACTGCAGCCTGCATCAGCATCTGCCCTCAATGTGTTGTTAAATTTAAGGGATTGGCTTGAGTTTCGGGAGCTTAGATGCATTAGATTTCAGTAACAGATGTGATATCTTCTTCCCTTGAGACACGATGAATAAGGTTCCATGTGCTGAACTGAAATCCGCATTGGTTTGATCTTGGAATTATCTTGAATGGCAGAGAAACAATTGCTTCCTTCAGGCTTGCGTGGATTAAATAAAATGAGAGAGAATTATTAAACGCGCCCAATTGGTAAAGCGGTCTGACCCATGAGCAGAGACTTCCCCTGATATTGCCGTGGCCGGATGCACTGAAATAATTATGTGTTTAATATTTGATGTGGCTCTTCTGCTCGCCAAGAGTAGCATTTCTGTGATTGAGGACGGCAGCACATTGATTAGCACTGTTGCTTCACAGCTCCAGGGTCCCAGGTTCGATTCTCGCTTGGGTCACTGTCTGTGCGGCGGAGTCTGCACGTTCTCACCGTGTCTGCGTGGGTTTCCTCCGGGTGCTCCGGTTTCCTCCCACAGTCCAAAGAAGTGCAGGTTAGGTGGATTGGCCGTGCTAAATTGCTGGGGTTATGGGGATAGGGTGGAGGTGTGGGGTTAAGTAAGATGCTCTTTCCAAGGGCTGGTGCAGACTCGATGGGCCGAATGGCCTCTTTCTGCACTGTAAATTCCATGATTCTATGATTTAATCATCGCAACATGGTTCCAGTACAGAAGGAGGCCATTTGGCCCATCCCGTCTGTGCCAGCTCTCCAAAGTGGCAGTAAATTACCCCTTGTCTGTGCACTGCTTATCCTGCTTTTCTCACCTCTGATGGAGCAGAGTGCCAGAGTAAATCATCATCCAGATGCAAATTATTTCCCTTTTAATTTAGGTCAAATGATAAGTGTAGAAAATGAATGAATGTCGGAAATAGACAGCAGCCAGTGTGAATTGGAAAGATACAGCTCATTAACGGCCAGGCCCTAAAGGAAAGGTCTCTTGGAACGAGACGCAGATGTGATGGAGCTGAGGACCTGACCAATTTCAGATCACAGGAGTCTATACAGATGTTCGACGGGAATTTCTAAGCATTGCATTGCAACAGTTTGAAAGGGGCCTGTGTGGCTGCTTCATGGGAGAGATAGAGCACATCTGTTTGCACCTTGATGCAGGAATGTGCAGCTGACTGGGAGATGTCGCCCGCGTCTCCAGTGGCTCCTGGAATGAGCCCAAGGCACAGGAATCCAGGGCCACTGTGACATTGAGAGTTACTCACATCAGACGGCCACCAATACGATTTGAGCTCGTCTCCTCCTCCAGCATGAAGCACAGGTCGCCTGCAGGCTTTTGGGAATGTGCGAACTTTGGCAACACTGCCGATCCGACATCTGGAGGTCATTCACCCATCGTCTGTAAACCCTGGCCTCTGGCTCTCCTCATCTCCGAGCTGATCTCTGTGCCCAGTCCCCTCTGCCGCCTCCTACCCCTTCACCATCATTAGGCTGACCCTGCAGGCCAACAGATCACTGATGTCCCTTTCCATTTGCCCACCCCTCTCTCACTCTCAGATTCACCTCCGCATTCGGGGAACCGCCTCCAGAATGCACAGACCCCATGCCATCTGGGGAATGCTTATTTACAGGAGGGACCCTTCCCTTTCCCCCTGTTGCAGAAAGGCCACCTCGATTTCTCCATAAGACATAGGAGCTCTCAGCAACATCCCCTTTAACTCATCCCACTTTCTCCAAATCAGCAATGGGTCCTAGCTACGCTTGCCTTTTTATGGAGTATCTGGAACATTCCTTATTCCAGACCTATCCAAGCCCCCTCCCACAACTCCTTTACCAATACATTGATGATTATTTTGGTGCTGCTTCATGCTCTAACTTGCCTTCCAGTTTCCACCCCTCCATCACTTTCACCTGGTCCATCTCAGACACTTCCCTTCCCTTCCTTGATCTTTCTGTCTCCATTTCCGGCAATAGACTATCTACTAATATCCATTACAAGCCCACTGACTCCCACAGCTATCTGGACTATAGCTCCTCGCACCCTACACCCTGTAAGGACTCCATCCCTTTCTCTCAACTCCTTCGCCTCCGTCGCATTTGTTCCGATGATGCCACTTTCCAAAATGGTGCTTCGAAAATGTGTTTCTTCTTCCTCAACCGTGATTTCCCACCTACAGTTGTTGACAGGGCCCTCAACAGTGTGCGGTCCATCTCCCGCACCACTACCCTCAACCCCTCCCCTCCCTCCCAGAACAAGGATTGAGTCCCCTCGTTCTCACATTTCATCCCACCAGCCTCCGTATGCAAAGCATAATCCTCCGCCATTTTCGCCAACTCCAGCGTGATGCCACCACCAAACACATCTTCCCTTCACTCCCTCTGTCAGCATTCCGCAGAGACCGTTCCCTCCGAGACAATCTAGTCCACTCCTCCACCATACCCAGTATCTCTCCCATTACCCATGGCACCTTCCCATGCAATCGCAGAAGATGTAACACCTGCCCCTTTACCTCTTCCATGCTTAACATCCCAGGCCCAAAACACTCATTCCAGGTTAAACAGCGTTTCACTTGCATCTCTTCCAATTTTATCTATTGCATTCGCTGCTCCCAATGTGGCCTCCTCTATATCGAGACCAAACGCAGACTGGGTGATCGCTTTGCTGAGCATCTTCGGTCTGTGCATATTCAGGACCCTGACCTTCCTGTTGCTTGCCATTTTAACAAAAGACCCTGCTCCCATGCCCACATGTCTGTTCCTGGCCTGCTGCAATGTTCCAGTGAAGCTCAACGCAAACTGGAGGAACAACATCTCATCTTCCAGTTAGGCATGCTACAGCCTTCCGGTCTCAACATCGAATTCAACAACTTCAGATGATTAGCTCTACCCCACCTCGACCTATTTGTTTTCATCCCATTTCATTTTAACTGTCTTTTCCCATTTCTTTCTTTCTTGTCTTTCTTAATATATATATTAAACTCCCCCCCTCATCTTATGCACCCTTTCTCCTCTTTGCTTCCCCCTTCCCCTACCCCCACATCTACAGTTCATCCTCTGATGTTAGTTTCCCTGCTGTTTGACCTTTCACATCTTTTGTCCACTCTGGGGACTGCCATTAACACTCTTTCCCCTTGGTTTCTGTGGCTATTAGCACCCGGTTTCCCTGGGTTTCTGTGGCTATGACTCATCTTTCATTCTCACTCCACAATATAAATATTTCCCATTTTCTCTGTTAGCTTTGACAAAGAGTCATCAGACTCGAAACGTTAGTTCTTTTCTCTCCCGACAGATGCTGCCAGACCTACTGAGATTTTCCAGCGTTTTCTCTTTTATTTCAGATTCCAGCGTCCGCAGTAATTTCTTTTATCGGAACAGAATTCGGCCACTTGGCCCATCGAGTCTGCTCCCCCATTCAATCATGGCTGATATTTTTCTCATCCCCATTCTCCTGCCTTCTCCCCAAAACCCCTGATCCCCTTATTAAAGAATCCCCCTGTTATAGAGTCACAGCGTGATTCTCCCAAAATCAACGGGGCAGCCCGTACCGGTGCCAAAGAGCGGTATGAACCACTCCGGCATTGGGCCGCCCCGGAAGTTGCGGAATCCTCCGCACTTCGGGGGGTTAGGCCGGCTGTGGAGGGGTTGGTGCCGCGCCAACCTGCACCGGATGGCCTCCGCCGGCCGGCGGGAGTTGGCGCATGTGCAGGACCGCCAGCATGTTCTAGCGCATGCACATAACCACCAGTGTGTTTCCTGCACATGCACAGGGGGTTTCTTCTCCACACCGGCCATCGTGGAGCCTTGAAGAGGCCGGCGCGGAGGGAAAGAGTGCCCCCACGGCACAGGCCTGCCCGCAGATCGGTGGGCCCCAATCACGGGCCAGGCCACCATGGAGGCCCCCCCCAGGGCCGGATCCCCCTGACCCCCCCCCCCCCCCCCCCGAGGACCCCGCTACCCACCCTCAAAGCCAGGTCCTGCCATGATGGACCATGTCTATTTCACGCCGGTGGGACTAGACGAAAACGGGTGGCCGCTCGGCCCATCGGCGATCCGAGAATTGCCGGGGGTGCTGCTGCTAACGGCCCCCGACCGGCGCGGCGCAATGCCTGCCCCCGCCCGACATCCAGCACCGTAGAATTCGGCAGCCGGTGTCATGGCGGCGCGGAGGGATTCACCGCCCCCCCCGGTGATTCTCCGTCCCAGCGGGGGGGTTGGAGAATCCCGCCCATAGAGTCTTACAGCATGAAAACAGGCCCCTCGGCCCAACTTGTCCATGCTGCCCAATTTGTACCACTAAGCTAGCCCCAGTTGCCTGCATTTGGCCCATATCCCTCGACACCCATCTTACCCATACAACTGTCTAAATGCTTTTAAAAGACAAAATTATACCCGCCTCCATTACTGCCTCGGGCCAGACATTCACCACCCTCTGTGTGACCCTCTGGACCCTTTTGTATCTCTCCTCCCTCATCTTAAACCTATGCCCTCTAGTTTTACCTTGCAATGTAAGGCTTTCCTCTTTGCTATTTACCACACTACCAATTTTTTATGTCATCTGCGAACTTACTTATCGTATCCTCCCCCCCCCCCCCCCCCCCCCCCCCCCACACACACACACACACACACACTCCCATCCAGATCATTAATGTGCACTACAAACAGCAAGGGACTCAGCATCGGTCCTAGCAGTACAACACTGGACACTGCTTCCAGTCACAAAAACCTTCACCCTCTGCCTCCTCCACAAAGCCAATTTTGGATCTAATTTGCCAAATTGCCCTGGATCCAAAATTGGCGGTTGCCTCTATGATCAGTCTCCCATGTAGGACCTTATCAAAAGCCTTACTGAAGTCCATGGAGACTATATCGACTGCAGTGCCCTCATCTACACGCTTAGTTAATTGCTTGAAAAAGTCTATCAAATTTGTCAGACATAGATCTCTCCCCTTGACAAAGCCATGCTGACTATCCTTGATTAACCCTTGCTCCTCCAAGTGGAGATTAATTCTGTCCCTCAGAATGTTTTCCACCAATTTCTCCACTACTGATATTAGACTCACTAACCTGTGAATACCTGTTTTTTTCTCTACTTCGGTTCTTGGATAGTGATACCACATTAACTGTCCTCCAGTCCCCTGGCACCTCTTCTGTAGCCAGAGAGGATTTGAAAATTAATGTCAGAACCCCAGCAATCTTCGCTCTTGCCTCACACAGCAGCCTCGGATACATCACATCTGGGCCTGGGGATTTACCCACTTATAATCCCATTAAAACGACCAACACCTCCTTCCTCGCAATGCTAATCTGTTCAATTATATCACAGTCCCCATCCTGCTTTCTATAACGACATTGTCCTTCGCCAGCGTGAATCAGATGCAGAATATTCATTTAATACATCGCCTACATCTTTCAGCTCCACACACAGGCTGCCAATTTGGAACCTAATGGGGCCTACTGTTTCCCTGGTTACCCGCTTGCCCTTAATATACTTACAAAAACACCTTGGCATTTTCCTTTATTTTGCCCACCAGTGATTTTCCATGCCCCCCTCCACTCTCCTAACTTATTTTTAAAATACCCCCTGCACTTTTTATACTCCTCTTGGGCACCCACTGCTTTCAGCCCACTATAACAGCCATGGGCCTTCGTTTTTTTCCCTTATCGATCCTGTAGTTTCCTTGACATCCAGAGTTCTCTGAGAGTTTTCACCCCACCCTTTACTTGACGGATGTGGGAACAAGAACATGAGGATTATGCCCACTGCAGCTGAAATACTAATAATAATAATAATCTTTATTAGTGTCACAAGTAGGCTTACATTAACACTGCAATGAAGTTCACCGTGAAAATGCCCTTTCATGCAGTGATTGATGAAATGTTGTCTCACATTTTAGCTGCTAAACTAGATTCGCAGTTCACAACTGGTCTGGCATGTGCGGTTCACGTAAGAAACTTGCTCCAGATGGTTGGAGGGCATAGTTCCCCCTATCAGAAATTCTATGGGCAGAATCTCAAATTGCCTTCTGTGCTGTGGAAAATTTTCCGAGAGTTCTGCGACCTCAGGTGAGGCGAGGCAGAATTTAATTCAGGGCATTTGGTGTTATGCACAACAGAGGGCCGTAGGGAATGAAAAACCCAGGTCTGATTTCAGTGACAAGACAGTAAGTAGGGCAAGTCTTTCCAGCCCCTTTGGCCAGCGGAATCTTCTGGTCCTGCTAAATTCAATGGAGCTTTGAATGGCTCGTCGAGGGCATGAAACAAGGGTCTTGCTTACTTTCCTGGGTCCTACTCTGCATCTTTAGCTTCTTTTTAACCTTCAGATTTGCAACACATATGTTTTTCAGAGTATTAAAGAATGATGCTAATATAGATGATCAAATTGGCAAAGCGCAAGAATTATCTGTTGAGTGAAATGACATTCATATTGTTGAAGAACTGACCTGGATTAAAGGGTTCAAAGGGTAATGGTTGATGGCTGCCCTTGCGAATGGAAAGCTGTTTCAAGTAGGTGTTCTGCAGGGCTCTGTGTCGGGGCCTCTGCTGTTTGTTTTACATATTAACGACCTGGACGTGAACTTGGGGGGCAGGATTGGGAAATTTGCAGACAACACAAAAATTGGGCGCATAGTGGATAGTGTTGAGCTGTAAGCTCCAAAATGATACAAATGGGTTGATGGAATGGGCAGGAAAAGTGGTTGATGGAGTTCAACTCTGATAAGTGTGAGATAATAAGTGGGATTCTCCCGTACCCAGTGGGATGGAGTGGCATGAACCACTCCGGCTTCGGGCTGCCCCAAAGGTCCGGAATCCTCCGCACCTTCAGGGGCTAGGTCGGCCCCGGAGTGGTTGGCGCCCCGCCGGGCGGCATGGAAGGCCTTTGGCACTGCACTAGCCGGGGCCGAAGGGACTCCGCCAGCTGGCGCGGGTCCACGCATGCGCGGGAGCGTCAGCAGCTGCTGATGTCATCTCCACGCATGCGCAGGGGGGTTCACCCACGCGTCAGCCATCGCGGAGGCTGACACTGCCGTCGCGTAGGAATAGAGTGCCCCCATTACAGGCCCGCCTGCGGATCGGTGGGCCCCAATCGCGGGCCAGGCCACCGTGGGGGCACCCCCCCCCCCCCCCCCACCCGGGGCCAGATCACCTCGCACCCCCCCCCCCCGATGACCCCGGAGCTTTCCAGCGCCACTAAGTCTCGTCGGTAAGGGACCAACTCCAATTTACGCCAGTGGGACCTGCACAGAACGGGCGGAGAACCGCCGGGAGGGAGCCTGCCGATCAGCGCAGCGTGATTCCCAACCCTGCCAAGTCTCCGGCACCGGAGAATTCGCCAGCTGGCGGGGGCGGGATTCATGCCGACCCCCAGCAATTCTCCGACCAATGCATTTAGGATGGTCAAAAAGTACAAGGGAATTCACAACAAATGGGAATATACTGAGAGGGTAGATGAAGAGAGAGATCTTGGCACATAAGTGCACAGATCCCTTAAGGTCGCAGCACAGGTAGACAAGGTTGAAAAGGCATATGGAATGCTCTCCTTCATTGGCAGAGGTATAGAAGTAGGGATCTAATGATGGAACTGTATAAGACACTGGTGAGGCCAGGACTGGAGTATTGTGTGCAGTTCTGGTCAGCACATTACAGGAAGTAATTGATCTGTAGAGAGTGCAGAGGAGATTTACTAGAACGTTGCCAGAGCTGGAGAATTGTAGCTATAAAGAGAGATTGGAGAGATTGGAGTTGTTTTCCGTGCAACTGAGAGGTCTGAGGGATGACATGATTGAGGTATACAAAATTGTGAGGGGTAAAGATAGAATAGTCAGAAGGAATCAGCTTCCCTTGGCAGAGAGCTCATTGATATCTATCAGGTCGCCTGTCAACCTCCGTTGTTCCAGTGACCGAGTTTATCTAACCTCTCCTCATAGCTAATGCCCTCCAGACCACGCAACATCCCAGTAAACCGCTTCTGTGCAATTCACCTGAATGTGTCCCGCCAATATAAAGTTGGCTCTGACAGGGCTAGTCAAATCCTGGGCTGCATCTCAAGGGAATTTCATGACATCGGAATATTCTGTGCACGTTTAGAAATGTTGGCCTAGAAATTGGATTGCGCTGCCTTTGATCCCAAGCTGAAGTGACCACGAAAGCCTGTTGCACGGGGGGGGGAACCACACAACATTTGCCGCTCTTACGGCTGTTGGATGCGACCATCATGCCGGGTTGGCTAGGCATGCGCCAAGAGGCAGCGTGCCGAATCTGAAGAGAACTGGAGTCATCGGACAGCATTCCCATAATCTATCTTGTGGTGAATGCGAGGTGAAGATTAGCCGGGCAGGGAGAGTTGGAGTAAAGTTGCTGTGGGAGATTGATGGTCAGCAGGGGGGATGGGTTTTAATAAATGTCACTCCTCCTCCCCCTTGTCCCACATTTAGGTGAGCTATTTACCTGTGGTGACAGTCTCCAGCTGACCATTGGAGGTGTTGGTGCGGCCTATATGGTCAGGCTGGAAGAACTAACAGCAGCACCCATGCTGCATTTTAAGCTTGAGTGAATTTTGAAAAGAGACCCGGATTAAGTGTTTGGCTTTTGAATTTTGCATACGCAATAATAATAATCACTTATTGTCACGAGTAGGCTTCAATGAAGTTACTGTGAAAAGCCCCTAGTCGCCACATTCCGACGCCTGTTCGGTGAGGCTAGCACAGGAATTGAACCTGCGCTGCTGGCCTTGTTCTGCATTACAAGCCAGCTGTTTAGCCCACTGTGCTAAACCAGCCCCTGCATGGCCTTAATGCCTATCCCAGTGAGGTGTCCTAACCAATATGGCATGTGGCATAGAATGATGGCCATTGCACCCTTCAGTGCCCCTTCTCACTTGAGTAACAGACCCGGTGTGATTTAATTCCAAACCCCCGAACTTTGCCTAAACGTTAAAAGAATAGCTGCAAGATCCCACGGCTTGGAGCTCAAAGGCTGACAGAGCTGCAGTTGGTGTCCTTGGGGAAAGGAAGGGAGACAGAAAATCCAGGATTCAAAATGATGAGAGGCATGTAAAATGAGAAAGTAGGTGAAGTCAATTGTGATCATTCAGCTCGAGGCCATGAGGACGAAGCAAGGCTTTTAGTGGAAATTGAGATTGGAAGAAATAATTAGTCCAGGAATGACTGCCTGCAGTATTCATATCAAATTCCTTTCTCTGCAACGTTCACAGAAGCTTCAAGTATTGTCTTGAAATGGTTTAATGGCTCTGTTGCAGTAGGGGACAGAGAATGTCAGACGATCTCCGCAAGTTAAACGCTCGGAATGAAAACAGGTATTTCTGGGCTAATATTTTCCCCATAAAGTGTTGGATTGTGAAATAGATTGCTATCAGAAGTAATTCAGTCCACCCCTAGTAAAGCTAAACTGTTTCTTGATCCAAAGAAAATTAAGTTGTCCAATCATTTGGAAAAGGTAATATGAACGATACAGCAACATGATATTTTAGTGGTTAAAACATTAAATTCTAAGATAATTTGATTTTAAGAAACATTGAATGAGCTAAACTGTGTATTAATGGATCAACTCATTTACAAGATTTCAGTAAACATCTTATTGAGAAAGAGGATGAAGATAAATGTCCACATCAATGATTAGTACCGTAATACATAGAACAGTACAGCACAGAACAGGCCCTTCGGCCCTCGATGTTGTGCCGATCAATGATCACCTTACTCAAACCCACATATCCACCCTATCCCCGTAACTATACCCGTAACGTCCACCCTATACCCATAACCCAAGAACACCCCCCCTTAACCTTACTTTTTTTTTAGGATACTACGGGCAATTTATCATGACCAATACACCTAACCCGCACATCTTTGGACTGTGGGAGGAAACCGGAGCACCCGGAGGAAACCCACGCACACACGGGGAGGACTTGCAGACTCCGCAGACAGTGACCCAGCCGGGAATCGAACCTGGGACCCTGGAGCTGTGAAGCATTTATGCTAACCACCATGCTACCGCGCTGCCCTAGAGACCAGGAGAACAATTCTGCCAAAATTGCGCAGAGTGTTGGGTCAGAGGCGAAAAGCTGTGTGAAATTTGTCAGCTTCACTGACGTGTTTTCTCACTAGATTGAAAAGCTCTCTGTGCAATTTCAAAGTTTTGGCGAGGACCAAACAGCCAGCTGGCGGGGCGGGGCCTCAACACGCCGTCAAAACTGGGATTCTGAGTGTGGAGCACTTTAAAACGTTACATACAAGACCCCCTCCCCTGATGTCACTGGGATTCTCCCCTCTCTCCCACAAGCACCAACTCCAACTGCCATCAGGACTCCCCCTTCTCACCCCACCCCCTCTCCTGTGCTGTCACCAAGTCTCCCCCCTTGTCCCCTCTCCCCGCCCCCCCCCCCCCCCCCCCCGTGCTACCATCAGGGCGCCCCCTCTCCCCACACCCCTACCCCCCTGTGCTGTCATCAGGACACAGAACCTCTCCCTGCACCCCCACACCCCTGTGCTGTCATCAGGACCCCCCTCCCCACACCCCCACCCCCCTGTGCTGTCATCAGGACCCCCCTCCCCACCCCCCCACCCCCCTGTGCTGTCATCAGGACCCCTGTCCCCACACCCCCACCCCCCTGTGCTGTCATCAGGACCCCCTCCCCACACCCCCACCCCCTGTGCTGTCATCAGGACCCCCCCACACCCCCACACCCTGTGCTGTCATCAGGACCCCCCCACACCCCCACACCCCCTGTGCTGTCATCAGGATCCTACCCCCTCACCCCACCCCCCTGTGCTGTCATCAGGATCCTACCCCCACACCCCCACACCCTGTGCTGTCATCAGGACCCCCCTCCCCACCCCCCCACCCCCCTGTGCTGTCATCAGGACCCCCGTCCCCACACCCCCACACCCCTGCGCTGTCATCAGGACCCCCTCCCCACACCACCACACCCCTGTGCTGTCATCAGGACCCCCGCCCCCACCCCCCTGTGCTGTCATCAGGACCCCCGCCCCCACACCCCCACCCCCCTGCGCTGTCATCAGGACCCCCTCCCCACACCACCACACCCCTGTGCTGTCATCAAGACCCCCCTCCCCACACTCCCACACCCCTGTGCTGTCATCAGGACCCCCCATCCACACACCCCCACCGCCCAGCACTGTCATCAGGACCCCCCTCCCCACACCCCCACACCCTTGTGCTGTCATCAGGATCCCACCCCCATACCCCCACCCCCCTCTGCTGTCATCAGGACCCCCCCCCACACCCCACCCCCCTGTGCTGTCATCAGGACCCCCCCTCCCCACACCCCACCCCCCTGTGCTGTCATCAGGACCCCCCCCTCCCCACACCCCCACCCCCCTCTGCTGTCATCAGGACCCCCTCCCCACACCCCCCACCCCCCTGTGCTGTCATCAGGACCCCCCCTCCCCACACCCCCACCCCCCCTGTGCTGTCATCAGGATCCTACCCCCATACCCCCACCCCCCTGTGCTGTCATCAGGACCCCCGTCCCCACACCCCCATCCCCCTGTGCTGTCATCAGGACCCCCCCCCCCACCCCCCCACCCCCCTGTGCTGTCATCAGGACCCCCGTCCCCACACCCCCACACCCCTGCGCTGTCATCAGGACCCCCTCCCCACACCATCACACCCCTGTGCTGTCATCAGGACCCCCGCCCCCACCCCCCTGTGCTGTCATCAGGACCCCCGCCCCCACACCCCCACCCCCCTGCGCTGTCATCAGGACCCCCTCCTCACACCACCACACCCCTGTGCTGTCATCAAGACCCCCCTCCCCACACTCCCACACCCCTGTGCTGTCATCAGGACCCCCCATCCCCACACCCCCACCGCCCAGCACTGTCATCAGGACCCCCCCTCCCCACACCCCCACACCCTTGTGCTGTCATCAGGATCCCACCCCCATACCCCCACCCCCCTGTGCTGTCATCAGGACCCCCCCCCACACCCCACCCCCCTGTGCTGTCATCAGGACCCCCCCTCCCCACACCCCCACCCCCCTGTGCTGTCATCAGGATCCTACCCCCATACCCCCACCCCCCTGTGCTGTCATCAGGACCCCCGTCCCCACACCCCCACCCCCCTGTACTGTCATCAGGACCCCCCCCCCCACACCCCCACCCACCCCCCCCCCCCCCCCCCCCCCACCCCCGTTGTAGCCATCTGGGATGGCCACTTCCAACTAGGTACAGAGAAACTCGCAAAGCCCGGCAGGTAAAATGGACAAGCCAAGACCCAGGCCGGCTCAGAGCCTGAAATGTATATTTGTCAGCAAGAAGTCCAGACGGTATTGAAACTCCGATCAATTAGCATTTTAATGGGGCCGATTAGCATTTGATGGCCCATCTTCACCAAAACAAAGGACTGGTAAGTGAGCAACCGGGACAGTCCCAGATTTCGGCGCCACTCCCTGTTCAAGGGAAACGCAAACAACGGGGTCAGTGACCGCTTGGGACATGCCCAGCCATCCAGATCCCCGCCCACTTATTGGCTAAGGAATCGAACGGAGTGATCAGGGATCACCCAATTAGTAAGGCCCAAACTGAAGGAGCACCCGAAAGAGCGCAAAAACCCCCCGAGTATAAGAAGAAGAGTTCGCCATATGTTCGCTCTCTCTTGGTCCTGGTACCCCGGCCACGGCCATTGCCAATCGCCGCACCACCAGATGCAAGTCCAAGTTCAACGCTCGCTACTAGATGGATGAGCCTAGCTGAACAGCAGTTACTTCTCCAGACTCGATAGATCCAGAATCGAACAGCGGCCACTGTTCCTCTGACCTAAGCCGGGTGCCTGAAGTTAAGTACAGGTTGTCTTAGTCGATGGGTGTAGCTAACTAGTCGTGTTTATGTTGCATGACGAATTGTGTGTAAATAAAGTACCCTTGACTTGAACCAACTAACTGGTGTTTGGCTCTTTGATCGATAGCCGGTTGAAACTTGTGGTGGTATCATGGATACCTGGCGACTCTGAGCATCGGACATAGATAACATAGAAAGAAGGGCAAACACTGATTGCCATAATTGGAACAGAGCCACAGGACAGACAAAGTAAAAGAAAGCACAACACTGTGCTGTCATCAGGACCCCCCCCTCCCCCCATCCCCACCCCCCTGTGCTGTCATCTGGACGCTCCCCTCTCGCCCTACATCCACCGCCCCCCCCCCCTGTTCTGTCATCAGGACCCCCCCTCTCCCCCCATCCCCACCCCCCTGTGCTGTCATCTGGATGCTCCCCCCCCCCCTCGCCCCACATCCCCCACCCCCCTGCGCTGTCATCAGGACACTCCCCCCTCCCCTCACCCCCCTGTGCTGTCATCTGGATGCTCCCTGCGCCCCCTCCCCCATCCCCCAACCCCCCCTGTGCTGTCATCAGGACACTCCCCCCTCTCCCCCCTTCCCCCCACACCCTTGCTGTCCTCGGGGCTTCCGCCACACATCTCACATAAGGGGGACCACCCCCAAAGGAGGAAGGTTACCTCTCCTACCTGACCCATCTTGGAACTGCCCACTTGGCACTGCCAGACTGCCAATTGGAAATATTCAGCTTTGTCCCTCAACCCTTGGGTACTCCAGGCACCCCCGCACCCCAGCCTGGTCATCAGGAATGGTTTTCGGTTTTGCAAACCAGTACTGATTCCCTCTGGCGTGACTTCACGCTGCTAGGGAGGATGATACATTGTGGGCAGACATTACGGCGTCAAGCCCTTTAACTCCGCTGATATTTATTCTGATTCATGGAAATCAGATTCACTCCCCACTAGATCTCATCCCAGGATTCTGATAGATTCTGACGGAACTCGGCCTGGACGAGTGCAACTCCCACCCCACTCAAGAAGCTCAACACCATCCAGGACATAGCACACTGCTTGTACCCAATCCACCACCTGAACATTCGCTCCCTCCACCACTGGCGCACAGTGGCACAGTGTCTCTCAACCACAAGATACACCTCAGCAATTCACCAAGGCTCCTTCGACCTTCCAAACCCACAACATCTACCATCTAGAAGGACAAGGGCAGCAGATACATGGGAACACCACCACCTACAGTTTTCCTCCAAGCCACTCACCATCCTGACTTGGAAATATGTCGCCGTTCCTTCACTGTTGCTGGGTCAAAAAGCTGGAAACCCCTCCCTAGGAGCGTTGTGGGTGTACCTACACCCCTCAGAGACAGCAGCAATTCCTGAAAGCAGCTCACCGCCACCTTCCCAAGGGAAATTAGGGATAGATAATAAATGCAGGCCTAGCCAGCGGCCTCAATGCTCTTGAACTGGATGATTGTGAATGGCGGCCGGGGGTGGGGGGGGGGTGGGGGGGGGGGGGGCTAGAGGGGCGGCGGGGGAGCGGTGCCGCAGTGGCAGGTGTGCGAGGCCATGAATTTTACCTTTGCTGATCACTTGTGGCCTGTCTGAAAATTCCGCACCGGTGGGTAGTGACCTCCGTTGTCTCCTGTACTGTCAAATATCTTATCACAGCTCATTGCTGGCCGAGGAAGACGAATCACCTGAGTGAAGTATTGGATGGCGAACACTGCCAACTGAGGGTGCCAACTCTCTTAGGACAGGGGAGCTGATGGAAGATTGGCTAAAAAGAATCGATTTTTTAAAAAGGGTATACGTCAGCAGACAACTAAATTTATGTTGAATGATGTTCTTGAGTTTAACCAGCATTTGGCATATATTTGGATGCCGTTTGGAGTTCACAATGTTTTAATTTAATGGATTAGTTCATTTTCATGCACTTCAAAAGAATTTTCATCAAATGAGACTCAGTATAAAACAGTTGCTTGGATGTATTGGCGGATTGTCTAATGGATTGAAAATGATCATCTCTATTTGTGTCAAGTAAAATGGTGGATAGGTTACCTGGATTTTTACTTGTTGGCCACCATCATACCCCCTTGGCCTGGGGTCACCACATGCCATCTGTAGCTGTAATAAGGTCAGATGGGTGAAGATTAGTTATTCCGAACAGTCTTAAGCCAAATGAGTTTTGAACAGTTCTGAGTCCAGTCCACAAAGCTAGCCAGGATTTGTCAGGATGAAGCCATTGTCCCCTCTTCTAATTGTTAATCATCCCACTTCCACTCCTGGTCCCCGTGTTAGCCGATATTCAAAATGCTTCTGTCTCTTCAGGTATTGGCCTCAATCTCCCAAATCTCCTGGAAACAAAACTCTTGACCCCACTCCTCTTGCAAAATTCCACCCCACCTCTAAACTCCCATTCCTCATCAAAGTCTTCAAATTTATTGTTAGTAGCTCTTCTCAAAGACATAATATTAATAATAATCTTTATTCATGTCACAATGACGTTGCTGTGAAAAGCCCCTAGTCGCCACATTCCGGCGCCTGTTCGGGTACACAGAGGGAGAATTCAGAATGTCCAATTCACCTAACACGCACCTCTTTTGAAACCGGAGCACCCAGAGGAAACCCACGCAGACACAGGGAGAACATGCAGACTCCACACAGACAGTGACCCATGCCGGAAATCGAACCCCGGTCCCAGGCGCTGTGAAGCAACAGTGCTAACCACTGTGCTACCATGCTGTTCAAAAATGACATCCTGTGTGACTGTGACAAGGGTAGGTTTTTTACCCCAGACTTCTCAGCTTTTCTGGAACCTTTGACAGGGTCCACCATATCCTCCTCCTCCAATACCTTTCAGATGTTATCCAATTGGGTGGGACTTCTCTTGCCTGATTCCATTCTCATCTACCTAATCATTTCCAGAGGCTGCTTGCAATGGCTTATCTTCCTGATCCCACACTGTTTCCTCTGGTGTCTCCCAATGATCTATTTTGGTGCCTTCCTATTTTTCACCGACATGCTGTTCCCTCAGCAACACCATCCAATGACATTGGACTTCACATGTACACTAACGCCACCCAGCTTTAGCCCACCGTACCTCTCTCGCCTCCTCCACTGTGCCTACATTATCACACTGCTCATCTACAGAACTGGACAAACATAAATTTTCTCCAATTAAATATTGGGAAGCCTGAAGCAATTGTTTTCAGTTCTCACTTCGAACATCTTTCCTTAGCTACCCCTTCCATCCCTCTCTCTGGCAGCAATTTGAGATTAAGCCTGTCTGTCACGTTTGGCGTCAAGAAGAGATTTCAACGTCCTATTTGTGACATCACTAAGACTGACTATTTCCACCTCCATGACATTTTCCAGCTTCACTTCTGCCTCAGCTCATCTGCTCGTTCATGCCCTCTTAACTTCTCAACATGATGATTCCAACGCACACCAATCTGGCCTTCCATATTCTACTGACTGTACATTTTATAGAATCCTACAGTGCAGCAGGAGGCCTTTCGGCCCTGGGTGTCTGGACCAACCCTCCGAAAGAGCACCCTGCCTCAGCCTAACCCCCGTAACCCCACCTAACCTGCACATCTTCTGGACAGTGTGAGGAAACCGGAGCACCCGGAGGAAAACCCACGCAGACACGGGGAGAACGTGCAGACTCCACACAGACAGTCATCCAAGGTCAGAATTGACCCCGGGTCTCTGGCGCTGTGAGTCAGCAGTGCTAGCCACTGTGCCACCGTGCTGCCTTTCTGTACACCTGAGGTAATCCAAAACTCTGCTGTCAATGTCTTAGATCGCAAGAAGACATGATCCCCAATGACCCCTGTGCGGATCCAGCTGCAGGCGGTCGGGTTTAATTCTGATGTCCATGGTGTGGGAAATCTCACGGTAATAAATTGATGCGCTAACAATTGCACACAAAGACACAAATCGGTACAAGAGAGGCTTTATTACCGTGAGATGTTATTCCCTCGACTGCAGCTGTAGAATGGCAGCTCAGGAGAACTCATAAATATTTATACGGTTCCCAGTGGGCGGAGCTAGCTGGCAAGGGCTTACCGGCAAACCTGTAATAGCAGGTACTGCTGTACATCCCCTAATACAGGCACACACATATATACAGTGGTGGATCACCACATTCACCCCCTGTTAAGAATACGTCCGGCGGAGGGTGACGTGAAAACTATAATACATAATCAGTGATTTATTTACAGAGGGGGGGGGGGGGGAATCAAGTGTCCATCTTGCAACCCAGTACCCGTCAGAGGTTGAGTCTGACCGGCGGTCTGACGGTTCGTTGAGACGCAGCAGCGGGTGGCGACGTCTGCACAGGCGGTGTCCGTGTCAATGGCATCGGTGGTGGCGGGTGTTGGTGCTGGCCAGTGGCTGGACGACTCCGGGAGCGTGCCGAAATCTTCCATGTCCTCTAGTGTGGGCAGGGGAATGAGGGATGGACCTGGTGGGGCTGATGTTGGGGGCGCCGGGGAAAGGGAGGGTGGGGAGTTGTGTGGGCGTGGGATCGGCACCCGAGGCAGCCAGGTCCCTGAGCGAGACTGTATCCTGGCGGCCGTCGGGGAACTCCCACGTAGGAATACTGGGGGTTCGCGTGGAGCAGGCGTACCCTGTCCACCAAAGGGTCCGCCTTGTGGAGTCTGACATGCCTACGAAGTAGGACCGGCCCTGGAGCTGCGAGCCAAGTCGGGAGCGACACCCCAGATGGAGACTTCCTTGGGAAGGTAAAAACACGTTCATGGGGTGTGTTAGTCGCGGTGCACAGCAGCGACCGAATGGAGTGGAGTGCATCAGGGAGGACCTGCTGCCAGCGAGCGGCTGGGAGGTTCCTGGACCGTAGGGCCAGCTGGACGGCCCTCCATACCGTCCCGTTCTCCCTCTCTACCTGCCCGTTTCCCCGGGGGTTGTAGCTGGTCGTCCTGCTGGAGGCGATACCCCTGCTGAGCAGGAACTGATGCAGTTCATCGCTCATGAATGAGGATCCCCTGTCACTGTGGATGTAGTCGGGGAAACCGAACAGAGCGAATATGGAATCGAGGGCCTTGATGACGGTGGCAGACGTCATATTGGGCACGGGATGGCAAAGGGGAACCTAGAAAATTCATCGACCACACTAAGGATGTAGGTGTTGCGGTGGGTGGAGGGGAGGGGCCCTTTGAAATCCACACTGAGGCGTTCAAAGGGGCGGGACGCTTTCACCAGGCGCGCGGTAGAAGTGCGGCTTGCACTCGGCACAGACCTGGCAGTCTCTGGTGACTGTCCGTACTTCCTCGACGGAGTAGGGCAGATTGCGGGCTTTGATTAGGTGGTACAACCGAGTGACCCCCGGATGGCAAAGGCTCTCGTGCAAGGCACGGAGCTGGTTCACTTGTGCGCTGGCACATGTACCTCACGAGAGGGCGTCTGGGGGCTCGTTGAGCTTGCCGGGGCGATACAAGATCTCGTAATTATAGGTGGAGAGCTCGATTCTCCACCGCAAGATTTTGTCGTTTTTGATCTTGCCCCGCTGCGTGTTGTTAAACATGAAGGCTACCGACCGTGGGTCAGTGAGGAGGGTGAACCTCCTGCCGGCCAGGTAATGCCTCCAGTGCCGCACCGCCTCAACGATAGCCTGGGCTTCCTTTTCAACAGACGGATGTTGAATTTCGGAGGCATGGAGGGTGCGGGAAAAGAATGCCACGGGTCTGCCTGCCTGGTTTAGAGTGGCGGCAAGGGCGACATCTGAAGCATCGCTCTCTACTTGGAAAGGCAGTGTCTCGTCTACTGCGTGCATCCCGGCCTTGGCTATGTCTGAGCGAATATGGGCGAAGGCCTGTTGTGCTTCGGCCGTGAGGGGAAATTGCGTGGACTGGATCAGTGGGCGGGTCTTGTCCGCATATTGTGGGACCCACTGGGCGTAGTAAGAAAAGAACCCCAGGCATCGTTTGAGAGCCTTGGGGCAGTGGGGGAGGCTCCATGAGGGGGTGCATGCGGTCGGGATCGGGCTCCAGTAGTCTGTTTTGGACTACGTAGCCGAGGATGGCTAAGCGGTCTGTGCTGAATACGCACTTCTCCTTGTTATAAGTGAGGTTGAGGAGAGATGCGGTGTGGAGAAATTTGGCAAGGTTGGCGTCATGGTCCTGCTGGTCGTGGCCGCAGATGGTGACATTATCTAAGTACGGAAACGTGGCCCGCAGTCCGTACCGGTCAACTATTCGGTCCATTTCTCGTTGAAAGACCGAGACCCCGTTAGTGACGCCGAAGGGAACCCTAAGGAATTGATAGAGGTGACCGTCCGCCTCGAAGGCAGTGTAGGGACGGTCCGATTTACGGATTGGGAGCAGGTGGTAGGCGGATTTAAGCTCAATTGTTGAGAAGACCCGGTACTGTGCAATCTGATTGATCATATCAGATATGCGAGGGAGGGGGTACGCGTCGAGCTGCGTGTACCGGTTGATGGTCTGGCTGTAGTCCACGACCATCCTGTGATTCTCCCCAGTTTTAACCACTACCACCTGGGCTCTCCAGGGACTGTTGCTGGCCTCGATGATACCCTCCCGAAGCAGCCGCTGGACCTCGGACCTGATGAAGGTCTTGTCCTGGGTGCTGTACCGTCTGCTCCTGGTGGCGACGGGCTTGCAATCTGCAGTAAGATTGGCAAAGAGAGAGGGAGGGTCAACCTTGAGGGTCATGAGGCCGCAAATGGTGAGTGGGGGTAGGGGTCCACCGAATTTGAGGGTGAGGCTCTGGAGGTTACATTGGAAGTCCAGGCCCAGTAAAAGTGTTGCACAGAGGTTGGGGAGAAGGTACAGGCGGAAACGGCTGAATTCCACACCTTGTACGGTGTGTCTGACCAGCCAGAAGTCCCGGATTGGGACAGAGTGGGATCCGGAGGCCAGGGAGATCCGCTGGTTGGCGGGATGGACCACGAGGGAGCAGCGCCTTACCGTGTCCGGATGGATGAAGCTATCGGTGCTCCCGGAGTTTAGTAGGCAGTAGGTCGCGTGGCCGTTGATGAGCACCGTCGTTGAAGCGGTAGCCAGGTTGCGAGGACGGGATTAGTTGAGCGTCATGGAGGCGAGTAGCGGGCGATCGTCCGAAGAGTCCGATGCGTAGCGGCAGCGACCCGGGTCCCATGGTCCAGTCCCGAGGGGAGGACAAAATGGCGGCGCCGAAGTACCTGCGGGTAAGAAGATGGCAGCGCCCATGCAGCGCACATTGTGGGGGTGGGGCAAGATGGCGGCGAACATGGAGCGCAGGTGGCGGGGGCGGGGCAAGATGGCGGCGCCCACTGATCGCTTGTGGAGTCGGGGGAGGAAGATGGCGACGCCCATGGTGCACACATTGCGGGGGCGGCAAAATATGGCGGCGCCCACTCATCGCACGTGGACCTGGGGGAAGAAGATGGCGGCGCTCACTGGTCGCACATGGCCCCTGGAGCAGTGGACGGCGGGGCCCATTGCACGATTGGCTGGGGAGAGGTCGGGCGCGATAGCGGAAACTGTGCGGGCCTGACACACCAGTGCAAAGTGGCCTTTCTTGCCACAGGATTTGCAGGTCACGGCGCGGGCCAGGCAGCGCTGGCGGGGATGCTTCTGCTGGCTGCAGAAGTGGCAGCAGGGACCCCCAGGATGCGCGCAGGCATACTGCGCGGGAGCGGCCCCAGTCGGGGGGGTTCGGTTGCGGGGTCCACGAGGGGTAGGAAAGGTGGGCCGCACGGTAGGATAAGTGGGCGGGGTAGGATTGCAGTTACGGGAAGCGACTGTCATAGAGAGCGCTAATGTCTTTGTCGCCGCTAGATCGAGAGTGGCCCCTTCCAGCAGTCGTTGCCGGATGGGGTCCGATGCAATACCCGTCACAAAGGCATCCCGCATGAGTAGATTCGAATGTTCCGTGGCCGTGACGGCCTGGCACTCGCAGTCCCGTACTAGAGGGATAAGGGTCCGCCAGAAGTCCTCAATCGACTCACCCGGTTGCTGGACGCGAGTGGAGAGTACATGCCTCGCAAACAGAGTGTTCGTCGACTGGATGTTATTTTCTTTGAGCAGTTCCATAGCACGGGCGTAGTTCGGCGCATCCTGTATCAGCGGGAACACGCTGGAGCTCAACCTTGAGTAGAGTAGTTGAACTTTCTGAGCTTCCGATGGTGTAGGGTCCGCTGAGGTGATGTAGGCCTCGAAGACAGCCAGCCAGTGGTTAAAGTCTTTCCTGGCGTTCGGCGATTGCGGATCCAGCTGCAGGCGGTCGGGTTTAATTCTGATGTCCATGGTGTGGGAAATCTCACGGTAATAAATTGATGCGCTAACAATTGCACACAAAGACACAAATCGGTACAAGAGAGGCTTTATTACCGTGAGATGTTATTCCCTCGACTGCAGCTGTAGAATGGCAGCTCAGGAGAACTCATAAATATTTATACGGTTCCCAGTGGGCGGAGCTAGCTGGCAAGGGCTTACCGGCAAACCTGTAATAGCAGGTACTGCTGTACATCCCCTAATACAGGCACACACATATATACAGTGGTGGATCACCACATTCACCCCCTGTTAAGAATACGTCCGGCGGAGGTGACGTGAAAACTATAATACATAATCAGTGATTTATTTACAGAGGGGGGGGGGGGGGAATCAAGTGTCCATCTTGCAACCCAGTACCCGTCAGAGGTTGAGTCTGACCGGCGGTCTGACGGTTCGTTGAGACGCAGCAGCGGTGGCGACGTCTGCACAGGCGGTGTCCGTGTCAATGGCATCGGTGGTGGCGGTGTTGGTGCTGGCCAGTGGCTGGACGACTCCGGGAGCGTGCCGAAATCTTCCATGTCCTCTAGTGTGGGCAGGGGAATGAGGGATGGACCTGGTGGGGCTGATGTTGGGGGCGCCGGGGAAAGGGAGGGTGGGGAGTTGTGTGGGCGTGGGATCGGCACCCGAGGCAGCCAGGTCCCTGAGCGAGACTGTATCCTGGCGGCCGTCGGGGAACTCCCACGTAGGAATACTGGGGGTTCGCGTGGAGCAGGCGTACCCTGTCCACCAAAGGGTCCGCCTTGTGGAGTCTGACATGCCTACGAAGTAGGACCGGCCCTGGAGCTGCGAGCCAAGTCGGGAGCGACACCCCAGATGGAGACTTCCTTGGGAAGGTAAAAACACGTTCATGGGGTGTGTTAGTCGCGGTGCACAGCAGCGACCGAATGGAGTGGAGTGCATCAGGGAGGACCTGCTGCCAGCGAGCGGCTGGGAGGTTCCTGGACCGTAGGGCCAGCTGGACGGCCCTCCATACCGTCCCGTTCTCCCTCTCTACCTGCCCGTTTCCCCGGGGTTGTAGCTGGTCGTCCTGCTGGAGGCGATACCCCTGCTGAGCAGGAACTGATGCAGTTCATCGCTCATGAATGAGGATCCCCTGTCACTGTGGATGTAGTCGGGGAAACCGAACAGAGGCGAATATGGAATCGAGGGCCTTGATGACGGTGGCAGACGTCATATTGGGCACGGGATGGCAAAGGGGAACCTAGAAAATTCATCGGACCACACTAAGGATGTAGGTGTTGCGGTGGGTGGAGGGGAGGGGGCCCTTTGAAATCCACACTGAGGCGTTCAAAGGGGCGGGACGCTTTCACCAGGCAGCGCGGTAGAAGTGCGGCTTGCACTCGGCACAGACCTGGCAGTCTCTGGTGACTGTCCGTACTTCCTCGACGGAGTAGGGCAGATTGCGGGCTTTGATTAGGTGGTACAACCGAGTGACCCCCGGATGGCAAAGGCTCTCGTGCAAGGCACGGAGCTGGTTCACTTGTGCGCTGGCACATGTACCTCACGAGAGGGCGTCTGGGGGCTCGTTGAGCTTGCCGGGGCGATACAAGATCTCGTAATTATAGGTGGAGAGCTCGATTCTCCACCGCAAGATTTTGTCGTTTTTGATCTTGCCCCGCTGCGTGTTGTTAAACATGAAGGCTACCGACCGTGGGTCAGTGAGGAGGGTGAACCTCCTGCCGGCCAGGTAATGCCTCCAGTGCCGCACCGCCTCAACGATAGCCTGGGCTTCCTTTTCAACAGACGGATGTTGAATTTCGGAGGCATGGAGGGTGCGGGAAAAGAATGCCACGGGTCTGCCTGCCTGGTTTAGAGTGGCGGCAAAGGCGACATCTGAAGCATCGCTCTCTACTTGGAAAGGCAGTGTCTCGTCTACTGCGTGCATCCCGGCCTTGGCTATGTCTGAGCGAATATGGGCGAAGGCCTGTTGTGCTTCGGCCGTGAGGGGAAATTGCGTGGACTGGATCAGTGGGCGGGTCTTCTCCGCATATTGTGGGACCCACTGGGCGTAGTAAGAAAAGAACCCCAGGCATCGTTTGAGAGCCTTGGGGCAGTGGGGGAGGCTCCATGAGGGGGTGCATGCGGTCGGGATCGGGCTCCAGTAGTCTGTTTTGGACTACGTAGCCGAGGATGGCTAAGCGGTTTGTGCTGAATACGCACTTCTCCTTGTTATAAGTGAGGTTGAGGAGAGATGCGGTGTGGAGAAATTTGGCAAGGTTGGCGTCATGGTCCTGCTGGTCGTGGCCGCAGATGGTGACATTATCTAAGTACGGAAACGTGGCCCGCAGTCCGTACCGGTCAACTATTCGGTCCATTTCTCGTTGAAAGACCGAGACCCCGTTAGTGACGCCGAAGGGAACCCTAAGGAATTGATAGAGGTGACCGTCCGCCTCAAAGGCAGTGTAGGGACGGTCCGATTTACGGATGGGGAGCTGGTGGTAGGCGGATTTAAGCTCAATTGTTGAGAAGACCCGGTACTGTGCAATCTGATTGATCATATCAGATATGCGAGGGAGGGGGTACGCGTCGAGCTGCGTGTACCGGTTGATGGTCTGGCTGTAGTCCACGACCATCCTGTGTTTCTCCCCAGTTTTAACCACTACCACCTGGGCTCTCCAGGGGCTGTTGCTGGCCCTGATAATACCCTCCCGAAGCAGCCGCTGGATCTCGGACCTGATGAAGGTCTTGTCCTGGGTGCTGTACCGTCTGCTCCTGGTGGCGACGGGCTTGCAATCTGCAGTAAGATTGGCAAAGAGAGAGGGAGGGTCAACCTTGAGGGTCATGAGGCCGCAAATGGTGAGTGGGGGTAGGGGTCCACCGAATTTGAGGGTGAGGCTCTGGAGGTTACATTGGAAGTCCAGGCCCAGTAAAAGTGTTGCACAGAGGTTGGGGAGAAGGTACAGGCGGAAACGGCTGAATTCCACACCTTGTACAGTGAGTCTGACCAGCCAGAAGCCCCGGATCGGGACAGAGTGGGATCCGGAGGCCAGGGAGATCCGCTGGTTGGCGGGATGGACCACGAGGGAGCAGCGCCTTACCGTGTCCGGATGGATGAAGCTATCGGTGCTCCCGGAGTTTAGTAGGCAGTAGGTCGCGTGGCCGTTGATGAGCACCGTCGTTGAAGCGGTAGCCAGGTTGCGAGGACGGGATTAGTTGAGCGTCATGGAGGCGAGTAGCGGGCGATCGTCCGAAGAGTCCGATGCGTAGCGGCAGCGACCCGGGTCCCATGGTCCAGTCCCGAGGGGAGGACAAAATGGCGGCGCCGAAGTACCTGCGGGTAAGAAGATGGCAGCGCCCATAGCAGCGCACATTGTGGGGGTGGGGCAAGATGGCGGCGAACATGGAGCACAGGTGGCGGGGGCGGGGCAAGATGGCGGCACCCACTGATCGCTTGTGGAGTCGGGGAGGAAGATGGCGACGCCCATAGGTGCACACATTGCGGGGGCGGCAAAATATGGCGGCGCCCACTCATCGCACGTGGACCTGGGGGAAGAAGATGGCGGCGCTCACTGGTCGCACATGGCCCCTGGAGCAGTGGACGGCGGGGCCCATTGCACGATTGGCTGGGGAGAGGTCGGGCGCGATAGCGGAAAACTGTGCGGGCCTGACACACCAGTGCAAAGTGGCCTTTCTTGCCACAGGATTTGCAGGTCACGGCGCGGGCCAGGCAGCGCTGGCGGGGATGCTTCTGCTGGCTGCAGAGTAGCAGCAGGGGACCCCCAGGATGCGTGCAGGCATACTGCGCGGAGCGGCCCCAGTCGGGGGTGGTTCGGTTGCGGGGTCCACGAGGGTAGGAAAGGTGGGCCGCACGGTAGGATAAGTGGGCGGGGTAGGATTGCAGTTACGGGAAGCGACTGTCATAGAGAGCGCTAATGTCTTTGTCGCCGCTAGATCGAGAGTGGCCCCTTCCAGCAGTCGTTGCCGGATGGGGTCCGATGCAATACCCGTAACAAAGGCATCTCGCATGAGTAGATTCGAATGTTCCGTGGCCGTGACGGCCTGGCACTCGCAGTCCCGTACTAGAGGGATAAGGGTCCGCCAGAAGTCCTCAATCGACTCACCCGGTTGCTGGACGCGAGTGGAGAGTACATGCCTCGCAAACAGAGTGTTCGTCGACTGGATGTAATTTTCTTTGAGCAGTTCCATAGCACGGGCGTAGTTCGGCGCATCCTGTATCAGCGGGAACACGCTGGAGCTCAACCTTGAGTAGAGTAGTTGAACTTTCTGAGCTTCCGATGGTGTAGGGTCCGCTGAGGTGATGTAGGCCTCGAAGACAGCCAGCCAGTGGTTAAAGTCTTTCCTGGCGTTCGGCGATTGCGGATCCAGCTGCAGGCGGTCGGGTTTAATTCTGATGTCCATGATGTGGGAAATCTCATGGTAATAAATTGATGCGCTAACAATTGCACACAAAGACACAAATCGGTACAAGAGAGCCTTTATTACCATGAGATGTTATTCCCTCGACTGCAGCTGTAGAATGGCATCTCAGGAGAGCACATGAATATTAATACGGCTCCCAGTGGGCGGAGCTAGCCGGCAGGGGCTTACCGGCAAACCTGTAATAGCAGGTATTGCTCTACATCCCCTAATACAGGCACACACATATATATACAGTCCCTCGCTCGCTGCTCTGTTGCTACCTGTACTGTCGCTTGCTCTCTGCTCTGTTGCTACCTGTACTGGCCCTCGCTCCCTGCTCTGTTGCTACCTGTACTGTCGCTTGCTCTCTGCTCTGTTGCTACCTGTACTGTCCCTCGCTCCCTGCTCTGTTGCTACCTGTACTGTCCCTCGCTCTCTGCTCTGTTGCTACCTGTACTGTCCCTCGCTCCCTGCTCTGTTGCTACCTGTACTGTCCCTCGCTCTCTGCCCTGTTGGTACCTGTACTGTCCCTCGCTCCCTGCCCTGTTGCTACCTGTACTGTCCCTCGCTCCCTGCTCTGTTGCTACCTGTACTGTCCCTCGCTCCCTGCTCTGTTGCTACCTGTACTGTCCCTCGCTCCCTGCTCTGTTGCTACCTGTACTGTCGCTCGCTCCCTGCCCTGTTGCCACCTGTACTGTCCCTCGCTCCCTGCTCTGTTGCTACCTGTACTGTCCCTCGCTCCCTGCTCTGTTGCTACCTGTACTGTCCCTCGCTCTCTGCTCTGTTGCTACCTGTATTGTCCCTCGCTCCCTGCCCTGTTGCTACCTGTACTGTCCCTCGCTCCCTGCCCTGTTGCCACCTGTACTGTCCCTCACTCCCTGCTCTGTTGCTACCTGTACTGTCCCTCGCTCCCTGCTCTGTTGCTACCTGTACTGTCCCTCGCTCTCTGCCCTGTTGCTACCTGTACTGTCCCTCGCTCTCTGCTCTGTTGCTACCTGTACTGTCCCTCGCTCCCTGCTCTGTTGCTACCTGTACTGTAATCGCTCTCTGCCCTGTTGCTACCTGTACTGTCCCTCGCTCTCTGCTCTGTTGCTACCTGTACTGTCCCTCGCTCTCTGCTCTGTTGCTACCTGTACTGTCCCTCACTCCCTGCTCTGTTGCTACCTGTACTGTCCCTCGCTCTCTGCCCTGTTGGTACCTGTACTGTCCCTCGCTCCCTGCTCTGTTGCTACCTGTACTGTCCCTCGCTCCCTGCTCTGTTGCTACCTGTACTATCCCTCGCTCTCTGCTCTGTTGCTACCTGTACTGTCCCTCGCTCCCTGCTCTGTTGCTACCTGTACTGTCCCTCACTCCCTGCTCTGTTGCTACCTGTACTGTCCCTCGCTCTCTGCCCTGTTGGTACCTGTACTGTCCCTCGCTCCCTGCTCTGTTGCTACCTGTACTGTCCCTCGCTCCCTGCTCTGTTGCTACCTGTACTGTCCCTCGCTCTCTGCTCTGTTGGTACCTGTACTGTCCCTCGCTCCCTGCTCTGTTGCTACCTGTACTGTAATCGCTCTCTGCCCTGTTGCTACCTGTACTGTCCCTCGCTCTCTGCTCTGTTGCTACCTGTACTGTCCCTCGCTCTCTGCCCTGTTGGTACCTGTACTGTCCCTCACTCCCTGCTCTGTTGCTTCCTGTACTGTCCCTCGCTCTCTGCTCTGTTGCTACCTGTACTGTCCCTCGCTCTCTGCTCTGTTGCTACCTGTACTGTCCCTCGCTCCCTGCCCTGTTGCCACCTGTACGGTCCCTCACTCCCTGCCCTGTTGCTACCTGTACTGTCCCTCGCTCTCTGCCCTGTTGCTACCTGTACTGTCCCTCGCTCCCTGCTCTGTTGCTACCTGTACTGTCCCTCGCTCCCTGCTCTGTTGCTACCTGTACTGTCCCTCGCTCCCTGCTCTGTTGCTACCTGTACTGTCCCTCGCTCTCTGCCCTGTTGCTACCTGTACTGTCCCTCACTCTCTGCTCTGTTGCTACCTGTACTGTCCCTCGCTCCCTGCTCTGTTGCTACCTGTACTGTCCCTCGCTCTCTGCTCTGTTGCTACCTGTACTGTCCCTCGCTCCCTGCTCTGTTGCTACCTGTACTGTCCCTCGCTCTCTGCTCTGTTGCTACCTGTACTGTCCCTCGCTCCCTGCTCTGTTGCTACCTGTACTGTCCCTCGCTCTCTGCTCTGTTGCTACCTGTACTGTCTCTCGCTCCCTGCTCTGTTGCTACCTGTACTGTCGCTCGCTCCCTGCTCTGTTGCTACCTGTACTGTCCCTCGCTCCCTGCTCTGTTGCTACCTGTACTGTCCCTCACTCCCTGCTCTGTTGCTACCTGTACTGTCCCTCGCTCCCTGCTCTGTTGCTACCTGTACTGTCGCTCGCTCCCTGCTCTGTTGCTACCTGTACTGTCCCTCACTCCCTGCTCTGTTGCTACCTGTACTGTCGCTCGCTCCCTGCTCTGTTGCTACCTGTACTGTCCCTCGCTCTCTGCTCTGTTGCTACCTGTACTGTCCCTCGCTCTCTGCTCTGTTGCTACCTGTACGGTCCCTCGCTCCCTGCTCTGTTACTACCTGTACTGTCCCTCGCTCCCTGCTCTGTTGCTACCTGTACTGTCCCTCGCTCCCTGCTCTGTTGCTACCTGTAATGGAATCGCTCTCTGCCCTGTTGCTACCTGTACTGTCCCTCGCTCCCTGCTCTGTTGCTACCTGTACTGTCCCTCGCTCCCTGCTCTGTTGCTACCTGTACTGTCCCTCGCTCTCTGCCCTGTTGGTACCTGTACTGGCCCTCGCTCTCTGCTCTGTTGCTACCTGTACTGTCCCTCGCTCTCTGCCCTGTTGGTACCTGTACTGGCCCTCGCTCTCTGCTCTGTTGCTACCTGTACTGTCCCTCACTCCCTGCTCTGTTGCTACCTGTACTGTCCCTCACTCCCTGCTCTGTTGCTACCTGTACTGTCCCTCGCTCTCTGCTCTGTTGCTACCTGTACTGTCCCTCGCTCCCTGCTCTGTTGCTACCTGTACTGTCCCTCGCTCTCTGCTCTGTTGCTACCTGTACTGTCCCTCGCTCCCTGCTCTGTTGCTACCTGTACTGTCCCTCGCTCCCTGCCCTGTTGCTACCTGTACTGTCCCTCGCTCTCTGCCCTGTTGCCACCTGTACTGTCCCTCGCTCCCTGCTCTGTTGCCACCTGTACTGTCCCTCGCTCCCTGCTCTGTTGCTACCTGTACTGTCCCTCGCTCCCTGCTCTGTTACTACCTGTACTGTCCCTCGCTCTCTGCTCTGTTGCCACCTGTACTGTCCCTCACTCCCTGCTCTGTGTGGTGAATGTGTAACCACTATAAATTCACACTGTATATTACTATGTCCCTGTGGGCTCTGTCTGTGAGCCGTTGCGCGGCTCTGCCCACAGGGGGAGATGAGGAGCATGTACAGGGCTCCGCCCTTGGCTCCGCCCCCAGCAGGAAGTATAAGTGCTGCGGTCCTGCGAGTACGCCCTCTGTTCAGCATAGTCGCAGGCAGGCTCAGTTGTAAGCTGATTAAAGCCACAGTTTACTTCAACTCGTGTCTCTGAATGAATTGATGGTCGCATCACTCAGTTGCCATTTACTCTTTCCGTGACCCAGCATAGCGAAACATGCACCCCCAGCAAAATCACGTCATGGCCCTGCATGAGACCTTAACCAATTTGTTAACTATTTTATTTAACCTCATTGCGGAATCGGGTGGGTTTCAACAGCCTGATTTACCCCGTCATGTTAAAACTGACCAGCGGCAGGAACGGGAAACTGGCATGCTGCCCGGCAATGTTTTTTCTAGCGCCAGTCTGCCCCTGTCCCCATCTGCCCCCAAAAGCAGTACCGAACCTCCTCGTCTTTCTAGCAAGTGATCTGATGGCACGGTTAGCTGGAATGCCCAGGATCTCTAGCTTGCATGAAATAGCGACAATGCACCATATGGATGAGGGGAGTTTATCCGTGCGCAATGTTTGTGAGTTCTATCTTCTGACGACCCAAAACCTTTGGTGATCTCATGCAACTCTTCAAGCTTTTCCTTTGCCCCGGCTGTCAGGGCTCGACTCGCCTCAAGTTCCCATTGTTCCCAGAAGTTGGTTAGTGAATTCGCTTGGAGTGAATTTCAATATGCTTCTATATTACTGGCATCTGGACTGTTCTGCTAAATGTGTTAATGGCAAGAGAGATTCCTTCGTGCCACCTTCGAGAAGCTTGGGTTTGCTAAAATGGAAAATACATTTTTCTTGTCTTGCCGCAGTTTTGTCTAACTGTTCTGGGAAGGATCAACATGTTCCCAGCTTGTGAAATTGAGCACATAACTAATTGTTTCTGGCAGCACAAACACATTTTTTATTTGTAAGGCAGTACTGCTCTTGCACTGAGGCTGGGGATGAGGTCATCCCAATTACTTATGACTCGGGCAAAGTGAAAGTGCTCCAACAAATGCAGCGGAGAGGATGGATTTTGAGCAGTGAATTGTGGCTCACCGACTGGACCTCATCTTGGAAGAAACATTCAACTGAGGCCCCATCTGCATTGTCAAGGTGAATGGCAGAGGTCACTCAGCATGGAATGTGGCGACTCGGGGCTTTTCACAGTAACTTCATTGCAGTGTTAACGTAAGCCTGCTTGTGACAGTAAAGATTATTATTATTAAAAGCATGGCACTTTTGCTGCCCGATATTTACACCTCAAACAGACTACCGGGAACTTGTCACTTATTTGTTTTGTGTTATGAGTGGGTCCCTTGCTGTCCGGGCACCAGATTGCTGATGCTTCTGCCCATAAACACAAGTGAAATGCTTCAAAAGTAATTCCTTAGCCGTGCAGCATTTTGGGAATATGTGAGGATGTGCAAGGTGCTACAGGAACATGAGCAGGAGCATGCCATTCAGCCCATCGGGCCTGCTCCGCCATTCAAAACCATAATGGCTGATCGGCACTTCAATGCCTTTTACACCCTTATAACCCTTTACATTATTGTGAATCAGGTACCTATCAATCTCGCCTTCAAACATATTCAATGATTGAACTTCCACATCCCTCTGGGGCAGAGAATCCCAAAGATTCACAACCATCTGTGTGAATAAATTTCTCCTCATCTCCATCCGAAGTGGCATCCCATTTATTTTTAAATTGTGCCCCCCCCCCCCCCCGGTTTCGAGATCTTCAACTAAGGGAAACATCTCACCTGCATCTACACTGTCTATTGCCTTATGTTTGTGGCAGATTTCAATGAGATCATCTCGCATTCTTCGAATCTCTCGTCCAGTCCCTGGAACAGGTCCAGTGAACCTCCACTGCACTCCCTCTGTGGCAATAATATCCTTTCTGAGGTAAAAGGGGCCAAAACTGCGCACAGTATTCCAGGTACGGTCTAACAAAGCTTCAAGACAAATGAAGCAAGACGTCACTGCTCCTGTACTTAAACCCCCTTGCGACAAAGACTAACATTCCTAATAGCTTGCTGCACCTGCATTTTAGCCTTCTGTGACTCATGAACATGGGCCCCTTGCACATCTACGCTGTCTAATTTCTTACCATTTGTGAAATATAAATGCAAGTTATTCATTTTGAGTATTTGAGGACGTTCCGATTAGGTAAAGCAGCTTCAGCTGTTTTTATTTACTGACTCCTATAAATTCCCCTCAGCCTCTCAGGCAACGTATTCCAGGTCACTGCAATTCGCTGTCGAGAAGGAGTTCTCAAACTCCCCTTGCATGCAAAAGAGAATTAAACCCTAGCGATTCTGTGCCGACATTGTTTCAAGTATTTTACATCTGTGCCCTCGTTTTTTTCTGGCTGTTCTGCATACGGCAAAGTTTCTCCCTATTGTACTCTGTCAAACCCGTATAAAAGTTTGAACACCTCTATTAGAACTCCCCTTAGTTCGCTCCGTTAAGGGGAATGAGCCCAGCTTCTCCAGCCTCTTCATGTATCTGAAACATAGAACATAGAACATAGAACAGTACAGCACAGAACAGGCCCTTCGGCCCTCAATGTTGTGCCGAGCCATGATCACCCTACTCAAACCCACGTATCCACCCTATACCCATCACCCAACAACCCCCCCCTTAACCTTACTTTTATTAGGACACTACGGGCAATTTAGCATGGCCAATCCACCTAACCCGCACATCTTTGGACTGTGGGAGGAAACCGGAGTGCCCGGAGGAAACCCACGCGCACAGGGGGAGGACGAGCAGACTCCACACAGACAGTGACCCAGCCGGGAATCGAACCTGGGACCCTGGAGCTGTGAAGCATTTATGCTAACCAGCATGCTACCCTGCTGCCCCTGTGGTACATGTGGTACTATTCCAGTAAACCTCTTCCTCATCTTCCCCAAATGCTTTATATCTCTCCAAATATGTGCTCCCTGGAACTTCTCACATGAGGCACTGCAGTTTTCATTACCAAACTCTTCCAGTTCCCAGTCTCATAGAAACTCTGCACAAATGGCGATGCAGAGACATCGGTCGAAATTCTCCGTCCCGTGCCCCCTGTAGCATGGTTCCCGGCGAGGCGGAGAATTCCGTGTTCATGAAGATCCCGATGTTCTGCCCACCCCCCTCCCCCTGCTGGCATCAGGATCGAGGTTTGCATCCCGTGCCAGCGCGGGCGGCACCATATTCTCCAGGCGCACATGATTCGCCGGTCCTCTGGGCGTGATTGCCAGCTTCCAAACACCGACAGCTGTTCGCTTTGCTCCATTCAACTTCCTTCCCGCTTGAGTAACTCTGATGTGCTCTGACTGTAATGTTTTTAAACATCAACCACTTGAAAGAGAGTTAAGTGCTGTCAATGTCCAGCTGACCACTTCGAAATCACTCAGGTATGAAGGGAGCTGATTGGACAGCACTTAATTCTGTTTGACGTGGGCCGGGACCTGTCAATCAAAGATAATGCTTATCAACATTGTTGCAGCACTTCGGAGTTATTCAACCGTGAAAAAAGATGAATGGAGAAAACATGACAGCTCTGTGTGTGTGTGTGTGTGTGCGGAAGCTGTCAATCATAGCCTAGTAAGGGAATGAATGAATGGCTTGCAGTTCAAAGATCTGAGGGGATTTAAACACAGCTGACTAGTTTCCTCTTTCCAGGAATTGACATGTGGGGCTTCCTCTGCCATCAGGATCGAGGGGTCTCCCTTCTGAGGGTCTGACTGACAGGGGTCTCTTTTCTGGGGGAACTTCCTAGCAGGGTTCTCTTTTCTGGGGCGGGGGGAGGACGGGTCTATGGTGGAGTCTCTTTATTTAGGTATTTTTAGGGGGGTTGCTTTATTTAGAAGGCCTATCGTGGACGTCTCTTACTTAGATGGTCTCTATGTGGGGGGAAGGGGGGGCCAAGACGTCACCTGTCAGCCCTCCCCTGATGCTCCACCACCGATGGGTCGACTTCCCAACGGTGTGGATCACTTGTGGTCTGAGGTTTTGTCAACCTCGCGCAGCGGCTGCAGACTTTGTCTTCGGCAGGGGCTGGGGGGGACTGGTGGGGATGGTCCCGGGGTGGCGAGGGGGTTACAGGGGGTGGGCACTATCTGGCAGGCCAGGTCAGGCTGCCGCCATGCACATGCCATGGACCTGTCAATTCTCCGTCTGGATTTGCGACTGCTAGCAACCCCCCCCCCCCCCCCCCCCCCCCCCAATGCAGAGCATCGATGTGGGGACGGTGCTGACGTTTTGGTCGTAATACTGGGCACATGCTCCGGACATAGCCTCAAAATCGGAGAATCCAGCCCTAAGTCTCCCGAATGGAGAATTTCACCCATCATTCCCAGGTAAACAGTCGGCATGACAACATGAAGCATAGATTAGCAACAAGCCAGGATTTGTCTTTATGATACTTACAAGTGCTATGGTAAGTATTGTAGTACATAGCTTAACCTTTAATAGCGGATTCATTTTTCCCCACGGTACATGGGGTCGGGGGTCAATCACCTCCACAACCAATCACAATTTTTTTGTATTTTGTGTTTTATTTTTACAGCTTGATGTGCTGCCTGGAGCTAACTGCGCCCCCTCCCCCCGCCTGCAGCTAACCTCCCCATTTATCTGGACAGGCACCCACACTAGCTGGCTTACATGCCTGCTCTGTCATAGCCACAATAAATCCTGCAGTCAGACTTGAACCCAGAGCGTGCTGCCTCCGAGACAGGAAAGCCACTCACTGAGTTACTCCAGCCCTCTGTCTATTAACCTTGAATGTGCACGGTAATCACATGAATTTCTATCTCCCATTGCATCTCAGCCTAATGATAAATAAATGCTTCACATTTATTTCCTGCCATTCTTTACTCATGAAATACTTTCCTGTTAAATTAAGGAACTGAAAGCAGTATCTGATGATAGGAAAATTCAATTATCCTGAGGAGATGGTGCATGTCGCAGCTATATCAGGAACCATTCCTCGAGAAAATGCTGCTATTGAAATTCGTATTTTATATTGTTAATTATAATTAGATGTTTATAGCAGATATTTGCTGTAATATTATACAATTGGGGTACTGGACCTATAGAATTTACCTTCCAATGTTAAAACCTGTGTGTGAGAGAGAAAATTAAGCAAGCTTGGCTTAGGTGCAGGGTCTGTTGTTAGGATTACCTTCATTATTAAAGCAGTGTGCATAATATTGGGCTATTTCTTCATGCATGTTACCGTACCGTCTGTGTTTTAATGGATGAGGTGAAGTTACAAACAAGGAGAAAGGGGAGGTATTAAAGAGAACTCTTCCAATATTTGTGGGTCCAATGACCCAATTTTGTAGCCTAGCAGTGACCCATTTTGGTCACTTGCCATCACCAAAGCATGGCTTCTCAAGCCACTGCTCGCTTCCCTAGTGTAGGCAGGCATTTTTCTTTTAACAAACTCCGACTCTGAGCCACAAAGGCATTCTTAATTTGTAGTTAGTGATGGAACCATTAGTTCACTAAACACGTGCTTTAAGATATGAACAGTGGTTTTAATCTACTTACTACAGAGCCAGCCTGTTACCCGTTGAACTCTCGATGAACTGCAGGCTGGCTCTGGACAAGGGTATTTATACAGCAGTCCAGAGGGAGGAGTTGTGGGCGGAGCCAAGCCCTGTACAAACGCCTGAGCATTCCCAGAGGTACTCCCCCCTAGTGGTCGGATAACGCTACTGCACATACAATGGTATTTGTAAATACAGTGTGAATTACTAAGTTACATTCACCACAGTTAGATAGTGGAATCCCCTGTTTGTATAACCTTTCTGTAACTACCAATACATACCCTCCGCCTGCCTTCCTTCACATTCTGACCTGACATCTCTGTTAGATTTGCCAGAGTGAGACAGTCAGCCTTAGCAAGTGGGGCCATGGGGATGAGCAGCATCAGCTGCACAGAGAGATGAGAGAGGTTGTGCTTGTTCCTCTCAGAGCAGAGCAGGGCAAGGGGAGATTTCGATCTTCAAGTCTTCAAAATGTTTGAGGGTGCAAATCAAGAAAAACAGTTAATATACTAATAATAATAATAATAATTGCTTATTGTCACAAGTAGGCTTCAATGACATTACTGTGAAAAGCCCCGAGTCTCCACATTTCGGCGCCTGTTCGGGGAGGCCGGTACTTTTCCAGTGGCCAGGAGGACCAATAATTACGGGAGACAGAATTGATGCATTTTGCCAAAGAACCGGAGGCAAAATAAAGTGAGGAAACTTTTTTTGGTCACACAGTGAGTTGTTGATGGGATGCCCAAAAGGGGGCTGGAAGCAGATTCAATGTTAACACTCACTCAAGAGAGAATTGAATAAGTACACAAGGGAGGAAGAACATGACGGGCCTATGGGGAAAGGGCAGGGGAAATGGGAGGAATTGGATGACTGGCTCAACGAGCTGAGACAGGCATGCTGGGACACATTGTTCATTGTAATTGAGTGTGTATTTGTATTCAGAGGTTGCGCATCCTCTGGGAGCCTCCGTGACATTGTTTGATTCCACCCCTGCCTCAGCTCACTTCCTGCTTATATTCTCACCCAGCTTTTGGTACCACTGGGTGAACTATCTGAAAAGATCTATCACAATTGTTGTCTGAGAAGGAAGAATGTGCAGGGTTACAGGGAGAAGGCAGGCGAATGGCACTAAATTGCTCCTTTGGAGAGATGGTGCAGACATGGCGGGTTGAATGGTTTCGTTCTGAATGGTAACAATCCTGTCGTTCTGTGATGTAAGGAATAGGGGCAGAAGTAGGCCTGACTACCCAATGCTCTCTGGGCTGTCCTGTCATCCTTCACTGTATATAGGCATGAGCTCATTCTGAACTCTGCTGTCCATATTCCACCTTGCACCAAGCCTCAAGACCCACTCATGCAACATCCCTGGGGCCCACTGGTTTACATTAGCTCCTCGTCCAGCAATTTTAAAATTTCCAGTCGGGAGCATAAAGGATTAACAGACTGGATATGGTTATGTATGACATAAGAACATAACTAGGAGCAGGAGTAGGCCATCTGGCCCCTCGAGCCTGCTCCGCCATTCAATTAGATCATGGCTGATCTTTTGTGGACTCAGCTCCACTTTCCGGCCCGAACACCATAACCCTTAATCCCTTTATTCTTCAAAAAACTATCTATCTTTACCTTAAAAACATGTAATGAAGGAGCCTCAACTGCTTCACTGGGCAAGGAATTCCATAGATTCACAACCCTTTGGATGAAGAAGTTCCTCCTAAACTCAGTCCTAAATCTACTTCCCCTTATTTTGAGGCTATGCCCCCTAGTTCTGCTGTCACCCGCCAGTGGAAACAACCTGCCCGCATCTATCCTATCTATTCCCTTCATAATTTTAAATGTTTCTATAAGATCCCCCCTCATCCTTCTAAATTCCAACGAGTACAGTCCCAGTCTACTCAACCTCTCCTCATAATCCAACCCCTTCAGCTCTGGGATTAACCTAGTGAATCTCCTCTGCACACCCTCCAGTGCCAGTACATCCTTTCTCAAGTAAGGAGACCAAAACTGAACACAATACTCCAGGTGTGGCCGCACTAACACCTTATACAATTGCAACATAACCTCCCTAGTCTTAAACTCCATCCCTCTAGCAATGAAGGACAAAATTCCATTTGCCTTCTTAATCACCTGTTGCACTTGTAAACCAACCTTCTGTGACTCATGCACTAGCACACCCAAGTCTCTCTGAACAGCGGCATGCTTTAATATTTTATCGTTTAAATAATAATCCCGTTTGCTGTTATTCCTACCAAAATGGATAACCTCACATTTGTCAACATTGTATTCCATCTGCCAGACCCGAGCCCATTCACTTAACCTATCCAAATCCCTCTGCAGACTTCCAGTATCCTCTGCACTTTTCGCTTTACCACTCATCTTAGTGTCGTCTGCAAACTTGGACACATTGCACTTGGTCCCCAACTCCAAATCATCTATGTAAATTGTGAACAATGACGTAGCTGATAATATACTACTGACATCAGTCAGTCATGTGTTAGAGCCTTTGGCAGCGGTAGCACAGTGGTTAGCACTGTTACTTCACAGCTCCAGGGTCCCAGGTTCGATTCCCGGCATGAGTCACTGTCTGTGCGGAGTATGTACGCTCTCCCCGTGTCTGCATAAGTTTCCTCCGGGTGCTCCGGTTTCCTCCCACAGTCCAAAGATGTGCGGATTAGTTGAATTGGCCATGCTAAATTGCCCTTAGTGTCCAAAAAGGTGAAGTAGGGTTACTGGGTTATGGGGATAGAGTGGAGGCTTAAGTGGGGTGTTCTTTCCAAGGGCCGGTGCAGACTTGATGGTCCGAATGGTCTTCTTCTGCACTGAAAATTCTATAATTCCATGATTCTATGATGGAGAATACTGTAGGAGATTGAATCCCCCCAGGACTGACTGGGGAGGGGAAAAGTAGGAGTTGCCGTTGGCTCGGATCTTGCGTTGGGAACAAAGGGAGATACAAAAATGTAAATAGTTAAAGACGGAGATTGAAATTCTCCACCCTTGTTTGTGGCTTGGATTTTCCCGATGCCACTGAAAGTGAATGGAGTTTTGGTTGGAACGCCAAACATTCCATTCTTGGTCGCCAAGGGTCCCAAAGGGTGGAATCCTCCCTCCTAGGACTAAGTCCCATGGCAAAGGGAGGAACAGGGAGTGTTTCCCACTGTGAAGGCCGGAGAGAAGCAACCTCATTAATTATGTACCCCAGGGTTTAGCGCCATATCGCGTTGTGGGGAGGTCATGGTGGATCAGATCTCAGCTCCATATTGAAAAGATGCCTGATATCACTGATCCAGTATTGAAGAAAGAAGATGGACCTCCTGTAGAAAGAAGACGGATCTCCCCGAACACTCTGCAGCTGGAAGATTGACCGCCTCGATGACTCTGAATCTGGAATATCTACCTGCAGACGCTCCACCCAGCCACTGCTGTGGTGTTCCAGGGTCCAGAGTTTCTGACTGCCTCCATCCTGAACTCCGGAGACACCCCAGGCATTGTTCAGGTAAGTTCCGACTACTGCACACCATGTTGTTCCAAACATGTTCTGGACCGGTGTTTTCCCGCTGCCGTCATGGAAAATCGGGCATTGGGGGGAGATTCTGGTCAGGTCTTCATCTGCATCCTTTTAGTAAGATGCAAATCGGTTTGACACCGGCCTCCAGTGCGGAGTATAGTGCTACAACAGTGGAGAAGATGCGCGTAGAGAGATCAGTTCAATCATAAGTGGGTCATTCAGGAGTCTGGGAACAGTGGGGAAGAAGCTGTTTTTGAATCTGTTAGAGCGTGTTCTCAGACTTTTGTATCTTCTGCCCAATGGAAGAGGTTGGTAGAGGGAATACCCCGGGTGGGAGGGGTCTTTGATTATGCTACCTGTTTTCCAACGGAAGGTGGCGACAGAGTCAATGGATGAGGGGTGGGTTCACGTAATGGACTGGGCTGTGTTCACGACTCTCTGTACATTTTTATGGTCTTGGGCCGAACAGTTGCCATACCAGGCTACAATGCACCAGATAGGAGGCTTTCTATGGTACAGCTGTAAAAATATGGAATAGTCAGTGTGGACACACCGATTTTCCTTAATTTCCTGAGGAGGTATAGAGGCTGTTGTGCTTTCTTGGTTGTAGCGTCGACATAGGTGGACCAGGACAGATTGTTGGTGACGTGCACACCTAGGAATTTGAAGCTGTCAACCATCTCCACCTCAGCCCCGTTGATGCAGATGTTAATGCAGATTAGTCCTCATTCCCATCCACAGGGCCTGCCCCACAATTTTGGAGCAGAACAGACTATTCTTAACCTTCGAATAATTTCACAGCATATTCCTGTCCAACTACCTCTTCAAAATATTGATTTGATAATCCCTGAGGATTATCTGTTGTGTTTTGTGCCCCACGGATGTGAAGAGATGACACATCAGTTTCTATGTCTGCAACAGGTTTTGGTTGCAAGAGTTATTTTTTTCAAATGTTCGCTCCATGCATACAGCTCTAACTTCCAGCAGCTTCTACAGTTTGTAGACTTTCCTCTGAGTCTACGCCCAATTTTAATTACTCAATCGCATTGAGCATCAATAGTAAACAGACTCAGATAATCAAACACTGAACAGTCGAACACGAGACTATCCAAGCTGCATGGCTATGCAACATTTGGAGCAGAACAATACTCATGAAAAAATTGCCCTGGGTACTCCATTCCGAACAGGCAGCATGGTTGCACAGTGGATAGCACTGTCTCCTCACAGTTCCAGGGTCCAAGGTTTGATTCCCGGCTTGGGTCACTGTCAGTGTGTCATCTGCATGTCCTCCCCGTGTCCACATGGGTTTCCTCCGGGCGCTCTGGTTTTCTCTGACAAGTCCTGAAAGACCGTGCTTGTTAGGTGAATTGGACATTCTCCCTCTGTGTACCCGAACAGGCGCCGGAATGTGGGGACTAGGGGCTTTTCACAGTAACTTCACTGCAGTGTTAATGTAAGCCTACTTGTGACAATAAAGATTATTATTATGAACACCCTTTGCCCTCGTGTGACATAATTCTATTTGATCTGTCCACTCACCTTCCCTTGCCTGGGCTTCATCCCAGCCGCCTCCTGATCATTGGCAGGGTGAATCTTTTCTTGTTATTGAACTTGCTGATGCCCTTCAGCATCCCAAACTGGTCTATCGCTCTTCCTTTTGCCAAATGATGTGATCCTTGCAATTTGCTTTCCCTCAAGTTGGACATTCTGCACACTAGCCTCCCATTTCAGCTAACTGTCTGATCACCGATGGAACACTGTCTCAACTGGGGGGGGGGGGGGGGGGGGGGGGGGGGGTGGTACTGCTTCATATTGTCTGTGATCCTCCAGCCATCCCTCAGGTTTTTGGCCAGACTTGATGGACCTTACACTGCGCATCATTTTCATATAGATAATCTGAAGGATCTCTCGTGTTTTCCTTCCCCAGTCAGCACTCCCATTTGCTATGTTCTGCATGATCTAGACTAGAGCACTTAACCTGCCTGTTAAGCCAAATTGGCGTGTTTGTTGCAGGTCATTGGGTTGGTTTAGCTCAGTGGGGTAGACAGCTGGTTTGTAATGCAGAACAAGACCAGCAGCGCGGGTTCAATTCCCATACCACCTTACCCGAACAGGCGCCGGAATGTGGCAACTAGGGGGTTTTCACAGTAACTTCATGCTTGTGACAATGAAAGATTATTATTATTATCATTGCTTTGACTGGTTACTCAAGCGTTCACTTGCTTTAATTGTAACCGGAGCAATCAGTTTTAAAATCATAGAAACCCTACGGGGCAAAGGAGGCCATTCAGCCCATCGGGTCTGCACCGACCCTCTGAAAGAGGACCTACCTAGGCCCACTCCCCTGCCCTATTCCCGTAACCTCACATCGTTGGGACACTTGGGGGCAATTTAACATGGCCAATCCACATAGCCTGGACATCTTTGGACTGTGTGGAGGAAACTGCAGCCCCCCGGAGGAAACCCACGCAGACACGGGGAGAACATGATTGAATCCGTCAAATTCTGCCCCTTTCTCCTGCCTTTGGAGATTGTGTCCAGGAGCTCTGTGTTAATCCCGGTTTTTATTTCTCATCTTAGAGTGGCTAATGTCAAACCACCATTGAAGCCAAATTAAATGTATGAGACCGGAAATGATGGACAACGGACCGGTAATCTGTGGACAGGTGCAGCCAGCAAAATCAGCTCACAAATCATACTTAACAAACAATCTGTGCACTCGCAGTCAATGAGGAGTCACACCTTTATACCTTGCATTACTCAGTGGCACACCTCAATGTCCGTGCAGTCCGTGCTATCCCAAGCACTTAATCGAGAAACTGAGGTCAAATTGCTGTCAGTAAACTGGGAGAGGCAGAAATTCAAAATACAATTCATCCATTTACCCTTCAGCAGAGTGTTAGGTCTGACAGCCTAATAACAGGCCTTACTCAGCCTTTTACTTGTACCTGCCTGGAGTTTTGATATGCTGCAGGCTCCAGCAGGTGTCCATCACGCTATGCTGACTGGACTTTATTCCAAACCACTTCTCTCATTCAAATGGGCAACGGGAAATATGGCACTCAGATTTTAAAAACACATTTACATGGAAGGCTGACAACCGCAGAAACAACTTGGGCAGGATTCTCCGCCTTGGGATGTTGGGAATGTGAATCACGATCGGGCAGAGAATCGGGCGTCATGAGCAAATCGAGCTTTGTGCCTGGCGCCGATTCCGGCGCCCCTGGTGGCAATAATGAGGTTTACATCCCGTGCGAGCAGGGACACGACACGGAGGGTAGTGGGTGCCTGGAACTCGCTGCCGGAGGAGGAAGTGGAAGCAGGGACAATAGTGATGTTTAAGGAGCATCTTGACAAATACATGAATAGGATGGTAAGAAGTCTTACAACACAGGTTAAAGTCCAACAGGTTTGTTTCAAACACTAGCTTTCGGAGCACTGCTCCTTCCTCGGGTGAATGAAGAGGTATGTTCCAGAAACATATGTATAGACAAATTCAAAGATGCCAGACAATGCTTAGGATGCGAGCATTTGCAGATCATTAAGTCTTTACAGATCCCGAGTTAGGCGTAACCCCAGATTAAAGAGGTGTGAATTGTCTCAAGCCAAGACAGTTGGTAGGATTTCGCAAGCCCAGGCCAGATGGTGGGGGATGAATGTAATGCGACGTGAATCCCAGGTCCCGGTTGAGGCCACACTCATGCGTGCGGAACTTAGCTATAAGTTTCTGCTCTGCGATTCTGCGTTGTCGCGCGTCCTGAAGGCCGCCTTGGAGAACGCTTACCCGGAGATCAGAGGCTGAATGTCCTTGACTGCTGAAGTGTTCCCCAACTGGAAGGGAACATTCCTGCCTGGTGATTGTTGCGCGATGTCCGTTCATTCGCTGTCGTGCCGTCTGCATGGTCTCGCCAATGTACCACACTTCGGGACATCCTTTCCTGCAGCGTATGAGGTAGACAGCGTTGGCCGGGTTGCACGAGTATGTGCCGCGTACCTGGTGGGTGGTGTTCTCACGTGTAATGGTGGTATCCATCGACATGGATTTATTAGTGGATTTCAGTGAGCCCTGTTGTTAGAGCTCCGCCCCTCGAGGGGGGGTCGTATTCCACCTGTCCCAGGAGGCGATCAATCGGGTTGTCCCCTGGGTCTCATGGGAGTTCTTTTTTATTTGTTATGGAGATGCGGGCGTCACTGGCTCGGCCAGCATTGCCCATCCCTCATTGCCCTTGAGCAGTTTGTTTGCCCCATTTCAAAGGGCATTTCTGTGTCAACCACATCGCTGTGGGCCTGGAGTCACGTGTAGGCCAGGCAAGTAAGGACGACAGATTTCCTTCCTTAAATGACATTAGGGAACCAGATTGGTTTCTATGCCAAGAAACAATGGTTTCCTGGTCATTGTCAGATTTTTAATTCTAGTCTTTCGTTGAATTGAAATTTTGCCATCTGCCGTGGTGGGATTTGAACCCAGGTCCTCAGGGCATTACTCTGGGTCGCTGGATTACTAGTCCAATGACAATACCACTACACCACCACCTCCCCTTATCTGGCCAATATCTGATTCCAGCCTCACAACAGTGTGATAGGGCGGGATTCTCTGGCCGTTCCCAGATATCATCCGGTCCGGCCAATGGTGACCCCCGGCGGTGGAGAGTGTGAACCCTGTTGATATCGGTGGGGCCAGGTGATCCCCTCTGCCAGCCAATGGTTGGCCACCTCCACCACCGCAAAACATGCTGTGGGGGGGGTGGAAAATCCCACCCATTAACTCTTGACTGCCCCCTGAAACAAAGACACTGAGTTGTATTAACAAGACCACTCCCCGCTGCTTTCTCAAGGTCAATTAGGGGTGGGCTGGCTTTGCCAGTGAGGCTCAGATTCTGAGAAAGAATTAAAAAATGTGCTAGGATGTGAGAAAAGAATAGCCACAGTGTGTACGCATAGTGCAAAGAAAGAAAAGGAAACTGTAGCTGTATTTGGAAGATAGTGCAATTTGCCCTTGTGAGCTTATGCTAATGACTGGGACAAGAAGGAGGTTTTTTTTTAACTCTTTCATGGGTATGTGGCTGGGCCAGCATTTATTGCCCATCCCTAATTGCCCTTTAACTGAGTGGTTCGATCGGCCATTTCAGGGGGCAGTTAAGAATCAACCCCATTAATGTGGGTCTGGAGTCATATGTCGGCCAGACCAGGTAAGGACGGCAGATTTCCTTCCCCAAAGGGCTTTAGTGAACCAGAGTGATGGAGGCACAAATGAAAGTAATTTGGTCAGGTGCTATTTTATTCTAATTTCAGTGGCCAAATTAGGTCGGGGAGTTGTTCAATGTTAAATCCATCCATTCATCCCCTTTATCAGAAGTGCACCCTGGAGGTGGATTGCCTGAACAGCAGAGAGGTAGGTTGTATAAGATGAGTGGGTTAGAATCGCTTAGGATACACACTAGCAAAATCATGGGGGTTTACCACCAGCTCGTCGAGTTTAAAATCGGGGCGTTAAATGTTGAGTCCTGACAAACTGGATCACTCATGGTTGTAATTAATTCTCTTTGCATTTTTCCTCATCAACAAAAATTTCATACTGATTCAAAGCTTTGCCAATAAATACATTTTCTTTGTGTTTCTATGTGCTAATCCAAATAGACTTTTTCCTGCGCCTGAACAGTTTTCTTGTGGACCTATAATTAAAATAAGAGACATTTCCATCTTCCACAAACTTTCCCCCTCTCTCTCTTTCTCTCTCTCCCGCTCTCTCTCGACCTTTGAATGACCTTACTATGACCCAGTTGAAGGCAGTTTCTATTTTTGAACTAGTCCCCCTAGAATTAGTTCTGAGAATATCCATTGCACGTAAGAGGCATTCACCAGAGAACATTCTCTTCCATCGGACGAGATGGGACTTGAACCCTGTTCCCAGAAGCCACTGTCTCAAACTGATTGCATTGCTCTGCCATGTCTCCTGGGAGTGAATTCCATGGGAAAGATAAATGGAATTTCTCAATGCAGCTTTGGGTTCAGATTGGCAATGGAGTGCGGTGGTTGGGCGGGGGTGGGGGGGGGGTGGGGGCATGGGGGGGTGGCTGGTGTGAAATGAGGCATTAGTGAATGACTGTATATATAAATGATTTGGAGGAAAATGTGGCTGGTCTGATTAGTAAGTGAGGATGACACAAAGGTTGGTGGAATTGCAGATAGCGATGAGGACTGTCAGAGGATACAGCAGGATATAGATCGGTTGGAGACTTGGGACGAGAGATGGCAGGTGGAGTTTAATCTGGACAAATGTGTGGTAATGCATTTTGGAAGATCTAATGCAGGTGGGAATTATACAGTAAATGGCAGAACTTTTAGGAGTATTGACATACAGAGGGATCTGGGTGTACAGGTCCATAGGTCACTGAAAGGGGCAATACAGGTGTATAAGTCAAGAAGGGATACGACATGCTTGCCTTCATCAGTCAGGGCATTGAGTATAAAAATTAGCAAGTCATGCTGCAGCTGTACAGAACCTTAGTTGGGCCACATTTGGAATACTGCGTACAATTCTGGTTTCCACACTACCAGAAGGATGTCGATGCTTTGTTGAGGGTACAGAAGAGATTAACCAGGATATTCGCTAGTCTGGAGGATATTAGCTATGAGGAGAGGTTGGATAAACCCGGGCTGTTTTCACTGGAACGGCAGTAGGTTAAGGAGCGACCTGATGGAGGTGGATAGAGTGGATAGCCAGACGCTTTTTCTGAAGCTAGAAAAGTCAATTACTAGGGGGACATAGATTTAAGGTGCAAGGGGGAAAGTTTAGAGGAGATGTACGAGGCATTTTCTTTGCATAGAGTGTGTTGAGTGCCTGGAACTCGCTGCTGGGGGAGGTGGTGGAAGCAGATACGATAGCGACGTTTAAGGGGCATCTTGACAAATATATGAATAGAATTTATGGAATTGCAGAAGTTTTTAGTTTAGACAGGCATCTTGATCGGTGCAGGCTTGAAGGGCTGAAGGGCCTGTTCCTGTGCTGTACTATTCTTTGGAATCGCACAGAAGACCGGAATTTCTAACGGGAACTTTAATAACTGTTTCAACAAATTGGTAGAATGTTATGCCCTTTGGAATATTTCAGGCATCAGGACCATTTCCAGGACCATACTTCACATCTGTCTTCACCCAAGAGAATGAGGAGGTAGATGTAGAACTCAGGGAGAGAGACTGTGAGGCTCTTGAGCAAATTGTCATAGCGAGCGACAAGGTATTGGAGGTGTTGGCAGGCTTAAAAGTGGACAACTCACTGGGTCCAGATGAATTATGTGGGAGGCGAGGGAGGAGATTGTAGGGGCTCTCACTCAATTCTTTCTTTCTTCTCTGGCAACGAGGGAGGTGCCGGAGGATTGGAGAACCGCGAATGTGGTCCTACTATTAAAGAAAAGTTGTAGAGATAAGCCAGGGAATGACAGAAGAGTGAGTCTCACGTCAGTGGTAGGAAACTATTGGAGAAAATTCTGAAGGAGAGGATGGAACACTTGGAGAGGCAAGGTTTGATCAGAATAGTGGGCATGGCTTTGTCAGAGGGCGGTCATGCCTATTAAATTTGACTGAAGTTTTTGAGCATGTGACCAGGTGTGTAGATGAGGGTAGTGCAGTTGATGCAGTTTACATGGATTTCAGCAAAGCCTTTGACAAGGTCCCACATGGGAGACTTATAAAGAAGGCAAATGCACATGCGACAAAGATAACTTGAAAAGATGGGTTCAAAATTGGCTACGTTGTAGGAGACAGAAGGTTATGATATCATAATTATCTATTCCCTTCTCTCTCAAATACTTGTCTCATTTATAAACATCTGTACTATTCAATTCAACCATTCACTATGGTAGCAAGTAAACCAGGGGCTGGTTTAGCACAGGGCTAAATCGCTGGCTTTTAAAGCAGACCAAGGCAGGCCAGCAGCGCGGGTTCAATTCCCGTACCAGTACTGTACTGAACAGGCACCGGAATGTGGCGACTCGGGGCTTTTCACAGTAACTTTATTTGAAGCCTATAATAAGCGATAGGCTTATGACAATAAGCGATTTTCGTTTCATTTCATTTTTTATTTCATGACAGATGGCTGCTTTAGTGACTGGAAGCCAGTGTCCAGTGGCGTACCACAGGGACCTGTGCTGGGGCCCCTATTGTTTGTCATTGATATAAACAACATAGATGACTATGTGGGGGGTAGGATCAGTAAGTTTGCGGTAGACACAAAGATTGACCGGGTGGTTAACAATGAGGTTGAGTGTCTTGCGTTACAGGAAGATATAGGTGGGATGGTCAAATGGGCAGAAAAGTGGCAGATGGAATTTAACCCTGAAAAGAGTGAGGATATACACTTTGGAGGGAGTAATGTGGCAAGGGAGTATTCAGTGAATGGCCTGACACTGGGACCTTCAATTAAGGGACCTTGGCGAGTTTGTCCATAGATCTCTGAAGGCAGATGGGCAGGTTAATAGGGTGGTGAAAAAGGCATGTGGGACACTTGCCTTTATCATTTGAGGCATAGATTGCAAAAGCAGGGAGGTCATGTTGGAGTTGTCTAGAACTTTGGTGAGGCCACAGTGGAGTATTATGTGCAATTCTGGTCACCATATTAGAGGAAGGATGTGATTGCACTGGAGGGAGTGCAGAGGATATTCACCAGGATGTTGCCTGGGGTGGAAGACAGAAAGAGAGGTTGGATAGGCTTGGGTTGTTTTCGCTGGAGCAGAGAATACTGAGGGGAAATTATGAGGGGCATGGACAGGGTGGGTAAGGAGCAACTATTCCCCTTAATTGAAGGGTCAGTTACAAGGGGACACAAGTTCAAGGTGAGGGGCAGGAAGTTTAGGGGGGATTTGAGAAAAACCTTTATTACCCAGTGGGTGATGGCGGTCTGGAATGCACTGCCTGGGAAGTTAGTATACACAGCTTGCCTCACATCCTTTAAGAAGTGCCTGGGTGAGAACTTGGCACAACATAGCATTCAAGGCTATGGGCCAAGTGCTGGCAAGTGGGATTACGTATGCAGGTCAGATGTCATGCAGATTCAATGGGCCGTTAGGCTTCTTCTGCACTGTATTTTTCTGTGATTCTATAATTCAGGTCCGCAAGGGTCAGAGGTGAACCAGCAGTCGGAATCTTCCGGGATTTGTCAACCTCCGTGGAGCCAGTTGACCGGTTGCCATGGCAGCTGGCCTCCACAAAGTCAGCATGGAGATGAGAGTAAGCCGGGAGGCTGACCCGAAGCATAACTTTTCCCTGCCTCCAAAAACACCTGCACTGGCCTCTTGAGATTCTGCCCGATGTGTCAGCAAGTGACCAGATTCCTCCCATTTGGGTCTTTGCTTCGTCACATGACTGAAAAAAAATCAAGCCAAAGGGAACAATTTTCAAAGAGCTGACACTGGCATAATGGGCTGCGTGGCCTCCTTCTGTACCTTCAAATTCAATGATTCCACCCCATACATGCAGAATATGTTCAGAGTAGAAGACACATCTGGGATATTTAATTCCCCAATCACTATTCCTCATACCTTTTCATAGAATCATAGAATTTACGGTACAGAAGGAGGCCATTTGGCCCATCGAGTCTGCACCGGCCCTTGGAAATAGCACCCTACCTAAACCCACACCTTCACCCTATTCCTGTAACCCAGTAACTCCACCCGACCCTTTTGGACACTAAGGGCAATTTAGAATGGCCAATCCACCTAACCTGCACATCTATGGACTGTGGGAGGAAACCGGAGCACCCGGAGGAAACCCACGCAGACACGGGGAGAAAGTGCAGACCAATGCACAGACAGTGACCCAAGCCGGGAATCGAACCAGGGACCCTGGAGCTGTGAAGCAATTGTGCTAACCATTGTGCTACCGTGTCCCCCTGAATTAATCCCAGACATTATTGAAATGTTAATTTGTTCATGGAATGTGGGCATTGCAGGCTAGGCCAGCATTTATTACCCATCCTGAATTGCTGCCCCTAAGGGGACAGTTAAGAGTCAACCACATTACTGTGGGTCTGGAGTCACATGTAGGCCAGACCAGGTAAAGATGGCAGATTTCCTTCCCTGAAGGACACTGGTGTACCAGATGGGTTTTTATAACAATCGACAATGGTTTCATGGTCACCATTAGACCTTTAATTCCAGATTTTTATTGAATTCAAATTTCACCATCTGCAGTGGCGGGACTTGAACCTGGGTCCCCAGAGCATTACTCTGGTCTCTGAATAACTAGTCCAGTGTTCATACCACTATGCCATCAATGATACATTGTGAAGGATATCACAGAATGGGAGCATTGCGGTAGGAGGAACTCGCTGAATGAGCAAAGCATTTCAGAGAATTTCTACAATGCAGAAGGAGGCCATTCAGCCCATTGGGTCTGCACTGACCCTCTGAAGGAGCACCTTACCTAGGCCCACTCCCCTGCTCTATTCCCGTAACCCCACCTCAACCTGTACACCTTTGGACACTAAGGGGCAATTTTAGCATGGCCAATCCACCTCACCCGCACATCTTTGGAGCGTGATTGGATCTGGGGTTTCTCACACTGAGAAGTTGGGAATCCTGTGGTCTTGCCATTCCAGGAAAAGCTGGATCAGCAGCAATGGGACTGGAAATGAAAATGAGATTTTGACCATAGGGTGAAGTGTGAGAATGAATGGGCCCCGAAACACTGGAGATTAGGTTGGAGGTGAAGGGGAGGAGGAATAGAGTAGGGCATGGCCCTGCAGGGCAGAACTTTGGAAATTTGAAGTCTGTTCACTCATGGACCACCACCATCTGAAGCGTTCTTCAATGAGCCACAGAGGCAGCACGGTAGCATTGTGGATAGCACAATTGCTTCACAGCTCCAGGGTCCCAGGTTCGATTCCCGGTTTGGGTCACTGTGTGTGCGGAGTTTGCACATTCTCCCCGTGTGTGCGTGGGTTTCCTCCGGGTGCTCCGGTTTCCTCCCACAGTCCAAAGCTGTGCAGGTTAGGTGGATTGGCCATGATAAATTTGCCCTTAGTGTCCAAAATTGCCCTTAGTGTTGGGTGGGGTTACTGGGTTATGGGGATAGGGTGGAGGTGTGGACTTTGGGTAGGGTGCTCTTTCCAAGAGCCGGTGCAGAGTCAATGGGCTGAAAGGCCTCCTTCTGCACTGTAAATTCTATGATCCTATGACCTCCCATATTGCAGCATTGAGGGAGCACCTCATCGAAGCCCAATAGCAAATAACACATTACAGGAATGGACCTTTCAGCCAACACAAAGCTCCACAGAGTTTTCCTCCAACACTTCTTCATCTAATCCCATCAAGATAAGCTTGCTCCCTCATATCTTTATATAGCTTCTCCAAGAATGATCTATACTATCCATCTCCATTACTCCTTGTGACAGCAGCCTCACCACACTGTCACTAAAGATGCTTCTCCTGAATTTCCTTTTGGATTTATTAGAATGGATAAAAGAGCACTTAAGACGGCCGCTAAGGGCTCTTACCAGACTGATAATTAATGTGCTGGTACTAATGCAAACCAGTAAAATTATAAATCTATTTGGAAATCTTTGTCTACAGTGTTCTTGTACTAGCTGCTGACTCATGTCAGATGACAAATATCAATGTTAGTTTTGATTAGATCTAATTTGTTTGAGGGTGGAAGGACTGGGAGAGATATCAATGCAGAGCAGCAGGAAACGCTCAGCTGAAGCACTTTCCAAAGAGCTGCTATTGAAGAGCTCTGTTTCATAGTTTCACAGAACATACAGTGCAGAAGGAGGCCATTCGGCCCTACGGGTCTGCACCGACCCACTTAAGCCCTCACTTCCACCCTATCGCTGTAACCAATAACCCCTCCTAAACGTTTTTGGTCTCTAAGGGCAATTTAGCATGGCCAATCCACCTAACCTGCACGTCTTTGGACTGTGGGAGGAAACCGGAGCACCCGGAGGAAACCCACGCAGACACGGGGAGAACATGCAGATTCCGCACAGACAGTGACCCAGCGGGGAATCGAACCTGGGACCTTGGTGCTGTGAAGCCTCAGTGCTATCCACTTGTGCTACCGTGCTGCCCCAGCCGCTGGGGCCCACTTCCTCGCTGCCCTCCACACCATCGTTGCCCTTACATTCAACGTGCTAAAAGTCCCGGTTGTCTCGGTTGCAAGGCAACCTTCATGTAGCAAACGGTAAACCACGCTGCCTCAGACACTCTTTGTGGGCTGCATTGCATGGAGTCACCAGACCCGAGAGCAGATTCATTGTTTGAGCACCCCAATATTCTGCAACTCTGACTGAAACATGGATTTGTTTGTGGTGTAATTCGGTCACCAAGCGTGGGTTCCTGAGCAGAGTCACGGGCAAAGTGTGAAGAGGACTAGCCCTCGAGTGCGCACAGCCAACCTCCCAAAAGGACTTCAGGTCAGGGTGGCAGTGGGGGTGGGGGGGGGGGGGGGGGGGGGGGGGGGGTGTAACGGGAAATCATCATTGAATCTGCCACAAAGGTGGGTAGACAGCAGCTCTTGGCGGTCACACACGATATTAGTGGCGGGGGAGTCATGTGAAGGAGCTGGCAGGTGATGTGGATGCAGTCGGTGAATATATTGCTGGTTGTGGACATCAGTGGAGAACATAGAGTCATAGAGGTTAACATGAAAACAGGCCCTTCAGCCCAACTTGTCCATGCTGCCCAGTTTTTACACTAAGCTAGTCCCATTTGCCCACATTTGGCCCATATCCCTCTGTACCCATCTTACCCAAATAACTGTCTGAATGCTTTTTAAAATACAAAATTGTACCCACCTCTATTATTATCCCTGGCTGCCCGTTCCAGATGCTCACCACCCTCTGTGTGAGGAAATTTCCCCTCTGGTCTCTTTTGTATCTCTCCCCTCTCACCTTAAACCTATGCCCTCTAGTTTTAGACTCCTCTACCTTTGGGAAAAGATGTTGACTTATCTATGCCCCTCATTATTTTATAGACCTCCGTAAGATCACCCCTAAGCCTCCTATGCTCCAGGGAAAAAAGTCCCCAGTCTATCCAGCCTCTCCTTATAACTCAAACCATCAAGTGCCGGTAGCATCCTTGTAAATCCCTCCCGCTCTCTTTCTAGTTGAATAATATCCTTTCTATAACAGGGTGACCAGAACTGTACACAATATTCCAAGCGTGGTCTTTTACAACCTCAGGAAGCACAGTGGCATGGTGGTTAGTACAATTGCTTCACAGCTCCAGGGTGCCAGGTTCGATTCCCGGCTCGGGTCGCTGTCTGTGTGGAGTTTGCACGTTTGCCCCATGTCTGCGTGGGTTTCCTCCGGGTGCTCCGGTTTCCTCCCACAGTCCAAAGATGTGCAGGTTAGGTCAATTGGCCGTTCTAAATTGCCCATGGTGGGGCAATAACCTTCAAAAAAGGTTAGGTGGGGTTACGGGGATAGGGTAGATGTGTACAGATAGGGTGAAGGTGTGGGCTTGGGTAGGGTGCTCTTTCTAAGGGCCAGTGAAGACTCGATGGGCCAAATGGCCTTCTTCTGCATTGTAAATTATGGGGCAGCACGGTAGCACAAGTGGATAGCACTGTGGCTTCACAGTGCCAGGGTCCCAGGTTCGATTCCCCGATGGGTCACTCTCTGGGCGGAGTCTGCACCTTCTCCCCGTGTCTGCGTGGGTTTCCTCCGGGTGCTCCGGTTTCCTCCCACAGTCCAAAGACGTGCGGGTTAGATGAATGGCCGTGATAAATTGCCCTTAGTGACCAAAAAGGTAAGAGGTGGTTATTGAGTTAAGTGGGTCGGTGCAGACTTGATGGCCCGAACGGCCTCCTTCTGCACTGTGTGTTCTATGTTCAGCAAGGCGTTCCAACTCCTGTGTTTAACGTTCCGACCAATGAAACCAAGCATGCTGAATGGCTTCTTCACCACCCTGTCCACCTGCAACTCCACCTTCAAGGAGCTTTGAACCTGTATTCCAAAGTCTCTTTGTTCTGTAACTCTCCCCAACTCCCTACCATTAACTGAGTAGGTCCTGTCCCGATAACGTCTACCAAAATGCATCACCTCACATTTATCAAAATTAAACTCCAACTGCCATTCATCGGCCCACTGGCCCAATTGGTCCAGATCCCAAGAACATGATGAAAGTATTTTCTCCTGCAGCGATAGCGCCGATCACCTGCTGAATGGAAGGATGAACTGCAGACTGATTGGAGGACCTATCATGAGCTCCAGCAAATATAGAGGGCAGATTTTCCGTTGCTAGTGCACCCCACTACCGCTGCTAGTAACGGTGGAAAATTTGACGGGCCCATTGAAAAGAGCCCCCGCAGCCAAGAAACCCGTTGCCAGCAGTGCGCCGCCAGCAAGACCAGGGAATCCCAGGGATCAAGGGACATCTCCTGGCAGTACCCGGACCCTGCCTTGATACTGTCCCCTGGCACTAGAGTCAGACTCAGACACAAAACTGGCATGTAACTCTCCAGTTGTACATGTCTGGGAAACCTGTTGTCACATTGGCAAGGTGTGAATATTTAGTGAAAGGGGGATCATGTGGTGGGGGCCTTCTAATAATATGTACATTTATTGAAATGTATTAATATGAGGTTCACGTCCTTTGTGAATCTCGTGACATCGGCAGCGCAGGCAGGGAAAATCAGGAAACGCGATACCTCCGGCGCCAATCGTGTTTCCCGATTTTCACGGGTTTTTTCATCCGCGCTGCCAATCCCGCAGACTGGCCTCAAAATCCCCCCCTTCCCCTCACTTTGTATCAAATGTTTGATCGCTTCTTATTCTAATTGTGTGTGTATTGTCCTCTTGCAGTTTTACAAGTTGTTGAGTTACTGATGCAGTTAACTGTCCTCTGAAATGGGCAATAAAACTCTCAGTCTCATCATGCTGTTATATTCTCAATGGTGGAGGTAGGCTGGAGATCTCAAGAATGCGTAAAACACTGAGTCTCCACTTTTTATTAGTGGGAAACAACAAATGGTGTTGGCAGATAGAGTCAGCACCTGATGCCCAAAGGCTGGTAAGGATGATGCCCGCACTGCAGTCTCCAAGGATTACAATCTGTCTCCGAAAATCTGTCCCTCTCAAACCCCTGCAAGGTGTGGCTAGGATTGCACGTCTCTTGGGTGAATAGTCGGCTGCACCTCAAGCAAGCATGGCAATCTTAAAGATCTCTGCATTGGAAACCATTGTTGGTTACAAGCTTCTCATCGATGATACCATTGCTGTTATGGACCCTATCGTAAAAGAAAGCAATTTTATCTGTGATACATCACGATAATAACTTTAGCCATCAATCCCATTCGAATGAGAGTCTGGAGTCCTTCTAAACATGTCCTGGTCACCACTCAACCAGAAACAGACGAAATGAAACAAGGCCTTGCATTTATACAGCCTTTAAGGACATCCCAAAGCACTTATATCCAATTTAATACGTATTACGCGGAACCACTGTTGCAGCATACATTCTTCATGGAAAAAAGCAGTCACAACCAGAAGGAAGAACTCCTTGGGCACAGAAACATGAGGCCCCATACCACTCCGTTCATACAGTGGTGACAGAAACAACCAGTGTGCCCGCCACCAGGCTATACAATGCAACAAGAGGTCCAATGACTTCTTGTTACAGACAGGAGAACCAGTTGGGGAAGGGTAAAACTCGAAACAGACTTTACTCAGTCTAACGTTTATTTATTGAGTGAAACATGACAAGCATAAGCCCCCTAACCCAACTATACCCCAGTTTCAGTGAGTGCATCTTCAAGTCTACTGAAGTGTAATCCCAACTAATGTTCTCCACCTATATATAATTAAACACAATCGATTCACTATTTATACATCTCAAGAGTAGTCAAAGTTAAATCAAAGCATCTTTGCCAATCCAGATACATTATTATAGAACCATGGTTTCCAACTATCCCATATTTTCCAGCAGGGATTTTCAAACTCAAGGTCGCAACCCACCGGTGGGTCGCGGGCGGTTGTTGAGAAAGTCGCAGAGCAATTCGCCGCGGCTTTCCGATCGCAAGAGAAGTGCCCAATGGCCGCAACCGGCTTTTCAGAATTCCGGCCGTGACCGGCTTTTAAATTAAGTATACCAGCCGCGACCAGCCGCGACCAGCCGCGACCAGCCGCGACCAGCCGCGACCAGCCGCGACCGGCCTTTAAATCCAAACACTGGAGCATTCCCGCCAGAAGCAGCGGCAAAGAGCAGGTCATGCGCCCGGCACGTACACTGGCATCACGTCTGTGCTTTGCCTGCGAAATCACAGAGAGATTCCTCCATTTCGTAGCTGCCAGCAAGAAAGAAACAGGAGTGGGTGACGAACTGAAGATGGATCATTTTGAAATATGGAAGAAAGGACCAGAAATGCAAACAGGATCTCACAATTGAATTTGCTGGAGAGAGCTGCGCGGGAGAGTCCAGAGCCTCTGGTGAACAACTTATTGAGAAGAAAATGAAATTGGATTGGATTGGATTGGATTGGATTTGTTTATTGTCACGTGTACCGAGGTACAGTGAAAAGTATTTTTCTGCAAGCAGCTCAACAGATCATTCAGTACATGGGAAGAAAAGGGAATTAAACAGAATTCAAGAAAATACATGAGAATACATAATAGGGCAACACAATATATACAATGTACTACATAAGCATTGGCATCGGATGAAGCAGACATGGGTGTAGTGTTAATGAGGTCAGTCCATAAGAGGGTCATTTAGGAGTCTGGTGACAGTGGGGAAGAAGCTGTTTTTGAGTCTGTTCGTGCGACAATCGGGAACAAAGTAGAATAAACATGATTTCTGGAGATATGGCATTGTTAATTTTGCCAATGGAAATCAGGATTCAGAGCCCATGTGTGCTATATGCAGGGAAGTACTGGCAAATGAATATTTAAAACCCTCAAAATGTCAAAGGCACTTGAAGACATTCAAGTGTTCAAGGACAAACCTCTTGACTTTTTTTCAAAAGATGCAGTGAGAAATTAAATCGTCAGTTGAAGTCCTTAACAGAAATGTAATATTGAATGACAAAATAAGTAAGATTGGGAGGGCCAAGCAGGCTCACCTGCCGCATTAAAGGTAAGCCAAATTTGTTTGTCGCGAAGGTCAGCCGGCGTGGGTCGCGAAGGTCAGCTGACGTGGGTCGCAAAGGCGGCCGGTGTGGGTCGTAAAGGTCGGTAGGCGTGGGTCGCAAAGGTCGGCATGTATGCGTCGCAAAGGTTGGCAGGCATGGGTCACAAAGATCGGTAGACGTGGGTCGCAAACGTCAGTAGGCGTGGGATGAAAAGATCAGCAGGCGTGGGTCGGAAACGTCAGTAGGCGTGGGATGAAAAGATCAGCAGGCGTGGGTCGGAAACGTCAGTAGGCGTGGGATGCAAAGGTTGGCCGGGTGGGTCACAAAGGTCGGCCGGCATGGGTCGCAAAGATCGACCGGCGTGGGTCGCAAAGGTCGGCCGGCGTGGGTCGCAAAGATCGGCCGGCGTGGGTCGCAAAGATCGGCCGGCGTGGGTCGCAAAGGTCGGCTGGTTGGTAAAAGTGGGATCCTTGGAAAAAGGTTTGAAAAACTCTGTTCTTCAGGATTGTCCCATGTTTCTAACGTTTTTCCCATTTCTGCCCGGAATGCCATTAATCCCGTATTTCCATTTGTGCCCTGAAGTCCAGGGCTGCTGAGAGGCTGAAAAGCTTTGGTTCTGTGGACAGCAATATGACAGTCTTCATTTGTCACTGCCCTCAGCACTTTGTGGCGCAGGTTCATTGGGCCAGGCACTTACTCCACGAGAAGAAGGGGCGGGGACAGTGTGAGCAGACCCAGCCAACGGTGGGATCAGGACAGGGCCAGAGAGTGGAGAGAGCTAAAGCTAAGGCACTGACTCTAATGATACTCAGAGTTCTCCCAACCAACTAACAATATCTGTGAGCAGCTTTGACTCTCCATCATTTTGGCAAGTGGGCATCACTGACTGGGCCAGCAATTATTGCTCATCACTAATTGCCTTTGAGAGGCCATTTCAGAGAGGATTTAAGAGTCAACCACATTGCAATCGGCATCTCCTATACAGTAAATAGGAAGATATTCCCTATTTGCTTGGATCCCGTTTCCAGATGGGTCAGAGAAGCTGGCGCTCGGGGAAAATCAAAATCGACGCTGGGTGCTGACCCGATCGCGATGCTCTGACCCCACCCCACCCCCCATGGGCTCCGCGATCGAGGTCCATGACCGCATGCCAGCGGGAGGCTATAAATGAATGCATATGGGTCTTAATGATCCATTTACATCCAATCATTGGGCCCGGCACCCCATGCTCCGGCATTCCGTCATTGTCCCGTCCCCGCAGCCGGGAATCTTGTGGGCGAGGATCACTTGTGGTCCCCAGCAGTGTGGCCCTAGGTTAGAGTCCATCTGGAGGCCACCCCTCCTGCACAATGCACTACCTGCTCACCCCTCCTCTACCAGGCCCCACCCCTCCCCGGGTCCCTTTTAATAGGGAGACCCCTCCAGGGCCTCATGAATAGGGAGAACCCTCCCAGGGGCCCCATGAATAGGGGAACGCCCCCCCTCCCCCACCCCCAGGGATGCCATATATACAGGGACCCCTGCAGGGAACCCATGAAAAGGGAGACCGCCCCCCAGAAACTCCCCAACTGAAGGACCCCCCCACAGGGACCCCCTAACTAGAGGGACCCACACAGGGACCCGAACGCAGACTAGGGGGACTCCCCACCATCGCCGCCCCAACAGACTGCCATCCCCCACCCCAGAAAAGGGACTCTTGTCTGGAAGCTAGAGAGCATTTGGACAGGGCCAGTTTAAAGAATTGCAGCTGTAACAGTTACCTGGAGGCTCAGAGGCTTGAGTGATTGGAATGCACTTTCATGTCGTCAACGTTTGTAAACATTGGGGGGTTTCACCACTTAAGAGACACTGATCCATGAAGGGAGATGAATGAATCAAGGCTGAAGTAGGTTTGTGGAAGCTGTCAATCATAGCCCACTACCAGAAGGTTATGAATGTCTTGCAGCTAATGGATCTGCAGGGTTGGAATACAGGTCACAGCTGTTGTCCTTGGAGGAATGGACATGTGGAGCCTCCAGGTATGTGTTACATCTGTAGTTACTTTAACTGCCCCTGTCTGAACTGCTCACTAGTTTCTTTTCTGGGGGGCATGGGGGTCCCCCTAGTTAGGTGCCCCTGTGGGGGATCAATTTAGTTAGGAGGTCTCTGTGAGGGAGGGGGGGGGATCCCTCTAGTTAAGGTTTACTGTGGTGGATTCCTTCAGTTAGGGGGTTGGGGGGTCCCTTTAGTTAGGGGGTCCCTGTGGGCGGTCCCTTGACTTAAGGGGTCTCTGTGGGCAGCAGCAGCCCTAGGGTTGCTGGCGCCCCGGGCAAGCTGAACTTCGGCGCCCTTACAAGTGCCAATTTTAAAGGCCTCCAGCGCTGCGCTCCATCACCTTTCCCCACTGCGGATAGCCTTTTCCTGCTCCCCTCGGCGGCTCTCCTCCTGCCGAGGACCCTCCGTGCAGCCACTGCCTCACACAGACACTGAGCAGCTGCCAGCGGCTGAACCACACCGGCAGGCGGCCGAGGCCAATCAACATGGCGGCCGCACAGGGGGCGGGGCCAGGGCCGGGGCTGAAGGAGCACCCCACGTGACTCCGGGCTGCGCGTGGGCAGCTACTGAGCATGCGTAGCTGCCATCAAGCGGAGGCAACATGTTGCAAATGTGCAGATCGTCCTTAGAATCTTACAGCCTTTCGGCCACTGAATGGCGCCCCCTAGCACATGGCGCCCCGGGCGACTGCCCGAGTTGCCGGTACCTTGAGCCGGCCCTGTCTGTGGAGGGTCCCTATGGGGGGGCGGGAGGGGGCTCCTTCATTTAGGGGGTCGCTGAGGGGGGGTCATCACTATTCATCGGGTCTCTGGGAGGGGTCTGCCTATTACAGGGCCCCCTGGGGGGTCTTCCTCGTTAAGGGACCCCTGGGGAGGGGGCGCGGGTAGGGTCACCCCCCCACCCCCCCGGTGCAGGAGGGGTGGGGGTAGTGGGGGCCAGCTGGGGGATCCTTTGTGCCGTGTAACTAATAGTTATTGTAATAAAACTTTCTTTCTTTCTACATCTCGGTGTGGACTCCCTTCGTAGTCTACTAAAATGAAGTAACAAATATGGGAGCACACCAGCGCGCCGGTAACCTCAGCATGTTTGCTCCCTCGAACCAGCGGTGACATCCATTAGCTGGGTGGTTGACCGCCATATTCTTAAAGACATGCGCTACAGTCAGCTAGCAATGGGCAATGGCTAACAGGTTGCCCATGTCTGTGGTACTTCCCATGTCGATGAATGGGAAGCTCTCATTGCTAATTGGAGTGTCTGGAGACAAGCTGTCAGGAAGAGCGTGGAAAAAACAGACGATGAAAGAAATGACCAGGTGGTGGGGAAAAGAGCCGGAAGGGAAAAACATCGGTCAGCCTCAGGCCAACGCTGTCCGCCGACTGCGGAGGAAGGAACTGCTACTCATGAATCTGCCTCTGCAGTCACAACAGACAATATTCAACCCAGAGAAGACATGAACTCACGGCTTTGGCAAGGCATCTTGATATTTTGGGTATTTCTGTCATACTGTGAGGCATTTCCTTGTTTCTTTTTAATACTTCTCTTAACTTTTTACTTGTGTGAAAAGGTACCCAATTGTTTTTCTTTTTTTTTAATTTTTTTTTTATAAATTTAGATTACCCAATTATTTTTTCCAATTAAGGGGCAATTTAGCGTGGCCAATCCACCTACTCTGCACATTTTTGGGTTGTGGGGGTGAAACCCACGCAGACACGGGGAGAATGTGCAAACTCCACACGGACAGTGACCCAGAGCCGGGATCGAACCTGGGACCTCAGTGCCATGAGGCGGTTGTGCTAACCACTAGGCCACCGTGCTGCCCGAAAGGTACCCAATTGTGAGGTGGACCAACGTCCTGAAGTCAAAAACGTGTGGTGAGAACGCGGAGTGTGGAGGACATGTTGCTGGGACGATGGCTCACACCACCAGACAATCTGTCTACAGAAACAGACCGAGACAATGGCTGTCGAGCATGTGTGAATGGCTCTCTTCCTGCCTTACTGAGATACTGAAATCACATCTATTGCCGGAAGGTACCTGGAGACACCCCCTGTTGAGAGGAGGTAATCCTTGCATGCCCAGAGTGGGATTGATAACCCAATCGGATAACTCATTTTAAGACGTTACTTTATATGCCAAGGGACCAGGGTCAAAAAGAGTCTAAAGCCACAGTTCTCAAAGACATTGCTGCTGCAGGCTGCACGGTGGCACAGTGGTTAGCACTGTTGCCTCACAGCACCAGACACCCAGGTTAAATTCCAGCCTTGGGACTGTATGGAGTCAGCACGTACTCCCTGGTTTCCTCCGGGTGTTCCCACAGTCCAAAGATGTGCAGGTTAAGTGGATTGGCCATGTTAAGTTGCACCATAGTGTTCAAAAGGTTAGGTGGGTTTACAGGGATAGAATGAGCCATGGACCTAGCTAAGGTACTCTTTCGGAGTGTTGGTCCAGCCTCTATGGGCCAAAGGCCTCTTTTTGCACTGTAGAGATTCTATAGAAGTGGAAATTGTATCCATAGTTTGTTTTGTGCTGTTGATACCAAAATATTGGGGTTAGAGGGTAGCCAGACCCTCTATCGGAGAGTCTTACACTGTCCATCATCTCTCAAGATCAAAAGATACCATCCACCTAGCTGAGGCCTAACTAGTTCCTCATAAAAAGTTAACATAAATGTTTTATTATGCTAATGATAGTCTTTTTACTCAATACCTTAAATTCTAAAGTCTACAGATGCCACAACGTCAACTGTGATTGTGACCATGACACAGTTTCTCTCCCTTGACCCTTGTGATCCACCATCAACAACTCACCCCCATGATCCAGTTAAGTGGGACTGCTGGGACTGCTAGGGGAGGCAGTGACATTGCGATATTATCGCTGGACTCGTAATCCAGACATCCAGGAAAATGCTCTGGGGACCCGGGTTCAAATCCCGCCATGGCAGATGGTGAAATTTGAATTCAATAAAAATCTGGAATTAAAGGCCATGGGCTGGATTCTCCAGTTGGGAGACTAAGTCCCCACGGCGGCATGAAAACGGTGTTTTATGCCAGGAAAACTGCCGCAAAATGGCCACCGATTCCCTGCTCCGAGGGGGCCCAGCAGCCTGGCAGCATAGAGCTCCCAGCTCTAGCTGCCGATACACCCCGGAGCATTGCCAGGTCCGTGGCCGCTCATGCGCAGGGCAGCGGCCTGCAGTGACCGCGCCGTGCTTCATGGCAGACGCAGCCCGTGGACCCGGTCCGCAAAAATAGTCTCCCTTTGGCCGGCACGCGCGCCCCAGACCGCCCCCACCCACACACAATGCCCCACCCCTGAATAGTGCCCCCCCCCCCCCCCGGCCCGGGGATCTGCCCTCCCCCGACTATGGCGGCGCTGGACTGAGTCCGCAGTCGCCACACTGAGTTCCTGTCATATGAGACGAACGCGTGTCCCACGCTGTCGGGAACTCGGCCGGTTGGGGACGGAGCATCACGGGACAGGCGTCAGACAATGGCATGAGGCCGTGGATATGGTGTGCGGCGTTCCCCTAGAGAATGCCGCTTTTCAGGGGGTGGGGCACTGCGAAAGCGGCACCGCCCCTGGCATCGACGTCATCGGGGATTCTCCGCCCCATTGCCGAACGCCATTTCAGCGTCGGGAATCGGAGAATCCAGCCCCATGAAACCATTGTCGATTGTCGTAAAAACCCATCTGGTTCACTACATTAATGTCCTTCAGGGAAGGAGATGCGGTGTCCTTACCTGCTCTGGCCTGCAAGTAACTCCAGATCCACAGCAATGTGGTTGACTCTTAAAATTCCACTCAGTCCGAGAGCAATTAAGGACAGACAACAAATGCTGGCCTTGTCTGCGGCGTCCACATCCCAAGAAAGAAAAAAGGAAAAAAACATTGATGCTAATCTCAGCTATTCAATGGTAATCAGAGAATCCCCAGCAATTGAGGAGGGGGGAGGGAGGAGTCAGCAGGTTAGGCAACATCTGTGGAACGAAAGAGAGTTCACCTTTCGGGTCGTGATGACATTTCAGTTAGATCGCTTAACGCTTTTGAGAATAAATATGACACAGTCACCAGTAAATCCAACCATGAATTCAGGTAAAACATCTTTAACCGGAGCCCGGTTACAAAGTGGAATTTGTTGCGTCAAGGAGTAGTTGAGGTAACTGGCACAGAAATATTTACTGGAGATGCTAAATAAGTGCGTGAGGGACAAAGGAACAGAAGAATATGTTGATGGAGTTAGATAAGGTAAAGTATGAGGAGGCTCGTATAGACCATAAAGACAGTCTTGGATTTATGATGCTGGAAGGGCTGTTTCTGTGTTGTAAATACATTTGTAATACTTTATCACTGCGAAGCAGACTAAGAATTCAGACCCTTAAATCCAGTTAAACGTGCAAAGCACCCTGTATCCAATCCAGTAAAAACAAGTTTCCATGTGAATACTGTATTTTTCCACTCAGCGAAGAGCAACCATTGAATATAAATTGTTTGAAAGCTAATCTTTTCCTTTTAAGTACAATTTTTGTTTTACCAAACCACCCCCCCTCCCCACCCAGGCAGTCAGGCCACCAACAGCTGTTGCAGAGGTACATTGCCTACTACGAAGGGTTGGTAGGAATATTTCGAGTGGGTTAAGCAACAGGGAAAAGAAAGCTGAAAAAAATCAGCACGTCTGGCTGGTGTGACCTTTTATCAGAACTGGGAATTTTATTCTAAGTTTCAGATTTCCATCATCCACGGGATTTTGCTCTTGGATCAGTGTTTCACACGGCAAGAGCAAATGGATTGAAGATTCTTGTCTAGTTTCACAGCTCTCAGCTTCGTGTTTTATGGAGATAAAATCTTGCACAAGGCCAGATCCATTCCGTTTTCTGAAGACAATCGTTGCATTGTCAAAGATTTCCCCTTTCACAAAGATTATGCTCATTACAGAAGTGAAGGGCAGGCGATTGAGGAGAAATTTAAGGTGCTCACCTTCAACAACCACGGCTGAACCATTATATCATCTGGAATGTTCTCTGTTGCCTGGGTAACGCTTTCAGTGCTAAAAATATGAAGCATGGTAAAAATATGAAGTATGTTTAATCTCTCTATGTCATCTTGAATAACAGGCCAGGAAGACAAAGACTCAACGACCTTCAGTCTTTTATAGGCAGGAGGTTCTAAATGTTTGAGTTGGAGTGGAAGCTGCAACACTTTGTAGACGGGCTGTGAAAGGTGAGCGGGAGATTGTGGAAGATTATGGAGGGTGTGTGGGAGTTTGAGGGAGGCCATTCAGCCCATCCAATTTTAGTGGAGTGAAGGCAATGCATGTTCGATAACAAGTGGACAATCCATGCTACCGGATTACCAATCCTTCAGCACGGTAGCATTGTGGATAGCACAATCGCTTCACAGCTCCAGGGACCCAGGTTCGATTCCGGCTTGGGTCACTGTCTGTGAGGAGTCTGCACATCCTCCCCGTGTGTGCGCGGGTTTCCTCCGGGTGCTCCGGTTTCCTCCCACAGTCCAAAGATGTGCAGGTTAGGTGGATTGGCCATGATAAATTGCCCTTAGTGTCCAAAATTGCCCTTAGTGTTGGGTGGGGTTACTGGGTTATGGGGATAGGGTGGAGGTGTTAACCTTGGGTAGGGTGCTCTTTCCAAGAGCCGGTGCAGACTCGATGGGCCGAGTGGCCTCCTTCTGCACTGTAAATTCTATGAAACATGTACTTCAACAATAGGACGGCATGGGCTGAGCAGAGAAAATTCAGAGTGCCACAGTGGTTAGCACTACTGCCTCACAGCGCCAGGGACCCGGTTCCAACCCAGGCTTTGGGTAACTGTCTCTGTGCAGTTTGCGACATCCTTCCCGTTTGTGCATGGGTTTCCTCCGGGTGCTCCGGTTTCCTCCCACAGTCCAAAGATGTGCAGGTTAGGTGGATTGGCCTTGCTAAATTACCCTTAGTGTCCAAAGATGTGCAGGTTAGGTGTGGTTATGGGGATAGGGCGGGGGGAGTGGGCCTAGGTAGGGTGCTTTTTCAGATGGTTGGTGCAGACTTGATGGGCTGAATGGCCTCCTTCTGCACTGTAGGAATTCTATGGTCCTATTCTAATATACATTTTTGCGAGCTGGTTGGCGATACCCTATATGCAGGACACGGTGATCAAATAATAGACAACAAGGTCCGTCCTGTGTAGATCTGCTATTGTCAGGGAAGTATATATCATTACCTCAACGTATGACAGTCATTTTCTTTAGAGTTACTTTATGTGGAAGACTAACCATGCCAAACAGTGGTGCAGACAATCTGATCAAATTCCTGAAGGAAATCTGAACGAATCCCTGCAGGAAATCCAATCAAATTTCTCTGTGGGAAATCCAGAAATCCCCTTGGGAAATCAAATCAAATCCCAATAAGAAACCTGACCAGGTTACTGCAGGACATTTGAACAAATCCCCAGGGGAAACCAACCCCCTGTGCCACCTTCAATGACTTACGCACATACATACCCGGGCCCCTCTGCTCCAGCACCACCTCAGTCTGAATTGAGTGCTGTCTTGTTGCATCAGGGTGCAGCTGGAGTTTGGTGATAAAGGGAGTCGCAAGGGGTAGATACATAGAAACATTCATAGAAAATAAAAGCAGGAGGAGGCCATAATAGTAATCTTTATTCGTGTCACAAGCAGGCTTACATTAACACTGCAATGAAGCTACTCTGAAAAGCCCCTAGTCGCCACATTCCGGTGCCTGTTCAGGTACACTGAGGGAGAATTCAGAATGTCCAATCCACCTAACGAGCACGTCTTTCTGGACTTGTGGGGGGAAACCGGAGCACCCGGAGGAAACCCACGCAGACACGGGGAGAACGTGCAGACTCCCCACAGACAGTGGCCCAAGTCGGAATCGAACCTGGGGCCCTGGAGCTGTGCAGCAGCAGTGCTAACCACTGTGCTACCATGCCACCCCATGCGGCCCGTCGAGCCTGCTCCGTCATTCATCATGATCATGGCTGATCATGTTCAATACCCTGATCCCGCCTTCCCCCTATACACCTTGATCCATTTAACCCCAAGCGCTATATCCTACTCCTTCTTGAAATTACATAACATTTTGGCCTCAACTACTTTTTGTGGTGGTGAATTCCACAGATCCACCACTCTCTGGTTGAAGAAATTTGTCCTCACCTTAGTCCTAAAAGGTTTACCCCTTATCCTCAAACTATGACCCGTAGTTCTGGACTCCCCCACCCTCGGGAACATTCTTTCTCAATCTACTCTGTATAATCCTGTTAGAATTATGAGATCCACTCATTCTTCTAAACTCCAATGAGTATAATGCTAACCAACATAGTCACTCCTCATTTGACATATGGGGGCAGCACGGTAGGACAGTGGTTAGCACAGTTGCTTCACAGCTCCAGGGTCCCAGGTTCAATTCCCAGCTTGAGTCACTGTCTGTGCAGAGTCTGCACGTTCTCCCCGTTTCTGCGTGGGTTTCCTCCGGGTGCTCCAGTTTCCTCCCACAGTCCAAAGATGTGCAGGTTAGGTGGATTTGCCATGTTAAATTGCCCTTAGTGTCCAAAAAGGTTAGGTGGAGTTACTAGGTTACAGGAATAGGGTGGAGGCGTGGGTTGGGTGATCTTTCCAAGAGCTGGAGCAGACTCAATGGGCCGAATGGCCTCCTTCTACACTGTAAATTCTATGATTTGCGGACAGTCCCTCCATCCCAGGAATCAGGCTGGTAAACCTTGGTACTCCCTCCACAGCAAGAACATCCTTCCTCTGGTAAGGAGACCAAAGCTGTACACAATATTCCGGGTGTGGCCTCACCAATTCCCTATACAATTCTATTCCCATACTCAAATCCTCTCGCTATGAAGGCCAACATACCATTTGCCATCTTTACTGCCTGCTGTACCTGCACACTTACTTTCAGCAACTGATGCACGAGGACACCAAGGTCTCGCTGAGTATCCATCTCTCTCAATTTACACCCATTGAAATAATAATCTTCCCTCCTATTTTTGCCAAATTTTAAGGAATAATTTAATTTCTGGACTAATTTCAATCAAAAGTCTTTAAATTAGTAAATACCTAAAAGTTGCTCATTTGACTGGGTGAAGTTCAGTTGCTGCTTTAAAACAGAAGTTTACAGGGTCTCAGCTGAAGCAAGTTAATTAGACAACTGGTTTAATCCAGTTTCAGAAGCCTTGAATTGGGTGCTATCGTGTTAGGTACATTGGTATAACACTGGCTGCAATTGGATGCAGCATTGATCAAAAAGATACTCCAGACCTTGAAGTTAGTTCAGCCAGGTTTATTGAACTAATAGCACAGTTCTCTGTAAGTTTGACTTTCTGCTCATTTAAGTGTGGTTACTCTGTCTGACTGAACCATACGAGGTCTTAGCCACGTGGTGGAGGTGTCAGATTGTAAACAACACCCTTGAGTGACTCTCTAGATGTTCATCAGTGAGGCGGAGTGTGAGTGCCTCATGCCATTTATAGTCAGATCCCACCCCTGAGTGTCCTGCCTGCTTATTGGTCATGTCCTGTTCTCTGTGTCCATTAGCTGCTTGTCTGTATATCATTATGTGTGTGTCTGCATCAGACGCACCCTCGAGGTCTGAGGCTGCGATGCACAGCAGAAACTTTTGCTTGAATGTCCGCCAGTTGGCACTGAGATTGCCGGATGTCCTGAGCTGGTGAGGAGCCTGAATCTTCTCCATGGTGCCGGGATACAGTTGCTGGTCATCACGGAATGGACTGAGGTAAGCCACCTTCAATTAGTAGTCTTCTGGTATCATGTCGTGTTAGGTACACTGGTCTAACACTGGCTGCAACTGGATGCAGCTTAGATCAAAAAGATACTCCAGACATTGAAGTTAGTTCAATCAGGTTTATTGAACTAATAGCACAGTTAGCACAGTTCTCTGTGAGTTTGACTCTGCTAATTTAAGTGTGGTTACTCTGTCTGACTGAACCAGATTAGCTCTTAGCCACGTGGTGGAGGTGTGAGATTGCAACAACACCCTTGACTGACTCTCTAGATGTTTATCAGTGGAAAGAGGCGGAGTGTGAGTTCCTCGTGTCTTTTATAGTCAGATCCCACCCCTGAGTGTCCTGCCTGCTTATTGGTCATGTCCTGTTCTCTGTGTCCATTAGCTGCTTGTCTGTATATCATTATGTGTGTGTGTGCCTGCATATCATGACAGGTGCCATAAAAGGAGGAATCTTTCAGTGCTGCCTTGTCTGCAATGAGTCTTGTTGCATCAGAGTGCAGCATGTCACAGTAACTTCATTGCAGTGTTAACGTGAGCCTATTTGTGACACTAATAAAGTTTATTATTAGCTGGAGTTTGGTTTTTTTTAAAAAGAGAGGAGCAGAGACAGCCAGACCTGTGAGGGGCACATGTACACAGGCAGAGAATAAGTACAGCATGAGGCTCAGGGCCTTCACTCACCTTCCGGGAGCTGACACACCCAGACCTGCGAGGGACACCTGTCAGCCCATGGACTGGTCCAGGAGAGATGGCACAGGAAAATGGTAAGTTAATTGGCTGGTAAGTAACTGCTAATTTGCTTAACCTATTCTAAGGCGCTTTCAGATAAAAGGAGAAATATTTACAGATTTAAAAAACTAAAACCAGTTGGAAACTGGTTAAGAACAAAATTAAATCTATGGCACTAAACGACATAGGGTCGGATGATGTGGAGTCTGTGTGGGTAGAATTGAGGAACCACAAAGGCAAAAAAACCATAATGGGAGTTATGTACAGACCGCCTAACAGTGGTCAGGACCAGGGGCGCAACATGTACCGGGAAATAGAAAAGGCATGTCAGAAAGGCAAGGTCACAGTGATCATGGGGGACTTCAATATGCAGGTGGATTGGGTAAATAATGTAGCCAGTGGATCCAAAGAAAAGGAATTCATGGAATGCTTACAAGATGGCTTTTTGGAACAGCTTGTCATGGAGCCCACAAGGGAGCAGGCTATTCTGGACCTAGTGCTATGTAATGAACCAGACTTTATTAAAGATCTTAAAGTAAGGGAACACTTAGGAAGCAGCGATCATAATATGGTTGAATTCAGTCTGCAGTTTGAAAGAGAGAAGGCAAAATCGGATGTAATGGTGTTACAGTTAAATAAAGGTAATTACGAGGGCATGAGAGAGGAACTGGTGAAAATCAACTGGAAGCAGACCCTAACAGGGAAGACAGTAGAGCAAAAATGGCAGGAGTTTGTATGCATAATTGAGGACACTGTACAGAGGTTCATCCCCAAGAAAAGAAAGATTATCCAGGGAGGGATTAGACAGCCATGGCTGACAAAGGAGGTCAGGAAATGTATCAAAGAAAAAGAGAGATCCTATAAAGTGGCCAAAAGCACCGGGAAATCAGAAGATTGGGAAGGCTACAAAAACAAACAGAGGTTAACAAAGAGACAAATAAGGAAGGAGAGGATCAAATATGAAGGCAGGCTAGCCAGTAATATAAGAAATGATAGTAAAAGTTTCTTTCCATACATAAGAAACAAACGTCAGGCCAAAGTAGACATTGGGCCAATTCAAACTGATTCTGGAAGGCTAGTGATGGGAGATGAGGAAATGGCTGGAGAACTTAATAAGTACTTTGCGTCTGTCTTCACAGTGGAAGACGTTAGTAATATCCCAAAAATTATAAAGGGTCAGGGGGCTGAGTTGAGTATGGTTGCCATTACAAAAGAGATGGTGCTAAAAAAGCTAAAAGGTCTTAAAATTGACAAATCTCCTGGCCCCGATGGGCTACATCCTAGAGTTCTGAGGGAGGTGGCTGAAGAAATAGCGGAAGCGTTGGTTGAGATCTTTCAAAAATCACTGGAGTCAGGGAAAGTCCCGGACGATTGGAAGATCGCTGTTGTAACCCCCTTGTTCAAGAAAGGATCAAGACAAAAGATGGAAAATTATAGGCCAATTAGCCTAACCTCGGTTGTTGGTAAAATTCTAGAATCGATCGTTAAGGATGAGATTTCTAATTTCTTGGAAGAGCAGGGTCGGATTAGAACAAGTCAACATGGATTTAGTAAGGGGAGGTCGTGCCTGACGAACCTGTTAGAATTCTTTGAGGAGGTGACAAGTAGGTTAGACCAGGGAAACCCAGTGGATGTGGTCTATCTGGATTTCCAAAAGGCCTTTGATAAGGTGCCACACAGGAGGCTGCTGAGTAAGGTGAGGGCCCATGGTGTTCGAGGTGAGCTACTGGCATGGGTTGAGGATTGGCTGTCTGACAGAAGGCAGAGAGTTGGGATAAAAGGTTCTTTTTCGGAATGGCAGCCGGTGACCAGCGGTGTCCCACAGGGTTCAGTGTTGGGGCCGCAGCTGTTCACCATATATATTAATGATCTGGATGAAGGGACTGGGGGCATTCTAGCGAAGTTTGCTGATGATACGAAGTTAGGTGGTCAGGCAGGTAGTGCTGAGGAAGTGGGGAGGCTGCAGAAGGATCTAGATAGTTTGGGAGAGTGGTGCAGGAAATGGCTGATGCATTTCAACGTGAGAAAATGTGAGGTCTTGCACTTTGGAAAAAAGAATCCAAGCATAGACTACTTTCTAAACGGTGAGAAAATTCATAATGCCAAAGTACAAAGGGATCTGGGAGTGCTAGTCGAGGATTCCCTAAAGGTAAACATGCAGGTTGAATCCGTGATTAAGAAAGCGAATGCTATGTTGTCATTTATCTCAAGAGGGTTGGAATATAAAAGCAGCGATGTGCTACTGAGCCTTTATAAGGCTCTGGTTAGGCCCCATTTGGAGTACTGTGTCCAGTTTTGGGCCCCACATCTCAGGAAGGACATACTGGCACTGGAGCGTGTCCAGCGGAGATTCACACGGATGATACCTGGAATGGCGGGTCTAGCATATGAGGAACGGCTGGCGTTCCTGGGATTGTATTCATTGGAGTTCAGAAGGTTAAGGGGAGATCTAATAGAAACTTACAAGATAATACATGGCTTAGAAAGGATGGACGCAAAGAAACTGTTTCCGTTAGGCGAGGAGTCGAGGACCCGTGGGCACAGCCTTAGAATTAGAGGGGGTAAATTCAAAACAGAAATGCGGAGACATTTCTTCAGCCAGAGAGTGGTGGGCCTGTGGAATTCATTGCCGCAGAGTGCAGTGGAGGCCGGGACGCTAAATGGCTTCAAGGCAGAAATAGATAAATTCTTGATGTCGCGAGGAATTAAGGGCTATGGGGAGAATGCTGGGAGGTGGAGTTGAAATGCCCATCAGCCATGATTGAATGGCGGAGTGGACTCGATGGGCCGAATGGCCTTACTTCCACTTATGGTCTTATGGTCTTATGGAAATTAAAAAAGAAAAATTAAAAACAAATTAAATAAAATCGAAATGCAGGGTCAGGCAATGTGTTGTACCTGCACGGTGGCACAAGTGATTAGCACTGTGGCTTCACAGTGCCTGGGTCCCAGGTTCGATTCCCCGCCGGGTCACTGTCTGTGTGGAGTCTGCACCTTCTCCCCGTGTCTGCGTAGGTTTCCTCCGGGTGCTCCGGTTTCCTCCCACAATCCAAAGACGTGCAGGTTAGGTGGATTGGCCATGATAAATTGCCCTTAGTGCCCAAAGAAGTTTAGGAGGGGCTATTGGGTTACGGGGATAGGGTGGAAGTGAGGGCTTAAGTGGGTCGATGCATATTTGATGGGCCGAATGGCCTCCTTCTGCACTGTATGTTCTATGTTCTATGATGCGTGAGCTGGCGGACCTCATTCTTGTTCCTAGTGAACACATCTGTAGCAAGTGTTGGTTGCTCGAGGAACTTTGGCTCAGATTTGATGAGCTGGAGTTTGATCTTCGGAAGCTGCAGCACATCAGGGAAGGGGAGAGCTACCTGGACGCTGTGTTTCAGGAGGCAGTCACATCCCTTTGATTAACTTCCTTGAATTTGGCCAATGGTCAGAGAGAGGAGGGTGTGACTATCAGTGAGGTAAGGCGGGTGATCCAAGAGGTAGGTTAGACATTGTTTCTTGGAGCAATATGTTGTGGAACCACCCAGGGCACAGGCTATTCTGGACGAGTCCCCAAGGTGCCTGATTGAATAGACAGCCCGCAACTGGCTAAGCTAGCCAAATGACAAGGGACTCTGGACAACCATACTCCGAGTATACTCAGCGATCCCCGACTGTAAAATTGACAAGATAACGGGGGTAGAGATGGTCCTGATGATCCCTATCATCACACTGGATTCCGGGTCATACCCTCACAACCAACTGGAGGACATTGGGGCAGTACGGTAGCATAGTGGTTAGCACAATTGCTTCACAGCTCCAGGTTCCCAGGTTCGATTCCCGGCTGGGCCACTGTCTGTGTGGAGTCTGCACCTTCTCCCCATGTCTGCGTGGGCTTCCTCCGGGTGCTCCGGTTTCCTCCCACAGTCCAAAGACGGGCAGGTTAGGTGGATTGACCATGCTAAATTGCCCTTAGTGTCAAAAATTGCCCTCAGTGTTGGTTGAGTGGGGTTGCTGGGTTATGGGGATAGGGTGGTTTGGGCTTGGGTGGGATGCGCATTCCGGGGGCCGGTGCGGACTCGATGGGCCGGGTGGCCTCCTTCTGCATTGTAAAATTGTAAATTCTATGGATAGATTGGAATTGTACGAGCTAACACCTCCCTCAGAGACGATCTCATCGAGATCTCTGCCATACGCAGGGATAATATATGGGATCTCCCTCACGTCGGCCCCACCCGGTGGGACAGGGAGAGTTGGACGAATGTGGGTTAATCAGAACTCATGGTTGTGTCTTAGAGATTACACCTGCCCCCATGCATTTTAAGTTTACAGAGGAAAAGGAAATACTACGTCTCTGCTACCATAACCTCCTATCGCTATAACATTTGCACCTCTTAGGCCCACCACTATAGGCCTAGCAAGGATCATTTGAGTTGGGATTATAAAGAGCCAGAGATGGTCCCACATCTTGCAGAAAACTCTGAGGGAACAAAGACTCAAGGTCGGTGAATCAATTAAGCTTTACCACCAGTTAAAGAAAAATCCATGTTTGACAAAAAAAAAGCACACAGACACACACACAGAGGAACTACTTCAGAGTGAAAGTTAGTGGCAGAGAGTGTGGGACCGTTAGATGAGCTTACTTGAAAACTGCTATGAATAACATCATTTAATGACAGACAGCAGAGTTAGTCAGGGAGGTAGGAATGATTGATATCAAGACATTAAATGTGACATACATGGGTTCATTTGAGGGGTGATTTTTGAATCACATGCACGGTGTACATACAGAACATCTGGGAGGTTACATACCCCAAAGGCCGTATATCTTTGTTACACACCCTGTAGCCCTCATATCATTTCATTGTGGTCAGTTGGAGTTCTGTAAACATCTTCCATGACCAGAAGGAGGGAGTGTTGCAGGGCATTTTCTGATACTGGACTATGGTATAAATTATAGGTGGCCCTATAATTACATTTGTGCTCCTATATTATGTTTGAATAGTTCTGATGAAACAAAAGGTACTCATTGGCTGAGATGCCTGTTTAGAAGAGGCAATTTGTAGAAATAGATAGTGTATACACAATGCTTGTTAATATCAGAAAGGACACAAAATGGCTGTTAACTATTTTAGCAATACGAAAGACACAAAATGGCTGAACTAGCCACTTTCCTTAAAAAATAAGTTACAAACTGTGTAAACTGCCTCATGAGAACCTGGGGAGTATTTCAACAGCTGCGAAAAACAGCTTCCCAGAACAAGAAACGCTGTGTGTCCTTGATAAGATCAAGGACCCCAGTTGCAGACAGGACATCATTATGTTAGTTTTGAATGACTTCTGATGAAGTTAGGGGCGGGTAAGACAACACACACTTTATCTATATATGTGATAACCGGGATGCTAGGAAAATTGATTGACTGCATGTAATGAAGTATGACGTGAATATAGTTGATTGATTGTATGTAAATGAGAATACAACTAATTCCACCCCTTGAATCAGTACATTAACCCATGTGAGCCTTAGCTCAAGTGAGAAAAGGTTCTGTCAATAGGCTGCGGAGTCTCAGGCCTTTCCTCCCAGAATTCTGATATAATAAACTGCTTTTTTTTAACTCAGGCCTTTGTGTGAATATTTTCATCTCCAACAGTATTGAAATGAAATTAAATGAAATATTGTGTACTGAGGAGGCAGGAAGACTAAACGGTAGAGCAGTTGATGAGCAGTAGCAGTTGTTTAAAGATACATTAAATTCCCCCCCAGCTAAAATATATTCCAGAGAGGAAGAAAGATTGTGAGAGGAGGAAAAAAATCCATGGTGAAGCAAGGAAGTTAAAAATAACATATAAAGACAAAAGCTAAGACATAACCATATTGCAAAGGCCAGTGGCAGGCCTGAAGATTGGGAAAACTTTTAACGCTCAACAGAGGGTTACTAAAAAAAGTAATGAAAAGAGCAAAGGTAAATTATTAAAGAAAACTAGCGCAAAATAACACAAAATGACAGCAAAAGTTTTTATAATAGCTCATGTGGTTCCACTATTTAAGAAGGGTTGTAGAGATAAGCCAGGGAGGTACAGACCAATGAGTCTCACATCAGTGCTTGGGAAACTATTGAATAAAATTCTGAAAAGAGAGAATCGATCGCCACATGGAGAGGCAAGGTTTGATCAGAGGGAGGTCATGCCTAAAAAAATTTGATTGAATTTTTGGAGAATGTGACCAGGTGTGTAGATGAGGGTAGTGCAGTTGATGTAATTTACATAGATTTCAGCAAAGCCTTTCACAAGGTCGCACATGGGAGACTTATAAATAACAAAGAACAAGAACAGTTCAGCACAGGACCAGGCCCTTCAGCCCTCCAATCCTGTGCCAATCATGATGTCTGTCGCAACAAAAACCTTCTGCACTTCAGGGTCCAAATCTCTCCATTTCTATCCTAATCATGTATTTGTCAAGATGCCTCTTGAACGTCACTTTCGTATCTGCTTCCATCATCTCCCCCAGCAGCGAGTTCCAGGCACCCGTTACCCTCGGTGTAAAAACAAAATTTGCCCTGCACACCTCCTCTAAACTTTGCTCCTCGCACCTTAAACCTTCGTCCCCAAGTAAAAGGAGGCAAATGCACATGGGATACAAGGTAGCTTGATCAGGTGGATTCAAATTTGGCATAGTTGTAGGAGACAGAGGGTGATGACAGATGGCTGGTTTAGTGGCTGTAAGCCAGTGACCAGTGGCGTACCACAGGGATCTGTGCTGGGTCCCTATTATTTGTCATTTATATAAACAACATAGAAACATAGATGACTATGCAGGGGGGGGGGGGGTGCGGGTAGGATCAGTAAGTTTGCAGATGACACAAAGATTGGTGTGTTGATGATGATTGTTCTAAGTTATTCACTTTCTATTACGTTTGTATTACCTGTCACTATTGGAATGGCACTGGTGTCCTCCATTTTGAAAACTGATTGCCTTGGGTAAATTGGGTTGGTCAAATGGGCAGATAAGTGGCAGATGGAATTTTTTTCCCTCAAAAAATGTGAGGTTGTACACTTTGGAAGGAGTAATTTGACAAGGAAGTATTCAATGAATTGGCTGAAACTGGGCAGTTCTGAGGAACAATGAGACCTTGGTGTGTTTGTCCATAGATCTCTGAAGGCAGAAGGGCAGGTTAATAGGGTGGTGAAAAAGGCAAATGGGACACTTTCTTTTATCGTTCAAGACTTAGATTACAAAAGCAGGGAGCTTCCGTTGGGGTTGAGAGGCCACAGCTAAAGTACTGTGTGCAATTCTGGTCGGCAATTCTGGAGCAGCTTAGTTGAAGGGTCAGTTCTGAGGAGGCGCAAGTTCAAGGTGAGGGGCAGGAGGTTTAGGAGGGATGTGAGGAAAAACCTTTATACCCAGAGGGTGGTGACGGTCTGGAATGCACTGCCTGGGAGGGTGGTAGAGGCGGTTAGCTAAAGTGAATGTTTGCCCCTTGGTGAATGACACCAGTTGTTAATAATAGGGAATACAGAAATGGCAGAGACACTGAATCAATATTTTGCCTCAGATTTCACAATGGAGGATACCAGTGCCATACCAATAGTGACAGGTAATACAGACACAATAGAAAGTGAGTAACTTAGAACAACCATCATCAACACGGAAAAAGTACAAAACAAACTCTTGGGATTGAAGGCAGACAAGTCCCTCAGAACTAGTGGCCTACATCCTAGTGTGCCAAGGAAGTGGCAGCAGAGATAGTGGATCCATTGGTTATAATATTCCAAAATTTCCTGGATGTGGGAAATGTTTCAATGGATTTGAAAAATACTAATATAATGCCCTTATTCAAATAGGGAAGGAGGCAGACAGTCGGAAACTATAGAACAGTTAGTTTAATATCTGCCATTGGGAAATTGTTAGAATCCATTAGAAATCCAAAACAGAGGGCAGCACGGTGACTCAGTGGTTAACACTGCTGCCTCATGTGGGAGGAAACGGGAGCACCCGGAGGAAACCCACGCACACAATTAGAGAACGTGCAGACTCCGCACAGACAGTGACCCAGTGGGGAATCGAACCTGGGACCCTGGTGCTGTGAAGCCACAGTGCTAGCCACATTTGCTACCCTGCTGCCCTGGTTTTTCTGGTTGGTGTTATGGGCCAGGGTTTAGAGAACCCCAAAGTGTATCATGGAATTCACCTGACCCACAACTTTTAATAGCTTGTGGTTATGGGGAGCACACGGCCCACTCTACAGGTGTGATACAGCAGAAATGGAAAAGTATTTTTTAAAGCTAAACAATGTTTATTCTATGAACTCAAGTTAACCTTTTTAAAACATACAATGAACATCTTAGCAACCATCAATTCAAATATAACACCCAAAGACTACAACACTAAGTAATGCTTACGCTGTCCTTTTAACATCCATAAGACTTACAAAAAACATAACCTTCAACAGAAGCACATCAGGTTAAAGTCACTACTGAGACCATTTATAATGCTGAATTTACCAAATGATCAAGAGTCTTTTGATGGCAGAGAGAACAGCAGTACACCTGCTTTGTCTGGCTTCAGCTCCAACACTGAAAACGAAACCAAAAAAACACAGACACACCCAAGCTTTTCTCAAAGTGAAACTAAAAAGCAGAACCAGAGCTCAGCTCCACCGACACTCTGACATCACTGCAGCCAGAGCTCAGCTCCACCCACACTCTGACATCACTGCAGTAACATGAGCAGCCAAACATTTTTTAAAGTCATTCTCATGACATTGGAAAGATGTAACTAGTGTGTGGTGCTACAGTGTTCGGTCCTCCAGTCCCAACCATTTATAATATACATGAATGACCAGGGGATGGGCCATGGTGTCGGGTGACCCCGGGACCAGGATGTCCAGGCACGGACTGCCTTTGCCACGGCCTGCAAGTTAGCCATCTTGCTGCTACTGACCCCCACTCTGGTTGCGTTGAACGACACTAGCTGTATGGGTGCACCCGCCCATCCACCCCCAACCCCTCCCTCCATCCCATCAATCTCCCCCCCCCCCCCCCTCTCCACCTACAACAGGACACCATCTACTGGCAGGGCCTGACGTGGCCCATCCAAGGGCAACGCCTACGTTAGCCCCTTGAGGAGGGTGCTGGAGGTGGCTGCAGAACGTGTCTCTGGCATGGGTAGCGGCAGCCCACCGGTACCCCTGCTGACAGGGATGGGTGCCGGGGACAGAGTATGAATGTTGCGAATAAACGAATAGGAGCAAGCACAAAATGTTTGTATTAAGGGCTGGTGAAGTGCAGATTTACAGTGCAGAAGGAGGCCACTCGGCCCATCGAGTCAGCACTGGCTCTTGGAAAGAGCACCCTACCCAAGGTCAACACCTCCACCCTATCCACATAACCCCACTAACGCTAAGGGCAATTTTGGACACTAAGGGCAATTTACCTGTGCAATAACCTGCACATCTTTGGACTGTGGGAGGAAACCGGAGCACCCGGAGGAAACCCACACACACACGGGGAGGATGTGCAGACTCCGCACAGACAGTGACCCAAGCCAGAATCGAACCTGGGACCCTGGAGCTGTGAAGCAATTATGCTAGCCACAATGCTACCGTGCATAAGCGTTGCATTAACGGACATGATTCCAACATTATATAAGTGGGTGTCATTCAAAGCGATTCATTCGGTGAAAAGAACATTGGGGCACCCGAAGATTGTGAAGCCTCTTCTTTCATTGCATTATTTGCTGTTATTTTTGACCAAAACATGTTGGCTGAACTCCCAGAGTTCCCAGCTGCCCTTTGCTTGATATTAATGGCAAGGTCAACAATCACCTCAACATGCAGACAGGAGTCATATTTAGCATTGCCTTTGAAAGACAGCAATCCCCCAAGGCTGTACTGAGGGCCAGCCAGAAGCATTTGCTTGAGTCTGATATATATAGAAGTCCTCTCAATTGAAAGTAAATACAGAACTTTCTCGAAACATGCATGTCCGTGTGGGAAGATAAAAAGACAGATTAACATCTGAATTTACCTGTTAGTAACAGGGGAGCCAGTGGCGTAGTCACTGAACTAGTTATCCAGAGACTCAGAGTCATGTTCTGGGGACCCGTGTTCGAATCTCACCAGGGTAGATGGTGAAATTTGAATTCAATAACAAATCTGGAATTAAAGTCGCATGATGACCATGAAACCATTAGCGATTGTCATAAAAACCCATCTTGTTCACTAATGTCCTTTAGGGAAGGTAACCTGTTGTCCTTATTGTGGCGATATGCATCACTGTAGATACACAAGGGGTTAATGTAAATACACGTAGACTAGATAGACACTAGAGGGAGCACCAGAGACATGACACACAGACATTGAACCAATAGATCAGTTAGATAGGACACGACCAATGGGCATTCACGATACACACAGAGGTGATACGACCACAGGAGGGCATTACACCAACCCATATATAAAGGACACAGCACACATGATCCTCTTTCCAGTGGAGACACTCAATGAGTACAGACACAGGGTTGATTCAACATCACACCCACCACCTGGATTGTAGCAGACTGGTTCGTCCGTCTGAGTAGCTATAGAAGGATTAACAGTAGAGGCGAATCTGAGTAGGAGAATTGTAAATAGTTCAATAAACGTGTTGAAGTTATCTCCACATCTGAACCTTCCTTTGTCAGAGTGCACGTCAAGGAAGCCGCTTATGCTACGCCAAGAGCATAACAAGACACTTACCTAGTCTGGCCTACCTATGGCTCCAGACCCAGACCAACAGCGATGTGGATGGGCCTCAGGGATGGGCAATAAATGCTGGCCCAGACAGAGACACCCACATCACATGGGCGAATTTAAAAAAAACATAACCAACAGCACAAGAGTTGTTCAATATGTAAAGTATTTGATGAAAGGTTTCCATCCAATGGTTGCTCTTGAGCAGACAAGCTTAAAAGTTTCTGCTATTGACATAGAATCACTTTGAATCCCTACAGTGCAGAAGGAGACCACTCAGCCCATCAAGTCTGCACCGACCCTGCAAAAGAGCTCCCAACTTATCCCTGTAATCCAACCTAACCTTTTGGACACTTCAGGGACAATTTAGCATGTCAAATCCACCCAGCATGCACATGTTTGGACTGTGAGAAGAAACGCAAACACCCAGAGAAAACCCACACAGACTATAAGACATAGGAGCAAAATTAGGCTTTTCGGCCCAATGAGTCTGCTCCGCCATTCAATCATGGCTGATATGTTTCTCATCCCCTTATTTATCAAGAACCTATCGATCTCTATCAAGACACTCAGTAATCTAGCCTCCACAGCCTTCTGCGCCAAAGAGTTCCACAGATTCACCACCCTCTGGCTGAAGAAATTCCTCCTCATCTCAATTTTAAAGGATCGTCCCTTCAGTCTGAGGCTGTGCCCTTGAGTTCTAGTTTATCCTCCTAGTGGAAACGTCCTCTCCACATCCACTCTATCCAGGCCGCAGTATCCTGTAAGTTTCAATTAGATCCTCCTCATCCTACTAAATTCCAATGGGTATAGACCCAGAGTACTCAACCACTCCTCAGATGACACGTCCTTCACTCTGGGAGTCATTCTTGTGAACCTCCTCTGGTCTCTTTCCAAGGACAACACATCCTTCCTTAGATACGAGACCCAAAATTGCTCACAATATTCCAAATGGGGTCTGATCGGAGCCTTAAACGGCCTCAACAGTACATCCCTCCTCTTGTATTCCAGCCCTTTTGACATGAATGCTAACATTGCATTTGCCTTCTTAATTGCCTTCTGAACCTGTTAACCTTAAAAGAATCCTGAAGTTCTGGTATGCCACTGGTGTCTTCCACTGTGAAGACTGATGCAAAGTATCTATTTGGTTCCTCTGCCATTTCTTTCCTCCCTATTACGTCTTCTCCAACCTTATTTTTCAGTGGTCCAATGACCATTCTTGCCGCTCTCTTACCTTTTATATATTGAAAAAAACTCTTGCAATCTTCTTTTATTTTTTTTTTAAATGTTTTTTATTGAGTTTTCATATTTTATATCCAACAAATTACAAATTAATAGAAAAAAAAACACGCAAAAATTAACATGTATATTTACAGGTAAGCATCTTCATAATAACAACTGTGGCCGCCCCCTTTAGCCGGCATACATATTTTACATTCCCCAATATGGCCGAGGCACATGTTTATAGGCATTTATTTACAGTTTGGTTTTGGGCCTTAGCTAGCCATCAAACCCCCATAACGAACCCGTAGCCCCCCCCCCCCCCCCCCCCCCCCGGCTACCTTCCCCCGATTCCCGTCCATTTTCCCCTGATACTTGGCCACCCGACTATTCTTCCTCTTGTACGTTGGCCACAAACAGATCCCGGAACAATCGCATGAATGGCTCCCACGTTCTGTGGAAGCCGTCGTCTGACCCTCGGATGGTGAATTTGATTTTCTCCATTTGGAGAGATTCCGAGAGGTCGGACAGCCAGTCTGCAGCTCTGGGCGGTGCTGCTGACCGCCAGCCAAACAGGATTCTACGGCGGGCGATCAGGGAGGCAAAGGCAAGGGCGTCCGCCCTCCTCCCCAGCAATAGATCTGGCTGGTCGGAAAACCCCGAAGACCGCCACTATCGGGCATGGCTCCACCCTCACCCCCACCACTTTGGACATAGCCTCCAAGAAGGCTGTCCAGTACTCCACAAGTCTGGGGCAAGACCAGAACATGTGGGCGTGGTTGGCCGGGCCTCTTTGGCACCGTTCACATCTGTCCTCCACCTCCGGGAAGAACCTACTCATACGGTTTCTTGTTAAGTGGGCTCTATGTACCACCTTTAGTTGCAACGGAATGTGGGCAATCTTCTTTTATATTACTAGCTCGCTTGCACTCATATTTCATCTCTCTCCCCTTATTGCTTGTTTAGTTGTCCTCAGCTCGCTTTTAAAGGTTTCCCAATCCTTTGGCTTCCCACTAATATTCACCACATTGTGTGCTTTTTCCTTTGCTTTTATGCTGTCCTTGACTATCTCGTCAGCCATGGTTGCCTCATCCTCCCCTGAGCATGTTTCCTCCTCCTTGGGATGAATTTCTGTTGTGCCTCCCGAATAACCCCCAAAAACTCCTGCCATTGCTGTTCCACTGTCTTCCCTGCTAAACTCCATTTCCAATCAACACTGGCCACCTCCTCCCTCCATGTCTTTGTGTTCCCCTTATTTAATTGTGATACTGTTTCCTCTGATTGCAGCTTCTCCCTCTCAAACTGCAGGGTAAATTCCATCATATTGTGGTCACTGTTCCCTAAGGGTTCCTTCACCTTAAGTTCCCTAATCAAGTTTGCCTCATTACACATCACCAAATCCAGAATTTCCTTTTCTGTAATAGGCTCTACCACAAGCTGCTCCAAACAAACATCTCGTAGACATTCCACATCTTCCTTTTCTTGGGATCTACTACCAACCTGATTTTCCCAGGAAACCTGCATATTGAATTCCCCATGATTATTGTAATATTGCCTTATATGCCTTTTCTATCTCCTAATTTATTTTCTGCCCCACATCCTGACTACTGCTGGGGGGCCTGTACATAACTCACATCAGTCTTTTCCCCATTGCGATTCCTCAACTCTACCCACACAGATTCTATACCTTCCGATCCTATATTGCTCATGCAATCGGCTTGTTCATTTCTTACTGACAATGCAATTCGGCCCCTCTGCCCTTCAGTCTGTCGTTTCAATAGGCCACATATGGGCCCGGATTCTCCGGGATTCTCCGCTCCGCGATCGGGTCCGACGTCTTCCCGCGATTCTCTGGGGACCGGAGAATCGCCGGCGGTCGGGGGCCACTGAACGAGGCCCCCCCCGTGGCGATTCTGTGCCGGCAACTGGCCGAGTTCCCGCCGGCGTGGTTGACTCATGATTCCACCCGGCGGCACTCGGAGTGGCGGCTGCGGATTTAGTACGTGGCCGCCCTGGTGAGGGGAGGGGGGGGGGGATCCGTCACCGAGGTGGGGCCTCCAGGACAGCCGGGTTCGGGATCGGGGGCCACCGATCGGGGGCCCTATATTGTAGAGACCACCACGTTGCGCGGGGCCGCCGCATGCCCGGACCCCCTGCCGGAGGTGCAGGGCCCCGTATCGGCAGCCTGAGCTGCGAGGAGCATGCCAACGCCCTGCTAGCCCCCCCCCCTCCTGAGGTAGGAGAAAGTCCAGAGTGATTCGCGCCCGAGGGGACATAACCTCATTATCAGGGAATACCGCCCATGGAGTCTGCACGTTCTCCTCGTGTCTGCGCGGCTTTCCTCCGGGTGCTCCGGTTTCCTCCCATAAGTTCCGAAAGACGTGCTTGTTGGGTGAATTGGACATTCTGAATTCTCCCTCAGTGTCCCCGAACAGGCGCCAGAGTGTGGCGACTCGGGGATTTTCACAGTAACTTCATTACAGTGTTAATGTAAGCCTGCTTGTGACACTAATAAAGATTATTATACCCAGGCCCAGCATTGAGTCCCTGGCACTGAGGCAGCAGTGCTACCCACTGTGCCGCCCACGCTGTCCCTCTTCTATAGTTTCACATTGTCCAGATTGTTGCACCAATTAGTAACCTCACTGACCGAAGGCAGTGAGTGAATAAGGAACTAACCAGCATTTCAAACACGATGATCTTCACTGAGTGTTGAATCAGCATCTTCTTGATGATATCGTGCGTGTTGGCGCCCCCTAGCTGCAGCACTCTTGTTCTGTGTGCTGTGAAGCTTTATGACTTTTTAAACAAACTTGCGTTTATGTCACACTTGCAATGTTGCAAAACAAAAAGTCCAAATGTGCTTTGCAGGTGCTTTTGCCAAAGACTCCAAACCACAGAGGTGACATTAGGACATGTAATCAAAGGTTTGACCAAAGGTTTCAGGATTGTCTTAATTGGAAGGAGAGATGGTGAGGTAGTCTTTCTGTTTTCTTCATTCCTGAGGTATGGGTGTCACTGGCTCGGCCAGCATTTGTTGCCCATCCCTAATTGCAAAGGTGGTGGTAAGCTACCTTCATAGAAAGCATAGAATCCCTACAGTGCAGAAGGAGGCCATTCAGCCCATTGAGCCTGCACCGGCCGCTATTCTGACAGAGCACCCTACTTAGGCCCAAACCCTGCCCCTATCGCTATAACCCCGTTTAACCTTTGGGCAATATTAACACGGCCAGTTCACCTAACCCGCACATCTTTGGACTGTGGGAAGAAACCAGAGCACCCGGAGGAAACCCACGCACACACGGGGAGAATGTACAAACTCCACACGGGATCCCTGGTTCTGTGAGGCAGTAGTGCTAACCACTGTGCCACCCTGAACTGCTGCAGTCCCTATGGTTTAGGAACACACACACTGCAGTTAGGAAGGGATTTTGACCCAGTGATGGTGAAGGAACACCAATTTAGTTACAAGTCAGAATGGTGTATGGCTTGGAGGCGAACTTGCAGATGGTGGTGTTCCCATTTGTTTGTTGCTCTTGTCCTCCTAGTTGGTAGAAGTCTCTGGTTTCAGAGGTGCTGTCGAAGGAGCCGCGGTGAATTAGCTGCGGTGCATCTTGCCGAGCATGCACACTGCTACCTCTGTGTGTCTGTGGTGAAAAGGGTGCCAATCAAGCAGGCCCCTTTATCCTGGATGGTGTTGGGCTTCTTGGGTGTTGTTGGAGTTGCACTCATCCAGGCAAGTGGAGAGTATTCCATTACACTCCTGACTTGTGCTTTATAGATGGTGGACAGGTTTTGGGAAGCCATGAAGTGAGTTACTCACCACAGGATTCCGAGCCCCTGACCCGCTCTTGTAGCCACAGTATTTATATGGCTAGCCCAGTTCATATCCTGGTCAATGGTAACCCCTACAATGTTGGTATTGGAGGATTCAGAAATGGTAATGCCATTGAATCTTAAGGAGAGATGGTTAGATCCTCTCTTGTAGGAGATGGTCATTGCCTGGCACTTGTGTGGTATGAATGTAACTTGCCACTTGTCAACCCAGGCCTGGATATTGTCCAGGTCTTGCTGAATTTGGACATGGGCTGCTTCAGTATCTGAGGATGGTACTGAACATAGTGCAATCATCAGCAAACATCCCCACTCCTGACCTTATGATGGAAGGGAGGTCATTGATAAAGCAGCTGAAGATGGTTGGGTTGAGGACACTATCCTGAGGAACTCCTGCCAGTGATGTCCTGGGACCGAGAAGATGCACAGAAACACCCCCACCTGCAAGTTTCCCTCCAAGTCACAAACCATCCTGATTTGGATTATGTCAACGTCCCTTCACTGTCACTGGACCTAAATCCAGGACTTCCTGCCCTAACAGCACTGTGCATGTACCAACACCACAAACTGCAGTGGTTCAAGAAGGCACCTCATCACCGGCTTCTCAAGGGGAGGCATGGTAGCACAGTGTTAGCACTGTTGCTTCACAGCTCCAGGGACCCAGGTTTGATTCCCGGCTTGGGTCACTGTCTGTGTGGAGTCTGCAAATTCTCCCTGTGTCTGCGTGGGTCTCCTCCGGGTGCTCCGGTTTCCTCCCACAAGTCCCGAAAGACGTGCTGTTAGGCGCATTGGACATTCTGAATTCTCCCTCGGTGTACCCGAACAGGCGCCGGAATGTGGCGACAAGGGGCTTTTCACAGTCACTTCATTGCAGTGTAAGCCCACTAGTGAGAATAAAGATTATTATCTTATATTATTAAGGGCAATTAGGGATGGGCAACAAATGCTGGCCAATCCTAAGACCAAATGTTTAAAAAAACGTACTCCAGCCCTCCGAAACACAGGTCCGGATATGGCACCTGTGCTGATTAAGTAGTGAGCTGGAAAGGTGACACATCGTGAAGCACTCAGCAAACGTACGCAGGAGCAGGGAGCTGTGGGAAATGGAACCCAGGGGACTCTGGACAATCTAGCTGTGCTGAAGAGGACAGCATGGATGAACTTGGAGGGGGACCGGGGTGGGGGGGGGGGGTGGGAGTGCCGGAGTGGGGGTAGGGTTTTAGCCAGTCTGCCCCATCACTACCCTGGGAGGGGGGGGGGGGCAGCCAGTTTGCCCCATCACCACCCCCTGCAACAAATGAGCGGGATCTTTTTAATATGTCACCAAGGAGATTGGACTCTCATCAAATCACAACAATTATCAGGTTGAATTAGTTCTGAGCACAATGTAGTGACAGTAAAGCTGCAGTCTCAGCGGGTTTAATACCATGAGAGCACCCTGAGCTCATTAAGTGGTGATATTTATTGAGGCACCAGGGGACCAATAATCAGAATCTTTTAATATTATTGGCTGTTCGCGGATTTGAGATAAAATTTAAATGACCACATTTTGCACTTGAAAATTGTGATGATTTGTAGATCATATTAATTCCTAATACCATGGTTGGTTTAAATTTTCATCAAAATAGTAGTTAAAAATCTTCGGTCACAGTGTATGCAATTTTCTGTTCTAATTAATCTGTTTTATATTTGCACATTTGGTCTAATGAGCATAATTTGCGATCAGTAATGGGAAAATGATTATAATCTCCAGGGTTCAGAAAGCCAAAGTAAGTTGTTTTGGAGTTAGTGAGAAATGTCTGTGTTCTAATTATCCTAATTAGCATTTGCAAACTTGAATTTAACTCCTAATTAATTACTATATGTGATGTGTTATGAGACCTGTTCTCATCGCCTAAGTTTCACGATGATGAGGACTTGCAGGCTTTGACTTTCTGTGAAGATTCTATGCTTGAATGAGCATCTGATTATTAATCACCCGACAAAGCTAAACAAAATGATACACTTCAGCTTTGTAAACAAAATTAGAAAAATGTCCTATCTCCCCCTTGCTGGCATCGCTTACTCAGTAAGTGCATCCTGTAAAAGTAGGCCCTTCCCAGGTTTCAACACTCGTCTGGGCAAATCTCAGCCCGGGGAATAAAATTAACCTCTTTGTCCAATTCTTGAAGGGTTACTTTGGTGATATGCATCACTGTAAATACACAAGGGGTTAATGTAAATACACGTAGACTAGATAGACACTAGAGGGAGCACAGAGACATGACTCACAGACATTGAACCAATGGGTCAGTAAGATAGGACACGACCAATGGGCATTCACGACACGCACAGAGGTGACACTACCACAGGAGGGCATTACACCAACCCATATAAAAGGACACAGCACACATGATCTTCCTCTTTCCAGTGGAGACACTCAGTGAGCACACAGGGTTGATTTGAAACACATCACACCCACCACGTGGATTGTAGCAGACTGGTTAGTCAGTCTGAATAGCTATAGCAGGATTAACAGGAGAGTCCAATCCAAGTCGGAGAATAGTTAACAGTTTAATAAATGTGTTAAAGCTATCTCCAAGTCTGAACCTTCCTTTATCAAAGTGCACATCAAGGAAGCAGCTTATACTACGCCAAGAGCATAACAAAACATAGTACCCAGGAGTGACCTGTTTAAATCCATATAGTTACAACTCAGCAAACAGTGACAACCAGCAACAGCAGCCAGGCAAGACGATGTTCAAGATTCCGGTTCCACAGCAGCTCAGGTACCACGGCAATCTCAGTGCATACTGGCGTGCGTTCAGGCAGAGATTCGAGATCTACCTGGTAGCGTCCAACCTAGATGGTGTGGTGGATGCAGAGAAAATAAAGCTTCTACTTACCATCGCGGGTCCAGAAGCAGCTGAAATCTTCCAGACCTTCAAATACTCAAAGGGGCAAAACAAGAGTGACTTCCAGGCAGTCCTGGACAAATTCCAAGAATTCTGCGAGGAACATACAAGAAAAAACAGTAAAAGAGGCACCAAAACTCACCACAAGGCGAAGGTAGGCTTTCCATTGAAGAAATCTGCAGTTTTGATTGGCGGCCATCTTGGAAAAGGTGCCGCACATGCACAGTTGCACAAAGAGCACACAGAACGGGAAGGTCCGTTTGCGCATGCGTGAGAAGCCGCGCATGTGCAATTGCGAAAAATGCCCCCAGTAAAGGAACAGCGATATGCGCATGCGCAATCGCTTCCTACGACCTACATCACACGCTTCGTGATGTCAGAGGCTCCGGACCACGCCCACTTAAAGGAGAAATGTCCCAAAACACAAAAAAAAATTTTAAGCTGTAAAACCCGATTCTTTCACCTGGAACGACAGCACAATGCCTGAAATTCAACCAGTAGCTGAAAGTAACCTCCGCATAACCCTGCAACAAGTAGTTAGCACCACCCAAAGAGATGATACAGTCCTTGAAGACTATGACTCAGACCTTTAATTCTTCTTTGGACATCACAAGCCCAATGCCAGCTCCGACACAAAACATGATGATATGGTCCTAGAAGACAATGACTCAGACAAAGATTTCACCTTGGGAGGTGGCTACCCCAGTACCAAATCTGAACCGCAACTACAGGTGTTGTACATTGAAGGCCCCGACGACGAGTTCTTTGGATTGGGGAATCTGACATCCTGACTCGTGAGTGCAGGATGATGCTCGACCTGACGCCAAGAGACAGAGAGCGGTACAAGCCCACAGAGAGCGGCCTGCTGCCACACAAAGGGTGGTCCACGCACCGCGAAGGGTCCCCGACTCCACACAGAGAGTGGTCCACGCACCGCGAAGGGTCCCGACTCCACACAGAGAGTGGTCCACGCACCGCGAAGAGTCCCCCGACTCCACACAGAGAGTGGTCCATGCACCGCGAAGGGTCCCGACTCCACACAGAGAGTGGGGTCCACGCACCGCGAAGGGTCCCGACTCCACACGGAGAGTGGTCCACGCACCGCGAAGGGTCCCGACTCCACACGGAGAGTGGTCCACGCACCGCGAAGGGTCCCGACTCCACACAGAGTGTGGTCCACGCACCGCGAAGGGTCCCAGCCTCCACACAGAGAGTGGGGTCCACGCACCGCGAAGGGTCCCGACTCCACACGGAGTGTGGTCCACGCACCGCGAAGGGTCCCGACTCCACACAGAGAGTGGGGTCCACGCACCGCGAAGGGTCCCGACTCCACACAGAGTGTGGTCCACGCACCGCGAAGGGTCCCGACTCCACACGGAGTGTGGTCCACGCACCGCGATGGGTCCCGACTCCACACAGAGAGTGGTCCACGCACCGCGAAGGGTCCCGACTCCACACAGAGTGTGGTCCACGCACCACGAAGGGTCCTCGACTCCACACAGAGAGTGGGGTCCACGCACCGCGAAGGGTCCCGACTCCACACGGAGTGTGGTCCACGCACCGCGAAGGGTCCCGACTCCACACGGAGTGTGGTCCACGCACCGCGATGGGTCCCGACTCCACACAGAGAGTGGGGTCCACGCACCGCGAAGGGTCCCGACTCCACACGGAGTGTGGTCCACGCACCGCGAAGGGTCCCGACTCCACACGGAGTGTGGTCCACGCACCGCGAAGGGTCCCGACTCCACACAGAGAGTGGTCCATGCACCGCGAAGGGTCCTCGACTCCACACGGAGTGTGGTCCACGCACCGCGATGGGTCCCGACTCCACACAGAGAGTGGGGTCCACGCACCGCGAAGGGTCCCGACTCCACACAGAGAGTGGGGTCCACGCACCGCGAAGGGTCCCGACTCCACACAGAGAGTGGGGTCCACGCACCGCGAAGGGTCCCGACTCCACACAGAGAGTGGGGTCCACGCACCGCGATGGGTCCCCGACTCCACACAGAGAGTGGTCCACGCACCGCGAAGGGTCCCGACTCCACACAGAGAGCGGGGTCCACGCACCGCGAAGGGTCCCGACTCCACACAGAGAGTGGGGTCCACGCACCGCGAAGGGTCCCGACTCCACACGGAGTGTGGTCCACGCACCGCGAAGGGTCCCGACTCCACACAGAGTGGTCCACGCACCGCGAAGGGTCCCGACTCCACACGGAGTGTGGTCCACGCACCGCGAAGGGTCCCGACTCCACACAGAGAGTGGGGTCCACGCACCGCGAAGGGTCCCGACTCCACACAGAGAGTGGGGTCCACGCACCGCGAAGGGTCCCGACTCCACACAGAGAGTGGGGTCCACGCACCGCGATGGGTCCCGACTCCACACGGAGTGTGGTCCACGCACCGCGAAGGGTCCCGACTCCACACGGAGTGTGGTCCACGCACCGCGAAGGGTCCCGACTCCACACAGAGAGTGGGGTCCACGCACCGCGAAGGGTCCCGACTCCACACAGAGTGTGGTCCACGCACCGCGAAGGGTCCCGACTCCACACAGAGAGTGGTCCACGCACCGCGAAGGGTCCCGACTCCACACAGAGAGTGGTCCACGCACCGCGAAGGGTCCTCGACTCCACACAGAGAGTGGTCCACGCACCGCGAAGGGTCCCGACTCCACACAGAGAGTGGGGTCCACGCACCGCTAAGGGTCCCGACTCCACACAGAGAGTGGTCCACGCACCGCGAAGGGTCCCGACTCCACACGGAGTGTGGTCCACGCACCGCGAAGGGTCCCGACTCCACACAGAGAGTGGTCCACGCACCGCGAAGGGTCCCGACTCCACACGGAGTGTGGTCCACGCACCGCGAAGGGTCCCGACTCCACACAGAGAGTGGGGTCCACGCACCGCGAAGGGTCCCGACTCCACACGGAGTGTGGTCCACGCACCGCGAAGGGTCCCGACTCCACACAGAGAGTGGTCCACGCACCGCGAAGGGTCCCGACTCCACACAGAGAGTGGGGTCCACGCACCGCGAAGGGTCCCGACTCCACACAGAGTGTGGTCCACGCACCGCGAAGGGTCCCGACTCCACACAGAGAGTGGTCCACGCACCACGAAGGGTCCCGACTCCACACGGAGTGTGGTCCACGCACCGCGAAGGGTCCCGACTCCACACGGAGTGTGGTCCACGCACCGCGAAGGGTCCCGACTCCACACAGAGAGTGGTCCACGCACCGCGAAGGGTCCCGACTCCACACGGAGTGTGGTCCACGCACCGCGAAGGGTCCCGACTCCACACAGAGAGTGGTCCACGCACCGCGAAGGGTCCCGACTCCACACAGAGAGTGGGGTCCACGCACCGCGAAGGGTCCCGACTCCACACAGAGAGTGGGGTCCACGCACCGCGATGGGTCCCCTCCACACGGAGTGTGGTCCACGCACCGCGAAGGGTCCCGACTCCACACGGAGTGTGGTCCACGCACCGCGAAGGGTCCCGACTCCACACAGAGAGTGGGGTCCACGCACCGCGAAGGGTCCCGACTCCACACAGAGAGTGGGGTCCACGCACCGCGAAGGGTCCTCGACTCCACACAGAGTGTGGTCCACGCACCGCGAAGGGTCCTCGACTCCACACGGAGTGTGGTCCACGCACCACGAAGGGTCCCCGACTCCACACAGAGTGTGTGGTCCACGCACCACGAAGGGTCCCCCGACTCCACACGGAGAGTGGGGTCCACGCACCGCGAAGGGTCCCGACTCCACACAGAGAGTGGGGTCCACGCACCGCGAAGGGTCCTCGACTCCACACGGAGTGTGGTCCACGCACCGCGAAGGGTCCCGACTCCACACGGAGTGGGGTCCACGCACCGCGAAGGGTCCCGACTCCACACAGAGAGTGGGGTCCACGCACCGCGAAGGGTCCCGACTCCACACAGAGAGTGGGGTCCACGCACCGCGAAGGGTCCCGACTCCACACAGAGAGTGGTCCACGCACCGCGAAGGGTCCTCGACTCCACACGGAGTGTGGTCCACGCACCGCGAAGGGTCCCAGCCTCCACACAGAGAGTGGGGTCCACGCACCGCGAAGGGTCCCAGCCTCCACGCAGAGAGTGGTCCACGCACCGCGAAGGGTCCCGACTCCACACAGAGAGTGGTCCACGCACCGCGAAGGGTCCTCGACTCCACACAGAGAGTGGTCCACGCACCGCGAAGGGTCCCGACTCCACACAGAGAGTGGTCCACGCACCGCGAAGGGTCCCGACTCCACACAAAGAGTGGTCCACGCACCGCGAAGGGTCCTCGACTCCACACAGAGAGTGGTCCACGCACCGCGAAGGGTCCCGACTCCACACAGAGAGTGGTCCACGCACCACGAAGGGTCCCAGCCTCCACACAGAAAGCGATGAAAGACGCCACAGCGAGATCAATGCACGATTCCACACAGGGAACTCTGCACGACTCCACAGAGGGAGTGACACAAGCCTACACAGCGAGCTCGTGGACAGCCTCAACGATAGAAGGAACGCAAGACTCCAGAGCGCAGACCTTGCATGAACAAGACCATGAGGGTCTAGCAACCTCCTTTGAGCAACCAGCAAAAGACAATGCAAGTTTGCCACGCTCAAGTGAACAGCAAGAAGACTCTGACAGTCTACCCAGCTCAAGTGCGAAGCAAGAAGACACTGAGGCTCTACCCACTGAATGTGCGACAAGTGACGACGGCATCCCACTTCCTATACCAGATGTGCAACGTGACAGACCTCAGCTAGTGTGTACAGAGGCACTCGACAATCACAGTGAGACTACTGGTGACTCCGGTGACACCACGTTACTTCAAACCTCATTCGCTCGAGCCTCTCCACAACCAAATGCATTCCTGAATGTTTTGACTCCAGATGTGGAGCATCAAGAAACCTCAGAAGATGCAAGTGAACCTGCAGTGACCCCGGACGGGGAGCGGCAAGAAACAGACCAGACTCCAGACGGGGAGAAACCACAAGCCAAAGCTGATTCAAGTAAGCCGGACATGACTCCAGACGGGGAGCACCGCAAACTCAGTGACGGCACGCTCAAGGAAACAGCAGATGCCACTGTAGCCACCTGGGTTGGCCACTTCCTCACACAAAATGGAAGAACGCAAAGGTTACAGGGAAAAATGGACAGTTGCAAAGAGACAAGCAGTTTGCAGAATCCCCCGTGTATTCTAGCTGCTAAGGAAACCAGACAGCATTGTAACTAAAGAGCTGCGCATATTAAGTGAGCGATTCCCGGTGATTCCCAGGCACAATGGACACAACAATTAGAAGAGATTGAAACATTCTATAGCAGGTCAGACATCCCGGCGCCAGTGGAGTCTGAAACAAAGGACACAGATAAGGTGGAAGGAACCGCCCAGTGATTGAGGAACAGCCCCGTTATTGTGGAAATTCAAAGCAATCGATTGGGAAGAGACCCAATCGATGGCAAGTTTATAGAGGGTCCGCCCAGAAGGGCGCGAAGCCCTTGGGACCCAGGTTCCAGGACTGATTCTTTCTTCTTGACCAGCCGGCCCTCCCAGCAGAACACCTTTGCAGCAGAAGACCTTGAGAAGGAGAGGCCTGGTCAGCAGCCGCCATCAAGTAAGTGTCATACAATGCACGCTACGAGAGTAGACACTCCTGACCCCTTTAGTCCACACCAACTGGAAGCCTGCGGATCCAGGACAAAGCAAGAGGCCATTGTTCCCTGATCCGGCAGTTCCCTTATTCCAGATAAGTATTGGCCTGTTAGTGGTAGGAATAGCCTAGTCTTTTAGTGTTATATGCATGAGTAGTAAATAACTGTGTAATAATAAACGTGTCTTGTTTGAACTTACTAACTGGTGTATTGAGTCATTGATCTGAACTTGAACTTGAACCTCGTGGCGGTATCATAAAGATACCTGGCGACTCTAGAGCTAAGGAATAAAATAGAGCCAATTGAGTGTAAAGCACACTCACCCAGAACGAGCAACACCACAAAGGACGCTGACACGAGTAACTGTGTGAAGGACTCGTATTATCCACAGAGTGTGGTCCTTGAGCGTATCGAAGACAACATCCAGAAGCGGACCAAAGGCAACAACGTCGACAACAAGCGCGACAATAACAACAATGGAACTACGACTGGTACGACATGGTACAACTCTGCACATGAGGGACACTGTTACTGCTCAGCTCAGTACAACGACATACCATGGCAGGACGATGCATCTTATCAATTCATGTTTGCTACACTACCAACAGGCAACGCAGCTTTCCGGACAGATTGCATACATAGCTACCACAAGCATCGGAAGAAAAAAAGACTCCAAATCAGACAACAAAGTGATGTGATCACTTCTTGGTTCCTTATGCACAGTGACACTGACGGCGTTTACAAAGCAATGCCACCATCAACATCACCACCTCACCAACCAAACAAGAAAGACACTCGACCATACTAATTAATGAATTTTGGACTCATAGATATGATTTGGACTTATTGTTTAATGATCACTGTTATCATAACTTGTATATAGCATCACCTATCAACCTGTTTTTGTTCAATTTTCTTTAACACTGTACAGGAAATATGTAACACAAAAAAGGGGGGATGTGGTGATATGCATCACTGTAAATACACAAGGGGTTAATGTAAATACACGTAGACTAGATAGACACTAGAGGGAGCACCAGAGACATGACACACAGACATTGAACCAATAGTTCAGTAAGATAGGACACGACCAATGGGCATTCACAGTACACACAGAGGTGACACTACCACAGGAGGGCATTACACCAACCCATATATAAGGACACAGCACACATGATCTTCCTCTTTCCAGTGGAGACATTCAGTGAGTACACAGGGTTGATTTGAAACACATCACACCCACCATGTGGATTGTAGCAGACTGGTTTGTCAGTCTGAGTAGCTATAGCAGGATTAACAGGAGAGTCGAATCCAGGTAGGAGAATTGTTCAATAAATGTGCTAAAGCTATCTCCAAGTCTGAACCTTCCTTTGTCAGAGTGCACATCAAGGAAGCAGCTTATGCTACATCAAGAGCATAACAAAACAGTTACTGCTTTCCATTAAAATAGAAAGGACCTTTTCTTTGTCCACGAGCATTAAAGACAAAGGGAACCATTGCTGTTTGTTAGGGCAAACATTAGCCAGCAGGGGAACTAGTAGATGCAATGCACTTGGATTTCCAAAACACATTTGATAAGGTACTGCACAAAAGGCTATTTATTCAGATAAAGAGTCCATTGTGTTGGGGCAGTATATTCGCATAGATAGGGGATTGGCTAACTAACAGAAGACAGGGCGTGATTCTCCGGTCTCGTTGCACTCTCACTCGAGCCAGACGAAGCCGGTGAACAGCGGGAGAAGCTGAAAACGAGAACCGCGCCGGGGGCCAAACAGTTTGCGCTGCAACCAGCCCACTCCCATAGGCAAAATCGTCATCTCGTCGTAGCGTGCCGAGAAACAATCATCCCCACTCAAGCCCTATATCCATACAATTAATGGGAGCGACCCCATATCCAATGGCCAATGGGGAAGGGGGGGGGGCAACCAGGAGGTGCAGCCCCAGTTGTGGGTGGGCTACCATGGGGGCTGGGTGGGCTACCATGGTGGACTGTGGTATCGGGGCTGGGGGGTAGGGGGGGGAGGACAATCGCAGATCCGCCAAAGCCTATACTGTGTGTTCCTGTACCAGGGCAACCCAAGGCCCTGCCTGTCTGCCCCGCCGACCACCCATAACTCTCACTGACCGTTGAGGCCTCTGGCCGTGCAGCTGAAAGCTATCGCTAATAGGGAATTGGCAATCATGGTTAAGTGAGCAGTTCACACAATCCAAGTGGATCCCCATGGGTGGGCGGGCCCATTACCTAGCAGCCCAATCACACCTTGATGCATGGACACTGTGCTTGAACACTGCGGGAAGCCGCATCATAGACACAGTGGCCAACATCCAAATACCCAGGGGCTGGGCTCCGGGCACATGTCCGTGGCCGGGGCAGGGCGTGTCATCTGGGGGGTGGGCATGGGATTGGTGGTCGGCCCGCATCGCGTAACAAAGAGCAAGAGGCGTCATACTGGTTGCGCTGAGGGCATTTTAATGCTCCTCGTACAAGGGTACACCACTGCCCCACTCTCCCAATGGTGCCGCCCAACCTCCCTCCATTCCAAACCATCTGCAAAGCCCACTCCCTTTCCCTTCAATGCACATTCCACTCTTTACCCTCCACCTACCCTCACATTCCCAGTGCCCTCAGTGAAGCTCAATGTGCTTGGCCTTCCGTGCTCTACCGCTACGTCTACATGTGTCCCCAGGATGCACATCAGAGATGGAGACAGCCAGCTGCTGACCTCATCCCGTGGCCTTCAATGCATCTGGCAGGTGTCCTCTGGGGGGTCCGAGGCCGGAGGGCCCCGGCTCACTTGTCGGCGGCACATGCACAGCCATGCCGCCCTGGTCCAGGTTCTGCCTGCGAAACACAATCTCATCAGAGGGATGGAACTCGGGGGAGGAGGCAGTCACTGTCACCAGTCCATAGGATTCCACCCTACGCCTCCTCCTCCCGGTTGGTCCCCATAGAGCCTGGAGTTCACCTTGGGATGGCGAGGTAGCTGCTTCGAGACCCGGTTTCCCCAGCGAAATCTGGATCTGCCAGCCCAGACAGCTCCCCAATGTTTGCACCCTTGTGTCGACGCCCTCGGTGATGCTCCTCAGTGATTGGCTATAGATACACAGGATATGAGCAAGAGGAGGCCTTTTGGCCCTTCGAGCCTGCTCCGCCATTTATCACGATAATGGCTGATCATCCAACTCAATAGCCTAATCCTGCTTTCTCCCCATAGCCTTTGATCCCATTCTCCCCAAGTGCTATATCCAGCCGCCTCCTGAATATATTCAATATTTAGCATCAACTACTTCCTGTGGTATTAAATTCCACAGGCTCACCACTCTTGGAGTGATATTAGCTACCCTCCAATTGCAGATACTGTTGCAGAGTCTATAGAATCCCAGAAGATGACCACCAATGCATCCATTATTTCCAGAGCCACCTCCTTAAGTGCTCTGGGATGCAGATTATCAGGCCCTGGGGATTTATCCACCTTCAATCCCATCAATTTTCCCAGCACCCTTAATCTATCTTTGTTTTTATAAATTTAGGGTACCCAATTCATTTTTTCCAATTAAGGGGCAATTTAGCGTGACCAATCCACCTACCCTGCACATCTTTGGGTTGTGGGGGCGAAACCCACGCAGACACGGGGAGAATGTGCAAACTCCACACGGGCAGTGACCCAGAGCCGGGCTCGAACCTGGGACCTCAGCGCCGTGAGGCAGCAGTGCTAACCACTGTGCCACCGTGCCGCCCTCCTCTACTAATATTGATCTCCCTCAGTTCTTGCCTTTCATTAAACCTTTCATTCTCCAACATTTCCGGTATCTGATTTGTGTCCTCTTTTGTGAAGACAGAACCAAAGTATGTATTCAATTGCTCAGCCATTTCTTTGTCCCTTTATTATACATTGCCCTTTTTCTGTCTGTAGGGGACCTACATTTGTCTTTCCCAATCTCTTAATCTTCACATACCTATAGAAACTCTTAACGTCTGCCTTTATGTTCCCTGCAAGCTTACTTATGTGCTGTATTTGCCGCTTCTTAATCAATCCCTTGGTCCTTCTTTGCTGATTTCTAAACTGCTCCCAATCCTCATACCTATTATTTTTCTTGGCCAATCTGTATGCTTCTTCCTTAGATCGGATACTATTTCTAATTTCCTTTGGAAACCATGGTTTGACCCTCTTACCCCCTTTGCTTTTGTGCCAGACAGGAATGAACAGTTGCTGTAGTTACCCCATGCATTCCTTAAATGTTTGCCATTGCCTCTTCACTGTCGTCCCTTTAAGTAACTCTCCCCATTCTGCTACTTCACTCTCCATCTTGATAAAAATTCCATCATGTTATGGTCGCTAATCCCCAAGGGATCTCATACAGCCAGATTGGCAATGATTCCCTTCTCATTACACAGTATTCAGTCTAAGATGGCCTGCTCTCTAGTTGGTTCCTCCACATATTGGTCAAGGAAACCATCCCGTTGTCATGGGCCAGTGTTTAGAGAATCCCAAAGTGTCATGGAGTTCACCTGACCCACAACTTTTAATAGTTTGTAGTATGGGGAGCACACGGCTCACTCCACAGGTGTGGTACAGCAGAAAATGGACCAGTGGTTTTTAAAACAAAACAATGTTTATTCTATGAACTCAAGTTAACCATTTTAAAACAAACAGTGAATATCTTAGCAACCAGTAAATCAAATACACCCCCCCCCCCCCCCAAAGAATACAACCCTAAGTAACCTGTATGCTGTCCTTTTACACCAAAAAGACTTAACAAACCTTCAAGCAGGAGCACATTAGGTTTACATTTAATACTGGGACCTTTTTACAATTTTGAGTTCACCAAATGATCCATAGATCATGTCACTTCACAGCTCCAGGGTCGCAGGTTCGATTCCGGCTTGGGTCACTGTTTGTGCGGAGTCTGCACATTCTCCCTGTGTCTGCGTGGGTTTCCTCCGGGTGCTCCGGTTTCCTCCCACAGTCCAAAGATGTGGAGGTTAGGTGGATTGACCAGGCTAAATTTCCCAAAAAAGGTTAGGTTGGGTGACGGGGATAGGGTAGAAGTGTGGGGATAGGGATTGGGCAGGTTGCTCTTTCCAAGAGATGGTCCAGACTCGATGGGCTGAATGGCCTCCTTCTGAACTGTAAATCCTATGTTCTTTCTATGTTCTATCTCCGCTGGTGGGGGGGTGGTGATGACAGCTGTGATGCATCGACTCTGAAATCCACGGAAGTCTCCTCTGAGGTGGTCTCATGCAAGGTGGGGGGTTGCGGCACTCTGAATAGGCCGGCACCCTGGACAGGCCGACACCATCAGCTGGAGCATTTGCTGGGGAATGAACATGGGGTCAGTGGGAGAGATGGATCAGTCTGTCTGCCAATCATAACTCATGTGTGACAGTCCATCAAGGTGGGGTCCGGTAGGTCCTCAACTCTGCGTCGTGCGCCAACCTCCACATTGGTGACCGCTCTGTCCTTGGCTATTCCCGTCACCCTCAGGGCCCGTTCCTTGACGGTGAGGATTTGTATGTGGGCACCCCTCCGCCTGTCTGGGCCCTCTCACGGCGATTGTGGGAGAGCTGACGGTTGCTGCCGCTTCGTCGCAGGCAGCACTGGCTGCTCTGTGGTTCACTCTCCAGGACCCCCGGGGGAACAGGACATCCTACCTGGCCTCCACCGCCTCTAGGAGCCTCCCCAGGTTTGCATCCCCGAATCTTGGGCCCAGTCGTCTCGGCACCATGGACTGCGAGCTGAGTGGGGTTGGTTGTGTCAGTGCAGTTTAAGGGCTGTTTCGACCCTGTTAGTGGGGAGCTGGCGAGCGCAGTCCCGGCGAATCGGCTGGCGAGCATTCATTTGCAGCGTGAAGCCCGTGGGGCCTCGGTAATTAATGTTGAATAGCGTTGCCGGCCCCGCCGGGCTGAGCGCCGGAAGCTCATGGTACTTCCCACTCGCTTCCACACATTTTTCTGGAGAATCGCACCCAGAGAGTTGGGGATATAGCACCATGAGCGCCATTCAGCGGCCCAGTTGCACGACAGGTGAATTGCGCGAGAGCCCCAAACCGGGCTCCGCGCTGGGCGCCGGGTCGATCTCCGGTCGCCTGGGCGAATTCTGGGATTTCCCGGGGCTCAACAGCTGTGCCGGGTGTTGTTTAGTACTGGCCCACACAAACATGGACCAGGCAAAACGGCACCTTGAGGGTCATGCAGGCCACTGGAGACCCCCGAGTCGTCGGGGACAGGGCAGGGTACTTCTCTGGCATTCGGGCACCCTGGCAGTGCCACCCTGGTGCCCAGTTGGCACTGTCAGGGTGCCATGTGCACTTCCAGGTTGCCAGCCTGGCAGTCAGGGTGCCCAGGTGCCAGATTGGCACTGCCAGGGGCCGGCCCCGGGCTTTACAATTGGAGGAGAGTTCGGGGTGGTTCCAGGAGCATTCACCACATTGGGGAGTAAGGGTAGGCCAGAAAGCTAGGGTGGGGCCTGACAGGGTCGGAGGGGCGGGGGGGCTTGCTGACAGAGTCGGGGGGGGGGGGGCTGACTTGGTCAGGGGGGAGGGGGGAGAAAGGGTCGTGGAGCCTGACAGGATTGGGGGGGCCTGACAGAGTCGGGGGGGGGGGGGTTGCTGACAGAGTCGGGGGGGGGGGGTTGCTGACAGAGTCGGGGGGGGGGGTTGCTGACAGAGTCGGGGGGGGGGGAAGAAAGGGTCAGGGGGCCTGACAGGGTCGGGGGGGGGGGTGCTGACAGGGTCGGGGGGGGATAGGGGCTGCAGATCAGTATGGCGCTCCAATCTGCGAACAGCGAGATCAGCTCGCTAGCAGGAAATCTCTCTCAGTGCTGCCTCGGCGGTAGTCAGAGAGGATGTGAAGATATCTGTTGAGGCCCGAGCAATGTTACCCCTTGCTTCTCGCAGTGACCTGGGATAGATCCCATCCGGCCCTGGGGACTTGTCTACCTTAATGCAATTTAGGATACTCAACACTTCCTCCTTTGTTATATTGATATTCTCAAGAGCGTTTCCACATCTTTCCCTGACCTCAACATCCGCCATGTCCTTCTCCCTGGTGAATACCGATCCAAAATACTAATTAATAATTTCACCCACTTCCTGTGATTCAATGCATTATCCACTTGCTCCTAATATATGCATAAAAAACCTTGAGATTCTCCTTGACCATGTTTGCTCAAGACATTTCATGGCTCCTTTTAGCCCTCCTAATTCCACATTTAAGTTCCTTTCTACTTTTACTGTACTTCTCAAGGGCTTAGTCAATTTTTCAATGCCTAAACCTATCATATGTTTCCTTTTGACTAAGCTTACAATTTCCCTTGTCATCCATGGTTCCTGAATCCTGCCATTCCTATCCTTTAATTTTGGGGGGACATGCCTGTCCTGCACTTCAATCAGCTCCCACATGTCAGACGTGGATTTGCTCTCAAATAATCGCTCCCAATCCACATTCCCCAGTTCCTGTCTAATTTGGATGGAATTGGCCTTTGCCCAATTAAGCACCCTCACCCGCAGGTCACTTATCCTTATCCATGAGTACCCAAAATCTTATGGAATTATGGTTGCTAAGCCCAAAATGCTTCCCCACTGAAACATCAATCACCTGGCTAGATATCTTTGCAGCATCCTTGAGCATAGATGAGGTCCCGGAGGACTGGAGAATTGCTAATGTTGTCCCTTTGTTTAAGAAGGGTAGCAGGGATAATCCAGGGAATTATAGACTTGTGAGCTTGACGTCAGTGGTAGGCAAACTGTTGGAGAAGATACTGAGGGATAGGATCTATTCACATTTGGAAGAAAATAGACTTATCAGTGATAGGCAGCATGGTTTTGTGCAGGGAAGGTCATGTCTGACAAACCGAATAGAATTCTTTGAGGAAGTGACAAAGTTAGTTGATGAGGAAAGGGCTGTAGATGTCATATACATGGACTTCAGTAAGGCGTTTGATAAAGTTTCCCATGGCAGGTTGATGGAAAAAGTGAAGTCGTATGGGGTTCAGGGTGTACTAGCTAGATGGATAAAGAACAGGCTGGGCAACAGGAGACAGAGAGTAGTGGTGGAAGGGAGTGTCTCAAAATGGAGTAAGGTGACTAGTGGTGTTCCACAGGGATCCGTGCTCGGACCACTGTTGTTTGTGAAATACATAAATGATCTGGACGAAGGTGTAGGTAGTCTGATTAGCAAGTTTGCAGATGATACTAAGATTGGTGGAGTTGCAGATAGCGAGGAGGACTGTCAGAGAATACAACAAAATATAGATAGATTGGAGAGTTGGGCCGAGAAATGGCAGATGGAGTTCAATCCAGGCAAATGCGAGGTGATGCATTTTGGAAGATCTAATTCAAGAGCGGGCTGTACGGTCAATGGAAGAGTCCTGGGGAAAATTGATGTACAGAGAGATCTGGGAGTTCAGGTCTATTGTACCCTGAAGGTGGCAACGCAGGTTGATAGAGTGGTCAAGAAGGCATACAGCATGCTTGCCTTCATCGGACGGGGTATTGAGTACAAGAGTCAGCAGGTCATGTTACAGTTGTATAGGACTTTGGTTAGGCCACATTTGGAATACTGTGTGCAGTTCTGGTCACCACATTACCAGAAGGATGTGGATGCTTTGGAGAGGGTGCAGAGGTTCACCAGGATGTTGCCTGGTATGGAGGGTGCTAGCTATGAAGAAAGGTCGAGTAGATTAGGATTGTTTTCATTCGAAAGAAGGAGGTTGAGGGGGGACCTGATTGAGGTCTACAAAATTGTGAGAGATATGGACAGGGTGGATAGCAACAAGCTTTTCCCAAGAGTGGGGGTGTCAGGGGTCACGATTTCAAGGTGAGAGGGGGAAAGTTTAAGGGAGATGTGTGTTGGAAGTTTTTTACGCAGAGGGTGGTGGGTGCCTGGAATGCTTTGTCAGCGGAGGTGGTAGAGGGGGGCACGATAGCATCATTTAAGATGTATCTAGACAGATATATGAACGGACGGGGAACAGAGGGAAGTAGATCCTTGGAAAATAGGCAACAGGTTCAGATAAAGGATCTGGATCGGCGCAGGCTGGGAGGGCCGAAGGGCCTGTTCCTGTGCTGTAATTTTCTTTGTTCTTTGTTTATTCTTTGTTCTGGTCAGGCTCATTCCCCAATACCAAGTCTTAGAATGGCCCCCTCCCTGGTTGGATCGTCAACAGGGCATCACGTGGTTAGCACGGTTGCTTCACAACGCCAGGGTCCCCGGCTTGGATCACTGTGCGGAGTCTGCACGTTCTCCCAGTGTCTGCATGGGTTTCCTCTGGGCGCTCCGGTTTCCTCCCACAGTCCAAAGATTTTTAGGTTAGGTGGATTGGCCATGATAAATTGCCCTTAGAGTCCAAAAAGGTTAGGTGGGGTTACGGGGATAGGGTGGAGTTGTGGGGTTTAAATGGAGTGCTCTTTCCAAGGGCCGATGCAGACTCGATGGGCCAAATGGCCTCCTTCTGCACTGTAAATTCTATGTTCCACACTGTATCAAAAAACACTTCTGGACACATCTAACAATTACTCTCCATCCGAGCCCCTGACTAAGTGATTCCCAGTCAGTATGAGGAAACTAAAGTCACCCATCACAACTACCCTGCTTTTTCCACACATTTTCAGTATCTGACAACACAACTGCTCATTTGTCGCCTGAGATCTATAGTACACTCCCAGCATTGTGATTTCAATGTTTTATAGAATTTCCTCAGAGAAGGAGATCAAAACTGTGACCTTACCAAGGCCCTGTATAATTGCAGCAAGACGTCCCTTCTCTGTACTCAAATCCTGGCTGTGAGAGCCAACATTGTGTTTGCCTTATTTACCGCCTGCTGCACCATCATGCTTACCTTCAATGACTGGTATACAATGACACCCAGGTCTCGTTGCGCATTCCCCTCTCCTCACTTATGGCCATTCAGATAATAATCTGCCTTCCCATTTTTGCCACCAAAGTGGATAACTTCATATTTATCCAAATGATATTGCATCTGCCATTCATTTTCCCATTGACTCAACTTGTAAGTGCTGAGGTAATATGTAGTACAGGGCCAGGAGAGATTCATGAGAGATGCCAACTAACTGGCTTACCTTAGCTAGCCTTGCTGGAACATTAAATGTTTTTGATTTTTTTGTGTCAGGTCCATGATGCAATATTCACCTTCTCAATCACCTCAGCGCACCTGTGCCTGGATATCTTCCTTGAGAGGTCATGTCTTCAGCATCAAAGTGATGTTGAAAAGCCCTTACAGCTTCTCCTTTGCACGTCTTACTCAGAACTTGATTTCAGCCGCATGCATCCAAAATGCATTTCTATTTTAAACAGTGCAGATTAACTTTACACGGCGTCAAGCAAACACAAATGTGCTCGGCAGTAGGTGAGCTGCCAACCAATGAATTGTGCTGACAACCCACTTATTCCATTGCGATTAGGTGGGCAAACCACACTGGGGCCTTCCATACACCCATGTGATCGGGCACACACTCGGACCATACTCTGCCCGGGACAAAAACCCTTCAGCAACATGTTCCTTCTCAGGAAAGCCCATCAACGATGTCGAGGTGACGGGGCTGAAAACATAGCTTTGCCAAGTAAGCAAACTGAAGAAAGTATTTGAAGGTCTTGTTGTTCTTTTAACAAAGGCTTTCATCCATTTTGTAACGTTGCTAAGGAGGAAGGTTTACATTCTTTCTGGGGCTGTGTGACGTTAGGAACCAGCCTATCTCCTCACTTTTCAAACATTTACAGACCGTGTATTCCCAGCATTTTCTCTGTTTTTTTTAATATATCAATCACCTCATTGGAATGAGAATGATCTCCCCTCATTCTCACAATGATTAATTAGTTGCATTAATGTACCTCAGTTCATTAAGTCTTGCTTTGTGTTGTTAGACGCACACCTGATTGCTCTTCGCCCTGATGTCTCAGCCTCGCTGTGTTAAATACATTTTCCAACTTACAATTGATTTTCTACTGAATTGTCTCTCCTGGCGGTTTCCTTTCCTCCTCAGTCAATTTCACTTTGTTCCAGTTCTCATTATAGTCCCTCGATAAAGGGGCTGCCGTTCAATCAAGCCCGACATAAATTCCGCTACCTGGGGATCCAAATAGCCCATGACTGGAAAGGGATCCACAAATGGAACCTCACCAGCCTGACGGAGGAAGTTAAAAAGGACCTGCAAAGATGGAACACACTCCCGCTCTCCCTCGCGGGGAGAGTTCAGACGATCAAAATGAACGTACTGCCCAGGTTCCTCTTCCTGTTTAGATCCATTCCGATCTACATCCCCAAGGCCTTTTTCAAAGCGCTGGACAAACTCATCATGGCGTTCGTATGGGGGGGTAAAAATGCTAGGATCCCAAAGAAGGTCTTACAAAAAACAAAAACCAGGGGAGGGCTAGCCCTCCCGAATCTACAATTCTACCACTGGGCAGCAACAGCCGAGCGAGTAAGGGGATGGATCCAGGAGCCAGAGGCTGAGTGGGTGCGTGCGGAGGAGGCCTCCTGCATGGGAACCTCCCTCCGGGCCCTCGCCACGGCAGCACTCCCATCCCCACCCAAAAAACACTCCAGCAGCCCAGTGGTGACAGCCACCCTCCAATCCTGGAACCAACTGCGGCAGCAACTTGGCCTGACCAAAATGTCGAACAGGGCTCCCATCTGCAACAACCATAGGTTCACACCAGCACTGACTGACGCCACCTTCAAAAGGTGGAGGCAGGACGGGGGGACACTGACAGTCAGGGACCTATACACGGACGACAGGATCGCAACACTGGACGAACTGACAGAGAAGTTTCAGCTAGCTGGGGGGAACGAGCTACGGTACCTGCAGCTCAAAAACTTCCTACGAAAGGAGACAAGGACGTACCCACAACCGCCACGACAGACACTACTGGAAGACCTACTGGACGCAAGTATCCTAGAGAAAGGGAACTGTAGTGACATGTATGACCGACTGGTAGATAGGGACGACACCGTACTGGACGCAACAAGAAGGAAATGGGAGGACGACCTGGGGATGGAGATAGGGTGGGGACTCTGGAGCGAAGCACTGCATAGGGTCAACTCCACCTCCACGTGCGCAAGGCTCAGCCTGACGCAACTAAAAGTGGTACATAGAGCCCACTTAACAAGAACCCGTATGAGTAGGTTCTTCCCGGAGGTGGAAGACAGATGTGAACGGTGCCAAAGAGGCCCGGCCAACCACGCCCACATGTTCTGGTCTTGCCCCAGACTCGTGGAGTACTGGACAGCCTTCTTCGAGGTTATGTCCAAAGTGGTGGGAGTGAGGGTGGAGCCATGCCCGATAGTGGCGGTCTTCGGGGTTTCAGAACAGCCAGATCTATTCCTGGGGAGGAGGGCGGACGCCCTTGCCTTTGCCTCCCTGATCGCCCGCCGTAGAATCCTGTTTGGCTGGCGGTCAGCAGCACCGCCCAGAGCTGCGGACTGGCTGTCCGACCTCTCGGAATCTCTCCAAATGGAGAAAATCAAATTTGCCATCCGAGGGTCGGACGACGGCTTCCACAGAACGTGGGAGCCATTCATGCAACTGTTCCGGGACCTATTTGTGGCCAATGTACAAGAGGAAGAATAGTCGGGGGAAGGTAGCGGGAGGGGCTACAGGTTCGTTACGGGGGTTCGATGGCTAGCTAAGGCCCAAAACCAAACTAAATAAACATGTTGGGGGGGGGGGGGGGGGGGGGGGGCGCAGTTACTACTACGAAGATGCTTACCTGTAAATATGTATGTTAATTTTTGCGTGTTTGTTTGTTGTTTTTTTTTTGTTCTTTTTCTCTCCTAACAATTTGTAATTTGTTCAATATAAAACATGAAAACTGAATAAAAACATTTATAAAAAAAATTATAGTCCCTCGATTCTTACTACGCACCACAGTTAATTTTTTTTCCCTTCGTTTGACGTTAATTGTCTATTTTCTTTTCGAGTTAGAAGGCTTTTCACTCTCTCGCCAGGGTGTTCAGCTATTGTGCTGCTTTCAATTTCAATCAGGCCACTTGTGTGATCTTCCCTTTCCGAGTTAGATTCCTTCCGTAGCCTCAGCTGCCACTCTCTCTCGTCTTTTCCTACCTCACTTCTTAAATTCATTCCGGATACCGCTACCCTTGTTGTTGAGTTGACCCGATCTTGAAGGAAAAGGTATCAGTCATTGTTCCAGTTCCTGGTGCAAACTTCTGTTTTTATTCATTCATGGGATGTGGGCGACATTGAGGAGGCACAGCATGTGTTAACCATCCTTAACTGCCCTGAAAAAGGTGGCGGTGAACCACCATTTTGAACCTCTGCAGTTCATGTTGTGTAAGATACACCCACAGTGCTGTGACCAGTGGGAGGGTTCCAGAATTTTGACCCAGTGGCGAAGGAACGGCGATATATTTCCAGGTCAGGATGGTGAGTGACGTGGAAGGGAACATACAGGTGGTGCTGTTCCCATGTCTCTGCTATCCTTGTTCTTCTGGGTGGTAAAAGTTGCAGGTTTGGAAGGTGCTGTTGAAGGAGTCTTGGCGAGTTGCTGCGGGACACACTACTGCTACGGTGCGTCAGTGGTGGTGGGAGTGAATGTTTAAGGTGGTGGATGGGGGTACCAATCAAGCGGGCTGCTTTGTCCTGGATGGTGTCAAGCTTCTTGAGTGTTGTTGGAGCTACAGTCATCCAGGTAAATGGGAGAGTATTCCATTACACGTCTGACTTGTGCCTTGTAGATGGTGGACAGGCTTTGAGGAGTTAGGAGGTAAATTATTCACCACACAGTTCCCAGCATATTACCTATTCTTATAACCACAGTACTTATCTGGCCCCTAAATAGAAAATGCCGGAAAATCTCAGCAGGGCTGGCAGCATCTGTAGGGAGAGAAACAAGCTAACATTTCGAGTCCAGGTGACCCTTTGTCAAAGCTGGTCCACTTAAGTTTTAAGTCAATGGTATCCCACAGGATGTTGATAGTGGGGGATTCAGTGATGGTAATAGCACTAAACATCAAGTAGGGCTGATTATATACTCGTTTATTGGAAGTGGCCATTGCCTGGTACTTGGGCGGCATGAACGTTACTTGCCACTTGTCCACCCAAACCTGAATGTTTTCCAGGTCTTGCCACATGTGGGATCAAACGGAGTTGGAAATGGTGCTGAATACTGTGCAATCGTCAGGGAACATCTTCACTTCTGACCTTATGATGGAGAGAAGGTTCACAGCTGAAAGTTGGGCCTAAGATAAAGCCTGAATTAGTCCTGCAATAATTTCCTGGAGCTGAGATAATTGGCCGCCAACAATCACAACCTTCGTCCTTTCACATAAAAAACCGAAAAACCTGGACAATCACAGCAGGTCTGACAGCATCTGTGGAGAGAGAATGGAGCTAACATTTCGAGTCTTTGTCAAAGCTGGCAGATCTGCTGAGATTGTCCAGATTTTTCTGTTTTTGTTTCAGATTCCAGCATCCGTAGTAATTTGCTTTTTCCATTTTTCTTTGTGCCAGGTATGATTCCAACCAGTGCTAAAGCTTGCCCTGATCCCTATCGACTTCAATTTTGCTGCTGCTCCTTAATGTCATATCAGTCAAATGCTACCTCGAAGCACTCTTGGCTTACCTCGAGTTCAGCTCTTTTGCTGGCTTGGACCAAGGCTGGAATGGGGTCTGGATCTGAGTGACCCTGGTGGAACCCAAACTGAGTTGATGAGTACAGTATTGCTGTGTAAACGCTACATGATAACACTGTCAATGGCAACGGCCATCACTTCACTGATTATCAAGAGTAAACTAATGTGCCGGTAATTGACCACATTGAATCTGTCCCCATTTCTTGTGGACAAGACGTAGGTGTGCAATTTTCCACATTGTTGGGTCGCTGCCAGTGTTGTAGCTATATTGGAACAGCTTGCCTAGGGGGCATGGCTAGTTCTAGAACCCATGTCTTCAGTACTATTATGGATCCTGAATGTTGTCAGGATCCATAGCCTTTGCAGTATCCAGTGCCTTCAGCAGTTTCTTGATATCACGTGGGGGTCTCTCCTCATATGACAGTCCCGCCATCCCTGGAATCAGTCTGGTAACCCTTCGCTGCACTCCCTCGAGAGCAAAAACATCCTTCCTCAGCGAAGGAGACCAAAACTGCACCCAATATTCCAGGTGTGGCCTCACCAGGGCCCTGAATAATTGCCGCAACACATCCCTGCTTCTATACTCGAAACCTCTTGCAATGAAGACCAACATACCATTAGCTTTCTTTACCGCCGGCTACACCTGCATACTTCAGCGAATGGTGCACAAGGACACCCAGGTCCAGCTGCACACTCCCTTCTCCCAATTTACAACCATTCAGGTAGTAATCTTCCTTCCTGTTTTTGCTTCCAAAATGAATAACCTCACACTTATCCAAATGATACTGCATCTGCCATTGGTTTGCCCACTCGCCCAACCTGTCCAGATCTTGCTGTAGGATCCCTGCATCCTCATATCATTTCTGAAGTAAAGAGACCAAAACTGTGCATAGTACTGTAGATGTGGGCTGGGATTTTCCGGACCTGCAGCAGGACAGCCAACGTCCATTGACCACCCAACACCCACCCAATCTGAACATAATGTTAAGCGCTGCAGGTGAGACTTAGAGCCCACCCTCTCCCCAGCTGAGGCCCTCTGGGCTTTTCCTGCCAGCTCTCAATTTTGAGGTAAGTAGGATAATGGGGAATCCAAGCTAGTTACCCTGCTCAAGCCTCAAATGGAAAATGGTTGTGGGCAGGGCAGAGGGTGGGGGGGGGACACCTTTCCATATTGGGACCCCCACACAGTCACACCACCACCATCATGGCCACCCCCACAAAGCTCCTGGGTGCTCCCTCGCCACGGTCTTGTCATCACAGCCCACACTCGTGGGCCTCACCTCCCACCCCACTGCTGGGCCTCAGACGTAGCTGTTTCTGTCGGCTTCAGTACTGAGACTGCTTGTAGGCCCAATCATACTGGCCAGCAGCTCTCCAATGCAGATCTTTCTCCTGAGTGAGGGACAGAATTGGCATTCAGTCAATTATACTGCATGAGGTGCTAGCGGCTGTACAATTACAATGATCGGTGGAGAATTTATAAGACTACAAGACATAGGGGCAGAATTATGCCATTCGGCCCATCGAATTTGCTCCGCCATTCAATCATGGCTGATATTTTCTCATCCCCCATTCTCCTGCTTTCTCCCCATAACCCCTGATCCCCTTATTAATCAAGAACCCTACCTATCTCTGTCTCAAAGGCACTCAGTGATTTGGCCTCCACAGCCTTCTGCGGCAAAGAGTTCCACAGATTCACCACCCTCTGGCTAAAGAAATTCTGCCTCATCTTGGTTTTTAAGTCTGAGACTGTATTCTCAACATTCTGCAGGTTTTAATGAGATCCCTCCTCATCCTTCTAAACTCCATAAAGTACTGACGCAGAGTCCTCATTCCAGGGATCATTTTTGCCGAACCTCCTCTGGACCCTTTCCAAGGCCAGCACATCATTCCTTAGATTTGGGGTCCAAAATTGCTCACGATATTCCAAATGGGGTCTGACCAGAGCCTTATACAGCCTCAGAAGTACATCCCTGGCCTAGTATTCTAGCCCTCTCGACATGAATGCTAACATTGCATTTGCCTTGCTAATTGCCTACTGAACCTGCATGGTAACCTGAAGAGAATCCTGAACTAGGACTCCCAAGTCTCTTTGCGCTTCTGATTTCCAAAGCCTTTTCCCATTTAGAAAATAGTCTATGCCTCCATTCTTTTGTATAAAGTGCATAACCTCACAACTTTTCCACATTGTATTCCATCTGCCATTTTTTTGTTGATTCTTCTAGCCTGTCCAAGTCCTTCTGCAACCCCCCTTGCTTCCTCAACACAACCTGTCCCTCCTCATATATTTGTATATCTGCAAACTTAGCAACAATGCCCTCAGTTCCTTCTTCCAGATCATTAATGTATATTGTGAAACGTTGTGACCCCTGCAGCATATCAACACCAACCCCTGCAGACTATCACTAGTCACCGGTTGCCATCCTGAAAAAGACCCCTTTATCCCCACTCTGCCTTCTGCCAGTCAGCCAATCCTCTATCCACGCCAGTATCTTGCCCCGAACATCATGGGCTCTTATCTTATTTTGCAGCCTCCTGTACAGCACCTTGTCAAAGGCCCTCTGAAAATCCAAATATATCACATCCACTGGTTCTCCTTTGTCTAAATTCCTTGTTATCTTCTCCAAACATTCTAACAGATTTGTCAGGCATGACCTCCACTTGAAGGAGCCGTGCTGACTCAGTCCTATTTTATCATGCACTTCCAAGTACTCCGCAATCTCATCCTTCATAATAGACTCTAAAATCTTACCAACAACTGAAGTCAGGCGAAAGGGCCTATAATCTCCTGCCTTCCTCCATTTTTAAACAGGAATGTTTCATACGCCATTTCCCACTCCTCTGGGACCGTCCCTACTTTCCAGTGATTCCCAAAAGATCACTACCAGTGCCTCCACAATTTCCTCAGCTATTTCCTTCAGAATCCTGGGGTGTAATCCATCCGGTCCAGGTGATTTATCCACCTTCAGACTTTTCAGCTTCCCCAGCACCTTCTTCTTAGTGATGGTCACTGTACTCACTCTTGAATATAATGGCCATCACTAAGGAGAAGGTTCTGGGGAAACTGACTCACTTGAAGTTCTGGTAAGCCACTGGTGTCTTCCACAGCGAAGATTGATACAAAGTACCTATTCACTTCTTCTGCCATTTCTTTCCTCCCTATTATGACTTCTCCAACCTCATTTTGCAGCGGTCCAATATCTATTCTTGCCTCTTTCTTACCTTTTTACATATCGAAAAAAGCTCACGCAATTTTCTTTTATATTAGTAGCGAGTTTACAATCATTTCATCTCCTCCCGCCTTATTGTTTTTTTTGTTGTCCTCTGCTTGCTTTTAAAGGCTTCCCAATCCTCTAGCCTCCCGTTAATCCTCGCCACATTGTATGCTTTTTCTTTAGCTTTTATGCTGTCCTTGACTTCTCTTGTCAGCCATGGTTGTCTTAATTTCCCTTAGCATGTTTCCTCCTCTTTGGGATGAATTTCTGTTGTGCCTCTGAATAACCCCCAAAAACCCCTGCCATTGCTGTTCCACTGTCTTCCCTGCTAGGCTCCCCTTCCGATCAACTCTGGCCAGCTCCTCTCTCATGTCTTTATAGTTGCCTTTATTCAATTGTATAGTTACCTTTATTCAATTGTAAAACTGTTACATCTGATTCCAGCTTCTTCCTCCCAAACAGCAGAGTAAATTCTATCATACTGTGGTCACTGCCTGTGGTGGTATGATTAACACAGCTGCCTGCCATTGGTGCAGAACACCGGCTTACCATTGGCCCTGGTCGGTCATGCGCCTCTTGACCGATTGGTTGAGACCAGTCATGTGACGGCTCCCCGATTGGACGAGAGGCTGAGTTAACCCCGCCTCCAGGGCGAGGTATAAATATCCAGTACGCCCGGCGGTCGTCCATTTACTGTAGTCGACCGCAGGGCTAACAGCTAGCTTATTAAAGCTTTACTTTTGTACAGCAACTCGTCTCGCGTTCAATTGATGGTTCATCACTGCCCCCTAAGGGTTCCTTCACCTTAAGTTTCCTAATCAAGCCTGCCTCATTACACATCACCAAATCCAGAATTGCCTGTCCCCAAAACCATCACTTAGACATTTCACAGATTCCTTTTCTTAGGATACACTGCCAACCTGATATTCCCAGTCCACCTACATATTGAAGTCCCCTAAGACTATTGTAATATTGCCTTTCTAGTATGGATTAGATTTGATTTATTGTCACGTGTACCGAGGTACAGTGAAAAGTATTGCTCTGCGTATAGTCCAGACCGATCATTCCATACATGACAAAAACATAGGACATAGATAAATACACAGTGTAAACACATAGACACAGCCATCGGGTGAAGCATACAGAAATGCTGTACTACGCAGTAGAGAAGATGTGTGAAGAGATCAGTTCAGTCCATGAGAAGGTCATTCAGGAGTCTGGTAACAGCGGGGAAGAAGCTGTTTTTGAATCTGTTTGTGCGTGTTCTCAGAATTTTGTATCTCCTGCCCAAAGGAAGAAGTTGGAAGAGTGAGTAAGCCTGGTGGGAGGGGTCTTTGATTATACAGTCCACTTTGCCAAGGCAGCGGGAGGTTTAGATGAAGTCAATGGATGGGAGGGGGGTTCGCATAACGGACTGGGCTGTGTTCATGACTCTCTGAAATTTTTTATGGTCTTGGGCCGAGCAGTTGCCATGCCAGGCTGTGATGCAGCCAGGTAGGACACTTTCTATGGTGCACCTGTAAAAATTGGTAAGAGTCAATGTGGACATGTCAAATTTCCTTAGGTTCCTGAGGAAGTATAGGCGCTGTTGTGCTTTCTTGGTCATTGTGTTGACATGATTGGATCAGGACAGATTGTTGGTGATGTGCACACCTAAGAATTTGAAGCTGTCAACCATCTCCACCTCAGCCCCGTTGGTGCTAACAGGGGTGTTTCGGATACTTTGCTTCCTGAAGACAATGACCAGCTCTTTAGTTTTGCTGACATTGAGGGAGAAATTGTCATCATTACACCACTCCACAAGGTTCTCTATCTCCCTCCTGTACTCTGACTCAGTGTTGTTCAAGATCCAACCCACAACAGTCATGTCATCAACTCCATAGATGGAGTTGGAGCCAAATTTTGCCACACAGTCGTGTGTGTATAGGGACTATAGTAGGGGGCTAAGTATGCAGCTTTGCGGGGCCGCAGTATTAAAGACTATTATGGAGGAGGTGTTGTTGTTTATCCTTACTGTTTGTGGTCCATGGGTCAGGAAGTGGAGATCCAGTTGCAGAGGGAGGTGCCAAGTCCTAAATTTTGTAGCTTTGGTGTGAGCTTGGTAGAAACTGTTTTTCAATGTGTTGGTGCGTGTTCTCAGACTTTTGTATCTCCTGCCTGATGGAAGAAGTTGGAAGAGAGAATAACCCGGATGGGAGGGGTCTTTGATTATGCTTCCCGCTTCCTCAAGGCAGCGGGAGGTGTAGATAGAGTCAGTGGATGGAAGGAGTGTTCGCGTAATAGACTGGGCTGTGTTCGTGGCACTCTATAGTTTCTTACAATCTCGGGCCAAGCAATAAATGCTGTCCTTCACAGCGATGCTCGATCCTGTGAATGAAGAGAAATAATGTCAGCTCGGTGGTGCAGTGGTTAGCACTGCTGCCTCACGGCGCTGAGATCCCAGGTTCGATCCCGGCTCTGGGTCACTGTCCGTGTGGAGTTTGTACATTCTCCCCGTGTTTGCATGGGTTTTGCCCCCACAACCCAAAGATGTGCGGGTTAGGTGGATTGGCCACGCTAAATTGCCCCTTAATTGGAACAAATGAATTGGGTATTCTAAATTTTTTTTTAAGTGGTAAAAGTAGCACAATGTGATCTTCAAGAATCATGTTGATTCTAACATCAGTTAATGCCCCGTTACCTTAGAAACATAGAAAATAGGAGCAGGAGTAGGCCATTCAGCCCTTCGGGCCTACTTTGCCATTCAATATGATCATGGCTGATCATCCAACTCAGTTACCTGTTCTCGCTAACCCCCCCCCCCCCCTCCCTCCCCCCTCCAATATCCTTTGATAACTTATGGCAAACCCTTCTTTTAATCATGTTAATTTTCTTTGACAGGTTACGAATGTAAAAGGAAAATGCACAATCGGATATATTAGTCACGAGTTGAGTTGACATCATCAGTCACTCAAGACTTAAGTATTATTCAGTTGGGCCAGCTTTTGCATAGCTGACCCATTCAGTGGCCAGCCATCGGCACTCTCTGCGTTTGTAGCTCTCAGTTATTTCTAGTCGGTATGCAGCACCAATGCGAGCGTGAAAAGGGCCCAGGCCATTTCCAGTAAAAACCCTCTCCAAATGCGTCATCACTTGTGCTGCCTGGCACGCAGGGAGCCGAGCTTGCTGACCTCAGATATCCAGGCAAAGATCCAGGCTGTCTCCTTCCACTGCGGATGACAGCACACCAGGGTGCAGACAGAGGTGTGCACAGTTTAATTATGGCAACTCCTGGAACCACAGATCAAAACCATGTAACTTGCTCCATCAAATACAAAGATCAGGGCAGCTCACTGTCTGAGGGTCAGATTCAATTGTTCAGTGCTTCAGTTTGAATTTCAGTGCCTGAGCATTCATTTATTTGGAGAAATAATCCAAGATAAATTGCGATAATGATCCTCAAGAAATCATTGATTATAGCGTGTACATGAACAGGAGGAACCTGATGCCTAGATGGCCACACAGATGCCATTAGTGACAACGTGACACTCGTGTGAGATACAACAATACAGTGAAATACATCTCCTGTTTCTGTGTAAGTGCTCATGCTGCTCAACAAAGTATCAGTGCTCCCAATCTCCAGATACAGCAAATTTAAAATCCTCTTCCATTCTGGAGAACGGTCATACAGACTCAAAGCATTAACTCTCTTTCTCTCTCCACAGATGCTCCTGAGTTTATCCAGCATTTTCTTTTTTTTGTTCAGAATAATTTTCTTTGTTTACAAATCCTTGTACAGCCTCTTCTCACCTTACCTTCCTCAACCTTCTGATCCTCTGACCACAGCCTACGAAACCCCTACCCCACAAGTGGTGGCAGCGACTTGCATTGCCCCAGTAACTCCGAGGCCCTCCAACCCTTCTTTTAATAGCTTCCCAAACTCAAGCATTCACTCACCTCTCCTAATTACCCACTTTGGCCTGCAATCCTTTCTATTAATCAGAGAATCCCTACAATGCCGAAGGATGCCATTCAGCCCATCGATTCTGTGCTGACGCTCTGAAAGAGCACCCTACCTGGGCCCACTCTCCACAACCCCACCTAACCTGCACATCTTTGGACACTGGGGCAATTTAGCATGGCTAATCCACCTAACCTGCACTTCTTTGGACTGTGGGAGGAAAGTGGAGCACCCGGAGGAAACCCACACAAGTCACGGGGAGTGTAGAACCCAAAAGGGAGAGACGACACAGTAGGGTAGGACTTAACAACAGGTTTATTATGAGGTACACAAAACTACAAAAGACTATAACTCCTCTCCCCGAAGGGCCACCAGGTCAGGGTTTTTATACTGTGTGGACTTCCCTTATTCAGGGGAAACCCCACCCCCAATTACCGGGGGAGTTCATACTCCGCTTTGTAAGGGGGAAATTGAATGGAGCACAGTCCTTGTCCCCCAGAGGGGATTATAACAGGGAGAATGTGCTAACCACACAGTTACCAAAGGATGGAATTGAATCTGGGTCCCTGGAGCTGTGAGGCAGCAGTGCTAAGTACTTCATGTTTTCTATGTTAAAGGCAGGTTGTTTATATACAGCTTTAATGAAAGGTGACTGGCGCAACCAAGTTTGATTTATCTGAATGAAGCCATCCTGTCAGAGATTGAGATCATCGTACATTCAATATTTCAGCCGACCTGCACACATCCTGTTCTATCCTCCAAATCCCCTTTTGCGGATAAATTGTTTCAAATTCGGCGCAAAATTCCTGCCTCAAGTCCGAAATGTGGTGTTTACGTTTGTCTTATTTCAAGCAACTAACTCGATATAGCAAATTATGCATGGCACGTACACCTGATTGGCTCAAATCCCATATTCATTAAACTGCAGTAAGGCAGCGCAGACCATGGAGATAATGTACCAACAAGGACAGAAAAAGGGCCATAAACCTCTAATGAAAAACTGTTCAAGACAGAGGAAAGCATAAATGAGCAGGCAGCAAAACCCACAATTAAAAGGAAAACAAAATTAAATCACTACAAATACCTCAGCCTTCTGAATTCAGACGTTAATACAGGAGATGTGGAGATATTTTGCAAAGTACAGCATCCACATTGTCAAGCCTGCTCTGGGGGCCCAATGTCGTGGGTTCAAATCTTTGTAGTCTAAAAATGTGTTACCATCTGATGGAGTGCTACATTGTCAGAGGCGTCGTGTGTGGGATGAAACATTAGGATAAGGCAGGAGATATGTAGAATCATAGAATCCCTACAGTGCAGAATGAGGCCATTCAGCCCATCGGGTTGGCACTGACCCTCTAAAAGAGCACCCCACCCAGGCTCACTGCCCCACCCTATCCCTGCATCCCCATAAACCCACCTAAACTTTGAGACACAATCCACCTAACCTGCACATCTTTGGACTGTGGGAGGAAACCGGAGCACCCGGAGGAAACCCACGCAGACACGGGGAGAACCTGCAGACTCCGCACAGACAGTGACCCGAGGTCAGGATTGAACCCGGGTCCCTGCTAACCACTGTAGGCTTTGATGAGAAGACCAGAAGGCTGAGCAGGCAATGCACAGGCTGAGGAAGGTAAGGTGAGACGAGGTTGCACAAGGATTTGAAGACAACAATTTGAACATGAATATAAGAGGTCCTGTGACAAAATTCAAATAAGGGCTGTGGGCGCAATTCAACCCAAACATATTTCTCAGGGTATGTCCCAATGGCCACGCTGCACCCGAAAAGCAGCGGTGCAGCTTGGTCAATTAATGGTCAATTGGGCCTCACGGTAGCATGGTGGTTAGCATCAATGCTTCACAGCTCCAGGGTCCCAGGTTTGATTCCCGGCTGGGTCACTGTCTGTGTGGAGTCTGCACATCCTCCCCGTGTGTGCGTGGGTTTCCACCGGGTGCTCCGGTTTCCTCCCACAGTCCAAAGATGTGCCGGTTAGGTGGATTGGCCAAGCTAAATTGCCCGTAGTGTAAGGTTAATGGGGGGATTGTTTGGATACGGGTTACGTGGGTTTAAGTAGGGTGATCATTGCTCGGCAAAACATCGAGGGCCAAAGGGCCTGTTCTGTGCTGTACTGTTCTATGTTCTATGTTCTATGTTCTAATGCCGGAGAATCCGATCCCGGGATCTACCCGGCTCACATCGCATCGCGAATTCCAAGGTGATCTTGCAAAACGTTGCAATGTAAATTCCGGCCATTGTGGGCGCGATCACTTTGTGGCAAATCTGCAGATTAGAGCGAGACAGCTGGTCTTATTCTAATGTGCAGATTCCCGAGGTTCGGGAGGCTTTTGGGATTCATCCACTTCGCCTCGGAGACATTGGACAAGCGCCATTCAGCACAAATCCCAACAAAGAGGGACCAGATGGAACGGCACTCACGGGGGTCTCCCAGGGGGTCGGAGGCCCCCAGCTATATGCCCTTTCAGCAGGATGGATCCATTGCATAGCCACATGTTTCCCGGTGCTCCCAGTAGCGGGAAACATGTGGGTAAATGTGCTCGCCGTGGGACTTTGTTCCCAATTACTTGAATCGCGTCCTAAGTGTCATTTCAGGCGAGTTGGGTGGGGTGCTTTCCACCGGCTTTGTCAGTGAGATTCACCCACACTGAGGGCGTGAGTCAATGGAACAGCGTGGTACTGAGCGGGAACGCTGCCAGCTTCCGATGCACAGCCCGGCCAGGCCGTCGCCGCTATAAAATGTTACTTGGATCACTTAACGAGGACCCATGGGCTTCAAGCCGCAAGTGACTGACCCACCGACTGATTCACCGGCACCACATTCACCAGCCCTCTGCTAACAAGGGAGAGCAGCACTTAAACCGCCCTTTCACAGCCAACCCCGCCGCCATGCCATTGAGGAGATCAGCCCCACAGTTCCGGGGTGCCGATCTGGCCAGGCTGTTGGGCGCGGTCAAAATCAGACAGGATGCCCTTTTCCCTGGAGTGTCCCGGAGGGTCAGCCATAGGGCAGCCAGTGATGCCTGGTAGGAAGTGGCAGTATCTGTCAGCTCCGGGAGAGTCACCAGGAAGACTGGAACCCAGTGCCGTAAGAAGGTCAGTGACTCCATCAAGCCGCACGGTGGGTTGGCACCGGCTCTGCCCGCCAGCTCCAAACGCCCCATCAGCATGCGTCTGGCACCAGATCCAGCACCGTTCCATGCCCGGCCCACCCATGTCCAGCAGTGCCCCTCACACTGCCACCCACCACTCCCCAGATTCCCTACCCCGTCCATACTCCCAATCTCTCCCCCAACCCCCCACCGAAATCTCCACCACCATCGCGATGAATGTGCTTGCAGCTCTGGATGCCCCTTCTGTGTCCCCGCAATAGAGGTTTTCCCACAACAGACGGGAGAGGTCCCAGACAGAGTTCTCATCCCCGAAGAGGAACAAGTGCACGAGGCTGCATGGTTGGTCGAGGACAGATCGGTCACCTGCGTACAGGTTGGCGTATGGTGTAGAGGTCAGGTTCTACCAGCCCCCATCAGATGAGCTATTACACGTGAGTTGTCCTCCCTCCCACTGACCACAGGTCCATTCTCCTGCAGGATCCTCATCAGCGGTGCCAGCCCACCCAGGGTGGCCTTCCATGAAAATATCTCATATAGGAACTCCAAGGAGACCACTGTATTCGCAGTACAGCTGCCATCATCACCCTCCAGCAGCGCATAGACACACCTCAGTGGGCTACAGTAGTGGTCAGGCTTCTGGGGCACAATCTGGTGAGCACCACACAGTTGCCAATGCACATCAGGTGGAGGCAGGACGCCCAGGCAGGAAAGCAGTTGGAGAGCTACTGGATCCTAGGACCCAGCTGGGTCCCAGTCAAATGCTGACCCTCTGGAACATGTTTACCCGGATCTGATGGAGATGATAGGGAGTGGCCCACGCACCCCTGGCCGCAGCGGAGGCCCCTGGACTCAGACACTGTACCCCAGACACCTGCACGTAACGTTGCCTAAATTGGGTTCCCTACACGGTGCACACACCCACTTTTTGCTCGCTGAAATGTCCCCGGTGCTGGGGCCCAGCCCATGGGTGTTTGGATATTGGCTGCTGCGTGTGTGGTGTTGCCTCCCACAGTGTTCAGGCATCACGGCCTGATTGGGATGCTGGGCAATAATGTCCACCTGCTACATGGCCCGCCCACACACAGGAATCCACTTGGATATATTTTTTTTTAATAACAGTTCATATATCACAAAAACCGTAAAAGTACAAGGAAATGGTGCTGTGCTAGACACACAGGCACTCATGCATAACAAAGCATCAGGACAAATGCCAAATCCTCATAATGTAATTACACAAAAAAAATACAAATACACATTAAATGAGAACCAAACAGTACAAAGAAGATGCCAGCATCCAAATTAATCCGCCTCCCCATCCCCCAGCTCCCAGCAGCAGAACAGCCGGAAAGTCACACTGACACAAAGCATGATAGAAGAGAGGGAGAGCACGGCACTCCGGACTCCCACCACAGACAAAGAGGCTGCGACTGACAAACATACGATCTCCAAACAGGAAACAGGCAGCAACATAATGAGGAGACCAGCACCTGGGCCAACGTGTAGTCTCTGCCCTTCCTGCAGCTCCCAGCCTCAGGACATGGCAGAAGAGTGAGTCAACACCCCTTTGGACTCCTGCCTCAGACAAAAGGGGCTGCAGCTAACAAACACACGGCCTCCAGGCATTATACATTACACAGCCAGCAATACAACAAATTTACTAGCATCCGAGCCAACCCGCCCTCTTTCCCCTTCCTGCAGCACCTAGCTGCAAAACATGGCAGAAAAACGAGTGAACACCCCTTTCCGGACTCTCCCCCCCCCCCCCCCCCCCCCCCCCCCCGCCCCCTCAAACAAAAGCGGCTGCGGATGACAAATACATGGCCTCCAGGCATCAAACAATAAACAGTCAATAGTGTAACAAAGCTACCGGCATCCGAGCCAACCCGCCCTCTTTCCCTGTTCCCCAAAGCCCAGCTGCAAAACGAATGGCAGAAGAGCGAGTGAACCACCCTATCCGGTGTCAAGACCAATGACAAAAGTGTCTGCAGCTAACAGGCGCATGACCTCCAGACATCAATCAACAAAACAACCCCCCCCCCCCCCCCCCCCCCCCCGCAGTCAGAGAGCAGGATGGGGGAATGAAAGCACCCCCTCCCCCCCCAAGCCTGGCAGTAGGTCATCGTATTCCCTTCATTTCTTTGCTCCAGGCCTCGGAAGCAAAAGGGGCTGCAGCAAACAAACCCCAGGAATTAAACAAGAAATAGCAATAATACAGTAGAATGCATACAATTTCCGAACATTAAACAATATACAATAGTACAAAAGGTGCCAGGAATTTACACGCCCTCCAAACTTGAAACAGAAAACAGTCATCATCACACTAAAGCTACCAACATCCTCTAAAGGCGTGACTTCGCTACCTCCAAGGTGTCCAGTTGAGGTGAGTCGTCACACTCTTCCTCCTGCAATCCCGCCATCTGGTCACCTGCTCCAACCAGTCCTTGGCCCAGTCCACAGAAGCAGAAACAACACACAGCTTCCAGACATAAAACATTGAACAGTCAGCGGTTCAAATAAAAGCACCAGCAAATGGCAATACAGTCCTTCAAACCCCCAACAAGTTGCGCAGTTGTTCAAGGCCTCCACCCTTCCTTCTAAAGCACTGGCAGCAGGGCACCTGACTTCCTCCCTCTCCTTGCCCCAAGCCACAGAGAAAGAGGCAGTAACAGCTACGCATGGCTTCCAGAATGTGGTGAATGTAATTTACACTAATATATATTATACCATATTATTGTAAGCGCAGTTGCGTTGCCCAACCACTAGGGGGAGTAGCACTGGGAATGCATAGGAGTTTGTACAGGGCTCCACCCTTGGCTCCGCCCACGGCTCCTCCCCTGGACTGCTGTATAAAGATCGATGCCCAGACACTATGCTAGAGTGTGTCTGGCAAAGAAAGCCCCAGCCTCTAACCCTCCCACGGCTCAAAGCACGCGTTCCGCCCCAGCCTCTAACCCTCCCACGGCTCAAAGCACTTGTTCCCTGAATTCACAGGCCCACAGGCCCCGAAATGCTGCAGCCTGTATGCCGACTCCTCCCCCACCCGACATCTGCGACTCATGGGGGCAGCCATCTTGGCAATCCTCCTCCATGCGGCCGATCATGTGCGACTCATGGGGCAGCCATCTTGGCAATCCTCCTCCATGCGGCCGGCCTTATGCGACTCATGGGGGCGGCCATCTTGGGATCCATCCCCTTCAAACTCTGAAACTCACCTCGAAGACTACGAACTCAGAGGGCAGTCATCACGGGGCCACTCCAGCACAGCTGATCGAGCCGCTGACTACCGCAACTCAGCGCAGTCACACTGGACTAATCGCGCCCGAAGCATCTCCGCAACTCGATGGCGACGGTCCAAATTAACGGGTACAGCACGCCGTGCCTTTTCAACTCCGGGAGCACTGAGAGCTTCGTACACCCAGATCTGGTAAGACGCTGTTCGCTCCACGTTTTCCCTGTGCGGCAAACTATCTCCCTCGCTTCGGGCTCCCACTCTGTCCAGATCCAAGGGCGCACTGCCGCGACGCTCACAATCCAAGGTGCTAGCTATGCCAAATTCCAGCTCTACGTCCTGCCCGAACTCTGCGCCCCACTCTTATTAGGCCTTGATTTCCAGTGTAATCTCAAGAGTCTGACCCTCAGTTTCGGCGGAACCCTACCCCCACTCACTGTCTGCAGCCTAGCCACGCTGCGAATCTCCCCCCCTCCTCTCTTTGCCAACCTCACCCCGGACTGTAAACCTGTAGCCACTCGCAGCAGGCGGTACAGCCTGCAGGATAGGGTGTTCATCAGATCAGAGGTCCGAAGGCTCCTCAGTGAGGGGATCATAGAGGCCAGCAACAGCCTCTGGAGAGCTCAGGTGGTGGTCGTCAAGACCGGGGAAAAATTCCGCATGGTCGTAGACTATAGTCAGACCATTAATAGGTTTACGCTCCTCGACGCGTACCCTCTCCCCAGGATTGCAGACATGGTTAACAAGATCACCCAGTATCGGATTTGTTCCACGGTGGATCTGAAGTCTGCATACCACCAGCTCCCAATCCACCTTGAGGACCGCCACTGCACGGCATTCGAGGCCGATGGCCGCCTCTTCCATTTCCTCCGGGTTCCCTTCGGCGTCACTAATGGGATTTCGGTGTTCCAACGAGCAATGGACCGAATGGTGAACCAGTACGGGCTGCGGGCCACGTTCCCGTACTTGGATAACGTTACCATCTGCGGCTATGACCAGCAGGACCATGACCCCAACCTCTACCGTTTTCTCCAGACGGCTCAGAAACTAAATCTAACCTATAACAAGGGGAAATGCGTTTTCCGCACAACCAGACTAGCCATCCTCGGCTATGTCATGGAAAACGGAGTCCTGGGCCCCGACACGGACCGTATGCGCCCCCTCTTAGAACTCCCTCTCCCTCATTGTCCCAAGGCCCTCAAACGGTGCTTGGGATTCTTTTCCTACTATGCCCAGTGGGTCCCTCAATATGCGGACAAAGCCCGCCCACTCTTTAAGGCCCTTTGAACGCCTCGCGATCGATTTCAAAGGGCCACTCCCCTCAACTAACAGGAACGTTTACTTCCTAAACGTTATAGACGAGTTCTCCCGCTTCCTGTTTGCTATCCCGTGCCCCAATATGACCTCCCACACAGTCATTAGGGCCCTGCATAGTATCTTCACCCTGTTTGGTTTCCCCAGCTACGTGCACAGCGACCGGGGTTCATCCTTCATGAGCGACGAGTTGCGTCAGTACCTGCTCGACAAGGGCATCGTCTCGAGCAGGACAACCAGCTACAACCCCAGGGGGAACGGGCAGGTGGACAGGGAGAATGCGACAATCTGGAAGACTGTCCTACTGACCATCCGGTCCAGGAATCTCCCATTGGCAGGATGTCCTCCCAGACGTGCTCCACGCTATTAGGTCCCTCTTGTGCACCACGACCAACATCACGAGCATCACGAGCGGCTCTTTAGTTTTTCCAGGGGCACTACCACAGGGGTCTCACTCCCGGCATGGCTGAAGACACCGGGCCCTGTACTCCTGAGGAAGCAGGTCAGGATGCACAAAACTGGCCCCCTTGTAGAGAAGGTGAGCCTGCTTCACTCAAACCCCCAGTACGCTTTCGTAGAATTCCCTGACGGCCGTCAGGACACCGTATCCCTCCAGGACCTAGCACCCGCAGGATCCAGCACCCCCACTATCACTGCAGAGGTACCCCTCACTCTACACCCCACCCAGCCGCCCCCTCGTGCTCCTGAGCCCACTAGCTCGCTACAATTGTTTCGCGCACCCACACCGGCTAGCTCCCAGCGCCCCCAGCGCCACCAGTCGAACCAGACGGGTATGGAGCTGGGACGGAAGCACCCCCGGAGTCCGCCATCGTACCCCAACCCACAACATCCATCCAGCCACCGCAGGAGGCTGCAACCCCGGTGCTCCGCAGATCACAGCAGACAACTCGACCACCGGACAGACTCAACCTGTGAACCACCACCCCCGCCGGACTTGATTTTTTGTAGGGGGTGAATGTGGTGAATGTAATTCACAATGTAATATATATGATACCATATTATTCTAAGCGCAGTTGCGTTGCCCGACTAGTAGGGGGAGTAGCACTGGGAATGCATAGGAGTTTGTACAGGGCTCCACCCTTGGCTCCGCCCACAGCTCCTCCCCCTGGACTGCTGTATAAAGATCGATGCCCAGAACCAGCCGACCAGTTCATCCAGGGTTCATCGTGTTACAGGCTGGCTCTGTTGTAAGTAGATTAAAACCACTGTTCATATCTTAAAGCACATGTCTCATGAATTAATGGTCTCATCACAGACATGATATATCGAATAGACAACAGTACAGATAAAAGCACCAGCAAACTGCAAAGCAGACTGCATATCTTCAGCAAGTCACTCAGGTGAAACAGCCGCCGCCCTTTCCTCTTCCTTCCTCACTTCAGGCAACAAAAGTAAAGAACTGGCAGCAAGCAGACACGCAGCATCCAAGTGGCAGCAACAGTAGTCCACCAAGCAAGCTGACAGGGAGGCAGGCAGTTTTTAAATCCCCCCTCAGGCTGAGGCCCAGACAAGGGCCTTACCTGCGGAATTACCTGTCCCTCTCTCTCTCTCACCTGCAGATCCCTGAAGAAGTCTCTCAGCAATGGAATTGAGAGCAAGAAGAGAAAAAGACCTCCCCTTGTTCAAAAACAGGCAGCAGCAAATCTCTCCTTTCTTCCCTGTCTGTTTTCCAGGCTGCAGGAAACAGCAGCCTGCAACACAGTTTACAATCCACAGGCAGGAGCAGTCAGCAGACTCATCCTATGCAGCCACTTGGGAATATTTTGTTTATTAGACAGTCAACAGCACGAAAAAGGAAAAACCCAAATCAAGTCCACCCCCCCCCCCCCCCCCCCCAACCGCAGGGGGCTCACCCCACCAGCCCTGCCACCTCCAAGCGGGGGGCAGCTGGCCCATTGATGTACCGTCAATTACCAGGAGTCGAGAATGGTGAAACATTCGAGGTTTTATTGCACAAGATGTTGTGCCTCCTGCAGCTGGAACCAGAATGGGAGCAGCGCAGGAGAGCGTGCACTTTTATACTCCGCCTGCTGGGAGGAGCTAGCAGGCTGGGATTTACTGTGGTACCTGTATTAAAGTGGCAGTACCGTAATACATGCAATGTGCTACCAGTGGTGTTTACCGCATTCACCCCCTGTTTAAAATAAAGTCCTAGGGGGGGTGAATAAAACATTACAGATTGAGTCTGTCGGGGGCTCTGACCCTCCGCTGCGATTGCCTCAGCCCTGGAGGTGGTGTGGGCGCTGATGTGGTCACCTGCGACTCTGGGAGCGTGTCGTCCTCTCCTTCGTCACACCTTCGAGGATCCAGTGAGGGGACGGATCCTGCAGGGGTGGGGGCTGTGGTGAGGTTCGCTGGTGGGAGGTGCAGGGGTGAACGAGGCAACCAGGGGGGGGGGGGGGGGGGGGGGAAGCGGTATCAGGTCGGGGGTTGTGGATGTGGACCCAGCGGGTGCCAGGTCCCGGAGGGAGACTGTGTCCTGTCGCCCGTCGGGGTGTGCTATGTAGGCGTACTGTGGGTTTCCATGGAGGAGGTGGACTTTCTCAACCAAGGGATATGATTTATGGCTCCGCACATGCTTCCGGAGGAGGAGGGGTCCAGGAAATGTCAGCCATGTTGGGAGCGAGACCCCGGAGGTGGACTTCCTAGGGAAGGCAAACACACGTTCGTGAGGAGTCTCATTAGTAGCGGTGCACAGGAGCGACTGGATGGAGTGGAGCGTGTCGGGGAGGACCTCCTGCCAGCCGGAGACCAGGAGATTTCTCGACTGAAGGGCCAGCAGGACAGCCTTCCAGACCGTCCTGTTCTCCCTCTCCACCTGCCTGTTTCCTCGGGGGTTGTCGCTGGTCATCCTGCTCGAGGCAATGCCCTTGCTGAGCAGGAACTGACGCAGCTCATCACTCATGAAGGAGGATCCCCGATCACTGTCGATGTAGGTGGGGAAACCGAACAGAGTGAAGATGCCGTGCAGGGCCTTGATGACCGGAGCAGAAGTCATGTCGGGGCATGGGATGGCGAAAGTATTCATCAATTACTTTGAGGAAGTACACGTTCCGGTCGGTGGAGGGGAGGGGCCCTTTGAAATCCATGCTGAGGCGCTCAAAGGGGCAGGAGGCCTTCACCAGGTGCGCTCTATCTGGCCGGTAGAAGTGCAGCTTGCACTCTGCGCAGACTTGGCAGTCTCTGGTTACGGTCCTGACCTCCTCAATGGAGTAGGGCAGGTTGCGGGCCTTGACAGAATGGAAGAACCGGGTGACCCCCGGGTGGCAGAGGTCATTGTGGAGAGCCCGGAGTCGGTCCACTTGTGTGCTGGCACATGTACCACGGGATAGGGCATCAGGTGGCTCATTGAGCTTCCCCGGGCAATACAACATCTCATAGTTATAGGTGGAGAGCTCGATCCTCCACCTCAAGATCTTGTCATCTTTGATCTTGCCCCGCTGCGTATTGTTAAACATGAAGGCAACCGACCATTGGTCAGTGAGGAGAGTGAATCTCCTGCCGGCCAGGTAATGTCGCCAATGTCGCACAGCTTCCATAATAGCCTGGGCCTCCTTTTCGACAGAGGAGTGCCGAATTTCGGAGGCATGGAGGGTGCGGGAAAAGAAGGCCATGGGTCTGCCCGCCTGGTTGAGGGTGGCGGCCAGAGCAAAGCCTGATACATCGCTCTCCACCTGAAAGGGGAAGGTCTCGTCGACTGCGTGCATCGTGGCCTTGGCGATGTCTGCCTTGATACGGTTGAAGGCCTGGTGGGCCTCAGTTGTCAGGGGAAAAACTGTGAATTTGATGAGTGGGCGGGCCTTGTCCCCATAGTTAGGGACCCACTGGGCGTAATACAAGAAAAACCCCAGGCATCGTTTCAGGGCCTTGGGGCAGTGGGGGAGAGGGAGTTCCAGGAGGGGGCGCATGCGGTCGGGGTCGGGCCCTAGGACTCCATTTTCCACTACGTAGCCAAGGATGGCTAAGCGGTTGGTGCGGAACACGCATTTCTCCTTATTGTAGGTGAGGTTAAGGAGTTTGGCGGTATGGAGGTATTTTTGGAGGTTTGCGTCGTGGTCCTGCTGATCGTGGCCGCAGGTGGTGACATTATCTCGGTACAGGAAGGTAGCCCGCAGCCCATACAAGTCAACCTTTCGGTCCATCTCTCGTTGGAAGACCGAGACCCCATTGGTGATGCCAAAGGGAACTCTAAGGAAATTATAGAGGAGGCCATCTGCTTCGAATGCAGTCAATTGGCAGCCCTCCGGGGGGGGTGGGAGCTGGTGGTAGGCAGACTTCAAGTTTACTGTGGAGAAGACTCGATATCTGATTGACCATGTCAGATATGCGTGGGAGGAGGTATGCGTCGAGCTGCGTGTACCAGTTGATGGTCTGACTGTAGTCAATGACCATCTTGTGCTTCTCCCCAGTCTTCACTACCACCACTTGAGCTCTCCAGGGGCTGTTACTGGCCTCAATGATCCCCTCCCGCAGAAGCCATTGGACCTCCGACTTGATAAAGGTCCTGTCCTGGGCTCTGTACCGCCTGCTCCTCGTGGCGACAGGGTTGCAGTCCAGGGTGAGGTTTGCAAACAGTGAAGGTGGATCGACCTTAAGGGTCGTGAAGCCGCAGACGGTGAGGGGCAGGGGTCCGCCAAAGTGCACAGGGGCTGTTTAGCACAGTGGGCTAAATAGCTGGCTTGTAATGCAGAACAAGGCCAGCAGCACAGGTTCAATTCCCGTACCGGCCTCCCAGAACAGGTGCCAGAATGTGGCGACTAGGGGTTTTTCACAGTAACTTCATTGAAGCCTACTTGTGACAATAAGCGATTATTATATCCTTTAGAGGAATGGAAGGGAGTTTTAATAATGGGAGATGAGGAAATGGCTGAGGAACTGAACAGGTTTTTTGGGTCGGTCTTCACGGTGGAAGACACAAATAACATGCCAGTGATTGATAGAAATGAGGCTATGACAGGTGAGGACCTTGAGAGGATTGTTATCACTAAGGAGGTAGTGATGGGCAAGCTAATGGGGCTAAAGGTGGACAAGTCTCCTGGCCCTGATGGAATGCATCCCAGAGTGCTAAAAGAGATGGCTAGGGAAATTGCAGATGCACTAGTGATAATTTACCAAAATTCACTAGACTCTGGGGTGGTCCCGGTGGATTGGAAATTAGCAAACGTGACACCACTGTTTAAAAATGGAGGTAGGCAGAGACCGGGAAATTATAGGCCAGTTAGCTTAACTTCAGTAGTAGGGAAGATGCTGGAATCTATCACCAAGGAAGAAATAGCAAGGCATCTGGATAGAAATTGTCCCATTGGGCAGACGCAGCATGGGTTCATAAAGGGCAGGTCGTGCCTAACTAATTTAGTGGAATTTTTTGAGGACATTACCAGTGCAGTAGATAACAGGGAGCCAATGGATCTGGATTTCCAGAAAGCCTTTGACAAGGTGCCACACAAAAGGCTGCTGCATAAGATAAAGATGCATGGCATTAAGGGTAAAGTAGTAGCATGGATAGAGGATTGGTTAATTAATAGAAAGCAAAGAGTGGGGATTAATGGGTGTTTCTCTAGTTGGCAATCAATAGCTAGTGGTATCCCTCAGGGATCCGTGTTGGGCCCACAATTGTTCACAATTTACATAGATGATTTGGAGTTGGGGACCAAGGGCAATGTGTCCAAGTTTGCAGATGACACTAAGATGAGTGGTAAAGCAAAAAGTGCAGTGGATACTGGAAGTCTGCAGAGGGATTTGGGTAGGTTAAGTGAATGGGCTAGGGTCTGACAGATGGAATACAATGTTGAGGGTATCCATTTTGGTAGGAATAACAGCAAACGGGATTATTAATTAAATGATAAAATATTAAAGCATGCTGCTGTGCAGAGAGACCTGGGTGTGCTATTGCATGAGTCACAGAAAGTTGGTTTACAGGTGCAACAGGTGATTAAGAAGACGAATGGAATGTTGTCCTTCATTGCTAGAGGGATGGAGTTTAAGACTAGGGAGGTTATGTTGCAATTGTATGAGGTGTTAGTGAGGCCACACCTGGAGTATTGTGTTCAGTTTTGGTCTCCTTACTTGAGAAAGGACGTACTGGCACTGGAGGGTTTGCAGAGGAGATTCACAAGGTTAATCCCTGTGCTGAAGGGGTTGGATTACGAGGAGAGGTTGAGTAGACTGGGACTGTACTCATTGGAATTTAGAAGGATGAGGGGGGATCTTATAGAAACATATAAAATTATGAAGGGAATAGATAGGATAGATGCGGGCAGGTTGTTTCCACTGGCGAGTGAAAGCAGAACTAGGGGGCATAGCGTCAAATTAAGGGGACGTAGATTTAGGACTGAGTTTAGGAGGAACTTCTTCACCCAAAGGGTTGTGAATCTATGGAATTCCTTGCCCAGTGAAGCAGTTGAGGCTCCTTCATTACATGTTTTTAAGGTAAAGATAGATCGTTTTTTGAAGAATAAAGGGATTAAGGGTTATGGTGTTCGGGTCGGAAAGTGGAGCTGAGTCCACAAAAGATCAGCCATGATCTCATTGAATGGCGGAGCAGGCTCGAGGGGCCATATGGCCTACTCCTGCTCCTAGTTCTTATGTTCTTATGTTCTTATGAATTTCAAAGTAAGGCTTTGGAGGTGGCATTGAAAATGAAGACCTAGTAACAGGGCAGCGCAGAGATGGGGGAGGACGTAGAGCCTGAAGTTGCTGAACACTACGCCCTGAAGGGTAAGAGTCGCGACACAGTACCCCCGGATTTCCGCGGAATGGGATCCGGAGGCCAGGAAGATTTTCTGGGTGACGGGGAGTACCGGGAGGGAGCAGCGCCTTACCATAGCAGGGTGGATGAAACTCTCTCTGCTCCCAGAGTCAAAGAGGCAGGTCATCTCGTGCCATTGATCTTTACCGTCGTCGTAGCAGTTGTGAGGTTGCAGGGCCGAGACTGATCCAGAGTGATGGAGGCGAGCTGCGGAAGATGTTGGGAGGTCCCGGGCTGATCAGCCGTGGCGGAGATATCAGCAGGCAGCGAACGGCCAGACAAGCAGGAGGCCTGAGGCATGGTCCAGAATGGCGGCAAAGATGGCGGCGCCTATGGGGCACACATAGCGGGTGGCATCAAAGATGGCGGCGCCCACAGGCCTCACGTGGCTTGTGGTGGAGAAGATGGTGACGCCCCTGGATCACACGTGGAGGGTGTAGCAATGTCGGGCCTGGAAACAGCAGCGTCTGACCGGGCCTGGCAAACGGAAACAAAGTGGCCCTTCGTCCTGCACCCATTGCAGGTCGCACTCCACGCTGAGCAACGCTGCCTGGGATGTTTGCTCTGGCCACAAAAGTAAAAGTTGGGGCCCCCCGGAGTTGTCTGGCTGCCGCGCGACGCAGGCTTGCGGTGTACTCGAGTCGGTAGCTGGTGGGGCCCACGATGCCCACGAGGGTGCCGCGCGGTCGGAGGTGTAGGCCTCCAGATTACGGGAGGCCACTCCCAGGGAATTGGCAAGCTGCACAGTCCAATAGTCACTGGCAAACGTACATAGACTTCATGCCCGTGACATAAGCGTCACTGAGTAATAGTTCGGTGTGTTGGACTGCCGAAACTGCCTGGCAGTCACAGTCCCTACCAAGAATCTGTAGCGCCCGCAAGAAATCATCCAGAGTCTCCCCTGGGAGTTGCCATCTCGTGGCCAGGAGGTGCCTGGCGTACACTTGATTCACCGACTTAATGTAATGTCCCTTTAGTAGCGTCATCGCTTCTGTATAGGTGGGCGCATCCCGGATGAGGGGAAAAACTTGATAACCCGTGAGTAGAGGAGCTTCTGTGGGTCCGAGAGTTATAGAGCATAGAACAGTACAGCACAGAACAGGCCCTTCGGCCCTCGATGTTGTGCCGAGCCATGATCACCCCACTCAAACCCACGTATCCACCCTATACCCGTAACCCAACAACCCCCCCCTTAACCTTACTTTTATTAGGACACTATGGGCAATTTAGAATGGCCAATCCACCTAACCCGCACATCTTTGGACCGTGGGAGGAAACCGGAGCACCCGGAGGAAACCCACACACACAGGGGGTTCTTCAGTGGCTGCTCTGGGCTAGCCTTCAAAGCAGGCTAGCCAGTGCTCGAAGGTGGACGTGGCGTTGGCTGCGTGAGGGCTCAGCTCCAGGCGATCAGGCTTGATTAAGATGTTCATCTTGTAAAACCTTGTGCAATAAATTGATGTGCCGTCAATTACCACGAGAGGAGAACGGTGAAACTATTGAGGTTTTATTGCACAAGATGTTGTGCCTCCAGCAGCTGGAACCAGAATGGGAGCAGCGCAGGAGAGCGTACACTTTTATACTCCGCCTGCTGGGAGGAGCCAGCAGGCTGGGATTTACTGTGGTACTTGTAATACAGTGGCAGTACCGTAATATATGCAATGGGTTACCAGTGGTGTTTACCACACCCAGTGCCCACAGCTGATTGCCTGTGAGTGAAGATGGCTACTCACCTCCTCAGATCCCCACAGCAGCCCTTCCGTCAGCTTCACATTTTAAAAAAGGAGTACTAATTGGCGCCGGCGTGACGACTTGCTGGGGAAGCCATTACAGAGGGGCTCACGCCCGTTAATTGTATGGAGATTGGCCTTAAGTGGTGATTATTAGTTTCTCGCCGTGCTCGAGTTCCTGATTTTGCCAACGCGAGTGGGCTGGTTAAACCGATCAGCGCCCGGCACGGTTCTCAGTTTTGGCTCTCTCACGTCCTAACAACCTCATTCAAGCACGATTGCCAGCCAATTCACCGGAACAGTGCTGGGTTGGTCCGAGGAAGAGAGGTCACCAATGCAGAGGTCAGTGCGCGCTGCAGAGGTGAGGATCCACAGGGCCCCACTTGGATGGACTGTCGCGCTGAATTATGATTGCCTTACTGACTGACCCACCCCTCCCACTGACCACATGTCCGGTCTCTCGCAGATCCTCCAGCCGACGGCACCGGCCCATCAAGGGGGCCCCCCCATCCTTCCTCCCATGAGACCACCTCAGAGGAGAGCTCCCAGGATGCCACAATCAACGCGTCACAGCCATCATCCCCACTCTCCACTTGTGGAGATGCACACATTGATGGGCAACATTAGTGGACAGACTTCTGGGGCACAATCTGATGAGCACCTCACAGTTGCTGATGTACATCAGGTGGAGCAGGACCCCCAGGCGAGACAGCAGTCAGAGGTCTGCTGGATCCCAGGACCCAGCTGGGTCCCAGCTTGATGCTGAGCTTATGGAAGAGGTATTTTCGGAGCTGATGTAGACATTAGGGTGCGACATTCAGAGGGAGGTGTCAGTGACACTCCAGCAGCCCCAGACGCTAGGGGCACAGGAGATGACACCGGCATGGCACTGAGGCCAACACTGCAAGGGTGGCGAATGCAGTGAAGAGTCTGGTGCATGACGTCGGCACCATGAGTGTAGGTTTCCAAGGCATCGCGCAGTCGGTGACGCCATGGCTGAGGGTGGCGGCGGAATGTCAGACTCGCTGGGGGATGTGACCAGCACCAGGTTTACCTTGATGAGGAACAGTGGGACATATCCCGCGTTCAGATGGGATTGGCTGAGGTACTGCAGAGCTTGTCCCAGTCACAGGTAGGCATTGCCCAGGCGCTGCAGAGCTTGTCCCAGTCACAGGTAGGCATTGCCCAGGCGCTGCGGAGCTTGTCCCAGTCACAGGTAGGCATTGCTGAGGTACTGTGGAGCTTGTCCCAGTCGCAGGTAGGCATTGCTCAGGCGCTGCAGAGCTTGTCCCAGTCACAGGTAGGCATTGCCCAGGCGCTGCAGAGCTTGTCCCAGTCACAGGTAGGCATTACTCAGGCGCTGCAGAGCTTGTCCCAGTCGCAGGTAGGCATTGCTCAGGCGCTGCAGAGCTTGTCCCAGTCACAGGTAGGCATTGCCCAGGCGCTGCAGAGCTTGTCCCAGTCACAGGTAGGCATTACTCAGGCGCTGCAGAGCTTGTCCCAGTCGCAGGTAGGCATTGCCCAGGCGCTGCGGAGCTTGTCCCAGTCGCAGGTGGGCATTGCCCAGGCGCTGCAGAGCTTGTCCCAGTCACAGGTAGGCATTGCTGAGGTACTGTGGAGCTTGTCCCAGTCACAGGTAGGCATTACTCAGGCGCTGCAGAGCTTGTCCCAGTCACAGGTAGGCATTGCCCAGGCGCTGCGGAGCTTGTCCCAGTCGCAGGTGGGCATTGCCCAGGCACTGCGGAGCTTGTCCCAGTCACAGGTAGGCATTGCCGAGGCGCTGCAGAGCACGGTACGGTCACTGGGGGATGTGTCCCAGTAACTGAGTAGCATCGCCACGGGCATCAACACCGTGCTGCAGGCATTGGGAGCCGCCAGAGCCAACAGAGCCAGATGTTGCAGGGGCAGTCGGCGTTTGGACCAGCTGCCCCTGTGTCCCAAGGTAAACCCTGGGGCCCAATGGGCACCAACCGGGAGGAGGGGGTCCCGGGTGCCAACCTGGACCCATCCCATGGAGTAGGGATGGTGACCAACAGCTCCCCCGTGACCCACCCCTCTGATGAGGCTGCGTCTCACAGTCAGCACACGGTACAGGGCGGCATGGCTGTGCGTGAGCCGCGACAAGTGTGCCCAGGCCCTCCGGCCCCACAGCCCCCAGAGGACGCCCTCCAGGGCATGGCCACGGGACAAGGTCAGCAGCTGGCTGCCTCCACTTCTGATGTGCATTCTGAGGCCACACCTAGACATGGCATTAGAGCTAGGAGGGCCAGGCACATTGAGGATCACTGAGGGCACCGGAGGTGGGGGGGAGAGGGTAGGGGAGTAGGTAGGGGTGAGCAGGAGAGGGGTGAGGGGGTATGGAGGGGGGGGAGGGATGAAAGAGGCGGCGGGAGACTGGGGAATTGTAAAACACAATAAACACCCTTGAGCCGGACCAGTATGACTTCTCTGTCGCCTTCTTCCGCAATGCTGGCCGACCTCCAAACCATTGGCCCATCGCTCCAGGCCCCCCGTGTACAGGTGATGGGTGTGAGTGAGCACTCAGCAGACAGGCAGGGGTCAGGCTATGGCATAGATTGAGGAGCACCAGAACTCAGCTCTCTGTGGGCGATCATCCCCCCCTCCTGCCCTTGACAGTGACCCGCTGACAGTGCCGACACAGTCCCAGCACCCAGGAGTGATGTGACACATACCCTGGCTGTTCGGGTATTGGCTGCTGCATGTGTGGTGTTGCTGATGCACTATCAATTACCACAAAGCGCAGAGGTGGGGGAGGACGTGGAGCCGGAAGTTGCTAAACTCTACGCCTTGGACGGTGAGGGTCGTGATGCAGTACACCCGGATTTCCACGGAATGGGATCCGGAGCCCATGGAGATTTTCTGGGTCACGGGGTGTACCGCGAGGGAGCAGCGCCTTACTGTCGTGGGGTTGGTGAAGCTCTCTGTGCCCCCAGAGTCAAAAGGGCAGGACATCTTGTGCCCATCGATTTTCACCGTTGTCGTTACGGTCGCGAGGTTGTGGGGCCGGGACTGGTCCAGGGTGATCGAGACGAGCTGCGGCAGATGTTGGGAGGCCCCGGGCTGGTCAGCAGTGGTGGAGGTAGCGGCAGGTGATGAACGGCCAGACGAGCTTCCAGACGAGCAGGGGTCCTGAGGCGCCGTCCAAAATATCGGCGAAGATGGCGGCACCCATGCGGCGCACATGGCGGACGGCATTAAAGATGGTGGCACCCACAGGCAGCACGTGGCCTGCGGAGAAGAAGATGGCAGCGGTCACGGGCCGCACGTGGCTTGCGAGGAGGAAAATGGCGGCGCCCCTGGGTCGCAGGTGGGGGGTGTAGGAACGCTGGGCCTAGAAACAGCAGCGACCGACCTGGCCTGGCACACAGAAACAAAGTGTCCCTTCTTTCTGCACAGGTTGTGCTTCACGCTGAGCAGCGCTGCCGGGGGTGTTTGGTCTGCCCGCAAAAGTAGCATTTGGGCACCCCGGGGTTGGCTGGCTGCCGCGCGGCGCAGGCTTGCGGTGAGCTGGAGTCGGTGGAGCTCACGATGCCCATGAGGGTGCCGTGCGGTCAGGGGCGTACGACTGGACGTTACGGGAGGCCACTGTTAGCGAGTTTGCGGGCTGCCTGGTTCCCGCAAGATCAAGCGTACCCCCTTCCAATAGGTGCTGACATAGGTACGCAGACCTCATGCCTGTAATGAAGGCGTCTCAGATTAAATGTTCTGTGTGCTGGACTGCCGAAACTGCCTGGCAGTCACAGTTCCTCGGCAGGATGTGCAGAGCACGCAGAAATCGTCTAGGGACTCACCGGGGAGTTGCTGTCTTGTGGACAGGAGGTGCCTGGTGTATAGTTGATTGACTGGCTGAACGTAATGTCCCTTCAGGAGTTCCATTGCTTCAGAGTAAGTGGACGCATCCCGGATGAGAGGAAAAATGTCAGGGCTCACCCGTGAATACAGGACTTGGAGCTTCAGCGCGTCCGAGGGTTCCTCAGCGGATGTTCGGAGGTAGCTTTCGAAGCAGGCTAGCCAGTGGTCAAAAGCAGACGTAGCATTGGCTGCTTGAGGGCTCAAGCTGCAGGTGCAAAGATCCATCGTTTTAAAAATCTTTGCTCAATAAATTGATGCACTATCAATTACTACAAAGACGAGAGTAATGGAATAATCGAGGCTTTATTGAGCAAAGATATTGTGCCTCCTGTAGCTGCTACCAGAATGGCTGCAGCACCGGCGAGCACACACATTTATACACCGCCTAGTGGGCAGAGCCAGCAGGCAGGGATTTTCCCATGTACCTCTAGTATATGTGCCTTACTGTAATACATATAACACAGCTAGTGGTGACTACCACAGTTGCCTCCCACAGTGTTCAGGCAGTGTCCAAGCATCATGGTCTGATTGGGATGATAGGCAATGGCTCCCACATGCTACATGGCCCGCCCAGGGGGATCCACGTGGGATGTGTGCAGTGCTCAGTTAACCACGGCTGCTGACTCCCTATTAGCGATAGCCTTCAGCCGCACAGCCAGACGCCTCGGCAGTCGGTTGGGGTTATGGGTGGTTGGTGGGACAGACAGGTAGGGACAGGGGTTGCCCCCAGAACAGGTACACACAATCCAGGGGTTGGTATGGTGGTGCCATGCATGGATGCCCCCCCCCACCCTCCCATGGTGGCCCACCTCTGTGGGGGGGCCCCCACCCCCAGCTGGGGTTTCCCCTGCCCAGCTGAGAGTCCCCCCCCCCCCCGCGCGCCGAGCACGGTGGCAGCAGGCCCAGCGCCCCCCGGGCTCTCTGCCTGTGAGCAAAGAGGTTTCCTCACCTTCTCGGCTCACCGCAGAAGCTCTTCCGCCAGGTTGTCCTTTTTCAAAAGGAGTTCTAATCGGTGCCAGGGTGACCACTCGCTGGGAGCGGCTGCTGAATGATGGGAGGCCGTTGGGTATGGGGTCACTCCCGTTAATTGCATGGAAATAGAACTTATGTGGTGATAATTGGTTTCTCACCACGCTACGGCGAGATCTCGATTTTGCCTATGGTTGCAGGCCGGTTGCATCACAGACTGTTTGACGCCTGCCGCGGTTCTTGTTTTCGGCCTCTCCCGCTATTCACCGGCCTCATTTTGCTCGAGCGGGAACGCAACGAGGCCAGAGAATCGCGCTCTTAGAAATTGTTTGGGTGAATTGCGCCCTTTAACAGGGAATATGCCTCAAGGCCGTTTACAAAGTCTTACCATGAGATTTATTTAATAAATGCAGCATGTTACGCGTACGATTAATGGAAATTTGCTCTTTGACAGCTTACCATTGTTCACTTTCTATTTACATGATGTATTATTTTTCAGCAGCATTAAAGCAGCTTTGTTTCTTTTATTGATGTGTGTTTGAGCGAGAAATCAAAGTGATTGGGATTGTGTTGGCAGTAAATTCTCAAAGGACAGTCGCATTATAAAACAGAAGCAGCATATTGCTGATGTTGGAAATCTGAAATTAAAACCAGGAATGCTGGAATACACTCGCAGGTCTGGAGTAACATAGGTCTGCAGAGAAAATGGTCGATGTCCTTTCATTGGAGCTGGAAGGGGTTAGAGGTGAACACTTTCTAAGGGTAAAAGAGAGACCAACTTGTGCTTATGGAGTACCTTGCATGGCTTCAGGGAGTCCCCTTGCACTTTACAGCCAATGCAGTGATTTTTCCGGTCACTCCTGCCCTGGGACTGTAAATTCCCACCCAAATTCTCCATCGGATTCTGCGTCCTGCCCGTGACGATTCCCGTAGTGGGCAGGACCAGAAGATTTCCCCATATGTTTTTGACGTTTTGTAATGTATCGATGTTTGCAGGGAATCCACAAATCTGAACATACAAACCAGGAGTAGGCCATTCAGCCCCTCGAGCCTGCTCCGCATTTAATAATATCATGGCTGATCCAATAGCAACCTCAAATCTTCACTCCGCCTACCCCCGATAACCTTTCACCCCCTTGCTCGCCAAGGATCTATCCACCTCTGCCTTAGGACTCTGCATCCACCACCCTTTCGGGAAGAGTGTTCCAAAGACTCACAACTTTCTGAGTAAAATCAATGGGCTAGATTCTCCGATCGTCGATGCCGAAATTGTGTTCGGCGATCGGCCGGTGAATCCATTTGTATGCCAAAATCACGGGGCGGGGCTCGCCGCACGCCATCGGGGTGGACGCAGGATGTCACCTGAGGCTCTCCCCCGATGCTCCGCTCCCGATGTGCCGTCTTCCCGACGGCGTGGGACACGTATCCTCTCTCCTTTCGTAAACCTGCCGTGGTGGCTGCGGACTGTGTCCAGTGCCGCCACAGTCGGGGTGGGGTGGGGGGGGGGGGAGCCATTCAGCTGGCAGAGGGGGCTTTGGCGGGGGCTGGGGGGGGGGACTGGTGGGGGGTGGCCAGTGGGGTTACAGGCGGGCAGTTCTTGGCAGGCCGGATCCACCCGCGGCCGACGCCATGTTGTATGGTGCTACCGCCACAGGCTGCTGCCACGCGCATGCACGGCCACGGACCCAGCCAGTCTGCACCTGTATCGGCAGATCATGGAATGGCTGCTATCCCCTCTCCGATCCCGGAATCCGTGAGCGTTCCCCGCAGAATTTGGCATCGTTTGAGTCGGCACTTAGCTGCCGAAACGGAGAATCTAGCCCATTTAGCCCCATCTCCGTTTTAAACCCGTGGCCCCTAGTTCTAAATTCTCCCACAAGAGACAAAACATCCTCTCCACATCCACCCTGTCAAGATGTCTCAGGATCTTACATGAGTGTCTTGAGTTTAAACGTGTTCCCTTAGCAACACAAAGTGCTGTCATGGAGGTTTTTTTGGAAACAAATAACTCTGGAAAGTAAAGCAGAAAATGCTGCAAAAACGCAGAAGGCCTGGCAGAGAGAGAAAATAGGGGTTGATGCTTCGAGTCTGTTTGGCTGTTAAGAACTCTGAAGAAGGGTCATACCAGACATTAACTGTGTTATTCTCTCTCTCCACACACGCTGCCAGGCCTGCTGAGAGTTCGCTGCATTTTCTGTTTTTGTTTCAGGTTCCACAGTATTTTGCTCTTATTGTAGAGGAAATTCGTTTAATATCTTCACGGCTCTCACGATAAAACTGCACACGAAACCAGGGGTTACCAAAGTGTAGATCACGGGCGAAGAGATTTTGGGGTTCTTGACCTCCAAGGCAACAATGGTGGCCATGTTCGGCATCTTTTTCTTAATGGATAACAGTGGAACACCTTTGGCAATGGATGTCACTAAAAATAGTCCGTTGGGTTTACATTGCCTAACTGATAGACAATGTGGAATCCAGGCTCCTCCAGTTGGAGTGCCCAGTGCTTTATTTGAGTGGATGATTTGCCATGTGGATTGTTGAACAAACCTCCGAGCGGTCTATAATGGGTTATTACTTCAAACCTGATTCTGTACAAGTAGAGATGAAAAAGTAAGATACCCTGTGTGATTGAGAGCTCTTCTCTCTGTGTGAGGTTCAGCACATGATTCAGCCGGCACCATCAGGACTTGAAAGCACACTGAACATGAGCGATGGCTCAGAAACTTGCTCAGAATATAAAAACAGACAGTAAAAGTTTTTACAAATATATAAGACAAAAAAGAGTGGCTAAGGTAAATATTGGTCCTTTAGAGGATGAGAAGGGAGTTTTAATAATGGGAAATGAGGAAATGGCTGAGGAACTGAACAGGTTTTTTGGGTCGGTCTTCACAGTGGAAGACACAAATAACATGCCAGCGACTGATAGAAATGAGGCTATGACAGGTGAGGACCTTGAGAGGATTGTTATCACTAAGGAGGGAGTGATGGGCAAGCTAATGGGGCTAAAGGTAGACAAGTCTCCTGGCCCTGATGGAATGCATCCCAGAGTGCTAAAAGAGATGGCTAGGGAAATTGCAGATGCACTAGTGATAATTTACCGAAATTCACTAGACTCTGGGGTGGTCCCGGTGGATTGGAAATTAGCAAACGCGACGCCACTGTTTAAAAAAGGAGGTAGGCAGAAAGCAGGAAATTATAGGCCAGTGACCTTAACTTCGGTAATAGGGAAGATGCTGGAATCTATCATCAAGGAAGAAATAGCGAGGCATCTGGATAGAAATTGTCCCATTGGGCAGACGCAGCATGGGTTCGTAAAAGGCAGGTCATGCCTAACTAATTTAGTGGAATTTTTTGAGGACATTACCAGTGCAGTAGATAACGGGGAGCCGATGGATGTGGTATATCTGGATTTCCAGAAAGCCTTTGACAAGGTGCCACACAAAAGGTTGCTGCATAAGATAAAGATGCATGGCATTAAGGGTAAAGTAGTAGCATGGATAGAGGATTGGTTAATTAATAGAAAGCAAAGAGTTGGGATAAATGGGTGTTTCTCTGGTTGGCAATCAGTAGCTAGTGGTGTCCCTCAGGGATCCGTGTTGGGCCCACAATTGTTCACAATTTACATTGATGATTTGGAGTTGGGGACCAAGGGCAATGTGTCCAAGTTTGCAGATGACACTAAGATGAGTGGTAAAGCGAAAAGTGCAGTGGATACTGGAAGTCTGCAGAGGGATTTGGATAGGTTAAGTGAATGGGCTCGGGTCTGGCAGATGGAATACAATGTTGACAAATGTGAGGTTATCCATTTTGGTAGGAATAACAGCAAACGGGATTATTATTTAAACAATAAAATATTAAAGCATGCCGCTGTTCAGAGAGACTTGGGTGTGCTAGTGCATGAGTCACAGAAGGTTGGTTTACAAGTGCAACAGGTGATTAAGAAGGCAAATGGAATTTTGTCCTTCATTGCTAGAGGGATGGAGTTTAAGACTAGGGAGGTTATGTTGCAATTGTATAAGGTGTTAGTGCGGCCACACCTGGAGTATTGTGTTCAGTTTTGGTCTCCTTACTTGAGAAAGGACGTACTGGCGCTGGAGGGTGTGCAGAGGAGATTCACTAGGTTAATCCCAGAGCTGAAGGGATTGGATTATGAGGAGAGGTTGAGTAGACTGGGACTGTACTCGTTGGAATTTAGAAGGATGAGGGGGGAATCTTATAGAAACATTTAAAATTATGAAGGGAACAGATAGGATAGATGCGGGCAGGTTGTTTCCACTGGCGGGTAACAGCAGAACTAGGGGACATAGCCTCAAAATAAGGGGAAGTAGATTTAGGACTGAGTTTAGGAGGAACTTCTTCACCCAAAAGGTTGTGAATCTATGGAATTCCTTGCCCAGTGAAGCAGTTGAGGCTCCTTCATTACATGTTTTTAAGGTAAAGATAGATAGTTTTTTGAAGAATAAAGGGATTAAGGGTTATGGTGTTCGGGCCGGAAAGTGGAGCTGAGTCCACAAAAGATCAGCCATGATCTAATTGAATGGCGGAGCAGGCTCGAGGGGCCAGATGGCCTACTCCTGCTCCTAGTTCTTATGTTCTTATGTTCTTATGGCATTTTCGTCTCCGGTCATACTGAAAGTAAACTCGAGGCACACCAACATGCATGCCTGCAATGCCTTAGAGAATGCAACCTTGCCTTGAACAAAGCAGAATCCACTAATGTCTCCAGTGCTGAGTTGGAGATTCTTGAAGTCCATTCTCCCCCCTCTTGTGACTAGCATATTACACATGCTCAACTTGAGTATTAACTTATGCTATATTATCACTGGCCAATCAACATTTTCTTCTCATACAATATAAATCATTGACTTCCCCCTTTATTGGTATTCTTGTGAAGCGTTCTGATGAGTTCAAGATGAAAAGCTTTGACATGCCTCTTTTTTTCAACAAGATTCAAGTCATCAGATGACTACACTGCCAATTCTTGCAGTTTACCGGAGCAACATTCGAGCACCTTTCCTAAATCTTCCGGAATGACTTGGTTCGATCAAATCGCACCTCTCCTCAAAAAGCTCTGTTTGGTTTTTGAGTAGTGCTGGAAGCCTGAACATGTGCCAACCTCTTGCAGTTGTGTACCCTCTGCTCAGCAGCGTGCTCAGTGCCAGCTACTCCCAGCAATTACATATGTGAACCGGCAGCACAAAGGCTGCACGATGCCTGCATGCTTCATAATCCAGGTGCTTGTTCTTGGGCCTCATTAAATTTCGCACACAAAAACAAACAGTGCACTTTCAACAGTAGCCCCTTTATGAGCACAAGCAACATTTAGTCTGCAATCTAATGTAGAGTTCCAATGGAAAGTGCACATTGAGTAATGCATGTGACATGTTTGAGATCAGAGTTAGCATTTAACGTTAACCACATTGTTATCCATTCAATCTGTTATTTTTATATAAATACAGATAGGCAGAGCAAGGGTTGACCAATAAATCAATGTGTTAAGGCAGAGAGTTGTTGAGTCACACTTAAAGGCCCTTGGTTGTGCCGTCGGTACTTCAGCAACAATGCATTAGACTTAAAAGAAGGCAATATTTAAAAACCCGCAGAGGGCGCGACAGGAAGCCCATTTGTAATGGACAATTTTCAGAAATTGGCCAAACTTTGCTCCAGCATTCTCCAGAACCATGGATGGACATCCGGAAAACCCAACATAGACGCAATAAGTGACTTCATGAATATACTAGTCAAGAGGTAGCAGTGGCCAAAGGCCACACAATGGATATGTGTCTCTCTAGTTCAATGATTTGTGTAGGCCATTGGAATACTGTGGCCAAACTATAGATCTATAAATAGTACTTACATAGAAACATAGGTAGAAAATAGCAGGATATAGCCATTCGGCCCTTCGAGCCTGCTGCACCAATTATCATGATCATGGCTGATCATCGATCATCGAGTTCAATACCCTGATCCCGCTCCCCCCATATCGTTTGATCACTTTAGCCTGCTGAGCTATATCTCATTCCATCTTGAAATTAAACAGCGTTTTGGCCTCAACTACTTTTTGTGGTGGTGAATTCCACAGATTCCCCACTCTCTGGGTGAAGAAATTTCTCCTCGCCTCAGTCCGAAAAGGTTTACCCCTTAGCCTCAAACTATGACCCCCTAGTTCTGGACGCCTCCACCATCGGGAACATTCTTTCGGAATCTCCTCTGTCTAAGCCTGGTTAGAATTTTGTAAGTTTCTATGAGATCCCCTCTCACTCTTCAAAACTCCAATGAATATGATCCTAACCGACTTAACCTCCCATATGACAGTCCCGCCATCCCAGGAATCAGCCTGGTAAAGCTTTGCTGCACTCCCTCCATAGCAAGAACATTCATCCTCAGATAAGGACACCAAAACTGCACACAATACTCCAGGTGTGGCCTCACCAATGCCATGTACAATTGCAGTACTTACAAACTGACACAAAATGTGTTTTCCAGGATGTCCCCATTTTCCTCGGCAAGAAGTCTTACAACACCAGGTTAAAGTCCAACAGGTTTGTTTCAAACACGAGCTTTCGGAGCTCTGCTCCTTCCTCAGGTGAACGAAGAGATATGTTCCAGAAACATATATAGAGACAAATTTGAAGATGCAAGACAATGCTTAGAATGCGAGCATTTGCAGGTACATAGAACATAGAACATAGAACGATACAGCGCAGTACAGGCCCTTCAGCCCACGATGTTGCACCGACATGGGAAGTCAAAAACCGTGTTAGGGACCTGGAGCTTGAGCTGGATGAACTTTGGATCATTCGGGAGGCAGAGGAGGTCATAGATAGAAGCTTCAGGGAGGTAGTTACGCCAAAGAATAAAGATAGATGGGTGACGGTGAGAGGGGCTGGGGGTAAGCGGTCAGTACAGGGATCCCCTGTGGTCGTTCCCCTTAGTAACAAGTATACCGTTTTGGATACTTGTGGGGGAGGGGGGGACTTACCAGGGGTAAGCCATGGGGTACGGGCCTCTGAGGGCATTTAAAAGTTTATTGGATAAGCATATGGATGATAATGGCATAGTGTAGGTTAGATGGCCTTTAGTTTTTGACTTCCCATCTCGGTGCAACATCGTGGACAGTGAGAGCCTTCTCCCGCGGATGGAGGTGGCTAGCACGAGGGGACATAGCCTTAAATTGAGGGGTAATAGATATAGGACAGAGGTCAGAGGTAGGTTTTTTACGCAAAGAGTGGTGAGGCCGTGGAATGCCCTACCTGCAACAGTAGTGAACTCGCCAACATTGAGGTAATTAAGTCTTCACAGAGCCAGAGACAGGGGTAACCCTAGGTTAAGGAGGTGTGAATTGTTTCAAGCCAGGACAGTTGGTAGGATTTCCCAAGCCCAGGCCAGATGGTGGGGGATGAATGTAATGCGACATGAATCCCAGGTCCCGGTTGAGGCCGCACCCATGCGTGCGGAACTTAGGTATAAGTTTTTGCTCGGCGATTCTGCTTAATCGCGCGTCCTGAAGGCCGCCTTGGAGAACGCCTACCCGGAGATCAGAGGCTGAATGCCCTTGACTGCTGAAGTGTTCCCCGACTGGAAGGGAACATTCCTGCCTGTGAAATGCTTGCATTCCAAACATTATCTGGCATCTTGAATTTGTCTATATATATGTTTCTGGAACATACCTCTTCATTCACCTGAGGAAGGAGCAGTGCTCCGAAAGCTCGTGTTTGAAACAAACATGTTGGACTTTAACCTGGTGGTGTAAGACTTCTTACTGTGCTCACCCCAGTCCAACGCCGGCATCTCCACATCATGGCTACCATTTTCCTCGGAAGCGCTAATTGCAAAGAACTGTTTAATTAGCGCGAAACCTGAAGATGTGATCAGCCACAATCTTCCCAATCTGAAACACCTTCAAATCTTCATCCATTATTCATGAACCCAGGATGTGAGATTGTTGCAATATATAAGAAGGTACAATCGATAAGCAGGAGGGGTTTGCAGAAACCTTTGTCATTGGTGCCATTGTTATAATTTTAAAGAAATATTTGTTTGGTGGTAACAGTGGGGAGCTTCTCAGAAAATAACTTCAATAAGGGGATAGAATGAATTGAAATGGAAAAGCTAAGCGGTATAATGTTGATAATTCTACTCATTTTTAGAATCTGCAATGTCTGTGGATTTTATCCTGTAACTGTAGTTTCAAATGAAGGGTTCAGTTTGACTTTCTGTGAAATAATTATCAGTCACGGTAGTTAAGGGAAACAGGAAAGCAGTTGTTTGTGAAGAGGCAATATTGTTTTATTATTTTACGACTGAGTTGCTTGAGTTGAAACAGCTGTGTGCTGCTTTAATTCTCCACAATATAATTAGGTGGGGTTTTTTTTAAACCAGTCTGAAGGAATGGCTAAGAACATTATGAATTTTGAATGACACTATGTTTGAACAAACCATGCATTGCTTTGATTGATCTGTACCAGAGAGAAACCTTTATTTTCAGATATCCCTGGGGCTCAGGTTAAAGTTTGTTGACAAGAGAATGTTTAGAACACAGATACATAGACCATACAGTGCAGAAGGAGGCCATTCAGCCCATCAAGTCTGCACCGACCCACTTAAGCCCTCACTTCCACCCTATCCCCGTAACCCAATAACCCTTCCTAATCTTTTTGGTCACTAAGGTCAATTTATCATGGCCAATCCACCTAACCTAACCATATATGACTGTTTGGTATCAAAAGTAAATGTGTAATTTGTTTAGAATGGAATTTAAACTTCTAAGGAAGTAAGAAATAATAATAAGAATAAATAAGAATAATAGATCTGTTTCTTGGTTTGTGATCTATACAGCAGGGGTTGCAAGGGAGGGGTGACACAAGATGGTTTGCATCCTTTCGCGAATAGAAGGGATAAAGTTGGACCATCTCCCAAAAGGAGGGAGATGGGTGGCACAGAGGCACAGTGGTTAGCACTGCTGCCTCACAGAGCCAGAGACCTGGGTTCAATTCCGACCTCGGGTGACTGTCTGTGTGGAGTTTGCGCTTTCTCCCCGTGTCTGCGTGGGTTTCCTCCGGGTGCTCCGGTTTCCTCCCACAGTCCAAAGATGTGCGGGTTAGTTGGATTGGCCATGATAAATTTCCCCTTAATGTCCAAAACGTTCGATGAGGTTGCAGGTGGATTGGGTCTCCTTCTGCATTGTAGGATACTATGATTCTATGAAATGAGAGGCTAAAGGATAAAAGTTGGAGAATTAGTGTCTTTATTGGTACAGTGATACCATGGCTTCTGGGTATGACTCTTCTAGGCACAGTTCAACATCACTTCAAAGACCAAGGAGAGAGACATCGGCTATGCTGACAACACCAAGAGATCCTGGGATCTTGAGAGATGACAAACTTTTATGTTATCTTCACTCCTTCTTGTTACATCTATGTGCAGTTTTGAAATATACATTCTACCTGATTCATCAATACTAGTTATCCCTATCTTGAAGGTCAAGCACAATTGAGGACCCCAGCGTTAGAAATGAAGAATTCGGACTTTAAAGTTTTATTAATTAGAAGGGTTTTATACCTCTAAACCTTAATTCTTACAAAGCTAAAGAATTCTAAAATAAAGAGTCGCAACTCTTCAGGGTGTAACGGCATGCGTGCACCTCAGAGTTTACAGGAACAATGTTTGTACATGAAGCACTGATTTAACTTGGGGGAACTGATGTTTATAAGTTTTTGACGGTAAACAGCATTTGTAAATATTGGTTAAACTTCAGAGAAGCATGGTGCTAATATCTGTAAGTTTATCACTGATGCCTCATCTCCTCTCAACCTTTCAGCACCCTGACCGTGCAATGGTCAGACTTATGTCTGTTTCTGTAGCTAATTAGAATTCTAAAATTCCAAAAGTGCAGAAGGAGGCCTTTCAGCCTATCAGGTCTACACCGAGCCCCTGAAAGAGCATTCTACCTAGGCCCACTCCCCCGCCCTATCCCTGTAACCCCATAACCCCACCTAGGGGAGGTGGTGGCATCGTGGTATTGTCATTAGACTAGTAATCCAGAGATCCAGGATAATGCTCTGGGATCCCTGGTTCGAATCCCACCATGGAAGAAGTTGAAATTTGAATTCTAGAAACAAATTAAAAGTTTAACGATGACCATGAAACCATTGTCGATTGTCATAGAAACCCATGTGGTTCACCAATGTCCTTTAGTGAAGGAAATCTACTGTCCTTACCTGGTCTGGCCTATATGTGACTCTAGATCCACAGCAATGTGGTTGACTCTTAAAAAATGCCACTCAGTTGGAGGACAATTGGGGAGGAGCAACAAATGCTGGCTCGGTATTCCCATGAAAGAACAAAGAACAAAAAAATCTGCACATCTTTGGACAATAAGGGGAGATTTAGCATGTCCAATCCACCTAACCTGCATATCTTTCGACTGTGGGAGGAAACTGGAGCATCCCATGCAGAGATGGGGAGAAAGTGCAAAGCACACACAGTCACCAAAGATTGGAATTGATCCCGGGTACCTGCACGGTGAGGCAGAAGCATTATTCCTGGAAGAGGTGACTAGTCTATCGCCAGAGGCTTATAGCATGTGGCTTATAGCACAGAAGCATAGCTACACACATACATACACAATTTAGCATAGCCAGTCCACCGAACCTGTGGGAGAAAACCGGAGCACCCGGAGGAAACCCATGCAGACACAGGGAGAATGTGCAAACTCCGCACAGGTTGGAATTGAACGGGGGTCCCTGGCGCTGTGAGGCAGCAATGCTTTGCCACCATGCCGCCCATCAACGTTACCAGAAACTACCAAAAAGAAGAGTTCTGAGCCACGATCATTCCTCCACCCGGAGGTGTTCAGGCTGAACTGTGTGAGTATAAAAGGGGAGGTACGAGTCTACCTATCTACAATTGAACCCATGGCCAGCTCACCTCTTCCCCGCCAAAGCTGCGCTGGGTTGCCTGATGGGTCCTATAACTGACCTCAGGTAACTGAGAGCGGAATGAGCCAAGCTTTCCAATTCTGGTCAGAATCTAGAAATTCCGACTCAAAGTCAATATTGAGTGAGGAGCAAATTGCCTGTCACCTTGCCTTCTGCAAAGTCAAATATTCCATTGGCATTTGCTATACAGGACTCACACAAACAAGGAATATGAATGTCCGTATCCCAACAAGCACCAATCAAATTCAAGGAAAACATTAGCAAAGCAGCCGAATGTTGTTTATAAAGAAGCAATTATGCAACAATGTTTTGCCAGATTTGAATGTTTCAACCATGTAATGAAGCACAGCAGAGAAGCTAAAGTGGTTTATCAACATAATCAGAGTCCCTGGAAATTGTTTTAGAGCATCGGAGGCCAGATTTTCCTTTTCCTGCAATTGGAAGGGGTACATTGAGAGAAGTCCAACATGGAGGAAAACGTGACCATGAGGAAGCTCTCCTAACTTCCCATTCACAAGAGCAGATTGGGGAACATCCGGTATGGAAGAATTTTATGTTCCCCCGAAGTGGGAATAAAATGCTTTCCAGTCATCTCCCTTCGCAGTTGTGTGGCTTTGAAGTGGTCAGCACAAAACTGACAGCACTTCACTCTGTTTGATGTGGTCCAGGAGCTGTCAATCAATGCCTGACATTAAAAACATTGTGGTTAGCTGCTGAGCAGACAACGTTTCTCAGCCATGAAGGGAGATGAATGGAGAAAATGCTGATAGCTGGGGGGGGGGGGGGGGGGGGGGGGGCTGTTGAAGCTGTCAATCACAGACTAGTAAAATCAACATCAATATCAATATCAAAATGAATGAGTAGCTTGCAGATCTAGGATCTGAGGGAATTTAAACACAGCTAACTGGTTTTCTCTTTCCAGGAATTGACGGGTGCTGCCTCCTGTGTCTGAGCCACCAGGTGTATTGCCCAGGTGAGTGTTCAAGCAGCGTTTCTTTCATTGCCTCTGTCTGGACTGCCCTCTAGCTTCCAGACGGGGTCTCTCTTTTGGAGGGCTTCCTGAGAGAAGTTTCTGTTCGGGGGGGCGGGGTGGGGGCTTCCTGACAGTGGTCTTTCTTCTGTGGGGTCTATGGGGAGAGCTCTCCTTATTTAGGCGGTCTCCGTAGGAGGGTTTTGTTTATTGAGGGGGTCTCTGTGGGAGACTCCTTATTTAAGGGCTCACTTTGGAGGTCTCTTTACTCAAGGGATCTCTGGGGGTCTCCTTATTTAGGGGATCTTTGGGGGTTCACTTTATTTCAGGGATTTCTGGTGGGGGAGCGGTGGGGTGGGACCTGCTGAAGCATGCCGAAGATTCTAGCTGATCAGAGAGACAGTGCAACACATCTGCCAGACCATGGTGTACCTGGCACTGCAGGGGAATGGGAGAGGACCCCTGCCACCCAGCAGCCAACCCCCCAGCCGGGGGATGCGCCTCGAAGATGGCAGGAACCATCGAGTGTGCCAGGTTGACGGAGTCGTCCACACTGCTCGGGTATCAGGTGCAGATGTGTATGATGTGTAGCTAATGGTCATACACCAGCTCCAAGTTCATCGACTGGAACTCCTTTCAGTTTGTGAAGACCGGCTTGTCATCTGCAGGGGCTCCTAGGGTGACACGCATCCCGTCAATCACCCCCTGGACCTGGAGTGTCTCGGCGATGGCGACGAATCCTGGTGGGCTCGGTCCACATCGAAATGGATGCATTGCGTCAACTGGGCATGTAGGGCCTCCATGATGTACTGAGCTCTGAGACAGTTACCCACTCAGCGCCTGGGAGGATCCCGTAACGTAGAGGTTCACAGTGACCGTCAGCTTGATGGGCACCGGGAGTGGGTGCCCTCCCCCATTCCCCTGCAGAGCCAGGTACACCATGGTCTGGCAGATGTGTTGCACTGTCTCTCTGATCAGCCAGAGTCTTCAGTATGATTCAGCAGGTCCTCGAATGACAGCTGGTGCCGGTACACACGAGGCCTCATGCGGCGTCGCCTTTGCACGTGCTCCTCCTCGGCCTGTTGGGCAGCCAGCTCTCCATCCTCAGCGGCTGCCTCCAGTTCCTCTGGGGCAGGCTCCGCTGCTGCAGGGTGCTGCACCTTCCTCCTCCTCAAGCAGTTCCAGCTCATACAGCCGCAGGGCGGCCCCCAGGGCTGCGGTGATTAGAAGGAAGGCGGCCATTGCTGGTAATGTTACAATATCCATTTTCTGCAGGAGGTAAAGGCCAACATGTCAGCATGGTGCATACCCCAGTCCCAATCAGGTCCACCGGGCTACACTGAGATCCAGGTTGGCACTGCGGACTCTGCCTCCGCATGTCCCCTCCCCTCCCCATCCCGGCACCCCTAGCCCTGTCGGGGACATATGGCCCTGGCGCCCGTCCCTGTTGCCAGGTGTACCATCAGCTGGTGCTGCCAATGCAGTATGCTCTGCGGCCCCTGTCCTGCTCCCCCCTTTAGGGGCGACTGTTGACATTGCCCTTGGGCAGATCGCGTAATGCCCCGCCAGCGGGTAGTGGCCAGTTGAGATAGGGGATTGGTATAGTGGAGGGTGGAGTTCTGGGGCAGTAGGGTGGGGGCACCCATATGGCCGGTGGCACTCTGCAGGGGCCAGGGTGGGTGGTCAAGGGGTGCACAGCAAGATAGCTGCCTTACACGCAGCGACATTGGCGGTGCATGCCTCGGCACCACCCCAGTCCCGTGAGGGTGTCACTCAAGGCCCACCCCCTCAATGACACCGTCTCCCCCACGGCCCTGGCAGAAACCCCCCCCCCCCCCCCCCCCCCCCCCCCCACCCCCACCTGTTTCTCGATTTTTAAAAGCACAAGTGAACCTCACCGTCGAGAATTCCCCCCAGTGGAAGCGGAGAATCGCGGAGGCCCGGGAGAATACCAGGTTAGGCCCGCGAATTATATAAAAACGCGTTTACTATACGTGCAGAGTGGACAACATTGACGCTCCTGTCGAGGCACCGGAGAATTGTGACTTGGCGTGAACCTGCCGTCTGCCACGATTTCGGCGCCAAATCGATTCTCCGTCCAATCGCCTTTCCCGCTTCTCCGTGCCGACGGAGAATCCTGCCCAGGGTTTTCAAACAGACCAGCAACTCTTGAAACAGTATAGGTTTAAGTCTAAACATGAAGAGCTTATCGCTCCAGCTTGATTACAATAGGCAACTCTCGTCAACCTTTCGAACCTTAAACTGGGATTTACGAAAGCTTTCTGATTGATTCTATGAGGTGGTTGCTTCTGAGGCGATTTGGCTGATAATCTGACAATGACTATGGCGGATAGCAAAGCAATCTGACTGCCTTTACTTAACAGAGAGTAAAATTAATTCTAATGTTAATGTCTAAAACCATATCCTTAAACCTGTTCTAATCAAAATCAAAACGACGGGGAATCTGTAGGCTGACGAGCATCCTGCTCCACCTGGTTGGAAAACCAGTGGGGTTTCGTGGGCAAGGACCAACCGAATCTCGTGTCTTTCAGGCACTTATGTGGCCACCGGCGGGCCTTCCCCATGATTGAGGACCCCGGCAGCACAAACCCCACCCATGTCGCCAGTGGCAGTGGGAGCAGTGGCAATGATGCCCTCACCTGCGGCTCAGGCTCATCAAGAAACCCAAATCCCAGGTGGGAGAGGGTAAAAATAATAATAATTAATAAAAAATAATAATAATAATAGGATGGAGACCGGGAGGGTGGGGGTCATGGGAGTGGACAGCAGAGGTTCCAGAGGCTAGTTCAATAGCAGCATCATTAAGCAGCCCAAGCTTCCTGATGCTGGATCCCTCCATCAGGCACAGAATGTGGATACCGAAAGCCCACCTCTCCCCCACCCCACCAACACTCCCGTAGAGGCTACTGGCAAACCCTATGGGTCTTGGAGTGACAAGGGAAAGCCATGTGACTCCCATTTAATCCCTGAGCCACCCCTAAATTGTAATGGGCTCAGGGGTAATGGGTATTAATTAGTTCATTAGTGAAACTAACTGACATCCCCAGGCAGCGCGTTCCATATATTAACCCGCCTCTGTGTAAAAAACTTGGCTTTTCACAGTAACTTCATTTCCGTGTTAATGTAAGCCTATTTGTGACAATAAAGATTATTATTATTATTATTATTAATAGGGGACCCCCACAGGGAGCCACTCCCTATAGGAACCCCCTCTACAGACTACCCCAACACCCCCCCCCCCCCCAGAAAATGGACCCCTGTCGGGAAGTCAGAGAGCAGTCTAGAAAGGGTCAAGTGGGAATAATCATCGCTGTAATACGTACGCTTAAAGAGAGGTAAATGCAGTAAAATCACAGGTTTGAGTGATTGGAATGCACTTAGTACACTTAGCTCTCTTTGCTGTGGTCAATGTTTACAAACATTCGGGTTGCACCACTTAGGCCACTGAAGCGTGAAAGGACATGAATGGAACAAAGCTGCAGTTGGTTACGAGTTGTCAATCATAAACCACTACTCCAAAGTTATCAATGGCCTGCAGATAGTGGGAACCAGATGTAGGCACAGCTGCTCTCCTTCAAGGAATGGACATGAAGAGCTGCAAGGTAAGTATGACCTATAATACTTCCCACTGTCCTTGTCTGCTCTGCTCTCTAGCTTTCAGGCAGAGGTCCCTTATCTAGGCCGGGGGTGGCGGGAGATTGTTTGGGAGGTGGGGTTCTGTGTCTGAGGGGTCTGTGGAAGGGATTCTTTCAGGCAGGTGGTCCCTTTGGGGGTCCCCTCATTAGAGGGGTCCGTGTGGAGGACCCCCCAGCATAGGGGCCCCTGTGGGCGTGTCTCCCCATCACAGGGGTCCCTGTGGAGGATCTCTCTATCACAGGGTTTATTGAGGGGTCTCCTTATTGCACGGGTCCCTGGCGGGGTCGGGCAGGTCATGTCATCCCTATAGATGGAGGGAGCAGGGAGCCCTGGAAATCCGGGATTTGGGGGCTGCTGTGGGGAGTGGTGGCGGGGATCGGGACCGATGTGCAGTGCGGTGCGGGTGGGGGTGAGGGGGGGGCATTGGGCCTCGGATGGGTTTGGTTGGTCTCTACCATCATGGCCTGGCATGGTGGAACTTGTTGTGGGCCAAGTGGCCAACCGCAAGATCTACCACATCAGGGCCACGGGCTAGAGACCACAAATGAACCGCGCCCACGTGATTCCTGGCCGCGGAGACAGGAGAATCACGGGGGGGGGGGGGGGGGGGGGGGGGGGGGGTGGTAAGGCATAGGGCACCGAACTCGCTAAATAGATGCAAATAAATGGATCATTTATTTACATGCTCCCGCTTGGGTGCGGCGTGGAGATCATTTACCCCGCCGGCTGATTCTCTATCCCATTGGGGAACGCATTCCAATGTCCCGGGGTGGAGAATCCAGCCCTCTGTTCGGCCTGCTGAGTATTTCCAGCTTTATTCTGTTTTATTTCTGATTTCCAGCATTCACACTATTTTGCTTTGTTATTATTGCATTAACTCCAGCCGTGTGTGTCAGTGCCTTCACTCTTCTGCTTTACACATCTTTCTCTGACGTGCCTGATTATAGGTTTTCCTGTGAGTTCATCACTTTCCAGGATATTCAGGAGTGGGAAAAGGGGACACCAACGATGCTCTCATTTAAACAACTTTAATTTCAACAGGCGCTCCAGTCCTTTCCACACCCTACTTTGGAATGGGGTGAAATGTGAATTTGGCAGCTGGAGAAAACCCCACAACCAAAATATAAGAAAGCATTCTGGAAATATAAAGGTCGTCATCTGAAAAGGGGTTTGGACAAAGGTAACGTTCCAGGATTGATCAAGCGGAGCACTCATGTGGATGTACAGGATAACGTGGTATCGTTTGGAGGGTGGCACAGTGGTTAGCGCTGCTGCCTCAGAGCGCCAGAGGAACCCGGGTTCAATTTCAGCCTTGGGTGACTCACTGTGTGGAGTCTGCACGTTCTCTCCGTGTCTGTGTGAGTTTCCTCCGGGTACTCAGGTTTCCTCCCACAGTCCAAAGATGTGTGGATTAGGTGGATTGGCCAAGATCAATTGCCCCTTCGTATGCAAGGATGTGCAGGTTAGGTTATGGAGTTTACAGGGATAGGGTGGGTGGATGGAGGAGTTTGCATGGGTAGTGTATGCATTCCAAAACATTTGGTGCAGACTCAATGGGCCGAAATGGCCTGCTTCTGCACTGTAGGGTTCTTATGATTCTATGAAAATTTGAATGTCTCTCCATTGTACTGAATTTACCCCTCAATCAATACCTGAACACAAAATATTTGCTCCTCATCACAGAGTTGTTTGTGGGACAAATTGGCTGCCATGTTTCTTACATGATGTGGAGATGCCGGCGTTGGACTGGGGTGAGCACAGTAAGAAGTCTGACAACACCAGGCTAAAGTCCAACAGGTTTGTTTCAAACACGAGCTTTTGGAGCCCAGCTCCTTCAGTGCTCCGAAAGCTAGTGTTTGAAACAAACATGTTGGACTTTAACCTGCTGATGTAAGACTTCCTACTATGTTTCTCACAGAATTACAATGAATACACATTCAAAAGTACTTCATGGGATGATTAATAAAGATTATTAGATTATTATTAGCATTGAGATAGATTTAGCATGTTTGAGCACTCAGGCAATTGAGGTAATTCTTCCAAAGCAGAGATGTTACAAATTAATCATCTAATCGAAACCGAGTTTGTTGAATATGGATAGCAGACCATGAGTAATGAACAAGTGCAGTGTACTAACTACCATAAGGAAGATTACTGTTAATTAGTGTGTTCAGGGGCCCCTGGGTGACTAAAGAGTAAACTGACCATCTCTGAATCAAGCGCGGTCAAAGTACAAGGAAAAGTACAGCATAGGAACAGGCCCTTCGGCCCACCAAGCCTGCACCAATTATACTGCCTGTCTAAACTAAAACCGTCTACACTTCCCTGGCCCATATCTCTCTATTCCCATCCTATTCATGTATTTGTCAAGATGCCACTTAAATGTCACTATCGTACCTGCTTCCACCACCTCCTCCGGTAGCGAGTTCCAGGCACTTATCTCCCTCCATATAAAAACACTTGCCTTGCACATCTCCTCTAAACTTTGTCCCTGGCACCTTAAACCTATGTCCCCTAGTCATTGAATTTTCCACCCTTGGAAAAAGCTGATTATCCACTCTGTCCATGCCCCTCATAATCTTGTAGGCTTCTTTCACATCGTCCCTCAACCTCCGTCATTCCAGTGAAAACAATCCGAGTTTATCCAATCTCTCCTCATAGCTAATACCCTCTAGACCAGGCAATATCCTGGTAAACCTCTTCTGTACCTTCTCCAAAGCCTCCACGTCGTTCTGGGAAGGTGGAGACCAGACTTCTGCACTGTTGATTCTATGAATAGTATGCAGTATTCCAAGTGTGGCCTAACTAAGGTTGTGTACAACTGTAGCATGACTTGCCAATTTTTATACTCAATGCCCCGACCAATGAAGGCAACATGCCGTATGCCTTCTTGACTCCCTTATCCACTTGCGTTGCCACTTTCAGTGACCTGTACACCCAGATCCCTCTGCCTGTCAATATTCCTAAGGGTTCTGCCATTTACTGTATACGTCCCACCTGCATTAGACCTTCCAAAATGCATTACCTCACATTTGCCTGGATTAAACTCCATCTGCCACCTCTCCGCCCAAGTCTCCAACCGATCTATATTGGGAAGTTTCAATGTCCAGTCTGCACTAGGTGAGCTGGTTTTGACTAAAGTAGCAGTAAGATCCTAGTTAGGGAAAAGGGGATTAACGAGAACTCCCAGCTCCTGGATGGCTCCTAATAAATAGGTAAGTATAAGGCCAGGCTTGACTGCGATGTCCTCCATCATCTGCCAGTATGACTATTGAGGCTCACACTGAATAATAGTTGGTGGGAAAGTGATACTGCCTTTTAATAGAAGGTATCCCAGCAAGAGACTCAGCAGCTCCAAAAGAGATGGGGAGGAAGAAAAAAAATACAGAAATAACACATTAAATTGTTAATAAATGGGAAAGAAGGTGGATGCGGGTAGGTTAATCATTAAGTACACTGCAATGACTTCAGCAATAGAGAAAGCAGATAAACTCATTCAAAGGTTTTTATTCCAATACCGCGCTGAGCAAATAGATTGACAAGAGGAGTTCACAGCATTAACTTGGACTAAATTGATCCAGTGATTCTTCAATTTCCCATGCCAACACGGTGTTAGAGATCTCAGATCCTGTGCATTGATAGATGAAGCATATCAGTTACTAGCAAGCGGGTCTGACACATTTGCCAATCCTCCCATCCTTCATTCACTCACCTATATCTACAATGAGACAACCGATCAGAGTTTAACTCAGTGAACTGTAAGCGAAGGAGGGTTGAGAGATTATTTGGAAGGCTGCCGTGCGAAAGGTTCACATAACAGATTTCGACCCGAGCAAAGAATTAAACACTTTTCCATTCTCAAAATTTCCTCAGGGATTTAATGATTTTCGAGGCTTGAAAATGCTTGCTCCTTACCTATACAGCAATAGCAAAAATTATTCTACGGCCAGTGAAATTGTAAACGTCCTGCTGCTGCTTTTGTGATTAAATGCAGAAAAAGTGACGTCGGAAAGCACTTCAAAGTCAAGTATATACTCAAAAAAGGAAAAGATGTACAGAATTATGGTGGGGTGATGGGGGTCATTGGACAACACGTTCAAAGCGCTGGCACAGGAACAATGAACCGAATGGCCTGCTGCTCTGCTGGCTGAATTCATCCAGATGCTCTTGGGAATTAGAACCCCCCCTTTCCCCGGGGATATGTTGATTAGCCTGTTGTGTAGTTTCTGCTAATAATTTAGTTCTGTCATTTTTCTCCTTTGTGCTACTCGTGCAGAGTTTTACCTGATGCACTGGGCTTAGGAACCTTCTGGAATGGACGCTGTGGTGAATGTAATATATAGATGTATGGTGGTTATCACAACCGCCTCACGGCGCTGAGGTCCCAGGTTCGATCCCGGCTCTGGGTCACTGTCCGTGTGGAGTTTACACGTTCTCCCCGTGTCTGCGTGGGTTTCGCCCCCACAACCCAAAAATGTGCAAAGTAGGTGGATTGGCCACGCTAAATTGCCCCTTAATTGGAAAAAAATAATTGGCTAATCTAAATTTATAAAAAAAAATTTTGATAAGGTTCCCCACGGTCGTCTATTGCAGAAAATACGGAGGCTGGGGATTGAGGGTGATTTAGAGATGTGGATCAGAAATTGGCTAGTTGAAAGAAGACAGAGAGTGGTAGTTGATGGGAAATGTTCAGAATGGAGTTCAGTTACGAGTGGCGTACCACAAGGATCTGTTCTGGGGCCGTTGCTGTTTGTTATTTTTATAAATGACCTAGAGGAGGGCGCAGAAGGATGGGTGAGTAAATTTGCAGACGACACTAAAGTCGGTGGAGTTGTAGACAGTGCGGAAGGATGTTGCAGGTTACAGAGGGACATAGATAAGCTGCAGAGCTGGGCTGAGAGGTGGCAAATGGAGTTTAATGTGGAGAAGTGTGAGGTGATTCACTTTGGAAAGAATAACAGAAATGCGGAATATTTGGCTAATGGTAAAATTCTTGGTAGTGTGGATGAGCAGAGGGATCTCGGTGTCCATGTACATAGATCCCTGAAAGTTGCCACCCAGGTTGATAGGGTTGTGAAGAAGGCCTATGGTGTGTTGGCCTTTATTGGTAGAGGGATTGAGTTCCGGAGCCATGAGGTCATGTTGCAGTTGTACAAAACTCTAGTACGGCCGCATTTGGAGTATTGCGTACAGTTCTGGTCGCCTCATTATAGGAAGGACGTGGAAGCTTTGGAACGGGTGCAGAGGAGATGTACCAGGATGTTGCCTGGTATGGAGGGAAAATCTTATGAGGAAAGGCTGATGGACTTGAGGTTGTTTTCGTTAGAGAGAAGAAGGTTAAGAGGTGACTTAATAGAGGCATACAAAATGATCAGAGGGTTAGATAGGGTGGACAGCGAGAGCCTTCTCCCGCGGATGGAGGTGGCTAGCACGAGGGGACATAGCCTTAAATTGAGGGGTAATAGATATAGGACAGAGGTCAGAGGTGGGTTTTTTACGCAAAGAGTGGTGAGGCCGTGGAATGCCCTACCTGCAACAGTAGTGAACATGCCAACATTGAGGGCATTTAAAAATTTATTGGATAAGCATATGGATGATAAGGGCATAGTGTAGGTTAGATGGCCTTTAGATTTTTTCCATGTCGGTGCAACATCGAGGGCCGAAGGGCCTGTACTGCGCTGTATCGTTCTATGTTCTATGTTCTATGTTCTATGTATATATGATAATTCACACTGTTTTTGTAAGCGCAGTAGCACTATCCTACCACTAGGGGGAGTAGCTCTGGGAGTACTCAGGAACTTGTACTGGGCTCCCCCCTTGGCTCCGCCCACAACTCCTCCCCCAGTGCAGCTGTATAAATACCCTTGTCCAGAGTCAGCCTGAGTTCACTAAGAGTTCATCAACGGGTAACAGGCTGGCTCTGAAGTAAGTCGATTAAAGCCTAGATTCATATCGGAAACACGTGTCTGGTGAATTGATGGTTCCATCAGTTGCATGATATTTCAGTTCAGCACAACGGCCAAGGAAGGCACCCCTGGCAGCAGAATATTAGAAAATGATCCTCTCAGGTACCGAACCCGGGGCGAGATATTCCGTGGGGCTGGAATCCGGAAGTCACAATTATGTTCATTCCTTCACCAATTTTACCAATATAAATTGACCCACAATTTCCTCCAGAACTTGAGCACAAGGCCAGCATTTATTGCCCAACCCTAATTGCCCTTGAGAGGGTGGTGATGAGGTGCCTTCTTGAAACGTTGCAGCCCATGGGGTGTAGGTGCTGTCAAGAAGGGAGCTCCATGATTTTTACCCAGTGACAGTGAAGGAACGGCGATATATAGTCCCGACTTACGATGGCAGGAACCTGCAGATGGAAGTGTTCCCTGTGTCTGCTGCCTGTCTCCTAGGTGGCAGAGATCACAGCCGGGATTCTCCAATCCCGCGGCCAGGTTCCGACGCCGGCGTGAAAAGCGGTGCCAACCACTCTGGCGTCAACAATCCCCGATAATGAGGAATGCTCCCCTTCCTAGGGGGCTAGGTTGGAGCGGAACGGCCGGCGCGAGTTCGCGCATGTGTGCTACGGGCGGCATGACCCAGCGCGGAGGCACATAGGCCCCCACAAAACCAGCCCACCCGTTGATTGGTAATCCCCAATCGCGGGCCAGGCCACTGTGGGGCCCCCCGCCGCCCCCCCCCCCCCCCCAGGGTCGGATCCCCCCACCCTGTCCCCCCTCCAGGAAGGCCCCCGCAGAAACACCTTCCAGGTCCTGCCGTGTGGGACCTGAGTAACCCACGGCGGCGGGACTCTGCCAAACCCGACAGCCACTCGGCCCGTCGGGGCCCAGAGAATCGCCGGGCGGGGGGGGGGGCGCTTTCAACAGCCCCCGACCGGCGTGGCCGCGATCCCACGGGCGCCGGAGAATCAGTAAGCCGGCATCAGGGGCTCGGCGCGGGGCCGGAGAATCCCGGCCCACAGGTTTAGAAGGTTTTGCCGAAGGAGCCTTCGTGATTTCCTGCAGTTCCTCTTCCAACTCCCATCCCGCACCTAATAATGCACTAAAACAGACTTTCATCTGATTCCATCGCAAGTAATTCTTGGAACAGGTCGCTAGTCTGCCGCCAGAGGCTTCGAGCTCGAAAGGCACCACTCCACATCAAACATGGCTGACCAGGAGTCTCTCCCACTCTTACCGCCAGCCATTGGCGTGTTGGAACTGTTTTGCATGTAGCCACTCAGCCTGTTGGGCCACGTTATGAACGGATCTTTCTTGGCCATCAAATCCTGGGGTGGGACTTGAACCCGGAGCTTCTGGCCCAGAGGCATGGATGCTACCCACTGCACTGCAAGGCAGTGTATCTTGTAAACTCTACAGCATCTGACAGAATAAAACTTCAGTGCGAACAATCAGAGCCAGCAGAAAGCATAGAACTCACATCGAGCATCTCTTAAAGTTTCCAGCTAGCTAATTATCATTGATGTACATTAAGCACAGCAAGTTGAAGAGTATTCACTCAGGGAAGCTCTTCAATTTTTAATGTGACTATTACCCAAGCCATAAAGATGCATTCAATAAAATAGAAAGTGCAGTTCAGGTCTGAGGGAGGACACTTTTTTTTAAAAAGCACCAGGAAAATTATTGCTTCTTGCCGGACCTAAAATTCTGGCTTTAACTTCTCACATTTTTTGAACCAACTGGAGGTTCCGATGTCTGGCACTTTAACCTGTGAGGGGACAAAGCTGTTATAACGAGAAGCCATCTTTCCAGATCTGCCATCCAAGGCTTGATTTTCCAATCCAGTTAGGGATCCGATCATTGATCATTTCTGCGTCTGGATCACACGCGGTGTGATTGTCGAGCCTTCATTGGGCCGGGAAGGAACCCGACACCCAATTTACGGCAACGAGTGTCACCAGAAGGGGCACCAGACTGATTGGGTTTAGCGATTTAGAATTTGAAAATGGCCTTCTTGCCCTGTCAACAAATTCCTCAAGGAGCTGAACGAACCATTAACCAGAGGCAAGTGGGTTCCCAACTCACCCCGGATACCATCCTCACTTCAAAAATTGCAGCGGCCCCAGAGGCATTGGGATGCTGGCATGCCAGCTAGGAACACGCCAGGAGTGTGAAGTACATGGCACAGCGCAGTGGAGACTGGGCACGATTCACGCCACGCACAGCTGGCACCATGGAGATGGGGTAAGCTTCTCATCGTTCGAGGCACAGCACAGTGAAGACTCCAGCGCTGAGATGAGAACAGAAAACGTTTGCACAGAAAACACAGCAGGTCCGGAAGGGCGTTGAATGGGAGGAGATGGGCTAATCGTTCAGTTTATGCTATTCTCTTCTGACAGTACTGAGGGAGGGAGCAAACCGGAACTATTAACCTATCTCGGATGTCTCTATGTAGGTGCTGTCAAACCCGCTGTGCGTTTCCACTGTCAGAGACTTTCAACATGCTGCTCACTTATTATGCCCCGGGGCCCCTCGATAAACTGAACCTTCCTTTAGATAGCAGAACATAGAGGAAACATGTGTTTTGGTCAGAAAATCTGTAAGGAGGGATTCTCCACATGAAAAGAACTAATTGCAATGGGTTGCACAAAGCAGCCACTGCTGACAGCCTTCTGCAGAACTTAATATTCTTAATATTCCATGCACAGCCGGGCTGCATGTCCGATGAGTACCAATTATTTTTGAATAAAGAGGGACTATGTTGCTCTTGTGCTTCTGGTAATGATACATCCACTGCTGGAGGTGTCACTTTTGAAACTCTGGAACAGTTCCTACAGATTGGAGGGTAGCTAATGTAACTCCACTATTTAAAAAGGGAGGTGAAGAGAAAACAGAGAATGATAGACCAGTCAGCCTGACGTCGGTAGTGAGGAAAATTCTAGAGTCCATTGTTAAAGGTTTTATAGCAGAGCACTTAGAAAACAGTGGCAGGATCGGAGAGAGTCAGTACGGATTGACAAACGGGAAATCATGCTTGACAAATCTACTGGAATTCTTAAAGGATGTAACTCGTAGAGTTGATGAAGGGGTAGGGGGTGTAGTGGATGTGGTTTATTTGGACTTTCAGAAGGCTTTTGACAAAGTCTCTCATAAGGAATTAGTGTGGAAAATTAAAACACATGGGCTTGGGGGTGGTGTATTGAGATGGATTGAAAACTGGCTGGCAGACTGGAAACAAAGGTGAGGAATAAACGGTCCTTATTCCAAATGGCAGACAGTGACTAGTGGGGATCGGTTCTAGAACCCCAGATATTCACAATGTGTATTAATGATCTAGATGAGGGAACTAACTGTAATACCTCCAAATTTGTGGATGGCACAAATCTGGGTGGGAGGGTGAGCTGTGAGGAGGATGCAGTGTGATTTGGACAAGTTAAGTGAGTGGGCAAATGAATGGCAGATGCAGTATGATGTGGATAAATGGGAGGCTATCCACTTCGGTAACAAAAACAGGAAGGCAGATTACTATCTGAATGATTAGAGGAATGTGCAACGAAACCTGGCTGACCTTGTACACCAGTCACTGTTCAGCAGGTGGTAAAGAAGCTAAATGGTGTCATAGAATCTTTACAGTACAGAAGGAGGCTATTCAGCCCATCGAGTCTGCACCAACCCTCTGACAGAGCAGCCTACCTAGGCCCACTCCCCCACCCTATCCCTGTAACCCCACCTAACCTTTGGACACTATGGGGCAATTTAGCATAACCAATTCACCTCACCTGCACATTTTTGGACTATTGGAGGAAACCGGAACACCCGGACAAAACCCACACAGACACGGGGAGAACATGCAAATTCCACACAGCCAGTCACCCCAGGTCGGAATCAAACCCAGGTTCCTGGTGCTGTGAGGCACAAATGCTACCACTGTGCCATGGTGGCGCACATGGTAACCATTGCGAGAGGATTTGAGTACAGGAGCAGGGATGTTTTGCTGCAATTATACAGGGCCCTGGTGAGGCCACTCCTGTAATATTGTGTGCGGTTTTGGTCTCCTTATCTGAGGAAGAATGTTCTGGCTATAGGGGGAGTGAAGTGAACGTTTACCAAATTAATTCCTGGGATGGCGGGACTGATGTCCGAGGCTAGATTGAGTCAGTTATATAATATTTGCTGGAGTTTGGAAGAATGAGGGGGGATTTTATATAAACCTCTATTTTAATAACATTTAAGTATTTTAATTCAAATTTTTAGCATTTTAACAAGTTTCAAAACAAAACATTACACCCCTAAATACAATAAACCCTGAGCCCCTCAAACAGCCGGCTCATCCTGCACTTTGTCAAATGCGCCCTGTTCACCACCTTAACCTCACCCTCTGCAGCGCCTCACACCACAGTCCCTCCTCCAGGGCCATCCCCAATGTTCCCTCCCGCTTGGCCGTAAACCCTTCCATAGGCACCTTATCCTCCACAAAAATCACGGATAAAGCCTCCGCCTCCCTACTCCAGCCCCACACCTTCACCGCGTTCACCGCCAGTGATAAGGCAACAAGCTCAGAAGGCCCAACGCCGCCCCACCCCCACCTCCCCCCCCCCAACCCCCCTCAACTGCCGGCCCTTCTAAAGTGCCGCCTTCCTTATCCTGGCCACTTCCCTGCCCAAATAAACAACAAAACCAACCTGACCACACCCTTAAAAAATGACTTTGGCACTAAGACTGGAAGGCACTGAAATAAGAATAGAAACCATGGCAAAATGTTTCATCTTAACTGCCGGCACCTGGCCGGCCAGCGACATGGAAGACTGTCTCACCTCAATAAATCCACTTTCACCCTCCCAGTCAGACTCTCAATGTTCAGCTTACAAAGCCGCACCCAATCTCTGGCCACCTGTACCCCAAATACCTGAAATGGGTTGTTGCCACCTGGAACGGCAAACCCCACCCCTGGAGAAGGCAGCACAATATACTCACTTTTCCCCAAATTCAACTGATATCCCAAAAACGCCCCAAATCTCTTAAGCAGACCCGTGATGTCCCCCACCGAAGAGCTCAGGTTTGAAATATATAACAGCAGATCATCCGCGTACAGCGACACCCTGTGCCCCACCTCCACCCAACCCCCCCCCCCCTCCCCCAACAATCCCCTTCCATAAATCTGAGCACTTTAGCACAATGGCCAAGGGCTCTATTGTCAGCGCAAACAGAAGGAGGGATCTGGGGCACCTCTGCCTCGATCCCAGATGCAACGGAAAGTCCCCTGAATTCATATAATCCGTTCGCACACACACCATTGGATCATCACACAACAGTTTCACCCATGCCACAAACTTTGGCCCACTCCCCAGTTTCTCTAACTGCAAACAGATCTCTCCACTCAGCCGAATCAAATGCCTTCTCCGCATCCAACGCCACACCACCTCCCACCCCCTTCCTTCTGCCGGAGAAAGCACCACATTCAGCAGTCGCCGCACTTTCGACATCAACTGCCTACCCTGAATGAATTCTGTCTGATCCTCCCCAATCACCTTCGGAAGACACTCCTCCAACTTCAACGCCAACACCTTCAACCTATAAAATTCTAACAGGACTTGACAGGGTAGATGCAGGAAGGACCTTCCTGATGCTAGGGGAGTCCAGAACCAGCAGTCATAGTCCAAAGATATTGGATAAACCATTGAGGACTGAGATGAGGAGAATTTTCTTCATCTAGAGAGTGGGGAGCCTGTGCAATCAGCTACCACAGAAAGCAGTTGAGGCCAAAACATATGTTTTCAAGAAGGAGTTAGATTGAGTTCTTGGAGCAAAAGATATGGGAGGCAAGAGGAAACAGGTTACTGAGTTGGATGATCAGGCAGGCTCGAAGGGCCGAATGGCCTTCTCCTGAATTGGATTTGTTTATTGTCACGTGTACTGAGGTGCAGTGAAAAGTACTGTTCTGCATGCAGCTCAGACAGATTATTCTGTACATGAAAAGAAAATACATAATACAAAAGAAGGAGGCCATTCAGCCCATCGGGTCTGCACCACCCGACCTAGGCCCACAACCCCAGCCCATGCCGGTAACCCCACCTAACCTTTTGAACACTAAGGAGCAACGTAGTGTGGCCAATCCACCTTAGTTGCAGATCTTTGGACAATGGAAGAAATCCGGAGCACCAGAGGAAACCCACGTAGACACGGTGACAAATGTAAACTCCACACAGTCATCTGAGGCTGAGATTGAACCCGGGTCCCTGCCACTGGCCTATTGTAAAAAACGTATCAGCCAATTTGAGCAGAACAGGATCCTACAAGTAGTCATGTATTAATGACCAGGTCATCTGGCTTTGTGATGTTAATTGAAGGATAAACATTGGCAAAGACACTGGGGACAACGCCCTGCTCTTCTTCAAAATAGCAGAATCTTGTATCTCTACTCAAGAGGCCAGTTGGGGCCTTGGTTTAATGTCTCATCCATAGTTCATAAGTTCATAAGATATAGGAGCAGAATTAGGCCATTTGGCCCTTCGAGTCTGCTCTGCCATTCTATCATGGCTGATCTCATCCTGGCCTTAACTCCACCTTCCTGCTTGTTCTCCATAACCCTTCAACCCATTACCAATTAAAAATCTGTCTAACTCCTCCTTAATTTTACCCACTGTCCCAGCATCCACCATACTCTGGGGTAGTGAATTCCACAGATTCACAACCCTTTGGGAGAAGTAGTTTCTCCTCAACTCTGGTTTTAAATTTGCTACCTCTTACCCTAAGACAGACAATGACGTCTCTTTCTAGAATGCCCCGCAAAGGAAGCATCCACTCCAACACCTTTTATCATCTTGTATACCTCTCTTTGATCATTCTTCTAAACTCTGGAGAGAATAGAGGCCTAAACTGTTCAATCTCTCTTCATACGAGAAACCCGATATCGCTGGAATCCACCAAGGAACCTCATCTGAACTGCCTCCAATGCCACTACGTCTTTCTTCAAATAAGGGGACCAAAACTGTGCACAGTACTCCATGTATCCAATACCCCAGGGACGGGATTCTCTCAGCCCGGGCCCGGGCAGGAGAATCCCTGCAACCTTTGCGAATCACGCCACGCCACCCAGACACTGGCACGCGATTCACCAGCGGAGAATCGGCACCATTGACGCCGCGTAGTTGTCGTGCCACAGCCAAACCCCCTGGCCGATTCTTGGCCCGGGATGGGCCGAGCGGTCGTTATAAAACAGCCGAGTCCCGCCGGCGCTGTCTACACCTGCTCTCATCCAGCGGGAACGCAGCGTGGAAGGGTTGGTGGGGGCCTGAGGGGGGGGAGGGGTATCCGATCCCGGGGGGCCAGACCCTCTGGCTGGGGGCCTCCTTTCTTCTGCGCCGGCCCCTGTAGCCCTACGCCATGTTGCGTTGAAGAGAGCCACTGCGCATGCGTGCCGGTGCCACTGTGCATGCGCGGATCCCGCGGCACCCAGTTGACACCGGGATCAGCAGCTGGAGTGGCGTGAACCGCTCCAGTGCTGTGCTGGCCCCCTGTAGGGGCCAGAATTTCTGATCCTGAGGCCGTGTTGACACCGTCGAGGCGTTTCCGACGACGTCACCACTTAGCCTCAGGATCACAGAATCCCACCCCTGGTGTCCAGAAGACAGCACCACCAACAGTGCATGGGCAGAATGCAGCTGCTCTTTTACTGGTTAGAATCAACATGTTTTGCAAGGTAAGAGGTATCTTTTTCGACAGACTGTTTCACAGCTACATGTTTCAGCAGCAAGCTGATTCAGCAGGGGCTGGTTTAGCACAGGGGTTAAACAGCTGGCTTGTAATGCAGAACAAGGCCAGCAGCGTGGGTTCAATTCCTGTACCGGCCTCCCCAAACAGGTGCCGGAATGTGGCGACTAGGGGCTTTTCACAGTAACTTCATTGAAGCCGACTTGTGACAATATGTGATTGTTATTATTATATTATAAGCTTTAGTGCATTAAAAATAAATAAGGTTATTTATTTGCACATACTTATCCTGAATGAATGCAATGTCACAAACACAATCTCACAGACACAAAGACTGGATACAGATAAGGATTGTTTACTTTTCACATTATTTCAATCTGTGATTTACTCTTTCCGTCTCCCATGTGGCAGGCCTTGTGGTTTCGTGAATGGATTTGAAGATGTAAAGTTGAAGTGAGGATCTTGTAAAGTGAAGGATTCACAGCAGGTTGATTCTCAGCTAAACATTGAAAATGGAACAGATTAAGTACTTTGGCTGCTTGTTGACCAGCAGCATGCTTCATAAATTAGTTCTGTAGATTCTGGTGGATCTGATGGATCCTTGGGTAATAAAGCTGCAGTCGCTGAAACTAATTTCAATTGCATGATCACTAGGTTAACATTTCTGAGGCTCAACAAGTTTCGTTTGGACAGTGGAGAGCGGAATGTGACAATGGGAAGTTGATTTGTGCCCATTGAGTTTTGATCTTCCCTTTTATTTAGCATGAAACAATGGAGGCAGGAAGCCTGGAAACGGCAAAGTTTTTGGGTGTTGGCCCATCCTTAAACAATGAGATGTGTGAATTCCACGAATGGCTGAGAAGTACCCTTGAGTGGTGCCCAGTATTTAAAAAGATTGAATGAAGGTTCATAATGTGACATAGCTGTATTGAGCATGGCATCTCCTATAACAAGGCATCATAGGATCAAGCTTGATGTTTGTGATCAAGTACACATTTGGACTCAGTTATATGGGGCGGGATTCTCCGAAATGGAGGCAGTGTGTCCGCGTCGTCGTGAATGCCTTTGCGTTTCACGACGGCGCGAAATGGAAGCGGGCACTACCGATTCTGGCCCCCACAGGGTTCACACCGCTCCAGCCTCCCTTCCTGGCATCAACTGGGCACAGCGCTCCTCGCAGAATCGCGTGCCGGCGTCAAGGCGGCGTGGCACTGTTGCAGCGATTCTCCGGCCCGGCGCGGGGCTCGGAGAATCCCGCCCACTGGTTCCACCAACTGAGACATATCTAACATATCTATCAAATAGAAAAATTTAGAGTCCTCTAAGATCCGGGCAGCACGGTAGCATGGTGGTTAGCATAAATGCTTCACAGCTCCAGGGTCCCAGGTTCGATTCCCGGCTGGGTCACTGTCTGTGCGGAGTCTGCACGTCCTCCCCCTGTGTGCGTGGGTTTCCTCCGGGTGCTCCGGTTTCCTCCCACAGTCCAAAGATGTGCGGGTTAGGTGGATTGACCATGCTAAATTCCCGTAGTGTCCTAAAAAGTAAGGTTAAGGGGGGGGGGGTTGTTGGGTTACGGGTATCGGGTGGATACGTGGGTTTGAGTAGGGTGATCATGGCTTGGCACAACATCGAGGGCCGAAGGGCCTGTTCTGTGCTGTACTGTTCTATGTTCTATAACCTGCAGGATTTTTCCTGACGGACGGCACAGTAGCACAGTGGTTAGCACTGTTGCTTCACTGCGCCAGGGTCCCAGGTTCATTTCCCGGCTTGGGTCACCGTCAGTGCAAAGTCTGCACGTTCTCCCCGTGTCTGCATGGCTTTCCTCCGGGTGCTCCGGTTTCCTGCCACAAATCCCAAAAGATGTGCTGTTAGGTGAATTGGCCATTCTGAATTCTCCCTCTGTGTACCCGAACAGGCTCCGGAATGTGGCGACTAGGGGCTTTTCACAGTAACTTCATTGCAGTGTTAATGGAAGCCTACTTGTGACAATAAAGATTATTATTATTAGAGAAATGTACAGCATGTGAAGAGTTAATGTCATGTTACAGTTAGCCACTAGATGGTGCGAGGGACAGTGTGCTATAAAAGGCCCTGACTCTTAGGCTTCTTGAAGAGAATGGATTAGTGGAGAGGAGACCGGAGTGAAGGGCACAGTAGAGCTAGAGAGCGTAGAATATAGTTACAGTTAGAGTATAGCGATAGTGTTTGTGAGTGTAGTTTAATAGAATCTATTTGTTTACTTTAGGAATAAGTGTCAAAGTTTAATTCAGGTCATGTGAATAAATTTAGCTTTGTTGATGAACCTAGCTTCAGGTGTCTTTGTGAACACTATGCTTTCCATCCTGAAGACAACGTGACAAAGATCGCCACACACAGTTTGACCATTTGCAGTTCCAAAGCCGAACAGATCAAATTTCTTGAATAGATCTTCCACTTTTATTGTCACCAGAGCAAAGTGCAATGGTACATTGTATTAGACACAGTAATACACAGACAAATGAATCGAAGCAGCTGTCCGGCAAGTTATTTCAAGCTTCATTGATTCATGGTGGATGAGTCAGGAGAAGAAGAAAAAGAATACTTCATCATGGAGGAGGGAGGAAAAGAAAATTCTGACAAATATTCTTGCATTTTTGCCCTATCCTTAATCTAGAAAGCAATTCCAAAGCACTTCATGAAGAAAGTGAGAGGTGCCATGCCAATAGAACATACAGTGCAGAAGGAGGCCATTCGGCCCATCGAGTCTGCACCTACCCACTTAACCCCTCACTTCCACCCTACCCCGTAACCCAATAACCCCTCCTAACATTTTTGGACACTAAGGGGCAATTTAGCATGGCCAATCCACCTAACCTGCATGTATTTGGACTGCGGGAGGAAACCGGAGCACCTGGAGGAAACCCACGCAGACACGGGGAGAACGTGCAAACTTCACACAGACAGTGACCCAGCGGGGAATCGAACCTGGGACCCTGGCGCTGTGAAGCCACAGTGCTATCCACTTGTGCTACCGTGCTGCCCACAATGATTAGAAGGAGTGACTCAAAGCTCTGCTAAAGAGGGGTGAGGTTTAAGCTCTGATCCTTTGAACTCTGCCTGTCGATCTGCTATCACTGCCTCTCCTCCCCATCTTTCCCTATCTCCCTCCAACATGTGCATTCACGTCTGAATAAAACCCTCACCAGAGGCTTATTGTGGATGACCGCATTTATATTTTGGCCTTGGCGGAGACTTGAGGAGTGACGACCCCTTTCCCCTTAAGGAAGTTTCCCTGCCTGGTGATGCTTGCCACCTCTTGCCCTGCTCACAGCGGTCATGTAACCCTTACCTCTAAATTACACCTTGCTATGTCCCCTAACTTATAGAATTTACAGTGCAGTAGGAGGCCATTCAGCCCATCGAGTCTGCACCGGCTCTTGGAAAGAGCACCCTAACCGAAATCAACACCTTCACCCTATTCCCATAACCCAGTAACCCCACCCAACACTAAGGGCAATTTTGGACACTAAGGGCAATTTATCATGGCCAATCCACCTAACCTGCACATCTTTGGACTGTGGGAGGAAACCGGAGCACCCAGAGGAAACCCACGCACACACGGGGAGGATGTGCAGACTCCGCACAGACAGTGACCCAAGCCGGAATCGAACCTGGGACCCTGGAGCTGTGAAGCAATTGTGCTAACCACCATGCTACCGTGCTGACAGCTTCTTCTCCATTGAGTCCAAAATTGTCCCCCCCATCACATGTCTCAATTCAAATCCTTGTTCTCTACGGCCCACCTAAATGTCACTCCAAATTTATCACCGAGTTATCTCCTCTGCTTCTTTCTCCCAGACGCTGCACAGAGCAACTTCACATATGGTTCTTTCAACCTCCCTCTCAACCGTCCTTGTTCTCTCCACTCTGAGTTTACTGCCCTTCTGACCTCCCTAAATCTCTCCCTTCATAGAAATTCGTCCACACATAATTGCCCCTTCAATCTCTTCTCACATGGCCTTGCCATCCCAATCAGAGACATCACTGATAAGGTAATATCTCTGATCGTGACCTTTCACCCTCTATCCATATTCCTCTTTGGTGTAGGATGCTGGATACAGTTCGGGAGGTATGACAAACTCTTCATAGCTCCAAGAGTCAATGAAGACTTACAGTTAACCTAGTTACAAGTAGGCATTAAGGCTAAGAGCTGTCTTTGTGCTTGCTGGTACAAACAGTTCTGTCCACCACTTAACCGACCTGGGTGCAGATCATGGCCGAAGGGCCCGTACTGCGCTGTAATGTTCTATGTGCTCTCTGTAGCCACCGAAGTTGGCCATTCCCTCAATACAAAATGGAGGAACGCAAAGCTTGCAGGGTAAAATGGACAAAGTTTGCAGCACAAGCAGGCTGCAACAAGCCACTGTGTATTCTGTCTGCAGAGAGAGCAGACAGCACCGAACGAACATTCCGCATACTAATGAGGCAATCTCCGGGACAGTTAGCATAGTAATGGAACGATCCCAGGGACAAAGGACACAAATAGGGAAGTGATTGCAACATTATATGGGAAGCCAGACACCCGGCACCAGCGGGGTTCGAAGACAAAGCACCTGAAGGCCCGCCCAGTAGCCGAGGGACAGCCTCAGTATTGGGGGGATTCCAACAAATCGATTGGAAAGAGACCCAATCAATCCCCAGCAGATAGAGGGTCCGCCCAAAAGGGCGCAAAGGCCTTGGATCTATAAAAGACAGGTCCCAAACTCAGTTCGTTCTTCTCGACCAGCCCTCCTTTCTTGACCAGCCCTCTCGACCAGCCTTTACCGAAGAAGACCTTGACCGAGAGAGAGGAGAGGTTCGGACAGCAGCCGCCAGCAAGTAAGTGTCTCACAACGATCGCTACCAGAGATAGATACTCCTGACCCCTTTTAACCCGTACCAACCTGAAGTCTGCGGACCCAGTGCAGAGCAAGAGGCTATTGTCCCCTGATCCAGCAGTTCCTTATTCAGATAAGTATTGGTCTATTTAGTGGTAGGAATAGTTTAGTCATTTTAGCGTGTGCATGAGTAGTTTATAATTGTATTATAATAAACTCATTTGTTTGAACTTACTAATTGGTGTATGGTTTTATTGCTTTGAACTTAACCTTGAAACTTGTGGCGGTATCTTAATGATACCTGGCGACTCCAAAGCTAAGTAACGAAACAGAGCCAAATTGAGTGTTAAGCACACTCACCCAGAACGAGCAACATCTCTGCGGTACTGTATTTAGTCCCACATTAACCTTGCATGTGCCAGACACGTAGAATACGCCACTCACCTCCATACTCCATTTCTTTCTGTGTCTGGCTCTGGAAAACCTCCTCAAATCTCTTACTAGTGCACTTTCAAATTCCCAACTCCCTAGCCTTTGGTCTTGAATTCATTTATTTTTTCTTATTTAATCACAGCACAGATTGGCTAAATCACACTCTCTCCACAACCTTTGCTACCCTTGTCCCAATTTGAACTATTGCTCTTTTCAACCCAGAATCATTGCCTCTGGTGTATCCGCAATTTCAGCTCCCCACGTCCAAGGGTCACAAACCTAGAGGTCTTTGGTCAACAAATGGTTTAACCGTCAGCAGGTCTGACGGGACCACTTAAAGCATTGTCAAAATTCAAAAATTACAGGTAATTCCTGACTTCTCTTCTCCACTGCTAACTCACTTCCAAAACCACCCCCCTGTAACCTCCACCATTGTGGCCCGAGCCATACCAGCAGCAGCAATGGTGACCGGATCACCGCTCAAAGGGTTTCCCAATTCGAAGCATGTTTCTACTGGGGACCTTCCAATCCCAGATGTTAATGCACAGCGCAATGTCGATGGAGGAGGCCTTTGGAGTGTTTTGGCGAGGGGGGGGGGGCGCAATGTCGATGGAGGAGGCCTTTGGAGTGTTGGGGGGGGGGGAGGTGGGGGGAGAAAGGACACATCCACTTCATACAACACGAGCTGCTGTAAGGTTTGATTTTCCATCCTAACTTACTCCTAGGTCACAGCGAGTGACATTTGGGCGGTATTCTATCTGTAACATGGTGTTCACGCCAGTGGAACCGGAAGTGGTTGGCATTTCCACTCACTTGCCAGGCCCCCGCCCCCATGTGATTCTAATTAAAGTTTAAATTGCAGGGTGGGATGGGGGGCACAGGAGGTACATGTGGTCACATTTTGCACCACTATTCAGTGGTGCAAACCTCCACCAGCCGATAAAGCAGCAGGTGCGGGCAAGCTCGGCGTCATGGCCAGACCTCAGTAATCTATTTGTTTTTGTTCGGTTCAGCAGCTCGTGACCCTCCTACCCTTACCCCCACCCTCAAACCCCTCTCGTCTATCATTACTCACCACCTCCCAGATCCATCCATCCCAACTCTCGAATGGCAGCCCCTTCCCACTTCACCCCTCCAACCTCCCCTCCTTTGTTCACCCTTGGATCCCTCGTCCCATCCTCAATGCCCCCATCGACCCCACCCTGCTCTGCCCTGACTCACCCCTGCCAGCTCTGCATCTCCATGCAACCTGCCGTTCCCCTCTCTCCTTTTGCAGCTATCAACAAAGGGAAGCCGCTGACCTCGCGCACAGACGTTGAAACGCTGTAAGTGATTTCACAAGTGCCTCTGTGATAGACTCTTCTAAGTTCTTAATGCATAATTGGTTTCAGCTAGAAGCACTCCATCATTCTCTTGATTTGTACCCCTTGGTAATGTGACCAATAAGGTAGTTAAGATAACTGATTCACCTCTCCTGGTTCGCCATGTATTTTACAAGCGTGACTGGAATGATAAATCCAGAATGAGTATTTGACTCTTTATTGTGGATTCACCAGTTAAACTTCCATTTAATCCTCCTCCCCCCACTGACCCCCCTTTGTATGGCATGGCTCTGACATCCAGAGCCTAATGAAGAGTAGAACTGGCATCTGTACTAACCACAGCCCAGAAACAGTTGTTGGCATCAAGCCTAAACCCTGCACTAACGAAGCATCAATGTCAATATCAGCATGAGGCCTGTGTAATCCCTGAATCTCTTCACCATATTCCAAAATGGACACCGGCCTCCACCCAACATGACTGAAGAGGATGTCGAAGGAGGGAGCGGGATTTCAGGCAGTAGGGGATCACTGCCAGGAGGCAATCGTGGCTGGATGGGGAAGCCTGAGGAAGAGGAGACTCGGGGATTCATAGAATAGAATCCCTACAGTGCGGGAGGAGGCCATTCAGCCCATTGAGTCTGCACCAGCACTTGGACAGACTGTAACATGGGGTTGAAATACCAGCACTGTAACCTGGGGTTGATATGTCAGCACTGTAACCTGGGGTTGATATGTCAGCACTGTAACCTGGGGTTGATATGTCAGCACTGTAACCTGGGGTTGATATGTCAGCACTGTAACCTGGGGTTGATATATCAGCACTGTAACCTGGGGTTGATATATCAGCACTGTAACCTGGGGTTGATATGTCAGCACTGTAACCTGGGGTTAGAAATATCAGCACTGTAACCTGGGGTTGATATGTCAGCACTGTATCCTGGGGTTGATATATCAGCACTGTGACCTGGGGTTGATATGTCAGCACTGTAACCTGGGGTTGATATGTCAGCACTGTAACCTGGGGTTGATATATCAGCACTGTAACCTGGGGTTGATATATCAGCACTGTAACCTGGGGTTGATATATCAGCACTGTAACCTGGGGTTGATATGTCAGCACTGTAACCTGGGGTTGATATGTCAGCACTGTAACCTGGGGTTGATATATCAGCACTGTAACCTGGGGTTGATATGTCAGCACTGTAACCTGGGGTTGATATGTCAGCACTGTAACCTGGGGTTGATATATCAGCACTGTAACCTGGGGTTGATATGTCAGCACTGTAACCTGGGGTTGATATGTCAGCACTGTAACCTGGGGTTGATGTGTCAGCACTGTAACCTGGGGTTGATATATCAGCACTGTAACCTGGGGTTGATGTGTCAGCACTGTAACCTGGGGTTGATATGTCAGCACTGTAACCTGGGGTTGATATATCAGCACTGTAACCTGGGGTTGATATATCAGCACTGTAACCTGGGGTTGATATGTCAGCATTGTAACCTGGGGTTGATGTGTCAGCACTGTAACCTGGGGTTGATGTGTCAGCACTGTAACCTGGGGTTGATATATCAGCACTGTAACCTGGGGTTGATATATCAGCACTGTAACCTGGGGTTGATATATCAGCACTGTAACCTGGGGTTGATATATCAGCACTGTAACATGGGGTTGATATATCAGCACTGTAACCTGGGGTTGATATGTCAGCACTGTAACCTGGGGTTGATATGTCAGCACTGTAACCTGGGGTTGATATATCAGCACTGTAACCTGGGGTTGATATGTCAGCACTGTAACCTGGGGTTGATATATCAGCACTGTAACCTGGGGTTGATATATCAGCACTGTAACCTGGGGTTGATATGTCAGCACTGTAACCTGGGGTTGATATATCAGCACTGTAACCTGGGGTTGATATATCAGCACTGTAACATGGGGTTGATATATCAGCACTGTAACCTGGGGTTGATATATCAGCACTGTAACCTGGGGTTGATATATCAGCACTGTGACCTGGGGTTGATATGTCAGCACTGTAACCTGGGGTTGATATATCAGCTCTGTAACCTGGGGTTGATATGTCAGCACTGTAACCTGGGGTTGATATATCAGCACTGTAACCTGGGGTTGATATATCAGCACTGTAACCTGGGGTTGATATATCAGCACTGTAACCTGGGGTTGATATATCAGCGCTGTAACCTGGGGTTGATATATCAGCACTGTAACCTGGGGTTGATATATCAGCGCTGTAACCTGGGGTTGATATATCAGCACTGTAACCTGGGGTTGATATATCAGCGCTGTAACCTGGGGTTGATATGTCAGCACTGTAACCTGGGGTTGATATATCAGCACTGTAACCTGGGGTTGATATATCAGCACTGTAACCTGGGGTTGATATGTCAGCACTGTAACCTGGGGTTGATATATCAGCACTGTAACCTGGGGTTGATGTGTCAGCACTGTAACCTGGGGTTGATATGTCAGCACTGTAACCTGGGGTTGATGTGTCAGCACTGTAACCTGGGGTTGATATGTCAGCACTGTAACCTGGGGTTGATATGTCAGCACTGTAACCTGGGGTTGATATATCAGCACTGTAACCTGGGGTTAGAAATATCAGCACTGTAACCTGGGGTTGATATGTCAGCACTGTAACCTGGGGTTGATGTGTCAGCACTGTAACCTGGGGTTGATATGTCAGCACTGTAACCTGGGGTTGATATGTCAGCACTGTAACCTGGGGTTGATATATCAGCACTGTAACCTGGGGTTGATATGTCAGCACTGTAACCTGGGGTTGATATATCAGCACTGTAACCTGGGGTTGATATATCAGCGCTGTAACCTGGGGTTGATATGTCAGCACTGTAACCTGGGGTTGATATATCAGCACTGTAACCTGGGGTTGATATATCAGCACTGTAACCTGGGGTTGATATGTCAGCACTGTAACCTGGGGTTGATATATCAGCACTGTAACCTGGGGTTGATGTGTCAGCACTGTAACCTGGGGTTGATATGTCAGCACTGTAACCTGGGTTGATGTGTCAGCACTGTAACCTGGGGTTGATATGTCAGCACTGTAACCTGGGTTGATATGTCAGCACTGTAACCTGGGGTTGATATATCAGCACTGTAACCTGGGGTTAGAAATATCAGCACTGTAACCTGGGGTTGATATGTCAGCACTGTAACCTGGGGTTGATGTGTCAGCACTGTAACCTGGGGTTGATATGTCAGCACTGTAACCTGGGGTTGATATGTCAGCACTGTAACCTGGGGTTGATGTGTCAGCACTGTAACCTGGGTTGATATGTCAGCACTGTAACCTGGGGTTGATATGTCAGCACTGTAACCTGGGGTTGATATATCAGCACTGTAACCTGGGGTTGATATGTCAGCACTGTAACCTGGGGTTGATATGTCAGCACTGTAACCTGGGGTTGATATGTCAGCACTGTAACCTGGGGTTGATATGTCAGCACTGTAACCTGGGGTTGATATGTCAGCACTGTAACCTGGGGTTGATATGTCAGCACTGTAACCTGGGGTTGATATATCAGCACTGTATCCTGGGGTTGATATATCAGCACTGTATCCTGGGGTTGATATGTCAGCACTGTAACCTGGGGTTGATATGTCAGCGCTGTAACCTGGGGTTGATATGTCAGCACTGTAACCTGGGTTGATATGTCAGCACCGTAACCTGGGGTTGATATATCAGCACTGTAACCTGGGATTGATATGTCAGCACTGTAACCTGGGGTTGATATGTCAGCACTGTAACCTGGGGTTGATATGTCAGCACTGTAACCTGGGGTTGATATGTCAGCACTGTAACCTGGGGTTGATATGTCAGCACTGTAACCTGGGGTGATATATCAGCACTGTAACCTGCGGTTGATATATCAGCACTGTAACCTGGGGTTGATATGTCAGCACTGTAACCTGGGGTTGATATGTCAGCACTGTAACCTGGGGTTGATATGTCAGCACAGTAACCTGGGGTTGATATGTCAGCACTGTAACATGGGGTTGATATATCAGCACTGTAACCTGGGGTTGATATATCAGCACTGTAACCTGGGGTTGATATATCAGCACTGTAACCTGGGGTTGATATATCAGCACTGTGACCTGGGGTTGATATGTCAGCACTGTAACCTGGGGTTGATATATCAGCACTGTATCCTGGGGTTGATATATCAGCACTGTAACCTGGGGTTGATATGTCAGCACTGTATCCTGGGGTTGATATATCAGCACTGTAACCTGGGGTTGATATATCAGCACTGTAACCTGGTGTTGATATATCAGCACTGTAACCTGGGGTTGATATATCAGCACTGTAACCTGGGGTTGATATATCAGCACTGTAACATGGGGTTGATATATCAGCACTGTAACCTGGGGTTGATATATCAGCACTGTAACCTGGGGTTGATATGTCAGCACTGTAACCTGGGGTTGATATATCAGCACTGTAACCTGGGGTTGATATATCAGCACTGTAACCTGGGGTTGATATATCAGCACTGTAACCTGGGGTTGATATATCAGCACTGTAACATGGGGTTGATATATCACCACTGTAACCTGGGGTTGATATATCAGCACTGTATCCTGGGGTTGATATGTCAGCACTGTAACCTGGGGTTGATATATCACCACTGTAACCTGGGGTTGATATATCAGCACTGTATCCTGGGGTTGATATATCAGCACTGTAACCTGGGGTTGATATATCAGCACTGTGACCTGGGGTTGATATGTCAGCACTGTAACCTGGGGTTGGTATATCAGCACTGTAACCTGGGGTTGATATATCAGCACTGTAACCTGGGGTTGATATGTCAGCACTGTAACCTGGGGTTGATATGTCAGCACTGTATCCTGGGGTTGATATATCAGCACTGTAACCTGGGGTTGATATATCAGCACTGTAACCTGGGGTTGATATATCAGCACTGTAACCTGGGGTTGATATGTCAGCACTGTAACCTGGGGTTGATATGTCAGCACTGTAACCTGGGGTTGATATATCAGCACTGTAACCTGGGGTTGATATATCAGCACTGTAACCTGGGGTTGATATATCAGCACTGTAACCTGGGGTTGATATATCAGCACTGTAACCTGGGGTTGATATGTCAGCACTGTAACCTGGGGTTGATATGTCAGCACTGTAACCTGGGGTTGATATATCAGCACTGTAACCTGGGGTTGATATATCAGCACTGTAACCTGGGGTTGATATATTAGCACTGTAACCTGGGGTTGATATGTCAGCACTGTAACCTGGGGTTGATATATCAGCACTGTAACCTGGGGTTGATATATCAGCACTGTAACCTGGGGTTGATATATCAGCACTGTAACCTGGGGTTGATATGTCAGCACTGTAACCTGGGGTTGATATATCAGCACTGTAACCTGGGGTTGATATATCAGCACTGTAACCTGGGGTTGATATATCAGCACTGTAACCTGGGGTTGATATATCAGCACTGTAACCTGGGGTTGATATATCAGCGCTGTAACCTGGGGTTGATATATCAGCACTGTAACCTGGGGTTGATATATCAGCGCTGTAACCTGGGGTTGATATATCAGCACTGTAACCTGGGGTTGATATATCAGCGCTGTAACCTGGGGTTGATATGTCAGCACTGTAACCTGGGGTTGATATATCAGCACTGTAACCTGGGGTTGATATATCAGCACTGTAACCTGGGGTTGATATGTCAGCACTGTAACCTGGGGTTGATATATCAGCACTGTAACCTGGGGTTGATGTGTCAGCACTGTAACCTGGGGTTGATATGTCAGCACTGTAACCTGGGGTTGATGTGTCAGCACTGTAACCTGGGGTTGATATGTCAGCACTGTAACCTGGGGTTGATATGTCAGCACTGTAACCTGGGGTTGATATATCAGCACTGTAACCTGGGGTTAGAAATATCAGCACTGTAACCTGGGGTTGATATGTCAGCACTGTAACCTGGGGTTGATGTGTCAGCACTGTAACCTGGGGTTGATATGTCAGCACTGTAACCTGGGGTTGATATGTCAGCACTGTAACCTGGGGTTGATATATCAGCACTGTAACCTGGGGTTGATATGTCAGCACTGTAACCTGGGGTTGATATATCAGCACTGTAACCTGGGGTTGATATATCAGCGCTGTAACCTGGGGTTGATATGTCAGCACTGTAACCTGGGGTTGATATATCAGCACTGTAACCTGGGGTTGATATATCAGCACTGTAACCTGGGGTTGATATGTCAGCACTGTAACCTGGGGTTGATATATCAGCACTGTAACCTGGGGTTGATGTGTCAGCACTGTAACCTGGGGTTGATATGTCAGCACAGTAACCTGGGGTTGATGTGTCAGCACTGTAACCTGGGGTTGATATGTCAGCACTGTAACCTGGGGTTGATATGTCAGCACTGTAACCTGGGGTTGATATATCAGCACTGTAACCTGGGGTTAGAAATATCAGCACTGTAACCTGGGGTTGATATGTCAGCACTGTAACCTGGGGTTGATGTGTCAGCACTGTAACCTGGGGTTGATATGTCAGCACTGTAACCTGGGGTTGATATGTCAGCACTGTAACCTGGGTTGATGTGTCAGCACTGTAACCTGGGGTTGATATGTCAGCACTGTAACCTGGGGTTGATATGTCAGCACTGTAACCTGGGGTTGATATATCAGCACTGTAACCTGGGGTTGATATGTCAGCACTGTAACCTGGGTTGATATGTCAGCACTGTAACCTGGGGTTGATATGTCAGCACTGTAACCTGGGGTTGATATGTCAGCACTGTAACCTGGGGTTGATATGTCAGCACTGTAACCTGGGGTTGATATGTCAGCACTGTAACCTGGGGTTGATATATCAGCACTGTATCCTGGGGTTGATATATCAGCACTGTATCCTGGGGTTGATATGTCAGCGCTGTAACCTGGGGTTGATATGTCAGCACTGTAACCTGGGGTTGATATGTCAGCACCGTAACCTGGGGTTGATATATCAGCACTGTAACCTGGGATTGATATGTCAGCACTGTAACCTGGGGTTGATATGTCAGCACTGTAACCTGGGGTTGATATGTCAGCACTGTAACCTGGGGTTGATATGTCAGCACTGTAACCTGGGGTTGATATGTCAGCACTGTAACCTGGGGTTGATATATCAGCACTGTAACCTGCGGTTGATATATCAGCACTGTAACCTGGGGTTGATATGTCAGCACTGTAACCTGGGGTTGATATGTCAGCACTGTAACCTGGGGTTGATATGTCAGCACAGTAACCTGGGGTTGATATGTCAGCACTGTAACATGGGGTTGATATATCAGCACTGTAACCTGGGGTTGATATATCAGCACTGTAACCTGGGGTTGATATATCAGCACTGTAACCTGGGGTTGATATATCAGCACTGTGACCTGGGGTTGATATGTCAGCACTGTAACCTGGGGTTGATATATCAGCACTGTATCCTGGGGTTGATATATCAGCACTGTAACCTGGGGTTGATATGTCAGCACTGTATCCTGGGGTTGATATATCAGCACTGTAACCTGGGGTTGATATATCAGCACTGTAACCTGGTGTTGATATATCAGCACTGTAACCTGGGGTTGATATATCAGCACTGTAACCTGGGGTTGATATATCAGCACTGTAACATGGGGTTGATATATCAGCACTGTAACCTGGGGTTGATATATCAGCACTGTAACCTGGGGTTGATATGTCAGCACTGTAACCTGGGGTTGATATATCAGCACTGTAACCTGGGGTTGATATATCAGCACTGTAACCTGGGGTTGATATATCAGCACTGTAACCTGGGGTTGATATATCAGCACTGTAACATGGGGTTGATATATCACCACTGTAACCTGGGGTTGATATATCAGCACTGTATCCTGGGGTTGATATGTCAGCACTGTAACCTGGGGTTGATATATCACCACTGTAACCTGGGGTTGATATATCAGCACTGTATCCTGGGGTTGATATATCAGCACTGTAACCTGGGGTTGATATATCAGCACTGTGACCTGGGGTTGATATGTCAGCACTGTAACCTGGGGTTGGTATATCAGCACTGTAACCTGGGGTTGATATATCAGCACTGTAACCTGGGGTTGATATGTCAGCACTGTAACCTGGGGTTGATATGTCAGCACTGTATCCTGGGGTTGATATATCAGCACTGTAACCTGGGGTTGATATATCAGCACTGTAACCTGGGGTTGATATATCAGCACTGTAACCTGGGGTTGATATGTCAGCACTGTAACCTGGGGTTGATATGTCAGCACTGTAACCTGGGGTTGATATATCAGCACTGTAACCTGGGGTTGATATATCAGCACTGTAACCTGGGGTTGATATATCAGCACTGTAACCTGGGGTTGATATATCAGCACTGTAACCTGGGGTTGATATGTCAGCACTGTAACCTGGGGTTGATATGTCAGCACTGTAACCTGGGGTTGATATATCAGCACTGTAACCTGGGGTTGATATATCAGCACTGTAACCTGGGGTTGATATATTAGCACTGTAACCTGGGGTTGATATGTCAGCACTGTAACCTGGGGTTGATATATCAGCACTGTAACCTGGGGTTGATATATCAGCACTGTAACCTGGGGTTGATATATCAGCACTGTAACCTGGGGTTGATATATCAGCACTGTAACCTGGGGTTGATATATCAGCACTGTAACCTGGGGTTGATATATCAGCACTGTAACCTGGGGTTGATATGTCAGCACTGTAACCTGGGGTTGATATGTCAGCACTGTAACCTGGGGTTGATATGTCAGCACTGTAACCTGGGGTTGATATGTCAGCACTGTAACCTGGGGTTGATATATCAGCACTGTAACCTGGGGTTGATATGTCAGCACTGTAACCTGGGGTTGATATGTCAGCACTGTAACCTGGGGTTGATATATCAGCACTGTAACCTGGGGTTGATATGTCAGCACTGTAACCTTGGGTTGATATGTCAGCACTGTAACCTGGGGTTGATATATCAGCACTGTAACCTGGGGTTGATATATCAGCACTGTAACCTGGGGTTGATATGTCAGCACTGTAACCTGGGGTTGATATGTCAGCACTGTAACCTGGGGTTGATATATCAGCACTGTAACCTGGGGTTGATATATCAGCACTGTAACCTGGGGTTGATATATCAGCACTGTATCCTGGGGTTGATATATCAGCACTGTATCCTGGGGTTGATATATCAGCACTGTAACCTGGGGTTGATATGTCAGCACTGTAACCTGGGGTTGATATATCAGCACTGTAACCTGGGGTTGATATATCAGCACTGTAACCTGGGGTTGATATGTCAGCACTGTAACCTGGGGTTGATATGTCAGCACTGTAACCTGGGGTTGATATATCAGCACTGTAACCTGGGGTTGATATGTCAGCACTGTAACCTGGGGTTGATATGTCAGCACTGTAACCTGGGGTTGATATATCAGCACTGTAACCTGGGGTTGATATATCAGCACTGTAACCTGGGGTTGATATATCAGCACTGTAACCTGGGGTTGATATATCAGCACTGTAACCTGGGGTTGATATATCAGCACTGTAACCTGCGGTTGATATGTCAGCACTGTAACCTGGGGTTGATATATCAGCACTGTAACCTGGGGTTGATATATCAGCACTGTAACCTGGGGTTGATATGTCAGCGCTGTAACCTAGGGTTGATATATCAGCACTGTAACCTGGGGTTGATATATCAGCACTGTAACCTGGGGTTGATATATCAGCACTGTAACCTGGGGTTGATATGTCAGCACTGTAACCTGGGGTTGATATATCAGCACTGTAACCTGGGGTTGATATATCAGCACTGTAACCTGGGGTTAGAAATATCAGCACTGTAACCTGGGGTTGATATATCAGCACTGTAACCTGGGGTTGATATGTCAGCACTGTAACCTGGGGTTGATATATCAGCACTGTAACCTGGGGTTGATATATCAGCACTGTAACCTGGGGTTGATATGTCAGCACTGTAACCTGGGGTTGATATATCAGCACTGTAACCTGGGGTTGATATATCAGCACTGTAACCTGGGGTTGATATATCAGCACTGTAACCTGGGGTTGATATATCAGCACTGTAACCTGGGGTTGATATATCAGCACTGTAACCTGGGGTTGATATATCAGCACTGTAACCTGGAGTTGATATATCAGCACTGTAACCTGGGGTTGATATGTCAGCACTGTAACCTGGGGTTGATATATCAGCACTGTAACCTGGGGTTGATATATCAGCACTGTAACCTGGGGTTGATATATCAGCACTGTAACCTGGGGTTGATATATCAGCACTGTAACCTGGGGTTGATATATCAGCACAGTAACATGGGGTTGATATATCAGCACTGTAACCTGGGGTTGATATATCAGCACTGTAACCTGGAGTTGATATATCAGCACTGTAACCTGGGGTTGATATGTCAGCACTGTAACCTGGGGTTGATATATCAGCACTGTAACCTGGGGTTGATATGTCAGCACTGTAACATGGGGTTGATATGTCAGCACTGTAACCTGGGGTTGATATGTCAGCTCTGTAACCTGGGGTTGATATGTCAGCACTGTAACCTGGGGTTGATATATCAGCACTGTAACCTGGGGTTGATATGTCAGCACTGTAACCTGGGGTTGATATGTCAGCACTGTAACCTGGGGTTGATATATCAGCACTGTAACCTGGGGTTGATATATCAGCACTGTAACCTGGGGTTGATATATCAGCACTGTAACCTGGGGTTTTTATGTCAGCACTGTAACCTGGGGTTGATATGTCAGCACTGTAACCTGGGGTTGATATGTCAGCACTGTAACCTGGGGTTGATATGTCAGCACTGTGACCTGGGGTTGATATATCAGCACTGTAACCTGGGGTTGATATATCAGCACTGTAACCTGGGGTTGATATGTCAGCACTGTAACCTGGGGTTGATATGTCAGCACTGTAACCTGGGGTTGATATGTCAGCACTGTAACATGGGGTAACCCCCAGCAACACATAAGAAGCTCAACATCATCCAGATCAAGCAGTCCAGTTGATTGGTACCCCATCTACTACCTTAAACATTCACTGCCTCCACCGCAGGTGGCAGTGTGGCAGCAGTGTGCAGCATCGAGAAGATGCAGCAACTCTCCAAAGATCCTCTGACAGCTCCTCCCAAACCTACTACACCACAAGCCCACGGATAACCTCACGAGGCTCCATTACGCCTGCTTCCACCCTGAACACATTAAGGAACCCATCCGCTATGGACAAGCCCTCCGTACACACAGGATCTGCTCAGACGAGAAGGAACGTAACAGACATCTACAGACACTGAAAGACGCCCTCATACGAACGGGATATGGCACCCATCTTATCGATCGACTGTTCCAACGCGCCACAGCAAAAAACCGCACCGACCTCCTCAGAAGACAAACACGGGACACCACTGACAGAGTACCCTTCGTCGTCCAGTACTTCCCTGGAATGGAGAAACTACGACATCTACTTCGCAGCCTTCAATGCGTCATCGATGAAGATGAACATCTTGCCAAGGTCATCCCCACACCACCACTACTTGCCTTCAAACAACCTCACAACCTCAAACAAACCATTTTGTTTGCAGCAAACTATCCAGCCTTCGGAACAGTGACCACGACACCACACAACCCTGCCATGGCAACCTCTGCAAGACGTGCTAGATCATCGACATGGATACCACCATTACACGTGAGCACACCACCCACCAGGTATGCGGTACATACTCGTGCGACTCGGCCAACGTTGTCTATCTCATATGCTGCAGGAAAGGATGTCCCGAGGCGTTGTACATTGGCGAGACCATGCAGACGCTGCGACAACGAATGAACAGACATCGCTCGACAATCGCCAGGCAGGAATGTTCGCTTCCAATCAGGGAACACTTCAGCAGTCAAGGCTATTCAGCCTCTGATCTCCAGGTAAGCGTTCTCCAAGACGGCCTTCAAGTTGCGCGACAATCGCCAGGCAGGAACGTTCCTTTCCAGTCGGGGAACACTTCAGCAGTCAAGGCTATTCAGCCTCTGACCTCCAGGTAAGCATTCTCCAAGGCGGCCTTCAGGACGTGTGACAACGCAGAATCGCTGAGCAGAAACTGATAGCCAAGTTCCACCCACATCAGTACGGTCTCAACCGAGACCTTGGAGTAATGTCGCATTATATTCACCCCCCCACCATCTAGCCTGAGCTTGCGAAATCCTACCAACTGTCCTGGCTTAAGACAATTCACACCTCTTTAACCTGTGATTATCCCTCTCTCCAGTCACACCGTCTGGACCTGTAAAGACTTAATTACCTGCAACGACTCACATTCAAAGTATAATCTTGCATCATTGGCTATGTCTATATATATGTTTCTGGAACCCACCTCTTCATTCACCTGAGGAAGGAGCTGTTCTCCGAAAGCTAATGATTTGAAATAAAACCCGTTAGACTTATAAGGGCTGGTTTAGCACAGTGGGCTAAATAGCTGGCTTGTAAAGCAGATCAAGGCCAGCAGCGCGGGTTCAATTCCCGTACCGGCCTTCCCGAACAGGCATCGGAATGTGGCGACTAGGGGCTTTTCACAGTACCTTCATTGAAGCCTACTTGTGATAATAAGCGATTTTCATTTCATTTCATTTTAACGTGGTGTTGTAAGACTTCTTACTGTGCCCACCCCAGTCCAACGCCGGTATCTCCACATCAGATGAAATGTAGGCTGTTGAGTGAGGCAAGGGCGGAAATAGCAGGGACATTGGCAATAATTTTCAATTCCACTTTGGCCACAAACGTGCCGGAGAACTGGAGCACAGCCAATGTGGTACCATTATTCACAAAGGGGGGAAAGGGATAATTCAGAAAACTGCAGGCCAGTCAATCTAACCTCATGGTGAGGAAACTATTGGAAGCAATTCTGAGAGACAGAATTTGGACAGCATTTGGAGAGGCAGGGATTAATCAAGAACAGTCAGCATGGTTTTGTTAAGGGGAGGTCATGTCTGACGAACTTGACTGAATTGACTGAAGTGGTGGCCAGGGATATAGATGAGGGAAATGCATTTGACGTAGTCTACCTGGACTGCAGCAAGGCTTTGATAAGGTGCTTCATGGAATCCAAGGAAATTTGGCAAATTGGATCTACAATTGGCTGAGTGGCAGGAAGCAGAGGGTCATGGTCGAGTGATGTTTTTCTGACTGGAAGCCTGTGTCCAATGGGGTCCAGCAGGGATCAATTTTAGAACCCTTGCTGTTTGTGGTTTACATAAATGATTTGGATATAAATGTAGGAAGGTTGACCAGTAAGTTTTCATATGATACAAAAAATGATGGGATGATAAATAGTGAGGAGGATAGCTTTAGATTACAGAAGGATATAGTCGAGCTGGTCAGATGGGCTGATCGGTGGCAAATGGAATTCAATCGTGTGAGGTGATGCACCTGGACAGGATAAACAAAAAGGGAATAATGATAAGTGGCAGGACCCTGGAAAGCACAGAGGATCAGAGGGACCTTGGTGTGCATGTACACTCGTCTCTTCAGATAGCAGGGCAGATGGAGACAGTGATTAATAAGGCATATGATATACTTGCCTTTATTAGCCGAGGCATAGGGGGCGAAATTCTCCGCCCCCCACGACGGGTGGGAGAATAGCGGGAGGGCCTTCCCGACATTTTTGCCGCCCTCCCGCTATTCTCCCCCCCCCCGCCGAAGTCCCGACCCGAATCGCTGCCGCCGTTTTTTTACGGCCGGCAGCGATTCTCAGCTGTTAGGTGGGCCGAAGTCCCAGCCCTTTCCGCCGTTTTTACGAACGGCAAACACACCTGGTCTTGCCGTTCGTAAAAACGGCGTCACAAACTCGCTATTAATAACCATGGCACCGATTGGCACAGCCGTACCACGGCCGTGCCAAGGGTGCCATGGGCCCGCGATCGGTGGGCACCGATCGCGGGCAGCGGGCCCGATGCCCGCGCACTACTTGTCCTTCCGCCGCCCCGCAGTATCCATTCGCGGGGCGGCTGAGGGGCAACCCGGCCCGCGCATGCGCGGGTTTCGCGCAAAAACGCGATTACGTCACCCGCGCATGCGCGGGTTGGAGTCTTCCAAACTGCGCATGCGCGGCTGACGTCATATGACGCGTGAGCTGGCGCTAACTCCGGCAAGCGGGCTTAACGATTTTCGTTAAGCCCGTCTTGCCGGAGCCTACGGCGTCGGGCTGCTAGCCCCGACCGGGGACCAGAATCGGTCCCCCGTCGGGAAGGGGCGCGCTGCCGTAAAACCCGCCCTGGTTTTACGGCAGCTTTACGATTTCTCCCGTTTTGGGAGAATCTCGCCCAGGGTTTAAGAGCAGGGACGTTTTGCTGGAACTGTTGAAAACGTTAGGACACAGCTAGAGTATTGTATACAGTTCCGGAATCCACATTACAGGAGGGATGTGATAGCATTGGAAAGGGTGCAAAGGAGATTTACCAGGATGTTGCCTGGGCTGGAGAGTTTTAGTTATGAAGAGAGATTTGATAGACGTGGATTGTTTTCCTTGGAGCAGAGGAGACTGAGGGGGGGCATGATTGAGATGTATGAAATTATGAGGGGCATAGATAGAATAGACAGGAAGAAACCTTTAACCTTTGTAGAGGGATCAATGACTAGGGGGCACAGATTTAAGGTAAGGGACAGGAGGTTTAGAGGGGATGTGAGGAAAAACCATTTTACCCAGAGGGTCGTGGGAGCCTGGAACTGTCTGAAAGGATGGTGGAGGCAGAGACCGTCATAACATTTAATAAGTATTTAGATGTGCACTTGCGATTCCAGGGCATACAAAGCTAATGGGCCAAGTTCTGGGAAATGGGAATAGATCAGTTGGTTGTTTTCGACTGGCCCAGAAGCGATGGGTCGAAGGGCCTTTACTGTGCTATATGACTCTGACATGAATAAATTGAGTTCTTGAGCTTTAGGTATTAAGGGGAATCTAGAAATACACATTCAGTTACCCATTTCTTATTCTGCACCAAGTGCTATAGGTTAGGCCTAACCCTCTAGACTTCAGGAGAATGAAAGGAGATCTAATAGAGGTACATAGATGATAAAAGGTATTGACAAAGTAGACGTATAGCGGGTGCTTCCTCTTGTGGGGAATCTAGAACGAGTGACATAGTCTCAGGTTAAGGGGTTTAAAAGAGTGATGAGGAAAAATTACTTCTCTCAAAGGGTCGTGAATCTGTGGAATTCACTACCCCAGAGTGTTGTGGATGCCGGAACAATATGGGGAGATGATAGACAGATTTTTAAATAGTAATGGGATGAGGGTTGTGGAGAGCGGACAGGAAAGAGGTGTTAAGATGTGATCAGCCATGATTGTATTGAATGGTGGAGCAGGCTCGAGGGGCTGAATTGCCTAATCCCAGTTCTAATGTTCTTGTTGACCTACACTGGCTTATGCCCAGCAAAATGTCCAATTTAATATTCTCGTCCTCGTGATATGACTATCCAGCCTTCCCACCCTCTTCCACCCAACCGTGGGCTCTGCAGCTCTGCCTCTTGTGCATCCTCCTCCAATTTTTTGACCGACCAAAGGAGGCTGTGCCTTCAGCCAATGAGATCTTGCATTCTGGAAAAGCATTCCAAAATACCTCCAGCTCCCACTCGTCCTTTCATCAAATTGAATTACAAACGAGGTTTACGGAGGCTGGAGAATGGAAAGCTGGCCAGGGAGGCATTGAAACCCTAGAGCCAGGCCTTATTTCAGAGCTGCCAGTCCTGGCAAAATGGACGATTGCTCGTTTCGCTCTGAAAACAGGGTTGGCCAAAGTGGGAATTCTTCGCTCAATGCTGAAGCATTTATTTCAATTATAAGCATTAATTTTCTTTGGTTGTATGAACTGCGTGGGCAAAGTCACAGAGGTTACAATTTCACTCATCCCTTGGCAAGCAAAGATAAATTAAATCACTTGAAAAAATAGCTCCTTATTTTGCTGAGGTGCCAGAATCTGTCGACTACACAGGTAGCTGGAAGATGTTGGGCACTACCCAATGCTTTATAATTTAGACTGAGGCTCAAAATGGCATTCTGATCGGCAAAATGTGCCTGAAACTGAATAATTGAAAACTGGGGCTGGATTCTCCGACCCTCCCGCACCGGGTATTCGGCGGGGACGGCGCCCCCCCCCCCCCCCCCCCCCCCCCCGCCGGATTGGAGAATCGCCGGGGGCCAGTGTGAATCCCGTCCCCGCCATCTCCCGAAGTCTCCGGCACCGGGTATTCGGCGGGGACGGGCCCCCCCCCCCCCCCCGGCGATTCTCCGGCCCGCGATGGGCCAAAGTCCCACTGCTGTAATGCCTCTCACGCCGGCGTGAATCAAACCACTTCCCTTAACGGCGGGATTGGTGGCACGGGCGGGCTCCGGGGTCCTGGGGGGGGGGCGCGGGACGATCTGGCACCGGGGGGTGCCCCCACGGTGGCCTGGTCGCGATCGGGGCCCACCGATCGGCGGGCGGGCCTGTGCCGTGGGGGCACTCTATTCCTTCCACGTTGGCCATAGCCTTCACGATGGCAGACGTGGAAGTGACCCCCTCCCCTGCGCATGCGTGGGGATGGCGTTAGCAGCCGCTGACGCTCCCACGCATCCGCGGACTTCCGCCGGCCGGAACCACTCCGGCATCGGCCTAGCCCCTCAAGGTGAGGGCTTAGCCCCTAAAGGTGCAGAGAAATCCGCACCTTTGGGGCGGCCCGACGCTGGAGTGGTTCATGCCACTCCATTCCGCCGGGAACCCCCCCCCCCCCCCCCGCCCTGCCGGATAGGGGACAATCCAGCCCCTGAATAGAACACTTGAAGCATTAATGCTATTTTGAAGTTGGCATTGTCAAATGTGCCACCTGTACTTAAACTGATCCAGTTATACTTCTATGGAATAGATGATGATACTGATCCAGTGCTAAGTTTTAATGTCAGCAAAAATGTTTAGAAATTAATTTTTAACAATAGGAAAAGAATAAAAATGCCTGAGGTAGGTTTTCCCCATATGCTGTCGGCTTGGCCACGGTGGAGTTTCTTTCATTCATCCATGGGATGCAGGCCTCGCTGGCTAGGCCGGCATTTATAGCCCATCCCTAATTGCCCTTGAGTCGCAGTGCCAACATTAGCCTGCTTTATGTTTTTTGGAAATTATCTTTTATTAAATTTTTAACCTTTCACACAAAAGAATATAAAAAACTTGAACCATGACAAACGTTCTTTAACTGGAACAATGGAGGTTGAAGGGCGACGATAGAAGTCTACAAGATTATGAGGGGCATGGACAGTGTGGATAGTCAGAAGCTTTTTCCCAGGATGGAAGAGTCAATTACGAGGAGGCATACTTTTGAGGTGCGAGGGGGAGATGTACAAGGCAAGTTTTTTTTACACAGAGGGTGGTGGGAGCCTCGAACTCGCTGCCGGGGGAGGTAGTGGAAGCAGATGCGATAGTGACTTGACAAATACAAGAATAGGATGGGAATAGAGGGATATGGTTCCCAGAAGGGTAGGGATTTTAGTTCAGACAGGCAGCATGGTCAGTGCAGGCTTGGAGGGCCGAAGGGCCTGTTCCTGTGCTGTAATTTTCTTTGTTCTTGTTCCTTGTAAGATTCCATCAATAAACACCTTTTACAGAGACTTTCACCTCCAACCACCCTCCCCCTGCCCCACCCTGGGCTACCCTCCCATGTAAACAAGTAAGCCCCCCTCCTCCCTTAAACTCTGTAAGAAGTCTTACAACACCAGGTTAAAGTCCAACAGGTTTGTTTCAAACACGAGCTTTCGGAGCACGGCTCCTTCTTCAGGTGAATGGAAAGGCTTGTTCCAGAAATGTTTATATAGACACAGTCAGAGATGCCCCGGAATGCGAGCACCTGCAGGCAATCAAATCATCAAAGATGCAGAGAGAGAGGTAACTCCAGGTTAAAGAGGTGTGAATTGTCCCAAGCCAGTTCAGTCGGTAGGCCTCTGCAAGTCCAGGCTTGTTGGTGGGGGCCGAATGTAATGCGACATGAATCCCAGATCCCGGTTGAGTCCGCATTCATGCGTGCGGAACTTAGCTATAAGTTTTTGCTCAGCAATTTTGCGTTGTCGCGTCTCCTGAAGGCCTCCTTGTAGAATGCTGACCCGGAGATCAGAGGCTGAATGTCCTTGACTGCTGAAGTGTTCCCCAACTGGAAGGGAACAGTCCTGCCTGTTGATAGTCGCACGATGCCCGTTTATTCGTTGTCGCAGTGTCTGCATGGTCTCGCCAATGTACCACGCTTCGGGACATCCTTTCCTGCAGCGTATGAGGTAGACTACATTGGTCGAGTCGCACGAGTATGCGCCGCGTACCTGGTGGGTGGTGTTTCCACGTGTAATGGTGGTGTCCATGTCGATGATCTGGCATGTCTTGCAGAGATTACCCTGGCAGGGTTTTGTGGTGTTGTGGTTGCTGTTCTGAAGGCTGGGTAATTTGCTGCAAACAATGGTTTGTTTGAGGTTGCGCGGTTGTTTGAAGGCCAGTAGTGGGGGTGTGGGGATGACCTTGGCAAGATGTCCATCCTCGCTGATGATGTGTTGGAGGCTGCGAAGAAGATGTCGTAGTTTCTCCGCCCCAGGAAAGTACTGGACGACGAAGGGTACTCTGTCAGTGGTGTCCCGTGTTTGTCTTCTGAGGAGGTCGGTGCGGTTTTTTGCTGTGGCGCGGTGGAACTGTCGATCAGTTCCTAAACTCTAGCAGTGACCAATTCTTTGAAATACACCATGATCAGTCGCCAGCTTCAATGAAACTGCTCAATTGACCCTCTCAAGTTGTACTTGACCTTCTCGAGGCACACAAACCCCATCGGGTCGGCTAGCCACACCAAAGAACATAATAACCTCTGCCTCTGAACCAGCAACGAAGCAAAGGCCAGGACATCAGCCACTGCCTCCGCCCGCAGTTCCGGTACTTCGGAGACCCCAAACATCACCACCAGTGGGCAGAGTTTCACCTCCACATTCAGGATCGTCAACATGGTGTCAAAAAAGGACTCCCAAAACTCCACCAACCTTGGGCACGACCAGCACATGTGCGAGTCATGTGCGGGCCCTCTCAAACAATGCTCGCAACTACCTTCCAGCCCTTCAGAAGAGCAGCTCACCCTCGCTCGAGTGAGGTGAGCGCAAAAAACTACCTTTAGCTGAATGAGGCTCGGCTTCGCGCAAGACAATGTCGCATTCACCTCCTCAATGCCTCACACCAAACCCCTTCCTCTAGTATCGACCCCAACCCCTCCATTTCACTTTTGCCCCCTCAACCAAACACAACCCTCCCCCGCTATTCGTTGGTATATCCCGGACGTACTACCCTCCACCAATCCTGAACAGAATAAAATCCGTTCCAACAAGGTGGGTGGCTGAACCACCGGAAAGGATGAAAAATCTGCTTAACCCAGCTCCGCACCTGAAGGAACCTCAATCCGTCCAAGCCTGAAAGTCCATATTTCTCCTTTAACTCCACCAAGCTAGTGAACCGCCCTCCACAAATAGATCTCCCACCTTCTCCAACCTCTCTCCTTCCAAGCACTAAATGTGGCATCTAGCCTTACCGGCTCAAATTGGTGATTGGCACAGATGGGAGCCAGCTGCGATGTTGCCTCCGATTTGAAATGTTGGCGGAGGTGCCTCCATTTGGCATTACCAGTATGGTGCCGTTACCAGCGCCTCCAGACTTGTGTCCCTAACTGACACAATCCCGCGACACATCAACACCTTTTCCATGTCAGCCGCCCAATAGTAATATAACAGATATGGCAGCGCGAGTCCCCTCCCCCTACCTGTCTCTCCCTCTGAAGCATCCCCCCCTTCGAATCCTCAGGTCCTTGCCCGCCAGGGTAAATCTCATGATAAGTCAGTCTACCTCTTGAAAAAAATGATTTGGGCAAAAATACTGGGAGGCACTGGAACAGGAATCAGAATCCAGGCAATATATTAATTCTAACCGACTGAACTCGACCTGCCAGCGATAGCGGGAGACTGTACCAACTCTGTAGGTCTGCCTTTACCCTCTCCACCAAACTCGTATTCAGCTTCTGTAACCATCCCCACTGATGCTCCACCAGTACCCCCAAGTACCGGAAGCTGGTCGCTACCAATCAAAACGGCAACCCCCTCGGTCTACTTCCCCCTCCCACTACTCTTACCACAAAACCTTCACCTTTCCCGATATTCTGCTTACAGCCAGAGAAAGCCCCAAAGCGCTGTAAAATCTCCATGATGTTCCCAATAGATTTCTCCAGATCCCTAACGTATAACAGCAAGTCGATACCCTGTACTCCACTCCCCCTCTAACTATTCCATTTCATTCTTTCGAAGCTCTCAATGCCATGACCAATGGCTCAATTGCCATTACAAACAGCAAAGGAGACCATGGACACCCTTGCCTCAATGTTGCCAAAGGACTCTGAGGTCATATTATTAGTGCAAACACTCACAAACGGCGCCACGTAGTGCAGCCACACCCAGAACACAAATCCCGGACCCAGCCCAAATTTCTCCAATACTGTAAGGAGGTATCTCCAGTCCACCTGCTCAAATGGCTTCTCTACATCCAGAGATACAATAATCTCCGGTACGGGACTGGTCGCAGGTGAAAGCACCACGTTAGACAATCGGCGCACATTCGCCGACAGCCTCCGCCCTTTCACAAACCCCGCCTGATCTTCCTGTATCAACTCAGGGAGGACCGACTCCAGTCTTAAAGCCAACACCTTGGCCAGCAATTTGGCCCACATTAGCCTGCTTTAAGCAGAAGGTGTCATTTTGGTAAAAGAGTTGAAGAGTGCTTGAGAAGCAACCAGCCCAAATTCTTTTAACGGCCAATTGACAATGAAACTGTCTGCTAGCTCCCATTAAGGAGGCCAGTGTAGCTCAGTTGGCTGGACAGCTGGTTCGTGATGCAGAGTGAGGCCAACAGCATGGGTTCAATTCCTGTACCAGCTGAGGTTATTAATGAAGGCCCCACTTTCTCAACCTTGTCCCTCTCCTGAGGTGTGGTGATCCTCAGGTTAAATCACCACCAGTCATCTCTCCATGTCAAAGGAGAGGACAGACTATGGTGACTTTACTTTTACTTATAAAATGATTTCGATGAGGGAACACGCTGACACCAAGTTGGGAGGGAGGGTGAGCTGCGAAGAGGATGCAGAAATCCTTCAGTGTGATTTGGACAAGTTGAGTGAGTGGGCAAATGAATGGCATATTCAGTATAATTTGGATAAATGTGAGGTTATCCACTTTGGTAGCAAAAATAAGGGGCAGGATTTAGTGAGCAACTTGTCATAATATCCACTCATGTATATAATGAGATGCAGACAGGCAGTGATTGACACACTAGATAACCAATGAACACACACGACTAAGAACAACCAATCACCAGACAGGACACCACCACTATAAAGCACACAGGGCATTAAGACTCTCCCTCTCTCACAGGACAGTTACTGAGATAGTTAGAGTGCACAAGCCAGTGAGCACCATCTCCATGTGGTAGAGAGCTAGACTGGTCAAACCAGTCTGAGGGTATCAGTTTAGATTAATGGAGTGTCAACCCACAGCAGATTATGTACAGCCATCAGCAAGTTCAATAAAACAGTGTTGGGCCATCTCCTGTGTCGGAAGCCTGTTTCTAGTTTCATTGCATCCAGCTGCAGTCAACGTTGAACTAACTCACTTAACACATCACAATTCACCGTGTGTTTTTCAGCAGGATTTACTGACCTCGCCGTTCTCAACGGGATTTCCTTGTGACTCCATCGCTCGTTGCCGGGAAATCCATGTGCCAGCATGGGAACAGAATATCCCGGCAGCGTGAACAGCCGGTCGATCGTACCTAAGAAGGCAGACTATTATCTGAATTACCATAAATTAAGGCAGGGGAATGTGCAATGAGATCTGGGTGTCCTCGTACACCAGTCACTGAAGGTAAGCATGCAGGTACAGCAGCTGGTAATGAAGGCAAATGGTCTGCTGGCCTTCACTGCGAGAGGATTTGAGTACAGGAGCAGGAATGTGTTGCTGTAATTATATAGGGCTTTGACGAGGCCCCACCTGGAGTATTGGTGCAGTTTTGCTCTCTTTATCTGAGGAAAGATGTTCATGCTCTTGAGGGAGTGCAGCAAAGTTTTACCAGACTGATTGCTGGGATGGCATATGAGGAAATATTGAATCGGTTAGGACTGTATTAGCTGAAGTTTAGAAGAATGGGGGCGATCCCATAGAAACCTATAAAATCCTAACAGGACTGGACAGGGTAGATGCAGGAAGGATGTTCCCAATGGTGGGTGTGTCTAGAACCAGGGGTCACAGTCTGAGGATACGGGGTAGGACTGAGGTGAAGAGAAATCTTTTCACCCAGGGAGTGGTGAGCCTGTGGAATTCAGTTGAGGCCAAAACATTAAGAAGCAGTTAGATATAGCACTTAGGGTGAAGGGAATCAAAGGATAGGGGGGGAAAGTGGGATTAAGCTATTGAGTTGGATGATGAGCCATGATCATAATGAATGGCGGAACTGGCTCGAAGGGCCGAATGGCCTCCTCCTGCTCCTATTTGAATGTTTCTATGTTCTAGGAAAGAAGGATTTCAGTTACCTGGATGAGATTGGAGAAGCTGGGTATAAAGATGCACTTTCACAGACTTCATTAATAAACACAAAAAGGATTTATTTGTAAGAATTGTTCAGCAGCCTCATTGCGACAGCTAGCACCCTACATATCTCCAGCCCAAGAGAACTCCTAAAATGTATCTTTGCCTGAGAGAGCTCCCCCCCTTCGGGTCATTCCCCACTCTGAGTCCCAATTTGTCCCCCAAGCCACATGACCCTTAATCTGCTGTGTTGCCCTTAAAAGGGGCCATCACTACACCCCCCCCCCCCCCCCAGTCCTTTATTCAATCTTCAATAACGAATTCACTCAGTGCTAAATATTAACTAAACATTATAGAATCATAGAATCGCTACAGAGCAGAAGGAGGCCACTCGGCCCATCGAGTCTGCACTGACCCTTTTGAATGAGCTAACCATTTACACTCTCATGTCCACTCCACCCTATCCTTGTAACCCCATAGCCTAACCTGCACATCAAGGGGCGATTTTGAATGGCCAATCCACCTTTGGACTGTGGGAGGAAACCAGAGTACGGAGGAAACCCACGCAGGCAAGGGGAGAATGAACAAGCTCCACACAGACAGTGACTCCAGGCTGGAATTCATCTCAGGTCCCTGGCGCTCTGAGGCAGCAGTGCTAACCACCGTGTCGCCCCCAGTGTGTGTCTGCCAGCAGTCAGACTAGAGAGCACATGGAAGGATCTTCAGGATGATGGGACATTATCATAGATCCTCATCATTACCATCCCTGCAATGCAAGGCTATCCAGGCTAGCACATCCAGAGCTATACACAATTATAAGTTGTGTCTTTGAGGGGGTCTTCTCCTTCTTGTCAAGCAGCGTAATTCTGTCGTCTGAGATGCTTTCACTGAATGGGCATGAACAGGAATTGCAATAATGAATACCCCTTCTGGCACAGGCAGTTCATTAGTGCCAGTTCATTACAACTAGTTTCCATGGAGACGTCAGTTATGTCTATAACAGGTCCATCAGGTACTTCGGTGCTTACGGGTTCAGAACATTTCTTGATGGCTGACTGACTGCCAGGGCACAACTCTCTATTCCTCAAGTGGTCCACATGTTTACAAACAATCCATCCCTCCATCTATACTGGGTACAACAGGGGTCTGGTCTCAGAGCAAATAATTCCAGGTGTCCAACTTGATTCACTACTGACATATTATGATGCCATGTCATATTATGGACTTAATTTTTTTTAATGTTGTCGTGCTGATGGCTCATTGATGAAACCTTGAGGCTGGTGTGTTTTAACATAAACACTTTGATTTGATGGCTTTAACTATTTACATTGCAAACATGGTCTTACATGGAGCTCTTAATAATAATCTTTATTGTCACAAGTAGGCTTACATTAACACTGCAATAAAGTTACTGTGAAAAGCCCCTAGTCACCACATCCGGCGTCTGTTTGGGTACACAGACGGATAATTCAGAATGTCCAATTCACCTAACAGCACATCTTTTGGGACTTGTGGGAGGAAACCGGAGCACCCGGAGGAAACCCACGCAGACACGGGGAGAAGGTGCAGACTCCGCACAGACAGTGACCCAAGCCGAGAATCGAACCTGGGACCCTGGCGCTGTCAAGCAACAGTGCTAATCACTGTGCTACCATGCTGCCCACAATCTACGCAGGCTTTCTGCTGACTGAGTTCTGTCCTCGATTTTTCTCTGACCACGCGACTACATACATCACTCGCTGGGTGTATCACTCTCCAATTGAACGTTAACCCTTGCTCTGCTGAGCAGTTTACACGATAACATATGCAGGCACATATCATCATGAGGGCAGCACGGTGGTACAGTGCTTAGCACTGCTGCGTCACAGCGCCAAGAACCCGGGTTCAATTCCAAACTTGGTTGACTGCGGAGTCTGCACGTTCTCCCCATGTTTGCGTGCGTTTCCTCCGGGTGTTCCGGTTTCCTCCCACAGTCCAAATTTGTGCAGGTTAGGTGAATTGGCCATGCTAAATTGCCCCATAGTGTCCAAAGGTTAGGTGGGGTTGCGGGGATGGGGCAGGGATCTAGGTAGGGTGTTCTTTCTGAGTGTTGGTGCAGACACGATGGGCTGAATGGCCTCCTTCTGCACTGTAGGGATTCCATGATTCTATCACAAAATAACAGTCTTATTTCTTGACATTTCTTTCACAATCTTGGTCTGTCAATGGTCATGGTACTCTTGTTTCTGGTACTGAGGTCATGTGATAATGTTTCTGCTCCTTCCATCATTCCAGTTCATCATCTTTTTTTATCGACCACCTTATCACATTGGTCTTTGTGCTTTTCCATTTGCATGACCATTTCAGCAATCCTGTTCTGGCAATTCTTCTCAGTTTCTTCCTCTTTCTGAACTGCTGATCCTGCTGTCAATGTCAATGTTTCTACCTCTTCAGTTAATTTCTCATAACCAAGCTTCCCCTCGTCAAGCTCTTATTCCGATTCAACTCGTCACTGGACCCGTTCGTATTTTCTAGTTGCTTTTTCAGGGAGTTCATCTTATTCTACATCATCTCATTAATTTCTCCTTCTTCTTAACTTCATTATATAAAGTTTTGCAACTATTTTTCAAGCTTGCTGTCAGTCACTTCAGCTTGTTGTTTTAATATCATCTCGAGATCTTTAATTATTTTTGCTGATTCCTCTTTATGTTCAATACTTAGATATATAGGAGATAGGAGCAGGAGGAGGCCTTTTGGCCCTTCGAACCTGCTCCACCATTCATCACGATCATGGCTGATCATACAACTCAATAGCCTAATCCTGCTTTCTCCCCATAGCCTTTAATCCTATTCTCCCCAAGTGATATATTCAGCTGCCTCTTGAATATATTCAATGTTTTCGCATCAACTACTTCCTGTGGTAATGAACTCTTTGGCTGAAGAAAAGTCTCCTCATCGCTGTCCAAAATGGTTTACCCTGAATCCTCAGACTGTGACCCCCTGGTTCTGGACACACCCATCATTGGTAACATCTCCCCTGCATCTACCCTGTATGCTCCTGTTAGAATTTTATAAGTCTCTATGAGATCCCCCCCTCATTCTTCTGAACTCCAGCGAGAACAATCCCAGCCTAGACAATCTCTCCTCATATGACAGTCCAGCCATCCCTGGAATCAGTCTGGTAAACCTTTGCTGCACTCACTCGAGAGCAAGAACATCCTTCCTCAGAGAAGGAGACCAAAACTACACACAATATTATAGGTGTGGCCTCACCAAGGTAACACTTCCCTGCTTCTGTACTCCAAACCTCTCGCATGAAAGCCAACATACCATTAGCCTTCTTTACCGCCTGCTGCACCTGCATGCTTACCTTCAGCGACTGGTGCACAAGGACACCCAGGTCCCGCTGCACACTCCCCTCTCCCAATTTACAACCATTCAGGTAGTAATCTGCCTTCCTGCTTTTGCTTTCAAAGTGAATGACCTGACACTTATCCAAATTATACTGCATCTGCCATTGATTTGCCCACTCGCCCAACCTGTCCAGATCTTGCTGTAGGATCCCTGCATCCTCGTCACAATTCACCCTCCCACCCAACTTGGTACCATCTGCAAACTTTGAGATGTTACATTTTGTTCCCTCATCCAAATCATTAATATATATTGTGAACAGCAACGATCCCTGTGGCAACCCACTAGTTCCTGCCTGCCAATTTGAAAAGGACCCATTAATTCCTACTCTTTGTTTCCTCCCTGCCAACCAGTTTTGTATCCACCTTAATTGTTCCTAATTCTTCTAATTTCTGCATTTTTTCTAAATGGGATCCATCATGTTTTTAATGAACACATAGATTTCACACACGGGAATCTTAATTTCTACTTGTCTTAGCTTCAGCCAAACCTTTTTGACTTCACTGTTGGTCAGGTCTGTCTCCAATGATGTGTAGACTTGTCTCCATTCTGCAATTCTCTCATTGCCCTTCCTGTGGGGGTCTTTAATTGCCATTCAGGAGTCTTTCATTGTCCTCCTGTTGGGGTCTTTCATGGCCCTCCTTGTGGGGGCTTTTATTGTCTCCTCTTTGAAGTTCTCATTGTCTCCTCTTTGAGGTCTTCCATCACCTCTCCCTTTAAGTCTTTCTTTGTCCCTCTTTTGAGATCTTCCATTGCTAATGGACTTTTTTTTAAAGTTGCCTTCTATCTGGGATCTCTCTAATTATCTTGTTCATAGCTCTTTATTCCTTCTTGTGATTGCGCTAGGAGTACATTGTTGCTTTAAATGTATTACCTCTTTTAGAATATCATCCTTTTTATCACTCACTGTCAGCAACTGTTGGCTTCCTCTCTGGGTTTTTCCCGCACTTTTGGAGTTTCGGCACAAAACTGGCTCTTCTTTGTTGAATTTTTAAAACTTCCACTTTTATTGAAGGATGGTCATTTCAGCAATCTCTGGATTTTTTTTCTTCTTTTGGTCTGTTGAAGAGTCCTTTTGTTCTTTTGTGTTTTTTAAGTTTGAGAACTTGATTGTCGTTCCCCAGTGCTGGGATTACTGCCATGGAATCCTCACCGGATTTGCTCCAATCCTACAATCCTATTGGGAGCTTGTAGGCTTCTTGATTTTCTTGTGCTTCAGGACACCTTGCTGCATTTCACTTTAACAATTTATTTGTTTAAAGTTAAAGCTGCAGCTCTGCTTCCTATTGCCAGCCATCTTTCTTTGTGAGCTTTTTGAACTTATTTTTAAAGAGAGAGTGATTCTGAACAGCAGCAAATCTTTTTTCTTTAAAACTTAAATTCCTTTTTTTTTTAAACTTAAAGCCACAGCTCTATGCTCAGCAGGATTATTTTCTCTTCTTTTTTTCATACGTTTCTGACTAAACTTTTGGCTCTGTCAGCCAATTCAGGTTTGTTCTGTGTCTGTCCCTCAGCCTCTACACTAGATTGCACCTAGTCTGCAATGTAAGCAGAGGTACATTTCTATATTTCACTCACCCTTCTTCTTGGTTCTGATCAAAGGGTCTTGCCATGTTCTCTTCCTTGTTTACCCACCTTGCAACTGCCCAGGTTCTCTGATTCCACCTTCCTCAGGGTCTGGCATTGTCTCAAATGGGTCTATTCACCCAAAGGGACGCATTCTGGTGAATCTTTTTCAGCCTTCCATTAAAACAGGATACTCACAGGTGTCGTGCCAGAGACAGTGCCAAGATAATTCATCCTCATTGCCAGATGTGCAGTTGCACCTTCACAGACTTCATTAAAGAACACAGAATGATTCATTAATAAGATTGTTCAGCAGCCCCATGGTGCCAGCCAGCTCCTCACTTGTCTCCTGCCTAAGAGAGCTCCCAAAATGTCTCTTTACCTGAAAGAGCTCCACGCCCTGAGATGATTCCCCAACCTGAGTCCTAATTTGTTCATGAGACTAGTGTGGTAAACCACTGTAGTTTATAATATGTGTATTGTGGTAAATGGCCACTGTATTATATGTAATGTGGTAAACCACTGCCTGATGGCTCCGCCTCCCCTCGGGCCCAGTATAAAGGAGGCTGGTCTCCGCCTCTGATCCAGATCGGGATCAGAGGCCATGAGGCTTTCTGTTTAGTTTATTAAAGCCTCAGTTACGTTCACTACTCGTCGTGTGTTCATTGATGGCATATCAACCAGATGACCCTTAATCTCCTGTGTTAACCTTAAAGGGACAAGCACCACATTGGGGTCGTTCTCCTTCGAGAAGAGAAGGTTGAGAGGATATTTGATGGAACATGTTCACAATCATGAGAAGTCGAGACCGGGTAGGAAGTTTTCTTTGGACACGAGCCAGAGGACCCCAATGAAATGAAATGAAATGAAAATCGCTTATTGTCACAAGTAGGCTTCAAATGAAGTTACTGTGAAAAGCCTCTAGTCGCCACATTCCGGCCCCTGTTCGGGGAGGCTGTTACGGAAATCGAACCGTGCTGCTGGCCTGCCTTGGTCTGCTTTCAAAGCCAGCGATTTAGCCCAGTGTGCTAAACAGCTAAGGTGGTTGGCAAAAGAACCAGGAGAACCTTTTTTACAAAGTTAGTGGTTAGGATCAGGAATGTGCCGAGGGTGTGCCAGAAGCAGCTACCATTGGGCTCTCAAAGGGAATTGGGGAAACACCGGAGAGAAAGAATTTGAAAGGCCAAGGGGAAAAAGGCAGGCAAGTGAGTCTAGCTCAGTGACTCTTGCTGAAAGCTGGCATGAATACAACAGGCTAGGGCAGCACGGTGGCCTAGTGGTTAGCACAACCGCCTCACGGCGCCGAGGTCCCAGGTTCGATCCCGGCTCTGGGTCACTGTCCGTGTGGAGTTTGCACATTCTCCCCGTGTCTGCGTGGGTTTCACCCCCACAACCCAAAAACGTGCAGAGTAGGTGGATTGGCCATGCTAAATTGCCCCTTAATTGGAAAAAATAATTGGGTAATCTAAATTTATAAAAAAAAAAAAAAAAAATGAATACAACAGGCTGAATCACCTCTTTCTGTGCTGTAACTGGGCAGCACGGTAGCACAGTGGTTAGCACTGTTGCTTCACAGCTCCAGGGTCCCAGGTTCGTTTCCCAGCTTGGGTCACTGACTGTGCGGAGTCTGCACGTTCTCCCCGTGTCGGCGTGGGTTTCTTCCGGGTGCTCCGGTTTCCTCCCAGAAGTCCTTAAAGATGTGCTGTTAGGAAATTTGGAGATACTGAATTCTCCCTTTGTGTAGCTGAACAGGAGCCAGAGGGTGGCGACAAGAGGTTTTTCACAGGAACTTCATTGCAGTGTTAATGTAAGCCTGCTTGTGACAATAAAGATTATTATTATCAACATCCCGGGGGTGACTGTTGACCAGAAGCTGAACTGGACTAGCCATATAAATACTATGGCTACCAGGGCAGGTCAAGGGCTAAGAATCCTGCGGCAAGTAACTCACTTCCTAACACCCCGCAGCCTCTCCTCCATCTACATGTCACAAGTGCAGTGTGTAATGGAATACACTCCACTTGCTTGGATGAGTGTATCTCCAACAACACTCAAGAAGCTTGATACCATCCAGGCCAAAGCAGCCCGCTTGATTGTTGCCCCTTCCACAAACATTCACTCCCTCCACCATCGACAAACAGTGAGAGCCGTGTGTAGCATCTGCAAGATGCACTGCAGAAACTCAAGATTTCTTTGACAGCACCTTCCAAACCCAGGACCACTACCATCAAATGGACAAGAGCAGGAGATATCTGGGAACTCCACCACCTGGAGGTTCCCCTCCAAGTTACACACCACCCTGACTTGGAAATATATCACCGTTCCTTCACTGTCGCAGGGGCAAAATCCTGGAATTAACTCCTTAACAGCACAGTGGGTGTACCTACACCTCAGATACACCAGCGGTTCAACAAGGCAACTCACCACCACCTTCTGTAGAGCAACTAGGAATGGACAAAAATGCTGGCCTAGCCAGCGATGCCCACATCCCATAAATTCATTCATAAAAAATATTTTTGAGCGAAATTAGAAAACATTCTGCAGACAAAGGTTGGTAGGGGCATGGAACTCTCCTCCACAAATGGTAGTAGATGTTATATCTATTGTTAATTTTAAATCAGAGGTTAACTTTTGTTCATTAAAGGTTATGAGGGGCATGGGAACCTGGATTGTAGTTTTGGGGTACGGGAGATTGAGAGTATAGAGGTCAGGAGCACAGATTTGACTTCGCAGGAGTGTTCAGGTAGGTGGTTTGAAGTGTGTCTACTTCAATGCCAGGAGTATACGAAATAAGGTAGGGGAACTGGCAGCATGGGTTGGTACCTGGGACTTCGATGTTGTGGCCATTTCAGAGACATGGATAGAGCAGGGACAGGAATGGTTGTTGCAGGTTCCGGGGTTTAGGTGTTTTAGTAAGCTCAGAGAAGGGGGCAAAAGAGGGGGAGGTGTGGCGCTGCTAGTCAAGGACAGTATTACGGTGGCGGAAAGGATGCTAGATGGTTTTGGGTAATGAACCAGGCCAGGAGACTCTTCTTCCGAGGTAGTATGGGCTGAGGTTAGAAACAGGAAAGGAGAGGTCACCCTGTTGGGAGTTTTCTATAGGCCACCTAATAGTTCTAGGGATGTAGAGGAAAGGATGGCGAAAATGATTCTGGAAAAGAGCGAAAGTAACAGGGTAGTTGTTATGGGAGACTTTAACTTTCCAAATATTGACTGGAAAAGATATAGTTCGAGTACATTAGATGGGGCGTTCTTTGTACAATGTGTGCAGGAGGGTTTCCTGACACAATATGTTGACAGGCCAACAAGAGGCGAGGCCACATTGGATTTGGTTTTGGGTAATGAACCAGGCCAGGTGTTAGATCTGGAGGTAGGTGAGCACTTTGGAAACAGTGACCACAATTCGGTGACCTTTACGTTAGTGATGGAAAGGGATAAGTATACCCCGCAGGGCAAGAGTTATAGCTGGGGGAAGGGCAATTATGATGCCATTAGACATGACTTAGGATGTGTAGGTTGGAGAAGTAGGCTGCAAGGGTTGGGCACACTGGATATGTGGAGTTTGTTGAAGGAACAGCTATTGCATGTTCTTGATAAGTACGTACCAGTCAGGCAGGGAGGAAGGGGTCGAGCGAGGGAACCGTGGTTTACCAAAGAAGTGGAATCTCTTGTTAAGAGGAAGAAGGAGGCCTATGTGAAGATGAGGCGTGAAGTTTCAGTTGGGGCGCTTGATAGTTACAAGCAAGCGAGGAAGTATCTAAAGAGAGAGCTGAGACGAGCAAGGAGGGGACATGAGAAGTCTTTGGCAGGTAGGAGCAAGGAAAACCCAAAAGCTTTCTATAGGTATATCAGGAATAAAAGAATGACTAGGGTAAGAGTAGGGCCAGTCAAGGACAGTGGTGGGAAGTTGTGTGTGGAGGCTGAGGAGATAAGCGAGATACTAAATGAATACTTTTCGTCAGTATTCACTCAAGAAAAAGATAATATTGTGGAGGAGAATGCTGAGACCCAGGCTATTAGAATAGATGGCATTGAGGTGCGTAGGGAAGAAGTGTTGGCAATTCTGGACAAGGTGAAAATAGATAAGTCCCCGGGGCCTGATGGGATTTATCCTAGGATTCTCTGGGAAGCCAGGGAAGAGATTGCTGAGCCTTTGGCTTTGATTTTTAGGTCATCATTGGCTACAGGAATAGTGCCAGAGGACTGGAGGATAGCAAATGTGGTCCCTTTGTTCAAGAAGGGGAGTAGAGATAACCCCGGTAACTATAGGCCGGTGAGCCTAACGTCTGTGGTGGGTAAAGTCTTGGAGAGGATTATAAAAGATACGATTTATAATCATCTAGATAGGAATAATATGATTAGGGATAGTCAGCATGGTTTTGTGAAGGGTAGGTCATGCCTCACAAACCTTATCGAGTTATTTGAGAAGGTGACTGAACAGGTAGACGAGGGTAGAGCAGTTGATGTGGTGTATATGGATTTCAGTAAAGCGTTTGATAAGGTTCCCCACGGTCGGCTATTGCAGAAAATACGGAGGCTGGGGATTGAGGGTGATTTAGAGATGTGGGTCAAAAATTGGCTAGTTGAAAGAAGACAGAGAGTGGTAGTTGATGGGAAATGTTCAGAATGGAGTTCAGTTACGAGTGGCGTACCACAAGGATCTGTTCTGGGGCCGTTGCTGTTTGTCATTTTGATAAATGACCTAGAGGAGGACGCAGAAGGATGGGTGAGTAAATTTGCAGACGACACTAAAGTCGGTGGAGTTGTAGACAGTGCGGAAGGATGTTGCAGGTTACAGAGGGACATAGATAAGCTGCAGAGCTGGGCTGAGAGGTGGCAAATGGAGTTTAATGTGGAGAAGTGTGAGGTGATTCACTTTGGAAAGAATAACAGGAATGCGGAATATTTGGCTAATGGTAAAATTCTTGGTAGTGTGGATGAGCAGAGGGATCTCGGTGTCCATGTACATAGATCCCTGAAAGTTGCCACCCAGGTTGATAGGGTTGTGAAGAAGGCCTATGGTGTGTTGGCCTTTATTGGTAGGGGGATTGAGTTCCGGAGCCATGAGGTCATGTTGCAGTTGTACAAAACTCTAGTACGGCCGCATTTGGAGTATTGCGTACAGTTCTGGTCGCCTCATTATAGGAAGGACGTGGAAGCTTTGGAACGGGTGCAGAGGAGATTTACCAGGATGTTGCCTGGTATGGAGGGAAAATCTTATGAGGAAAGGCTGATGGACTTGAGGTTGTTTTCGTTAGAGAGAAGAAGGTTAAGAGGTGACTTAATAGAGGCATACAAAATGATCAGAGGGTTAGATAGGGTGGACAGCGAGAGCCTTCTCCCGCGGATGGAGGTGGCTAGCACGAGGGGACATAGCCTTAAATTGAGGGGTAATAGATATAGGACAGAGGTCAGAGGTGGGTTTTTTACGCAAAGAGTGGTGAGGCTGTGGAATGCCCTACCTGCAACAGCAGTGAACTCGCCAACATTGAGGGCATTTAAAAGTTTATTGGATAAGCATATGGATGATAAGGGCATAGTGTAGGTTAGATGGCCTTTAGTTTTTTTCCATGTCGGTGCAACATCGAGGGCCGAAGGGCCTGTACTGTGCTGTATCGTTCTATGTTCTATGTTCTATGAGGCAAAAGTGGAAATATGGAGCTCGGTCACAAATAAGGCACAATCTCGGCTCGCAGGTCAGGCTCGAGGGGCTAAATGGCAGGTTCCTATGATCCGAACACACAGTAATACTGGTGTAAGGAGAACAGGCCAGCTCCAATGATTCTGCGGCTGCTGGAAAATAAATTCATGATTCTTTGCCACCTTGTTAAATGTTGTCTTTTTTCTGCAGAACGCTCTTGTACGCGTCAAATTCCATTTGATGCACACAAGGACAAAATGCAGAAAATGTGACCTGAAATATATTGAAGGCTGTGACATTCCCATCCAATTACCGGGCTCACAGCACTTAAGCTACACTTAAGTAACCAATGTTCATCAAAAGAATAAAAACACATTATGAAGCACAGTCGCTGCAATGAGGAGAGATTATTTTTGCTGAGGCAGTACTGAATCAAGCTTATTGTATTTTCGTACAATGAAAACACTCTGATGAAAGATGACACAAATAGCAAAATGGTCCCAGGTGTGTGAAGAATTACAGTTTATAAACTGTTGTTATAAATCACAAAAGCTCATTCGATGTTATATTTAAAGGGTAAATTATGTGGTGTGTTTCAAGCTCAATGCCACAGTACCGAGTGACAATTAGTTTGAGATGTAGGAACATTGGAACTGATTGTCAAATAAAGAGCAAGGTCTCGTTCGACTTTGAACATCAGACAGTGATAATAGAATTGTCCACAGATCCTGGCAACACGGGGACAAGCTGCTTGAAGAAGAGGGAAGGGGGACACGTCCCCTCAACAAGAGGCCATATTCACTCAGGGCCTTCACTCAGTGTTACTCCTCTCTCAGCCACGGTTAGGAGCACTGTATGCAAAGCCCCGGAAGCTCACTGAAACCTACCATCTGCTGCAAACAGACCTGCAGCCTCAAAACCGATGGCAAAGCAAACATTGCCAGTGGCTGTGAAGGTGACTGTGGCCATGGATGTTTTTAACGTCGGGCTCCTTCCAGGTTGGAGAAGATGATAATTCAATATTTGCTCTGTTCGGTATCCATCGTTGCGTGGGGGAGGTCAAAGAGCAAAAGGAGCTGAATGCATTTCATTCACTATTCCCAGAGACATGCAGTCTCTTTCCCAGATGCTCTTTCCTGGGGTAGGGGAGTCAAGTACACGGGGACATAGGTGGAAAGTGCGTGGGGAAAATTTTAGAACAGATGTGCGAGGCAAGGTTTTTACACAGAGGGCGGTAAATATATGGAACGCGCTGCCTGGGGAGGTGGTGGGAGCAGGTACGATAGCGACATTTAAGGGATGTCTAGACGAATATATGAATAGGGTGCGAATAGAAGGACATAGACTCCATAAGTGCAGACGGTTGTAGTTTAGACAGGTACCATGGTTGACGCAGGCTTGGAGGGCTGAAGGGCCTGTTCCTGTGCTGTATTGTTCTTTGTTCTTATTCTCAAAGACATGCAGTCGCTTTCCCAGAGGAGTAGGGTGCTCCATGATACTGTAAGTAGAGTTGCCATAGTCGCAGGCCATAAGGTGCTTTCCTCTTTGAGGAGGAGAGCTGACTGGTGGTGGTTTAGCCTAAAAATCACCACACCTCAGGCGAGGGGCAAAGTTGAGAAGGCGGGGCCTTCATGAATAATCTCAGCCGGTACAGGAATTGAACCGCCGCTGTTGGCCTCGCTCTGCATCACAAACCAGTTGTTCAGCCAGCTGAGCTAAACCGGCCTCCATGTATTCTTGATTGCACACACGTCCCCTTCTGGGAGACACAGGCTTGGTCAGAGATATACTCCAATGTCCAGTTGCTGTGTAACTGAATTCAGTGCATGCGCAGTTTAACTCAGGTAATTTAGCATCAATCGCGACGCCTTTATTCTGTGACCGACCACTGCAACATCTGCATTTGAGCCACGATGCGAGGGCACAGGGTAACAGATCAATTGCCTGTGTTGACCCAAACCCTAAATAAACCCTAATATCAGGACAGAGTAGCATTCATTTTTATGTCTTGTTCAGCTTCTTTAACAAGAAAGTGTTAGACTCCAGGCTGTATTAACATCCACCTGCATAAGTTAAGTTGCCTTCTCCTTGTCCAAATCTCTCTTCTTGTGTCCCCCAAAATACTGGTGATCTGACTTCCTTTCTGTTCACACCATCTCAAACTCTGTCTTCCCTACGTACTCAGCAAACCGAAATATCTTGAGTTTAATTCTATATACCTATTTCCTTCCCTAATTCAAGTTTATAAAGCCATGTTATTCCTTCCTGCCCATCTCGGAGCTGTATCAATAGTCACTAATGTAACATTTCTTATCAGTCTTTCAGAAACCATGATGATTACTGATGAGTTATCAACCATGGAAGCATCCTTTAAGACCCCCATCCTGTTTTGACTGGAAGGTCTATTCAAATAACGTTTCAACTCATTCTGGAGACGTGTGCATTGTTGGCAAGGCCAATATATATTGCTCATCATTAGCTGCCACTGGGAATGTGATGATTAGCAGTCCATGTGGTGTTGTACTCCCACAGCGCTTTTTATCCTGCAGTGATTTGATACACTGAGTGGTTTGCTAGACCATTTCAGAGGTCACTTAATTTTATATGTAAACCACATTGCTATGGGTCTGGAGTCACATGTAGGCCAGACCAGGTAAGGATGGCAGATTTCCTTCCTTCAAGGACATTCGTAAACCTGATGGGTTTTTATGACAATCTGGTACTTTCATGATCATTATTAATGAGATTAACATTTTATTGATGATTTATTTCCCAATTAAATTGAAATTCCTCCAGCCACTGTGGTGGGATTTACTTCTCCAGTGCGTTAGCCTCACCATTTGGATTACCAGCCAAAAGACACCACCCCTATGTTACCATCATTCTAAATGTGCAGCCTACATTGTAGAATTATTCAAACCCTTTAGATACCTGGGGGCAGGGCCGGCTCAAGGTACCGGCAACTCGGGCAGTCGCCCGGGGCGCCATGTGTTAGGGGGCGCCATCAAGGAGGGCGTGACCGGCGTCAGAGACCCGGCGCCGCGTAAAAGACTCGGGTCCCGCGCATGCGCAGTTGGGCCGGTGCCAACCAGCGCATGCGCGGTGGCCGCCCTCCCCCAGGCCGCCCCGCACAAACATAGCGGATGGATCCAGGCTCGGCCGGTGGAAGAAAGGAAGCCCACCAACAGAGAGACTGGCCCGCCGATTGGTGGGTCCCGATCATGTACCAGGTCACTCCGCCCCCCCCCCCAACCTCGGGCCCCCTCCGCCCCCCCCCCCCGCCCCCCCGGGCCCCCTCCGCCCCCCCGGGCCCCCCTCCCCGGCCCCCCGGCCCCCCTGAGCCAGGGAAGTGGGATGGAAATTTTCGGAGATGGGAGGAGAAAGGAATTAGAACACGAAAAGATTTATTTCTTGGGGGTCGTTTTGCGGGCTTGAAGGAGCTGGGAGCGAAGTATGGGCTGTGTTATGGCCAGAGTTTAGAGAGCCCCAAAGTGTATCATGGAGTTCACCTGACCCACAACATTTAATAGATTGTGGTATGAAATGAAATGAAATGAAAATTGTTTATTGTCACGAGTAGGCTTCAATGAAGTTACTGTGAAAAGTCCCCAGTCGCCACATTCCGGCGCCTGTTCGGGGAGGCTGGTACGGGAATTGAACCGTGCTGCTGGCCTGCCTTGGTCTGCTTTCAAAGCCAGCGATTTAGCCCTGTGCTAAACTAGCCCCTTCCTGTGCTAAACCAGCTCCTTTCCACCTCTCCACCCTGGCCCTGGCGTGGCGGGGAGACCTGCTGGAATACTTAACGCTTGAAAAGGTCAAATTTGAACTGAGGGGAAGGATGGAGGGGGGTCTACAATTCATGGACGTTATTCATTACGCACTTTCGAGAATTGGATCACATCGAACATTGGGGGGGGGGGGGGTGGTGATGGTGACCCCCGGGAACTTAAAGCTAATGACCATCTCCACTTCGGGGCCATTGATGCACATGGGGGGTGGTGTCGTGCTACGTTTCCTAAACTCGATGATCAGTCTTTCTGACATTTAGGGGGAAGTTGTTTTCGGTACACCATGCAACCAAGTGATCTGTCCCCCTTCTCTAGTGTTGTGAGACACCTGCTGTAGGTTGTCCAAGTCGCCGAATCATACAGGGGCTCAGTGATCACTGATGCCCAGTAATCCATGTTTTCCTCAAATATTCTTTTTCTCATCTGTCGAAGGCTAAGCTGGCACATTGGAAACAATTATGAATTTCATAGTTTATGTCTACTTTTAGCGAGAGAAGGTGCTGGGGAAGTGGGAAAAGTTTCACATTTTCCAGGATCTCGCCACTGATCTTAATCGATGGCGGGGGATGGTGGGGCGGTTGTGGAGCTGGTTGGAAGAGGGCTTTGGTTTTATTTCAGCTCAGTGGCGGAAGTTGGAGTGATGTGAGTTTTGGATTATCGATTGAACAGTTTCCCGTCTGCTCTGTAGATTATCTCCACACTGGTGGGTGGTTTATAGGAGGTAAGGTGTGGTATTGCAGCAATGAGAACGGAGAAGATAATTGGGGCTAAAAGCAAATGACTACGGATGCTGGAAGCTGAAACAAAAACAGAAGATACTGGACAATCTCAGCAGGTCTGACAGCATCTGTGGAGAGAGAAGGGAGAAAATGTTTCGAGTCTGGATGACTCTTTGTCAAAGATAATTGGTGCGATTGACACAACCTTGTTTGACCCCAGTGCTCGCTGAGATAGGCTTTGAGGTGGTTCTGTTGGTGAGGATCGCGGTTTGCATGTCATCGTGGAGCAGGTAGAGAATGGCAGCCAAATTTGAGGAGGATACTCCATAAACGTTCACGGATGACAGCGTTGGAGGTTTATAGGAGATGAAGAAAGGCCACGTACTGCAGTTGGTGCTATTCCTTGTATTGTTATTGAACTTGCCACGCAGTGAAGATCATGTCTGTGGTGCCTCTCGATGGGTGAAAACTACTGGAAGAATTCCTCAGCTACTGAGAGCAGACGATTGAGAAAGTTCCTTGCAATGATCTTCCCTGTGGCAGACAGGAGGGAAACACTACTTTAGTTACCCAGTTGGACTTGATTCTCTTCTTGAATATACTGATGATCACAGTGTCTCTGAGATCCCCCAGCATGCACTCCTCCATACAGATGAGGGATATGAAGGTGTGCAGCAAAGCCAGGGCTGTATCTCCACCATGTTTCAGAATTTCTTCTGAGATATTGCACGGTGGCACAGTGGTTAGCACTGCTGCCTCACAGCGCCAGGGACCCGGGTTCAATTCCAGCCTCAGGTGTGGAGTTTGTATGTTCTCCCCATTCCTGTGTGGGTTTCCTCCGGGTGCTCTGGTGTCCTCCCCACAGTCCAAAGATGTGCAGATTATGTGGGTTGGCCATGATAAATTGCCCCAGAGTGTCCAAAGATGTGTAGGTTAGTTAATGGGTTATTGGTTTAGGATACAAACGTAGAAAATGGGAGCAGGTGGAGGGCATTCGGCTCTTCAAGCCTGTTCCACCATTCATTATGATTATGACTAATCATCCAACTCAATAGCCTCACCCCACTTTCCCGCCATAGCCTTTGATTTCCTTTGCCCTAAGTGCTACAGATATAAGTGCTGTTGATGGGCGGGGGGGGGGGGGGGGGGGGGGGGGGAGGGGGGGGGGGGGGGCTTTGGCGGAGTTCTCTTTCAGAGTGTCAGTGCAGACTCTATGGGCCGAATGAATTGCACTGTAGGGATTCTATGATATAAGACCATAAGAGCATAAGACATAGGAGTGGAAGTAAGGCCATTCGGCCCATCGAGTCCACTCCACCATTCAATCATGGTTGATGAAGTGTAGATTATCTCCACACTGGTGGGTGGTTTATAGGAGGTAAGGTGTGGTATTGCAGTAATGAGAACGGAGAAGATAATTGGGGCTAAAAGCAAATGACTACGGATGCTGGAAGCTGAAACAAAAACAGAAGATACTGGACAATCTCAGCAGGTCTGACAGCATCTGTGGAGAGAGAAGGGAGCAAATGTTTCGAGTCTGGATGACTCTTTGTCAAAGTGAAGTGAAGTGAAGTGAAGTGTGGGCCTTTGAATGCTTGGGACTGAAGAAACCACACATTAGTATGTGTTGGATTTCCCTGCTCTTTCTATCTATGATTCCATCTGTCCAAGAGGCCTTGTTATTTTTCAACTAACAAATGGCTTTTTCAACTTAGCTTCAACCAGTGTAGCTGCAAGATTGTGCCGGACGGGATACTGAGGAATGGAGTGGAGGACGTTTAAGATGAAGACTGAATCTTGTTGGAGGAATTCTTCAAAATGTTCAGCGAGCACTGACTGACCCCTGTCTGTGATGAACTTCGCTCCATTCTTGTCTCTCAGCAATTCTTTTTTTATTCGTTCATTGGACCATTACAGACTGTTTGTCCAGCATCCCTAATTGCCCTTGAGGGGTCAGTTAATAGTCAACCACATCGCTGTGGGCTGGAGTCAGATATGGCCAGACTAGGTAAGGACAACAGATGGCTTTTTATGACGACCGACAATGGTTTCATAGTCACCATTCGACTTTTAATTCCAGATTTTTATTGAACTCAAATTTCACCATCTGCAGTGGCAGGATTTGAACCTGGGTCTCCATGGCATTATTCTGGATTTCTAGTTAACTAGCCCAGTGACAATCCCACTGCGCCACCGTCTGCCTCTGAAGTGTGGGCCTTTGAATGCTTGGGACTGAAGAAACCACACACGTCATTAGTATGTGTTGGATTTCCCTGCTCTTTCTACCCACCATTTGTTCTTCACGGTGTAAGTTTTATGCTGTACCACTGCCTTTAGGCTCCCTGTAGGACCTGTCTCCTGAGGCACGGTGATGTTCCCAGTTTGCAATGTGCGCTATTGTTCAATTAGTTCCTGTATCTCTTGGTGATTCGTGTTAAACCAGTCACAATGTTTACTGATAGAGAGAAAATGAAATTCACTCAGGTCACTGTGATACCAAAGGCAAAATTTATTTCCAAGTAACAGAATCAGCAAATGAATCAGGGAAACATTCTTTGAGTAAATTAATCCATGAAATTCTCATGCAATATTTTAAGGAGAACTGCACGCTTATCGGGTCACATAACGTACATTTTTAAATGAAATTTTAATGAAATTTAACAGGGATGCTACCATGCCTGAGAAACGCATCGAATCCCTACAGTGCAGAAGGAGGCCATTCGGCCCATCGAGTCGGCACTGACCCTCCAATAGAGCATTCTACCCAAGCCCTCCTCTGTAACCCCACACACTGATCATGGCCAATCCACCCAAGCTGCACATCTTCATTAGTTCAAAGCAGGAAACATTTGTTCTTTAACGCTGCAGCCCTTGCATTACATTTCCAGTTTAGTTCACAGCTGTACCTCATGTGACAATTCAAAAACCACAGTTCATTCTTACACAAATTATTGAAACGTAGCATTATTGAAAATAATCAAAATAGGTGTTTGCCTATCCTAGTGCTACAACACAGTGCTACCTGATTGGATGCTGCATGGCTGGTGGTGGGATGCTGAATTTCAGTGGAGAGGTTATCCCACTGGCCTTGTGGGGTAACCTCAAACCGGTCTGGTCCAATAGTCTGACTTCTAACAACATGTTCAGATATGAACATACAAAATAGAGCAGAAGTAGGCCACTCGGCCCCTCCAGCCCGCTCTGCCATTCGATAACCTCATGGCTGATCTTTTGTGTTTCAAATTCGACATTCCCTTCTACTCCCCAATAACACTTTGATTGCCTTGCCTAACAAGTATCTATCTACCTCCGCCTCCACTGCTTTCTGAGTTCCAAAGTCGCACAGCCAAAGTCACAGGTTGTGGTGATTGCAGCAGCGGCCCTAGGGTTGCTGGCGCCCCGGGCAAGCTGAACTTCGGCGCCCTTACAAGTGCCAAATTTAAAGGCCTCCAGCACTGCGCTCCATCACCTTTCCCCGCTGCAGATAGCCTTTTCCTGCTCCCCTCGGCGGCCCTCCTCCTGCCGAGGACCCTCCGTGCAGCCACTGCCTCACACAGACACTGAGCAGCTGCCAGCGGCTGAACCACACCGGCAGGTGGCTGCACAGGGGGCGGGGCCGGAGCCGGGGCTGAAGGAGCACCCCACGTGACTCCGGGCTGTGCGTGGGCAGCTACTGAGCATGCTACTGAGCATGCGTAGCTGCCATCAAGCGGAGGCAACATGTTGCAAATGCGCAGATCGTCCTTAGAATCTTACAACCTTTCAGCCACTGAATGGCGCCCCCTAGCACATGGCGCCCCGGGCGACTGCCCGAGTTGCCGGTACCTTGAGCCGGCCCTGGGTGATTGTCCCTTTGAGGGCAGCACAGCAGAGTAAAAATCACCTGGCCTGGCTGACCAATCAGGACTCAGAGTGGGCAATCGCCCCGGGGAGAGGTTCTCCTCAGCAGAGGTATTTTAGGGCCAGCTGCAAACGTGCTGCTGGCCCTTGAAGATCGTGGAATAAATCCCTTTCTGTTCACTGAACTCTCTGAAAGAGCATCATTACACTGGTGGCCGCAGTTTGGGCTGACAGGCCGAGCGTAAGACCTCTGGAAAAGTGGTGGTGACTGGAGGACAAATGCTATCATGCTGAGAGACCGTTAAGAGATTTGGGCGCCACTACCACTCTCCAAGCCAAGCTTCAATGTTCCCTTCCAATGTGTGGCAGGGCAGATTGCTGGAGTGCAGTGACACCCTGCAAACCCCTTTCAACAGCTAGAAGCCACATCTATGATGCCAGCAGGCCCAACTTGTGCAGCAGCAAACTCAGTTTGCAAGGCGACTGTCTCAGTTTCCCTGGCAGCATTCACACCTTTCGGGGAGGCTGCAAAAGGAAGTTGAGGCCACGGCTGTGAGGTTGCATCACCATTGGGTCCACAAATGCTGGTGTGGAGTAGATAACACTTGCCAGCTGGGAAGGAAGAGCTCCATGCCCCACACAAAGCCCTGCAGGAAGTTGGTGCCAGACTCCCCCCCCCCCCCCCGCCCCCCACTCCCCATGCTCGTTGACAGTGACAAGCATTTCATTGCGCATGCACATCAGTCTCTTTCTGGATGCTGTCCTATCAAAATCCTCTGCAGCTGAACTCGTATGAAACCTCGGCCTCTTTGCCTCCTTCCTTAGTTGTCGGCCATTTGTGCAGATCCTGCCGCTAAGTGACTCTCTAGCAATCTCAATATCTAGAGCTGGCAACTATGAGTGTAACCGTCAGTGACAGTTGGGGGTTCCTTCGTCATTAGCTCTTACCTGCACCAGTGTCCGGTCAGGTTACAGTCCTTGGGCACCTCAAAGAATAAAGCCACAAAGATAGCAGTGTGTGGAGAGGGGTAAAGCATTAAGTGATGCAGGCCTACATCACCGATTGCTTGTAAATCAGAAGAGACTGTGTGCGGGGGTAAAGTGGGATCCTGGGAGAGGCTTCTTCCAGGATTTACCCGGCTTGCCACGCCTCGAAAGATCTAATGGGATTGTAGGCGGAATCCAAATGAGGGAAATTTGCATATCAGAATGTTGCAATAAGCATCACTTCTTGGCACTGCCAGTACCAGGAAACACCCGACTAAACAGCATTGTAGCATTGTGGATAGCGCAATTGCTTCACAACTCCAGGGTCCCAGGTTCGATTGCGGCTTGGGTCACTGTGCGGAGTCTGCACGTTCTCCCCGTGTCTGTGTGGGTTTCCTCTGGGTGCTCCGGTTTCCTCCCACAGCCCAAAGATGTGCAGGTTATGTGGATTGGCCATGATAAATTGCCGTCAGTGCCCAAAATTGCCCTTAGTGTTGGGTGGGGTTACTGGGTTATGGGGATAGGGTGGAGATGTTGACCTTGGGTGGGGTGCTCTTTCCAAGAGCCGATGCAGACTCAATGGGCCGAATGGCCTCCTTCTGCACTGTAAATTCTATGATAATCTATGAAACACGCTGGATTATATTGCACCCAGTGGGCTAGATTCTCCATTCCTGAGGCGAAGTGCCGATGCCAACGGAGGATCCGTGATGTTTCACGATGGGAAAATCGGTGCAACGCCCTCATCGATTCTGGTACCGGTGAGGGGCTAGCACCGACAACACTTGAAACGCCTGGAAAACGGTCGGTGAATCACCGGGTCTCGTACTGCACATCGCAGGGCTGACAAGTTGCAGCGGCGCACACCTACACCCCTACACAAGCACAGGTCGTGCTGAAAAAATGGCGCTGGCCATGCTGAACCGTGTACCCGCTCACAGCCCACCTTCTTGCCATTGCCACCACTCCTCCCAGCCCTGGCAGAAGCCCTCTGGCCAGTGGCACGGATCTCGGCTGAGTGTGGTGGCGCTGGACACTGTCCGCATGCCTTCTCTCTCTCCACACTGCTGGCACGCCAGGCTCCCGTCCACTGGGACCACACATGGCCCATACCGTCAGGAACTTGGCCCATCGGAGGCGGAACACCGTGGGAGGGCCGACTGCGTGCAGCGTGCGTCCCAATGATGCCAATTTGGAAGGGGCAGAGCATCGCGATGTGGTGTCAAACCAGCGCCTGCCCCGATTCCGGCGTCAGGAGCCATTCCCCGCCAATTGGCGTTCCTGATTTTGGCATCAGGCTACAGAGAATCCGGCCCAGTATCTTTGATGAGTTCAGCCCCACCAGTGACCAGTGCAGTCTTGACCACTCCAAAGGTGGGGTGCACCATCTCCTCTGTCAGAATGAGGATATGCCTGTCCCCCGTGATCACAATAACAAACAATCATGATGATGAACAATCATAGTAACAAATAGGCAACACAAAGTTTGTCTGCTGTCTGGAATAGAAGGAACAGGCCTGAGTTAACTGCCCATCTCACCCTTTGGCTGTTTCTGAGGACTATCCTATTCTGTCTGCATAATCTTTCGCCATAGTCTAGTGTTACACAATTAGACCGTCTCTAACCATCTTACGGTACCGTAGCCCAGCTTCTCGCTTGCTAAAACACAGTCGGCACAAACAAGGCGAACCTTTTTCTGAATTTCCAATATTTTGGTATATGTATGTTGTCCATTATTATTTACTTCAAATAGAATTTATTGCCAAACAGATTTTGAATATTAAAAAAAAACAGTCATGCTTCCATTGCTTTGATGTTTGTTCCACTGGCGTTAAATCTGACACATACAAGGCGTTGAAGCTTAATCCTGTCATCATCATTCACAGGAGGTGTCAGGAGCCACAAGCAACAAGACACATGCAACAATGTTCTCCTAGATAACTGTCGTCAGGCAATCATTCCTTAACAAACAATAGAAATATCAATCTGTCCTTATTATGATTCGCAATTATGACCAATCAAGTGTTTAAGGTAGATTGCTTCAATCATGTCTACCTGTTAAATGTTAACTTAATAAATTCCTAATCAATTCTCCAGATAATTTCAAACATCAGACAGTTCAAAGAATAGCTTAATGATATTGACTCAAAATTCAATATTGTTGAGACAAGGATTTATGAAAAGACAAATGATAATGATAGTAATTAAATCTCCTAATCGAACACTGAAGCTGTGGATCAATTTGCGCCTCTTCCACCCGATGGTACCACTCTGTAAATTGCCTGGGAATGACTCACCACTGCTACCCACTGGCGATACGTATCGCGGCCTACTGCTGAGGACTGGTGTAGATCTCCGTTAATCGCTGGGCCCAATTCAGATGGTAGTTGTGGTCCATGCACCAAATGTTTGCCTGGACATTTTTTTTGAACTGCGCTTGATGGAGTGTTACCCCAGCCAGTACTTAGCAGCACTCCTGATTACAGAGCAGCAGTACCCTTCCAGGCATCACTGTTCCTGCAGGCTCCACAATCTATCCTGTGCTGCTGCTGTTGATGCTACGGCTCTGATTTCCCACCCCATCCAAACACCGACCCCACCTTTCCCCCACTTCCAATCCCCTGACAAACCCATCTTCTTGGGCCCAGGGGCAGGTTAGATTCCTCAATGTGCTATCAGCTGGGAGCCGGTGGGCTACCCTGGATTGCTCGAACTTCAGCCATAGACTGCCATTCAGATACAAAAGGAGCCTGGTCCTTAAGAACCTGTCAACCAACAAGAAAATAATCTCCTTCGATCAGCAGTCCCCTTGTGTGGGGTAGAGGTGTACAGTCAACCCCTCTGGTGAATGTGATTCACACCGGATTATAATCTGATATACATTTGCCTATATTGTAAGTGCAGTTGCACTACCTGACCACCAGGGGGAGTAGCTCTGGGAATGCTCGAGAATTGTACTGGGCTTCTCCCTTGGTTCCGCCCAGGACTCCTCCCCCTGGAGCTGCTGTATAAAGATCAGTGCCACATGGTCAACCGGCCAGTTCACCGAAAGTTCAATAGCTAACCGGCTGGCTCTGTTGTGAGTATATTAAAACCGCTATTCTAATCCTACAAGCACGTGTCCGTAGAATTGTTGGTTCCAACAACCCCAAATTGTTAAAGCCAATGCTGAGATGCAGAATGACAAAGGTGGGCATTAAATCTGGAAATGCTTACAGCCATGCATTATTTAAGCAATGGCTCATGTACTTGTGCAATATGAACTGAATAGATATTCCTTTGATAGCTAGGGAGGTAATTGCAAAGTCAAATCCATCAGCATTTGCAATTTGACACGGTCACATTCATTAAGGTTTATACTCATGAAGATTTGACAGATTTCAGCATGCACAGACTACTGTGGATCTACAACTATCCTGAAGGAAAACTTGGGGAATAAAATACTGTGATTTTGTCTCCCTCTGCAGTTCAACGGGTTCACACAATGAGCAGTTGAGTCACATAGACTCTGGAGGCCCCCCCTTATTCACAGATGCTAGAATTGCTCCTCTACATCTGGGGGGTTTCCGCTCAGTATTCAACAACCTTTGAAGTAAGTGTCCATGTTTGGGTAAGAAGTCTATTTTGCATGAATTGGCACCTTCACCACCTGCTGCAGGCCCAGTCTGGCATCTTGGTCCTTCAGAAGCCGGTCCTCAAACAGTGCTGCTATTCATCCAGTCTTGGAGCTGGACATTGAAATCACCGACCAAGAGTACGTTTTGTGCTCTTCCAAGTAATTTCTACCACAGAGGATTCATCAACCGATGGAGGGAAGTAATCAGCAGGACGTTTCCTTGTCCAAGCCAGATGCCATGAGGCTTTATGGGGTGCCGAGACAGTGTGGAGGACTCACAGAGCAACACTCTTCCGACTGTAATAAACTGTGCCACTACTGCTGGTGGGACTATATTGCCAATGGCATGGGATGTACCCAGGAATGCTGATGGGGGTCTGGGCATCAGCTGAAAGGTATGTTTCTGTGAGGATGATTGTATCAGGCTGTTGCTCGACTAATCTGTGGGACAGCAATTTCGGTGCCAGTCCCCAAGTATTAGTGAGGAGCTCGACACCATCCAAGGCAAAGCAGCCCACTTGATCAGCACCCCATCTGTCACTTTAAACATTCACTCCTTCCACCACTGATGCACAGTGCTACCAGTGTGGGTAATCTATAAGATGCATTTCAGTGTCTCTCCAAGGCTCTTTCAACAGCAAGTTCCAAATCCGCGATCTCTAGCACCAGAAGGACAAGGTACATGGGAACACCATCAGCCGCAAAATTTCCTCAAGCCACACACCGCCCTGACTTGGGAAAAATATCACCACCGTTCCTTCTCTGTCACTGGGTCAAAATCCTGGAACTTTCTTCCTAACTGCATCGTAGTCGACCTACAACTATAAGAACTGCAGAAGTTCAAGAAGGCTGCCCACTAACACCTCCTCAAGGGCAATTAGGGATGGAAAATATATGCTGACCGTGCCGCAGCGATGCTCACATCCCACAAACAAATTGTGAAAAAACGATTTTGCAATATTGCCTGGACTGGGTGTATCTTTGCTGTGTGATTCATGGGGTGTGGACATCACTAGCAAGGCCCAGAATTTCTTATCTATTCCTGATTGCCCTTGCACTGAGTGGCTTGCGAGGCCATTCCAGAGTCAGCCACAATGGGCCTCACGGTAGCATTGTGGATAGCACAAATGCTTCACAGCTCCAGGGTCCCAGGTTCGATTCCGGCTTGGGTCACTGTCTGTGCAGATTCTGCACATCCTCCCCGTGTGTGCGTGGGTTTCCTCAGGGTGCTCCGGTTTCCTCCCACAGTCCAAAGATGTGCAGGTTAGGTGGATTGCCCATGATAAATTGCCCTTAGTGTCCAAAATTGCCCTTAGTGTTGGGTGGGGTTACTGGGTTATGGGGATAGGGTGGAGGTGTTGACCTTGGGTAGGGTGCTCTTTCAAGAGCTGGTGCAGACTCGATGGGCCGAATGGCCTCCTTCTGCACTGTAAATTCTATGGCTATGGTAAACATTGCTGAGGGTCCTGAGTCACATCTAGGCCAGACCTGATAAAGACAGCAGGGGTGGGATTCCCCGGCCACCCCCAGCGGATGTTTCTCAGCGACGCGCTGTTCACTTACGGCGGGATTCTCTCTCCCTGCCGCTTGTCAATGGGCAGGCAGGATTGTGGTGCCAGCGGGAAAAGAGATTGCCAACAACCACAGATTCCCGGCCCACACGTCTTTCCCTGAAGGAGATTAGGTAACCAGATAAGTTTCCATAACTACTGATAACAGCTGTTGTGGAAGCTTCACATTGCAGATTTATGAATTGATCTTTACTAGCGGCGCGGTTTGGGTTTTTAACCCAGGCTGCTAAATTACTAACCTAGTGACTTTGCTACTACACCAAACACCATTGCCCTCAAATAGGCAGGGTTTAGTCACCTCCAGGGTGCCAGGTTTATTCTTATTAGACTTAAATCTTTTATATTAAAAAGAGCAAAGGCAATAATTACAAGCTAACACAAGTTTATGAAAAGAAGTTTACATTTATTGTAATGCAGTGTAGATGCAGTGTGTAATGTGTGCAATGTTATGTATTTTGACTTCCTTCATTTAAATTTTCTAATGTCTTTTTCTCCCATTTTCTGCCCTCCTCTTCTCAAAAGCTAACAGGATGTGGACATCACCAGAGATGGCACTCAATGCCCGTCCATAATTCTTGAGAAGGTGCTAATGAGTCACCTTCTTGAATGCAACTTAATTATTCACTAGTATAGCCAGGTCATTTTGGAGGCCAGTTCAAAGTTAGCTACAGTGCTTTGAGTCTGAATTCACAAATAGTCCAACCCAGGGAAGACCAATAGATTATCCTCCCTGAAGTATATTGAGGAGCCAGGTGGGCTTTTCAAACAATCCAGTGTAGAACGTAGATATTGTTGAAAAGAGACAGGTTGCTGAAGCTTTTCATTTTGCACTTACCAGGACAAACACAAGAATGCCAAATTTCAAAACAATCACAACAATTTATATGACAGGAGAAAGGGAATTCTCAATTGGTTGGCAACTCTCATTAGCCAAAGTGTTGCCATGAAGAAAGTATTGGGAGTAGTGGAGAACTATAGACACCCAAAACCTCTGGGTAATTGAAATCAAGAGAACAGGTCCTTGCGAATATGAATATATGTCATCTCTAGAAAGTGTTCCAAACACAACTCATTATCCTAAATTGATTGGGTTTTTTATTCATTCATGGATGTGGGCATCCTGCATTTATTGCCCAACCCTAAGTGCATTTACGAGTCTACCACATTGCTGTGGATCTGCAGTCACATCTCGTCCAGACCAGGTAAGGGCAGCAGATTTTCTTCCTGAAAGGACATTAGAGAACCAGATAGGTGTTTATGACAATGGTTTCATGGTCATCATCAGATTCTTAATTCCTGCTTTTTATTGAATTCACATTTCACTATCTGCCCTGGTGGGATTTGAACCTGGGTCACTGGATCACCAGTCTAGTGACAATGCACCTATGCCACTGCCTCCCCTTAGCTGTTAACGCATTCAGGATTGTTCAGCAAGTGCTGCCCAATAACAGAATCACATCTAACAGTAAATCTATTCTGTACTTCCTATATTCAACAATCCCTATTGTATTATGAAATACAATAGGCGGCAATTATAAATTGCCACAAACCTAATTTTGTTTTGTCTCATTTTAACATCCAGGGAGTTCTAGTTTTGATTGTCCTTCTATTCTGTACCCAATCCATTTCTCTTTAAATGCCTCGAACTATTCAATTATTGTTTTGCCTACTCCTAATTTGTGACTTGGGAGTGTCCCTTTAAGAAATGTTTTGTCTTGTCACAGGGCTCAGATACATATATACATAGAAGCTAGGAGCAGGAGGAGACCTTTTGGCCCATCGAGCCTGCTCCGCCATTCATCACGATCATGGCTGATCATAAAACTCAATAGCCTAATCCTGCTTTCTCCCCATTGTCTTTGATCCCATTCTCCCCAAGTGCTTTATCTAGCCTTTTCTTGAATATATTCAATGATTAGCATCAACTACTTCCTGTGGTAATGAATTCCACAGGCTCACCACTCTTTGTGTGAAGAAATGTCTCCTTATATCTGTCCAAAATGGTTTACTCTGAATCCTCAGGCTGTAACCCCTGGTTCAGGACACACCCATCATTGGTAACATCTTCCCTGCATCTACCCTGTCTAGTCCTGTTAGAATTTTATAAGTCTCTATGAGATCCCCCCTCATTCTTCTGAACTCCACCAAGAACAATCCCAACCTAGTCAATCTCTCCTCATATGACAGTCCCGCCATCCCTGAAATCAGTCTGGTAAACCTTCACTGCACTCCCTCCAGAGCAAGAACATCCTTCCTCAGAGAAGGAGACCAAAACTGCACACAGTACTCCAGGTGTGGCCTCACTAAGGCCCTGTACAATTGCAGCAACACATCCCTGCTTCTATACTTGAAACCTCTTGCAATGAAGGCCAACATACCATTAGCCTTATTTACCGCCTGCTGCACCTGCACCTTCAGCGAATGGTGCACAAGGACACCCAGGTCCCGCTGCACACTCCCCTCTCCCAATTTGCAACCATTGAGGTAGGAATCTGCCTTCCTGTTTTTGCTTCCAAAGTGAATAACCTCACACTTATCCAAATTATACTGCATCTGCCATTGATTTGCCCACTCGCTCAACCTGTCCAGATCTTGCTGTAGGATCCCTGCTTCCTCGTCACAATTCACCCTCCCACCTAACTGGGTATCATCTGCAAACTTTGAGATGTTACATTTTGTTCCCTCATCCAAATCATTAATATATATTGTGAATAGCTGGGGTCCCAGCACCAATCCCTGTGGCACCTCACTAGTTACTGCCTGCAAATTTGAAAAGGACCCATTAATCCCTACTCTTTGTTCCTCTCTGCCAACCAGTTTTCTATCCAGTTCAATACATTTCCCCCAATCCCATGCGCTTTCATTTTGCACAATAATCTTTTATGTCAAACGCCTTCTGAAAGTCCAAATATACCACATCAACTGGCTCCCCCTTGTCAACTGTACTGGTTACATCTTCAAATAATTCCAACAGATTTGTCAAGCATGATTTTCCCTTCATAAATCCATGCTGACTCTGACTGATCCTGCCACTGCTTTCTAAATGTTCCACTATAAAGTCCTTGATAATTGATGCAAGCATTTTCCCTATTACTGATGTTAAGCTCTCTGATCTATAGTTCCCTGTTTTCTACCTCCTTTTTTGAATATTAGGGTTACATTCGCTACCCTCCAATTTGGAGGAATCATTCCAGAGTCCAAAGAATTTTGGAAAATAACCACCAATGCATCTACTATTTCTAGGGCCATTTCCCTAAGCACTCTGGGATGAAGATTCAGGCCCTGGAGATTTGTCCACCTTCAATCCCATTAATTTCCCCAAAACCATTTCTTTACTAATACTAATTGCCTTCAGCTCCTCTCTAAAACCTTTGATTTCTCAGAACCTCTGGTACATTATTCATGTCTTCCCTTATGAAGACAGAAGCAAAGTACGAATTTAGTTAATCAGCCATTTCTTCGTTCCCTGTTATGAATTCCCCCGTTTCTGACGGTACGTCTCTTTACATACCCATAGAAACTTTTACAGTCAGTTTTTATGTTCCCCGCTAGCTTACTTTCAAATTATATTTTCCGCTTCTTAATCAATCCCTTGGTCTGCCTTCGCTGAATTTTAAACTGCTCCCAATCCTCGGGTCTATTACTTTTGATGCTAATTTGTTTGCTTCTTCTTTGAATCTAATATTATCTCTAATTTCCCTTGTAAGCCATGGTTTGGCCACAGTTCCCTTTCTACTCTTGCGCCAAATAGGAATAAACAACTTTTGGAGTTCGCCTATTCGTTGGAATAGTGAGTAAGCCTGGTGGGAGGGGTCTTTGATTATGCTGCCCGCTTTCCCAAGGCAGCAGGAGGTATAGATAGAGTCAGTGGATGGGAGGCAGGTTTGTGTGATGGACTAGTCTGTGTTCACGATTCTCTGAAGTTCCTTACGTCTTGGGCCGAGCAATTGCCATACCAGGCTGTGATGCAGCCAGATAGGATGCTTTCTATGGTGTATTTGTAAAAGTTGGTTAGAGTTAATGTGGACATGCCAAAATTCCTTAGTTTCCTGAGGAAGTATAGGTGTTGTTGTGCTTTCTAGGTGGTAGTGTCGACGTGGGTGAATCAGGACAGATTTTTGGTGATGTGCACCCCGAGGAATTTGAAGCTGTCAGCCATTTGATACAGGTTCTTGATTTCTCTGCCTATTACTTTTCTTATTCCACTTTTGTATTTTTCTTTTATTCTTGATTTCCCCCTGCTCTGAATCCTTACATAGGTTCCCATCCCCCTGCCAAATTAGTTTACACCCTCCCAACCGCTCTAGCAAGTACCCCCCCCCCCCCCCCCCCCCCCTCCAAGGACATCAGTCCCTGTCCTGCCCAGGAGTAACCTGTCCAGTTTGTACAGGCCTCACCTCCCTAGTATGGATCCCAATGCCCCAGGCATCTGAAACCCTCTCCCTCACACCATCTCTTCAGCCACATATCCATCTGATACATGCTACTATTTCTAATCTGACTAGCACGTGGCTCTGGTAGCAATCCTGAGATCATTACCTTTGAGGTTTTCTCAATTTTCTTCCTAACTCTCTATATTCTGCTTTCAGGACCTCATCCCTTTTTTAACCTATGTCATTGATACCGATGTATACCAGCACCACCGACTGTTCACCCTCCCCCTCCAGAATGTTGTGTAATCTCTCCGAGACATCTTTGAGCACATCACCAGGGAGGCAACACACCATCCAGCAGTCTCATTTGCGGCCACAGAAATGCCTATCTATTCCCCTTACAATTGAATCTCTATAACTATTGCATTCTCACACTTTTTACTCCTCCCCTCTGCAGCAGTACCAACCGTGGTGCTATGAATTTGGCCGTTGCTGATTTCACAAGCGAAGTCATTCCCCTCAACAGTATCCAAAGCGGTACATTTGTTTTGCAGAGGAATAGCCACAGGAGATTCCTGCACTGCCTGCCTAGCTCTCTTGTTCTGTAGGGTGGTCACTCATTCCTGCCTGTTGAGTCTGATCCCGCAGTGTGACCACTCTTTATACGTGCTATCCACAACACTCTCCGCCTCACAGATGCTCCACAGTGTCCCAAGCCGCCACTTCAACTCCGAACCTCAGACCTCCAGGAGCTGTTGTTGGAGACACTTCCTGCACACATGCTGGCCCCGAGCACTGGAAATGTTCCCGGCCTCCCACATGGTGCAAGAGGAGCAAACCAAAGCTTTGAGTTCTCCTGCCAGGACTTACCCTTTTAAATTAAACCTTTGGAGCATGCTTGATATTTGATTAAATATAATTCTCTATGGCCATTCTTTGCTTATCCTTTTTACTACCAATTATATCCCTCACAGATTATAAACCACAAAAACGATTTTCAATATATAATTGCTAAAAGTTGTAAAAACTTACTGACCTTGCCCACTACTTACCAATCAGCTCTCTCCCATATAGCCTTAGGTGAAGCAGGGTAGCACAGTGGTTAGCACTGTTGCTTCACCGCGCCTCAGTCCCAGGTTTGTTTCCTGGCTGGGTCACTGTCTGTGCAGAGTCTGCACATTCTCCCCCTGTGTGCGTGGGTTTCCTCCGGGTTCCTCCCATAGTCCAAACATGTGCAGGTTAGGTGGACTGGCCATGCTAGTGTCCAAAATTGCCCTTAGTGTCGGGTGGGATTTTGGGTTATGGGGATAGGGTGGAGGTGTGGGCTTTGGTAGGGTGCTCTTCCCAAGAGCCGGTACAGACTCGATGGGCCAAATGGCCTCCTTCTCCTCTGTAAATTCTATGATCTAAGACCTCTCCGAAAATTGGAAAGTTGCAAAGCACCAGGAAATAGTAAAGAGCACCTATTCACACTCTGCATCGAATCCCCACTCTGCTTCAAATTCCCAAGTTTAAAGATCACTCCATCTGTAGCCTCACTCCATCTGTGGCCTCTCTTCTGCTGCTCATGCGCAAAGCCCACTGTGAGTGTGCTTTGAAGCTCTTTACCTAAGTAGAGCTGAGACTGTCTGAGATGACTCATACACCAGTTAAGCTTTAAATTATGTCATCAACACCTGCATATCAGCTTCAGGAGACTGACAGATAACTGCCACACAGCTATTTGGGGCAGATTCTTATTAATCCTTATTAGCTTAGCCTTTGATCTGATAGGTAGCCACAGTATTTATTGATGTGAACATCAATTAACTCTGAGACACGAGTTGGAGTAAACTGTGGCTTTAATCGGCTTACAACTGAGCCTGCCTGCGGCTGCACGATACTGAGGGCGGTCTCGCAGGGCCGCAGCACTTATGCTCCCTAAAGGGGGCGGAGCCTAGGGCAGAGCCCTGTACCTGCTCCTCATCTCCCCCTGTGGGCAGAGCCGCACAGTGGCTCACAGATGGGGTCACAGTAAGGTACAGTGTGAATTACCAGTTTTACACATTCACCACATTTATATGGCTAGTTCAAATGAGTTCCTCGTCAATGGTAACCTGCAGGATGTTGTTAATGGGGAATTTAGTGATGGTAACGCCACTGAATGTGAAAGGGCGATGACTAGATTCTCTCTTGTTGGAACAGAGAAGTCGCTCAGTGCTGTGGGTGAGAGAGGAAAGCCGTGACAATCTCTCGGTTTGAATTTGGCATGGTGCTTGGGTGGAGAATGAGGGTTTTAAAATAAAGACTGAACATTATGTCTTGGCTTTTTACATTCCATTCCTCTTGTGATAAAACCTAGAATTCCTTTAGCTTTTTTAAAATCTTGTTGACCCGAGGAGCTGCTGACGGAATCTGGCAATGTGAGTGACTTGCTTTAATGGACATTGAGTCAACCAATTAGATATCATACACAAGTAGGTTGTGCATTATGGGGAAAAAAATAAGTGGCACCTTGTGGAGTTCACGACTGTCCTTCTGGGCCGGGAATCTGCAGACCTTAGTTAGCTTATGTGCAGTTCATAGCTATCCACCACTTCCCAAGAACAATTTCTGTGAAAACTCCTGCTGGAACCTAAACACAAAAGTGAAGAACATCCTCATTTTTTAAAAAGTACTATAATTGACTGAACACTGGAAGTGCCCGTAAAAAGATTATAATTCTGTTGTGAAGGAATAAATAATGTGGAGGTAGCAACACAGAGGTCCACATGCACACGTGAAGCACGGCAATAAGTGATGTAGGGGTTAGTCCAGTCAAAGAAAACATCTGTCACCTGCTTTATACATCAGTGCGCTGTTGATGAGCGTAATAAAAATGGATATGTTGCAGCTGCACATTACTCAAGCAAAACAATACATGCTGAAAGGAAGTGATGCAGAGCAATCCTCTCCCAGTGAGCTGGATCTTGGATGATTGGCCCTAAGACATTGTGGTTGACAAACACTAAAGTCAATTTAAAAACTCGACGTTGGAGCACAAGACAATGTCACGACACGAGAGCAGAGTGAAGGGGGGGATTCAGCGATGATACCTCTTAAAACTGAATCGTTAGCATGCCACTAGAGTAGTTTTACATAAGTTATTTTATAAGGATTGAGATGAATTATAGGACTGAGTAATCATTATTTATTTTTAGAATAATTTTTATTGAAATTTTTTGAAAAATGTATAACAAAACAATGATAATAACAATAATAAACACCCCCCCGGACCCGTAACAACGCATATAACGAGCCCCCCCCCAAACCCGATAAACAACAAAATAAATTTAAAATGAATTAAATTAACATATTATTAACCATTAAACATGTATTTTTGGGACATAGCAGTAATAAGTAACCAAAGGGATTTAGGTTAGCTAACTTGACCAAAACGACATTACTTCTGACATCTTGGGCAGGATTCTCTGACCCCCCCCCCGCTGGGTTGGAGAATCACCGGGGGAGCGGCGTGAATCCCGCCCCCGCCGGCGCCGGAGATTTGGTGGGAGCGGGAATCGCACCGCGCCAGTCAGCAGCCGCTGGTAGCGCCCCCCCCGGCGATTCTCCTCCCCGCGATGGGCTGAGTAGCCGCCCATTTTTTGCCGGTCCCGCTGGCGTAAATTAGAGTAGGTCCTTACCGGCGCGACCTGGCGGCGTGGGCGGCCTCCGTGGTCCTCAGGGGGGAGCGGGGGGGATCTGGCCCGGGAGGTGCTCCCACGGTGGCCTGGCCCGCGATCGGAGCCCACCGATCCATGGGTGGGCCTGTGCCATGGAGGCACATTATTCTTCCGCACCGGTGACTGTAGTGGTCCGCCATGGCCGGTGCGGAGACGAAGCCCTCTGCACATGCGCTGGGATGACGCCAGCACACTCTGGCGCTCCTGCGCATGCGCCAACTCGCGCAGGCCGGCGGAGGCCCTTCGGCGCCAGTTGCCGTGGTGCCAAGCCTTTCCCCGCCAGCCGGCAGGGCGCAAACCACTCCGGAGCCTGCCTAGCCCCTGAAGGTGCGGAGGGTTCCCCACCTTTGGGGCAGCCCGAAGCCGGAGCAGTTAACACCAGTCCTTTCTGCTGGAGTTTCCCGCCCCGCCGATTACGGCAGAACACAGTACTTATACAACGTTTAAAAATCAATAGTCCACCTCATTAAGATTATGGCAGAATCCCGCCCCAGGTCTTTGTGAAACATTTCAGGGTGCTGGTTCTGTTGTTCTGCTTCTCAGAAACAGTCAGCAAGCTGCTGGGATTGTACCCAGCTGTCAGGATGACGATCAGTCATGCCCTGCTTGCAACTCTATTGGATAAGTTTAAAAGTAGCAGCTTCAGGGATTGGATCGCGTCCAACAGAGGTGGACTATTGATTTTTGAACGCTGTATAAGTACTGTGTTCTGGTCATTGTTCGGCAGAACAGGTCTTAGCCGACATCCAGTCTGTTCTCCATGTACATGTAACAAGCTTGATTAATAAGCCATCCTTGTCCATGTTGTCATGTTTGTTCCTCTCTGTACTGAGCTGAGCCACAGGGGATAACCCTACGTGGAAGCTGACTCAATACACAGGTCTTGAAACCGCTCCTATATCACAGAGCAGCTCAACGGCATAACAGTGGGGGCATGAAGCTGGAATCGTTCACCAAACAGACAGTGAGGTCAGGCAGATGGAAGAAGCTGGCTATCAGAAGCCACGCAAATGTGTGGGCATGAACGTTAATGGTCAGCAGCGAGTGGATGGGCCTTCCCCATTTCATTAGCGAACATGGCCACCAACTGACCAATCTAAACCTCCTCCTGGACTTCTCCTCAGAGCCATTTCTAACAGCTGAACATTCAATATTCTCATGGGTCGAGCTGCCTGTAGACGTAGTCCACTACCAAGAAGTAGTTTGAGGCTTGAGGCTTGTAATATGGACTGAAATGATGACGCAATTCATTAATTTTCATATTGTGACTATAGTTATGCCTGCTGTGTGGTGAGAATGTACATAAAACACAATGGGATTAATTCAAATTGGACACTAATGAATTTGCTAGCTTTATGTTTGTGGAAACGCAAGGATTAGGGAACAGAAAATAGTAAATGAAGAAATGCGTAAGCAAACACTTTACAGAAAATCAGTTTGAAGTGCTTCTGTGCTGCATTCTTAAAACAGGATACAGGCAATAAATTGACCAATGTTGCGCGTTTTACATGAGTGTTACGCGTTTTATTGGAGTGTATTAACACGCCTCCGTTTAAAGGCCGTGTGCTTAACACTACTACGGCTCTGTGTATGTAATTCTGCTCAGGAGTCGCCAGGTGCCGTATTTAGACACCTCACAAGTACATCAAGGTCAGGTTCAAAGTAATAAATCTGTACACCGATTAGTAAGTTCAAACGATTGATATTTATTATAACAAATATAATAAATACACATGCATACGCTAAAGAGACTAAGTTACTTCTAAACTAAACGACTAAAATACTTATCTAGACAGGAACAGGCAAGGTCAGGGAGCGAGGCCTTCGTCCCGTTCTTGGTCTGCAACTCTCAGGGTCTTAAAATCGTCAGGGTCTAGCAAAGTCTGGATCACGTAGCGATCGTTGTGGTGACACTTACAGTTCGATGGCTGGTGGCTCAACGGCTGGTGATGGAACTGGAGTCAGGATGCGATGTATCAGCAAAGCGATGAAAACAGCAGAGAGCCGGAGCCAAAAACAACAGACCGGACCATGTGCGGGGTCTACTTTTATAGGTCCCCCAAAGTCCGTGCCTCTTCGGGGCGGTTCTCTACCTGCCGTGTATCGATTGGGCCTTCTCCCAATCGATATTTTCCAAACCCCCCAATCTGAGGGTTGCTTCTCGATGGGTGGGGCGGTCCCTATGGTTCTTTGTGATGGATACTATGGTGCCGTTTCGTCTGGGCGTCTACTCAAAAGTATCCATTCATACCTAAATGTTTCTATTGTGTGGGCCTGGATCTGGATCACCTCATTACTATGTAAATCGTTGTTGCCATTTACACCTTTAGCTGAGATTCTGCACCTGGCCACAAACTGGTTTCTGTACGTGCAGAATGCTAATTATCCTTCTGCAAACTGCTTGTCCTTGCTAAGACTGTTTTCTCCCTGCAGCCTTAGCAGTTCTCCATTTTGTAGCCCAGTGTCCATCTTAGGTGGCTACACCAAGAACACTGTAATTCAGCATGTCAATCGTACCAAGCACATTTACATTGTGCATTTTATGTTTGCCCTATGTATTTTCCTTTCATGTACGGAATTATCTATGAATTGTACGCAGAATAATACTTTTCACTGTACCCCAGTACAGGTGACAATAAACCAATCCAATCTAATCCAATACTTTTGATTTTAGGACAATCACAGAGAGAATCTCAATCACCTTGAAACATTTTCTGATGTTATTGTAGTCAGGGGAACAAGGACCTTGAAATAACGTGAAGGGCCCATCTGTGTGATCAATATCAAACATACGGAACATTTGAAAGTCCGTTAACAGTCAAAAAGAGCATTTTGAAACAATTATCATGAACTCTGTTGAACACAGCGGGGTATAAGAAAGGTGAACCTCTGCTTTGTCCTTTACTATGCAGCTGGACATAGGCCAATGTGTCAGAAATTGTCTTTTCGCCTAGTGTCTGATCAGCACTCCAGGTGTGAACAGGAACAAGGGTTGAGCTAAAGACAGAAAACCAATAGTTTTCCTGTGGGTTAAAGACACAAGGCCTTGGCGAAAGAGAGCAGTGTTTCTGTGGGTTAAAGAGATTGAGGGGCAAGGCTTTGGACTGGGTGGATGATTCAGCTCTGTGGCTGTCATCCGGACAAACTGGATGTGTAAACTTTTCAAATAATTTACAGTGCAGAAGGAGATTATTCGGCCCATCGAGTCTGCACCGACCCTTTGAAAGAGCACCCTACCTCCCCCCCTTCCCTGGGCACTCACTGTTTGCATAGTACCAAGCCTGAGCTCAAAAACAAGCCTGAAATAATCATAGAATCCCTACAGTGCAGAAGGAGTACCTGACCTAGGCCCATAACCTCACCCTGTCCTCATAACCCAGTAACCCCACCTAACATTTAGCAATTCACCTAATATCTGGCCCCCACCTTCGCCCCAACCCCAGTTTCAATGTAGTTCCGTGGAGCTTCACTCACAAGCACATTCAAAGGCCTGAGTATTTTGTTGATGGTTCCTGTTGCATGCCAGGTAACTATGACAGACAAATACATCCACCAGTAGCCCATACATCTCAGGAAGGATAAGAGTATTAGTGACAAGGCAAAGGAATGAATGAATGAATATCGCTTATTGTCAGAAGTAGGCTTCAAATGAAGTTACTGTGAAAAGCCCCTAGTCGCCACATTCAGGCGCCTGTTCGGGGAGGCTTTTACGGGAATTGAACAGTGCTGCTGGCCTGCCTTGGTCTGCTTTCAAAGCCAGCGATTTAGCCCTGTGTTAAACAGCCCCATATAGACTGGAATCTATAAAGAAAATGGATGTATCCACAAATGAAGTAGAGTCAGGGTCATGGGTGAGCTGCGTAGTAGTGGTGAGTGCAAAAATCTCCAATCAGATTTGATCCCAAGGACCATGGTAGAATACTTTCATTCTCAAACCAAAGGCAACAATTGGTTGTAATTTCACAGAAACTTGCCAATGTCTAAATCTTTGATACCAAGTCATGATGCTGCCAAATAACTCTCAATGGGCAAAACACTAAGCTACCCAACCTCATTTAATACTCCATTCGGACGATGGAGGTTCGCAGGAAAACTGTTTGCAATCTGAGCAGTGCAACAAATCTTCTATTGGAAGCCGATAAAACAAGAGGTATAAAACAAGAGGTATGAGAAGGGAGATGTTCAGAACCACACACAAAGCACATCATTGAAATCTGAGAGCAGTAATTTGGATATGCAGGAAGAGGCGGAGTGGGGGAGGTGGGGTGGAGGCAGCTAATACTCAACGGGATTTCCCATTGACCGCATCCCTCGCTGCCGAAACCCGTGTGCCAACATGGGACTGGAATTTCCCGCCGGTGTGAGCTGCCGGTAAATCCCGCCCAGAGTTTTGAGTCCGTGTGAATCTTCTTCAGAGCTCTTGGCCGGACCCGCGGCCGGAAGTGCAGGGGCCCGTATCGGCAGCTGGAGCTGCGTGGAGCAGTCCGGGGCCCTGCAAGCCTCCTTCAAAATGGAGAATCACTCTGAACTTTCTCCAGGAAAGTCCAGAGTTATTCGCGCCCGTTTTCTTGCGAGCGTGGGGACATAGCCCCATTTTCAGAGAATTCTGCCCCCATCTAAGGAACTTGTAGCCACCTGAGTTGGCCACTTCCCCACACAAAATGGAGAAACACAAAGACAGCAGGGAAAATTGGACAATCCTAGAGAAACAAGCAGTTTGCAGACTTTTCCTGTGTATTCTGCCTGCAAAGAAAGCAGACACCACTGAAACCAGCAGTTTTCATATTGATGAGCGATCCCCGGGAACAATGGATACAACGATTAGCTACATTTGGGACATTCTATAGCAGGTCAGACTTCTCGGCGCCAACGGGATTCTGAAACAAAGGAGACAAACAAGCCAGGGAGAACCACCCAGTGATCGAGAAACGGCCCCAATATTGGGGAATTCAAACCAATCAATTGGTATGGGATCCAATCGATTGAAAGTACGCTCAGGGTCCGCCCAAAAGGCCGCAAAGCCCCTGGGACCTATAAAAGACAGGTCCCAAGTTCAGTTCACTCTCTTAACCGGCCCTTCCAGCAGAACACCTCAGCAGCTCTCAAAGAACTTGACTGTAAGGAGGAGAGGCCTGGCCAATTGCTGCACCACCATGTAAGTGTCATACAACGCACGCTACGAGATAGACACTCCTGACCCCTTAGTCCATACCAGCTGGAAGCCTGCAGATCCAGTACAGAGCAAGAGGCCATTGTTCCCTGATCCGGCAGGTTCCCTTATCCAGATAAGTATTGGCCTATTAGTGGTAGGAATAGTTTAGTCTTTTAGTATTATATGCATGAGTAGTGAATAACTGTGTGTTAATAAACGTGTCTTGTTTTGAACCTTACTAATTGGTGTATTGAGTCATTGATCTGAACTTGAACTTGAACCTCGTGGCGGTATCATAAGGATACCTGGCGACTCTAGAGCTAAGGAATAAAACAGAGCCAATTGAGTGTAAAGCGCACTCACCAGAATGAGCAATAAACTGCTGTCGCTGGGGAAAGATGTCATGCTCATCGGGACTCCAGCCATTCGAAGCAGGAAAGCACCAGATCACATTTCCAGAATCAGTTTTTGCACTGCTTTGTGACATGGAAAGAGGTTAAGCTCCCAGCTGCTCCTCCTGAATTGACAAAACCTGTAACTAGTACAGTACATTCACCAACCAAAGTGCAAACTACTGTGCACAAAGATGTTAGCATTCATAACTGAGTCCAGAAAATGTCACCACCCCATATGAACTTAGAATTACTACAGCGTAGAAGGAGGCTATTTGGGCCATCGAGTCTGCATTGACCTTCTGAAAGGGCACCCTGCCTAGCCCCCCCCCCCCCCCCCCCCCCCCGCCCTGTCCCCATATCCGCATCCTAACCTACACAGCCTTGGATACTGACGGGTAATTTAGCACGGCCACCACCTAACCTACACATCTTTGGACTGCGAGAGGAAACCGGAGCACACGGAGGAAACCCTCGCAGACACGGGGCGATAGTATAAACTCCACACAGACAGTCACCCGAGGTCGGAATTCAACCCGGATCGCAGGCACTGTGAGGCAGCAGTGCCTTAAAGGAAGAAGTTAAAATAATTACTGAAAGAAGTTGAAGATGGAGAGAAACTGTTCCCATTAGCAGGTGGGTCGAGGACCAGAGGGCACAGATTGAACATGGTTGGTGAAAGAATCAAAGATGATATGAGGAATCCTTTTTATACAGAGAGTGGTCACGATCTGGAATGCATTGCCTGAAAGGGCGATTCAATCGTGGCCTTCAAAATTGAATTGGATACTAACCTGCAGGGAAAGATTTGCAGAGCTGCGCGGAAAGGGTAGGGGAATAGGAGTAGCTAAATTGATCCTGCAGAGAGCTAGCATGGACTCAATGGGCCAAATGTCCTGATTCTGTGCTGTTACCTTATATGCTTCTAAGAAATGTACAACCCGCGCCTAATGCAAAAATGTCTATATTATGCATTAAAATGGTGGAAATACAAGATATCTCTTGGGGGAGATTCTCTGGTCACGTTGTGCCCGGCACAAATCCCACTGATTGCGGGAGAGCCCTAAAGAGGGATTTGCACTGGACGCAGTTTCCAATTCTCCCAGCCTGCTCCAGCTGGCATGATCAGGGTGTCACCCAGAAAGGGTGAGAAACTGATCACAGCGCATTAGCCATCATTTTAATCACATTAGTGAGATTAAAGTCAAAGGCAGCAGCTTCCCGTAATGTACGTATCAATAAACCTTTATTTTTGCATCCTACCCTCTGTTTCACGTGGTCACTCTGTGCGGTTTTCTACGTTTCTTGTATTGTTTTATTTATTGTACCTTAAGGTCTTCCAAGATTCTTTACAAGCCCCTCACCGCAAAACCATAATGTTCTGATGGTCCTTCAGGTTATCATCTTCTTGTTGGTAACATTCTTCCATTAATCCTTTTAACTGTCTCTTTCTGGCAATCCCCCATGCTTGCTATATCTATCCTACATACTTTATTCTGGCTCCCATTCCAATCCTTCTTGTTTCCTTCATGATTTAGACTCCTCAGATTCATCTTCCCCAGCTTTCAGCTCCTGGTTCTGTATTTTCACTCACAGTATTTATTTTTACCCAGCCTCCTATCTTTCTGACTGTTAGTAGTAAATAATCCTTTGCTCTAACTCTGTTGACATGTTCAAGCCCATATTTAACACAACCAGTACAATCTCAAAATGCATGTCTCTGTGAAGTATGAAGGCCGGGATTCTCCTTCACCCTCCGCCCCTCCACCCCCCCCCCCCCCCCCCCCCCCCAAGTTGAGCATTGGCTGCCAAAGTCAATAGTCATGTGCATTGCTTGACAGCCGTGTGGCGAGTCACCTTTGTCAGGACTGGAAGATCTTGCTGGTGGGTAGGGCCGGACACCTGCAGTTAGTTATTGTTGAAGTTATTTAATTGGGTTGGTCAGCTGTGTGGAGATACACCTGTGATATGCTTGTGCACAGTTCTGCATATGGTTAGTAATGCAACCTCCAACCAGCTGGTGGCGATAGACATCCAACACATGGCTCAACACACCCAGCAGTAGGAGTAAGACGTACAAGAAGATAGTCACACTTAGAGGAGTTCCAGGAGAATTCACTGAATTCAATTAGCAGCCATCGTCTAACTGTAGTTCCTCAGTCATCTTTTCCATGTGTTTGTTAATAAATCATCTTTAAAGTTAAACAACTATATGTTCTGTATACATCATTAGGCGGTTATATCATAGAACACAACATGGTATCAGGAGTGCAGAACACTTAAAGATAGCAAAGGAGAAGATTCTTCGGCCGACGCAACAAATGACTGTGAAGATAGAGATCGAAGGTTTGAAGGCACACCACCAGCTTCAAGTCTCAGGTAGCATAGATGAAAATTGCCATGTGTTCAAGCAGCAATTTAGACTCTATGTTGCAGTCCTAGGCCTGCAGGCACAGCCTGATGTGAGATGTATTGCGTTTCTGCTCACGGTATCAGGTCCTCAAGCAATAGAAATATACAACACATTCGCCTTCGACAGTGAAGAGGAAAGCAAGAGCTACGATGAGGTGATAAAATACTTTGATCGGCATTGCTCTCCAAATGGAAACGAAACATTTTAACATTACATATTTCGTACACGTACCCAAAAAGCAAGAGAATCTTTTGATAGCTTTGTAACTGACTTGCGGTTGAAGACGCAGTCTGCAATTTTAGTACTGTGAAATCATCGATGATTAGTGACCAGATGGTGTTTGCGACATCGAATGATAAAGTACGTGAGAGATTATTATGGAAAGAAGACCTGAAATTAGAAAATGCTATGAAGGTATGCCATGTAAGTGAGCTGGCTGCACAGCAGATCAGTACGCTCAACCTAAAACCTTTTGCCACCAATCTGGAAGAAGACACCAGCACCTTCAGCACCATTCAATAATAAGCGTAGTCTCTGTGTCTGTCCGCCATATTGTGCCAGTGATGAGGCAAGCGACATCGGCCAAGGCAATGCCCGTCACTTGGGAAAGTATGTTTCAACTGGGCCGTACAAATCATTTTGCAAAGCAATGTTTTCTACGTCCTACAGTGGACCAAACAAGGTCTGTGAATGCAGTTGATGAGATGTCCCTTGAAGAATAGTTTTTCATTGATCTAATTTCAACCAAGGACGTGATGAGTCTGACTATGAAAAGTGAAGAAGTCTGACTGACCAGTTGCGACAATAGTCACGATGAAGCTGAGACCATCGAAGACAGGTGAACGATTCCAATGTTGCTGAACGACACAAGCTCAACACAGGAGCGAGGGTCAACATCCTCAGTCTGTCCGATTTGCGCGGGTTGCGTGTTAAACCAAAAGTCATCAATCAAACGAGACTGCAGAAAGACCATAAGACATAGAAGCAGAATTAGGCCACTCGGCCCATCGAGTCTGCTCCACCATTCAATCAAGGCTGATATTTTTCTCATCCCCATTCTCCTGCCTTCTCTCCATAACCCCTGATCCCCTTACTAATCAAAAACTTATCTATCTCTGTCATAAAGACAGTGAATTGGCCTCCACAGCCTTCTGCGGCAAAGAGTTTGACAGATTCACCACCCTCTGGCTAAAGAAATTCCTCCTCATCTCCGTTCTAAAGGATTGTCCCTTTAGTCTGAGATGGTTCTAGTTTTAGAGAGTGCAATGGGAATGAGTTTGAGATGCTGGGAGCATGTGAACGCGAAGCATGGGTACACAACAAAAGTCACATCACACCATTTTCCATTGTGGACACGAAATGCAAGTCCATCATTGGAGCAGATGTATTTGGGGCCCTGAACCTAGTTGAGTGGCTGTACATTCCAGGCAGCGCTGCAACGGAGGATAATTGTGGCTGGCGACAAGATATATTGGCACTGTTTTCCGATGAGATACAAGCAAACGTTAACATGGAGGGCATCAAACCACATGAAGAGATGGAAGAGCCAAAGAGAATTCCAGACTTCTGGCTAACAGGAATATGAATTTGCTCAGTGGCATGATACAGGAGCATGATGAGCCTGTATTAAAGCATCTACAAGATGTGAATGTTAAAGGTTCAGAGCTTGAACAGACAATGAGTTTCACTCTGGAGTTTAAGATTGAGCCAAATGAGTATTTCAGAAATGAGATAGTTGTGGTGCTCTTTGTATTGCTTATTTTAGGATGGTTGGTGTAGTGTTCACAAAGACCATAAAATAGCTTGAACTAATACAGTTGATTATTAACATTTAATCTACACTCATCTACAACTAGTCTTAATACTGATATAAATTATGTTCTGCTCTCACTCACACTATTTGTACTTCTGACTCTCTCTAGCTAACTCCTGCACACATTCCCCCACAAGGCTTAGCATTACTGCCTTATATATTTGTAACTGTTGCTCCCTCTAGTGGCTACACTAGGCACTTCATTAACCCTTGCAGTTCTTAGTTATGATAATACCACAGTAGTCACAAAAGTATACCAGCTGGAATTGCGGTCTGACGAGTTCAACTTTTTATTCTTTGACGAACCAGAAATCACGGGATGCACAGGGTGCCAGATTGACTGGAAGGAAGGAAAAAATGTCACACTGAAAATCATTAAAACAAAGCAAAGCGGGGCACTTGTAAAACAGTTACAAAAACTGTACCAAATGACTCTTTCTTCAACTTCTTCAAGCCTTCTGAAGTTCCAGAGCATGGAGTGTTAAATGAAAGTTCTGCAGCAAGACTGGCTGCGGACTTTGAAATTGGTCACCTCCTGCGTGAACACATAATTCCATGTGCAATGTCGTACTTTACAGGAGAAGTCTTTGCAGATGATAGTGACTCCGATGATGAGTACCACAATGATATTTACGAAGACCATGAGTACGATGAGGAAAGTAGAGGTCAGAGGGCAAACTAGATGAGGATGACTGTGAAACGCTATTCAGGTGGTTTGGCAGGAGTGACGAGGTAATCACAATGTTCGTCCAGTCTGCGCAGCACAACGATAAGTGTGAAAGCTCTAAGGTGGCGTATGCAGAGGCTGAAAGTGAGATTGCAGTAGCAGACACATCGGATGACAGCAACTCAACTGCAAACAGACGGATAACTGAAGAAATAATCCCCAGTCTGGAGAAATTGGCTCCAGAGGCATATGTTGAAGCATCTGCTGCACACAAAATGGTTCCTACAGCGGACTCCCCAATACGCGAGGCCACTCCACTGAGAGACGTGCTAGAAGAGCAGATGGATTTTTTTCCCTTTTCCAAGAGTGGGGGTGTCAATTACAAGGGGGTCACGATTTCAAGGTGAGAGGAGGAAATTTTAAGGGAGGTGTGCGTGGAAAGTTTTTTACGCAGAGGGTGGTGGGTGCCTGGAACGCTTTGCCAGCGGAGGTGGTAGAGGTAGGCACGATAGCATCATTTAAGAAGCATTTGGACAGATATATGAATGGGTGGGGAACAGAGAGAAGTAGATCCTTGGAAAATAGGCAACAGGTTTCGATAAAGGATCTGGATCGGCGCAGGCTGGGAGGGCCGAAGGGCCTGTTCCTGAGCTGTAATCTTCTTTGTTCTTTGGATACATTTGTGTGCAGTTCTACAATGATAGATGAAACATATATCATCCTATCAAATGAAGATGAGCCACTAATCGACTCTTCAGCACCAATTGGGGCTCAAACACAAAATGAAGGAGCAGTACCCAACACTGGCGACATTGACCCAGCCCAGACACCAGAGTGCGAAGCTTTGCGGACTGCTCCTGGAGTTGCAGATTTGACTGCGACTGCAGTCATCCAAAAGTATGCCGACACTGGATGTTTCACCAAGTGATGGGCATGCAACTCAGCGTGTGGTCACAACTATGGATCAACCAAAACTCATCGGTCCAGCTAAGTCTCCGAAAGCAGCTGTGGTGCAGGAATAGCCTGGGTCAGCCTGCATAGCAGACGATCCACAAGCAAATAGTCCCACGGCACAGTCCAGCGGCATGACGGGCGCCACCAAAGCAAAAAGGAAACAGAGGTGCGGTCAAAAAATCCGGCCCATGATAAGGAAGAAGGGAAGGAAAGCGGAGGATACCGCTGGGCGCACCCATGGTCCTAAAGAGGAAGACATCGGCAATGTAGCCAACAGGCCAGAAAGCACACACTGACACAGTAAAAAGAGACCAGCAAGCTAGTCGGGGTTCCAGACGCATTGCATCAAAAGGCCAAACAAGCTGATAATACACAAGAGACCTGCCAGAAAACTGGTATTCTGGATGTTAAAACGACATCGAGCAGCCGATAAAAGTTCAGAAGACCAATGGGGCGATGTCATCGTGAATGTTCAATAAGCTGTGCACCAGGAACATGTTCATCAGGGATATCATGTTGTGTGAAGCAAAGGTGCATCTGGAAATGTGACATGTGTAAAACGACAATGCAGATCATGTTTTGTAACTCACAATTATATTTGAATATTAATGTTAAAAGTTCCAGAGGAAGGGAGATGTGGTGATATGCCTGTACACAGTTCTGCATATAGTTAGTAATGCAACCTCCAACCAGCTGCTGGCGATAGAGATCCATCACTGACTCAACACATCCAGCAGTTGGTGGTAAGATGTGCAAAAAGATGTGCAAGAGCTCTTCGAGGAGCCCCAGGAGAGTTCATTGAATTCATTAGTAGCCATCGTCTAACTGTAGTTCCTTAGTCATCTTTTCCACATGTTTATTAATAAATCACCATTATAGTTAAACAACTATATGTTCTGTGTACATCATTACAGGCAACGGTTATATCACAGAACACAACAAGCTGGGATCCATCGCTTTTTTGTTTCAATAGCATTCTTACATTTACAAGTACGATGGCACCACTTGCTCATCCCCATCGTCACTACATAATTTTTCCCTCTCTCCTTCACGCCATCACTGAACTGCGGCCAACATTTACCTTCAAAAACATGGCTAAATGTGACATCCATTCTCTCATCAGCATCGACACCTGTCTTCTTATAGTGTTTACACTGGTCCCTACAATACCACATGCATCAAACTTCCATTCTCAGTTTTTGAATGTCCATTTTCAGATTGTTCTCTCCCAATTTATCCATGATTTCCGATGGAATTTCTCAGTTAGCATTCCAGAACCCTCGACCCCCTTCAATGGTTGTTTCAGTGTCACTTTGTCATCGATTAAGTGGCGAATGCCAGGGATGGAGTGATTGTGATTTTTTGACGTTGAGATGGGTGGCTTCTGGGTATGTGATTCTGCATCTACTGCCCTATCATGAGTTCAAATGGGCTGCAACCTCTAGAACTAACCAGTGTAGCTCAAATGGCAATGCAGTAATCCAATCAGCACTGGTCTTACCAGGTCATTCGTTCCAGCCATAACACCTGCTTTAATCTCATCCTCAGAATTTTGTAAAATATTTTCACCATCCCACTGGACGCTGGGTGATGTGGAACATGGAAGTGTTGTTCTGTCACAACCAAGTGTGACGTATGAAGAGAGATTGGACAGTTTAGGCCTATACTCTCTCGAGGTTAGAAGACTGAGGGGAGATCAAATTGAGGCATACAGGATGGTAAAGTAGATGTGGAGCGTATGTTTCCTCTTTTGGAGTATTCTAACATGAGAGGTTATTTTTAGGATAATTTCAAACAGGATTAACTACTTCTCCCAAAGAGTTGCTAATCTGCGGAATTCGCTACTCCAAAGTGAGGTGGATGCAGGGACAATAAGTAAATTTAAGGAGGAGTTAGCCAGATTTTTAATGGGTTGAAGGGTTATGGAGATTGGGAAAGACAGTGGAGTTAAGGCCAGGGTGGGATCAGCCATGATCGAATGGTGGAGCAGACTGGATGGGCCAAATAGCATAACTCTGCTCCTATATCTTCTGAACTTATGAATAGCATCGACGCTGTATCACAACTTCCATGTAAAGCAAACCACTAACACTCTATCCTTTTTTCAGACAGAACTTCTGTTCCCATAAAATCCTGGCCTTGGTGGCTGCATAACTTTCATGGGTAAGGAAGGGTTCCACTCAATGGGAAATATATCTATCACCACCAGGGTAGACCAATACCCCAATACCCACTTGTTGCTGTGGGTAATGGACAGATATCATTAATTTGCAATGTCTCCCATGGACCATTATTTTGATGAGAGGTTGTCATGGCTCGGGTTAATTTGGCTGCAAATGAAACACAGGGTTAATTGATGTTGGACATCCTGGCGCATTATTGGCCACCAATAACAGCTATAAAACATCCATCAGCCAGGAAAGGGGGCATGCCTTCCAATTTGGTGCAGGGACAGAATTAACTCCTTAGTTAGACAGATAGTGTGATTCACATCATGTTAGGGGCACCTTAATGGTGCAAGATTCCTTCATGTAGGACAACTGAGCTCTTACTAAGGTGCAAAGGAGGGGGTGGGAAAAGATCTTTCCTTTTACAGAATAGGGATGTGCTGTCTTGGGGACTCTGATTGGAGAGTTGTAAGAGCCACTTCTCTCTGGGAAATTGCTTGGCTACCTTCGAGGGGTCCTCTTCCTTGGTGGTTCCTCCATGCCGGTGGTCCTTATCCCAGAAATGACAATGCTCTCTGCCAATGTCCCAACTCGTTGAGAGCTCAGTACTGGGTGAAAGGATTGCCTTCTGCTGTGCAGAAGCCTCATTCTTACTCAGATTAGTCACTCTGAGAGGGATTGAGTTGCAGACAAGTGAGCTATCATAGCAGATAGTGACTTTACTGGTGAGGGTCAAAGGTTGTGACACCAGCGGTAACCTGGTTTAGCACAGTGGGCGAAACAGCTGGCTTGTAATGCAGACAAGGCCAGCAGCGCGGGTTCAATTCCCATACCGGCCTCCCTGAACAGGCGCCGGAATGTGGCGACTAGGGGCTTTTCACAGTAACTTCATTCATAGATTTCATAGAATTGACAGTGCAGAAGGAGGCCATTCAGCCCATCGAGTCTGGACTAGCTCCTGGAAAGAGCACCCTACCCAAGCCCACACCTCCACCCTATCCCCATAACCCAGTAACCCCACTCAACACTAAGGGCAATTTTGGATACTAAGGGCAATTTAACATGGCCAATCCACCTAACTTGCACATCTTTGGATTGTGGGAGGAAACCGGAGCACCCGGAGGAAACCCACGCACACACGGGGAGAATGTGCAAACTCCACACAGACAGTGACCCAAGCCGGGAATCGAACCTGGGACCCTGGAGATGTGAAGCAATTGTGCTGGCCACTATGCTACCGTACTGCCCTTCATTGAAGCCTACTTGTGACAATAAGCAATTATGATTATTATTACATTATAACCTCTGTCTTTTGGGTGGAGGGTTAAGATCAGCATTCTACACATGCCAATTGTGCCATGGTTATATCTGTATGGAACTGTCCCTCATTCTGGATTGGAAGGGGGAAGATAGTTTGTTTTTTGATTATTTGACCCAATAGAAATTCCAGTGATGATCCTGATGATCATGACCCAATAGATTGTCCATTTTTGCTTTCCCCACTTTAGAGCGCAGTAAGAAGTCTTACAACACCAAGTTAAAGTCCAACAGGTTTGGTCCAACAGTCTGTTGGACTTTAACCTGCTGTTGTTAGACTTCTTACTGTGCTCACCCCAGTCCAAAGCCGGCATCTCCACATCATCACTTTTGAGGAAGAAGGATTCTAATAGCTAGTTCCTAACTAATAAGAAAACCCGCCATAGTCCCAGATGACCATAGGCAGCTTTCCCCTTTTTGGGTTGAGCTGACTGGTGGTGGTTTAACCTGAGGATCACCACACCTCAGGCGAGGGGCAAGGTTGAAAAGGCACAGTGCAGGAATTGAACCCGCGGTTTTGATCTTGCTCGGTATCACGAACCAGCTGTCCAGTCAACCAAGCTGAACCAGCCCACAGATCCTAACCATTGAGGAAGGAGCCCTCCAGCCTGCCTGTGGCCTCCCACAAAATCTCCTGCCTTTCCAATTAAAAATGCTGGATGGGCGAAAGGCTTTCTTGGGTTGTTAATCAAGGAAGGTTTCAGAGCAGTGCTGACTCTTGATATGAAGGCAGTTGGCAGTGATGTAGAATTGGCTTGGGTTGAAATCCTAAATATCAGGGAAAGGAAGGTTGGGGTGGGAGCAACCTAAAACCCCCAAAATGTGACCTCTCAAGAGGTCAGAGTATATATAGGGAAATATCAAGGGCATGTTTGAGGGAAACTGCAATTATCATGGGATATTTTAATCCACAGATTGATTGGCCAAACTAAACCGGCAAGGGGAGCATAGAATAAGAATTTGTGGAGTGCATCAGGGATTGCTTTTTAGAGCAAAATGCTGTGGAACCTACCTGGAAATTGACTATTTTAGATTTCGGCTTAGATTTAGATTTATTTTCATGTGTACCAACGTACAGTGAGAAGTATTGTTCCACGTAAAGTCAAGGCAGATCGTGCCATACATGAAAAACATAGGACAAACGATAAATACCCAATGTAAACACATTGACATAGACATCGGGTGACGCATGCGGAGTATAGTGCTACAACAGTAGAGAAGGTGCATGGAGAGATCGGTTCAGTCCATAAGAGGGTCATTCAGGAGTCTGTTAACAGCAGGGAAGAAGCTTTTTTTGAATCTGTTAGTGCACGTTCTCAGATATTTGTATCTTCTGCTCGATGGAAGAGGTTGGAAGAGAGAATAAATGGGGTGGGAGGGGTCTTTACTTATGCTGCCTGCTTTCCCAAGGCAGCGGGAGACTGTAGATGCAGTCAATGGATGGGAGGCGGGTTTGCGCCATGGACTGGGCTGTGTTCATGACTCTCTGTAGTGTCTTACGGTCTTGGGCCGAGCTGTTGCCATATTAGGCTGTGATACAGCCAATTAGGATGCTTTTTATGGTGCATCTGTAAAAATTGTTAAGTCAATGTGGACATACCAGATGACCTTAGTTTCTTGAGGAGGTATAGGCACTATTGTGCTTTCTTGGTTATAGCAGCGACGTGGGTGGACCGGGACAGATTGTTGGTGATGTGCATGCCTAAGAACTTGAAGTTGTCAACCATCTCCACCTCGGCACTATTGATGGAGAAAGGGGTGTGCACGACACTTTGCTTCCTGAAGTCAATGAAGGATTCCTTAGGTTTGCTGACATTGAGTGAGAGGTTGTTGTCGCTGTACCGCACCACTAGTTGCGCTTCGGTAGGAGGAATCAAAAGGCAGATTATTATCTAAATGGAGAGAGACTGCAAGTGAGTGAAGATCAGATGGATCTAGGAGTTCTAGTGCATGAATCACAAAAAGCTAGCAGGCAGGTTCAACAAGTAGTTAAGAAGGCAAACAGCGTTGGAGTTTAAACATTGGGGGGTTTTGTTGCAATTGTACAGGGTGCTTGTGAGGCCTCGCCCTGGAACACTGCGTACCATTTTGGTCCCCTTCCCTAAAACAAATTTAGTAAAATTGAAGGCAGTCCAAAGGAGATTCACCAGGCTAATTCCTGGGATGAGGGGGTTCTCAAGAGAGACTAAATAGTCTGGGTCTGTATTCCTTGGAGTTTAGAAGAGTGAGGGGTGACCTTATTCAGAGGGGCCTTGATAAGATAGATGATGAGCTGTTTTCACTAGCAGGAGAGTCTTGAACAAGGGGACATAGCTACAAGATAAAGGGCCGGTCATTTAAAATTGAGATGACAGAAATTTCTTCTTGCAGAGGGTGGTGAATCTCTGGAACTCTCTGCCCCGGAGGGTGGTGGAGGCTGGATCTTTAGAAGTATTTAAAGTGGAGGTGGATAAATATTTGATGAATCGAGGAACAGGGGGCAATGGGGAAATGGCACAGAAAAGGGATTGATGCTGGCTTAGATCAGCCCTGATTATATTTAATGGTGGGGCAGGTTTGAAGGGCCTGCCGGCCTACTCCTGCTTCTACTTCTTGTGTTCTTGTGAGACCAGCTTCTTTTGAAGAGAAGTGCAGCAGCATATAATTAACTCTGCTGGTGAAACCACGGGGTTTGGGGGTGGAGGCAATCACAGAAGGGCAGCATGTTTTTGAACTTTTTACAACTCTTTCATGTATTCAATACTTGCATTTCAATCAAAACAAATCCAGGTCCTTAATTTAAAATTATGGCATTTTCCCTTAACGTTCCCATTCGAGGGGGGTGCGGACTTAAACTGAAAAAAAATTCAGCAACTTTTCTTACTTATGTGCATTTTAAAAATATTTTTTACGGGTTATGAACTCTGCAATTATCGGGTTTTTTACTGATAATCCCAAATTGCACACCTCAGGGTTGATTCAAATGACTTGCACTACCAGCTGTCTGTCTGCAGTGCAAATCCACAGAAACTCAGTTCCTTAATTGAATCAAACACTCTCATGAATAGTTCCATATCAGTTCACAACCAAGAACAGCGGTTTTTGCCAAATATCACAGTTGACAACATCACAGTTAACTAGCAGGAGCCTGTAGCCAGCAGCGCATTTTAACGCACTCTCACAAACACTCCCAGAGGCTGAACACAGAATCCTGCAATTCCGTTCCTTTTTAAATAAATCAGCAAAATGCTGAAATTTCTCACGGCAATTTTCCCTTATGCTGGTGGCGTTTCAACCTTCTTCTTTTCTACCCTAACACTTTATGATGCAGGCCGGGCATGTTGATTGTTAACGATCAGCTGAAGGGTCAATTGACCAACTCAGGCTTTTTGAAGAAACACTTTAACAACAGCTGCATACTGTGACAGTTCTGATATTATACAGGAATAAACTCTGCACTACCTTATTTCTGTTTAATTCTCAGAGTCGGTAACATCCACTGATTGCATCTGATCCACCTTATTGCAATAGGATTTTACTCTTACCTCCTAAACAATCTATCACAAGATGAAATTCACAGCATCTCTGTAAGAGATGGAGTCCATAGGAACCCTACAGTGCAGAAGGAGGCCATTCAGTCTGTCGAGTCTGCACTGACCCTCCTAAAGAGCACCCTATCTGGCCCCACTCCCCCGCCCTACACCCATAACCCCACCTAACCTTTATATCTTTTAGACACAAAGGGGCAATTTTATCACGGTTAGTCCACCTAACCTGCACAGCTTTGGACTGTGGGAGGAAACCGGAGCACCTGGAGGAAACCCACCCACACACGGGGAGAAGGTGCAAACTCCACAGCGACAGTCATGCAAGGGCGGAATTGAACCTGGGTCCCTGGTGCTGTGAGGCAGCAGTGCTAACCACTGTGTCACCGTGCCGCTTGTCATTGGTAAAAGATCAAAATGATCATACAGAAGCAAAACTTTATGGATCTCAGTTTAAGTTGGTCATCCTTTCCTTTTGGAACTCCGACTTGGAGGTGATCAATCTCCTGTGCTAAGATTTTACCTCTTATAATAATTCCCCCTAGCTAGGCCACCATAAACGCTGAAGTGTTAACACTATTTTTCGCTCCATGGATACTGACAACTGGAGCGTATTTTCAGCGATATCAGTTCTTATTTCAGGTTTCCATTTTTTCGCCTCAGTCCAGTAGCTTACTGAGCCAGTGCATATCATAACTTTACACTTTGTCCTTGACTTACTTTCTCCATCGAGTTAATCACTTCTCACATGCGTTATATCTTCTCCATCGGATTGGAGGGTAGTGACTGTAACCCCGCTATTCAAAAAGGGAGGTAGAGAGAAAACAGGGAACTATAGACCAGTGAGCCTTATGTCGGTAGTAGGCAAGTTGCTAGAGTCCTTTATCAAGGATTTCATAGCACAGCATTTGGAAAGAAACGATGTAATCAGACAAAGTCAGCATGGATTTACAAAAGGAAAATCATGCTTGATAAATCTGCTAGAATTCTTTGAAGATGTAACTCGTAGAGTTGACCAGGGAGGATGTGGATGTGGTTTATTTCGACTTTCAGAAGGCTTTAGTAAAGGTCTCACATAGCAGATTAACATGTAAAGTTAAAGCACGTGGGATTACGGGTAGTGTTTTGAGATGGATTAGCTGGTTAGCAGACAGGAAGCAAAAAGTTGGAAAAAATGGGTCTTTTTCAGATTGGTAGGCAGTGACTAGTGGGGTACCGCAGGGATCTGTGCTCAGATCCCAACTGTTCACATTATATATTAATGATTTGGACCAGGGAACTAAATGTATTATCTCCAAATTTGAAGATGATTCAAAGTTGAGTGGGAGGGTGAGCTGTGAGGAGGATGTAGAAATTCTTCAGCGGGATTTGGACAGGCTGAGGGAGTGGGCACATGCAGGGCAGGTGCAGTATAATGTAGATAAATTATTATTTGAATGAGTGTAAATTGAGAGGTGGATACTCAGCGAGACCTTGGTGTCCTCGTGCATCAGTCGCTGAAAGTAAGCGCACAGGTACAGCCTTCATAGCGAGAGGATTTGAGTACAGGAATAGAGATATTTTACTGCAATTGTATAGGGCATTGGTGAGGCCACACCTGGAGTATTGTGTGTAGTTTTGATGTCCTTATCTGAGGAAGGATGTTCTTGCTATAGAGAGAGTGGAGCGAAGATTTACCAGACTGATTCCTGGGATGGCGGGACTGTCATATGAGGAGAGACTAAATTGGTTAGGATTATATTCATTGGAGTTTGGAAGAGTGAGAGGGGATCTCATGGAAACTTACAAAATTCTAACAGGATTAGACAGATTAATTCGGAAAGAATGTTCCCGATGGTGGGGGAGTCCAGAACTAGGGGTCATAGCCGAGGCTGGCTAGTCTGTTTGTGCGGAACACGCATTTCTCCTTGTTATATGTAAGGTTTAATTTTTGGGCCGTCTGGAGAAAATGGTGGAGGTTGGCGTCGTGGTCCTGCTGGTCATGGCCGCAGATGGTAACATTATCCAGATACGGAAACGTGGCCCGCAGCCCGTACTGATCTACCATTCGGTCCATTGCTCGTTGGAACACCGAAACCCCGTTAGTGACGCCGAAGGGAACCCGGAGGAAATGGAAGAGGCGGCCATCGGCCTCGAACGGCATGTAGTGGCGGTCCTCCGGGCAGATTGGGAGCTGGTGGAATGCAGACTTCAGATCCACCGTGGAAAATACCCGATATTGGGCGATCTGGTTTACCATGTCTGCGATTCTGGGGAGGGGATACACGTCTAGGAGCGTAAAGCGATTGATGGTCTGGCTATAATCGATGACCATGCGGAATTTTTCCCCGGTCTTGACGACCACCATCTGAGCTCTCCGGGGATTGTTACTGGCCTCTATGATCCCCTCACTGAGCAGCCTTCGGACCTCCGTTCTGATAAATACCCTATCCTGCAGGCTGTACCGCCTGCTGCGGGTGGCTACCGGTTTGCATTCCGGGGTGAGGTTGGCGAAGAGAGGAGGGGGGGCGATGCGCAGCGTGGCGAGGCTGCAGATAGTGAGTGGGGGCAGGGGCCCGCCGAAGCTGAGGGTGAGACTCTTGAGGTTACATTGGAAATCCAAGCCTAAGAGGAGTGGTGCACAGAGGTCGGGCTAGCGCCTCGAATCGTTAGCGTTGCTGTAGTGCGGCCTTGGATTTGGATGGAATGGGAGCCCGAAGCGAGGGCGATAGTTTGGTTGACGGGATAAATAGGGAGGGAACAGCATCTTACCAGCTCTGGGTGTATGAAGCTCTCTGTGCTCCTGGAGTCGAAGAGGCACGACGTGTTGTACCCGTTGATCTGGACCTCCGTCATCGAATTTCTCAGATGCTTGGGGCGAGATTGGTCGAGGGTGACCGCGTTGAGTTGCGGGCCACGTGGTGGGTGCCAGGGGGAGTCGAATTCTTCCGATCGGGCGTCCTGTCGAGTACATGCCGCTGTGTTCTGGCGAGCTTGATGTAGGAACATTGCGCTGAGTTGCGGGCCATGTGGGACTGCCCGGGGAGGTCATACTCCTCCGATGAGCTGTTTGAGTCTGGGGATGCAGCTAGGGCCCGTGGATCGCACGTGGAGGGTGGTGATGAAGATGGCGTCCAAGGTGGCGGCCCCCATGAATCGCACATGGCCGGCCACATGGTGGAGGTTTGCCAAGATGGCGGCCCCCATGGATCGGACATTGCGGGAGGGGGTGGAGCCTGAGCGTGGGCCGCAGCGTTTCGGGTGGATTCCATGCTTTACTTCGGCAGCTTCTTAAGTGTATTAAATTGATGGAACCATCAATTCAGCGAACACGTGTAGCTGGATCTGAACAGAGGCTTTAATACACTTACAATAGAGCCAGCCTATTCGTCGTTGAACTTCAGGTGAAATGGCAGGCTGGCTCTAAGGCACTAATCTTTATACATCGGTCCCAGGGGGAGGAGTCCTGGGCGGAGCCAAGGAAGGAGCCCAGTACAACTCTCGCATACTCCCAGAGCGACTCCCCCTGGTGGTCGGATAGTGAAACTGCACTTACAATGAGTAGATAACGAACATATATATACATGGAGTGATATTGGCAACTATATATAGTGTGAATCACATTCACCACGCTACCATGCCGCCATGTCATGTGATGATGCATTTGCTGAACTTGACCATCACTGTGAGGTTATTAAGCTTCTGCTGGCACTGCTGCAAGGTCCTCAGGCCCAGACGTCAGGAATTCAGTTCCGTGGATGTTAATTATGAAAATTAAGTATAAGTGTGCGCAATAGTCATTGGGTAATGACTATTGCACATATAAAGAGACATTATTGACACAGTGTGTAGGTTGCAGCGTTAGGAGCTCTATATCCATAACTCACTTGGTGAATAAATCTAAAAATGAGAAAAGATTGCCTCCTCCTTCACGAACTGGCTATAAGAAGCTCAACACTACCCACTGGATCCTATTCCCTTCCTAGGGTCATCCTCGATGGTCTACTGCCTCCCCTGCCCCAACTCACTGAACCATGGCATTCTCCTCCTGTTCACCTTCACTACTAACTGTAACAAATCTATCACTCGGCAACCCTCTCTCTCTGTGCCGGTGTTCACTTCGCCAAAATTAAAATTGCAGCTCTATTCTTCAGTGCAGCTTCCATAGAGTCCCTACAGTGCAGAAAGGGGCCCTTCAGCCCATCAAGTCTGCACCAACCCTCTAGAAGAGGGTCATGCTACAGTTATATAGATCCTTGGTAAGGCCACATTTGGAATATTGCGCACAATTCTGGCCGCCACACTACTAGAAGGATGTGGAGGCTTTGGAGAGGGTGAAGAGGAGGTTTACCAGGATGTTGCCTGGTCTGGAGGGTGTTAGCTATGCGGAGAGGCTGAATAGACTCGGACTGTTTTCATTAGAAAGACGGAGGTTGATGGGTGACCTGATCGAGGTCTACAGGATTATGAGGGGCATGGATAGAATGGATGGGCAGGCACTCTTTCCCAGGGTGGAGGGGTCAGTCACCAGGGGGCAGGGGTTTAAGGTCTGTGGGGCAAAGTTTAGAGGATATGTGCGAGGCAGGTTCTTTACGCAGAGGGTGGTGAGTGCCTGGAACGCGTTGCCAGGGGATGTTGTGGACGCAGATTCATTAACGGCGTTCAAAAGGCATCTTGACAAACACGTGGATAGGATGGGTATAGAGCAGGGGTGGGCAAACTTTTCCGTGCAAGGGCCACAATCAGAAATTCACAATTTTAAAGGGCCGCATAGTATATTAAGTAAAATAATTACTTCACCCGGTTATGATTTTGGGCGCCTCATATAGAACATAGAACAGTACAGCACAGAACAGGCCCTTCGGCCCTCGACGTTGTGCCGAGCAATGATCACCCTACTCAAGTCAACGTATCCACCCTATACCAGTAAGTAACCCAACAGCCCCCCCCCCCCCCCCCCATTAACCTTAAAAAAAATTTAAAATGAAAAAAAAATTTTTTTTTTTTTTAATGACTTGGTGGGCCGCATAAAGACCTTTGGTGGGCCGCATGCGGCCCGCGGGCCGTAGTTTTCCCACCCCTGGTATAGAGGGATACGGCACAAGGAAGTGCTGAGGGTTTTGATAAAGGTTGGTACCATGACCGGTACAGGCTTGGAGGGCTCAAGGGCCTGTTCTTGTGCTGTATTGTTCTTTGTTCTCTCTCGGCACACTTCCACATCCTATCCCCGTCACCCCGCCTAATCTGCACACGTTTGGATATCAAGACGCAATTTAGCATGGCCAATCCACCTAAACTTGCACATCTTGGGACTGTGGGAGGAAACCGGAGCACCCAGAGGAAACCCACGCAGACATGGGGAGAACGTGCAGACTCCACACAGACGGTCATCCGAGGCCGGAATTGAACCCGGGTCCCTGCGCTGTCAGGCAGCAGTGCTGCCCTTCCCTTCCCATTAAGAGCTTTAATACTCCCTTAAAGATTCCCTTTAAGAGGGGCAGACTGACTTTAAGATGAACAGGCTGCCTGTACTACCTGGTTTGCAAACAACACTCCCATTCTCATCCCTGCAGGATGCAGAGACAACTGGCAGCATTCAGAAGGAGGCAGAGATCCCCTTCCGACATCTTTTATAACCATTCTAACCTTTTAAAGCTAATTCTAACTCTTATAGAATCACTCACGTGTTTATCGTATGTTCTATGTTTTTCATGTATGGAGCGATCTGTCTGGACTGTACCCAGCACAATATTTTTCACTGTACCTCAGTACACATGACTATAAATCTAAATCTAAAACAATTGATCCAATCAACTGTTGTTGGATCACAGAATCATAGAATTTACAGTGCAGAAGGAGGCCATCTGGCCCATCGAGTCTGTACCGGCCCTTGGAAAGAGCACCCTACTTAAGCCCACACCTCCACCCTAACCCGTAAACCAGTAACCTCACCCAACCTTTTTTTGTTTGGTCACTAAGGGCAATTTAGCACGGCCAATCCACCTAACCTGCACATCTTTGGACTGTGGGGGGAAACCAGAGCACCCGGAAGAAACCCACGCAGACACGGGGAGAATGTGCAGACTCCTCACAGACAGTGACCCAAGCTGGGAATCGAACTTGGGATCCTGGAGCTGTGAAACAACAGTGCTAACGTGCTTTGGATTAATTCTCTCAAACTGTTTTCCTCACTTCTATGATCCCAAATTAACAAAAGATAATTTACAATGAAATGAAAAATGAAAATCAATTATTGTCACAAGTAGGCTTCAATGAAGTTACTGTGAAAAGCCCCTAGTCGCCACATTCCGGTGCCTGTACGGGGAGGCTGGTACGCTGCCACTTTGAGTAATATTGAAAACAAAGGTCAAAGGTTTTCTCAATTTTTTAGGGATTAAATTGTAAATGGTCAGTCTCTTAACCGAAGCCTAGAAGACATGATTGACAGCCAGGTGGCATGACTCCTTCTGTATTCCCATCTTACAATGAGGCTCCACCTATATTTGGCCACAATATTCCTGAGCCACTGCTTGTCGTGGGGTAGAAATGTAACAACGTTGAAATTGTGGACGGGGATTCAGCATGCTTGATCCCGACCACCTTTCCCCTCCCCCAGTTGTGCATTATTTGAAGGAGCGTTTTACGCAGCTGATAATGAGAGGCAGCTTCACAGGGGAAAGCATTAACCGTCAGGAGAAAAAAAAGCTTCAAGGTTATTGCAGTCCTGAGAAGGAACTGATGAGAAGTGACAAACGATGCAGAGCAACACCGAGGATTGCAAATGAGCTTATCCAATTTGTAGAACACCCAGATTGTTTTTCTGAGAAGACAAAAGGGGAGCGTGGGATGCTGATGCATTTGCTGTTCCGACATGTCACAATATTCTGACAGACAGGGAACCTTACACGGTGCACAAAAGTGTTTTTTTTTTTGTCGTATACACGTCTAAAATTATCTGCTCGAAAGATGCATCCTACAGTCAGAATGCACCGTTACTTTGATACAAATGCTTTGGAATCAACATAGAATAACAAATAATATATGTAAAAACTAGATACATATGCATGCACACGTGTGTGCCAGAGTGCACTGTCCTCAGTCCACTGTCGGAAAGTAATTAGGGCTCCACCCTGTTAGATTTAATAGAAGGACACAGAAGGTTTTCTGCTGGGCACGGATCATTGCTATTTAAGAAGGCGAATGATGTCCAACAGTGATAGTCAGCCAGATCTTGTCATGAAAGATACATAGGGATGAGAAAAGCCATTCTGCTCGTCAGGGAGTCATCCTAATGGGACTGATAGATTACCAAAGCCGTAGAAAAAGAGAGAGGCTTCTTACAAATTCGCCAGGTGTTCCTTCTTTTTCGCTGCGTGGGCTCCTAATTCCTATTATCGACAGATATAAACGCAGTTTATGGTAGTCAAACTCCCGTGTAGCCTCCAGGTGAAGCAGCATTAGCGTGATAATGGGATCATTGGGTTCAGGGCATCCAGACATATTTCAATCCCCATTTTAGAATCATACATTTGTCCTCACATGTAATACCTCGGGTTGATGTTGCTATTTGTATGTAAATAAGCAAATATTATGGGTATTTAGGAAGTAGAGGAATGGTCGTGCTGGGGAAAGCGTATAGGAGAAGATGAATATATTCAAGAGGCGGCTGGATATAGCATTTGGGGAGAATGGGATCAAAGGCTATGGGGAGAAAGCAGGATTAGGCTATTGAGTTGGATGATCAGCCATGATCGTGATGAATGGTGGAGCAGGCTCAAAGGGCCAAAAGGCCTCCTCCTGCTCCTATCTTCTATGTATGTATCTATGTATGGGAGAGACAGACATGGGATGTGTCAGTGCGAACGGTGATGGGGTGTAATTTTTTTTAACGCTGTCAAAAGTTTGCATTGGCAACTTTAATCTCTAATGTATAATGGGAAAAGTTGACACAAAATTTAATTAAAGTGTGAAGACTGGTGGTAAGGCTATATAGATATGAAATATGTCAAATGAAAAAATATGTATCTATTATATTCGGGCGGCACGGTGGCCCATTGGTTAGCACTGCTGCCTCACAGCGCCAGGGGCCCAGGTTCAATTCCAGCTTCGGGTGACTGTGCAGAGTCTGCACGTTGTCCCATGTTTGCGTGGGTTTCTTCCGGAAGCTCCGGTTTCCTCCCACAGTCCAAAGATGTGCAGGTGAGGTGGATTGGCCATGATAAATTGCCCCTTAGTGTCCAAAAGGTTAATTGAGGTTACGGGGAGAGGGTGGACGTGTGGGCTTCAGCCGAGTGCTCTTTCAGAGTGTCGATGCAGGCTTGATGGGCCGAATGGCATCCTACTGCACTGTAGGGATTCTATGATTTGAAAGTCACATTGGCATTCATATTAAAAACAAATTACTGCGGATGCTGGAATCTGAAACAAAAACAGAAGATATTGGACGATCTCAGCAGGTCTGACAGCGTCTGTGGACAGAGAACGGAGCTAATGTTTCGAGTCTAGATGTCTCTTTGGCAAAGCTAGAAAGAGGGTCAGATTTATACTGTAGTGGGGGGGTGGGGTAGGGCTGGGTAGGTGGTCAGTGATAGGTGGAAATAGACAAAGTTGTCGAGGACAGTTAAAAAGGGGCTATATTCTCCATTATTGGGACTATGTCCCCACGCTGGCGTCAAAATGGTAGAGTTTCACACCAGAAAACCTGGCATCAAAAGGACACAAATTCCTAGCCCTGCAGGGGGCTAGCAGGTGCCCAGAGTAGATCTCGCAGCTTTTCCTGCAGATACGGTCCCCCGCACTTCCGGGTCGGAGGCCACGCGTGCGCAGGGCAGCGGCCTCCAGCGGCCACGCCGTGCTCCATGGCGGACTCGGACCGCTGGACCCAAAAAAGGCTCCCGACCCTCAACCCACACAAGCATTTACCGGCCGCCTATGAGGCCCCCCCTCCGATCGGCCCGCCCCCGACCAGGGCGGCCGCGGACTGAGTCCGCAGCCACCACGCGAGTATCCTGACCAGCTGGAGCACATTAGATTCACGCCATAGGGACTTTGGCCAGTCGAGGGGGGGGGGGGGGGGGAGTGGCGGAGTGGGCCTCTGGCAATGGACCCGGTATGTCCCAGGTGACACGGTGCACTCCCCAAGTACACCGCTTTTCGGGACCCGCAGAATCGAGGAACCGGCGCCGGTCCCGATCCTTATGGGAAAATGGATTATCCGCCCCCGCGCAGTCCGCTTCATTTCCTCTCAACATCAAAATGCTGATGGTCCAGCTACAAGCTGTGCCATTTCTGCTGCTATGGGCAGTTTGGTGCTGTTTGCTTTGTGCCGCTAGTGTAGGCATTGGAGGTTGCTGGGAGCTGGTTCCATCAACACTATTATCCTGAAAGATAGCACCGAGATTGATGACCATTCCAGCTACATCTCTGAGACCGGACCCTGTTTCACCGAGGTTGCTAATCTGTGTGGCAGCAACGTAGAATTTAATCAGGATAAGTGTGAGGTGATTCACTTATGCAGGACAAACACGCTAAGAGAATACATAATGAACAGCAGGACCCTGGGAAGCACCAAGGATCAGAGAGATGGACCTTGGTGTGCATGTTCCTTAAATTAGTAGGGCAGGTGGAGACAGTGAATGCACATGGCATTTATGGTAGCCAATGCAACGAGTTTAAAAGCAGGGAGGTTTATGCTGGAACTGTATAAAACTGTGTGCAATTCTAGAATCCACATTCTAGGAGGGATGTGATAACACTGGAAAGGGTGCAGAGGAGATTTACCAAAATGTTGCCTGGGCTAGAGAGTTTAATTTAGGAAGGGAGATTGGATAGACTGGGGTTGTTTTCCTTGCAGTAGAGGAGACTGAGGGAGACTTGAGCCATAGAGAGCATCCTATCCGGCTGCATCACAGCTTGATATCGCAACGGCTCGGCTCAAGACTGCAAGAAACTTCAGAGAGGCGTGAACACCGCCTAGTCAATCATATAAACCTGGGGCAGCACGGTGGCCTAATGGTTAGCACAACCGCCTCACGGCGCTGAGGTCCCAGGTTCGATCCTGGCTCTGGGTCACTGTCCGTGTGGAGTTTGCACATTCTCCCCGTGTCTGCGTGGGTTTCACCCCCACAACCCAAAAATGTGCAGAGTAGGTGGATTGGCCACTCTAAATTGCCCCTTAATAGAAAAAATAATTGGGTAATCTAAATTTATAAAAAAAATTAGAAAAAAAAAAAAATCACATAAACCTGCCTCCCATCCATTGACTCCATCTACACCACCCGCTGCCTGGGGAAAGCGGGCAGCATAATCAAAGACCCCTCCCACCTGGCTTACTCACTCTTCCAACATCTTCCATCGGGCAGGAGATACAGAAGTCTGAGAATACGCACGAACAGACTCAAAAAAACAGCTTTTCCCTGCTGTTACCAGACTCCTAAACGACCCTCTTATGGACTGACCTCATTAACACTACACCCTGTATGCTTCACCCGATGCCGGTGCCTACATATGAACATTGTGCACCTTGTGTTGCCCCTTTACGTATTTTCTTTTCATGTACTAAATGATCTGTTTGAGCTGCTCGCAGAAAAATACTTTTCACTGCACTTCGGTACATGTGACAATGAACAAATCCAACCCAATCTTTCAGCGTGCATCCAGGTAACCTGGCACTCATCCTGGAGGGCACCTACTCCTATTCCCTATTCTTTGGCTATTCCTTTCAGCATATAAATCATCTTAATCAATTGAAAGAAGCAACTATTTAGAGGGACTCGTGCACTGGCATCACTTTGACCAAAATAGCTGAAAAGTTGCAGATGCAATTTTCAGTGTAAAAGGAAAGCTAGCAAGGGGTAATTGATATAAATCACATGTCAGTGTTAGGCGGGCAACATCGCAATCGACTGCTGAGAAAACACTTGGAGAACAGTGTGACAATCTACCCCATACTGATCTGCAGCTACACGGTGAACCCCTTTGTCAATATTGAAAATGAAAATCGCTTATTGTCACGAGTAGGCTTCAAATGAAGTTACTGTGAAAAGCCCCTAGTCGCCACATTCCGGCGCCTGTTCGGGGAGGCTGTTACGGGAAGCAATTGTTACCCCGGGAAGATGACAAGTGGAGTGCTGGCACACTCTCACAGAAAGCAAGAAAAGGAACACTGTATCCATTAAATGTTTGGTTCAACATTTAACCTGTTTTATCGAAGCTGCCTCCTAATTGCCTGCTGTTTTTTCACATTCCCACAAGCTGTGAAAGGTATAGTTCAGAGACTCACTGAGCAATAAGACTGCCAAAGGCAACAGATGCAAGGTGGTGGGGGGGGGGGGGGGGGGGGGGGGCGGAGAGAGAGAGAGAGGGGTGGGAGGGGGGTGTGTGGGGGGTGGAGCAGGGGGTGACGGAAAGCTGGTGGGCGGTGCAAAGCGCTCCAGGCCATTACATGAGCTAGCAGATTGCCACAATGAAGAATATCGTTTTATATCAAGCACGTCGCAGACGAGGTGTTTTTGGAAATTTATACCCACAAAATGCACCAAATGGAAATAGAGATACAATATGAATACAATGACCTGTGAATTAAAACGAGTTAACTTGGCAAAATAAAAGTGTAAGCGTATTAGTCCTTATTTGCATATTGTGTGGGTGTACAGTAAAAATCATGAATGAATATGACGGCAAAAGGAGTGAATCCTTCAACCTGTATATTGAGTGACTGAGCGGCTGCCTTTGATAAAAACACAAGAACGAAACACCAATGCTCTAGCCCTGCCTCTCACTCTGGTCACGTGGATGCTGGGACGATGCGGATATATGCACGTGTCGGGAGGACGGGAGTTCCCCGGAATGCGGGTAAAGCCGCTTAGAGTTAATAATAAACCTTTATTGTTCCGAGTCTTTAGTCGGCAGTCATTGCAACCCAGTACTTATACACGGTGTCAGGAGTTGACGGAAGGCCATTGGGTGGTCGTCGCATCGACACGCTCGTGTACGACGAAAATGTCGCGGAAAATTGCACAAATTTTGAGAAAGAGTGGCGCGTCTACTGCACTATCAGACAAATCAAAGAATCTGCAGGCGTACACTTTATTAAATTTCGCGGGCCCTGCGGTGGTCAAGAAATTTGAATTGTTTGTCTTTCAATCGGAGGAAGAGGAAGAAGATATTGCTCAATATGTTCAAGCCCAGTAAAGAACATCACATTGAATAGACACGCGCTTAATGCTGCCAATCAAAATTTGGAGAAATCAATTCAGTCCTACACAACTCTGAAAGTCCTTGCCTCAAAATGTGCGATTGGCACCCTCACTGACGAGCTTGTGAGAGATCAATTTGTGTGTGGGGTCTATGGTGGTGTCTGCAAGCAGATTCTTCGCAAACAAGATCTAACATTGCAATCAGCCACCAGCATCTACGTGCTGAATGAGCAGACAGAAAGAAGCAACAAGGAGTTAAGACCGTAAGGCATAGGAGCAGAATTAGGCCACTCGGCCCATCGGGTCTGCTCCGCCATTCAATCATGGCTGATATTTCTATCATCCCCATTCTCCTGCCTTGTCTCCATAACCCCTGATCCTCTTTTAATCAAAAACCTATCCATGTCTTGAAGACACTCAGTGATTTTGCCTCCACGGCCTTCTGCGGCAAAGAGTTCCTTAGATTCACCACCCTCTGGCTAAAGAAATTCCTCTGTTTTAGAGGATCGTCCCTTTAGTCTGAGATTGTGTCCTCATACGACAAGCTCTTCATTCCAGGCATCATTCTTCTGGACCTCTAAGCAAGGCCAGCACATCCTTCCTTAGATATGGGGCCCAAAACTGCTCAAAGTACTCCAAATGGGGTACATCCCTGATCTTGTATTCTAGCCCTCTCCTCATGAATGCTATCATTGCATTTTCCTTCCTAACTGCTGACTGAATCTGCACGTTAACCTTAAGAAAATCGTGAACAAGGACTCCCAAGTCCCTTTGTGCTTCTGATTTCTTAAGCCTCTTTCCATTTAGAAAATAGTCTATGCCTCCATTTCTCTTTCCAAAGTGCATAACCTCACACTTTTCCGCATTGTATTCCATCTGCCACTTCTTTACCCACTCTCCTAGCCTGCCCAAGTCCTTCTGCAGCCCCCTTGCTTGCTCAATACTACCTGCCCCTCTATAGCTCTTTGTATCAATAGAAAACTTAGCCTTCAGTTCCTTCCTCCAGATCATTAATGTATATTGTAAAAAGTTGTGGTCCCAGCACAAACCCTGAGGCTCACCACTGGTCACCAGCTGCCATCCTGAAAAAACCTCTTTATCCCCACTCTCTGCCTTCTGCCAGTCAGCCAATCCTCTATCCATGCCAGGATCTTACCCTTAACACCATGGGCTCTTAACAGTCTCCAATGCGGCACCTTGTCAATGTCCCAGCCGATATCTCCCCCAAGACTCAGGGTACGAGGAAGGTAAACAAATTGGAGCTCAATCAGACCACTGAGCCTCGAACAACACTCGACCAAATCTAAATAAATCACGTCCACTGGTTCTCCTTTGTCAAACTTCCTTGTTACTTGTGTTCTATGTTCTATCGATAAGGGAATAGTGTAGAGGGACTTTAGAGGGGTTTCACAGGACGGCACAACATCGAGGGCCGAAGGGCCTGTACTGCGCTGTAATGTTCTATGTTCCTCAAAGAACTCAAACCGATTTGTCAGACATGACTTCCTCTTGACGAAGCCGTGCTGACTCAGTCCTATTTTAAGTCGGGAGACAGAAGTGTGAAACTGACAAATGGCGTGCCCTTTCCCCAACTAAGGTGTCCATCACTCACAGGGCAGAACTGCATGTTTGGCATTTGGTAAATGTTGCAATAAATGTGGCAAATGGGACCATTTTGCATAATGCTGCAGATCTAAACCACAGCAGCCTGACTATGCCACCAGCCACGTCCCAGCCGATATCTCCCCCAAGACTCAGGGTACGAGGAAGGTAAACAAATTGGAGCTCAATCAGACCACTGAGCCTCGAACAACACTCGACCATGAGAGCGTGGACACCATCACAGAGAAGGGGGAGATTCCCATCACCATAAACATTACCTGCAGCAAAGCAAAGCTAAAAGTAAAGATCGACACTGGAGCAAAATGCAATGTGCTGTCCAGGCAAATGGTGCAAGAACTAAACCCATATCCTGCACCAGATCCTAACACCCATGTGGACCTCACTTTGTATGGAGGACAAACTATCCGCATGGAAGGTGTGGCTGCTTTCCAACGCACACAGGGCAGCTTCCAGTTTTATATTGCTGACCAAAACATAAAGCCGCTGCTGGATCATTGGGACAGCGTAACACTGCATCTAATCCATCTTGGTCCAGATATACATACTCCACAGCACAAGACCACAGAGGTGATATATTATTATGACCTATTGGAACTGCAATGTCACTGGAAAGCGACCTGTAATATAACATATGAGGCTAGATAACTCAGTAACACTAGTGGTCTGTGCTCCAGGTAGAGTACCCCTAGTTATGAAGCAGAAAGTAGTCTGGACCGTGTGACAACCTTGGGTGTTGTAGCCCCCCATAGACGAGCCACAGAGTAAAGGAATAAGGCACGGTTTGGATTTGCATCGACCATGTTCACCTGAACAATGTGCTACACAGACCTCATCACCCCATGGCGATGGTTGAACAGGTTATGGCTGACATGCCCAAGCCAAGGTTTTCAGTGTCTTGAATGCGAAGTGTGCGTTCTGGCAAATCCCGCGGGCTGAAGAATCTTCAAAATCTTCGAATCTCACTACATTCTTGTCTCCAGTAGAACATGGAATTCCTACAGTACACAAGGAGGCCTTCGAGCCCATCGTGTCTACACCGACACTCTGAAAGAGCACCTTACCTAGGCCCAGTACCCCGCCTTATCCCCGCAACCCCACACACTGACCATGACCAATCCACCTGAACTGCACATCTTTGGATGGAAACTTTGGGAGGAAACCAGAGCACCCGGAGGAAACCCACGCAGACACGGGGATGAAGTGCAAACTCCACACAGTCAGTCACCCAAGGCCAGAATGGAATTTTATGATATCTTGGTAAGGGAATCAGCATGGAGGGTGTGACACAATAAGGATTTTCAGTGAGGGACAGGAGGAAGGGTACAGCCTGAAATGTTCCAATTGATAGACAGTGTCAGGGCAATAGGGGGACAGGTCCTGGTGGGATGTGGTCATTCAAGGTGTGTCAGTACTTGGCAAGTTGTAGATTCATCAACTCTAACCAGGGCTTGAATTTTCCAAAACCAAGAGAAGGAATTGGGAGAGGTCCCAGTGGGAGAGGCAGCAGGCGAGCCACCCCATTGAGCTCCTCAAGTGCACTGGGAATGCTGCAAAAATTCTGTTTATCCAATTAAATCGGATTACCTCCACTGTCTGATAAAGTTGCAGCAACATTCAGGAACGGCCTTGAGTTGCTATGGGATGCACCTGGACCATGTTCATTCTGGGGCGAGAGGAGTTACTCGTCGCACTTCAACAATGCACGAAGACATCCGTGTCGTGAAAAACATATATATTTATGTTTTATGGCAAAAACATCTCAAGTTGCTTTACAGGAGCGAAATTAAACTAAAAATATTGATGCAGAAGTGAAGAAGGAAACGTTAGGACACGTGGCCAAACGTTTGGCCAAAGGGAGATTGTTTAAGGAGCACTTTAAAGGTTGGAGAGGGAAGTGGTGAGACAGGATGTTGTGGGGGAAGAATTTCAAAGCTTCGGCGTAAAACCCGACCTCCAACGATGAGATAAGGAAAGCCGGAGATACACGAGAGGCTGGAATTGAAGGAAAGCAGAGCTCTCAGAGGGTTGGAAAGCTGGAGAAGGTTGCAGAGATAGTGGGTAGCATGTGGCAGCCCCACCCGAACAATAGAGGCCATTTAATGCCCACCCACCTTGGCGAGGGAGGGAATTTAATCGGGCAGGAGGCTGGTGAATGGGGGCCCATCACCCTCCAACTTCTGCCCTGATTAATTTCGGGCCTGGTAGTCTCATGGACGGCCGTCCCATACCACCATCGGGCAGGAGGCTGGTGAATGGGGCCCCATCACCCTCCAGTTTCTGCCCTGATTAAGTTCGGGCCTGGTAGATTCATGGACGGCCGTCCCATCCCACCAACAATCAAGAGAGGACAATTAATGCGGATGGGGTTGCTGAAACCTAGAGGGCTGATGGAAGACCCACTTCACATCCTTTTCGGAAGGCGCTTTCTCCATTACACTGGTGCTGGCCTCCGGTGCCCCAGCTGCTCCCAAAAGGTGGAATTTCCACCTCTGGGTCCTTTGATCCTGGAGAACTGTCCAGTGCCCAGTTAAGGGTCTGATTGACAGTAAATGCGACGGGCCTTCCTGAAATGACCATATGTGGGTCTCCTGCTGGCACTCGACCCATCGGGTCAGACTGCCATCACCTCCATATACCACCCAATGGCTGTAACTCTACTCAGTTTAACTGAAGAGGTATCAACCTCATAACCAGGTATAGCTGCAGGAAGTGTTATTGGGGTATTCAGCAGTAAATTAAATGTTCACTTTCTGTATTCCTGTCATGGATGCTCTGTCCACTGGAGATAAAGATTAAATCAATAGGTTTTGAAAATTAATTTGGCTTTTACATCATTAACATAACACAATTCCTCAGGATCATTCTGCGTTCTACGGAGCATGTAAGTAAATTTAATGAGACATCTGTCCCTGGCTTCTCTGGCGTTTAGGACCTTGGAGTAAAGCTAGCAATACTGCAGTCAATGGGAATCAGGGGGGAAATTCTCCACTGGTTGGTCATACCTGGCACAAAGGAAGATGGTTGTGATGGTTGGAGGTCAATCATCTCAGCTCCAGGATATCACTGCAGGAGTTCCTCAGGGTAGTGTTCTTGGCCCAACCATCTTCAGCTGTTTCGTCAATTACCTCCCTTCCACCATAAGATCAGAAGTGGGGATGTTTTGCGGATGACTGCACAATGTCCAGCACCATTTACGACTTCTCAGAGAATGAAGCAGTCCATGTCCAAATGCAGCAGGACCTGGACAATACCCAGGCTTGGGCTGACAAGTGTCAAGTTCCTTTTGCACCATACAAATGCCAGGCAACGACCATCTCCTCCAAGAGAGGATCTAACCTGAACCCCTTGACGTTCAATGACATTGCCATTGCTGATTCCCCACAATCAACATCCCAGCGGTTAGCATTGATCAGAAACTGAACTGGACTCGCCATATTAATACTGTGTCTACCAGAGCAAGTCAAAGGCTAGGAATCCTATGGTTAGTAACTCACCTCCTGACCCCGCAAAGCCTGTCCGCCATCTACAAGTCACAAGTCAGGAGTGTAATGGAATACTCTTCACTTGCCTGGATGATGCAGCCCCAACAACACTCATGAAGCTTGACACCATCCAGGACAAAGCAGCCCGCTTGATTGCTCCCCCTTCCACAAACAGTCAAACTCTCCACCACTGCCGAACAGTGGCAGCCGTGTGTACCATCTACAAGATGCACTGCAGTAGCTCACCAAGATCCCTTAGACAACACCTTCCAAACCCACGACCACTACCATCCAGAAGAACAAGAGCAACAGATACCTGAGAACCCCACACACCTGGAGTCACTCACCACCCTGACTTGGAAATATATCACCGTTCCTTCACTGTTGCTGGGGCAAAATTCTGGAACACCTGCCCTAACAGCACTGTGGATGTACCTACAACTCGGGTACTGCAGCGGTTCAGGAAGGCAACTCACCACCACCCTCTGAAGGGCAACTAGGGATGGGCAGTAAATGTTGATTGATTGATTGATATTTATTGTCACATGTACCAAAGTACAGTGAAAAGTATTTTTCTGCGGCCAAGGGAACGTACACAGTACGGAAATAGTAGACACAAGAATAATTGACAGAGTACATTGACAAATGGTACATCAATAAATAATGATTGGTTACAGAGTGAAACAAGGGCCAAGCAAAGCAAAAACATGAGCAAGAGCAGCATAGGGCATCATGAATAGTGTTCTTACAGGGAACAGATCAGTCTGAGGGGGAGTCGTTGAGGAGTCTAGTAGCTGTGGGGAAGAAGCTGTTCCTATGTATGGATGTGCGTGTCTTCAGACTTCTGTACCTTCTGCCTGATGGAAGGGTCTGGAAGAAGGTAATGTCTGGTTGGGAGGGGTCTCTGATAATGCTGTCTGCCTTCCTGAGGCAGCGGGAGGTGTAGGCAGTGGGAGGTGTAGACAGAATCAATGTGGGGGTGGGAAGTTTGTGTGTTGAGTTGGGCTGAGTTCACCACACTCTACAGTTTCTTGCGAGCAGTTGCCATCCCATGCTGTGATGCAGCCGGATAGGATGTTCTCTATGGCACATCTGTAGAAGTTTGTGAGAATCGATGCAGACATGCCGAATTTCTTTAGCTTCCGTAGGAAGTAGAGACGTTGGGATTTCTTGACTGTTGCATCAACGTGAGTGGACCAGCACAGACAGTTGGTGATGGTGACCCTCAGGAACTCAAAGCAATCGAACAGTGACACACAGTGTGTGTCGTACTCTACTTCCTGATCAGTTCCTTGGTCTTTCCGACATTTAGAGAGAGGTTGTTTTCAGTGCACCATGCAACCAAGTGTCTATCTCCCTTCTGTAGTCTGAACCATCGTTGTTTGAGATACGACCTACCACAGTCGTATCATCCGCAAACTTATAGATCAAATTGGAGTTAAATCTTGCCACACAGTCGTGTGTGTATAGAGAGTACAGCAGAGAACTGAGCACACATCCTTGCGGGCCCTGGTGTTGAGGACTATTGTGGAAGAGGTGCGGTTCCCTATCCTGACAGATTGCAGTCTGTTGGTGAAGAAGTCAAAGATCCAGTTGCATAGGGAGGGGTTAAGTCCAAGATTGCAGACTTTGGTTATAAGTCTTGTCGGGATAATGGTAGTAGTCTCTGAACAGCAGTCTGACGTAGGTGTCCTTTTTGTCGAGATGTTCAAGTGTTGATTGCAGGGCCAGAGAGATAGCATCTGCTGTGGATCGGTTGCGGCGATAGGCGAACTGCAGTGGATCGAGACAGTCTGGGAACCACTCGAAGAATTTCATGATAACAGATGTCAGGGCCATCGGTCGGTAGTCGTTGAGGCAGGCTACCTTGTTCTTCTTAGGTACTGGCATTATGGTGGTCTTTTTTTTATAAATTTAGAATATCCAATTCATTTTTTCCAATTAAGGGACAATTTAACGTGGCTAATCCACCTATCCTGCACATCTTTGGGTTGTGGGGGTGAAACCCATGCAGACACGGGGAGAATGTGCAAACTCCTCACAGATAGTGACCCAGGGCCGGGATTCGAACCCGGGTCCTCAGCGCCGTAGGCAGCAATGCTAACCACTGTGCCACCGTGCCACCCCATGGTGGTCTTCTTGAAGCAGGTGGGAAACTCGGAGCGGAGAAGTGAGGTGTTGAAGATATTTGCGAATACACTCGCCAGCTGGCCTGCGCAGGCTCTGAGTGCTCGCCCAGGGACTCCGTCAGGGCCTGTCATTTTCCGTGGGTTCACTTTCAAGAAGGCATTTCTTACCTCTGAGGCTGTAATAGTGGATATGGGTGTTGTGATGAATGGTATCAGTAGCTGCTGTAACTGTACCTTACCTTTAATACATTGGCCCTTTATGACCGGGCTTGGAACCCTGGGGAACTCCGCCTCTGGCTCCGCCCCCAGGAAACGGTATTTATGATGAGGCTCACTCGGCAGCATGTGGTGAGCACACTTCTCGCCTGCTGTTCAGTTCTCTGATGATTAATGCCTTTGAATTACCAATCGTCTCTCCTGTGTCGTAATTGAGGGTATCTCAGGTGTGTTCAGTGCAGTTGGGGTGGGTGGCACTGATGTGTTGGCTGACTGTTGAAAGCAGGCATAGAACTTGTTCAGTTCATCAGAGGGGGGGGATGTTCGAGCCCCAGAGATTCTGCCTGGCCTTGCTTTGTAGCCTAACCAGTGATGCCCACATCCTGTAAATTAATATTTTTTAAAGGAGGTGTAGGTCATACTGCCCTTTGAGCCCGTGTTACCTAATACAAACATAATTCCATATGAAGATAAGAATTAAGAGCAGGAGTAGGCCATTCAGCCCCTCAAACATGCTCTACCATTTAGTAATATCCTGACTGATCTGATAGTGGCCTCAACTCCACATTATGCCTAACCCCCCCCCCCCCCCCACCCCCCCATGTACCAGGAAACCCAGAGCCCTCTGGATTTCAGAATTCTGCAATCTCTCTCCATTCTCTTTCATTGTCTTTCTGCCAAAATGGACCAGTTCACATTTTCTCACATTATATTCCATCTGTTAAGCGTTTGCCCACTTACTTAACCTATCCATCTCCCTTTGCAATCTCCTTATGTCCTCTCCACATTTATTATGTTATGGATGTGTGGTACTGAGGAACATAGAGGTTTAAAACAACAAGGGTGGCATTCTCCATCGGCCGACGCCTGAATCAAAGAACAAAGAACAAAGAAAATTACCGCACAGGAACAGGCCCTTCGGCCCTCCCAGCCTGCGCCGATCCAGATCCTTTATCTAAACCTGTCTCCTATTTTCCAAGGTCTACTTCCCTCTGTTCCCGCCCATTCATATACCTGTCTAGATGCTTCTTAAATGATGCTATCGTACCCGCCTCTACCACCTCCGCTGGCAAAGCGTTCCAGGCACCCACCACCCTCTGCGTAAAAAACTTTCCACGCACATCTCCCTTAAACTTTCCCCCTCTCACCTTGAAATCGTGACCCCTGTAACTGATACCCCCGCTCTTGGGAAAAGCTTGTTGCTGTCCACCCTGTCCATACCTCTCATAATTTTGTAGACCTCAATCAGGTCCCCCCTCAACCTCCGTCTTTCCAACGAAAACAATCCTAATCTACTCAACCTTTCTTCATAGCTAGCACCCTCCATACCAGGCAACATCCTGGTGAACCTCCTCTGCACCCTCTCCAAGGCATCCACATCCTTCTGGTAATGTGGCGACCAGAACTGCACGCAGTATTCCAAATGTGGCCGAACCAAAGTCCTATACAACTGTAACATGACCTACCAACTCTTGTACTCAATACCCCGTCCGATGAAGGCAAGCATGCTGTATGCCTTCTTGACCACTCTATCAACCTGCGTTGCCACCTTCAGGGTACAATGGACCTGAACTCCCAGATCTCTCTGCACATCAATTTTCCCCAAGACCCTTCCATTAACCATATAGTCCGCTCTTGAATTTGATCTTCCAAAATGCATCACCTCGCATTTGCCTGGATTGAACTCCATCTGCCATTTCTCTGCCCAACTCTCCAATCTATCTATATTTTGTTGTATTCTCTGACAGTCCTCCTCGCTATCTGCAACTCCACCAATCTTAGTATCATCTGCAAACTTGCTAATCAGACCACCTATACCTTCCTCCAGGTCATTTATGTAGATCACAAACAACAGTGGTCCGAGCACGGATCCCTGTGGAACACAACTAGTCACCCTTCTCCATTTTGAGACACTCCCTTCCACCACTACTCGCTGTCTCCTGTTGCCCACCCAGTTCTTTATCCATCTAGCTAGTACACCCTGAACCCCATACGACTTCACTTTTTCCATCAACCTGCCATGGGAAACCTTATCAAACGCCTTACTAAAGTCCATGTATACAACATCAGGAAGAATCGGTGCCAATTTTACACCAAATCGCAATTCTCCATCACCTCGACAGCGGTGCCAATGCGGTCCAGAATGCATATACAGTAAACGCCATTGGCATATCAATAGTGGGCCACACCCAATATTCTCCAGGGCCTCCGCAATTCTCTGCCTCCGATGGGCAGAATTCCCGACGGCGAGGTTCACCTGTGCTTTTAAAAATCATGAAACCGGCGCCGTGGTTGCTGAGGGAGAGAGAGGGGGTACGGAAAGTGTCCAACATCACCATAGTTTGCTAACTGTTGTGCCGCTGGCCGTGGGCTTCTGCCAGGGCCGGGGGGAATAGCGGGGGATGGCTAGAAGGTGGGCTGTGGGGTCAGGGTGGATGGGCACAGAACACCATTTCCACAGCCTGCAAGGCAGCCATGCAGCTGTGCACGCCACTGACTGCCCACTGTGAACCTAGGGCCACAGGACATATTGATGTGCCCCCAGACCACTCCCCCTTGGTGCTCTCTGGACCCAGCTGACCTCTCAGCTATATGGATGTACCCCAGAGCAACCAGTGCCATCTTGTCGGCTGGGATGGATGTGTGAGGAGTGAAGTGTGTATGTGCGGCTGCAGCTTCTCAACCTCCCGAGTGTCAATCACGGACCCGGCGAATTTCGCACCGTTTCACACCTTCCACGTGGTGTTGGTGCTGGCCCCCTAATAGTCACTGAATCGGTCCCGGTGCGGCTCAGGTTTTGCTGTCGTCCAAGTCCACAAATCCTGCCTTGGCATGCATCAACATTAGTCTCAGGAACAGAGAGTCCAGCCGCAGAGCTTCATTTACAGTGTGTGATCTCTTGCATGGCTCTTCCTTCCTGGTTTCCCGTGTTCAGACTTATGACACACTTCTGGTGAATACTTTAATACAACAGAGCTTCACAAGAGCTAATTAGGTTTAATTCAAATTAGATTCTTTCTTTTCCACTGGAATGTATCTTTTCTGAGTCTTCTGAAATATCTCCTTAAATATCTGCCCCTGCATCTCAACCGACCTACCCTTAACCTAACTTCTCAGTTCACTTCAGCTCTTTTTCCTTGTCTTCCCAATATAATTTATCACATCTTCCCAAACGTGATCCCTTGCGCTTAACATTTAACTCAAAGCCCTCTCTACCATCCCAGTTATCCGTTTTACCAAACCCTGATCCCAGCACGGTTCAGGTGAAGACCATCCCAACGGTACAGCTCCCTCTTTTCCCAGTGCGGATGCCAGTGCTCCATGAATCAAACCCATTTCTTCTGCATTAATCTTCGAGTCATGCATTTAGCTCTCTCATTTGATTTACCCGACTCCAAATTTCTCATGCCTCAGTTTCAAGGGCTGGTTTCGCTCAGTGGGCCAGACAGCTGCTTTGTGATGCAGAACAAGGCCAGCAGCGCGGGTTCAATTCCCGTACCAGCTTATCCGAACAGGCGCCGGAATGTGGTGACTCGGGACTTTTCACAGCAACTTCATACTTGTGACAGTAAAGGATTATTATATTATTATTAGTTATCCAGGGATTACTACCTTTGAGATTCTGCTTTTTAACTTAGCCCCTCACTGCGCGTACACAGCAGAATGTATTTTCTAACTCTACCGACGGAGACCATGAGCACTGCATCCTCCCCCTCCCACTGTAAGTTCCTCTCTAGCCCAGAGTAGATGGCCTGAACCCTGGGCCCTGCAGGATACACAGCCATATGAATTTCGGTTGCAGCGAAATGTGTCCATCTTCCTGAGTATATTGCCCCCCAGCTCCCACTCCATTCCCCTTCTTGAATGGCTTCCTGCACCACAGTGGCATGTTCTTTCTGCCCTGCAGCAACTCTTTTATCCATACAGGCTGTAAGAAGCTCAAACCTGTTGGAAAAGTGGATGAGCCGAGCCTCCTCCGCTTCTGTGTCCCCCATACCTGCCTCACTCACAGACGCACCCACCTGTCCCTGACCCAACCAGAAGAAGAGTGTGACTGCCTCTCGGGACAAAGTGCCCAGGTAAGTTTCCCGTTCCCTGATGCATCGCAGTGTCTGCAGCTCAGCCTCCATCCAGCTCAATGACACTAAGCCAAACGCTCTTCAAACCCCAAACATTTATTGCAGACGTGTTTTCCCTGGACCACCCCAGCGTTCAGGAAAACCCACATTCTTCAGTCGCAACACATCACCTGGCCTGTCATGCTGATTGCATGTTGTTAATTTATTCATGTAATCATAGAATTTACAATACAGAGGGAGGCCATTCAGCCCATCGAGTCCGCACCGGCCCTTGGAAAGAGCACCCTGCTTACATAATTAATTTCTAATTAACAAGCACTGTTCCTCTCAATAACCTTTACTGCTAGTAAAGTTGACAACAAATAATGAAACCTTACACTTACAAATAAATTACACATGTTTTGAAGATAAAACAAGCACAATATTCACCAATGGATCTTACACACTCTGATTTCTCAAACAACTCAGCTGTTCTGCCCTGAAGCCACATCATGGACTGGATTGCTTAGCTCTTCAAGGTGGTAGTTACAGCCTGTGGGCCCTCTTTTCTTCCACCCACACACTCACACAAAATGAAAGTGTTGAGCATCGTTCAAAAACACTGCCACGGAAACCTGGTAGATTTTCAGTCCTGGTCAATACATCGAATGGAATTGTTTACCAGATACAAATCTGCGGAAACAATACATAATCAGCAGGAGCATTGAATGTTAAAAATAAATGTAAACACACTGTCTAGATCACAAAAGCTTCTGACAGAATAATTTCCTTGACTGGCAATATACTGAAATGTCATTTCTTTGGTATGTCGAAGCTGTGACAAAGCTGTGTTATTAGAGATTCACATTTCACAGCCTGCTTGTTACATTCCCATTGTTCCACTCCAAGTCGGAAATTCTGATATATCAATCTGAGTCTGTCAAGTGGCTCACCTATTATGATTTTATCAATGTGAGGAACGATTCCTTTCAAAGGTAACTTTGCATGGTAAAATTGACAATGTTGTGAGTATTCTCCACTCATTGTCTTCATTTTTACACTATTCCATCGGTTCAGCTGTCAGGGGAAATGAACTGGTGTGAATTCCATGTACATCTTGTGCTTAATGTTTTCCATTAGACATGCAATCGTGGGTTAAAAATGTTTTGCAGCTCTGCCCAATCGCTTAGTTGATTAAGCCGGTGAGTGACCGAGCCATTGAGGCCAGGAACTTCTCAGCTTCCACCCTCAGCCTCAGAGGACAAAAGAAGCAGCCCATTGTTTGGCCATGTTCTTGGGTCAGAGTTCTCATTGCTGATTGTTGTTCAGGTGGTTTGCTGCATGAAAATGTACAAGTGCTGTTTAAGGATACCAGACCAGACACCAATTTATATTAGGATATAGACCCCACTTTATGATAGGATACCGGATATAGACCTCACTTTATGTTAGGATACTGGACCAGAGCGCAATTTATGGCTTCAGGGCTCAAAAACAGCTTCTTCCCCACTGTCACCAGACTCCTAGATGACCCCCTTATGGACTGACCTCATTAACACTACACCCTGTATGCTTCACCCGATGCCGGTGTTATGTAGTTACATTGAATACCTTGTGTTGCCCTATTATGTATTTTCTTTTATTCCCTTTTCTTCCCATGTACTTAATGATCTGTTGAGCTGCTCGCAGAAAAATACTTTTCACTGTACCTCGGTACATGTGACAATAAACAAATCCAATCCAATCCAATGTTAGGATATGGACCAGACCCCAATTTATGTTAGGATATGGACCAGACCCAATTTATGTTAGGATATGGACCAGACCCAGTTTATGTTAGGATATGGACCAGACCCAATTTATGTTAGGATATGGACCAGACCCCAATTTATGTTAGGATACCAGACTTGAAGCTTTGATAGTTCAGTACGGTGTCACCTGGAGTTAGTGTTGTACTGAGTCTCTGGAAAGTGGCGACTCATTTCTGCTACCCAGATTATTCACTTCACATTTGCTCCTGTACACAGGATTAAACTGGAAAGTGTGCATTTCACAATCTCTTAGTGCTGAATAATTGAGATGATGTCAAAACCTCCGAGAGTGAAGCTTGAGCAATGTATTGAGGGCACCGGCATCTTGAGACATGCCTTGAAAACACCCTGCAGTGTGACATTCTGAACACTACACATAAAAACGACAATTAAGCGTAGAAGATAGTGAGAATTATTTTACTAGGCATGACTCATCAAATACCAACTGCATTTTGCTATGGACAGTGAAAGATCTTCTTATCTCTCCTCGGGATAAGGTACTCAGCCTAGTTGAGGAGGTGTCCAAGCTTTCTTTATTTTTCAAGAATTCACTTGCACATCTGCGAAAAATTAAATCTAAAAACTTTTGAGAGTACAGTGAAAAATCCTTGAGATACATGAGAGTAAAAGAAAAGGCTTCAAAATAAAAGTTGATCCAGAAAAGGCTACAAAATAAAAGTGATTTCAACAAAGGCTTTAAAAGTAGTTTCACGGATGCTTCAAGAATTTCAGAAGGCTAAAACTCTTCTCAGAATCAGTCATACGGTTCACATTTTATTTTCCCGTATATTTTGGCTGATTCTCTTAAAGGACCCCCTAAATAATTGTTAAATCCAATAGACAGGAGGGGGGGGGCATTTAAACAGCACTAATTCCTACCGTAATTGCTTGTTCATAGACAGGTAGGTGTTTTTGATTTGTTTCCCAACTTTGTATTTCCCAGCTCCTCGTTTTTTTATATGATCCAATTATCTATTAATAACTTCACAGAAAACCCGAGACAGGACAAACTCAAAGGGTTAGTTTATTTGTATGCACTCAAAACGTGGGAAGGAGAGTTCGAAACATCACCTCAACACGCAGCCAGTAAAGAGAGGGATAGGGAAAAGAAAGTTTTACAATTCAGAGAACGCAGAGAAAATAAATATTGATTGATGTGAGTTCCAGAATCCAGAATCAAAGTCCAATGATATATTCCTTCACGGGTGTCAGCAGACTGAAAACTGGTGTTGTAGAATTCACTTTTCTGATTGACTTCACAAGGTGAGAAAAACACGCAGAGGTGAATCAGTCTTGTAGGCGATGGTGCAGAACTTTCAACAGAAGCATTGTGCATGGGACCAGGTGTTTAACCTGGTCAGAGCTCCTTTCTGCGTGGCCTTTTAAAGAAGCAGACTGTCTGTTCAGCTCAGCAAGGCAATATTAATTTGTTCAACAAGCATGCAGGTTAAGTCACATGTGCCCAACATCGCCACACCAGATCTTCAACAAACGATGCGTATCCTTTGTCTGCAATTTGGATGGATCTCTGTCATAACCTGTCCAGATCCTACTGGCTGGGGACAATTGGCTACCCCATGTCATTACCGCCATTTTATGTTAGCGATGTGGCAATCGACATGTGCCATGGCAATGTCCAGCATTTGGGAAGGTGTGTTCCAAATGTGGCCGAACAAATCACTTTGGGAAGCAATATTTTTCGTGTTTAGGGTGACCTGCTGTCACTGCTGAAGCCCTCTGTCACCCAGAGATATGAGACATTAAAGTATGCTGTTACCTCCCCAGGAGGCTGTTTCCTGGGGACCAGCCTCAATGGATGATCCATCCGCACGCAATACAATCGTTGAGGCATCACCATTTCTTTCCCAATGTGCGTACTTAATTGCATCTCTGTTTTGCTTCAGCAATATAAATGCTAATTTCTGTGTTGACATTAACCTGATGAAGTCAAATTTCATAGTGATTAGGCAGCTAGATATCGCATCTTATCAGAGAGGCTGTGTACCTGTGAGCAAGGAACAAATGGAAATTAGAGGCATTGATCATGAAGTTCAAAAACCTGCACATCACAAATATACACTAATTAACAGCTATAAAATACCAAAGTTGAACCACAAAATACTTGGAGCGCGATTGAACTAATTGGGAACAAAGTCCCACAGCGAGTACGTTTAGCCATGTGTTTCCTGGTTCTCGCAGCTCGCGTTGTATAAGGGGCCGTAGCGGGTAGCCCCGTCTTGTGCACTGGGGAAGCCTCACTTATAAATGGCATCCCAATCTATGAGGCGCCCGAAGTGACTCCTGACCCACCCCGGCTCAATCGCATGCGCCACAAAATGTCAGCACCACCCATGCCAGCTGACTGTGCCACATGGGCATCACCAACCTGGCACCACCTGCACCTTGGTAGTGCCAGGTTGGCACGCAGGTGTCACTGCCAGGGTGTCCAGGTGGCAGCAGCACCCGTGTACTACCCTGCCGAAAGGACATGCAGCTGAGGGCCTCCGATCACATCGGGGGGCCTCCGATCACATCGGGGGCCCCCACGAGTGCCGTTCATCTAGTCCCTGTTTGTGGAGACCAGTGCTGCACATTGCTGGCCCAAGGTCTCCAAGTCAAAGGGGATGAATCAAAGCCTCAGATACCGCGGGAATCTGCACTTTCCAGTAAGTGTAGCTGTCTCGCTCTAATATGCAGATTTGCCAACAGGTCATCACGTTGGATCTCGTGAGGCATTGCGAACCAGATGGATCCCGGGATCGGAGTCTCCCGGCTTTTATCGGCCACACTAAGCTGAGCTGCTTTTCGGGGGCAGTTTGGCCATTGGATCCCGCCCATAGAATCCATTCTACTGCTGTATTTTCACAGATAATAGAATTTACAGTGCAGAAGGAGATCATTCAGCCCATTGAGTCTGCACCGGTCCTTGGAAAGAGCACACTACTTAAGCTTACGCCTCCACCCCATCCCCGTAACCCAGTAACCCCACCTAACCTTTCTGGACACCAAGGGACAGTTTATCATGACCAATCCACCTAACCTGCACATCTTTGGACTGTGGAAGGAAACCGGAGCACCCAGAGGTAAGACACGGGGATAAATTGCAAACTTCACACAGACAGTCACCCGAAGCTGGAATTGAATCTGAGGCAGCAGTGCTAACCACTGTGCCACCCATTGTTCTCAATAACAACTTCTTGTTGGAAATGTGAGGTATAACATAAAGTCATTAAAGTATATATTTTACATTAACGTGATTAAGCTTAGAAAATTCCATATTGGCTCTTTGAGCTGCTTCTGAATATTTTGACTCAGAAGCCTGTTGTGGATAAGTAGAGCGATGGTGGGATAACATTTCCCCTTTTCCCTCACCTCTCAGTAGTTGGCGGCAAGACACGTTTCGGTGGGAGTGCTTTCAACCTTGTGAGTGTGATGATATCCGGTAATAAACATGAAGTAGCCTTTCAAGTAAGTTTGAACCAGAATAAAATGATAAGCATTTATACACAATGGAATGTATACACAGCGAACACTTTCACTCCTCACACACAAATAAAGATGGATTCAAGAGAATGAAGCATGCAGCTAGATTATTAACGGAATGCAAGAATCAAATCACCTTCAGATTGAGTCCTTTAAGGTGTACACAGTACAGGGCTGGATCGGTTCTCACTTGTGGTTCGTTGGACAAGAAGGATTTTGATTTGATTTGATTTATTATTGCCACATGTATTGGGATACAGTGAAAAGTATTATTTCTTGTATGCTGTACAGACAACACATACCGTACACAGGGAAGGAAGGAGACACTACAGAATGTAATGTTACAGTCATAGCTAGGGTGTAGAGAAAACATCAACTTAATACGAGGTAGGTCCATTCAAACGTCTGATGGCAGCAGGGAAGAAGCTGTTCTTGAGTTGGTGTGTAGCCTCAAACTTTTGTACCTTTTTCCTGACGGAAGAAGGTGGAAGAGAGTATGACCGGGGTGCGTGGGTTCCTTAATTATGCTGCCTGCCTTTCCGAGGCAGCGGGAATTATAGATAGAGTCAATGGATGGGAGGTTGGTTTGTGTGATGGACTGGACTACATTCACAACCTTTTGTAGTTTCCTGCGGTCTTGGGCAGAGCAGGAACCATACTAAGCTGTGATACAACCAGAAAGAATGCTTTCTATGGTGCATCTGTAAAAGTCGGGGAGAGTCGTAGCTGACATGCCAAATTTCCTTAGTCTTCTAAGAAAGTATAGTCATTGGTGGGCTTTCTTAAGTATAGTGTCGGCATGGGGGGACCAGGACAGGTTGTTCGTAATCTGGACACCTAAAACCTTGTCTCTTGATTTCCAGGCGAGGTTATAACCTAGTTTCTTTAGAGGCAAATCTTTGACCTTATGGCACGGCCTGAGTTGACTTGTTGCTATGCAGTACTCTGTTTCTTTAGATGGAAAATTTGTCCCTCTTCTCCTGTTGGTTTAGAACATACGAACTAGTAGCAGGAGTAGGCAATTTGGCCCCTCGAGCGTGCTCTGCCATTCAATGAGATCATGGCTGATCTTTTGTGGACTCAGCTCTACTTTCCCGCCCGAACACCATAACCCTTTTTCCTAAATTTTTCAAAAAACTATCTATCTTTACCTTAAAAACATGTAATGAAGGAGCCTCAACTGCTTCACTGGGCAAGGAATTCCATAGATTCACAACCCTTTGGGTGGAGAAGTTCTTCCTAAACTCAGCCCTAAATCTACTTCCCCTTATTTTGAGGCTATGCCCCCTAGTTCTGCTTTCACCCGCCAGTGGAAACAACCTGCCCGCATCTATCCTATCTATTCCCTTCATAATTTTATATGTTTCTGTAAGATCCCCTCGCATCCTTCCAAATTCCAATGAGTACAGTCGCAGTCTACTCCACCTCTCCTTGTAATCCAACCCCTTCAGATCTGGGATTAACCTAGTGAATCTCCTCTGCAGACGCTCCAGTGCCAGTACGTCCTTTTTCAGGTAAGGAGACCAAAACTGAACACAATACTCCAGGTGTGGCCTCACTAACACCTTATACAGTTGCAGCATAACCTCCCTAGTCTTAAGCTCCATCCCTCTAGCAATGAAGGACAAAACTCCATTCACCTTCTTAATCACCTGTTGCACCTGCGAACCAACTTTTTGCGACTCATGCTCCAAGATACCCAGGTCCCTCTGCGTAGCAGCATGTTTTAATATTTTATCATTTAAATAATAATGCCTTTTGCTGTTATTCCTGGATAAAAATGGATAACCTCACATTTGTCAACATTGTATTCCATCTACCAGACCCTATCCCATTCACTTAACCTATCCAAATCCTTCTGCAGACTTCCAGTATCCTCTGCACTTTTTGCTTTACAAGTTCTTCCAGGAAAGATATTTTTACCTGAAGACTGTTTTGGTCACATGATCAACATGTCTATTGTCCACCCAGAATGTTTTGAAAGTCCAAAGACATTGCTACACAGCCAGGAAAATAGATGAGTTATTTCCACCTACCTATAATGAACTGGTTTCTGCACAAGTATTTTTGTTAAGTATTAAACTTGGAGATATGGGGCAAGATTCTCCGTTTGGGAGATTATGATCTCCTGCCAGAGCTGAATCACTTCTGGTTTGAGAGTAAAACAGAGAGTATGAATTCCACAGATGGTTTTTGTCTTGGTATGCCTATTCACGGGAGGACGCCCCACCAATAGTCTGCACCAGCTCTCTCATGAGGAATTCACTCAGTTCCATTACCCTGCCTTCTCCCCATAACCCTATGCATCCCCCCTATTAAAATAAAAATGTAATTCTGTGTTGAATGCTTTGCGTGAACCTGCCTTTACCACACATTTGGGCAGACGTTAACCACTCGCTGCGTTTTTAGAACACAGGTCACTGATCCTCTTGCTGCCATTTAGGGTGGAGGTAAATTGCTCATCTGCTATGTTGTGCTTTCTACAGGGAACAAGATGTCCATTGTCATAGAGTCATAGAGGTCTACAGCACAGAAAAGGCCCTTCAGCCCATCGCGTCAGCGCCGGTCAAAAAAAACCACTTCACTATTCTAATCCGTTTCTTACGATGTACATACACACCCTCTGATCCTCGGTGCTTCCCAGGGTCCTGCCGTTCATCATGTATTGTTTGATGTGTTCATCAATGTATTCCCTTGCCTTGTTTGTCCTGCCCAGGTGTAAGACCCACACTTCTCCGGATTGAATTCTATTTGCAACTGATCAGCCCATCTATATCCTCCTGTAATCTAAGGCTATCCTCACCATTTACCACCCCATCAATTGTCGTAATAATGTAAGAATCGCTGATCAAGCCCCCTACACTCATATCCAAATGATTTATATAAACATAATCATATATTCTATAATGTATTCTATAATCATATGTACTATAATCATACATTCGCGGACATTTGCCGTGAGCGTGACAGGCCTTACAGCCTTTGAATGAAATGAAAATAAAATTGCTTACTGTCATGAGTAGGCTTCAATGAAGTTACTGTGAAAAGCCCCTAGTCGCCACATTCCGGCACCTGTTCGGGAAGGCTGTTACGGGAATCGAACCGTGCGGCTGGCCTGCCTTGGTCTGCTTTCAAAGCCAGCGATTTAGCCCTGTGCTAAACAGCCCCTGTATTACTGCTCATTTTTTTTATTTTTTTTTATATAAATTTAGATTAGCCAATTATTTTTTCCAATTAAGGGGCAATTTTAGCGTGGCCAATCCACCTACTCTGCACATTTTTGGGTTGTGGGGGCGAAACCCACGCAGACACGGGGAGAACGTGCAAACTCCACACGGACAGTGACCCAGAGCCGGGATCGAACCTGGGACCTCAGCGCCGTGAGGCGGTTATGCTAACCACTAGGCCACCGTGCTGCCCTCTGTATTACTGCTCATACTGCTACCACTTATTTGGCTGAAAAGGCTAAACAACTGCTATTCCCAGCATGCTAATGTCTGAACGTGGGAAGAGTGGGGCCATCTCCCCACACACGTCAATTTAATTATTACGGGTAATTATGCACACCAACTCAAAACATGTCTTTCTTTGGGCTTTAACTGCAGTTGTAAATTTGTACGAATGCTCAAAGCCTGATTTTGATCGACAGGCTAAGAGGAAAGTGGTTGCATCGATTGTCTATCTCTACTTCTCGGAAGGAGGTGAAGAGAGGCAGATGGGAAAAGAGTTTGTGGATGAGTGCAGAAGACGAGCAGGCGAGTGAGACGGACGCACAGGGGTAGAAGAACACACAGTGAAAGAAATAGAGCGAGAAACTGAGGAAGAGGCACAGAAATGTGAAGAGTGGAATTTTAAAATTTTCTACTATGGGTGGGAGTTTCCAGTCACACACACCCGAGGTCGATGGATCTTTAAATGGTCTGTCAAATTTTCCAGTTCCGCCATGTCGATTCCTGCAGCAGGCCGGCCTGGAAATGTGACCCCCTATATTTTCTAAGTCGCTGCAAAACTGTCAATATCACTGGTGGTCCTCTGTAAAATCCCTGCAGAAGAGGGTAAACTGTGACGAGGTTGCAGAGATCCTACAGCAAGACCTGGAGAGGTTGGGCGAGTGGGCAAATCAATGGCAGATGCAGTACAATTTGGATAAGTGTGAAGTTTTTCACTTTGGAAGCAAAAACAGGAAGGCAGATTACTACCTGAATGGTTGTAAATTCGGAGAGGGGAGTGTGCAGCGGGACCTGGGTGTCCTTGCGCACCAGTCGCTGAAGGTCACCATGCATTGCAGCCAGCGGTAAAGAAGGCTAATGGTATGTTGGCCTTCATTGGGAGAGGTTTCAAGTATAGAAGCAGGGATGTGTTGCTGCAGTTGTACAGAGCCCTGGTGAGGCCACACTTGGAGTACTGTGTGCAGTTTTGGTCTTTTCTGAGGAAGGATGTTCTTGCTCTGGAGGGAGTGCAGCAAAGGGTTACCAGACTGATTCGAGGGATGGCGGGACTGTCATATGGGGAGAGATTGACTCGGCTGGGATTGTTCTCTCTCGAGTTTAAAGAGGGGGGTCTCATAGAGACTTATAACATTTTAATGGGACTAGACAGGGTAGATGCAGGGAAGATGTTACCAATGATGGGTGTGTCCAGAACCAGGGGCCCTGTCTGAGGATTCAGGGTAAACCATTTCGGACAGAGATAAGGAGACATTTCTTCACACAAAGAGTGGTGAGCCTTGATGCACTATCAATTACGACGAGATGAGAGTGGAGTGTAATCGAGGCTTTATTAAGCAGAGATGTGTAGCCTTCCGTAGCTGCTGCCGAAATGGCTGCAGCTCGGTGAGCCCACACATTTATACTCCGCCTACTGGGCGGAGCCAGCAGGCTGGGATCTACCATCTACCCCCGTACCTGTAGTACAGGAGCCTTACCGTATTACACCTCATATGTGATATATATACAACAGTGGTGACTACCATATTTACCCCCTGTTAAAAAAGAATCCAGCGGGGGTGGTGGAAGACTATTTCATGCATAGGTTAACATTTTAGGGAAAGTTCACAAATTAAGACGATCGGGTGCCTTGATCCTCCGTTGTGCGCGCCGCAGTCCCGGTGGTGATGCAGGCGTCGGTTCGGTTGCCGGTGACTCCGGGAGCGTGTCGACCTCATCTTCATCCCCGGGTGGGACCAAGGGGAGGAGGGATCGTCCTGGAGCAGGGGCTGTGGCGAGGTGCACTGGGGTAGACAGGGTGGCTCCGGGGCAGAGGGGGGGGGGGGGGCGGTATGAGGACCCAACTGGCGCCAGGTCCCTGAGGGAGACTGTGTCTTGTCGGCCGTTGGGGGACGCCACGTAGGCGTACTATGGGTTTGCATGGAGTAGCTGTACCCTTTCAACCAACGGGTCCGCCTTGTGGAGCCGCACGTGCTTGCAGAGGAGAACGGGTCCTGGAGCTGCCAGCCACGTTGGGAGCGAAACCCCGGAGGTGGACTTCCTGGGGAAGGCAAAGAGACGTTCATGGGGGTTTCGTCAGTTGCAGTGCAAAGCAGCGACCGAATGGAGTGAAGGGCGTCGGGGAGGACCTCCTGCCAGCGGGAGGCTGGGAGATTCTTGGACCATAGGGCCAGCTGGACGGCCTACCAGACCGCCCGTTTCCCCGGTGTTGTAGCTGGTCGTCCTGCTCGAGGCAATGCCCCTGCTGAGTAGGAACTGATGCAGCTCATAAATGAGGATCCCTGGTCGCTGTGGACGTAGGCGGGGAAACCGAACAGAGCGAAGATGGTGTTGACGACTTTGATGAAGGTGGCAGACATCATATCGGGCAGTGGACAACGAAGGAGAATCTGGAGTATTCGTCAACCACGTTAAGGAAGTACGTGTTTTGGTCGATGGAGGGGAGGGGCCCTTTGAAATCTACGCCGAGGCGTTTCAAAGGAGCAGGAGGCCTTCACCAGCTGTGCTCGGTCTGGCCGGTAGAAGTGCGGTTTGCACTCCGCGCAGACCTGGCAGTCTCTAGTGATAGCCCTGACCTCCTCAATGGAGTAGGGCAGATTGCGGGCCTTTATGAAGTGAAAGAAGAGGGTGACCCCTGGGTGACAGAGAGCATCGTGTAGGGTCCGGAGTCGGTCTACTTGTGCACTGGCACATGTACCTCGGGATAGGCCATCGGGGGGCTCGTTGAGCTTACCGGGGCAATACAAAATCTTGTAATTGTAGCTGGAGAGCTCGATCCTCCATCTCAAGATTTTATCATTTGGCAACCGACCATTGGTCAGTGAGGAGAGTGAATCTCCTGCCGGCCAGGTAATGCCTCCCATGCCGCACAGCCTTCTCGACGGAGGAGTGCCGAAGGTCGGTGGCATGGAGGGTGCGGGAAAATAATGCCACGGGCCAGCCTGCCTGGTTGAGGGTGGTGGCCAGAGCGACGTCTGATGCATCGCTCTCGACTGGGAAGGGGAGAGTCTCGTCGACCGCGTTCATGTGGCCGTGGCGATGTCGGCCTTGATACGGTTGAAGGTCTAGTGAGCCTTGGCCATCAGTGGAAAAACGGTGGAGTGGATGAGTGGGCGGGCCTTGTCCGCATAGTTAGGGGCCCACTGGGCGTAGTATGAGAAGAACCCAAGGCATCGTTTGAGGGCCTTAGGGCAGTGGGGAAGGGGGAGTTCCATGAGGGGGCGAATGCAATTGGGGTCGGGCCCTAGAACTCCATTTTGAAGCACATAGCCGAGGATGGCTAAGCGGTTGGTGCTGAACACGCACTTCTCCTTGTTGTATGTTAGGTTGAGGAGTTTGGCGGTATGGAGGAATTTGGAAAGGTTAGCGTCGTAGTCCTGCTGTTCGTGGCCACAGATGGTGACGTTATCCAGGTACAGGAAGGTGGCCCGCAGTCCATACCGGTCAACCATTCGGTCCATCTCCTGTTGGAAGGCCCAATTAGTGACGACGAAGGGAACCCTAAGGAAGTGGTAAAGGCGGCCGTCCGCTTCAAACGTAGTATACAGGCGGTCCGCCTTGCAAATGGTGAGCTGGTGGTAGGCAGATTTCAGGTCCACTGTCGAGAAGACCCGGTACTGTGCAATCTGATTGACCATATCAAATATGCATGGGAGGGGGTACGCGTCGAGCTGCGTGTACCGATTGATAGTCTGACTGTAGTCAATGACCATCCTGTTTTTCTCCCCAGTTTTCACAACTACCACTTGGGCTCTCCAGGGGCTGGCCTCAATAATGCCTTCCCATGTCAGCCGCTGGACCTCAAACCTGGTGAAGGTTCTGTCCTGGGCACTGTACCATTTGCTCCTGGTGGCAATAGGTTTGCCATCTGGGGTAAGGTTTGCAAACAGAGAGGACGGGTCGACCTTAAGGGTCGTGAGACCGCACACAGTAAGGGGTGGTAGGGGCCCACCGAATTTCAGGGTTAGACTTTGGAGGTTGCACTGGAAGTCCAGGCTGAGTAGCAAGGCAGCGCAGAGGTTGTGGAGGACGTAGACCCGGACGATCTCCACGGAGTGGGATCTGGAGGCCAGGGAGACTCTGGTTAATGGGGTGTACCGCGAGGGGGCAGTGCCTTACCGTATCGGGGTGGATGAAACTCTCGGTGCTCCTGGAGTCAAGAAGACATGATGTCTTGTGCCCATCGACCTTTACTGTCGTTGACGCGGTCACGAGGTTGTGTGGTCGGGACTGGTTGATCGTGATGGAGGTGAGGCGAGGCTGGTGTTGGACGGCCCCTGGCTGGTCGGCGGCGGTTGCAGGCGATGAGCGGCCCGAGGAGGTGCCTGACGAGCAGGGGTCCTGAGACGGTGTTAAAGATGGAGGCGCCCACGGGCCGCACGAGGCCTGATGGGGGGATGATGGCGGTGCCCACGAGCCGCACGTGGTCTGAGGCAAGGAAGATGGCAGCGCCCACGGGCCGCACGTGGGTTGCGGTGGCGAAAATAGCGGCGCCCACAGGTCGCACGTGGGGAGTGCAGGGACAATGGGCCTGGTTACAGCGGCGATCGAGCGGGCCTGGCACACAACAGCGAAATGTCCTTTCTTCACGCAGGCCTTGCAGAGGGCGCTCCGCGCCGGGCAGCGCTGTCGGGGGTGCTTTGTCTGTCCGCAGAAGTAGCACTTGGGTCCCCGGGGTTGTTTGGCTGCCACAAGGCGCAGGCTTGGGGTTGGCTGAGGGTGGTCGCTGGTGGGGTCCACGATGTTCAGGAGGGGGGCGCCGTGCAGTCGGAGGCGTACACTTGTACATTACGGGAGGTGGCCGTTAGTGAGATCGCGAGTTTCTTGGTCGCCGCGAGGTCGAGGGTAGCCCCTTCTAAGAGGCGCTGGTGGATGTACGCCAACCCTGTGCCCGTAATGAAAGCGTCCCTGATTAGGAGTTTGGAATGTTCAACGGCCGAAACGGCCTGGCAATCACAGTCCCTCGCCAGGGCGTGCAGGGCACGCAAGTAATATTCCACAGACTCACCGGGGAGTTGATGCCGCGTGGACAGGAGGTGCCTGGCGTATATTTTGTTGGTCTGCTGAGTGTAGTTCTCCTTCAGTAGCGCCATGGCCTCAGCGTAGGTAGGCGCGTCCCGGATGAGGGGAAAGATATCGGAGCTCAGCCGTGTGTACAGGATCTGGAGCTTCTGTGCCTCTGTGGGTGGTTCTGTCGCAGATCCGATGTATGTTTCAAAGCAAGCTAGCCAGTGGGCGAAGGCCAACTTGCCGTTGTCTGCTTGAGGGTGCAGCTGCAGGCGATTCGGCTTGATGCGGAGATCCATCGTTGTAAAATCTCTGCTTAATAAATTGATGCACTATCAATTACGACAAGACGAGAGTAGAGTGTATTTGAGGCTTTATTAAGCAGAGATGTGGAGCCTCCCGCAGCTGCTGCCGAAATGGCTGCAGCTCGGTGAGCACACACATTTATACTCCACCTACTGGGCGGAGCCAGCAGACAGGGATCTACCTCCGTACTAGTAGTTTAGGCGCCTTACCGTATTACACCTCATATGTGATATATATACAACAGTGGTGACTGCCACATGCCTGTGGAATTCATCACCACAGGAAGTAGTTGATGCCAAAACATTGAATATATTCAAGAGGCGGCTAGATATATCACTTGGGGAGAATGGGAGCAAAGACTATGGGGAGAAAGCAGGATTAGGCTATTGAGTTGGATGATCAGCCATGATCGTGATGAATGGCGGAGCAGGCTCGAAGGGCCAAAAGGCCTCCTCCTGCTCCTATCTTCTATGTATCTATGTCCTTCACAGTTCCAACAACATTTGGGGAGGTGGATTTTGACAGCCACTGATCTCTGACAGGAACCTGCTGGATGCAATTAAATTCCCACTTGTTCTTGGCAGAATGAAGACCTGGTTGAAAGTGCATCAGGAGCACAGCAACTTGCATCCTTCCTCCGACACACAGTCGAGCGTGGAGTCCCAGGGTCCCAGTGGTCAGTCATGCACACTTATTTTTATGGCCTGGTTCCCAAAACGTCAGAAGCACCAGACTACAGGTTTCCCTCGCCAACAATAATCAGCCTCTAATTGGTTTTGAGATTTCCAACAGTTAGACCATATGGCTTCAAAAGCGTGGGACATATTAAATATGGAAGCTGCTACTTTCCATATCGGTATAAATCAGCTTATCATATGACTTACTCTGAACATCTCCATGGAAGGCTTATTAATCTATCTAATACCGCTGGACCTTTGTGCACAAATTTCTGCTCAAAGAGGTTGTACTTCTGAAATAACTATGACTAATGAGCATGAATGGCAATTCTACAGGGTTTATATCTCCACTTATTCACTTATTTATTTGTGTTTTACCTCAAGAATTACTTTGGGACAATTGGCATCCAACATTTTGAGATATCCTGCATAAGCAGCGGACCTAAGGTGTAAACAATTAGAATTTAAACTGTGGAAGAACCAGTGATAGATATTTTTGATATTCTGTATCTTCTGTAACTTAAAGCCATGACAAGATCATGCAATATTCATTCTGTTCCAAAACTTTCAGCTAAATTTGAAAATATAAATCAAAAATTGCAAAGAACTGGGTTTGAAGAAACATAATTAATCAAAATGAAATGAAATTTGTTGAGATCTGTCTCTCTGGACATTGCAAAGTTTATTCTGGAGTAATTGGGGGAGACAGCGGTGCACTGGCAGGGGAGGGAACTGTGGAGGCTGCTGGGATTTCATGTTGTATTGTTTTTGTCGGATGGCCTGATTTAAATTACAAGAACATTTGTAGCTAAATCTATAAACAATTTACCAACACTAAATGAAATGAAATCGCTTATTGTCACGAGTAGGCTTCAATGAAGTTACTGTGAAAAGCCCCTAGTCGCCACATTCCGGCGCCTGTCCGGGGAGGCTGGTATGGGAATTGAACCATGCTGCTGGCCTGCTTGGTCTGCTTTAAAAGCCAGCGATTTAGCCAAGTGAGCTAAACCAGCCCCTAACTGTGGGTCAAATATATACAAAACAACAGATGAATAACAGTACAAACATGCACAGGCAACCTCTCTCCTCCAACTCCCTAGTCAGTCTGAGTCACCTGACTCTAACATTCACTTATACACTAATGAGACTTCTAGTGGTCAATCGGTGAATTACAACACAACCATGATATCACTACACACGTGAACTGGCCTAATTAATTATGTAGTCAGGAATTTCCCGACAGGGTAGGCTCCATGGTGCGTGCCCGCCATTATGTCCAGGCGCCAGTTTGAAAAGGCCCGTGCTTGGGTTTTGCAATGTGATCAATCGGATGCCAGATCGGTTTAATGCCGGCCTCTGGCGGCAATCACAACCCGCCACGGCGGGCAGGATTGCAAGTTCACGCCATCCTTTTACACCAAGCAGGCAAACATTTTTTCAGCTCCCACTGTATTGTCTCCGTATCCCCGTATCCCCCCCCCCCCCCCCCCCCACACCATTAAACCCACCACAGGAGGGGGGGGGGGACTGAAAATTTCACCCCTCATTCTCAGCGATGGTTCTACGATGAAACTACCATCAGTTGTTCACTGATGTCCTTCCCAGGTTCACTGATGTCCTTACCAGGTCTGGCCTACATGTGACACCAGGTCCACAGTTCTGTAGTTGACTAGCAAGACCTCAGTTCAAGCAGAGAATTAGGGATGGGTAACAAATGCTGACCTTGCCAGTAACACCAACATCACTTGAAATGTTTATAAAAACAGCATGTGCTTGTTAATAAAACATTTCTTTTTTAACTTCCCAAACACCAAGGATTTTTGTTGTTCACATAAATCATGCAAATGTGACGGAAAATAAAACAACATTTCTTAATTGAAAACTGTCTCTTCAATAGCCATCATCTCCTTAATTATTCAGTGAAGAAAGACATCAGTACAGGCAAAAATTATCCAATTTATGTCCTCATTTACTTGTCACTTCTTTATACTGCCTTTGGCAAATGAACATCATAGTTTTACAGAGGCCCAACCGCACAGTTCCCAAAGTAAAAGAAAAATAATATATGATTTTGAGCGTCCTGATGTTCAAATGTCTGCAAATTAATTATGCATCAAAATGTCTTTGATTTAGGACAACTTAAACAGATTACGTTATACAGCTTTGAAATTGCCGACTCAAGACCCTGTTCTATGCTGCAGTATTGAAATGATGTGGAGATGCCGGCGTTGGACTGGGGTGAGCACAGTAAGAAGTCTTACAACACCAGGTTAAAGTCCAACAGGTTTGTTTCAAACACGAGCTTTCGGAGCACTGCTCCTTCCTCAGGTGAATGAAGAGGTTTGTTCCAGAAACATATATATAGACAAATTCAAAGATGCCAGACAATGCTTGGAATGCGAGCATTTGCAGGTAATTGAATCTTTACAGATCCAGAGATGGGGGTAACCCCAGGTTAAAGAGGTGTGAATTGTCTCAAGCCAGGACAGTAGGTAGGATTTTGCAAGTCAAGGCCAGATGGTGGGGGATGAATGTAATGCGACATGAATCCCAGATCCCGGTTGAGGCCGCACTCATGTGTGCGGAACTTGGCTATAAGTTTCTGCTCAGCAATTCTGCGTTGCCGCGCGTCCTGAAGGCCGCCTTGGAGAACACTTACCCGGAGATCAGAGGCTGAATGCCCTTGACTGCTGAAGTGTTCCCCAACTGGAAGGGAACATTCCTGCCTGGTGATTGTCGCGCGATGTCCGTTCATTCGTTGTCGCAGCGTCTGCATGGTCTCGCCAATGTACCACGCTTCGGGACATCCTATCCTGCAGCGTCTTAGGTAGACAACGCTGGCCGAGTCGCACGAGTATGTACCGCGTACCTGGTGGGTGGTGTTCTCACGTGTAATGGTGGTACCCATGTCGATGATCTGGCACATCTTGCAGAGATTGCCACGGCAGGGTTGTGTGGTGTCGTGATCGCTGTTCTGAAAGCTGGGTAGTTTGCTGCAAACAATGGTTTGTTTGAGGTTGCATGGTTGTTTGAAGGCAAGTAGTGGGGGTGTGGGGATGACCTTGGCAAGATGTTCATCTTCATCAATGACGTGTTGGAGGCTGCGAAGAAGACGTCGTAGTTTCTCCGCTCAGGGAAAGTACTGGACGGCGAAGGGTACTCTGTCGGTTGTGTCCTATGTTTGTCTTCTGAGGAGGTCGGTGCGGTTTTTTGCTGTGGTGCGTTGGAACTGTCGATCGATGAGTCAAGCGCCATATCCCGTTCGTACGAGGGCACCTTTCAGCGTCGGTAGATGTCTGTTACGCTCCTCCTCGTCTGAGCAGATCCTGTGTATACGGAGGGCTTGTGCATAGGGGATGGCTTTTTAAATGTGTTTAGGGTGGAAGCTGGAGAAGTGGAAGCAGTATTGTAAAACCGACAGTAGGGTGCGGCACGGTGATGCAGTGGTTATCACTGCTGCCTCAGGTCGCTGAGGACCAGGGTTCGATCCCGGCCCCGCACCACTATCCATGTGGAGTTTGTAAGCTTTCCCTGTCTGTGCTTGGGTCTCATCCCTACAACCCAAGGAAATGTGCAGGGTAGGTGGATTGGCCACGCTAAATTGCTCTTTGATTGGAATAAAAAGAATTGGGTACTTCAAATTTTAAAAACAGAAAAATAAAAGAAAAACAGTCAGTGGGGGCCACAGCACAACTGTGGGAGAAAGATTGCCTGGGAGCCCTCAGCATAGCCTCTAGACCCCTGAAGTCTCAAGGTATTGGGCAAGGTAACTTCCTGCTGATTACTTCCTCCTGTCATCCTCCAACTCCTGAGTCAGCACTCAATGATGGGGGAGCCTAGCACGTTGGTGCAAAAGACAAGGCTGAATCATTTGCAACAATCTTCAGCCAGAAATGGAGACGAAGGATGCATCTTAGTTTCGTACTGAGGTCTCCAGCATCTGTGATGTCAGAATTCAGCTAATTTCATTCACATGCTAAGAGCAGAACATTCTGGAACCAACCAGAGATCAGGAGCGGGATTCTCCATGAATCGGCGCAATGGCCCGAACACGGCGGCAGAAACGGCACGAATCACTCCGGCATCGGGCCCCCCGAAACATCGCGAATTCTCCGGCTGGGAATGGGCTAGTAGCGGCGTGACGCCATTCGTGCGCTGTGTGTGACGCCACGCGGCATCACTGCACAAAAGACGCCTCCCCCCCCGGAGACCCGGCAAAATGGCCGTCCGCCGCGCAGCAGCAAGTGAGACCCCCTACTGCCAGCCCCCTTTCCCCCTTCCCCCCTTCCTCCATATCCCTCCTTCCCCCATATCCCCCTTCCCCCATATCCCCTTCCCCCATATCCCCTTCCCCCTTATCCACCCTTCCCCCATATCCCCCCATATGCCCCCTTCCCCATATCCCCCACATCCCCCCTTCCCCCATATCCCCTTCCCCCATATCCCCCCTTCCCCATATCCCCATACCCCTTCCCCCATATCCCCTTCCCCTATCCCCCCTTGCCCCATATCCCCCTTCCACCACATCCCCCCTTCCCCATATCCCCCTTCCCCCATATACCCCATATCCTCTTTTCCCCACCCATATCCCCCTTCCCCCATATCCCCCTCCCCATACCTCCCTTCCCCATATCCCCTTCCCCCATCCCCTTCCCCCATATCCCCCTTCCCCCATATCCCCCTTCCCCATAGCCCCCTTCCCCGATATCCCCTTCCCCATATCCCTCTTCCCCCATATCCCCCATATCTCCCTTTCCCCCATATCCCCCTTCCCCCATATCCCCCATATCCCCTTCCCCATATCCCCTTCCCCATATCCCCAATATCCCCTTTCCCATATACCCCCTCCCCGTATCCCTCTTCCCCCATATATCCCCAATATCCCCCCTTCCCCATATCTCCCTTCCCCCATATCCCCTTCCCTCATATCCCCCTTCCCCCATATCCCCTTCCCCCATATCCCCCTTCCCCTATATCCCCCCTTCCCTCATATCCCCCTTCACCCATATCTCCCTTCCCCCTTTCCCCCTTCCCCATATCACCCTTCCCCCATATCCCCCTTCACCCATATCTCCCTTCCCCCTTTCCCCCCTACCCCCATATCCCCCTTCCCCCATATCCCCCTTCCCCTATATCCCCCTTCCCTCATATCCCCCTTCCCCCATATCACCCTTCCCCCTTAGCCCCCTTCCCCCATATCACCCTTCCCCCTTATCCCCCTTCCCCCATATGGGGTGATATATCCCCCTCGCCGGGAGGTCGGAGAATCCTGCCACAGGTTATATTAGACTTGGTATTGTGTAATGTGATGGGATTAACAACCTGGAGGTTGCCACTGCCCAGACACTGAACTGGACTAGCCATATAAACACAGTGACGACAAGAGTAGGTCAAAGGCTAAGAATCCTGCGGTGAGTAACCCTCCTCCTGACTCCCCAAAGCCTGTCCATCATCTACAAGGTAACAAGTCAGGAGATAATGGGATACCCTCCACTTGCCTGGATGAGTACAAAAAGATAATATTGTGGAGGAGAATGCTGAGACCCAGGCTATTAGAATAGATGGCATTGAGGTGCGTAGGGAAGAAGTGTTGGCAATTCTGGACAAGGTGAAAATAGATAAGTCCCCGGGGCCGGATGGGATTTATCCTAGGATTCTCTGGGAAGCCAGGGAAGAGATTGCTGAGCCTTTGGCTTTGATTTTTAGGTCATCATTGGCTACAGGAATAGTGCCAGAGGACTGGAGGATAGCAAATGTGGTCCCTTTGTTCAAGAAGGGGAGTAGAGAAAACCCCGGTAACTATAGGCCGGTGAGCCTATCGTCTGTGGTGGGTAAAGTCTTGGAGAGGATTATAAAAGATACGATTTATAATCATCTAGATAGGAATAATATGATTAGGGACAGTCAGCATGGTTTTGTGAAGGGTAGGTCATGCCTCACAAACCTTATCGAGTTCTTTGAGAAGGTGACTGAACAGGTAGACGAGGGTAGAGCAGTTGATGTGGTGTATATGGATTTCAGTAAAGTGTTTGATAAGGTTCCCCACGGTCGTCTATTGCAGAAAATACGGAGGCTGGGGATTGAGGGTGATTTAGAGATGTGGATCAGAAATTGGCTAGTTGAAAGAAGACAGAGAGTGGTAGTTGATGGGAAATGTTCAGAATGGAGTTCAGTTACGAGTGGCGTACCACAAGGATCTGTTCTGGGGCCGTTGCTGTTTGTCATTTTTATAAATGACCTAGAGGAGGGCGCAGAAGGATGGGTGAGTAAATTTGCAGACGACACTAAAGTCGGTGGAGTTGTAGACAGTGCGGAAGGATGTTGCAGGTTACAGAGGGACATAGATAAGCTGCAGAGCTGGGCTGAGAGGTGGCAAATGGAGTTTAATGTGGAGAAGTGTGAGGTGATTCACTTTGGAAAGAATAACAGAAATGCGGAATATTTGGCTAATGGTAAAATTCTTGGTAGTGTGGATGAGCAGAGGGATCTCGGTGTCCATGTACATAGATCCCTGAAAGTTGCCACCCAGGTTGATAGGGTTGTGAAGAAGGCCTATGGTGTGTTGGCCTTTATTGGTAGAGGGATTGAGTTCCGGAGCCATGAGGTCATGTTGCAGTTGTACAAAACTCTAGTACGGCCGCATTTGGAGTATTGCGTACAGTTCTGGTCGCCTCATTATAGGAAGGACGTGGAAGCTTTGGAACGGGTGCAGAGGAGATTTACCAGGATGTTGCCTGGTATGGAGGGAAAATCTTATGAGGAAAGGCTGATGGACTTGAGGTTGTTTTCGTTAGAGAGAAGAAGGTTAAGAGGTGACTTAATAGAGGCATACAAAATGATCAGAGGGTTAGATAGGGTGGACAGCGAGAGCCTTCTCCCGCGGATGGAGGTGGCTAGCACGAGGGGACATAGCCTTAAATTGAGGGGTAATAGATATAGGACAGAGGTCAGAGGTGGGTTTTTTACGCAAAGAGTGGTGAGGCCGTGGAATGCCCTACCTGCAACAGTAGTGAACATGCCAACATTGAGGGCATTTAAAAATTTATTGGATAAGCATATGGATGATAAGGGCATAGTGTAGGTTAGATGGCCTTTAGATTTTTTCCATGTCGGTGCAACATCGAGGGGCCGAAGGGCCTGTACTGCGCTGTATCGTTCTATGTTCTATGTTCTAACACTCAAGAAGCTCAAAACCATCCAGGAAAAAGGAGCCCGTGTAAATGGCACCCCATCCACAAACATACAGGGGAAGCCGAGTGTACCATCTACAAAATTCGCCACAGGAACTCACTGCTGGAATAATGTGGCCAGAATGTCAGTCTCACAGCACTACAAGTGACAGCCTGGGCCAGACCTTCATGTTGAGACCAGGAGCACAGCAAATGTGAATCAATTTGCTGTATCAAGCATCCTATCTGAGCAGATCATATCTCCTGCATAGCAGATTCCCTCTTGGACGAAGTAGGTTTCTGCAACTCTACTCATTGAATTTTGAATTTAAACACAGCAGTAGTCATCACTTTATGCTCTGTGATTGTCTGAACATGCCTTGAACATTGAACATTCTGTGCCACATCCGTGCCTTGTCTACTGTTGCAAGAAAATATCCTCGGATCTTCCTGCACTGCCGGCAGCTAATTCGGTGAAACATTTTGTGCTGGTGTTATGAATTAGAATTTTTAAACAGAAGACAAAAATCATACGTAACAAACTCTAAAATTAAGATTTTGTGTCATGTAAAAATGGGGCTGTGTTGGTCCCTATAGCAGGCACATCTGTGCCCAGAACTCATTTCTGGATTTTGCACAGTCCAAGAAACCTGCAAGCAGATAAGATGGGATAATAGATACATTTCTATTTATCTCCTTTGCTGCATATAGTTCACAGCTTATACTTTGGAACTTCAAAAATTAGCCTTCACCAAAGTGAAGTCAGACTGCAGTCAGAATTGCTATTTTGTTGTGGATTATGTACCTCTGCCACCCTGAAGATATTAGAGATATAATGCTTTATGCCATTCGAATAATGATGTGTACTTTCTTACCTGCTCTCAGAACGGAGGAACATGTGGAAGATCAGGGGCGGCATTCTCCCCTACCCGGCGTGACGGGGGGTCCCGGCGTAGGAGAGTAGCGCCAACCACTCAGGGGTCGGGCCTCCCCAAAGGTGGGGAATTCTCCCCACCTTTGGGGGCCAGCCCCGCGCCGGAGCGGTTTGCACCAGAAGACTGGCGCAAAAAACCGACGCCCCCGGCAGCGGTGCTGGCCGAAAGGCTTTCGCCGGTCCGCGCATGCGCCGGCAGTGACGTCAGCGGCCCCAGGCGATTCTCCGACCCTGCTGGGGGTCGGAGAATTTCGCCCCTCAGATTAGTTCTTATATTTAGTTGCCACACAAATTGTTTTTATTAACACCGAGTGTCATTAAAAGTCAACCACACAGAGTGGGCCTCAAGCAACTTGTATTAAATGCTACCAAGTATTTATACAGCACAGGAGCAGGCCATTCAACCCAATGCCAGCATTCGAATCCCATTATGATGAATGTAGGAAATTGTTATATATAATATTTTATATCTTGTTGTAGTAATGCTATTAAAAACCCTGGGTTAAAATTTATGCAGCTAGTATGCCTACTAATGCTGTAATTAAAATGCCGTAAAAATGAGATAATCATTGATTCTAACCATTTACTTGGTTACAGAGAAATGGCTAATGGGATATTGTTTATGTTGTTGGAGGTTCCCTGGGGTGTAGATAATTAATGAGGGATAGTGTTTAGTTCTAGCAAAGATTGTCATGGGACATTTCAGTTGGATACAGAGGATGTCATTAAAGGGAGGAGCCAGGTCTGTCTGTAGTCTTTGCAGTTTGGTTATAGGATTTGAGTCTGACAAGCCAGAAGGATTTCCATGTTGTTCCTGAAAGGTTCTCTCTCTAAAGGTCTGTACAGAGAACAGCAAGTAACCTTGATTGCTAACTTTATGAGTGGATTTTGAACTGTATTGAGTTGCTTTGTTGGAATATATATAGTTGTCGAAAGTGAGTTAAAGTTTTTCCCTTTTATCTAAGAATTGTTTTGCTGTTAATTGTAAAGCTTTATTTGGATGTTAATGTGATTGATTCTGTGTTAAAATTAAAGTTTGTTTTGGCATAAAAGATTCCTATTGGTCACAGTTATCACACCTGGGGTGAAGTATCCTTTCCTCACATTTTACAAATTGCAAATTGTTTCAGGTCTCTCATCCGGTATCTTAACAAAAATTGGGGTCTGGTCCAGTATTCTAACACCAATCTCTTTCTCCCTCATGTACTTACTTGTCTTCCCTTTAAATTCCTCTATGTTATTTTCCCCAATTACTCCTTGAGGTAACTGTATCTTCTAACCACACCCTGGGCAAAGAAAAGCAAACTGCTGTGGATACTGGAAATTGGAAATAAAAATAGAAAATGTTGGAAAAAGTAGTAGGTCTGGCAGCATCTGAGGAAATAGAAACAGGCTAAAGCTTGGAGTCCAGCATGACTCTCCTTTAGCACTGATGAGAGGTAGGAATATGATTTATGGGGATAATAATGATTTTTAATGCTGTTGAAAAAAGGACAAGAGGCAGGTGGAGCAAAATAAAAGTTTGGGATAGCCTGGAGGGCAGGAGAGATTGAAAAACAAAAAGGTAATGGAACAAAAGGCAAAGGAAATGGTAAAGATAGTATTATGAAACAAACCACTGGCCCAGAGTAGGTGTTAATAGCAGAGTAAAGGTCAGCGCTGTCTGAAAGCAAAGAAAATGAGAACAAGTTGCTGGCTGTAACTTGGGGGGAGGAAATCAAGACGGAGGACAGGGTTCATTTTCTCAAGCTGTTGAACACAGAAGGTTGTAAGGTGCCTCACTGGAGATGAGGTGATGTTCCTCCAGCTTGAGCATTGCCGCAAGCTGAGTACAGAAATGTGAGCATGAGAGCAAAATTGGAATTGAAATGCCAAGCAACAGGAAGTTGGGCGTCACATAGAAACATAGAAAATAGGAGCAGGAGGAGGTAATTCAGCCTTTTGAGCCTGCACTGCCATTTATTATAATCATGGCTGATCATCCTACTGAATAGCCCAATTCCACCTTCCCCCCATAACCTTTGATCTCCATTGCCCCAACTGCTATATCTAACTGCTTCTTGACAGCATACAATGTTTTGGCCTCAACTACTTCCTGTGGTAACACATTCCACAGGCTCACCACTCTCTGGGTGAAGATAGTTCTCCTCATCTTTGTCCTGAATGGTCTACCTGTTTCCTCAGCCTGTGACTCCTGGTTCTGGACACCCCCGCCATCGGGAACATCTTTCTTGCATCTACCCTGTCTAGTCCGGTTAGACAATTGTAGCTTTCTATGAGATCCCCTCTCATTCTTCTGAACTCCAGTGAATACTGTCCTAACTGACTCAATCCATGCTCTTACATCCACCCTGGCATCCCAGGAATCAGTCTGGTAAACTTCCGCTGAATTCCATCTTTAGCTAGAATATCCTTCCTCAGATAAGGAGCTCACGGGGGCTGGTTTAGCACACTGGGCTAAATAGCTGGCTTTTAAAGCAGACCAAGCAGGCCAGCAGCACGGTTCGATTCCCGTACCAGCCTCCCCGGACAGACGCCGGAATGTGGCGACTAGGGGATTTTCGCAGTAACTCCATTGAAGCCTACTCGTGACAATAGGCGATTTTCAATTTCATTTCATAAGGAGACCAAAATTGCGCAAAATATTCCGGGTGTGGCCTCACCAAGCCCCTGTATAATTGCAGCATGACATCCCTGCTTCTGTACTCAAATCTTCTCGTGATGGCCAGCATACCATTTGCCTTCGTTACCGTTTGCTGTATCTGCATGCTTACCTTCAGCGACTGGTGTACGAGGACACCCAGGTCTCATTGCACATTCCCCTCTCCTAATTTATAGCCATTCAGATAATAGTCTGGCTACTCATTTTTCCTACCAAAGTGGATAACCTTGCATTTCTCCAAATTATATAGCATTTGCCATTCATTTGCCTACTCAAACTGAAGGACCTATGCATCCTCTTCACAGTTCACCCTCCCACCCAACTTGGTGTCATCTGCAAATTTGGAGATAATACATTTTGTCCCCTCATCTCAATCATTAATATGTATTGCGAATAGCTGGGGACATTAGAACATAAGAACATAAGAACTAGGAGCAGGAGTAGGTCATCTGGCCCCTCGAGCCTGCTCCGCCATTCAATTAGATCATGGCTGATCTTTTGTGGACTCAGCTCCACTTTCCCGCCCGAACACCATAACCCTTAATCCCTTTATTCATCAAAAGCTATCTATTTTTATCTTAAAAACATTTAATGAAGGAGCCTCAACTGCCTCACTGGGCAAGGAATTCCATAGATTCACAACCCTTTGGGTGAAGAAGTTCCTCCTAAGGTTAGTTCTAAATCTACTTCCCCTTATTTTGAGGCTATGCCCCCCAGTTCTGCTTTCACCCGTCAGTGGAAACAACTTGCCCGCATCTATTCTATCTATTCCCTTCATAATGTTATATGTTTCTATAAGATCCCCCCCGCATCCTTCTAAATTCCAACGAGTACAGTCCCAGTCTACTCACCCTCTCCTCATAATCCAACCCCTTCAGATCTGGGATTAACCTAGTGAATCTCCTCTGCATACCCTCCAGTGCCAGTACGTCCTTTCTCAGATCAGGAGACCAAAACTGAAGACAATACTCCAGGTGTGGCCTCACTAACACCTTATACAATTGCAGCATAACCTCCCTATTTTTCAACTCCATCCCTCTAGCAATGAAGGACAAAATTCCATTTGCCTTCTTAATCACCTGTTGCACCTGTAAACCAACTTTTTGCGACTCATGCACGAGCACACCCAGGTCCCTCTGCACAGCAGCATGTTTTAATATTTTATCATTTAAATAATAATCCCTTTTGCTGTTATTCCTACCAAAATGGATAACCTCACATTTGTCAACATTGTATTCCATCTGCCAGACCCTAGCCCATTCACTTAACCTATCAAAATCCCTCTGCAGACTTCCGGTATCCTCTGCACTTTTTGCTTTACCACTCATCTTAGTGTCGTTTGCAAACTTGGACACATTGCACTTGGTCCCCAACTCCAAATGATCCATGTAAATTGTGAACAATTGTGGGCCCAACACTGAACTCTGAGGGACACCACTAGCTACTGATTGCCAACCAGAGAAACACCCTTTAATCCCCACTCTTTGCTTTCTATTAATTAACCAATCCTCTATCCATGCTACTACTTTACCCTTAATGCCATGCATCTTTATCTTATGCAGCAACCTTTTGTGTGGCACCATGTCAAAAGCCTTCTGGAAATCCAGATATACCACATCCATTGGCTCCCCGTTATCTACTGCACTGGTAATGTCCTCAAAAAATTCCACTAAATCAGTTAGGCACGACCTGCCCTTCATGAACCCATGCTGCGTCTGCCCAAAGGGACAATTTCCATCCAGATATCTCCCTATTTCTTCCTTGATGATAGATTCCAGCATCTTCCCTACTACCAAAGTTAATAGGGGCCTCACGGTAGCATGGTGGTTAGCATCAATGCTTCACAGCTCCAGGGTCCCAGGTTCGATTCCCGGCTGGGTCACTGTCTGTGTGGAGTCTGCACGTCCTCCCCGTGTGCGCGTGGGTTTCCTCCGGGTGCTCCGGTTTCCTCCCACAGTCCAAAGATGTGCGGGTTAGGTGGATTGGCCATGCTAAATTGCCCGTAGTGTAAGGTTAATGGGGGGATTGTTGGGTTACGGGTTACGTGGGTTTAAGTGGGGTGATCATTGTTCGGCACAACATCGAGGGCCGAAGGGCCTGTTCTGTGCTGTACTGTTCTATGTTCTATGTTCTATGTTAAGTTTACTGGCCTATAATTACCCGCTTTCTGCCTACCTCCTTTTTTAAACAGTGGTGTTACGTTTGCTAATTTCCAATCTGCTGGGACCACCCCAGAGTCGCGTGAATTTTGGTAAATTATCACTAGTGCATTTGCAATTTCCCTAGCCATCTCTTTTAGTACTCTGGGATGCATTCCATCAGGGCCAGGAGACTTGTCTACCTTTAGTCCCATTAGCTTGCCCATCACTATCTCCTTAGTGAAAACAATCATCTCAAGATCCTCACCTGTCATAGCCTGATTTCTATCAGTCACTGGCTTGTTGTTTGTGTCTTCCACTGTGAAGACCGACCCAAAAAACCTGTTCAGTTCCTCAGCCATTTCATCATCTCCCATTACTAAATCTTCCTTCTCATCCTCTAAAGGACAAATATTTACCTTAGCCACTCTTTTTTTTGTTTTATATATTTGTAGAAACTTTTACGACCTGTTTTATATTCTGAGCAAGCTTACTCTCATAATCTACCTTACTCTTCTTTATCGCTTTTTTAGTAGCTTTCTGTTGCCCCCTAAATATTTGCCAGTCCTCTCGTCTCCCACTAATCTTTTTTTTTTAACAAACAATTTTATTGAGCTATTTTAGGCAAATAGAAAAAGTGGCATTGTACAGTACAAAAAAAAAGAATTCAAGACACAAATTACAAATTAAACAGAGTGCAAACCACGGCTCTGTTATCACACAGACCTGCCTCAATAGCCCCCTACTCTACTCTATTCGACCCTTGCCCCCCCACCCCTCTCCCTCCCCCCCCCCCCCACCCCCACCCCCCTCCTTGCTGACGCTTACTCCTCTGCGAAGAAGTCAATGAAATGCTGCCACCTTCGGGCGAACCCTAGTAGCGAACCTCTCAAGGCGAACTTGACTTTCTCTAGGCCAAGAAAGCTCGCCATGTCCGATAGCCATACCTCAGCCCTCGGGGGCTTTGAGTCCCTCCATGCTAACAGTATTCGTCGCCGGGCTACCAGGGAAGCAAAGGCCAGAACGTCTGCCTCTCTCTCTTCCTGGACTCCCGGGTCCTCCAAAACCCCAAACATCTACAGGATGTTGAGAGTAGTGAGGTCAGGGATAGGGTTAAAAGTTCGAAAGAGGGCACTGGCAAGCAGGACGCTGGTTTGAAGTGTGTCTACTTCAACGCCAGGAGCATCCGCAATAAGGTGGGTGAGCTTGCAGCATGGGTTGGTACCTTGGATCTCGATGTTGTGGCGATTTCGGAGACATGGGTAGAGCAGGGACAGGAATGGCTGTTGCAGGTTCCAGGATTTAGATGTTTCTGTAAGAACAGAGAAGATGGTAAAAGAGGGGGGGGTGTGGCATTGTTAATCAAGGAAAGTATTACGGCGGTAGAAAGGACGCTTGAGGACTCGTCTACTGAGGTAGTATGGGCCGAGGTTAGGAACAGTAGAGGAGAGGTCACCCTGTTGGGAGTTGTCTATAGACCTCCGAATAGTTCCAGAGATGTAGAGGAAAGGATTGCAAAGATGATTCTCGACAGGAGCGAGAGTAACAGGGTAGTTGTTATGGGGGACTTTAACTTTCCAAATATTGACTGGAAATACTATAGTTCGAGTACTATAGATGGGTCAGTTTTTGTGCAGTGTGTGCAGGAGGGTTTTCTGACACAGTATGTAGACAGACCAACAAGGGGCGAGGCCACATTGGATTTGGTACTGGGTAATGAACCCGGCCAGGTGTTAGATTTAGATGTAGGTGAGCACTTTGGTGATAGTGATCACAACTCGGTTATGTTTACTTTAGCAATGGGCAGGGATAGGTATATACCGCAAGGCAAGAATTATAGCTGGGGGAAAGGCAATTATGATGCTATTCGGCAAGATTTAGGATGTATAGGATGGGGAAGGAAAAGTCGTTGGCGGATAGGATCAAGGAAAACCCTAAGGCTTTCTATAGGTATATCAGGAACAAAAGAATGACTAGAGTAAGATTAGGGCCAATCAAGGATAGTAGTGGAAAGTTGTGTGTGGAATCAGAGGAGATAGGGGAAGCGTTAAATGGATATTTTTCGTCAGTGTTTACACTGGAGAAAGACAATGTTGTCGAGAACACTCAGGTTCAGTCGACCAGGCTAGATGGAATTGAGGTTCAAAAGGAGGAGGTGTTAGCAATTTTGGAAAATGTCAAAATAGATAAGTCCCCTGGGCCAGATGGGATTTATCCTAGGATTCTCTGGGAAGCCAGGGAGGAGATTGCAGAGCCTTTGTCCTTGATCTTTATGTCGTCTTTGTCGACAGGAATAGTGCCGGAAGACTGGAGGATAGCAAATGTTGTCCCCTTGTTCAAGAAGGGGAGTAGAGACAACCCTGGTAATTATAGACCTGTGAGCCTTACTTCGGTTGTGGGTAAAATGTTGGAAAAGGTTATAAGAGATAGGGTTTATAATCATCTTGAAAAGAACAAGTTGATTAGCGATAGTCAACACGGTTTTGTGAAGGGGAGGTCATGCCTCACAAACCTTATTGAGTTTTTTGAGAAGGTGACCAAACAGGTGGATCAGGGTAAAGCTGTTGATGTGGTGTATATGGATTTCAGTAAGGCGTTTGATAAGGCTCCCCACGGTAGGCTATTGCAGAAAATAAGGAAGTATGGAATTGAAGGTGATTTAGCGGTTTGGATCAGTAATTGGCTAGCTGAAAGAAGACAGAGGGTGGTAGTTGATGGCAAATGTTCATCCTGGAGTTCAGTTACTAGTGGTGTACCGCAAGGATCTGTTTTGGGGCCACTGCTGTTTGTCATTTTTATAAATGACCTGGAAGAGGGTGTAGAAGGATGGGTTAGTAAATTTGCAGATGACACGAAGGTCGGTGGAGTTGTGGATAGTGCTGAAGGATGTTATAGGATACAGAGGGACATAGATAAGCTGCAGAGCTGGGCTGAGAGGTGGCAGATGGAGCTTAATGCGGAAAAGTGTGAGGTGGTTCACTTTGGAAGGAGTAACAGGAATGCAGAGTACTGGGCTAATGGCAAGATTCTTGGTAGTGTAGATGAACAGAGAGATCTCGGCATCCAGGTACATAAATCCCTGAAAGTTGCCACCCAGGTTAATAGGGCTGTTAAGAAGGCATATGGTGTGCTAGCCTTTATAAGCAGGGGGATTGAGTTTCGGAACCACAAGGTCATGCTGCAGCTGTACATAACTCTGGTGCGGCCGCACCTGGAGTACTGCGTGCAGTTCTGGTCACCACATTATAGGAAGGATGTGGAAGCTTTGGAAAGGGTTCAGAGGAGATTTACTAGGATGTTGCCTGGTATGGAGGGAAGGTCTTACGAGGAAAGGCTCAGGGAATTGAGGTTGTTTTCATTAGAGAGGAGAAGGCTGAGAGGTGACTTAATAGAGACATATAAGATAGTCAGAGGGTTAGATAGGGTGGACAGTGAGAGTCTTTTTCCTCGGATGGTGATGACCAACACGAGGGGACATAGCTTTAAATTGAGGGGTGATAGATATAGGACAGATATCAGAGGCAGTTTCTTTACTCAGAGAGTAGTAGGGGTGTGGAACGCCCTGCCTGCAACAGTAGTAGACTCGCCAACTTTAAGGGCATTTAAGTGGTCACTGGATAGACATATGGATGAAAATGGAATAGTGTAGGTCAGATAGGCTTCAGATGGTTTCACAGGTCGGCGCAACATCGAGGGCCGAAGGGCCCGTACTGCGCTGTAAAAAATTTAAAATTTTTAAAAAATTAAAAAAATTGCCACCTCCGGGCTCATTACCACCCCAATTTTCGATACCCGGGACATGACATCTGCGAATCCCTGCCAATACCCTGAGTTTAGGGCATGACCAGAACATGTGTACATGGTTAGTGTGCCCTCCGGCACATCCAGCACACTTGTCCTCCAGCCCGAAGAATCTGCTCATCCGGGCCCCCGTCATGTGGGCCCGATGCACGACCTTAAACTGGATCAGGCTGAGCCTGGCGCCTGTTGCGGTCGTGTTTACTCTGCTCAGGGCTTCTGCCCAGATACCGTCCTCCAGCAACCCCCCCCGAGCTGCTCCTCCCACTTAAGCTTCAGGTCCTCGGTCTGCGTATCCTCAGCTCCCATTAGCTCCTTCTAGACATCTGAAACTCTACCCTCTCCCACCTCTCCCCTAGAAACTACCCTGTCCTGCCTCCTCTTCGGCGGGAGACATGGGAAGGACGGCACCAGTCTGAGTACAAAATCCCTCACCTGCAAGTATCTAAAGTCGTTCCCTCTCGCCAGCCCAAACTTCTCCTCCAGTGCCCTCATTCTCGGAAAGCTCCCTTCCAGGAACAGATACCCCATCCTCACAATCCCCGCCCTCCTCCACAGTCGATACCCACCGTCCATGTTCCCCGGGGCAAATCGGTGGTTGCCGCAGATTGGGGTCCACACCGATGCTCTTACCTCCCCTACATGCCTCCTCCACTGGCCCCAGATCCGAAGAGCCGCCACCACTATCGGGCTGGTGGAGTAGCGTGCCGGCGGAAGTGGCCGAGGCGCCATGACCAGGGCTGCTAAGCTAATGCCCCTGCACGAAGCAGCCTCCATCCGCTCCCAAACCGACCCCGTACCCACCATCCATTTCCTTATCATCGCTATGTTGGCAGCCCAGTAATAGTTGCTGAAGTTCGGTGACGCCAGCCCCTCTTCTCCTCTGCTCCTTTCAAGCATCACCTTCCTCACCCACGGGGACTTCCCTGCCCATACAAATCCCAGGATAAATTTATTCAGCCTCTTAAAGAAGGACCGCGGGATAAAGATGTGGAGACACTGAAAAACAAACAAGAACTGCGGGAGAACCGTCATCTTAACAGTCTGCACCCGCCCCGCCAATGACATCGGGAGCGCATCCCACCTCCGGACCTCCTCCCTCACTGGCTCCACCAGTCGGGACAGGTTGAGCTCATGCAACTTGCCCCAGTCCCATGCCACCTGAATCCCCAAATATCGGAAACTCTCCCCCACTAGCCTGAACAACAGCCCCTTGAGCCTACTCTCCTGCCCCCTCGCCTGAATTACAAACAACTCGCTCTTAGCCATGTTCAGTTTGTACCCGGAGAACCGGCCAAATTCCCGCAGGGTTGCCATATTACCGTCCATCCCCACCATTGGGTCCGATATATATAACAGCAGATCATCTGCGTATAACGAGACTCTATGTTCCACTCCCCCCCCCCGGACCAGCCCTTTCCAGCCCCTAGAAGCTCTCAATGCAATTGCCAGCGGCTCTATGGCCAGCGCAAACAGCAGTGGGGAGAGAGGGCAGCCCTGTCTTGTCCCACGGTGCAGTCTAAAGTAGTCCAATGTCATCCTGTTCGTCCTTACACTCGCCTCTGGGGTCTGATACAATAGCCTAACCCAGTCGATGAACCCCCCCCGAACTCGAACCGTCCTAGTACCTCCCACAGATAATCCTACCCGACCTGGCCAAAAGCCTTTTCAGTATCCATGGCTACCACTATCTCTACCTCACTACTCTCCAGGGGCATCATAATCACGTTGAGCAGCCTTCTTAGGTTGGCCACCAGCTACCTCCCCTTTACAAACCCGGTTTGGTCCTCCACAATTACATCCGGTACACAGTCCTCAATTCTGGTCACCAAAAACTTGGCCAGTAACTTGGCGTCTACGTTGATCAAGGAGATCGGCCTGTATGACCCACAGGCCTCCGGGTCCTGATCCTGTTTCAGAATGAACGAGATGGTGGCCTGCGACATCGTTGGAGGTAACTCCCTCTGTCTCTTGCCTCATTAAAGATCCTGACCAGCACCGGCCCCACTTTCCCAGCAAATTGTTTGTAAAACTTCACCGGACACCCGTCCGGCCCCAGGGCTTTACCCAACTGCATGACCTTCAGGCCCCCCAGTATCTCTTCGATCCTGACCAGGGCCCCCAGTCCATCCACTAACCCCCTCCCCACTTTTAGGAAGGTCAGTCCGTCCAGGAATCGCCTCATCCCCCTCCCCCCCCCCCCGGTCCCTCAGGTGGTTTTGCTGTGTACAGCTTCCTGTAAAAGTCCCTAAAGACCTTGTTCAGCCCTGCTGGGTCACCCACTAGATTACCTTCCCCAACCACTACCCTCCCTATTGTGGTGATATAACCACTGTAGTTATGTGTACTTGCAGTAGGGGGATGTATGCCTGTACCTGTAATACAGATTCCTCCGGTAAGCCCCTGCCGGCTAGCTCCGCCCACAGGGAGCTTGTGTATAAATATGCGTATGAGTCACTCAGACCTTAGTCTACAGTTGCAGATGGAGGAATAGTATCGCACAGCAATAAAGCCTCGATTGTACTAGTCTCTCGTCTTTGAGTATAATTGTTAGTGCTACAATTTATTGCTGTGCGATTTTCCGTTCACCGTGGACATCAGAATCAAGCCTGACTGTCTGCAGCTGGATCCGTAGTTGCCTCACGCCAGGAAAGACTTTGATCACTGGCTCGCAGTTTTCAAGGCCTACATCTCTTCAGCGGACCCTCCCCCGACGGAGGCTCAGATAAAGCAACTCCTGTACTCCAGATTTAGCTCCAGTGTCTTTCCGCTAATTCGAGATGCGGCTGACTACACCGCAGCTATGGAACTGCTCAAGGAGAACTATGCACAGTCGGCGAACATCCTGTTTGCGAGGCATCAACTCTCTACTCGCGTCCAGCAGCCGGGTGCGTCGATTGAGGACTTCTGGAGGGCCCTTACACCTCTGGTACGAGACTGCGACTGCCGGGCCCCACAGCCACGCAACACTCCGACTTACTCATGCGCGATGCCTTTGTTACAGGCATTGCATCGG